>NC_136380.1:94413115-96901865 GCF_965140285.1 Lepidochelys kempii | reverse complement strand
TGACAAACAAAGCACCACCACACGAACATTTATATTTTGCATATTTCAATAAACAATATAGCATAACATTACTTTTATATAGATCATATCGTTATACATTTGAGATAATTCCTTAAAGAAAAAAATGTCACAGTGAGGCATAAAATCAAAGCAATTAGTTACAAGAGTCCGTCTTGCCGAGTCAGCGACCTGTTGGTGTCTCTATCTATGTATTCAAGGCTGTTATCAGGTCTCTTGCAAACACTTTACCATTTGGAAAGAAGATGACACTTCTGAGAGGAGAGAAGTCGATTGTACTGCATAAGAAACCGATCGATTGCAATTTTCTAATTTCTCCTTCCCTCATTCTACCCCTTTCCTTTTTGGAAGTACTATCAAGCAGACTTTAAGAATCGTAGGTGCAGCTTTAGTTGCATGTTATTCATACTTTTCTGAGAAAAAAAAGAAGGTGAGAGAGTTGGCTTTATAATTCTTTATATCTAGGGGGAAAGGCGATTATGCTATTTGAGTAATATATTTAAGCTAACTACTTCTAGTTCAGGAAAATTTGGGGGAACAAAGAGAAGTTAAAGTAGTCATTGTAAACACCTCATTGCTTTTCTTGAATGTATTTATTATCATATTAGCAGAGAAGTATGGAACACGTTGCATATTACTCATCTTGTGCCTTTAGGCAAAGAATTCTCCTATTGAAATCAACCAGTATAACCAGATTTCTTATGGGAAATTACAGAGGACATCTTTAAACTCTTCTCACGGGGAGATATTACTGGAATGTCAATTTCAGTCCAGCATTTTCCTTTTTCTCCCAACTACAACAAAAAGTAATTAGCCATTTGCGGTCTAAGGCTTGAAATCCTGAATGCGCCTGTGACACATATGCCGGCAAACAGGAAAGGCCTTTCAAGCAGATTCAGAGCCTTTAGAACAGAAAGGCTTTTTTCTTAAAATAATATTCAGTGCACATCAATTCATGAAAGAATGAAAAACATCGTAATTGAGGAAACTTCATGGAAATGGCACTCAAAAGGTGACTCATAGGGACAGAAAAAAAAATGTCGAGTCTTCCAAATACTGTATGGTAGAGACACAGTTCTACTCCCTGAGTGGCACAAACGAATAGTCCACTTAGGCTAGTTCCATCCTTGCCTCTGAATTTCCACTTCATTTTGCTGAATCACTAACAAATTAAGAATGGCAGAGCTGATATTACTGAGACCAGTCTGGAAAGTCACAGGCTTCAGACTTCCTCACACACACACACACACACACACACACACACACACACACACACACACACACAGGATTCAAACTTCCTATGATTCTTACAGGCTTAGGTGATCCCTAACACACACACACACTGGACTGGTACCCCGCAGCATTGCAAAGGTTGCCCTTGCAAGCTCAGGAGGACAGACAAGGACCGATGGTGTACTTTGATTGGGTATCATTTGAAAGCCGGTGGAAAGAGCGCAGGCCGGGCTGCTTGCTTCCTTGGCAGTGACAGTTTATAGGCACGCAGCTGCTCTTTGACACAGCGCCCGCTGGTGTCGCTGGAGCTATCCCAGCCCGGAGCTGAGATTTCCTCCCAGCCTGGCCGGGGGCGCTGGGGAGTTCTGGAGTGGTCAGCCATGCACAGCGAGCGTTCACACTGCGGGGAACGACATCCGTCCTGCTCTGGGAAAGGAGCGGGGCTCGCGCCACTAAAACCACCCCCTTTCTTTTCCCAACTGATGGGGGAGGTTGCAATGGCACAATGGCAACAGGAAGCTGGGCAGGAGTAGGCTTGGTCTCTTGTACGTTCTCCTCGCTGCTACTGTAGTTCTCTTGCAAAGCTTCCAGTTAGCTTTTCCATTAGGATCAGATCATTTGACTGTTGTAGGTGGGTTTGACTCTCAATCTGCCTCCTCCCTATTACAGCAGCACGCCCTGGTGCCATGTGAAGACTTCTTTTCTACCACAAGTTAGGCTTGGCTGCCTACCTCAGGGCGGGGAAGGCAACCATGCCGTGGTGCTAGGTCAGCCCTCACCAGTGGAGTGAAAATCGCTGTCCACACGTGGACTATCCCTGCGTGCCGGCCCACAGGCACTCCCCGGCTCTTGTTCAGGCTTGCAGAATTGTGCCCGGCCCAATCCGCAACCTGCGGGGCTGCGGCCGGGACTTGTTCTCTGTGTGAAAGCGGGTCTCTTACAGAGGAGACTGTATCGCTAGGTAGTCTGCCCTGCTGCTGTGCGACACAACTCACCCCGGAGCGAAACGTGGCGCGCCTGTGCTCGTGTGACACAACCCAGGGGGAGACAAAAACAATCCACCCCATTGTTTCCGTGGACAGATACAAGGGTGTATCCGAAATGCCCCTGCGGACACGCCGAGATGGAGATCCATCGGCTGGGACCCTTTTGATCACAATCCTGACAGAACCGCTCCCCTTCCTGGGGGGTTTCTCGTCGCTCTCCAGCTCTGGCTCCGCCTCTAACGCAGGAGAATCAGCGTCTGCTACGGATCACAGTATGTCTGCTGGGACGGACCCGGTACCAGAGCAATGGGGTTGAAGCTAACAAACGAGGAGATATTTTTAGTACCCTTGAAGGAGTCAAGGCGGGGTTTGGTTTACACCTCGGAGTACTGAGAACGATCCATTTTCAGTGTGCAGAGAAGGGGCTGCTTTGAGGAACACCGGAGTTTGACCTGACAAAGGGAAAGCATTGCGGGCCATCCTTTCCCTCCACCAGGAAAATCCTCCTGCAATCCTCTGTTGTCCCATTCAAAAGCGGGGCTGCAGCCTCTTTTCAGAAGCGCCCTGTTTCCCTTTCCCCTCTCGTTTATCCAGTGTCTACAAGGGGCGGGGGAAGAGAGAGAGAGAGAGAGAGAGGCAATGAGACGCGGCCCGCCCCGTTATGCGATTGTTTCCATTTTCCTTGAGTGGAGGTTTCCACCTGCTTGCAGAAGCTTTGGGCGCCAGCGATAACAAGATAAAAGGGACAGAGCTGGTGTCTGGCTGCTGATTGGGTAACATGGCAGCAGACTGTTTAATGTGATCAAATAGCTTTGGTTAAGTGAAACAACAACACTTAAACACTCATATCAATTTTATCCATGCTCAGCAGAAGAAAAATAAATTAACGCAGAAAAGAACCCAGAGACTATAAGAATATGAGCCCGGATTGTTCAACTTTTAACACATTTCAGGACTAATGCCAAAACCCGGCAGTATTCCTGATCAAATTATTCCCCAGGAAATACTTCTGCACCTTCCTTTTATTAAGATTTCTTTACCTGCCAGAAATGAAATATGAGATATATCAGATAGAAAGTAGAGGAGGGCCAAGTCAAACTATTTCGTCTTTTTTTTGGGGGGGGGGGGTGCGTGGGAGAAGAGCGCGAGAAAGGGGAAGAGAAGGAGAAGGGGGAGAAAGGATGGAGCCAAGGAAATTACAAGTTATCTCGCCAGGTTACTTACAATATGAAATCATAACCCTGGTCTTAAATTATTGGTCTTTTTCTGAGAGATCCCAGTGACATTTGGACTTTTAACTATAATCATTTGAATCCTATCCTTTCACTTAGAAGCTGAAGCTGACTCTGGTACATCTATGAAGAGGCGTTTTCTATTCAGCAGATTCAGAGGTCAAATTAACTACTACTTCTTTGTTTAGGCGCAACTGTCCACGTTTGTCTAGGGCAGTGGTTCCCAAACTTTAACAACCTGTGAACCCCTTTCACTAAAATGTCAAGTCTCACGAACCCCCTCCTAAAAATGAATATTTCCAGGGACTTTCCCCTTTACCTGGGTATAAATTATAAAAGCAGTGATCTTGGAAATATAAAATTTGTTTTTATGACATGCTTATTACACCCTATTTATTATTAATTATTATTTATCATTGACAGTGTTTTTATTACATTATGAAAATGGCAACACTCTTCCAAGATCTCACTCATAGCTTGTATCACTTTGAATAAGCCTGTTATAAGACAAGGCGCCTATGGTTCATGAAGGAGCATCAGATGTGAAACAGCATGAAGGTATTTAAGAAGCCAACTCAAAGAGTTCCTCCTACTCAAGCATTCAGGTCTTAAACAGTCCAGGCACACAACGCATGTTACAACAAAGCTTAAACTTGTTCTTCATAATAATTTTAAAGACAATATTAGCTGCCTTTTTAATTTTAAATACAGCAAAAAATATCCACCTCCTTTTCCATTTCTTAGAAAGAGTCTTGAAGTTTAAGTCTCAGTGTGATAGATATGCTTGCTTTGATCTGCTTAGCTCTTGGAAGTCCAGGGGTCCGGGCTGCTGGCCCTGTGCTGCCCGGGGTCCCCAGGGACAGCTCTGTCCACCATTAGGGAATTTTTCCCAAGAACCGCCTGTAACATTTCATGAACCCCAGGGGTTCATGAACCTCAGTATGGGAACCACTGGTGTAGGGTGACACAATTATCCCAATAACTGGACTTTGACATACATGTGTGCTGTTTAGGACAATCCTCCTTCAAACCTCAAAGTGTACATTCTTGACAAACGGTGGCCAGTAAAGGTGATTGCATGTATACTGGTGGCATAAAGGAGCCATTCCTTTCATTAGAAAATTGGACATTTGGCTATTTTGGAATAGAGAAAAGCCTAAGTTTCCAGCAAGAAGGTGTCTATGAACAGTGTATAAAAATAATTTAAATATCCCAAATTGCCACATACTCGGTAGTGATGCAACATTATGAACAGGTAAGGAGTAAGAAGCATCAAATCTATACACATTTTAAAGGAGAATTGGCTTTAACAGAAATCAATTAACATCGCAGAGACATCCATGCCATTCTATAGACAAGGGCTAGAGCATTTTAAGCAGAGTTGTATCTAATCTTTAAGGCTAAAGTTATGTTTAATTCATTAGTCAAAAATCTAAGTAACACAAATCATCTCTTTTAAAACTGCTAGTAAAATTGTTCTTGTTACACAAAGATCTGACCAGCTACTTGATAAGTTTATTGAGGGGATGGTATGATGGGACTGCTTACAATAGCACAAAGCTGATCTGCCACTGCTAGAAGGAAATATTTCCAATGGCCGGTGATGGGACACTAGATGGGGAGGGCTCTGATTCACTACAAAGAATTCTTTCCCAGGTATCTGGCTAGTGGGTCTTGACCACGTGCTCAGGATCCAACTGATCACCATAATTAGGGTTGGGAAGGAATTTTCCTCTTAGTCAAATTAGCAGAAACCCTTGCCTTCCTCTGAAGCAAGGGACATGGGTAACTTGCTGGTTTAAATTAGTGTAAATGGTGGATTCTATGTAACTTGAAGTCTTTAAATCATGATTTGAGGACTTCAGTAACTGAGCTAGAGGTTAGTTGCCTATTACAGAGTTAGAGTTAGAGTTAGTATTACTGAGCTAGAGGTTAATTGCCTATTACAGGAGTGGGTGAGTGTGGCCTGCAATGTGCAGACTAGGTCATCATGATGGTCCCTTCTGACCTGAGAGTCTATGAGTATCAAACAACATTTAGAAAATCCTGCTTAGAATTTCTTGTTTAATCCTTTTGTTTCCTCATTGATGGGATGAAGTACACTATATAAGAACATGAGTAAGCCTATATGTTTACTTATCTAAACTGAAAAGCTTAAAAATAGTCCACATACATTTTCCTGAAATCTATCGACCTTTTATTGACTTTCTCAGGAGAAATTCTCAGTGTTTCTTACTAACTGGGCTTGATCTTGCCCCCACTGAAGTCAGTGATAAAGCTCCCATTAACTTCAGAAACTTTTAAAGGAAAACTGTTCTTATGAGATTTCCAGCTCAGTTTTATAGACTCCAGGTGTTGAGAAATAGGGCCTATGGGTCTGATCCAACCCACATTGATGTGAGTAGGAATCCTTCCATTGACTTCAAGGGGTCCTAATTCTGCAGTTCTTAGCCAGTGAAGTCAAAAGAAGTTTTGAGTGCTCAAGAAGTGCAGCACTGGGTCTGTTTGAAGTTTGAGACACACATACTTTGTGGTGTTTATCCAAACCTTCCAACCTTTGGAGCCTCATCCTTCATTCATCACAATATCTTCCAACAGAAGCAGTCCAGGATCAAATGTAATAAATATATATTACATAGCCTTTTCATTACCAGACCATTTTAGTCACTGTGATTAGTATATTGTGAAGAATAAAGAATATGGGTCTGAAATTGCAGAGTACAAACAGCTCATCTATCCCATGTATGACCTAAATATTCAACGTGTGGCTAGATAATATTTGTTCTTCGTTCTTAGAAGCCACATATAGTTTAGCAATCCAAAATATATAGTCCGATAATATAGAATAGCTGACCAATATTTACCAAAACATTTTGTATAAGCAATTTTCACTCTCGCTCATCTTCTCAAATCAAGGACCATTGTTACATAACTATTTTTTAATTCAAAATCTTATATTAGTATATTCACCTTACTGTATTTAAAAAAACAATTGTAATGGTATTATCTTCTGAAACAGACTAAAACTTTAATGACAAAGAAATTTCAACAAGATTATATGGGTCACAGATTAAAATACTGGGTGAAATCCTGGCCCCATTAAATCAATTACTAAACTCCTATTGACGTCAATGGGACTAGGGTTTCACCCATTGCCTATCATAGAATCATAGAATCATAGAATATCAGGGTTGGAAGGGACCCCAGAAGGTCATCTAGTCCAACCCCCTGCTCAAAGCAGGACCAATCCCCAGTTAAATCATCCCAGCCAGGGCTTTGTCAAGCCTGACCTTAAAAACCTCTAAGGAAGGAGATTCTACCACCTCCCTAGGTAACGCATTCCAGTGTTTCACCACCCTCTTAGTGAAAAAGTTTTTCCTAATATCCAATCTAAACCTCCCCCACTGCAACTTGAGACCATTACTCCTCGTTCTGTCATCTGCTACCATTGAGAACAGCCTAGAGCCATCCTCTTTGGAACCCCCTTTCAGGTAGTTGAAAGCAGCTATCAAATCCCCCCTCATTCTTCTCTTCTGCAGGCTAAACAATCCCAGCTCCCTCAGCCTCTCCTCATAACTCATGTGTTCCAGTCCCCTAATCATTTTTGTTGCCCTTCACTGGACTCTCTCCAATTTATCCACATCCTTCTTGAAGTGTGGCCCAAAACTGGACACAGTACTCCAGATGAGGCCTCACCAATGTCGAATAGAGGGGAACGATCACGTCCCTCGATCTGCTCGCTATGCCCCTACTTATACATCCCAAAATGCCATTGGCCTTCTTGGCAACAAGGGCACACTGCTGACTCATATCCAGCTTCTCGTCCACTGTCACCCCTAGGTCCTTTTCCGCAGAACTGCTGCCTAGCCATTCGGTCCCTAGTCTGTAGCTGTGCATTGGGTTCTTCCGTCCTAAGTGCAGGACCCTGCACTTATCCTTATTGAACCTCATCAGATTTCTTTTGGCCCAATCCTCCAATTTGTCTAGGTCTTTCTGTATCCTATCCCTCCCCTCCAGCGTATCTACCACTCCTCCCAGTTTAGTATCATCCGCAAATTTGCTGAGAGTGCAATCCACACCATCCTCCAGATCATTTATGAAGATATTGAACAAAACCGGCCCCAGGACCGACCCTTGGGGTACTCCACTTGATACCGGCTGCCAACTAGATATGGAGCCATTGATCACTACCCGTTGAGCCCGACAATCTAGCCAGCTTTCTACCCACCTTGTAGTGCATTCATCCAGCTCATACTTCCTTAACTTGCTGACAAGAATACTGTGGGAGACCGTGTCAAAAGCTTTGCTAAAGTCAAGAAACAATACATCCACTGCTTTCCCTTCATCCACAGAACCAGTAATCTCATCATAAAAGGCGATTAGATTAGTCAGGCATGACCTTCCCTTGGTGAATCCATGCTGGCTGTTCCTGATCACTTTCCTCTCATGCAAGTGCTTCAGGATTGATTCTTTGAGGACCTGCTCCATGATTTTTCCAGGGACTGAAGTGAGGCTGACTGGCCTGTAGTTCCCAGGATCCTCCTTCTTCCCTTTTTTAAAGATTGGCACTACATTAGCCTTTTTCCAGTCATCCGGGACTTCCCCGGTTCGCCATGAGTTTTCAAAGATAATGGCCAATGGCTCTGCAATCACAGCCGCCAACTCCTTCAGCACTCTCGGATGCAACTCGTCCGGCCCCATGGACTTGTGCACGTCCAGCCTTTCTAAATAGTCCCTAACCACCTCTATCTCCACAGAGGGCTGGCCATCTCTTCCCCATTTTGTGATGCCCAGCGCAGCAGTCTGGGAGCTGACCTTGTTAGTGAAAACAGAGGCAAAAAAAGCATTGAGTACATTAGCTTTCTCCACATCCTCTGTCACTAGGTTGCCTCCCTCATTCAGTAAGGGGCCCACACATTCCTTGGCTTTCTTCTTGTTGCCAACATACCTGAAGAAACCCTTCTTGTTACTCTTGACATCTCTGGCTAGCTGCAGCTCCAGGTGCGATTTGGCCCTCCTGATAACATTCCTACATGCCCGAGCAATATTTTTATACTCTTCCCTGGTCATATGTCCAACCTTCCACTTCTTGTAAGCTTCTTTTTTATGTTTAAGATCCGCTAGGATTTCACCATTAAGCCAAGCTGGTCGCCTGCCATATTTACTATTCTTTCGACTCATTGGGATGGCTTGTCCCTGTAACCTCAACAGGGATTCCTTGAAATACAGCCAGCTCTCCTGGACTCCTTTCCCCTTCAAGTTAGTCCCCCTTGGAATGGAATGGATGGAATGGAATGGAATGGATCCTGGCCATCCGTTCCCTGAGGGAGTCGAAGTCTGCTTTCCTGAAGTCCAGGGTCTGTATCCTGCTGCTTACCTTTCTTCCCTGCGTCAGGATCCTGAACTCAACCAACTCATGGTCACTGCCTCTCAGATTCCCATCCACGTTTGCTTCCCCCACTAATTCTACCCGGTTTGTGAGCAACAGGTCAAGAAAAGCGCCCCCCCTAGTTGGCTCCTCTAGCACTTGCGCTAGGAAATTGTCCCCTACGCTTTCCAAAAACTTCCTGGATTGTCTATGCACCGCTGTATTGCTCTCCGAGCAGATATCAGGAAAATTAAAGTCACCCATGAGAATCAGGGCATGCGATCTAGTAGCTTCTGTGAGCTGCCGGAAGAAAGCCTCATCTACCTCATCCCCCTGGTCCGGTGGTCTATAGCAGACTCCCACCACTACATCACTCTTGTTGCACACACTTCTAAACTTAATCCAGAGACACTCAGGTTTTTCTGCAGTTTCGTACCGGAGCTCTGAGCAGTCATACTGCTCCCTTACATACAGTGCTACTCCCCCACCTTTTCTGCCCTGCCTGTCCTTCCTGAACAGTTTATAACCATCCATGACAGTACTCCAGTCATGTGAGTTATCCCACCAAGTCTCTGTTATTCCGATCACGTCATAGTTCCTTGACATCACCAGGACCTCCAGTTCTCCCTGCTTGTTTCTAAGGCTTTGTGCATTTGTATATAAGCACTTGAGATAACCTGTTGATCGCCCCTCATTCCCAGTATGAGGCAGGAGCCCTCCCCTCACAGACATTCCTGCCTGTGTTTCCTCCCGGTATCCCGCTTTCCCACTTACCTCAGGGCTTTGGTCTTCTTCCCCCGGTGAACGTAGTTTAAAGCCCTCCTCACTAGGTTAGCCAGCCTGCTGGCAAAGATGCTCTTCCCGCTCTTCATAAGATGGAGCCCGTCTCTGCCCAGCACTCCTCCTTCATGGAACACCATCCCATAGTCAAAGAAACCAAAGCCTTCTCTCCGACACCACCTGCGTAGCCATTCGTTGACTTCCACGATTCGACGCTCCCTACCTAGGCCTTTTCCTTCCACGGGGAGGATGGACGAGAACACCACTTGCGCCTCCAACTCCTTTATCCTTCTTCCTAGAGCCACATAGTCCGCAGTGATCCGCTCAAGGTCATTCTTGGCAGTATCATTGGTGCCCACGTGGAGAAGCAGGAAGGGGTAGCGATCCGAGGGCTTGATGAGTCTCGGCAGTCTCTCCGTCACATCGCGAATCTTAGCCCCGGCAAGCAGCAGACTTCTTGGTTTTCCCGGTCAGGGCGGCAGATAGATGACTCAGTCCCCCGGAGGAGAGAGTCCCCGACCACCACCACCCACCTTCTCCTCTTGGGAGTGGTGGTCGTGGAACTCCCAACCTCAGGACATAGCATCTCATGCCTTCCAACCAGCGGAGTCTCCTTCTGCTTTCTCGCCCCAGACATATCATCTGGTCCACTCTCTGCAACGATACCTGTGGAGAGAACATGAAAGCAGTTAGTTACCTGTGTCTGTGTTACTGGAACCCGGACATTCCGCTTACCTCTTCTGGAGGTCACATGTTGCCAAGCTTCTTCACTGGCCTCTTGGCTCCTCTGTGCAACCTGCTCTATATCTGTAGAGCTTTGTGCCCCTAGAAGCCTAACCTGAGTTTTGTCCAGAAAATCCTCAGTTTCCCGTATGCAACGCAGGGTTGTTATCTGTTGCTCCAGACCTTCAATCTTCTCTTCCAATATGGAGACCAGCTTGCACTTTGTACAGACAAAGTTGCTTCTGTCCTGTGGAAGAAAGACAAACATGGCACATCCAGTGCAGATCACAACAGCTGAACACCCCCCTTCCATATTACCTTCCTACTACGAGCTTCCTCAGAGCAGTTTGCAAGACGTAAGCCTCACTGGGCTGACTCCAGGCGAACTCCCTATATGTAGCATTACAATAAATTAACTAGTTTATGGGCTCCAAATCTACAAGGAGTGTCATAAATCCTTTTGAAAACATGATATCTCTGAATGCTTGATGTTGTGTCTGGATCTCTCTCAGTTATGTGAAAGAAATTTAAAAACAAATGTACCCAGTCAGCTCCCTATTGTCTACAGAACTAAAAGGTTGAAAGAGCATTTGATGATGCAAAAATTAGTATTTATTTAGGCCTAATAAATTAGCTTTTTCAGATGAGAGAAAATGACACATTGATTAGTCTACACACTTTTTGTCAACCAGTGCAACCTTCAGGGATAAATCATCACAAAAGTGAAAACCATGTGGTCTCACACTGTCGCAGGGAAAGTACAAAAATACTTGTATTTACTTATACAGCATGAGCTTTTAAAAAGTCAGCCTGACTGACTACATTCGGCTCTACTCTGTGCTATTATGGGACCATGGATTTACTTATTGGAAATGTTAGCCTTAGAACAGTCACGACCACAAAGATTAAAACATATTTAAAGTTTTTCACTCTTTTCCTCATTATTTTTCTTTTTTTTATTGATCTTAAATTTTAAAAATCATTTGTATGAAAAATGAAGAAAATATGCTCAATGACCCCCCGAGTGAGCAGAAACAAGTATTTCGCTTTCAGCGTCTGCCCTTGGTGCAGGTCTTGTGCTTTTGAAGTATCCAGGTATTATGTTACGAATTTTTTGGGGCAGGGACCATCTTCTGATTATGTGTTTGCCCAGTGACTAGCACAGTGGTGCCTAGATCCCTGGTCCGTAGGCACTGCCTCAATACAAATAATAAATCCCTGTCTGAGGATGAATTTGCCCTCAGCAGAAAAAAGACCACTGTTTTTTAAAAATAGATTTTAATTTTTAATTCCTGGTGGTGGCTGCCTTTCTGTAGACTTACAGTCTATTTTTTAAAAAAACTCATCTATTAAAAATGACTTACTTATGACCAACTACAAAGTGCTAAACACAGATTAGGTCACGTCATCCTGCCTTACCAAAGGAATATACCCAGACCACTCTACTGACAAATGTCATAGATACAGAGATGCTGACATATATATAAAGCTCTGCAGTAGCTGAAAATTTGTGAGGCCTGGCGGTTCCTACTAGAAGCAGAAATGATACAGATGTATGCGTTAGTCTCCCCCACAATAAAACCCTCACCGTATGTGACACTGCAGCCCATATTCTTCACAGTGATATTATTGTATGTGTGGCATAATGATGATGTATTTTATGCAAGATAAGTCATGTGAGGTGTCATTGGAAAAGTTACGATTTGCTGAATATGATTATCCTATTTGTACGCATATATCATTTTTGTATCTGGAGTTATGAATATTGACAATGTATCTGTATTTCAAATGTAGTAACACCTGGGTAAAGCCCACTAGACAAGATGCTTTCGGTCTAGATAGTGGGTGGGGAAGGGCCATTAGGAAAAAACAATAGGCCTTAGGACAGGGGTCCCCAACAAGGCCCGTGGGTGCCTTGGCGCCCACCGGGGCATTTTTGTGCACCCACAGGACACCCCGCCGCCAAAATGCCGCCAAGAAAGCATTGCCATTTCTAGGTGGCATTTCGGCAGCGATGCTTCTTCCCGCTGCTGCTTCTCTGCGGCAGCATTTCAGTGGCAGGGTGTTTGGCGCCCACCACAGTCTTCTAGGAATAGCAATATGCTATTCCCACAAGAAAGGTTGGGGACCACTGCCTAGGAGAAGCTGATCTCCCACCTGGTGATGAGCCTTCCTGTAAACGCTACAGACAGCCTCCCAGTAATGGCTGCTATGACTCTATAAGGTCATGTGATAAGACCACATGTCTCTAGACTCCATCTTGGGATGTCAGTATTTTTCCACAGACCAGTCTGGGAACCAAGAGTATGTCTACACTTGCAGAGTTTTTGCGCTGTAAGTTTCACCGGTGATAGGGAACCGGTGAAAATAAAGCGCTGGTTTGTGTACTCATTTAATTCCTCAGGCGTCAGAAAGTGTTTACATTAGCAGCACTTATATTGCGGATGAGAGCAGTGCTCTACGGCAGCTATCCCACAGTGCAGCTCTCTCCAGTTTGATGATGGGTCTTGTGGGAAGGGGGCGGGGAATGATCGTGGGGCATCTTGGGTCCCTGCACAGCCTCCTCTCCCCAAGCACTGATAAGCTCCACTAGCACAGCATTGCTCCAAGGACCGGATTGTTTGCTCCCTGGAGAAGCACTGGCCAGATAAGTGAGCACTTGCCAAGAAAACAGGAAGGGGAGTTTCAAAGTTCCTGGGGGCTTTACAGGGGGAGGGGTGAATGTCTGTTCACCTGGCAACAGAGCAGCAGAGCTGCCGGCTAGAGTGGTCACCTAGGCATTGTGGAATATCCTCCAGAAGCTAAAAGCTGTGTAAACAGGAAGAACGTGTCTTCACTTGCACATCACTGCAAAAGCATCACCAGTAAGAGCTGTATGCCTCTCGTGGAGGTGGTTTTCATTTTGCGGTGAAACTTCTGAGTTTCACTGCAAAAAGTCATTGGCAAGTGTAGATGCTCCCATGGTTTTTGAGCAAAAAAGGGACTTTTCCCGCTTTAAATGGCAAGTGTAGACATGGCCCAAGCTTTGAAACAAAGGGTTCCTGCTATATGCAAAAACTACATAAGGCAGGGAGTGACATCATCTGGTATCTTCACTCGCTACACAAGAAGACTCTTGGAAACACCTGCAGAAAAAGTCTGAAAGAGGGGAAGTGCTGAACTGAGGCTAAAGGGATTTCAAGCCTGTGAATGAAACACCTGGGGATTCCAAGCTATAAAGCAAGTGCAGCTTGTTCCTTAAGAATGTTCAGCCTGCTTGTATCATCTCTTAGGGTGAGAATCTGCTATTCATATACAATCTATTTAGTATATTAAGCTTAGTTTGAGTTTTTTGTTTATTTGCTATGTAATCTGCTTTGATCTGTTTGCTATCACTTAAAATCTATCTTTTGTAGTTAATAAACTTGTTTTTGCTTTATCTAAACCAGTGAGTTGGAGCGAATTGTGTGGGAATCATAACTCAGGGGGCAAAGACTGTTGCATATTCCTCTCTACATTGAATGAGGGGGCAAATTTTATGAGCTTATGTGTACAGGTTGCTGTGCAGCAGAAGACGGTATAATTTTGGGTTTATACTCCAGAGGGGGCGCGCGCCTGGGGAGTGGGAGTTGCCTTAACTGTAGCCTTCCTATGCAGGGGCTTGTCAGAGACCTACATGTAACTGCAGCTGCGTGTGGCCCTATCTGTATGAAGGGTGGTGAAAGTACAGGCTGGAGGGCTTTGCAGTGTGTCACAGCAATACAGTGTGAGAGGGAGCCTAGACTGGTGGGTCTTGGTACCCCAATTCCAGGTGGCACCCCAGGTGGAACCTGTCACAGTAGCTGGCAGTTCCTACTAGAAGCAGAAATGATACAGATGTATGCTTTAGTCTCCCCCACAATAAAACCTCCACCTGGACTGCAAAATCTGTTCCACCCAATAGCTCACTCCTGTTGTTCTCTTCATTCATTGCACGCACAATCTATAGCTGGTCTCTGGAGTTCTTTTCTTTCAGTCCATCCCAGACTCTTTTTCAGTCTGGCTTCTACCCTCTACACTTCACTGAAACTGCTCTCACCAAATTTTCTAATTACATCTTCCTGGCCATATCTCAGGGCCTGGACTTCATCCCCATCCTCATCCTCTCAGCTGCCTTTGACACCATCACCTATGCTTTTTGAAATCTTGTTCTCCCTTGGCTTTTGGGATCCTGTCCTTCCCAGGCTCTCTTCCTTTTACCGTGCAGTGATTCATTCAGTGGGTCCTCCCCCTTCCCTTGCCCCTTTTAATAAAGTCCAACAGAGACCCACCCACCCCTTTTCTCTTTTTACATCCTATCGCCAGGTGATCATATTTAAAAACATGGCTTCACCTATCATCTCTATGCTGACAACTCACAGACCCTATCTCGGTGCTTCAGACTCCTTTAGCCCAGACTAAAACCTTGGCCTATCTTTCTGATAGTGCCTTGTGCATGTCCAAAGCTCAATTTAAGATCAACATGGCCACAACTGAACTCTTAATCTTTTCACAAAGCTTTTCCATGCTTTAAAGCCCTGTAGATAACACTATCTATCTCCCAGCCAGTCGCTCAAGCCTGTAATCTAGGTGTCATCTCTCATTTATGCCCTTCTCTACACCTACATTTCCAGCCTGTGTCTATAACTCATTGCTTCTTCTTACTCAGCATCTCTAATATCTGGCCTTTCCTCTCTTGCTACCTGACCAAAACTGTATTCAAACCTCTTATCATATTGCTTTATTTACTGCAAAGTCCTTTCTGGCCTTGACAAATGTAATCTTTCCCTCCTCCAGTCCAGTCATACCTCTGCTGCTAAAATTACCTCCTGGGATCATCCCTTATGATGTCACCTTCTTCTTTGCATTCCACCACTGATTCCCTTTTCTCTACCACATCAAACACAAGATACATGTCTTTGCTTTTAAGACACTTCTAATCTTAGCTCTGTCCTATGTATCAACTCTAATGTACTATTGATACATCAACTTCTGCCTTTGCTCTGCCAGTGATGACAGCCTTCAGTGCCCATGGACCAGTTTTCCCTCAACCCCCATGCTTTCTCCTGTGCTGTCACTTATGCATGGCAGGAGCTCTCTGTAAAGCCAGCCGTTCATTTGTAATGCTAGTAATATATTGTCCTCCTTCAAATCCTTCCTTAAAACTCACCTCTGCCATGATACCTACAAAACACTCAACAGTGGCTAGGCAGCCGCTTTTCTTGACTGCTCCTTATGATAATAACCATGATGATTTTATTCTTACCTCATCATGTTTGTCTTTTGTATCCTCCTATTGTCTTGCATCATAGATGAGGACTGTAAACTCTCTGGGACGGCAAATGTTTTTTTATTCCATGTGTGTCCAGTTCCTAATACAATGGGGCATTGAACCCTGATTGGCACTACTGCATTATAATGATGATGATGATGACATAATGGAGCATATGTGAAGGCTTCAGGAAGCCTGCTCCACTGCCAAGTAAAGCAGCTTACTCAGAATTGGTGACCCTGAGCCTCCCTCACCCTCCCAGGGAAAGTAGGAGTTTGACACACCAATGCTCCTCGAGCAAGAGTGCTTCCCTCATTTTGAAACACTAAAGCTGCTCACAAAATCTTCTCAGTTTCCATTTTGTGGCTTGAAGGTCTCACCAGCAAAAAATAACTTCCTTGCTTTGTGCCACCATGGCTCCCATTGCAAAGGGGAGCTCTCCCAATATGCAGTGTTAAAGCCCCCAAGCAGACCCTCTCCCTGACTAGGAGACACCAAACCCTCCCATAAATGGCAGCTTCCCCTAATCTGAGAAAAGAGAAGCCTTCTTATGAAAAACACGAAGGCCTTGCATTTTTAAACCAAAGCTTCACCCACAAAGAGCAGCTCCCCCTTTTTCAGAAACAAAGCCACCTCACCAAAGAGTGCCCCCTTGAAACTTCAAAGCACTCCCCTGAAGGAGCAGCGCGCCCTTCTGCGCCACACATGCTCCCCTAATCCCATACTTCTTCCTTCGGCCTCTCCCTGTGCTTTCCTTCTCATCTGGAAGGTCGTCACAGAGCAGCCCTTGGGGTCCTCCACTGATGGACAGGCCTTGTCACTCTCTCAGGATGCCAGGCCTCTTTTGGTATTGAAAACAAACGTTTAAGAAAAAATATACTTGTTGTACCTAAGCGCACAGTTTTAATTCTGTCTCTTAACTGCAGAACTGATTGTGTAAACAAGTTAAGAAAATGGCATGACTTTTATTTTGCTTAATTTTTAAAAAAAGGCCTGCTTTCCTGGAATGGCTGGGGGAACACCAAGGCCTTGCTCACCTGAAGGACACCTTATCGAACCATTTGATACCATCAGTGTAGGGGCTTATTCCAGCGCTGCATAAGGCTGGCCCTGAGGCACGCCCTAAGATGCACCAGTGTAAGTGCTGCTGTGATCTGGTGTAGCGTGTCTATATTAAGGCTTGGCACCAATGTAAACAATATTAGTGTAGTTACACTGGTGTGAAGGTCCTGAATATAAACAAAGCCCAAATTAGAGGGGAGTGCTTACTTCTAGAATATACAAATACCAATATCTCTGCTCCTGGTATTGTAGAGCAGTGCCACCAACACCTACAAAAGGCTGAAGCATCTTCCAATAGTGTGAGTTAAATGAATGCGTCCTGTATCTTTATAATCTGGTATTAATCATTTCACACGTATACACAAAGTAAATCAACATCATTCTGACTGACAGCTTGTCACCATTCCAAGCTGTCAGTACCTGAGGCCATGTCTACACTACACTGTAGTTTTGCTGATGCAAGTTATGTTAGCATCCAGCTGCTGAAGTTAGTATATTGCTTGTGTGCATGTGTACTTGGCTCTTTGTGTCGGCACTGCACGTACTCACCAGGAGTGCTTGTGTTGATGTTCAGTGCAGTGCATCCTGGGTAGGTGTCCCAGCGTGCAACCCACCACTGTTCAGCACACTGTCTTTTGGGTTGTTTTGGCAATGCAAGATGGGGTAGAAATGACTTGTGCAGGAGTGACTGTGAAAAAGGGTGCCAACTTCCCATAATGCAATGCCATAATATCATCTCTAGCCCATGATTTTTGTACCTACCTTCAATTTCGCACAAACCCATGCAGCACTTGTCACTGTCCACCATCTCTGACAGAAACATGGAGTCTGCAGAGCTCTGCATTATTGTCATGAACATTGCAAGCACCAGGATGCACCACCTTCTGGTATTTGCAGAGCCGCAAGAAGAACTGCAGGGAACATGACGATTTCCTTGTGTTTGCTGTGGGACACAGTGAGAATCAATTCAAGGCAGTTGGTGGCGTTCACAGAGCAGGTGCAAATGGTTGAGCACCACTTCTGCGTCTGAGAAACAAGCACTGAATGGTAGAATCGTATTGCCATGAAGATTTGGAATGCAGAGCAGTGGCTGCAGACCTCTCAGATGCACAAGGCCACATTCCTGGATATCTGTGGCAAACTCTCCTCAGCCATCCAACACATGGACACCAAACAGAGCTACACTGACAGTACAGAAGCGAGTGGTGATCACTCTATGGAAACTTGCAAGCCCAGACCACTGTGGTCACTGGGAAGTCATTTTGGAGTAGGAAAATCCACAGTGGGGGGGCCATTATCTTACAAACGTGCAGGGCCATTGATTGTCTCCTGCCACGCAGGACTGTGACTCTCGCCAATGTGAAGGACATAGTGGAATGCTGTGCAGCAGTGGGGTTCCCAAACTGCAGTGGAGCAATAGATGGCATACACATCCCTATTACGGCCCCAGAGCACCTGGATGCAGAGTACAGCAACAGAAAGAGCTACTTTTCCATGGTTATGTTAGTGCTGGTGGATCACTGGGGCCGCTTCACTGACATCATTGTTGGCTGGTCAGGGAAGGTGCATGACGCGTACGTCTTTAAGGACACAGGACTGTTCAGAAAGCTACACGCAGGGGCCTTCTTTCCCGACCGGTGGATTACCATTGGCAATGTTGAAATGCCAGTAGTGATCCTGGGGGATCCAACCTAACTCCTGTCTCATCTACACCAGGCACCTTGACAGCATCAAAGAAAGATTCAGCTGCAGGCTCAGCAGGTGCAGAATGAGAGTTGAATGAGCTTTTGCTAGATTGAAAGGGCGCAGACATTAGTAACTCGCCAGGTTGGATCTCAGGCCAAAAAATATCCCAGTGGCTATAGCTGTGTTGTGTCCCACATAATATTAATGAAGCAAAGGGGAAAAACTTACTGCAGGGGTGGAGGAAGGAGGCAGAGGCCGTGTTTGCTGAGTTTGAACAGCCAGATACCAGGGCTATCGGATGAGCTCAACGAGGAGTTATACAGCTTAGGGACATTTTGAAAGAGCACTTTGCTAGCGAGCCACAGACGCGTGCTGTGGTGTGCTGTGCTCAACCTGGCGCTGCAGTTTGGGGACCTATTAGGAATTGTACAAATATCACTGACAGGGCACCCATTAATGTGAGGGTGCTGGCTGTACATTTAGGATGACTACACTGTTTGCCAGTGAGCCTATTGGTTGTGGGTGTACAAGACCACTACTTTCACTGCCCGCAGGCATGGTGCACCATGTGCCGTAAACCAATAAAGATGAAAAGCTTTCAAAACAAAAGAGTTTTATTCACTTACAAAATCAACTACAAAAAAAAAAATCCAAAGAACTCAAAAGTAAACAAGGGGAAGGACATTGATCTCCATTGTAGCTATATGTACATCAGCTGTGGCTCTCACAGGTCAGTGTCTTTGGAGCTGAGGTTGTCCAGGCTTTCACCTAGTGTGCAGTGGTAGGAGTAGGTGTGCAGGCCCTGAGGCCAGGTGGAATGCTGAGGGAAGGGGGATGGAGGGAGGTTCTCTGCTGCAGTTCTCCACCAACTGCAATGGGAGACAAGCCCAGGTTTGTTGACCCTGAAGATCCACAAGAGTCTGCAGCATCTGAGTTTGCTGACTGAGAAGGCTCATTATGTCCTGGTGCATCTCCCTCTGCTTTTCCTGTACGTTTCTCCTCTCCATTCTTTCTTGCTCCTGACAGTCTGCAGTATTGACCCTCCAAGCCCTCTGTTCAAGGTCTGATGCAGCACTGGCTTGAAGGATCTCACAGAACATGCCCTCCCATGTCCTCCCTTTTTCTCCTCCTTAACCCTCAGCCTTCCTCATCCCTCAAGGCCGCAACAGCTGCAGCTACAGATAAAACACACAAATGTACCATTGTCAGGATAATAGGAATGGAAAGTGAAACTTAAGATTCAGTACTGCCCCCTTCCCTTGCTCCCCCAAAGTGTTAAACAACACAAGCTTATTGACACTTCTTCTTTGGCGTGGTTGTGCGTGGTGCTACTCTCAGCTCAAGCCATGGTGAGTAGGACCCACCGGGGTGAGGGAAACAGGACGGGAATTGATCAGTTGCATGAAACTATGAGTGTGGGGCACTGGCACTGAATACTGGCACTTATGTGTCACAGGTGGTGGTGGTTTTCGCTGATATCTCATGCCTAAGGGTAACAAAGGCACACAACAATCACAGCAGCTGGTGGTGTCCTGAAGTCTCCCAGGCCTGTATGCCAGTAATCTGTTTACTGCAATGATGCCTGCCAAAGTTATTGCTGACTGACATGGGAAAGTGTCCTTCCATGGAGGAAGAAATAAGGCTGCCCTCCCTAAAAACCTTCGGCAGAGCATAACAGTGTACCTCTATGGAAGTTCATTAAGATCTCTCAGGAGGATTCAAGGGTCATCCCTGCGCACATAAACAAACTCCTCCATATGGCCCCACCTGCCTAACTCTACAGAGGAATGAAAAGCAGATAGCAACTCTACCTCTCTTTGTTGTATCATGACCTCTTCTATTCAAATATATTAATGAAAAGTTGATAGCTGTGTCTGTCCCTTACCTTTACTAAAAATATCCATGACAAAAACTTGAGAGCCTACAAGTCCACTCAGTCCTTTGACCAGCATTCTGCATATATTTCATGTTATAGCAGGCTCGGATGACAACCCAGCACATGTTCGTTTTAAGAACACTTTCACAGCAGATTTGACAAATTGCAAAGAAGGTACCAATGTGAGATTTCTAAAAATAGCTACAGCACTTGACCCAGTATTTAAGAATCTGAAGTGCCGTCTAAAATCTGAGAGGGATGAGGTGTGGAGCATGCTTTTAGAAGTCTTAAAAGAGCAACACTCAGATGTGGAAACTACAGAACCCAAACCACCAAAAAAGAAAATGAACCTTCTGCTGGTGGCATCTGAGTCAGATGATGAAAATGAACATGCATCAGTCCGCTCTGCTCTGGATCATTATCAAGCAGAATCTGTCATCAGCATGGACGCATGTCCTCTGGAATGGTGGTTGAAGCATGAAGGGACACATGAATCTTTAGCACATCTGGCAAGTAAATATCTTGCAATGCTGGCTACAACAGTGCCATGTGAAAACCTGTTCTCACTTTCAGGTGACATTGTAAACAAGAAGTGGGCAGCATTATCTCATGCAGATTGTTACCAAGTTTGTTTGTCTGAGTGATTGGCTGACATAGGACTGAATGGACTTGTAGGCTCTAAAGTTTTACATTGTTTTATTTTTCACTGCAGTTATTTTTTGTACATAATTCTACATTTGTAAATTCAACTTTCATGATAAAGAGATTGCACTACAGTACTTGTATGAGGTGAATTGAAAAAATACTATTTCTTTTGTTTTTTTACAGTGCAAATATTTGTATTAAAAATAAATATAAAGTGAGCACTGTGCACTTTGTATTCTATGTTGTAATTGAAATCAATATATTTGAAAATGTAAAAAATATTTAAATAAATGGTATTCCATTATTGTTTAACAACACGATTAATCACGTAATTACTTTTTTTAATCGCTTGACAGCCCTAATGTGTATATACATATATATATATAAATTTTATTATCACAATATTGTATCATTAAGATTTGGTGAATCATCACCTTGATAATATTACTTGGTTATTGTACTTTTCTCCCACTGTTTTTTGTCATGTACATTATTATTAATGATTACCATAGTGCCTAGAAGCTCAGGCCATGTGCCAGGTGCTGTACAAATACAGAACAAAAACATGGACCCTTCTCCAAACAGCTTACATTTTAAGGCCTTTGGAGAGGACTATGGCTTCTTTTATTGTATAGAACCTAGTGCAATATAAGTGCCAATTGTTAACAAACAATAACAATAATAATCACTCAGTACTGCTTCATATTTTTATTTTCTTCCAGTTCCTGCTTTGAATGGTGATATTCTGCCTAGGGTTCCACTCATGAGTCATAAGAGACACCTCTATCGAATCCATGCAGACATCATGGCAGAAGGTCAATGGAAACCTTGCAAATTGTTGCCTTATAGAGTCTGGAGGCTATTTTGATGAACGCTGTCTTGCTCTCTTTCTGTATATTCTATCTGCTCACTAACAATTGTTGTTTTACTCTTTTTGTGCCCCAAAAATCTATAAATATTTTCAAAGTAAACTTTGGTTGAAAGTAGGTTTGTATCCCGCATTATTCTCCTAGGTGTCGGTATGCTGGGGAGGCAGAGCTGAAACAGCTAAGTATATGGTTTCAGGTCAACCCCCAGTTTTGGGAGGTTAGCCTGCCAGCCCCGCTTCTTCCACCTGATGCCCCACCCCCTGCAGGCCAGAGCCCCCGAAACTCACCCCCCAAAACAGGAGGAGCCCTGAGACCCCCTCCCCCCGAGACCGGAGGAGCTCCAGCTTGCCCACCCCAGCCCTCCCTGGCCAGCCCCCCCAAGCCCCAGCGCCGGGCTGAGCTGCTCCCCCCAAGATGAGCCACCTCATTCCCCCACCAGACCCCTACGGCCACCACTTCCTCGCAGTGTCCCTCCTCACTCCCCTGCCACCGAGGAGAAGCGATGTGCCAAGCAGCGGGGACCTGGGGTGGGAGGAGGTGGAGTACAGGTAGGTAGGTGGCAGCAGGTGGTAGGTGGGGGCCTCGGGGAAGGGGTGGGGCCACCGCAGCCCAGGTGTCTGTCAGGGGCACCTGCACCGGGGAAGGCTTAGCTTTCCCTGGCCTGTTATACCCGCTGCCCATGGCTAAGTACATCAGCTGCTCTGAGGCCTGTGTGGATCTCAGGGAGGGGGGTGGTGAATCAAGGAGAGAGAAAAATGACCATCCGCCATCCGATCTGTTCTCCGGCCTATGTGAAACTTGTGAGTGTGCGTGATGGTGGTGTTGGGTCTCAGGCTTGCCCGGAACAAGTTTATAGACGTGTGCCTGAGGTATGTCTGACAGGTGACAGAATGACTGATCTGAGCTGTTGCCACCTAAAAGAAAGAGCAGGAGAGCCGTAGGGTTGTGGTGGGAGGACTAACTGAGTCAGTACAGTACTTGTGCTTTCTAGCCCTACTAACACTGCACCTATGCAAGTGGAATCAGTGAGAATGGACATGTTGACAAGGCTTCCGAAGATCCAGTCCAACCCTGCTGGTAATGGGAGGACAGCCTAACATCTGTGAAATATTCGAAACACCGTTTTGTCTGGGCATAAAGCGTTCCAAGTGGTTGAGCTGTGGATGTAAAATCAAAGGCTAGATTTCTTAGCTGTGCTCATTTTCTGCTGGACACTTTGGGGGGAGTAGGGGATGTGGGAGTGTGCTCTGACCCCAGCATATTTTAGAGCAATCTCAGGGCTGATCTAAAATACTGTAGCTGGCTGTAGCCCCCGCGGTCAGTCCACCAGCCGAGACTAGCTGGAGCACAGTAGTTCTCAAATCAAGTCTAAATTATTCCTTCCATAGTAGGGTGGTATAGGAAGTGGTTATGCTGGCTCTCAACCATTTGAGGACTCTCCCATACATTCTTAAGTCAAAGAACAGATTTAAAATTTTTATTAAAGTTAATGTTGAAAAATTATATAGTACGCAGCTTAAAAAAAGAGTGTCTGTACCTCTGGGTATAGTGCTTAGATTATCCACAAATAGACAGTTTGTTTTAAAAGTCATAA
This sequence comes from Lepidochelys kempii, assembly GCF_965140285.1. Classification (NCBI taxonomy): domain Eukaryota; kingdom Metazoa; phylum Chordata; order Testudines; family Cheloniidae; genus Lepidochelys; species Lepidochelys kempii. The sequence continues at coordinate 96,878,524 of NC_136380.1, read as the reverse complement.
GATACATATAATGCATAATCAGCAATCACCCAAATTTAGATGAATAAATTTAACAATACAGTTCAGATATTAGCATCCAAGTAAGAACACCCAATGTGAGAAAAGGTCAGTTTCACAGGCCCTGACTCTATATTGCACTGTAGTCACTTGTGGCCCAATCCAACTCCTATTAAAGTCCATGGAAAGATTCCCATTGACTTACAGGGGAGTGGTGTCTAGCCCTTTTATCTCTGCAAAATGAGTGTGAATTCGGTAAGAAGAGCTGTAAATGGCGTGAGTGGAGAATACTGCTTTGGTAGCATTGTTAGACCCACTTCACGCAGGTGTAAATGTATGTACAATGTGCAGGGCGGTAGAGAATCAGGCCCATCTTTTTTCTACTGTTAATTTGATTTTGAGAGCCTTTGATTCCCTGCTGTATGTAAAGCTGGAGAAACACAATGCTTGCGATTATTTCAGATTGGAAAATCTTCTGGGCGGAGAACATGTGTTATTCTCGGTTTATACAGTGTACGGCACAGAATAGGGTGATTTTTAATCATTGTTCCTCTTTCATCCCAGTCCTGATACATCACTGCATAGTCTGTATTATCTCTTCCAGGTCTGACACTGTTTCTGACTCCAGACCTGTGCATTTTAAAATGAGAATTCAAATAGGCAAGGAAGAGAATTAAGAGATTATCAGACGTCAGATGGTAGATAACTTGGGTTTATGCTTAAACGCTATAGTATCTCCATTTAAACACAGTATCAAAAGGTGTATTTCAATGTGGTTTGAAATGTGATTTGAAAAAAATGACCCTAATCTCGTGAGAGACTGTCCTGACACATGTATTTCACTAGCTTGTCCTTTTTTTCCTTCTGAGGAATTAAAGTAGATATGCTAAAATGTCGCCTAGCACAGACTCCCCTACAGAAAGTGTTAAACTGTAGCTGGAGATGGAAAGGGCTGATAAGGCCATACAGGATATGCCACTGACTTTGTGTGTGGCTGCTATTTTGACATGTCTGATGCTGGAATAAGGAGGACTGCCTGTAACCAAACCTGCCAGTGAGGAAGTTATATGGTCAGAGAGGTTTGGAATGTAATGAACAGCCTTATCGTCACTGGTATCTTTACAACTGCTTAGATGACTTTTTAATTGTAGCTTAATGCATTTAATTATGACAACTTTTCTCCATTCTCAAGTATGATGTATTAATATTACAGATCATTAACATTGTTAAATTACTCTAATGACACAGAGTCCTCCATGTCCCAGTTAGACAGAGAGAGACTCGCTCTCTCATTTGGCTCTTTTGTTATTTGCCTTATAGGAAATTCATGCATGATTCTTGAGTCTTTAAAGCATGTAGAAAGGCTGCTTCGGCTGCACCCTCCCTATTAAATTACTGATAGAGAAAATCCCCCATGTAAAGCTTCCCCATCTTGAGACTGCATGGCAGCTAATATTGCCTTTCTAATATCCACTTGATCAATATAAAAGTTAGAAAGCTAGGGCTCTTGAGCAGTTTTTTTTACAAAATATATAATTAGAGCAGACTGTATTTAACATCTGCAAAATACTCATGCTTACAAGGTATGAGAAATGTGAGATGTTCCATTCTGTTTGCAATGGTTAGACCATTTTAATCTCTTAACTTCAATATATGTCCTCTAGCAGGCTATCCTTGGATTTCATTTTTAGATCCTTAAGGCTGCATATATCTGTCAAACAGACATAATGAATTTAAAGTGCTAATGCCTAGAAGACCAGAAAAAACATTGAAATATATCCTTGGTTGATTAAATTACCACCTCTAGCTACTTTACCTCCTTATGTCCAAACAGATTTCCCTTTTTACTTACCAAGTACCGGATCTGGAAGATGTGGAAGATGTAATTTCATGGTAAAAAACATGCACAAGTCTTTAGACAAGTACATATTCTTTAAACATCTTTTCAAATATGTGCCTCTATGATAGGACTTGCAACTGACTAGAGATACTTTCAATTACACCCAACCTGCAGGTTAACCTTAGGGTGTAGCAAGTGACTTTTGTGTACCATTCTCAAAATATAATTAGTGTTAAAATCTGTGGCATTAAATTAAAGGGTTTTTTTTAGGATAGCTCCACGTTAAAATTTGAAGCTGCACAGCCTTTAAAAAGGGAACCAGGATGTAAGCAACATAGGAAACCTTGGTGCTTTGGGTATTCTGAGCTAATTTGTTGATATTTGGACATGCCTATGGACAAGGGGACAATCCAAGGTGTCCAGTCAGTGCTGTGCGCTTCAGGGAAATGGTGTCCTTGGGTCCCAGAATGGCCCTTGTTGACCTGTCCAGCCTTGACCATTGTCTTTTCCATATGCAAATAAGTCCCATAGGATAGAAAGCGGGATACAAAAGTGTATCTGAAATAGGGTCACACCGAGTGTTTTGGGCTGTAATGTCCTCCAATGTTGATACAGGCACCGGACTTGATCTTTTATGGGATTTTGAATCGGAACGCCATGGCAGGGCTGAATTAGGGGCTTAGAAGACACACATGCAAATATGCAAAGACAGACAGAGGCACAGTCAATCATCAAAGAGACAAAGAAGCAGCAGATGTTGCTGTCACACTGGAAGGATTGTTCCATGTCAAGTGGCTCCTTGAAAACTGGAGATTGAACTAAAATTTAATGTGGATGGTCCACCAATGGAGCCCACTTGGTACCTTTCAATTACCAAAGGAAGTTCCCAGCCATTCAAACCCAAGGCAAAGCTGGAGGACCGTTAGTTGGGTCTAAGTGCCAGGCCGCTTGGTTTTTGGGAGGCTAAAACTACAGAATGCAATGAATTTGAAATGAAATGACAAGTATCGGAAGAAACAGGAGCAGGAACCAAATGAAGGAGAGCAGATTTGTAGTGCTTTGAAATGAAACGTTATAATCCCCCCAACAATCCTGTTGACTGGGAGCTATAGCACTAGGAGTACAACACAGGGGGAAGAAAGATACATTGTTGGATAAACAGCTTCTTATAGGTAAAAAATGAATGGCCCAAATAGATGAATAAGTCAACACAATGGGGTGGGGGGAGGAGGGATGATTCAGTGGCAGTATAAGAAAAAGGTAAAAGTGAACAGAAGAGAGAAAAGGGGAGAAAAGAAAAAAATGTAAATGAGTGAGACAAAAAAGCAAAGAGAAAAAGAAAAGAGAACAAGAGGGGGAAAGAAGTAATATTTTCCTTGATAAAAATGCACAAAAGGGAAGATGAACTTTGTTCTTTTTCTCTTTCTACTCTCCTCTCTCTTTCTGCTTTTCGCCTCGCAGCACGCCAGCCTAAGCTGAGAGCTGTAATGTCATTAAATTGCAAATGCTTTTTCATTTCCGACACACACTGTTTACTTATCTGGCAAAAACATATGTTGGAAGGAATCCGTTAAATTCTGCCCATTGCCTTGGGTAAAAGTGCAATGGAAACGGACCCACTGAGCTTCTTCTTTCTTCTTCTTTTAGCACTTCCCTTATCTACAAGACTGCTTCGCAGAAAACTGGCTAGTTCAATGAAAAATGAAGATACAGCAGGAGATTAGAGAAGAACACTGCGCAAAAAATTCCTGGAGAGAGGGTCACTCCATTGCAAATGATTTCACTCCTCTAGATCTGCATAAATTACTATTTTTAAGGCATCTCCAAAGTCTGTATATTTTTCTCACTCTGTCAAACATTTAATTTCACGCCCCGTGTTCTGAATATGCTAAAATGCATATCTCTGATGCACCTTTAAGCCAGAAAAACGAATGCAAAATTGAAGATAAAATGATGTGATTTGCACTACAAGCCTATTACTTGAGGTATTTACATATAGTTTACCTCTGCAGTTCTGAGAATGATTTATTAAAAAAAAATCTGGATTAAGCTCATATAAATATGTATAAATCTTTGTTTAGAAAATAGATTTTGCAGCTGTTGTGTCAAAAAGTTCTTTAAGATTCTGTGAAGAATTTTCCTTTTAGCGTGCTTAAAAAAAAATAAAAATAAAAGGACAGTATTTGACATTCTGCTTTGGCAGGAGAAAAACCCACCACACACATTCTGTCATCCAGGATTTTTCTACTCATTTTATTCTACACTTCTCTTCCTAAAACTACCCACTCGTTCATTTCATTTGCTGTAATGCCAAATAAAGTGGGCACTGGATTTCCCTAAACTCCACTGAAATAGTGGTTCAGATTTATTAAAACAATTGTGTGTATGGGGGGAGGGAGAATGCCAGTCGGTATGGCAAACAACCGTGAATTTATCCTGGTTAAGGTCCCCACCAAAATGTTCAGGCTGCACTGACATTAGCGCCCAATGTTTGGAGAGAGATGTAGGAAGCGAGATATTCAGATTGTTTTAGGAATCCTTTTACATCCTAGGAGCGGCTCATTCAAACTGCCCAGTAAGTATTATCTATTTCCCTTTAAAAAAACAAAACAAAACCCTGATACTCCTAAAACTGCATCTGTCAGAACAATAACATGTCACCGCTTTGGCCTCTTCTTGCAACTCCTCCCCACTATAATAATCCTTGCAAAGAAAATGCTCAGATTTCCCCCCCACCCCACCAATTTATTTTAAGGATGTGGTTAAAGATTTCAAAGTTGACTAAACAAGAGCTGAGAATGAACTCTGCCCATGTGCTGGAGTCTAAATGTTAAGATCAGGACAATGCTTCTAGGTTGTGCTTGTAGTGGTATTGTGAGAACAACGGTCTCTGAAAGCAGGTACGGGGGGGGGGGGAAGAGCTATTACTTCAAAGGCTACATTAATCCGTTTGCAATTAAAACGCCTGTGTACAGGCATTGGATTGCTTTTGGGAGAGATAGGAGTTTGCTTACAAAGATTGAATTAGAGTTCCAGCATGATGCTGCTGCTCAGAGTTGTCTAATGACCATTTTAAATAATAAAACTTGGAGTAATTTTCAAGAGTTGTCATATTTTTTTTTCTTCCCCATGCAAAATAGCTTAACAATCCCCCCTAGTGGTATTTCCACTGCTGTTCAAGAACACACATTTCTGATTTCAAGTATAGAGAAACATATGTGGGGACTATGTAGTTACACACACTCACACACACAAACCTAGATACACAAATGCATGTATATACTCCATCTGAGGGGCTGACACCCATAGCACATTTTTCAGAGACATATAATAAATGAATTAATCATGCCCTTTTTGATAGGCTCACCTGCACTCTGCCCATTCATTCATCTCCTCTCTCCCTCAGACTTATTTGAACATTCCAGAGCCCTGAGCTGCTTCAGACACCATCAGTCTCCCCAGAAATGTTTCCTCCTCATTTCCCCCAAATTACATCTTCTCAAAGCTGAGAAATAGCAAGATTCAGTTCAGTCCTGAGCCCACAGCTTTTCCTTACATAAAAATATCACAGATTTCCAGAGCCCCACTGAGATGGGCAGAGCACATAATCTAGCCATGGACACCTAACTTAATGGACTCTAAATGGTGATACTTGCAGGTACAAAAAAAGACATTTTAGGTCACTCATGGTAGTTTTTATGGCTCCTTCTGAGCCCCCTACAACTATACCCATAGCCAAGGTACCTAAAAACTATAAAACCCTTAAACATTGCTAAAATAGCATTTTTGTAATGTACAAGGCATGTACCAAACACATGATGGAGAGGGGGGATATAAAAGTTTTATATGGACTTGGCTGGCCATGCATTTGTCACTTGTGAATAAAATTACAGTAGTAGATTCCTAGCCCAGGATTGCATTGACAGATCTAATTCACAGATTATAAAGTCAAAAGGGACCATTGTGTTCATTCAGTCTGTCCTTCTGTATAACACAGGCCATAGACCTTCCCCAAAATAATTCCTAAATCATATCTTTTTTAAAAAAAAAACACTCAATCTTGATTTAACAATGGTCAGTGATAGAGAATCCATCATGACCTTTGGTAAATTGTTCCAAAGGTTAATTATGCTCACTGTCAAAAAGTTACACTTTATTTCCAGTTTGAATTTGTCTAGCGGCAACTTCCAGTTATTGGATCCTGTTATATCTTTCTCTGCTAGACTGAAGAGTCCATCAAATATTTGATCTTCATGTTGGTACTTAAACACTGTAATCAACTCCTCTCTTAACCTTCTCTTTGTTAAACTAAAGAGATTGAGCTCCTTGAGTCTATCACTATAAGGCAGGTTTTCTAATCCTTTCATCATTCTCTGAACCCTCTCTAATTTTTTATCATTCTTGAAGTGTGGACACCAGAATAGGACTCAGTAGTCCAGCAGTGGGCACACCAGTGCCTCTACAGAGGTAAAATAACTCTCTACTTCTACTTAGGACCCTGACTCTTTATGCATTCCAAGATGCATTAGCTCTTTTAGCCACAGCTTTACATTGGGACCTCACTTCCATATTATTCACCATGACTCCTAAATCTTTTTCAGAGGCACTGCTTCCCTGAGTAGACTCCTCCATTCTGTAACTATGGCCTACATTCTTTATTCCTAGGCGTATATACTTACATTTAGTATTAAAACACATACTGTTTGCTTTCATTCAGTTTACTAAGCAATCCAGATCACTCTAAATCAGTGACCTGTCCTCGTCATTAGTTACCACTCTCCCATTTTTTGTGTCATTAGCAATCTTTAGCTGTGACAGTTTTACGTTTTCTGCCAGGTCATTGATAAAAACGTTAAACAGCAGGATCCCTCCGGAAACATACCCACTTGATGAAAATTCGCCATTTATTGTTACATTTTGAGACTATCAGTGCGCCAGTTTTCTGATCCATGTAATGTGTGCTAGGTTAATTTTATATCATTCTAGTTTTTTAATCCAAATGTCATGTGGTACGAAGTCAAACGCCTTACAGAAATCTAAGTATATTACATCAACACTGTAACCTTTATTAACCACTCTTGTAATCTCATTAAAAAAAAAAAGACAACAAGTTAGTTCCACAGGATCTGTTTTCCATAAAATCATGCTGATTTCATTAATTGCATTACCTCTTTTAATTCTTTATTAATCAAGTACTGTGTCAGCTGTTCCATCAACTAGCCTGGGATCGATGTCTGGCTGACAGTCCTATAATTACCTGGATCATCCCATTTACCATTTTTAAAAACTGGCACATTAGCTTTCTTCCAATTTTGTGGAACTTTCCCAATGTTCCAAGATTTATTGAAAATCAACATTAATGATCCGGTGAGCTCCTCAGCCAGCTCTTTTAAAACTTGTGGGTGCAAATTATCTGATTTAAAAGTGTCAGTCTATAGTAGCTTCTGTTTAACATCCTCCAGAGAAGTTAGTGGAATGGAAAGAGTTATCATCACCATATGATGAGACTATATCGTCTGCTTTTTCCCCAAATACTGAACAGAAATATTTTTGAACATTTCTACCTTTTCTGCATTATCTTTGATAATTCTACCAGTTCCATCTAGTAATGGACCAATAGCATTGTCAGGATTCTTTTTTGTTCCTAATATATTTTTTAAATTCCTATTTATTGTCCTTAACTTACAGACTTTAAGGCCAGAAGGGACCATCATGATCATCTAGTCTAGCCTCCTGCACATTTTCAGGCCACAGAACCTCATTCACCCAATCCTGTAGTAGACCCATAACCTCTGGCTGAGGTACTGAAGTCCTCTGCTAGCCATAGATTTCTCCTTGTGTCCCTTTGCTCCCTTATCAATTTTCTACAATTCCTAACTACTGATTTATATATATTACTATCAAATTCCCCTTTCTTCCATTTGTTAAATATTAATTTTTTTTATTTTGTATAGGTGCCTTCACGTCCTCTCTAAACCAGGTCAGTTTTTTAATCATGAAGACCTATTTCCTCAGTTGTGGCTTTTTTGGCATCTAGTAACGTGGTGTTAAATGATTCCCAATTATAATTCAAATTTTTTCTGATTAAATTCTTCCTCCCAGCTGATTTGGCTTATAATTGTTTCCAGCTTTGTGAAATTGGCCCTATTAAGGCACCAAGTACATATATTACTTCTCTCAACTTATTCCGCTTATCATTATTATAAATGTGATCAAGTCATGATCTCTTGTACCTAAGCTACAATTAATTTTTACTTCTATGATCAGTTCTTCTTTATCTGGTACGACAAAGTCTAATAAATAATTCCCCCGTGTTGACGGCAACACTTTCTGAGGAAGGAAACTGTCATCTATAATATTTAAAATTCCAATGATACTTTAGTACTGACAGCATGAGAACTCTAGAATATGTCACTCAAATTGAAGTTCCCCAGGCCCGCACAGTTTCCCCCCCCCCCACATGTCCATCCCAAAATCATATGGATAATACTTTTGTAGCATATTGTCCATCAAATTGAGGAGGAATTTCCTTATCTTGAACACAAGTTATGATTAGATATTGCAGTACTCTTCCAATAGTACTCTTCCAATAGTACGATTAAAACGTGCTTTTCCATAGCACGTACCCTAAAAAGTGCACTGCATTGACCATTTTTCTTTTGGTGCAAGTATAAGTCCATATATTGCTCTTGCTATGCCAGCTCAGCTTCTATTGACGTGGATTTGATGCATGTAGGAAATGAGACTGGTGGTCTTCCTTGTTGTCTGTGTTCCTGTTTGTGGATTGTGCCTTAGCCAAAAAGGAACAGAATTACTTGCCCTTCATATGTTTTTCCTTGAGGATTTAGATCCAATTTTGGAATTTAAATTACAACTGACATTTCATGAAATAATGTAAGCATTGAAGCCTTCTCAGATCCATAGCCAATGGGAAAATGTCTGCTTCTATGTTTTTAATCATAGAATATCAGGGTTGGAAAGGACCTCAGGAGGTCATCTAGTCCAACCTCCTGCTCAAAGCAGGACCAATCCCCAATTTTTGCCCCAGATCCCAAATGGCCCTCTCAAGGATTGAACTCATAACCCTGGGTTTAGCAGGCCAATGCTCAAACCACTGAGTTATCCCTCACCCCAAATCACCGGCTTCAAGCAAAATTGGAGATCCAGATGCAAAATCTAGGACTCAGATGACATGTAGAATTGCAGTATTCCCTGGTGGATTTGGTGTCCATGGAACTGATGAATGGATTCACCTTCACATCTGAAATTCATAAGTTTGATCCCATACTTTCCATTATTCCAAACTTTTTCACAATACAACATGTGAATTGAAAATATTTATTGTGTTATTAACTAAGTATTGTTTGTACTGATAATTTGAGCTCAGAACAGTGCTTGGATATGAGAAATTGAAACAAATGTTCAATATATAAGACAAGCTTAGTGATAGAAAATCCCTTGCATCTCAAACAGGTTACCTCCTGACATGTTAATTACATTGAAAATTCCCTTATTTATGTACAACTATGATCACCTGTATGTATTTAGCATCTCCTCTGCTGTTGGATGAAAGAAACATTGTCCCAGAAACATGAACATAGATTCCAGATAGATTCAGTGACCAGGTCATTCATCTAGTGGCAACGTAACAAACTGTGACGCAGGGGGTCAGGGATCAGGTCCCTGGCTCATCCCATGTTGCGCAGATAGGAAGGAACTGGGAACACAGTGAAGCCAGGACACCTAATCCCCGTGAGAGAAGAGCACCTTCCCCCACTCCCTGATAACTTTCTAGAGGAAGTCATGAGAATGGGGAGACTTGGAGCCTGGGATTGTGCTTTTCGTTTCCAAGGGGGCAAAGAAAAAGAGGATTAAAACAGGCGCTTCTGAAGAGAATGATCTTTCTGCATAATGTGGATCATACTGGCCTTTATGTTTCCTTGTACCACATTTCTTTCACAGAAACATTTCTGTGCTGTCCATCAGATATGCGATAATATAGTTACCTGTAATAAATACCCAGAGTGAAATTCACCCGTGCAGAGTTCTAGCACAAAGCTTATGCACCATCTAAGTCCTTCTTAAACTCTATTTTGAGGGCTTAAGTGGGATTTACATGATACAAAAGGGTAAATTTCATTCCATCTGAGTAGCATTATCTGAAGCGTAATCATTATTCTGCTGAAACTCCACAGTCTCAAGTGTTAATCCTAAAGAACATTCTTCTATGGGGAAGTCTGGTCAAGAAGTTACTTGGTTTTTACTAATTCCAAACACAGACATTTAGTTATTTCGAACATCTATCTAGCACACTCTGTTCTTCGGGGGTTAGAAGTAGCAGTCAACAGGGAGGCATTCGAGCCATGATGGCTGTGAAGAGGCACAAGAGTGCAACGTGGATGGCCCTGGCTTATGGAGGAATGCAATCTTAGATATTTCTAAGCGCTTATCATTTTGGTATATTGGGGAATACATGTGTTTAGGAGCCTAACTCCTTATTAGCTCCTTGGTGGGACAAATCCACCTTCCCAAACAGACATTCCAGCCTAAAGTCTATTAGTTCAGACTTGCAGTTTCCTACTGTCTCTATGGAAATACTCTATTTACGGACAACAGTGCCCTGACTTTCAGCTGTGACTGAATTTCCTACATTTTATAAATTAGATTCAGGCCCTCTGTATTACATTCAGATAAAAGTGCATTAAAGTATGTATTAAAAGTAGATCATTGACTCCGCACTGGGTCTTTGTTAGCTACTGCAGTCTATCATATAAATACATATTTGAGCTTTGTGCAGGATGTTAGTGTATGTGTCACGTACTGTAGAAAGCCTTCTATGGATGTTACTGAAAAGTGGTTAAAGCACATGTGCATCGGCCATTTTTCAAAGTAGAACCTATCTGTTCATTTTTATTTTCAGAATACCAAAAGCAGTAAAATCAAGTAATTGACTAATCACTTGCCAAATTTTGGTTTTTAATCTAATCTATTTTGTGCTACACAAGCGCCAAAATGCAAATTAAATTGGTACACTTCCAAATGATTTTTTCTTTTTAAACACAATTTTAGGTACTCATAGAAGTTGGAAAACATTTTAAAGCTGTTTGCTCTTGTATGCTCTAAACTTTGAATAGCAAGTTTTAGCTTGAAGGAAATTTTCATGGTCGATAGAGGTTTTATGTACATATTGATCCATCCTTAACTCTTACATTTTAAATCCTTGGATTAAAATTAATAATTCCATAGTCTTAGAGGGTAACGTGGTCAACAATTGTTTGAAAAACTATTTACTGCTATTGCCACGCAGATCTAGTTACCACCTCAAACAAAACGGTGGATGCTTTCAGACTGCATGTTTACCCACAGCTTTTCCAGTGAGCTGTTTTACTGCAGAATAAAATACTCATTAGCCAACCTAAACAAACTCTTCAGAGTGCTTTACCCAAAGGGAGAAAATACTATTCAAATTTGCAAACTGATGAAGCCATCTACCATTTTGTTTGATATGGCTGATGTGTGTAAAAATGGCCTTAAGTGAACTCACTGATGAAAACTATTCCAATTCATGGGGCAATGGTTTAAAATCTCTCTCTCTCTTACACACACACACACACACACTTCCCTCAGCAGATTCTGCATAGAGATGGGCTGTCTCTTTTCCTCTGGAGTTGGCACACCATCTTGTTCCATGTATGGGATTGCCAAGGCATAACTGTGTAAACAATTTGGCCCCATGGAAATAGCAAAGTAGCTTTCGTCCTGTCACTGAGAACATCTAAGGTGGCCTATAAAAATGAAAAAGAAAGTTAAGATATATACAGTTTGATTCTGCACTGCTTGGCCCCTACACAAAGAAAAGGAGTACTTGTGGCACCTTAGAGACTAACCAATTTATTTGAGACTAACCAATTTATTTGATGCATCCGATGAAGTGAGCTGTAGCTCACGAAAGCTTATGCTCAAATAAATTGGTTAGTCTCTAAGGTGCCACAAGTACTCCTTTTCTTTTTGCAAATACAGACTAACATGGCTGTTACTCTGGCCCCTGCACAGTCATTGACACTTGTGCAGGGTGAATACAAAATGGGTATGAAATGCTAACCACTCAGAATGGTAGCATTGCCAAACCACTTTGCAGAGACATAAATGACTACACAAGGGGACGGCAGAGCAGCCACAGGATTTTACATGCAATAGAAATACTGTGAATAAGAAATAGCAGCAGAGCACCTGGGGAGCAGGAAAAGCACTTGGTAAAGGCCAGGATAATGCTGAAGGCAGGTGAGGACATGGGTCGGAGTGGTGAGGAGACTGAAGACTTGGTTGGTAGGCAAAATAAACAAGAAGCTGGGAGAGGGAAAAAAAAAAAAAGAATGGGGGAAAAAGGGAAAGCTCATAATAGCTAGAAAGTAAGAGCCTGATTGTGGATGCTGACAGTGCTTGTGGGAACAAGTTCTGAGAAAGATGAAAAGAAATGGTGCCCTGAACTCTGAAGAAGATTGTGTTTGCAATGTGCTCCGGAAGATGGGACACAGAGACCCAGTAAAGGTGGCTGCATTTTGAAATTACTTTTTTTGCCATAATATTTAACTTGTATATTTAGAATGCCATACCTAACTGTATTGGCATTAGCGGGTGGTCTATGCATAAATAAATAAAAATTACATCTACTTTTTTCATTTAACATTTTAAATTTGCAGAACAGACCTGTTTTAAAAAAATTGAAAGTGTATTAGGACTCATTTGTCTTTTGTGCATTGTACCATGCCTGTTGAACACACAGTCACCCACGTAAAAAAAAAAAAAAGTTAAAAAAGATCTACTGCATGTTGTCAGTTTTAAGCAGCCCAATCTATGTTATTTACCATAATGCCTAAATAATATCAATTAATATAAGAACATAAGAATGGCCATACTGGGTCAGACCAAAGGTCCATCCAGCTCACTATCCTGTCTACCGACAGTGGCCAATGCCAGGTGCCCCAGAGGGAGTGAACCTAACAGGTAATGATCTAGTGATCTCTCTCCTGCCATCCATCTCCACCCTCTGACAAACAGAGGCTAGGGACACCATTCCTTACCTATCCTGGCTAATAGCCATTAATGGACTTAACCTCCATGAATTTATCCAGTTCTCTTTTAAACCCTGTTATAGTCATAGCCTTCACAACCTCCTCAGGCAAGGAGTTCCACAGGTTGACTGTGCACTGAGTGAAGAACTTCCTTTTATTTGTTTTAAATCTGTTGCCCATTAATTTCATTTGGTGGCCTCTAGTTTTTATATTACGGAAACAAGTAAATAACTTTTCCTTATTCACTTTCTCCACACCACCCATAACTTTATATACCTCTATCATATCCCCCTTTAGTCTCCTCTTTTACAAACTGAAAAGTCCTAGCCTCTTTAATCTCTCCTCATATGGGACCCGTTCCAAACCCCTAATCATTTTAGTTGCCCTTCTCTGAACCTTTTTTAATACCAATATATCTTTTTTGAGACAAGGGGACCACATCTGTACGCAGTATTCAAGATGTGGGCATACTATGGATTGATATAAGGGCAATAAGATATTCTCTCTTTTTTAATGATTCCTAAATCCCGTTTGCCTTTTTGACTGCTGCTGCACACTGCATGGACGTCTTCAGAGAACTATCCATGACGACTCCAAGATCTTTCTCCTGATTAGTTGTAGCTAAATTAGCCCCCTATCATATTGTATGCATAATTGGGGTTATTTTTTCCAATGTGCATTACTTTACATTTATCCACATTAAATTTCATTTGCCATTTTGTGGCCCAATCACTTAGTTTTGTGAGATCTTTTTGAAGCTCTTCACAGTCTGCTTTGGTCTTAACTATCCTGAGCAGTTTAGTATCATCTGCAAAATTAGCTGCATAACAAAGTACAGTTAATAAACAGGATCAAATCAAATAAAAATGCTCTCTGACCTGTTTTAGTGTGCAGAACTAAGATCCAAACAACAAACATAAAGAGGTGAATGGCCTTCCATTGGCACAGAAACCGGAAAGAGTACTCATTAGAAGTGGCTCTAAAAATTTGATTTGTGTGGGTGGGAAGGAGAATGTATCCTCTTAGATGGAATTTTGATTTTTTCCCCAGTCTATTAATATACAAAATTGTATGTAATTGTCAGTATAGCACCCCATTGCTGAACACTTTTAAAAGTACAATAAAAACGTATTTTTGTATGGAACAGGAATGTATGGCTTAAGGGTTCGGTAATGGGCTACAGAACTGTTCCCCTCTAGACCAATGGTTCAAATCCAGCCCAAGTTGGCAGAAATGGAAAATTATTTTCACGTGAAGGCTGTTGGGGGCCTTTGTGAAGTGAATTGGCGACCTCAGTCTAATTCCTAATTAACAGAAAAAATCATAATTGGAACAGCTGGCAGATATGCCAGTGAAGTAGGCAAGAATTGGGCATGGCTATGAAGTGGGTTCCTTCAGAATCCAGGCAACTTTAGTTTCCAGCCTTTTCACTATTTGGCACCTTTCATGAACATTGCTATTCACCTACAGTAATTTAGGAGTGTATGTAACGGCATCCCGTAGATAACACAGAAGTCTATATTCAGTAAGTCACCACATGAAAACTAACAAGTAAGATGGTATCATTCACCTCCAGCCTACTGTTGGCTGGCAGTGTAACATGCACATGGACCTTGCATCCATTTCTTTTGGTTCCTTTACACGGCTGCAGTGGCGCAAAGAGACTACAGTCTGGCCATAGATACCCAGCTGACAAAAAGGATTTTATCAGGTAAGAAATTTACCTTTTTGATATCAGTGTCTCCCACAGTTCTGCTACATATGAGCTATCCCCCTCCTGTCTGCAGTTTTCAGAGGTGGTTCAAAGCCGTAGCACAGACTGTGCTAACCATACCCCCTTCTCCAGTCTGATGCCAGATGATTCATTCCAAAGCTGTGTAAAAACTCATAATATGATTAGTAACAACAATTTCAATGCCAACCAATCAACTATGTAGTAGGGCTATGGCCTACTAGCATAACTATCAAAATTAAACACTGTCCCTGGGCTAGGAAGCCAACCTAGGAAGACAGGGAGGATAGAATTATGGGAGATGATGTTAGCAGAAAGGAAACTATCCGGTAAGAAATTTTCCATTCTGCAGCCCAGCATCTCCCACGATTCTGATATGTCTGGGAAGTAGCAAGCAGTGAACAGAAGTAGGGAGGGATAAGAAAAGCAAGATGAGACAGGGAAGACATCGCTCTCCCGAGTTAATTCCCTAAAACAGCAGTGCTATTACTGGAGCCCCGCCTGCCAAAGGAGGTCTCTGCGGAGAACTGAAAGTCCACTTTATAGTGCCTAATAAAGGTGTTAACCAAGGACCATGCTGCTGCCCTGCAGATCACTGAAGTAGAAGCACAAGCTCTATTCACCCACAAAGACACCATAGATCTTGTGGAGTGTGCCTTGATGCTTTCTGGAATAGGAGCACCTGACACCTTCTATGCCTCTACTGTGCATAGCTTGATCCATCTATGCTAGTGACGACCTGGATATCCTGAGTCCTTCGCACTTCAGATGAAAGAAGACAAACAAGCAGCCCAGTGTTCTTGTTGATTCAGTGCTCTTTGAACCTCTAACGTGAGCCACAGTTTTCTGCTGGTTGCTGTGGCTTGGGGGTGAATGAAGGGAGGACAATCTTCTGTGAAGCATGGAAAGATGAATTTGCCTTAGGCAAGAACGATGCTAGGATTCTTAGCATGATCTTGTCATCATGGAACACCCAGTGGGGATCCTGCATAGATACAGCTGCCAAGTTCAGAAACATGTCTAGAAGACATGATGGCAACAAGAGAAGAGTGTTGATGGATAGGCAGAATGAAGATATTGATGTCAGTGGTTCAAAAGGGTGTGTGGTTAGGGCTTTTAACCTGCAGTAGGTACCACTTCGGAAAGATTGGTCTAACTGCAGGTTTAGCCAATCTGACTGCTCTGAGCAATCTGGATACCTGATGGTTCTCTGTCAAGGAACCAGTGGATCCTATAAATAGGACACTAGTTATAGCTGACACCTGGCACGCTATGGTGCTGCACTGAAGTCCTTTGTGTACGCCTTCTTGAAGAAAGTCCAGGATAACTAGGAATCCTTGGGATTTTTGTTATGTGCTTTTGTTACGTTCTCAGTAAATGATGGTCAGATCTCACTGGTAGTTGCAATGGTGGTTCTGATTTCAGTTCTATCACACTGGAGAACTCTCTTCTCCTTTGCAGTGCTGAGTTAACACTATCACCTTTGTTTCTTCTTGCCCTACCTTCTGGATCACCTTTCCTAGAAGTGGAAAGGGTGGGAATGCATGTAGCAGGCCTTGTGTCCGTCTGTGCAAAAGAGCACCTGTCCCTAGGGATTTGGGGTCTGCTTTCTTGATGAATTACTTTGGCCACTTTGTGCTCTTGAGATTAGCGAACAGGTTGACTTACATAGGAATACCCTTGCAGATGTTCTGAGGGATTGTCCACCATCTGAGAGATTTGAGATTCAGAACAGTATCTGGTGTGGAATGCATTCCGATAAATGGTTCCATACTTTCAGGAGAAAGGACTGGAGGTACCTCGCCCATGATATGGGACCTTGCCCATGGAGGTGATTCCTGCACATGAAACCAGGAGGCTAAACAGCTGTAACACTGAGCTCTGGTCAGCCTTGCAGACTTTTCCAAAATGGATATCGGGCTCCGGATATTGTGGAATCTGTTCAGGGTAGACCTTTGTCACAGAAGTGTCTGTTTCCATTTCCAGGTGAATCATCTTTGTGGAGGGAGTCAAGGAGCTCTTCTTGTCTTTATCACAAATACGTGTGCTTGAAGCAGATCCAGCATCTGGATTGTGGCACTGTGTTTGCTGCTTTGGTCAGAGCGCAGATCAAGATGTCATCTAGGGATGGAAGGTTACTGGTAAGCACTCCAAAGAGCCTGAGGCTAGCTAGTATCACCACGAGCATCTTTGTAAAGACCCAGGGGCCAACAAGATGCTGAATGGAAGCATTCGATACAGGCAGTGGGCTGTGCCATATGCAAATCTCAGCAATCTGTGGTAGTACAGTCATATAGGAATGTAAAGCTATACATCTTTTAGATCCATGGAAGTCCACTTGAGGCAAGGATACTCCTGGTGAAGCTAGGGCCACCATGTTTTCTTTATCATTTGCTGAGCTGCTTGAACTCCAGGACTGCTCTGACCCACCAGTATGCTTCTGGACAATGAAGAAAATTGAGTTCTAAGAATCTTTTTTGAAGGGAACCTTTTCTATTGCTCCTATCTCTAGGAGATGTGAGATTCTGTATAACACCAGCTCACATTTGATGGCATCTCCTGAGATGGGGGGATTGGATGAAGAAGGGTTGGGATGAGGAGCTTCAGGGAGTGTCCATGACTCACTACCTCTCTCAACCACTTCTCTGGGTTCAATTGAGACCATTCTTCTGAGAAGGGGGAAATTCTGCCTTCTAGATTCAGGTCTGGGCAGAGATACATTTGTTTGTTGCCATAGAATGCTGTTAGAGGTGGTAGATTCCCCTCTGGATTTTCCACTCAATCTTCAATTCCAGGATTTTCCCTGATATACCTGTTGTCTTTTGTCTGATAGCTTTGCGAGGAGGGTGGACGAAAGGAGCACTGTTGTCTGTTGCTAGATTTATAGTCCCACCTTAGAGTGTTGAGTTGGGAGGGAAAGGGAAGAAGGGATGATTTAGGTTTGGCAGCACTTTCTGACATTATTTTGTCTAGTTTTTCACCTGAGAGGAGAAAGCCTGTGAATGTACATGTGCACAGAATTTTGCTTGAGTGAGCCTCAATCTTCCAGAGGCAAAGCCAGATGTGGCTGAAAAGCTCATTGCATCCATTGAGGATTTTGCCAAAGAGGCTGTTGCTAAGGAACTTTTCTTAAGTGTAGATCAGAACTTGGGATGGTCAGTCCTTCACGGCCTTAAGTTCATCCAGGCAGGACATTGTGACCCTTCTAAAGCCCTTGTAGATGCTCTAAAGGAGACTGACAAAGTCTTAAAGTCCCTCCTGAGGGGGGCTATCACCTTTCTATTACCAGGATCCTGGGGAAAGATATCGCCTTCAGACAGAATTACCACATCTTGCTAAAAAAGCTATTTCAGCATTGACCTTTGGTATATCTGTAATGGGTTGGGGTTTTTTTTGGCTCTTGCATCCCTGTAATATAAAAGTGCACACCTGCTTATGCATTTACCCTTATCAGGTGTTCCCCATTCCTCTCTGATCACATCCTCAAAAGATGAGAGCAGTGCGATTACTGTTTCAAGCAAGGATTTAGAAGATAGGTATTTGCCTTTAGGTTTTCCTCTAGCACCTGCTCACATTTGATCTGGATTGTGGTTGTAACCTTTTTGCATATTTCAGGGGGTGGGGGGGGACTTCTGTTGCATTTTTTACACATGCTGCTCAGAGCCTGAATTTGAGAGGTCCCCTTCCTCCGGTGTGTGCAGCTACATACCACAGTAAAAAGCAGGCTGCATCCATATGTAGCTACATGTGTCAGTGAAAGGCTCTGGCAGAAGCAGGCAACAGGTTAAGACTCCAGCAGCGGGATGCTACCCTGCTAAAAATAGCAATGTAGACAGGGGAAGCATTGCTTAGTCATGTAGAAAGCTGGGTAGGGTACATACTCACAGGGTTCAGGTGTGTCTTTACTTGCCTAAGCAGTGCTTCACAATCCACACTATTTATACCTGTAGTACATGTATTGTGGAATCATAAGGTGTATGCAGTGTAGACTGTACCCTCGGTGTCCTCCCCTTCATGGTCCCCCTGCTGGGGGATGGGGTTTCGACCTGGGAGAACGGCTTCTGAATATGAGCTCCGCTTCAAACCCCAGAGAATTTAAGACCAGTTTTAGGACTTGGGCAGGGGGACCTGGAGCCCCTCAAGGAATTTTGCTTTCCAGACCTGTTGTGCCCCAAGACTTACCGCTGGGGCTGGCAGGATGAAGTCCTCCTTGTGCTTGGAGACTCTTCCTGCTCTGCATCTCCAGATCAGGCTTTTCTCTGTTGGAGCCATGGCTTCTCAGGGCAAACGTAGCAAGGAGGGAACACAACATGCCTGTCTGACTCAGAGCCCTGTGCCCTAGCAGCAAAAAGGTGGGCTGACTGAGAAAAAACAGGGCACAATTCACCTTCTGAAGGGCCTGGAAAGCTGCCTCACAAATAGAGCAGCATTTGGCGTCAGCTCACTGTTCACGCGACAGCTCTGCCATGTCTGAGAGGGGTCTGAGGAGTCTGGCAGGAAGGTGCTGCAGTGCTGGTGCTGGATGGCTGAAAACACCTCACTCAATGCCTGATCCAGGAGAGGAAGAAGAAAAGCTGTTTGCTACTGCCCAAAAAATCAGATAAAATAAAAGGCCAGCAAGGAAAAGGGAACAAAGCGACCCGCCCTTAGACTGCTGCTGGATAAGGGGATGTGGTTAGCATGGGCTGTGCTACAGCTTTTGAACTGTCTTCTCCAACTGAAGACAGGAGGGGAGCAGCCCATATGGATCAGAGTTGTGGGAGATGCTGAGCTTCAGAATTCCTCTTTCAGTTTGTACAAAATTAGATGAGCTGACTCCTGTGTCAACCATTATACCAGGGTACTGGGTGTATCAGGGGAATAGTCTCAGCCTGTGTATGGTCCCTTAGGGTAAATTAGGACAGCTCATAGGCTGCTGTAATTTATGACAGTGAGGGGGCCAGAGCAGCTGCAGCCTGAGAATCGGGGTGGAGGAACCTGCTCTCTGATGCCCCTTCCTGTTTCAAGTTGATCTTAGTGCAGGAGATAAACTGGCCCTAAGTTTTCAAGTCATAATGCATTAACCAAAGTGTGTGGAAGGATCATTTCCCAAAGCTATTAGCCTCTGCAGTTATGAAATAATCTAGAAAACGGGCAGTTATGTAAAAATACATTAATGAGTTGATACTCAAGGTTGTCAGATGCTAGATGACTGGAGAAAAGCTTCTTGATGTGGCCCAGCTTACTACCAGTAGAGTGACACTAAACTGCTATGGTTACACTAAACGACAGATTAAATTGATGTTTTCAGATAACCTGGAATGATGCAAACTAGCAGGATGAGGTTATCTGATGACCAATGGATGTATTCAAGAAGTTGAAAAGACTGAATGTCATACTACATATTTAGTTTCAGATGAACTATGAATTCTGAATTAGGATTTTGTATTCACTGTGTTTATCATGTGATGCCAAGAAATTGTTTACCTTTATATTAACAGGAAAGTGCCACGGATCGATTTATATTAAATAACAAAAGAGAGTGCACTGGGTAAAGAAAACACTGAGTGTTCCTTAAGAGAGTTATAGCTTTTCTGCATAAATTGAAACCTTTATCATGTCAGATCATAATATATAATTCCTGTCTCTATTCCAAAATCAGTATATATTTTGAATGTGTGAAATACACATTTGTCTTGCACATGAGGAGACCCAGAATTATTCCTACTCCATTATTTGAGACTTACACCAAAACAGAAAGCTTTCTCCTTTGGAAGTGGAAAACAGACATAACCAACACCATTTTGATGTGATTATCAGATGAATGTGATAATTAATTTTGTAATTATTTTGCAGATCGTGTGAAATTATAACAACTCACCTTTTCCAGTCTCAACCTGCCATTCTTGACCTGAATTAGAGAGAAGAACTAGCAAGGAGATGATTTAAATAAGCGACTTTGTCATGTTGCCATTTTGCCTTAGTCAAAGGCAAATATTTCATCTATCTTTAAACTAAAAGGGAAATACTTAGTTTCAAAAAAGTGTACAACTGAAGCAAACATGAACAAAATCTATATAAACAATAATCTATTACAAATATGAATTTTCATTTCTTTTTAAAAATTCAATACACTTACTAGTAAATAAAATAAATGCCGTGAAGAAACAAAATGTGACAATAATAGGTTTAGACAATTTGACGAATATCAAATTAAGTACAAACAAGAAGATTTCAAACTATGACTTAATAGGAATGTCCACATGATACAGAAAAAAAATTGTCAAAATGATTTAAATCACACTCAATAAATAGGCACTTCAATAAAGTACATATTTACACTGGCATTCTGAATGCTAGGGCATCACAAAGATGTATGGCTTTATTACAATGGATGGAAGATGGCAACTACTTAGAACCCAATGCCAACATGGATTATAACAAATCCAGTGAGTATTTTGTTTTTCAATTATTCATAGAAAATTTAATCCTGATTAAGTATCCTTGGGCAGGAATACATGAGTAGTTGATGACTGAAACCACCATTTATTTGAAATGCTTCTGTTAATTTAATCTGTGTATATGGCTTAATTATGATTGAATCCTCAATGTAAGAGAAATGAATTATATCAGGATTAAAATTCTAGTACCACATTACACATTCTTTCCTAAAAAAAGCAAGCCTGCTGTTTTTATTACGAGTGTTGCCACGTCTTTAAAGTCTCAAATAGCATTTTGCCCATCACACCTATGTTATGTTTTTAGTAACATTTCTCTCAAAAGTGTTATGGATAAAACCCCATTGCTGCTCAAGTTAAAATTTGAACTAATACCAACACTGGTGGGGAAAAAAAGTGCTTTTCCTTTTGCACAAATAATGAAAGAAAGCTTACTGCACAGTTAGCTGTAAACATTTTACATTGGTTTCTGGAGCAATTTTGTTTTTCAAGTCCTTTACATTTAAAGCACAAAATGCATTTTCTTTACAGAATAAAAAGAAAAGCAAACTTTTATTCCGTGTATTACACCGATTTCATAACTGGCTTATTTCAGACTTGTTTGAGCTCAGAGCCATTTAAAGCACTGGATTCTTCTAGGCCTTCAAACTTAATATTGATACAAAGTCATGGAGTTATTAGGGTGAAAACACTGTGGAAAGGTTAGGTTTGTCCTCCTTTGTTGTCATACAACACAGCACCGCATGTGCCACAAAAACAATCTCTATTCAAACATTCAGATTTTAAATATATTTTCATACCACCAGTTTAAAAAAAAAATTAATGTACCTAATTTGGGGACTTGTTCAGATCCAGGATCAGTGATGTGCTCTGATTTTATGATTTAGTTTTTCCAGGGACACTGATGTAGCACACTGACCTGATGAAAATAGCTGTATTTGGGTCATTATTGCACTGTATTCTTTCCTAAATGTATCTCAGAAGTAATGTCGACTTTTATGTCCAGATGCCACGGTCAGTGGCAATGTCACTGATGACAGAGAAGACACTTCCCAATATAGACTATGAGATAGAAAAAGTCTGTAGAGGATAAACATGCAGATGGACTGGCAGAGGATAACACCTATGGTAATAACCTAAAGACAAAAAAGGAGTGGGGGAAAGAGAAAGTGAATGCTTTGAAAAAAGAATAAAATAAATCAGTTGACTTTATTTTTAGAAGCACAATGAAGCTTACGGCACACCTTTTGCTACTGCAGCAGTTACAAAAGGTTTGAGCATTGGTCTGGGATACAGAAACTCTTGCCTAGTAATCCTGGATCTACATTAGCTTAGTAGGTAGCCCTGGACAAGGCATATAACCTTTCTGCCCGCGTCAGCTCTTGGAAAGCTCAGTCTTGTAGTTCACCACGACTAAGGGCTAGATTCACAAGAGGGACTTGAGTGCCTAAATCTGACATTTAGGTACCACTGGCATTCACAAAACCACTGCTATGTTGCTGCCTAATCCCATAGGTACCTACATTTCCACTGATAAAGTCCATGAGGCACCGAAAATTCTGCCAGTGGTCATGCACAAAGCCACTTAAGTCCTGACACCACTGAACTACTTGGAGCCTGTCTCACATAAAAAAACCTTGGTGGAATTCTCAAGAGGAAGGGCCAACTCTCCAGCAGGGCCAAGTCTGATAAATGTGCTTTTAGCACGCCTAACATGCAATGATGGCTGGAGGAGATGTCACTATTGCTAGGGCCACCCACCCTTATACTCTGTAGTCCACTGTTTAGAGAACTCACCCAAGATGTGGGAGGCCTGGGTTCAAATCCCCCCTCTGCCTGATTCAGAGCAGGGACTCGAACCTAGCTCTGCCACCTCCAGATGAATCCCTAACCACTTGGTTACAGGAGGGTTTTCTGGGGTGCAGTGCTCAATCTCTTCAGCTGAAGCTGTTCCACTTTGTGTCAAATACTTATAGAGTCATTGGGCTAAAGAGGGAGTGTGTGAATAATTACAGACCAACACTGAGCATTGCCATGCCTAAGTTCCCCTTGTGAATTTAGCCCTCAGATGACACAGTAGTAAAATGAGCCCTGTCTGCAGTACACCCTCCATCTGTGGAGCTGCAATGGTGGTGATCTAGTGGTCTAATTTTCTAGTGTAGGCAAGGTCTTTTAATCTCAGTTTCTCCATCTGTAGACGACGTGCATGTTAATAGTTACCCAGCTCGCAAAGGGGGTGTGAGAGTTTACTTGCGTGTGTAGGCACTTTGAGGAAGTTCTATATAAATCTTTTTTAAATACTTGTTTCTCTCAACTGAATGTGACATTCACTGAGCACATATTTTTCTATATTTTTAATTAAAAGGCAAACAATGTTAAATCTTCATAGTTTCAGAACTGTAGTTGCCCAAGCACAGTGATCAAACTCCTCCAGTACCCAAGAGCAGAAATCTTCCTACAGTGTCCTACCAGATCTCTACATATCACAAAGCACTGCACTGAATTCTACCTCAGGAGAGCTGAAAACCCCCCAGCATCAAGGTTGGTTTTTACTAGAACCATTTTTTGCTTTACCTTAGCAAGCATCTCCTTCTTCTTCCTACAAACTATTACCTTTACATTTTATAAGGCATGCAGAGTTTCAGCCACATGATTCCCATTTGTGTCAGTGAGAGTATGGCTAAAACTCCATAGGTTACTTTGGGAATGTAAAGGTTAGAGGCCTTGGAACATGAGTTTTCTAATAAAAGAAAGCCCAACAGAAGGAACAGCTCCTCTGCAGTTTCTGTAGAATTTCTAATCAGATCCCACATTGTTTTTATCTTGTCCATACATACCTTCTCTCTTTGATAGTCTCTAAATAGCACAGAAATGGTTGCAAGACCCGGATGGCACAAAAACCACAAAATGCAGCCCTGAAAGAGAATAATGGCATTTTATACCATTTACTCTGATGTGTCAGTACAGAAGATGGATATGACAATTAGGGGAATTACGTTTACATGTTTCCATCTTTCCATCATTCTGCAGTCAAACAACAGAATGAAAACCACACGTTATGCTTTAGGTCACACTTTATCCTTATCACATCAAATTTAACTACTCAGTGTATATGGAAAGAATACAATTTATTTCATCAAATCAAATCCTTAATCATTAATTCTCCCATGGAGGTAAAGCATAGTCCAGTCAATAGCATATCATAAGAATATTTAAAAAGAAAGGGATTAATTTTCCAGATGTGAGCCTTACTTTGGCAAAGGTGATATAGAACTCCCTTTTGAGTGTACTTCTCTCCACTCTGATGATCTGGTAGAGTCCACAGGCCAATGACAGAGATAGACAAACTCTTAGACCAATAAGAAGTCCACTTGCTAAACTGTGGTGTGAATGGTAGCTGTGATGATTAGTATCTTCAAACTGCTCCCAAATTAGTAAAATACTCTGCAAAACAATAACAAAGTACATTTAAAAAAAAAAAAGGAGTACTTGGGGCACCTTAGAGACTAACCAATTTATTTGAGCATAAGCTTTCGTGAGGTACAGCTCACTTCATCAGATGCATACTGTGGAAACTGCAGAAGACATTATATAAACAGAGACCATGAAACAATACCTCCTCCCACCCCACTCTCCTGCTGGTAATAGCTTATCTAAAGTGATCACTCTCCTTACAATCAAGGTGGGCCACTTCCAGCATAAATCCAAGTTTAACCAGGACGCCTGGGGAGGGGGGGTACGAAAAAACAAGGGGAAATAGGCTACCTTGCATAATGACTTAGCCACTCCCAGTCTCTATTTAAGCCTAAATTAATAGTATCCAATTTGCAAATGAATTCCAATTCAGCAGTTTCTCGCTGGAGTCTGGATTTGAAGTTTTTTTGTTTTAAGATAGCGACCTTCATGTCTGTAATTGCGTGACCAGAGAGATTGAAGTGTTCTCCGACTGGTTTATGAATGTTATAATTCTTGACATCTGATTTGTGTCCATTTATTCTTTTACGTGGAGACTGTCCAGTTTGACCAATGTACATGGCAGAGGGGCACTGCTGGCACATGATGGCATATATCACATTGGTGGATGTGCAGGTGAACGAGCCTCTGATAGTGTGGCTGATGTTATTAGGCCCTGTGATGGTGTCCCCTGAATAGATATGTGGGCACAATTGGCAACGGGCTTTGTTGCAAGGATAGGTTCCTGGGTTAGTGGTTCTGTTGTGTGGTATGTGGTTGTTGGTGAGTATTTGCTTCAGGTCGGGGGGCTGTCTGTAGGCAAGGACTGGCCTGTCTCCCAAGATTTGTGAGAGTGTTGGGTCATCCTTCAGGATAGGTTGTAGATTCTTAATAATGCGTTGGAGGGGTTTTAGTTGGGGGCTGAAGGTGACGGCTAGTGGCGTTCTGTTATTTTCTTTGTTAGGCCTGTCCTGTAGTAGGTGACTTCTGGGAACTCTTCTGGCTCTATCAATCTGTTTCTTCACTTCCGCAGGTGGGTATTGTAGTTGTAAGAATGCTTGATAAAGATCTTGTAGGTGTTTGTCTCTGTCTGAGGGGTTGGAGCAAACGCGGTTGTATCGCAGAGCTTGGCTGTAGACGATGGATCGTGTGGTGTGGTCAGGGTGAAAGCTGGAGGCACGTAGGTAGGAATAGCAGTCAGTAGGTTTCCGGTATAGGGTGGTGGTTATGTGACCATTGTTTATTAGCACTGTAGTGTCCAGGAAGTGGATCTCTTGTGTGGACTGGACCAGGCTGAGGTTGATGGTGGGATGGAAATTGTTGAAATCATGGTGGAATTCCTTAAGGGCTTCTTTTCCATGGGTCCAGATGATGACGATGTCATCAATATAGCGCAAGTAGAGTAGGGGCGTTAGGGGATGAGAGATGAGGAAGCGTTCTAAATCAGCCATAAAAATGTTGGCATACTGTTCGGCCATGCGGGTACCCATAGCAGTGCCGCTGATCTGAAGGTATACATTGTCCCCAAATGTAAAATAGTTATGGGTAAGGACAAAGTCACAAAGTTCAGCCATCAGGTTAGCTGTGACATTATCGGGGATAGTGTTCTTGACGGCTTGTAGTCCATCTTTGTGTGGAATGTTGGTGTAGAGGGCTTCTACGTCCATAGTGGCCAGGATGGTGTTATCAGGAAGATCACCGATGGATTGTAGTTTCCTCAGGAAGTCAGTGGTGTCTCGAAGGTAGCTGGGAGTGCTGGTAGTGTAGGGCCTGAGGAGGGAGTCTACATAGCCAGACAATCCTGCTGTCAGGGTGCCAATGCCTGAGATGATGGGGCACCCAGGATTTCCAGGTTTATGGATCTTAGGTAGATAGAATATCCCAGGTCGGGGTTCCAGGGGTGTGTCTGTGCGGATTTGATCTTGTGCTTTTTCAGGAAGTTTCTTGAGCAAATGCTGTAGTTGCTTTTGGTAACTCTCAGTGGGATCATAGGGTAATGGCTTGTAGAAAGTGGTGTTGGAGAGCTGCCGAGTAGCCTCTTGTTCATATTCCGACCTATTCATGATGACAACAGCACCTCCTTTGTCAGCCTTTTTGATTATGATGTCAGAGTTGTTTCTGAGGCTGTGGATGGCATTGTGTTCTGCACGGCTGAGGTTATGGGGCAAGTGATGCTGCTTTTCTACAATTTCATCCCGTGCACGTCGGCGGAAGCACTCTATGTAGAAGTCCAGTCTGCTGTTTTGACCTTCAGGAGGAGTCCACCTAGAATCCTTCTTTTTGTAATGTTGGTAGGGAGGCCTCTGTGGATTAGTATGTTGTTCAGAGGTATTTTGGAAATATTCCTTGAGTCGGAGACGTCGAAAATAGGATTCTAGGTCACCACAGAACTGTACCATGTTCATGGGGGTGGAGGGGCAGAAGGAGGCCCCGAGATAGGACAGCTTCTTCTGCTGGGCTGAGAGTATAGTTGGATAGGTTAACAATATTGCTGGGTGGGTTGAGGGAACCATTGCTGTGGCCCCTTGTAGCATGTAGTAGTTTAGAAAGTTTAGTGTCCTTTTTCTTTTGTAGAGAACCAAAGTGTGCGTTGTAAATGGCTTGTCTAGAGCCAGAAGAGTTCCCAGAAGTCACCTACTACAGGACAGGCCTAACAAAGAAAATAACAGAACGCCACTAGCCGTCACCTTCAGCCCCCAACTAAAACCCCTCCAACGCATTATTAAGGATTTACAACCTATCCTGAAGGATGACCCAGCACTCTCACAAATCTTGGGAGACAGGCCAGTCCTTGCCTACAGACAGCCCCCCAACCTGAAGCAAATATTCACCAACAACCACATACCACACAACAGAACCACTAACCCAGGAACCTATCCTTGCAGCAAAACCCGTTGCCAACTGTGCCCACATATCTATTCAGGGGACATCATCACAGGGCCTAATAACATCAGCCACACTATCAGAGGCTCGTTCACCTGCACATCCACCAATGTGATGGCACATGCCATCATGTGCCAGCAATGCCCCTCTGCCATGTACATTGGTCAAACTGGACAGTCTCTACGTAAAAGAATAAATGGACACAAATCAGATGTCAAGAATTATAACATTCATAAACCAGTCGGAGAACACTTCAATCTCTCTGGTCACGCAATTACAGACATGAAGGTCGCTATCTTACAACAAAAAAAACTTCAAATCCAGACTCCAGCGAGAAACTGCTGAATTGGAATTCATTTGCAAATTGGATACTATTAATTTAGGCTTAAATAGAGACTGGGAGTGGCTAAGTCATTATGCAAGGTAGCCTATTTCCCCTTGTTTTTTCCTCCCCACTCCCCCAGACGTTCTGGTTAAACTTGGATTTATGCTGGAAATGGCGCACCTTGATTATCATACACATTGTAAGGAGAGTGGTCAGTTTGGATAAGCTATTACCAGCAGGAGAGTGAGTTTGTGTATTTTGGGGGTGGGGGTGGGGGTGAGAAAACCCTGGATTTGTGCTGGAAATGGCCCACCTTGATTTTCATACACATTGTAAGGAGAGTGGTCACTTTGGATAAGCTATTACCAGCAGGAGAGTGAGTCTGTGTGTGGGGGGGGGGGGGAGGGGGGGGGAGGGTGAGAAAACCTGGATTTGTGCTGGAAATGGCCCAACTTGATTATCATACACATTGTAAGGAGAGTGATCACTTTAGATAAGCTACTACCAGCAGGAGAGTGGGGTGGGAGGAGGTATTGTTTCATGGTCTCTGTGTATATAATGTCTTCTGCAGTTTCCACAGTATGCATCCGATGAAGTGAGCTGTAGCTCACGAAAGCTTATGCTCAAATAAATTGGTTAGTCTCTAAGGTGCCACAAGTACTCCTTTTCTTTTTGCGAATACAGACTAACACGGCTGTTACTCTGAAAAAAGTACATTTAGAGTAAATACTGTACTTACATGTTACATTTCTTCACATAACTATTTATGATAGGACCATGGTGCCAGCTATCAGCACAAGAGCCGTGGTTCTCTCTTCTTGCCTGAAACTGCCATGCTACCAAAAGCAACAGAGCTAGAACTGTTCCTTTGGCATCACCAATTAACATATTAAGTACAACTGATGCGTCTGTTAGCAGGGAAGGAGTCTGATTCTTGACTTCCCTCATTTTTTGAAAAATTCACTCATTTAAAATTTCAAATAATGTAGTGACCTAGAGCAGCAAAGCTGCAGCTAAATTCCATTTTCTCCTTTGAGAGGAACCTGATGGAGAACCACAATCCTGCTTCCACTGAAGTGGGAGTTTGCCAATTGACTTCAAGAGGAGCAGAATTAGGCCCATAGACACTAGCTCTCAAAAACTGACACCCCCTCCTACCTGAATTAGTATGCTCTCTCCAGCACCTTGTTCTGTGACTTAGGGTCTCATCCACAGTCCATTGAAACCAATGGGAAGACTCCCAATTGATTTCTGTGGACTTTGGTTCAGGCTCGTACTTAGCAGGGAACACCACCAACTACTATTAAGAGAGTTCCAAGTCTCCATTTAATTTCTGTTTGGGATCAGTACTGGTCACAAAGATGACCAAAAATCTTGTGCCAGTCCACTTCTGGCTCCTTTCTAATACCAGCAGCCATACGCTGGCAACATTACTTTCCTTCACTACTATCTCTAGTTTCTCTCTGCTCCTCCACTTCTCCGTACTTCTCAGATTCTCTCTTCTCTATTTTTAATCACTTTTTTAGGCACTCCAATAAGATAAGATTTACTATAATGTTAATGATTTATTTGCTACTCTAAATTGACTATTTAATTACATTAATTCAACTCATTTCTGTGTATGTCCTAGACCATTTTTATATTTGCAGGACCAATTCTGCATCCAAACAGCTCAACAATTCTCCTAGGTGGATCTGAAAGACCACTAGATACCCTAATCTCAGGATCCTGAATTGAGAATGCTAAGCAGCAAACCAGGGATCGGCAACCTTTGGCACACGACCTGTCAGGGAAATCCGCTGGCAGGCCAGGACGGTTTGGTTACCTGCAGCGTCCGCAGGTTTGGTCGATCGCAGCTCCCACTGGCCGCGGTTCGCCGTTCCAGGCCAATGAGGGCTGCGGGAAGAGGCGGCCAGCACATCCCTTGGCCCACGCTGCTTCCTGCAGCCTCCATTGGCCTGGAACGGTCAGGGCCGGTGTAAGGAGGTTTCACGCCCTAGCCAAAACTTCC
The DNA here is from genome assembly GCF_965140285.1 of Lepidochelys kempii. Lineage (NCBI taxonomy): Eukaryota > Metazoa > Chordata > Testudines > Cheloniidae > Lepidochelys > Lepidochelys kempii. The sequence continues at coordinate 96,848,774 of NC_136380.1, read as the reverse complement.
ACCTTGCACCGCACCCCCCACCCCTGCCCTGTGGCAGCTCTCTCCCCTCGGCCCGGGGAGCCGCGTACAGCAGCTCCCTGCCCCAGCTCACCTCTGCTCCGTCTCCTCCCTGAGCACGCCACCGCTTCTCCCGCCTCCCAGGCTTGTGGCACCAATCAGCTGTTTGGCGCACAAGCCTGGGAGGGAGAGAAGCAGAGCGGGGTGGTGCTCAGGGGAGGAGGCAGAGCAGAGGTGAGCTGGGGCAGGGAGCGGTTCTCCTGTGTGCCGCCCCCCCCCTTTACTTGTTGCAGGCGGCCCTCCCCGCGCCCCCCTACCCGAGCTTACCTCCGCTCCACCGCCGCCCCCAACCACTTGGCGCCCTAGGCGACCGCCTAGTTCGCCTAGAGGTTGCACCAGCCCTGGGAACGGTGATCCGCAGCCAGTGGGAGCTGTGATCAGCCGAACCGGCAGATGCTGCAAGTAAACAAACCGTCCCGGCCCGTCAGTGGATTTCCCTGACAGACCACATGCCAAAGGTTGCCGATCCCTGCAGTAAACGATAGCGGATGTGTTATCGCCGGTTACATACTCTCTTGCTTTTTTGTTATTTTAATCTGCTCAAGCGTTTAAAAAAGATTGAAGGTCCTGATGTTCGTTCACCAAAGTCATAAAATATTGAAATGGGATGTTCCCAGTTCTGTCATACTTATCAATACACTTCTGCCAAAGTTATTAGGAGCAGCTGCTCAGGTAACAGTACTACAGTTTGCATACAGTACAGCAAGAAAAGTCAGCACAAATACAAACCTGGGTTACAACAACTACTACAGCAATGCCAGTGGACGCTGGAGTGGAATCCCACTGAAGGGGTCTGCTTTGAGATTTCTTCATTCTGCCGATCATCCAACCCATACACAAACTCAGCAACAGGTACAGCATTTGTATCTGACAGACTATGTCACACACTAGCGGGAATGAAAGAAAGTTAAATGTAGTCACAACAACATAATGGCAATTCCTTTCTCTAGCAGAAAAAACAGAGTAATGTGGCAACTGTATGGTAAACCAGTTACTGTAAAATTTATTACTTCTCAATATAATTTTCACTCTTTATTAAACGCTATAGACTTTGAGACTGTGACTATATGGATTTTCATGCTGTGGATAATTCTCTATGTGAAATTTTATTTAATCAATTGTGAATTACATCATTATCAACATTCCCTTACTAAGGTCCCAATCCTGCAAGTAGCTCCATACAGGCAGATGATTATATCATGCAGAATCTCACTGAAGACAAGAGACTAAGCACGGGCTCAAGCATCCACCTTCATTAATCTGTTTGTAAGGTCAGGAAACTAAAACTGAAGTTTATATATCAATTACTAAATATGTCTTTACCCTGCAAATACAAAATATATTAGAATGGGTTCCCTTATTTACCCAGCAGGACTTTTGTTTCCAAGATCAGATTCCTGCAGTAATTTCTTTAAGTTAAGCTGTATCTTTCTTAAGGAACAATACATCAATCTGAACAGAAACACACATTTAGGACAAATTCTACTCTCTGAATACTGATTCACAGGTGGAAGTGAGGACAAACTCTGACCATTCATATTTAAAATACAGGCATGATTGGAAAAATTACTATGTCCCATGGCACTGTGATGAAGTTTACAAACCCCATATTGGGCCATGGCAGAAACGGGTGAGTGATTGGCCCTGGAGACAGCAAATGAAAAGAACCCTATCCTGTGGCACCTACTACCATAGCCAAACCCCGGGGAGGGGCTCCACCTATAGTACATAATCAAGAAGATTACAAAAGCAGAGCAGTCACGTTTTCACAAGGGGCGTCTCTACGAAACAGAAGACACTCTTTCTAGAATCAGAGGAAACTGGATTTGAAAGGTCTGAGGTCTTCTACTGGCTGGTGAAATGGCTCATTTTATAAGTGGCTTGACCAGCTGGTGAGTGGGAAAGGATGCGTCCAGGCCTCAGTGAGGTAAGAGAAAACCTGAGAAAAACTTGAGGGGGTTTTTGTTTCTGAGTTGTCTACAGAATAACCAAAGACCGACTGGGGTTTCCTAACTTAGCTTGTGACTAACCCTGACCAACACTTCATTTGGGGTGTTAGTCCTTGCTTAACTGGTTTAACTTTGGAATTTAAATAAACTTTCTTTTTCCTAATTTCACTGTGGGAGCTTCTCCATTTTTTTGCCACTGCTTGGCCCCACCTGACAGCTATGTGTACAAGCACCTTCTTAATTAGCAACTCTGATCCCTGTGTGCGTTTGTGTGCTGTCATATCTGCTCACTCCAGCAAAGGGAATTTTTTAAAAAAATTTTTATTACAACCTTTAACTCCTATTAGCCTTCCAATGGTGCTACTGCTAGGGGAGAGGAAAATGGATTACTAACTATACTCCAGTCACACATTTATTACCACCAGCACCAAATGAACCATTCAGAAAGAACATTGCTTGACTTTTAGCTCTTGGATTGAGTTTCTGACAGTGCTGGTGTAGCTTTGCTAGATCAATCAGCTCTCTAGTTTTAATAAACTGAGTAAACTTGTTATGGAAGACTCCGAGACAAACAAACTTTGAACAGAAATATTAACATAGAAATAATGGCATTATTTCTGTATCACAGACAAATTTAAGTATTTTTCACACACAAAAAATGTCTTCAAAATGTTATGGGCTATATGCCCACTCAAGGGATTATATTTATGGTAAATGGTGGTCAGTGAGAGTACTTCCTTGATGTTTGGTAATAATAGCAAAACATGGATGTTAAATAATTAAGACCCAAGATACTGCCCCTGAGATTTATATAGTATTAAAGGTAGTTTATTGACCCTTAACGATTCCAGTATTTGGAGTCCTCATTTTGCTTATTTAAAAATTATTTTCAGGCCATTTTAATAAACATGTACAAAGTTCTATCTTTAAAATCATAAAACCACATTTATCTGAGCAAAATAATATTGGGTTCCCAGGCTTATAGGTGAGGAGGCAGCATGAATTATTTTGGTTATTTGAAATCAGGTCTACAGTACTGGATCAACTGCTTCAGGAACAAGCTCTGACCGCTATTCTGTAGAGTGGCATTATCAACTTTATTATGCCATCAGTATTTGGCTGTAGATAGGGCATTCATCTGCCATGGCAGAGAAAAATCAAAAACAGGGAGATGACTGAAAACAAAAGAGCCTGAAAATCTAGATGAATAAGAAAAGTGACTACTCTATCGTTCTTAAAGATAACCTCTTCCCTACTAACAAGCTATGGACAAACAGAATCTCTTTTAATCACAGCTCAGAGTTAGAGATTGTAAAATGTTCTGTGGCATGTGTGTGTGTGGAATACCAGATTGAGAGCTGAATAAACTCTACTGGTAGCTCAATGTGTCTTAATGTTTCCTTTTTTCCATAATGCAGTACGTGGATTCTTGTATAAAATCATATTATTTTTGTCCCCTTTGATAACTTTTGTAATTTGGTTGAGACCAATAAGGTTATCTTACTGTTTGATGAGATTTTCAAAACGCCTCTCCCACCAGTACCACAGCTCAGTGTAGAGCCATGCACAGACTCAGCTGGTATGAAATTTACCTGCTTTCTTCATCATTCATTTCTCTCATCAGGCTTTCCAATATCCAGAAAAATCACTGTTTGAGTCTCACATTCAGAAGCTGCCTAAACTTAAAAGGATCTACTGACTTCTCACAGTGCTTGAAGTCAATGGAAATATTCATGTGAGTGAAGGTACATGCTTAAACTGTTGTAGAAGCAGGCCCTTAGGTTATAAGAGAAGTTGTAGAAAGATATTGGGATAGTGCCAGAACCAGATATCTGGAGTGAAATCCTGGCCCCACTGAAGTCAATGTGAGTTTTGCCACTGATTTCAATATAATCAGGATTTCACTCTTTACATAAAAAAAAAAAAAATCTGCATTGAGAGCAGTAGCAGCTAGAAGAGATTGTTGCACTTCTGCAACCTACACTTGGTATTATCCATCCCTCAGAGCTGTGGTTGTGGCAGTAAGAAATCTTCCATATTTCTATCCTTTCATTCTGCCCTCCTGCTTCCTTTGGAAACTATTATCACAAAAAGAAAGGAGTAGGGAGGAAAACTCTCAGAGCCAAAACACCTTTTAAATTAAACTATTCTTAAAGCAAAGATAATGGGACAAAGAGAAGAAACTACCCCCTTGAATTAAGAGGATATGAAGATCTGGTGGGGGCTGCAATGTGAATACTACCCCAAGAAAAGAATCTAAACCCACAGTACACAGCAACCCAACATATACAAGGAAGTGCACAGCTGTGGCCTCAGCAAAGAAGTTCTGAGTAGGTTCATATATTCCATCTAACCTCACCTCTGGAGGCCAAAGAAAGGGTTTAATCACATGGCTAATGCACAGTCAGTTTGGATTCACTAGTTCAACTGTCCAAAACAAAGAATTAATGTAAGTTACTGTGGGGCCAGCTGCCACCAAGAGGCTGTTAATTCCAACTGCAAGTATTTGGACTCTGGATATTGTTTCTGTTGGCTAATGAGAGACAGTGTACAAAATTATATGCCATGTCATAGTGGTAGAGAAGAAAATAGGTCATCCTTAAAGCTAAAAACAAACACTTTCATACACACTGATTTGTAAAACAATCACACTTACCAAAGTAGTACAATAATCAAAGTCTCCTTTATTTTGCATAGAAATTGAATCCCTGCTGTCTAACGAAATGGAACTTCATCTACGGGAATTTCCATAACTTAATGACAACCTGATCAACGGCTGTCAGATTTCTGCTCACCGAAGGGGTCAGAAAGTGGGATCCAGTATAAAACCTGTACAAATTCTAAACCTTCAGCTTGAACACATTTATAGCCAGATAAAATAATCTGATTACAGACCCCTGGCAACAAAACTATGGGATCTACTTTATCAGGTGTGTACTAGTAAGTGTTAATATTCTATAAAGGTGACATGAGCCTAAAATTATATTTGCATCATTTCATCACACAACTTCAAATCTTTTATTCAGTTTTCAGCAAACATATTCACTTACTAATACAGTTTGTATGATTTCCTTCCTAAAGACCAGATTATGATCCTTACTCCCTCATGTGATCAGTCAGCAATACAAGTAGTCCCACTGGCTTAAAAATGTCTGACACTTACTAGTTGCTAAGGAGCCCCGCAGTAAGGTTCAGAAACTGCACTCTAGAAGAAGAAAGGTGCTGGGATTTATATTAAACCAATAGGTTCTAGACGGGAGGTCAGGGCTTCTCATCTAGCTTTTGCCACTGAGCCTCACTGGTGGAGTTCCTCTCTTGTCTGTTGTATCTACCTGTGGTTAGGTAGGTTTATTCCTCCAGCCAGTAGGAGTCTGACAAATTTTGTCAAGCCCTCTATTTTAAGATATAAGATCATGCAAACAAGTGACTTAATAATCATTGAGTAAAGTGAGCGCTGGACCATGGGCTGCACTAGAGCTCCCAAAAAGATTCCAAAGGACATCCAATTCGGCTGCCGGAGGTGTCATAAATATAAAGGGAAGGGTAAACCCCTTTGAAATCCCTCCTGGCCAGGGGAAAGCTCCTCTCACCTGTAAAGGGTTAAGAAGCTAAAGGTAACCTCGCTGGCACCTGACCAAAATGACCAATGAGGAGACAAGATACTTTCAAAAGCTGGGAGGAGGGAGAGAAACAAAGGGTCTGGGTCTGTCTGTAGTCGTCTTTGCTGGGGATAGACCAGGAATGGAGTCTTAGAACTTTTAGTAAGTAATCTAGCTAGGTATGTGTTAGATTATGATTTCTTTAAATGGCTGAGAAAAGAATTGTGCTGAATAGAATAACTATTTCTGTCTGTGTATCTTTTTTGTAACTTAAGGTTTTGCCTAGAGGGGTTCTCTATGTTTTTGAATCTAATTACCCTGTAAGATATCTACCATCCTGATTTTACAGGGGGGATTTCTTTATTTCTATTTACTTCTATTTTTTATTAAAAGTCTTCTTGTAAAAAACTGAATGCTTTTTCATTGTTCTCAGATCCAAGGGTTTGGGTCTGTGGTCACCTATGCAAATTGGTGAGGCTTTTTATCCAACATTTCCCAGGAAAGGGGGGGTGCAAGTGTTGGGAGGATTGTTCATTGTTCTTAAGATCCAAGGGTCTGGGTCTGTAGTCACCTAGGCAAATTGGTGAGGCTTTTTACCAAACCTTGTCCAGGAAGTGGGGTGCAAGGTTTTGGGAAGTATTTTGGGGGGAAGGACGCGTCCAAACAGCTCTTCCCCAGTAACCAGTATTAGTTTGGTGGTGGTAGCGGCCAGTCCAAGGATAACGGGTGTAATATTTTGTACCTTGGGGAAGTTTTGACCTAAGCTGGTAAAGTTAAGCTTAGGAGGTTTTTCATGCAGGTCCCCACATCTGTACCCTAGAGTTCAGAGTGGGGGAGGAACCTTGACAGGAGGTCTGTGGAAGTCCAGAACAGCAGGCCAGGATTTGTGATAACTTGTGAGGAGATACTTTGCTATTTAGGTTCTTACACTGCATGTTACACCTGAGTGCCAGTTTCTTGGAAAGTTTCAGTCAAGTAGAAAGGCAAATGTATTATCTTGGAAAGAACCCCTCTATATTTCTAACCAGAACTTCAGAACAACCAAAGCAGCGGCAACCTGTGAAGAAGCCAACCAAGATTATACATAACTAGTGCATGTTGGGACAGGATGCTCTAGGGTGTTTTGGTTCCAGTTAGACATTCAACAAAGCTGGATGAAATCAAGAAAGCTGCTTTGTGCTAATACGGAGTCTTAGGGTAATTTTTTGGCACAGCTCTAATCTTAAAATGCTGTGCCATAAAATACAGCATTTTCCATTAAAAACAATTCTATATACAGAAGTGGAGCATCCATAAATTATAAAATGGATATAAATTTTTAAAACGCATTAGTACTCAAGAAAACACACACTAACAATTTAATCCAGCAAAATGCTGCAGCGTGTGGATAACCTTACTCATATGATAGTCCCCTAGACTTAAATGAGAATATTTGCTGAGTAAAAGGTATATGCTTAAATGTCTGCAAGGTTAGGTTTTAGGGCATTCTTAAATCACACCTTAATTACATAACTCTTAAAAATACCCAGAAAAAAGCCACTATTTAAAGAAATAGCTGCGTTTCATATATTTAAAATAAAGTAGTGATATATACCCGAGATCAGAATCTGACTCTAAATGTTAGCATTGGTTAATATGCTTTAACCGATGTCTCTACATTACTCTGCATAAACATGTTGAAAAAAGTATGTTTTCTTAAGCATACTCACGTTCTGCCAGACTTCCCATAAAAGGTGCCCCTATTCCATCTTTAGCGTAACTAATAAAAAACAGGAGATAATAAATGGTCTAAGTTAGTCAGTATTAAATTTCTCTTCCTTCTTAGAGATACAGCTAAGTAACTACACCTCTACCCCAATATAACGTGGTCTTCGGGAGCCAAAAAATCTTACCGCATTATATTGAACTTGCTTTGGCCTCGGGCGTTTCTGTTATTAATAGTCACTTCCTGCCCCCGACCGACCTCTCAGAACCCCTGACCCATCCAAACCCTCCCGCTCCTTGTCCCGACTAGCCCCTCCAGAGACCCGCTGCCCCTAACCACCCCTTCCAAAACCTCACCCTCTATCCAAGCTCCCCTGCTCCTTGTCCCCTGACTGCCCCGACCCCTATCCACACCCCCGCCCCCTGACAGGCCCCCCCGGGACCCCTATCCAACGCCCCTGTTCCCCGTCCCCTGACCGCCCCGCCCCCAGAACCTCCAACCATCCAACCCCCCCGCTCCCTGACTGCCCCCCCAAGACCCTCTGCCCCTTATCTAACCCCTCAGCCCCGGCCCGGCACCCTTAACACGCTGCTCAGAGCTGATCCACCGGAGCGCAAGCGCTTATCCACCGGAGCGCGCAGCCCTGCCCCCCAGAAAGCTGCTTTACTGCATTATATCCGAATTTGTGTTATATTGGGTCACGTTATATTGGAGTAGAGGTGTACATAGTTGTAACAAGTCAACCCTACAAGTTTTGTCATGACCAATGTTCCCTCTAATTTTTTCCATCCATATGCAGAATAAATTTTACTATGTGCACCGAGATATATGCAGATGTGCACCACCAGTATAAATGAAAAACTTTATATATATATATATTTTTAAAAGTTACCATAGGGATAATTACTCCAGCCAGGACAGGTTAGGCATTTTAGAACTCGCTACTCAAAGAATTAAATTTAAGTGTAGGAGAAATAAAAATTACAAAATGCATAGACCAGTCAAAAAACTAAAACAACACACTTTGAAAGAATAAAATTACAGAGAATATATGTGCAATGCAGAAAGTACCAAGAAGTAACAACAATAAAAATACAAGTATGTGTTGGGAGGCGAGCGTGAAAGAGACAGTATGTGCTGGCTGCTGGGGAAGTTTCTGAGAGATGCCATGCACTGTCTCTTTAAGGTGCTCATTCACTGGGAAGGGAAGGCTCGTTCAGACCTCAGACAGCAGCAGCTCTCTCCTGCTCCGAGTCCTGAGCCAGGCTGTCCCCTCTCCCCTGTTCTGTGGAGATGGGGTACACCCTGACATCAACAGTCCCCCACCCCCTCTGCATAGCCAGCAGGAGGATCCTGGGAGCAGCTGCAGGAGCAATGTGGTTGCAAAGCAGTGGGGGGAGGGGCACCTGAACACATGCTGCCGGATGTGCGCAGCTCTGCTAATCAAGTGCGCAGCACTTGAATCACTCCTGGGCGACCACCCAACAGCGCAGTTTAGAGGGAACACAGGTCATGACCATCATTACCTCTAGCCTTACTGATCTCTACAGCTGCCTCCTTCCTCATTTAAGGGAATTTGAAAATGGAAAGACAACTAATTAAAGTTACCTTGAGAAATGCAGGTAGTTGGCAAATGCTGAGCCAGCCTGAAACACTAATACTGTTGACAGAACCTTTAAGACAGTATGCATAGGTCCACCTTTCTTCAGAGTTTGCCATAGTGATTGAGCATAGATGCAAGCAGCTACAAAGTATGCTAGGATGAGTAGGAAAAAGAATTCATGTAATCCTGGGAAGAGAAGAAATGCAGTTTAATATAATAAAGTGAATTATGGCACATAACAAGTACTACCTAAGATGCTCTTACCACAAGACAAGCAATATTAAGTTATGTAGTTATTACTACATAGCAACATAAAAGTGATAGTAAAGACGGATTAGTATTCAACTACTTTCTCTTATCCTTCCCACACAGTAATAGAAGAAAAAAATCTTCATGTGTCAGTTTAATTCTTTAAGGTGGCTGGTCATTATTTGACCTGTAAAGTCTTTGTCCACCAAAAATACCTATCTTGAATACAAAGAGGCATTCTGTAAACAATTTATCTTTAAAAAAACCCCACAAACATATGTAAGAATTATTGGAAAATCGTAAATAGTTTCCTATAACTAGGCTTGGCAGAATTTGATTTTTTTTTAATAACTTTGACAGATAACATTGATGTTAAACATAAAAAAGGCTTAAAAGTTATCAATTTAAATTTTCACAGTTGCACAAAATTATTGGGGGGGGGGGGAGTCAGACAATTATTAATGACCGTTGAGATTCAAGAAGTTAAAGCTTTACAACCATTCGAACACAAACTGTCAGCAGCACATGTCAAAACATACAAAGTAAATATCCTTAAATCAAATGCTAATAAATTCTCAGCCAATTTTTTCGTACTTTGACTATCTGTAAATTTCTATCATCATCACTGGAATTTTTTTTGTCATATGTGTCTATAGTGAAGTCGAGGTTTACCAGTATTTACCAATAAAAATCTAATCCTACCTATAAAGTAAACCATAGCCTAGCTCAATGGGTAGTCAGGAACATCTACAATAAATAGGTGAAAGTTTAAACTGTTATTTATCTTCAAAGACAGGATCTGAGATGAGGAGAGACAGCAGATACACATTTGAGGTAAGCCTGTCTAACCACTGGGTGTCACTCTTACACCACATAAAATGAAGTATGTTTAGCCCAGATAGCACCTGTGTCCAAAGGAGAAGTTAAAGGCAGAGCTATGTGAAGAAAGGCAATTCCATTTTGGGGAAGATTTTGATATTTTGAAATTTGGTTTTGTTCCAATTTGGAATGAAAACCAAATGTTTCAAAATTCTCTCTGAAAGGGAAAGACTTGGGGTCCCTGGCTCAGGGGCAGTTTGCCTGGCTGACTGTCCTGGAGCCACAGACCCTGGGAGCCCAAGCTGCTAAGGAGCCTCAAACTTGGGAGCCAGTGTGGGGGAAATCAGGCTCTTGGCAAGCCGGGCAGGCTGCCAATGAGCTTGATGGGTGAGCTGTCAGGAAACCAACATGTTTCCAGTGAAAACCTACCTGGTTTCTAACAGACTTTTGTTGAAACTGGACCATCTCCATAGAACATTTTGATTTCAACAATCTGCATTCTCAGATAGAAAACAGTTCTGTCACAGAATTTCCAACAGCTAGTTAAATGGGATAGGAAATCTAGAACAAGCATACGTGGTTCCATGTCTATTAACCAAAGAAGGGAATCTGTGTGGATGAAATATGAACATTTGCCAGTGCAGCTAGAGATTAAGATTGAAGGCGGTCAATGATGGATACACACATGGTGGATGGAATTATAGTCTCCTTACACCTCAAATGTTAAGAAGCTAATAAGGAGATATTCATTACAAGCCTTTTCTAAACAGACCCTTCTGTTTCTCCCATCTAGATTATCCATTTCTCTTCTTTCTTCATAGTTCTTTATTTTATAGGGAAAATATGTATATTATACCAGATTCCACCACTTTTACTTGCACTGGGCTGTTCCTTACTGCATAAATAGCTCCACTGAAATTGAAAATGTCATGCAAACTGATTTACAGGTTGGATTAATTCAATCTGGAACCCTAGAAACACCATGACATAGGGGTCTCCTTCCTTTCAGAGGCAGGAGCACAGAGCCCCTTTCCCCCACCTCCACTCACTCTCCCCCCTCTGGGAGTAGCAAGAGGACAACCAGTACTTAGCTCACCTGCTGAGCTAAATCTATTTGGGTGGGAGGGCATGCCAGGCTCACTGCACTCTTTTTCTGTAACATATTCTCCTGTTAGGGTTGTGTTGGTGGGGCCTCCCAAGGCAGTGGGCCCTGGAGTTAACTCTTAATTGAGATATGTAAAGCAGTTCATATCAGCCTTCATCTGTTATGCTTGGGTCACTTTTTCAAGCTTTTCTTTGTAATCTTGAAGGCTGGAAATTTGTTCTTTTTCAATAAAAGATGGGACTACCATAATTGTATGGCTTTAGAAGCTGGGGCCCTAGCTATAGGGGGAATCTTTGCTTTATTCTGTCCTTGATGATTTAGACATACTTAACTGAAATTTCATTGGCAGAAAGTTCACACAGTGTATTCTGGATTTGTACCATAAATCTTATATATTTCTTAAAGAATTACTAGGACTATCACTTGCTCAAAGCCGAAGTCCAAAGGAGGCTACATGACGTCAAAAACAAAGCCTCTGAGATCCAAGGTTTCGTAGATCAGGATGACAAGAGAAGCTTTCTTTCAAAGCAACAAAAGCTATATACAGGCCAAGCTCCAAAGGCCAACCCCCTTACATTCCCAGGATGGCTCCACCCTCTTCAAGGACAATGCAGCCATTAAACAATGCTGGAAGGAGCACTTTGAGAGCCTACTAAACTGTGAATTCACGGTCTCTGAAGACACCATCGAGTTTATTCCACAATGCTCAGCAATGCAACACCGTGCTGATCCTCCATCTTCTGAGGGGAAGTCCAGCAGCATGCCATCACCCAGACAAAAAAAAAAAAAAAATCACAAGGCACCAGGCCCAAATGGCATCCCAGCTGAGGTTTTTAAAGCTGGTGGAACAATGCTTCAGCACAAACTTTGCCAAATCCTCGACAAAACCTGGACTTGCAAAGAAATTCCACATGATTTTAAGAACGCCAAGATTGTTACAATATTCAAGAAATGGGACAAATCTTTGTGCAAGAATTACAGAGGTACTGCCCTCATCTGCATTGCAGGGAAGATCCTTGCCCAGATCCTACTAAACTGCCTCCTCCCGCTTGCCAAGGAATTCCTCCCCAAATCACAGTGTGGCTTCAGGCCATCCCAAGGCACAACTGACATGATCTTTGTGGCATGACTGATTCAGGAGAAGTGCAAAGAGCAACACCAGGAATGTTCATAGCATTCATCCACCTAACCAAGGCCTTTGACTCTATCAATCGTGATGCCTATGGAAGGTACTGTGTAGGTTTGGCTGTCCACAGAAATTCATTTCCATCATCACACTACTCCATGATGGGATGACTGCCACCATTCTGTGCAACGGCTCAGAGACCAAACCATTAATCGTTCGCAATGGTGTCAAGTAGGGCTTCATTGCTCCAACAATCTTCTCCATTTACCTTGCCGTGATCCTGATTCTCATCTGCGACCACCTTCCTGATGGAATTGGGATTGAGTATTGTATGGATGGCCAACTCCTCTATCTCCAGCATCTCCAAACAAAATCTAAGATCACAAGAACTGGCATCGCTGATCTTCAGTATGCGGATGACTGTGTCATTCTCGCACACACAGAGGCAAAGCACCCTAAATCTTTTTGCAGATGCCTATCACGGCCTGGGTGTCTGTCTCAACATTGGGAAAACCAAGGTACTCTACCAGCCCTCAACTGCACAAACTACTCTTCATACTCCACAAATAGACAGCACGTTTAAAACAAACAAAAGGAAGTATTTTTTCACACAACGCAGTCAACCTGTGGAACTCCTTGCCAGAGAATGTTGTGAAGGCCAAGCCTGCAACAGGGTTAAAAAAAGAACTAGATAAGTTCACGAAGGATAGGTCCATTAAAGGCTATTAGTCAGGATGGGGTCCCTAGCCTCTGTTTGCCAGAAGCTGGGAATGAGCGACAGGGGATGGATCACTTGATGATTACCTGTTCTGTTCATTTTCTCTGGGGCACCTGGGATTGGTCAGTGTCAGAAGACAGGATACTGGGCTTGATGGACCTTTGGTTTGACCCAGTATGGCCGTTCTTATGTTCACCATCGGAGGAGAACCTCTGGAAAATGTGGACCATTTCCCATACCTTGGCAGCCACCTCTCCCAAACAGCCAGCATTGACACACAAATCAAATACAGGATCTGCTGTGCCAGCATATCCTTTGGAAGACTACTCATATGAGTCTTCAATGATAGGGATCTGCAAACAGGCACCAAGATCTTGGTTTACCAGGCAGTTGTCATCGCCACCATTTTCTATGGGTGTGAGACCTAGGTAACCTACAGATGACATCTCAAATGGCTGGAGTGGTTCCAGCAGCGCTGCATCAGATGTATTCTCAGGATCAGTTGGGAAGACCCAAAGCACTAACATCAGCATTCTCTCTGCAGCCAACATCAGCAGTGTAGAAGTGAAGGTCATGAAACACCAACTCCGTACGTATGCTTGATACTTGCCTCCCAAAGCAAGTACTGTTCTCTCAGTTAAGTCAGGGAAGAAAGGCTTGCGGAGGGCAGCGAAAGCGCTCCAAAGACATATTGAAAGAACACTTTAAAAAGGGAGACATCAACCCAACAAACTGGGAGGATTTGGCATGGAACAGAACACAGTGGTGCCACACCATACACCGACCCACAGCTCGCTTTGAGGAGAACAGATGTGCTTATGGAGGAAAGAAAGGACACAACAGTCCAGCCAACAACCGTCTCCTCCAACATCAGACCTGTCACTGCTGTGGGAAAATCTGCAGGGCACAAATTGGGCTCCTCAGCCACCTAAAAAATCCACCAATGAACCCCTTTGGCAGACATCAACCTTGCATCAAGGGACAGCCAAAGAAGAGAAGGCGAAGACTAGGACTAAATAAATGACTAAGGGAATTAGTCTACGCCTAGGGTACTTCATTGGCAAAGGTGTCAGATTTGATCAAACGGTTTTCCTAGGGCTGATTTCTTACTGGGTAGCAACAGCAAGTTGACTGCTGTACAAACAGATGAAGACACTGTTCCTGCTCCAGTGAGTTACAGCCTAAATTACTCAGACAATCCAATTCAAACATACACAATGAAGGCTGAAGTTTCAGCCTGTAGTGCAGGTATTTTGCATGTGTATAGTTTCTATACACACTCATGTCTAATTCTTGGAAGCAGTCACAGTGTTTCTAAGGAGCGATTTAGTGCGGATAGCATGGGCTTGTCTAAATATAAATTGCACTGCTGTAACTATATTGGTCTAGTTCAGTGGTACAACCTGCACAGCGTGGACACTTAAGACGCTAATGGTGCCTTAACAAATATAACTTCTTTGTACCAATATAACTGCATCCACTCGGGGGAGGGTTGTATTGATATGACTCTTTTGATTAAGGGTGTGATTTTTTATACCCAAATGTTATATCAATACAAAAACTGCATGTAGACGAGGTGTACGATGCACAAGGAGGGAGCAAATTCCAAGCATAAAAGATGGAAGGCATGGAATAAGGCATGAAGACAAAGTGGATGAAGGATACAAAAACAGGAGGCAGGAATAAGGCTTTAACAAGTACACGAAGAGTGAGAATGGTAATGGGAACATGTTTAGGGATATAACTGTGCAGATGCAAAAGCATTCCATGCTAAAATCCCACTCAGGCTCCTTCAACAATACAAGCCTTCATGTGAAAGGCAAGAATAAGCCTATGAATGGATATGAAGAGGGGAGTGCCACAGAGAGATCCGTGAAGTACAGATTTTAGCAGCAGTGCTTTGGACAGATTGAAGATGACTAAAACAAGAAGCAGGGAGGAGAAGAGGACTAAGGTTTGGACAAGTGCATTCTAGAGGTAGAGAGAGATAGCATAGATTTTTGAAGCGATGTACAGGAAGAACTGACATGATTTGGTGACAGCCTGGATATGAGGAAGAAGTATTGGGGGAAAAGAGGAGTCAAAGATGACAATGAGGTTTTGAACTGCGTGATGGGTGTGTGTAAGGGGAGAAATGAGATCAAGTTTAAGTTGACAGTAGGTCAACCACGACGATCTGTCACAAGATAGCCAATCAATCAACTGAAACAATACAACAAATTTAATACACTAAATTCCATACCATATTAGTATTATGAAAATATTAATAGGGTACAATGAAACAAATCTATATAGAATGATTTTAAGTCCAAGCCTAAAGGTACCCATTATAGAAGGTAATGCAACATATTACTGATTTTAGTGCTAGCTTGAGGTTTCACTTGTTCCTGCAGTCTACATTCTTGGTGAAAAGTTCAAAACCAAACAAGCAATAAAGCTCCCCAAAATTTTCAATAAACTTCAATCTTTATCGTGAACATCTTAATTCTAGGACAGTTCTATCCTTGACACTAAGAGATAAAACCCATAAATGCACCTAAAGAACTAACCATGTCAAATGAATAAAGTATATGGTGAATTAGATTATCAGGACTGTTGAATATGCAACAAATGAGAACCTAACAAATGAAGTACTCTCTTAAAGGTATATCACTGATCAAGGCCAATCCCATTTTGGGGAGTTGAGAATTCATGCATGTAAAGCACTTTGAAGATAATCATTAAATAAATCATATTTTTCTTACTACTTCTAAAACGCCCACATTGGATTACAATACAACTACTTTGTACTGCAGCAACATAAAACTTCAATATGCCATAGCAGATCCCAGTTATTTCAAGATAAACACTGGACAAGCTGACTGTTTGATGTTACCCTTTTAAATTCATCTATTTCTCTGATTAGACCAGAGTTGGATAATTAGGTTAAAGATCTAGAAAGGCTCATGTTAGAAAAATTCATCAGGATTGCCTACTCTCTGAGAAAGTATTGTCCTATAAGTGAAAGGCTTAGCCATCCATTTATCCAAATACACACTTTTTTAAACACAGTGAGCACTGATTTATTTGATGATCAGATCCTTATCTTATTGATCTAATTTCAAGAAAAAAATCTTACCCGATTCCCCTGCGCTAAAGTGATCTAATGGATTCCCTTCTGCATCTGGGTTTAGTAACACCATTTCAAATTGAATATCCTCGTATTCAGAATTTTCATAATTCTCCTCGCAGGTAAACTTGTCTACATAAAACACATACCACGTTTCTGGATATGGAATCTGGGTCACTGTCAGATTTTGCTCTGTGTGGTTCATAGGCACTTTAAAAAGAAACAAAGAATGAAGTAAGCATTTAATGTACTACAAACTAACTCTTCTGAAAACTATTAAATCTTCTCAGATACAATACACTGTGATGCTTCCCAGGGGAACCCAGGTTGAGAGGTACCTTCCTACTACCTGCCCTTAGCATGAGGAAGCCTTCTCCATGTCTACCAAGGGTCAGCTCCCCAACTCCAGCGGGCAACATAGGCACTCCCCTCCAGGTTTTGCAGGCCCTGACGTGGTTAGCGATTTTCACATCCCAACCCTTGAACCGTCTAAGAAGCATCTTCCTGGAGTGTCCAGCATCTAGTTCACTGGACACTCGCAGTGTTCAGAGATTTACTGTTTCCAAAGAAACAATACATCCCAGATTGCCAGTTCCACATCAGATCACTGCTTTGCTTAACACACAGCACTAAATTATGCTTATATGAAATTAAGAATAAACGTTTATTTAACAAACCCTGGAAATTCAAGTAATAACAATAATTATTATTGGAGACAAATGGTTATATATATAAAAAAATCATAAACCTGCATTCTAGAGCCTAGATTTAATTAACAAGAAACTCTCATCTTGCATTGTATTGCTCACCAAAAAACCTTGCAGTGGTTTGCAGTCAGACAGATTGGCTGTTACCCTTATTTCATGAGATGGACACAGTCAGTTTGTCTCCTACCTGAAGGATTCAGTGAGCCTCTTTGCATTCCCAGATAGATCAGACCAATCCTTTGTCTTTACTCATGAACAGGACACTCCCCTGCTGTTTGTTTCTTCCTACATAGTTTCTTTTTAACTTCTCTCTCTCTCCCCTCACCCTCTCAGATTTCACAATCTCTTAATTTGCACCTGGCTTACTATGCAAATATACAAATGGCCAGATAGGGAGATAAGCATTTGTTATCTCTTGTCTGAAGAGAACATTTCCGAGAGATGTCATCTTCTGGTGACCCGCCTTAACTCCAGGACCTTAAGGACATAAATTTCAGTATAGATACATAGCTCTTTAAATATTATCGGTACCATTTTGCAATTACAATGACAACCAGTGGGCAACCGGCTCTCGGTATACACCTTACATGCCAACCTTCGGGGAACTATTATTCAGTGGATCCCTGTACAACCCTATGCACTTTTGTGCCCTTCGCCATTTAGCACTAAGGAGTTCCCGGGTCATGTACCTATTTAATTTTAGAGCATCAATCATATTTCTATACACTATAACTAAACTCCAAAAAGGAACAGTCTCTACTTTGAAGCATACCATAAAACTGTATGAAGAAAGACTCTGGGCTAAATCTTCATTTTTGCTGAGTTTAAACTTGATGCAATTTAGGAAGTGTTTGGAACACACACTCTCAGCCATCTTTCAGCTTCTCGAATCTTGGGCTGGCTGGGGGACAGCACTCTATTCACAGCCAGTGGCTATAAATACTGAAGATCTAGTGCCGTACTGTCTAATTTGGCACCTCCTTCCTTTTCTCCTATGCTAAGGAAGGAGTGAGTTTCACTTAGCAGGTGGAACTGGGTCTGAGGAATGAGACCATTTTCTCTAAAAATGTAGCTGCTTTCAAATTGCACTACACTTAAAAAGTTATATATACCTGGTATTCATCTTTGTGGGTTTCCTGCAGATTCTGCTGAATGAAACTTGTAGATGGGCTGGAGTTTGGGGTGGGGAAGCAAGACTAAAAGGGAACAGAGAAAAATGGAAATAGGGGCATCTAGAGCATTACTGAGTTACCCGTGTAAGTCATGAATGAAAAGTCAGGTGCCTAAACTGACTTTGTCCCCTAAAAGGGACTTTACTTTATGTAGCTAACATTTCAGTTAATAATCATAGCCACACTGAAGCAATAGTTTCATTAACTGCTCCTAAACAGCCTCTCTGTGTTGTACATGTAATGGTTTTTATTCCATCTATTTCTTTTCCTTGACAAGAATAGCGTGACTGGGTACAAAGGGGGAGAAAAAAAATCACTTGTGTTGAGAGTTTTCCTGGTCCCTGACAGAATTACAGATTATTGTTGAAATACAAGGTTCTTGTTCTACACTTGCATTATTTTTGTGGGATCTCTTTTCAAGCTTTCAGTGCTACAAAGCAAATAGTATTTGTTCTCTGAAGCTATTTTGGAGACAAACTAGCAATGAAAAGATGACTAAACAACTAGCAATGTGGGGTGAAATCCCTATTATGGATTCCAAAAACAATGACTAGATGGGAAAGGAGAACTGAAAGAAGTGACAAATTTATAAACTAATTAATAGCATAGAGGACACTTGAGTACCTTGCTAACCTTTCACAAAATACAAAGAGAGCGGTCTAAGTTGGAAGACAAGCAAACTTGCGAATTAAAAAATAATAATCTTAAATTACACACAAAAAACCTTGCAGTACACACTGCCCCAGGATATTTGAGACAAACAACTTAGAGAGTCTAATTCCCTTTATGGAAACCCACTATGAATAGCTGTAATTAAATTACTGTACCTGGCATAAAGTTTAAAGGCCTATTTTCCCTTATCCTTCAAGAGAATCAACAGTCGGATTCAGGAAGAAACACATTCCATGTTCTCGTGAAGCAACCAGCAGTGAGTACCACTGGGGGACTGTACACTGAACTACCACCACCATATGTAATAAATGCAATGTGTGTCGCGTAGCTCTTTTAAGCATGTATTATTCTAGTGTTATCCATGTCCCATCAATCATACATAGGTATAGTAACAGCTGATACAAAGGCAACTGTTTTCAGAACATGGTAGCCTTAGAAGCAGCACCACAGTCAGATTGCGTTAAGGTTCCATTCTGACAACATGCAAAGAGGTCACTTATTTACCATACAGATGGTAGGTCTTTTGGTTGCCTGAGGGAAATATATGAAAATAGAGCTACATTCATGTAAGATACTGATGAATGAAGTCCCTAATATCTGCTTAATTTCAAAAGGAAACTTTATGCTTGCTTCAATTAGAATGTCTAATGTAATACTCAATAAATGGTACAAAATAATGCTTTTAGTATCTGTATCTTTCAATTAAATAATTAATCAGAGCTATTGAATGCTTTATTGTTTGGCTGTTCTACCATTTGCACTTTTTTTACTTAGATCAGTACACAAATTAAGCATTATCTTGATTAACACTTCTTTGAAACTGAATTTTATGAGGGTCTTCAATGTTTTGTACATCAAAGGCTGACAGATTCACACTTCCATGGAAGTGATACTGGCCTTTTATTTTTGTTTTCCTGTCTTTGAACAATGCCATTTTCGACAGGGATAGGGGAAAAGAACCTCTTAACAAATTGAATTATTCTTCTAGAAACAAAAGATGACAACACAGCTTGCATATTCTATACTGGTATAATTATCAGCTCAAATATTAACAACACTTGAATTAGAGATTCAATGATGAATAGTTAACTGCAGAATTAAATGGTAAAAGGAAATTAATATTAAACAAACTTTGTGGAATGAGACCGCACAATTCAGTCTTGAATTAATTTTTAGAGCGATGAAACTTACAGAAGGACATGAGAAATGCGAAAATTATTGTACGAGGAGGTGTGAAAGAAAACACGGAGGGGGGAGGTTCAGATAAAAAGCTACCCTTAGGGAAGCCTTACTCTTTGATAAGACATTATACTCACCTTACAGACTTGCACTTTTTACTATGACTGAGACCTCTTAACATTTCTTAAATGTATTCATAATTAGTGAAATCTACTGCAATTATTTGTTTATAAAACCTGTTTTCTCCTGTTCTAACAAAAAGAGACTAATAACACCGCCCCCCCCCCAAAAAAACAACAACAACTGTGCATCTGAAGAACTAAATTCCTGCCCTCACCCTCAGGTCCCCCAAACATTTATACATCATAGTGATTTTATTCTGAAAACTGGCTTGGAGACTGCACTTTGTTAAGGTCTTCTGTTAAGACTTTCTGCACACTCAATAACAATCGTACACTATTGTGATATGGGAATAATCTCCAGGTGGAGCCCACATATGGAAAATTTCAGCCAAATACTAAAAAGAAAAGGAGTACTTGTGGCACCTTAGAGACTAACAAATTTATCTGAGCATAAGCTTTCGTGAGCTACAGCTTACGTCATCGGATGCAAGTGCATCCAATGAAGTGAGCTGTAGCTCATGAAAACTTATGCTCAGATAAATTTGTTAGTCTCTAAGGTGCCACAAGTACTCCTTTTCTTTTTGTGGATACAGACTAACACAGCTGCTACTCTGAAACCAGCCAAATACTAGTATTTTTCAAAATTCTAAGCAAATGAAAGCATTGGGTTATAATGAGCCTTGATATAAAATTACCTATCTTAAAATGTTTCACTAATTGGTTTGTCAAGGAATATTAGCATCCCAGCTGTTTAACAAGACATCATTTGTAAAATAAAAAATCCTCCAAAAATGACACAAGCAAACCAACTACATCTCTTTGTAATTAAACAAAAAAATACTGAAGGGACCGTTCTTGTTTCACTTAAGTTGGTAACAAAAGTCTTACTGATTTCATTTAAACCATGAATTGATCCGAAATACATACAGTTAAAAGAACCCAGACTTCAAGGTGAAAAAAAAAAAAAAGAATAAACTCACTTGTCAGCTGAGCTCTGGACAGTTTCTCTCCACAGCTATAATCCTGGGTGCTGTCCTGAAGCTTTAGCCATTCCTGTGCTTGAAAAAGGTGAAGTCTGGCCTCTTTTCCAACAGCTGCTGCTACATTGTTGATTCTGATATACAGAACAGCATGGTCGCCTTGATATTTAAAAAAATAAAATCAACTACTCGTCTTATGTGGATCACACAAATAAAACTGGAAGAGTACCTAAACAGCTATCACAGTACCTTTTTAATGCATGTCACAGATCCAGATGGACCACTCTTGGTCACTCTCCAGACTACCATAAGGGGGCTCACTTCATTGGGCTATGTGTGCTTTAGGTCACCAGAGCATAAACAGGGTCCAGTCACTGCCCTTGGTCTGGAATCCCTACTCATACTCTTAAGGTGCAGTTCCTATATCACATCTTCTCTGGAGAGCTGAGACCTCACAGTACAACTGATCAGCCCTTAGGATCAATACTGACCCCTCAGTCTCCGTTGTAGCTTCTCTCCCAGAACTCCAGCACTTCTGGTGTTCTGGGGTCCACAGGTTAATTCTTCAAGTGCATGCGATGGGTAGAACACATAACACAGAGACTGACTTTGCACAAGAGTCTAAATCACTATTGCTCTTTATTCAATCGCACAAGAAATATGCACATCTATATAAAAATAATAAACCCTGCATGCATTTTCCTGCCTTGGTTTTCTTACCACCTCAGATCATTCTTTGGCTTGGAATCAGAGTCCTCTGGTGCTGTCCAGGGTTCCTCGGCCAGAGGACATAGTTTGCCTTCTCAATTACCAAGCCTCCCTCTCGGTCATCTTGATTTGACCTTGGTTGGTCCTGCAGCTAACCACCCCCTGCTATGAAAATATACACATCTCTTCCTTTCTCTCCTACTCAAAGTTCCTGACTGGCTTTGAGAATCCCTCAAAGTTGTCTGTCCCACCACAACACTTGGCTTCTTTGTTCTGCTGTTGGTAATTTTACATTTGTCAAGCTCCTTCAAATTTCAGCCCCCTACAGACAAGCTGGAGGAAGTGGTTTCCTCTAGCTCCAGCCAACCTCCTTAGCATACCTACTGACTAGTCATACAGTCATTGAGGTAAACCAGGGAGTTGCACGCTTTGTACCATCTGTAGGTCAAGCTTAATGCACACACCAGGAGTGGAATGCATCCCTGTATTCCACCCCTCCCACATGCTCCCTGTGTGCCATCCTCCCATTCCCCTTTATTTCTGG
Source organism: Lepidochelys kempii (assembly GCF_965140285.1). NCBI lineage: Eukaryota > Metazoa > Chordata > Testudines > Cheloniidae > Lepidochelys > Lepidochelys kempii. Next base: position 96,826,651 of record NC_136380.1, on the reverse strand, counting down.
GGCACCCTGCAACTCCCCCACACCTCCCTCCTGACCGAGGCTAAGGGGGCCCTCCAATCTCACCTCCTCCCATACAAGATGGATTCCCATTCTCCTATCCCATACCCCACACTCAGCAGCTCTGAGTGCACTCCGATTTCCACTTCCCCCTGCCCTCCATACCCCTCATAGGAAGAGGCTCTCTGTAACCCGCATTCCCCCTCCCACACCAGGGGCTATGTGCATGTCTCCCTGCCTCTTCCTCCTCCCCCCTTCTGTCTGAGCGATAAGTTATCCAGAGTGTCAACATGTTACACTCTACTGGGAGAATAGGCAGAGACAAGATGGGGTACTGTTATGCTGGAAGGCGTTAAAAGGTGCCATCAACCTGTTGTTTGTTCTACTAACAATTGCAGAGGTGTTTAAGGTGGTGGTTGTGCTAAAGAGCTGGCAGGGGAACTGGAGGGACTAATGGCCATTGATGCCAAGAACATTCCCTGAAATTTTGGAACTAATTGCATGTGGTGTTCGAAAGTTATTATATTACAGACAGACAAAAGCTGTCAAATTGAATACAAAACCTTTGCAAGCCCAGCCAACTACTCTCCACTGAACACCATCTTATGATCTCAACTTGCACGAAATCCTAACTCTGGCCTTAGTAACATAAACATACGTTTATGTTACACTTTAAACAACTAAAAAAAAAAAAAAGTCTTCCAGGGGTAATTGTGTCCCCCTTTCCTCCCAATTTACATCTGCCCAAAGTCCAGGAATTGTTCTGTTCAGTTTTGTACTAGTGAGTGGTTAAACATCCGATATTATATAATCCTAAGGGTTAGAAAGAATAAATTCCAAAATTCCCTATGGAATTTAGCACTTGATTCTAAAACTGGAAGGGCTTGAGACACTAATCTTTAAAATCATGATTATTTTAGGTTTTAGAGTAGCAGCTGTGTTTGTCTGTATCCGTAAAAAGAAAAGGAGGACTTGTGGCACCTTAGAGACTAACAAATTTATTAGAGCATAAGCTTTCGTGAGCTACAGCTCACTTCATCGGAGGGGAGATTCCACTATATTTTCCACTGTATGCATCCGATGAAGTGAGCTGTAGCTCACGAAAGCTTATGCTCTCACAAATTTGTTAGTCTCTAAGGTGCCACAAGTCCTCCTTTTCTTTTTATGATTATTTTATGATCTACTGTAGAGTAGAACTGATGAGAACTAAGATATTTAAATATAAGGTGGACGAATACAAAACAGCACCAATTTTTTTTTAAAAAAGAACTTCTAGAAGTTAGTAACATGGGGTGTGTATAGACATATACGGCAAATACATGGCATGGTGAAAAAGTTTTATTTGTTTGAGGATAACTTGCAGCACTCAATATTTCATCACTTGTGATTAAGTCAGATATCCTCAAATTCATCCCAATAAATCCATTTGTTCCACACCATCATGTGGTCTTTATATTAAATATAATACATACCCCCCTGTTCTTAAAAGAAAAAATTCTTAGAATCGAGAATTCTAGTCAGATTTAGTCAAAACAATACAAACAGCAAAAATATAAATGTCTTCAAATTTATGTCGGTATTGTTTGGCTTTTATACTGTAAAGACATCCACCTCTTTTCCACCCTCTCGTGTATTATCTCTTACACTTGTATCTAATTCAAGCACTAATGCGGCAACTGGTTCTGAGCAAGTGGACTCCCATTGACTTCAGTGGGGCTCTACACAGGAGCAGGGGTTCACCACAAAGAGCTAGTTGGAGGATAGCGGTCTTAGATGGTAAGAACTTGGTGACAGAGACAATGTCTTAGATACCTGTAAAGCACTATGCATGTCTATGGTACAGGCTAATAATTCTTCATCTCCATAAATAGATCTTTCTTAAACATGCGTCCCAATAAAAGACAAAAATTGTTTTATACCATTATTATTATTAACTGATACCTCTATACAGAGGTGTTTGCAGAAGAGGCATTTTCTGGGAAACATCCTGATATTTTAAGGGCAACATCCTGGGAACATCCTGATATTTTAATAGTAAGTGGAGAAAGCTACCAGGCTCCTTGAAACTTTCTGATTGAAGAATGTAGAGTATTAAGTATCATTCTAGTTACTATTTAGTGATTCAACACATAATCTGAGTTACTGTTAAAATTAAGCAAACATAATGCAAAATACCCTCAAGATACTTCTTTAAAAATTATTATTACATGGTAATTCTTTTGTAGCCAAAGCTCATAAAGCTTTTGGCTCTGCCACTGGCTTGCTATGTGACCTTGGACATGTCGCTATCCTCCACGTGCCCCACTTTCCCCACCTTTTCTGTAAAATGGAGATACTGATAGTGACCTCCTGTGCAAAGTCATTGAGACAGACCGATAACAGTATCTAGTTCTTAATGTGCTTTCATTACTATATAATTATGATATTTGGACACTAGCAGAGGCAAACTAGATGGCTTGGGATTGTTGAAAGGCCTCTTCAGGGATGTGTACATTGACATCAAAAACCCGTGGCCGGTCCTTGTTATCTGACTCAGGGTTGCAGGAGTCTGGCTAAGGGGCTGTTTAATTGTGGTGTAGACATTTGTACTCTGGCTCTCGGAACCTGTGAGGCGGGAGGATCCCAGAGGTCCAGCGGCAGCCCAAGCTCAAACATCTATACCAGGGATCGGCAAACTTTGGCATGTGGCCCGCCAGGGTAAGTCCCCTAGTGAACCGGGCGGGTTTGTTTACCTGCTGCATCCGTAGGTTTGACCGACTGCAGCTCCCATAGGCCGTGTTTTGCTGCTCCAGGTCAATGAGGGCTGTGGGAAGCGGTGCAGGCCGAGGGATGTGCTGGCTGCTGCTTCCAGCAGCCCCCATGGCCTGGAGTGGGGACCGTGGCCAGTGGGAGCTGCAATCAGCCAAACCTGCGCCAGGTAAACAAACCGACCCAGCTCGCCAGGGGGCTTACCCTGGCCGGCCGCGGGCCAAAGGTTGCTGATCCCTGAGCTATACTGCAATTAAACAGTTCCTTAGCCCAAGTCCCGCAAGCTCCTGTCAGCAGGCACAGGCCAGATCTGGGGGTTTAATTACAGCGTAGACATGAATGGTTTACCTCCAAGGCCTGGTCTATACCTAAAACTTAGGTTGATTTAGGGACAATGCTCAGGGCTATTAAAAATGTCATGCCCTATGCCACATAGTTACCTCGACTTAACCCACTCTGTCAGCACAGTCTAGTCCATGGAAGAATATTTCCTTTGATCCAGCAGCCGCTGCCTCTCAAAGCGGCGCGGGTTAGTTACAGCGATGGAAAAAACCCTTGCAGGGCTGTGGGGAGCGCTCACGCTCGGGCTGTAGCCGCTGTCGAGCGGACATGCCCTAGTCGCTCTTCCAAACCTCTGGCAGGGCCCCTCCGGCTCTCGCCAGGCTCCGGGCAGGCGTGTGCGCCCGGCTCCAGCCGCGGGCAGCCCCGGGCTCGGGGGCGCCAGGCAGGGCTCGCCACCCAGCCCTGCTGTGGGGACAGGGGCGGCGCTTCACGCTGCAAACCGGTCCCGCGGCTCCCACCCGCGCCCGGAGCGACGTCGGGGCCGCCCGCGGCGGGCACCTACCGTGGAACTGGAACCGCGCCGCCAGCTGCGCCCCGCCCCCCGCGCTGGAGAAGCGGCCCCGCAGCGTCTTCCCCTGGGCGCCCCGCAGCCACCAGCGGCTGCCGCCCACGGCCAGGCAGAGCAGCCACAGCAGCCGCCCCATCCCCGGCAGCCGCACGGGTCACCCCGCCACCTCCGTGTCACGTGACAGTCCCCCTCCCCCCAGCACAGCTGGAGCCGGCGGAGGGAGAACCAATGGGAAGAGAGCACGAGCCAGGGGGCGGAGCCAGGGCCTGCCTCGCCTCCCCTAGTCGCAAAAAGAAAAGGAGGACTTGGGGCACCTTAGAGACGAACCAATTTATTTGAGCATGAGCTTTCCTGAGCTACAGCTCACTTCATCGGATGCATACCGTGGAAACTGCAGAAGACACTATATACACACAGAGACCATGAAACAATACCTCCTCCCACCCCACTCTCCTGCTGGTAATAGCTTATCTAAAGTGATCATCAAGTTGGGCCATTTCCAGCACAAATCCAGGTTTTCTCACCCTCTGCCCCCCCCCCCAAACTCACTCTCCTATTACCAGCAGAAGAGTGAGTTTGTGTGTGTGGGGGGGGCGGAGGGTGAGAAAACCTGGATTTGTGTTGGAAATGGCCCACCTTGATTATCATACACATTGTAAGGAGAGTGATCACTTTAGATAAGCTATTACCAGCAGGAGAGTGGGGTGGGAGGAGGTATTGTTTCATGGTCTCTGTGTATATAATGTCTTCTGCAGTTTCCACGGTATGCATCCGATGAAGTGAGCTGTAGCTCAGGAAAGCTCATGCTCAGATAAATTGGTTAGTCTCTGAGGTGCCCCAAGTCCTCCTTTTCTTTTTGCGAATACAGACTAGCAGGGCTGTTACTCTGAAGCCTCCCCTATTGTTATTCCCCCCTCCCTCCTGCAGCGAGAGCCCGGCCGCGACGTGTCCCTTGCTTAGCTTGGCCCTACGGCGGCCAAGTGTCGTGAAACCGTATTTTACGGCTGCCACGGAGGGGGCAGGTGGGGGGGGGGTGTGGACACGTTTTGCGGGACGCCCCAGAGCGAGCTTCCGTCCTCCCTCTGCTGGCGGGGGGCGGCCCCGGCCCAATGCATGGGCCCACGCCGCCGGAGGCGCGTCCCTCCACCCCCGCGCCCCCGACGGGGGCGGGAGAGGGCAGGAGTATTGGGTTTCACTGTGCGGGCGCAGGGAAAGAGGGGCCGGCGTCGCCCATGCGCAGTGGCGGAAAACGGGGGGGGGCGTGAGACAGAACGCCAGGAAGCGACGGCGAGCCGCGGTGGTGCCGTAAAGTGCGGATGATGTCGGGTGCCGGGGTTCCTGGGGCTGCCGCGGGGCCTTCGGGCTTTGCCAAGCGGCTGCTGGTGACGGGCGGCGCCGGGTTCATGTGAGTAGCGGCGGCGACGGCGGCGGCAGCGGCGCTTGGGAGTGGGGCGGGGCTGTCCCGCCGCTGCCGCCCGCGCTCCTGGCTCCGCCTCCTGGGGCTGGGCCGCGGTGGCTCCGGGCTGCCGACCCGGGTCCCCCTGCGGCGGCTAGGGTCCCCCTCGCTGTCTGTGCGGCCGGCCGGAGCCGGGCGGGGGCGGGGCGGGCGCCTCCCCTGCTCCTCCGGGACAGCCGGGGAGTCCTAGCCTGCCTGCCCCTGCCCGGAGCGCTGGAGTCCCGGGTTGGCAGCGGGGCAGGTAACCGCAGGCTGGGGCAGCTCGCACCAGCCCAGCGCGAACAGCCGCTTCAGAGGCTGCGCCTGCCGCTGAGTCCCCGCGCCGGCTTCCGCGGGCCCGCACGTTCCCACGCTCAGCGTTGCCCTCCTTTCGCTGGTTGCTTTGTGAAAGACTTTGCGCCTGAAGCTGGGGAGCTGGTGATGGCCCTGACCCTGGAAGCTGGCAGCTCTGCCCTGGCGGATAGCTGCTCGGAAATGGGCTGCGGTGGTTATACACGGGATAGAGAGAGAGCATGTCAAATGAAGTAAGTAACTGGTCGGTAGAAAGAAACCGGAAGTTTCCCATTATAGTGCTCCTGGATGTGATCAGTAAGGCTAAGATTTTGTCACTGTTTAGTAAAAGTCAGGGACAGGTCACAAGCAATAAACAAAAATTCACAGAAACCTGTGACCTGTCCCTGACTTTGCTAAAAATAACTGTGACACAATAGGGCTGACAAGGGGATGCTTGCCTAAGCCCTGCTGGGGAGGGAAGGAGAGGGGAGGGTTGTGCAGCACCTGCTGCCCATGGTGGCTCATAGCTCTGGGGTTGCCCCGTGCTGCGGCTTGGAGTTTCGGGGTTGCTGCCATGGGGCTGAAATGGAAAATGTTACGGAGGTGTCTGGAAGTCTGGAATCTGTGACTACTGTGATCCTGCATGACATAATCTTAGCTTTAGTTAGCAGCAGTAAGCAAACAATTTCAGACAGAAGTAGTTATTCAGTTCAATGGCCCTTTATGGCAAAAACCTCATTCTGCTTTCTTTACCAAGTTGGAGGGATAACCGTTTATACTAATTATCTTATAAATTAAATATTTCTTACATGCAAGTTATCACATAATGGAGATCGGAGAGGATGATCCATCAAGTTAGCTGTCTGTGAAAGACTGAGGTGTGGTCTGCACTTAAAAGTTTTGCTGGCATAGTTATGTCAGTTTCAACTGGGGAAGGGGGGAAATCACATCTCAAAACTACATAACAGTGGTGCCAAAAGCCCTAATGTAGATGCAGTTACACTAGCAAAAATGTTGTTGGGGAAGGTGGTGTGTCCACTAGGAGGGTTTGCCGGTAGAGCTGTACTGGCAAAGCCTAGTATAGACAAGGTAAATATCTAGGAATTTTTTTTTATTCCTTTATTATTATTATTATTATTATTATAATTAATAGCTTTGTCTTAAATACAGAACTTGCACCAGGATAACTTAAATTGGTTTGAAAATTGATTAGTTAAAGCAGGACAAAAGGCTAGTTTATACTGATTGAGCTTAAACCTCTTCCTGACTGACTTCAGCTAAATCAATGTAAGAATAGGTTTTTATTAATTTGAGAATGTGCATACATAGTGTTTTGTACTTCTCAACCTGCTGCTCACAAACAGGGAAGAATTAGGAGGGGAAGCAAAAGTGGATGGGAACCTGGGAGGCAGTGATCATGAGATGGTTGAGTTCAGGATCCTGACACAAGGTAGAAAGGAGAGCAGCAGAACATTAGCCCTGGACTTCAGAAAAGCAAACTTTGACTCCCTCAGGGAACTGATGGGCAGGAGCCCCTGGGAGAATAACATGAGGGGGAAAGGAGTCCAGGAGAGCTCACTGTATTTTAAAGAATCCTTATTGAGGTTGCAGGAACAAACCATCCCGATGTGTAGAAAGAATAGTAAATATGGCAGGCGACCAGCTTGGCTTAACAGTGAAATCTTTGCTGATCTTAAACACAAAAAAGAAGATTACAAGAAGTGGAAGACTGGACAAATGACCAGGGAGGAGTATAAAAATATTGCTCAGGCATACAGGAGTGAAATCAGGAAGGCCAAATCAACACTTGGAGTTGCAGCTAGTGAGAGATGTTAAGAGTAACAGAAAGGGTTTCTTCAGGTATGTTAGCAACAAGAGGAGGGTCAGGGAAAGCGTGGGCCCCTTATTGAATGGGGGAGGCAACCTAGTGACAGAGGATGTGGAAAAAGCTAACGTACTCAATGCTTTTTTTGCCTCTGTCTTCAAGACAGGTTATCTCAAGTGCTTATATACAAATGCACAAAGCCTTGGAAACAAGCAGGGAGAACTGGAGGTCCTGGTGATGTCAAGGAACTATGACGTGATCGGAATAACAGAGACTTGGTGGGATAACTCATATGACTGGAGTACTGTCATGGATGGTTATAAACTGTTCAGGAAGGACAGGCAGGGCAGAAAAGGTGGGGGAGTAGCACTGTATGTAAGGGAGCAGTATGACTGCTCAGAGCTCTGGTACGAAACTGCAGAAAAACCTGAGTGTCTCTGGATTAAGTTTAGAAGTGTGTGCAACAAGAGTGATGTAGTGGTGGGAGTCTGCTATAGACCACCGGACCAGGGGGATGAGGTGGATGAGGCTTTCTTCCGGCAGCTCACGGAAGCTACTAGATCGCATGCCCTGATTCTCATGGGTGACTTTAATTTTCCTGATATCTGCTGGGAGAGCAATACAGCGGTGCATAGACAATCCAGGAAGTTTTTGGAAAGCGTAGGGGACAATTTCCTGGCGCAAGTGCTAGAGGAGCCAACTAGGGGGGGTGCTTTTCTTGACCTGCTGCTCACAAACCGGGTAGAATTAGTGGGGGAAGCAAAAGTGGATGGGAATCTGGGAGGCAGTGACCATGAGTTGGTTGAGTTCAGGATCCTGACGCAGGGAAAAAAGGTAAGCAGCAGGATACGGACCCTGGACTTCAGGAAAGCAGACTTCGACTCCCTCAGGGAACGGATGGCCAGGATCCCCTGGGGGACTAACTTGAAGGGGAAAGGAGTCCAGGAGAGCTGGCTGTATTTCAAGGAATCCCTGTTGAGGTTACAGGGACAAACCATCCCAATGAGTCGAAAGAATAGTAAATATGGCAGGCGACCAACTTGGCTTAATGGTGAAATCCTAGCGGATCTTAAACATAAAAAAGAAGCTTACAAGAAGTGGAAGGTTGGACATATGACCAGGGAAGAGTATAAAAATATTGCTCGGGCATGTAGGAATGTTATCAGGAGGGCCAAATCGCACCTGGAGCTGCAGCTAGCCAGAGATGTCAAGAGTAACAAGAAGGGTTTCTTCAGGTATGTTGGCAACAAGAAGAAAGCCAAGGAATGTGTGGGCCCCTTACTGAATGAGGGAGGCAACCTAGTGACAGAGGATGTGGAAAAAGCTAATGTACTCAGTGCTTTTTTTGCCTCTGTTTTCACTAACAAGGTCAGCTCCCAGACTGCTGCGCTGGGCATCACAAAATGCAGAAGAGATGGCCAGCCCTCTGTGGAGATAGAGGCGGTTAGGGACTATTTAGAAAAGCTGGACGTGCACAAGTCCATGGGGCCGGACGAGTTGCATCCGAGAGTGCTGAAGGAATTGGCGGCTGTGATTGCAGAGCCACTGGCCATTATCTTTGAAAACTCGTGGCGAACCGGGGAAGTCCCGGATGACTGGAAAAAGGCTAATGTAGTGCCAATCTTTAAAAAAGGGAAGAAGGAAGATCCTGGGAACTACAGGCCAGTCAGCCTCACCTCAGTCCCTGGAAAAATCATGGAGCAGGTCCTCAAAGAATCAATCCTGAAGCACTTGCATGAGAGGAAAGTGATCAGGAACAGCCAGCATGGATTCACCAAGGGAAGGTCATGCCTGACTAATCTAATCGCCTTTTATGATGAGATTACTGGTTCTGTGGATGAAGGGAAAGCAGTGGATGTATTGTTTCTTGACTTTAGCAAAGCTTTTGACACGGTCTCCCATAGTATTCTTGTCAGCAAGTTAAGGAAGTATGGGCTGGATGAATGCACCATAAGGTGGGTAGAAAGCTGGCTAAATTGTCGGGCTCAACGGGTAGTGATCAATGGCTCCATGTCTAGTTGGCAGCCGGTATCAAGTGGAGTGCCCCAGGGGTCGGTCCTGGGGCCGGTTTTATTCAATATCTTCATAAATGATCTGGAGGATGGTGTGGATTGCACTCTCAGCAAATTTGCGGATGATACTAAACTGGGAGGAGTGGTAGATACGCTGGAGGGGAGGGATAGGATACAGAAGGACCTAGACCAATTGGAAGATTGGGCCAAAAGGAATCTGATGAGGTTCAATAAGGATAAGTGCAGGGTCCTGCACGTAGGACGGAAGAACCCAATGCACAGCTACAGACTAGGGACCGAATGGCTAGGCAGCAGTTCTGCAGAAAAGGACCTAGGGGTGACAGTGGACGAGAAGCTGGATATGAGTCAGCAGTGTGCCCTTGTTGCCAAGAAGGCCAATGGCATTTTGGGATGTATAAGTAGGGGCATAGCGAGCAGATCGAGGGACGTGATCGTTCCCCTCTATTCGACATTGGTGAGGCCTCATCTGGAGTACTGTGTCCAGTTTTGGGCCCCACACTTCAAGAAGGATGTGGATAAATTGGAGAGAGTCCAGCGAAGGGCAACAAAAATGATTAGGGGACTGGAACACATGAGTTATGAGGAGAGGCTGAGGGAGCTGGGATTGTTTAGCCTGCAGAAGAGAAGAATGAGGGGGGATTTGATAGCTGCTTTCAACTACCTGAAAGGGGGTTCCAAAGAGGATGGCTCTAGACTGTTCTCAATGGTAGCAGATGACAGAACGAGGAGTAATGGTCTCAAGTTGCAGTGGGGGAGGTTTAGATTGGATATTAGGAAAAACTTTTTCACTAAGAGGGTGGTGAAACACTGGAATGCGTTACCTAGGGAGGTGGTAGAATCTCCTTCCTTAGAGGTTTTTAAGGTCAGGCTTGACAAAGCCCTGGCTGGGATGATTTAACTGGGAATTGGTCCTGCTTTGAGCAGGGGGTTGGACTAGATGACCTTCTGGGGTCCCTTCCAACCCTGATATTCTATGATTCTATGATTCTAAGACCAGGGTCAGCTCCCAGACTACTGCACTGGGCAGCACAGTATGGGGAGGAGGTGACCAGCCCTCTGTGGAGAAAGAAGTGGTTCAGGACTATTTAGAAAAGCTGGACGAGCACAAGTCCATGGGGCTGGATGCACTGCATCCGAGAGTGCTAAAGGAGTTGGCGGATGTGATCGCAGAGCCATTGGCCATTACCTTTGAAAACTCATGGCGATCGGGCGAGGTCCCAGATGAATGGAAAAAAGCTAATATAGTTCCCATCTTTAAAAAAGGGAACAAGGAGGATCCGGGGAACTACAGGCCAGTCAGCCTCACCTCAGTCCATGGGAAAATCATGGATCAGATCCTCAAGGAATCAATTTTCAAGCACTTTGAAATGAAGACAGTGATCAGGAACAATCAGCATGGATTCACCAAGGGCAAGTCATGCCTGACTAACCTATGGTGGGATAACTGGGTCTGTGGATGAGGAGAAAGCAGTGGACGTCTTATTCCTTGACTTTAGCAAAGCTTTTGATACAGTCTCCCACAATATTCTTGCCAGCAAGTTAAAGTAGTATGGGCTGGATAAATGGACTATAAGGTGGATAGAAAGCTGGCTAGATCATTGGGCTCAATGGGTAGTGATCAATGGCTCCATGTCTAGTTGGCAGCCGGGATCAAGTGGAGTGCTCCAAGGGTCAGTCCTGGGGCTGGTTTTGTTCAATATCTTAATGATCTAGACGATGGCGTGGATTGCACCCTCAGCAAGTTTGCAGATGACACTAAACTAGGAGGAGTGGTAGGTACGCTGGAGGGGGATACAGAGGGACCTAGACAAACTAGAGGATTGGGCCAAAAGAAATCTGATGAGGTTCAACAAGGACAAGTGCAGAGTCCTTCACTTAGGATGGAAGAATCCCATGCACTGCTACAGACTAGGGATTGAGTGGGTAGGCACTAGTCCTACAGAAAAGGACCTAGGGGTTACGGTGGATGAGAAGCTGGATATGAGTCAACAGTGTGCCCTTGTTGCCAAGAAGGCTAACAACATTTTGGGCTGTATAAGTAGGGGCATTGCCAGCAGATCGAGGGATGTGATCATTCCCCTCTATTCGGCATTGGTGAGGATCCTCTGGAGTACTGTGTCCAGTTGTGGGCCCCACACCACAAGAAGGATGTGGAAAAATTGGAAAGAGTCCAGCGGAGGGCAACAAAAATGATTGGGGGCTGGAGCACATGCCTTATGAGGAGAGGCTGAGGGAACTGGGATTGATTAGTCTGCAGAAGAGAAGAATGAGGGGGGATTTGATAGCTGCTTTCAAATACCTGAAAGGGGGTTCCAAAGAGGATGGATCTAGACTGTTCTCAGTGGTAACAGATGACAGAACAAGGAGTAATGGTCTCAAGTTGCAGTGGGGGAAGTTTAGGTTGGATATTAGGAAAAAGTTTTTCACTAGGAGGGTGGTGAAGCACTGGAATGGGTTCCTGGGGAGGTGGTGGAATCTCCTTTCTCAGAGGTTTTTAAAGTCAGGCTTGATAAAGCCCTGGCTGGCATGATGTAGTTGGGGATTAGGCCCTGCTTTGAGCAGGGGGTTGGACTAGATGACCTTCCAACCCTGATATTCTATGATTCTATCTGTTAAGCTAGGTTGATTAGCCAAGCAAAGCGAGGTATATTCCATGACATTTCTGTTTGTGTATAGGAATAGGCATACTGGGTCAAATCAATGGTCCATCTAGCCCTGTATACCGTCTTCTGATAGTGCCTGATACTAGGTGTTTCAGAGGGAATTAACAGAACAGGGCAATTACCAAGTGATCCATTCCCTGTCATCCACTCCCAGCTTCTAGCATTCAGAAGCTTAGGGACATCTAGCGCATGGGTTGCATCCCTGACCACCTTGACTAATAGCCATTGATGAACCTATCCTCCATGAACTTATCTAATTCTGTTTTGAACCCAATTATAGTTTTGGCCATCACAACCACACCTGGCAATGAGTTCCACAGGCTGTGCATTAAGTGAAGAAGTTAATTTTGTTTTAAATATGTTGCTTATGTGAAGGAGTAAATAACACTTCCTTATTCACTTTCTTGGCACCATTCACGATTTTATGGATCTCTGTTGTATCCCCTCCTTAGTTGTCTTCCAAACTGAAAAGTCCCAGTCTTTTTAATCTTGCCTCATAAAAGAGAGGTGATGGAGTTTATTCCTCATCATTCCCTTGTACACATGAGTAAGACCTGAGTGTCAGGGACCCTGGGTTTTGAACTCTCGTACACAGGGCTCTTAGAAGCTAGTAAGTTCAAGCCTGCCACATAGGTGATACTTTTAAATGCTGTATTCAATCAATTCCAAAATTTCAAGGAATGTTTCAAGTATCAGTGGGCAGAATCCTTTGCTTTTTGGTGAAAATCAGAAAACTGGAAGGGAGAAATGGAGGACACGTAAGCACTCCTTGTGTCTGGATAGCAAAATTAGCAATTTCAGTACAGTGGTTACAGTTCAGAGTTACGAAGTGACCGGCCCCATACACACCTCATTTGGAATCAGAACTACACAATCAGGCAGCAGCAAAGACAAAAAAAAAATTTAAAAAAATGTAAATGCAGTACAGTACTGTGTTAAACGTAAATTATTTTAAAAAAGGAAAGTTTAAAAAAAAATTGGACAAGGTAAGGAAACTTTCTGTGCTTGTTTCATTTAAATTAAGATGGTTAAAAGCAGCTTTTTTCTTTTGCATAGTAAAGTTTCAAAGTTGTATTAAGTCAATGTTCAGTTGTAAACTTTTGAAAGAACCACCATGATGTTTGTTCAGAGTTATTAAGAACCTCCATTCCTGAAGTTTTAGTTACAATAGAACCTCAGAGATATGATCTGTAGATCAAAGAACTGGTTAATCAAAGCCGTGAACACCTTCCAGCATAATATGCCCCATCTCAGCTCTGTTCATCCTCCTAATATTTTAAGTGTTGACAACCTCAATTACTTATCTTCAAGACAGAAATAAAAGAAATAAGAATGTTGGGGAGCCATGGAGAAGAAAGGACATGGCAAAGAGAGTGAGGGACCCTTGCATGGAAGGAATGGGAGGCACATGGACCCCCTGGCATAGGGGATTGGGTAGAGAATGGAGTACTGTAGTATGAGCACAGAGGGGAAGGAGGGACACACGGCCCCTGGCTTGGAGGGAGAATGAAGGACAATAGTATGGTGGAGGGAGATATGGGAGTGGCATACAGAGCCCCTTGATGGGGGTGGGTGGGCAGAATTGACAAGAATCCCTGAAATAGATGGGCTGTGAGGATGGTCCACAGGGAGCTTGGGGGGAGAAATGGTATGCAAGTTGCCCATTTCCCCCTTCTCTCTATGTTGGGGCTCTTTGTGCCCCCATCCTCCAGAAGTGTCTGAAGCTCCTAGATTTGCTAACCAGATGAATGGGGCTCCATGTGTGATGCATTTCTCTCTCTACCTTAATTGGTCAATTGAGGTGCAGAGAGAAATGCAAAAAAACAAATTCTGAAATATGCTTAGGTGTAGAAACGAATGTAATGTATGAACAGAACCACGGTAAGTGAAAACAAATGTGGGGGTTCACAGCTCAGTATTGAAGCACAGATCATTGGGACTATTGGTGTGGCCCAGGATGGATCAGCTCTTTAAAAAAAAAAAAAAAAATGTTTGAGCTGGCTTAAGGTTACACAGATGTCAGTCTTGCAAACAGTCATTTTTTTATCTGTGCAGTGGAACCACACACCTGTAAATTTTAAAGCCATGTATAAGTATATGCACAATTGAGGTCAAAGATATGCTGATATGTGGTTTATACAGTTTGTTAGAAAACTCTGAAATTGAACAAATGAGATGATTTTATTGATTTTTTGGGGGGGGCAGGGGAAGTGGCTAGAAAATCAGAACTTTAATTATAGAATAAAATTATTTCTCTAGCTTTTAATTCACTAACATTACATGCTTATTAAACAGATTAAAAAAAGAAACAGTAGCAAATTAAAAAAAAAATCAGTGTATTTTTGTGTCAATTAGGGTTTTGTCTGTAGGCATCTGATATCCTAAAGTTCTCTCTATAATCGTAATTTAAAACAGGATTATTCTTTTTTTAAACCGGCAGTGCATCACATGTGGTTGTGTCTCTTGTAGAAAACTATCCAAACTATCTGATTATAAATCTAGATAAGGTACGTTTTTTGTGTTCTTTTTTTTCTCTCTAAAGAAATGTGAAATAATATGCATCAGTTAATATACAATATGTTGAAAGTTTGCTTGATATGGAAAGTTTTACATTAGACCTTGAATTTTTTAAAATTCAGAGTTGGCACGTTTTATGTGCTAATTTAGGGCCTGATCCAAAGCCCAATTCTCAAAGCCCACCTCAGTTCTGCTAACATGTTCTTTGTTTCACATATATTAACTCTAACAAACAAAGGTGGGTTTTTTTGGAGTAGCCATGAGTTTCAAATCCGCTTCTCAGCCATGTCATGCTTTCTACAGTGGGTTTGAAACTCCTACTCCAGACAACTTATTTGGTTAGACAGTGATTCTCAATCAGGGGTATGCAGAGGCCTTCTAGGGGGTACATCAACTCATCTAGATGTTTGCCTAGTTTTACAACAGGCTACATAAAAAGCACTAGCAAAGTCAGTACAAACTAAAATTTCTGAGAGACTTGTTTAATTACTCGATATACTATACACTAAAATGTAAGTACAATATTTATGTGGAAATTGATTTATTTTATAATTATATGGTAAAAATGGGAAAGTAATCAATTTTTCAGTAATAGTGTGCTTGTATTTTTATGTTTTATTTTGTAAGCAAGTGTTTTTTTAAGTGAGGTGTAATTGGAGGTATGCAAGACAAATCAGACTCATGAAAGGGGTACGGTATTCTGGAAAGGCTGAGAGTCATTGGATTAGAGTAGCGATTGCTCAACTGCAGATCCCATAAAACACAATCACTGAAAATCTCCAGGTAAGGTAATCCTTAGAGCAAAAGTTTCAAAGACTCTTCACCTTCACAACAAACTCTTTTCCACTTCATAATATAACCAACCACAACAGCATGTGTCCTAGCAAAGTCTGGCCCAATCCTGAAAATACTGGTACAGAAGCTTAACTTTACTCATGTGAGTAATCCCACTGTAGCAGATGCTTAATCATGTATGTATTGTTAGAATCAGAATCTATAATGTTGTCTCTACAGGGTGAAAAAACGAGTCTGGGAATTTTTAAAAAGAGGATCACTTTCAAATGTTTCCTCTGCCAAAATTTAATATTTTACCCCAAAATTATTGAAAATTAGAGGACCCGTGAGAGATTGTGTCTAAACTTTTAGACTGTTTTCAATTGAAGCATAAAACAGAAGTGTTTTAGTCCTGCTTTATGTGAAAATCCCAATGTAACTAAGTACTGAGGTGCTACGGAGGGCGTCTCGCTAACAGTAATGCCACTGGTTTGTGCCCTGAGAGTATGGGGATCGAGCAGTCCCTCCAGAAGATTTAAGGGCAGTTCGTTAATAAATACTAGACAAAATAGGATTTTTAAAATATTTAAACCTTTTTGTGTCCCAGTGCACCCAAGTGGTTCTTATATAAAGCACAAAGAGTTGAGTGTTTTGGCTGGTCACAATACTTTCTGTGCTCCTTTGCCTAAAAATACTTGAGGTCGCTAATTGGCCTTGGAGTTATGATATTATGCAGTTACATTATAAACCTGTTTACATACCTCAAAGAATTGTGCACAAAGTTGAGTACACAACTTGTGACTTGTTAATGATGTATCCATGGAATAATGACAAGGTCTTTTCAAATCTTCAGTGAATTAATCTAGTTTTCAGCAACTTTTTGAAAGCAGATTATGTCTGAAAGATTGTGAGGAAAAATCTCATTTAGAGACAGCTCAGCTGACAACTTCCATAAATTCCTTCCACACACTCTATTACAGAGCATTCATATGAAAATGGCTCTGTTTTGGAAGACTTAACTGTTTCTCATTTTTATTTCCCCATCTAATAATCATCTGTTTTGGCTACCAAATGATATCCGAGAGTTATGTTGTCAACAAAGTAAGTGTGGGCAGATGGATCAATTCTGGGGGACTAGGATTCTCAGATTTTATTTAATTGATTATTGCTAGATTTGTCAATCACCATATAATGACACAATACACCTTTTAAACAGAGAAGTTGACCTCTCTGCAGATTTATTTTAAACAATAGTTTAGCACCTTCTCCTCAAGACTGTTAATTAGAGACTTGCTCAGTTAGTAAATAAGCAGAATCTAATATAGAATCTTTAAAGAAAACTCCTCTTCATAGTAATATTCTGTTTTGGTTTTTTTTCTTAAGCTGGACTATTGTGCAAGCTTGAAGAATCTTGAAACCATTTCTGAGAAGCAAAACTACAAGTTTATCCAGGTATGGCAGACTTTTTAGTAGCAAACTAGCAAGTTATGGTTGTAAAATCTGAAGTTGGACAGGCTTTTATATCTGGGCTTCTGCAGAACTGAGACCTGATTTGGGAATCTCCGTCATTTTCTTCTCATGGAACTATGGCTTCTGCTTTTGGTTACACTATATAACTTCCACTTTTGGCCATGTGTATATGGGTGTGAACATGGCATATTACTGCATACTTCTGATACAGTTGCTGTAATCCAAAAGTATATGCCACCAACGCATGGCATAACCCCTCAAAAACTGAAAGACATAATTATAGACTAAAGGTTAGAATTTAATCAAGCCTCTGCATCATAATGGAGTGATCTTTGTTTTACTCTCCTAACTTTTGAGCTAACTTTATGAATAACTGTACTTTGGAGTATCAAATACAGACCACTGCCAGAGCAGAATACTGAATTATATGGGCTGCTAGTATGTTCTATTATGTCAATTCCTGTGCGCTTGTTGATCTGCTGGTAATGTTATCTGTTCCATGACTCAAAGTCTCAACTGTACTTGGAAGATTTCACAAATGTGTGTTTAAACATAGCCTGCCCGTTTAGAAGCCTTAAATGCCTGTTTATCCTCTGGCTTCCTCTTTCCCACTGTTCAGATATTCAGTTTAGTAACGTAAGTGTAAACACGTGAAATGCTATGAGTTGAGAGGCATGACGGCTAAGGAGGCATGTGGCATTGCTGAAGAAGTGGTATTTACAGCTTTTATAAAGGTTACCAGTTTAAACCCAATTTCATACCGCTTCCCTAGTCAGACTGATACAATGCCTGGTTATAGGATGGCATGATATAGATTCCAGGGAATGAGTGCAAGTGTAGACAGCAGAATGACCTTGTATGTGCATTAGTTATGAGTATTGAAGTGGAAATTCAAGATGAGAACACAGACATGAATCCTGAACTTCTGTGACTAGGGGCTTTTCTGAATGGGGGAGTTTCTTTGGTATGCTGTTTTTTGCTATAACTAGTTTGGTGTTGGTAGATCAGGTGGTTGGGTTGTTGTCATGGAGGTCTATGCTGCTGTAGAGCAGATGCTGCTGGCTGATCATAGAACCTGGACACACCATAGAAAGTTATTGATGGTGGATTTGCACAGTGGCGTTTCGAATTGTATTGGGGTCATTGATGGGACCCAGGTGTCCAGTCTTTGTCCCCAAAACCAGACCTCTGAGTTCATTCGGAGAAAAGTGTATTTCACCAGGATGCTGCAAGACCTGGCTGATCACTATGGAAGGGCAACCAGGGTTAATATGGGATATTGTGGGAATCTGTGATGCTAGGAACTTCAGAAACTCAGCATTGTTTTATGCAAGGAAAAATGGGACGCTTGCTCCCAAGACCACTATGAACGTGAATGTTGGTGTGATTCCCCTGTCATTCTGGGAGACTCAGCTTACCTGGTTTATGACGGCTTACTGGGGGCTTAGATAGGAGAAAGGAGCTACTTTGTTAACATTGTGAACAGCAAGAGACGGTGCCTCTGCAAAATGTTCCAGCTGGTCAGGGAGCCAAAGTCGAGGATGTGAATGTGGCATGGCTGCTGATGTAATAGGTATGTAACTTCATGTGTATGAGCTTGCCATGAGCTGGAATCACAAAGGGGTGTACCTGGGAACATGCTAGTATTTAAACAGGATGGTGACATCCAGTCAAGATGATCCCAGAGCAGTAGAAAGCATACAGGTAAACAGGCTGACCTAAATGTGAAACAGTGCACTGTGGGATGGCAGTGGAAGGACTTCCAGAAGTGGTATGGTTAATCTGAAATAGGGAAGGGTCCATACAAACCATATTCCAGTATAACTCACTCCAAAATAGTTGCGTATCTTCCAAAGAGGATTAATTAAAGTGGGATAAGATGCCAGATAAGGTTAAAAAAACCCAGTGTGTGTGGACATGAGGCAATTTATACCTAATAACTTTCCTATATATAGACAAGCCCTACCATTAGGGTTTCTCCTGCTGTTTCTTCAGATAAAATTAGGTTAGATGGTGTCCCCTCTTCTTTTAAAAACAATATACTGGTGTAGTAAAGAGCTTCTTTTCCCTGACAGATGAGGGGGATTGTTCTGCAAGTTACTTAAATCTTACATGCCTCAGCTTCCTCTTTTGTAAAATGGGGATAATACTTCATTACACACCTCACAAGGGTGTTGTGTGGATTAGTTAGCTGATGTTTGTAAAGTGCTTCTGAAACTGGGAAGAATGTTAATGTAAAAAATAATTGAGCTGGTGATATATTTTAAGATTATGAGAGCATACTACAAAGTATTTAGTTATACCAAGTATTATGCGCTATGCATTGCAAGGACCAAAACCAAAAGCCTGCAGGTTCTAATATATGTGTATAATTTTAAGAGTATTAGCATTGTTCAGCATTCCCCACTGAAAATTACTGAAATTTTGATGACTCAAGGGTGTATTTCTCTGGAGGTAGAATAAGGAACACACATTATTTTAAATCCTTCATCGACTTTTTGAAAACGCACTGGTTTCCGTAAAAATGGGAACTCAGCAACCTACAGTAGAGTTGTCAAAATCTGTGAACCTTTAGTAGCAAAGGCTAAATAATGCTGATGCTGTTTAAAGAACATTTACTAGTGTGTGTTAGCTTTGAGGTGGAGAAATGGGAAAATGTCAACCTAATGTTTCCCTAGTGTGTGTTTTGGTGTGTAGTATTTTGAGCAAAGGTAAACTAACACCTTTGCCTGTGTAGTTATACAGAATAGTTATATTATTGGAACTATTGCCAGCCAGTTCTGAAAACTATGAACTGGATCCTAGAATGATCTTCAGTTCAGTTCATCTTCCTTTTTTTAAAGCCAGTAGGTGTCACTGTTCGTTCACTAATTATTCATAACATCTTTATGGTTTATGTATAGTATAGCTAAAACTTGTAAGTAGCTTGAATATTAGTATAGGAGATGTTTATAAAATTTCAAGTGGTGATAATTTAGCTTCATATTTAATGGGTAATGTACATAAATTAATCCTGAGATTTAAAAATCAAATATGATTCTGAATATATTGGAGAACCTTGCTTGAAAAGCATGAAGTACATTTCTATTTCCTCATTTTTAGAGGTAGCTATAGTTTGTTCTCTATTAATGCATAAACTACAGGAAAGTATAGTTTTTGAATCACTTTTTAAAAAAATTAGATATGTGATTCTTTTCTTTGTTTTTAGCAGTGCTTTTGCTTGCTCTTTTGAAGACTTTACTTTTTTCCTATGGGCTGTTTTAATTTTCTGTTAACTGACTTATTCTTTAAAATAACAGAACTTTTGACCCTGTGGCTTAGCCTATGAATTCTGGCTTCACGAAGATTGTTTTAGGGGAGAGTTTTTTCACTTGCTGTTTTTGTGATAGTTCACATTCCAATTCATGAAAATGCACATTAACTTCGAAGTGTAAGTGCTGAAGTAAACTAATTAGATAATTTCAAAGATGTAATTTTTGCAGTTTTCTCTAATAAACGTAGTGTCTCTTGCCATTGCTAATTCACTTAATATTTGTTCTGTGTAATTTAAAAACTATTTTAACATTGACTGCAGCTAGTTCTAAAATTTAAGAATATCCTTCTTTTATCATCACCAACAGGTTCTGACAAGGAGGCTGTTGGTTTGAATTCCCCCCTCCCCTCATGAGATTGTGGCTTTTTAATATGAACTTTATTCAGTTAATGAGTATAGGTTAAATTAACTGGTCATTTTATGTTTAAAGTAACATTTCTGCTATTTTAAGAGTATGGCTAGTTTGACTGCAAGTATGAGGGTTACACAGTATTTTATTTCTTTAGCTATAAAATGTGTTGAGGGAACAACTGAATGACACTTGGACATGATTTGGTAATTTATTTTATGTAATAGCTTATTGTAAGTATCAACAGAGTACTTCCCCTATGATTTTATGTTTATAGATTAACAGTAGTTGTGTTATAGGGTATTACACACTGCCCAATTTGTATATCTTGCTGACCTAATTAGGCGACTGACACAGCTATTTGCCTTGCTATTTGAAGAGTGGGTTAGGAGTATGTTGATGCAACTGCCAGTAGAATATGTTTCCATCCAAAATGAGAATTTGGTGTGAGGGAAGAGAAACCGTACTAGCTGAAACGGAATTGTTCATCTCACGGCTCCCCATTCCCTTCACCCTCTTCAGAAAAAATACATATTTCTATCTCATGAAAAAGGAAGTTTTTGAGTTAAAAATTTCCAACTATAATTTAAGAGCGTTAATTCAGGGCAGGCAGAGAGTCTGGAGGGGGAGAAGACTTCTAGTATATTTTACAGTGATAGACGGCAATGCCAAAGGGTACATTCTTCATAACTCTAAGCCAAATTTGTAAAGCCCTTACTCATGCTGGTGAGCATTTACTTATTGAGGTAGTCCCACTTGTATGTAAGTGCTTAGCTCTTTTTGATTCTTGTGTACTATGTTTTTTTAAAAATAAGCTATTCAATAAATATGGACTGACATGGTAGTATTACAAGTAATCAACAGGAATGCAGTCCTGCATCAAGTCATGGATAAAATGAACAAAACAGACTACATGCTGTTTTCACACTATAGATAAAACTTGGTAGAGTTAAGAGTCGTGACTCCATTATTAAAAGCTGACTTGGATTGCTATCTTTGTTTTTAATCTAATTGTTTTTCTCTTTAGGGTGACATCTGTGAACCCCATTTTATAAAACTACTTTTTGAAACTGAGAAAATTGATATAGTACTACATTTTGCAGCACAAACCCACGTAGGTGAGCATTGTTGCATGTGGTTATTGTAATAAATCTTCTAGGTTGTTTTGTTTGAAATAAGTAACCTATTCATATTGATGCTGTTTTCATTCCTGTCACTTCATATTAAACTAAAGGATGATGATTGTCTATTTATTATAGCAACACCAAGTAGCATCGTTAAGGCTCAGGGTCTGTCAGCAAGGCCGGATTAAGGCATAAGATAACTAAGATACAGCTTAGGGCCTCACAATATGAGGGGCCTCTAAAAAAGAAAAAACTGACTCCATTTCAAATGTTATCAAAATTGGCTGATAAATAAAGGAGATGGTGGGGGAAAAGGAAATTCTCTCTAAATATAGACACTTTCTTTCAAATATGACAAATATACACATCTGGCTACACAAATACCCTTGACCTCTGTTACCCTTCACTAATTGTTTGTTATTGACAGGTGGGAGGCCCGGATGAGGGGAAGAAAAACAATAATTGCACTTATAAAATTAGTATTTTTATGAGTAAGTCTGCTGTCAGTCTCCTAAGGCAGCATTTTGTTGGCCAGCTGCTTCTCGTATACTGTCCCCCTTGGCTGGTAATAGCTGGAAGGCCTCCATCTTTTGTTTACGGTACAGCACGCTCAGTCATATAGTGCCTTCATTCCTGTTTTTCTAAGTTTTCTTAAGAGTTAGTGTGTTCTTTCTTCTTTTGATCTTTTCATACATACTGTTGTGTATTTTAGGGCACACCGCTTTCTGCTTTATGCGCTATTCATGCTTCACGTGATTGAATTTGCAGGTGATCTCTTATGGACTTGGGTCGAGTGGCTCTTGAGGATAAATTTGTGTTGGCTTCCCTCTGTCAGTTTCAAGAACCCTCACAGTAAATATCAGAGTGCTGACAAAAAGATAGAGGGTTTTGAGAGAAGTGAAGGAAGATATACTTATATATCAAAATATTCTGAGTACTTGCTGAGCAAGTTATTTCAAACTATGTGCATATATGATTTATAGGCTTTAATAGGCTATGATATTCGTTATATTTGCTTGAATATAGGCTAGCTTTTCTCACTTTCTCAATGCCTGTCTAGAGATTACCAGTCTCTCTTTTCTGGTAAATTCTTTTTCTTTCGCGCATATAGCTTGTTATCACTGTGTGTCCGAGGTGTTTACTCGAGATTAATTAATAGTCCTGGAGGAGACAGAGGCTAGAGAAGTGAACACGAAGAGAGCTTTTCTTGCAGCATTTTCTAGGCAGACATCTATCCACCCAAGCATTCTGTGCATCGAAAGTGACAAACTCCATAGCTTATAATTTGAGGACACCATCAGTGACTTTGCTCTCCAAAAATCACAAAGGAAAATGTTTTAAATTTCAGTGTTAAAATTAATGTGATGTGCAAACAGATATACGGCAGGCTGTACAGCTTCCTTTAAGTAAACTGGTCTGTTTAGCTGATTTTGTGTTGTAGATATAAAGTTTTCGTATCTACGAATTAAGAAATCTTAGATGAAAATATGTTAATTTGAAGCTATTTTATAATGCAAACAGGCATATTGCTAGACATATGTTTTAGTTAGGTTATTATTCTATTTTTGTATATATGCATATATAAAGCTTTCATGTTCATATATTCAGTGTCCTTTCTGTGAAAATAATATTTTTTTTTTTATGGTATGGGGCATCTTACACTTGACATAACTTATCAAAATGTCATAATCCAGCCGTTTCTGTCAGCATTTCCATTACAAACCTATTTTCAGAGGTTTATAATCAATGAGTCATGTAAACATCCAGGAAAGTGCAGGACGCCAAAGGATTTAAAAAAAACCCTACACTTAGGTGCCTAAATACGAACTAACATTATTCAATGGAACTGTCAAGAGAAGGTATCAATATGGTAAAGTCCATTATTCACATGCCTTTTGACCACCATTATCTGCTCTCCGCACCGTAATTCATCTCCAATGGTACTGCTACCAACATTCCAGACTGTGAGCAGTTTTAGTCAGCTCCTATTTTCTTAAAAGCTACCAGCTAGAGAAAATATTCCTTTACTTTTTTTTTTTCTCTTTACCATTCTCCCACACCATTCTCCCTCTCCCCCAAGAAATTATACTGGTATTTGGTGCCAGGCATGGTTCATTTTTGGTCCAGGGATAGGTTTAAAGTTTAGCATCACAGGACCATCCTGACTAGAATGGGACCTCTGTACCATTAGACAGGAAATTTCCTTCAAATTTGTTTCTTGCACTGTCAGTTCATGAGACTGGGCCTTAAAAGGTTACTTCAGTGCCCTCCTCTCCCCCACCCCACCCTCATGCACAATACCTTGAACAACTGTAGTACTTGTATTAGGAAAACCTGGCTTTTTGGATTCTGAACTCCTTTTCACAAACCAAGACATTTGGATTGTAAGTCATTTGTGAGACTTTGGACTGGGTGATGCCCTTTCTTTTTGCTCTCAGGTCAGATGTGAAAAGTGTCACCTCTCCCCTTCTCTATACCCGTTCATAAATTGACCCCCTTCTCTGATGCTTCCCTTTTTTTACTAAAAAAAATTTGGCTTTTGAACAAGTATATACAGTAGTTAACTAACACTACTGTAAAGGCAAATATAAGTATTCGGCAAACATTTTATTCCTGGTTGTAGTTCACTCTGGAATTGGTCATGGTTTGTTACCAGGTACAAATGTTTGTCTTGGAGCAGATATTGGGAGTGTCTATATTTGTCTTTGCCAATTAACATGATTATAATCAAGTAACTCAAGTTAAAACACCACCAGAAACTTTCATCTCTACAGTGCCTCATGATATGGTTCACTGTTAATCTCTTTATGCCAAGTCATCTTTTTAAAGTCTTCAGTGCCTGAATTGAAAACTTTTTTTCATTCTCTACCCTAGTGAGATTAAATTTTAAAATAAACTCATTCCGTTGTAGATCTTTCATTTTGGCGTTCCCTGGAATTCACCTATGTGAATGTTTATGGCACTCATGTTCTGGTCACTGCTGCATATGAAGCCAGTGTGGAGAAGTTCATTTATGTCAGCACAGATGAAGTATATGGAGGTAGCATTGATGAGGTGAGCTTGAAAACACAGCTGTATTTTTTGTACCTCTGCTTGTTTTATGCATATTTTTAAAGATTTCAAACAGAAAAAAATAAGATTTTAATAACTTCCCATGACTTCTGTGAATGAACTATTGTATACTGTCTGTGCTGTTCCTGAAGATGATGAAACTTATAAACAAGTACTGATAGTTACTAAAACATAGTTTAGTAACAGTCTCTTATTCATCATCTTTTATCATTTGTGCATTACATTTAATGCAAAATGCCTAGAACAATGGGTAGACAGTAAAAAAAAAAATAACCAACAAAAATGCATTTGAAGAAATACATTTTAAGTGGTATGGAAAGAACGTCCTGTCACAAATTCTGCCCAGGGTGCTTTAGAGCCTGTCTTTATTTAAAGAACATTTTGTTCTTTCTGGCATTCTTTGTGTGTTGTCTACTTAGAATGTAAGCTTTATGTGGCAGGAACTTGTTTTGCTATATATTTAAGAGCTTGTGTACATGGTAAGTTACTGTGTGGCAAACCCGGGTGTAAATCTGCATGGTTTGGCGAACTACGCTTTCAAGTAGTAGTATGTCAAGCTGCACCCCTGGACATTCACTGAGCTGTAGCTGTGACAACAGAGGATGTTACTGTGTGATGTTACTGCAGCAATCTAGTGCACTGTAGATTCACACCGTGGGTTGCAGCACAATAACTTGCCATGTAGAAAAGCCCTAAAATACCAAACACGCTTTTGGGCATTTTGTAAATAAGGAAAGACATAGCCTTGTTTGACAGTTTGTGGCAGTGATTCCTTCATCAGTGCAAAAAGTAATGGCGATAACTACTTCTCAGTATTGCGGCGAAACCTTACTGATTACTACCCATTCACAACTTCTTTTTTAATCAGCAGGGAGAATTGTACAACTTAAGCCCACTTTGATTAAAAGAAAGAGAAAAGGAATACTATTTCTCATAGATTAATCCCAAAATTGTTAAGACACATAGATAAACATAATTTGTTGGGGGAGGGTCAACATGGTTTAGTAAAGGGAAATCATGCCTCGCCAATCTACTAGAACTCTTTGAGGGGGTCAACAAGCATGTGAACAAGGGGGATCCAGTGGATATAGTGTACTTAGATTTTCAAAAAGCCTTTAACAAGGTCCCTCACCAAAGGTTCCTAAGCAAAGTAAGCAGTCATGGGATAAGAGGGAAGGTCCTCTCATAAATGATCTGGAAAAAGGGATAAATAGTGAGGTGATGTGCAGATGATACAAAATTTTGATAAAAGTGGTAAAATTTGCAGATGATACAAAACTTAACAAGATAGTTTAAGTCCCAGGCAGACTGCAAAGAGCTACAAAAGGATCTCACAAAACTGGGTGACTGGACAACAAAATGGCAGATGAAATTCATTGTTGACAAACATAAAGTAATGCACATTGGAAAACATAATCCCAACTACACATATAAAATGATGGGGTATAAATTAGCTGTTACCATTCAAGAAAGAGATCTTGGAGTCATTATGGATGGTTCTCTGAAAACATCACAATGTGCAGAGGCAATCAAAAAAGCAAGCAGAATGCTGGGAATCATTAAGAAAGGGATAGATAATAAGACAGAAAATATCATATTGCTGCTATATAAATCCATGGTACGCTCACATCTTGAATACTGCGTGCAGATGTGGTTGCCCCATTTCAAAAAAGATTTACTGGGATTGGAAAAGGTACAGAAAAGGACAACAAAAATGATTAGGGTATTGAAGGGCATCCATATGAGGCGAGATTAATAAGACTGGGACTTTTCAGTTTGGAAAAGAGACGACTAAGGGAGGATATGATTGAGGTCTATACAATCATGAGTGGTATAGAGAAAGTAAATAAGGAAGTGTTATTTACTCCTACTCATAACACAAGAACGAAGGGGTCACCAAATGAAATTAATAGGCAGCAGGTTTAAAACAAAAGGAAGTAGTTTTTCCACACAACACTCAGTCAATCTGTGGAACTCTCTGCCAGAGGATGTTGTGAAGGCCAAAACTATAACAGGGTTAAAAAAAGAACTAGATACGTTCATGAAGGATAGGTCCATCAATGGCTATTAGCCAGGATAGTCACGGATGGTGTCCCTGTTTTCCAGAAGCTAGGAATGAGCAACGGGATGGATCACTTGATGATTACCTGTTCTGTTCTCGGGGCACCTGGCATTGGTTAATGTCGGAAGACAGGATACTGAGCTAGATGGACCTTTGGTCTGACCCAGTATGGCCGCTGTTATGTTCTTGCACTAAAGAATTTTATATGGCCTACTTTGGATCTATATCCAGCTAACTAAGAGGTTCTCATCTCAAATCTACCAATTTGTAAGGTTACGCATCGTAGCAAATTAGTGATAAGAGAGTCTTTTTCAGTACCAATTGCTTCTAAATTGCAGCAGACCCCACTGGGATCGCAGAGGTATGTTGCTCTAAAGAACTCATCCAGTCTGGGGTATAGCTGTGTGTGGGTCTGGAGATTGCCTTCAAGAAAGTAGAGAGATTGGGTAGGAGGTTTTGTGCCATTGATCGTGTGGATTTTAAAGTTTTCCCATGATAAGTGGTGTGAATTTCATCACCATATCAGACAGAACCTCAGTCAGTTCCTTTACTAAGGCTATGTTTATACTGCACACTTTACAGGAGCACAGCTGTGCCACAACAGCAGTGCCACTGTAAGGTACACAGAGTAGCCACTCTTTGTCCGCAGGAGAGCGCTCCACATCAGCAGTTTTCGTCTGTAAAACTTTTGTCCGTCGGGTGTGTTTTTTTTCACACCCCGACCAACAAAAGTTTTACCGATGAAAGTGCAGTGTAGGCATAGCCTAAAATTTGGACATCTGAAGGTCTGTAGATTAATAAAATGCCAGTTGTAGGTTAAGTGGACTAGCTCCGTTGATTCTATTTTGAGTGAATTCTTCTTGCATCTGAGCCCACAAGGGAATAGAATGGCTACGATGCTTGTGGATTTGTTCTCCTTAGGCCTGTGTTGTTAGAGTAGCCTCAAGGGGTGAGGTGAACCGACACTGGGCCTGCAGTGTCAGCCAAATGTTTGTGATGCATAAAAGAGCAGGTGACTTTTTGATGAAAAGTTCATAGATAGTGAAGGATTAATTGACCACTGATGTGCTGATCACCATGAGGTGAAGGTCTCAGTGTTTCTGCTTTGGCCTCATGAGGTAGGTGGCTGGCTGCTGATTGCCCTGGGCTTGATGTAACTGTCTGGGGGAGTCCATTCAAAATACTGTTTGACTGGCAAAGAGGATTCAGATAATTTTTGACTAGAGAGAAGTGAATACTGATGAGTTGGCCTAGTAAGCCTTTGCAGTATGGTGGGAAGATATATTTGTTTTGTAGGGTTCGGGTTTTTGCTTATTGCCTTCTAGTATGTTAATAGAAAAGGAGGACTTGTGGCACCTTAGAGACTAACAAATTTATTTGAGCATAAGCTTTCATGAGCTACAGCTCACTTCATCGGACGCATTCAGTTAATGTGACCTTCTTCATTACTTGTACACTAAATACATCAAGAATATTTCTTATAAAAGGAGGTTTTGACTTCAATGTGAATTTAAGGTAGTGTTCTAAAATAGCATTTTCTTGGCATCATCCATGATTAAAAACACAAAACTCGTACATCTTTATGGCTTGTAGCCGTGCCACCTGAGACAGACTGATCTTTTTAAACTAAGCAGAGTTGGACATGTGTTGTAAGTGGATGGGAGACATTTTAGGAACCAGCTGCTGCATGATGTGGTGTTGATCCAAGGCATCTGTTCTGCACTGAACTCTGTATGGGCTGATTCCATTGATGTCAATGGGATCTGCCCCTGTGGAACTCTGGAGGATTGAGGTCTAAATAAGAATTGAACTAATGTCCCACCAGTGTTGAGGTATGAATAATGTTTATGGTGTTAAGGCACTTTTCTGGAGATACTGGTTTACACAAGACGGAAAACAGAGATCCTTATCCTTTGAGGCTCTTTCACAAAAGGTGAGGTATTTCTGAAAGTGTAAGAGTGTTAGCCCTGCTGTTCTGGCCCATTTTCAGTATGGGCATTTATACTCTGCCTTAAATTTCTCCTTTGTTCTCAGCTGAATGATGTATTCTTCACTTCCAGTACTGTCAGACAACTACTGTATGTTTCCCCAGTTCTAGTAGAAATGGTCTGACCATAGCTTCAGTATGAGGCTTTAAAACCATTGTAGGATTCTTTGGGGTGAAAGCTGTTATGTAGTGAAAGTTATCATTCTTTTTATTTCAGGAATTTGATGAAGCTTCACCCAAACGACCAACAAATCCTTATGCCTCATCTAAAGCAGCTGCAGAATGCTTTGTTCAGTCTTACTGGGAAAGGTATCAGGTAAGCTTATTCAGGTTTCAGAAGCTATAAGGTTCATTGCAATAGCATCCCTTCCATATATGTCAAAGGAAAATGTCCCACAATGTGTAAACACTGTGTGTAGGAATGTAAGCCCACATTAGATCTGAATGAATTATAGTTTTAAATTGAGTTTGGATTTTGACATAAGTAATAGGCGTGAAGCACATGACCAAAAATAATGAGATTATGAGAAAGAGGGGTTGTTTGTTAAACTTATAGTGACCCTAGAAATATTTAAGGTTTGGGCTGAATACTAGAAATAAGGAAAACATGATAGATTGGATACTAGATGCAGTAAATGATTAGTTATGTAAGTTTGTTTAGAAAGACATGTGGAGTACAGTGGCTAGGGGAAAACACAACAAAATAAGATGGGGAAACCCAGAAGAGAGCAAAGTGTAGCCCTAAACTGTTTCAGGTAACTTTCATTAAGGTCCAATAACCAGTAATGACATTATTTTTTTAGGAGTTCTTGGTACAGAAAAGCACTGACCCTTTTGGAATCATGCCATGATAGAAAGGTACCTTCTGGGCCTGAATCTGTTACAATTATAAGCAATAGCCAAAATGTATCATTGCTAGGGGTATAGAATATAAGGAAGTATATGCTTACATTGATATTCCTGGGGGAATTCCATGCCAAAAAATAAAAAGTTCCGTGCACAATATTTTAAAATTCTGCATATTTTATTTGTCAAAATAACACAATATAATCACACCAGTTTCAATTATTTTTGGTCATTTATTTCAAAATGCCTGTCAGCAAATACGTCTGTAACAATACAGACAACAAAAAAGATTCAGGAAATGTTTTTTGACCAATATATTCCTTACTAGGCATATTAATACAGAACTCTGAGTAATAATTCATTTAAACTACAATACAGAATCATCTTTCCCACATCCCTCAGAAGCAGTGCAAAGGCTTGGGGGACTCAGGGGTAGCGGAGGAGCTGAGGGGGAGGGAAGTAAATTGCTGGGAAGGAGCCTGGGTGTGAACTTGGATAGATATTAAATAGGAGGGAGTTGTGTTGGGTATGGGTGGGAAAAATATGGAACCGGTTATTTGTGGGGGCGGAAAGGGATTGTTAGGGAGCTTGCTCCATGCAGACTGGCTGAGCCCTAGCCTCTCCCATTCAGTCAGGCACATCTGCCCCTTGCAAAGATTGTCTCTTTTTTCACTGTAATTGTAAACTTCTGAATTTTCATCTTTCTTCTACCAGTCTATCAAAAATAACTCTAAATGCCCTAGTTTCTAAATTAGAGCTAAACGTAAAAGAAATCATATATTCCAAAGTAGGGGTGTGCAAAGTTACGGTAACCAAATTGCATTGTCTGCTCCCATGGGGAAAGCAACCTTCCATCTTCCCTTATTTATTTTTATTTGAAGCTTTAAATTGCTATGCAGATCCTGGTTTGTTTAAACATTTCAATTGTAAACTGTCTTGCTTCATTCTTCATCATATTTTTTTCAGGCCCTTTGAAGGTTCTTCATAAATTTGTTGTCTTGGGATGGGGAAAACTCAGGAAAAGATGTCTGTTAGTGACTGTGAAACATTTCTTTTGAATAAGAAATGTCACATAAAGGCTCTTTATAGAGTCTACCGTAGACATGTTTGTAGTGTCCTCTAGACAGGAATGCAAATGAGAATGGGGATCAGAAACTTCTGTTGCTGACTGCATGTCTCCATCTCTAAACTGGAGGTACTTGTCTACTGGCAGGTGTGTCTTGGGGGTTCATTTATTCATAAAGTGCTTCCAGATATTTGGATAGGCACTACAAAATTGTGAATTGCTACTATTAATTGGTCGGTGAAGAAGCTAAGGCAGTTTGGGTCTACAGTCCTTGACAGATAATACTCATGTGCTTAATATTTTAAAGTTCCCAGTTGTTATCACACGAAGCAGCAATGTTTATGGACCACATCAGTATCCAGAAAAAGTAAGTAAGTTAGATGCTTGTTTCTATCTTAACTCTCTAATCCATTGTAAAAAGGTGGTTTAGATGTTTTACCACTGGTTTTTTTTTTTGTTTTTGGGGGGGTTTTCTTTTGGTTTTTTTGGTCAGAATATACTTACAAATTATTTTCTTTGGAAAACATTGTATCGCAGGCAAAATGGGTCAAGCTCAATAAGCACCATCTGGCCTAGTCTGATACTAATAACCTACCAAACTAACCACCTAGAATAGATGACTCATGTTGGTTGATGTAGGGGAAAGCGGGAACTACATTTTTCCAATAAAACATTTGCTAGAGTGTCTCATATACCTATTTGTAAAAAATTCTGACAATACTCAATGCTTCTAGATTTTCAGAGAATATTAGGGTGCCACAGGGATTGGTGTTAATTCCAGTCTTAATTAACAACTCCATTGATAATATGAAAGTGAACAGTATGTTTTTTAAAAAATACCTCAGATATGAAAGAAGATGGAGTTGCATCAGTAAAGACAAAAATAAGCCTAAAAAAGTCAGAAATCTGGTCAGAAATGAAATTGAAGTGGATTGCGTTTGTCTACGTTTATCTTGTGGAAAGGAATAATTCAAAATAGATATTAAATAGGAGGGAGTTGTGTTTTGTATTGCTACTATCCAAACATGGGATACATGTGGGTGATAGTGGATAAATGACTATGAAAGTTAATGCACATTTTGATGAAGAAATGCAGCATTTTGCAAAGGCATATTTGTGCTATTTTTGTGAGGTTGTGCCTCTCTGCACTGCTTTTAGTTCTGACCATCTTGGAAAAATTTAGACAAATTGGAGGTAACTCATAGAAGAATAAAGAAAAAATATTTAGGGACTTAATGGACTGACTAATGAAGAGTCAAAATGAACTAAAATCTATAGCTGTTTATAGTTAGAAAAAATAACTCCTGGAACAACCATTTTAAAGCTCTGTAGGAAGCTATATGTTTTTGATGAATACTTGGCCACAGCTGTATACCACGATTGCCAACTTAAGTACTTACAGGTAGCCTGGGACTCTTGCTCAAAAATTAGTACCTCAATCTTTCTATCTTTGTGCCATGTTTGTGCTGTTTAGCTGGCAACTGTAGTAACCATTGTTTGTAGCTATTGATTTGTTACAGGTAGGTACCAGACCACCGGATTTTAACTCATGCTCACAGATGTTTGAGTAATTTTTTGCCTACATGTGGATGTTTGGGTGTGACAGCTCTTTGCAAGGTAGGCTCATACTTGCTCAAGTGGTTAGCCCCATTTGCCTTGATCCTGCAAATGCTTTCACATGTGCTTAACTTTATGCACTTGAGTAACCCCACTGATGTCCGTGGGACTCCTCATATGCATAAAGTTAAGCATATTCGTAGGATCAGGACCTCACTGGCTCCCTAAAGAGAGTAAGATTTAAAACTACTGATCCTGTGATCTCCAGTGATTTTTAGAGCAGAAAATTATGAATTCTAGTTCCCCATTCTGCTTATCTACTGTTACACTGGTTTGTATCATAGAATCGGAGATCATATTTCCTGTCTCAAGTAAAATCCTTTGAACAGACTTCTGATATGTATATAAATGTTCACTTTGAACAAGAAAATAAATATGCATGTAACTTCCATGCCCAAGGAACTTTTAGCTTGGGTGTTAGGATGAATGTTGCAAGGCATGCATTCTCACAAATATGCTTTTAAAAAAACCCTAAACTTTTTTCTATTAAACAGCTTTTAAAATTCAAATGGATATATTAGGTCAGTTCTTCCATCTAACTTTCAATTTTGTTTTGCTCTGTTTTTAAATAGATCTTCTTTATGGGTGAAATCCTGGGCCCATTTACTTCAGTGAGGCCATGATTTCACCTTGCAAGTCCTTGTAGAGCTTCAGCTTTTTCTAAAATGAACAGACTTTATTTATTTATTGCTGTTTAGGTTATTCCAAAGTTTATATCTTTGTTGCATCAGAACAGGAAATGGTATGTAACTTGTTTTCTACAGTGTTTTTTTGGTTTGTGGCAGGGAGTATGTGGTGGAAAAGCTTTGGTTATAATTGTAATCAATGCAGTGTTCTTCATAAATTTAATGTTTTTAAAATTAGTCCCATTAGTAATCTGAGTATGTTCATAACTTACTTGCATTTTAGTTACATTGCAATCAGGAACCAAAAAAGGCTATTTTTAAAATTAACTCAAACAGAATCTTCTTTCAACCAAAAAGCATATTTGATTTTTAATAGTTTTATCCACTTAAAAACACACGTCTAAATGTTGATAGAATAACTGGATACTTCTGTTTTTAAAAGAATTTTTTATACCACACAGTATCTTTTTTCCTGTTTAGCTGCGTTCATGGTTCTGGGCTTCAAAGAAGGAATTTTCTTTACGCCACTGATGTAGTAGAAGCATTCCTTACTGTTCTAAAGAAGGGGAAGCCAGGTGAAATTTATAACATTGGAACCAATTTTGAAATGTCCATTGTACAGCTTGCTAAAGAATTAATCCATCTAGTAAGTAAACAATGTAGACAGTTCAGAGTATTTGTGGTTTCTTTTCTTCTTAATGGTACATCTGCAATTGAACTGCAGAGGATTTGAATTACTTTGGGTTTATGTGAGTTTAATGTTCAAAGGGTAGGAAAGATGAGGTTTGACAGTCCCCTAGAGAGACAGAAGTGCCATAGATCCACAGAACAGGTAGCACAGGTATAGTGCACAAAACAGCTGTGCAAGCTACCCCACACTACAGACTTTTGTCATTCCTCCTGGGATCTTGACCTGGAAGAAATTATCTAGAAGTCTGAAGATAGCTCAGTCTCCATACTAATGCAATCTTCCTAGGTCTTGGGAGACCTGGGTTCAATTTCCTGCTATGCCATAAACTTCCTGTGTGACCTTGGGCATGTAATGTAGCCTCTTAGTGCTTCAATTCCTCATCTGTAAAATGGGATGTTGTGAGGATAAATACATTTAAAGACTTCGAAGGATTTTGAGATCTAGTGATGAAAAGTGCTGTATAAGGAATAGGTGGTGATTGTTTCTCACTGTTGCAAGGCTTTTTTTAAAGGGGGCAGCACTGAGAGCTCTCCACCTGCTTTCCATGCAGGCTAATGACCAGTCATCAATTGACAACTACTTCTTGATACTGTCTGTTTCATTTTGGTCAGGGAATGTGGAATTGCCATAAGTAAAAACTTGCTGTAATTTAGAATTATACAAAAATCCAGTTATTAAACAAGTATTGGAAGATATCTGGAGAAGAGTGGCCATTGGAATCACTATAAATGGTCAAAACTAGTTAACTTGCAGTAATTTCACCAGCCACAGGTCATAAAATTTAAACGAAAAAGCATACAGAAATGGTGGTTCTTAATCCAGTGTTAAATTCAAACCTTAATATTGATTTATTTCTGTGCATTGTAACTAGGTTTGTAATATAGAAAACGATTTATTCTTTTCTGGTTGACAGATAAAAAAGACCAATTCAGAATCTGAAATGGAACATTGGGTGGATTATGTCAAAGACAGGTGAGGAATTGGTTAACAGTCTATTGGGGGATTTTTTATCTTAAAGATGTGTTCTATCTTTTTTTGTGTTGTACTTTCTTTGTACCACTGCGCAAAAAAAAAAAAAATCTAATTATCTCCTTTTGTGACACTAGTCTGTTCCTACATAGATCAGTGATGTCAGGCTCACCCTGAAGGGCATATTCCATTTTTAGTCATAGGCCAGGGTGTGTGTGTACAGTGGTACTTCCTCCCTTTAATCCACAGAGGAATGCATACTGTCAGTAGGAGATTCGCACAAAGATAAAGTGTAGAAATATGGCCTTTATGTCGTAACTAAACTGTTTTAATTTGTTTGTTCAGTACCTTGTTACATTCACCATCATGCAGGATGGAAGAAACTCTGACCTTTACAACCAGTCTTATTTCTGTCATTTGTTTAACTTCCTGTTTTTGTGTGCCGTCTCTGTTCTCCATCTGCATTTCCTTCCTTGAAGCAACTCCCAATTTCCCACCTTTCTGCAGGCTTCACTTGTGCCCCCATTCTCTATTCTGAAATGATCACTAATGGAATAGTTAATATCACCATTAACATGGCATCAACGGCTTTAGAATTGACACCCCCAGTGAGATTAGAATGGAACAGGAGGGTCACACCTCTGAGCCATTGTTTCAGTTGATCTGCAGGCTCAGAAAGACTATCAGGTTAAGATTCTGTCATGGATATATTGCCCATGTCCTGTCTCTGACTTTTACTTAAAATACCCTGCGGGGCGGGGAGGACAACACACTGTCAGAGCGCTGCTGCGGCTTGCAGCTGCTCCAGCCCTGATGACCACTGCTGCTCCAGCTCCAGGGGGCCGGCAGCTGCTTTGACCGTCCAGGGGCCGGCCGCTGCTTCGGCCCTGCCCCAGAAGTCAGAGAGGTCCCAGAAAGTCATGGAATCTGTGACCTCTGGGATAGAATCTTATCCATAACTATCAGTTATTCTGTTCATATTTTGAAGGTTATCTTGGCAGCTAGGAGGCCTTTAAATTTATTAACTTAAAAAGATTAAACCTTAGATTGTGGACAATCTGAATGTAATTACATGGGCTGCATAAATACGTCAGATGGGCCAAATGCAGCCCTTTGACTGTAATTTAGACTGATGGATGTGTCCAAGGCCAGAGGGGACCATTGTGATCATCTAGTGTGACCTGTATAACACAAGCCATAGAACTTCCCCAG
This sequence comes from Lepidochelys kempii, assembly GCF_965140285.1. Taxonomy (NCBI): domain Eukaryota; kingdom Metazoa; phylum Chordata; order Testudines; family Cheloniidae; genus Lepidochelys; species Lepidochelys kempii. Next base: position 96,791,111 of record NC_136380.1, on the reverse strand, counting down.
AATAATTCCTAGAGCATTAAATACACAAGCTGTCATTGTGCTGTTGATAAGATCAAGAGACTTATGAACTTTAGAGATGGGAACACATGAGCCCTGAAGTGTTGAAGAAGAATAGGACATTGTCCTATGAAAACTAAGTTTTCTATAAAATATGAACCCTGCCTCACTTGCTGTGAACAAACATAAAGCAGGGAAATTGGAAAGACTAGCTCTGTAGGCTGCATCTTGGAAAATAATTATGGTGACAGTACTATAACATCTTAAAATGTAGCAGAAGACATTTTATATTCTATTTGATTTAAGTAACGGTTATTCAATGTCTAGAAGGTATGTGGTTGAGGAGACTAACAGACAAGACTTTTGTGTCTATGTGACAGAAATCACTACAGTTACTGGAACAGTGTTGAAAATAGTTTATCCATATTTCCACTGGCACCCAAACGGTTCAGCAGCATCTGTGTCTTATGTCAACTCCTGGAATGTAGCTATGGCTTACTGCCTAGGTGCATGAGCTCCTAGATGCAGTGATATAGCAGCTTTTCTCCTCAAGTAAGCAGCACTTTCGATAAAAGGTGAAATACATAAGTAGGATTCTCCTCATTCACTTTCCATCAGTGGATATTGGTACATTTAGGTTCCATGTATTGAGCAGCACTGAGCTCTCACTAATAGTGATGTTGCTGTTCTAGATTTCTAGAGTACTGCCATATCTTCAGAGCTTCAAACAAGGTGAATATTTGAAGCTTCCTAACAGTGTATTATTAGTATCTATTACTAATAATGTTTAGTATGGTTGTGCCGAAGAGCCAACTCCAAATGGACCCCCACTGTGCTACGCATTGTACAAAGGGTAGTATATGGTCCCAGTCCCAAAGAGCTTAAAATATAAATAGATAAAACATACACAGAGTGCTAGAAGGGTAGAACACTTAAGCAGAAGAAACTGTGTCGTGACAGCAGACAATGACGAAATTCACCCTACTATTCTTAAGGAACTAGTTGAAGCAATCTCTGAATCATTAACTGTTCAACAATTCATGGAGGATGAATGACCTCCCAGAGGACTATAAAAAAGTAAACATAGTACCTCTCTTCAAAAAGAGATAAAAACAGGACCTGGGGAATTATAGACCACTCAGCCTGATATCTGTAGAGATTCTAAAATAAATTATTAAATAATCAATTTGCTCAAACCTACAGAAAAATAAGGTGATAATTAATAGCCAGCATGGATTTCTCGAGAACAAATGATGTCAAATCTAATTGCTTTCTTTCACAAGGTAACTGGTCTAGTGGTTGGGGGGGGGAAAGCAGTAGACATAATATATCTGGACTTTTTACATTATCCTACATGATATTCTTGTAAGCAAACTGGGGAAATGTGGTTTAGATGAAATTACTATAAGGTGGGTGCATAACTTGTTGAAAAACTACTCAAGAATATTTATCAGTGGTTTGCTGTCAAACTTGGAAGACCTATCCAGTGAGGTCTTGCAGGGGTCTGTTCAAGGTCCAGTACTATTGTTATTTTCATTAAAAACTTGGATGATGGAGTGAGGTAGTATGCTTGTAAAATTTGCAGATACCACCACCCTGGGAGAGGTTGCAAGCACTTTGGAGGACAGAATTAGGTTTCTTGAAACATTGGAGAATTGATCTGAAATCCACAAGATGAAATTCAATAAAGACAAGTGCAAAGTATTGCACTTAAGAAGGAAAAAAAAATCTAATGCACAACTGCAAAATGGGGAATAACTGGCTAGGCAGTGGTCCTGCAGAAAAGGATCTGGAGGTTATAGTGAATTACAAATTGAATGAGTCATCAGTGTGGTGCTGTTGCGAAAAAGGCAAATATAATTCTGCAGTGTCTTAACAGGCATGTTATGTAAAACATGGAAAGTAATTATTCTTCCCTACCCAGCGCTGGTGAGGCTTCAGCTTTAAGAAGTGAATAAATTAGAGAGAGCCCAGAGAACAAAATAAGAGGTTGTTTGGAAAATATGACCTCTGAGGAAAGCTGAAATAATTGGGCCTGTTGACTCTCAAGGTGCAAAGGTTGAAGGTTTCAAATATGTAAAAGGCTGTTATAAAGAGCATGGTGATCACTTGTTCTTCCTGTTCTCTGATGGTAAGACAAGAATTAATCAGTTCAGAGAGATAGATAAGCATTAGAATGGGTTGCCTAGGGAGCTTGTGGTATCCCAGTTATTGGAGTTTTTTAGGAATGGGCTAGACAAACATCTTTAAGAATGGTCTGGGAGGTATATTTAGTCCTGTCTGAGCACAGCCAGATGGACTGATGACCTCTTGAGGTTTCTTCTGGACATAAATTTCCATGATCGTTAGTTCCATAACTTGGGGGACACACACAGTTAGTTAGGAAGGAATAAGTTAAACGGATCGCAAAGGGAAAGAAACGGGGTGAGGGAGAAAGAAAAGGTAGAGAAGAGGGTAAGAGGGACAGATGTGGAGTGAAACTAAGGTGAAAAGACTTGGGGGTGGGGGAAGGGGAAGGAGAGGATCAAACAGCAAACCAGCAGCGGGCAGAGAAAGTCCAGTGAAAACTGTACAAGATTCTCTGAATGCCCAAAGGATGAGGTCTCAGCTTTGGGTGCTTCTGCCGCTATCAGCTGGAGTCTCTGGTAGCTTCTCTGCAGTTTTCTCCAAAGGCCACATGGGTTGGTGGGAAGCACCATCTGGGTTCTAAAGCCCTCCAGAGTGGGTGGATGGGTGGAAATATAAACACACTAACACAGTGGGGTTTAAGTTACTGTAGGGGCCGAACTCCTCATTTTTCTTCCTGGGCAGCTGCACATGATGAGTTTTGTGCATGATCACATGCATGATAGAAATGTTTTGAAAATGTGACAAAGTAGATCTGTTTGAATGGGGAAATCATTTTTAATTAAAGAATGCTCTACAGTGCCCTCAAGCACTCATATTAGGCAAAGTGCTGTACACTGAATTGTTTTGAAAAATATTGTACATGCTTTAACTGTATTTTTCTTTAAACTTGTATTTTTGTATTTGTTTTTTAAGACCTACCAATGACCTAAGATATCCAATGAATTCAGAAAAAATGCACAATTTAGGATGGAAACCTAAAGTTCCTTGGAAGGAAGGAATAAAGAAAACAAGTATGCTACATTTAATATCTGTAACTCACTTAGGGGTGGTTATTTGGGAGTAAAGAAGTAGAGACTATTTTGGTTTTGAAATTTAGTGTTATATTACGAGTAGCTAAAGTTAGAATGCTGCCGAGCTTACTTCTTCAAACTAGCCAGTAGAACTGATTCCTCTTTAAGTAGCTTATGTTCCTATTAGTATTTTTTTAAAAAGAAACCCATTAAGTCACCTTAACATTATTAATATCATTTAAAAACAGGGGCAAAAATAAAGTAGACATTTTGATATGGTACAATAGTATCTTGGTTAAGGACTTCACTGAAGATTTCAAATATTATTAGCTATATATTTCACAGAATGCAATTTATGTATAACTATACTACTGCTGTGTTAGCTTCCTTGTGGTATCTGGAAAAGGGTACAAATATACCTAACTATCTGTTTCTCTGTTTAATTTGTTCTATGTCTTAAATTCAACCTTCTCGTTTATGCTAGTTGAGTGGTACAGAGACAATTTTCGCAACTGGAAGAATGCGGAGAAAGCTTTGGAACCCTTTCCTGTGAGAGAACTATTTGCACAGCTTGATGTACTGTAGGGAGGAAGAGAGAACATAAAGGAAATTCATCCTCTCTCCTCGTGACCATGTCTTCTTTATAGAAACTTGCAGTCAAGTGACCAAGCTGAAGTCTTCTCATATTTCAAGATACATGGACAATTATGAATTCACAGTTTTATATAAGGAACAAAATGGGAAAGATTTTCAGAGCTTTTTAATACTTGATTTTATAGATGTAAATCTGTTAACATCAGTTTTCAGTGCAATATCCTTAAATTTTTATCAACATTTATTTTAAATAACTATATGAAGGATTTTTATAATACTATACATTGATACGCTTGATTTTAAACCTGTTTTGTTCACTTTGATTAAGAAACATTTTGAATACAACTCTTGGTATTTTTGATGAAAATAAGTTATTGGTGTGTTTAAGTTCAGAAATGTATCATATGTACTAGAGAGGTCATCACTTCTTATACTTATTCCATCATGTTAGCTGCAAAATTATATTTTCTGTTCAGCTGTTTAAACATTAAGGAGCCAAATGTTCTATACTCTACCAAAGGTATACAGAATCACAAAAGGTAGAGATGAGACCTAAATGGTTACAGTCTATTTCCCTGCCATTGCAGTATTGTTCTCTATAGATCACATTTCTAGAACATTGTCTGGTCTAATTTTAAATATCCTAAATAGTATGTATCACCTTTCTTGGGAAATTGTTCTCACCCTAAAAGATCTTTCATGAAGCTTGTATTTAATTTCATTCCATTATCTGTCTCCATTATTTTCAAAGGATTTTGTCACTGTGATCATTATCCAGTTATTACCTCTTGTATTACCCCAAATAATTTTTCTCCTTCATGTTTACAATTGGAATGTTTGGAAAAACTTGAATGCTAAATTTGTTACAGTATTTCAAATGTTATGTCCTGTGATATGAAGAATATTTTTTGCCGGAGGGATAAAAGCTAAATAGTTTTTTGTTTCACTGAGTTGAGGGATGGTTTGCATTATCAGAGTTTAGATCATCTTATCAATGATACATTGCTTGTTAGTAAAACTTCCTTGTAAAATGTTTTGTTTTGTTTTTTTTTTTAAGGGAGAAATATCCTGAATTTTCACAAAATTCTGTAGAAAACTATAATTATGGAAAAGCTGCTAATATGGATTTTTCAATGTTGATTTTTGAATATAAAGTGCTTGTCTAACTTTTTCCACTGAATGCATCCGATGAAGTGAGCTGTAGCTCACAAAAGCTTATGCTCAAATAAATTGGTCAGTCTCTAAGGTGCCACAAGTATTCCTTTTCTTTTTGTCTAACTTGATTATCTTCTGGTATGCATGAGTTGATTCAATCTGTGCCTCTCTTGGTAAAAAATTAAATGATGGCATTGTATATTAATTGAATCTTCCAGGGGTCTTGAAGAGTAGCCCTAAGTCGAGAACAAGACATTACCCTCTCTTGGAGATGACAAGGATGTGAATAAGTAAAGAGAGCATTAAATGGTCACCAGGGAAATTGTTTCATAAACTATTTTAATATAAGCTCATGCTTGTAACACTAAACACATAAGGAATGGAAAAAGCCAAGGTTTTTGTAGAGAACAAGATAGTGAGATAATATCTTTTATTTGACCAACTGCTGTTGGTGGAAGGGACAAGCTTTTGAGCTTCACAGAGTTATTCCTCTGGTCTAGAGAAGGTAACCACAGTGTCAGATCTAAATGCAAGGTGGACATATTGTTAAGCATAAGGGTTTGCACGTTTTGTAGGAGACGACTTAAAATTAAGTAGGCAATGAATAGCTCTGCAGTCGTAGGACGATGGAACGTTAAGCAGCAGAGTGTGTTACGGATTGTTCTGAGCCATAAAACCAGTGTATTTGTTAAGTCCATGGTTTGTAGTGTTGAGCAGAGTTATGAATTTAAGGTCTCAGGCTCGTCTTTTGAGGTTTCCTTTGAGGATGAGGACTGAGGCTGGATATGGAGTGATTGCTTTGGAGTGAAGTGTTCACTCATGGGTAATACAATATTTTTGTCTTATCATTGTGCTGCCTGAGTTCATTAGAGAGCACAGTGATTGATTTCATCCACATAGTTGTTGGGGCATTTGATATATTGGGTGAGGTACACCCTATTTTGTAACAGGTGTATGTAGGACCTATGGATTTTAAAAGATGTGTTTTGGGGCGGGGGGTATTGGTGGTCATAGTAGTGGAGCTATGACTGCAGGTTTTGCATCTGTTCTGGCAGGGTCTTGTGCTGCTTTGGTTGGTGTGTCCTGGTCAGTAAGGAGCTTGCTTCTTGTGATGAGGTTGGGTTGTTTGAAGGCCAGAAGAGGGGGTTTGGGAAAGATTTCTTTCAGGATGTAGTCCCCATCAAATATGGGTTGTAAGTGTTTGCTGCCCCAAATAGGTTCTGTTGTGGGTTGAGGGGTGACTACTAGAGATGTGCAGGCAGTGGGTTTTTTCCCTCTGTATTGAAGCAGGCTCTCCTGAGGTATTTGGGTGGCCATTCCATGATACAATCTACTTCTCGAGTGGAATGTCCTTGTTTGGCAAAAACTGCAGAGGTATTAATTGTCCACTTCATTTTAAATGGTCCCTACAGCATGTGTGAACCCCTTATGCTTAATAGTCTGTCTCAACTTGCATTTAGCTTGGTCACTTTGGTTACCATGTCTAGACCTGAGGAAGAACTCTGTGAAGCTCAAAAACTTGTCCCTTCCACTACCAGCAGTTTGTCCAATAAAGGATATTAACTCACCTACCTTGTCTCTCTCATATCAAGGGACCAACACTGCTACAACAACACTGCAATCTCGTTTTTCATAGTAATGACAGTTCATTATCTCTGATCTTGAAAACTGCAGCTCCCTAATCTGTAGTCTCCATAAATCCTGGATCCCTCACCTCGGTCGTATGCTTCTATTCTGCACTTACTTGTCTGTACCAAGACTTATGATCGCATCAACTTGTCCTCAAATAGCTTAACTGCCTCTTTAATCACTTGAAGATCCAATTCAAAATGTTTTGCCTTGGCAAATAGGCCTACCAGTTTGTGCTGTGATTCTGTGACGTCTCACAAGCTTAGCAGCATCTACCTGGGTCAGATTTTGGACTAGAGCCCTTCAGGGAAAGTCCTAATGTTGATTAAGTAGGTGATATTCTTCCTTCTGCTGGGGCACTGGTTTAGTATTGATCTCATAATGCTGCAGGTCTTGGTACTGTAATGCAGAGGAGATGTTACTGAGTACATGGCCACTTTTTGTGTGAAAGAACTATTACTTTTGCAAGAGTAGAGATCTTGTGGCTTGATTGAATTTGGCTTGGTATTTGTAATTCTCTTTATATTCTTTTGTAGTTTCAGCTGGATGTTGATCTGCGTCTCCAGTCACCCAGTTGGGCTTGTGTGAACAAATAGAGGTTCACCCCTGCAGATCAGTTTGTATCATTGGAGGCTTCTCCCTTTTACTAAACAAGGTTTCCTGGTGGTTCTACCTTGGTTTTCAGGCTGTGATGGGGCATCAGATAATTTTATATCTTTTTTTTTTTTCCCCCCATAGTTATTGGAGTCATCCCACCTATCTGAAGAGTAGAACATCAAGGAGAAGGGGCTCGTCTAGTCTCCTTTCCCTTGATATTGCCATTGCCATTTTTCTGTGGTACACTTCCTTGGCAGTTAAATTGCCTGGTACATGTTGAACATTACAAGCTTGATGTAGCTGGCTTCTGGTCTTCTTCTCTGGGATTGTGGCAGGTAGCTCCCATGTTTTTCCAGCAGGGAGTTTCTAAAATGATTTGTCCTTAAAAAGCAGTTCAGTCTTGGAAACAGGAGTGGATTAAATCTCCTTTCTTTTCAGGCAGAGGTGGCTGTCATAACTTTTTTTTTTAAGGCTGGAAGTGATCACTGTGATCCTCTAGTTCAGGGTTTCTCTATCTTTGGGTCATGACTCAAAATTGGGTCATCAGAATGTGTTAAAGGGTTGCGGGACAGGCTGGGCTCAGCCCTCCGCTCCAGACCTTGCCATCCGCTGCACAAGGTTACAGTCACTCAGGGTTGGCTTACAGCGTAAGCACCCAGTGCAATAGATGGCATAAATGGTGATGGGGGCCTACTGGGCCAAATCTGACTGACTGGCACTTCAACCCCATGTACTAGATTGCAACACCATTCTCACGAATTGAGCTTGGCCAGCCTCCTGTCAAGAAGGCTAGGCCAAACCTGAGCAGCAATGTAACCCAGCTTGCTGCAATGCCCAGAGGGGGAGCCAAGCCCAGACCCCTCTGGGACAGGAGCTGGAAGAAAGTAGTTTCTATCCCATTCTCCAGTCCTGGCCCCTTGTTGTACCACCCTGCAGCTGGATGACACCCTGTGTTCCAAACCCCTATCTGGCCTCTCAGCCTGGGCCCACCAATATATCCCTCCTCGGCGGCTGGGCAACTCTCCATCTGTCACACTACCCATCCTGGACCCCAGCCTCCCAGATCTTTCCCCATCCCTTTATATGTGGGGGCTGTTTTCTGGGGTGCTATTTGGTCACCAGTCTCCATATCTTTTCCCCAGCTCCTTCCTCAGTGCACCCTGAGACCCCCACTCTCTCCACTTTCCCTCCAGGCCCCCAACTTCCACTTTCCCTTTGCCCCTTATGGGATGTGTATATTTGGGGGAGGGGGATAGTCTTGGCTCACTGCCCCTCCCCCAGTTGCATCTGGAATCTTCGCTTTGAAACCTATTGTCCCCTGCCAGACCCTTCCAGGTGAGGGGGACATTGGATTTTTGGAGGCTTCTGAGTCACAACAGGCTACAAGATTTACAAATGGGTTCTGACCCCAAAAATGTGTTCATCTGCCGATCTAGTCTGACCTGTATAACATGGGCCAAAGGACTTCCTTCAGTTAATTCCTCTTTGAACTAGAGCATCTCTTTTAGAAAAACATCCAACCTTGATTGAAAAAATGCAAGTGATGGGAAATCCACCACCTCCATTAGTAAATTGTTTGTGGTTAATTACTGTCTGTTAAAAATTATGCCTTATTTTTGGTCTGAATTTATCTAGCTTTAAATTTTTGTTCCTCACATAGTTATAAACTGTAATCAAGTCACCCTTTCAGCTTCCCTTTCATAAGCTAAATAGATAGATAGATTCAAGGAGCTCAATCACCGTAAGGTGGATTTTCCAGTCTTTTAATCATTGTCATGGCTCTTCGCCAAACTCTCCAATTTATCCACATCCTTCTTGAGTTGTGAACACCAGCACTGGATGTGGTGTTCCAGTAGCTGTCGCATCAGTACCAAATACAGATGTAACACAGCCTCTCAACTCTTACTCAAGGTTCCCCTGTTTATACATCCAAGGATCACATTAGCCCTTTTGACCACAGTGTGACACTGCCAGCTCATGTTTGGTTGATTATCCGCAATGACTTCCAAGTCTTTTTCAGCATTCCTGCTTCTTAGGATAGAGTCCCCTCATCCTGTAAGTATGACTGACCTTCTTTGTTCCTAGTTATATAGCTTTACACTTCACCATATTAAAGCATACACAGTTTGCTTGCACTATGCTTACCAGGCAATCTAGATTTCTCAGTATCAATAACCTGTCCTCTTATTATTTACCACTCCCCCAGTCTTTGTCATGTGCAAACTTCATCAGTTATTTTTGTTTCCAGGTCATTGATAAAAATGTTAAATAGCATAGAGCCAAGAATTGGTCCCTGTGGGACCCTACTAGAGTCCCTTAGTCAAGGATCACTTATAATTACCCTGTGAAACCTGTCAGCCAGTTTTTAATCTGTTTAGGGGAGGGTTTTGGTTGATTTGGGGGATGTGGAATGTTCTAAGGTTAAGGTACTTCAGGGGATGGGGGTTTAGGAGGAGACTTATGGGAGATATCTGGGGAGGCTGCAGGCCTGTCAGCCAGTTTTGTGCTTGACATAACACTTTTAGATTGTATCTTTGAACCCAGGCAAGGAGGAGTACCACATGATCCTGCCCCTCTGTTAGAACCTTGCAGTGCTTATATGGGGCAGGAGATGGGCTCAAGAGAGTGTGCAAGAATGACTCTAGCCTGGTTAGGAAACCCACCTTGTGGTGAGGAGACTTAGGGTATTTCCATACTACAGTTAAAAACCTGCAGCTGGTCTGTGCCAGCTGACTTGGACTAAGGGGCTATTTAATTGCAGTGTGGACATTTGGGCTTGGGCTGAAGTCCGGGCTCTAGGACCCAGCGAGGTAGGTCCCAGAGCTCAGGCTGTAACCTGAGCCCGAATTTCTATACCACAATTAAACAGCCTCTTCTCTGAGCCTGGGTTAGCTGGTATAGGCCAGCCCTGGGTGTCTAATTGCAGTGTAGACATATCCTTAGGCTCCAGTCCACCTGCTCCAAAGACTAATTATTTAATCCATAGTGAAACAGGAAAGATGGTGGAAGCTCAAATCATAATATTCTAAAGCTCCTGAGTAGTAGAAAACCACTGTTTAAATCTTTTCTCTCTGTCAGGCAGAGGGGGTGAGGAATTGAACCTGAGTCTCCCACATCACAAATGAGTGTTCTAACCCCTAGAGTAAAAGTTATAAGGTGGACACTAGCATGATGATGCTTAAGCAGCTCCCTACCTAGTGTGGTGGCTTTGTTGATTGCATTCTGAGGTGTTCATTGTATAGGGAGCCTAGGTGCCTAACTTAGGTTTTGTGGATCCCAATGTTGTTCCAGGGATTTTCTGGTCACCTAAAAGTTAGCCATTCATTCCTTTGTGGAACCGGTCCAGAGAGCCAAGACTGGGGTGGGGAGCTGTGAACAGGTGACCTCCTGGAGTGCTTAGCCATGACCTACCTCTGGTGCACAGACATGAACCTCCTGAAGTTCCCAACATGCAGAAAGGAGTATGGGCCCTGATGGGAAAGTATGCAGCCTGGGGGTCCGTGAGGCAGTCCCTCACGTTCTGGCACTGCCTCCATCTGGTAGCTGATGAGCGCTCAGGAAACCTTCTCACAGCTCTGTTCCTTTTTGCAATTGCCTCTGAGTCATGCCCACTTACTCAAACAAGGGAAATTCACGTGCAAAAGTGTCATTAATGTGGAGTTATGGTTATTCCAAGGGTATCCTAGACCCCTCCAAAATGTGAGCATTTAATTCCCCAAAGGCAAATGGTGGGTAATCAGGAAATACGGCGCTATGGTCACACTTTCCAGACAAAAATGCAGTCAGAGTCCCTGTGGTGCTGGCAATAGGAACTGGCACTGTAACGGTAGGTTGCTGTTTTTTTCCTGTGCCTGCAGCTCCACTTAAGCACGCCATTTCATGCACTCCCACTGTCCTTTCCGTTCGTATACGCCGTTGATTTTGGGAGTACTTGCCGCTGGTTGGCAGCGCTTTGCCTGTGCAGAAAGGTTGAGGAAGGGATGACATGCTGTGATTCCCATGGCATTGTTTTCACGATGGAAAAAGGTGTGTTCTTAATCCTAGGGAAGACATGGGAGTTAGCAGGTAGGCTTAAAGTCTAGTATTCACTTGGATTTTACCTCCAGTTACAAGACAAGTTCCCTGAGGGTATGTATACAGTGGAGCTTTTAATGTGAGTTAATTGCCAATTAATTGGAGTAAGCAAACATATTTGTGCATGCTAGTCAGGTCACTTTGCAAACATTTGTTCCAGGACATATGATTGTGGCTCAGCCTAGGATGAAGTACAAGTGTTTGTGGAGTGTCCAGGCTAGCATTGTAGCTAACTTGAAATAATTGGCAATCAAATATACACCCCACCCACACACCCCTGACTCCATAAGGTAGGAATTCAAGGACGCAGATTTAAAGTTGCATGGCTGTGCTGTGTGAGAAGTATCACCTTAACTGTGTATTTCATGGCTTTTCCATATTTGTGTTTTGGAAATTAAGCTCATATTCTGGAAGGACACAAGAAGCACAGGATTCAGTGCCAGTAACCGAACACCTAATTAATAAAGTTCTTGCAGGCATATGGGGCTAAATACATTAGACTAAAAATAGAACTAAACAATCATTTTAAATCTCATTCTTTAAAAAAGGGATTTTTTTAAATTTCAGTCTAGCAAACAGGTTTATTTCAAGTAGAATTTGAATATTGTCTGAATACATGCTTAATCACAAGCTGTCCCCAGATATAGTCTCTTTAACAAGCAGAAGAATTACTTTATCTTCTTCTTGTTCAGGAGTCATATATTTTAGGTAGTTTAGATATTTCAAATGGCTGCTTTTGTAAACTGCCCTGCAAAATTGTATTTCTTCTGCATTTGTTCTCACTGCAGCAGGAGGGAGGATGTGTTGGAGAAATCCCACTCATCTCTATCACTGTTGAAAGGTGTCCTAAACAAAGATGTTTGATCTTGAGCTATTAACTTAGCCCAGTGGTACATGTACCCCAGGGGGTACTCCACTCATCTAGACAGTGTTTCTCAACCTGGGGATTGCAGCCCTCAGGGGATGGGTTTTGGGAGGGTAGCAAGTGCAGGGCTGGCATCAGGGGATGGCAAGCAGGATAAATGCCCAGGGTTCCACGCTATAGGGTGCTCCGTGGAGCTAAGATACATGCTTCAGCCCTGCTGCCTGGGTTCAGGCTTCACACAAGGTTCACAAGTGAAAAACAGGCTCAAGTATCACAGAAACATAAGTACAATATTTATATTCCAATCAATCTATTTGAAAATTATATGGTAAAAATGAGGATGTAAGCAATTTTTCAGTAATAATGTGCTGTGACACTTTTGTGTTTTTTATGTCTGATTTTGTAAGCAAGTAGTTTTTAAGTGAGGTGAAAGTTGGGGTATGCAAGACCAATCAGATGCGTGAAAGGGTTATAGTAATCTACAAAGGCTGAGAAGCACTGACTTAGCTAACAGTGGTATAACTGTCATGTGAGTAATATTACTGAAATGAGGTTGGATAGGATTTTCAGATGTGACTAAGTGACTTAGGACTTATTGAGGATCAGTGGGACTTGAGTCTGTCACTTAGTCACATCTGAAAATCCTAGCCCAAGTTGTGCTTTTGAAAATCCCACATTTCAACCACTTCCTGCTCTCCTTGACCCAATGTTCTCAAGCAGTAGTTTCCCCATTTCTTTTCCCCTATCACCTGCTGGTTAGATTCAGCAGGTCAGATTGCCCTGTCAGGGAAATGTCCCGGGAGGAATATTTTTTTACCTTTATCACACCTGCTTCTACTGTGGAAGGACAGTGGTCCTCTAGTGTCCTGCTGATAGAGGGAAGTGTAACGTTACCTGACAAGTTGAAATCATAGCAATAAATATTGGACACAGCAAGGGAATTATGCACAACAGTTCAATCGATGGTGGCTCCTTGGAGCAAAAGGCTGGCCTTGTGATGAAAGAAATGAAGTGTGATTTAAGGGATGTTGGTTCCATTGCCAGGTGTCTCTCTACCTCTGTTTCCCATCTGTAAGATGGGGATAATAACTCTTCCTTTCTCCCATGCTTTGTCTGTCTTGTTTATTTAGATTGTATGCACTTTGGGAGTAGGGATTCTCTCTCTGTTTGTACAATACCTAGTATGAGGGGACCCTATTCTTGGCTGGGGCCTCTGCATGCTATCATAATGCAAATAAACAGTATCAGGAATGTCTGCCCACCTTAATTACCCTGCACTATAAACTGTAAAATATATTATTGTGACCCAAGAAAATTTTAATGCCAACTGGCTTACTGGCATATCCTGATTCTGGTGTGTACATTCTGGTTCCCCAGAGAATATCTGTGAGGTCTTAAATGAAAGCCAAGGTCATGCTGGTTGTTAATACTGTTGTGAAATATATGTACAGATGCTATGTAAGAGGTTGTGTATTTATACTGAAAATATGTTTTTTAAAGTCTGTATCAAGGTATCAGTCTCAAGCAAAGTGAAAGACAGGTTTTCCGTCAGACAAGAGGTAAGAAATGCATACCTGTCTGTCAGGATGTAACACTTAACACACATATGAAGTCAAATGTTAACAAAGCAATGTGAAATCAATAGGGAAGCAACACATAGGAAAAACAAGCCATGGGTGGTTATCCTGTCTGAGTACAAACAATGAACATTGGTTGTATATTTAGGAAAGAAAGAAGAGATCCCCTCTTCCTGCACCTAAACAATAAATGGACAGTGCAATTACATTCAGGAACATGGGATTTCAGCCAAGCTTGGTTGAAAACATTGCAAAGGACTTGGGATATGAGAAGCTCCCATCTAAAGAAGCTTAACTTGTTAGTTTAGTCTCTAGAAAGCATGTTACAATTGTATGTTTTACATGTAACCATTTGTTTCCAATAGTCTTCCTCGTTATCTTCTGAAACTCTAGTTTTTAATTATATGTTTTTAATGAAAACAAGAATAAGTTTCTCAGTGCTGTAGTGTTAAGCAAATTGCTGAATCTTACAAGCGTGGTGTGTGAACGACAGACCTGGTATTTCTATGAGTGTTCAGTGGATAAGGGATGAGACACTACAGGGGGTGGCTTCAAAGGGACTCAGGTGCACTTATTGTTAATCTGCAAGGGAAAGTAAGGGCTGGCATAGCCCAGAGGAGAGTGCTTGGGTTACTATAACAGGTTGGTGTTATTAGGGAGCTGACTCCCAGTTTAGCACAAGTAAGACTCCCTCTTACTGAGGCTGGGGGTAACAAGGTACTCAGTCTGGGGTACCCATCACAATTATACTATAAACTGAGTTTACCTTTCCAAGTGAGTTTTGCATACACACTACCCAAAGTCAGCAGCCTCCTCCTTCAGCTATCCCTTGATATGGGGATGATGTCCGCCGAGGGGGTTCATTGCTGAGTTTTTAGGTGGCTGAGGAGCTCAATTCGTGCCCTGCAGATTTTCCCACAGAAGTGACAGATGTAATCTTGGAGGAGACATAGACAGCTGGACTGTTGTGCCCTTTCTCTCCTCCTTTGTTGCTTCTCTGTCTCATGAGCACATCTGTTCTCCTGAAAATGAGCTGTGGGTTGGTGTGTTCTGTTCCACGCCAAGTCCGCCCAGTTTGTTGGGTTGAGGCCTCCCTTTTTAAGATGTACTTTCAGTATGTCTTTGAAGCACTTTTGCTGCACTCTGCAAGCCTTTCGTCCCTGACTTAAGGGAAAGAAGAGTACTTGCTTCGGGAGGCAAGTGTCAGGTATACGTACGGAGTTGGTGTTTCTTGACCAGCACTTCTACACTGCTGATGTTGGCTGCAGAGAGAATGCTGATGTAGCTGCCATCAACTGGAACAAATACAAACATTTTAGAAAGGTCAGGGCCAGTCGAAAGGCCCTTGCTGCTCTGGGTGTAAGGGCTGTGAGAACTCTCCTGGAACTAGTGTTTCAAATTTTATAAATATGGTCACACATGCTGTAGAGTTTAAAAAGATTCTAAAGATTACAAGATTAGGCGAGCTAGTTCACTGGAAGATGTGCTCACTAATTGATTACATGCATCAGTTTTGAACAAGCCAGTCATAACCAGAGCAATGGAAAATTATGAAAAGAATATGAGACGCCAAGATTTTCATTTTGTCATAAATGATTGCTGCTTTAGAGCACCTTTCCACTAAGCAAAATGAGGGTTTTTTCCGCTCTCTGCAATTGAAATCTTCCACCTGTTTTTCTTTTGTTTGCTTTGTTCTTGAGATGTCTTCATGAGCAACCACTGATCATATCCTCAGCATTTCTAGTTCTGAAAGTAAAAAGAAAAGGAGTACTTGTGGCACCTTAGAGACTAACCAATTTATTTGAGCATAAGCTTTCGTGAGCTACAGCTCACTTCATTGGATGCATAAGTGAGCTGTAGCTCACGAAAGCTTATGCTCAAATAAATTGGTTAGTCTCTAAGGTGCCACAAGTACTCCTTTTCCTTTTGCGAATACAGACTAACACGGCTGTTACTCTGAGTTCTGAAAGTGTATGTCTCGGCTAGCGCTGCTACATGCAGAATGCTAGGGAAAACAGTGGATAGCAAAAGAATTCCCAAGGGGCAGTGGGATAGCTTGAGAAAGCTGATGCTTGGTCTAAAGCTTAAAAAAAGATATAAATGAGGTGACATATGCCACCATGTTCTTCTCTAGGGGCTGCCTGGGCAGAGGCTGTGGTGCATTGCTTCCTGTATCCTGCAGCAGACAGCAGGATCATGATGGTAAGGCTTTTGAGGGTTAGCCCTCAGAAAGAGAGAAATCTCTCAGGTACCTTCACCAAGTTCTATTCAAATCTCAGTAAATAACTAGTCACCAGTAGGTGCACTTTATGAGGCACAATTACACTCTGTGCAAGAGCTATCCTTAAATGCACACACTCCCTCCGCCTTGGTAAGACAAATATTAATTCTTTTTTATTATGTCATTGATGCTTCAACAATGTGCTTAGCACAGTCCAGTAATAATAATACTAATACCTTGTGCTTCATACTGGTTTTCAGTAGTAGATCCCAAAGCACTTTACAGAGGAGGTCAGTATCATCTTTTTTACAGAGAGGGAAACTGAGCCATAGAGAAATGACATGACTTGCCCAGACTAATGGCAAAGACAAGACTAGAACTTAAGTCAATGGCTCTCAGACTTTTTTTTACTTTTTCACATAAGTCTCTGAGTGTGACTCCCCTTATAATTTAAAAACATTTTTTTATATATTTAATGCCATTATAAATGCTGGAGGCAAAGCGGGGTTTGGGGTGAAGGTTGACAGCTCACAACCCCCCCATGTAATAACTTCGTGCCCCCCTGAGGGGTCCTGACCCCCAGTTTGAGACCCCTGACTTAAGTAATCTGTAACCAAGCCTAGGGTGCTGTCTTCTAGTACAAATCAAAGCAATCTCCTGTCCCCTAAGGAGCTTACAGGCTAACTGCAGATGCAATGAGGGGAGTAACAGGGCAATGTGGAGGAGTGTGGCAGAAGAGACCAGGACAACCCTCAAAATTATTTGGGTACTTAGTGCTGCCTAGTGCTCAGACTGATGGAACAATATATTTGTCTTTTTAAAGATTAGTAGAAAAAAATCGCTCCTATGTTCAATTCCACTTTTCAAACCTGTATCCATGAAGTATCCCATCTTCAATGCAGGTTCTTCTTGCTTGGTACTTACAGTCGTCTATTATGAGGGTTTCCTGTGATATCGTCCACCTCCATGTGGACAACGTCATTGGACAATCTCCACCTGAGCTGGCATGTCTGGGAGTGGCCTCTTTCGCCCCACCCACCCCTGGAAAGAAGAAAGTGATGGGCCCATCAACAACCTAAGCTACCAAACAGAAGGTGGAGTAGAGTGAGGGGGTGATCTTTCCCCTCTATCCAACGGAAATATAAACAGTGCTACCTCTTCCAGTCTGATCCTTCTGGAATGCTGTGAGTTGCAAATAAATGCACAGAGGTGTGAGAGCCAAATATGAGTTGCTCCAGCTCTAGCTACTCCCACATGCATGTACATAAAGCCCTGTAACCCCCAAAGCTTTATATTATTAAAATAATTGTATATATTGAAATAAATGTATACACTGAGAATAAGCTGTGTTTTTGCAAGGATGTGGAGTTAGACACTCAAATAAACCAAGGAATTTGTGCAGAGCTCCACATACAGAACATGTAGCTGGAGCACTAGGTGATAAACAAACCCTTCGAGAGGTTGAGGGAAAAACTACTCTATATGTTCCTAAGACCAGAGGGTGGAGGGCTGGGCACTGTCAAGCTGGACAACTCTCTCCACACCTGCTACTGTTTATGAGTTATCAGGGAGCAAAATAAAGGCATTCAAAGTGTTGTGCTATGAAAAAACATCACACTTCATTCATGTTTTGATAACTCCAAGATGGCCATACAGACCTGATCAGCCTTTAAACAGCACCAAAAATCAAAGCAAATATTTTGGGACTCAGGAGCAATACAAGAAATTTTATTGCTAAAGATCATTTTTTTTTCTCCAGAAAATTATGTGCATCTGGAAATAGAGGGGTACAAAGGATTTTATATTATTATTAATCATAATTATCTATATATAGTAGGCAAAATGTATTTACCGGGATCTGTTGGCGAATATTGTTTTTGCTGTATTCTATGCAGTAGGTAATAGATGTGTTTAGCAGCAACTGGCTTTTTTTATTTCAAGGGTTGATTTGTTTTATTTACATATACCTCAAAAACAATGAGAATGTGCAAAACAAGTATTCCCTCAGGTTGTCTTGCATCTGTGTCACGCTGATGGTGGAGATGGGGGTGCCAACATAAACGTTTCATTACGTAATTTAAGACAAGCACAATGGGAAACACTAACTAGTTTATGAGCTGCTGAAGGGCAGAGAATGTATATTTCCCTATATTTTCCCCACGCATCACTTTAATACTTAGCAAATAATAATGCACAGTGAATATAAAACAACAAAAAGGGGAGGAGGATCACAGTGAAATGACTTTTCAAGGAGTCCCTGAAACCTTTTAAACATGAGCCGAAATAGCTCAGTTGGGAGAGCGTTAGACTGAAGATCTAAAGGTCCCTGGTTCGATCCCGGGTTTCGGCAGATGATTTTTTTTTTTCCTTCGGCGCGCTTAATGCGAAGTCAATGGCAATCTCCCCGCTCGTCTCTTCCCGCCGCCGCCTTAGCTCCGGCCCCGGGCCCCATGCCGCAGGGGGGCCCTATTGCCCCCCGCCTCTAGGCGCAGAGAGGCTGGGGGAGCAGCACTCCCCGTGGCCGGGGAAGGGGCATTTCTCTGCTGCAGTGCGGAGAGAGACCGGCCCCCCCAGCCTGGTGCCCCCGGCCCTGGAGAAGGGGGTGGCGGGCAGCCCCCCAGGCAGGCGCCGCAGCGTCCGAGGCAGCAGCCAGCCGCGACACCGCGCTCCCTTCCCGGCCGCCGCGGCGGGCCTCCCCGTGTGCCGGGGCCGAAGTGCGCCCCGGGGCGAGGGGGCCGGCGGCGAGAAAAGCTGCCGGAAAGGGGGCGGCGTGGGGGTGGCCGCGGGGCGCGTGTTCCCTGCTGGCTGGGCCGTGGGGTTGAAGGCCCAAGACGTTTGAGGCAGGGGGGCGGCTCGAGGGGACTCCGGTCAGTGAAGTATTTGACTCTCGAGCGCCCAGAGCCGAGCCCCCAGGCCCACCCCGCTCGCGGGGCGTCCGTGCCGCGCAGCCGCGCTTGGCGGTCTCCCCCCGGCGTCAGGCGGGGAACCCACGGGCCCGGCACCCCTTTGGCTTCTCTTCTCCTTTGCCGCCCTCGGCCTTCCTTTTCTTCTGTAACTCGCGCCAACTGGACCTCCCTTCCTGACCATTTAAAAACAAAAAATCTTCTCCTAGTGCTCTGTGCACGCTAACTTTTACCCTGGTTTGGGCAGGTTTTGTCATTGTGCTATTTAATTTACATTGTTAATAGCAAGCAAGCCCCGAAAATACGACTACTGGCGCCACCCCACTCCACGCTGCTCCTGTCCCTGCCCCCCGGCTGTGGCCCCAGCCTCCGCTTCTTACCCCTGGCCTCAGCCCCCTTCCCAGAGCCATGGCCCGGACCCTGGCCTTGGCTGGAGTCCGGGATGTGAGGTAAAAAGTTTAGGAACCACTGTAGTAGCTTAAGCAATCACATCTCTGTGTTTTGTAGTGCAGTATAGCACTTGGTTGTCACTGTAAGTTTGTAATTTACTAATTTATTTCTAAAGTTTGAATCCCCCCCTCCCCCCTCGCCAATCCCACAAATTTACTCTTTCTTCAGTTGCCTTTGATCCTCCAATGAAGCTCAGGTGAGGATTGCCTTTCTCAACGGTTATTTTGCCTCAATCCTGAGCCTTAACATTTACACTGCAATTTTTAGCCCTGAAACTCAAGACTCAGGAATCCAAGTGAGCTGACCTGGGTTCATTTTGCCCATTTGGGAATTTTGTTCCAGTGTAGACATACCCTAACAGGCTGTGGGAAAATCAACCATATTGTTCTGTTTTATTACCTTTGTGTCATACCACATTCAAACTCATGCTAATTACCACTTTCCAGGTTTCTCCTTCCCAACAACTACCTCTATTTCCATTATTTTTCTCCAGATGAATTGGTTTGCTTTTTCTCTTTTCAAGATGGATCATCTACTGAGAAATAGATTCAGCACATCTTCTCTAGCTGAAGCTTCTACTTTTAGAATCATTAAGGTTGTTTTCTTTGTACCTGAGGAACTCCTTGGATGATGAACATAAGAACAGCCATACTGTGTCAGATTAGTAATCCATCTAGCCCAGTATCCTGTTTTCTGACTGTGGCTAGTGCCAGGTGCTTCAGAGGAAATGAGCAGAACAGGCAATCACTGAGTGAGTCATTTCCTGTCATCCACTCCTAGCTTCTGGCAGTCAAGCTAGGGACACCTGGAGCATGGGGTGGTTGTATTTTTTTCTCTGACAGATACCTGGGTAGAGAGGTTACTTTTCCTCTATTTAGCACTGGTGAAATTGCTGCTGGAATACTGTCTAATTCTGGTACCTACAATTCAAGAAGGATGTTGATAAATTGGAGAGAGTTCAGAGACGAGCCACGAAAACGACTAAAGGATTAGAAACATGCTGTATAACAAGAGACTCAAAGCATTCACTCTATTTATCTTAACAAAGAGAAGTTTAAGCGGTGATTTGATTACAGCCTATAAGTAGCTACCTGGGGAACAATATTTAATAATGGGCTTCAATCTAGCAGGGAAAGATATAACAGAATCCAATGACTGTAAGTTGAAGCTAGAGCAGGGGTGGGCAAACTACGGCCCGCAGGCCAGATCTGGCCCGAGGGCCGTTTTAAGCCAGCCCGCGAGCTTCCGCTGCGGTGCCTGGTCGAGGCCACACCACGCAGCTTGGCCCCACTCTGGTTCTCCAGCCGGGGCGCCGGGTCGGGGGTCACACCACGTGGCTCCTGGAAACCATGGCATGGCCCTGCCCTGAGGGTCAGGGGTTGTTCCCAGACTGGGAGCTGGAGAAGGGACATGCCACTGTTTCCAGGAGCTGCTTGAGGTAAGCACCGCTCGGAGCCTGCACCCCTGAGCCTCTCCCCATACCTCACCCCTCTTCCCCAGCCCTGATCCCCCTCCCACTGTCCAATCCCCTCAATCCCAGCAGCGAGCACCCTCCTGCACCCCAAACCTCTCATCCCCAGCCCCACCCTAGAGCCCGCACCCCCAGCCGGAACCTGCACCCCTTCCCTCACCCCAACCCCAATTTTGTGAGCATTCATGGCCCGCCATACAATTTCTATTCTGCAATGTGGCCCTCAGGCCAAAAAGTTTGCCTACCCGTGAGCTAGACAAATTCATACTGGAAATAAGGTGTAAAATTTTTAATGGTAAGAGTAATTAACCATTGGAACAATTTACCAAGAATTGTGATGGATTCTCCACCATGGACAATTTTTAAATCAAGGCTGGATGTTTTTCTAAAATGTGCTCTAGGATTTATTTTGGGGGAAGTCCTGTGGCCTGTGTTAGACTAGAGGGACAGAAGATGATCTCACATTGGTCCCTTCTGGCCTTGGAATCTATAACTCTTTGCAAACAGCAGGTATCACTAGAGCTGGCAACACTGGAGATGCTGGAGCGGGAAGAGCACACAGGCAAGCCTAAAAACCCGACAGTATATTTTCAAACAGTTCAAATAATGGCTGGATGTTTTTTGTATGAAAATGTAGAGTTTTCAGTGTACCCTTTTTTGTGTGTTAAGCCTGATTTGTAACAGCCCATTTATGAAAATTTAGCCTTCACTCTCCATTTGTTTATCAATGTTATCTTTATTAACTGGTGATTCTGAGAGGAAACAACATAGGGTTTTTCTGGGCATGCTTGTTAATTTCTATATACCTGTTCATATGCTGCTTTCTTACACTAAATGAACCATTCATCATTTTGGCCTAAAGTGCTTTTTGTTTCATCCCACTTGTCCATCCTTATTTCCCCTTCTGTTTGCTAGTGAGAAATAATTGGGCTGAGGTCAACTGTAAAAAGTGTGTAAATGTATATAAGATGTTACAATAACCGATAGTAAATGTTGATGGAAAATAAGTCAAGATGCATTTAATAATGGATGCTATAAGTGAATCAGACAGAGAGCTTAAATTAGCCCAAACAAAATAAATAAATAAATAAGGCCATGTTGATATAATTCAAGGACTATGCTGAAATAATGCTTGGTTAAAAACAGAAGATGTAGAGCCAGAAATTAATGAACCAAAATTAGTGTGTTATCTATTTGGCCAACTTGGTAGACAAAATAATGAGGGATGAACTATTCCGCCCACAACTCCCTTTTTGGGTCCTTAAAAGAAAAGATGCTGGGATCAGGGGAAGGGAAGTATATAGAAGAACAGATGGAGGCTACTGGAGCGAGCTTCACCATCATGGCTGGCAATCCTGCCCTCCTGGGACCCCAAACCTTCTTTGTCCTAATCCTATGGGATGTGCTGACCAGATCAGACCAGAGAGAGGGATCCAGCTGAGATGACCAACCCTACCAGCTCCAGTGGAATCCCAAACAGCATTTGAGATGAAACGGGGTCAGACTTTAACAACAGTAGGGACAATAGCAGCACCAGCCCCATCTCAACTAACTTCTTCTCTTTTCCCCACAGGGACAGTTATTACCATCTCTGATATTGTTACATTTGCATTTACAGTATATTGCACAGACAGGAGAACAAATCCCTACTGAAGTGCAACATGATAATACAATAGAAACAATACCAGCTGGCTGTCAAACAAGGGGTTTTTTTCCTTCTAAAAACTCTGTCCAGCTAAAGAGGAAGGGAACAAGGCAAATTGTTAAAAACAAGAGGTTTACTTAATACTTTACATTTCAAAGGCTATCACTTTAATAAAAGGTTAAAAGGATTTTTAATGGTGTGTTTGCAATGGGTCTAAGCCAGTGGTTCCCAAACTTGTTCCGCCGCTTGTGCAGGGAAAGCCCCTGGCGGGCCAGGCTGGTTTGTTTACCTGCCGTGTCCGCAGGTTTGGCCGATCGCGGCTCCCAGTGGCCGTGGTTTGCTGCTCCAGGTCAATGGGAGCTGCTGGAAGTGGCACAGGCCGAGGGACGTACTGGCCTCCGCTTCCAGCAGCTCTTATTGGCCTGGAGCAGCGAACCGCGGCCACTGGGAGCCGCGATCGGCCGAACCTGCGGACGCGGCAGGTAAACAAACCGGCCCAGCCCGCCAGGGGCTTTCCCTGCACAAGCGGCGGAACAAGTTTGGGAACCACTGGTCTAAGCAGGTTGGGGCCTGTCTATAACCAAGCCCTGGACCTGTTTAACACTCTTTAATGTTTGACAGTGACTGGGTCAGCATTTCTCAAATGCGGCCACCATGGCTGCATGTGGCCATCAGGAGCTTTTCTTGCAGCCACGGCCTCCTGAGCTGTGATGGGAGGGAGGAGAAAGTAGTGGCCACTCCCCTTCCCTGGTGCTCCTAGATATACCACCTTGGTGTTGGTTTCTGGGGCTGCCAGCAGGGGTTGGGCCCTGCCTCCTTCTGGAGACACCTGGGGCATAACCCTACCTTCCCAGGGGCAGTGGGACTCAGGCTTTGGGCTTCAGTCCTGGGGTGGTGGGGTGGCAGGCTCTAGCGGTAGGGCTTCAGGCTTCAGGCTGCAGCCCTGGGCTCCGGCTGCACTGTGGAAGGCCCCAGACTCCGGCTGTGTGGCTTTGGACTCTGTCCTTGGGCTATGGGGCTTCGGGCTCTAACCCTCCCCCCCACCTCTCTGGCCCCTGCTACCTCCCCTGATGACCCATCCAGGGTTTAATTTGTCCCCAGGCTTGCCAGAACTGAGTAAGTCTGGTGTAAAAAGTGTATGTTTGTGTATGATACTTGTATGTTTGTTAATATCACGTTTCACAGCTGACTTACTAGCTACCAATAAATGACAATGCTTTGGACATGTATATGTGCATATTTATTTGTTTTTCCCAAAGTTAATTAAGAATTTCACAAAAAATTGTCAGAGCAGCCACCAGCAAGAGTTGGTGGCCGCACTCTGAGGCCACCAAATAATTGGTTCTGAGAACCCCTGGACTGGGTTATGTTGACACCGTCCGTCTAAATGAGTACAACAGACAGCTTTTCACAGGTTAGCAATTATTGTAGTAACGTGAATAAATAATGTCTCCTGGCATTGTCCCTAGAAGTGCTAGCATTAGACCAGAGTTAATTTTTGTACTAAAGGTTTCTGACAGCATTAAAAAATTGTGTTTGGTGGTACAGAGATGCTTTCAAATGAGTATTTTGACATGGTATGGCATTAAGTGGCTGTTCGGAGGCCAATATGATTTTTCATGTCAATCCATATATAGAAGCTGTTCTGAAATTCAGATGCATATTAAACAAATAAGAGTATTATACAGCATATGTACAAGCAGACCATATTCCAACTTTAATAACCTGGACCTTATGATTTTAAAACCTACAAAACATTAATCATTATGGGTTAATATCTTGAAAATTTTTGTTTAAAAGCTTATTTTTAGTTTTAGAAGCATGGAAGAACATTCAAAAGTTAGACAAAGCCTTAAAATAGCATTTATTTTTCTATCCTTGAATTGAAAAATAAGAGCTGCTTTGAGCAGAATTCTACATCTTAACAACCTGAAATTTTGTGGATGAGTGGTATGGCGCTGAATCCAGAATTTTGCAGTTGGATCCAACCTCTATAATGAGCCAACCCAAAATTCTAGATCTAAACATTTCCAAACTTATGTTAAAAATTCATATATATGTGCTCATCTTTGTTAGAAATGGTTATTAGATTTGTATAAAAATATAATGTACTATATCTGATCCAAAAACTGTATGGAATTGTTTTGCTAGGGTTGGGTGAAACCATGTTGAAGATGGTGAGCATGCTAGCTGCCCTTTATTCAGGATACAAGTGAAAAAGCAGTTAAGCTTTTTTATGGAATAAAATTGCTGAGACAATGGAAGCCATCCCCCAAAACGCAGCCCACATGCAAGGTCAATCAGTAGCTGAGTTTTGTGGGCAAAGTGCTTTCACTGGATGCAAATGCAGGGCACTGGGTATTGTTTTGGCAGAGTGGAGTGTGTATGTTTGTGTGGACAGAGTGAGAAGCACCACATGCAGAAAGCCCAGGACAGCCAGCGATGCACTTGCAATTTTACGAGAGAAGGCTAAAAGAGAGTTTTTTCGACAGAATACTGGTTGTAGAAAGAGGCTTGGAGGATTGACTAACTAAACTGTCTCCTGTTGTTTGAGTCCGACTGTGTTCAGGGAAACAGGACTTTGTGTACATTCTTCGTAAACAAATATGTTTGCTCTAAAGAAGTACTGACTCAATCATTAATTTCTCTTCCTAAGAGAAACAAACAGCAAGACCCTGAATAACCCCTTAGGTCAAAAGGGGAAACATTATGTTTATATTTAGTGCAAATTTGTTTGTGCACAAAATTCTTCCCCCCTCCCCCCCACCCCCCCAGTCTGTTTCTCTTTCAGGGCCCAGCCTACTTATAAACAGTACCAATTCCAGTGAGAGTGGGCCTCTAAGGGTCTATCTTTGCTACAGAGTTAACCTGGGTTATCAGCACCCGGGTCTGAGCAGCTAAACTACAAAACTCTCCCAAAGTTATTGGGTCTCCACTTATGCTGCACCCAACTGTGTGTCGCTAGAACTTCTAGGGGCACATGTCATGGGTCTTTGTGCTGCAGTAAGCTGACCTACCTATGATTTGTTCCTGGTGAAATGTGGGAGAATTTGTCTGCTCTTCTGGGCACGTAGGGGAATTGTGAAAAGAGACTGGACAACTATCAGAACTTGAGTGATTGAGCCTGCGTCCTTGTTGCAAAGTGGGTGTGGTATACCAGCCCAAGTGAAAGCAGAACCTGGGTTCTAACCCCCACACCCAGCTGGGCCAGCTAGACCGGGCTGAAAGAACCCTTAACTCAGGTGACAGTTTTTGTGTGTGGATGGGAGACGGATTAGTGGCAACACCCAAGTAAGAGCCTGTGTTAACTCTCCAGCCAATGCATACCTTAAGTCTGAGTACCCCAGACTGCCAGTGCAATAGTTAATTCCCTTTTCTCTATTACCTTCTTGTAGAATTAGAGGCAAGAAAGTTCTCATACTTCAAGAGAGTAACAATCAGTATTTTCTCAAACAGAACAGACACATTCAGTACAGATGCGATAAAAAGGAAAGCTGTTGTATTTATTTTAAAGTATAGCAGTATATAACATATGGGGAACTTTAAACATTAATCACTTTACTCACAGTCATCTAGAAGTTTGGTAAAGCTCAACAAAGCAACGTATCTTGCCTTTTCCAGCACTAAGTATGTCTCTGACATCCTCTGTGGAAAATGTCTCTTGAGTTTATTTGGAGCTTCCTTGTACCTGCAAGTTCCCCACCCTGCCTTCTTTGCCTGTCATGGCTATAAATAATAATACTTAGCACAAAATGCTTAGTATGTAATGTGAGTAGTCTTCATAATACCCCTGTGAGGTAGGCAAATGCCCATGTCTTGAATGCAGGAATCCAATGCCATGGATATTAGTTTCAGGAAAGATGCTAAAGAAGACATTTACTAATATCTGCCCGGAAAGGCCGCCTCTACTGAGTACTTAGGAGCACCTGGAAATTGTCTGCCTTAAACAATATTTACAGTATGCAGACAGCTCCCCACGTATTAGTTTGGGTTAGGTGATTAAGGCCACTCTGATTCTGTATTCTCCAGTGACCACATTAATTAATTAAGAGTTATACATAATTACTGAGTTGTCTCCTCACAAAGAAATAAATGGAAGGTCCTAACAGTTTCAGGGGGAATTAATAAGATTTATTTGGGCTCTTCTCTATGATCATATGACAGTCTGCTGAGGAAAACATAACTTTAGCAAATGAATCTAATAGTCATATATATACAGAAATCTGTTTCAGAAATAAAAGATTATAAATGCTATCATTGTTTAACATATAGAAGTGTGACAGTGAAAAGCATCATTTTGTTGGCAGAAGTACCACTTTGCCTGCTAGCAATGCTACTTTGAAGGACGTAGTTTATAGGAAAGCTGACCCACATAGAGTTTTGCATTTAATAACCATATGCTACATGTACTTGAGTAGTTTACATCAGAAAAGCATTTGTAGACATTATATTCTATATAGTTTTATACCACACTCATCACCATAGTATCTGAGCACCTTCCAGTAGTGCATTAAGCAATTTCACTATATATTTTTGTGACGGGATCCCCTGGGTGCAACCTGGGATTGTGGAACCGCTGTGCCCCTTTTCTCACTATCCTGGGTTGTCTCTCACACTGCCTTACTGGTGTGAAGCAGCAAACCCCTCCAGGTGCTGTCTCTACTCAGTTCAACTGCATGTGGAGCCCTACACCCAGCTAGATTGTGATTCATGAGTGGCTCTGGAAGCATTCATGCACAAAGAAAGGCACCAGCCAAATCCTCCCAGCCTTGTACCCTAGGAATATACTATCTTGCATTGTTCAAGACCCTTTCTTGAGCAAAGCAAGTTTATTAATTGGTTCACCACTTCATCAATGGAAAATAGATATACAGTAGCCTTTGTAACTGAAGCAGATTTACCAGTTACCTCAGTCATACTCACTGGTAAGGATAAACATTAAAGTAAGTTCATTGATTACAAAAAGATAGATTTTAAGTGATTATAGGTGATTGACTTTTTGCCTGAGTTAGTTATCAAAAGAAACTAAAACATAAGCACGTAGTCTAAACACTCAACCCTATTAGGCTGGGCAATATCTAGATTAAGCAGTTTCTCATCTCACTGTATATTGCAGTTCATAATACACAAATTTCACCCTTGAAACTTGGGCGAGTCTCATCTGTTGGAGTCTTCAGTCTTCTGAGCATTCTCGTTGCTTGCAGCATAGGTGGTGGGAGGAGAAAAGGCCAAGCATGGGACCCCTGTGTTCTGTTTTATACCCTTAGTCCACGTGCTTGGAGAACATATGTCGAGTCCTGAGACCTCCCACCCCGCAGCTGAAGCCTGGAGCCCTGAATGGGGTGTGTGTGGAAGGGGCTGGAAAATAGTCTAAGAATTTAAGCCCTGGAGAGGACTGATCTTTGTGGGAGTCCACCAATGAGGAGTCTAATGGTGAAGGTGCAGAAACTTTCCTATCACTATGCCTTAGGTGCCTCCCTGCAGGAAGGACTCAAACCATTTTAGCACTTTATCTTGGACTCCTGCTGCCATCTCAGACAAGACAGCAGTGTCTCATGGTCAGCCATACCAATCATTTACTCAAATTTCTGTTTCTCTTTCCAAATTTTCAAGAAGTGACCAGTGCTGCTTCTGGCTGTGTGCAGCACTTCTGGAGCTAGTTCTTGCTATGCTGAGTCTCTGCTGGAGGGGAGGGAGGAGACAGTGGATGGAGGAGCAAAGACCCAGCCCCTCTAAAGGTTGAGCCTTATGATCTGATCCTTCACTGATCTGATCCCTCACTCAAGTGAAATTCCAGTTGGGGTCAAATATTTGTATGAAGACCTTTACTTAGCCATACTGAACTCAGGCATTTATATGTTGCTTATCACTATGCTCTCTGCGAGCACTGTAAGTCATTTAAATTAAGACAATGGCATTTCCCATATATACGCTCCTGTCAGCATATAGACTTTAAAAGGACAGCAGTGAGGAACTCTTCCTCGAAGACTAAACAATGTAGCCAGCAGTTATTAAAAAGCTTTGATCCCCGCCCCCCAAAAAACACCTCTTATAATTCTTTCCTTATGTGGCAAGGCCTGGATTTTAGTGAATTTCAGAGGTGAGGGCCTGCTGTCGAGGATGCCCTGCCTCTGAGATTCACCCTTCTTAGCTTAAGAATTCCTGAATGCATGTTGTCTGGTGGGCCACAGAGGCAAACCTTGAGTTAGCTGGATTCCAAGCCTTTTGCACCACGTCTGTAAAGCACCATGTCATGGAGTTGCTCATGGCTGTGAGGGCTGATCTAAGGACATATTGTCAAGAAGCAGGGCAGAGACCCCAAATTTCACC
Source organism: Lepidochelys kempii (assembly GCF_965140285.1). NCBI lineage: Eukaryota > Metazoa > Chordata > Testudines > Cheloniidae > Lepidochelys > Lepidochelys kempii. Next base: position 96,762,463 of record NC_136380.1, on the reverse strand, counting down.
AACCCAGTAACAGGGGTGAACTTCTAAAGCACTATAACAGTCTTATCATAGAGTTACAGACAGTTTCCTGGGGCATTCCAGTCTATCTTGCCACCCAGTGATAGATGGTTGCTATACACCAAAGATCACTAAATATTCAGGATACTCCCAGCCCCAAAGGACCAGTCATTTACCCCAGGTCAACTTGTACCTTAGATCTCACAGCAAAGACAATGCTTGTAGTCAGTTCTATAGTAAACTATGTAAGGATTTATTAATTAAGAAAAGAAATGAGAGTGTTATTACAAGGTTAAAGCAGGCAAGCACATAGGCTGCAACTCATTTGTGTTTATATGATTTTAAAAAGGTGACAGAACTGTAGTAATCTGTCAGTTCGGAATGTCTTTTAGGGTTAACCCAGGGGATCTCGTTCTGTTTTGTAGCTCCGACTTGAGAGCCCAAACAGCAAAAGAAATGAAAAATTTTCATGTTGGCTATTTTTTATTTCTCTTTTCAGAATGCAAGCTGATGGGATGAGCCCTTTTGCGCTAGCCTCTTCATGGCTGCAAGGTGGAAATTTAAAAAAAAATAAATCTGTATTATGATGTCCCACAGTGGCCCAATTAGTTTTGGTAGGCCTTCTTGATGGGCAGATCCCTTCTGATGCAGTTCACGGTTTCAGAGCAAACATTTTTTCCAGTTACAAAGCAAAAAAACTTAATTACCTTATAGCAGCTGATATAGAAATTCTAAGAGAGATTAATGAAGGCAGCAACTTACAAGCATTTCATGAAGTCTAAACACTACACACATTGTTAGTAGTCCAGTACCCATCTTAACCATACTAACACAAAGGTGAAACAGATTAATTTCCAGCAATGAATTTGTCAGTGCTCAGCTGAGGCCTAATGCCTTACCAAGAGTTGGCACCTGGTCTGCCAGTGTCACACATCATACACACCAACAGAGTTATCCTTAACAATAAATAATGCTATTTGTGATGGGACATATAGGGCTCATACTGGCAGGGAGCGGGTTAATGAGAGCCTGTGGACTCAATTGGCCCTGCCCTGCTACACCTGTAGCAGATGTCAGGTGTAGAGAGGGAGTTAAAATGAAGAGGCCCAGCTCAGTTTGGGGCTGACCAGGCAGGAGATCAGAGTTCTGGTTCTTCCTTGGTGAGGGAAGCCTGTTGTCAGCCAATGGCGTGAGACAACTTGCTGCCTAGATGAGCTTCCTGGGCCCAGGAGGACTGACTAAGAGTAATGGCTACATGAAGACAAGCCCTAAGTAGGTGCGTGGGGTCCTACTGAAGACTCCTTAGATGACTCTAGTTTTGAGTGCATAGTAATCCTTTATTTTTGGGCTTTAATACCTGGAAAGGGTGTAACTCAAATGTACCTTAGCCAGCGGGGAGGGTCAATGAACATACCTGTAAACATAAGCCCCATCAAAGATAAAAGGAGTGTGTGACTGTGTCCCAGAGGTGAATATTTTGGGTGGGGTAGGAGATAGAACACAAAGAAATTAAGAACAGACAAGACTGGGCGACAGACACCCAAAAGGAGCAGATGAAAGCACAGTGACTGACCCTGGAAGAAACCTAGAGAGGTTTATGGATTGGGGTGCAGCCTGGAAAGGGTGTTTTTGATGCTGTGAATTAAAGAAGCTGTTTCCTGCTATTTGAGTACTTCTGCATTCAAAGATCTAGGACTGTGCATTCTTTGTGAATAAACAAAATTGAAAAGAAATACCTGACTGACACCAATTTCTACTGCCAACTGGAACGTCCAGTGGGTCTCAAACCTGACAAAACTTTGGTCAAAAAGGGCATAAGAGGCAACTTGATCATGGTCTAAAAGCACAGTGAGAAGATACTAAATGGCTCTTTAATCTAGCAGGCAAATACAGAACAAGATTTAATAACTGAAAGCTGAAAAATTCAAACTGGAAAAAATACACATTTTTTAAACAATTAAAGTAATTTAACAGTCTACCAAGCAATTTGAGATATTCCTCATCACTTGGAATATTTTAATGAAGATTGGATGTCTTGCTGAAAGATGTTCTAGTTCAGCCACAAGTTATTAAACTCATTGCAGGATGAAAGTAGGAACATAGGAATAGCCATACTGGGTCAGAGCTGTGGTCCATCTAGTCCCGTTTTCTGTCTCCAACAATGACCCACACCAGCTGCATAAGAGGAAGGTGCACGTAGGCAGATATGAAGTAATCTGAGCCCCATAAAAGTCTTATTTGAATCCCTAATAATTAACTATGAAACAAAGTTCTCTTCCAATCCCCCTCCCTTTTTTTTTTGGTTAGCATTAACTATTATAACTATGTAATCTTGTTTTCCATGCAAATGCTCAATCTCTGAATCTTGCTAAACTCTTGGCCTCAGTTTCCTGGCCTGTGTTGTGCAGTTAGTCAGACAAGATGATCGTAATAGATTTTAAACCCCAGAAAGATCCATGAATATGATATGCCATAGGAGTTTGTTCCCCACCAGCTTTACAGTGATCTTTCCCAGGGGACAAAAGCTGGCATCCAGATATTATGATGATGGGCACATTAGAAGGGAATAGATAAATGCCATTGAGAGAGACAGGCCAATAGCTGATGGTTTCTTAAGAAAGTGTGGGGATACTGCCCTAATGCTAGGCAGGGCTGGCTCTAGGCACCAGCAAAAGAAGCAGGTGCTTGGGACAGCACATTTCTAGGGGCAGCATTCTGGCGCCAGCCATGCCGCCCCTAGAAATGTTCCCCTGCCGCCCCAGCTCGCCTCCGCCTGCTCCCCTGAATGCGCTGCCTCTCCCCTTACCTGAGAGGGAGGGGGAAGAAGCAGAGCGGCGGTGTGTTCAGGGAGCAGGCAGAGCGGAGGGGAGCTAGGGCAGGGGATTGAGGAGGGGGAGCCTCAGGAAGCAATGGGGGGAGGAGGCGGGGCTGTGGATTTGGGGAAGAGGTTGGGAAGGGGTGGAGTTGGGGTGGATGAAGGGGGGCACAAAAAAAAAAAACCGGGGCAGCCAAAAATTTTTTTGCTTGGGGTGGCAAGAATCCTGGAGCCGGCCCTGACGCTAGGACCACTCATCAAGCCCAAACTTTGGCCCCATTCTCACAGTCCCAAGCAATGTTCCCTCTAATTTTTGCCAGGCCGTGTGCGCAAAAAATTTCCTCTGTGCAAATTTTTGTGCGCGCGGTGTTTTGCCATGTGCGCGGGGTTTAGGATGTGTGCGTGCGCACACATGCACAGCTTAGAGGGAACAGTAGTCCCAAGCCAGAGAGAGAGAGAATGGGTTTACACTGAGGGGAGGGAAATGATTAACATTGGTACAAAGCAAGGAAGGGGAGATTGAGTGAGAATCTGAGTGTGGGTGTGACAGAGCAGGGATAGCAAGAATGAGGTGACATACGAAGGTTGAAAGCGAGGGAAGAAAGAAGGTATATAAGTTGAAGGAAGGTAAAGAGAGACCAGATATGGGGAGATAATAAAGGAAGGAGAAAAAACAGACGAGTGAGGAGAAAAGCAGGAGGTCAGAGTTCAGACACAAAAAAGGGATTAAGGCCATGTCTACATGTACAGTGCTGCAGTGGCAAAGCTGCTCCGTGCTGATGGGAGAGACCTCTACCGTCAGCATAAAAAACCCCACCTCCATGAATGGCAGAAGCTCTGTGTGTAGGAGAATCTCTCCCACCGACATAGTACTGTGCACACAAGTGCTAATGTCAGCGTAACATGTTGCTTACTGGGATGGTTTGTTCACAACCCTGACTGATCTAAATTATGCCAACATAGGCTGTAGTGTAGACATAGCTTAGAAATGAAATAGGACCCAGAATAAATGTGAGAACATTTGAAAAAAATAAAGGAACCCACCCTGCAGCAGGGGATATAAAATTCAGGAAAGAGATGGGGTTAGGAGAACACAGTAGGCACAGAGGCCACAGAGTGGAAATTATTGTTCCTGTCAACCAACACACCCTTTATTGTAAACTATTCTGATTTTTCATTTTGAAGTTTAGGAGAGAAGAAGAGAGAGCATTGCTAGTTGTGTTGAGGGAGGGAGGAGGGTTTTTCCCCCCCATGCCCCACTGATAAAGACATTCCAAACACACTCACTCTTCTCCATGCAATAATTTTTCCTTTTAAAATGTGATCACAATAAGTATCTAAACTTTGAGGGGGAAGGAGAGAAGAGCCGGTGGCTGATCCTAATTGGAACTTGTAAGGGTTGCTTATAACTCTGATTTATATTGCACAATTATAAGTTGTCTCATTAAATTAAAATATAATCTATTTACTGCCAAAACCAGAGAAATAAAACTTGATCTTATCTTCAAGCCACGTTTAGGGCATGATACTGTGAATACAGCATAAACAAACCACTCTGCTCTTATGTACTATTGTATTACAATAATGCATGATGGGAGGAAAGCAGGCTGATTGCCCTAGTAAGTATTTGACATTTAACCAAATAATAAGGCTTAATTTATTGTTATGACATAGCCTGTCGTGAAAACAAAAAACCTATACAAAACAAATCCTTGCTTTCATGAAACTCATAGGACTGCTCTCCTCCTGAGCCTCATGTATAGTTTCCCAACTTCATTGTAGTCATTGCTATGGGAATGGATTAATTTTGTCATTACCCTCTTTCACTTTCCTTCCTTGATCAGAAAAAGAGAGTAAATTATGTGCCAGTTCTCAAGACAGCCAGGCATCAGCATTTTAATTCTTGATATATTGTGAATGGGAAGTAGTTAATTAAGACCTACAGATTAGAGAAGGGCTTGGGGTTTTTTGGTCAAGAGGTTGTTCTGGGATGTTAAATTGTGAGGGAAAAAATGGTCTTTTCCTTTTTTTAACTGCTTAAAGAAAAACAATTTACTGAATTAAAGTCTTTATACATTTCTAGAATGTGATCCATATGGTATATTTGAAATGTTGCTGTATGCATCCTGACAGCATCACAAACTCAAGGACAATGTAAGTTGCTGTCATAGATGGGTGTTAATAAATAAACTCAGGACGTGAAGGCTTAGACTTCCTACTGCTATAAAATGTTTTATTATTTATTTTGCAGGAGTGCCTAACACACCTTAGTCATAGACCAAGGCCCCATTGTGCTAGGTACTGTACAAAACATAAAGATGGTCCCTGCCCCAGGAGCTTACAATCCACTACAAGACAAGCAACAAGAAGTGGATGCAGACAGGCGGAAAGGGGGAGCCTCAGGAAACACTGAGAAAATGTACTTTTGAAAGTCATTCAGGAGCTATTTTCATGCATTGTGTGGGTGTTCATACTACCTTTCTCTAAATGTACTGAGTCTAAATCTGCCTTTCAACCCCAGTGACTACACTTTCATGGGTGTAGCTGAAAGGAGAATTTGCTCTTCAAAATTCAAGTAACCTAAAGCATGCTAATTACAGTAGAATCGGGCCACCTCACAGACAAAAACACCATATAAACCCCAAAATGATCTAAGTGCTGAAATGTCCTGAGGTGCAGGCAGCTTGCATATCAGTTCGACCCTGATGGCATAAGATCGATGTCCATGGATGCCGAGCTCCATCCCTAAGTATGTCTTTTTTTGGAGCATCTGAGCCTTGGTAGGGCTAATGATGAATCCAGTCTCCTGCACCTTCTTTAATACATCATTCAGGATTTTCAGGTTTTTTCTGGTTACTGTGTCTATTCAAATATCATCCACGTAACTTATGATCTTTTCTCTGTTGTTGTAGCGCTCCCACATGCTAGACACATACTTGTGGCACAGCGATGGCACGTTGCGATACCCCTGGGGTACCCAACTGAACATGAGCTGACGGTGGTCATAGCTGAATTTGTACCAGGCACTAGAGTGCAGAGGAATTGAAAAGGCGGCGTTCGGCAGATCAAGAATGGTAAAGCATTGTGCACCTGCAGCAATGGCCACCATGATCTCCTGGAACTTTGCCCCTACTAGAGTTAACCTTGGTGTAACATGGCTCAGTTCTTGGTAGTCAACTGTGAGTTTCCAGGTGGTCTTACCTGCCTTCAATAAAGGTCAGATAGGAGAGTTACAAGTGCTTGTTGTTTCAACCAGCACTTCTTGTTCCAGGAGGGAGTTGATGGTATCCCAGATCCCCTCCTTGGCTTTTGAGAGGATCGATTCTGTTTCTGTGGTTTGGGGTCGAGACCCCCAATTATCCCTCCACTTTAATTTTCCCACATTGGAGCTTATTGTTGGCGAAAGTTCCTGGGTACTGGCTGGTTATCTGTACAACTGCTTCCTCCCTTCTAGGTGTTTCCATTCTCCCCAGGGTCTTCAGGGCTGCAACTCTGTGCGATGCAGGTACAACAAAGCCACCTTCTTTACGTTCAGATTTGTTCAGCATTCGGTTAGGTAAGTTGACCACTAAGTCCCATTTCTTTAATATGTCCATTCTGATGATGCCATATCTGTTTAATGCTTGCATCCCAAATGTGGCTTCTGTAATCAGTGTGCCTATTATGCATGAGAGAGACTTCAGAAAGGGGACTGTACTCTTTCCAGTCTTCCCCTCCAGTATCCTAACCTCTTGCACTGGAAGTCTTTTAATCTCTGGAGCTGCTTTAGTACATATTAATAACATAGTGGCACCTGTGTCCAGTATCATTACTTATTTAATTTCTCCAATGGTTTCAGTTACTGGCCTCCCCCATATATCATTCTCAATGGGTGCCACAAAGGAGGGAGGTGGGAGAGCTTGATGTCCTTAGAGCAGGCGCTCTCATTGTTCTTGCAGCTCTGGCTGTCTTGATGCAGCTTCTGCTGAAGAACTGCCAGGCCCACCTTAGTACCTAGCCAGCCTTCTAAACAGTTCCTCTGTAGGAAGATGATCAATTGGATCCCTTTTCTTGTATTTGAACAGTTTTTTCCATAATACTGATTGAAATCCCTTCATTTCAGCTGCAGTATTCTGTACTCCCGATTCCTTGCTGACTCTCACTGATGGGGAAGGCTCCTTTCAGATGCTGCTGCTTGATTTTTGCTTTCAAAGTGACTTCCTTTTCTCTTCAGCTCACTGGCTTTACACTGTTTGCCTACTTCACAGTAGCAATTTTCTTCTTGTTCCAATGGCTTGGGAAAGCCTCATGCTGCAGCTCGAATGCATCTCGGATCCTGTCCTCCAGCACTTGAAGGGTGATGGTTTTAGGTTTGACTGGCCCCAAGGTGATTTTCAAAGTGGATGATAGTCCTTGCACAAAAGCTTCTGTAAATTCCTGTGTGTCACAAGTTGCCATCCCATTGATGGTCAGGGCCTTGGGGACATACCAGACAGTTAGTATAATAGACTTTTTCTAGCTAAGAACCTCTCACGCCTTTCTCCTGACCTCTGTCTTTTGGAATAAATTTTTCCAAAAATATTTTCATGTGGGAAGTAAATCTTAAATACTGCACCATATATCTCTGCCATCTCTTCCACATTGGCTACTTGTACTTCACCCAACAGAGCCCCAAAGTCTTTCCCATTCATGCATTCTCTTAGGAAAGCCAGTGTCTTCCTTACTAATCGCAGCCATGCTGCTGATCTTGGCTAGCCAATCCAAGGCAGTGTCTTTATTGACAGGTGCCAGATTTTTCCCCCATTGCCCTGGTCTGGTCAGGCACATATGGCCTGGTCTTGTACCGGGTCTCTGTCGGCCTATTAGGGCCGTAGTTCACCGCAGTTGTGGTGATTGGTGCCATTGGGATGTGTTGCTGTATCCCCTCCTCCCTTACGTCAGGCCCCACTAACTCCTGAGGAACAGAAGGTTGAGTCTGTACCATTGTTTCTTCCATGGATTCAAACCATCATCTAATTCTTCTCCTTCAGAATCAGAACCTTTAGATTCTTACATCCTTAAGGGGTCCATGTTCAGGGCACTAACCATCCCTTGGACTTTTCTTAGCTTCTCTTTTAAAACACTGGTTTTATAATTAATAGAAGAGTGATTCCCAGAATCGTCCTTTGTATTTTTAACCTCTTTGACCAGTTCTCTAACAGCAGTCTGGGAATCTTCCATTTTCTTTATCTCTCTTTGTTAAATCTATATTGAATTCTTTAATTTGCTGCTCTGATTGATTTATCTGTAGAGAGTGGTTTAATATCTGGGCTGATAGTTTCTCTGTTTCAGCCTCTCTGCTAACCACCCACTCTTACTTGGAAAATGGTTTTCTGTTTTGATTTTACATGTTCACGGAGTTCCCTAGAAACCATCACTAGGCCATAGAGGAGAGCTTGCTTTCTCATCTTTTTATTTGGGGTACGCTTAGCTGTCACAGTTTTCCCAACTACTGCACAGTTTTTCCAACACATTTTCTCCCTAAAACAAATCATCAGCCCTGTAACAGGGTGCACTCACCTCTCGTAAGCGCCCCCTTGGCCAAATGCATGTGCCTGCAGTCTCTTTCTCAGTTTATTCCTGCTCCAGGATAGAGCAGTGCCCCAGGGCTCCTTCCCTGGAGACAATGTCTTCCCCCTCTTGGGCTTTCTGGCTTCAGCTCTTCAGCCGGGCCACTATACTTCAGTTCCCCTTCTGGGGTGCCTCAATGTCCAAGCCACTTCCCCCCAGTGGCTAATGGGGGGCTGGGAGTGACCCAGACCCACCCACTATTCTGGGTCCCAGCCCACAGACCCTGTAGATTGCAGCTATCTGCTGTGTCCCTTTAACTATGTCACATGGCTTCTCTAATTCCCTGGGCCACTTCCCCAAGTCAACTTCACCCTTACCTGAGGGCCTTATACTAATGGAGTCCCAGAAACCAGCTCAGGGCTCCTTCTTGCTCTCCTTGGCTTCTGGCAGCGCAGCCCAGCCCAGCCCAGGGTTCTGCAGCTCCATCAGTCAGTCAGCCATACACCCTGCAGCTCTTCTTATACTAGGCTGCTGGGCCCTGATTGGCTGTGTCCCACACAGCCACTCTAGGTAGCTTGGAGGACCCTCTCCACTGTCCGTTTTGGGGGTGGAGTGTGGCAGGGCCATGAGGCCTCCAGCAGGGCCTCAGAGGGCCTGGTATACTCCATCACAGGCCCATGGATTTTTGCCTTTACGAAATAAATTCATACTGTGTTTCAGTGAATTTTTATTGATCTGCTTGTCCCATCCATTGATTCCAAATGTCCTAACAGCCATCTTTTCCTTAAGTGGTAGGTACCTGGCCCACAAAGATACACAAGTGCTTTGCAGTGCCTGCCGCAGTGCCCACGAGACCTTTGAAAAGTAGGGGCTGACAGTACTAGACAAGTTGTACCAGCCTGCCACAGAGATACTTAAAGCTCCCTTAATCTCAAGCAGCACCCCCATACCTTTAAAGCCGGAGCCGACTCACATTCACCAGACAGTCACAGCTGGAGTGCTAATACAGTTGTGCTCACTATTAGTACTGGCCTGCTGCGCCCACCAGGCTTTCCTTGAGACCAGAGTTGACAACACTCACCAGGCCTGCAGGCCCAGAGCCTGCCGATGCTTACTGGGTCCACTAAGCCAGTGCTTTCTGTGCCCACTGGGCCTTTTGGCTGGAGCGATAACCAAACTCATCATGCCTTTCGGCTGGAGCCGGAACATAGAGTCACTTCTCCACAGCTCAGGTAGAATACCTCTTTGGTGTCTGCCACCGATCTAACTTGGGTCCCAGTAGAGAAAGCAACTGCACACTATCGGTGCTTCCCACCCACAAGGTCAGTGGACCTTTCAACAAACCTTAGATCGAGCAGATAATAATAAAATCAAAGCAAGAGAGAATACTGCAACCATCTGGGGTCCTGCTGCAGTCGCCACAACTGGTTCCAGAAGAAACTAAAGGGAGATGTTTAAGGACCCCCTGTTTCCAAATCAAGCTAGATTTCCCTGAATTGGGGTCTATCACCTATTAGTCGCAGTAAAGGAAAACTTAAGCACCTTTAAAGGATAAACCAAGAAAGGGTATATTAACAGGGAAGGCAAACAGATATAAAACAACTTGGTAGTTTTACCAAACACAATGAGCGTGAAGCCCAGACCCAACTAGAATAAATGGGATAACAAACAAAATAGTCTTAATATTACAGTTAGGTATGGATGGACTCAGCTCACTTCTGCATCTCTCGCAGGCAAAGGGAACCAGGACCAGGGAACTCCGAGGACCATGACACCAGGGATCAGGAACTGCAGATGTCTGGAGCAGGTAACCATCACCAGATGGATTGCAGGTAGGGTGACCAGATAGCAAATGTGAAAAACTGGGACAGGAGTCGGGGGGTAATAGGTGCCTATATAAGACAAAACCCCAAATATCAGGACTGTCCCTATAAAATCGGGACATCTGGTCACCCTAATTGCAGGTAGGTGGCATAGGCACTGACTCCATGGGTGCTCTGGGGCTGGAGCACCCACGGGGAAAAATTGGTGGGTGCTCTGCACCCACTGGCAGCTCCCTGCCCTGCCTCCCCACCCCAGCTCATCTCCGCCTCCACCTCCTCCCCTGAGCGCGCTGTCCCCGCTTCTCCTGCCAGTGCTTGCTGCTGCAAAACAGCTGTTTCATGGCATAACAAGCTGTGGGAGGGAGGGGGGAGGAGCGGGAATCCAGAGCACTCAGGGGAGGAAGCGGGGAAGAGGCAGGGCTGGGGCAGGGATTTGGGGAAGGAGTCCAATAGGGGCAGGGAGGGGGCGGAGTTAGGGTGGGGATTTTGGGGAAGGGGTTAGAATTGTGGCGGGGCTGTGGGCGGGGCCAGGGGTATGAGCACCCACCAGCGCCAGGAGAAGTTTTATCCAAGTTCAGTCCGCTTCCTTCTGCAGTTTGTTGTTCAGATTCTCACACAATTTGTTGTTACCGTAACCCTAAAGAGATGCAGAAAGAAAAAGCAGGGCAAGGGTGGGAGAAAATGTGTGCAAGCTGGAAAGAGAAATGCAGAGATAGAGAAGGGAGGACACTGAAACAATGAAATAGAATTCACTTCCAGAATCGTTTGCGGTGGCTGCTCTGGTAGCTCTTCTGAAGAATGGCTAAAGCCAGTGCAAAGGCTGCTGGGAACAGCCAAAGGAGTGGTGGGGTGGGACAAATTAGAGAACTGAGCCAAAAGAAATCTGATGAGGTTCAACAAGGACAAGTTCAGAGTCCTGCGGACGGAAGAATCCCATGCACTCCTACAGAGAGAGACCGAGTGGCTAGGCAGCAGTTTTGCAGAAAAGGACCTAGGGTTACAGTGGATGAGAAGCTGGTATGAGTCAGCAGTGTGCCCTTGTTGCCAAGAAGACTAATGGCATTTTGGGCTGTATAAGTAGGAGCATTGCCAGCAGATCGAGGGACATGGTCATTCCCCTCTATTCGACACTGGTGAGGCCTCATCTGGAGTACTGTGTCCAGTTTTGAGCCCCACACTACAAGAAGGATGTGGAAAAATTGGAAAGAGTCCAGCGGAGGGCAACAAAAATGATTAGGGGTCTGGAGCACATGACTTATGAGGAGAAGCTGGGGGAACTGGGATTGTTTAGTCTGCAGAAGAGAAGAATAAGGGGGGATTTGATAGCTGCTTTCAACTACCTGAAAGGGGGTTCCAAAGAGGATGGATCTAGACTATTCTCAGTGGTAGCAGATGACAGAACAAGGAGTAATGGTCTCAAGTTGCAGTGGGGGAGGTTTAGGTTGATATTAGGAATAACTTTTTCACTAGGAGGGTGGTGAAGCACTGAAATGGGTTACCTAGGGAGGTAGTGGAATCTCCTTCCTTAGATGTTTTTAAGGTCAGGCCTGACAAAGCCCTGGCTGGGATGATGTAGTTGAGGATTGGTCCTGCTTTGAGCAGGGAGTTGGACTAGATGGCCTCCTGAGGTCCCTTCCAACCCTGATATTCTATGATTCTATTCTATGAGGCATTACATTTCTTCATTAGTTAATGGGGCAATGCATTTTGGGTCAGCCCTGGTTGGGCAGAGTGGTGTCTAAGGAATGATGGAGTAAAACAAAGGTTGGAGCAGCAAGCAGGGATTAAGGTCCTGATTTAACCAGGAACATAAGTACTGCCTAACTTCAAGGATTTTCAGTAGGGCTACTTTTGTTCCTAAAGCTCAGTACATACTTAACCCAAGTGGGGAAGAAGAGTGGAAAGCAAGGAATGAAGCTGAGGAAAAGACAGAAAAAGGCTGGGAAACTAAAAAGAGAGGGAAACAGATTAAGGGGGGAAAGAGAGGAAAATGTAGGTGCCCGTTGTGCAGTGCATGAGGATGGAGGAATGGGTAGTGTTCATGGAAGCAAGGTCAGAGAGTGGAGTGAGGGGAGAAAGGGTAGTAGATGAGTGAATTAGTTGTGGGGAAGGTGGAGAAGGGAAACTGCAAAGAGAAGGGCAGTGGGGCACAGATAAGTCTTTTTAATTTAAACTTTTAACACTGCACATTTAAAACTACCCTAACATTAGAGAGAAGAAATACCTACCGAATTAATCTCTAACAAATAGAAATGACATTTAATACATTCCACATAACAAAAGATCACTGTTTAGTGTTATATATATATTAAACATTCACTGCTAAATGCTATCCAAGTATTACTAAAGCTTGTTAATGTAATATTTGTGGAGGAGCATTTCATACAAGTTTCAGACCCTATCTAATCAACATAAGTGAACCTGTATTGGTAGATGCAGGTAGTGGGGATGGGGAATAGAGAGCCAGCCCTTTCTCCTCACACTTCAACTCCTGGTACAAAAATTGCTTCAAATCCTTTCACAACTGCTTTCAAGATAATTTGTTCCAATATTCCAAATGCAACAGCTGGTTTTCATGAAAGAACCAGGGAGAGGCTTTCACATAAATATCTTGGTACTAGATAATGAAGAGAAATGAACTACAGAAAGTATGTAACAATTGAATGACTATTTAATTATGTATATGTAACATCAGGCAGTGTGGGACAATCCTTGACTTTTGGGAGCCTGGGTAGTTTCAGGAGGACGTCACTAATAACTACCCTTTGCTCGTCTCCGTACTGTGTATTCCTCTGATGTCAGCGGAGATAAAAAACAAGGTAGTAAAGTTGGATTGTGATGAGCATTGGGTGGCTAACCTACTGATTTGTTCATTTCTATAGGCAAAGGCTAGAGAGAGAAAAGAGAAAAGGTGAACTTTTACTCAACTATACTTACACTGTGCATAATACATCTTGAGGGATGTATTTTTCCCATTTCTGTGTGGATAGAGAGAACATGCCCTCAGTGTATTATGAAAAGTATGCTGTGGAGCTCTTTTAAAAGCACCTTATATTTAACAGATACCTAAATATCTCAAGTTGTTGTTGATGTACATGTAACTTTGCTAAGTTATACAAGATGTGTAAATATAATATGCAGATAGCTAGGTATGTACTCCATATATGCTCAACAGAGGAAAAATTGGGCATAGATCAAGGGCTTGTATAATCATCTTAAAAGAGATGGCATTTCAGGACACATTGTTCTAAAAATGGGCAAAATTGTATAGAGAAAATTAGAGCTGGCAGAAAGGTAGGTTTTGATCCTTCAAAGTCTTACTCATCTGGAAGTACTCTGGTGAGTTCGAATTTGCATGAAGATAAGATGCATCTGTGTTCAGAATGTCTCCTCCCATCTGGGTAACAAATGTTCAGGTGTGATTCTTTCATCTTGATTCCTCCTGAGATTTTAGCAATCAGCTCACCCAATAACAGTTTATAGCGTAAGAGCAAATCCTGGGGTGGAAAGGAGTTGGTAGGAGACAATACTGTGTCCCTTCTTAAAATTGAAAAGTAGTTCAATATTTCTGTGAAGAGGATAGAGGAAACAGGGAGGCCTTCTCCATTCCCCAATTAAATACAGTAGAACCTCAGAGTTACGAACACCAGAGATACAAACTGACCAGTCAACCACACACGTCATTTGGAACTGGGAGTATGCAATCAGGCAGCAGAGACAGAAAAAAAAAAAAGCAAAAAAAGCAAATAATGTTCAGCACAGTACTGCGTTAAATGAAAACTACAAAAAAAAAGTAAAAAAAAAAAGATTTGACAAGGCAAGGAAACTGTTTCTGTGCTTGTATCATTTAAATTAAGAAGTTAAAAGCAGCATTTTATTTCTGCAGAGTAAAGTTTCAAAGCTGTATTAAGTCAATGTTCGGTTGTAAACTTTTGAAAGAACAACCACAACGTTTTGTTCAAAGTTACGATCATTTCAGAGTTACGAATAACCTCCTTTCCCGAGGTGTTCATAATTCTGATGTTCTACTGTATTTATAATTCAAGCCCTGGATACTTTAGTCATTATCAACAGGATACAGTCCTTTGCTCAAGCTGTTAGGAGTGGTTTTGTTATTTTTTGTTAATTTTGCAACTGTATGGTAAGTGTCTGTATCTGCTTCATTTTTCTTTGCCTCCAAGTATCCAAACTGATGCTTCATTGAAGATGCCACCACCTGCCAGTGAATACGTTTAAAAATCCAGAAGGTTGTTTCACTTCTAATATGTTTAAAGGGTTTTGATTTAAAAAACAATGGACAAACAAAAAAGTCCTGTTTTCCCAACCATCCCAGGCACAATCTGAGGTCAGCAGTTTGGCAAAGCAGGCAAGACAGACAAGACACAGAGAAGTAAATCTAAGAATGTGCCTCCTTCACAGACATCCAAAGCCCCTCAGGACTTCCCCCCCCCCCCCATCAGCCTCTTTTCACCCTTGAAGTCATGTGCTAAACACGAGGATTTAGGCAGTGCTAATCCTCCTAATGAGGGCTTCTCCCACCCTCTATATAAATCCTCCAAATCTTGGCACGCACCGCAGAGCAAAGGCCTTTTGAACCATATTCAAGGCAGTTCGAGTCAAGGATTAAACAAACACCCCAAATGCCAACATCATAAGCAGTGAGGGAAATTATCTCAGTCAGTCAGAGCCCAGTCTGCTGAGAATCTGAGAAAAAGTGCGGTCCTCCTCTTGTCCAGAGGCTGTTCATGAAACACCTTTGCTCCTGTCCTTGATTGCTAGAAGCCAAACCTGGCACAGCGCGTGGTCCCTGCAGCAATGACCTCCCAGCTCCAGTGGGTGACATGGCTCTCGTCTGCTCTCCTGGGCTACCTGAGCTGCTGCTGCGCTCCGCAGGCTGAGGCGCAGTTCCCCCGCGTCTGCATGACGGTAGAGGCGCTGCTGGCCAAGCGCTGCTGCCCAACCTTGGGGCAAGAGCCAAGCAATGCTTGTGGCTCCCAGCAGGGCAGGGGATCGTGCAGGGAGGTGCAGGTGGACACCAGGCCATGGCGCGGCCCGTACACCCTCCGCAACGTGGATGACCGGGAACAATGGCCCCTGAAGTTCTTCAATCAGAGCTGCCAGTGCACAGGTGAGAGGAGGACTAACTCTGCTCCAGAGAAGAGCAAATCCCTGATTGTGGAAAAGGGATCAGGAAGGGTGATCCCTCCCAGTTGCACTACAAATATGGCCAAGCCATACTCTACCAGTGAAAGAGGAACATGAGCTGGCCTAGACACCAAACGGGGTTAGAGCATGGTTCTCTCTCATGCTTAAATTTTGTTTTTTCCCCCTGTATTCACAGGTCAGGAATCCCCTCCCCCATTATTGTTACATGGTTCGGCCATAAGGCTGTTCCATTCCCCCTCTCCCCATATTTAAATCTGGTTTGTTAGGTAGGATAGACAGGGTTTGTGACTGTAGAAATGTGTATGGATGAAGCTGTACACCTGTGTCAGCACATGTTGAGTTGGGATTAATTACTGCCAGGGTAATATTTTGCAGTGTGTGTCCTGAAAATTTTATGGATGTCAGGGATCCCAACTGGTAAACTTAGTCCTGCTTTGCAGTGCTGACAGGACCTAATGTTAAGAATTGTGTTAAAGCCAACAGGACTTAGTCATGCTTTAATAATAGTGGTAAAAATTTGGAAACATTCAGGGGTTTAATACAATGCTTACAAGATAACCAAGTCCCATCAATGCTGAAAAATGGAACAGTGGTTTAACTTTGCAGAAAGAAAACTGAATTGGAGCAGCCTCCAATGCAGTTGAATTTGCAGTGCGGACAGAACCTTAGATAAGCCGTCCCATTGACTTCAAGTCCTGGGTACGCTATATGAACATCAAGTCCTCAATATCCTATAGCACGCTGACTTCACAGGATGAGTCGCCTAAGGACTGCAGAATTAAGCCTTAATCCTGCAAACACATATGCATGTGCATAACTAACTGTATGTGCATGCATAAGCTTTTAGAAGACTGGAGCATTTGGTCGTGAACTCTTGTCTTTTTTCTATGCTATTATATAGAACTATGTATAAAAGATAATGTTAACAGAACACTATTAAGGTTGAAAAGTCAGACACTCAGAAGTTAGGAAAGTGCCAGAATTAAGTTTGCCTGTGCAAGCTTAATTTGGCCCACCACCCCACCCAACCTTATCTTGTGAGTATGCATTATGTTTCAGTCTTTAATTACGTGATCACATACTAATCTTTCCACAGGACCCCTGCGTCATTCAGTGCACAGGATAGACAGTGCTCACTGAATGAGAAGCTGGCAATATGTTGGTTTATCCTTGTTGTTCAATGTATGGTCCTCGGCCTTATTTACTATACATTATTCAAAGCCTGCACTGAAGACAGAATTACTACTTTCTTCATGGGCCTGTCTGTGGCACTCATCACTGGAGTACCTGAGTGCTTCATAAACATTAATTAAGGTTTCTTCCTAGCACCCCTGTGAGGTGTGGGGGTGGTATCATCCCTATTTTACAGATGGGGAACTGAAGCCCAGATCCACAAAGGTACTTAGGCACCTATGCCTTTGTGGCTTTGCTGTGATCCACAAAACCCCTGCTCAGTTGCTGCGTCACCTCACTTGTCCACTAAATTTCTACTGTTGAAGTTCCTTGGGAGCACGTGCACTGCTGCCTCACTTGCATGTGGATGCCTGTTTCCCACCTGAGTCCCAGTGAAGTCCATAAACAGTGGGGAGTGCGCTGTAGCTCACGAAAGCTTATGCTCAAATAAATGGGTTAGTCTCTAAGGTGCCACAAGTCCTCCTTTTCTTTTTGCGGATACAGACTAACACGGCTGCTACTCTGAAACCTATCTTACCTATGGGGCTCAATGTGGTAGGTATGCTCAGAGGCTGCCTACTGGACCAGGTTCCATTCAAAATCCAGCCCGTGGTGGGGGTGTTCCTTCCCCCCCATAACTTTTAGCTCAGTGGTTAGACTCCTTGCCCAGGATGTGGGAGACCAAGGTTCAATTCCCCCTGTGGCTAATGAGGAGAAAAGCTTTGAAGAGGGGTAACCCACCTCCCAGGAGAGTTCTTTAATCACTGAACTATGGGAGCTTCTGATGTTTGGGTCTCTCATTATCTCCTGGTGAAGTTGTTCCACTGTAGAAAAATGATTAACAAGTTATTGGAGCAGGGAGATTGGCCCCAGGTCTCCCTCTTAAGCGAGTACCCTAACCACCAGGCTACAGAGTCATTCTTTCTCTGGCTCCTTGGCGGAGCCAGGCCAAAGAGATTAAGGTTAAAAGTATCTACTAAGTTTGGGTGCCCAGTCTGAGATAATTGGGTCCTGATTATTCAGAGTATTTGCATTATGTAGCACTTTATATTTTCAAAGCATAGCTCCCACTGACTTCAGTTGGAGCCGTCAGTGCTCCTGCAAATCACACCCTAGAGTCTCATCTCAGGCATTCAGAAAATGGAATACACAGTTAGTGACCATCTGTGAACTGTTTGGTTTCAGACTTGCCCAGCATTACCCAGAAACTCTGTGACAGAGACAGGGATAGATCCAGTTCTCCAGTACAGCGTTCAACTGCCTTAACCATGAGCTTGTTCTTTCTCTCTCTCTTTTTTTTTTTTTTTTTGGTTCCCTGCCTCATTCACTGCACACCTTCCACCTTCTGCAACAAATGAGACAGAGGTCCTACAAATGACACAACCCTGCTCCTTCCCCAGAGCCGGTCCATCCTGCACACTGAACCAAGCAGGGGTACTATGGAAAAAATAGTGTGTCATCATGTTTATAAAGTCTGTATCATAATTCATATGCACAGGCCACCTTAACTCTGGCATTTCCTAACTTTGGAGTGTTTGACTTTGCAACCTTAATAATGTTCTTTTAATGTAGATATGTGTGTGTAATTTTCTATGTATTAAAACAAAAAACTGGAAAAAAAAAAAGGAATTCTATCATATGAAAACCCCACATGGGTCACCAGCAGGAGGAGAACCTGTAGAGCCACTGCTCAACCTCTGCCACTTGAGCTAACAGAGTAATTTATAGCAGTTGTAGCTTGTCATCCTCTATGAGGACAGCACTAGACGGTGATGAGAAACTCACTATGCCAGTGGGTTTCACAGATATTTGCTGACAGCTGAGGAACGGTGAGATTCTGGAATCTTGGGATCCACTTTAGGCTATATAGGAGAGTGTTCTTTCGTGAGCACAGACACTTCCACCTTTTCCCCCGAAGCTTGACTCCTGCTGCCCAATCTCCTTACCCAGCCAGTCCCAGTTCTTCTCTCATAGCTCCTCATCCAACCTGTCTCTCCCCGCTCCAAACTGGCTCCCAGTCTCAGTCAGACTCTCTAGACTCCTCATCCATTCTCACTGTTCATTCCCCTTCCTAGCTCCTTGTTTCAGTCTCTTTGTTCAAGTTCTCCCATTGTACCATAACTCTCACAAATCTGTCTTGTTCCCCCTCTATGCACCCCCATGCAAAGTGGAGAATCGGTCTGAAATCTGGTTTGTTAGGTAGGATATTATGCACTGGTTCCCAATCTCCTTGTCCAACCACTCCCAGTCTTTCCCTTCCATCCAGCTCCTATCCATTCTCAGTATTCTCCCTCCAAACCATTTGGCTCCCAGTTTCCCACTGTTTTCCTCACTGGCCCTGTCTCTCTCCCAGTTTCCTTGCCCAACCAGTCTAAGTTTCCACTCCCCACCCCGAGACCCAGTCTCCTTGTCCAAATAGTTCCAGTCTCACCAGACTCCTTGTACCAATCTACTGCTTTCCTTCTCACCCAGTCCAGCTTTTGTCCCCTCTGCATTTGAATCAGACAGCTTTCTTCTCTACACTGCCTTCGCACTGGCGGGGGAGGACACTGAGAGCACAAGAGAGACAGGCCCCATGATTTCAGTTTTGGTCCACAGCCACTCTCTGGTCTGCAATAGTTTGGAGCAGCCATTACAAGGAAAGTCCAGCTTCGCCCCTGTAACTCTAGACTGGAGCTCAGTCACTATGTGGGGATGGCACATGCAGTCTGGTTGGCACTAGGAGCTCTGAGCACATGCTCAGCAATGATGGAATCTTTGGCGATTTAACTGCCAAAAATCAAAGAGCATGTGCCAACTGCCATTTTTCAAAGGCTTATAACTTGACCAAATTTGGGCAGTTTTTCACAGGGAAGCCAAAAGGCACATCCATGACATAAAGGCCATTCCCCTGCCAAATTTCAGGTCCCTGCTCCAAAGCATGAGGGTGCTAGAGCTGTCCAAAAAAAAAAGGGTGGCAGAATTTTTTAACATGAGCAATACATTTCCCCTAGCCTACCCTCATTCTCATTCAAGACTGAAGCATTTTGTTTGAATATTTTTCAAAAAATAAAAATAAAATTCAGCCTGAGGCAAACATCTGGCATGGAAAATTTCAGTCCAAACAGTTGAAGTTTCACAAAGTTATAAGCAACTGAAAACAGGGTCTGGTAATGGGAAGTGTTGAGCAAACTTAATAATAGGTAGTGCTACCAGCCCTGTCTAAAATAATAGAAGGCTTACCGGTATCAATTAGGGTGACCAGACATCCTGATAAAATCAGGACTGTCCTGATATTTAGTTGTTTGTCCCGCGTCCCAACCAATGCACGATTGGGACACCATTTGTCCCGATATTTTGCTTTGGCGGCACTCCGGCTTTTTTTTTTTTTTTTTTCGCTTGGGGCAGCAAAAAACCTAGAGCCGGCCTTGGTGGGGTGTTAGCCTGTGGCTGCCGCCCCCATGTGTCCCGATATTTTGTTCTTGTCATCTGGTCACCCTAGTATAAATCAGTTTTTGTCTCTCGGTCTTTGGCTAGACTGATAATATCAATCCAGCATTTCATATTTTCAAAACACTTTACAAATAATAACATAAAATAATAATAATAAATTGCATTACTATCTCTCTTTTTATTTTGAAAGATCCCCAAATGCTTAGCAAACTAAATGCAGGTGTCACAGGTAGCCATCTGGATCCTGATTCAGGAAAGTACCTGGGCATGTGTTTGAGTTTAAGCAAGTGCTTAAATACTTTTCTGTACAGTCAGGCTTTCCTGGATCAGGGCCCTGGTGCACAGCATGCTTAATTATATTCAATGTGGGGGATGCACATGGGCAAATGTGAGAGACTGTGTGTGTTTGTCTGTGTGTGTGTGTGTGTGAGAGAGAGAGAATTCTGGCCAAGAATTGCTTTACCAATCTGTACTCTTATTGCAAGTACCATGGGATTTTAAGTGTGCTTGCAGAACAGAGAGGCTCTTGTTTTCTAAGCTCTCATGCAAAAGTCCTCTATATAATGATTTATCTGCTCTGGTTAGGGTGATCTGACATCCCGATATTACAGGCTTTGTCTTATATAAGCAATTATACCTCCCTGAAAAAAAAGTCCCGATTGTTCACACTTGCTGTCTGGTCATGCTAGCTGTGGTAGAATATCTAAGTTGATTGAAACCTTTAATTCTAAAGAATTTAAATATTCAAAACCTGATGCTTTAAAGTTTAAGTTTAAGTTTAAGTTTAAGTTTCAAGTCCCCAATCCTACTCATATGCTTAACATTACTCATATGAGAAGCCCCATTGAAGTCAAATCTAGTTGATATTGGACTACTTATGGAAGTAAAGTTAAGCATATGAGTAAGTGTTTGCAGGTTTGGGTCCTAAGATAGCTGACTTGAACTTGACATTGTTTAATCCTTTGTTCTTTCTTTGGAGCAGTCATTTTCCTCACATCTTTTCCATCCAGCTTTTCTTTGCCTTCATTACCACACTATTTTTCCTCTCTTTTATCTTGGGTTCCTTTATATTCCTCCTCTTTACAGTTTCCATTCTGTAAATAAAGGAGCAACATTTGCTACTCAAGAGATGACTTTGAGAGAAATCATTTGGACTCTGTTGATTCAACCAGATTGATACTGAATGCAGGGGCACTTCCAGGGGAATGTTAAAAGGTCTGCGCTGAATCAGGAGTCGGATTGGTTTTAATAGTTTCCACACAGTGATTGTTGGTTGTTGTGTACCTGCTTTTCTTTCATTCTGCAAATTGGTCCAGTTGCTGAGTGTCCAAGTTTGAACATTACTGGTGGGCAACCATTTTGTGTTGTCTTCATCAAGTCTCCTAGATAGCTAGGGTGTAACTCCACTTGCTGTGTAGATGGGGTAGAATGTGCCTGTTAGGCACAGCACATCATTAGTGGCAATTTGTAAGCAACACTGGAGAAGGATTCTCTAAGAGGCAGTGGCCAAGATTTTCAATATCCATAGAAAGGTCTTGTCTGCAACCCATGCTAGCGTGGTGTACATTGTAGAGCTCTCTAAAGTGTTGTGCCCTGACTGCTCTGTGTAGACCCTGCTGCTGACACAGTAAAAGAATCCTAGTGTGCATTAATGTAGCACTGTCTCAAACGGAACTACAGCAACATGTACTCGATACTTTTACAGTGCATCTGCAAGACCTACGCGGGGCAATTAGAGTGCAGCCCTTTAGACCACTATACAGTGCACACCCTTCTGGTGTGCTTTGCTCCACAGTGTAGACAAGCCCTTAAGTATCCAGATAAATTGCTTGATTTTACTAATTGCTGAGTACCCAATGGCTCCCACTTTTGGAAATTTGGCCACATCTTTTAGTTGCCTATTGGGGAGTTGAACTCTTTTGAAAGTATAACAGTTTTGGGCGCTGAGCACTTCTGAGAAACACTAGTCATTGGTTTTAAGGGGCCCAGGCTAAGTAATCTAATAGTTTTCTGAAGTTTGACTTAGTTTTTTTTGTTGAATCATGCACTTTACTTACTCATATTTTTCTTTCCTCTTTTTAGTCCTAAGCAGATATAATGCTTTAGTTCTTCTTTGTTTAATGTGATACTAAACTGTGATCAGTGAAACCCGATTCCTTTCCCCCTTCTTTCCAAAGAGAATTGTGGTCAAAGAACCCATTGTAAAGCTGCTTTCACAACCTTGCTTTCCGTAAAGGATTGACTTAATATGCTGGTAGATGCAAAAATATCAACTCTTTAAAATGGATGTCAAGTACATTTTGGCATAAGTCAAACTGAAAGATAACATACAAACATAAGTTCTTTTCAGATGTAAACTTTGAATCTGTTGCATGCTTTTTCCAATTCATTTAAGTGCACTACTGTACCTAATGTTCAACTCAGCTTTTGCAAATTCTTAAAATGAAAAGGAGTGAATGCAATTCTTGAGACAGTTCCTCCATACCAGAGGGGGGAAAGAAGCTCATTCTTATTTGAATAAGCTGTGTGTTTTGAATTAGACAAAGCACTTTGCACGCATGATTTATGAATGGATGCATTAGTATGTGGCCCCTGTAAATTGGCAATTGACACTAATTACACTTACACTTCAATTCAAATTACAAGGGTTTTGTATTTGGGCTAGATTCTGATCTCAGCTACAGAAGCATAAAGCTGAAGTAATTGACAGCAGAATTTGGTATATGATTGTTTACCCGCTACAAGGGATTATTGTTAAGCGATCACAGCAATTTCTGGCATGGATCGTGACAGTGGTTGGGTAAGGAAGTACTTAAATTCACTGAAAAGCTATAAGGAGTCATCAGCATTCATTACTCTTGCCTCTTTTTCAATTTTCTAAGTTAAATTTCTGTATTTTGAATGTGTGCTGAACCCCTGAGTACAACACGGTAAAATTCAATCCAGGTCTGAAATTAATCACATTATTTTACCATTACAGTTTTCAAAGAAAAGCAGATGGGCTAGTTCATTTGGTGGAAAGAATAATTTTGACATTAACCTGTGGAAGTACAATTGATATTTAGGCTGGGAAAACAGAAGAAGATTTAAATCCCATTTAAGTAATTCTAAAAGTATTTAATAAAGCTTAGTAACTGACAGGATTGCCCAGTGGCGATCCTAAAAGCTCTTACGAAGTAGTTGTAGAATAAATTTGCACTTTGTTGTTATAAGGTTATTTGGCTCTATACTATGTGACAGTGCTAAAACTGAGCCAATGGGATTCCTGTGCTTCCGGAGACCATGTATTCCAGAGCTCTTCATAATACTGTAAAAACCTGAGCAGACAGCACAGAAAGTACTTGTCAACAGAGGGATGCCTGCCTGTGTTAGACATAAGGCAATGGGGTGAGAAAAGACCTGCACACATAGTACAATACAATTTTTCATACTTTTACATAGTATCACTGCACCATTTAATGATACCTCAGTGGGCCACCAGCAGCAGCCCTGCAGTTTGTTATTTTTAAAATATGCTTAAAGAGCAGGAGTCTTTGTCAGACATCATGTTTTTGTGCTTGGTCCTGTATAATGCTGAGTACTCTGGGCCCAGTCTAGCAAAGCACTTTATTATCTGCTTAACCTAGGCAGGTGAGTAGTCCTATTAAGTTCAATGAGACTATGGGCATATTTAAATGCTTTGCTGGATCAGGGCCAGAGTTCTTAGTTTGCAGGATCCAGCCCTTTATCTGGCTCTTTATCTTGATAACCAGCCTTCTACGAATCTTGGCCCTGCCGTGTTACTGGGAAATAAGCCATCATTTTAGTTAAGCAATTGACAAAGCTGCCAATATTCTCAGCTGCTGAACCTTGCCAGAATAGAAATCGCTAGGGAAAAGACAGACTAACAAACTCAATTTCTTTGCATTTCAGTCTCAGTTTCTTTTGTGCACTGAGTAATATACCTAAACCCACACTCTCTCTTAACACAGGAAACTTTGCTGGCTATAACTGTGGTGAGTGCAAGTTTGGCTGGACTGGCCCCAACTGCGATGAAAGGAAGCCACTTCTTGTCCGGAAAAATGTCCATGCCTTGACTGCGGCAGAGAGAGAGCAGTTCTTAGATGCTTTAGACCGTGCAAAGAATACCACTCACCCAGACTATGTAATTGCTACACAGCACTGGCTGAGTCTCCTTGGGCCCAATGGAACTGAACCGCAAGTTACAAACTGTAGCATTTACAACTACTTTGTGTGGCTTCATTACTACTCAGTCAGGGACACCCTATTAGGTTGGTACTTTTCTTTACTAAGGCATCTAGAATGTAAAGAATGTGGTAAAAATGTAATAATTGAACAAAGGTAAGTAAGTTGAAAAGTGATCAAGTCATGGTGAAAGGAAGGATTGTCCAGCGGTTAGGGTGCTAGTCTGAAATCTGGATTCAAGTCCTTCTCTGGCATAGATTTCCTCTGTGATTTTGTGTAAGTCACTTAGTTCCCAATCCTCATAGGTATTTAGGCATCTAACTCCCATTGGCTTAATTAATTTCAGTTGGAGTTAGGCGCCTAAACATTTTGGAGGCTCTAGACCAGTGGTGGGCAACCTGCGGACCGCGGGCCCATAGTCGCCGACTCTGTGGGTGCTCCAGGGCTGGAGTACCCATGGGGAAAAATTAGTGCGTCCTTTCCACCCACCGGCAGCCAAGATCCCTGCCCCACCTCACCTCACCTCCTCCTCCGCTTCCTCCCCTGAGTGCACTGTGTTTCCACTCCTCCACCTACCTCCCAGCGCTTGCCACCGCCAAACAGGCTTCGGGAGGGACAGGGGAGAAGCGGGAACGTGGCGCGCTCAGGGGAGGAGGCGGGGAAGAGGAAGGGCCATGACGGAGATTTGGGGAAGGAGTTGGAATGGGGGCAGGAGGAGGCAGAGTTGGGATGGGGACTTTGGGGAAGGGGTTGGAATGGGGGTTGGAGGGGGCGGGGCAGGGAGCAGAGGGGGTTCGAGCACTAACTGGCACCAGTAGAAGTTGGCGCCTGTGCGCGGGCCACACGTGGCCCGTCAGGGTAATCTGCTGGTGGGCTGCCAGACAGTTTGTTTACATTTGCACGGCCACCCGCAGCTCCCAGTGGCTGCGGTTCGCCGTTCCTGGCCAATGGGTGCTGCGCGAAGCTGCACTATGTTACCATTGAATAACATAGTGATACCATGTTGTACATACAAGACAATAACTATGATTTACAACACAATGAAGATTAATGAAGGGCTTCCTTTCAAATTCTAGCTGGTCAAACATCGGAAAAATGTGCAAAATGTTGTCTAAATGCCCCCCTTTTTTGGAATGTGAACATTTTAATCATTTTCAAAATTAAAAAAAATTCTCACCAACTCTTTTAAAATGTTTATATTTCTGATGGATACCATTCTAGCATGAACTCCATTTCATGAAGCTTTAAACTCATAAAGGAAGTTATGTAAAGTACTCTTTGTCTATTTAACTTTAATTGGATGCTCTAGTTCTTACTGTGCCTTCCTGTTTGTAGGACCTGGCCGCCCATTCACCACTATAGATTTCTCCCACCAAGGACCTGCCTTTGTTACTTGGCATAGGTACCATTTGCTGCTGCTGGAAAGAGATCTCCAGGTTAGCAACGCGTCCTATTCAAGGATGCTTGCATGGCTCTTACTATTGTGATTTTCCCATATTACTTTGAATCTCTATTACACTAACACAGAGTTCCCTGGCATAACTGCATGTTGGGGCTACAGTCCCTAGACAATGAAATTAACCCTGTTTTAAAAGTGAATTTAGCACTCAGGAGGTGGTGATTGGTTTGAAGACTCCGGTCTTCTATCCCCTGCCCCCCGCCCTCCTTTAAAAAAAAAGAAAAGAACAATTATTACAAAAGCAGGTGCAATATACTTTTTTTTACATAGCCAGCATGCCTCAGACTTCATCGGAAGTGTCCAACTCTAGGGGAGAGAAGGTGGTTCAGCCTCTGTATTTATTCCGGTTATTTCTGTCATCATGCTGGGCCACTCTGTGCCCTTGGTCTCTTTGCTGACTCCCAAGAATGTCAGAATCACCACTTTTTGGGCCATCAGCACTTTCAGTAGAAATCAGAACTAGGAACCACTTAACATACGAGGCCATCAGATGGTACAGTGTTTAGTTAAGGTAACTGCTGGCCTTCCTTAGATTTGAATCAGTGACCTAATAGCCTGAAGGAAGTTGAAACGGTATTCTGAGAAAACTGCAGCGTGGTTTCAAATATCAAAATATAGACGAGCCAGGTATTAGTAATGTCTCTTTCTGTTTTTAAAGAATTATTTCTTGCTAATAAGTTTCTTTTTATTATAGCGACTGATTGGCAATGAATCCTTTGCATTGCCCTATTGGAATTTTGCCACAGGTAGAAATGAGTGCGATGTGTGTACAGATCAGCTTTTTGGAGCATCAAGACCAGAAGATCCAAGCCTAATAAGTCAGAATTCAAGGTTCTCACACTGGGCAATAGTGTGCAATAGGTAATAGAATGTGTGGGGAAACCAGCATTCTAACTAACACTTGTTTTCATTAGCCACTAACAGCATGAACTTCTCTTTCAACTTGCCCAAACTGCAAGAAAAAGAACCTAGATTTCCTTGTAAAAATTGTGAAACTTAGTGGATGGGCTCTAGGTGGATGTCATTCAAGATTTCCTCAGATATATTCTGCTTTTTTATACTGTTTTTTTTTTAATTTGATTCAGGACTTTACTTAAAGACAGTAATTGCCAACCAAGAGCCCTTGAAAATTTTGTCAATAGGAATTTTTCTGTGTTTTTAATAGTGAGCTCATATTAGACTGAAAAATCTATGCCTCTTCTGTTGGACTGGAAAATACCAGAAGTGAGATTCTAGCCCTATTGCAATCAGGGGGAATTTTTGCATTGACGTCAATGATGCCAGGATGTCACCTCAGATTTAGAAATAGTTTTTTAAAATGAGATTGAACTGGTTTCTTGCAAAATAAGGCCCTGATCCTGCAACTGACTATAGTTAGGCATTTCCCAATTGGAGTCAGTGGGGCTTTGTGTGAGTGCAGGGATTCGACTGTGGATTCAAATGCAGGATTGGGACCTTAAGATGTACAAGTGGACATTCAGTAACACAGCAAAATATAATACTCCTGTAGCACTTTTCATCCAAGCTTGGAGTGGCATGAAGGCCTTGGGAGCTGCTCAGCACAGGGTTGACAGATTCTTTCTAAAAGTGGGATTGCCATGAGGCCCCCCCACTGTGGCCCTGCCCCCAGCCCCTTCTCTGCCCCCTGCAGCCTCCCCTCATGGCTGAGTTGGAAGCAGGAGCTGGGTTGGGGAGCCTGGGCCCCTCCACCTGCCCAACGCTGCCCATTCGGCTCTTACCTGACTCCGGCTTCTGGCCTGGCCAGGAGGCAGGGCCTTGGAGGTTGAAGAGTCACCTGGATAGCTGTGGGGAGCTGCATACCCTCCATCTGCCCTGGGCAGGGGACCTGGGGGGCAGGGACATAGGCCAGGGATTGATCTCAGACTCCCCATTCCAAGCAGGTGGAAGATCCACAGTTCCCCAGAGCTGCCTGGGCTCCCTGGACCACACTTAGCCAGGCCGGGCTCCAGCTTCTGGCCAGGCCAGGGAGCGGGGCTTTGGGGGGGAAGACGAGGGGCAGAGGGACAGGCCCGTGGCAAAAAGTGGAAGGGCTATGGTCCCTTGGCCCCCTCGTTCCGGCGTACCTGGGTCAGCACTTTTAGAAATCAGGCCACGTATATGAGTATCTAAATATCTACTCCAAAGCCTAACTTTAGGCACTGATTTTTTGAAAATCTTGGCCTTTTCATATAGCTGCTACCCTCTTCTTGTCAGTAACATGAAGAATAATATGGGTTTTTGACTTGAACCCTGAAATTTGTAAATGCTTCCTTCACCAATGTTACAGGAGAGGGATTTTTACTGTTTCATTTCAGTAGTCTGTGAATATGCATTTTAATTTAAAATTAAACTGAAGCTTCTGGAGTCTTTGCAACTGTCATATGATTCTTGTGCTTCGCTTCACATCTCCCATGGGGCATGGGTCACTTGCAGGTTTAAGCTAGTGTAAATTGTGAATTCTCTATAACTTGAAGTCTTTAAACCATGATTTGAGGACTTCAGTAACTCAACCAGAGGTTAAGGGTCTATTGCAGGTTCTGTGGCCTTCAATGTGCAGGAGGTCAGACTAGATGATCACGATGGTCCCTTCTGGCCCTAAAGTCTATGAGTCTGTTTACCACTTCTATCCCGGGCGTTACAGGACTCCTCACACTAATTGATATACAAACAACACATGATGCTAGTGAATACCTTTCGGATCTTAAACATAAAAAAGAAGCTTACAAGAAGTGGAAGATTGGACAAATGACCAGGGAAGAGTATAAAAATGCTGCTTGGGCATGTAGGAATGAGATCAGGAGGGCCAAATCGCACCTGGAGCTGCAGCTAGCAAGAGATGTTAAGAGTAACAAGAAGGGTTTCTTCAGGTATGTTAACAACAAGAAGAAAGCCAAGGAAAGTGTGGGCCCCTTACTGAATGAGGGAGGCAACCTAGTGACAGAGAATGTGAAAAAAGCTAATGTACTCAATGCTTTTTTTGCCTCTGTCTTCACGAACAAGGTCAGTTCCCAGGCTGCTGCGCTGGGCAACACAACATGGGGAGTAGGTGGCCAGCTCTCTGTGGAGAAAGAAGTGGTTAGGGACTATTTAGAAAAGCTGGACGTGCACAAGTCCATGGGGCCGGAGTGCTAAAGGAGTTGGCGGCTGTGATTGCAGAGCCATTGGCCATTATCTTTGAAAACTCATGGCGATCAGGGGAAGTCCCGGACAACTGGAAAAAGGCTAATGTAGTGCCCATCTTTAAAAAAGGGAAGAAGGAGGATCCTGGGAACTACAGGCCAGTCAGCCTCACCTCAGTCCCCAGAAAAATCGTGGAGCAGGTCCTCAAGGAATCAATCCTGAAGCACTTACAGGAGAGGAAAGTGATCAGGAACAGTCAGCATGGATTCACCAAGGGAAGGTCATGCCTGACTAATCTAATCGCCTTCTATGATGAGATTACTGGTTCTGTGGATGAAGGGAAAGCAGTGGATGTATTGTTTCTTGACTTTAGCAAAGCTTTTGACATGGTCTCCCACAGTATTCTTGTCAGCAAGTTAAAGAAGCATGGGCTGGATGAATGCACTATAAGGTGGGTAGAAAGTTGGCTAGATTGTCGGGCTCAACGGGTAGTGATCAATGGCTCCATGTCTAGATGGCAGCCGGTATCAAGTGGAGTGCCCCAAGGGTCGGTCCTGGGGCCGGTTTTGTTCAATATCTTCATAAATGATCTGGAGGATGGTGTGGATTGCACTCTCAGCAAATTTGCGGATGATACTAAACTAGGAGGAGTGGTAGATATGGTGCAGGTAGGGATAGGTTACAGAGGGACCTAGTCAAATTGGAGGATTGGGCCAAAAGAAATCTGATGAGGTTCAACAAGGATAAGTGCAGGGTCCTGCACTTAGGACGGAAGAATCCAATGCACCGCGACAGACTAGGGACCGAATGGCTAGGCAGCAGTTCTGTGGAAAAGGACCTAGGGGTGACAGTGGACGAGAAACTGGATATGAGTCAACAGTGTGCCCTTGTTGCCAAGAAGGCCAATGGCATTTTGGGATGTATAAGTAGGGGCATAGCCAGCAGATCGAGGGACCTGATCATTTCCCCTATTTGACATTGGTGAGGCCTCATCTGGAGTACTGTGTCCAGTTTTGGGTCCCACACTACAAGAAGGATGTGGAAAAATTGGAGAGAGTCCAACGAAGGGCAGCAAAAATGATTAGGGGTCTGGAACACATGAGTTATGAGGAGAGGCTGAGGGAACTGGGATTGTTTAGTCTGCAGAAGAGAAGAATGAGGGGGGATTTGATAGCTGCTTTCAACTACCTGAGAGGTGGTTCCAAAGTGGATGGTTCTAGACTATTCTCAGTGGTAGAAGATGACAGGACAAGGAGTAATGGTCTCAAGTTGCAGTGGGGGAGGTTTAGGTTGGATATTAGGAAAAACTTTTTCATTGGAGGGTGGTGAAACACTGGAATGCGTTACCTAGGGAGGTGGTAGAATCTCCTTCCTTAGAAGTTTTTAAGGTCAGGCTTGACAAAGCCCTGGCTGGGACGATTTAATTGGGGATTGGTCCTGCTTTGAGCAGGGGGTTGGACTAGATGACCTCCTGAGGTCCCTTCCAACCCTGATATTCTATGATTCTATGATAAAAGCATGCCTGACAAAATAGGATGCAATGCTGTTCATATTCCATCTCTCTCTCTCCCCCTAAAAAGGGTAAGGTCTGGAACACTGAATAACTGCTTAGCCATCAGCCAGTCCCTGCATTGCCACAGCCCACCACCATCCTTACTGCATTGCTCTGGGCCAAGGGTTCCAAGTGAGACCGTGTCTACTTTAAGGAAATTTGTGCCAGTGTAAACATGTAGTTACACTGGTGGAAACCCCTGATGTTTACATGCTGCACCAGTGCAAAGCAGGGCTTATATCAGTGCAGTTGACTTTGGTACATTACCAGCATCAGCATAAGCCTTGCTTTGCACAGTCCAATGCTTCTGCATTGGGGGTTTGCACTAGTGTAACTACGATCTATATAGTCAAGCTGCTGTGAATTTCTTTAATAGAGATAGGGCCTTCTTTATTTTAAATTCTTTGCAAAGACTCAGCGAGGCCTGGCCAGCCTGAAAGTTTCAGCTGTTTTTGAATTGTGCAAGAAAAAATAAATGCAAAGTACAAAGAATGGGGAAATTCTTTCTTGTTTTTTTCCACAACTCAAATGGCTGGATGGACATGTGCTCAGATTTCCAAAAATGCACCTCTGTCCTGAGGCAAAACATGGTATATTTCAGCCCAAATGATGAAATATGCAGATGTATCTAAGCAACTGAAAATCAAGCCATAATGAAAGTCCTGCTGTAACTTCAACCGCTATATAGCAGGTGGAAGACAGAGCCTCCTCAGGGCAAATCTGTGAACTCTGCAAGAGGGGAGAGCCTTGTAAGCTCACCTACTGGGACTTAAAAACTCTGGATTTTCCTTTTAACTTCTTGGGAAGAAAACAAGGAAATCAAAATACAAAAAACTTATGTACACTTAATGGTAAAGCTATACATTAAAACCTCAAATGACAGGAAATGAGACAGATAAGGTTGAACATGTGACCATAACACTGCTATGTGTATAATATGGTCTTTAATTACATGATCACAGATGCATCAAACAAAACAATATCAGAGACCGTCCTCTAAATCTTATCCACATCCTTGTGGCAGCTTGTAATATCGTTCTCATTTCTGATGTACATAGAGAATTCTTTGTCATATATTAGCGAAAGACCCAATCCTGCATCTGACTTCATGTGGACGGACACCTGCCCCTGCCTAGAGTCCACTGCAGTTTTAGATTAAGTATTTGGTGCTTTGTGAAGGTGCAGGTATCCACACACGTGGAATTCCGTTGCCTTTGAAAGGAATGGGAGTTTTGCCAGTGACTTAAATGGGAGCAGAATATTCTCATATCCATTGATGGGGCCAGCAGGTGGGGTACAGTGTGGGAGAAACAAGCACACAGACTGTCCCAAGCTTGGGCTGAACAGTGAACAAAGAAAAAAGTGGTGAATAATTTCCTTCCCAACTCAAAGTGCTGGGTGGCAGCAGTAAAGACTCTCGCTTATGCTACAATAACTCTCTCCATCCCTGCCAAATAGCAGATGGGGAAGTGTAGGAGGAGCTGCTATGACATGGGTCAGCAGTAATTGTTTTTGGTTGGGCAGCTACGCTACATGTCAGCTAAGGAAGCATAACTGACAGTAAATTAGTGGACCCACTGACATTTATCTAGCCACATTATCCTGTTGACAGATGTGGCACCCACTTGCTAACATCCATATCAGTCTCCTTCATGAGATTCTTAAAGGCAGAAATGTGAAAGTTGGAGCCAGTTCAAAGATGATTAATTTACAAGCAGCCTTATGATTCCAGCTCAGGTTAGCAGTATGACCATTTGCTTTTCTGGTACAAAACTTCTGAAGCCATCTGAGGCTCTGATCCTGCAAACACTTGCAAGTGTGTTTAACATCTGGGATGTGAGCCGTCCCAGTGGTTTTGGTGGGGGACTGAGTGTACAGCGTCTATTGACTCTGTCAGAGTGAACCCTCTCACCCTCCAACATCCTATTCTAATTGTTCCATGCAATTTTGATTTTAATCTAAGCTTGGATGACTACAACCATCTGGTTACACTGTGTAATGGGACTAATGAAGGGATTCTACGGAGGAACCCACAAGGGAAGTCTAGCGAGCAGTTGCCAACCATGGAAGATATCCAGAACTGCCTTTCACTTCAAGAGTTTGATAGTCCTCCTTTTTTCTGGAATTCTAATTTCAGCTTCAGGTTTGTGCCCCAACTCCTATAACATGTTCAGCCCAAAGATAGCCTTTTATACATACATTTGGAGGTAGTGCTGGTCAATAGGTGGTTACTTAACTCTTGTCTTATCTCACGCACAGGAATGCCCTGGAAGGGTTTGGTAAACCAGATGGATCTTCTGTCTCCCCAGTGGTGAGCCTGCATAACTTGGTTCACTCTTTCCTGAATGGAACCAGCGCTTCCCCTCATGCTGCAGCCAACGATCCAATCTTTGTGGTATGTCATTTTCCTAATGTGATTGCAACTGAATATGCCTCTGTTGTATTAATTTAGGTGGAATATGTGGGCCAATGGTGTTCACATGATCCAGTCATGGTCTAACATTAAACAGTCTTAAACAAGGCCTGGGGTTTGGCATACAGAGACTCCAACCTACTTTGTCCCATGGCAAATAAACCATTAAAAAATCCTTCTAACCTTTTATTAAAGATACAGAAAAGAAGGAAAACATTGATAGCCTTTGAAATGTTAAGTATTAAGTAAACCTCTAATTTTAACAATATCCCTTGTTCCTTTGCACTGTTAGCTTGAGAGAGTTTTCAGAAGGAAACCCCCCCATGTGCGAGTGCCTGTTAGATGGTATCAAAGATGGTAATAATGGTCCTTTTGGGGAAAAGAGAAGAAGTTAGGTGAGATGGGCTGGAGATGTTGTGTTGCTGTTGTTGTTAAAGTCTGATCCAGTTTCATCCCAGATGGTGTTTAGGATTCAGCTGGAGCCAGTAGAGGTGACAGTGTCATCTGGATCCCCCTCTCTGGCCCGGACATCTCTGAGGATCAGGAGGACAAAGGCTAAGTGCCCCAAAGCACCCCAAAGATGATGGGGGGGCAGCCAGGATGGTGAAGCTTTGCTCCAAAAGCCAATTTTTCTCCCTTTAAAGTCTATTTCTTTAAGGACCTACAAAGAGAATGGTGGTACTATGTCCACCAATTAGGCCTAGTTTATGACACACCAATGTTGGTTCATTGATTTTTGGTCCCACACTTTACTTGTTTACCAAGCAGGAGTTTAACACAGCCCTTGAATTACATCAGTAGGTCATTTTATTTTGATTAATCCAGTGTTTCTGTCACACTTTTGCATCTTGTCCCATCAACATTTATTTTACAGGTTATGGTGACATCTTATGAACTTATACTCACTTTTTACAGCCGAACTCACAATTAGGGTCAATGTGAAGGCCCAATTGTCACAACACCTCTAAGGCAGTTTTCTCACCAAGAATTTGGAGGATAGAAGTAGTGAAGTGTCTAGACTAAAAATGAATACTTCAAATACAAAATAAAAGTTTCTCCTCTTGTATTTTATATTGCCATATCTACTAGTAGTTAAATAAAGTGGGAAGAATTGTCAAGACAGTTAGTGCAATCCAAAGTCAGCTTTTAGGGAAGAACAGCAGCCATTCAAAGCGGAAGAGCTGCTGGTCTGACACAGCTTGAATTTTAATTTTACATTTAGCTCATCTTATTCCTGTCAATGTCTCAGCAGAAGAGATTTTGAGAGTAGGACTATATATTTTAGGATATCAAGCCCAGATGCTCAGAGGTAGTTACACACCTAATTTTCGCTGAAATCAGGTTTAGCTTGGCTTTGTGTCAGTATTTATTTGTTTATTTAAAACACAGCTCACTGGGATAGGCTGAGGAGCTACATCTCCTTTTTGGTGTGTTCTGGGGGATAAAATCATGTAATTGTATTGGTACTTCGGTATAACACAGAACTCTAAAAATAAAGCAGACAGCAGTGAGCAAATGTATTCTCGGTAGCTGAGCCTGTTACATACTTTATTCTCCACACAGGTACTTGCCAAATTTACTGAAAAGCTTTTTAATATTACGCGTTCCTAGAGCTGGCTGCCTTTGGTAGATGAAGCCATAATTATTGTGGGTAGGTATTAGCCCAAATGACCATGCAGTAGCTCCCCAATTTATTTCCTTCTGAGTTTTTATATCCCTCCGTGACGTTCACTTCTTACTCCTTAGCCTCTTTTTGAAAACACATTTAGATTTTTAATGAACGAGGGTCAGCAGTGAGCTGGGACTGCGAGTTCAGATACTGGCTGAAATGAGATGCCTGCTGGGTAGCTGTGTTTTAAAATAAAAGAAACACAATTTAAAAAAACTGAAACAGGGAAAATCTTTAGTTCATGATAGCATTATTTTATACAGTGGATTACTTTTCATCTGGTGGTTTGCAGATCAAAGTTTTCTCATGTGGATATTGAAGACAATAGTTACAACAGTAATGAATTTGGCCCCCTGTCTTGGTACTGGATAGTTGTCTGAAACGGACAACTTTTTCTAGCAGGTGCTTTGTAGTACCGTGGTGTTTAGATGTTGCTTGTAGTTATTAGAATTGGGAGCCCTGGCTGTTGGGATTCTGAAAGGATAGGAAACAGGAAGGATGGGGGAAAGCTACAGAGGGTGCAGCAGCAGCTCGGTAAAGAGGTTTCCATTTTGAAAATAAAGTCCTTTGAAGCTTATTAATACCTTGCCTGGTTGATACAACAGTCTGTTAGTACCTTGCTACTACAACAAGTACGAACAGCACAATTCTGGAAAACTCTGGACCAAATTCAGGGGTGATGTGGCATGGTGTAAATCGTCTGTTATCAGGTGGATGGAAAGGAGTTTAGTTTGGTGTTGTATGCTGTACACAGTGAGAGGGGTGGAAGAGAATGGTGTATATACAAGAGTTAGAGCCTGATCCTGCAATCTCAGGGTGACCTCAGAAGAGCTTCATGTGGGCAAAAGGACCTGCCCTCTCCAATCCAATTGCTAGATCAGAATCTTAGATGCATGAGGAGAGGCAAAATGGTGTGTGTGTGTGGGGGGGAGAGGTGGGGGACTCCATCCTATTTTATATGGTATATGACTTAAATAGTGATGAGGGATATTTGCACAAAAATGGTTGAACCTTATTACGCCATCTGCTATCTGCACCCTTACATTGCTTGTAACATTGTAAAGAATGAAGAGCAGCAAAGATATTCTCTTCAGTGGGGATTGTGGTCCTCTCTGGGAAGCACCTTTTGGGCCCTATCACAGTCCAAATAATATTTTTCTTCAATTTTGTTTTAAAAAGACTCCCTGCACCATCCCAATCCTCTGGGCTCTTTTTTCAGATATTTAAAATATATGGGTACCGACTCTGTGGATGCTCTGGGGCTGGAGCAGTGACTGCTCAGCACTCACTGTTAGCCCTTGGGTCAGAGCCTGCCCCTCCCACCCAACCCTCCTGCTCACCGTGAATCAGCTGTTCCGCAGCATGGAGGAGGCGCTGGGGGGGGAGGGGGAAGAGTGGGGGCAGGAAGAGGCCGGGGAGGGAACAGAAAGAGGTGGGGCAGGGGAAAGGGCAGGAGCGGGGGGCGGGAAGTGGTGGGGCAGGGATGGGGGCTTGGAGGAAGGAGTGGAGCGGGGGCCAAGCCTGGGCAAAGTGGGAGTTAAGCTCCCCCCGGCAACTCGGTAAGTTGGCGCCTATGACAAAATCAGTGCACTCCTTCCCACCCCATGTTACTTAACCCAACCCACCACAGAAGCCTAAGATAATAGATGATGCTTGCAGGTTCTTTTGGACCAACCAGAGGAGTGGGTTCCAGAGTCAAAGAGCTTATTGGAAAATGTGCTGCCATTCCCTGTCCTAACCCTGTGAGCTGACTGGAACTGTGGCAGAGGGGATAGAGACTGCATCTCAGCTATTTAGGTCCTAAACCACTTAGCCCTTTATAAACCACACCCAACATCTTACACATCACTGGACAATGGCACTGACGCACTAGTGCAACATTCTCTCAGCTTGAAGCGCTGCTCAACAAGTGGGGAGTTGCATTCTGAACTAATTTAAGGTTTTGAATGATAAAGGGTAGCCCCATGTAGACCACAGTACAATGGTCTAACCTTGCGAAGACACAAGCATGGATAACTGTAGCAAGGTCTGCATCTGTAAGAGCAGGTTACACTCTTCTCACCAGAAGTGCGATTTGCACAGAAACTTAGGAGTGGTGACACTTTTAGGTGCCTAGAAAATCACTGGGATTCACAAAGCCGGAGTTTGGCATTGAGGCTCCCTATACAATGAATGGGGTTCACAACAGCCAGCATGCTAGGTGGCTCCTCATGTAAGCTAGCCACTGGGCGATGCTAAGCCAAGAGGTGTGTGCTAAGTCCTGCCCTCTCTCAGAGACAGGTGCCCAAGTCTGGGGTGCAGGAAGGCACCTCCCTCTGCTTAGCATTCTCAGCTGCACACCCTCTCTTGGCATTAAGCGACTACACCATTTTAACAAGAAGCAGGGGTGGGAGGAAGAGCAGGAGCTCCCTCATAACTTTCAGCCCAGTGGTTAGGGTACTCACTGGGATGTGGGACACCTGCCCCCCCAGTTAAAGTCCTCTCTCCATGTGAAGGGAGAAGTCATTTCAACAAGGAACTGATACGTCACAGGTGAGTGCACTAGCCACTGGGCAATGGGATATTCTGACATGAGGTTCCCCCAGGCTCTCCTGTTGACACTTTGGATAACTAATTAAAAAAAGTCATTGCAGCAGGGGGCTGGAACCTGGGCCTCCCAGGTGAGTGCGCTAATCACTGGACTATAGACTCATTCTCCCACTTGCTCGTTCTGTCCCGATGTTGAAGCTGTTCCACTGTGGATAGATAATGGAAGAATCACGGGGCCAGCAAGCGAGAGAGAGAGAGAGAGCGAGCAAGTGTGAGAAGGACTCTGTAGCTGACTGGCTATAAGACTCACCTGGGACACCCAGGGTCCAGGCCCCCTGTTCCAATTGCTCTTTCATGATTTAGCCAAAGTAGAACAGCTTCAAGAGGAAAGGCTGAGGGAGATTCCCATCAGAATATCCCATAGCTCAGTGGTTACAGCACCTCCTGAGAGGAGGCAAAGGCTAGGTCAAATCCCCGTTCCCCTCAGGTGAAGTGGGGAACCACTGGGCTAAAAGTTAAGAGGGAGGGTGTCCTCCTCCACAGGGCCCTGATCTGGTAGGTGAGCTCTGAGCATGCTTACTTGATTGGGCAGTGTAGGCAAGATAGGTGGATGAGCTGATCTGCCCCTGGTTACTGCACCATCTGGGGCTTAGGCATGCAGATGCCTGGTGTGGGCTTCAGTGTGTGTGCTCAGAGCCAGAACCATGGTGTTTAAGGAACTTTAGTTACAAAAATATGGGTGCTTGCAGACTTTGGGGGCAGCTGAGTCAGGCCTTTGTGAATTCCAGGGAGGCCTAATTCTGGGACACCTAAATCCTAAATGCATCCGATGAAGTGAGCTGTACGAAACT
The DNA here is from genome assembly GCF_965140285.1 of Lepidochelys kempii. NCBI lineage: Eukaryota > Metazoa > Chordata > Testudines > Cheloniidae > Lepidochelys > Lepidochelys kempii. The sequence continues at coordinate 96,724,750 of NC_136380.1, read as the reverse complement.
TTATGCTCAAATAAATTTGTTAGTCTCTAAGGTGCCACAAGTACTCCTGTTCTTTTTTCTAAATCCTTTTGTGAATCTAGCCCAAAGAGTCTTGCTTCTGTTGCTATCTGAGCATGCCGGAACAGCCAAGGATGAAGTACTTCTCTACTAGCTCAGCTTATGGAAACGGAGAATTGTCATTATGTTGAAAAGGATTGGATGTTGTAAACATTTCTGTAAACTTTGTTCTAAACCCCTCTTCTTTGCTGCTGTATGTCCATTTTGAGAGTCTCTCTTTCTCTGGAGTTTCAGAGTAGCGGCCGTGTTAGTCTGTATTTGCAAAAAGAAAAGGAGCATAAACATGCATTCTGATGCATCCGATGAAGTGAGCTGTAGCTCACGAAAGCTTATGCTCAAATAAATTGGTTAGTCGCTAAGGTGCCACAAGTACTCCTTTTCTTTCTCTGGAGTGTATTGGCTCCCTCTGGTGGCTAATGAAAAACTTACTCTCTGAAGAAATACTTGCATTTGAAAGGCTGTGCTCACCCAAAGTCCTGTAACTAAACTTGTAGGCCAAGCTCTGCCAAAGTGAGTACCTAGAGTTAAGGTTTTTAGGCACCTAAATATGTGGCCTGATTTTCAAATGTGCTGAGCACCCAGAGAGAAAATTTGTGAGGAGGGAAAACAGTAAAAGGGAATGGAAAACTATGCATTTCAAAAATTGCAATGTGGAGAAAATAGCTCACATTAAACAACACTGGACAACACTTTTCTTCTCTGGCAGCTCTGAAATCTTTTGTACCATAGCTGAAGTGTTTTCAACTTGGCATTATCGATTTGACAGACCACTTTCCAGATCTTCTTTTTTGCCCATTACAGAGATTACCATAGCTCTTTTCCAGTTCATCAGGACCTTCTGTTTCCAGAGAATTTTTTAAAAAATGCAAAATAATTTGGTTTTGTGTCTTTGCTGCGTCAGAGTTCTGGGAGGGTTACTAATGCTAATTGGAAGACTGTTTCCTGAAGACTAAAGCCAAAGGAGTGAGGACTCCTATGGCCAAATTCAGAAGCGAGTTTAAGTTGAGAAAGAGAATAAGTTGATGTATCTTACACCTTCATTGGCCCCTAAAACATGTATGTTACACCCACGTAGGCTTCATATAGACTCCCCTAGACTTGGTTTTTAGACTCAGATCCACTTACCAAGGTGTAACTGACACCCTCCACCCTTTACACATTGCCTCGGAATTCGGTCTACTTAGTGTGAGTCTCAGAAAGCTTGGGCGCATGTCTGCATTTGAGCTGAAAGGTGTGACTCCCAGCTCGTGTAGACGTACCCACACTCGCGCTACTTGAGCTAGTGCCTAAAAGTAGCAGCGTGGCAGGTCTCTGCCTGAATATGTTTGCAGGGGGCCGGGTGAGATTATACTCGGAGTGGCCAGGCTGAGCAGCCACCTGTGCCATTGCGGATACATTTGTAAGCGCAGAGCTAGCTCGGCTGTGTCAGCGTGAGCTGGGAGTCACAACTTCCAGCTCAATTGTAGACACACCCTAAGAATGTCCAGTTTGGTGTAACTCTGACTTCAAGGGGCAGAGGGAGCCGTGTAGCAAGAAACACACTTGTGTATAATAAAACAGCCCCCATTCTACTTCAATTGACATCTTGTAATACCTTTTACTGGCTCCGTGGCATGTAAACTAGACCAACTTAGCTTCCCTGCCCTTACCAGTGAAAGGCTGAGCCAATGGACTGGAAAGTCTGGCCCGCATTTCTCTTTAGTCTTTGTCTTAGATTAGAGCTCAATTTTAAACTGTTTTATGAGCCCATGTAGAGGACTATACACCCCCAACTCTTTTGCATGGGCTACTTGCATTGCAGGTTACATTTTATGGAGCTAACCGTCGCCACTCTAAAGCCAGCACAGGTGGGCTGGCAGGGTGAGGGAGCCAGCAGAACCAAGGCTCTGCTCTCTCAGTATACTGGTCGATACGGCTGACCCGCCCCCTTGGGGAAAGCAGGTGCTTGAGGAGAAGGAGCGGCCAAGCTTCCTTCCCCGGTGGGACTGAATTGTGACACTCGGTGGGTCATAGCTTGGGCCTTGCTGGGCTCCTGAGGCAGCGCAGCTAAGTGAGGGGCAGATTACAAGGGACCAATCCAGCTGCTAGGGAGTTCAGCACTCTTCAGTGCGACAGCGTCCACATGCATAAGTTGTGATATTTACAGATATTTCCTACTTCCAAACCAATCCTGTCCTGGGGATTTTTTTAAAAGCGAAAAATGTTGGAAGCTGTTGGAACCAGAAAGGTGTTTATACGTGTGTGTATGTGTACTTGAATTGACAGGTCCTTCATTCCTTTACTGATGCCATCTTTGATGAGTGGATGAAACAATTTAACCCCTCTGACAATGCTTGGCCTCTGGAGCTGGCCCCTATTGGGCACAACAGGATGTTCAACATGGTCCCTTTCTTCCCTCCTGTGACCAACGGGCAGCTCTTTCTAGCTGCAGAACAACTTGGCTACAGCTATGCCATTGACCTGCCAGGTGATTAACAGACGTGCTAAAGGGATTGCAGAGTAAGAGACCGGGCTGCTCAAGTTTTCACATAAAGGTCTTCAGATAACTGAGCATTAAGAGCAACATTTTCATATGCACCTAAGTCACATTTTTCAAAAAGGGCCTAGGGATCCAAGCTGCCCAAGTCTCACGGAAAGTCAGCGTAGGGTGAAGATGGTAGTACTGTCACGGACACCAGGAATACAGCGGGTAAAATTGTCAGAAATGTGTAAGTGACTTAGAAGCCTAAGTGCCCATTTTCAAGAGACTTAAGGAGCCTTACTTTTGAAAATGAGACTTTAGAAAATGAGACTAAACTTCAAAAAAAACCCAAAAACAAAAACAAAAAAACAACCCAACCAAAAAACAGGAGCAGTGAGTCTCAGAGCATGGGGCAGCTCACATTGCAGGGGATAAAACTAGCAGTGTAGCTATTCGGGCTTCGGCTGGAGCCCAGATTCTGAAACCTAGGGAGTTGGGAGGGTCTTAGAGGCTGGACTTCAGCCTGAGCCCAAATGTCTATGCTGCTATTTTTAGCCCCGCAGCAGAACCCCGCAAGGCCAAGTCAGTTGACCCGGGTTCTGCGACTTGCTGCTGCAGGTCTTTTTCTGCTGTGTAGACGTACTCTCCAGCTTCTAAATCACTGAGACACTTCTGAATATTTTACCCAAAATAAGCTTCTGAGAGGGACAGTGAAAAGACCAAGTAAAGATGTTCTGCCATGTGGGGTTGGGATGGACAGACTGATAAGAACATACTGTGTTCTAGCACTTCACAATAGTGAGTATAGCTGAGACGGTTCATTTTTCCTTATTTTTCTCAAAGCTACCTAAATAAATAAAACCCTGACCCAAAACTTGCAAATTGTGCATAGCTAGGCTTTTTAACTCTGTGCTCCTGTCCCTCTTTCCATTGTCCCTCCTTTCTCATTCTCTCCATTTTTTACACTCGCTTCTTGTATCTAGTCTTAAATTAGTTTATAAACGTTTGCAGCAAGGATTGTGTTTTATTGTATATTTGCACATTGCCTACACAATGGAGCCCTGACCCGGACTGCAGCCTTTGAGTGCTACGGCAATACAAGTTATAATAGTCCTACTGTTGTTAAAGCAGAGTCTAATATTTGCTCCTCCTCCTTTGTGATTTTAGAAGCAAAATTATTTCCATTCTATAACTCAGACGTTCTTTTTGTATTTACAGGTTCACCTGAAGAAACACATGCTTGGGCTATTATGGCTGGATCCACTATCGGAGGAGCACTGATAGCTTCAGTTATACTAATTATGCTGCTTGCACTCTTTCAGCACAGAAGATACAGAAAAGGTTTTGAACCACTGATAAATGCAAGATTCAGCAAAAAAAATTATACAGAAGAGGCCTAGTGCTGTAGCATTGTGTCATCAGATTTACCTGTAGGAAACTAACCTGATGAGCGGCAAAGAGTCCTGTGGGCACCTTATAAACTAACAGACGTATTGGAGCATAAGCGTTCGTGGGTGAATACCCACTTCGTCAGATGCATTTATAAAGTGCCAGTGACATGTGCCAATATTACACAGGTAGGGAAGAGCAGAGGCTGGAGTAAGAGGTAACTAGAGCAAAAGACTGAAATTTTTTTTTGCTCTCTAGTACTGCCTTTAGAGAGGACCTATTTCGTCTGTTAGTCTATAAGGTGCCACAGGACTCTTTGCCACTTTTACAGATCCAGACTAACACGGCTACCCCTCTGATAGTTAACCTGATTAGCTGTTCAACTCTTAGCCAAGTGCTGAACTAACAACTTGACACACATTCCTTTGCTAGACATCTAGCGACATTGTTCTCATCTCAGAGGCCCTGTTCTTTTCCAGTCATTTGGGGTCATCAGTCTCATATCTTCAAACATTTTGAAACAACACACAAGGTACTTTCCTTTACATGTGTTTGCTTTCACACACACATGTGCAGCCTAAGCCAGGATAGAGTTTTCCTGTTGCCAAAGGTTGTTTGTAGTTTGTGATGCCTAGGTTTGGATCACATCATCTGAGAATCCCGAAGACAGAAAAAAAGAAAAACAAAGACAAATGCAAATCTTTTTCCTAAATGTGTTTCTAAACTAACAATACTGTGACAAGCAGAATTTCATGGACTATATATCTTTGGATAGTAGAGTATATACAGGCATAAAACAATATTGCAAATAAGTGATGTTTCTTTAAAAAAAGGACTCAAATATTCCATGTACGATTCTGCAAATGCTCTTCTGGGGCTAGATGGAATACTGTAAGGAATATGTGGGGACAGTTTAAGCCACAGAATCAGCCCTTAATTTAATTAACTTAAATTGCATAAGAACTAAAATAAACACCAGGAAACTCCCTAATTCAAATTTCCCATGTTCAAGTAAGTAATGAGCAGGAATTCATTTCTAACTAAACAGACACTCCTGTGCGATTTCAGTACCAGGGGCCTGTGGCAGAGACTGAATCCTATACCTGCCCTTCTGCACATGGAAACTTCTCAGATTATGCTGAGAGGAAAGAGGTGAGTGGAGGGTCAGACACAGCTGAAGTGGTGGGGGATTGCAGGAAATTGTCAGGAGATGGCAGTGTTATGAGTACCAGAGAAGCGGGGGTGAATGTGTGTTTGTGTATGAAGGGCAGAAATTAGAGCATAGATATGTAAGGACCCCACCTGGTCCTTCCCAAATGGCCTCACCAAACCTTTAAGGCCAATCCCAGCAGACAGAGGCGACACATGGGGGGTGGGGGGAGCGCTGTGCCTCTGCCTAGGAACCGAGGGACATGACATCGCTTCTGAGGAGCTGAGTGGAGCCAGGTAGGGAGCCTGCCTTAGCCCTGCTGCACCGTCAACTGGACTTTTAACAGCCTGGTCAGCAGTGCTGACTGGAGCCACCAGGGTCCCTTTTTGACCGGGTGTTCCAGTCAAAAACCAGACACCTGGCAACCCTAATGCTTACATGGACTGAACATGCTCAGTTACACTGCTGAAGCTGGCTGCCCTCACTCTGCTCCCCTGCCCCACCCCCAACCCCCACTGGCAGGCATAGGTCCTCTCTACAGGCATCACTAGAGAGCAAAAAAAAATTTCAGTCTTTTGCTCTAGCTACCTCTTACTCCAGCTGCTGCTCTTCCCTACCTGTGTAATATTGGCACATGTCACTGGCACTTTATAAATTCATTCACATTATGGAATAGCACATTATTTTACAGCCTCAACAGCTAAATTCTCAGACCAGAAAGAATTTAGCTCTAGTAAGTTCTCTGATAGGCTTCCTCTATTGGACAATGTCAGCTAGAGAAGGAGTCGGGTATTTCAAATTTCCCTCTAAACTTTGTAGGCTCTTTTCATTTCAACCTATACAGATTCTCCTACATTAATGACTTGAAAAAATGTTACTCTGAGTGTTGAAAAAACTATTTGCTGTAAACAAATCTAGTCCTAAAACATTTTTCAAAGCATGGGATATAGAAATTAAGCATCTCACCTGGAAAGATTGAAATGCTCTTTAGTTTTCCAAGCCTCTGGGTATGGGAGGAGGATTAAAACAGGATTTGATATTCCCATACTTCCCTCTTGCTTTCCTCAATAGTACATAAATAACTTGGCTTAGTATTGCATTTGTATCAGGGTTTTGCCATATGTTCTTGAGATCGCCTGTGTTCCCATCATTTATTAAGTCCTGGATGGATCTTGTAGGCTTCAGTGGATAGTATGTTATATTGTTGGAACTACTCACTGCTATGCTTTACCAATGGTATCTTTTATGGTACAATTTACTGTGTTGATTTCTAGAAAAATTAAGCCCTGTTTTAACTATCTGAATAAACATATAGCATATTAAAGGACTTAGCATTTTGAAAGTGGTAGTATAAATCTAACTGTAAAGCACACTGATCATGGAAGATATGTGCAAATCTTGTTATATACTTAGCGTTCTTTGCATACACATGGCCCTATTGTAATTTCTGCTAAATGCAAAACTTGTTTCTAAAATACTGACTTTGAGGATGCAGGAGTGTTGTATATGATACATTAAATATATGTTGTTACATGCAATGAGTCATATTTTAAAGTATGTCATCTTTGATTACATAAGTAAAATATCCTAACTCAACATACATCATTCAGTCACACGACGCATTGTAAATGTGGGGTTTTTTGGCTCTCCAATAGCTCTTTGTGCTCTGACTTACTATTAAATTTTCCTTAATCAATATCTATAGCATTCCAACTTTCACTGAAAGTTCTAATGTGCTGGAGAGTCTGTAGTAAAAAACACAAAGTTGCTGGTAGATTGTTTATTACCTATCTCGTCATCATTTAACGTGACGTACAACTGTCCTCACAAACAGAGCAAAGAGAAACCAATGTTGGAATGAGAGTTGAGCCAAACTAAATTTGTGAACCATTCAGTTGTACTTTCATAGGTTAGATTTAGATTCCATTGCTCTGTAAGGACCTCTTGCTGATTTGTTTTAAATTCCTGGTGTGCTGAATGAGGTTTAAGTGTTGATGCTACAGCGTACACAATCATCAGCACCAGCACAGGTCGGTGAGTAACATATTCTAGCTGCTGTGGACTCAAAAAAAGTACTGAACATAAAACTCCAGCAACCAATTGACCTACCTTAGTGGAAACAAAATACCCAGGAGTGGAGAACATTAAGGGCAACATTTCTTCCACTCCTGTGAAAGGATTTCTTTGGATGGAGCACTTTCTTCTCTTTCTTCCTTGCTGTCCAACCACTGGGGCTGAATTCTGGCTGGTGCTGTGCATAAAACTTACCATCAGGAATTAAGGTTGGAATCTGGCTACTCCTAGTCTGGCGCCTCTGAAACATGGTGAAGAGACTATCTGCCCTATGACAGGAACTGTGGATGGTCATTCTGAGGCATGGCCTAAGTGCCGATGGGATGGTCAATGTGCTTTATGTACATATATGCCCCGATCTGGCAGTGATCGATATACCCAGCCTCTCAGCCAAATTATTCCTATTCTTAGTGTGAGTTAAGCCCAAATTGGGGAGGTTGATACCATCACCCATTTTGGGGGTTTTCTACTTTATGGGGAGCGACTTTAATTGCTGCTGAGTATTTCACAGAAGCCCTGACTTCGTAGGAGACTGCTAGAGGGAAAGCACTGAATCAGGGTGCTCCCTGGCCACTTTCAATTCTCAGCTAAGGCCACCCAGTTCTTGAGCTGTGAACTTGCTCCCCACAGGCTCTTCGGCCATGGGAGGTGGCAGTCGCTTTATAGCACCACCCTTGTTTCCCACCAGCAGCCTTTTTACTCCCACAGGCCCCTGTGAGTTGTCAACTGGCAGAATGCTGAGAATGCTGTCCCATGATGGAATGTGCTACCTCCTGCCACCTGTGCGAGATGGAGTCCAAGGTGTGTGAGCCGCAATCTCACGGTGGTGGTGAGACGGGGAGCTACTTTCAAATTAAAATGCCATTTTCCCTCCTGGACGCAGGCCATTCAGCTTACAAGATAGTGCCTTTCCACTGTGCTAGCCTGGTGTACTTTCTAATGGCACAAGCTGAAAAAAATTCCACAAGCATTCATTCCCATTCTGCTTTTCTTCCTAGCAGCCTGCGGCTGGACTGAAGGGCAGTGATAGGAATGGGCTAGATGCAGTCAGGAAAAGGGCTAAAAATGTGCCACACTCGAGAAATTTTTTTAGACGAGACCTTCACTAAGGGCGAGGGAGTAAATCCAGCAAATGTCTGTGCTCATTCAGTCCTTGTCTGTCTGCTGAGAGAACCCACTGTGATGGTGTTTTTTGTGATCTGGCCTCTAGTCTCTCAGGAGTGCAATTAATGCATAAGACTTAAGTTCTGCCCATTATGTAATAAAAAAAAACCCTTATGCCAAGCAATCTAATTTCAGTCCCTCTTTGCCTATGTCCTTGGCATCATAGCTACAGCTTTAAAGCTGTCCTTATTGTCGCAGTTACTCATACTAATAGTGAAAGCGTGGCATAATCTGTTGTACATAAAAGCACTACATGCCCTCTTGTGGCTTACTTGAAAACCACCTGGAGACATTAAGTTCTCTGCCTCATTTTTCTTTAAAGTAATTTTCCAGTATAGCAGCTGAGGAAGGATTGTAAGGCAGTAGCTCTCAACCTTTTCAGACTACCGTAGCCCTTTCAGGCATTTGATTTGTTTTGTGTATCCCCAAATTACACCTCACTTAAAATCAGACATAAAAATACAAAAGCAGACACAAAAATACAAGCGTCATAGCACACTATTACTGAAAAATTGCTTACTTCCTCATTTTTACCATATAATTATCAAATAAATCAATCGGAATATAAATATTGTATTTACATTTCAGTGTATAGAGCTGTATAAACAAGTCATTGCCTGTATGAATTTTTAGTTTGTACTGATCTCAGGCTACATCAAAAGCATGAGTGTTGTAAAAGTAGGCAGCTATTTAGATGAGTTGATGTACCACCTGGAAGACCTTGGCGTACCCCCCAGTTGAGAACGACTGTTGTAAGGAATAACATTGCATTTGGCTCAGGAACAGGGCTGTATTGGATTCAAAAATTTGAACAGACAAAATTTACAAGAAGCTCTTTCAGGAACAAAGCATTATTCATATGCAAATAAGAAAGTGATGCAGTGAGTCTGTAACTATTTTGATTTTCATGCATGGTTGAGAGGGGTTAGCTTGATGGCCAGATCAACCTGTAAAAAGAGAGAAGAACATTTTATGCCACAAGCTGCAAATATTGGCAAATAGCTATAAGCTTTTTTAGTTAATGATGGCATAATTATCTTGCAGCTCCAAGTGGCTAAATCCTTCTGTAGGAAAGTTGATAATGAAAATGGAAGCTCTTGAAAAAATTTGTGAGAACCTGCCTGGTAAATTAAACCCCGCCCCACTAGTTGGGTAGGAATGGTCAGGGTTCTGTTGGGACCTCCTGGGAAAGCAGCAGCAGCCATGGAGCAGCTCCACTTCAGAACTTTCATTATGACACTGACTGGAGAAGTTGCAAAACAATTCTCAACCACCTGCTTTTGTTAACTTCTGCTGAATTTTCTTTGGGGCAGAGGTTTTCCAGCCACTACAGTGATGGAACCAAATGAGGAAGGGGAGAGAGAGACACACAAACACTGGGCATTCTTCTCAGTTGACAGGCGATTGTTTAAATGGAAAAATGTGATTAAAATCCATGTAACTATTTTTGAGTTATGCCAGGCTGAAAAATATCCTTCCTTACTGTGAAAAAAGAGGGGCCATGCTCTTATTATCCATTTATTTTACTGAGTGACAACAGCACGCTGGCACTTTTCAGAAAGACAGAAAGGCAACAGCCCTGCCCTGAAGAGCTAAGGCCTTGCAATGAGCTTCACACAGGTAGGCTGCTGGGCCTACATGGAACTCATTGCAGAATCAGGGCGACAGAGCTCAATCTTGCAAACAGTTCCTCCTGTGAATACTATTACTAACATGCAGCCGTGCCAACGGGAATTCCCAGGGAACCAGCAAACCTTTACTGGACAGCACACAATCAGAGAAGGAGAATGGTGAAAACAATGGGCTTGAGTGGCGGTATTAATCTGATGAAGTGAGCTGTAGCTCACGAAAGCTTATGCTCAAATAAATTGGTTAGTCTCTAAGGTGCCACAAGTACTCCTTTTCTTTTTGCGAATACAGACTAACACGGCTGCTACTCTGAAACCTGTCGATATTTTTGTTAGTTTCATGACTGTATGTTGTGTGCACATACATCTAATTCAATAGGCTGTGCAAAGACTTCTTGTTTGTCCAATGCTCTCAACAGCGGTAATGCACAAGTAGAATAAATAAAAACCAAGGAAACAAACAATTAACTTATCCTTTCCTTTGAGTTTCCCAGAGCATCCTTCTTTTCCCTGCCAATGTCTTTTAGAACTGGGATTTGCAAACTTGTCATCTGGGGGCCCACAGCTTACAGAGACTGCCCCTGCAATTCTCAAGCACACAGACTAGGTCCCTCTCGCACAGGCCTGTGTCATATTGCTGTGGGAGGTACAGCAACTATTCACATGGAAAAGTCAGACGGGGAAAAGATTAAGGCCTTTTTAGCTGCCTTTAATGCAGTACTCAGGCAGCTACTGAAACAACTGGGAACTAGGCGAGCTGGAACCATCTGATCTGCAAGACCTCTGCACACCACCAGCAAGTATGCCCTGGATAAGGGAGAACAATATAGCTACTGCTGCTGCTCACCACTGCACCTCCAGTCCTCCAGCTGGAGCTGGGTGGGCCAGGCAAGTTCCCACAGAAAAACCATCCTGTGTTCGGAAATGCATTTGTTTGGTCTGACCGCAGCTCCCATCAGATCTGTAGAAAACCAGGGAAAGATAAGGCGTGAAGGCCATTTTTGAAGCCAGATGGCCAAGGGAGGAGGAGTGAAGAAACTGAAGAGACTTAAAGATACCAGAGAACCATCAAGGCACATCCACAGTTGAGGAGTGGCAGACTGACGACCCTGTGGTGAAGGCTGGCATCCTTAAAACACAAGATAATTGATTAAATCAAAACCAGACAGGATGACCCTCTAGGAGGCATTTTGGGCCATCAAAAGATAATACCAATTAAGGAGTAACCAGTCACAGACTGACACAGAAAAATCCATAAACTTCAATGGCAAAAAAGACTATAAGAACAGGGTGCTTTGCCATGGGATTTTGGGTTCATCTTGCCACTACTCCAGGAGCATCGGATCACGACCGACAGAGCCCGGCTCCCCTGTGTGACTAATCTGGGTGGCCACCAGATTGATCCAGACTCTGGACTGGTAACTATAAACATCGACTGGTGGGACTGTGTGCATGGTGTGCATGGTGTGTGTGTGTGTGTGTGACTGAAAAGCATCTGCTAATTGCTATATTCTCAATAAATGCGGCATGTTGCCTTTTCCCCTATAAAAAGATCTCATGTGCACTGTTTAAGCATAACACTAGAGTTCATTGCACTCCTGGGATTCCCATTGGCATAACAGCTTATTGGGTCCATTAGCAAATGGCTTAAGTTAGAGCAGCTCTAATTTGTGCTGGGGACTGAAACGACTGCCAGAATTGGAGGTGGGAGCACAGAAAGGTTGCAGAAAACCTACTTTTCAGATGTACATGCACACCAGGTGTGCCAGCCCCTGTGGATTTAGGATTCAGCTCAGAGCTTTAAAAACCACACCATATTTGAAGGTAAAACACCAGTGTGACATTCTGTACCTTGGGGGACCACCCTGTGGTATCCAATGCAAAGTTTGTCATGTCGGGTGTCTTCGGAAGGCTCATGATGCACTGAGCATAGTTGTTATAATAATGTTATAGGTTGTAATTTCATGTATATAGTTATGAGGCTGAAAATGTGTCCTCATGGCTTAAAGCAAGCCCAGGCAAAACTCTCCAGCAGCAGAGGGGCTGTTCACACCTAATCAGGAAATGTATGGGACAAACCCAGCCCAGCCTCAGGAACAAAGAACACTGGCCTAGGCAGCAACAAAGGATTTGTTGGACTCTCGAGCGAATCACTCCCCTTCCCCGGTCTGTTTGGGACTATGATGAGGTAATGCTCACCTGTCTCTGAAGTGGGGCCGGGAAAGCCAAGAGGGAAGAAAGAACATGATAAAAGGGAGAGACATTTGTCATGTTCGCTCTCTTCCACCTCCATCTACAAATACCACCACCAAGTGACTAAAGAGCTGATCAAAGGGGAGAGCCTGGCTGAAGGGCAACCAGCCAGCCTGTGGTGAGAAGCATCTAAGTTTGTAAGGGCACTGAAAGTGGTAAGATCAGCTTAGAATATATTTTGCTTTTATTTCATTTGACCAAATCTGACTTATTGTGCTTTGATTTATAATCACTGAAAATGTATCTTTGTAGTTAATAAATTTGTTTGTTTATTCTACCTAAAGCAGTGTGTTTGGGTTGAAGTGTGTCAGAGACTCCCCTTGGGATAACAAGCCTGGTACATACCAATTTCTTTGTTAAATTGATGAACTCATATAATCTTGCAGCAGCCAATGGGCATAACTGGACACTGCAAGACAGAGGTTCCTAGGGTTGTGTCTGGGACCAGAGATATTGACTAGTGTCATTCGGTTGCACAATTCAAGCAGTAGCTGGCCAAAAGTGCTCACTCACATAGCTGGCAGCAGCTTACATTCTAGAGGCTGTGCGTGAACAGCCCGGGAGTGGGGGTTCTCACAGCAAAGCAAGGTAAGGCTGGCTCCCAGAGTTGAGGATTGGAGTGACCTAGCAGATCAGGGGTCCAGATAACATCAGGGGAATGTCACAACCAGCTTTTCTGGAAACAAGAAAATGTGGGATTTTTTACAGAATGACAACTTAGCCTTTCATTAAGACCAAATACATCTTCTCTGCCCTACGCTGAAATGCAATCTCAGGAAGACAAACCTCACGATTCTGCAAATAAATATTCCATTTTATGGATTTTCCATTTTTAGAACTCATCATTTTTCAAATGCCACATTCCAATTAAAACGATCTGAGCTGGGGCCTATGCAGAGAGATACCATAACTCAAATGTTCAGTTGCACTGTCTCTTATCTGCTGGCAGGGAGGAACTGTCCCCGGGGGGGCTGGACTGTAATAAAAGAGTAGAGAAAGAGAAGTACATTTCTATTAAAACTTGAAAGAAACTTCCTGGAAGAAAAAAAGATGCTTTTTTCCACCCTTGCCCCCTTCCTGCCCTATTATAACAGGTCTGCGGATTGACTACATCCTGTTTAGATGTATGCCTCATACTGTTATCCTGGCAGGTGAAACTGACTAGTTTTCAGTCAACACCTTTCTACTGTCTGTCTAGTACTTCACCCGTTGGTGTTTCTCCCTCACCGGCCATCAATCATTTGACAGCAGCCAACTCCTATTGATATAATCCATTTCAGTGTAGCAGCATACAAAAATGTTCTCTCTGTTCCTCTTTAATATTACACATTCATTTTACACAAAAGCAAAGTACGGTCAGGTTGTACTGAGCATTGTGAATGGGCATGTTAGGACATAAACAAAATAACTACTCAAAATCCTGACTGACAAATTGCTGTAAACTCACCTGGCAGTCAGGAAACAGCAAGCTGCTTTCCCCCTCCACCCCAGTCAATTCTGCAGAACAGAAATCTGTTCGTTTTTGTTGTGGCTGTCACCCAGATAAGGACACTTTAAATCATTGGGTTCTTCTGGAACAGTTCAGTGCACTGTAACTGTACATCAACCAATTATTATTGTGTGAGGAAACAAATACTTCACAGAAGTCAGAGAAGGAAAAGGCCCATTAGAACTTTGAGTACTTCGCCCTCTCAATGCAGAACTGTTTCAACAATACATTTTCTAGTGCTTCCCCAGACTAGTTTGAAAAGTACCCCATGATTATGATTCTACAACTTCCTATGTAGACTACGCTACAGCTTTGTGAGTTTCACTGGCAGAAAATGTTTACTACATGTCAGCCCAAATTTCACCTTTTTCTTTCAAAATGCTCTTAGGCCTAATTAGACCCTACCTTCTCCAGCCCAGCACAACATGAAATAATTCCCCTCTATACTATTTACGAGTATCAAATATTTGTAGATTTTCTCCCTCTCAGTGAGTCCTTCACCAAGCTATTCAGAATGTACTCTTTATTTTTTCCTCATAAATCAGTCACTGCAGCCCACAGGTCATTTTTGTTGCACTTGCCTGAACTCTCTCCAATTTGTCAATATCATTGTGGTAACATCTTGCCCAGAATTGAAAAGCGATATGCCCGGTGCAGCCCACCGCCCTGCTTTCCATATGCAACTCCAAATCCCAACGCACCCTTTTCTGCAGTCACATCATATTGCAAACTCATGATACGTGAATATTTTTCATTTGCCTATGCCATCCTTACTCCATGGCCTTCCAGTTCTTCTGATCCCTAGCAATGGCCCAGGAAAACAGCTAGTTAATGTCCCAATTTCTCCAGAACCAATTAAAAATTCATTTAATTTAGTAGCCTCTATGAGTTCACAAATTCATCTGTACTCATGCTATCCATTCTAGTGAAAGGAGCTGTATAACTGGAATATAACCATGATTTTACAGTCATTAAAACCATGTTATATCAAGCTATATAGCAGATTTCCTTTTTCACATTTTAAGACACCAGTACCATTTTCAGAGATAAAGGATGGCTCTCTACAGCAGCTCTTGTACTGCTACAGACTAAGGACCGAATGGCTCGGCAGCAGTTCTGCAGAAAAGGACCTAGGGGTGACAGTGGACGAGAAGCTGGATATGAGTCAACAGTGTGCCCTTGTTGCCAAGAAGGCTAACAATATTTTGGGCAGTATAAGTAGGGGCATTGCCAGCAGATCGAGGGACGTGATCGTTCCCCTCTATTTGACATTGGTGAGGCCTCATCTGGAGTACTGTGTCCAGTTTGAGCCCCACACTACAAGAAGGATGTGGAAAAATTGGAAAGAGTCCAGCAGAGGGCAACAAAAATGATTAGGGGTCTGGAGCACATGACTTATGAGGAGATGCTGAGGGCACTGGGATTGATTAGTCTTCAGAAGAGAAGAATGAGGGGCGATTTGATAGCTGCTTTAAACAACCTGAAAGGGGGTTCCAAAGAGGATGGATCTAGACTGTTCTCAGTAGTAGCAGATGACAGAACAAGGAGTAATGGTCTCAAGTTGCAGTGGGGGAGGTTTAGGTTGGATGTTAGGAAAAACTTGTTCACTAGGAGGGTGGTGAAGAACTGGAATGGGTTACCTAGGGAGGTGGTGGAATCTCCTTCCATAGAGGTTTCCAAGGTGAGGCTTGACAAAGCCCTGGCTGGGATGATTTAGTTGGGGATCGGTCCTGCTTTGAGCAGGGGGTTGGACTAGATGACCTCCTGAGGTCCCTTCTAACCCTGATATTCTATGATTCTCTCAAATGTTCTCTCTGATAGTGTTCAGGTACAAGAAGAACTGATCAGCACCTTCACTCATGAGTCATCTGAAAGCATTTCTGTGCTTTGAAAAATGTGTTACCTATTCTAGTGCTCTTTTTCACCGTCTCCCATTTCAGTGTATCTTCGTTTTGTTTGCAAGCAGATATGTCAGTATATCACAATGGGATATCCTTGTGGTAGTTCAGACATGTCTGTAACCAACAAGTACCAGAAATCTGGCAAGGGAGATGGTTTCCCTCATATTTCTAGACTGAGGAAACTCAAAACTTTGAATAGGCACTACCTGAACCATATCTCAGGTGATTCACACACATTTTGTTCCAAGAGGGTTTAAAGCAGGCCACTATTAATCAGTAGCACCTAGATTTTATGGTGGTAGGTGCCTGAAACAGGCATAATAAAATAATAATAATAATAATTAGTTTTATATAAGAACTTCAATTTTGCAGAATGTCTCCTCAGGCAAGCAGTAAAATTTTACACAAACACTGGCCAGTGAGCTGCTCTTCAGAAAGCAGTTGTTTTGTTTTTGTCTTCCTTTGTGACGCATGCAGAGCAAAGGTTGGTTTACTTTAGGGAAGAAAAAAGAATTCTGCAAAATTGCGTATACATGCTAATCTATATCATAAGGTTCTGTTGGATCACATTAAAGAAGTTCTGTATTAAAATCACAAATGAGTTTGATTCCCCAGAGTTTAAATTCCAGGGTATTACTAATTAAGAGGTCTCTTGGTTTTTGGTACTTTCTCTCCCTCTATGTGTGAAACTTGCAAGCTGCTAATTGTGTTAGTACATTCTAAGACAGAGTCTGTTCTCAAAGCAATTCACAGAGAGAGAGAGACTGAAAGCAATACTCTAACAACAGAAACAGCACCCAGAGACTCCCCGCCCTTTTGTTGTATTAACCATTGTGATTAAAATAGAGATAGAGGATGTATGTGGATGGATGCTTGGTGTGGATAATAACTGAATGATCAGGGAGGTGCCAGCCTAAGAATCCAGTGTCCATTGGCTGAAGAAGGCGTCAAGTGGAAATAACCAGAGGACCCCACCCGGAGGGCAGACTGGAATCCACCCAACAGCCTCAAGAATGGGAGAACCAAAGAACAAGATAACATCTTGGAGCCGTCAGGAATGTGCTATCTGCTGATTGATTCAGCAACAGCATGATGAAGCAATTCCCATAGACTGGCATAGGAAGAAATTCCTATAAAAATAGACTCTAAAAAGTGAGAACTTTGGGGTCTGATTCTGCAAACCAACTTCCAGGAGCATCAGATGAGCATCTGACAAGGCCCTGCTCCCTCCTCATGTCCAGGCCACCTGGCCAGTGGCTTGGCATGAGCAACTCTAAGGCTGGTAACTATGATAACAACCTTGCAGAACCTGTGTGTGTGTGTGTGTGTGTATGTTTGTATGAATGAATGTGAGAATAAATTTGAGACTGAATGGAATGTTATAACTATAACTAACTGCTTACTATGATTCTTTCTGTATTCACAATAAATGTGGTATTTTGCCTTTTTCCCTTTAATAAGATCCTGCTGGTTTTTATTTTATTGGTACAACATTTTGGTGGAGAATTGCGAAAGGGGGAATATTGGTAAAAAACCTCAGTTATTGTAAATATTGGTGTGCACACCGCCAGCTCTAGTGAGCTAGGCATTTCTATTAGGTTAACCAGACCTGCTGGCCTCCGAGAAGGTAGCAGGGGACCTGCTGGCCTCCGAGAAGGTAGCAGGAAAAACAGATTAAACCAGACCTGCTGGCCTCCGAGAAGGTAGCAGGGGACCTGCTGGCCTCCGAGAAGGTAGCAGGAAAAACAGATTAAACCAGACCTGCTGGCCTCCGAGAAGGTAGCAGGGGACCTGCTGGCCTCCGAGAAGGTAGTAGGGAAAACAGATTAAACCAGACCTGCTGGCCTCCGAGAAGGTAGCAGGGGACCTGCTGGCCTCCGAGAAGGTAGCAGGAAAAACAGATTAAACCAGACCTGCTGGCCTCCGAGAAGGTAGCAGGGGACCTGCTGGCCTCCGAGAAGGTAGTAGGGAAAACAGATTAAACCAGACCTGCTGGCCTCCGAGAAGGTAGCAGGGAGAAACAGGTTAACCAGACCTGCTGGCCTCCGAGAAGGTAGCAGGGAGAAATAGGTTAACTGGACCTGCTGGCCTCTGGGAAGGTAGCAGGGGACCTGCTGGCCTCCGGGAAGGTAGCAGGGGAAAAACGCATAGATTAAGCTATGATTTCAGAATCTAGGCTGTGTCACTTGCTAAGTAATACCAGCAGTGACAAAGAGATTGAAATATCCATGTTAAGATGTTTAAAAGAAAACAGGGTAAACCAGTACTAGAGGGAGGAATGGAGTCAGAAGGAACTCCAACCTCACCTTTTGTTAAAGAAATTACACCTTTTAAACAAATCCTTCAAAAATTTGGGCACAGTCCTTGGACTAAACAAGCCCTAGCTGATGTCTGCACTATTTCGGACCTAGAGGATAGATTGGCTCAGTATATCCTCATATACAAACCTTCTAGTGCTGCCAAAAGAGATGCAGCAGCAATTTGGTTGTTGTGGGAGGCATGTAAGGATTCTTCCCTCCGCTTGTCTTCATGTAAAGAGGAAAAGGCACAAATGGAAAAGGGAGCAGACAATTGGAAGGTGCTGCCTACAAATATCCAAAGCCAGCTGAAAATAGTGAAAGAGGCACTCCAGGAATACAAAAAGAGTGAAAAAGTTAACTCTGCAGAGGCTGGAGGGAATTAAGCAGTTAAACTTTGTATTTCACCCAAACAACTTTTAACCGAAAATGTTAAAAAGGAAAAGTGTTAGAGCATTCTTGGTTTCTTTGCAGCCATTCTGAAAGAAAAATGGGCCCTTTTCCAAAGGAATGTCTGTAAATTAGCCAGGCAAAAATAAACTATCTGATTAAAATCATTTGACTGGACAATTTAGTCAAATTTGCTAAAAGAACATAAGAGGGTTCTATTGGAACTTAACTGCGTCAAATGTATAAAGGGAATGTAAGATGTAAAAAACAGAGCAGTGTGGAAGGGATGTTGAAGGAAAAGAAAATGTGTATGTATCTGTGTGTGTGTAAATATGTAAAGTTCTAAGGACCAGTTAGTTTTGTTTTTGTTTTAAATAATGCCACTAAAAATCCATTTGACTCTTTAATTCAAAGTTGCAAAACTGACAGACCTTTTTGCTAGACACAGGTAATTAGTGTTGTTTGGCTTTGGGATTTGGCATTTAACCCTTAAAAGGTAACTCAATGCTTTACAAAATTTAAAATGTTTTTAAGTTGTGGCTGCAGCAGGGCAGTCAAAATCAGGAGAATATAAAAAAAAAAAATTTGGGATTCTTTTTGTTTGTTTGTTTTTTGTTTGTTTGTTTTTGTAACAAAACAGCAGATGAGAGTTGTAGTAAAAAAAAAAAATTAAAAAAAGACAGTGCCTCTCTGAAGCAACAGCAGGGGTGAGGTGCACAAAACAAAAAGAAGCAATGTTAGAAACACTGAGTCTTAAAATGGCTCTGAGTAATCAGACTGTCACTTTGATAAAGGTACATGAAAACTCTGTAAGCAAAAAAAGAAATAGTGACACCTTATGTAAAAATGGATCTGGATAATGTTATAGAAGTTAAACTATGGAAGGAATGTGCATTTGCCCCAGAACATGTGCAGGGTATATTGTAGAAGGGGCAAAAGAAATGCAAACATACCATGCTACTTAATTAAAATGCTATTAGGGCTCCAAAGGGAGCCACAATAGGTTGGGTTTTCTTTTTCAGATTGCTGTGTGTTTTGGAAGCAGAAGTTAAAAGTAATCAAAACTCTGGTGAAAGTTGATTGTGTCCCTTTTAAGATAGAGTCTCTGAGCTGCTGATGGCTTTAAATCCAAAAGCAGGAAGTTTCTGTGAAAATGCAAATTACCTAAATGATAAAGGAAGGAAAGAACTAGCAGCACAAAGGAGCTGCAGATAAAGGACATACCTAGTCAGCAAACAAATTGTCTAAATAAAAGGCATGGGATAACAAGATAATTTTAATAAATTTAATGATAATAAGTATCCCTGTAACAACATATAGTGTGTATGATTTTTGGAAAAATCCTTTAAGGTCGTATGGTAATGATGCTTCTCAGTTATTACCTGTAAATAAAACTTAAAGCTTAACACAGCAGGAAAAACATTATAAACTTGGTCTGCTGTATAAGAAGGAAAACTCAGGGATTTAATGACTAAACAGTGGGAGAATTTCCCCATAACCCTTAAAAGATAAAAGCCTTTGAAACCTGGCCTGCCTATAGAACAAAAACAGGAAAATATGGGGGCAATTTCTCTGTTTTGCCTGCAATCAGCAAGGGTATTTGTAAAAGAAATATTTTAAGCAATAATCTGCCACCCCAAAAGGGGTAGAAACATGTTTTTTTGTCTTTCAGAAAATCAGGAAAAGCTGCCAGCTGAAAAGCAACCCAATACCATGAATCTACTGTCACAATAGAAATTGTGTTCTGTGTTCTATGTTTTGTCTTGTGTTTTGTGTTGTTGCTAGCACTGTTGTGTGTTTAAAAAAAAAAAAATACTGAAGACCTGCAGGAACTTAAAAATAAATTAAGCTTTCTGTCCCAGCTACAGGACAGCCTGATACAAAAACAAGTACATGCCAATGTAGACTTGGTCCAAATTGGTCTGGGTAACCTAAAAGGCCAATGGAATCTTTAGTAATGGCTTAATACTACCACATGGCTTATCCATAAGAAAAAAAAAATATTAGAAATAGGAAACTACACAGCCATAACTATGGGATGCACTGAAATGCAGATACTTGCACTAGCTACTTTGGAACACAAAATGTTCTGGGTCATATTGGGAAATATTAAGGGTTTGATGCATTTGTTAAAAAAGAAAGAGATCATTGGTTGACACTTATCAATATGAATGGATGCAATATGTTTCCAGCATTGTAAACCAGACTTGTTAATGGGAGAAATTGTTGTCAAAATTGCACACCAACAGTCCCTGGAGGCAAAGGTATTGAAGGTTAACCCACTCCCCATATTACACATGGGATCCTTTTGGCTACCCTGGACCTTGAGCCAGTGGGCTGGGGAGGGAGGGAAGCTATTGGACACTAGAGGTTGTACCGAATGGACTCCTCAAAAGTGGGTGTGCCTCACCTTGCCTGTTGCCCCAGAACCTTGTAGTAAAGATGCATCACTAGGATCGTGTATGTGGCATGAATTGGAATCACAAACTCAAATTGCCTCACAGTACTTTCTCTTGAATAGGCTACATAGAAAGTGACACTGACGATTATAAATCTTAGTGTCAAAAGGGGGATTATGTTGGATCACATTAAAGAAGTTCTGTATTAAAATCACAAATGAGTTTGATTCCCCAGAGTTTAAATTCCAGGGTATTACTAATTAAGAGGTCTCTTGGTTTTTGGTACTTTCTCTCCCTCTATGTGTGAAACTTGCAAGCTGCTAATTGTGTTAGTACATTCTAAGACAGAGTCTGTTCTCAAAGCAATTCACAGAGAGAGAGAGACTGAAAGCAATACTCTAACAACAGAAACAGCACCCAGAGACTCCCCGCCCTTTTGTTGTATTAACCATTGTGATTAAAATAGAGATAGAGGATGTATGTGGATGGATGCTTGGTGTGGATAATAACTGAATGATCAGGGAGGTGCCAGCCTAAGAATCCAGTGTCCATTGGCTGAAGAAGGCGTCAAGTGGAAATAACCAGAGGACCCCACCCGGAGGGCAGACTGGAATCCACCCAACAGCCTCAAGAATGGGAGAACCAAAGAACAAGATAACATCTTGGAGCCGTCAGGAATGTGCTATCTGCTGATTGATTCAGCAACAGCATGATGAAGCAATTCCCATAGACTGGCATAGGAAGAAATTCCTATAAAAATAGACTCTAAAAAGTGAGAACTTTGGGGTCTGATTCTGCAAACCAACTTCCAGGAGCATCAGATGAGCATCTGACAAGGCCCTGCTCCCTCCTCATGTCCAGGCCACCTGGCCAGTGGCTTGGCATGAGCAACTCTAAGGCTGGTAACTATGATAACAACCTTGCAGAACCTGTGTGTGTGTGTGTGTGTATGTTTGTATGAATGAATGTGAGAATAAATTTGAGACTGAATGGAATGTTATAACTATAACTAACTGCTTACTATGATTCTTTCTGTATTCACAATAAATGTGGTATTTTGCCTTTTTCCCTTTAATAAGATCCTGCTGGTTTTTATTTTATTGGTACAACAGTTCCAGCATTGTCCCCATGTGTATCACTCTGAAGCCTAAAAAATCGGTTGAGTCAGAATGAAGTGATGGAACCAGTTACAACCATTTCTGAGAGCTCTTTTTGTCCAGCATGTCTCCATGTTCAATCATCACTGCATTCACAATCTGTTACTGTCCAGGTTTTAAATTCTCAGCCATTTTTTGCTTTTTTTACACACATGACTTTACAAATTACAACTGTGTGACAGCACGGGCTCTCAGCTACCAGTTCCTGAACACTTCAAGAAATGGTTAGTTTGGGTTTTAATGGAAAGCTGATATTCTCTTTTACCTTTCTGGGTCTCCCAGACTAGTGGGGGCATATGGTGGTGGGCTTCATGGGACCAGAGAGGTAGTTGCATTCCAGTGGTGGGAGAATTGATTCCTCCTTCTGTAGTGTTATCAAAATGACCTGGGATCTTTCTGGATACAAGAGACAACAGGTGACATTTTCAAAAGTTCTCAAAAGTGTAAATTCCATTTTCAAGTGTGATTTAGGGCTTTAGCAGCCCAAGTCACACTGACTTTCAGTAAAATTTAGGTTCCTAAGGGCTCGATTCACAAAGAGACCTAGGCATGTAGAAAATCATTGGGATTCACAAAGCCTGAGTTAGGTACCTAGGCCCCCATAAAATGTATGGGGAGAGATAGGAGCAGCAGAATGGGATCCACAAAAGGCAGCACACCAGGTTCCTTGCCTTATCTAGATGGTGGGAGATGCCAAGATGAGGGGTGTGTGTTAAGCTGCCCCTTTCTCACATATAGGTGCCCCCCTCAGTTTGGGATTCTCAGCTGCAAAGCCACTCTTGGTGTTAGGCACCAATGCTACTTGTCTGAGGAGGAGAAGCTCACTTTTACCCCAGTAGTTAGGGCGATCACCTGGGATGCCAGAGACCCACAGTTCAAGTCACCCCCTCCACCTGAGAGAAAGAAGGAATTTGAACTGGGATCTGCCATCTCTCAGGTGTGTGCCCTATCCATTGGGCTTGTTTGATAAGGAGGGGAGGTCGTCTGCCATCTCTCCTGCTGAAGTTGTTCCACTGTGGCTATATTATTTTAAAAATTCAATGGCACAAGGCAACTGGATCCGGTGTTTCCCACATGAGTGCTCTAATCACCAGACTAGAGAGTCAGGCTCATGCTCACTCTGTCTCTCGCCTGATGACTCTCTCGTTATTTATCCACAGTAGAACAGTGGGATCCTCTCTTCAACAGGAGAGATCAGGGCATACCCATAGCGGCACCAGTCCCACAGATGCAAAACCTGCAGCCAGATCTCCACTGCTACCTCCCTGCTCCCCCACAACACACCTTTCAAGATCCATTGATGCTACACATGCCTATCACAACATGTGGTGTACCCCATCCAGTGGGCTAACTGCCCCAATAACAACGATGTGCGTGAAACTAGACAATCACTGCGCTCTTGAATGAACTCACACAGGAAAATGATAAAAGACAAAAACACACAATCACCTGCGGGTGAACACTTTTCACAACATGATCACTCTCGGTCTGAGCTATCAGTCCTCATCCTCAAAGGAAACCTGCAAAACACTTTCAAAAGATGAGCCTGGGTGATTAAATTCATTACTCCGCTAGACGCTAAAAATCACGGACTGACCAGCGTCACTGGCTTTATGGCTTATTACAACAATCTCTAAACCCCCTTTTTGTCCTATGGCTGCAGAGCTGTTATTGTAAGGACCATTCAAGATAGAGTGGCTCATTATGTGCTAACTACTTATGCTGACCATAGGCACTGACTCCGTGGGTGCTCTGGGGCTGACACAAGCCCAGAAAAAATAATTGGGGGTGCTCAGCACCCGCAATTCAAAGCTGTTTGGTGGCTGATGGGAGGTGCTTGGGGCATGATGGAGAGCAGCAAGTGGGTGGAGGAGGAGGAGGGACGGGGCAGGCAGAGGCGGAGCGCAGGCAGGGTCTCAGGGGGACGGAGCCTTGGGGCAGAGCGGACATGGAGCACCCACCAGGAAAAATAAAAGTTAGCACCTGTGTGCTGAACAATCTGTTCCACCTTGCATTTTGCAGTGACGCTCGGAGTACCTTTTCCAGACCCGTGGAAGATCTCGGTGTGGCTAGAAAGCTTGTCTCTCTCACCAATGGAAGTTGGTCCCATAACAGATATTACCTCACCCACCTTGTCTCTCTAATATGCCATAGCATAGTGAATAGAGCACTCAACGGAGAGGTGGCAGAGCCCTTTTTAACTCCCTTCTCCTCATCAGGTAGAGGAGGGGACTTGAACACGGATCCCCCACATTTCAGGCAATTATCCTAACCACTGTGGTAAAAGTTACAAGGAAGGTTCCCCTCTACCTGGCTGTTTCTTTGCGAACTCGCACACAGGGGCCAATCAGGTAGGCAGGCTCAGGCCCTGCAGGTGGGGAGGTGCAGGAATGCCTATTCTCCTGGGTTTGTGCATCTCTGAGACTGAGTCATCTGAACACCTGACGTGTGGCTGCGGTGCACATGAGGCAGAAACATATGTGCCTAGGAAATGTTAACTGCAAAAAGGTAAGTGCCGAACAAGTTTAGGTGCCTACAGAGTTTAATGGCAGCAGAGCAGGGCCTTTTTGACTCCCAGTGGGACCTGATTCTGGGATTTAGGCACCTAAAGTGGCAGTTAGATGTCTAAATCCTTTTGTGAATCTAGCCCTAAGTGTCTCAATCTCTTTTGAAAACAGGATTGGCTTCTAAATCACTTGAACCCTTTGAAGGGGTTTTCCCTATATAAGAGTAGTAGAATGTGTCAGCACTTTTTGTATATTTCATTAGTTTTGTTCTAATGCACTCTTTTCAATGTATTGTAAGATTTGGCTTAATCTCCTGCCCCTCAACCGGGATTAGCACATTAGACTGGGAGTTCTAAAAGGGTTTGTATTTAACTGAAACCCATGTAGCCCAAGGTCCAGTGTGCTTCAGTAGCAGTGGTAGGAACTGCAAGTTGTGGACCCCAAACTTCTCCATGTTGGGAGTTCTGCTTGGTGTCTGCCAGGAAGTGTCCTCTTCCTGAGGCCCAGCAAGAAGTTTCAGCACTGAAGCTGGGAGCCTGAGGCAGGCAGAGAGGAGGTTGCTGGACTGTACACCTGGTCTATATTTCCTTACAGAATAAAACTTTGTTCCTCGTGGTTTGGCTGAGGGGGTCTGCTCTGAGGTGAATACGCACTGCAGAGCACACTGAGGACCCTCAAGCCCAGTCCCCCAAAGTTGCATGAAAAACCACAAGGCAGCAGGGGCGTCATTTTGGGAGGGTGGGGGGCACCTGCCTCCCCCAGGTTTCCTACGGGAGGGTTGCTCATGCGACACGCACCAGCCCCAGGCGCAGGGCCAGCTCTAGGCACCAGCAAAACAAGCAGGTGCTTGGCGAGGCACATTTCTCGGGGCAACATTCCGGCGCCGGCCATGCCGCCCCTAGAAATGTGCCCCCGCCGCCCCAACTCGCCTCCGCCTGCTCCGCTGAGCGTGCCGCTGCCACTCCACTTCTCCCCCCTCGCTCCCCCCCTCCCAGGCTTGCCGCACGCGAAATAGCTTTTTGGCACATGGCAGGAGAAGCCGCGCGGCGGCGCGGCCGGGAGAGTCGGCGGTGGCGAGCTGGAGTGGGGAGCAGTTCCCCTACCCGCCCCCCCCTCGTTACTTCCTGCCCTGCCCCCCACCCCCGCTCACCTCCGCTCCGCCTGCTCCCCTGAACGCGCTGCCTCTCCCTTGCCTGAGAGGGAGGGGGGAGAAGCGGAGCGGCGGCGTGTTCAGGGGAGCAGGCAGAGCGGCAGTGAGCTAGGGCAGGTGGTTGCGGGGGGAGGGAAGCCGCAGGAAGCAATGCGGGGGGGGGGGAAATGCGGCACGCCGGGGGGAGGAGGCGGGGCCAGGGATTTGGGGAAAGGGCTGGGAAGGGGTGGAGTTGGGGCGGAGCCAGGGGCGGGCATGAAAAAAAAGCGGGGGGAGGGAGGGAGCGGCCAAAAAGTTTTTTGCTTGGGGAGGCAAAAATCCTGGAGCCGGCCCTGCCCAGGCGGAGCTCTTCCCTGCAGTGC
Source organism: Lepidochelys kempii (assembly GCF_965140285.1). NCBI lineage: Eukaryota > Metazoa > Chordata > Testudines > Cheloniidae > Lepidochelys > Lepidochelys kempii. The sequence continues at coordinate 96,698,923 of NC_136380.1, read as the reverse complement.
CATGCAGGCATGTCCCTTCTCCAGGAGTCGGGGTTCTCTGGCTGTGGCGCCTGTGGTCAGCTAGTCTGCGGCACTAGCTCACCCGCCCCGCCCCCTTGTCTGCCTCCACCAGTCAGCTGCCTCTGGGGGCGGGGCAGGGACGGAAGGAGTCAGTCAGCGTGGGAGGGGGAGCACAGAGCCCCTGGTGGTGGTGGTGGTGGGAGCATAGGGTACCCCATTGGCGGTGTGTGTAAAGGATGGGGGAAGCACAGGGCTGCCACTGGTGGAAGGGTGATGTTGGATTCTGGGGAGGGAGGCTGGGGGGGAAAGAGGAGTTAATCTCCAGGGGAAGGGAGAGGTGAGGGAATAGGGCTGTGCCCTGATGGAGGGGGCAGTGAGTGTGGGAAGAGCAGCTGAGGGGGAACAGTCCCTGGGCAAGGATCCTGAGGGAGGGGGAGCTGAAGAAGGGTGGGGGACTAGGAACAAGTAAGTGGATCTTGGGGATCATTTGCCCTCACAGAAGCAGGGAGCCCCCTCACCTCTGCCTGGAAAGAGACAGGGGACAGATCTTTCTGGTCCAGAGCCATCATGTCCACTAAAGGTTGCAGCTTCAAGGGCAGGTGTGTTTCCATGCTGTGCTGCAAACTCTGCCAGCAGGCCCTGAGCTCACAGGGGATGAGGGCTGTGCTGTTGGCCAACACAGAGGTTCACCTGTACTCCACCGACATCCCACCCACCATGTAAGTCCCCTTCAGCTACCACCAGCAGGCATTTCAACAGCTGATGTTACAGTAGCACCCAAAGACCTTACTCAGTAGGCGTCCCCCTTTGTGCTAGGGCCCACACAAACAATTAAGAAGGTCCCACAGATCTCAATCTAAGCCTTATAATTCTACATGTCAGGCAGGGAAGTATTATTATTCCCATTTTGCAGCAATGGGAACTGAGGCACAAGAGTTTAAACACAGAATGGTACATTATATATATTCTCAATAATAAACAAGACTCATTTCCCCCCCCTCAACTTTAAAATGTGGCATTTTCTTGGTGTTTGTTTTTAAATATTCTCCTGTGAGAACTGGAACTCAATCACTATAGCGTTGTGTTTCAGAGCCTTCTGGAAACTAATTAGCCTTTAAACAGAAGTGCAGGAATGAAACTGAGAATGTCACTTTCACTCCTGTTTAAAGTCAGTTTCCAGTCTCCTATTATTTGTAGTAGGGTAACACCCCTAGAACCCGCAGCAGGTGCAGTATAAACTCACGGGGCCTTGCCCTTGTAGGATGTTTTCAAAAGTTAAAAGATCTATTCCAAGCTTGGTGAACTGCAAAAGGTAAGTAGCCTAAATAATAGAAAGTAATCTAGATTCTTCTACAGTTATTTCAATGATTGTATTCAAGAGTTAGTAACAAAGTAAGAATATACATTAAAATTTTAAACCTAACTAGTGTCACTTAAGTGACTTGCCACAAGATGTCAGAATGTGTTTGTATTAGAGCTGGAAATGTACTGCAACTCTGATCCCCATTCTGCTACTCTACCCTCAAGATGTGCCTAGCCAATGTCTTAGATGAGGGGTAATAAGGTTGCTCAATGGCATGTCTTGTATGTCCAGCCTGAGAAAAATAAATGTTTGTCTTTAAAGTCCAGTTGTGGTCAGAAAAGCAGCTCTGTAAAAATGTCACCACAATCAAATACACTTACTTTCTCTATTTCATGTCAGATCTGTTTATTTTATGTATACAAATATGCTTTTATTCTTAATGGTGCAGGAACCAACATCAGTCAAGGAAAGCAAGCTGTGTTCTGTTTGGCCTCATACATCAACAGAATTGTTGAATGCATTACTGGTGAAGATGAAAGAAGCAGAACGAACCCAATTTGGCTTTCAGGGTTAAGCAAGGGCAGGACTTAAAAAGTCTTTCTTGTACATTGATCAGATTTAATCTAGAGTCAGAGGACAAGTAACATGTTTCTGATATCTGTGTTAAGGCTTCAAAACTGATACCTCAAGGCTTAGGATTCGGAATATTTTGCTGTATTATCTCCTGATTGTTCTAAACTTACATATAAACTTAAAATATGGCTTTAAGTGGTGTTTGTATATTTTTCTTTCTTTATATAGGTATTACATACAGTGCTCCTATCAGCTAATTTCTAAGTTATTATCTGCAAAAATACTAGAGCTTTCAGGGGCCTAAGTAGCTCTTGGAATCATGGTTAAAATGGACTCCCCCCAAAGTCTAAATTGGCACCCTAAGGCAGACTTTTTCTACCTTGAACAACTTCATTCTTAGGATTGCCAATTTTGGTTGGATGTAATCCTGAAGGTTTCATCACATGACATATCTTTAATTAAAGATTCATCTCTTATTCCTGGATACTCCAGGACAATCCTGGAGCGTTGGCAACTACTGGGCTGGTGAACAAGTTGGGGGATAGTTATGCCTCAGAATGATTTTATTGCCTTTTAAGAACCTTTCCTGACAGTTAATATTAGTCATGGTAGCAGAGTCATTAGCAATAGTGCAGGGGCTGCCTGCTGTGTCACAAAGTGTGTGACAGGAACATTTGTGAACAGTCCCTCTGCTCAGTCCTGTAAGGATGTGCTGGACAGCATGCACTTTCAGCATATTCTTTGCACGTGAGGATTCAAAAATCTGGTTTGAAAACAGCTTCTCTAGGCAGTTTATGGCAGCCAAATTCATAGACAGATCGTGCCTAGACTTGTAACTACCTTACACTGGCCATTGGCAGCTGCTGAGAGTGCCTAAATGATGTGTTTGACTTTCTGGGCTGAGAAGCTGGGATTGCTGCTATCGGTAATACCGTCACATCCAGAGCACTTTACAGTATCTGCGAAGAACGTTTTCAAACAGTAATGAATTAATTAATTACTTCTTACAACCCCCCTGCCAGGGAGGGGAGTGTGATTTGATCTTGTGGATGCTATTCTACAGAGCTTTGTTTTGTGTGATCCACATTAAAACAAGAACCCTATAGGCTTCTGTAGTAATAGTGTTTTGGGCATTGGGTGGAGCATTAATGACCTAACAGTCAGAGGGATGCTTGTGAATGCTATGTCAAATAAGGATGGACAAGGAAATGCAGGTCTCTTACTCCCTTGGCCAAAGACTAGATATGATGATTGTGGCTAGTAGCAAAAAGATAGAGTTGTGAAGGCAGAAAAAATAAAAATGAGTCTTTCTTGAAAGTCAATAGCTGTTAGTATGTTAGAGTCAAATGCAGTAACTGAAATGGGGCAAAAAAAATAAAAGACCAGAATTTTGGATTATGATAGACTCTGCTTAATGGGCACATTCCCACATTCCTTAAAGAATCAAGCCCTAACTTGCAATTAAAATACTACTGTTGTTTTACTGTATGTACTCAGATATAAGCTGATGGCCCATGTATAGTAGACTTATGAACAAACTACCTTACACTTGCCAAGACAGATATTTATTAAATGGCACAAAAGACAAAATAAAATATCAACATAAAATGAGTCCTCAAATTCTCTGATTCAGAATGTAACTGAAAATCGTGGTTTTTTATGGTATCATTATCAAATGGTCTTCTTAGTTGTAGTCAAAGGCAGCTGTCTTCATTATTTTCAGTGGCAGCAATCCCTCGTAATAATCCCTTAAATAAGCAGAATCTGCAAATTCTGACTGAAATTTTAGACCTGATATCTTGGTTTATGTCAATATATATTGTATATTTTGAAATGGGGGCATGGGGCATCAGGGCACCTCCATAGTTCTTCATTTCCCTAACATACTTTAGCGTCACATACCTCACTCATGAATATAACTCATCCAACCCAGAGGATACTATAGAAAGAGAGGTTCATAAAAGATTTGGAAGATTCATCTTATCTCATCACTCTTCCAGTGCCTGTGAATCATGGGCTTGATAGACTGTAGAGAACACCTTTCTTATTCAGCTAAGAAGAAACCACAAGACACAAGCCATGTACTTCAGATATTTATTGTAGTCCATCAGAGGGTATTGAAAGCCCTGTTTTCAACCCACCAGAATACATTTCCTTCATGGAATAAAATGAAGGTGATAAGATGAAGAACGGGGAGAGCTGATGAACATGGACAGCTTTGTATTAAATAGAAATGAATAGGACAATTGTAATGTCAGAGCAGTTACAGTTTTATTCTTTTTATGGTAAAGCAATCTAACAAAACAATACCATAAAAATAGCTAGAATGAATAAGGCATGTCAAAGTCTTCACTGAGGTGTCAAGTATATATACATACAGTACTGAATATATTAGCAACAGTGTAAAAGATTGCCCCACACTTTATTACTATTGTTATTAGGAGCTAATAAAATAAGCATCATATATGGAGTTCTGCAAATGGACACTGAGGAAATAAGCACAGAACTTGCAAGCATCAAGCTTACTGGGCCCACTTCTCCTCCCCTTGGAGTCAATCACAAAATTCACATTGGCTTCAAGGGAAGCAGGACTGGAAGCCCATATGGCTTCCCAAACAAAGATATAAAAGGAAAGTGCATATTTCTTTGTGAACCCACCATTTAACTGAAACTTCCACTGAAAGGTGGTTTTCTGATCCTCCACCACTTGGCAACCCCATTTGGCCATGGATTGTAGGATTGTTTTCTAAAATGATCATCAGGGCTGAAGGAACTCTGGGAGGGAGTTGCACAACGGGGTCCCAGTCGGCTGGTGGGGAATGGTTTCCCCTTGGTCTATGCCATCCTCATACCCCAACAACCATCTCTGGTCAGAGACTACTTCAATATGTGCAACTGATGACTATGTTTTCCCAGTAAAGACTTTTCATAATAGCAATAAGGACTTTTCAGCTGAGTTCCTGATACCTCTGGATTTTGAGGTACTTAACCATGGATCCCACCTTTTAATGCTTTAGAGGTCTGATTATCTCAAGATAACAACACCCTCCACTGTATCTTTTTACTTAAGTGAGAAAAGTCCCACCATTTCTCCTAATCAGATTCAGACCAACTGGAAACAAAAATCTTCCTAAACATGTGCTAAAGTGTCTTTGCAGCAATACATTGCTAGAGAGTGTTTAGTATCTACTCCAAAATGTGACCTCTGGGGTCTTATCACCAGAACTAAAATATATTACTTAAGGTCGTCTTCACAAAAAATAGGTCTCTGATAGTGGTCAGGTGATTGTTGACTTGACTCTCCAACAAGTCATTACAAATGCTTATGCTTTAAAATATGCACACGAGTCAGCAGTAGAGTAACACTATGACAGAAATAATTTTCCCTAACACTTTTGTCCATGAAAACACACATTCATGAATATATGTATAGTATGAAGCAGGAAAACGAACAAGGTACGATCTGTCTGACACTGGCAAAGTTTGCAGGCAAAAGGCAGGGCAAATCAAATTATTCTTTGGGAGCATTAGTTATTGTCTCCATCTGTTGTTGAATATTTGAATGGGACCTTAACTCTCAAACTGTGCTTTAAGCACTTCAAGGGGCTTTTCCAAAGACAACAAAATAAAGTATTGATTTTGAAAATAAAATCTGTAGCCTCTTCCAAATGCCTTTGTCTAATAACATGATATTGCACCAGGCTTGGCTGCTTTGCCTGGAAAGCAAGATTTAATAGTACATGCGAATATTTTAGGAAGAAGCCCAGTTACAGACACGAGTTTGTGTTAACAGAATGTTAATGTCAAGGTGGATGAAAAAAGCAGGCTCAGCAAGAAAAATATAATGACTGTAAATAGACCCCCGACCCCCCAAAAAACTCTCCTTACTAATGGACAGGAACACAGCATTTCAGGGTCTAGCTGCTTTGTGGTTCCCAAATATACTGGCTTTAACATATTTGACCTGACAAATCATGAGACAAACAGGCTTGAGAAGCACAACATTAATAATATGCCTTGAGGGAAGAAATGACACTTACATTCCCGAGCACTGCCTTGTGAAACCCTTATAAACTTTCCTGTGCTGGACTTAGTACAAACTCACAGGTCAATGGAAAAATAATGGGCCAAGCAGTGCCTCTCTGAGGACATCTGGAAAATGTCAAGTGCTTCCCTTCCTTGTATTTGCTGAGGATTCTGAATTCATTTTTACTAGTCAAGCCTCCCTGGAGCAGACTGTTAGGAAGGGGAAAAAAGTGTGATTAAGAAAATCTAGTAGCTGCAGAGGTAATTTATTGTGTAGCTTTTCTGTAATGTAGTTCAGGCTCTTGGATAATGGGTAGGGAGAGTATGATTAGAAAGCTGTAATTCAGTTGAGGGGTCAGATGCTATCATAAGCAGTGAGAGCAAACCTCATGTGGCTTAGGCATGCTACCATCAGAATCCCAAAACAGGACGAGAGCTTTGATCATCAATATCTCACCCTATTCACTTTCTGGGAACATATTTTTTAAAAAATAGGTCATCATTTGAACAATTGTTCCAGCATGAAAATTGAGATTTTTTTTTTGAGGCATTAGTGAGCTTTTACATTTTTTGGTTCAAATTGAAAGCAAGAAATGACAAACTTTCTAATGGCAAAGCACAAAGATGCACAAGTCTGGGATGATTGCTAGGTTGTTGTTTCCTTTTTTCTTTTCTTGGTGTGGGTGTGGGTGTGGGCATACTTAACAGCACTGCAGATACTATTAATAGCTGCAGTCTTATTATTTTCCACAATTATTCTACAGTTGCTGTGAGAACTCTGTCAGAGACCCAAGCTCTAAACTGCTATAAAAATCAAATTCCAGCCCAGGCTTCTACTGACCTTTTAGGTCTCTGTCACGAAAGTGGCGGCAAAATAAAATCCTTTCAATGACTCTTTTATAGTGCATACTGGGTTGTGTGTGTGTATGTAAATGGGAATGTGCCCTCTCCGTAGGAATAAGAAATGGAAAACATAACAGGCACAAATAACGCTTACTTGCTGGAAAAGGAGGAGCCACAGCAAGCATCAGTCAGATGCAGAATGGACATATTAAGGCTACAGCTGTTGGTTCTGACTAATTTAAAAGGCCAGCTGCACAAAGGCAGATTGGAAACAGAGGATAACCCCGCTGAGGGGGCTCCATAGGAAGCAATCTGTTACAAAGGAAGCTGCACTTTGTTACTACGAGTCACCTCTACAAAACTAGTGAAAATCAGATATGTTCCATTTTTGTGATTATGTTGCTTTCTTGTGGCTATAAACCCTACTGACTGGCTAGCTAATGGATATTTTCCTGTTGCTGAAGCAGCAGAAACTGGTTTTTGACAAATGAGTAGAATTTACTTGTAACAAACATATTAAAACTTAACGGTATCATTATCTGAGTGCCAGTGTTCTCACTCTCCCTGTGCTATATTAATCCCCTTCTCTAGCATCTCTGCCTCTTATTGATGGGCCCCCTTGTCACATTAAACCTCGTTAAGGCAGCCACCTGTAGGGGCTGTGCTTCAGCCCACTGAAATGCAGCCCTTGACCTACCTCATGGCAGCTGCCATTACAGGACAGCTGGTCTTGAGTGCCGTTCTTCATGCCATGCATGTGCTGTTTGGAGGGCAGCCATGGTGAGTGTTGGTGGCCAGGAATTCATTACATAGTTAGCCACTAAAAAAGAAAAGTTCACAGCTGCATGAGTCTGGATGTACTGATGGGTGAGTGACTAAAGATAGCAGGGACCTGACCCTGCCTTGCCTTGCACCTTGTTTAATCATTTACATCTGTGCAAACCCGGCGTCGATTTGTCAGCACTTTACACTCAAAGGGGCATGGCCCAGATCCACAACGGTACTTAGGCACCCAAACCCGGGTTTAGGTCCCTAAGTCCTAGTTTGGCTCCACTGTGAGCCACAGAACCTTCATTAAATCTTGTAGGCACCTAAACACACTCGGTGTCTATGTTTTCAAGGTAAAAGTTCTCTAAGTGCCTATGTTTCAGCCTCTGGGCATGTGCACTGCTGCATCCCTCTCATTTAAGTCCCAGAGCAATTCACAAACTGGAGGAAGATAGATGCTTGGCCACCTAAGCTGTGTGGAGGCCCCGATCTGGTAGGCAGCCTCTGTGCATATCTATCAACTCAGGCTCTATTTGAAATCTGGTGGTGGTAGTGTCCACCTTATAACTTTTAGCCCAGTGGTCACAGTATTCTCCCAGCACATGGGAGATCCAGACTCAGTTCCCCCCATCTGCCTGATGGGAAGAAAGATTTTGAACAGGGATCTCCCACCTCTCAGAAGTGTACCCTAACCACTGAGCTATGGGATAGCCTGATACGGGATTCCCTCATTCTCTTCTGTTGAAGCTGTTCCATTATGGATAACTAATTACAGAGTGATTGGTGCAGGGAGACTGGGCCCCCCAGCTTCTCCCGCCTGCCAGATGGGTCCGCTGATCACTGCTCTACAGTTCGCTCCCTCTCATGCTCTCTCCCTGGCTCAGTGGCTGTTAAAGTATTTAGCCAGAGTGGAAAAGCTTCAACAGGAGAGACTGAGGGATTCCACTGCACTGGAATATTCCATCACTCAGTGGTTAGTGCACTGTCCTGAGAAGTAGGAGGCCCCTGCTCAAATCCTTTCTTCCCCCTCTCTGTCAAAGAATGCGGACCTGAATCTGGGTTTCCCGTATCCCGGTGGAGTGCTCTAACCACTGGACTAAAAATTATAAGATGGGGCATGGCACCTCCTCCTCCTCCTCCTGTTTTGTGTGGAGATATCTAACTCATTCCAATAAGAAGAGCCTAAGGTGCCAGACTCCAGGTCGGGGGTTACCATTTGTGGAGATAGGCACCTCCCTGAACCTATCTCCATGACAGAGAGGGGCTTAGGGCACATCCCTCTCATCAGCATCTCCCACTGGGTAGCTTAGGTTGCTCCTCACCTGGCATGCTGGTTTTTGTGGATTGCAGTCTAAAGTGCCTATCTCTCTCCCCCGGCATTGTATAGTACAAGTTGCAATGCCTACATCTCTCTGTGGATGTGGGCCTGGGTGCTGAGCACTGTTAAATATTTAGTCCTGCCATGAGTGCTGGGGACTGTATCAGATGACCTCTTGAGGTCTCTTCCAGGCCTATGATTCTATCTGGCTGACTCATTTAAGTGCCTAAATGATCCATAGAGGTATGTATAATGTATCCGTATAACATAACACTCACATATAAACATATATATATATATATATATATATATATATATATATATATATATATATATATATATAAAATGATATAATAATCATGATATAAACATAAACGGACAGACACTCAGGATGAAATTCTAAAAACAACCCCAAAGAGAAAACCAAAACATCTCACACAGTATTGACTGCAAACTTCTACTGTTGTTGTGGCATTTTGAGCTAATTCTGGTTTCAGCAAATTGGCAAATTCTCTGCTGGCTTTGCTGGATGACCAGAACAATAGGACAATCCAGAACACAAGGCAAGAGAAAGAAGCAATATTTTGCCACAATGGAACCACTGATGTAGAGTGTTTTCTAACAGCTACAGTAGTACACCCAGCTGTCTGAGTCTGGAAAATAAGGGGTGAAGTTGGGGGTGGAATAGATCCTGTCAAGAAGAAAAAGATGTGAACAGGATTTTAACTGTTATTATCTCCTCTGGCTGCAGCATGTTGCCAAATTAAACATTGATGCAGAGTTCTCCAGAGGCTATTTAGAAGGAAGATAGAAAGTCACCTCTGTGCTGTTTTGTGAAGTGAATATGACCAGCATATGCACTAGTCTTCATTCTAGATGAGCTGATGGGTTCAGGAAAATTGGCCATTCAAGCCAGACAAGATTAGGTGACACTGAGAAGTGAGTGAAACAAGGTGGAGAGAAATTGATAGCTGCCTTCTCTCTCTCTCCCTCCCTCTAATAGCCTGCAAACCGTGCTAAAGTGGGCGCAAGAAATACAGCATTTGTTGGGCAAAGCTTGTTTGTGTAATTCAGTTTGACCTATACTAAACTACAGAGTGACATGGGCAAATGGTGCTTAGTGCATTTCCTTAACAGACATTCATATAATTAGTCTTTAGTTTCCAAACACATATCTCCAGGGGTTTTCCCCGTAACTCATGTTTCTCTCAGCGATCTGGGGTGAGGTCAGTACTACCTTCAGCTACCAATCTGAGCATCAGCTGGGAAGATGGAACACCGTCTCATCCACTCCATTAGGGTAACAGGGATGTATAAATAAGGTCCGCTGTGGGCTTTAGAAGACAGCTCACTGGACACACTTTGGAAATGAGTCATTCAAATAAACTTGTCAGAAATGATGGGCTTTGGGGCTCACATTATTTGTGCTTCTTAGAATAGGGACTTTGGCATCACTTAGTTCTGTTTCAGAGAGCAGAGCTACAGCCTGGGACAGACAGATACAGGACAAGACCGTGTGCCTGTAAGGCCTAGCATCAGCCTAGCAAACTTCTCTGAGCTAGGAAGCCTTCAACTACCTGCACGTTGGGGAGCTGCCAGGTAGGCTGTAAAAAGTGTAAAATGAAAGCTATCTAGCCAGGAGAAGCCAAGCAAAAGCTGGACAGTGGTATGGTAACTGCCTTACTCCTTATGCAATCCTGTTGATTCTAACTCCTTTTCCTCTTTACATCAAAAACTTGCTGTGTTTCATTCTGAAATCGCTGCTTCTCCCAATTAGCCACCAACTATCCCTCCAGCCTTTTTGGAAGAACAAATAAGACCGCCTGTGGACAGAATACAGATACACTGCAAGAATTCTTGCCTCAGATGATTTGAGTGGGCGTGCCAAGTTCAGCGGAGATATCGGAGCAGCTCATGGAGGGACACCCACACAGCTGTCTAAATGACTGGCCTCTAAGGGCTGGTGACCATAGGTGCAGCACCCCCAGCACCTATGGTCACCAGACATGCTACAGCGGCACGGGTGCCACTGTGCTGACACAGGGCTGTAGTGTAGCCTTGCGCTAGCTTGGGAGAAGTTACAGTTCTTCCCTTCTCTGCTACTCAGAACTGAAAGTCAAATACTGCACTCCTTTCTCAGGTCAAATGCTCACTGACTTTTAGGGAGACTGGATTTGTCTTCCCTGGGAGTTTTGCCTAAGTAAGGTCCAAGAAAAGTCCGGTAGATTGCAGCTTAATGTATTTTAGCTGAAAGGAAAGAATCATAGAATCATAGAATATCAGGGTTGGAAGGGACCTCAGGAGGTCATCTAGTCCAACCCCCTGCTCAAAGCAGGACCAATCCCCAATTAAATCGTCCCAGCCAGGGCTTTGTCAAGCCTGACCTTAAAAACTTCTAAGGAAGGAGATTCTACCACCTCCCTAGGTAACGCATTCCAGTGTTTCACCACCCTCCTAGTGAAAAAGTTTTTCCTAATATCCAACCTAAACCTCCCCCACTGCAACTTGAGACCATTACTCCTCGTTCTGTCATCTGCTGCCACTGAGAACAGTCTAGATCCATCCTCTCTGGAACCACCTCTCAGGTAGTTGAAAGCAGCTATCAAATCCCCCCTCATTCTTCTCTTCCGCAGACTAAACGTCCCCCATTCCCTCAGCCTCTCCTCATAACTCATGTGTTCCAGTCCCCTAATCATTTTTGTTGCCCTCCGCTGGACTCTTTCCAATTTTTCCACATCCTTCTTGTAGTGTGGGGCCCAAAACTGGACACAGTACTCCAGATGAGGCCTCACCAGTGTCCAATAGAGGGAACGATCACGTCCCTCGATCTGCTGGCAATGCCCCTACTTATACATCCCAAAATGCCATTGGCCTTCTTGGCAACAAGGGCACACTGTTGACTCATATCCAGCTTCTCGTCCACTGTAACCCCTAGGTCCTTTTCTGCAGAACTGCTGCCGAGCCATTCGGTCCCTAGTCTGTAGCGGTGCATGGGATACTTCCGTCCTAAGTGCAGGACTCTGCACTTGTCCTTGTTGAACCTCATCAGATTTCTTTTGGCCCAATCTTCCAATTTGTTTAGGTCCCTCTGTATCCTATCCCTACCCTCCAGCGTATCTACCTCTCCTCCCAGTGTAGTGTCATCTGAAAATTTGCTGAGGGTGCAATCCACACCATCCTCCAGATCATTTATGAAGATATTGAACAAAACCGGCCCCAGGACTGACCCTTGGGGAACTCCACTTGATACTGGCTGCAACTAGACATGGAGCCATTGATCATTATCCGTTGAGCCCGACAGTGTAGCCAGCTTTCTATCCACCTTATAGTCCATTCATCCAGCCCATACTTCTTTAACTTGCTGGCAAGAATACTGTGGGAGACAGTGTCAAAAGCTTTGCTAAAGTCAAGAAACAACACGTCCACTGTTTTCCCTTCATCCACAGAACCAGTTATCTCGTCATAGAAGGCAATTAGATTATTCAGGCATGACTTGCCCTTGGTGAATCCATGCTGACTGATCCTGATCACTTTCCTCTCCTCTAAGTGCTTCAGAATTGATTCCTTGAGGATCTGCTCCATGATTTTTCCAGGGACTGAGGTGAGGCTGAAAGAGAACTGCCCTTCCATTACCTCTTTCCTCCTCAGTGACGAATTAAAACAGAAAAGGGCCAATTTCTGATCCCTTAGTAACAGAAAAACCCCTTCACCACTAGGTGCTGCCTGCTTCCTGAAAGATGTAGCCTGACAGATTTACTAGGGCTGGAATAGGAATAAGGGAATGGAGAGAGAGAGAGCACTTCCAGTGCACTATGAGACAAAAATCCCTCATGCATATGTGACTCAGCGTAATGCTGAAGCTGCATGGTTGGATACAGGTTAAAATTAGAGCTGTTCAGAAAAATTCCACAAACGTTTTTTCATCAGAATTTGCCAATCCATCAAAATAGACATTATTCATGGAACCAGTTCGATTTAAACCCAGGTAGGATTCTGTGGGAAACTTGCCTGGTTTCCTGTCAGCCCACCTGCTTGTCTCCTTTGCAACCTAGCTGGCAGGCTGAGGGGAGCCTGCCAAACAGATTGCCTCAGAGTCAGGGACCCAGGTTTCCAGGGTCTGTGGCTGGGAGGTAGCCTGCCAGGCAGATTGCCCTGGAGTCAGGGATCTGCTCCCTTTCACAGTGAAGTTTAAAATGTTTGGTTTTGGTTCTGAATCAGAATGCAAGCAATGTTCTCTGCAAAATGGAATTACCTTTCTCATTGAAATCTTGGCCTCATCAAAGTCAACGGCAAAATTCTCATTGACTTCAATGGGGCCAGGATTTCACCCATAAAATATAGCTCAGACACAAATTAGTTCCTTATCTGAAATGTAAAAACAGAGTTGTAAACTACACGGTCCATTTATTAGAAACAATAACTCTAGTCTAAGGGCAATTCATATTACCACTATCAAGTTCTCATCAGATAACCGTGCAAATAATCTGGGTCAATAAATAAGCCCATAAAGATACAAGAGGCTGCTGAAAAAGTTTCCAGCAGGAATATCTCTAAATCTTTTCCCTTTCTTATTTCTAAAAGTTTTGTTTTTAACTACTGCTTCATGAGTGCACTAGATTAGGAGCTCAGGCCTGCTTTCTTGTTTTTCCGTTTGGTTTTCTGTGCTGTAGAAAAGATGAGAAAGCGGTTAATAGCAAATGTCAGTTGTCTTTTGCTTTGTACTGTATGTTACCACCAATTCTAGATGTTTGTGTATGCTGTTTGCTCATTCAACAAGGGTGGATAATTGCACATTAATGTGATCATCACAGTGAGTGTGTCTGTGTAGAATGGAAATGTTACTCCATTCAGTGCATTGTTTGTCTTTCGTTAGTAGGATGTTAGCATTGCTCTCACTCTCTGACAATGTATTCACAACACTCTGCATCTAATCCTCAGCATTTTAATGTTCTGTCTCCCTTTGAAACTGCTTCAGCTTGAGGATTTCACAATGTCACTTGATACTGTACTCTCCTTGGCTCTATTCCTTCTTATTCATCAGGCATAGCAAAGTAGAGACTTTGTGGGTTAGTGTAACAAATGCCAGCTTTGTGGTTTTTAAAATTTGGCATTCTTGTTAATAAGTGCAATCCGTATGCATTCTTTTGTTTCCATAAATAAATTTGTGGCAATCTGATTTTCATGGCCGGAATCAATCTAAAACATTCTGTATTTGGTCTTAATGGATTTTCCTTACATGTAAAGTGAAAGGAGGAGAGTCACAGGAGAGGTGCTGTGTTTTTGTTTTTTGATTTTTGTTAAAATCAACAATGAAAAAAAGTGCTTAAATGGCCATTTAATTATATTGATATTTGAGCATGATCTTTGGGTTGGTTTGCAGCTAGGGACAAGTGATGCTTCTTGTGACCTGGCTTAGCATGTGATTTAGAGCTCTCCATGAACAGTTCTAAATTTTCTAACTATTGCATGGAAGCGGTGAGGGTAGGTTCAGACAATGGTGGGAGACTTGCATCTGTAAGGGTGCTCCACAGGACATGGAGACCATCCAGAGCTTGGCTGATCTTTACCATTCATACTCAGATGCTAAAAAGGTGTGGAGAACGATGTGAGCAAAGTGCTGCAATGATAATAACACAAGCTCTCTAGGGAACTGGGATATCTTGGCCTTTACCATGACGTTGTCTGGGGCACATTGTCAGAGTAAGGAGGTGAGACAGTGATTAGGTGAACTTGCCTCATATAAAATGGTAAGGGCCTACATGTATTTAATGGATAATATATACTTTACATATGAGCTAGCAATATATAAGCAAGTGCTACAAGCCATATAAATGTGGGCTTAGTTTAATAGTTTGGTTCATAAGACCTTTGAATACTCCTTTTTGGGAATGAGTGCAAAACAAAGCCATTTAGTGTACTAATTATCCTGTTCAGTTCTTGACATGTCTCTGATTTGGGTGCAGGACACGGCCGAGGTTACAAGGATGAAGATACAATGAAAGGTTAAGATCATCCTGCCAAATATAATTAGGATAAACAAGAAAAGTCCCCAAATCCCTGTCAAATATTCAGATGAATAGTTTTGTTATGGTTCAGAAGTAAATAAGTTATATAATTTAGGGTGTAATGAGGAATCTTATATTTGGTCATAGAACATTATTAATTATTATGTAATGAATCAGAGGAGCATGTGTTGATAAAAGTATGGTTTCATCTTGGGTATAAAGGACTGCACAGAGACTTAAGTCATTGTCTTTGTTTGTGTACAGCCATGTACTCAGCCAAATCATTGGTTGGTCACCCTCAGCTGATCACTGGAGTGTGGCACCTTGTACCTATGCTAAAATAAACCTTTGGATCTGAACTCTGAAATTAGCAGTGTTTTTTGTCTACTACAGCAAGCAGTGATTGTCTCATTTACTAGGGTCCTAAAAGTAACCCCGGGGCCTGGTTGGTGGACCTAAAAACCTCCTTTATAGTAGGTTCCCCCATTCCTCCAGTTTAAGATGAAATCACAATCCACTATTCCCCAACTTCCTCCTACTCAACTGCTGCGCCCCCCTGCATCTCCCCGACAACCTCTATGATACAGCGATGAGTTGTCAATACAAAAATCTGCAGCATTCTGACAAGGTGGGGACAGGGTAAAATAAATGGAATTAATACCAAAATAAAAAATACAGCATGCTGACTGCGCTATTCATTACCATATATAATTCATTCAAATCCTCCATTTATAAACTGTAAACAAAGCTGCACAGAACTTCAGGATTATGTGACACTAGAGGGCTGTGTAATCCAGAGATTTTGCCTCAGACTCTGGGTCCAGACTTCTAAAAAGTTTATTAGTGTCATTTATTCTCTCTTACTTTAACAATCATAAACAGAAGAGTATTATTTCAGTTGTGGCACACAAAAAACCACCAAAATACCTATTAGGAGTAAAGGGGCTGTAAGTAGAGGCACATTAAATGATCTAGATTCTTGCATTTATAAACACCACTATCTGTTATATTTCTTAATTCCCGATTTCACGTGTTCTGTTCTTTTAATAGCTCCTTTAAATCTCAGCAAAATGTGATTTGTGAGAGAAACATTCAAGCTAGGGAGTCTCCAACAGCTATGTGCTTGACCTCTCATACAGAGGGATCTCCATGTTCTGACATTACCTCACTTTTAAAAAAATAGTAGGAAAACAGATAAAATACTACGGGGAAAATTCACTCCTGGCATAACTCTAATGAAGCCAATTAAGTTAAACTAAAGATGAATTTGGTTCAGCAGAGCAGATCTTCTGCCAACTTCCACTCCTTTTGCTCTCTGCAAATTGAGCTGACACCTCCTGCAAGTCCCCTGCTGAGGATTCTGCTGGTGTGGGAAGATTCACCAGCAGGCATAGCTGGTCCCTATGTCTCCCTCCCTGCCAAAAAGACGTACTGAGGTGGGTGGAGGTGTGTGTTGGATCAAGACAGTGGGATAGGTGGCAAGAGCATGCGGGCTCCAGCTATGTGCTTCAGCCAGCAGGCTGCCCTAACCAGCACCAGAGCTAGTGCAGAGAATCAGGGAACCACAAGAGGCTTGTTTGCAAGCTACCCCAACTCTGCTTTACCCAGCAGAAGCTGGATGCAGCAGTGATAGTGCCTCAGTGTAGCTGGGTTGATTTCATTACATAAGCTTCTTGACAGAGCGTAATCGGGTGAAATTGACATAATTTACTGCAGGATAAATGCTGAATTGTAAAAATCAAATTGAATCCCTCATGTTCTGAAAGACGACATGTGAAGTGCAGCAGTGCAAGTAGGGGCCAGAAGATGTGTAGAATGAGAAGGCTGAGGACTAGGGGAGATTTTCAGAGAAATCTCCCTCATGTTCCACTGTATGTAGAAATCAATGAAAAAATCCAGAGGAAAGAACTTCTTAGTGTAGGGCTTACTGGGGTCAAGCAAATCTGCTGCATGGGTTGGCTTTAACTGATACGAACTGTGTCTACACTAGAGGCCTTACAGCGGCATCGATGCAGCTGCACCACTGTAAGGTCTCCTGTGTAGCTGCTCTGTGATGATGGGAGAGAGCTCTCCTACCGGCATAAGTAAACCACCCCCAGTGAACGGCAGTAGCTATGTTGATGGGAGAGCGTATCCCAATGGCACAGCGATTCTGTCCATGTAACTTATGTCAGTCAGGGGCATGTTTTTTTTACACCTCGACCAACAAAAGTTTTACCGACAAAAGTGCTAGTGTAGACATTGAGTTAATGAAGAAATTTAACTTTAGCCACTAAGTGTTCTAAAGTGAAACATGAAGATGACGGGAAACACTGCCCAGATCTATCTATGCAATGTATGACATGAACACAGACCCTGGCTATAAAACTGATGGTTTCTCCGCAAAGCATGTGATACTGAATTGGGCCAGCAATGCTGAATTTTATCAACTTTTAAATAAACAACAACAACAAACAAAAAATGGAATACAGGGTCTTGAAAACTGACATTTTGTTTTTCTTATTAGACAATATATTGATAGTAGTTTGTAAATATATATATATTGGTAAAAGTGTTTAAATATACTTTATCCTATTATGCTGTGTGTTTACTACTTTAATTTAATGGCTAAATTGATAGCTAATTATAATTTGATAAGAAAACGAAATTGGAACATATACGATTTACATGTTCAACATCTTAACTGTAATGTGGCTGGCTTACTTTAAAGTGGTTTCATATTTTGTCCTTAACAACTCTAGAATCATTATAAGAACCAGGAAGTATATTTGTAGCAAATCATTTCAATACCTCTGAGAATTTTCACAGAAGCCCTTTGTTTCTTGTTGCGGGGGGAAGGAAGGGTTTGATGTCTGCCTACTTGCTGACACTCATTTACCCACGCTTTAAAATAGCCTCTACACTCAGGTCATGCAATCTAATGCAAACCAGAGCCATATCCATGAGCCGTATCCATGTGGGCAATGATTATTAAAGTGGCATATTCTTGAAGCATTTGAGAGTACAATTGCCATCACAAAACAAGTCACACTGCTCTGTGCATTTCTATAGGCATTTCACACAAACTCACATGTCCACGTGAAAGCACACACACAAAAGGGGTTCTCACCCCCTTGCAACTTTTTAAGAAACGGACACTGGATATGTAAAAAGGTTGTCTTCTTTGATTCTTGTGCTCACCAGTCATTAAAGAGTTCCTTTCCAGAGCAGCACAAAAAAAGAAGAGCTGGTTGACAAAACATTTTTTTCCTTACAAAGATGTGTCAACCCTGAGCTTGTAATTAAGAAGTTAAAATCTGTGATCTCTATATATTTATATATATAAAAATAGATGATCATACTAAGACTAAAAAAGTGAAAGAAATCTCCATGTCAGTACTATATTTTTTTGTCTTGACTTTTTGTAGCACAGTACCCCTTGTGATACAGAAACTAATGAATGCAAAGGATGTAGTTATGTGTGAAACTCACGTATGGATCCAATCACTCTTAGCAGTCCATTAAAGTATTGTCAGGTTGGTGGGATAATGAACACAGTAGCAGAAAATTCTAATCAATGTCAAACCTGTGGCAAAAGGAAAGAGATTCTATCACAAGATATTATTTTCTGTCCAAACCCTTGAGGGAAGATTTGTTTAGCATCACCACAATTGTTGATGGGACGCAAGGTGGAAATCTGTGCCAATTATGTAATGATCAGTACTGAAAGAAGCTAGAGAAATAGTGCATCTACTCAAATTTTTACTGGGCATCAAGATTTAAATCATAAGCAACTGTAACATGATATTCTGAGCTTAGTGGTGTTACTATAATACTAAAAGACAAGCTTCTTTTTTCAGCCTCCTGTACCTTCATACCAATCTGATGATGTTGGCAGATGGAGTGCAAGATATTCACCATTGAAACATACTCTTATTGTTGTGTTAGAAAAAAAATCAAACTTCTTTGCAATAGTAATGATCATTTTGATGACCTGAATCACTGGACAGAAGCCCCTAGAGGAGGCCTGGCTGTCTGTGAAGAACTTTTGTCTTTTTGTTCCCCCCCCTTTTTTTTTTGTATTTTTGTTTTGTTTTTCTTGAAAATGCAGCAGCCTTGAGTTTGGCCTGATTTAGAAGGAAATTTGTTTTCTTTGTTTCTTTCTCTTTTTTTTCTTGTTAAGGAAAACATCACACCGAAAGATCCTTTTTACTTCTGCAGCATAATGCAGCTCAGAAAGTCTCCAGTAATAAAGATCTGAGAAAGAATTTTCTCAAGAGTGGACATTGTCTTCACAGATATCTTGAAAGAAACAGGAAGCAGTTCAGTCTGGCACCTGGTACTCTTTGGGAAAACAAAAAGGGAAGCAGGCTGTAGTACTGCTCTCTTCTCATAGAAAACTGTAAGTATTTGTGGCATGGTCCATTGTCCAAGAGTGTAAGAAAAGGAGCAAGTTGGCTGTTTTCGTAGCTAAAACACAGTCTCTCTGACCAGAACCAGGATTATCTCCACTGTCTCTGCAGTACAAGGATGATGCACATGATGAACAACGTAAACAGTGAATGGCTAGATTGGATTGCTGAAGAGTCTACTTCTCTCCTGTCTGAGTCAACAGGTGGTGCTTCCGTGGTGATGAAGTCAAACTCTGTAGGACAGATATCATCAGTGCAACCACTTCCACTTCCTGAGCCACTGGTTTCATCACCTAGCACAGGGAGGTAAGAAAAACAACATAAGAACATAGAAGTCAACCATTCATTCCTCAGATCCATTATTCTGACTTTCAGAGAAGTAGCCAACCCCTGATGTCTCAGAGGAAGGTGGAAAAGCCCACGACATACTTGGTGAATTGTGCAGTGCGCCAAGACTCCAATTCAGCAAATTTCTTTAGCCTGTGTTTAAATCCATCTCTATTCTGCAAAGCAGTCACTAAAAGTCACTGGAGTTTAAGCAAGTACTTAAGCTCTTGATGAATAGGGATGGGCTTAAGCATGTTCTTAACGTGATGACATGTATGCCCTAAAGCATAATGTATGTTGGTAACCAAAAGGTAACATAGGAAACAAGTATCATTGGAAAGCTTTAGAGTGCAGGCTGCACAGGGCAGAGACTGTGACTTTCTCTATGTTATCAACAGCACAGAGAACATGTTTGCTCAATAAATAATACTGTTATAATACAGTAGTAACCTTGCACATACACAGAAAAGGAGGTTCTCTTCTCTCTCTCGTACATCAGTGTAAAACAAGAGTAACTCTTTTGAAGTCAGTGGAGTAACACTAGTGCAGGTAAGAGACGAAACAAGAACTTTAGCTTTTCTCGCTCAACCCTCAGGCTTTCCGTTTAAGGTTGCTGAACTATGGCACATCTGGATTCTTGAATATATTAATTAGGAATCAAACTGCAATTTGGACCACTTCAATTTATTATGACTGTTTGCAATGATTCCTCTGTTTCATAAACTCATACCTTCTAAATGGGACAGTATCTAAGAGAGGCTTCCATTAATGTCAATTTGCTAGCATGCAACCAACAAGACAACATATCAAATAAAATATTTAAAAAGTAAATAAAAAAATTGGAAGATCAGAAATTACTTGACCTTGTATCATTCCATTATATGACATTAGTCACTATAGTACATTTAGTTATACTAATTTTATACAGGACATTGTGGTAACTCAGTAAAGAAGCATTGGTCTCTTAAACTTTTTCTGTACATGGATTGTAGCTCTCTAGCAGACCTAGCCTACAATTACAGTGACAATAGTACTACTAGCCAGCATGTTGATTGTCCTTAGCACACCTAATGGCTATTTGCATGATATTTTTTTCATGCATACTATCCTATCTCTAGTGAATCTTTTGTGTACATGTGAGCATAATGCTCATTGTTTTCTGACTCTAGAATACTGGAAGTTCTTCATCAAAAATTTGGGGAGGGATACATGATTTTATGTTATGAGATAGCTGGTTATTATTTATGAAGCACCAGCATGCTCAGGACTTTACAAACAAGCATGAAGACAATGTCCCTACTCTGAAGAATTTACAGTTGAAATGATTAAAAGTACACCTTTCATTTTATTCCTACGTTTAGGATTTTTTTAACACTTCACTCCCTTCCATTCACTTTCTTTTGTAAGATAACAATGCTTTGTTCTCTCTGTTGCATCTGCCCAGATCTTCTTATTGCATCACATCCAGATGTGTATTTGTCTCTGAAGTGAATCTGGCTTCTTTCCTGATATTTCCAAACCTTTCCTTCACCTGGTCAGCAGTGGCCAAGGCAGTTCATTGTAAAGAACTAGAGTTTAAATTTTTGATTAAGCAAAATGAGACTAAGGACGTTCATGGCTGAAGTTCCGCTGTATCAGATACTTAGACTTTGCGTACACGACAGAGTTTTTTCGACAAAAGTTATGCCGCTTTAATTAACATGCTGTTGCATGTCTACACTATGTCGGCAGAGTGCATCCAACTCAGAGCCATCCCTTGGGTAGGGCAAATCAGGGTGACTGCCCTAGGGCCTGCGCTTTGGGGGGCCCTGTGCTTCGATAAAATTGGGACTGTCCCAATATTTAGCCCTCTGTCTCGCGTCCCGACCGATGTACGATTGGGACGCCATTTGTCCCAATATTCAGGTGAGGAGGTAGGTGGGGAGGTGAGGCCGGCGGGTGAGTGGGGTGAGGAGGCGAATGGGGAGGTGAGTGGCAGGTAGGCAGGCAGGAGGGGGGTGAGGAGGCAGGCATGTCAGCGGACGGTGAGGAGGAGAGCAGTGGCCGGTCAGGTGGGGGAGAGGGATGAGGAGGCAAGCGGCGGCCGGGCAGACGGCAAGTAGAGTTGCAGGAAGGCTGATTTGTCCCAGGCCCCACACCCCCCAGGGATGGCCCTGTCCGCACTAGCAATTCTTGCATCAACACAGAGAGCAGTTGCACATTGTGGGTCCCACTGTGCAACTGGTTGCAGGGTGCTTTGGGACGGGTTTGCAATGCCTCATGGGGCAGGTACAGCGTCACATCATGCAGATTTCTCAGTTGCATTGTTCCATGGACATCCTTCTAGATTGCTGGCGACTTTTCAATGGAAGTGTATGTGGGGGGTGGTTGGAGGGGGAGAGTGTGTGGCAGGGAGCGTGTGTGTGTGTGAGAGAGAGACAGAAACAGTGTGCGTTGGGGAAGTGTGTGAGAGATTGGGGGAGTGTATATGTGAGAGAGACAGAGTGTGTGTTGGGGAAGGGTACGTGTTGGGGGAGCGTGCGTCGGCATGCTGTCTCTTGAAGTTCAGACAGCGGCATGAGGGCAAGGGGACACCTCCACGCATGAGCCCCCAACTGCACAGCACAGCAGTCTCTCTCCCCCACCCCCCACAGCAGCAGCCCACTCTGCCTGCCGGCTGATTCCACATTAATGGTTCTGTGATTCCCTCTGAGTTCTCCCACAGCCTCCTCAGCTACCAGGAGCGGCATCCTCAGGGGCTCTATGAGCTCTCCATGCTGAGGGATGTCAAAGCTTCCCGGAGCTTTGAAAAGGGAGGGGTGTGTGCCTGCAGGGCAACCGAGTTCAAATCAGTGAGCAGAGCGGTCACGGTGGGCATTGTGGGATACTGGGGGAGGCCGGTTATGTCGACATAACGGACAGTAGCACCTACACTGGTGCATTGGTGCTTTAACTTTGCTGCAAAAGGCTTTATGCCTCTCGTCGAGGGGGCTTCATTTTGTCGGCAAAACAGCAGAGTTCTTCTCCCGAAAGTAGCTTTGTTGTGTGTACACCTCTACTGTTTTGTTGGCAAAAGCTGCCTTTTGCCGACAAAACTGTGTCGTGTAGACAAGGCCCTAGTGTAACACTAGATAGAGAGTATAGGCAGTGGAAGAGGCAGTTTTCATGAGAGGCTTCAGACAGGAATTGGGGTACAATGATAACCTCAAAAAAGTGACTAGAAGGTACACCAATCCCTGTCTGAAACTTCAAAGAGCATGAAACAATGGGTCTGAGAGGTGGGAAATGCTCCAGTCATCTCACTCAGAGCCCTTTGCCCTATGACTTGTGCAGCCATGGAATTAGGCATTTTTCTAAAATGTCACAAAATTCAGCATTTTTGCTGTAGAATTCATTATTTTGTTGTAACCAGGCACCTGGCAATTTTCTCTCTCCCTGCCCTGCTGGGACCTGCCTACAACTGTTTCCTATTTTGCATTTTACCCACAGAGAGTAATCAGTTGGATTACAGTATAATGCTCAAATAAATCTGTTAGTCTTTAAGGTGCCATCGGACTCCTTGTTGTTTTTGTGGAAACAGACGAACACGGCTATCCCCTGATACTTGGATTACAGTGTGTGTTCTGGCACTGTTCTACAGAGCCAGGCTGGAGACAGGTTGATGAGCTAGAGCTGGTGTACAATTTACACCCAGAAAACAGGTGAGCAAGCTATGCAACTAGGTGGTTTAGTCCCTCGGCCCGCACCACTTCCTGTAGCCCCCATTGGCTTGGAGTGGCGAACCACGGTCAGTGAGAGCTGCGATTGGCCGAACCTGCGGACACGGCAGGTAAACAAACCGGTCTGGCGCGCCAGGGGCTTTCCCTGCACAAGCGGTGGACCGGCTTTGAGAACCACTGGTTTAGAGAATAGAGCAAACACTGAGGCTCAAGGATTTTGAGAAGATAAACTGCTGAAACTGACTATAAGTTGCCACCTTAGTCCTGTATGCATTTGGGTGCGGGAGGCAAGAATGGAGAAACAACAAATGAACACTGCAGCAGACTGTGGTCCGACTGTGCCACAGAGTACATGGGCATTTTTTAAACAAGGTGCTTACGGAAGCAGTGATAGACTCAGGCAGTTGCAGTGGTGGAAAGCTGGGGAGATGAATTGAAGCAGGAGGAAGGAGAGAGGCAAATATAATGCTACATCTTAAGAACAAAACAAAACAAAATTCCCCAAACATGTAATAGCTATAATAAGACATAAGCCTAGCTCCTCCCTGATTGGTTTACTTGTACATTTTATCTCTTTCCCCCACCCTCCATACTTTGTCCTCTTCTCAGATTATATGATCTTCATTTTATGGGAATGTGCTTGCAAAGGCTGTAGTGCATTTTGGTTGCTACCATAATCTAAATAACAACCTGCAATAATAACGACTAATAGCACAAACCCAGATCTGTTTAAAAAAATACTGCATGAGTCTGATCTTGAAAAGTATATACTGAAACCTTCTTATGAGGACCATAGAACCATATATGATTTTTCCTTGAAGACTTTTACTAAAGTGAAGATCGCGGAGTACACTGTATTCTCTGATTGAGAACTTGAATGTGGAACTTGAGTTCTAGTCAGTAAATGGTCAACCTTGAGAGACGGAATGATATCACTGAAGCAATTTTAGGATTTGTTTACGTGGGAAAGTTTCACCAGATGAACGAATTAATTAAATGGGTGCAAAGCTCCATGCGGACACTTACTGTAGTTTAACAGACAATTTTGACTTAGCTCCCAATCTACTTAAATTAAATTGAAAAAAACCATTTAAAACGACATAAGCGTGTCCACACTGTGGCATGCACCAGTTTAACTAAATCAGTGTGAGGCCTGGCCTATGCTTAAAATTGAGGTTGGCATAACTATAGTGCTCAGGGGTGAAAAATCTATACCCCGAACCCTGTAGCTACGTTGACCTAACCCCCAGTGTAGACACAGCTAGAATGCTTCCGTTGACCTAGCTACTGTCACTCAAGTAGATGGTGTTCCCATAGCACTGGAAAAGCTTTTTCCATTGCTATAGACTGGATTGGCACTATGAGGTTATGCCGGCATAGCTACAGTGATATAGCCGTGCCTCCATAGTCCCCATAGTACAGACATGGCCTAAATTCACACCTTAGGCTAAGCTGTTTTATGTAGGCAAACCCTTACATGGCTTCACTTTTCCAACCCAGGACCATCTGGAATAAGGTATACTTAGCAGATTACTATAACTAAGGAGAGTTATTAGAATTTATAATGGCCCCAATGTGGTGGGTTTATGAATTTGTTTGGACGATATGTTTGTTTGCAAAATCAGTTGCTTACTTGTATCTTGGAAGTTCACATCATTTCCATTGTATGCATTCTTCAGTTTGTTAGTCATGACTCTTAGGGCCATGATTTGTTGCCGTATGAAGGTGTCAGGCCTTGTGATGTCCACATCTACTTCGGGATTGTTGATCTGGTTGGTCAGCCCATCATTCATAATCTCAGGCAGGTATCTAGACAGCAAAATGAACAATTGGCTCAGTATATAATGTTTTATGGAAATGCGGACCATAGTGCAAATTCTATACTAAGCAATTTGACAGTATTAACTGTCTTTAACATTTCTTATAAAAATATTTAGAAAACTACTTTGTCAGTTTTACAGAGTCTAACAGCTACTGTTCTTTTTGAAGAGCTTCGACATATGGAAACAAAGAAGAGTTAACATCATCTGACTGGTTAACTCTGCGCACTATCAGCAAGTGCTCTTACCTCTGAAAACCACAGTTGAGATTTACTAGTATAGTGTAAAACTCTAAATGGCCAGATCCTCGCTGATGAAAACTAGGTTCCATTGACGTCAAAGGAGCTACATTATTTAGCCCAATATTATCTAGCTGATTATCTAGCCCAATATTCCTTTGTACTTTTTTTATTTTTATCCATCTTGTTATGTAAAAATAGTTTCTATCGCATATAGATCATTTGCAATGACAACTTTGGTCAGCTGTTGAAAGAGACATGTTATTAATCTTTTCCTCTAAACCCTTTTCTCCGACCTCCTTTCTTAATCATTGTGGGCAACCCCAATATCTTGCCCATCACATAGGCCTGTAAGCTGGGCATCATCTTCAATTCAGACCTCTTTCTAGGTCCTTGCCTCTAAGCTATGTCTAAATTTTGCCAATTCGTTCTGCTTAGTATCTCTAAGATAACATCTGTCCTATCCATCCATGCAGCTAAAACTCAACATCATCTCATGTTTCAATTACTGCAACACCCTTTTCTCTGGCTTTGACAAATGGAATCTTGCACCACTCACATTCATTCAGAATGCAGCTGCAAAGACCGTTGTCCTAGCCTGTCTCTTTGACCAGTCACCCCTCTCTTTGCACGCGTCCCTCCATGGGTTCTTCCTTCTCTATCATATCAAACATAAGCTACAGGTCTTCACTTTCAAGGCCCTTCATGCCCCATCCCAATCAAGATGTTGACTCCCACTTCTAATCAGCCCACACATGCTAGGCTCCATTGCCCATTTGTTACATTTTTATGCTTTCCCTCATGCTTCTCCCCATGCTTGGGAAGAGCTTTCAGAACATAGTCACAAAACCATGTTGTTCTCCTCCTTCAAATGTTTCCTTAAAACTCTCCTTTGCTGTGATGTCAAAAAAAAAACTTGATAACAATTAGACTGCTGGTACTATGATCCCACTACCTGTCAAACTTACCAATATTGCCTCATTGTGTTCTTGTATGCCCCTGGCTGTTTCTTGTCTTATACTTAGATTGTAAGCTCTTTAGGGCAGGACCTGTGTTTGTGCAGCATCTAGCAAATAATCCATGACGAGGGCTCCTAGGCACTATGGTAATACAAATTATTATTATTGTTATTATTGTTATTGTTATTATTAATAATAATAACAATACTAATAATTTGTATTACAACAACAACAACAATAATATATAATAGCTGTTGTTTAATTTGGAGATATATCTGAACACTAAGGACCTGACTTCAGTTCTCTAATGGACTGACAAACTCCCATAAGAGATAAGGACCTGTCACTTCCAGAACTAAATGCAAAACTAATTTCTTCAGTTCAGCTGCTTGTTCTATCTTTGACACAAACATAAACAAACAAACAAATTAATATCTTATAAATGAACCCAGAAATTTCTCCTAAGGCTGAGAAGGAAAGAGTTAAAATAGAAAAAACAATAATCATCTTTCTTTCTCTGTAGTAGGTGCTCAGATTCTACAGTGGTGTAGGACCAATAGACAGAAAGAGGCTGTAAGACAATAAGATTCTTTCCCCAGGAGAAACAACCAGTTACTAGCTAACAGTGATTTTAAGTCTAAGTATTTATTTTGAATACTCTGCATCAGAATTCCCGTTCATGACTGATGATTGTTCTGCTAATTATCTGATTCAATCCATGAGAAGCAGTGTTTGGCTATGAAATATGATGCATCAAATTGCAATGACTGATTTATGTTTGACTTCTTGTCTTATTGTGTAATAAAAGTAGAACCTAGTTTATGTGATATACTGAGTCCTGAATAAGTTTTCTATATGGAAAGCATATGAGTTATTTTGGAAGTTTAATGTAATAAGAGTTTTCTGGTAATTCTTTATTTAGGATGAATAACAAGTTTCAAATTCTGTAAATGGATCTGTGTGGCGGACCCTGGACCCACCCAGAGATCAGCTGACTTCAAGGGGATGTCAAGTGGGCCTAGTTGTGCTCTTTCACCCTAATTCATTTTAAAATCACCTGTAGAATCAGATTCACTCCAGGAACAGCCATGACATTCACAAAATGTTGGTTTGCTCTGCTATGATTGCTAGGACTTGAAAAGAGTCAAATGAATTACACACACACACACACACACACACACACACACACACACACACACACTTAAAAACTGTATTTGCCATAAGAAGGATGAACTTTCAAACAAAAGTGTTAAAGATATGAAATCAACAACTTTATTGAATTGGCTCTCCAAGATAAGACTTTATTCCAAAGGATGAAATATAGTGGCTACTGTATGATACACTTTCAGTTTCAGAATGGGTTAGGTTTAATGATTCAGTGCCTAATTTTCAAGTTTGGGAGCCCAAAATTTGGCATCTAAATCTATCTTTAAGTGCCTAAATCAGATTTGAGGTGACTAAAATTATTATTTAGGTGTCTTCATGCAGATTTAGTTGCTACACTTTAAGCACATACATCTTTAGTATTGCGCTGTCAAGCCACAGTTAGCAAAGAACTTAAGCATTTGTTAAATTTAAGCACACTTTAAGAAAGCCCATTGACTTCAAAGCATTTAAAGTTAGGTACATGCCTAAGTACCTCGCTGGATCAGGGCCTCAGTATTTACAGCACGTGAATGAAGTATTTAGATAATTGTTATCAAAGTGGCTCACCTGTTTTCTCAAAGGAAAGTCTCTTTTGAATGTAAAAAGCTAAACATTGCTACCCTTTCTTTAGACCAGGGATATAGAAGTTCAAAGTCGAAGGTGTTTTTCGAGTGACATCTTCCCCCTGAATGACAGCCAAGCACATGTTCTTACAAAAGCATTTTGATGTGTATGTGGTAGGGTTAAGTCACCCAAAATTGGAAGCAGTGGCAGGAGACCATTTTTGACAGAAAATTGGCTGCAGGGTGGGCAAAGTTGTTCAAACACAGCTGCTTATGTTGCAGTTCTGAAAGTGGAGCTACCCCTTTGGGTATTAAGCTTTGCTGCTGCTCTTGCGGTTAACCATCCCTTTTGGTGCATGGTAATAATAACAACGATTCTAAATAAAAATGGAATGGGAGAGGCTAGCCTGGATCTGTGTCCGATTATTTCTGTCACCTCTTTGACAGATGAGAAGCTGGACATTACTGTTTATTTTCGATTTGTTTCTTGCTCAGATACAGCAGTAGTTTAGTGCCGTTTACATTTTCTAAAATCTTAACCCATTTCTTCATTCCTCTTCAGCCTTTCCATACTTCTCACTTGCCTCAGCAGGCATGGCAAAAATGCTTTTTGGCACCTGTTATGCAAGTCCCACAAAGCTTGTTTAAAGTCCATTTTTTTTTCCAATATGCAGCTGATGTTCCAAAGTATTTTCTTTCTTTTCAAGACTAAAAATGGCTGATAATTCTTTTCAGATTGCTTACATAAACAAACCACAGTGGCCACTGAACAAAAATGGATGGGTTTTCCATTTCATGAATGACATCTGACTTAAAGGGCAGTGTCCTCCATCTTCTGCTGCTGCAGCAGCTGTTTACTTAACACTGGGAAATTCCACTCAGTAAGTGCTGTAGCTTTCATTGGTGTCTCGTCTTGTGAGGAAGACAAAACAAATGCAGCAGGGAGGTTCACTCAAGCTAGGATAATGGCAGACAAGCTTACCCGGCCTGCTAAGATAAAAAGGCACTTACAATTGGCTCACTTGGCCAAACAGACAACCCCATCTGTCTCTTTTCAATCATAGGGCAATCCCCAAAGGGACTGGTTAGTGTGTGTGTATGTGTGTGTAAAGGAAAAACAGCAGCAGCTGTGCTTAGGTGGGATATAAGGGAACACAGGGACTGGAAGGGAATGGTCCATCTGTCAAGAGCCTGGAAGGGGAGCCCCAGCAAAATTAGATTGGAAATCATACATTTATTAATAGAAACATTTTGTTTAGTTGCTGAGAGCTGGGCTTAATGCATTTTCTCCAATGGTGCTGAACATAGATGTCCACAATTAAGTGCATGTAAGCAGTGTCAGGATGAGCTCCACCCTGACATCTGGTGGTGAGGTGTGGCAAGTTGTGGAAAAGAACTTCAGGGGCCGATCTCATTTGCATAGGCACACCCACCACGCCTAGAATGAGACCATAGCTGCCCAAATGGTCACTTTGGCTGCTGTGGGATCCCCAGTGTCTCTGTTATTGGGGCAGGAAGAATAAATTGTTATTACCCTGATTATGGGAACTGTGCTTGGAACTGTACGTGGCCTTTTGTTATGATGGAGGGATTCACCATCAACTAAGTAGCACTCGCTAGGCAAGGGTCATGGGTTCCAAAACTGTGTGAATAGAGAGAGGCTGTGGATAAGTATTAATACTTGGTGGCATGGGCCCCTTGGTGAGGGCCTTACATGCTAATTGCACTTCCTCCTCTCTCCACTGTGGAATATCAGAGCTAATTTTGATTTCATTAGAAGTCTAGTTATAGGCTGCTGAGCTCACTTTGGGCTGACAGTGCACCAGCACTGTGGCTCCCCTACTACAAGCTGAATTCACCTAAGAGCTGAAATCACTGAGTGTTGTGTTAAGTAGTGGGGGAGCCTGAAGATATATTGTGGAGCAGTTTGCGGGACGGCTGGTGAAGCAGTTCGACGTGGAGCAGTGTGTGGATGGCAGGAGCTGCTTGTGGGCCATGGAGCTGAGCGAAGGAGTTCGTGGGGCGGCTGGCGGAGCGGAGCGCAGCTGAGCGAAGGAGTTCGTGGGGCGGCTGGTGGAGCGGAGTGCAGCTGAGCGAAGGAGTTTGTGGGGCGGCTGGTGGAGCAGAGCGCCGCTATGGAACTATGGGGCGGTCAGCTTCAGATCACGTAAGGTGCCTCTTACCCCCGTCCCATTTCCACCCAGGTTGGGAGGTAAAGCTCCGCAGATAAACTTTCGAACTCTGGGGCTGCCCTGACCAGGGACAGAGACTTTTGGGGCATTGGACTTTTGGGACTTTGGGTGATTTGGGGTTGCTGGACTCAAGAACCAAAGGGAAAAGGGCATGCCCCAATTTGCCTGGGGTGGGTTTTTTTTTGCTCATGGGTTGTGTTATGAATCCTGTTGGTGGTGTTTCCCCAACATAACACCACATTGTTTCTCTCTGTTATTAAAAGGCTTTTGCTACACTCAGACTATGTGCTTGTGAGAGGGGAAGTATTGCCTCTTGGAGGCGCCCAGCGGGGGTGGTATATATTTGTCCCAGGTCACTGGGTGGGGGCTCTAGCTGGTTTTGCATTGTGTTATTGGAATGGAACCCCTAGATACTGAACCCGGCCCTTGTTGCTGCCAACTCTGACGGGCAGAAGGGTTACATGCAGCTGAAACAAAGCTGTTGTTAGAAATGGGCCATTTTCTTAGTATAGACAATGCTCTAGTGCCTCACTTCCTCCACCCAACACAGAGAGAGCCCGAACTCTATTGGACCAGGCAGCATGTGCTTCCTCAGCTAAACTGGGTTCTGCAGGCGAAGGGAAGAGATGGGTGCGGCTGGCTGTAACTTCAGCATTGTACCATGGCATTTTGCTTGTCATGGTATTTGGGTATCTTAGTTTATTTCAAGGGCTAATAATTGGGATTTGGTATAACTGAATACTAACGCCTGAGACTTCTACAAATTCCATCTTATCTTTCATAACAGTCATCTGGGTGAGCAGATCACCAAGTGTCATTAAGACCTCACGTGCATAGAGGATAACATTGTTACCCAAGTCTCTTGAATTTATACCCAAGATACTTTTTAAAAACAAACAAACAAACAACATTTGTGTTCAAATTTTCATGACCATGAATATGAGATGTGATGGGGCAGCCTGCTCGGTACTTCTCAGAAGGGACTAGGTTTGACGTAGCTATCATTAACTTTGATTCTGGCTATAAGGTTTTTTTAGAAATGGGATTCCATCCATCTCATAAATGTTCCCAGTTCCATACCATCCAACTCCCACCTCCTCTGCCCCAATATTTACATTTGACCTTATCAAACAAATGCTTTTTCTGTGTCAAGGGTCATCATCATAACAAGTGCACCCTTCCAGAAAGTCAAATGGATCATTCCTGTAACTCTGCATGTTATCTGCTAATTGGTGGCCTTGGATTAAC
Source organism: Lepidochelys kempii (assembly GCF_965140285.1). Lineage (NCBI taxonomy): Eukaryota > Metazoa > Chordata > Testudines > Cheloniidae > Lepidochelys > Lepidochelys kempii. Next base: position 96,667,504 of record NC_136380.1, on the reverse strand, counting down.
CCCATCTGGTCTCACAGCAGTAGAGACATATCAGTGGATTTTAATAACTACAAGTGACCTTGGTGTTCTGCCTCTTTCAAAAGAAGGAATAGCTTCCATTTTCTATAACCTCAGTTTTATAACATACATTTTCTGGTATATGCAATGTTAGAAGGTGGATGTGTTGAATGAAACACAAGAGCCAATATCTATTTTGCAATTCTACAACTCTGTTTTCTTTGACCAGCAGCACCTAAGACACTGTTTTTTAAAAAATATTTTGTCTTTTGTTATATTTCCCTGTTCATTGCCTAGGTATCGCAGTACCTGGAGTGGCTCACAACTAAGAGTGCCAAACTCAGGTCAGACTGTTAGGCTACACTACGAGGCTTTTAGCGACATGGCTGTGCTCTCCTGCGGACAAAAACTTCCACCCTCCACAAGTGGCAGTGACTTTGTTGGCAGGAGAGTGCTCCTGCCGACAAAGCACTGTTCGCAGTGTCGCTTTTTCATCGGGCAAACTTTTATCATTCCGGGTGTGTTTTTTTTAACACCCCTGAATGATACAAGTTTTGCTGACAAAGTGCCAGTGTAGACAAACCCTTAGAAATCAGAAATCAGGGCAGCCACCGCATTGCGTACTTAAGCAAAAAACTGACATCCACTGAGCAAAACTATGCTACAATCAAGGAAAATGCTATGCAACTATCTGGGCAGTTAAGCAGCTTAAACCCTGTTCATATAACAAAAAGTTCACTTTAGTAAGTGACCCTGCCCCACTCGCATGGCTACACTGAGCTCAAGGAACTCTAGATTACTTCTTCGAAGTCTAGCCCTTCAAGCATACGACGTTGACATAATTCATATCAAGGGGAAAGGAAATATTGTTGCAGATACTTTATCGAGAATAGGGAATCCTTAAGATCTATTCAGAAGTGTCAGTGACACCCCTTTCATACATCAGCCTTTCATGCATCGGCGAGTGTGTGTGTGGGGGCCTCTAGGGAGGGGGTGAAGAGGTGCAAACAGCAGGTGGGGGGGCCCCTCAGGGGAGGGAGTGTAATGGCACAAGCAGCGGGCGGGGGACCTTAGGGGAGGGGGACGAGCAGGAGCAGGGCCTGGGGCAGAGTGGAGGTGGAGCATAGGTGGGAGGAGGCCAAGCAGAGGTGGGTCTCAGGGTGGATCATGGGACGGGCCATGGTCCGGGCGCTGGTGCCCCCTGTGCTTCTAGGGAGCTTCCTCTGCCCATGCCCTGAGAAGAGAGTCTAAGTGACTAGAGAGTCTAAGTGAAGAGAGTCTAACTGACTAGCAGACTATTACACTAGGGAATAGGCTACATGACCCAACTGTTTTTTTCCATCTTTAACTTCTGTGATTCACTCTGGAATTCAAAATCCATGCCTATACCTACCATGAGGGAAAAGGGAGGCCTAACACTAGCATGGGAGCCAAGGCAGAGAATAGGCAAGCATATGAATACAAAGAAATCCAATCCTTTATTTACTAACAGGCCAGCTTCTGCTGCCCTTATTCATGCTGACTCGTACTTTATTGTAGATACTAGTCATCATGAGTAAGGGTACATTTTATGCTACAATAAAGAGGAATGACCTTGCTCTCTAGGGCATTGCCAAATTTCACATATCCTGTTAATTGCATTTCACTGACACTTGGAGTAATAGTTTCTCTTTTGTTCCAAGTGCAAGCCTTCCCATGATGTAAATATCGCAGAAGGAAGGCTGCAAGAGAATTGCTCCTTTGTAAACTCAAAAGAAAACCTACCCATTTTGGATGGACCAAATCCTGAAAATTTAGGACAATATCAAGCCCTTATCTGTAGAGGTGCCTGGGGAAAAAGGGAGCTGAGTGGTAGTGGCCAGGCATGTAGCGGGACAGTTACCCCACTCTTGAGAGAAAAGGCCAGGCTGACTGGGGAAGCAGCCACAGCTGGGGCCATGCCCCAATCAGGCCACAGCTGGCCCTATAAAAGGGCTGTGAGGCAGGAGCTGAGTCAGTCTCTCTCTAGGGGTGGGGAGAGAAGGACCTGGCTGCCTGGGAGCAGGGTACTGGAGGTAGAGAAGTGCTGGGGAGTGGCAAGGGGAGCTGCAGCCTGGCAACTCACCAGGCTGCAGGCCTTGTTCAAGACCTAAAGAGAGATAATAGGCTGCAGGTCCAACCCCTGTCTTGCCAGTGATGAGTGGTTTACAGACTGCAGTCTGCCCCAGTGAATGGGGGATAGATGATGACTGGCAGTAGCCACTGAGGCAAGGTGGGGATAGAGGGTTGGGGGTTCCCCTGGGAGAGGAGACCCAAAGTGTGGGGGCACTGCCAGGGGGCAGCACCCCAAGGTAAAGGGGCACTGGGGTCTGGGAGGGACATGGGGCCAGTGTCAGGTGAGACACTGGCCAGGAGGAGGTGCGCCATATGCTGGAGAGCTAATTCCTGACATGACCAGCAGGAGGTGCTGCACCTGTGAGTCTTTGCTTCGCTACAAGGCACGTAGGACAAAAGACTAGAATTGCTCAAGGAAACCAAGAATGATTTTAGCAGGCATGCTTTAGGGCTCTTTTCAATAGGAGCAGCATGCAGTCTTTATTAATGTGTGCTTCATGGAGCAACACACACTAGCTAGCTTCCTTTTGACAGCAGAGCACACCTGCATGGGGTTGTAACTTATGAAGAACTGCTACAATAATAGCGATTGTGGAGGAAGGTGATTTCAAATTTTACTCTCACACGGTCCTTTTAAGATGAACCTAGTAATACATGACATGGCTACAGCACCACTGCATGTAGTTATATATAAACGTTCCTGATATTGTTCTGTTAGCTGCCATTTACCTCCCTCACAGGCTTCAGGGGGAATGGGGATGGGGTCTAACAGCTAAGCATAAAGAAAAAATACTCCTGGCTTTGGAGAGTAGATTTATACCAGTTCTTATCAAATCGCGGTCCATGGACAACCCACAGTTTGCAGAGCCCTTTGGGCTTGTCTGCAAAATGAAACTTTTGACAATTAAGCAGTAGGGGATTAAGACATTGGGAGGGGAGGTGGGTCCATGAGGGAATCTTTCTCTTAGAAAGTATCTTGCACAATGGAGAAGCTGACATACGCTGACTTATGACCTATTAATTTTTTTCATAGTTGCATCTTAGGCTATGTCTACATTAGGACTTTGGTTGCTAAAACTTTTGTTGGTTGGGGTGGTTCTTTTCATATCCCTGACCAACATAAGTTTCACCAGCAAAAGCGCCAGTGTGGAGAGCGCTATGTTGGGAGGAGAGTGTCTCCCACTGTCACAGCTACCGCTGCTCAGTGAGGGTGGCTTCGTTATGGCGATGGGAGAGCTCTCTCCCACCAGCATAGAGTGGCTACACAGGATACCTTACAGCTGCAGCAGTACAGCCATGCCTAAGTTTCATAGTGTAGACATAGCTTCAGACAAAAGACATCCTGTTCAGTTCAAATTTGAACTGGTTTGTTGCTGTTTCTGTGGCTGTCTAATTTTCATCCACTAGCTTGTTTCCACAAATAGGTAATGGTTAACAAATCTACAAGGTGTGCTAGAAATTGTATCACAGCAGTACGGAACTGCATTCATTGGGCACTCAGGACTAGAACTGTGCAAAGGACTGAATTTTTGGTTTGCCAGCAGTTTAAAAAAATCAAAGAAAAAATAACTTCAGGTCAACCTGACCAAAATTTGTCACAATTTTTTTCTTTCATGTATGAAATACGTTGTTCAACCCAAAACAAAGTGTTTTGTTTCTATTTCAGGCATCTTTAAACATTTTAAAATATAAAAAGCAAAGGTAATTTGGAAATGAAGGACGAGATTCACCAGGAGACTTAAGTGCCATTCACAAAATCGAGGAGGAGCAGATAGTGCTGCCACCCCTTTACAGCCGATAGCTTTGAAACAACAACTTGAACTAAAGTTCCCCCATCCCAGCTGAGTGCCCCAACTACTCAGCTTTTGAAATGGGCATCTGTCAACTCTCCTGTTGAAGCCATTCCACTCTGTATAATTAATTAAATAGTCATTGGATCAGAGCATGAGTGACTCTCTAGCCTGCTGGTTAGGGCTCTCACGGGTGGGTGTTCCAGTTCCAGTGAAAAACCACCACAGTTTGGGTCTAGGGTTTATCATTCTTCCTCACCTAAATCCCCTAAGAATTTAGCTTTAAAAAAATCAAAATGTTTCAATTTGGAAAGGTAAAAAAATAAAAACCTTTTCTTCCTGACCAAAACAATTTGCCAAAATCAACACAAATTCATGAAATGTTTTGGTCAACCTGAATCTGTATTTTTAGGTGAAAGTTTTGGCCAGAATATTTTGCCTAGCCCTACTCAGAACCCATAGCTCTTCCCTTCACCCCAGCAGCACTCATAGGTGTTGCTAAACCAAACTGTAACCTTCCCTCAATATGCTCCCTGATCCAACCTGTCCATCACTTTCTCAACAATGTCTAGACACATCTGTTTCCCACTTGCTGACTCAATCTGTGAATTTAGCAATCTTCCAGCAACAGTCCTGCCACAAAGTAGTGACCCAACCTGACTTCAAAGTTGAAAAATTGCTGAAATATGACAGCAGATGCCTAAAGCCACAGTTCCACAATGATGCGGTGTAAGGTCAAGCCTTCCATATGAGGCAACTAGGAAGGTTACATTTATTATATCCAGGCTATTTTTCAGTTTTACTCAACCAATAACCAAAAGGATCGCCAATAAATAGTAAAATAGAGCTGAAATTCCAATATCTGCTATATCCTAAGAGAAGATCCCAAGTGTAAATTGCTTCACTGTTTGTCGGTCACTACACAGGGACACTAACAAGTGCTAACGGGCTCTTTGAGATCTCAGAATAAACAATCCACCTGGAATCTAACTGATGAATAGTCTCCATGTTCAAATCCTGACACAATGTGCGCATTCACAATAACTCACACTCTAGATTTAATGGCACCTTGATGGTAAGTGCTCCTAGCTACTAGCTTTCCTTGGCAATTACTTGTTCTGCCCTATTTCCATTTCATCGCTGTAAGTGGTTTTATAAACAAGCCTTAGAACACATAACCAGCTAACCATTCCAAGGCCAGATGTGGAATTAGTATGCTACTATTTGGGGAGGAGTCTTCCTCACCTAGCTTTGGTATGGCCATTCCAGCAGTCCTCTTCATTTGACATGCCAGCTGTCACTCTTTCATCCTTGCAGATAGTATATGGTAAAGCTGACCAGAACTTTTTTGAAAGCTTCAGTTTTTCTTTAATGTCTGTTACCTGATCAAGAGACAAGAGGCATACTTGGTTAAAGAGGACATCCATACTCAGTCATTTTTAAGAAAAGAGTGTTTAATTCCATACTACTTGATGGTAGAGGTTAAGAAGATCAATGGTACTAAAAGTCAAATTCCTGTACTTCCGAGCAAGGCACATTGCATTTGGGTTGAGTAAGCACGAATAATCCAAGACACCTTTAACTCACTCTTCTTCAAGACAGATGTTTTTAAACAGAGAGAACATTTTGTTCTTCCCTATTCTCCTTTTTGACTGAAGGGTTCTAAATTTCATCCTCCCAAGCATCAATCTGCATGGTATTCTAATAAATGCCAATTCAATAAAACAGTGTTTCATCAGATACAATGTCTCACCCATTGATCTACTTGGTTTTTGTAAATTGTCTAAATAATTATATTTAATTCTACATGTCTAGCTTCTAATAACTGTTGAACTGGTAGTGAACATATGCAAAGTACCCAAAAGCTGTGAGTAAAATGCAATAGATTTGGATGTCTGAGGCTGAAAAGATTATATATGTGTGTACGCATGTATCCATCTATATAACTAGAGTCAGATAGATATTTATATGTAGGCCTCAACTTCAAGAACTGATAGGACAGATTTAGAACACGTTGCTGAAGTTGCAAGCTCGCTCCTGTGCAAGAGATTGCACCAGTTGGTATAAGCCAGAAAACTAGTGCAAACTTGCTTTCAACATGTATTTGATGAATGCTCAGACTAAAATGTTATCAGTTTTTGTTTTGCATTTGGTTTACAAGAGCAGAATCTATAAATGTAGCTAAAGGGTAGGTTACAAAAGATTAATGATATCATTGGGCCTGCAATGGCTGTTCTTATGGAAACAGATACATTTTATATGAAATGTAATAGGATTATGGGGAACTTGTTGAATAGCTTTCAAAGGAAATCACTGAGTTTTATTCTTTAAAAAACAAGAAATAAAAGCTCTCTGTTATTCCATTCAGTTTTAAGATAGGCTTTTCAGTGGTTAAGGTACAAGATTGTAGTTGGCTATTTATCTCTTTTCTCTTTTGTTTTGAAGACAGTGTAGCTCTCTGAACAAATGCCCCACATTGCTGTGTAATGCTGAAACTGTGAAATGTCACATTATACTGCAGGTGATAGAAACATCTGAGAATATTGCATCTGAAGTACTGTACACATTTTCAACGGTAACTGAATAACCAAGATTCTAAATAAGTAGAAAAGTATTTTGCTGCATGACTTGTTGACAATGCAATGACAGAGATCTATATAAATCTACTCCAACCCTAGTTGTTTAGTTTTAGTATCACACACTGCAGCAGCATGTGCAAGCCTTTTAGCTCTCAACTGGGGAGCCCTTTCAAGCCAAAAATTTACACACCAGATTATCGACACTGGACAAACCCTCAGCGACTTTGTAAATGGTGTTGAGTTAAATCAACACTGTACACTACAGAATATTATATTGATTTCTCCTGGTCCTTGCTGGACCTTTTGGGTCCCTTGGAGCAGAGGGCCTGAGAAGTGACCGGACAGGAATTCCTCCCACTCCTGTTTGTCTGGGATTGAGGGACAAAAACTGAGATTTACTAGTGACTCAAAAGGAAAAGGAGTACTTGTGGCACCTTAGAGACTAACAAATTTATTTGAGCATAAGCTTTCGTGAGCTACAGCTCACTTCACTGGATGCAACTCAGCTACTCAAGGCAAGCAGCTCTGTTAACCCCCAGCTGCTCCCATACCAAGGTGTAAATTCCACAGTGCAGTAGCTTGGATAAATTCTATACAACACTGTCTGGTTTGAAATGGGGGGAAAATAGGCTGCAGAAAGCAGTAACTATTCCAATAAACTCCAGGAGTTTAAATGCAATGGGAGAACATTTCTAATCTAATGGCTGTGACTAACTCTTTATTTAGGCTCACTGTGATGCCTGGTGTGCAGTTATTTACAGAAGTATTGCCACTGACGACATCAACAGTGAGCACGAACTCTCAGGAGGAGTGACTTATCTGAGGAATTCTGGTTCTGACCCCTGAAACTTAGATCTTGATACCCATATGAAAAAGAAGATGGCTGGTAATTTAGGACTGTACACTTTTTTTTAATTTTGAGTCACAATAGAGTAAATGTCCTTTGGAAGGGGCTTTTCTTTCATTCACCCCTTTCTGAAAGGCTTCCCTTCTGCTGTGCTAATCCTGAGCTTCCATCTAATTCTTAGTAAATTCTCACAGTATGATAAGGGATTTTAATGGAAGTCCCATGGCTCAAACCCTGGAGAAGGTTTTCAGAATATCCCTGTAAAAATGAACATGAGGGGTCCAGCTCCATTGTTGTTTTTGCTGTTGTTGTACATGTACTCTCTGGGCGTGCACTGCTTTATACTGCAGAGGAATGATGGATTATTAAACTTTATAATCATGGAGATTTTTCTGCACTACAAAAACAGACAAGACAAAGTAACAAGAGCCTGCATATAGCACTTTGCAAACATTAACTAATTATTCCTCACTGCTTTTCTCTGAAGTATTATTTTCTCTGAAGTATTGTAGATGGGGGAAATGACAGAGAAATTTACAGAGAAATGACAGAGAAATTTAAAGCACAATCCTAGTTCTTATATAGCACTTTTTTCTATAGCTCTCAAAGCACTTTACAAAGGAAGTCCATATCGTTACCCCCATTTTACACACAGGTAAACTGAGGCATGGTGACTTGTCCAAAGTTGCATCAGTTGCCAAACCAAGAACAGAACCCAGGACTCCTAAACCCCAGTTCAGAGTATGACCCACTATACCACACCAGCTACCAAGGGTAACACTTGCCACACCAGGAACCTGTGCTCTCCAATAACGTAGTCTCTTTCCTATCAGATACTTAAAAGAGGTGATATTGTAGTGCTGTAATCCCCATGGAATGGCAAATGTTTTGTTTCTAATGGTCCCTACTGCAGATACAATTTCTTAAAACTCAGATTATGTAAAGCTACACTCTAAAAATAAACATTTAAATTGTATTAGAATGGGGAGTGTGGTAATGAATATTTTCACTTGCTGGCTATGTCCTTCTCTAGCCCACTTTACTCTGACATTGCAGAGTGTTGAATAAGGGCATTGACACAACTCATCAAATCTTTTATTCTTTCATACCACTTTCCTGGAACTTCTGCTCATCTTTTTGAAGCATGGTAGCTATAGCTGGACTTGACAAGCTCAGCTGCCCAGCTGTTCTTCCCCCATGAAGCTAACCTTGACTTTGGATTTTCTGGAAGTACAGTGCCATTTCTGTTAGCCATTAGTGAAGGAGGAAATGGTGATACAAGCTACTTGAGGTTCCCTTTAAGAGACGGAGCGGAGGATGATGGTCATGTTTATTACAGGAGTGGGTGGGTGAAATTTTGTGGCTCACAAAGTACAGCAGGGTCAAACTAGATGATTGTGATGGTCCTTGCTGGCCTTAAAGTCTATGAATCTGTGTTCAGTCACATGGTGTGAAAGCTGAGTGGATCAGAGATATATTTTAAATGTAAGTCAAGTAGCCTTAAAATACTGCACAGAATTAGGGAGACATAATTCTATGGAATTCATAACATTTTCCTGTGGGTTTCGGGTGACTTTAGTTGTGAGGTCATCCCAACCACATCAACAGAGAGTCTCCTGTTAGTCGCCACAGTTATGTGTTCTCCACAATAAAGCTTTTGAATATCAACAGCATTCTAAAAAAATACATATCAGATGTACAGTACCCCTAAGATGAGATAAAAGCCATTAAGGATTCAGCTAATATTTCTCACTTGTGGCTTATGAAGTCAGACTACTGTAGCCCACTTAGCGAGCTGTGGCTTTTTAAATTATTCCTTGGTATTTATTATTCTGTGTGCTTTTCATCTGAATTCAGGATTATCTTTCAAGCTCCGTTAGACTTTTATGAAAACATTTAAACAAAAGGCCTATGTAATTTTGATATTTTATATCGTCCGCTTCCACTCTTTCTAGCAGGGATTGGCATTCAAATATCTTTGAATGGAATTAATCTGATTCTTGCTTGTCAGACTCCAACATCTATTTTGAACAATTCATCCAAACATTATTTTGAAAGTGTTTATTTGAGTTGCAGCAGCTGTCTGTCATAAGAAAAGGGACTTACAAATTGCCACCCACAAAAAAGTTAGATTTCTGGTTCATTAGTGCATGTATATTTGGTGATAGGTTTGAAAATTGTACAAGGTTAGCCTGGCCCACCTATGTAATTGTTAACAGAAAGAGTTACTGTGTGAGTGAGAGATTTTAAATGTTTGAGCATTAATTTAATTCAAGGGGATCTTAAGTACTGAGAGGAAGGATTGACTTGTGATTAAAGGTATTGGCTTGGGACTCAGGAGATCTTGGGTCATTTCCTAGCTTTGCCAAAGACTTCCTATGTTACCTTGGGCAAGTCACTTAGGTACTATGGCAGATACTTGGGCATGTGTTTTATTCCATCCCTGTTCAGCAAAGCATCTGCTTAACTTTAAGCATGTTAGTCCCCTTGAAGTTCAAAGCATAAACTGAGGTAAGACACTACCATTCTCATTTTTCAACTTACCTTGTACACAAGATTACAAAGCAGTCAAGTATCAGGCCCTTAAATCTATAGGGAACACAATCCCAGAATGATTAGCTCCATCATAGAAAAACACCTGCTAACTCCAACTATTCAGAACAGATAATTTGGGTTAATTAAGAAATGTAACACAAGAATAATAAAGGCCTGAAAACAAAATGATGGCATTTCATTAATATGGGAGACCCAGGAGAAATTTACCCAACTATTTTTGAATTGTATAGTCACAGTTAGGAATTAACCACACAATCATCTGCTTTGGGTAACAGTCTGTTGAACATCATACAGGTCGTAACATGAGCAAGACTCAGGGATTGTTTTAAGAAGAAATGTTTCCTAGTACTCTTCCTCTCTGACATTTTTTGTGCCACCTTTTTATGGTTATTCTGCAAATTTCTAATGTTTTTGTATTTTAAATTTAAGTGGGAAGCTAAGTTTGCCTTTCGGTTGAAATACTCTCCCAAGTGAGGCCCAGAGAGTCTAAAGCAGTGATACTCAGACTGCGGGTCATGAGTCACAAGTGGCTCTTTATGTGTCTTCTGAGGCTCATTGCAGTACATGATATTAAAACATGGTGTGATTTAATTATTAACCAATCAGGATGCTTTTACTATGTTAACTAATTTAGTTATCAACTTTCAATAAATTTATTTGCTGTGAGAATTATATAGGCTAAATATTTCCTTTGTTATACCGTTTAAATATGACTATATAGATAGTACTATAGTAAATGAAACAATGAATTCACACTACTGTGGCTCTTTTGGGTATTGTTGATCACTAACTTGCCTCCTGAGCTACTGAGGTCTGAGTATCACTGGCCTACATCCAAAATCCAGGGTTGGCTTTTATCCCTCTCAGCTCTGTGGGCAAACCTCTCACTAGTCACCAAGAGTTGTAGTGTCAGCAAGAGTAACTCTCTCACAGCTTTTTGGGCAAAATTCTGCACTTAAGTAAATAAAATGGTCAGAAAATGTTTTAAGTGGGTATGCTCCATAAAGTATGGTAGTGTAATTTGCACCCATTTGGGACCATGCCAATTGACACCAGCTGCAGAGCTGACCTTTGGTTGTCACTGGGTGTGCAGAACAAATGTAACTTACATGCTGAGGAGGTAAAAGGGGAGATATAGCAACAAAACCAATTAAGAGGAAGGTGTAAGAGAAAGCAAGTGGCATTGCCACCAAATGTCAGTTTGGTGCAAGTTACCATACTTGCGGCTCTTGCATGCAACATTTAACTCACACCACCAATTTAGGTCACTTTGGAGTTTTGGTTCTTATTATTTCTGGGTGAGAGATCACACAACCTTCTCCTCAGTACTAGTCAGACCAACACACTTAGACTTGTTCTCTCTCTCTCATACACACATAACATGCTTGCAATGATGCAGAGGTAATATAATAATGGGTATCTTGAGACTAGATTTATGTACATAAAGCCTGACTATTTAAGTCATGTATTGCGTAGTGAACTGCACATCCTATGTTGGTTAAATGGTAAGGGAGAAGGAATGCGCAGATCATTGTGATTTGATTTTTACTGTGTCATATAAGCCGAACACTGTCCATGAATTTCATACATTGATTTGGATTTATGGTCATTGGAGATTTAATTTGAAAGCATTCTGAAACTAATGGCCAGCAATTTTGTTTATAGCAACATATTCAGTATGCTTATGGCATGTACAGCGTGTCTGAATATTTATTATGTTTATGTCTATCATTATGGTGTGATATTAGGTATAAGAATAGAATGTCAAAAGCTTAAAAGTATATTACTGCTGAGTATTTTTAGTGACAATTGTTCACTAGCCATATAAACATACTGAATAAAAATGATATATGCACTGCTTTCCTTTGATTTCATTCAACTTCATTCTTACCAGCTTGGCTGAAATAAACTATTGATCTTAGGATCTATATAGCTGTTTAGGGTGCACAGCCCATGGTGGTGCTTCTGTCAACAGCTATGACTGAATGAGACATCTTTAATTATAGTCTTTTATTTTTATTGTTTTTCAACTCTTACTCAGCCTTCCTTAGGCTGCCTTCTCCCCAACGCCCTTCACTCGCCCCCACAAAATCATCACCTTCCTTAGTAATTAAATGGCAACTTCCACAATTTGAATTTTCCAGTGATGCCAGCTGAAAGTGACCATGATAATGGGTAGAGGTTGTTTAATTTTAATAGAAATTAGGTTCCTGAGAGTCTGGACCAGTTAACCAGAGGTTTGTAAATTAACCTGTAGTTGAATTAATTGGAGGTCAGCTTCTGTATTTTGGTATTATCACTATCAGAGCTCATTGTGCCTAATTTTTAATGTATACAGTATAATGATGATGGTAAGAATTAATAAAAGAGCACCCCCTTAAGAACTGTAGACTGCAAAAAACTAAACCAAAAGTGGGTAGTTTTTGAGGTGGGGAAGGGCCCTGATCTAGCTTTAAAACCGAGTGAGTTGAGAATTTGTTCTATCCAGGTTATTTCCATACATTATATTATTTCCTAATAAAATACATTTAAAAGCCAAATGGTTGCTGAACCACACATAGCTGTGAATTATTTTCAGCCTTTAAAAAATAACTGTATATCGAGTTGATTCTGGAGGGATTATAAATCACAGGCTGGCAGATCGCCTGTTACAGCTGTATGTGTTCATGTGGCCCCCTTTTGTGCTCAGAAGCCTTGGAGTCGCATAAGCCTCGAGATGGCACTATTGGTCAGCCTTTCCCACTTTCTTACAACCATATGCTACATACAAATTATTTCACCGAGAGTAAAATCATAGATTGTTCCACTGCATATAAAACTGACAACCCTGTTATTTTAAACTTGAAACTGACAGGCTCTTATTTTAATGAGGTCTGTCAGTGCCAAGGTTAACCAAAGCTTTATTTCCCTACAAAATGTTAAGGCCAGGGTTCTAAAAAAGGGGCTGTGAAATTTTGTGGTTATTGATACTTTCTCAGCATGCATGAGTTCTAAGAATTTCACCAGGATGCCTGTACAACAAATACTTGGGTTTTTACATGATTGACTTTGTAACTTAAAGCAGTCTAAAATTCTTCCAATAACTCCCTTATCATGATTCATGTTTCTGCAGAGACAAGGCGATGACAGCGCTTCTAATCAAGGAGAAATGGTAAATCAGTTTTAAAGCACAAATAGACACTTTGGTAATTTATAAAACAAAACTAATGAGCTAGGAGACATTCTAAAGCAAGAATGCTCTCCCCTTAGTATTTAAAATGAAATGAAGGGAATTTGATCTGTGAGGAAAACTCACGTCTCCTGACAAGTAAAACTTAGGGACAGATTCTGCTCCTTTAATCATAGTAAGTAGAACAGTACTTGACTACTAATCCTGTTGAATTCATAGATCGGGGTGGGCAAACTTTTTGGCCCGAGGGCCACATCAGGGTTGCGAAATGGCATGAAGGGCTGGGTAGGGCCGGGTTTGCCTCACCAAACAACCTGGCGCCCGCCCCCATCTGCCCCCTCCCACTTCCCACCCACTGACTGCCCCCCTCAGAACCCCCGACCCATCCAACCCCCCCCCTCCTTGTCCCCTAACCACCCCTTATCCAACCCACACTGCTCCCTGTCCCCTGACTGACCTGACCACTATCCACACCCCCGCCCCCTGTCAGGCCCCCCGGGACCCTTGACCCATCCAACGCCCTGCACTCCTTGTCCCTGACCGCCCCCTCCTGGGACCCCGTCCCTAACTGACCCCCCCAGGACCCCACCCCCCTATCCAACCTCCCCACTCCCTCTCCCCCCCATTCTCCCTGTCTCCTGAACCCCCCCCGAACCTCCACCCCATCCAACCGCCCTCTTACCATGCCACTCAGAGCACCAGGACAGGCTTATTGGAAAGCCTGTTAGGTGGGCGGGCGCAAGTGGTGCTGCTTGCAAGGCAGCGTAGCTGTAGGGGAGAGGGGATAGTGTGGGAGAAGCTGGGGGCTAGCCTCCCCGGCCGGGAGCTCAGAGGCTGGGCAGGAAGTTTGCCCACCTCTGTCATAGATTCTCGAAGGCGAAGATATGTAGGTTCCTAACTTCGACAGTTTTCAGTGTTACTACTCAGCATGACTAAAGGTGCAGAATCTCAAAAGCAGAGATGGGCTAGAAGTGTTAAATGTGGACAGGAGGTTGAACCCCCAAAGTTTCAGGGTCTTCAGATCCAGATAACTGACTTGGGCCTATTTCTGTTAGAAAGAGAGACGCTCTTTCCATTCTGAAACTGATGTTTTACAGCAAGAGTTGAAGCTCATTATATAGTTTTAACTAAAATGATTTCCAGACAGGTATGGTTAAACTTTCACTTTTTATGCTGAGCAGGATAGCCATCTGTGGGCTAACAAATACTTGTGTCCAGTTTTATGTGCATGTTTCAGTGTTTGTGCATGATGTTGGCCTGTCAACCCTGGAGACTAAAGCCATCTGTCTCGTCACAGAGCAGATCCAGCACTTGAAGTGGCCGTGCAGGCTGGCCCACAAGTGCCCTGCAGTTGTGTCTCAACCCCAACCTGGAAGCACTACCTTTCATGAAGAGATGGTAGGACAATCCTTCTAGCTCATCTAAGTCCAGGGCCCCTTTGCTGGGAATGCCACAAACCAAGTTACCAAATGGAGCCATATATATATATATATACACACACACACAAGTGTCCCTATTTTAAAATTTATATATATATATATACACACACACACACATTTTAAAATAGGGACACTTGTTCACTGAAAAATGAAGTTAGACCACCAACTCATTCCACATAAACCACCAGCTGGTAATGACTTTCCAGTCATCAGTGACTCATAGGGGATTTGAACCTGGGATGCAGAAGGGAAAAGCTTTATATTCAATTACTAATTTTCTGACTCTAACAGCCCATTGTGACAGACTGACAATATCATGGACAAACCTTATGGAATTAAAGTGACCTCTACTGAATTAAGTTAAACCTTATTGAACTAGGATTCATATCTTTGGAGTTCAGTGTATTAAAAATGCAATTGTCTATGTGTTATTGAGAGATAGTATCTATTTCCACGGGAAGGGTAAATAGGAGAACAGCAAGGAGTGATCAGGCAAATTTACTCAGGTTGTAACATCTCCAGAGGAAAAAACCAACCCCTGGAAAGGTGCACATACTCTAGTTCAGATTGGAGTCGCCAGGGATCCTCAGACAAAGAAATGATTTTTGGATAAATAGCCTGGTTTTCAAACTGGCTCAGAGCAATACACAGGACTTATTGTCCAAGGTGGGTGCCAATCCTTATCTCTAATCACCAACCAGAACACTTATCAGGGTGAGGAGGTGATCTCAGATAAGCTTGTTAGAGTGTGTAGGTTCTTTGATTGTTTTTAATATGTTTTCTCTGTAGTGTTTTTACCTTAAGAATAAAATAGGCTTGTACAGAAAAAGCTGTGCGGTACCTATAACTGTGGGCAGTCAGAGTGTTAGCTGTCTCTGAAGGGAAAGGAAACAGGTGTGCTTGGGCAAGCCTGCCTCTTCTGGAAATAACACAGTGAAGGCAGGGAACTGTGCAGCCTGAAAATTCCCCTGTCAGAAGGGAGAGACTCAGGTCTCTACTCAAGAAAGGCAATGGCTGGGGAGCTGGAAGCCTCAGCGTGGACGCCCTTGCTGGACCAGGGAATGCAGGTGCTGTTGCCCTGAAATGTGACACCCATTTCTAAAATTATTTCCATTGTCAGACTTGTTAAATACCGGTGTCCCAGGGCGATTTCCTCAACTCCCAATATAATCATTGTAGTAATAATAAATAACAATAACAACAACAACAATTGCTGTTATTTTAAACCACTATCAGTGTTACTGAAAGTGGTTCCTGTATTCTGGGATAGTATAATATGTAAATTAAAAAGAAAAGGAGTACTTGTGGCACCTTAGACTAACAAATTTATTTGAGTATACGCTTTTGTGAGCTACAGCTCACTTCATCGGATGCATTCAGTGGAAAATACAGTGGAGAGATCTATATACATAGAGAACATGAAACAATGGGTGTTACCATACATACTGTAACCCGCGTGATCACTTAAGCACTTAAGGTGAGCTATTTCCAGCAGGGGGGCGGGGGTGGACCTTTTGTAGTGATGATCAAGGTGGGCCATTTCCAGCAGTTGACAAGAACATCTGAGGAACAGTGGGAGGGACATCGTCATCATCTGGATCCATGGAAAAGAAGCCCTTGAGGAATTCCACCATGACGTCAACAATTTCCATCCCACCATCAAACTCAGCCTGGACCAGTCCACACAAGAGATCCACTTCCTGGATACTACGGTGCTAATAAGCAATGGTCACATAAACACCACCCTATACCAGAAACCTACTGACCACTATTCCTACCTACATGCCTCCAGCTTTCATCCAGACCTCAGCACACGATCCATTGTCTACAGCCAAGCTCTACGATACCACTGCATTTGCTCCAACCCGTCAGACAGAGACAAACACCTACAAGATCTCTATCAAGCGTTCTTACAACTACAATACCCACCTGCTGAAGTGAAGAAACAGACTGACAGAGCCAGAAGAGTACCCAGAAGTCACCTACTACAGGACAGGCCCAACAAAGAAAATAACAGAATGCCACTAGCCATCACCTTCAGCCCCCAACTAAAACCTCTCCAACGCATCATCAAGGATCTACAACCTATCCTGAAGGATGACCCATCACTCTCACAGATCTTGGGAGTCAGGCCAGTCCTTGCTTACAGACACCCCCCAACCTGAAGCAAAAAAGTCACCAGCAACCACACAACAGAACCACTAACCCAGGAACCTATCCTTGCAACAAAGCCCGTTGCCAACTGTGTCCACATATCTATTCAGGGGACACCATCATAGGGCCTAATCACATCAGCCACAATATCAGAGGCTCGTTCACCTGCACGTCTACCAATGTGATATGTGCCAGCAATGCCCCTCTGCCATGTACATTGGCCAAACTGGACAGTCTCTACGTAAAAGAATAAATGGACACAAATCAGACGTCAAGAATTATAACGTTCAAAAACCAGTCGGAGAACACTTCAATCTCTCTGTTCACTTGATTACAGACCTAAAAGTGGCAATACTTCAACAAAAAAACTTCAAAAACAGACTCCAACGAGAGACTGCTGAATTGGAATTAATTTGCAAACTGGATACAATTAACTTAGGGTTGAATAGAGAGTGGGAGTGGATGGGTCATTATACAAAGTAATACTATTTTCTAATGGTTATCCCCCACCCCTCCCACCCCCCACTGTTCCTCAGACGTTCCTGTCAAGTGCTGGAAATGGCTCACCTTGATTATCACTACAAAAGGTCCTCCTCCTCCTCCCTCCCGCCCCGGTCTCTCCTGCTGGTAATAGCTTACCTTAAGTGATCACTCTGGTTACATTGTGTATGGTAACACCCATTGTTTCATGTTCTCTATGTATATAAATCTCCCCACTGTATTTTCCACTGAATGCATCCAATGCTGTAGCTCACGAAAGCTTATGCTCAAATTTGTTAGTCTCTAAGGTGCCACAAGTACCCCTATTCTTTTTGCGAATACAGACTAACACGGCTGCTACTCTGAAACATGTAAATTAAAGACTTATGCAGGAGATTGGAAAGAAATCTAAAGACCGAAGAGACTTCTAGCAAATTTGGTATGATTTAAAATATGACATTTTGGGGAACAACTGACAGAACAGAATGGGCTAAATCTACAGCTGGCAAGGGGGTTGTATCCACTGAACCCAGTTCTGAATTTGTCCCTGTGTACTTAAATATTTATCTCTGACCAAACTGTGCTGCGCATGATGCTAAAGAAACACCATTCCCTTTGCCAAATGGAAGCTGCTATTATGAAAAGAAAAGAATTCAATCCCCTGAAATGGGAAACTGAAGGGACCTGCAAAATCTTTTCCTACAATAACTGGGAACAGTGTTATAAAGCTGGACTGTAAATCTGATTCAAGCAAATCCAAAGCACTCATAGGAATCAGCTTTTTATTGCAGATAATGTTAAAAAACCACACCGGAAGCACACTGGAATATTCAAGATAAAGGGCTAGGGGCTTTTCTGCTACAAGACTTAGCAGCTAAGAACTGATACTTCAAGAACAAGTCTTGATCTCTCCAAGAAGAAAGCTAATGCAAAATAATATCTAATGCAAGCAATCAGTAATAAAATTATTTTTCAACTTCTATACCCTTTCAGCTATTCCAGAAACATTTATCTGATATTGGTGATGAAATTGGTCACCCTTTCGACATACTTTGATGATTTTGGAATATATTTCTTCTTTTGAGACACAGAGAGTTACATAATTACCATTTCAGACTATGGGAATGATGTGCAAATCACTTCTAATAGAAATGAGTAGGTTATTCACAAGTGTTTTGTGGGGAAGCACAAGTTAGATTCACACATTTGGCTTCTAGATCATGCCCGTTTGACTAACTCTAAAAAGTGTGTGCTGTAGATTGAGAGGAGAAATACTGACATACCTCATTTCTTCTAGTCACTACCTCTTAGTACGATTGCACTGCAATCCTGATTATATAAAGGTCTCAGGGGATACCCCATAACCAGGGGTTCAGAAACATAAAGGCAGCCAGACCAAAAGGCTTTAAAGTCTGTGCTCTTGGTCCGTTCCTACCCCAACCTCCTACAGTGCATGTTTCCAAGCCTGTGGCCTAGTTCCTCACAGTTATTAGATGGCTTCTCCAAGCTAGTTTGGCCCTGGAGAGGAAGCTGTACTCAGAGGACCCATACGGCAATGAAGAGGACAGAGGAGAAAGCCAGCTGGATTGTCTAAGTGCAACACAGGAGGATATAACTGGGAATTTTGATTAATCATCTGTTTTATACTGCTGCCCACCACCACAGTATCTGAGATGTCTTCCATGCAACATCGATATCCGCAGCGGAGTCCCAGCAGACTTCATGGAGTCTCTGGCACTTCTTCCCTTTCAAGGTCAAAACTCTGATTGAGGTAGGGTGTTTGGTTTTCATTTATTGATTTTTGGTATGGGGTTAAAAGCATAAGGGGATGTCAATGTTGTGTCATTTTTACGGAGGAAAGGCTTTTTCAAAGAGATCAATCAATCAACTGGAGCTCAAGTAACATTTTAATCAAACAGATTACTGAACCTAATTTTAAATGTAGTTATATCTTGAGTCAGAATCAAAGGGTTAATATTAGTTGAAGCGGCTGTGAGGAATAAGAAGTTATATCTGGTGACATGGTGTATCTGCAGAAGCATCTCAAAGCCATATTGACCCTTTTAACAGACATATCACAGCAGGCAGCCATATTACACAAACCCACACTTCATTTGCCTTTGCTGTTACCCAACATTATTGCTTTCAAGTTTCTGCCTCTCAGTGGTCTGATCCTGCAGAATTGAGACCCATTGGAGCTTCACCATTAACTTCAATAAGTGCAGGATGTGTCCCATTGATGTTTGTATTTCATGTTCTGGATTATTTTTCCCCAAGCAACTGATTCTGCATTTTTTAAATGATTGGGGAAAAAAAGTCATGAAGGAATTAAAAATTAACATAGAGGCTTCTTAGTATTGCATGAACTGATCTGCTGATACAGAAACTTATTGTGTTTATTTTTGGTGAAACTTTTTCTCCAGAATCCCCAAGGAGGATGGATCATTTCATTTTCATGATGGGCCTGAGGAGCAGAGAGAATACAATATTCTTGCATGACATCAGACACAAATATCATTTGTCAAAACATCTAATTCCAAAAAAGATAGTCGCACAGAACTTGGATTAAAGACAACATGAACATTTTCTGAGGCAGTAAAAGCCAAGAAGGGTTCAGATTTGCTGTCACTGGCTTGTAAGCTTCAGTTCTGTATAGAATGAATTCCAAATATAGTATGTACAGCAGGAGAAAGTCTTATCAGGGAAACAACCTGACTCAGACTTAGTGTTAGATTTACACTGCATATCCACCACATGATGCATTCTGGTGACCCTCTGCATACCTGCCTACTGCAGAAAAGGGAAGGGTGTCCTCCAGTGATGTGCAAGTATGCAGAGATGTTCTCTAACGACCTCTTGTGCTGTGGTTAAGTGCTCTAGGTACACAGTTAAGAACTCTTGTCTGCAGCCCTTGAACAAAGTCTTCCTGGATTCAGGCTTGAAAACTTAAAAGTTCACTGCAACTCCTCTCCACCTCTGCCCCTAAAGTGAGACGCAGCAATGCACATTTTCCATAAAAGAGGCATAATTTTTTGTGATTACTTCCAGACCCTTTTGCCTCCTCTTTGTTTTTCTTTTCTTAATCCCTTTGATTTACATGGATGATTTTGTTCACTCCACCTGGAATTCTCCTGTAACGCCCACTGCTGTTTCAAAATCAGATAGATACAGCCTCCTGACTATGCCTAAAGGAGCCGATCCCCTATATCCAGTGCAGTTAAAAGTCTATTTAAATTGCATTAATGAGGAACAGAAGAGGAGGACAGAGAAAGTGATGGAATGTAGGTTACTGGATTTTAAACCTTACCTCTGATTCAGACTCAAACCCTGAACAGTAGACAAAAGCTAATTTGGACCCAGATCTAAACAATACTGCCTTTGCCCATCTCTGGCTGAATTACTGCTGTCCTGAACAAACAGGGTGCATGTGGATTGATATCAATTTGATTGTACGAAAATATCAAGAACTATTCTCATTAGATTTCAATCATACAAATGGCAGAAACTTTGTGAGATTAGTTGATCTCCTGTTTCATGAGATTTCAGCCAGTCAGGGCTGAAATCCCATGAGATCATGTGTCCTTGAAAGATCGCAGTAGGATCTAAACTGGAATCAGGAAATAGGTGCCTTCTCATTTTTGATTCATTCTGAAACTAAAACCATTGGGGCTGGGTCATATATGGGGATTTGAGTTGGAAGCCTAGAACTCTGAAATGTTGAGCAATTTGGATTCAAAGTTCATTTTTTGCTTTATTCATAAATATAAGCAAGTTGCATAATACCCTTCATATACTAATCTGGAAAAGTTGAAGGGCAAGTACCACTGAAAAATTCTGTGTGGAAGAGACCAGGTGTTGCATCTGGTGGAAACACCATAAGTATATTGAATAATCCTAACCCAGTCACATAACCCTAGCTCTCTAGACCCTCCCATTATTCCATCTCCATTATTATTTGTATTATGGTAGTACCTAGAGGCCTCAGTTGAGCTCATGGCCCAATAGTGCTAGGTGTTATACAAACACAGAGTGACAGTTCCTTTTCCAAGGAGTGTATAGTCTAAACAGACAAAACAGATCATTCTTATTTTACAGATTAAGTAGCTCAGTCACAGAGGGATTTACCTAAAGTCACACAGCAAGTCTCTGGGAGAGGCAGAAACTGAATCCACACCTTCACAGTCCCAGCCCATGACCTTAACCACAAGACCATGATGGGTTTACTTTCCCTAACAAGCTTCCTCCATCCATCTTAGGGAATGTGACATTGTAGGCAACCAGACCAAAAGAGATCCACGTTGAGATTTTGTATAAACTGTCATCTCATTTAGACTTCATCTATCAGAACCTTTTTAGATTGGCCTGGGAAGTTCAGCTTGTACTAACTGCCCTGGTACATTAAAAAAAAATCCCCCCTCCCCCTGAATTCTCGCTTTTGAGGTTCAGATAAACTAAGGTAACCTTTTTTCTTTGTTTTTAATTTTTCCAGCATACTGCGTTTCAGGGCTCCATCTGGGAAACCAAAACAGAAATGCCCAGAACACATGACCTGACGAATCTAATAGTAATTGCCCAATTTTGTATATGCCAAAGGTTTGGATGTTTACACACACTTTATGGGCATTTCTCTGAGCTTCAGAAGTTTTTATACACAGACTCACTGTTCTGCCTAGGGAACCATGCTGCAACGGGTAGTAAAGGGGTACATCTGCCAAACCCTGAGCATCTGCTACTGCCTAAGAAAATCTAACAAGTAGTACTGTGCTTTATGAACCACAGCACCACCTGGGGTTGGCTGATAGCAGCCAACAGTTAACCTTTCTCCACAGCTGCTGGCCACCTGTCAGTGGAAAACAGCGAGAGAATTTGAAGTTGCTCCCTGCATGCAGGCTGCTTAGAAGGAGTGTTGGTTACTACCAGTGGTGCTGGCAGCCCTACACACATTATGCACAGAGCGTCCTATTGGCAAGAGCAAAGAGGAGCAGTGCTGGCCCTTCCACTGCCCACTCAGTTTTGGCCCTGCTGGCCCTGCACTATGAAGAGTACAAAACTGAGTGAGTGGCGCTGTGACCTGGCACACTCAGGAAGATGTTGCAGGACCAAACCTGAGCGGCGCTGTGACCCCTGTACACTAGATTGCAACGCAACTCACTCAATTCAGCACTGCTCCTCCTCGCAGGAGTCATGGGGACAGCTCCTGTACCAGGGTTCCCTCTGGCTCTGGGAACCTGCCCATCCTTGCCCCACTTCCAGCAGTCATTATCCCCATCTGCAGCAGGGATGGTTCTACAGGGACTTAAGGTGTGGACCATAGGAAAAATTTCTGGGGACTTTTCTGGGTTCTACCCCAGCATCCTTAGAGCTGAAGAAACTCAAGACTGGTTATTTTTTTTTTTTCAGTTTTTCAAAACGAATTGTCCACCTCCCCATGCCACTAGGTATAAGCACAAATTCAAAGAACAGTATTGCCAACCTCAAGTGTTCTCAAGTCATGAGTAGGCCCCCAAAATCAGGAGATTGGCTTAAAAATCACTAGATTTTTAAAATAACTAAAAGTTGGGAATTGCATTAGCCTTCTATGTTTTTGAGCCTTTAGAGTTCATGTTTGCTAGCTCTTCTCTGCAACCTCGAGGGCTAGAACCTTAAAAAAAAAAAAGAAAAAAGAAAGCTGGGATTTTCACAATCATCTGATTCCAGGAGCTGGGACTTTAAGAAAAAAGCCAAATACTGCAAGACTCGAGATAAAAACAACATGAATTTTGCCACATTGGAGACAATAAAAACAGAATAAACTAAACTGCTGTGCTGGACCAATGGAGAAAGCATGTTACAAAGTCGAGGTGCTCTCCAAGAAAAGTGGAAATGTGATATCATCACAGAAGACTGCCACTCACAAGTGAAAAAAATAACTCCTAATAACACTTACCATTTACCCTGTACTTTACACTGATCAAGTACCTAGCCTACAAAGTCAGCACTTTGGACAGGTATACATTATCACATAGAGCTTATTCCTAGGCACATTGCACCCAATGGCAAAGCTTCCACTGACTTTAATAGTAAAGAATCATGGCCTTAACTTGCAAAATCTGCTACTGAATTTGTGAATATTGTGCTCAGAAACATTCCATAAAGCCACAGTTCAATGTTGCACACACTAGTCTCTCTCTCTCTCTCTCTCTCTCTCTCTCATCCTTCTATATGGAATATTCCAGGAATCTCTGACAATAAGTTTATCTGGAAACAAAGACTGATGAAATGGAGAATGGCGAGAATGTTATCAGCACATCTGTGTGAGTAGGGGTGGCTAGCTGCTTCCAAAGGTGAGCTGTTTAGCTAAAATGAGAGGCAAGGCAGGAATATAAACTATTATTTATATCTCTGAATCACCTGTGAGATGAAGGAGAGAATATTTATAAACAGAAATGTGAATTTTGGCAATGCAGTAGAGACCCCCACCTGTAATCTCTCTTTTCAAAGTTTTAGGTTTTAAACACAAAGGAAAATAATATAATGTGGGGGCTCATATAAATGATAAATTCAATTCATGGGTTTAGTCATCAAATTGTTCAGCAGCAGTGATTATGCTATAATTTATACCTCATTTTTTAACACTTTTAGTCACTGCAAATTTACTTCAGCGCGTCCCTGAAAATTCCCTGACAGTAATTTATGCAAAACAAAGACATGTTCTGTCAAACTTGTCTCAGGCTATCACACTTCATTTGTCCCTCAAAGCCAACAACATCATAGAGAGGGAATTTGGGAAAAAAGTATTGTACAGCAACATAGTCCCTTAAAATGAATGAGAAAATGCTTGGGATGTAAAAGACATGGGAATGGGCTTTTAGACAAATAATCTCACTACAATCCTTCACAAAGGCAGAACTGTAGTTTCTGGCCAGTTACCTTTTGACTCTACCACACAAATACTCTTAAAATTGACCTGGTGTGTGAGGAGGAAGGAAAACAAAATGTATGGTCAGCATAAAAGCGCAGCAAGTGGTTGTTTTGAACAAAGGCCCCATGAAATACACGTCTAACATCAGCCTTCTGCTCTTTGATCACAGTGTACAATGCAAGAAGTAACATACAGCAAACTTGGTGTTCAAGGAGACCAAAAAAAAGGAAAAGAAAAGGAAAATTATACTGATTACTGTTTCAGAGTAGTAGCCGTGTTAGTCTGTATTCGCAAAAAGAAAAGGAGGACTTGTGGCACCTTAGAGACTAACAAATTTATTTGAGCATAAGCTTTCATGAGCTACAGCTCACTTCATCACTCTAAGGTGCCACAAGTACTCCTTTTCTTTTTACTGATTACTGTGTTTTTTGTTCTGCACTGTTAACTTCTTGTTGTTGTACAAAAAACTTCCATGAAGAAGAAGAATATGGCTGAAATGTGTCAGATCCTGATGAAGATTTCCACCCATATAAAATGCTCTGATGCCTTAATGTTCATTTGGGACTCCTGTGTCTGAGCCAGCATAGTGTTAAGGGACAGTGTGATGCTGGACGTACCATATTTCAGATGAGATGTAAAAACAAGCTACCGACCTTTTGCATTAGCACTTTTCACAAGAATATGTTAGCTCTGGTATGGCTAAATTGTAAACCAGCTAGTTACATCTTGCCTATCTACATCACCTCTCCAAATTCAAATGGACACAGTTTAATGCTCTAGGGTCTTACTGGTCTAAAGGGCATAAAACAATAAAGAACGGCCATGCTGTGTCAGACCATTGGTCCATTTATCCCAGTATCCTGTCTTCTCACAGGGGCCAATGCCAGGTGCTTAAAAGGGAATGAATAGAATACGGCAACTATCAAGTGATCCATTCCCTGTCATCCAGTCCCAGGATTTGGCAATCAGAGGACTCTGAGGGAGGGGTTCTGACCCACAGAGTTTAGTCAGTAAGACTGCACAAAGCATGTGAGAAACGTTGTTTGAATCTGATAAGTTAGGCATTAGTTAGCATTTAATCTTTATTTTTCTTGTAAGCATGTCTAATTTTTATGCCTCATTACCTGTACTCACTTAATATCTCTCTCTTTATAGTTAACAAATGTGTTTTACTGTTTTATCTAATCAAGTGTGTTTAAAGTGAAGTGTCTGAATAGCTATTTGAGATAATAAACTGGCATACTATTCCTTAAGGATTCCATATTATTACTTAAAGGAATAACAGACTTACAATATTTTTACAGTCCAGGAGAGGGCTGGGCAGTACAGGACATACATTTCTGGGGGAAATCTGAGACTGGCAGCATGTTGGGGTCACCCTGCAGTATAACCCAGGCTGGTCAGAGTATAACCCAAGTGTGGCTGGCAGGCTGCAGTTACACTCAGGGTGTGGCTTGCATGCTGGAAGGCTGTTTGTGAGCAGCCTAGGTGGGAACTACTTCAGTAAGGTATTTTAAGGCACCCAAGGGCAGGGCAGGGGTGACAGAGTCCCCCCCCCCCCCGCCACTGATCTGGACTGTACCCTGGTACATCACACGTATATATTTAATTTGAGCTTCTATTATTGTGTTTCAAAAAAGTTTCCATGCAGCTTGCAGGCATTTAACTCTTGTGACTGTTCCTTTTAATTTCTGTTTAACTAGCATCCTCATTTTTGTGTAGCTCCCTTTTCTGAAGTTATATGCTACTGGTGGGCTTCTTTGGTATTCTACTCTCCATTTCCCTCCAACAACGATGTTAAATGATCGCTATTACTGAGCAGTTCAGCTATCTTTATGTCTTGGACCAGATCTGGTGCTTCACTTAGGACTAAATCAAGAATGCTTCTCCCTTTATGGGTTCCAGAACTAGCTGCTCCATGAAGCAGTCATTAATGGTGTCTACAAACTTTATCTCTGCATCCTGTCCTGAGGTGACATGTACCCAGTCAATATGGGGATATTTGAAATCCCCCATTATTACTGAATTTTATGTTTTTATAGCCTCTCTAATCTCCCTGAGCATTTCACCATCACCATCCTGGTCAGGTGGTCGGTAGCATATTCCTACTCCTATATCCTTATTATTCAAGCATGGAATTTCTATCCACAGAGATTCTATAGTACAGTTTGATTAATTTAAGATTTTTATTCTATTTGACTCTATGCTTTCTTTCACGTACAGTTCCACTTTCCCACCAGCATGACCTACCCTGTCATTCCTACATATTTTGTACTCTGCTATTACTGTGTCCCATTGATTGTCATCATTCCTTCAAGTTTCTGTGATGCCTATTATATAAATATCCTCAGTTAATACGCGGCACTTGAGTTCACCCATGTTCTAGCATTTGTATAGAAGCATTTATAAAATTTGTCACTTTTTAATTGTCTGCCTTCATGTGGTGAATGGGACTCCTTTTCATTTGACTGGTTCTCTTCAGTTTCTACCTGTACTTTATTAAGTTCTAGCCTTTCCTCATTACTAGGATATACAGAATCCCCATTAATATATCCACCCTGTAGCACTATTGTGTGCTTCTAAACAGCTGTAGTATTTCACCCCAAAATATGGCTGCATTTCAGCAGAGGGTGATAAGACTCCTATGCATTACTTGGTACTTCGCAGAAGTGCTGTTAATTAATTAAGATGAGAGATTCTTGAGTGAAAAACTGATATAAAATACAAGGCATAATTTATTTTTAATTCTTATTATTTCAAAGAGTTCAGTTTTGCTTCTTTTCAAACTAACCCGTCACTTGTCCATTTTTCCACTTGTTTAGTACCAAAGCTTCTTCCACTTAACAGCTTGTTGTTGTGCTATTAGCAATGTGTTTCAACAAAACATCCATTCACTTAAAGGAGTAGGACATACTAGATTTGTGAGGGCTAACTGGAGAAGTTCATTTCCTGAACAGGTTTGATACGTCAATTCAGCATGCAAGAGATTAAAGTACACTGAAAAGAAAGTTTCAGGAACCTTTTCCTAGAAACTAATGTAGCCTGCAGTCATAGAACAGATGTACCTCTTTAGAGCAGCTATAAATCCTATAAGTACCCTAATAAATACACTACACATTCACTGGAACAATGTGCCCTGTGGATTTACACTGCATCATATCACTTCTTCCTGAAAATAATTATAAAACCTATTAGAGGCTATATTTGGGATTTTCTGATTTATACACCCTTCTGCTTTCCCCTCTCCAGACAGATATTCTGTCATGAAAGACATGTACACTGACAGCCTGATTTTCTGCCAAAAGAAAAAAAAATCCCTATGACTATATACCAGGGCCCTAGTTACAGTTTGAATCAAGATGTTGTTGAGTGTGGATTGGCGATAAGGGCAGAGGAATAATTTTTTTTTAAATGTTCAAGGAGCAGCACAAACTTTTATGCATAATATACACTTTCAAAAATGTCTCTGTCGATTTCAATCCACAGGAGGAACAGTTTAGATTCATGGGTAATGGGTGGAACCATGGCTTCTGAGCCACCTACTCAAACCAATCTTCCTGTTTCTGAAACACGGCAGACTCTACAATCTCTTCTGTTGGAGAAATTTCTGAAAGTTTCTTA
Source organism: Lepidochelys kempii (assembly GCF_965140285.1). NCBI lineage: Eukaryota > Metazoa > Chordata > Testudines > Cheloniidae > Lepidochelys > Lepidochelys kempii. The sequence goes on along the minus strand of NC_136380.1, from coordinate 96,639,877 downwards.
ATGCAACCCAAACCCAAATGAAACCTGCATGCTTTCAAATTTCATTACATTTTGGGCCAGGGTTACCGAAGTTGCATAGATGGGGCCAATTTTGTAGGTGCTTGGTTTATTCCCCAATCAGACACTCCTCCGTTCAAGAATGATATTTGATAAATTGGAGAGGGTTCAGAGAATAGCCACAAAAATAATGAAAGGATTAGAAAACATGCCCTACTGCAGTGGTTACCAACCGGGAAAGGGGTGGGGTTGATCCTGGGTTGCCCTTAGATTTAGGAAGTGATCTTGGGCATAAAAAGGTTGGAGCCCTACAGTGACTGAGCTCCTTCAGTCTATCTATTTAGTTTAAAAAAGAGAAAGTTAAGGGGTAACATGCTTACAGTCCTTACATGGGGAAGAAATATTTCATAACGGGAAATATTTAATAATAATCTAGCAGAGAAGTTGAATCTAAACAAATTCATACTGGAAATAAGGCATACATTTATTACAGTGATACTAACTAACCACTGGAACAATTTACCAAGACTCATGGTAGATTCTCCATCACTGACAATTTTAAATCAAGATTGGATGCTTTTCTAAAAGATCTGCTCTTGGAATTATTTTGGGGAAGTTCTATGGCCTGTGTCATACAGGCGGTCAGACTAGATGATCACATTGGTCCTTTCTGGCCTCTGTGAATTTTATGTCATTGTAGTAAGAAATCATTTTTCCATTCAAATGATCAAATAACTGAGGTGCTTGGATCTTAAGTGACGATAGATTCGCATTCTAATGCTGCGTACCTGTGTACATAGCATAAGATGGATTCCAGCATATTAAAATATAAAATATACCAAAACACCTTCTACCTTTAAGAAAGCTCTCCTTTCTTACTTTCCTGTGATTTAATATATTTGAAATGTTAAAGCTGTGAATATATAGTGTATACCCTGTAACTTATTCACAATTATCTATGTTATTCTACGGTACCTAGTATATTATGTGAAATTAGGTTTTGATTGATGTGGATTTCACATATAATATGTATAGGTATATAAAATTAGTTCCCCACAGTCTGATCCCAGAAAACTTAAGGATGGAACAAATCACTTTGTTCCATCCTTAAGATCCCCGAGGGCAGAGGTGGAGCAGGGGGCAGGGAAGGGGTCCAATTGTCAGCAATTAGAAAGTTGGCAACCCTACTCTGCCCAGGGCATACATACTGAAAGCCCACCTCCCTTTAAAGCCCCCACAAATTTTTGAAATGCCTTTTCCTGATTGTCCACCTTGGCAAGCACACCTCTATCTGCTCTTGGTTGTTGCGTTCAACTGCCCAGCTGATCATGCTGGCTACACGCTCCAGATGCGCTCCTGCCTAGAGTACACAGGAGATACTGGATCGCCTGGGCCAGTGGGGACAAGAGGCTGTGCAGGCACAGCTATGGATCAGCTATAGAAATGTTGACATCTATAAGCAGATTGATCGAGGGATGCAGGAGAAGGGGTACAACAGGAACCAGCGTCTGTGCTGTGTGAAAGCTGAGGAACTGTGGCAAGCACACCAGAAGGTGAGAAAGGCCAACAACTGATCTGGTGCCGAGCCACAGACCTACCATTTTTACAACGAGCTGCATCCCATACTTGGCAAAGACCACACCAACGCTCACACATCACCATGAGGTGCCCAAGTCACGGGACCCTGTTGCGAACAATTCGGAGGAGGAAGAAGAGGAGGAGCATGAGTGAGCCCATTGCAGGGGAAGGAACCTTGAGTAAGTATGTAAATACATTTTGCATTACAGCGCTGGCACCCCCAACTTAGCAGGACCCAGCTCTCGACTGTGCATTAATTTACTCATACTACAAGAGGTAGTGATACAACAAAGAGAACTGGAGTTGCTATCTGCTTTTATTCCCTTCTCAAATTATGCAGGTGAGGCCGTACGGAGCAGTCTGTTTATGTGCACGGGGTGCCCCTTGAATCATCCTGAGAGATCTCGATGAAACTTCCATGGAGGGACAATGCGATCCTCTGCCAAAGGTTTTTAGGGATTGCAGCCTTATTTCTTCCTTTGTGGTAGGACACGTTACCGTTCCAGTCGGCGATAACTTTGGCAGTCACCATTGCAGTAAAGAGGCTAGCGGCATCCGGACCTGGGTGACTTTAGGACACCACCAGCAGCTCTGCTCTCTGTGCTTTTGTTACCCTTAGCTGTGAAATATCAGCTAAAACCACCACCGCCTGTGGAAAATGGTGCCAGTATTCAGTGCCAGTGCGCTGTACACAGTTTCATGCACCCAAACAATTTCACCTTATTTCCCTCACCCGAGGTGGGTCCTGCTTACCATGGCTTGAGCTGAGAGTGGCAACTGGCTGTGGCTGTTGTGGCACTGAGGGGTGTTCCCCCCCCCTTCCATACCAGTGGAATGACTGACTCAGTTAAGAAGGAGAAAAAGGGAGGACATGGGAGGGCATGTTCTGTGAGATCCTTCAAGCCAGTGCTGCATCAGACCTTGAACAGAGGGCGTGGAGGGTCAATACTGCAGATTGTCAGGAGCAGGAAAGAGTAGGCAGAAGAAAGGCGCAGGAAAAGCAGAGGGAGATGCACCAGGACATAATGGGGCTTCTCCGTGAGCAAACTCAGATGTTGCAGACTCTTGTGGACCTTCAGGGTCAACAAACCTGGGCTTGTCTCCCATTGCAGTTGGTGGAGAACTGCAGCAGAGAACCTCCCTCCATCCCCCTTCCCTCAGCATTCCACCTGGCCTCAGGGCCTGCACACCTACTCCTACCACTGCACACTAGGTGAAAGCCTGGACAACCTCAGCTCCAAAGACACTGACCTGTGAGAGGCATGGTTGATGTATGTGTAGCTACAATGGAGATCAATGTTCCTTCCTCTTGTTTATTTATTGTTAAACTTATTGTTTATTAAGGTTCCTGAATTTTTTAAAATTAAAATGTGTTTACTTTTGAGTTCTTTGGATTTTTTTGAGCAGTTTTTGTAAGTGAATAAAACTCTTTTGAAAGCTATTCATCTTTATTGGTTTATGGCACATGGTGCACCATGCCTGCGGGCAGTGAAAGTAGTGGTCTTGTACACCCACAACCCATAGGCTCGGTGGCAAACAGTGTAGTCATACTAAATGTACAGCCAGCACCCTCACATTAATGGGTGCCCTGTCAACCCTGTGCCCTGCACAATTCCTAACAGGTCCCCAAACTGCAGCACCACGTTGAGCAAAGCACACCACAGCACACGTCTGTGGCTCACTATTAAAGTGCTTTTTCAAAGCACCCCTAAGCTGTATAGCTCCTCGTTGAGCTCGTCTGATAGCCCTGGTGTCTGGCTGTTCAAACTCAGCAAACACGGGCTCTGCCTCCACCCCTGGGGCAAGTTTTTCCCCTTTGCTTCTGTCAAGGTTCCTCCCCCACTCTGAACTCTAGGGTACAGATGTGGGGACCTGCATGAAAAACCTCCTAAGCTTATCTTTACCAGCTTAGGTCAAAACTTCCCCAAGGTACAAAATATTCCACCCTTTGTCCTTGGATTGGCCGCTACCACCACCAACAAATACTGGTTACTGGGGAAGAGCTGTTTGGAAACGTCTTTCCCCCGAAAATACTTCCCAAAACCTTGCACCCCACTTCCTGGACAAGGTTTGGTAAAAAGCCTCACCTATTTGCCTAGGTGACTACAGACCCAGAACCTTGGATCTTAAGAACAATGAACAATCCTCCCAACACTTGCACCCCCCCTTTCCTGGGAAATGTTGGATAAAAAGCCTCACCAATTTGCATAGGTGACCACAGACCCAAACCCTTGGATCTGAGAACAATGAAAAAGCATTCAGTTTTCTTACAAGAAGACTTTTAATAGAAATAGAAGTAAATAGAAGTAAAGAAATCACCTCTGTAAAATCAGGATGGTAGATACCTTACAGGGTAATTAGATTCAAAACATAGAGAACCCCTCTAGGCAAAACCTTAAGTTACAAAAAAGATACACAGACAGAAATAGTTATTCTATTCAGCACAGTTCTTTTCTCAGCCATTTAAAGAAATCATAATCTAACACGTACCTAGCTAGCTTACTTACTAAAAGTTCTAAGACTCCATTCCTGGTCTATCCCCGGCCAAGACAGAATATAGACAGACACACAGACCCTTTGTTTCTCTCCCTCCTCCCAGCTTTTGAAAGTATCTTGTCTCCTCATTGGTCATTTTGGTCAGGTGCCAGCGAGGTTACCTTTAGCTTCTTAACCCTTTACAGGTGAGAGGAGCTTTCCCCTGGCCAGGAGGGATTTCAAAGGGGTTTACCCTTCCCTTTATATTTATGACAGCTTCATTAATATTATGCAGGACACAACAGGCAGCTATAACCATTGGGGTATTTTTTACCCTGAGATCCAATCTGGTGAGTAACCAATGTCAGCGCCCTTTCAATCTACCAAAAGCTCATTCAACTCTCATTCTGCACCTGCTGATCCTGCAGTTGAAACTTTTCTTGGTGCTGTCAAAGTGCCTGGTGTAGATGAGACGGGTTAGGTTGGATCCCCCAGGATCACTACTGGCATTTTGACATCACCAATGGTAATCCACTAGTGGGGAAAGAAAGTCCCTGCTTGCAGCTTTCTAAACAGTCCTGTGTCCTTAAAGACGTGCGCGTCATGCACCTTCCCTGACCAGCCAACAATGATGTCAGTGAAGCATCCCCAGTGATCCACCAGCACTAGCATAACCATGGAAAAGTAGCTCTTTCTGTTGCTGTACTCTGCATCCAGGTGCTCTGGGGCCATAATAGGGATGTGTATGCCATCTATTGCTCCACTGCAGTTTGGGAACCCCATTGCTGCAGAGCATTCCACTAAGTCCTTCACATTGTTGAAAGTCACAGTCCTACATATCAGAAGACAACTAATGACTCTGAACACTTGCATGACAATGGTTCCCCATAGTGGATTTTCGTATTCCAAAATGACTTCCCACTGACTTTAGCAATTCAGCTTTGCAAGTTTCCATAGTGTGATCACAACTCACTTCTGCACTGTCAGTTTAGCTCTCAGTTTGGTGTTCATGCGTTGGATGGCTGGGGAGAGTTTGCCACAGATATCTAGGAATGTGGCCTTGTGCATCTGAAAGTTTTGCAGCCACTGCTCAGCATCCCAAATCTTCATGGTGATGCAATTCCACCACTCAGTGCTTGTTTCTCGGGCCCAGAAGTGGTGCTCCACTCTTTGCAGCTGCTCCGTAAACTCCTCCAACCGCCTAGAATTGGTTCTCACTACATCCCACAGCAACTAACTGCCAGGAAATTGCCATGTTCCCTGCGGATCTTCTTGCAGTTTGGCAAACACTAGAGGATGGTGTGTCCTGTGCTTACAAACTCATGACAATAATGCAGAGCTCTGCAGACTCCATGCTCCTGTCAGAGTTGGTGGACAGGGACAAGTGCCACATGGGTTTATGGGAAATTGAAAATAAGTGTGAAAATTATGGTGTCATAAATATAAAGTTGACCCCTTTCTCCCAGTGACCCTTGCATAAGTCGTTTCTGCTCTGCTCTCCATTGCCCAAACTAGCCACTGAACGGTGGCGGATTGCGCACTGGGATACCAACCCATGGTGCACTGCATTGTGCATGGACACAAACACTCCTGGCAAGAGTGCAGAGTGCTGACACAAGGCACCAAGCATGCACGCACACAAGCAATATACTCACTGCAGTGGCTGTATTTAGCTAATATGGAAGTGGAAAGCCTGGAGTTGCATCTTTATGTTTAATTTCTGTGTAACTTGAATGTACTTGCTCCTCCTTACTATTTCATCTTTGAATCTGTGATTTTTCTATTAAATAAACTTTTAGTTTACCTGTGCCCCAAGAAGGACTCTGGTATGTAGACTGGGTGAAGTGTGTGTCCTAAAGTGAACTGATAACTTGGGACTGTTTTCACACCTTCGGGGGTGACAAACCAGAGGGGAAAAGTCCAAATGTCTCATAGTTAAGAACTTGTGGTAGATGGATTTGGGGAGCCTGGGACCAGAAGGGCTGGTGAGGTCACCCTGCAAGGAGTGGTGGAAACCAGGGTAGACCTTTATGCTTGTAGACTGGCTACTGGTGTCAGGGCTCTGAGCCATAGCAGCATAGCATTAAAGCACCCAAGCTTACAAGGCGCATGGTGACAGAACGCTTACTGACCTGGGTGATCCCCAAAGCATCACAGAGACATCAGTAAAATCTCCATGTGGCCTGATCACTAAATCGGCCTTATCATCTATAGCCATACAAATCTTTTTCACACCCTTGGTTTTCCGCAAAAGTCTTTAAAAAGAAAGCAGATTTGAATATTCATATTTTTTTTAAAAAAAGAAGCAGCAGCTAAAGCCAGAGGCAGATGGAGATGGGGCAAAGACAGTTGAACTCTATGCTTGTTTCCTTCTGTGAAAAAGCAAAAGACTGAGAAAATAGCTCCTCTGGCATCTTTCATCTCAGTACTAAAAGAGACCATTGAGGTGATAGGTAATGGCTGGAATCCTTTAAATAGCTCTGGCAGGCATGCTCAAACTAGCTGACTGATTTTTATTCTGGCGTTGACTCTCTTGTCCATAATGTTTTGCTTTCTGCAACCAGGATGAATGTGATGCTCAATTAGGGCCCAATCATGCAGTATGCTGAGAGCCTTCATTTCTGGCTGGATTTAATGATATCTTGCAGGATTGGGCCCCTAAAGAAAAAATTGCATGGTATTCTTTTAAAATATTACTACTGCATTTTAGTCAAGGTACAGGAGGGAGAAAGGTAGAAATAGAAACACACACACTTCTGAGGCTATTTTACATAGCAAATCCACAAGCCATGCCCTTCATAACTCTCAAGTGTCCAGGTTTCTGCATTAGCAAACCCTCCTCTTAAATTTTCTGAAATCAATGAACTCTTAAAAAGCAGAACGGAATTTGGCTGTACTCTTAGTGATTGCTCTTGCAGGTTAGAGTCCAGGAGTTCTTTTAAAAGGTATACTTAGAGGCACAGCCGAGAACGTGTAGGCGGGGAAGGCTGCTCTGGGTGCTGGAGAAGCCCTGATATAATTCAGACAGCCATGCGGGCCTGAGTTACAGCAGCCTCTCCATGCTGCACTATGGGCTACAGTACCCCGAAGCACCCCATTGCGTATCTTGTATGCCAGGGCTTGTGACAGGGTGCTCAGACATCAGCTTCATGGCTGTCTCTCCTAATACTTGTACTGGGTAAATCCTCCTCCAGCTAGATATGGGGCATTTAAGGCCTCTTTTACTGCTTTTTACTACCCAGCATAAAAGGGCAAGAACAGGGATGAGGATCTTTCCCTATAGATCTATTCAGGTTACAAATTTGACAAACATTATTAGCTGTTACATGTAACTAGGGAATATTTCATTATACATGCATTAATTAAATATATTTTTATCTGTTCATAAATCTTCAGAAAAGGGGGAACACAGAAAATATCAGATATCCAAAATAAAACTATGCTCCTTCACAAGCTGTTTTCTTCCCCCTTAATTGTTTGAAGATGCAGTTTTCTGAGGTTATCCTCCTGCTTACGGAGAATGTTCCTGATTTCACTCCTTTATCCCTAATTTGAGACTGAAGAGATATGATGACCTTCACTTCTTGGACAGCCATTATATAAACACTGAGTCTTCATTCATATTTCACGGGAAGTTTTTCATCAAGCACTGCAACAAATCAAAAACCTGCACCAAAGTGCAGATATTTTACAGTCAATCCAGCAAGACTCTGCAGTTTTCATACTGAGCAGTAATATATGACCTAGACAAGAGCCAGACAAGGGCTTGTGAGAAAGACTGCACAGCTTTAAAATTATTACTTTGAACATAGGAAAGAAATATGGGTAATCACTGGCATCCTCTGACCCATGGTAGTCTTCTGGGGGATAAGTATACAATGGAAGACAAAGAACATATGGAATTTGGCAGATTTCCAGCTAGTTCATACTACTTTAAGCTGAGATTTAAACAGATGTATGTATAAAGGTTTCTCTCACGGCCCTGAGAAAAAGAACTTTGTCCTCTCCTTTGGGAGGAGGAAATGTTAGTGTTGTTAGCAGAGACGTGTATGTTGAAACTGTTTTAAGCCTTTTTATTAGTTTGAAAGACTCTTTTTTAAAGTCATTTTGACTCTTAAAACTAATAACTCGGTGACAGACAGTTTCACCACATGGGTCTTCAAGTACACTTCAGCCATGGCAAATTTACCTCGCGGCCTGGATCTTGTAAGTCACCGAGTGACATAGAAAGTGGAAGGTTTTTGCATTGCAGCACAAGTGTGACTGGAGGCAAAGCATGGACGCAGAGAAATTTGCTAGGTATACTACTCCAAGCTGAGTGTAGGATGGCTTTTGCCCTTGCACATCCATGTGCAGGGTAAAAAAGGGGCAGCGGATAGGTGAAGACTGAGGAGGAATGATCTTCAGCATGATACCCAACACACGAATGAGGCATTGAGCTACGCATTCCCCACTGAGGCACCGCTCTGCAAAAATGACTTGATGACCACACAGAGAGGCTCTCATTCATGCAGTATCATTTTATTTTGTGCTTCCTGTCCTGTCCATCACTTTTAGGCTATGTCTACATCAGCAAGCTTACAGCGACACAGCAGCTGCTGTAAGGTCTCCTGTGTACATAATTAAACCACCCCCAATGAGTGGTGGTAGCTTTGTCAGTGGGAGACGCTCTCCCGCCACCATAGCGCTGTGCACATGAGCGTTTTGTCAGTGTAACTTATGTAACTCAGGGGTGTTTTTTTTCACACCCTTGAACTACATAAGTTTTGCCAGCATAAGTGGCAGTGTAGACATGGCCTTAGTTTGTGCTCGTACACATCCACAACACCTGAGCTGCAGGGAATCAGGCCTAAAATGCAGTTGTATTCTGAAAAGTAACTCTATAACAGAGGGATCATGAGGTCCATGTATACTGCATCTTAGTGGTTTCTAGATCTAATTTGCTCTCTTTACAAATAAAGAGTTGGCGGGAGGTGGAGGTAGGGTGGGGGAAGTTTCCTAATCACAGATTTCCTACAAATTCATCATGGCATACAAATATCAAGCCACGTTCATTCTGGCTTGTGAATGATAATACAATTCAACTTCATGTTAGTCCCCCAGAGGATCCTACCCATCCGTTCCCTGAGGGAGTCAAAGTCTGCTTTCCTGAAGTCCATGGTCCGTATCCTGCTGCTTACCTTTCTTCCCTGTGTCAGGATCCTGAACTCAACCAACTCATGGTCACTGCCTCCCAGGTTCCCATCCACTTTTGCTTCCCCCACTAATTCTTCCCTGTTTGTGAGCAGCAGGTCAAGAAAAGCTGTTGGCTTCTCTAGCACTTGCACCAGGAAATTGTCCCCTACGCTTTCCAAAAACTTCCTGGATTGTCTATGCACCGCTGTATTGCTCTCCCAGCAGATATCAGGAAGATTAAAGTCACCCATGAGAACCAGGGCGTGCGATCTAGTAGCTTCTGCGAGTTGCCGGAAGAAAGCCTCATCCACCTCATCCCCCTGGTCCGGTGGTCTATAGCAGACTCCCACCGTTCTGTATTTGTCTTCAGATTTCAGCACTGTGCATAGACAGACACACACACATCCCCAGCTCCGTTGGGTTGCGGGCATCAACAATTTTCTTCAACTGGGTCCCCAGAATTTTTTTTGAAAACCACTGACCTACCTGACAGAGGAAGAAGACAACTGCCCATAAATGGCAGCTCAAAGGAGCTGCAAATATTGGTCATACCTGGTCAGCAAACAAACTACCTGAAACAAAAGGTTGAAATTTGACCCTCCAGAAAGGAAGGTGGAAAAAGGAGTCAAGCCTGAGAATAAGAGGGGACAGGTTAACCCTAAGTAGGAAAATGTGTGTGTGTCTATGCACAGTGCTGAAATCTGAAGACAAATACAGAAGGGGTCTGCTTATATGCATGACACCCCTACCTTTTAATTCACCAAAACCCCAATGATATAATTAAATTAAAGCCTATGCAAAGATTTCAAGAGAACATTGAACACACTGGCCTGAAAGACAAATAGTCTAAATAAAAGGCTTTTAATAGATTTTATGCTAATATTATTGTTAATAAACATTGGGATAAATTTAATGTTAATAAGTACCCCTGTAACAATGTATAGTGTGCATGATTTTTGGAAAAAACCTTTAAGATCATATGGTAATAATGCTTCTCAGCTATTACCTATGAATAAACTTAAAGCTTAGCACAACACAAAAAAACATTACAAACATTGTCTGCTGTATAGAAAGGGAAACTAAGGTACACCACCTTATGAATTTAATAACTGAACAGTGTGATAATTCCCCTTAAACTCTTGAAAGGTAGAAGCCATTGAAACCTGGCCTGCCTATAGAACAAAAACACAGGAAAGTATGGGGGAATAATTCCTCTGTTTTGCCTGCAATCAGCATGGATATTTGTAAAAGGAACGGATATTTTAAGCAATAACCTGCCACCCCAAAAGAGGTAGAAACATGTTATTTTTGTCTTTCAGAAAATCAGGAAAAGCTGGCGCCAGCTGAAGAGCAAACCCATACCATGGATCTACTGTTGCGATGAAGATTGTTTTGTGTTTTATGTTTTGTGTTGTTTGTCTTGTGGTGTTTGTCCTGTTGCTAGCATTGTTGTATATTATTGTGGGTTTTTTTTTTAAAAAAGGAACTACTACATTAGGAAGAGTAGGATTAATAAGCGTTTTAAATGTATTTACAGAAACCAATGTTGCAGAAGGGCAGAGGTCAAGGAACGTCCGTCTGTTAACGGGGAAACATCTACAGGTGATAAAGGCACATTTAAAAAGGCAGACTGTGCATGGGACATGAGGTTTATCTGTTGGTGGAAATGAAAGAATGGACATAAAAATTTTAAGCACAAAGTGAAATTACCAAGGGAAAAAAAGGGTACATAAAAACGTTGGTTACTGAAAAAAAATCAGTAATAATTGGCAAGTCTTAATCAACTTCCCGCATGTAAGCCCAGCTAAATGTACCTTGGTGTTGTATAAAATTGGATGTAAGGAAAGGAAGGCCATTACAACACCTTCCCTATATTATAAGGGGCAGTACAGTAAAGATCCAGTGAAGGTATAACTTCCCTAACACTATTTCAGTGTGAACTACTGAAGATTATTGGATTTGCTTGGCAGCCAGGAGGGGTGGGTAGTCTTAAAAAAAAGAAGAGACTCCCAAGAGGTGTACTGAAAACTGATTTGGGTGGAACTGGATTAGGAATTGGAGTACTGGAAGCTATTAACATAGAGGTAATGGCAAACAAACTAAGTTATGTTATAGCTAAAATACAAGAATTGGGAAAGCCCATCAGTGCATTCTTGTCAAAATTAGGAATGGGGCAACAATTATTTTCTAAAATATCACCAGTTTGGCAACGGCAAGGTAAAAATAACTTGTTACTTTTAGCAGGGACTATGGAATCAATACATGAAAATATGTCCTTAGCATTAACCTGTACCAGGCCCAGGAAATAAATCTGCCATTGATCATTCAAATAATCCAGGAAGGCAGGGAAAAAAAGTTGCCTTTGGAAATAAAAAAGTTGTGGGAAACAGTTACAGAAAGGAAGAAACAATTAATGGCATGGTGAAAATTGGTAAATTTTACCCTAAATAAAGATCAAATGGTTCAATGGGCATATGTAGTAACTGAACACCCCAGTCTAACTATTCATATATATCCAGTGGTACCTGTGGGAATCCAGTTAACAAAAAATTTGGTTATGTATTCCACTGATCAGCATTCCTGGGCATATAAAGAAAACCAACAATGAAAAACCATTGACATGTTTCAATGTGTAGCCCATGAAATTTTAGTATGTGTGTGTGAGGATCAAAATTTACAAGAAAAAGATAAATGTTTCTATGTTAAAGACAAAGGAACCCAAAAATATATGTTTGATATATTCACTGAACAGAAGTCAGCTGTGGTATATGCAGGAAGGGGATGTGCTTGTGTTAGAAGTCATTGTCCAATGGTAATAGTAGATAAGGAATTGTATTTTATGACTTATTTAGCTAATAGATGTTTTTGGAACATTACAAAGATTAAAAGTAGTGATTTTGAATACTACGTACCTGTATGGACTGTAAACTACTTGAAATTTAAACCACAGTTGTATCACAATGTAACATCTTTAACCTTAGGCGTTACATTCTGATACAATTATGGTTTAAACATGCTTGTGACATTAGGCATAAATATGACCATAATAAGAAAATTGTTAATCCATCCTATGTTACATTCATATTTACAAGATATTGCAAAGAAATAGGAGAACAAATACGTAGTGAAGTACAATATAATAATACAGAAATCACTCATGTACTGAAAACTATTGCAGATGCAGAACATCACTCCTGGTGGGAAACACTATTAGGGTGGTCACCTTCTGCAATGGGTATGCTAAATACAATGGTTCATCCCATCGTGGTGACCATTGGACTCCAATTGGCTTTATAGAGCATAATAGCTTTGGCTTGCTGGATGAAAAGAACTGTTTGAAGAATAGAGGAAGCTGGTATGCAAAGTCAAATAAGGCCCTTGTTATGACGGCCATCAAGAAAAGTTAATCTGCCTTATTGGGAGTGGTGAGCATTGCATGTGTAGTGTGTGCATTCTGTTTTTGGTGATCATTAATAAATAGAAGATAAGGATATTACTGTGTAAGGCTCTTTCACTGGTAAAAGGTCCTGCAAACCCGTAGAATATTGACAGGGTTACACTTGAGCTCTAGGAATGGGGTAAGGGTGGGCGCCTAAATTAAGAGGGTTACAACTTGAGCCCTAGGAACTGGGTAAAGGTGGGTGCTCCTAGGGTGTGTGAGTAACAGAGAATTGTGTGCCGGTAACACAGTGTCCATTTGGAATCAAGGCCCCTGTGGGGATGAAACCTTTCTTGCCTTCAGTAATCAAGCTCATCCTGGTGTGTTGAGACAAAAGCTCTTGCTGCAGTTTTTATGACTGACTGTGAATCCTGGGATTAGAGCTTAGAGTCTGTAAGTGCAGAATGGTGTAGTTGAATACTGACAATAAGATGATACACAGCTTTGGCCTTCAGTAAGAATTATGGCTATGACAGTGTACGATGCAAAGACAAGATGGGTGAGGTAATCTTCGATTGGACCAACTTCTTTTGGTGAAAGAGACAAGCTTTCAAACTTACACTCATCTCTTTCACCAATAGAAGCTGGTCCAATAAAAGATATTATCTCACCCACCTTGTAGTAATACCTTGGGACCAACCAACACCACAAACAACTCTGATGCAAAGAGTTTATTAAAAAACAACAACAACAAAACAAACAAAAAAAGAAAGTAGACTAACCATTTTAAACAATTAATTGTAGAGGTTTTGAGTTGATGTTCTCTGGTCTACTGATGTATAGCAGTGTAACATGGGAAGTTTAAAATACCTCTAAAAAAAGCAGATTCCTTATTTAGGTGCCAAACTTCAGGCACCCAAGTTTGAAAACTTCATCCTGTAATAGGTTTATTTATTTAGATTTACACACACACACACACACACACACCCCCATCCAGATGCCTTAGGTGCTCTTGATATAACTTAAAAATATACATATATAAATAATACTCCAACCTAAGTGTATAATATATGAAGTGCTAAATTATGGCATCAGTAATTCCATACTTAATAATGCACTGAGATTTTCACTTACTACAAGTAAAATATTAACTAACTTTTAGAGAGGGAATATTTAAAAAATGATTGCTTTCTGAAAAATTTCCAAAAAGCTGAAGAGTTTTTGGGTCCCACTAGATAAGGAACTGCAGTTGCAACAAATGTCACACTCGCATATTTTTATGGGAATATCTTAAATAGAAACATTTTTTTTAAAGTTGCAAAATCTGACTGGATTCCCCAATCTTCGAGCTATTTCTGTTCACGTTCTTAGTTCACTCATTGTCCTGCTATCTGAGGTTTTCAGCTATATCCCTTGGTAGACCCACACCTTAGATGCTTTTATGCACCAAAATATTGATTAATTTTGCATGTAATGTAATTTGCATTTTTGCCCAGCTCCAGTACATTTTAACCAGAAATCTCCTTAATTTATACTACTTGCGTTGAGTGAAAAGGCACTTCAGCAACCTTAATTCTCAGTTAATTTTGTGAGGGGGAAGGGATGTCGTATAAAGCACATTGAACCTTTTCTGTCTCTGGTGTAATAAGCCCAGATGGTTTTAATCTTAATGCCTCTCACTTTGCCTTGGCAGGAAACTCATGTTACTTAAAGTATCAGTACAATATTTCCCAGAAAATATAGATAAACACACAACAGAAAGGGAACTATGACTTCTCTTTGGTTTTGCTTACATTTCAAGACAGGTGTTAAAGAATGTTTTACCTTTAAATTCACTATTTTTCACAATCATTGGCTGCCTTTCCTACAAATCAAATGTACTCCAAAAAGGAGGAAACTAGTTTGATATTTTTTTTAACAAAAAGAGTCAATGTGTAACCTCAGATAAATTACTATCTTGCAAAAATGCAGGAAATCAATCTAATTCTATCCATTAAACTAGCTGCTCATATATATACATAAGCCTCCCTGTGCAAGTCCCACAGTGAAGGTAGGGTGTACAAGGAGAGTAGTATCCAAAAGTGCCAGGGGCTAGCAGCTGAGCAGTCCCATGCATCAGAGAAATAATAATGAGAAAATGTTGTTGAATTTCTCAAGATACTTGGTGCATAACAACACACCAGTGCTTTTTCCTTGGAGGAATATGATAGGATCCAGGCTGCTGTGCCCCAGCAGAGATAATTGCTATAATTCATTAAAGAGGCTTATTTGCATTTTTCATTACTGAAGCACAACTTTATAAAATGTATGGAAGGAATGAGCATTCTGTTTTCCTGAGGCTGCATAAATAATCATTTTAATTCAGACAACCAGTTGAACCAGACTGTCTTGGCCATTACATTTCTTCTTCTCTTGCTGCCATTTTGGACTATTTAATTTCTACCTCAGCTTGCTTCCAGTTCTACATGCCTTTTCTGTTCCTCTCTCTGAATGCAGACAGCAGGTACACTCATTGGTGGTGATGAGCTAGCACAGTTTCCACAGGCTTCTTTTTAGCACAGTCCAGCCAATGTTTGTCATTGATCCAACTTCATTTATGCTTCATTTGTGCAAAGGGGAGACTTTCATGCTGGGAATGACTTTAAACTATGTCCTCCTTCTACATGAACCGATTTATTTTTCCTTTCTCCTTGCTTCATTTGCTGATCAAAGGTATTTATATTTAAACAACAGTTTTCTCTTTTACAGACTCTTTTCTTATCTATTTTATTGTTCAGTGCAACTCTTTGAGATAGCGAATTTATGACTCGACAGCCATATTCATAACAACAGCCTGTGGACGAAGAAGCTAATGATTACAACTTCACTGCAGGATCAAGCAGAAGAAGCTGGGTCAAAAGAGAGAGGCACTGGTATTGCACCAGTAAGCAAGAGCTTTACCATTGACTTCGATGGGTGCAGGATCAATCTCAGAATGCACGAGAGTGGGAGTTGTTATTCAAACAGAGATACACAAAAAAATGTAAAAAAACATTTACCAAGTAAATTGGTTTCAGTTTGGACAATCCAACGGGAAATCCAACTCTGTATTTTTTTTTGTGTGTGTGTGTGGTGTGTGTGTGTAAAATATGAATTTCTAAGGATGTGGAGGCTCAGTTTGGATAACCATCTCCAAACCAGACGTTGAGTGAACTTCTGGTGTCTGCAAAATAGGACTGGCAATCTCTCAAGATTTCCTTTGCTTCCTTGTTTTCCAAAAATGTTCATGACGACAGCCTCTCACACAGGGTGGGTTGTGTTGTGTTTTTTAAGTATCTTTGCTTCTGACCAAAACTAGGAAATACAGAAACACACAATAGATATAGATTCAGATCCCATTCCTGACACTTTGCCTTTTGTTGAAGCTCTGGACTGGGAACTCAGGGTTATAACCTACTTATTTGTAAGATTTTTGTGGCAGGTGCTTGTCATAGGGTTCCAGTCACTACTAGGGCATCTCCCTCCTGCCTGCTCTGTGGATTAGTGCCTTCCAAGTACAATACCCCTTTCTGCTGCTTGTTCACATGCCCTGCCACATCTCTCCCTCTTCAACTCAGGGTGCTCTTTCTCTGTGGCTTGGCCCTCTGGCCAGGTCACTATAGTCCTCCCCTCCTGAGGTAACAAAGTCCACAACTGTTCCAGGCAGTCTACTATTCCACTGCCCAGTCTGTGCCACTTCCCCAGTAGCTGGTTGGGGAATGTAGGCACACCCTCTACTCCAGGGACCCTATGTCTAGCAACAATGGTCTGCTTTCTCCCAGACCTTTTTGCTCTTTCCCTGGACTCCTTCCTACATCTTCTGGGTTCCTGCTCTCTGGGTTTACCAGCCCAAACTTCCTCCTTCCAGGGAATAACTGCAGACTACTTAACTCCATCACCTCAAACACACCTTCTTTCTCCCACATACTGACTGCAGGCTACTTCCCCTTCAGACCTTTTCTGCTTCCAGCTTCCTGGCTTTATACCACCCCACCTGTTCTTTCTCAGCAAGGTTCCATCATCAATCAGTCTGTCAATGCCTGGCTCTCCCACAGGTGCAGCCTATGAGGTTAATTAATCTAATTTAACCTGCTTTGCCTTGTATGGTGTGAAAACCCCATCACAGAGCTATCTATTACTATGTGTTTGTAGAGTGTTTAGCACAGTGGGGTGCTGATCATAGTTGAGACCCTAAAGGTGCTATCATACAAATGAAAAATAACAGAAAGAAATAGAAGTTAGATTAACAGTTTTCAAACCTCAAGAATGTTTGTGTTTAATTTAAGTTTTGGATGACCGTTTCTATCAGTTTTTATTTTATCCTAACTGGTTTGCTCAGCCTTCTTTTATTTCCCCAGACATTTTGGTTTCCTGTCCTCTAACACGCTTTGATTTCTCTCAAGCTATCCCATTGATTGGCTCCAGCATTCTGGATCATGTACTAGAAAGTCAATTCAGTGTGTTACTTACACTTCCTTCCAAGTATAGGTGCCGACTCCCTGGGTGCTCCAGGGTTGAAGGACCCACAGGGAACAATTGGTGGGTGCTCTGCACTCACCGGCAGCCAAGCTCTCCGCCTCTCCACTCCAGCTCACCTCCGCCTCCTCCTCTCCTGAACGCGCTGTCCCCGCTTCTCTTATGGTATATGGTGAGAGACTTTTTCTTTGAATTCATTTAGCTTGTTAACTTAGGTATTAGATATTTTACTTTTATTTTCTTGTAACCAATTCTGACTTTTATGCCTCATTACTTATAATCACTGAAAAGCTATCTTTCTGTAGTAAATACACTTGCTTTATTGTTTTATCTAAACCAATGTCTTTGGAGTGAAGTGTTTGGGAAACTCCATTTTGGGATAACAGGATTTGTGCATATTATTTTCTACTAATAAAAATTATGGATTTTCTATGGGCTTGTATTGGCCAGCAGGAGGGAGCTGGGCAGTACAAGACACAATTCTGGGGGCTAGTCTGGGAGTTTGCTGGTGTTGCTCTGCAGTGTAATTTAAGAGTGGCTGCCTATCACACTCATACAGTATAGCTGGAGGCTGTGTGAGAGCAGACCAGGAGTGGTAGCTCTCACAGCAGAGCAGTGTAAAAGGCACCTCAGATTGGAGAATTGAGGGGACTCAGTTGTTCTACAGTCCAGATTGTACCCTGGGTAATGTAAGAAATGCACTAATTATCCTTTAGCCTATGACTGCAGAGGCATTAATGGGCCACTTCGCCTTGAATAGTCTCTTGCATCATGTGTTAATTCCTTATTCTTAACAATCTGTTCCATGTAACACTCTGAAGAACTTTCCCAGATCTGACGAAGAACTTTGTGCAAGCCCAAAAGCTTGTCCCTCTCATCAACAGAAGTTGATCCAGTAAAAGATATTGCTTCACCCACCTGGTCTTTGTAATATCCTGGGACCAACACAGCTACAGCAACACTGGAAAAAGCTCACTGTGGACATTTATTGTAGTTCTCTGACCTTGAATGTAAGTGGATCATTTATGGAGCTGTTCAGCATTTTTTCCCCCTGGTGAAGACCAGGGTTAATTTTATTTAAACTATTTTATACAGCCCACACACTGTGGACTATATGCTGGTTAATTCTGCGTGAGCGTGGTGGGTGAGAGAACCTCTCCCCTTCCCCTGTGTATCGATACAGAGAAAGGCAGAATGTCCTTGCTAGCACTCCTCTGAATGTTGGGAGGGGAAAGGGGTTGGCTGGCATGGCCTCGTGTGCTTCCCTGTGCCAACTGGGGTGCGGTCTGCAAAACAGGGAGCGTGTCCTGTCTCCTTACAAACCTGTGTGTAAGCATGTTGTTCATTCCTGATGTAGCAGAAAGAGCCACTATCTCCTGAACACCTCGAACCTCTGGCCTGCATCTACCATGTGCAGGCAGAACAGCTCAGACCACTTCAAGTGAGCACTACTGCTCTGCTTCACGCTCCAGAGTTCCTTCAGTGGAAAAGTTAGACTTTGGCTCCGTATACATTTCTTGGTGTGACTTGAATTCCATGAAATGAGTTCATTGTCAGTGTCAGATTCACTGATTGACAATCATGTTGTGTCCTTTCTCCTTCACAAATTGTCAACCAACAACAAACAGCTATTGTAACAGAAAACGAGTGCAGGACCCTGAGAGGGAATGGTTGGTGATTCTAAATGATGGTGTATGAAAGGAAGATAAGACAATTTGATTTTCTCAGACTAGGTTGACCCTATATGACTGAGTTGAGCAGAAAAATTGCTTTGCCGAAGCAAACATGATATGGAAGTCATATAAGGAGCAGAGCGCACAACAGGGAAAATCAGAATGTCATTTTAACAAACATATTGTCTAAATCAGAAAGACATTTAAATGGTGGTACTAAAAAAAAAAATTCCTCTCTCTGCCTTATCTACCCACCTTCCTCTCCAGTTAATTTATTCCAATATACTAGGCTCTGATTTATGACTGACACCCTTTCAGTATGTAGTGTTGTTGTGGACGTGTTGGCCCCAGGATATTAGAGAGACAAAATGGGTGAGTTAATATCTTTTATTGGACCCACTTCTGTTGGTGAGAGAGACAAGCTTTTGAGCTACACAGTGTTCTTCTTCAGCTCTGGGAAAGGTACTAAGGCCATGTTTACATTAGCACTTATGTCAGCAAAACTTGCTTCTTGGGGGTGTGAAAAAACACTCCCTGCAACAACATAAGATTTACCGGCATAAGCGCTGATATGCACAGTGCTATGTTGGCAGGAGACACTCTCCTGTTGACAAAGCTACTGCCGCTCATTGAGCTGGTTTTATTATGTCGAGGGGGGAGCTCTCTCCTATCAGAACAACCCAGCTACATGAGTGATCTTACAGCAGCATCGGTACAGATGTGCTGCTGTAAGCTTGTAAGTACAGACATGGCATAAGACTGTCACAGCTCAATACAAGATTCACCAGATAGTTTAGAGTAAGCAGTTGGCACACAGAATGGGGCTGAAGACCACTTCACCTTGAATGGTCCCTTAGAATATGAGCTAACTGCTCATGCTAAACAATCTGTTCAAACCTTGTATTTGGTTGTGACACTCTTAGGGCTTGTCTACACTTACATTTAATAGTGCTGTAACTTTCTGGCTCAGGGGGTGTGAAAAATCACCCCCCTGAGCACAGCAAGTCTGAGCGCTTTAAAGTGCTAGTGTAGACAGGCTCCGAGTGCTGGGAGCCACGCTCACAGCACTTGGAGCGAATCCCCTCGTGGAGGTGGATTACACACTCGCACTTCAAAGTGCTGCTGTGGGAGCGTTCCCGTGACAGCACTTTGAAGTTTCCAGTGTAGCCATGCCCTTAGTACCTTTCTCAGACCTGAAGAAGAGCTCTGTGTAGCTCAAAAGCTTGTCTCTCTCATTAACGGAAGCCCAATAAAAGCCATTACTTCACCCACCTTTGTCTCTAACACCCTTTCAGTATTTACTGCCAGTTGAACTTGACTCTGTTTTTAAAGAGCTGTTCCAAGTTCACTGTCGGGATTTTCTGCTCCAGCTAGTTTCTGATAAGAGGCAAAGTTTGATTAACTTACCCTAGTAAGTTACCATGGTAACTCACACCTGTGCAATGTGCCTTCATTAGGGGTTCATTGATCTAGTGACACTGGTGTAAGTTTTCCTTGTCTAAAGACAATCTAACTTACTACAACTCAGAAATGAGTAGAATACCCAAAGCTCTTTAACTCTTTGTAGGAAGTTAGTTATTACTCCTGGCTATATCATGAGCCTCACTTTCTACCTTAGAAAACAGTCCAGCTAACTGACCACAAGTGGAATAAAATCTAAAAATCAGGTAAAATTAAAATCAGAAGTGCAATTAGAGCTGAAGAAAAGCTTATACATTGTAACCGTGTTATTCATCACCCATAATAGTGGGAAATGACCATACAAGGATTAGACTGAGCAACACACAGTGCAGACCTGTCTCCTGGTGCTGAGTTAAGGAAGGCTAAGCACTGATCTAACTTAAAGGAGGCTGCAAATGGAAGAAGAGATGTTTAAAGGGCCAGATCTGCTAGCCTCACTCACACTGTAGAGGGGACTATTTACCCAGTAAGGTATTACTCATGATGAGTAAGGGTCGCAGAACTGGGCCAACAGGGAGAGTAGGTTACTTCATCAATCTTCATCTAGTAACAAAGGCCTTTGCATAGGTGAGCATTGAGTGGTGTGGGAGGAAGGAACCTTTCCAACTTTTATGCTCCTTGTTTGAGGGCCAGGAAGAACTGACCAAAAGGGTCACGCCCTTTCTATTAATCTGAGAAGGCACATTGCCTCAAGGGCACGGGGGGAAGAGCAGAGAGGGCCATAGCTCCACTCTCCTCCTTTCACACCAGTAAAGTGCACCCCACAATGAGGTATAAAAGTGAGCCCAGAGTTTGCATACTCGAGAGCTCCAGGAAGAAGTCTACATCCCTGAGGCAGAATATTTCCCATTGCTCCCCTTATGGCTATGCAGCTCCCCAAGCAAGTCTGTGTGTAAATGACACAGCCAACCCTTCATCAATTTCCTTATCTCCTCCTTCTCCCAAACCAAACAGGGATCAGTAGCTCAGATTTTCAAAGCCCTGATAAAATGGAATCATAGGTTACATAAATAATCATTTAAATTGTCCGTTCCTCCCCACTCTATTAATGGAGAGCAATGGAATGATTACAAAACTGCCTGGAGAGCACGAATGCTGGAAAGGAGTACTATATCTGCTGGGCTGAGGGAAAGGAACACCCAAAATGGGAATCTTATTAAGTTCTTCAGGTCGGGGCCATATTTTTGTTCCGTTTTTGTACAGAGCTTAGCTCAATGGGGCCATGATTTGTGTCTGGGATCCCTAGATGCTGCAGCAGTACAAATAATACATAATAATAATATGCACAGTAGAAATTTAAACAATCTATTCAGTTTTTGTCACATCCATCACTGTAATACCTGAAAGAAGGAAGTGAGAGGCTGTTTACTTGCATATTATTATTATGATTATAAACTTATTTTGTTTTCTTTCCTGTAAACTTCATATTGAGGTCACAGAGAGGAAAACTTCTTCCAAGTTAATTTATTTTATCTGAAACACTCTTTTATTCTGTATGAGCTGCTTCTTCTAATGGCAACAAAGAAATCTGACTCTCCATGTCTTGTGATTTAAAAATATTCATCACACCAGCACCTGGAATTACATTTGCTGCTCAGACCCTAGCAGACTAAGAGTATCCATTTAAGGTCATTCATCTTTTTTGGTTCAAGAAGAAATCACTTTTCAGGTAGAGGCCTGTTAGTTAAATGATGACAGCATGCACTAAAGTAATACAATTATGTATACTGGAGATTTTGTCATTTGGACTTTTCTTCATAAATATAAAACTTTCACCTCAGCTAGTTCATTTTCATCTGGTTTCCTTTACAGTGTTTATACTGGAGGTTTACTGACTGCACTTAAGAGTGTCCAAGAATGTTATGGGAAAAGCAAAATTCCCAGAGCTTTAAAATGAATCTGATAGATTCCAGGGTTTGTTAAAAGCTCATTATACATCAAAGACTCAATCCTGCTCCCATTTACATCAAATGGCAAAACTCCCATTTCTTTCAGTGGCAACATGTTCAGGCTCTTTATGTATCATTTCTTTTTCTGATACATCCATCACAGGAGAAAACACCACATCTGGGATGATGCCACAGGTGGAAGTGAGTAAAAATGACTGCGCAAACTCACCATCAAATTTCACAGAAGTCAAAGGCTAACCTGGGTATGAATTTGGTTCTATACATTTATTTTGAATTCCTGTTGTAAAAAAGGAACATTCACTTTTAAAGAACTTCTTAATTTTCATTTTTTGCTTTTGAATGTGACAGGTCCATTTTGTTGGCTTCTATTGATATGGTTGGGGAAGAGGAGGAGGAGTCAGGAAGGAAACACAGGTTATCTTTAAACATGTAAAACATTTATCTTCCCCAGTATTTGTTTGACAAAGGAAAGTTCACAAAGGGGACAGTATTTGTATGAAGGTAAATCTTTTTAGTTCCTGTATTTTACCTCCCCTCTAGGCACTATTAATAGCCATAAAAGTCCATAAAGTACCAATTTCCGCCCATTACAGCCAAATAAAAAGGTATTGAATGCAATATGTTTGGCTTGGGAAACCAGTTTTTGCCTGCTGTAACTGACTTCCTATTATAACTCTGTCTGTTAGAAGCGGAGTCCAGTGCAGCACATTTCTATTATGAGCTACACAATACATCTGTTTGCCGTAGTCTAGTAAAAGTGAAACTGCTGAAAATGGCTTCAGAGATCTAATCGCAAGAGCGTAGTTTAACTCATATTTTGTTTTCGCAAGTGTAGCATCTCTGTTTGCTGTAAGGTCAGAGGTCACCAAAACTTTAATTTCACTATTTGCAACCAAGCCTGTACTCAGCTAACTTGTACTTGATTTCACGCAGGATGCATCAATGCTGGCAAAAAATGGGCCCTTGTCATGCACCAGTATGTAATTTTCTGGTATGTTTCAACAAGAGAGTGACAGATATTGCAACTGCATTCAATATCTTTGGGGACCATATTGTATTAGGTTTATGAATGGTTTGTGTATCGCTTTAGGCCAGGGACAGCATGCAACCCTGGGGGCGCGGGAACGTTACCACAGCTCCTCCAGGAACCAAAAAAAGTGGAAGTGATTAAGGTGAATCAGATTGTCAGCATCTCCAGAGAGGTACCACACCTGAGGAGACTTGCATCTACTGGAGGAGACTTGCATCTACCAACAGAGAAAGGCTTTTGGTATAAAAAGGCTGAGTTTAAAAGGAGATGGGGCCTTCTTTTGATTCAGGGAACAGATAAGACCTTCTGTCCCATTGGGGACCTTGACACTTACGGAAGGGTTGGACTTACCAGGATCCCATAAAACTGATGGGTGACCACTGGTAAGCTGTTGGCATCCATATAGGAAATGGTTATTGTTTCTGGTATGTTTTTTCTGTAATGTTTTTAACCTAAGAATAAATGTATTTTCCTATGTGAAGGCTTAATGGTAACTGGTGTATACTGTCATAGCCACTAGAGAGAGGATAACATATGTGCTGGACCACAGTCAGACCTTCTGGGGAAATCACAGTGGAGTGCAGAGTCTGGAGGGTGAAAGAGAGATGCCATTCTCCATCCAAGAGAAGTGATTGCAGGGAGTCTTAAACCTTAAGTGGATACATTTAATGAAGACCAGGAGGGGTCGAAAATGCAATTAATCCTGAAACTGGGACAAGATGGTAAATCACTGGTCCCATTTTTGACTATGAAGAAAAGGCCTTGGTAATATCACTTGCAGTTTGTCATGTTGACAGTAACCACCCAGGAACCATTTTAGTGCAACAGTTTTCAGGCAGCTCATGTACCATGACAGTCACAACTATGTTTTATATTACTTATGAGCATGGAAAGTAGCATGGTTTAAAAACTGTATAGTGGGGACACCAGCAATACTATCAGCTTCTAAACCATATTCATTTCCTTAACAAAGTGTAAAAGTGCTAAGATCTACAGGGTGTTTGGTGTAGCCACAAGGTTTCTATAGCATTAATGTGAACATTAATAATTCACCTTTCCTCATGCATGCAAAGATTAATACACACACACGGAATGAAGTTTGACCCTTCCCTGTGCTGAAAGAGCAGTGTTGATGTTTTTCCTGTTTAGCTTATTCATTCAAAGACTCTTGCTGTATGTTGGAAAAAAAATACCTACCCTTCACATATTAGGAGCTGAAACAGAAGGGACAAGGAATAGGACTTTAATCTAGGTTTCTAGGTCTATTTTGTTGGAGATAAACTATCATTTTAGGCACTTGGATACTATGGTGACAAGTGCCATTAGAAATTGCCTATGCATAAAAGAGCATAAAAGGCTAAAGTTTGCTTTAGTTATACCAGGTAAGTGCAGAGTAACTCCATTTCAGACTTTGGAGTTATTCTGGGTTGACATGGTGCAGCTGGAAGCAAAATATAGCCTTATATGAATTTCTGGCTCATCAACCATATTATACCTAAACGGAAAGAAACTGAAGTCTGACTAGTGTTCTATTATCACATTCTGCTGTGTGTGGAGAAGTCTACTAACCAAGGAGTGAACACAGCTGGCAACTGGCAAGGTTTCATATTTCTTGTCTTCTTTGTAGCTTGCTTATATTTTATTGTTTATATCCCCAAGATATTTCTGAAAATGAGATGGTGCTTCTCAGTGGGTGTCATAAATATAAAGGGAAGGGTAAACACCTTTAAATCCCTCCTGGCCAGAGGAAAAACCCTTTCACCTGTAAAGGGTTAAGAAGCTAAGACAACCTCGGTGGCACCTGACCAAAATGACCAACGAGGAGACAAGATACTTTCAAAGCTGGAGGGGGGGAAAAACAAAGGGTCCTCTCTGTCTGTGTGATGCTTTTGCTGGGACCAGAGCAGGAATGCAGGTCAGAACTCCTGTAAAGACTTAGTAAGCAATCTAGTTAGATGTGCGTTAGATTCTGTTTTGTTTAAATGGCTGATAAAATAAGTTGTGCTGAATGGAATGTGTATTCCTGTTTTTGTGTCTTTTTGTAACTTAAGGTTTTGCCTAGAGGGATTCTCTATGTTTTGAATCTGATTACCCTGTAAGGTATTTACCATCCTGATTTTACAGAGGTGATAGTTTTACTTTTTCTTTAATTAAAATTCTTCTTTTAAGAACCTGATTGCTTTTTCATTGTTCTTAAGATCCAAGGGTTTGGGTCTGTGTTCACCTATGCAAATTGGTGAGGATTTTTATCAAGCCTTCCCCAGGAAAGGGGGTGTAGTGCTTGGGGGGATATCTGGAGGTGGGGAGAGAGACATTTCCAAGTGGGCACTTCCCCTGTTATTTTTGTTAGACACTTTGGTGGTGGCAGCATAAAGGTTCAAAGACAAAAGGTAAAAGTTTGTACCTTGGGGAAGTTTTAACCTAAGCTGGTAAAAATAAGCTTAGGGGGTTTTTCATGCAGATCCCCACATCTGTACTCTAGAGTTCAGAGTGGGGAAGGAACCTTGACAGTGGGTCTTTACACCAACCGATAAAGGAAATTCAACCACCCCAGCAAGCTCATATGTAGAAGAGGTTCCAACAAAAGCTGCTTTCACTGAGGCAGTTTGTCAGCATATGATTGTTCAGCCACAATACACACTGCAAGCAAACCCAGCCTTACTCATTTCTCTTAGAGCACTAATTAAAGTGGAGAACTTGCTTTGTTATTATGGTTGAAGGACAGTTTTATGTTGTTCATGCTAAACAGGATCTGAGCAGTAGGCAGACTTGTTTCACCTATAGACCGGGGCAGAGCAATAAATGAATAAATAAATATATATTTAATAATATAATATAATATTTATATAATAAATAAATAAAAATAAAGCAGTTTCTTAGTAACTGTCTCTCATGCTTTAGAAATGCAATGCATCAAATTTAGCGTCATGCAGAATCCTTCACTGGGGCTATGGAATAATATTACATTTTTTTTTCTTAAAAAGGAATGCTGGGTGCTCTCCTGGGAGGATTTTGTCAATTGCTATCATTCATCTGCCTTTGCCACCTGAAATTGGTATTAAATATGAGGGAGAAAAAATGATCGCAGACTTAAGCCTATTATGATATTGCCATGACAGGGAAACTTCAGAAAAACAGACACTAGAGAAACATCTATTTTAGGAGAAACAAACAAAACTTAACTTTAACACCAAATGACCCCATCACATATTTCCATATATATTTTTTCATTATATACACCTTACACAGACAGCTCATAACAAAACAGACTCCAGGGTGGTAAATGGAATCTGTTTATGAAGGAGAAATAAATCTTAGCTTTGATTATATCCACAGAGTGCACATCTGCTGGTTAACATCAAGTATACAGAAACAGCACCTCCAAAAGCATAGCACTTTAGTGGTGTAAGGATATTGCACGTGGAGGCCATCTGGCTACTATTACAAGTATTAGAGCCCAGTATCTTCTGGCTTAGAATTGTGATTAGTACCTCCTGAGTTACCATGTCTTTTATGTACTCGGTGCTCTTATCCATTCCCGCGAGCTATATATGCAAAACGTTCTGGAAAAATTATATCTGTCCTGCAGTGTTTGAGATACTAGATTTTAGTTTTAAACCCTTTAAGATTTATTTCTGCTGGATTATTTTCTAGGGTCTCTTGGGAAGTAAAATGTTCAGAGTACACATCCTATCTCAGGCATACTGTGCTGTAACTCTGCATATATTTAACATTCCCAGACTTTGGACTAAGTGGAGTCAAACAAAACTGAAACTGTGGTCTCTATGTTTCACAAGCGCACCAGAGGATTCACTAAGAGGCTCAAATCAACATGTTCAAAGTAAATTGTCCTTTTAATTTTAGCTCTTTTTGGCTAAAAAGCAAAGCAGATTCGTTGCTTGAATTATATGTTCTGCTTCATGTAATTCTGGAAAAGTTGGGAAGAAGTAGTTAAAATAGATTTCTCTCTTTTTTTTTTTATGGTGTTTAGGTTGCCCTTGGTTCTTTAGTATTATAAGAATAAATAATTTAAGTAGCAGAACTTGAAAATAGTAAGCCTGAATGTAGCACTATACACTTAAAATGCATCCAGCCCTACTACCAAAAGAAAGATTTTTGCTCACTGAAATAGTTTTTGTTTGCTGTGTGAATGAAAGCAGGTGCAGACTAAAGGAAGGTTCTCCTACAAAGCAAGACACAATGCACTCATATCCTAATGGCAAATAGCATGAAAGGGCCCCTCTTTTTCAGTCTGGGCGCATGGACATGCACTTGTCTATGCAGTGACAATACTGTACATGAATGTAAATCAGACCCATAACGTTGTGGTCAATTTCTCAGATGCTCATCCCCATAGAATGGATGTGTCATTATGTACAGTATATTTAATAGTACACTCACTCTTTTGTGGAAGAAGAGTTAAGCCCCCACCGCCTCCCTGCATGTAAAGCAGTTTACTCAAGAAGAATCAAATATGTGGAGTTTATTTCTTACATCCTACAGCCAGGGCCTCATTGCAATGTGGAGGTTCTTAAGAGAAGTCTTGCTGAAAGAAAGGAGTCTGGCATTGTGCCCTTTAGGTAGTAAGACTTAGTCTCAGCTGGAGTTGCAACTTGAATTTGATGGCTAAGGGCCCTCCACTGAGAACAGCCTTTGCTTTTTATCCAAGGGTCTCAAAGTACTTCACACTGATCACCTCTGTGAAGTAGGTAAAAATTATTAAACCCATTGTACAGATGGATAAATAGACTAGAGAGGCTAAGTGGCTTGTCTAAGGGCACACAAGACTACTATGGTCTATCCAGGACTAGAACTCCAGGAGTCCTGACATCTTGTCCCCTTTGCTCTCACTGATAGATAACGCTCCTTCACTGAGATCAGAAACCACCTTCGGAACGGATGAATGGTGTGGAAAAGAACTATAAACTCTAAGCTCGACTCAGAATTCAATGAGCCTATTTAAAATACGAGCCTATTTAAAATACAAACCTATTTAAAATGGCTTGTATTTAGTCTACAGATAAACAAAGAAAAATGGTAGAGATGGAACTAGAAGTAGTAGTTTGTCCGGCAATATTGTACAAAGACAAATGGGTATGAAAGAGAAGAATAAGAATACCAACGCTTACACCATGTTGCATTGTCCTCCAGATAGTCCTCTGGGAAGCAAGAGGAAAACAGATTCAGGGAACAGGAAAAAAAAACAACACAGTAGGTTATACCAAACAGCTAACCACAGAGAAGATAAAGTGTCATTATAAGCAGTCTCTTGTAAATGAGAATTCTTAGATACTACATTTCAGAAGAAACCAAGTAGACCCAGCAGTGAAAGCTGAGTATACATGTTAAGTCTGACATCATAAGTATATTTGATCAGTTTTAACTAAATGTCAACTTTACTTTTTGATATTTCATTTTCACATTCATTTGATATTTCATTTTCAAATGTCTTACTTTGATTTATTATTTATCAAATGCCATTAGGATGCAGCTATTATGAATTTAATAACATATAACGCTCTTCCCAAAATGTCTATGTTCTGCCATTAAGTAATAACTGCCTCTGCTTTAACGAAACTACTGGATGTATCAAAACAGGTTAAGTTACTGATAACGGGCCAAATTTATAGAGTTGCATATTTAGGCCACTTAATGGGAGCTGCTGAGTGCTAAATACTTTGGAAAATTTGGTCACTTCATTTAGGTTTCTGAAGGGGAACTGATATGTCTTAAAATCTGTCCCCAGATTTAGGGTGCTCAAATCTGGCTTAAAATATATTACATTGTAGTATATGACAGATGCATCTGAAATAATTTGAATAACTTGTTTTCTTCTGAGAGAATATGCTGTCAAAGACTGATCCTTGTGGTGATACTAGTTTTGTCTGTCACTTCACTTTTTAGAGTCTATGCAGCTTCATCTTTGGTCTTTGCTATGATGGTTTAATGTTCAGTGATTTGACAGTATTTTAAGAATGAAATCTCAAAGACAGATTTCTTTCAAAAGCATTAATCTAGTATTGAATAGTCAAGTGAAACACAAGAAAAAGCTACCATGAAAGTCAGGGAGGTATTAATTTTTTGTAATTTTTTTGGCATTGCTTGCAAAAAAAGGAGGCTAGATTTATGGTACACTGCCTATGAAAACAGTGAGTTACTTTGTTGTATATTTATATTAATTGAGTAATCAAAAGTGAGTGACATACAGACTGGAAAACATCATACACATTATGAGAATTTTGTTCAGAACATCAGCCTTTTTGTAATACTATTTTAAAAAAAATATATCATTTAAATCTTTCTAGGAAACTTACACTACTTGGTTTGAGACACTAGTAACGAACTTTTCAAAGCATGGATAAAGGATCATAGTTCTGAAGGAAAACCTGATACCCCAATCCACTGAGAATCCAGTTCCAACTCCAGCTGAAGTCAGTGGCCATCTCTCACTTCAGTGGGTGCTGGACTGGGCACAAAAGGAGATAGTACTGTTATTTAGATCTGTATTTGCTACAGATATTAATAGCTACAAGGACAATAACAGCTTCCAATTTATATGTCACTAGGAAGAAGATTAGGCAGATATTTAGCTGTAACAGTTCGTTAAGTGAGAATATCAATGATAAATTTGCTCTCCTCTCAAAATCTTGGGGAAATCTAATCTGGTCAAGTCAAATGGGACCAAATTCCCCATTGAAAGTCAATGAGGTTACTCAGGGTATAAAGCATTGTCTACATTGACGGATTGTCTTAGTTACAGCCATCGATGGCCAACTACAGATGAATCTGCTCCATTGCCATTTTATTTATTGTGTATTATAGTTTAAATGGTTTTACCCTGTAAAAGATATTAGTGGTTCAGCAGTATTCTTATTATATGTATGAGGAATGCCTGATCTCTTTTTAAGTGGTATCAATGCTTTAGCTGCTCCCACTATATAGTAGTAGTTCAAGCTGAACTACGACGACCAACTTTCCTTTTTAATCCCTCTCCTCCTGCTGGCCCCTTTAAATCCTGTAATTTGATTCCTTGAGCACTCCAAACTCCCCCTGGCTTCAATGAGCTTTCAGTGTGCTCTAGCCCCAGTGCATCCATGCAGAAGGAGCCTTGCACTTGCATGGAGCAGGGTAAAGAATTGGAGCCTACGAATGCAGACTTTGAGTAATGACAGCACTGGAGCTGGAAGGTGTAATTTCCAGCTCAAGCAGACATACCCATAACATACTCTTGTTAAGTAAGCATGCTAAAAACAGAGTGTAGCTGTAGCAGCAAGTGGGCTAATTGTTCTGAGCACCTGTCAGAGACCCTAGGTGTATAGTCACAGTGGCTAGCCCCTTGGGGCACTCCACTTTTTGGACTTGATCAGAGCTAGTGTGAGTATGTCTACTTGAACTGGGAATTACACCTTCCAACTCCAGTGCAGACATACCCTTAAGGGAAAAATCCTGCCCCACTGAAGCCAATTAGAGTTTTGCCATTCACTCTAATTGGGGCCAGAATTTCTCCCTATGGCTAAATCTTAGTTTAAAGTGTTACATTGTGATATGTTTCCTTCATGTTGGTAAACCAAGGTGACAAACAGATTTTACCTTTTTGTTTTAGGGAGAAAACAAGGTACACTGTTTCCAGAACTACTGGGTGCCAAAACCGTAGCTTAAAGTTAGTGCAATTATAAGACAAGCCCATGTACTTAATTGAATTGAAATATCATATGTATTCTTTAATTTAATTAAAATTAAGGGGTAAAATATATTATACATATAGACTATGGGAAGACTTGGCAGCCTTGAGTGCTAATTTAATGATACGAGGAGCTAGTCTTCTTCTTAGCATATGCACAACGTGCCTCAAGTGGCCTGTGACCAGGATTCATCACCCAAATTTGGTCCACTGGTTGGATCATTAGCTTCCCTGTCTTGGGTCGGATACTGACGGCAAGTGTGACCTGAATGCTGATCCAAAATGATTGTATAAAATAGAGACCTGGATCTTGTTTTGAATTAGAAGCATATAAAATTTCTCCTTAAATATTGAAACTCACTTGTTAAATATCAGGAACTAGCTCAAACCAATTTAAGCTTACAATTCTAATTTTATGATATTAAGTAAAAAGTATGGAAGAAGTCAAGGTGTTTACATAATGCAAACAGCTTTGGTTTAGATGCTTTATATCCTTAATGCTTTTATCCATTAACTTTACACCATAACAGCAAAGTAATATTGACAACATTAATAATTACGCATCTTTACATCCACTTCATCAGTGTACAAATAGCAGGAATATTGTTGTCTGAGATATGAATCCACTGACTTGAAGTAACTAAAATAACCTTATATTAAGATGATTGTTTTTAAAATTACTGAACGAATAAGGCAAGATTAGTGATCACTTACATGCTAACTGATCAAAAGCCTATTTTTTAAGAGTGTGTTGTAAAAAAAAAAAGCCAATTATAACTTTACAAACAGCCATATTAAATGAAGCACTGGACCTAATGAATGAGAAATGCACATTAGATTTGCATATATTGAAGAACTGGCTGCTGAATCCTTAATTCAATACTTAAATGGAGATCTGATGTAGACAATTTTTTTCAAAGGAAATACATATTGGTAAGTATTTTACTTGAATTGTTTATCTAATTCATGACCAGGAGGAAAGAGTTTATCACCTTCTAATCTTTCCAGTATATCAAATCTGAGTCATACTGGTCTCCAAAGAGATGTAATTTCCTTACTGTTTTCAGTGTAAAAAGTCATTTGTTTACTACAAAGTTGCACAGCGTATATGATAATTACATACAGTAATTATGAAAATATTAAACATCTACTGTGAAGGAATATTGTCAAAGCAAAATTCCCCTCCATCTCTGCTAGCCTAATGAGAGAAGACAGCAAATGTTATTACTTACCAGTCTATCCAAACTTGTGCCAGCAGCTGTTGTTGGTCTCTCCTCAGGATTGTATGGCCTAAAGCGGGTATTGAAGTTCTCGGGAACAGAGCGAGAAGATCTTAAAGCAGGTGCTGGTTTAGGCTGGCCACATCCTTGAAAGACCTGAAAGAAGCATTTTAGATTACATCAAACCTTCCTTTAAAAAGGAAGAGTGATAGTTTACAAGTGCAATATCCCATTCATAGGTTTGTAATTTAGCATTGATATCCTGGTAATAATGAATTAACTACCAGCCCTAAATCAAAACTTTGACAGACATCATTACTAAGATCTGTTCAAGGAATTTGCAGTAATGTACAGGGCCTTTTTCATCTAGGTCAGTGGTTCTCAAAGCTGGTCCGCCGCTTGTTCAGGGAAAGCCCCTTGCGGGCCGGACTGGTTTGTTTATCTGCCGCATCCGCAGGTTCGGCCAATCGTGGCTCCCACTGGCCACAGTTCGCTGCTCCAGGCCAATGGGGGCTGCAGGAAGGGTGGCCAGCATGTCCCTTGGCCTGCGCCGCTTCCCGCAGCCCCCATTGGCCTGGAGCAGTGAACTGCGGCCACTGGGAGCCGCGATCGGCTGAACCTGCAGACACGGAAGGTAAACAAACCGGTCCGGCCTGCCAGGGGCTTTCCCTGAACCAGCAGCGGACCAGCTTTCAGAACCACTGATCTAGGCCACATTTTGAGTCTAGCTCATTTTGGTAGTCATTGAAATGGGCTAACATCTGAATGATGTTTGGGTTGTTATCCCTCCAGAAAGCGAAACAAGAAAAAAAATCTTTTGTGGTTGGATGCAGCTGCAGTTGGTTTCAAATTAAGTTAAATCCTGTCAGGTATCTACAAACCTATCTGTTCACCCAAACACAATTGGCACTAATTGGTAACCTTGCTGGCACTCTCAGAAGAGAGGTCAAGGGCTCAATGGCCTTATAACTTAACTAGCCTCTCATCTCCCTAAAAGATGGTCTCCGCAAATCAGAGCTGAGGTACACTGACTGGGCAATCATGAGGAGTATGTTCTGCCAATGTTCTTGTTCACTGGATAAAGATATGTCTCAGGGATGTCAGTCTGGCAGTTTTCAGAAGCACCAGTTTGAATTAATTACAAAGTCTGAATAAAAAGAAAAATATTTGAAAAAAAAATCAGTAGAATATAAGCAGTGCTGTTTTTACTGCACATATTGAAGGACAGCACTAGGGATGCTACTGAATCTATAGATGAAGAAAGCTTGATTTTAACTTCACCAGCGTTCACACAAACTAGGGTGGCCAGGTGCCCGGTTTTCTATCAGAAAGTCTGGTAGTAAAGGGGACCTCACAGTGAACACCCAAAGTCCGGTTACTGTGGGAAGGGTAGGTGAGGAGGCACCGGATCATTACCTGTGCCAGCCCTTACTCAGCTAGGGCCACCTCCTACCTGCGCTGGGCAGCTGCAGCTCCTGGTGCCGGCTCTGCAGGCAAGTCCCTCTTGACAAAGGGCTGAGAGGGAAGGAGAGGGGAAGAACTGCAAGCTATGGAAGGATGGGGGAAGAGGAGTGAACCGGGGGGCAGGGCCTCAGTGGGAAGAGGTGGAGTAGGGCAGGGGCCTTGGGGGAAAAGGCAAGGCCTGGGGTGGGGGGTTCCAGCACTCCTGCTAGAGCGTCTGGTTTTTAAAAATTATAAAGTTGGCAACTCTAACACAGACATTCAACTTTTTTTTAAAAAAAGATTCATGTGGAGGTTTCACTATAAGATTTTCTGTTGCTGCTTTGAAACTGAAGGCCAGCATTATCCACACAAGAGCAGACCGTGGTCATTCTTAACTTTTTAGGCCTCCATTCAGCAAAGCGCTTAAACATATGTCTAACTTTTAGCACATGAGCAATCCGGTCCTTATTCAGGGGAAGCACTTAAGCAAGATGCTTTGCTGAACCAGGGTGGAATTATTCATACACTTAAATACTTGCTTAAGTGTTTTGCTGAATTGGAGTCTTACTGTTTATCTCCATAATACTCTTGAGTGTACACTGTGCTATAGGACAGGGTTAAAATAAGTGAGGATTTTTCTGGCATACAGGGTACAGTTATAAAGACAACTTTGATAGGTACGGCCCCAGGTAATTCATCATGCCAAACTGAGTTGGTCAAAAATTTTCCAACATTTTTTTCACTGGAAAATATGGCTGCACTGAAACGGATATTTCCATGGCAAAAGTCAATTTCACCAACATTTTAGGATTTTTCTCATGACATTTTAAAAAAAGTTTCATTTTGAATTGATATTTTAACTTAACATTTCATTCTAATGTCATTTACAATCAAATTGACCTTTCCAAACAATTTTTTTTGTTTTAGATTGACATGTAGAAAGAAAGCATTTCAGTGTGAATTGGCATTGTGTTGTGATATTTTGTGTCAAAATGGCTTGTTTTGGTCAAAAATGTTGAATATTTTTGTTTCGATTTTTCTGAATCATTTTTTTTTTAATTTTTTGGTCTGTGAAAATGTTTGATATTTCATCTTTTCCTCTCAATTAAGGATGAAAACAAATGTTGAAATATCAGAATTCCCTTTGGATGAACATTCTGTTTTTCAACCAGCTCTAATACCAAACACAAACAATTTGCCTAAATTTGCATAGTGTTGTCGTGAACTGCTAGTAATCCCATTTCTCTTTAAGTAATCTACTATGGTATTTTTTCTTTCTATTTCTATTTCATTTTTTTCTATCACATATTGGAGAATTGGTACAGATT
Organism: Lepidochelys kempii; assembly: GCF_965140285.1. NCBI lineage: Eukaryota > Metazoa > Chordata > Testudines > Cheloniidae > Lepidochelys > Lepidochelys kempii. The sequence goes on along the minus strand of NC_136380.1, from coordinate 96,605,033 downwards.
TTGATACATTTGTTGAAATATAGAAGTTTTTTTTTTGCATTGTGTATGTTTTTGTCATTAAATTTGCATGCAACCGGACAACAGCAGAACTCTATAGTACTTTTTAGATTTGGAGAGGAGAAATCAGCTGCTCCTTTGAAAGTTATCTCACAATAATACAGTAAAGATGCAATTCGCAGATTTTTTACTACACAAAAGGGACATAGTCTACATTTTGAAATCCCAAGCCTCATCTTTTCACTTCCTATCCTGTCCCTTTCCACCTGCATACAGGTTAGAATGGGACAGGATAGGAAGTGAAAAGATGAGGCTTGGGATTTCAAAATGTAGACTAAGAAGGAACACATGAAACATTTCCTGAACAAAAAACCATTAGGTATGTGAAAGAATACACCTTATAGATTTCTGGACAACATCCAGCCTGCTGGTTTTATGGTGTGAATTGATGGCTTGATGGTTAGCATTTCAACTTTGAGATTTGAAAGAATCAGTTTAGGTTTCTGAGGTCTGGAAAGTAACCTTCTGCTTTCTTTTGAAAAAAAACTCTGTCTGTGTGTGTATGGAGAGAGAAGTTTGGAGAAGAGGAGGTGTAGTTTTGATAATATTGTGAACACATTTTTTCTTCTGTGTTGGTAATGGTGGACCAATGGTGGAAGAAACGTCCAAGCTGCCTGTGATAGTGTTATGTATTTGTCCCTGCCAGACAGCCTAGAACTATTGCTGACATCTGCCAACTTAATTCTCACACTTTCTTCAAACACAGAGATGGTGTGCAATGACCTCACCAATCAGCTATTACATTTTAATTCTGCATACAATGCCCATCCTGTCCGACTCTCTCAACAAAGCCGTAGCACAAAGGGTTATTTGGGTTTGGTTTATACCTATATCTAAATTGCCAGCATATCATTCTTTGCCAGAAAAGGACAACAACAAAGTTTACAAAACATATAATAAAAACAAACTACCAACATTCCCAATAGCAGTAACATATGATGAAGACATTCAAATCCTACATTTCACCAACAGAGTTCCTAGGGAAATAGGGGATACAAAATGAAAATGCTGTCAGAGAACCCTGAAGTATCAATCCCAGATTTTAGCTGCAAAAGAGAGAATTAGAACACATACTAACTTGATGACATATACTGAAGGAATAAATATATGGATTAGTTAATTAACAAACAGATAATTAGCATAATAGTCATAAAGGAATACAAGTAAAGAACACAAAAGTTGTGCAGGAAACAGGAGGAATGAAATGTAGGATACTCAGACCTGATTCAGCAAAGTACTCAGACATGCCTAACTTTAAGCACATGATTAGTCCCATTGATTTTGGGCCCAATCCAATTCCCACTAACGTCAATGGGCCATTAGAGTATTTAGAAAAAATACATCCAAAATGTTAGCTAAGACAGAATCCCTGCAGCATCTAACAGATGAGAGAATAAAGTTAAAAAATGAACAGAAGGACTGTACAGAAGGAGAGCACCAAGAATGGTACTGAATATCTATTGCATATATGCAGACATAGGAAATTGGATGGGTCCTTCAATACCCCATCTAACTCTCAAAAAAAAAGAAAAAAGAAAAAGGAAGGATAAACAATGAATCTTAAAAGCTGAGACGTATGGAGGTTTCATAATATGTTTTTGTTACTGCTGCTTTGGCATTGACGGCCACCGTTATTCATACAGGAGCATACATTTTTATTTATTTATATATCACTGTATAATAGGTGAACTGTGCCAAAAATATGATCCTTGTCCCAAAGAGATTCCAATGTAAAATTACAGTAGGCACAATACAGAACAGTGCCTTGCTCAACAAACACAAATTGGTAAGAGTATATTCTAATGGGAAAACCTTATGAAACAGGCAGGCTTTCAGAAAATATTTAAATCAGGAGAGGGATGGAATTTGGATTAAAATAACTATAAGGATGTGTCAGGTATATAGTTATCAAGATGTCTTTCAGAGGGATTGCCCCAGGTGTACACCATGCCAAACTCAAAGGGTCAAATTCTCAGTTGGTAAGCTGGGATAGTTCAGTTGATTTGAAGACAGCTGCACCAGTTTACACCAGTAGATAAACTGACTTGTTAAACAGCAGCCAGATTTCTCAGTAGCAGTGACTGCATTTCAGTGGTGGGTGAAGTGAAGTATACTGTAGTATACATATAATGTCATGCATACTCTATGTGTGTATGCACGACATTATATGTATACTACAGTATAATTTTAACAAGAGAGAATGCTACATTTAGAGGCCAGTGGTATGCTGACTGAGGTCAATCCATCTTGGGAGAGGGATCATAGTATACCAGGGTTGGAAGGGACCTCAGTAGGTCATCTAGTCCAACCCCTTGCTCAAAGCAGGACCAATCTCCAATTTTTGCCCCGATCCCAAATGGCCCCCTCAAGGATTGAACTCACAACCCTGGGTTTAGCAAACCAATGCTCAAACCACTGAGCTATCCCTCCCCTGACACAGGCAAGAGGCATATCATTAATGTTCAGGGTAGGTGGGAACTAAAGAATTTCAAGAGGCGATCATACCACTGAACCAAAACAACTGAAGGCCCCAAGCTCTTATTATGGTGAACACTTCATGGGTTACTTACAGAAGGTCTGACTTATTGGAGAGCCATGATTTAAAGGTATGGATTAAATCTGGAAAGGTAAGGGAGCCATAATCAATAAAACTCCTCCAAGGAGGATTTTCCTATCAGCTACTACAGAACAGTAAAGTTAATTTCACTATTATAAATGGCTTCCACAGCTCAGGATTTTGGGAAGGGTGGGCCCAGACTTCCGCACAAGAAATGAAAGCTTTACAGTGCAAATGGAATATTCACATGATTTACCAACCATTATAGCAAATCAATATTTTCCAATGAAAGGTGTCATAAATATAAAGGGAAGGGTAAACACCTTTAAATCCCTCCTGGCCAGAGGAAAAACCCTTTCACCTGTAAAGGGTTAAGAAGCTAAGACAACCTCGGTGGCACCTGACCAAAATGACCAACGAGGAGACAAGATACTTTCAAAGCTGGAGGGGGGGAAAAACAAAGGGTCCTCTCTGTCTATGTTGTCTTTTGCCGGGTCCAGAGCAGGAATGCAGGTCAGAACTCCTGTAAAGGGCTAATAAGCAATCTAGCTAGATATGCGTTAGATTCTGTTTTGTTTAAATGGCTGATAAAATAAGTTGTGCTGAATAGAATGTGTATTCCTGTTTTTGTGTCTTTTTATAACTTAAGGTTTTGCCTAGAGGGATTCTCTATGTTTTGAATCTGATTACCCTGTAAGATATTTACCATCCTGATTTTACAGAGGTGATTCTTTTACTTTTTCTTCAATTAAAATTCTTCTTTTAAGAACCTGATTGCTTTTTCATTGTTCTTAAGATCCAAGGGTTTGGGTCGGTGTTCACCTATGCAAATTGGTGAGGATTTTTATCAAGCCTTCCCCAGGAAAGGGGGTGTAGTGCTTGGGAGGATATTTGGGGGCGGGGGGGAGACGTTTCCAAGTGAGCACTTCCCCTGTTATTTTTGTTAGACTCTTTGGTGGTGGCAGCATAAAGGTTCAAAGATAAAAGGTAAAAGTTTGTACCTTGGGGAAGTTTTAACGTAAGCTAGTAAAAATAAGCTTAGGGGGTTTTTCATGCAGATCCCCACATCTGTACCCTAGAGTTCAGAGTGGGGAAGGAACCTTGACAAAAGGAGAAAAGTCTGTAGTATTGCAAGTGAGAAGGGAGTTGAGTTCATGCCAAGGAGTGGTGATGTCATTGATCTAGTCAGGAAAGCCTTTTTCCTGGCCAATTAAAAAAAAACACATTGCTTGCTCTGGGGAGCAAGCGATCAAAAATGAAAATTAAATCGATTGGAATATACAAAGTGGGTAAATTTTCAATGAAAACTTTTCTTTTAAGGAAAAGTTTTGCTTCTTTCTTGGTTTAAGGGCAGAGTATGCTATAAAGCCAAGCTGTAAATCTCACAGCATATGAGAGAGTGTGGTTTGATTGTCAGTATGCCTAGTGAGCTCTAAGATCACCACTGCAGGAACAGGGCCCCATCATGCAAGGTGTAGAGCACTATTAAAATCCTAACAACTTCACTGAGAGTTGAAATGCTCAGCACCTTGCAGGACTGGGTCCATAAATAGCAGGTCTGGGGGATTTTTAAAACAAATAATAATCTCCCTCCCCCAACTTCCTAGTTACAGTAGTTTCTTTCTGGGAAATGAAAAAGGACTGAATCAACTAGCAGTCTTGGCAGTGCTGAGCAGACATGAATACCCAAGTGTGTTAGATCAATGGGAACTGGCCAGTCTTTTGATGCAGAGAAGATGGCAAGACCCTTGACTTCAGATACTGTACCGAGGAGTACCATTAAAGATAAATCAAGAAAAAGTCTTCTGTTGTTCGCTAACAGCTCAACGATACTAATTACCACATTCAAAGGACCTTGATAATAATGGGTTCAGAGGAGCTACTGGTGTATGCATAGATACCCACACTAAAGATGGAAAGGAGGAAACTGTTTATTGCCATGTCAGACTGTAGATAAAACTCTATCGTACTGAGGTCTGATAATCAGAGGCTGTAGATCATAACCCTATTTTTCCTGAGTCGCCATTAAAAGGAGGTTAAATGGGATGTTTAATGTATTCACCTCCAGCATGTCACGCATGAGTCTAATCTACACAGATGAAAGCATGTTTAGATGTTAATAAGGAAAGTCACAGACCAGGCACATGCAGAAGTTACAGACCTCGCTCCGCAGACTGCCTCTTACAAAGCAACCAGAGAAAGTTCTCAACAAATATGAAACACTATTGTTGTAGTATCCAGGCAAAGTACTAAAAAACTTCAACAGGACTTTATTTTTTAAACTGGAAACCTCTTTTCCAAGCTGCTGCTGCACCCTCAGTAACTCTCCCTCAGCAACTCTCCCTCAGCCTCTTCAACTCCTCCCCCCTCCTTCCTGTTTCCTGTCCTTTCAGACTCCCAACAGCCAGTGCTCCCAATTCTAATAATTGCAAGCAACATCTAAACACCACATTCCCTCCTCTCTTAAGAAACTCTCCCAATTACAATAAACATTGTTGTTCTAACCACAGGAACAAATAGGAAAAAAGGCACTATACTGTTGACAGAAATATTACACTAAAACCATATAGATACTACATAACATAGTCTCTAGCCCAGACAGGTGGTCGTCTGCGTCTGACAGGCCATCTCTCAAGCCCCAGTTCCAGTGCAATGTCTTGTTGTGTTGATACTACGGTGAAGTCATCCAATGCAGACTGGGTGTTGGCATAATCTCCTCTTGGTGCATAGACAGGTGCAAAGTAAGAAGCATTCCATATCCACCCATCAGAAAGTCGATAGGTGTAAGGTCCCTTCTTCTCTATGATTTTAAGAGGAGCTGTGAATTTACAGTCCCCTTTGCGTAAAATTCCAGGTTTTCGTATTTGAATGAAGGAACCACACTCAAACTTTGGTTCCTTAGAACCCCGCCACTTGTTTGTGAAAGCCTTATACTTTGCTTGGTTCTGTTAAACTGTTTTTCTTACATCATCCTTGGTTGGGGCCTCAGGTCGTGCCTTTAACAATCCAGCAATGTTCAGTTTAGTATTCATCAGTTTCCCATGCAGTAACTTTGCGGGTGATCTTTGCGTTGTGGCATGTTGTGTAGCTCGGTATGCTTGCAAGAAATCAGTAGTGAAGGGTATCCACAATCGCCCTTACAGTTTAGCCGTTTGCAAACTCTTTCAAACTTCTGTTAAACAGTTAGATTTCCCCATTGGCTTGAGGGTAGTATAGGGATGACCTTCTGTGTAAAATGTTCCTCTCTGCTAGAAAAGTTTCAAACTCCAGGGAAGTAAATTGACTACCATTATCTGAAACCAGTTCTTTGGGGTTACCTTCTCTGCTAAAAACTGGAGAGAGGAACTTAATTACTGTAGCAGAAGAGATTTGCGATGTAAACGTGACCTCAGGACATTTACTGAAATAATCTATTAAGGTGATGGCATAATGACAGTCAATTGGAGCAATATCAAAGGGTCCTACAAATGTCAATCACCACTTTTTCCCATGCAGATTCAGGAAGAGGAACAGGCTGTAATGGAGGGGTACTTGTCACTGCTGTCTTTTCATGCATTTGGCAAGTGACACAGGATTTTATGAGTGCTTCAGTTTGAGAGTCCATCCCTGGCCACCAATACAGATCCCGTAGTCGTCGTTTGCTTCTGAAAATTCCTTGATGAGTATCGTGTGCCAGGTGTATGAGTTTTGACTGTAATTCTTCTGGCACAAGTAGCTGGTGTGAACCTCGTAGCACACAGCCATTGAGCAAAGAAAGCTCATCCCGAACTCTAAAATAAGGCAGCAAAACTGGGTCAAGGTTTTTAGGGTGACTGGGCCATCTCTTGGTCAGAAATTCCCGTAGTTTTTGTTGAATTGGACATGGTGAACAAGCAGCTTGAAATTGTTCTCTTATAACTACAGTAAGAGTGCTTGTAATAAGCGCAACCACTACATCCCCATCCTCTGGTGTGCCATCTGGTGAAGGCAAAGGCAGGTGAGAAAGGCAATCAGTGACCACATTTTGGTTTCCAGGCTTATATTCCAGTTCCTTATTGAAAGAGAGTAGTCTTGCAGACCATCTAGCAATATGATTCCTGCTCTTCCCAGTCCTTTTGTGGTAAGCAATGTCGTCAAAGGGCTGTGGTCTGTGCTCAACTTGAACATGCGGCCCCACAGGTAAGTTCTCCATTTTTCAGTTGCCCAGACACAAGCAAGTGCTTCTTTTTCGACTGTAGAATATTTCCCCTCAGGATTACTTAGTGTCCTTGAAGCAAATGCAACAGTCCTCTGTGTTGTCCTCATGCAGTTGTGTGAGAACAGCCCCAAGTCCATAATCAGAAGCATCAGTAGTTACAATTGTGGGCAATGCAGGACTGAATAGTGCAAGTACTGGACTAAGTACAGTCAAGTCTTTCACCGTTTTGAAACTAGCTTGTGCATCCATTGTCCACAGTAAGGTTGAACTTCCCCGTAGTCATTCTTGTAACAGTTCAATGACAGAAGCATAATTGGGAATGAATTTTGCATATCAGGAGGTAAGACCCAAGAAGGAACGTACGGTTTGCAAATCTGTTGGAGGAGGAGCATTTGAAATTGCCAGGATATGAACTGGATCAGGTTTTAGTCCAGCCTGTGAAATTGTATGCCCCAGAAAGGAGAGTTCAGTTTGTCTAAATTTACATTTGGACCTATTGAGCTTGAGGCCTGCTTTGCTGATGCAGTTTATTTTCATGCTCCTCCGAAGTATTTCCAAACACGTTAATATCATCCAAATAGCACTGAACTCCATGTTGATTCCTCAGAATCAATGACATTTTTTGGAAGGCACTTGGGGCTGATGCGAGACCATGTGGAACACGTTTAAAAGGGAATAGTCCCTCATGTGTAATAAATGCTTTAAGGTCTCTGCTATCTTCATGCAACATAACCTGATGGGATTCGCTCTGCAAATCAAGAGTAGAAAACATCTTTGCTCCACAGAGTTCTGCAAATACTTCTATGTGAGGAAGAGGATGAGTGTCAATCACAATAGCTTTATTTGGCTCCCTTAAGTCCACACAAAGGCGGATGCGCCTCCACCCTTCTTCTGTGTCACTACTATAGGTGAAACCCATTCCAAGGAGTTAATCTCTTCAATAATGTCCTCCTGAACAAGTTTTCTAAGTTCCTCTGAAACAGCTTCCCTGACTGAAAATGGTAAGCACTGTAATTTCTGTCTTACAGGCATCACATTATTCTGCATTTTAACTTTATGCAGAAACCCATAAGCACAGCCGAGTTTCTCCTCAACCTGGTGTAGGGTCCTAGCTGAAACTGGTGTGTGTACCGCAAGAGTGCTTTGCTGAGGAAGATTAATTCGTCCATTAACTACCCTGAGATTTAAAGCAGCCAATAAATCTCTGCCAAGGATAGGAGTGCATTTGTGGACAATGTAGAACTTTGCAATTACACAGCAATCACCAAAAGTAACTATTGCTGGCAGGCAGCCATGTACTGGAATATGGTTTTTCAAATAGCACAGCAAGTGAAGCTTGGGTTCAGTAACAGGCACATCTTTAAAGTAATGCAGATAGATGGAATCAGGTAGTATAGATACTGCTGAGCCAGTGTCCAACATTAGCAGAAAAAAGTGTGATTTGCCTGAGGGTATGGCAGAAACTTTTACCGTGCACTTTATTTGTTCTGGAATATGTGCAGTAGTGATTTTGTCCATGCTCAGCACAGTAACATCTGGTATTGTAATTGCATGCACCTGTTGATCGAACTGGTTGCTGCGACATACTTTAGCAAAATGCCCAATCTTTTTGCAATGATTGCACTGAGCTACTTTTGCCGGACATCTTGTGTAGCTTGCAAGGTGTCATGGGGATCCACAGCAAAAACATGATTTTACTATATTTTGAATTTGCTGATTCAGTGGTTTTTCATTAGTTTTCCTCTTCTAATTGTTTGTCTGCAGCGATAGTGAACTTTTCTGCAAAGGAGTCACACCCTGGACTGTGCCTACTGTATCCATGCTCATTATTTTGGCTTCAGCTGTAGCTGACTCAATCTGGGTTGCAATGGTTATTGCTTTTTCTAGTGTAAGTTGTGGTTCTAGAAGTAAACATTCTCTTACACGAAGCATGGTTGTTTTCTCAATGAGCTGGTCTCTAATCATCTCATCTGCCATATTTCCAAAGTCACAAGTTACAATCAGACTCCTCAGGGAAGCAATATACTGCACTTTTGTCTCCGCTGGTTTCTGCTCACGCTGGCGAAATCTGTAGTGATTAGCTACTACATTCACTTTTGGTACAAAAAAGTTATTTAATTCAGTGAGTGCGGTCTCATATTTATCGTCTGCAATGGGAAAAGTGTAAAATATACGCTGCCGTTCTGCTCCAAGGCAGTGGATTAGCAAAGCACACTTTCTTACTTCAGAAATCTCTGTAGGACTGATTGCAAGCAGATAAGTCTCAAACATATGGATCCAGGCAGTAAAAGCAATTGGAGGCTCACCTGGGCTTTGTAGAAAGGGTGCAGGTGGGTTCAGAGGCAGAAGATCCCATCCTCGTCGCCAAAATGTTGTAGTAGCCAGGCAAGGTACTAACAAACTTCAATAGGACTTTATTTTTTAAAGTGGAAACCTCTTTTCCAAGCTGCTGCTGCACCCTCAGTAGCTCTCCTGCAGCCTTCAACTCCTCCCTGCTCCTTCCTATTTCCTGTCCTTTCAGACTCCCAACAGCCAGTGCTCCCAATTCTAATAATTACAAACAACATCTAAACACCACAACTATTCAACATTCTTTGTCTGTCATAAACCTTTTAGCAGCCAATAATATGTAGCTAATTGAATGGTACTTTTTGCAATGCCATCCTTGCTTGAAAGAAATCTATAGAGTTTTTAACAAGGTGAGATAGTTAGAGTGGGCCAGGTGCACTCAAAGACAAGAGACTATAATTTTGAGTAGCATGGTCAAACCTTCATAGACAGAGGATAGCAGTCAGCGGTTGCTATTTTCCCCCTGGCTGCAACATTCAAGAGTGGATAATAAGTGACTTGCACAGTACCTTTGCTGACACCTGCATGCTGTTCTCTTGCATGTTCATGATGGCTTCAGAAATCTTGACATCAATAGGATCCATGACTGATTCAATGTTGAATGGTCCCTCTAATCTCTCTGCTACCAAGAGCATTGCATCTGTTAAAACACAAAGGATCCATTCCCTTAAAAAAAGAGTACCTAGAGAGCACAAAAAAACCCTAATGTTATACTGCTCAGCTTGCTGTGCCAGAGCTGGGAATATCCAAATGCTCCTGGCCTGGTTCAGTATTCTGCAGATGTGTGTCAGGGGGACATAAGAGATTTTAACATAATGCAAACTTTCTCTACAGATGTAATCTCCTGATTATCATAACTACCTAACAACCACCACCACCACCAAAGTAACAGAGATTGTAAAAGTTATATTAATAACAGCTGCCATAGCATTATCAATCTGAGGAGAAAACTTCTTCATATACAGATTGCATCTCAACATTCTGAAACAGATTTGTTCTCTAGACTATGTAATCTTATGCATCAGAAAAAGCAGGTGGATTGAAATGAACCCTTGGGTATATTTCTAGAGCTTGCACAAGATGATGAAAACTTGGATATATCAGGATCTTCTAATTAAAACAGCTGTTCTTTCTGACCCCAATGATCCATTTTTTAGCAGACTAACACAGGATAAATATTGGATTTCTGCCATAATAAATAGGTATAAACCAGGTTTTCCCCTCTATGTATTTTCAAAATGCAGCTAAATATTGTCTGCAGAAAGATATATTGTTTGCAACTTCTGTGATTTACACAACCTATTATATCTAATTATATGGAAGTCACCCTGTATCATTTTATCTAGTGGATTCTTTCATGAATAAAAATGAGTACCAATAAATAAATTAACAACAATTAAAATGCTATAGTACATAATACAAAAAGCTTAAATGACTATTTATGCATTCATAGCTACATAATATAAATGCAGTGCATTCATAGCACTGCATTTATATTAGTGCTAGCCACATAATAAACTGTAACTCCATCATGTAATAAATTGTATTGATCATACACCTTTGACCCTCTCATACATACTCTGCTTGCTGATCCACCACCCTACACATATTTTAACATTCCAGACCTGTAAATAGCTTCAAACAGCATCCATTTATTAAAAACAAAAAACAACCTTCAAGAGAAAAATATCCTTCTTTCTCCCCAAAATCGTAAAATTTCCTCCAAAATTTATTCTGGACTGAGGTCCAGAAATGGCATTATTCAAGTCCTGCTGCCTATTTAAAATCTAATATCTTGCATTCCTTTAAGGCTGCCAATGGGACACATAGTACTTGTTTCTAAGCCTGGGAGGTACTGAGATATTAGACATACAATTTACAGCACAGAAAATAGTACTTTGAGTAATGTTGCTCATGCTCAAATAAATTGGTTAGTCTCTAAGGTGCCACAAGTACTCCTTTTCTTTTGCGAATACAGACTAACGCGGCTGTTACTCTGAAACTTGTTTTACTTTGTTATTTACAATGGCTCTTTTCCTCTAACTCTCATACACTTGGACACATAGTAAAAAGAGGTTCTGACTTTACTGACAGAGGAATAAAAAGCCCAGTCCTAATATATATTTTAAAAAATCTTTTAAAGATTTCTACAGTAAATTTTGCACACTATATTTGGCATATACAGAAAACATGATAGTGTGGTTTGCTGTAAAAGTTTTTATAAGCATAAATTTGTGACGACATGCATAAATCATTTGTGGCTACACAATTTGTGAATAATACGGTCAGACCAAACTCTTGCTGATAAAACCTTTATTACATAACATCAGCTGCGGCATGTGTATGCATGCACACTCACACCCACACCCAGAATCGGTTTTGTTTTACACCCTCCTATGTATATTGTGACTCCCCATCACAAGCTCAAGTAAATGCTGATGGTGTACTGTGTATATCTAATTTGGTCTTTTTTTCAAAATCTTTTTGTTTATTTGCTTTCCACATGGTACAGGACTTCATAAACAGCTGGCTTCTAGCTGCATGACAAGTGAATCACAAAGTACAGTGTGGTTAATTAATTCTGTTATCATGTGTTTGTTAGAAATGCCTGGAGCAAAAACACTACTAATATTTCACAGTTCACATCACCTGTGCAAAGGCAGAGAAAATGGGCTGTGAGCAGTGTGTGTAGAGAACACAATACAACTGGTGTGCACAGTGCAGATAATAACTACAGCTCATGGCTTGCAGGCGGCCCCAAACAGGAGTTAGGTAACTGAATGATGCATCTAGCAGCACCTACAGCCTACCTAAGACCCCCACCGTATGGTCCCATGGAGAGAGTTGCCATGGAGCAATGCTGGGGCCTGCTGAGCACCTCCTTAGAGTCTCTCTGTTCCCTGTGGCCCATTCTCAGACGTACCCTAGCAGACAGGGGTACACAGACATCTTTCCGGGGAGTACATCAACTCATCTAGATATTTGCCTAGTTTTACAACAGGCTCCATAAAAACACTAGTGAAGTCAGTACAAACTCAATTTCATACAGACAATGACTTGTTTATATTGCTGTATATATTATACACTGAAATGTAAGTACAGTATTTATATTCCAATTGATATATTTTATAATTATATGATAAAAATGAGAAAGCAACTTTTCAGTAATAGCGTGCTGTTATTTTGTATTTTTAGGTTTGATTTTGTAAGCAAGTAGTTTTTAAGTGAGGTGAAACTTGGGGTACACAAGAGAAATCTGACTCCTGAAAGGGGTACAGTAGTCTGGAAAGGTGGAAAGCCACTGCCCTAGCAGATCACCTGTGATTCAGGCTGTGCACTGCCATTAGACGGGACTGCCCTACAAGTCAGAAACTAATGTAGGAATTTATTTTGTTTTGTTATTTCACTCCCAGAACACTTTTACTTTTATGGGTGCTGTTATTAAAAGAAACAGAGGACAAAGCTATGTTCTTAAAATGATTTATCTGATTTAAGAATTCAGAAGCTTACATATGAATTCCAAGGTAAGTTAATGTTTAGACTGTGTACATTTCCAAGCTCAGTGTATGGATTTATAATTTAAATAGACATGAGTCTACATATCTTTCCTAAGAACTGCAACAGCCCATCATCTTTTTCAATTATCTTTACAATGAAAGTGACATTTTCCAGTTTATGTCAATTTCCTTCAGTGCAGACTTCCAGATAACTGGTAAATCATGGGCTGATTTTTCTTCTCTTGAAAAAAAAGGGGCAGGATTAAGAACACTGATTTCTGACATACTCTAATGTTTCTTTTTATATATATGCTTTTATAATATATATATCAAATATCAAAATAAAAAGCTACAGCTGTCATAAATATAGAGGGAAGGGTAACAACCTTCCTGTATACAGTACTATAAAATTCCTCCTGGCCAGAGGCACAATATCCTTTTACCTCTAAAGGTTGAAGAAGCTCAGGTAACCTGGTTGGCACCTGACCAAAAGGACCAATAAGGGAACCCTGACATGGTGGGAGCCGTGGGATTATTTTGAACCAGAGATCATTTTGAACCGAAAGCACAGTAGGATTTTAAAAGGACAATTTCCCCCCCCCCTCCCCTTTTGGCTGCTTGGAAGCAGGATTTTTAGCTGCGAGCAGCTGGAGTTTTTTTCCTCTGCCTCAGGGCAGAGGGGTTAAGTTACAGCAGCAAGGAAATTCACAAGCAGGGTTGTTTTTTTTTTCTTTTTTTTCTAGCTCCCGGGTAAGCTAGGTAAGCAGGAGCTAGGATGACGAAATGCAATATCCAATAGCAACTAGAATTAGCTAAATTTAAAGCTGAAGAAAAACAAAAAGAACATGACAGACATAGGAAAGAGGCGCAACGCTTGGAAGTGGAGTTAGCTCTGAAGCGCTTAGATCTGAAAAAGGCTAAGCTGAATCTACCAGCTAACCCTACCAATCCTTCTCCGGGTGCTCCCCACTCCAGAAAATTTCCCAACTACAAGGCAGGCGATGATACCAAGGCCTTCTTAGAAAATTTCAAAAGGGCCTGACTTGGGTACATCATCTTTACAGACAAGTACATGGTAGAGCTGAGGCCTCAGCGCAGTGGACCCTTAGCAGAGGTGGCATCTGAAATGCCTAAAAAACAAATGAACAGCTACAAACTTTTTAAAAACAAGGCCAGAATTAGAATCGGGCTAACACCCGAGCCTGCCCGTCGGCGGTTCAGAGCCCTAAGGTGGAAACCAGACGTGCCATTTACCTGACACGCCTACCACATTGTGAAAAATTGGGATGCCTGGATATCAGGAGCAAGTGTTAAACCTCCAGAAGAGTTGCCCTTCCTAATGCAAATGGAGCAGTTCCTAGAGAGTGTTCCAGAGGAAATAAAAAGGTACATCCTAGATGGGAAGCCCAAAACTGTAATCGAGGCGGGGGACATTGGAGCCAAATGGGTGGAGGTGGCAGAAAAAACAACAACTGGTAGCAGTTGGAGTGAATATCAGAAGGGGCAACCTGAAAGAAAATCCTATCACCGGGGGCAACCCAAGGCCCCAACTACATTCCAAGGAAAACCCCAAATACCTTATCGTCCCACCACACCCATCTCCAGCAACCAACCTTGCCCTAGTGACCAGTCAGCTGGGCGATGTTTTAAATGTAATGAGCTGGGGAATGGGAAGACCAACTGCCCCAAGAACCCCAACAGACTGCAGTTCATTACACCAGAATCACGCCAAAGGTCCTCAGGCCCAGATGCCTCTCAGGTACCCTCAGAGCAAAGGGAAATTGTGAGTGTGGGCGGGAAGAAGGTTACAGCTTGATGGGACACTGGAGTACAAGTGACAGCTATCCACCAGTCCTTATTGGACCCCAAGTTCATCAACCCAGAGGCCCAAGTGACAATTCAACCCTTCATGTGAAACTCTTTAAACTTGCCTACAGCCAAGTTGCCTGTCCAGTACAAGGGCTGGTCAGGAATGTGGACTTTTGCAGTCTACGATGATTATCCCATTCCCATGCTGCTGGGGGAAGACTTGGCCAACCAGGTGAAACTAGCCAAGGTGGGAATGGTCACATGCAGCCAGACTAAGCAAGCTATCACACCTGAGACTTCAACAAGGGCCCAGTCTGTGTTACCAGAGACCCAGACTGAGGGGGTGGAACCAGACCCCATGCCAACGTCTGCGACAGTAGTAGTGGATCCAATCATGGAGACCAGGTCAGAGCCTAAAATACCACATAGTGCGCCAGCTTGAAAGTGGTTCACAGTCAACGGAAACAGCCCCATCACCTACATTGCTTCCAGAGGGACCACGCCCAAGTCCACAATTCAATGAGGAACTGATGTCTCCAGCATCAAGGGAACAGTTCAAGGCCAAGCAAAAAGCAAATAAAAGTCTCCAGAGAGTTTGGATGGCGGGACGGAGCAACCCACTGCCTCTCAGGTCTTCTAATCAATCCAGGTTTGTTGTAAAAAGAGGACTTTTATACAAAAGAACTCTTTCTGGTGAACACCAGGAAAACTGGCATCCTCAAAGACAGTTGTTAGTTCCAACTAAGAACCGGGTAAAGCTCTTGAGCTTAGCCCATGATCATCCTAGAGGCCATGCTGGGCTGAACAGAACCAAAAACCATTTGGGGAAGTCCTTCCACTCGAAGGGAATGGAAAAGAATGTTTCTGCCTATGTCTGGTCTTGTGAGGTATGCCAAAAAGTGGAAAAACCTCAAGACCAGGTCAAAGCCCCTCTCTAGCCACTCCCCATAATTGACGTTCCATTTCAGCAAGTAGCTATGGATATTCTGGTCCTTTTCTGAAAAAGGCACCCAGAGGAAAGCAGTACATACTAACTTTCATGGATTTTGTCACCCGATGGCCAGAAGCAGTAGCTCTAAGCAACACCAGGGCTAAAAGTGTGTGCCAGGCATTAACAGACATTTTTGCTAGGGTAGGTTGGCCCTCCAACATCCTTACAGATTCGAAAACTAATTTCCTGGCAAAAACCATAAAAAGCCTTTAAAAAGCTCTTGGGGTGAATCACTTGGTTGCCACCCCTTACCACCATCAAACGAATGGCCTGGTGGAAAAGTTTAAGAAAACTTTGGTGCCATGATCCATAAATTCGTAAATGAGTACTCCAATGATTGGGACCTAGTGTTGCAGCAGTTGCTCTTTGCCTACAGAGCTGTACCACATCCCAGTTTAGGGTTTTCACCATTTGAACTTGATTATGGCCACGAGGTTAAGGGGCCACTACAGTTGGTGAAACAGCAATGGGAGTGTTTTACGCCTTCTCTAGGAACTAACGTTCTGGGCTTTGTAAGCAACCTACAAAACACCCTCTGAGACTCTTTAGCCCTTGCTAGAGAAAACCTAAAAGCTGCTCAGGAAGAGCAAAAAGCCTGGTATGAAAAACATGCAAGAGAGCATGGGGGAAAGAAGGGGACCAGGTCATGGTCTTGAAGGCACTCCAGGCCCATAAAATAAAAGCATCGTGGGAAGGGCCATTCATGGTCCAAGTGCTCCTGGGAGCTGTTAATTATCTCATAGCATTCCCCACTTTAACCATAAAGCCTAAGGTGTACCATGTTAATTCTTTAAAGCCCTTTTATTCCAGAGAATACATGTTGGTCAGTTTACAGCCCAGGGAGGAGATGACGCTAAGTAACCTGAAGGTGTCTACTATGAAAAAAAAAAGTGACGGTGACGTGGAAGAGGTATACCTCTCAATGACCCTTGGACATATGCAGTGCCAGCAGATCAAGGAGCTGTGCAATAGCTTCGTGCCGATGTTCTCAGCCACCCCAGGATGGGCCAAATGGGCATACCACGCCATTGACACAGGTAATGCTCACCCAATTAAAGCCCAACCTTACCGGGTGTCTCCTCAAGATAAAACTGCTATAGAATGGAAGATCCAGGATATGCTACAGATGGGTGTAATCTGCCCCTCTGGCAGTGCATGGGCATCTCCAGTGGTTCTAGTTCCCAAACCAGGTGGGGAGATACAGTTTTGCATGGACTACCGTAAACTAAATGCAGTAACTCGCCCAGACAACTATCCAATGTCACTCACAAGTTAGCTCTTGGAGAAACTGAGACATGCCCAGTTCATCTCTACCTTAAACTTAACGAAGGGGTACTGGCAAGTACCGCTGGATGAATCCGTCAAGGAAAGGTCAGCCTTCATCACCCATGTAGGGCTGTATGAACTTAATATGCTCCCTTTCGGGCTGCGAAATGCACCTGCCACCTTCCAAAAACTTGTAGATGGTCTCCAAGCAGGATTGGGAGAATATGCAGCCACCTACCTTGACGATGTGGCCATATTTTTGGATTCCTGGCCAGAACACCTGGAACATCTACAAAAAGTCTTTGAGCACATAAGGGAGGCAGGACTAACTGTTAAGGCTAAAAAGTGTCAAATAGGCCTAAACAGAGTGACTTACCTTGAACACCAGGTGGGTCAAGGAACTATCACCCCCGTACAGGCCAAAGTGGATGCTATCCAAAAGTGGCCTGTCCCAAAGTTAAAGAAACAGGTCCATTCCTTCTTAGGTTTGGCCGGATATTACAGGCAATTTGTACCGCACTACAGCCAAATCACCGCCCCACTAACAGACCTAACCAAAAAAATCCAGCCAAATGCAGTTCAGTGAACTGAAAAGTGTCAGAAGGCCTTTAACCATCTTAAAGCGACACTCAGGTCTGACCCTGTACTAAGGGCCCCAGACTTTGACAAACCGTTCCTAGTCACCACCACCTAGTCCTTCCGAGCGTGGTGTGGGAGCAGTTTTAATGCAGGAAGGACCGGATCAAAAATTCTATCCTGTCATGTTTCTCAGCAAGAAGCTATCTGAGAGGGAAAGCCACTGGTCAATCATCAAAAAGAAATGCTATGCCTTTGTGTACGTGCTGGAAAAGCTATGCCCATACGTTTGAGGACGGCGTTTCCAACTACAAGCCGACCATGCTGCATTAAAGTGGCTTCACACCATCAAGAACAATAACAAAAAACTTCTTCGGTAGAGTTTAGCTCTCCAAAATTTTAATTTTAAAATACAACACATTTCGGGAGCTTCTAACCAAGTGGCTGATGCACTCTCCTGTAAAAGTTTCCCCAAATCAACTGGTTAAAATCGTCCTTACAATGTAAAAAATACTGTTAGTTTTTATATAGTCAGTAGTATATCTAAAGGTACATGTGTCTTATTAACTCTGTTTTCTCCTAGAGCTCCAGAAAGGAATCACAGCCAGTGTGAAACCGGCTGTCCAACACTATCTGTGATTTGGGGGATGTGTCATAAATATAAAGGGAAGGGTAACAACCTTCCTGTATACAATACTATAAAATCCCTCCTGGCCAGAGGCACAATATCCTTTTACCTGTAAAGGGTTAAGAAGCTCAGGTAACCTGGCTGGCACCTGAACAAAAGGACCAATAAGGGAACCCTGACAACTGCATATTACTATTATTTAGCAATTTTATTACTTAGCTTAATAGAGAGTTGGTTAACTGTCAACTTGATTACAATCTCTAAGTACCTACATGGGAAACAAATATTTAATAGTGGGCTCTTCAATCTAGCAGACAAAGGTGTAATATGCGCCAATGGCTGGAAGCTGAAACAAACTGAGGCTGGAAATAAGGCCTGAATTTTGAACAATGATTAACCATTGGAACGATTTATCAAGGGTCCTGGTGGATCACCAATTTTTTTTAAACCAAGATTGGAAGTTTTTCTAAAACATATGGTCTAGGAATTATTCTGGGGAAATTCTATGGCAGGAGGTCAATCTAAATGATCACAGTGGCTCTTTCTGGCCTTGAGCTCTATGAGCTACAGAACACCTATGAAAAGGGTTATGAGTCCCAGTGCTCCCTGTACTCCAGCACTTGTGGGGAGGGCACTTGTGAAAAGAGGGAGTTTTGCTTCCAAAATGCTTTGTTCCCTCTTCGTTTCTTGCTTCAGCACTGCAATTGAAGGGGATGCAATTGCAGCATTGGTAGATATACCCAGGCTAGCAGTGCTAAAAATAGAAGAGTAGATGCGATGGTGTGGACTTCCGTGCAGTTGCACAAGTCCACCTAGCACCCTGGGGGCCAACTTGCACTGCTGAAGCCCACGCTGCTGCATCTACCCCATTATCTTTAGCAATGCTAGCATGGCGATGTCTACCCAAGCTCCAGGCACACCTCGGACTGCAATGTACCCCCCCTGTATGGTTTGGATTAGTTGGCTTCTGGGGATGGGACTAACTTGATTGTGCCCTGTGGCATTCTTCCCCCACACCTTCACCTCTGCTTCTCTTCTACTGGTAAACTAACATCGGGTTCCCTACTGCAGCCTAGTGTCCCTCTTCCTCAGAGGGATTTCTAGGAGTAGAGAGTGTGATGCATTCCCTGGAAGCACAGCTTCTCCTGGGAGACAGGGGCTGGAAAGTGCTGAGAGCCAGCATTCTCCACAAATCGTAGGGTATTGTCGGTTTCTGGAGAAGAAGGATCTGACGCAAAGCCCAGTGTAGCAGGCTGTGGCAGGCCCCCTTGGCTCCTGCCTCTGCTAAGTCCACAAAGTCACTCTGAGACCCTTGGGTTAGTATCCACTGGTGCAGTTTATTCACAGGCTTGTTCCCACCACCATTTCACCATGTACAGTTGGCCCTTTACTGTCTGCAGGCAGGAGGGAGGGAAGGAAGAGCTACCTCCCTGCTTCTACTCCTTGCCTTTTCCCTTTCTTTCTGCTCTTCCCTGGTTTCCTTCCCCTGAGGCTTTTATACAGCCCAGGCTAATTAGGCAGCAGCTGTGTCTGCTTCCGCAATTAGGGCCAGGTTATCTCCAGCCAGCTCTAATTTATTCCCCTAATTGGGAGCTGGTATGACAGACGGCTGAATTAGCAACCATTTGCCCAGCACCCTGTCACACCCACTGAAGTTGTATCAGACTCTACTTTCTCTTCTGGTTCTGCTACAATTCTTGATCCATCAATAGAATAGTACCAGGAAAACTCTATGAGAGGAACTCTGTGAAGTTTCTATTCCTCTACCCAGGTACTTCCCTTGTTTATGGCCCTATACACACTGACTGGCGCTATTAAATACCTTTCTAGCAATTAGCTTAAAAGAAATATACAGTGTTCGTTCACATATTGCAATGTGAACTAACATAACAATCGATATTATTTGGGAAATTTCAAAAGCACCTGAGAGTTTGTATGTGTGAACTGGGAAGGGAAGGGTGGGGAGCCAGCTGTGAACAGAGTGTGTCACTGATTGTGAATGTATCTTGACCTTGAGAGTGGAACAGCAGTTAGGGAAAGGGACGCAATTGTAAACACAGTGGTCTGCAAAGAAATGCTCACTCTACTGCTCGCCTTCCTTGCAGAGGAAAGATCTGTGATTGCATTGTCATGTAGTTAAGGATGAAGTGAGCTTTCAAAATCGTTATAATGTTAAATTAATAACAAGTGTGAACACTGGATTTTAGGTATATATTTACTTCTTTTAAGTTAGCAAAAATGCATCCCATAATAGTCTGCCAAAACCTTTTATCACTAGAATAAGATTTACTAACAGGGTTCAAGGAGAGGTGAAAAAGGAAAACTCCACCTCATGTTAAATGAGATGCTAAGAGCTCTTTTTTCAGGAAAGCTGAACCAGTGCCAAAGCTTCTGTTTCTCGGAGGGTACACAGTCCATATTTCAAATAGATTATTTATGTGAAAAAAACACACTGCTCTCTTTTGGGATGTACATATCTAATTATTAGATTTTTTCTTTGACAATGTGATGCAGTTGTGAAAAAGGCAAATATCATTCTAGGATGTATTAACAGGAGTGTTGTAAGTAAGACATAGAAGGTAATTGTCCCACTCTATGCAGCTGGAGTACTGTGTCCAATTCTGGGCACCACACTTTAGGAAAGATGTGGATAAACTGGAGAGAGCCCAGAAGATAGCAACAAATATGATAAAAAGTTTAGAAAACCTGACCTATGAGGAAAGGTTAAAAGATGGGACAGGTTTAATCTTGAGAAAAGATGACGGGTGGAGGGACACCTGATAGTCTTCAATACGTTAAGAGCTGTTCTAAAGAGGATGGTGATGAATTGTTCTCCACGTCTACTGAAGATAGGTCAAGAAGTAACGGGCTTAATCTGCAGCAAGGGAAATTTAGGTTAGATATTAGGAAAAAAGTTCTAACTAGAAGGGTAGTTACGCTCTGGACTTGGCTTCCATGGGAGGTTGTGGAATCCCAGTTATTGGAGGTTTTTAAGAACAGGGTGGACAAACACCTGTCAGGGATGATCTAGGTTTACCTGGTCCTACCTCAGCACAGGGGCTGGACTTGATGGCCTCTCAAGGTCCCTTCCAGCCCTACATTTCTAGGATTCTATGATCTGTTTGGGTTACCAACATCTCTTAGGGTAATATGGTACAGCCACTGGCTCACTCTATTGATTCTCAATCTAGGACACTGTGATCACCTTTCAGTTGTCAATGCAGTCACTTCCTCTGTGTCATCCTCACAATGTAAAAATACCTATGGCCAGTCTACACGAGAGCTTGCACCATTATTGAAACACAGGAAGGATGTAGATGAACCAGTAGAGAACTCAATATTAAGTTCACCAAGAGCTATATATAGCAAGTACCCTTCATTTGGAACAGGGGGACGCTAACCATCATATTCCTGTATGGAATTGCCCTTGATGATCACGTAGAAGCTACATGGCTGCAGTGGCCCTTCAGCTTAGCATATAGCATTCATTCACTGAAGACCTCATTACCCCAAACAAGAATTTGGAGCTGATGAGTTTTGACAGTACTCTGCAAAATCCTGTAAAGTTTGTCCTGGCTCTTTGAGCCACCACTTTATCCCCATGTACTATTATGGATTGATTCAAAGCCCATTGAACAAAGACAAAAGACTCTCACCATCCTAGGATCAGTCCCTGGAGATAGTACTCTTTAGATCTGAATGCTGTGGGGTCAGAGGCAGAATGCTTTCAGTACAGGGTTCTCAATCCTTTAATCTGTTTGTTCCGCTGGTCCAACAGAACCTATGTCTATTTAACCGCATAGCATAGAAGAAAGCCAATCTCTTTTCTTGGGCTTTTTGCTTGAGGTTTTTTTGGATTAGATTCAATCTATTTTGCTGTGAGGGTCTGCTTTTTCTGAGTGCCACTGGTCAACAGGTTATGTACTAGTTTTAAGAGAGGATATATTGGTCACATTTTATAAATTAAAAATAGATAATAAGTAGCCACTTTCCTT
Source organism: Lepidochelys kempii (assembly GCF_965140285.1). Lineage (NCBI taxonomy): Eukaryota > Metazoa > Chordata > Testudines > Cheloniidae > Lepidochelys > Lepidochelys kempii. The sequence continues at coordinate 96,583,131 of NC_136380.1, read as the reverse complement.
CATCCATATGCTGTAAGATGAAAAAACTTGGTGGGGGTGGGGTTTAAATCAGGTAGCACATGACTAGGGAAATAACTTGCAAACTAATAAATAAGGCAACATTTAAAAACCTCAGCAGTAAATTGTGTTCCCTTCTCAGAAAATGAACCTCTGGGTTCTGTAAGACTCTTTATTTTCAGCTCACGCTAATTAGCAGACATGAGTAAAGGATTTGCTTTTTGATTTTGAAGTCAGACATGCATCCCTTATGCTCTTCAGCCAAATGACTTGCAAAAGGAGGAATTGTCAATAACATTAAAGAGTTAACTTGTTTCCTACCCCATTCTGTAATAATAGCGAGTTTTCCATCAGTCATTTGGATTTGTCTCTCACTCTCTCCTTTAGGTAGAGCAGTTCAAGAAATCACTTGAATACCATGTAGATAACAAGGGGGAAAGATATTGACAGATAGCTGTAGTCTTGTAGTAGTAGAGAGCACAACATGAGTTTTCGACATTTGATAGGCCATTTGGTAAAACACTTTTTTTATTTTTACACAAAAATTAACCATAATAGAAAAGAGTTCCTCTCATACCTTGTCTTTTTATAGCTATTGGAAATTCTAAACCATTTAGTGCTCTGTTACCAAGGGCCCGATTGTGCCTGATCTAAATTCAGGTATGCAAGGAGTAGATGAGGAGGCAAAGACGAAGCACAATAGTAGTTCTCTGACTCAGAGAACTTGTTTGCACTGCCAGACCAGCAGCATCCTCAGATTGTGGCAAAAAGAGAACCCATCTCTGGATGATGCTCAAAGCTAGGCTGAGAAGCTCAGGGACTCAAAGACTACTATTGTGCCTAACCTTTGCTCGCCACCTCCCCACTGTAGGGACCGCTCCTTCCTACTACCTTTGGAGTATGTAAATGGAGCAGAAATACAGGTGTGAACTCCAAAGGGGACACCTCCATAGTGAGGATATGAGGCCAAGGTTCTGTCCAGCCACACTCTAACACCAGCTCATAATGCAGGTGGAATAGGCTTCACTACGCATAGGGATGGAGCAACATGCATATTCTGCCTGAATGCCCAGCATCTGGGAGAGAGATTATGCCCCTGGTGATGTAGCTGTGCACCATGCCTTACTAGGGATGTGCAAAATCTGGGTCTACATAGCAATTATGTAAGGCTTTTTATAACTTCAGTTTTTTTTCTAGGGTAGTCTTCAGGATCTTCAATATCTTTTCTTTTCCCCTGATGTCCCTCATGCCGACACACACTGCACTGTACAAATCTTCCTCTGGCTGAGGAGGAATAGACATGGTGTCTCCCAGAACTGCTCAACATCTCTTTGAGCATCATCATCACTTGGCCAGAGTCTGAGCATGATGCCAGTGCGATGTTCTCACCCTGGCTGGTCTGGGAGCAAAAGCAAATCTGTCACTGAACTTGAGGGATTACCCTTAAAACTCCATTGGTTTGTGAAGTAGAAAAACTAATTGTATTTCTGCAGCTTCTCAACATTCCAAGCCCTACGCACTAGGACCAAATGCTTCTCACATTTATACCATGTAAATCCAGAGGAACTCAGTTGTAACTGTGCATATGTCTACATCTGAGCCTGGAGATGTGATTCCCAGCTCAGGTGGATATACCTGCGCTAGATCTGCTTGAACTAGCATGCTAAAAATAGCAGTTGCAGCTGGGGTAGCATGGATGGTGGCTGAGGCTAGTTGCCTGCGTCCATGCTCGCCTGGACTCCTGGGCACGTACTCTGGCTGCTAGCTGCCAGCACTGCCTGGTGCTACTCAGGCTACATGGCGGGCACTGCTGGGAATCATGCCGCCCAGACCAAATGTGGAGTACCCCGGAGAGTAGAATTTAAACTTCCCTCCCATTTTATCACTGGGATTCAGAAAGTCACTGATGTACCAATCTAACATTTTAGCAAGGCTGCCTTTTATAAGTATCCAGTTTGAATTCTCAAATTGAACAGTCAAACCACGATTTGCTATATTCAGAACTGTTTCATGTGGTCCTCACCTCCCCCCCTCACTTTAAATATACAGCAGAAAAATAGCTGCCTAACAGCTGACAGCACAGGTTCAGGGACAAGAAACAGCTGCACAAAAAAGCAAAGAAAATGGAAATAAAAAGGAGAAATGACACATAATTACAAATGGAACTCGAGAAACAAATACAGATACGACTGAAAAGTAGACAAAAAAGGAACAGCTGCACAAAGAATAAAGTAAATGGAAAACTAGATTAAAATAAACATGGAATTTACTTGAAACTGTTAACAAAAACAAGACCAAGAAAAAATAAAGATGAAAACCAGGAAAAGATGCAAAATGTAGATGTCACCAGATTTGAGGCAAAATCATACTTCTCTTCAGCATTGCATGAGCCTATGGAACTCCTGAAAACATATACTCTACCCTTTCTTGGACACTGTGGAAGCTGGATATCTGATGCTCTGCTGAACAGGATTTCTAAAAACTTTTAGTCACTGAACTTTCGTAGCTGAATGGCACATCATCTTTCATGAAAACACAGTGCACTCCATTCTCCTTGTCTCTCTTGGCTGTATTGTACCACCAAGAAGAGTTTAAACAGTCCCATCATAAGCCACCGAGAATGTACTTTGTGAATCATGAAACTGATTGATACGTGCATGTATACTGCCTGCTATGGCCCTTTATTTAAATTTTTATTGCTGTTTCCTCATATGAATAATTCTTTCATGTCATCGGTGGCTTGGAATGTTCAAATAATTCATACAAGTCCATCTTTCTGACCCTTCTTTGATGACATATGCTCAAATGGTTAAAGATGGCAAATCACAATGTGAAATCACAATGTAAAATTCTCCTGAATTTACTGTTCATTTTATCTTGCTAGAATCACAGAAATTAGAGCTCAAAAAGACCTTTTCAGATAACTAGCTCATTCCCTTGCCAGTGCAGAATTATTACCTGCCATATATATTCTCCAGTGCTTTGTCCAGTCCAATTTTAAAATGACTCAGATGATAGGGCTTTCACCACCTCCCACACAAGATTGTTTACATGTTGACTACACCTTTCTGGTAGCAAAATTTTCCAGATATGTAGCATAATTTTTCTGTTGCTCTATTTCACTCCATTACTCCTAAATAAGCCATCTTGTATCATCATAAACAATTCCCCTCCCTGCTTGGTATTTACATCTTTCAAGTACTTGTAGATAATTATTAGACCCTCCCTTAGTCAATATTTGCCCAGTCTGCACATATTTAGTTCTTAATCTCTTTCCATAAATCAATCCCTCCAGCCCCTTTTGAGTTCTATTGCTGCTCTCTTTATAAGCTCGTGCTCGAGATCATCCGGTTATTGTGGTGCTTAGAACTGATTATGGTTTCTAAATGCAATCGCATTGGGTAGCAGGCTACACTTCTCTAGCGCCCCCTTGGAGAGAGGATAGGTTCTGCTCCTGTCTCAGAATCCAGAACACAGCCTTTTGGCTGTGCTGTTCAAGGTGTAGACCCTGTTGTGGGGTGAAGTTAACCTAGTTCAAACAAAAATGTCAATATGCTTCCACAGTCCACAAAAAGCAGAGTCCTAGGCCTTTGGGATGACCAAAAAAAAAAAAAAGCAGGGAAAGAAAAGTACTGGCACGTCTCCTTTCGGATGTGACGGCATGCTAAGGCTCTCAAGCCATTTCCACAGTCAGTAATCCCTGCTTCCAAAGGGCTACTGGGGTTTGAGTTGCAGTCCTGCTCCTTTGCAGTGCAGCTCTGTGCTCAGCAGGGATCCTCCCTTTCAAACAATTGCCCATCTCCAGGCTTGACGAGCCTCTAAGGGCGTGATGGGCTGAGGCTGATTGTGGCCAGAGGAGCTCTTTAGTCCTTTCCTGACTGGAAATGATTATTTACCACTCTGCCAATATTTGTGTTAGCAGCAAATTTTCCCAGCAGTGATTTTATATTTACTTCCAGATCATTGGTGAACATGTTCAATAACATCAGGCTTAGAACTGATCCCTGCAGAACCACAATTTCCTATTCTACAAACTTTCTCCCTTCCGTTTAGAGCATCCAGAATGCTGCACCAAGCTCGTCATCTTTTTCTAGCCACTTCAAACATGTCTCCATTCCCCTTTCTTGTATCCCTGCACTGGCTCCCCCTCTTTCATGCATTAAATTCAAGTTACCCTTCCCATTCAACAAATCCAACCCCGCCCACATGTCTATCATGTCTTCTGTCCTCTAAAGCCTCTCTTGATAGTGCAATTTGTCTCCTACTTCCAATACTGTCATCGTATTTACTTACGTGAAGGCATTATTTCACCTAGACAAAACTAATCAACTACATCTTAATTTATCAACGCAGTGTTCCTTTAACATTCTAACAGGTCTGTTATCCCATAGGGGCCTGATCCAAAGCCCACTGAAGGCAATGGAAAGTCTCAAAGACTTAATGGGCTCTGCATCAGATCCTAGATACTTCTTTATTCGTATTTATTTTAATAGACACTGTGATTGGATTTACCAGGAAGCAATAGCCAGAATGGCTATTCCCCCTCCCCCTCTTAAGATTGGTTCCATATTTGCCTTTTTTCAGTCCTCAGTACCTGTGATACACATTGTCTAGACCTATTGGCTTTTCCAAGTTCAGGTTTTCCAAGCAATTTCTCTTTCTTTCTTTCTTTCTTTCTTTCTTTCTTTCTTTCTTTCTTTCTTAAATTAAAAGCTAAATGGACAAATGAATCATTACTTCTTAAGGCCAGATATTGCCATCCTTTTCACTCTTGTAGTACCTTACTCTGTGAGCAAAGCAACTGAGTTCAATGGGGCTATTATCTTAATAAGCTGTTTAGTGTAAGACTGGCAGAATCTGGTACTCATTATTTATACCTTTTTTCAAAATTACTTTTTATTACAAACTGATTTTATAACGCAAACATGTATCTCAGCAATGTTTAGATCCACCACTAATTTAACTGCTCTTTAATAGGTCCACTTTCTTCTTAGTATTTCTTTCTCCCTAAATATATGTAATATACCTGATTATTTTCCATTAATCCCTTTGGCTACCATTAACTGATTCTACTTTTTTGGGCTTCCTTTTTTTGTTCCCAGAAAACTGTTAGTGGTTTTGAATATTACTGTTTGTTTCTAATACAGTTTTGGGGTTTTTTTTTACTCTCAGAGCTGCTTGGATGCTTCTTTTTCCTAGTATGTTTTTTTCCAGAGAAATAGTCTATTTCACCTTAATAATACTATCTTTTAGAATACTCCAGTTCTCTCTCCCTTGTACTCATGGATCTTAATCCTTCCCCCCACTGCCGCATTCTCATATTTACTCACTGTTTGTTTTCCTACAATCTAATACCTATGTACTGCTGTGTTCCATGAATCCGTTCCTAACAAAGCTAAATTCAAGCAGCTGATGGCCACTGGTACCTAAATCAGTGGTTCCCAAACTTGTTCCGCCCCTTGTGCAGGGAAAGCCCCTGGATGGCCGGGCTGGGCTGTTTACCTGCCGCAGGTTCGGCCGATCGCAGCTCTGAGGGACGTACTGGCTGCTGCTTCTAGCAGCTCCCATTGGCTTGGGGCAGCGAACTGCAGTCAGTAGGAGCCGCAATCGGCCAAACCTGCGGACGCAGCAGGTAAACAAACTGGCCCGGCCAGCCAAGGGCTTTCCCTGCACAAGCGGTGGAAGAAGTTTGGGAACCACTGTCCTAGATCCTTTGTTACTTTCATATTCTAAATCCATTTCTCCCTATTGGTAAGTAATAGATCCAACTGGCTTCTCCATAGGTTAGATCCTCTATTTTCTTGAATAACTCTGCATAACTTAGAACAGTGGCTTGCAATCTTTCCAAACTACTGTACCCCTTTCAGGAGTCTGATTTGTCTTGCGTGTACCCCAAGTTTCACCTCACTTAAAAAACTACTTACAAAATCAGACATAAAAATACAAAAGTGTCACAGCACACTATTACTGAAAAATTGCTCACTTTCTCATTTTTATTATGTAATTATCAAATAAATCAATTATAATATAAATATTGTACTTACGTTTCAGTGCATACTATATAAAGCAGTTTAAACAAGTCATTGTCTACATGAAATTTTAGTTTGTCCTGACTTCATTAGTGCTTTTTATGTAGCCTGTTGTAAAACTAGGCAACTATCTAGATAAGTTGATAGTACCCCCTGGAAAACCTCTGTGTACCCTCAGGGTACACATATCCCTGGTTGAGAACCACTGCCTTAGAACACTGATGGATGAAAGCTAGTTTGCTATATTTGTTACCCAACAGATGTCTGCATAGTTAAACTCCCTTACAGTAATTTCCATTTTGAGATTACAAGAATTCTGTAAAACAGATTTTTCAACCTTATGCTCCTTTTTCATGAGCATTTATTGTATCTTATTATATTTTCATGAATGAACTAAGAATTCTAATGATAACTGTGCAGATCATACGTAGCTAAAAGGGACTGATCTATTTTCCTAATTTAGTTTTTTGTTCAGCCTACTTCATTAAAATGTTGTTAGTGCTGTTTGTAATCCTAATGAAACTTTACAAATTCAGCAGGCTCTTGGGTAGCAGAACAATAAATGTATAGGATGTATTTTAATGTTATTGTTTTGGAGGAAAATAGGTTTTAATATTTTATTTTTCTCTCTCTTTCTCTCTATTTCCCCCTTTCTCACTCCATCCCCTGGCTTCAGTCTCATGACATGGGGACACAGATCTAGTTTGCCAGGAATGGAGGCTGGCAGCTTGGAAGGTAATTTTTTTCTACTCTAAAAGAGGGATCCAGATTCTAGATGTTCTGGGGGCACTTGGTGAAAGGAGGATGCTGGGATCTGTTGGCTGTAGCAACAGCCCCTTATTTGTACATGGGTAGGCAGAGAGGAGAAAGGCTGGAGAGAAGGGTCCTAAAAGAGATTGGAGCCAAGAGAGGAAATTGCTGAGAAGCAGAGACATCGCTCAGTGGATCTAGCCGAGGGAAACCGCTCAGCATTCCTCCTTGCAGCAACTGCCTGGCCTCCCCTAGGGGAATGGAGGAGAAAGCAGCAAACTCTCAGCATGTCAATCACCTTTGGAGTTGTCAGCCCCAGTTCTGGGCCAACAGGATCAGACGCTTACATCACGGAGCTGCAGCCAGAAAGAAAGGCCATTGAGAGGGAAATAGAAAGAAAAAATATTTTAAAATAACAACACTTTCCCTGCACTAAGTTTAAAAAATAATCCCCACACCCCAGTAACTATTGTTTTACTCCCCAGGAGTTTTTGGGGTGTAAGAAGTTTCATTAGAAGATAAGATCACTCTTCACACATAGGGTTACTCAGTCAGAAATGTACCAGTTTCTGGAAGATAAAGCTTATTTGCCATGAATACATAGGAAAAGACCCATTCCTCACCAGTGATCACCCACACATAATGGGTATCACATGTAGCATAGGAAAATTCAACATTAGTAATAGTGGCCTCCAGTAAACATTGCAAAATTCCACAGACAGGAAAAAGCTTAAAACTGATGGTGCTGTACTACAATGACACCACTAAGCAGTCCTTCAGCTTCTTAGTTTTCCACCAACCTAAAAGTTAACATAGCAAATCACTCTAGAGGCAGTTTGTTCCTGCAATCTAAGGGTTTGTGACCCACATAGAAAGACTCAGAAACCTATAATAGAACAAAGAAACAAAAATCAATGAAAATTTAGCTCTGCTGCCAGGATCCCCAACGGACTTCACCCAGAAGGCTTAGTGCAGAGGTGTTATCTCTCTCATTAGTGTTTGTGAAACGTGTGACACTTCATCTGTTTCTGCAGCTATAAGACTATCTTTATTATTAGTATTAAAATCACAATACTTAATACTTAACAGTTACCATACTATTACTGTAATGTAACAGCAACTTTATTAATGGATGTGGTGAAATAATCCTGGAGACAGTCATAGACTAACATTATTATTATAAGATGACAATTTCCTGGTGGTATTTTGCCTGCCTGAAACACTATGTGCTGAGTGTCATTTTTCCCTTATTTTTTATGGCATGTTTCTCTTTCATCTTCACTTTGTTTCTTTCTGCATTTTTTTACAATGTAAAGCAACGAACAATAGTTTTATGACATGAGGAATGCAGTTTTACATTATAGTTCCTTAATTTTTTTCATATTTAATTGTAATTGTTAGTACTTTTTATGAAGGCAAAAAGCACTATGGATTTTACATGTTCCAAGCACTTCCATATTCTGCTCTCACTAAAATCAAATGTCTCTGACTCCAACTAGAGCAGGATCAAGCTATAGATAAACAATATTTAAATAGCTCTAATGCAGTGGACCCAACTCCACTTCCATTAAAATCAATGGAAGGACTGCCATTGCCTTTAACAGGAGTTGGAATAAACCAGGGGTTCTCAAACAGTGGGTCGGGACCCCAAAGTGGGTGGAACCCCATTTTAATGGGGTCGCAAGGCTGGTGTTCGCTCCGGTCCCCAGCAAATCTGAAGCCCACACCCACCACCCAGGGCTGAAGCCCAAGCCCCACTGCCCAGGGCTAAGGCTACATGCCCCCCGTCCAGGGCAGAAGCCCTTGAGCTTCAGCTTTGGCCCCCCTGCCTGGGGTGGCAGGGCTTGGGTGGGCTCGGTCTTTGGTCCCCCCTCCTGGGGTTGTGTAGTAATTTTTGTTGTCAGAAGGGGATCATGGTGCAATTAAGTTTGGGAACCGCTGGAATGGACCCTATGTCTTTGTATCATCTGACCCCATCGATATGGTTGGACATCATACTTATTGCCGAGGAGAGACAGGGGCTTGGATAAAAGCTATCTGCTGAGACTCAATTTCACAGAACCCTTATGTGATGGTTATAGGTTGAGGAAAGCAACTGTAAAAATAGCAATGATTGTACAAACACCCCTGATTGAAGAGCTTTGGTAGCCATTTGTTTGTAAGGCCTATTCCACACTAGAAAAGGTTTGCCCTTCTCGTGTAGATGCAGCTTCTATGAGTTAAAGAGTGTTTTTGCCAGTATAGCTTATACTAGTTCCCCGAATGAAATAAGCTATATCAGCAAAATATTTTTTTCCAGTATAACTGTTTCTACACTAGGGCATTTACCAGTATAGACGTGTCATAAAAACCTCACACTCCTAACCAATATTGTTGTAATGGCAACAGTTTCTAGTGTAGACTTGGCCTAAGGTTTACAATCTAGTGGCCTTATTGGATTCACTGCTGTGTCATAAGAACATAAGACTGCCATAATGGGTCAGACCATGGTCAGTCTTGTCTGTCTCTCACAGTGGCCCATACCAGAGCTTCAGGGAAAATGTACAGAACAGGGCAATTATGGAGTTATCCATCCCTGTCTTCCACTCCCAGCTTCAGGTAGTCAGAGGTAAGGTCACCCAGAGTGTGTGGTAGTGTCCTTGACCATCTTGTCTAATAGCCATTGATGGAACTCTCCTCCATGAACTCATCTAGTTATTTTTTTGAACACAGTTATAATTCTGGCCATTGCAACCTCCCCTGGCAATGTGTTCCACAGGTTAGTTGTGTACTGTGTGAAAAATAGTTTGTATTAAACCTCTTGTTTGTATTAAACCTGCTGCATATTAAATTTCATTTGGTTTGTATTATATTAAATTCCCTGGGTTTTATATTGTATGAAAGGATAAATGTCCAACATTAGGGCACTGTACCATTTTAAATTATACAAGAATAGTTAAAATGGCACACCCTTTCTGTGTAGACAAAGCCTATTTGCTCCAGCCCAGGACACTCAATAGACACAGTCAATTGAGTCTGTCAATTATACCAGACAGTAGTGAGATGTAACTTCAATGCACTTTCCAGTGTAAAAGACTGATTTTATTTACAATCTTCTGGGTTACTAATTCAATACATCAATTATTTCATTGATTGTGAACTAGAACAATATTCATTCAATAAACCAAATGAATCTGTAGCGGAGATAGTTTCAGTAAAATTATATCTGGGGTAATATCTAAATCCTGGATAGCATAGACATTTGATGAAAAGCAGAACCTTCTCCTAACTGATATGCTGACTATACAGAAACTTGGCAGTGGCAATCTTTACTCTACAAGTAGGAAAAGACTGATTAGAGTAAGAGAGGACGTTTAAGAGATAATGAAGAAAGTTATATGTTCAAAAAGGATAAATCTGTACTTAAGTACAACGTACAAAAAAAAGGATGCTGAAAAACATGTCACATTAACTAGACAAGGAAAATTTACAATCTCACATTGAGGTAACCAAGTGGTCAACCCAAGGGTTGTCTTAGATTCAGGGTCCCAGCAATGGGCAAGTGAAAGCAAGCTGTATTTTGCTGTCCTTTCATTAATAACATGGAAAAGTTGATATATAGCCCTCCAGCACATAATGTTCTTGGAGGGAGCGAGAATCTGTTTATCCTCACAGTAAACATTAAAAGCTATGTTTAAGATATCAGCTAGAGGAGAATGAAATTCCAAATTAATGAAAATTGCTAACCTTCTCAACATACTGCCTGTAGAATAACTAAAGACAACATGCATGTGATAGCATTTTACAAACAGGAATTGCTTCACCCACTTCTGAATGCACCTTCCTCTAAAGCCATTGGTTTAACAGTGTATAGTAACAATACACAAGAGTTTAGGATAGGAAGCAAAGACTGGGCCAAATTTATCTCTTTTCTAACTCAACAGTATTAGAGAAGAGACTAATTTGGACAGCTGTATCAAACTGAAATTGCAGTGGGGCTTTGGGTAGACAGGAAGTAATTATCCAGATTGAAATCTGACCAGGACATAAGGATAAATACATTCCTAGTTTTGTGAAAAGTGCTATGTGATCTTTACTGACATCTACTAGTGAGGATGGAACTCTTTTTTACATCAGCTGTGAAAGAAAGAATAGTGATGGGCTCCAATGGAAGAATGCCACTTACTGAGCATGTTGGCTTTCCTATGAAGGCTTCCCAAAAGTACTGCCCAGGCCCACCTCTGTTTAGCTTCTATTCTATTCTTTATAGGTTCTTCTAGCTTGCAAGTTCTGACAAGATCACAGCCAGAGGTGACATCTCATAACTGCAGGGTACAGATAATTATTTTCACAATTAGCCTTTCCAGGTTTAAATGTAAAATAATTGAAAATCAAAGTAAATACTATACTATAAACACATCTAGCCTGCTGCATAGACCTTTACTGATTACTCAAATTCTCACTTTCTCTGTGGAGGCAGAGAGTAAGGCCTAACAAAATTAACAATATGGTTTTTCAGAGTCGAGCCCACAAATGTGAAAAAATGTCAGAATGTTACAAGAAAATTGGGAAATGAGATCTAAGCAAGCAGAGTTGCTGCAAAGCTATCATATTTTGTTCATGCCTTAATACCAGCTTAACTATATCCTGGTAATCCTTGGAGTATGTAGCAAAATTCTCATTGTCACTGTGACATCTGCTATCGACAAGCAGAAATTATATGCTCCAGAATTCTCTGCTGGTAAATTTAGTCTATAGATCTCCATATCTCCTTGAATTTCGGTACTGCTGAACCGGGAGAAATGGGCTTTTCCTGTTTCATGTGGATAGCCAGCAGTGAGATCTATCAATACATTGCCCAGACAGCAAAGCCAGGTTTCTGAACGACGCATCTTAAGAGCATAATCTTTCATGCTGCTTAGTCACCAAGCTGACTACTGTTTCCCTCCCCCATCATAAATAATCAACCAACCTATGACCAGTTTTGATGACATGCAATCCACTCCAGGAGGTATCAAACACAGTTGCACAGACAATATCCATTTTCACTTTCCAGCTTATTGATTAATATGGAAACCTACAGCAGACTGCTCATTGCATTTAAATGTTTGCTGCTATGTAGGTAATTTTTAGATGCCTCATGGCATTTGTTCTCAACCAGACTCAATACCACAAATAAAAATGGGATTTTTTTAAAAAAGCGGTTTCTGCCCCCCAGATACAGGCTGGAATACTTACACTGTAACCCCAGTCAGCAACTCTCTATTTCCAAGGGGCAGCACAGATCAACACTGTCACAAATCAATACAACTGATATGATTTACTTATTTACTATTTTGGCATTCCTACTTCAAAGAAAGTGAAGAGCAAGTTCTGTGTGTTTGTTTGGCTGGGCTAACTACGTTATTGAGAAGACACCAAACTGATCAATAGCAAAGCTGCAGTGTTATAAAATCCTGTGGCTGGACTTCCCAAAACTCTTTTAAGACTTCTGTGTTCTGTTCTTTTAAAGGATTGGGAGATTGGAACATAAGGATGTGGCAAGCCTAAAGATCAAGAAATGTAAAAAAAATTAATGCTCAGCTACATCATAGAAATTCACTTCTTGATATCTCATAGTCATAATAAATAATAGCTACAACACATAGATAGAGCTGGCTGGAAAATGGAAATCCTTTCCCATGAAAAATGACACATTTTTTGGTGCACAGGGGAGGCTAGTGGCAGGGTAATGGGAAGCCAGTGTGCTCAACTTCCTACAATCTTCTGGCAGACAGAAAGTGAAATTGATAAGAGACTACCAGATGGGCAGGCAGGGAATTGTCATTTTGATTTCCCTGATGGAAAATCAATTTTGGTCCCAAAACTGAAATTTTCCCATGGAAAAGGGCTCTTTCTGTCAGAAAAATCATTCAGGTGGAAAATTCACAGCCACCTCTATTTATGTAGCAACTTCCATCTGAGAATCCCCGCTATAAAATTGGTGATTATTATTAACTCCATTTTAGAGGCAGAGAAATAGAGGGCATAGAGAGTCCATTATTAGCATTTATTCTGACCTCTTCAGGCCATTCATTTTTACCCAGTTACCCCTGCAATGAGCCTCATAATTGCATTTGACTAAACCATATTTTCCCAAAAGGCATCTTCTAATCCTGATCTGAAGACATCAACAGATGGGGAATCTACCACTTTCCTGGGTTGTTTGTTCCAGTGGCTAGTCATCTTCTGTTAAAAATGTGTGCCTTGTTTCTAACTTGAATTTGTTTAGTTTCAGCTTCCAGTCATTGGTTCTTTTTATGCCTTTCTGTTGGTGGAATCAAGAGCCCTTAGGTACCTGGTATTTTCTCCCCACGAAAGTACTTAAACACTGTAATCAAGTCTCCTCTCAAACTTTGTTTGATAAACTGAAGATATTGATGTCTTACTGTAAAGTATTTTCTCCAACTCTTGAATCATTTTGGTGGCTCTTTTCTGCAATTATCCAACATCCTTTTAAAAATGTGGGTACAGTATTCCAGTATCAGTCTCACCAATGCCATTCTCAAAGGTACGATCTCCCTACTCTTACTCACTACTTCCCCCCTTTCTATATCCAAAGATCTCATTAGCCCCTTTTTGCTACAGCATCGCATAGGGAACTCATGTTCAGTTGCTTGTTCACTATGCCCCCCTAAATCCTCTTCAGAGGCACTGCTTTCCAGGACACAATGCCCCATTCTGCATGCCCTGTTCCTATATGTATAAGTTTGCATCTTGCTGTATTAAAACACATGTTGTTTGAATGGGCCCAGCTTACCAAATGATCCAGATCACTCAGTATGAATGCCCTGTCGTCATTTACCACTCTGCCAGTATTTGTATTATTAGCAAATTTTCCCAGCAGTGATTTTATTTTTACTTCCAGATCATTGGTGAAAATGTTGAACAGCATGAGACTTAGTTCTGATCCCTGAGGAACACCACTAATGTTGTGATCATTAGGGGCTTATTAGAGTTTGGCACCTAAAGTTTGGCTTTCTAAAGATTTTATCTGCACTGAGAATGCTCCAGCCCAGGGCTGCAGATGCTGAACAGAACTTTCCTTGTAACTGATCCTCCCAGTTGCCGGGGCAGCTCTGAAAATGGGCACTGGAATAGAGAGAAGGGAGGCTCTCTCTCCTGTGCTCACTCAGGCAGCATGAAAGAGAATGAAGCAGTCTCTCTAGAATGCAGAAGGTTGAGAAGCAAGAGGGGAAAGACTGGAAGGATGGGGGAAGGGACAGGCTAATTTTAAACTCCCTTTAAAATGTTACTAAAATTGTTTCTGTAAAATATGGCATATTACATATAGATATATATACACACACAAAATATGCATGAGACTGTGGGATAAAGGCATGGTATTGGCATGAGGTTAGTATAACCTTCATAAAATTTATGTGTCTCTTCACCACTCAGGAGTAATGCAGTCATTATCCAAACTCAAGTCAACAAAACCTTTATGCCATACATCACTTTGTCTGCATACAGACACATGTATATATGTATGTGAATCTATCACGTGCATGTTCATGTGTATGGAGTTATAAGTGTTCTGTAGGTACAGATTTTTATAGCAAAATAAGCCACTACATCATGTTGAAAATCTCCCAAACAGAACATGCCATCTCTCAAGAATTTCTATCCAACTATTGGCCCAAACAATACAAACATATTCCAGAAACAGGCTATAAAACACCTACAATTAATTATAGGTGATCTCAAGTTTAATTTTCATTGCCTTAATTCTTTAGCATTCCATGCAAGTTTTCAGCCAATTACAAAAAACATATGCACAGTGTCAAACAAAAAGAGCAAGAAAATGAGCCACTCCACATTTACTGCCTGTTCCTTCAAGGCCGTGCACAACTTTGTCCCTTGCAATTTCTCCACGTATCTTCTCATCATGTCTCTCTTTCTACTGTGCCAACACCAACCCTGATGCCAGGTTGTCTGTGATTTCTAACCTTTATGTGCAGCAGTTCAAAAACTTCTCCGTTTACCAAGATAAAAATGTTGCTGAAATTCTATCTGGCTAACGAGGGCAAAACTGGAGTAATGTAACTGACTTCAATGTAATTATTCCAAATTTATACCGATGTAAGTGAGAATAGAATTTGGATATATGATCAAATGTTTGGCTGATCTGTATGGAAACAATGTTTTTTTACAGTATCAACAACTTTAATTTTCAGCTTTACAGCTGTATTATTGTCATAGTAAAAAAAAATAATCAACCTTCTCTTCTTATGGATTTTTCAGGCTAGATAGTAGCAACCAATCTATATTGGTATGGAGAAGCTTACAATATGACAGCTGTCACAGTTCAGGTAAATGGCACCTGCATTCCTCCTTTGTGGTAATCCCCTTTAAATACCTCTCACTTGGAGTGAATGGCGCAGGAGGACAAAATTATCACTATATTTATATAACGCAAATTTCAGGTTCTAGGAATAAAACATAAATACAAATATACCAACTCTAGATGCTTGTTTGTATCTATATATCTTAGCTCAAACAACAACGATATCAAAAGTTTGCCAGGTAATCTGAATATGATCCAATGCCCATTGAAGTCAATAGGGGTCTTTCCAGAGACTTCAATAGGCTTTGGATCAGGTCCTTAATTACTAATGTGTCCAAATAAATGTAGCCATTTAAAGAAAGAAAATGTTGACAACAGAATAGATTTTAAATGACTGAGCTACTTAAATTTGTTATAACCTGAGGGAGGAATACATGTAATACTTTATCAACAAAACAAAATTTTCATTGTAAGTAGCTGCTATTCCTGAGTCTCACAAAAAAGAACACATTTTGTTCTTTCTTGGCTAGATGTGCAAGAGAAAAACCAACAACGATTATTCCTAGAGCTGTCCTGATATCAGTGGACAATGCTGGTACAGAAACAAGCATGTTGTGGCATGAAAGGAGTAGGTGGTAATTCAACTGATATGTTTATTCCTATTAAACAAAATCAGCCAGGTCAGTTTCAGTTCAATTCTAAACAGAGAGGAGAAAAAAATCAATGTTTATCAAATGGAACAGGACAAAATCCATGGAGGGAAATGAATGTTCATGTTTCCCAGAGTACTATAGACAATTGGGAGACAGAAAGGCATTAAATACTGTTCTAAAAATTGACTCAGCACTGGCCATTTACCTAATCTATTATGTGCACTTGCCTTTTATTTTTCCAAGCTCAAGGCTTTCCTATTGATGTGCTACTCCTGGATCTCGTTCACAAGAAGTGGAAAGCTCTTTCACAGGCAGTTAGGATTGCCTATATTAAACCCAATAAAGTTGTCAATAAGTTTCTGTTAAGATCTCGACAAAGCTTTAGGCACATTTAATCGGCTTATAACTTTCTGTAGTGCTGTGGGAAATTATAAAAAATAAAATAAACTACGATACCAGTTTGCTTATTTAGTATCTTCCAATCAAGGGTCTCAAATGGCTTTTGAATATTTATGAATTCAAACCCCCAACACCCCTGGAAAACAGGTAAGCATATTATTTCCATTTTCCTTTGAGCAAACCAAGGCACAGAAAGGTTAAGTTGCAGTATTCAGTACTTTCCGAAGCAGAATTTTCCGTTCTGTGGCAGAGATGGAAATAGAACGTATATCTTTGGTTCCAGTCATGTACTTAACAGTAAAATTGGAACTAGGCACGGAGTGGAAACATTTATTTCTGATCGCAGTCACTAATTTCAACTCACTTTTTTCCCCCCTTCTTTTCTGCAAACATTTATGTGGCCAATGTTTACTTACATAAATGTCAGTGGAAGAGCTTTTTACTCATACACAAATAAGGATATTGGTACCAGGAATGTTTGCCCAACCCCATCATATGCACACACAATTACCTGGCAGGAATATGACAAGAGAAAAGAAATTAATATTAAAGTCTATCATAATAAACCCACTGAATATATTTCTCTTTCCCTTAGTCAGGAAGGAATCTAATTGTTTTTAAAGCTAGGGTCCTAGGACAGGACAGGAAAGGTTATTAAGTATCTTTACATGTCCCAGGTTTGCTAATCTCTTACTATACTGCTCTTCCTAAAGCTATTTCCACCATCTCCCTGAAAGAATGGGTGCCCAAATGATTTATCCAGGTACTGCTTTTATTGGTGAAGGCTAAACCATCTAATCAGAGAACAGAAACCATACCATGTGAGCCAAGCAGCCAGTCACAAACACTACATGCCAAATTCAGAATAACAAATACTGAAGGAGTATGTCCTATAACAGTTAGTAACACAGTTTATGTTTAAAAACAACCTACGGAACTAACAAGGCTTGGGTTTATCAGCACCCTCATCACTGCTTGTATGTTATATCCCTTTCCCACTCCCTTCATAGGGCTTAGGTCTTTTTATATTTTAAAATATTCAGGGTATAGATGGTATCTTCCTCTGTGTTTGGAAGGTGCCTAGAAATCTTTGGATACTACCGCAGTTTAAATAATAAAAAGAGATATCTAATAATCAGATTTCAGAGTAACAGCCGTGTTAGTCTGTATTCGCAAAAAGAAAAGGAGGACTTGTGGCACCTTAGAGACTAACCAATTTATTTGAGCATAAGCATTCGTGAGCTACTTGAGCTGGAAAATCCACAGTATGCATCCGATGAAGTGAACTGTAGCTCATGAAAGCTTATGCTCAAATAAATTGGTTAGTCTCTAAGGTGCCACAAGTACTCCTAATAATCAGACTAGACATATCAATTTATCAACCTCCTGTACGCATCTCGGTGAACCCTTGCATGAAAACGGATTACCTTTAAAATGAAAAAAAATCTAGTTGAAAAATAAATGATATTTTGTCCTTTTTATTTGTCAAGCAGGAAGAGATAAGGAAAATGCTGATCAATTGCTTACTGCACAAACAGCACATAAAACTAGACAATTCTGGGAGCATTCCAGCTCCACAAATATTTTTTGCATGTATGAAATTTGGGCTGATAAAATGACAGACAGAATGCAATAGGAGCATCCTGGTTTCCTCTGGGTGATTAGGAAGTATAGGAAAACAGCCCCACCCTTTTAACTCTAGAATACACACCAACAGTGCAAATTAATCTTGGAAGCAAGGGACGCTCAAGAGAAGATTCACTTGTTGTAGCTTTTTTATATTCCTTTAGATGCAAATGTTATTTTCCGTATTCTGAAAATGTACATGCCATTATTTAGCCATGGTATTCCAGAGTGTCTCTCCCTTGTATAGCGTTTCTTCTTCTCTGAAGGAATCTGCCCTCTGAGAGAAATACTAGTGTAACACATTTATTCAGCCACCTCTGGGACATTCTCTTTGATTGGCAGACTGTACAGAATCAGAGAAGGATCACAGTATATAATTTTGAACAAAGATTGTTGACTATCAGACAAAATAAACTTGTTCAAATTCAGCTAAGTTATTTCACTGTTAGCTAATTAGTTTGGATTAATTGTTCATCTCAGTGACTTCTCATGTATATCACCAGGAAAGTGTATTTGGATGTCCTAGAGGGCATTATAAGAAACTGGGTTTTTGGATGCCTTATGATTCCTTCTTCCCCTCCTCAAAAATAGACATAATTACGCAGAAGGAACTCTGACCCTCCTTACCCAAAACATTAATGTCAGATAGCACAACACTGATGTCTGACTAAAATTCAGAAAAAAAGAAAACAACAACAGAATGATATGAAATTAGTACAGGATTCTGTGGCATCCTACCTTTATTGCTGTTCGTTTTATTGCTAGTCAGAACCTTTTAACCAAAGCTAAAATGGACAAAACCATATATCCTACGCTGGTGAGGTGCTACAGATGCCAAAGGTTTGGGCACGTGGTGAATATATATGAAGGGAAAATTAGATGTAGTAAATATGGAAGGGAGACCCAAGTTCGAGTCCCTACTCTGCCTGATTTGGAGTGAACTGGGATGAAAAACTCTGCTCTGAGGGAGGGAGAGCAGGGACTTGAACTGAGGGGTCCCACATACTAGGCCAAGCACTTTAACCACCAGCTTATAGAATGTGACACACACACTGGTCCATTTCACAAAAGACTTCAAAAGGTTTTGATTTTGTTCCAGTTTGGTCAGCTCTAACTAGTTTCCTGCTGCAGGATATGATACATATGAGGCTTAGCTTAGATTTTCCTATTTTTAACAGTCTGAGCTCTTTTTAAAGAGGATACAAAGCTGAAGTGTTTTCTCTCTTTAGCACATAGACAATGTTAAAGTTCCCCATGTACCACTGGAAGGGTTGCAATATATTTTATTCCAGTAGGAAATTAATACTGTCAATTTCACTTGTGTCACATTTCTCTCGGTGAGGGGTGTCCACCCTACACAAGTCCGGAGCTGGTTAATGAAGGCCAGAAGAGGCCAACTAACTTTATATGCAGCCCCTGGAGGGAAGCCAGGGATTAATAAACACTAATTACAGATGAATTCAAGCTGGGGGAGAAGTTGGATAGAAGCATAAAACCAAGAAGTGAGGCCAAGAGGCAGGGCTATGCCTGGGGTGGGATGGGGCCTGGGACAAGCCCGCCCTCACTCCACCCCTTCCCCTAAGCCCCTGCCCTGCTTCTTCCTGCCCCCCATCCCTGCCCCCATTGCATCTCATCCCCCAAACCCCTATCCTGCCTCTTTCCAGCTTCCACCCCCTCCCCCGAGTGATGCCGGCGGAGAGGAGCAGGACAGACTGGGGCTGGGTCGCTCATTGCTGCCAGCTCCAGGACCCCTGCTAACTCCCCAGGCCACCCTGAACCATGCGCCCCGAAGGGCGGGGCCCCCCAAAGTGCCAATCCTGGTGCAGTTGCGCTGGTCTGTCCTATGCAGAGGATGGCTCTGCCAAGAAGCACAAGGCAAATTAGGCTAAGGGCTGGAAGAAGGCTGGTTCCTGTTGGGCTATACTTTTGGAGGGAGCTGGAGAACATAATGGAGGAGATAGCAGAGGAGAAGACTGGTTACAGGTTAGGACAAAGAAAAGAGTGGACATGCCAGAGCTAAAAGAAAAATCCCTAGTCAAGGATGTGACAATAGGGGATATAAACCCTCTGAAAGTAGCAGAGTGAATGATTAAAAAGTGCTCGACACATAGAAAGAACTAGAAACTACGAGGAGGAAATTAATCAAAATATAAAAGCAAAGAACAATCGGGGAAGCTATTAAAGATCAAATTATTAGGAAAGATGCCAACTGCCTTCACATCTGACAGAGACAAGAGAAGTTGCATATGGGGTGATGATCAAATGACTGAAGATGAAGTAAAAAAAGGCATAAGGGATGATAAGGTACTATATGCTGAGCAGCTAATTACCAAGAGAGGAAGGGGGGGTGGGGAAATGGTCAACAGCTGTTGTAATTGCATTTAAAGGAGAAACCTCTCCAGGTAGAGTAACAATAGGATACCAGATTTTTTTTAGACAAAACCATATATCCAACCCCCGGTCAGGTGCTATAGATGCCAAAGATTTATGCATGTGGCAAATATATGTAAAGGGAAAAATTAGATGTAGTAAATGTGGAAGGGAGTACTCTTATGACAATTGTATGAAGGGGACAGAATTAAAATGTAGCAACAATGGAGAAAAACGTAGGGCAGCATTTGAAGTTATAGTAGCAAAAAACAAAAGTTACAAATAGCTTATCATATGCGGAAGTTACTAGGAAACATCTAAGAGCGTAAGAGGAATGGAAACACAGTAAGGAGAAAGAGGTAAATACACAACAGAATAAATCAACGGATATAGTGACAGGTTTCAGAGTAACAGCCGTGTTAGTCTGTATTCGCAAAAAGAAAAGGAGTACTTGTGGCACCTTAGAGACTAACCAATTTATTTGAGCATAAGCTTTCGTGAGCTCAAATAAATTGGTTAGTCTCTAAGGTGCCACAAGTACTCCTTTTCTTTCAACGGATATAAGTAGTGATACAGAGGAAATAGGAGAAAACATACTATGTATAGACAAAGAGAGGTTTATAGCATTTATGACTCCAGTAAAAAATTGTACTTCACAGGCAGGGAAAAAAATAGAGAAAATGAAAATGATAGTTAAAAGCAGTAGAAAAGTACCTACATGTGAGCAACATATCAACAGAACAACTTCATGCTTTTTTCAGTGGAGGAAATACTGAACGATAAATAGAATGGTTCTATTTACTGTTGGACTGCATGCAGCCTAATAGCAAATGGAAAGGAACTAAAGAAAAATATCCTTGAAAAGGATACTAAACCTTGTGGAAGTCTGTAACCCTATTTCACCCCTTTTACAAGTCAGTTAAATTTTGTACAAAGCATACTGTGTTTCATTTGGAAAAACTCATGATTTCCTGATCGTTATTTTCCTGGTAAAATATGTGTGGCAACACTGTATGTAAAGATATGAGATTCCACTGTATAATATTACCAAGACATGTTCTAACACATTCTGGAGGGGAGTCACAAACAAGTTCCCATGAGACAAAAGCTAGCCAATGCCTCAGTCAGGTATCAACATGATTAAGTGGACCATCACCTGACTAAGTGGCTACTCTTTGGCAGTAGAGAGGGTGTAGACAAAGATCCTACATTTGGACAAAGAAGCAGCTTAAACTTTGTCTCCTGATCATCATCAGCTGGAGATGATTCTTGCACTAGAGAAAGGGCTATAAGAGGAGGGGGAAGATGTCCCCAGTCATTTCTCCCTTGCTCTCTACCCACAGCATCATCAACACCTGAAGAACAAAACAAGCAGCATTGGACTGGGGTGGGCGTGGCAGCGAGGGGAGATCCTGACTGAAAGAGGGTCAGTCAGTAAGACTGCTGGAATATGTGGTGAGGGAGACCTTTGCTTTGAATTCACTTAA
Source organism: Lepidochelys kempii (assembly GCF_965140285.1). Classification (NCBI taxonomy): domain Eukaryota; kingdom Metazoa; phylum Chordata; order Testudines; family Cheloniidae; genus Lepidochelys; species Lepidochelys kempii. The sequence goes on along the minus strand of NC_136380.1, from coordinate 96,561,515 downwards.
CCTTGTTAAGTTAGGTTTCAGAGTAACAGCCGTGTTAGTCTGTATTCGCAAAAAGAAAAGGAGTACTTGTGGCACCTTAGAGACTAACCAATTTATTTGAGCATGAGCTTTTGTGAGCTACAGCTCACTTCATCGGATGCATACCGTGGAAACTGCAGCAGACATTATATACACACAGAGATCATGAAACAATACCTCCTCCCACCCCACTGTCCTGCTGGTAATAGCTCATCTAAAGTGATCATCAAGTTGGGCCATTTCCAGCACAAATCCAGGTTTTCTCACCCTCCACCCCCCCACACACAAACTCACTCTCCTGCTGGTAATAGCCCATCCAAAGTGACAACTCTCTTCACAATGTGTATGATAATCAAGGTGGGCCATTTCCTGCACAAATCCAGGTTCTCTCACCCCCTCACCCTCCTCCAAAAACCACACACACAAACTCACTCTCCTGCTGGTAATAGCTTATCCAAAGTGACCACTCTCCCTACAATGTGCATGATAATCAAGGTGGGCCATTTCCTGCACAAATCCAGGTTCTCTCACCCCCCTCCAAAAACCACACACTCAAACTCACTCTCCTGCTGGTAATAGCTTATCCAAAGTGACCACTCTCCCTACAATGTGCATGGTAATCAGGGTGGGCCATGTCCAGCACAAATCCAGGCTTTCACACACACACACACACACACAAACTCACTCTCCTGCTGGCAATAGCTCATCCAAACTGACCACTCTCCAAGTTTAAATCCAAGTTTAACCAGAACGTCTGGGGGAGGGGGTAGGAAAAAACAAGGGGAAATAGGCTACCTTGCATAATGACTTAGCCATTCCCAGTCTCTATTTAAGCCTAAATTAATAGTATCCAATTTGCAAATGAATTCCAATTCAGCAGTTTCTCGCTGGAGTCTGGATTTGAAGTTTTTTTGTTTTAAGATAGCGACCTTCATGTCTGTGATTGCGTGACCAGAGAGATTGAAGTGTTCTCCGACTGGTTTATGAATGTTATAATTCTTGACATCTGATTTGTGTCCACTTATTCTTTTACATAGAGACTGTCCAGTTTGACCAATGTAAATGGCAGAGGGACATTGCTGGCACATGATGGCATATATCACATTGGTGGATGTGCAGGTGAACGAGCCTCTGATAGTGTGGCTGATGTTATTAGGCCCTGTGATGGTGTCCCCTGAATAGATATGTGGGCACAGTTGGCAACGGGCTTTGTTGCAAGGATAAGTTCCTGGGTTAGTGGTTCTGTTGTGTGGTATGTGGTTGTTGGTGAGTATTTGCTTCAGGTTGCGGGGCTGTCTGTAGGCAAGGACTGGCCTGTCTCCCAAGATTTGTGAGAGTGTTGGGTCATCCTTTAGGATAGGTTGTAGATCCTTAATAATGTGTTGGAGGGTTTTTAGTTGGGGGCTGAAGGTGACTGCTAGTGGCGTTCTGTTATTTTCTTTGTTAGGCCTGTCCTGTAGTAGGGAGTAGTTTGTGTGTGTGTGGGGGGGGAGGGGGCGGGGGTGGAGGGTGAGAAAACCTGGATTTGTGCTGGAAATGGCCCAACTTGATGATCACTTTAGATAAGCTATTACCAGCAGGACAGTGGGGTGGGAGGAGGTATTGTTTCATGATCTCTGTGTGTATATAATGTCTGCTGCAGTTTCCACGGTATGCATCTGATGAAGTGAGCTGTAGCTCACGAAAGCTCATGCTCAAATAAATTGGTTAGTCTCTAAGGTGCCACAAGTACTCCTTTTCTTCTTGTTAAGTTAGGTATTAGTTGCACTTTACCTTTTATTTTCTTTGTAACCACGCTTGATTTATGTGCCTCATTACTTGAAGTCACTTAAAATCTATCTTTCTGTTGTTAATTTGTTTTATTGTTTTATCTAAACCAGTGTGTTTGGATTTAAGTGATTGCAAAACTCCATTTGAGATAACAAGATTTGTGCATATCATTTTCTAGTAACAAATGACGGTCTTTATATGAGCTTGTATTCTCCAGGAGAGAACAGGGTAGCACAAGATGCACACTTCTAGGGGAAAGTCTGGTAGTGGGAGTTTGCTGGTGCTGCGCTGCTGTGTAATTCCTAGGTGACTGGCTATGGCACTCATACAATATAGCTGGGAGTGATTTGCATGCTGAAGGCGGTGTTTGAGCAGACCAGGAGTGGTTGCTCTCATAGCAAAGAATGGTAAAAGGCACATGAGGTTAGAGAATTGAGGGGACACAGGTGTCTGTCAGTTCAGATTGTATCCTGAGTAATCACACATTTGCATATAAGAAACATGGTTAATAGGAAAACTAGATTTCAGAATCCCAGGATATGGCATCTATAGGCAAGACAGAGAAACAGAAAGGGAAGAGAGAGGTTGTACATTCCTTAAGGAAAATTTGAATCATCTTTCAACTGAGGTGAAGAAACTTAATGTAGAATATAATGCTATCAAGATTCCAATGCAGAATAAATCTGCATCTTTGAGAACATATAATCTATACAACCCCAGTGAAAAACTGGAGATTAAGTATTTGACAAGATAGTTGGAGATGCAACAGTCCCATAATATTATATGTGGAGTCCTAAACAGTCATAACTGATTGTGGGGAAATTGGAAAAAATGAAAAGAACAGCAAATACCTAAAACAATTCATTGACGAAAATAATTTAGTAATACTGAATGATGGTACACTCACTAAGAATAATGCAGTCAGTGGAAATCTCTCCTGTATAGACCTCGGAATTGTATCAAGTAGTATAGCAAACAAATTCAGCTGGGAAGCTGATAAAGAGAAGGCAATGGGAAGTGAGCACTTCCCAGTACTTATAGTTTATCAAAGTAAAGGCAGTGTTGAGGATGGAGAAAGGCCCCCTACTTGGTATGCAAAATTTTGAAACAATGTAATGACAATATTAATGAACAATGTATAAGTGAGGACATCAGGAATTCAGTGGTAATATAAGGGAATTGTGATAGCAGCAAAGTTAGGTATACCCAGGGCCGGCTCTAGGCACCAGCAAAGCAAGCACGTGGTTGGGGCGGCACATTTCCAGGGGCGGCATTCCAGCCATCCTTTTTTTCCCCCGGCCCTGCTCAGTCAACCAATAAGCCCCTGCCTGGGGTAGGGCAGCGGGCTCAGCGCGGGGGTTGTCCCTTCCCTGACCCCCCGCTGCTGGGGGAACTGGGCGATGTGGCTCCTCCTGCCCTGCTTGCCCCTGCCGCACATGTCACAAGCAGAGGAGGAGTTGGAGCCGAGCAGAGCAGAGACCAGGATTGGGGCAGGACCCGCGACCAGTAAGGGACCCGCTGCCCCGGGCGGCTCGGCGTTGGGCGGGCGCCCCTCGTCCGCCCCCCTCCCCGCAGCTGACCTGCTCCCCAGCCGCTCTGTCGGTTACTGTCCCCTCTGCAGGGATGGGGCCGGATCGGAGATCAGGCTGGGGGCCCACAGGCGGGATGTACAGCCCTGAGCACCTCACTCCAAACACTGCTATAGCATTACGCATTCTTTTAACATTACCAGTATCAGTGGCTTCTGGTGAGCGCAGTTTCTCAAAATTGAAATTACTAAAACATTATTTGAGGTCTATCATGTCTCAAAATCATTTGTCAGGACTCACATTAATTTCAATCGAAAGTACCATTGCAAAAAATTTAGATTTCGCTGAATTATTAAAAGACTACGTAAATATAAAAACCAGAAAAATTCAGTTCATAAAAATTCTTTTAATTTATGAGAAATTGGGCGCACCAGAAGACAATAACTTTTTTATTAGAGTGTATAATTGAACTCAAATTGTTTGTAATTGTGATTTTGTTAAAATTAAATGAGTACACTAGTAGGAAATTGTTTTATTTCACTAACTACAAATTCTCTGTTTTCATTTTTAAAAAAATTTAAACAGCCAAAAAAAACCCCAAACAAACAAAACAAAAAAAACATTGCAAAGTGCAAACATGTGTAAAAGCCAAAAAAGAACGGGGGGGTGGCCAAAATTTTTTTTGCTTGGGGCAGCAAAAAACCTAGAGCTGGCCCTGGGTATACCTAAGATTTCAAGTCACCCTAAAGGTAGAAAATATGTACCTCAGTGGAATGAAGAGTGTAAAAACAGAAGTAAAAGAAAGGAAGCAGGCACACAGGAAAGCAAAATATATAATGAACACTGAGGACTTAATGAAATGTAAAAGAAAGAAGGCAATTGCACAAAGGGCTATTAAAAAAGCAAATGAAGCTGGTGAAAGTACTATGAGAAAATAAAGATATTAAAACTTCAGAGATATTCCATTCATTTTGCTAATCTGCTCCGTCTATAGGCAAGAGCAATTCTGTACAAGGCCTCATTGTAGAAGGTAAAGGGATTAAAAGCTCAAATGAAGAAAAAGCAGAAGCCCCTAGCAGAAATATTCCACAACATTAGTAATAAAAATCAGATTGTAGAAATCCACATAAGGAAAAATATTAAAGAGAAAAATGAGAACTGGAAGAGGTGAGAGGAAGATGAGGATACAATATGAAATGAAAACTTCTTTATGAGGGAACGTCAAAAAGGTAGAGATAAAAGCAAAAACTCTGCACCAAACAAGGGTGGTGTCAAGAACGAAATGTTAAAACACCTGGATAACGGAACTCTGAAAATACTGCTAGAACTATTCAACAAATAGGAATAGTTATAAACTACAAATCCCTAGGTGTGACATTTGATAGCAAACGAACTTGGAAGGATCACATTGAAAATACCATAGATAAAAAGGAAAGGTGAACTTAATCTTCTTAAAAGTAATTCTGGAACCACCCAGAGTGCAACTAAGAAAGCAATGTAATGCTCTCTAGAGTGTTAATAAGACCAAATATTTAGTATGGGTGCCAAGAATTTAGTTCAGCATCAAAAATGAACTTAATGAATCCAAGTCCAGGCATTTCACATTGCATGTGGTGCCATCATCACAAAACCTGTGTGTGTAATGGAGATAGCTGCTGGTGAAATGCCTGTAGTGTTAAGAATGAAGTTATTAGACTTAACCTTTTTGACAAAAGTTTTAGGAAACAGGGAAGATGGAAACTTTAAAAAGTATGAAGAATGCTGGGAAATCAGTGGGCAACATGGCGGCAGGGGGGAGGGACCCCAAATGCCTTATGTCAATAGGATTAAAGTGTGGACTAAGGAACCGGGAGAAAAGAAGGACCTAAAAGAAATTTGCATATATAGCCATGGGAAAATCATGTCCCCTGATATAAAAATATGGAACTATATAATGAAAAGAAAAGGGGGAAAGGAGAGTTAAATATATTAAATTTGGCAAATCAATATACATATGATAAAGGGGGCAAACATTGCCAAATATTTATGGATGGGTCTAAAGATAAAATAAAATTAAACACAAAAAAAAACAACCAGGAGCATGGGGACAGCATTGGGTGTGTCCTAAGACTTAGTATGATGGATTTCTTTATTCTATCAAATATTGTAGTCGTTGTAACGCCCGAATTAGCAGGGATGCTGGATGTGTGACCTACCTTCATCGGCAAAGAGTCCTGTGGCACCTTATAGACTAACAGACGTATTGGAGCATAACCTTTCGTGGGTGAATACCCCCTTCGTCGGATGCATGCACCTTCATCGTCATCTTGTCAGATTCACTATCAGGATTACTGGTTATGGGAATTCAGACAGCAGAAATTATATAACTGATTAAATATTACCAACAACAGAGTTGGCACAGATGGGAATAAACATTGAAATAGCATGGATCCCAGTGCATGTTAGGATAGCAGGAAACAAGATGGCTCACATAGTAACAAAAAATGAAAAAAATTCCTTAGAGGAATCTCGACATCCAGCAGAATTTAAAAATTAAAAATGAACGAAGAGAGGAGTGGCAGGAAGTATGGACACAAAACACAACCAAGGGGGAAAAGATTTCATGAAATATGCTCTAGAATAGAAAATACTGACACACAGCAAGAACCTTGAGAGAAAGAGTGAGGCTGCTCTACCCCAAATACTTACTGGATGCTTTCAGAGTAACAGCTGTGTTAGTCTGTATTCGCAAAAAGAAAAGGAGTACTTGTGGCACCTTAGAGACTAACCAATTTATTAGAGCATAAGCTTTCATGAGCTACAGCTCACTTCATCGGATGCATACTGTGGAAGTGAGCTGTAGCTCACGAAAGCTTATGCTCAAATAAATTGGTTAGTCTCTAAGGTGCCACAAGTACTCCTTTTCTTTTTACTGGATGCTGTGGCTGAAACAGTAAGTTGGCCTTAACACACAAAAAGCTAGGCTACGTGAGGCATGAAAGGTCAAAGAAATGGTTGATCGCATCATTTGGGAGTGTAAAGAGTGTAATACTGCTAGGAAGGTTTAGTACGAGAAACTCAGACACCTAAAAGTGACAAAGTTTATACTAGGTTTCAGAGTAACAACCGTGTTAGTCTGTATTCGCAAAAAGAAAAGGAGGACTTGTGGCACCTTAGAGACTAACCAATTTATTTGAGCATGAGCCGAAAGCTCATGCTCAAATAAATTGGTTAGTCTCTAAAGTTTATACTAAAATACTCTGTAAGAGCATCAGGGAAATGGGGCAACATAAAGAAAGCAATATTACAATTTTTAAAAAAATACTGGGGAGAGAGAGAGATTGTAACTGTATAGAACCACAGGACTGGAAAGGACCTCGAGAGGTCATCCAGTCCAATCCCCTGCACTCATGGCAGGACTAAGTATTATCTAGACCATCCCTGACAGGTGTTTGTCTAACCTGCTCTTTAAAATATTCAATGACAGGGATTCCAGAACCTCTCAAGGCAATTTATTCCAGTGCTTAACCACCCAGACAGTTACGATGTTTTTTCTAATGTCCAACCTAAACTGCCCTTGCTGCAATTTAAGCCCATTGCGTCTTGTCCTATCCTCAGAGGTTAAGAAGAATTTTTTTCCTCCATCCTCCTTGTAACAACCTTTTATGCACTTGAAAACTGTTATGTCCCCCCTCAGTCTTCTTCAGACTAAACAAATCCATTTTTTCTATCTTCCCCCATATGTCATGTTTTCTAGACCTTTAATCATATTTGTTGCTCTTCTCTGGACTTTCTCCAATTTGTCCACATCTTTCCTGAAATGTGGCACCCAGAACTGGACACAATACTCCAGTTGAGGTCTAATCAACACGGAGTAGAGCAGAAAAATTACTTTAGTATCTTGCTTACAGCACTCCTGCTAATACAACCCAGAATGATGTTTGCTTTTTTTGCAACTGTGTTACACTGTTGACACATGTTTAGCTTGTGATCACTATGACCCCCAGATTCCTTTCTGTGGTACTCCTTCCGTGGCATTTCCCATATTGTATCTGTGCAACCGATTATTCCTTCCTAAGTGGAGTACTTTGCATTTGTCCTTATTGAATTTCATCCTATTTACTTCAGACAATTTCTCCACTTTGTCCAGATCATTTTGAATTTTAATCCTGTCCTCCAAAAGCACTTGCAACCCCTCCCAGTTTGGTACATCCACAAATTCTAAGTGTACTCTATGTCATTATCTAAATCATTGATGAAGATATTGAACAGAACCAGATCCAGAACTGATCCCTGTGGGACCCCACTCAATATTACAGCTTGTCTGTGAACCATTGATAAATACTCTCTGGGAACAGTTTTCCAACCAGTTATGCACCCACCTTATAGTAGCTCTACCTCGGTTGTATTTCCCTAGTTTGTTTATGAGAAGGTCCTGCGAGATAGTATCAAAAGCCTTACTAAAAATCAAGCTATACCACATCTATTGCTTCCCCACTATCCACAAGGGTATTAGGTTGGTTTGACATGATTTATTCTTGACAAACCTATGCTGTTACTTATCACCTTATATATCATGAAATAGAGCACCTGGCCGTCAGACTCAGAATGTGAGTCTGCTTCATCATTAAATATGAGAATAGGGGCTGCTGCGAGGAGGGCTGAAGTCATCCCATGGAGGGAAGGGGAGCTGGCCAGGGACAAGGAGGAGATCCAGGGTGGAGAATAAGCCCGGTATCCTGCCCTGGACTAGGGAATTTGACAAGTGGCCAAGAGAGGTGAACTAGCCATGGGGAGTGGAGAAAGCTCCGGTGGCAAACCCAGAGACAGGCACGGAGGTAGAGGGGTGGGGTAAGAAGGAAACAGCAACAGGGACGGACACTGAGCAGACCTGGATTGCAAGTCACAGGGTCCCTGAGTTGGAACCAGGAGTAGCAGGAGGGCCTGGATTCCCCTACCAGACTATGGGAAGTGGCACAGGACTTGGAATTGAAGACCGCCTGAGTCAGTGTCTGGACAGTTTGTCCAGTGACACTTGTTACCCCAGAAGGGAGGACTATATAGTGATCTGGCCAGGGGGCTGAGTCATGAAGAGGGGCACTCTGTGTCATGGTGGAGAGGCAGTGTGTGTGTGTGTGTGTGTGTGAGACACAATGCAAGCAGCTGATGGAAAGGGGCTCCAGACAGGGTCAGAGTTAATTCCCAGACCTAGCCACAAGGAGGTGCACCTGTGATCAGTGGAACCCCCTTCACAGTCCGCAGTTAACAGAATTTCATACATCACTTGGATTCAGCCACTAGAAAGACACATTTTATTTACCAAACCTTTAGCTGATTCCAAAGCAAGAGAATAAATAAATAGACTTATTTTACTCATGTGTATAAACAAAATAGTGCATAAGAGCTCATGACCAGGCACCTCAGGCTAATGGCAATCTAGTTAAAGCGTGAGTTTTCATAACAAATTGACAGAAATGACAGGTGTCTTCCACCACTCAAGCTTTATGTAACAGGCCCCTGTGCAAGGCGTTCTCAGGCATATGGATGTCAAATCCCTCCCTATTACAGATAAGCCAGGGGAATGTGTGCCCAGGGCAGCAAGGACCACCCAAAGTCCTGTAGAAAGACAACAATTCCACAGTTGTTAGTATAACCAGCAAAGGAGCCAGGAGCCTGCTGTAGAACTAAATAGACAGCATGCATCAGACCAGGGATCAGAACATGGCCAGGGATGTCGGAATGTGTTTTGGGGATTAATGTTTTGCAGCTGGCTGTATTGCCACAGCTAATGGCTATGTCAGCAGGAGGCGTATGTGAAGACATAGGGACTGAGGAAGCTATACCAAACCAACACCACATTTACACCCATTTCAAAATAAAAAAAAAATTGCTTTGAATGCTTTTCTCCTCCAGAGCTACACACTGTCCCTTTGCAGTATATTTAGCACTGCATTTCTTACATTGTTCTTCTAATTATCATTCCTTATCTAAAAATTGACCAATGAATTTTAATTGAAAAATCTGGGCCTGATTCTTGAGTCACATGCAGTGAATGCTATTGACTTCCAATAAAATTATTCCGAATTTACACTACCCAACTTTGGGTTTTTTTAAAAAAGGCATTGTACCATTTCTAAAGCGTTGGCCAGTTATTTCATGTATTTTTATAGAGGATTTTGAACTTTTTGGTCAGTATGAATACACACACACACAAACATACTACTTTTTTTTTTTAAAGCAGAGGTACAGGTTTGTGCACATGTATGAACACCCACAATTGTGCGCAAATCATGTAATTCCATGTGCAAGCAGGTTTTTAAGCACTCAACAACCCATTTAAATGCACAAGTACCCACTTTGCATACACTACTGTGGCAACTATGTACAAAAATGCAGGTGCACATGTCCACACATCTCTTGAACACAGACCTCCACCCCTCTGTAATGATATGGCCCAAAGGGCCAGCTTGCAATGTTGTTTTGGTGTTTATAATTTTTGCATGGTTCTACATAGGGAACCTACTATAGCATAAGCCTTCCACCGTGCTGCTAAATTTATAATTGAGATTATAACAGAGACTGGCTTGGGAGATTAGAAAGGGGACATGGAGAATGTTATATCTGGAAGAACACATTGGCATGCTCCTATGACACCTGCAGAGCTGGTTAATTGGGCCACTTAAACTGTCCAACTACAAGGCTGGGAGTCCACCAATCCCTACAATGTCCTTGGCGTCATGTATTGATCCAGTGATCCATAGTAATTAACACAAACAGCAATTCTGAGAAACCTAACACTGGGCAGAAAGACTCCTTGTTGGAGGTAAGCACATTCGTGGGGTAGTGTGGGAAAGGCAGCACTTAGCTTTTCCTGTCACTAGAGGACTTCATTCTCCAGAGTTCTGAATCCATTACCCTTCACAAGCATGGAATTCACATTAAAATATTTTATAATATAAACTTATAATTCAAAAGCACAGCCCTTCCAGATGAGCCTCTTTGTGTGTGTGTGTGTGTGTGTGTGTGTATTGTTACGGTTAGCAAGGAAAGAATGGAGAGGTTGTTTTACATCATGTCAAGTTTATAGGAAGTCCAGCCATGCAAATTAATTGCAGTCACAATCTATTATATTGCCAGCATTTCTGAAATAACAACTAGATGTTTTGAAAAGTTGGGCATGAAATGTGATGTACCAGCTACACATACAAGGTGCTATTTGGGGGTCCGAAAAAGACCAAAAAAAAAATCGCTGGAGGAGTTGATGAATTACTTGTATATTATCCCTTGCGATTACAGATCACAGCATGTGGACAAGCACCTTTATTCTGATTGAAGGCACATAGTGCAGATTTTAATCAAAATAAAGCAGATGAACACATTGCAACACTGTCCTAATTAAGCACATCATAAAGCATGGACAGAAGAAAGCAAATGAAGCAGGTGAACTGGTGACCCAGGTAAAATGGAAATAGGGCCAAAAGAGAATGGCACCATTAATGCAAATGATAACTGGTATATCAGTTACATGAAGTACTCTGTTGGTACTGAAGGTCATTTGTATTAAAAATATATTTATTTTATTTTCTTCCCATACAGAAAAAACTATAGGGCCAGAATCTCATCATAGTGACAATGGTGTAAATCAGTGGTGAGCAACCTGTGGCCCACGGGCTGCACCCAGCCTATCAGGGTAATCCACTGGCAGGCCGCAAGACAGTTTGAGGAAGGAGGTGGGTGGTGGTGGTCGGGGACTCTCTCCTCAGGGGGACTGAGTCATCTATCTGCCACCCTGACAGGGAAAACCGAGACGTCTGCTGCTTGCCAGGAGCTAAGATTTGCGATGTGACGGAGAGACTGCCGAGACTCATCAAGCCCTCGGATCGCTACCCCTTCCTGCTTCTCCACGTGGGCACCAATGATACTGCCAAGAATGACCTTGAGCGGATCACTGCGGACTACGTGGCTCTGGGAAGAAGGATAAAGGAGTTTGTGGTGCAAGTGGTGTTCTCGTCCATCCTCCCTGTGGAAGGAAAAGGCCTGAGTAGAGACCATCGAATTGTGGAAGTCAACGAATGGCTACGCAGGTGGTGTCAGAGAGAAGGCTTTGGATTCTTTGACCAGGGGATGGTGATCCAAGAAGGAGTGCTAGGCAGAGACGGGCTCCACCTAACGAAGAGAGGGAAGAGCATCTTCGCAAGCAGGCTGGCTAACCTAGTGAGGAGGGCTTTAAACTAGGTTCACCGGGGGAAGGAGACCAAAGCCCTGAGGTAAGTGGGGAAGTGGGATACCAGGAGGCGGCACGAGCAGGAGTGTGTGAGAGGGGAGGGCTCCTGCCTCATACTGAGAAAGAGGGGCAAACAGCAGGTTACCTCAAGTGCCTATATACAAATGCACGAAGCCTGGGAAACAAGCAGGGAGAACTGGAAGTCCTGGCACAGTCAAGGAATTATGATGTGATTGGAATAACAGAGACTTGGTGGGATAACTCACATGACTGGAGTACTGTCATGGATGGATATAAGCTGTTCAGGAAGGACAGGAAGGGCAGAAAAGGTGGGGGAGTTGCACTGTATGTAAGGGAGCAGTATGACTGCTCAGAGCTCAAGTATGAAACTGCAGAAAAACCTGAGAGTCTCTGGATTAAGATTAGAAGTGTGAGCAACAAGGGTGATGTTGTGGTGGGAGTCTGCTATAGACCACCGGACCAGGGGGATGAGGTGGACGAGGCTTTCTTCCGATAACTCGCAGAAGTTACTAGATCGCAGGCCCTGGTTCTCATGGGAGACTTCAATCACCCTGATATCTGCTGGGAGAGCAATACAGCGGTGCACAGACAATCCAGGAAGTTTTTGGAAAATGTAGGGGACAATTTCCTGGTGCAAGTGCTGGAGGAACCAACTAGGGGCAGAGCTCTTCTTGACCTGCTGCTCACAAACCAGGAAGAATTAGTAGGGGAAGCAAAAGTGGATGGGAACCTGGGAGGCAGTGACCATGAAATGGTCGAGTTCAGGATCCTAACACAAGGAAGAAAGGAGAGCAGCAGAATACAGACCCTGGACTTCAGAAAAACAGACTTTGACTCCCTCAGGGAACTGATGGGCAAGATCCCCTGGGAGAATAACATGAGGGGGAAAGGAGTCCAGGAGAGCTGGCTGTATTTTAAAGAATCCTTATTGAGGTTACAGGGACAAACCATCCCGATGTGTAGAAAGAATAGTAAATATGGCAGGCGACCAGCTTGGCTTAACAGTGAAATCCTTGCTGCTCTTAAATACAAAAAAGAAGCTTACAAGAAGTGGAAGATTGGACAAATGACCAGGGATGAGTATAAAAATATTGCTTGGGCTTGCAGAAGTGAAATCAGGAAGGCCAAATCACATCTGGAGTTGCAGCTAGCAAGAGATGTTAAGAGTAACAGGAAGGGTTTCTTCAGGTATGTTAACAACATAAAGAAAGTCAAGGAAAGTGTGGGCCCCTTACTGAATGAGGGAGGCAACCTAGTGACAGAGGATGTGGAAAAAGCTAATGTGCTCAATGCTTATTTTGCCTCTGTCTTCACGAACAAGGTCAGCTCCCAGACTACTGCACTGGGCAGCACAGCATGGGGAGGTGGTGACCAGCCCTCTGTGGAGAAAGAAGTGGTTCGGGACTATTTAGAAAAGCTGGACGAGCACAAGTCCATGGGGCCGGATGCATTGCATCCGAGAGTGCTAAAGGAGTTGGCAGATGTGATTGCAGAGCCATTGGCCATTATCTTTCAAAACTCATGGCAATCGGGGGAGGTCCCAGATGACTGGAAAAAGGCTAATGTAGTGCCAATCTTTAAAAAAGGGAAGGAGGAGGATCCTGGGAACTACAGGCCAGTCAGCCTCACCTCATTCCCTGGAAAAATGATGGAGCAGGTCCTCAAGGAATCAATTCTGAAGCACTTAGAGCAGAGGAAAGTGATCAGGAACAGTCAGCATGGATTCACCAAGGGCAAGTCATGCCTGACTAATCTAATTGCCTTCTATGACGAGATAACTGGCTCTGTGGATGAAGGGAAAGCAGTGGACGTGTTGTTCCTTGACTTTAGCAAAGATTTTGACATGGTCTCCCACAGTATTCTTGCCAGCAAGTTAAAGAAGTATGGGCTGGATGAATGGACTGTAAGGTTGATAGAAAGATGGATAGATTGTCGGGCTCAACGGGTAGTCATCAATGGCTCCATTTCTAGTTGGCAGCCGGTATCAAGTGGAGTGCCCCAGGGGTCGGTCCTGGGGCTGGTTTTGTTCAATACCTTCATAAATGATCTGGAGGATGGTGTGGATTGCACCCTCAGCAAGTTTGCAGATGACACTAAACTGGGATGAGAGGTAGATACGCTGGAGGGTAGGAATAGGATACAAAGGGACCTAGACAAATTGGAGGATTGGGCCAAAAGAAATCTGATGAGGTTCAACAAGGACAAGTGCAGAGTCCTGCACTTAGGATGGAAGAACCCCATGCACCGCTACAGACTAGGGACCGAATGGCTCGGCAGCAGTTCTGCAGAAAAGGACTTAGGGGTTACAGTGGACAAAAAGTTGGATGAGTCAACAGTGTGCCCTTATTGCCAAGAAGGCCAATGGCATTTTGGGATGTATAAGTAGGGGCATTGCCAGCAGATTGAGGGACGTGATCGTTCCCCTGTATTTGACATTGGTGAGGCCTCATCTGGAGTACTGTGTCCAGTTTTGGGCCCCACACTACAAGAAGGATGTGGAAAAATTGGAGTGAGTCCAGTGGAGGGCAACAAAAATGATTAGGGGACTGGAACACATGAGTTATGAGGACAGGCTGAGGGAACTGGGGATGTTTAGTCTTCAGAAGAGAAGAATGAGGGGAGATTTGATAGCTGCTTTCAACTACGTGAAAGGGGCTTCCAAAGAGGATGGCTCTAGACTGTTCTCAGTGGTAGCAGATGACAGAACAAGGAGTAATGGTCTCAAGTTGCATTGGGGGAGATTTAGGTTGGATATTAGGAAAAACTTTTTCACTAGGAGGGTGGTGAAACACTGGAATGCATTACTTAGGGAGGTGGTGGAATCTCCTTCCCTAGAAGTTTTTAAGGTCAGGTTTGACAAAGCCCTGGCTGGGATGATTTAGTCGGGGATTGGTCCTGCTTTGAGCAGGGGGTTGGACTAGATGACCTCCTGAGGTCCCTTCCAACCCTGCTTTTCTATGATTCTATGATTCCAAGTACAATGCCAGTCTAGAGATTCCCCATAATGCCTGAACAATTTTCAGAATATTCTATGCAGCAGAGAAGCTTGTGGAACTAGGGCATATAATGCGAAAGCCTCAGAATAAATTCCAAAGACATTTGCCAGTATATATATTGCCAGTGGCTATATAGTTTGATTTACTCTAAATCGAGTGACTAGGAGTCCGCTGCAATAGCGAACGGAGTTGGTGGAAATCTCATTTCAGTTTAAAAATGGATAAGATTTGACAAGAGGTTCAAATGGAACTCCTGGGAGGAGGAGCACACACTAAAATAATCTTTTTAACAAAAAGATTTTCCAAATTCAGAAATCTCAAAAGGGTGAAATAAATCCCACTGAGTCAAAAATTTCTGTTACACTGATAATCAAAACATATTGATATTTCCTTGTGTAGTATCAAATGCGTTCTTGGCATTAAAATAAATTATGCCACTGTTCATTATTTTGGCTTTATCAACTAATATGAGCCAAATAACTTCAGTATATGTGCTAGCACCAATACGTCTTTTAATTTCATGATCATATTCCCATTTGTAACAGTTTTCTAATCAGTATTTCCCAAACCTTCTTTCCAGCTGAAACTGGTTGTCTGGTTTACTTCTCTGTTCCTTCTTCAAAGTGGAAAAGCACTAATAACTCAGTAGGCCAGCGGTTCAATATTGTTTCTGTGATTCAAAATATTGCTACATAACTCACCATCTTCCACAATCCTTTGCAATCTAATACCTCTAAAATAAAAAATATTGAAAAAACCCTTTCATTGGGAGAAACAATAGATTTTAGTCCTGTGTTATACTTTTAAAAAGTTGCACAAACCTTTTATTTATATATATCTATATCTCCTTTTGAAGTCACATTTAAGTGTTAGTAGATTTTCATATCTTAGGGTTGTTCCCCCCCACCCCTTAATTTCTGTCTGTCTATTTCTTCCTTTAAAGGAAACAAATGTATAATGATGGCCCCACCTTATAAACAGGAACAAAAATATTGTACATAAATGGTTATGAGCATTCAGTTGGCTAGCAGGCTGCAAAATGCCAATATTGGTTGTAAATTTGTTTCATATAATAAGAAGCCCAAGTCCAAACATTCAAAGGTTTAAGCAACAACCATTTCATATTTTGATTCGGATACTCTATTGGCAATTTACAACTGAGATTGCACCTACACTAAATAGCTGAGACCACAGGTTTGATCTGGCTGCAAGTCACCTTTTAAAGACTTATAATAATGTTACAAGCATTTTTCTAACCTCAGGTTCTTAGATCTTTCAAATAGGTGGTCCGAAATATGTTATTCCATAATTATTTTTTTCCTGCTGTTAAAAAATAACCAGCAAGCATTTCATACTTGCTTTTTAATTGCAAGAAAATGAAATGTTTGCAAAGTTCTGAGTCCATGATTTATTTCATGCTGGCTATTTGGATACACTGGACTAATGTTCCTCATACTTTTACAAGCTAGGAGTGCATAAAACTTTTAGAGGAAGGGCAATTTCTTCTGCAAAATATGGATTTTTGTGTCATAAAAAAGCTTTACAAGCTTTCTGAGGCCACCACTGCCTGGAATAAAGGCCTGTTGTTAATCTTGGTGCGAGTGCCAACATATTAGAGACACATGACATTGACTTCTGGGAGAAAAGCTCATAAAGGCAAATATATACTGGGTGGAATGAGGGGGAGTTGGTAATATATATATTTGTGTGTGTGTGCACACGTGTATATAACACTGGGCCTGGAAACTAATTTTATTTCATTTTATTTTATTTTAGTTGGAATGAAAGAAAGCAAACAGGGAGAAATACTACTAGTACCTGTTACAATTTAAAGTGAGGTCTAAACTAAACATGGTCTTATGAAAGAAGTATTTTTAAGGATGAATGGAGCAGTCAGCCCAAAAGAAGCTAATTTTAAACAAGCTGTTCTATCCAACCAATGGAATCTGCCTGTGTTAGAGATATTTTTCTCTCTTGGAAAAATACATTCGGATGCTGATTGAAGCTATTCTGCATAAACTCTATTAAACAGCCTGGCTCCCCACTTCCTTTCCACATACCCACTTATAAGGAAAAATGCAAAGTTGCATAGGCATGTAATACTGTTTTTGCTCTGAAATATTTGCATGTAAATACTTTTGACTTTTCTGCCCTGAAAAAACAAAGCTTAAAAAAAGTCCTTTTTTAAATGAAAACTAGCTACCATGCATATGAAATTGGAAATAGCAGTTCACAGCAATGACAGGCACACTTTGTTTTGAGGAACTGTGGAGTATTAATAATACAAAACAGTACCACTTCATTTTGTATAAAGTCTTTCATATCAAATCCTTCACTGAGTTAAAATAAATAGCAAAGAGAAAACATTAAGACGCATAGGCCAGCGAAAGAGAACTTTTCAGCTAATATCTGAAATGAGATGGAAAGTCGATGAGTTACAGTAAAGCTGCTCTGGAGCAGATGCAGAGGAGAAGGCTCTTGTACTAATAATGACAAGATTGCGTGGAAGGAGAGAAAGGAGACTAGTAATACTGGGTAGGGAAGGAGAGACAAGCTCAGCAAGATAGTCTGGAACAAGTTCATGAACTCTAAAACAAGAAACACAGTTTTGCAGAGGGATTCAGATTGCTTTATTTTAAATGGTGAGAAACAAAAGTAAAGTCTCCCTGAGAGAGCACTCCCAAACATGCTTCCTACTTGCTTCACAAAACAGCAGCAGCAGCAGCAGCTGAAGACAGACTCCCTCAGTGAAATCTGGGCCATATTGAAGTCAATTGCAAAACTCCCGTTGACTTCAAGACACCCAGGACTTCTTCCCTGAACATTTAATTGTGCAGTGTGCAGAAAACAGATCACAGCAGTTACAGAGCTACATATGCCTCAGTTAACCACACAGAGCTTCTTCTCCCTGCTACAGCTAGAGCCAAACTCAGAAGGATTCTTTTGTGAGAGATAAGAAAATTTAGTGCTGCAAAAGTCCCTTTTCCCCTAGCCATTGTTTGCCTTACACAAGATTACAAAATACTGTGAGAATATGTACGATCATTTTGCTTAGCTTGCAGTGTAATTATCACAATCCAGTTAAAACATTCCTTTCAGCTGAAAATATTTAGTAACATGTAGCAGTATGCATTTTATAATAAGAGCAAGATAAGCAAATCACAAAGATAAATAATGGCATTTACATTTAAATTACACAGTGTTTTTTAAGCTGCCCTTTGTTTCTCATCATGGAAAAAAAAATCACAATAAAAACTAATCAACAAGTAAATTAAGCCACCTAGTTATTGTACCTAATTACTCCGCCTGTGGTAATTTCCAGTTGGTTTCAATAAAAATAAGGACACTTGGAAAGACAGTATGATATTTTACTTGAATCCAAAGCAAAAGACCATGGGCGCTGGTTTGTGCTGGGTACTTTGTTGATTAATAGGTATTAAAATAATTACTAATCTTCCTTTCACATAGTACCTTCCATATGAGGACCATAAAAGTGCTTTGCAAAATTACAGTTTATTATTCCCATTTTAAAGATAGGAAAATAAAGCAGAGAAAGTTTAAGCTGAAATTTCAAAAGCGGTCTCCAGTTCTGGCTGTATCAGTTTTGGGGTTCTTAACTTGAAAAACTCGATCTTCAGAAATGCTGGGCCCCCACAACTCCCAGATGTGCATTCCTGCAGCCCTAATGAAATATCATCCACCAGCGGGGCTGAAAACTGAGGAGGGTTTTTATTTGCAATTGCACATCTTGGCTACTGAAGACTGATATGATGCTGGGACTGGTGATAGACAGGTTGCCTCTCTCTCACCGCTCAATACTCCCTCAGCTGACTCCTCACCAGAGAAATGCCCTGGCAACAGGAAGTAGGCTGCAGCTGGATCATGCCTCCCTATCCCATGGGTGGAAGAGGTAAGCAGCTAATGGGGTAGGGCTGGGTATAACACAGGAGAAGGACTAAAAATTGCACATTAAAGAAAATGGGTCTGGAAGGAGACAGGATAAGAATGTGGCAGGCTGAATGGAGGAGGCTTCCCCAATTCACCCACTCATTCTAGTAGCTCTTCCCTTGTATTCCCCCTGCCCAGTACCCTTGAGGTTGGTTCAGTCTCGCCCAGTCACCCATGATGCTAAACATCTATTCCTGGCTCCCTGACTTCTGCCTCCGAAGGGTGGAAGGAAGGCCACAACACCTTCTGCCACTGCTTGGGGGGGTGTGTGTATGTAGGGGGGGGGGTGTCAGGACATTGAGGAGTAAATTAATGACAGGTGAGAAGTCTTTGATATGGAGCTGCACAAACTTTGTTACGTATGAATTCCAGCTGAAATCAGTGAAAACTGGGGGTGCTCAACAACGCTGAAAATCAGGCCCTAGGTAGCTCAAACTGGGCACCCCAAAACAGAAACATCCAAATTTTGTGGGCAATTGAAAACTTAGGCCAAAGTGACTTCTTCAAGGCTGCAGCTATATCATGAACAGAACTCAGATTTCTTGACTTCTTCTCCCTTCCTCCAACCACTAGATAACATTGCAGATGACTATGTTCACCTAGCCCTCTCTCAACACTACTGCAGGGTAGTTTTTAGACCTGCACAAATGAATCCATTGAAGATTAACTGGATTTTTCATATTTTGTAATTGGATACTATAGTCTGTACACATTCTAATGAGTCGTGGATTCTTCTGGGGGAAAAATGGATTTTGTGGTGTGGCCCACCCTTTACTTAAGTATTCGTAACATTTAGCCATTACTCTTTTACATGGAATGAACAATAAATTATGTTCCACTGATGCCAAGTAATATTGAAAATATCTTTGGAAAAGCTAACAGAATGAAATATGTACTATTAAAAATATAGTTAGATTGCTATATAGTATATTGTATAAGTTCTCCGGAATGGAATTCTGATTGATGTGATCACAGAACTTCATATTCCATATTTTCTACCCATCAAACTATTTGTTTCCTGTGGCATTATAAATGAAAGTATTGCTCTATTCCTGAAGGAGCTGCTTGTGTTTCATTTATTACGATATGTATACGTAACATGCCCATAACAAAATAGGCAAACAACTCATGAAACCCCACTTAATTTCAGCAACAGATTATGTGTAAGAAATCCCTGTAGCATTTTGATCTATTTTGCTATTCCTTTCAAATCTGTGAGCAGCATTTTGGAAAAAAACCCTTTTTCATCTGTCTTTTTATTTTTAAGGTAAAATATATGCATTAAGTGCCTAACCTTGCCTCAGGACATTGAGCTGTCTATTTAAATAACCCCTTCTCCAATATCTGACTGGGAAAGAGACCTAGTACACTCTCCCAACAGTGTTGCTTTTGGTAGGAGAATGTTGGGGCTCCCCATTTGATTTGATGGCGCCTAAATAACACAGAACTGAATGCCCTATAATGCCTTAGACTGATTAAATTCAATGCTCTGGGAAGAAAAGGTGTTTTTCTATAAGGATAAAATCTTCCACATTCAAATGACAGCATGTTTAGCTACCTCAGATTCTTCTTTTTCGTGTTTTTCCCTGAAGATGTCATCTTGCACTGCGGATAAAATAGGAGTCTTTTTTTAAAACTTACTGGGCCAGATTCATTCCTGGAGCAACTCTATTGGCTTCTATAAGGTAACATTAGTGACAACTTGACCCACTGTTTTCTGATGATACTTTCTTCTATTTAAACATTTTCTTTTTTTTTTGTAAATCCATTTTTTTGACCTATCGTAAAGCAAAAAACAATACACTGATTTCTGTTGGGGAGAGGAGAATAGCATTAATGTTATTTCCACTGGCCTTAAGTCACATGCGTTTTCTGAGAGCATTACACTTTATCCGAGGAGAAAGAGTGCTGCCATTACTAGAAAGAAAATCAAGTGCTATAGATATACAGTAAAAATGATGAGCTAAAATAAAAAAGAAGACCACAATCTGTAAAAGAGACTAACGTAAGAATTTCATAAGGTAAGATTTATAGCTGTTATATTAACACCTCTTCCTTTGCCTCTCAGCCCTTGATATTGCCTGATGTTGGAATTTTACACTTACAGTCACAGTTGTGGTCTTTACTTTCACACTTTATATCATAGGTCTCTCCTAATAAGCAAATGAAAAATTATTTTCCTGTTTCATCTAAATAGTAAGACTATCAAAGACGACTATTTCATGCGAATTTAGTGCCTATATAAATGAAGGACTGATAGTCTTGCTTAAAGGTAGACATAGTAAGGCAGGCGCTGTGTAGGCTCCCCTTAACAGAAGTGTTTCCCAACCTATGGGAGGCAAAGGACCAGCCCGGGGTGCGTGGACAGGCTCCAAGTTGTTTTCCAGGGTCTGAGCTTTCATTTAAAAAAAGCCTCTGTTGTGGTTGTGAAGCTAACCTGACCTGAGTGTAGCTCTGTTTGTCTTAGTATGCAGACAGCCTGAAGCAATAGGTCTTTGAGGGCCTAATTGCCACATTCATTTTAGTGGTAGCTAACACAGATGTCAATGGTGATACGTTAAATGTCAACATTGTTAACTATTTCACCTCTCAAAGCAAGGATGAGCAAAGAGGAGACAATATTATGATGCTCTGTACCTTCTACTCCCACTGACAGCTTATTTAGAGTTAGACTTAAATATACATACAGGGTAGGGTTGAAGGAAGTTGTGATTGATATAATTTTCTTCACTACAAGGAGGGATCAAAGTCTGGGAAACAGTGCCCTGAGAAGTCATTCAATGCACTGCAGTCCTGACCTCGAACAGCTCTGATAGTCCAGTTCTGTGTGCCTCTCTTGATCAAAGGCGCCAGTTGTGGGGTGGTTTTGTGATGTAGACATCTATTAGGGCTGGATTGATACCAGTAAATCAAGTCTGCAAGTGACACCCAGAACTAGAACCCATGCCTTTAGAAGTGAAAGTTTTAGAAGAGCTTATTCCAGGGTTGCATTATGGCTTCCTTCACACAGTCCTTCCTCCGTATTTTAAGAAACCAGCTCGCATTAAGTGAAACCATTAACGTGCAGTATATAGGCTCATTCCAACTAAAGTAGATCAATCTGTAGTTAATATTTTATGGGTTCACTTTACATTTTGGTAATAATAGAGTGTGGAGTCTATTCTATATATGCCCAGGAGGATTTATGCAGGTATTTCCCACTAGTATTTTTACTGCAGGCAGCCACACACATTTAAGCAATATAGAAATAGAAAACAGGATGTGTTACACTTGGGTTGCTAAATATCAGCTGGTACACAAGTAAGGTAGTATCTGGTACAGCTATATCATTTTTTAGTATATACAAAGATATCCATTTGTGTAGTGTTAGATACATAATTAGGTGGCTTATGTTTTATATATGCTTAATATAGCTTTAGCATACACCAGAACTAACAATTTGGATATGGAAGTAGTTATATTTAAGCCTATGTAAAAGTACTTGC
The DNA here is from genome assembly GCF_965140285.1 of Lepidochelys kempii. NCBI lineage: Eukaryota > Metazoa > Chordata > Testudines > Cheloniidae > Lepidochelys > Lepidochelys kempii. The sequence continues at coordinate 96,539,545 of NC_136380.1, read as the reverse complement.
TATAACATATATAAGTAAATACACAAGTATGACTATTAGTTCTATGTTCATGTGAATCCAAATAGTTTGAAACCATTTTATATGAATTGTTGTAGCTCTGGGCCAGCACTCTTTGTTTTCATTTGTACGGAGCTGTAGATTGGCTAAAACTCATCTGTCTTTGAATCCATCATGGGATTGTCTGAGTCCTGCTGCAATTTGTTCCATATCATATATTGCTTGTATTTTGTTTAACCACATCTTAATAGTAGGATTTTCTGTTGTGAGTCACAGTAAGGTGATGAATTTCCTAGCAGTTATTAACACTTTGAAAAAATGTCCTGTTCTTCAGATCTGGAGGAGAGAGGTGCCATTATCTTTATTCCTTCCCCTTTAAGGAACTGCATGATGTGGTTTTGGAAAGGCATGACCCATGCTCCAGGGCTCTGGGGATCACTTCTGCGTACAGTGGAGATATGCAAATCTCTGCTTTGTCATACATGAATTTGAGGATGCTAGGAGAGAGTACAACATCATTTGGGATGTGGTGCTATCTTCAGCTGAGCTTCATCACTTCTCTCGTTCAAATGAACTTCAAATCACCTCGCTATCAATGTTCCAATTTCAGACAGATGCTAGGAAGCACAAACAACACCATCCAGGTCTAATGAAAATGACATAGAGCTTCATTTCCTCCACATATTGATCACAACAAACTCAAATGATCTCACAGTCTCCAAGGACCATAGCCACCTGTTATACCAGTTCAACAGCAGCTCAATTTCCTGTACAATTCAAAACATTGGTTTATACAACCCTGAATGACTTGTGTCCCAGTTACCTCCGTGGATCACCACAGCAGTTGAGGTCAGCTGGGACATTCAGGCTAGTAGTCCCTAGATTAAAACATGGGGGGGCAGGGTGTGGCAGAACACCTTAGTGCCCTTAGGCTTGAATTCACTCCCACAGATGATCTAAACATGATGAGTTTGCAGACTTTTAGGGCACAGTGTAAAGCCAATCTCCATTCTCAGGACATTTGCCCAAGGAAAGTGGACTGATACGTAGGGAGCAGAGGTATTCTTTGCTTCGGGAATGGTCTTTTTTGTTTCTGAATAGGCAGATTTGGATGTATTTGTATTAATGTGAGGGCTAGTGCTTTAGAAGAGCTAAATATTATTAAATAGTCTCACTGGGATGCATAGGTATGACACCCACCTGCATTAAGGGAATTCTGTGTTGAGTCTGAATGGAAACTATACTTCAAGATACCATATAAGAATAAATTGATATTTTTAAAATAAAATGTCATTGTTTTAGTATGTATGAGCATGTATACACTTTAGATATTTTTTTTATATAAAATGAGCTTTAAAAGACAAAGGTTATTCAGCAGTATCAGATGCAATACTTACGTTTAATTTGTCAGGTTTAGACACTCAACAATTGCTCAAATTTCTTCAAATTTACAATGATTGTTCTCACATACATTTATTACAATATATTTTGTGTAGCTCTTCTCAGCATGAATCCAAACATCCTTAACGTTCAACACTAGCAGAACACACTAGATCACAAAGTTGATCAAGTCTACCTACCTGCATAATTTAACTCCACCTAGGCAGCCATTTTTCACTTTTGTCATAAAAACTGCTCATTAACTCTAAATGTGACCCACTCCTTTGTGAGTAGAAATGGGCCTGAATCACACCCTAAACTCAATTTACCCAAAGTTCAGGACTGTTTGGATCCTAAGGTTTGATTCAAGTTTCTCTCTAATTATCAGGATACTTTCCTGACGCTTTCTTTCTGAGCTTCCTCTTCTCCATGCTTCTAAATGGTTTGTCTACACAGGGAAATTTACCTGCATAAATATACGGGTATAACTCTGTTTGTGGACACTAAGTCTAGAATAAGAATGCCTTTTGTGGTTTACTTTATAGCACTTCTAAAGCAACATAAACGAAAGGCACTCTGAGTCCAGAATAAGAGAACCCACATGGAGAGTTATACCAGTATAAGGGGTTGTCTACACAGGGTGTTTAAACCAGACTAAGTAGAGTTAATCTGGTTTGAAAATGCTTGTGTATACATGCCTCAATTCCTCATAGCACACTGACTCTGCGTTTGTTGCAAACTTCTGAGTCCTCTTTCAAAGTGAACTAAGTTTGCTGGGTAGCAAGTTAGTCTGGTCTATTGTTTGTGCGCTGCTGCAAATTACTTCCAGTGGATATCCCTCACTGCGTTGTGGGCAACCACTACTGACCTGTCTGTTTAGCAGTGTGCTCTCCCCTGCTCCGGGGTCAAGTTAACTGGCTGCTCCCTCCCCCATTTATAAATTGGTGCATAACCATATTTTGTCCATTTGCTCCTGGATTCCAGTGTACCACAATAGCTGTGATAAAACTCCAGAAGCCCTACAACATGACTTGAGCAGCCACGCTGAGACCCTGGATCTCATTGCTATCTGGGGAGAAACATCAGTGCAGGAAGTTCTTGTGGCCAGCCACTGGTATAAAGACTTTTTTGTGGACATTGCTAGGCAGATGTCCGCAAGGGGCCACAACTGGCTCAGGAGCACCTACATTACAATGAGGTACAAGAGAAAAAAAAATCCAGCAGGGAACATGTAACCTCCCCACTTTTTGAGTAGCTGGATAGGATTTTACATAACCTCACGAACACCCAACCCAGGAAGCTTGTGGAGCCTCCCCAAGGATGCTCAGCAAAACTCAGAAGAGGAGCATGAGGAGGCCAGAGAAAACATCTCCCTGGAAAGCAAGGATCTCTTTGCAACTCAGGGTCCTGACACTGGCCAAGTAGAAGGCGAGCCTGATTTCTGCACCTCAGCACTCATTCCTGAATCCCAGGCAGCACCACAGACTGGGACTGAGGAAGCCAATCCTACAGAGGGAATTCCAACATGTATGTCTTTTTATAATTTTTAAAATAATGCAATAGTTATTTTAATTTGTTATGCTGTAATGCCACACTAGCCTCTGTTGTAGGTGCCCCATAGCCGCAGCCACTGTAAGCGGATGAGAGCTGGAAGCCTTTCTGGGTATGCCTACATTGCAGCTGGGAGTGAGCCTCCCAGCCTGGGTGAACAGATTCACACTAGCAGGGCTCAAACTTGCACTATCCCCCTCCCCCGCATATAGCTTGCAACTCCTTTCCACTCCTGCAGCACTTCTGGAGGGACCATCTTTGTCAATAACTTCACAGAATGTCTCGGTAGTCTGCCCTTTACCTTTCTGAATAAGGTCACTGCTGTTTTGTTGTCACCTGCCTCAATTTAATGTCAGGACAGCCTAAAAGGGATGTAGAGGGAGTTACTATTCAGGTTGCCCCCAGATTCATCCTATTCATCCATCCAACACCATATAAGTACCTCCAAAGCACAGCAAAAACTGCAAAGCCAGGCCTGGGCACAATTCCCTTACCCAGACTGGGAACATATTCCCCTCTGGCCCAGTCTCCAAAGCATAACATAGACAAAAATCCCAATGACCATCTCTGAGATTCCCCAAGACCAGGAAGGATCTCAGGGAGGTAAAGCCAGGAATACATGTAAAAACAAATGCCATCACAGCCTCCCTAGAATATGAACAGTAGCCACTTGTTTTGGTTTTTTAAAATACCCTCAAAGCCATGGCATCTGCACAGACCAGACCCTCAAGGACAGGGCCTTCATCAGTGGCTGACAAACTTCGGAGGGAGAAAACAGAGAACTTGCAATGAAGTGTTTGTGGACATTACCGAGTCCTCCTCGAAAAAGAAAGAAAAATGCAGAGAGGAGGAGGCAGCTTTCCAGGGAGATCGTTGCGGTGGCAAAGGACAACATGGCCAGGGAAAACACTGCCACGGTCAACGGCTGTATGGAAAAACAGACAGGGAAATGCAGAGTCAACTCCTGGAGTCCATACACAGCCAAAATGTCCTGTTGCTGAGCAGGTTACTACTAGGGCAGCAGACAATGTAGTACTGCAAACCAGCTCCCAGCCATGTTACGCAGTTCCCAGATAATACAGGCCACTGGCCATTCCCCCCAGCTCAGAACTCTGAGAACAGTGTCACATTGGACCCCGCTCTTTTGAGGGCTCTGGCAACTTTGAGCCTCAGCACTCAACACTGAAGAACCAGGAAGAGGCAGAGCCAAGACATGTACTCATGGGTGATTTAAGTCCCCCTGCCCTGTGTTGTACCATACACTGCACTGTTGCACTTTAGTGTTTTATTTTACTGCTGATTTAATGACAGGGTTCTTTGTAAAGTAATAGATTACTTTTTGATATAATTGTTTTATAATGAAAAGCCGTTGCTTCATTTTAGTGTCAGTTGAAGATTTGTTTGTTACATAATAGATTAAAATGTCAAAGTTTTTTTTTATTAAACATTCATAAGGAGTTGACAGTTCGTTTTACACAGAAAATAATTGTTTGCGCTAATTCATAGGATTTTGCAAACACACAAGGTACAACGAGGATTGCCACAACATTGCACTTCCACCACCCATAAATACCAAACTGCACAAAAAACTTCCAGAGCCTTCCCCTACCACTCCCACTTCCACCCCCAGGTTAACAGCTGGATGTGCAGCTGCACAATTTCAGGCCTGAGAATCAAAATAAGAGCAATAGGCATCCCTGAGAATATTGCTCCAGCAGTTTGCATTTTGTATTGGACGCCATGCTAACAGCTCGAACTGACGAGCAAGTCTCTGCACCTCAGCCTCCCACCCATCATTAAGGTTTTCTCCCTTACTCACAAATATTGTGTTACTATAATCTTTACAATGTTTTTTTCTGCTGCTTCCAAACTATTCCATAAACAGCACCATTTCCTTTTCATATGTCCAAATTCACACTCCACTACCATTCTGTAACCACTGAGGTGGTAGTTAAACAGTTCCTTCCTTCTGTCCAAGTGGTTTGTGAATGGCTTCATTACCCCGGAAAGAGAGGATAAGATGGGTCTCTCAGGATAACCAGAGCAATAAAGTATGACACTGTGTCTATACAGTATGATACACAGTTTCCATTTGTTTTCCCCGTAAGGTAGTCATTATCCCGATTCCTGATCTGGCACCGTCATGAATATAAAGGGAAGGGTAACCACCTTTCTGTATACAGAACTATAAAATCCCTCCTGGCCAGAGGTAAAACCCTTTCACCTGTAAAGAGTTAAGAAGCTAGGATAACCTCGCTGGCACCTGACCAAAATGACCAATGAGGAGACGATATTTTCAAAGCTTGGGGGTGGGGGGGACAAAAGGTCTGTCTGTCTGTGTGATGCTTTTGCCAGGAACAGAAAAGGAATGGAGTCTTAGAACTTAGTAAGTAATCTAGCTAGATATGCGTTAGATTTCTGTTTTGTTTAAATAGCTGGTAAAATAGCTGTGTTGAATGGAATGTATATTCCTGTTTTTGTGTCTTTTTGTAACTTAAGGTTTTGCCTAGAGGGATTCTCTATGTTTTGAATCTGATTACCCTGTAAGGTATTTACCATCCTAATTTTACAGAGGTGATTCTTTTACTTTTACTTTTTCTTCTCTTAAAATTCTTCTTTTAAGAACCTGATTGCTTTTTCATTGTTCTTAAGATCCAAGGGTTTGGGTCTGTGTTCACCTATGCAAATTGGTGAGGATTTTTTAATCAAGCCTTCCCCAGGAAAGGGGGTGTAGGGCTTGGGGGGGATTTTTTGGGGGAAGACATCTTCAAGTGGGCTCTTTCCCTGTTCCTTGTTTAACACGCTTGGTGGTGGCAGCATAGGGTTCAAGGACAAGGCAAAGTTTGTACCTTGAGGAAGTTTTTAACCTAAGCTGGTAAGAATAAGGTTAGGGGGTCTTTCATGCAGGTCCCCACATCTGTACCCTAGATTCAGAGTGGGGAAGGAACCTTGACAGGCACTCTCCCCTCACATAACGATAAAAGAAAGCCCAAATTTGTTCACAGTCCATGCTCTGCCGGCTTATGTTATATTAAGCCCTTAAAAAAGGAATAACGTCTTGTATATTCTGAGATCACTATTTTATTGATCACAGTTGTGAAGGTTGTCATAAGTGTTGTTCTGTTTTGCAAGTATAAGCACAATTTAAACAGATATGGTGTCCAGTTGTATTCCTGACCGTGTTCTATTCCACTCCATTAATGTGCATTGTGATCCTGGAGGAAAAAGTCCTTTCTCCATTAATTTAAACAGAGCTGAGTTCTGAAAGATCCTAGCATTGTGAACCGTTCCAGACCTCCCAGCATTTACACTCTTAAAACTGCTATGGTGGCCCACAAGCCCTTAGAGCAGTATGGAGAAATACCCCTTTGTGGTTATGAATTCTAGGAGGAGGGGGGCAAAGAACAGGCACATGCCCTAATAAAGTTTGGAAATCCGATGCATGCAAAGTCATCAATAACCTCTTGCGCATCACCAGACTCCATAACTCAGTGCAACAGTAGCTTTTCCATGGCATCACACACCTGCAGGGCCATGGCCCCAACAATCAATATCCCCATGCCAAACTGGTTCACTGCAGACTGGTAGCATTCAGGGCTGGCCAGCTTCCAGATCACACACCCATTGTGATTGGTTTGTCCAGGGATCTGGGGCACTGCAGGTTGAGTTCAGCACGTATCCCCAAAAAGAATGCCTTCACCGTCCTGAAATTCTCTCACCACTGCTGGTCATCCCAGGTCTGCAGAACAATTCTTTCCCACCAATCTGTGCTGTGTTTTCCAAGCTCAGAAACACTGCTGCATGCTGTAAAACTACTCCAGGAACCAGCTCTCTACTGTTAGTTGCTCAATATCTTCTTCTTCTTCCTTGTCTGTGTCCTGGTTCCACCACTGCTGAAGGTCCTTCCTGCTGCTGCCATATCATTTGTTCAGTGGAGCAGCAGGCAAAGACCCATCCTGAGTTCACCCAGTTTTGAATTTTGAAATATAGCTCACGCAGCCTTAGTGTATTTGAGGTGCAAAGCATTGTTGGTTCCATGCTAGCCAGCAGCAATTTGAAAATGGTGCTAGTGACCATAAAGGAAGTATGGGGTAGAGACAGATGAATTGTGGGATTTTTAAAATATTTGAACTAGCCTGACTTCCACCATGCATCCCACAATGCATAGTGAGGCAATTCCCAGAATGCATGTTGGTCTACAACAAAGCAAAGGAGCATGGGGTATCCTCTGAGAATGCCATGCCCTCAGTTCACAGCAAACTGTGCTGTGTATACCCAATGATATGCATTGACAGAGGGCATGCTGTCCTGTGTGCACACTATTACTTTGGCTTGCAAACTGCGCATTACCTAGTGAGCGGCAAAAACCTGTCAATTAACCCCCCCAATGCAGACATGTCCTTGGTATAGTGATATAATTATTCCCGTAAATATCCTCGCATAGACAAGCCCTAAGCCTCATTATCAGCTCACAACAGGTAAACAATGTTGTGTTGTGTTCCTCACCAATTTCTGCAAGGTGTATATGATAGCGAAAGAGAGAAGTACAACACTTTGCTGCCTCAGTTCTTCCCTGTGGGCTTGTCTAATATTAATGTGAACTAGGTACTTCTTAGTTCGCACTGGCAGGGTCTACATGGGGCAGTTACAGTATAACACCTTAGTGCACGTTTCAACTTAAACCACCCCCCACAGTCTATACTGCGGGGCTGTGAAGACAAGCCTTATGATGCAGCCTCTATAAGGGGAGATTATATAGCTCCAACAGAATACCTTAGTAGGGTGTTTCTACAGCCAGCATATGCTGAACCCTGGAGTAAATGTCCTAGGCAGGTTGAGAAAGGAAGGGATAATGGCTAGATCACACTGCCCTCTCTTCTATGCCAGCATAATTGATGCACTTTACAGGAGCCTTGGGACAGATCTAAATTGCACTCAGGGGCAGAGCCCTAATTAAAGAGGTACAAAGGTGACAAAGCTACCTGTGTTTTAGCCCCTTGGAAAGGAAGAATAAAGAATCTGGCCATTGGCATCATTTCAGTTTTGCCCACTGAGATCTAAAATCTTCCTTCAAGTTCTGCATTCAGCAATCTTGCGTGATGAACAGATAGTATGACAAATGGGGCTGTAGGATACCTTATAACCCTACTGTCAGTGTAGAATTCTGGATTGATGAAATGCTGGCACACCTACATGCAGCAAGATGTATGGATTCATGCTGGGTTGCAATTAGCACATTCCTTCTCATTCTTTATTGTCTCTTTACTCCCTTTTCCTTATTTTTTTAAAATACGGAATTAAGAGACTCTCTCAAAGAACAAAAATATTGTTCAGGTATATTTTCCTACAGCTAAATAAATGACAGTAACCAGTGTTTGAAATTTCAGAAGAAAAATGGACATTTCTAAAATGCAATCAAGCTCTCCGTGGTATTCTGTGTCATGAAAACAGTGTAGGTAGAACAGCAAGAGAGGAGAAAATGTTTACATTATTCAAGATGCATCTGCTCAATTTCCCAACTAAGCCTGAACTCAGATCTGAAGACAACTGAAAGCACCACATGTTCAGTGCTGCTTGAGCATTGTTTGTTCATGACTTTTCAGTTATGTTTGAAGGGACTCCCACACTTGTTTAAAATGTTCAATTTTGGGGCAACATAGCAAAATCAGTCTCTGTTTATTTAGATTTTTTCTGGTACACTGTGATGACCTGAGTTTTCTTTACATATAATTAAGTTGTGTTAGATCTTGTGTAGTTCATTTAAAACAGAAAGAAAGAAAAAGGTAGTGGAGGGAGGTTATAATTGCTCAGAAGATAAAGCCTTTCCACATTTGTTACTGATGGCAACTCACCTAATCACTGCATGGCTTTTTAATTAAAAACTAGAATGATATAAAATTAACGTGACACATATCACATGGATTAGAAGCTGGCTGTCTGGCAAGTCTCAAAATGTCATTGTAAACAGGGAATCACCAGTGGGTGAATGCGTTTCCAGTGGGATCTCTCAGAGACTTTTCTTGGTCCTACACCATTTAACATTTTTATGAATGACCTGGAAACACATCACTGCTAAATTTTGCAGATGGCACAAAAATTGGGGGAGTGGTAAATAATGAAGAGGACAGATCACGGCTACAAATGATCTGGGTCACTTGGTAAACTGAATTCAAGCAAACAATTTGCACTTTAATATGGTTAAATGTATACAACTAGGAACAAAGAATGTAGGCCGTATTTACTAGATGGGGACTCTCTCCTGGGAAGCAGTGACTCTGAAAAAGATTTGGGGGTCAAATTGTATAATCAGCTAAACCTGAGCTCCCAATATGACAAGGTGGCCGAAAGCTAATGCAATCAATCGCTGAATACATAATCAGGGAACCCTCAAGTAGGAGTGGAGAAGTTATTTTACTTCTCCAAACTGGTTGAACCTATAGTAAAGAATAGAATTATCAGACACACAGATGAACATGATTTATTAGAGAAGCGTCAACATGGTTTTTGTAAAGGGAAATCATGCCTCACTGATCTATGAGAATTCTTGGAGGGGTTCAACGAGCATGTGGACAAGGGTGATCGTGTGAATACAGTGTACTTAGATTTTCAGAAAGCCTTTGAAAAGGTCCCTCACCAAAGCCTTGGAAGCTGTCGTGAGAAAAGAGGGAAGGTCCTCTCATGGATCACCCTGGTTAAAAGATCAGAAACAAAGGGCAGGAATAAAATGGTCAGTTTTCAGAATGGAGAGAGTAAATAGTGGAGTCCCCAAGGAGTGGAACCAGTGTTGTTCAACAAATTCATAAATGATCTGGAAAAAGGGGTAAACAATAAGATGGCAAAATTTGAAGATGATACAAAATTACTCAAGATAGTTAAGTCCAAAGCAGACTGGGAAGAGTTACAAAGGGATTTCACAAAACTGGATAACTGGGCAACAAAATGGCAGATGAAATTGAATGTTGATAAATGGAAAGTAATGCACATTTGAAAACATAATCCCAATTATATATATAAAATGATGCGATCTAAATTAACTGTTACCACTGAAGAAAGATATCTTGGAGTCACTGTGGATAGTTTTCTGAAAACATCCTCTCAATGTGCAGCGGCAGTCAAAAAAGCTAACAGAATATTGGGAATCATTAAGAAAGGGATAAAAGACGGAAAATATATATTGCCTCTATATAAATCCATGGTACGCCCACATCTTGAATATTGCATGTAGATGTAGTCACCATATCACAAAAAAGATATATTGGAATTGGAAAGGGGGCAGAAAAGGGCTACAAAATGATTATGGGTATGGAACGGCTTCTATATGGGGAGAGATTAATAAGACTGGGACTTTTCAGCTTGGAAAAGAGACGACTATGGGGGGATAGAATAGAGGTCTATAAAACCATGACTGGTGTGGAGAAAGTAAATATGGAAGTGTTATTTTCTCCTTCTTCAAAGCACAAGAACTAGGGGGTCACCAAATGAAATTAATAGGCAGCAGATTTAAAAACAAACAAAAGGAAGTATTTCTTCACACAGCGAACCTGTGGAACTCTTTCCCAGAGGATGTTAGGAAGGCCAAGACTATAACCAGGTTCAGAAAAGAACTAGACAAGTTCATGGAGCCTATGTCCATCAATGGGTATTAGCCAGGATGGGCAGAGATGCAAAACCATGCTCTGAAGTGTCCCTAGCCTCTGTTTGCCGGAAGCTGGGAATAGGTAACAGGGGATGGATCACTTGATGATTGCCTATTCTGTTCATTCTCTCGAAGCACCTGGCATTGGCTTTGCCATTGTTACAAGAGAGGATACTGGGCTGGATGTACCATTGGTCTGACCCATTATGGCTGTTATGTTCTCTCTGTATTTGGTACTGGTGCGACTGCTGCTGGAGTACTGTGTTCAGTTCTGTCCACAATTCAAGTAGGATATTGATAAATTGGAGAGGATCCAGAGAAGGGTATACGAATGGTTAAAGGACTAGAGTGCCTGCCTTGTAGTAACAGATTGAGCTCCTCAAGTCTATTTTGCTTAAGAAAGAGAGGGTTAAGAGGTAACTTGATTACAGTCTGTAAGTACCAACACAGGGAACAAATATTTAATAATGGGCTCCTCACTCTAGCAGAGAACATTTTAACAAGATCCAATAACTGCAAGTTGAAGCTAGATAAATTCAGAATGAAAATAATTGACCATTGGAGAGTAAATGACCATTGGAACAATTTACCCAGGGTAGGGTAGATTTTTAAATCACTGACAATTTTTAAATGAAGATTGAATGGTTTCCTAAAAGACATACTATAGGAATTATGTTGGGTGAAATTCTAAGGCCTGTGTTATACACAATAGTCCCTTCTGGCCTTCAATCTATGAGTAGTAGATAAGTACTTAAGGACTCTCTCTTCATCTGTTATAGAAAGTACTGTGGGTGCTACTACTACAATCAAAATATAAATTAAAACCCAACAACAAATAACAACTACAATGGTTTTCCATTCACCAAGAACAAATCATGTATAGGACTCTATGTATTCTAAGATACAGAATTCACTACTTGCCACAAAATACAACACAATCTCAATTTTGATTTGTAAAAAAATGTTATTTCTAACACGTATGTTTGCAAAGATAACCTTGAAAATGTGAACAAACTGTACACTGAGGTCTGATTCTTCAAAAAGCTTAAAACCATGGGTTTCAGAGGGGTGAACTGCCACACACACATCACTCAAGCCCTAAGAATCTCTGGTTGCGTGGCTGTGGAAATGAGCATTTTCCCAAGATATCACAGAATTCAGCATTTTTGCTGTAGAAGTCATTATTTTGTGGCAAGCAGGTGCCACTATTTTTTTTCTGTTTACCTGCCCTGCTGAGCCCTGCCTACAGCTACCCTTTGCTCTGCACTTTTCCTCAAAGGGGTAATTAATTGGATTATTGTGAATGCTCCCTGCATTGCTCTGTAGAACCAGGCTGAAGGGGAGTGAGCGAGTCAGATCTAGAGTCCATTTTGTAGCTAGGGAGCAAGGAGCAGGCTAAGAACATAGAGCAGCAGCAGAGGAATGGGGAACTGAGAAGATGAACTACTTAAGCTGACCAGACAACATTGTAATTGCTAAAGCCTATAGTGGTGATCCATCTGGAGAACACAATGAAAAGATCAGTCATTGATGACAAGCTTTGACAAATTGCATAGCAATGCATCTTTTGAACTAAGAACCATAGTCATGTGCATGTTTGGATGTGGGAGGGATGGCAAGGAAGGGAATTTCATGTTTTATGTAGGCTAGCATCAGTCTTTGAAATGAGGCGGTCAAAACAGTATGCAGGGCAATGCCTTCTTTCTGTAATCTCAGCCCAAACACCAATGCCCAGTTCCCAAGGGGCAACTCTGGCTCGAAAATTGACTCCACTCAAAGACCAAAGCAGACAGCAAACTCTCCTGTTGCTTACACACCCCATCCCCAAGGACCTCTCCCTCTCCACTGAGCATTGCACAACAAAGGAACAACAACACAACAGGTCTTCCCAAGACTCAACATTTGCTCACATACAAGAAAAATAACTTGGAAAAATATGTGCAACAATGCTACTTACTGATACCTGCTACAATGTTAAACACCAGATTCTGCCACACTGATTAGTGCCTTACTACAGGAAAAGTTCCACTGAAATCAATCAGAGTGGAGTAAGGTGCTACTCAAACCTAGTACCACCAAACCAAGAAAGACCTAAAAATAAAGTTTCCATAAGATGGCACAGTATCTGCATCTGAACAGAAAATGGGAGATGCTTCTGCAGCAGGGAAGGATCCTGCTCTCCATTTAAAGATGTGGTACACTGATAACATACCAGATGAGAGCGACATACTCCGCAACAGCAATTTCTATTAGTAAGACAAGAGTCCCCAGTGAAATTGCATGTTGTACGATGAATAGCTTTATCCCACCAGAAGTTAAACTTTCTTGCCCATTTTCCACTGCACACATAGCACAGAAAGGAAACTAGACTGCTGAAGCTGCTTCAAAACAGACACAAGATCCTCAAAATACTTCTGACTTTAATTTGGCTCATTAGACCACGTGGAAACTTTCTTTTCTGAGCTGCATTTGGCATTCTCTCTCTGCAGATTCCACATATGCCCTCATGGTAAAGGAGTAGAAAGTGAACATAAAAATACAATCCTTCTGGTCCTCTTTCCTTAAGTGATGCCTTCTAACCTAAATTATATCATTGCCCAAGTGTTTCAAGAAGTTTAATTAAATGTATCACTTCCTATAATTTCCTTGGGCAAACAGACTACCATTGGGGCACATAAAGAATGTGAACATTAATTGCATCTGAGATTAGCTTCATTGAATTGAATTCACACACATTTATACCCTTTGTACTTAAGCCATAAATATCAGGCATTTCTCTATCCAGCTATTGGCAAGTTTACTGAAAAGTAGTATTCCCATTAGACCACAAGCCCACAACAGGAAAAAAGTTCCAGCGAACAAAATGCCTACCTACAAACTACCAGTGAGACAGAGTGAGTCTCTATTAGCATCATTTTTAAATGAAGTATTTCTGTTCAATATCATTCCATTAACATTTTCTGCATTAGAGAATAGTACTTGAAAACTAACACACTTCAATAAACCACTAAAAAAAAAAAGTCCAAAAAACAAAGCAAGGACACCTAACGAAAAATCCAATTTGCTGATAGATTAATTAAATTCCCTACTCACCCAACCCTGACTGAATCCATCCCAGGTGAGACAGAAAGATGAATTTGCTAATTAATGTTAATGCAGAGAATGGAACAATTAGAGGAACAGGGCTCACAACAGAATGAACATCCCTCTTTAACTCAGTAGGTACAACATGGGTAAATCTCTAAATTTGCAAGAGTTAGTATGAACTGAACAATTCCATTAAATGCAGCACTAGGAACAACACTGAGGCTCTGTTGCTGAACAAAATGGAAGCCGAATGTAGAATAGCTATTGTTTCAGGATTTACATTTAATCATGTCCAAATGTCTTGAGGACAATATGGGCACTGCTGCTGGCACCTAGGAAAGTCAAAGATGATCATGACAGTATGTCTTTTCTTTCTCCAGCATTATTCTAGTCAAGAGTTTGAATTGTTCATCATTAATATATCATTATAATGCCATTTCAGTACGTATAGAGTTGCTCTTCACCAGCATAGATGAAGTCCAGCCGCATTTTCCTCACTCTGATCTATATCCACCAAGTTTTTATAGCTCTGTTTTAAAAATTAAATCCGGGCTGCTTATTACCAAATACTATTTTAATTAGTTTTGCTATTTCTAAATGAAAGCAAATACACAAGTAAAAGGAATTTTTACCAGTTCCTGAACTGTTGTACCACTTATGTAACTCACAGTAACTTCCTTCTATAAGGTCATTTATGGTATAGTTGAACATTACTATCATAATGTTTCTCAATTGATCAATATGACACTAAATATAGATCTACTCAGAGGGTAGACTATAAGGAGCCATAATGGACTATTGAGTAAATAATGTCTGTTTTAACAAGTCTATAATTATGTATTTGCGATAGGAGATATTTTGCAATGGCTCCAAAGGAGCCATTACAGCCTATTGACTCAATAATGCATGTTTCTAAAAGTGTAGTTATGTCTTAACGCGATTGCTGTCACAGTCACAACAGGGAAACAACGGGAATTAGCAAAATAACAAACAAAACTAAGAAAAATGACTACAAATGTTTCTAGTCAGCTTGGGTCTGTATACAAGTTTATAGGTAATAGGAGGAGATTGGAGGGAGGATGAAAAAATGGATTGCCAGCGTCTGATGAAGCACAGTGGTTTTCGTTTGCAGTGAATTAAACAACTGTTGTGGTTTCATGTTGCATAGCTATGCAGCAGCATCTGTGTTTCTTTTTGAGTTTGGCGGTAAATGAAACCAGTTAGTTCTGCTTGCTTTTGGATCTGTATTGCTGAGTTTCACATGATTTCCAACAAAAATCTCTCTTGAGAAGGGAGAATCACTCCTTTTCATTAACTTGGACTGATTTTCAGGTATATAAGGAAATCTGATGCCAGGGAAGTGGTGTGTGATTTTAAATTGGCAATGAAATATTTACACAGCTTCAGTGCTGGCAGTATAGAAAAGAGCAACAAGGAGGAATGGGGAGGTAATGAGATAAATCACTTAGGAGAGGAGAAGAAAAATAAACAATGCCTCTGTGAAGATGAGCTGAGTTGCTCCCATTCTCAACAGAGGGTGCAAACCTTGAGTCAGGGTCCAAATCACCTACTTCCTGGAGTGTGGCAAAGTTTATATCTCAGGAAGAATAGCACAACATAAACCTCAGCTGCAAGCCTTGTGTATACTATAAAAAAATATACCTGTTGCTGACAATGGTTGTGACTAAAGGTATATCTACACTGTAGACCACAGGTGGTGTCATGTAGGGTAAGCAGGCTGCGTCCACACTGTGGTATGTAGTCACATAGGGCAGTGAAAGGCTCTGGCAGGGTGGTTCTGCCTCCTGACTGTAAAAGTCTTTCCCCACAGCTAGAATTTTTCCCTGCAGAGGAGAAAGTCTCTGACAGCTCCCTACAGTGGGGAGAGGCTCCAACAGCAGACAGCTGACAGAGCCTCTCCCTGTTGCCTTCCCCCAATAGAGCCTTTCCAGACTGCTGCCAGACTATTTCCTGGCTGTAGGAATCCTGTGGGACACTACACTGCCAAAAAGAGGAGGGTAGACGTGGGTGACACTGCTTGGGTGTGCAGAGAGCCCTGTAGGGTATGTACTCTAAGGGTTCAGGCATTTCTTTGCTCTACTTGCCTGAGCAGTGCCCTAGCATTTACACTGCTATTTATACACATGCTGGGGGCGAGCAGTAGAGTACATACGGCTACTGTAAGGAGTGTGCAATGTAGACATTCCCCATTTAGGTGTGACTCAGTTCTGAGCACTGTTTAGCTATAAGCACAGACAAGAACAGTGTTCAGTGTTATTTTAGAAACCATGACTATTTCTACAACGAGTGGGACAAGTGAAGAAGTCCCCGAGGATCTCTCCCATCTATCTTATCTGCAAGATGGAATCAATATGCCATACTTGCCACAATAGGTCAGCTAGATAGCCCGCATCTCCTGCAGAGTTTCTGCATCTGCTATCAGGATGGATCAACAGCAAAGCCCTATCACCTTAACTGGAAAAACAAAACAAAACCCAAAGGGTCTGGGGCTGAAAATTACGTATTTTCTCCTTTAAGTACTGGAAAAAGATAAACCCAAACCATACAATAGTCCATTACTGAATTCTTCAGTGGGACAACCCTTTGACCACCTCCTCTAAACAGCATCTTGCATTGAATAATGCCAGACACTAAACAAACAAAATGGTACAAACTCATCTATTTTGTGAGGTACAGTGGGACAATTGATTTTTTTTCTGCATAGTTCATCTTGGACTTGATTAGTCATGTCTGATTCGAAGACTTCCTGAACTAAAAGTGTAAATTGCATTACAAATTGAAAACATCGTACAATTAACTGCACTTTGTGATAATGCCCACAAGGTATACTCATAAAACAGTATTACTGATATTACATCAAATGTTCTCATGCATCCAAATGATGATACCAAAACCTAGGATACACAACAGCTAGCAAGTAGTGTTGGAGGAGAAATAGTATGGCTAATAAAGGAGATGTGTGGTAGAAACTCTGCTATTATTAATTCATTTAACTTTCATTTTCAGTGAGGATGCTTTTGTCACATCAGACATCATAGAAAGAGAGGGACACACATACTGGAGACAAGGAAGCAAAAATATAGCCTGTTTCCTGTTGCCATTAGTATGTTTTAGTAAGCTGCTAGAAACAAAAAAAGAACGAGCCTATTTAAATAATTTGTCTGAATTTTTGAAAGAAAAAACATCTCCCTCTCTGCACAGGAGAGGCTAATGTAGTAGAATACCTGGCATAATTCAGATCATTCCGCCTGAGGCCTGGACTACACTGGGGCGGGGGAGGCGGGGGGGGAGGTTCGATTTAAGTTACGCAACTTCAGCTACATGAACAACCTAGCTGAAGTCAATGTACATAGATCTACTTACTGTGGTGTCTTCACTGCGGTAGGTCGGCTGCTGACACTCCCCCGTAGACTCCGCCTACGCTTCTCAATCCGGTGCAGTACCGGAGTCGACGGGAGAGCGCTTGGCAGTCGATTTATCATGTCTTCACTAGACACAATAAATTGACCCCCGCTGGATCGATCACTCCAGAGGTAAGTGTAGACATGCCCTGAGTAACCCAGTTGTGGTGTGAGTCCCCTCTCTGCTTGATCCACAGCACAGTTACAGCTGCCAGCTAGGGGACTAACCTTTAGCTCAAGATGCAGAGGCTCATGGTCTTAGTTCTGGAGGTCTTATGTTCAATCTTCTAAAGAACATGGAACTATAGTCAGAATTATCAGTGTTTTTATTTCAAAAAATTAAAATACAGAATGAGTGAAGGAGCAGCTATTTGAGGAACAGTAAGGAATGGTGGCTTGTCACATGTCTTGAACAATCTCAAAGAAAATGTAGGTCTTTTAAGCCTTCTTTTGTATAGCAATTTGAAAAGCAACATTAAAGATTGACACCCAAGTTTGTGGCTTCTGGTCACACGGAATGAATCAAGACTGTCCTTCCTGAGAAAGATCTGAGAAGGCAGCAGTTCACTAGATGTTTCATTGTTGGTGTTAAGCCTAAAAGCATTGAATGAATTAATGAAAAGACTTTCAGTTCCCCTCCAATGCATTGTAATACTGTTTCTGTCCATGAACAGTGTTACTTGCTAAGCCTATTTATGTTTATTTTCTACAAGTTTACTATTAAATATGTATTCACAATATGAAAATGTATTCAGTAGTTAGTATGCATTAAGTAGGTTATAGCCAAGTCAAAAACTTTGCAAAATGGCCACCCAAAAACAGAATTATAGAAATGCTGCAAAAGCAGCATCCATGTGAGTGGGAATAATTTTTACAGAACCATCAAGATCATTGCTAAGTTAAGGGATGTATGCCTATAAACACATGACCCATATCCTCTAGTCCCTGTAGTGGAATATCCCTTCAAGTCTTGTTTCAGAGGACCCGCAGAGAATCTGGTCAACATCCGGTCAAACCAAACAGGGGCAGCCAACTTTTTTCCTACCTGTCTGCTGGTGGACAGTTTTTCTGGCAGGTCTGTGGTGAACAAAATTATTAAAAAAAAAAAAAAAAGTAAAGGAATGGCTCTTAATATGGAAACTGAACTTGTAACTTCGCTCTTTGGGTGAAGTCCCCAGGCTACAGGGAGAGAAGAATGAAGGGGCAGACACTAAGGAAAGCAGACCTCCAACTGGAAGCATCATTTCTCCCCTTCTTCTCATCATAAGAAACCATGTGGACAAGTGGAAATCCAGGGTGACTAGTTACCATTTTGTCCCTCATATTGTAAGGGAGCACAATGACCTCTATTATGCACGAACCACTTATTGTGTAATAATTACTAAAGGTAACCTGCATAGAACATGGAGCCAAGCCTGTCTCCTTCTGACCTGAAAATAACTAATGAGGCCCCAGACTCTGCCCCTGTTGAAGGACTGTGTGATATTCTTTAAGGTGCCTTTGCATCAGCCTGACAGAAGCTGGTCCCACAGAGAAGCGTGTTGTGAGCTAGAAAATGAAGACAAATAAGATTATTATTGAGATACAATTATAAGATCAGGCCTCTGATGTGCCATATATTATAGAAAGCAACCCCCTGGATTGGGAGTGAAAGTGTAACCTGTAGGATATCATTGAGATGCTAGATATCCTTGTTTGCCTATATTTCTTGAACACTAGCCCTGAAACAGAGGCGATAGTGAACATCTACATAGAAGAGACCAAAAATCAGGCAGAAAGAGAAACTCATTTATAAAGAATGAAAAGGTGGTTTAAATGTAAGTGAAAAAGCAGCTTCTGCTGCCCTACTTCACATAACAGTTTCCATCTCATTTAGACAAGTAACAAAAATTCACAAAAAGGGCATATAAAATTGCACCATATTGCTTTCTTTCAGAAGATAAATTACAAAGGACTATTTATCACAGGCAGTATCTTTCCAGAACACAATGTATGGTGTGCAGCAAAATTAATATCAATGCTGACCTGAGAATAATAAAGGCAGGTTTGTATTTGAAGCCAAAGGAAATTAAAAAGCCCAGAGGAGTTTGGGGAAAAACAAAACAAAAAGCCACTATCACCACCCTGTGAATTTAATACGAGTTTAAAGGAACTGTATAATTGATAGATAAAAGTTCTTATAAACGAAATATTAATACAAGCACACTCTTCCCCTTCTAATCCCTCCTCACAACTGACTGCTTTTGTGAACTCTCATCAGTGAGCTCTTCTAGATACCTACATTAATTTAGATGAATACGGTCACCTACTTTCCAGCATCAGAATAATTTTTCCTGAGGAAAACTGTAAGCTCCTTCTGGCAAGGAACATGTTGCTGTATATGTTAGTAAAGCCTCATGCGAGTTGTCAGAACTCAATTAATAATTCAAGGTTTTCATCCCCCAAATCTCCATCAGGCTATCAAGTAACAACACTCTCAGCCAATGAAAAAAAAAGTTAAAAGGATTACGTTACATTCGTGGAATACATTTCCATTGGCTCATCATATTGTGGACATGACACCATCACCGGGTTGCTGTTGGCTTTTAGAAACTGATTCTTTCCTGGATGTCATGTACAATTTAGAAGAATATTTGCCCATGCACAGAAAGTTTATTTTCAAATTACTTCATCTAATTTTACAAATGTGCAATGACCAAATACTGTTTACAAAAAAATTACCAACCATAACAAAAGTTGTCTAGCCACAAAGCTGTCAACATGCTTATCTGTTACATACATATGGTTTGACATAAAGGCTTCACTGTTCAGTATCAGAATGTGAAACTTTCATGCCTTTCTCCTTGTTTCCTACTTTCCTGCCTTGTTTTAAGAGTAGTAGTATTTAAAGGAAACGTGGTTTTGTTAATTCAGTATTGTTTTAATGTGAATAGGGTTCCATATTTTCTACAAATTTCTACTATTAAAATGTACCTTAAAACTGCAAATTCCCAGTCTCTCTCATGCACTGAAATGCTGACCAGTGCATCACAGGCCAAAAACTAGATGTTTTCTCCTAGTCTTATAGCAGTAAAGGGCCTGATCCTCGTAAGTGTTGAACTCTGGCTATGCAAGCTAGGGACAGCAGCATTTAACGCCTAGGCCGACAAGGCCTAGGCCTAGGGCGGCAAATTTTTAATAGCAGCCAGAGGCTGCTTCCCCCGGTGCTGGTTCCACCTCCGTCCCTGGCCCTGCCCCAACTCCACCCCCATTCCCCACCTCCTCCCTGCCCCATTGGTCCCCTTCCCCAAATCCCCACCCCAGCCCCGCCTCCTCTCCTGAGCCCACCGTATTCCCCTCCATCCCCCCTTCTTTGCGAAGCTGTTTCGTGCACAAGCACTGGCAGGGAGCGGGCAGAAGCAGGACCTGGCGGTGCGCTCGGGGAAGGAGGCGGAGGCAGAGACGGAGGGGAGGTGAGCTGGGGGTGTGTGTGGTGTGGCAATTATTTGTTGGCCTAGGGGCAGCAAAATCATTAATCTGCCACTGGCTAGGGGAGCTGCAGGAGATTGTTAATATTCAGACCTTATGACAGCAAATGAGACTTCCAGTTGGAAAGTTCCAGAGCACACAGTGATACACACCAGAATGTTTCACTTTTATGGAGGTATTAAAACATTGACAGGTATCTGCTATATTTTTCTTATTTGGTAAATATTTATCTTTTTATCTCAGGGCCTAATCCTGCCCACGCTGAAATCACTAGGAATTTGACCACTGACTTCAATGAGAACAAGGTCAAGGCCACTGAGATATTAGAACAAATAACAGTAATTTCTTTTTTACTAACACCTTTTAGAATGGATTCTATCGAACACGAACAATGTGTTCACACCAAGTATCTCAAAAAGCAAGTCAAGCAGCAGCAAGCTATGCCACAAGCACCAACAAATCTAAATGTATGCATTTATCTATCATCACGTTAATATGAAAGCATATGGAATTACCAGAAAAATAGGCCAATCCTAATTAGAATAGATACTGTCAAGGAGTGCAATAGTATGTATATAATTTCCCCCCTCACTGAGCAGCAGCAAATTTAAAGTAACTTGGCAACAGAAGAAAAGAAAAGGATATATTAATTTAGTTGTAGCTTTTTATAGGATTTCTTTAGTGTACTAAATATGTCACATCTTGGTACTTTAGAGTTTAAACAACATATTTCTCTCCAGTTGTGCTGAACAAACAGACCAGGCCAATATGAAAATGCCAAATATTTTCCTTCTTATGGTGGTGCTGATTCTCAGAAGTGTTAGATAAACCGAAGAATTTGTTTCTGATTTAAATTCAGCAGCTTCCCCTTTCCAGCTCAGCCCTTTTATGGAATTTCAAAATTCTGGAACCTCCCCTTAAATTTGGAGGTCTACTGTGCACCACATCATACATATTTATAATATTATGGTGCCACATTCCCAAGAAAACAGGAGTTGTCATGCCACACTAGAATATATTAAGTCCTTTGGAGGAAGGAGGTCCGATATTTTGCCCAACCACCATCACTTAATAGCACTTGGCTGCTCATACCGTACTATCTAGGACTTGCCACTAGGTATTGTGCAATGTATATGTTTGTCTTCCTGAGATTAAAGGTGCTGCACAGGATTTTAAACTCAGCATTGATAATGAATAATAAAACCAATGGAGACTTAATATGTTTTTTTATATCCATGCACTCGGGATAATAAAAGGATGTCATAATTCAGGATTTGTGTCAGCAGTGCTATTACACTGAGATGGACCAGGATTTGAGGAAGGATCTTATTTCTGGTTCTCTTTTGTAAAATGGCTGGCAATACTATCAGTAGTTTTGATAAGCAGTCCCAATTCCACCAGTTCCTACAGTGAGATTTTCAGCCCATTCCAGTTACTCCCAATCCCACAAACCCTCTGGAACAGATAGGTTTACAACCACACTGGCCAAGATTGCATATAATTCAGATCAAAGCCTCAGAGATCAGGGTTTAATCCCTGAAATCACCCTGCGTCCTGTATTATTAATTATAATGACTTTCTTAAATGGTTCATTTGGATGCACTTTAGTGAAATGTCTTTTTTCAGTTTCCTTCTTAAAAGTTACAGATTAATGACAGTTTACAGACTGAAAGCTACAGTATAATGTCTTTCTAAAGTGTACAGTTGGTTTTGTGGTTTTCCAAGTTACAGCTCTGTTTTAAAGATACTTATCCATCCCTGATTTGCTGTTTGGTATAACTTCTAAGTACTTCAAGTAGGGAAACTATTCCTTTCCCAATTAAAAAAAAGCCATAAAAACAAAAGATAACCAAAAAGAGTTGCTAAAGCTTTCAAAGGACTACAATAGTAACATGAGCATATGGTCTGCCCTAAACCTAAATCCAAAATCATGTTACAAGTCAATTCAAATGCAAACACAATGTCTTAATGTCTACGTATCCCAAGCACGGGTAAGAACACAAGAAGGTTGTTCATTTTAAAATTTTCCAGTATCTCTAGGATTAAAATCCAAATCTTATGATACCAGCACACACAAGCTGTGTACAGATATTGCAAGTATGCAATAGTTTGGGGGCCAGATGTATCTAAACACACAGGCTTGCTTCTTTGGAATATTCATTTAGCTATGGATGCTGCAGGCTAACTTAGTGTTTTCCAGAGCTAAACCTTAGAGACCTAGAAAATGTTGGTTATTT
The DNA here is from genome assembly GCF_965140285.1 of Lepidochelys kempii. Taxonomy (NCBI): domain Eukaryota; kingdom Metazoa; phylum Chordata; order Testudines; family Cheloniidae; genus Lepidochelys; species Lepidochelys kempii. The sequence continues at coordinate 96,516,767 of NC_136380.1, read as the reverse complement.
ATGTAAAGACATTTTGAAAGGCTCCTTGCCATGTAACCAGTAACTGTGCAGTGCATCTGACACAGATCTTTGGAGTGATTTCAGATTGTTTCAAATCAAACACCATGCTGGTTAATTGAATTATGGTTACAGCCCACTTTAAATCATGAGTTGTTACTTTCTATAGCTTTGGAGAACACTTACTAGCCATTTCTCCCTTGCTCAGATAACAGCTCTACAGAAAGACTAATGGTTACTGGATTTATTGTTCAGGTCTTCAGTTGGGGGCATAAACTATAGCAACCTCTGTTGCCAGTGCAAACTTCAAGTCATGACTTACCAGTACTTTTATTATGTGGTATGTTAGCAAAAAGAAACAAGAGTCCTTTCATTTGATAAAGGATTAGCTAAATACTAGATGTTTCAGTTTTCAATGGAAAATGAGCTTTACAATAAATAAATATTGGAAGGCAGATATTACATTAAATAAATGAGACCTGCTGAATGCACCCCCCCCCCAAAAAAAAAAAGGAAACTATTGTCTGCTCAATCATTATTTGAGCACATGTTCTGCACAAGAGGGAATAGGCCTGAGAATAACAGCCCTAGTTCACAGGAACATTTGTGTTTCTATTGGCGGGGGAGTGATTCCCAGATATCCTCCACTTCCACTTTAGCTATTTCCGTCCTTCACTAGTTCACTTTAGAGGCTGAACTCAGTTTTTCTTCAGCTCTGAAAAGGAACTCCCAATAGGAAACTCCTTGGTACTCATCATTAACAAAACAGACAGAAAAAGGGCAAGGACAGAGAGGATTAGACCTAAATGGAAACACAAATGTCATTCACTCTCCTCCCTCCTTCAGATCCACAGATTTCAGAACAGTTCCTTCCTGGAAAGAATCTAAACTATGCATAACCTACATAGGAAAAGGAGGGGATTATTTAAAAGATGCTAAGAAACCTGGAACCCATATTTCTCTCTTCCTTTGGTTTCTTAGTATTTTTAATCAAAGATAAACAGAACTGCTGAGAAGACAAGTTATTTTCTTATATGATCGGCAAAAGAAAGTGTTATATACTCAAAATAAGTCAACACAGTGGGGTCAAAACAGTTCCATTTAAGGGTTGTAGTAAATAAATTTATTGTTCTTTCCTTATAAAATGGTGTATCAATTATTCATTTTTAACTATTTCATCCCCCTTGGTCCATTCTTCCTCATATATACTGTCGTTCCATTATTAACTTAGTTCAGGCAATGAGGCATTCAATTTTTCTTGTTATTAATATCTGAAGTAGACACTTGTTTTTTGAAACCATAGTGATAAAATATATTTGTGGATTGCCATCACAAGCATTATAAAGATATAGGTGACTGTAGCGAGGCGACGACTCACCGGTGTGGTGCCTCCTGCTGGTTGTCTTGGAATTAGCTCTTTTCCAGCTTTTGGAGAGCCCTCTGCAGGCCGGTGTCTTGCTTGCCGCTGGCATCCATATTCCTCCGGGACCCCAGTGCCCTTTGCCCTGGGGTTCTGCCCCAGCAGTACCCCAAGACTCTAGGTCTCCGCTCCCAGGGGAACCCCTAACCCTCTAAACCCACCTTGTCATCAGCTAGCCCCTGCTCACTGGGGCAGACTGCAGTGTAATGGCCAGTCATCATTGGCAAGGGGTTAGGACCTGCTGCCTTTGCCTATTCCCAGGCTGCCCCTCTGCAGCCCCAGTACCTTTCTGGGCCTTTACCAGGCTGGAGCTCCCCAGGTCCCTTTGCCCTATCCCCAGCCCTGCTCTGCCTCAGGTACCTTGCTCACAGACAGCTAGCTCTTCCCACTCCAGGGCTAGAGTGAGACTCCCCCAGCTTCTGGCCCACAGCCCTCTTATAAGGGCCAGCTGTGGCCTTATTGGGGCATGGCCCTCGCTGTGGCTGCTTCCCCGAATCAGCCTAGCTGTTCCAAGCTGCAGCCCTCTACAGGGCTGCTTTTAACCCCTTCAGGGCCGGAGCAGGGTGACCACCCCGCTACAGTGACTGATTTACCACTCCAGTATTACGTACTCCAGTATTATGCTGCTGAAATTCCATTGATTTCTTTAAATATCAAATCCTCTAAGGTTACATTTCTAGAATTGTTTTCTGCATCTGTTCGTTCAAATCCTGTGAGCTGCTGAGCTCTCAAAACTTCCACTGACGACAGTGGGAGCTACACACTGCAGGGAAAATCAGGGTTTGGTGATGTGATGATAAACTGATTATTTATTGGCACTTTTCTAATGAAGAGTTGAATAAAAAAAATTCACCTGTGGGAATGCAGTAACTGGAAGAGTTCAGTCATATAAAGATGTAGTAACCTTTTTAAATATTTACTTTTTCAGCCTTGAGAAATTACATAAACATAAAGGAAAATATGAAGGAAAGAAATCTGAAAGGTCTTTTTTTTCAAGCCATGTCTACATCGTGACAACTACTTATTCTTTACCATCTGTTGGAAGCTGTACAATCTTCTTCATTGACCTTTTGTTTTTCAACTCTGTTCGTTTTATAAGGTGTCTTGCATACAGGTGCAGTGCGTATTATCCATTTCATGCTTCCTTGTTCATCATTTGTCTTTTTTTATTTCTGGTGTATTTATAGCTAGATTACATGCATAACCCTTGGGCATACATTAATTTATCTTTGAATGTTTCCATTTCCCTTCCATGTCCTTTAACTCCATTGATTTATCCTATCTGATTTCATCCTCTGCTTTCCACATTCTTCTAAAATTTCCTCTTCTGCATAGAGGTCCACTCACATCTCCAATCCTGTTAGCTTTACCATGCAAAGACTAAATCTAGGATTGATTTATTTCTAGTTCCACCTTTTTACATACTGCATAATGGAGTAGTGCTCTGCCTTGACCACAAAACTGCAGGCTTTCTTGATGTATTCCTTTTATGTAATTTGTTTACATACAGCATGCAGTAATTCAAATGTCACATAACTAGTAGTTTTGTACTACACATATTTTCCTGTTCTTAGTTAATGCCAGCACCTTATCAACAATGTGTTGCACCTCTTATTAGTTGGATTATAGCTAATCGTTGTTCACAGTTTACTTCCTCTGCTATATTTGATTTCTAGCCATGATCAGGTAACCCTACCCACACATCCCTCCTACTAAGTCTCATCTTCTTCTAAAGTTTCCTTACCATAGGACGTGTTCCCCCACATTTACAATAATTCTAATATTTTCTAAATAACTTAATATTTGCCTTGTATTTCAATTTCAGTCATTTCTCATTAGATGTTAACTCTCCTTCATGTACAATTGTTTTGGGGGCCAACAATGTTTATACATCTGCAAAATGTTATGATCTCAAACCTACACCATTTTCTTCGCCACACATTCAGTTTTCTAATCTGCTGCTCTCTAGCTGACAATAAATATGAGGCTTATTTCTTACCAGACAAATCTACCGCACTTTTCTTTACTTTTGTAGGAAAGTTTACTTTACAAAATTACTTCTGATTCTTTAAACTTGATTTGTAAGATCATTACTTTCTGTCATTCATTTAATCTAGGGCAATGGATATTTGGCTGGGAATCTGTCTATAATTGGATGTATCTTTTTTCTAGCGCTTAATGGCAACAAACAATATGCCAAATCCTGTAATATTATGTATCTGTAATGCAGAACTACCCCCAAACTGCCAGAGGTAAGTGTGTTTGGACTCAGCCATCATGGAGACCAACTCAGACCCTGGGAAGGAAGCCCCAAGGTATAGCTATGTAGCACTCTGTAGCCATGTGTAATGATGCTCATTCACCTCCAGTGCATCCCTAGTACCTTTGATGTTGCAGGTATTCTCATCTCCAGTGCTCCCTGCAGGCCATCTGTCTTCGCACCCCACTCACCCTCTGGCTGAGAAGCAGCTAGTCCAAACTCCTTCCAGGGTAAAAAAGTGTCTAGATCAAGCCAAAGTCCTAATGAACCTATCCTCTGGGCACTGTCCTTACCTGGAGTTCCTCTGCCTTTCTCCAGCTCTAGTGTCAACCACTAAGAACTCTAGCCTCCAACATCTGGTGCTTTGGCCTTTACAGGAGCCAGCCTTCCTGTCTATTCCCTGTGGCTTTCTTCCCCTGCCTGAACTCTCACAGACTATTTATAAGGCCTAGGTGTCTATTGAGTTATCACTCGATCCTTTCTTTGTCCCGTCTTCTCTAGATGATAAACCACCCAAGTGAAGTGAATCCTTTCTCACCCAATGGGGGTTTCACTCATCACACCATGTAACCATTCTCCTTGCCTGGAGCATTGTTACAGGACTCTGTTTTTTCCAGCAACTTGAGGATGATGTCAAGAAGGCACTGAGCATGCGTGAAACCCCCTCCCCCCATCCCAAACCAAACTTGCAAGATGCAAACTTTTTTTTGGTTCTGATGTTAGGTAACCAATTCCGGCCTCTCTCTCTCTACCTTTGTGACAGCAGGACGGGGATGACTGCTGGCTATATTTCAATACCTCCTACAACCTCAAGCAGTGGGAGACAAAGGAGCCATGATTCACGCATGACTGCTTATTGAATTCCTCAATCTCCCTGTTTCCCGCATTGTGATGCACCATCTGCTACACCAGAACAGGTGCAGACTCCCTTCATCCCTGCTCCCTGGGGGCTGGTTGTTTTAGTACAGTACTCTTTAAATGGTTTCCTGAGACCTATGCACCCTGACGACTGCATATGACACAGTAAAAAAGTGCACAAAATGCTAATTTCTTATATTGACTCCACAATCCACACAGTTTCTTCTGATATTCACTTAGGGCTGTGGTTAAGTGCAGGAGGCTTTAATGCTGTGTTTCTTTAGGCTCCTCTGCCTGGCTTATTTTGTCATCGCCAGCCTCTTGTAAAATTGACAGCCAGTTTCTCTGTGTGGCTTGGCTTCTCTTATGCTTGTCTTTTCTCTTTTATCCACAGTAGCAAATGGCCTCTCTTACTCCACCTCATCCTACAGGGTCTACCTCTAGATCCTCTGCTCTTGCTGTGCTCCCCGCAAAACTCTTTTCTGTGAAATGCTCATTCTTATGAATGCTGTAGCATGTGAAAAACTAAAGAAGACCTGGAGAAGAGCTCAGTGTAAGCACAAAAGCTTGTCTCTTTCACCAACAGAAGCTGGTCCAATAAAAGATGTTACCTCACTCACCTTGTCTATCTGACAAACTGGTTCTTAAGCTCAATAATAAAAGGAGGACTTGTGGCACCTTAGAGACTAACCAATTTATTTGAGCATAAGCTCACGAAAGCTTATGCTCAAATAAATTGGTTAGTCTCTAAGGTGCCACAAGTCCTCCTTTTCTTTTTGCGAATACAGACTAACACAGCTGCTACTCTGAAAGCTCAATAATATTATTATTCAATGCATACTGTAGATATCACATGTACAAATCCATCCCCTGGATTGGCTTCATGCAGAAAACACCATATCTTGTCCTGCTTACAAATCTAAGGTTTTACAATGTGTTAAGACTCATAGGGTATGTCTACACTGTAATAAAAGACCGGCGGCATGGCCATGGCTGGCCCAGGCTAGGTGACTTGGGCTCACAGGGCTCAGGCTGTGGGGCTATAACATTGCAGTGTAGATGTTTGGGCTCTGGCTGGAGCCCCAAGCTCTGAGACCTCGTGGGGAGGTGGAAGGTCTCAGAGCCCATGCTCCAGTGCAAGTCTTAATGTCTACACTGCTATTTTTAGCCCCACAGCCCAAGCTCTGAGACTCAAAGCAACAAGCTTTTTATACCCATAGTGCCTTATGTTTTATAACCTACCGAAGTTGAAATGGAAGAGAAGATTAAATACAATATAAAGCAGCCAGTGGGTCTGCATTTCTTTCACCTTCTCCATACTTAGTGAGCCCCAGCTGTGATCCAATTAAATTCAACAGTTTACAGGTATATCTGAGAGAAACATGCCCTTTCCCAAACAAATCTACTTCCTACCACTCCAAGGACTTTAATACAAAAAGCATGCATCCCTTTAAGTCATTTTAGAGTTTTTAAAATGCCAATTAAAGCTGAAAGGTTAGAGAAAGACAATAAAACACGACGTGGAGACTGCATACTCCCACTCTCTCCAAAACCCCCACAGTCAGCGCCAGCTGTAGCCCAATTAAACTCAATAGTATGAAGGTGTTCACAAGAGAATACTTACAATTTACCTAAAGAATTCCAATTTCCTGAACACTATTAGGACTTTGACTCAAAAGCTCCTATCTTTATAGAGCTCTTTTTTCTTAAAAATCTAATTATATACAATACCTCACCAGTATTAGTTTTATACCCCAACAGTTCCTTCTAAATCCATGAAATCCAGTAAAAAATTAGCAGATTTTACTGAATATGAACAGTTACTCTTGTTAGTCAAAGATGATTCAGAAAAATGATCAACCTTATTTTACACTTTACTCTCAGTACATCCTGTCTCTTCTCACTTTCCAAATAGACTTTTTAATTTCTTTTCCAGTATCAGCATCAATCAGAATATCTCCTCACAGAGCAATGCTCTGCTCCAGCCCAAGGGTGTCTCCACACAACAGGAAGCCACTCTAGCAACTCAGCAGGCTGCCATCACCTGCTCAACATCCTAAGCTCTTACAATGATAGAATTAACTCTGCTAGGAAGGGATACTGGTGAATTACTTGTGTAAATATGTTTGGGCATTTAGGGCCTAGTGTATAATTTAGGAGAGTTGTTCCATTGACTTCAGTGGGCTCTGGGTCAGCCCATTAGAACATAACCGGGACTGATGTATGTTAAAGAAAATGAACCCAATATTATGACAATCTAAAATATTTCTTTATGTCAAAGGAAGAGAAATGGAGTCACCTAAACTTGGTACATTAAAAGGAACAGAGAAAAACCCAGATTAATTTGCATGCTATAATACTGTTTTAATGTTACTCTTCTTTGTTCAGCTTGCTTAAAACTCATTTGGTTCTAGTTTTGTAGGAGGGAATCACAGGCAATCTAGCAGAGGCACTCTATTATTATTTTCTTATACACATTTATAAAGTATGTAATGAAACTCTGTTGTGCTGACTTCAGCAAGTTCACTCCCCAACTGCAGATATAGTAATTGGCTTGAATGGGTATTTGCTTACCCCATCCTTTTAAAGATATCTTCTATTGTTCTCCCCCATTTTTTGTCGCTTTTCAGATATGGAGTAGTTGGGGACATTTCATAGTTAGGATTAAAGCTACTTCTCCATTAGACATTTCATTTTCACTCACACTCTTGTAACTTCCCCTAAAAGAAACCATGTCCCCTGACTCTTTTCATCCCACATCTTGATTGATTTTTTGCACGCCCCACGCCACACGGAAGTTCATGGGGCTTAAAATTTTTTCCCATCATTGGCTTTTTGAACAATTAGAGTTGGTTGCTGTAAATCAGGGGCGGGTGGTGGTGATAGAGTGCATGAGAAAGGTTTATATGAAATCTTAAAACTCTCCTTTGCTGCGATGTCTACAAAAAACAACAAAATTTAGGCTGCTGGTGCACTGATATCACTGCCCATCATGCTGACCAAAATTCTCTCATTGTTTCCTTGTGCTTCCCATCTATCTGACTATATCGATCTGTTGTCTCTGATAGAACATTTTTCATCCATGGATCTTAAAGCTCTTTACAAAAGTATCATTTCCCATTTTACAGATGGGGAAACTGAGGCACAGAAAAGTGAAACAACTTGCCCAAGATTACACAACAAGCTGCTGGTAAAGCTGGAAATACAGCCCAGGTTTCATGAGTAAGCACAGTGCCCTATTCACTGGACCACACTGCCTGTGAATAGTTAAGGACATATGCAGGAAGTCTCATGCTAACTGTGCTAAAACATCTTGGAATTACTAAAAATTAGAGATGAGAATATCCTAACTCAAAAAGTGTTTCTTCCAAAAAATGGGGAATTCATCTTAACAGATAAAAAGAAATTGTTCCCAGAACTAAATATTAGTGGTTGCTTTGGTGCAGTCATATATTTGTGTGTGTGTGTGTGTGTGTGTGTGTATATATATATATATACACATATGTATACAGACACACACACGGTGCTTTAAAAGGATGAATTTCACAAAGCTGAAAACAATTTTGAGCCAAATCAGCTGAGAAAAAGAATTTAAACAGAAAAAAAATGTGAATGATAGTTTGGAACTGTTTAAGAATATTTCACTAGAAACCACAAAAGCCACAAACCCAAAACTGAGAAAGCAGGGTACACTAGTTAATAACTTGTCTTAGAGGGGAAGTGAAGCCAGCCATAGATAGATATAAACTATCTATCTCATGGGAAAAAGGGAAAGCGGACACTAATGATTATACATTAGAAGCTAGAAACTATAGAAAAATGATAAGGGCAGCAAAAGGACAAAGGAGAACTCTATGGCCAGCGAAGTTAAGGACAATAAGAAGAAGTTTTAAAATATATATTAGGAACAAAAGGGAATTTTGATAAGGATATTGGTCCTTTACTAGATGAAAATGGTAGAATGATCAATAATAGTGCAGAAAAGGCAGAAGTGTTCACTATTTATGTCTGTTCTGTGTTTGGAAAAACCCAAATAATGTACTAGATCCACAAGAGGAACCTAGGCTCCTAAATTCCCCTTTAGGCAACTAAGTCCTTCATTTAGGCACTACTGTCATTTACAAAACCACTACTCAGATGCTGCCTAAAGTCACCAAGTGCCCAAGTAAAAATCCACCAGTAAAATCCCCATGGTGCCAAAATTTATGCCAATGAGCATGGAAAAGCTACTTAAGTCCTGATGGTGAGTAGATTGGAGCCAAACTCATGCTTAAGCTGTGGTGAGATCATCAAACTAGGTATTTCTTCATTTATCTTCCCTATGGGGCCTGATCTGGTAGGCATATTCAGAGGCCTCCTAAAAGCACACCTAAAACAGAGCTTCCTCCATCCTCATTTGCCCAGCGGTTAGAGCATTCATCTAGGATGTAGGTGACCCAGGTTAAAATCTCCACTCTGCTTAACGCAGGGCACCTACCTCCCAGGTGTTCTCTAATCTCTGGGCTATAGGATATTCTTGGGTGGGTTTCCCAGACTCTTTCCAGTTGAAGCTGTTCCACCTTTTATAAATTAAATAATCATTACAAGAGAGCAACTGAAATGGACTCTGTAGCCAGGTGGTTAGGGCACTCACATCAGAGGTGGGAGACTCAGGTTCAAGTCCCTGAGCTGGATCAAGCTGATGGGGGGGATTTGAAGCTGGGTCTCTCATACCTTGGGTAAGTGCTCTAACCATTGGGCTGATGGATGGCAGTTCGGCCGCCAGCACAATTTTCCATGAGAAAGGCACCTAAGTGAGGTCAGCTCTGTCTCCAGGAGAGGGCTCATGGCTGTGAATCCCAAGCAAAGATAGGAACCTAAGTCTTTTGGAGGGGTGGGGCTTAGACCCCTCTCCTCAGCATTTTGTAGCCAGTGATTTTAGTTTATTGTTCATTAATTGTGTGTCTATGATTAACTAACATGTTGTGTCATTATAAAATCATTGTATGCTAAATAGAGTTAAATTGCAGGATTATAGAAGTATAAAATTGATCAGTAGTTAGAAGGAATAATCATTCATTAGGTATCTAAGTAGGGCTGAAACGCAAGGCCTGTAGGCTGAAGTCTGCAAGATTCTGCTTAAGCTATTTTAGGCCTTGGAGATGAGAAATGCTGACAAAATAACCGGATGCCCTAAGATTATGGGAAAAGAGGTACCAAGTGGTAATATTGTGAAAAAATTACCCAGAAGATTAATATTAGATCATAAAAATACTGCAAAGCTACATCTGTCTCCTACGTGTGTGTTAACCACAGGATACAGGTTGTGCATCCATACTAATAAGAATAAAAGGAACTTACACAGCCTATAGAAAATTGAGGTCCCTTAAGTTTCTAGGAGACACAGACCAAAAAGAGAAAAGAGGATTGACACTTTTATGGACATGCGCAGACTGTATGTATAGACAGAATCACAGTATAAAAAGGGGATGCCCAGAACGGGAAAATTGAGCTTCCTGTGGGAAATTCCAGCAGGAACCATCCCTCTACTGATGAACAAGCCATGAGAGATCCATCAGACCCTAACACCATTGTTAAGGATGTGAGTATAACTGTATTTGTAACTTGTGCATAGGTCTGCATAGACTTTCTATATGCTTCGATAACCATAACTTTAATTATCACTTTAATAAAACTTATAAAATAGACTAGACTTTGTACTTGTGAATGTCAGTGTGGTCACTACTCTTGGTCTTTGTGTGTTCCTAGAGACTTTAAATCTGAAGCAAGTAGCAGAGGTGACTTTCACTCTGTTAAGCTTGAAACTGTAGCTACCAGAGCCGAACCCACAGTGGTATAATACCACATTATCAAATTCACTTTAAATAAAATAAAAGGCTACAGTTTCCTACTGGCTAGCTTAGGTAACTCACTACTCACTGTTGGCTTGTGTGAATTCCCTTTTTAGAAGCCTAATTTTCCCCATGTGTTGTATGGGGAACCTGGGCTCCTAACCCAGGGTAGTGAATTTCACTAGGTAGCAGAGAGCCTAAGTCCTCTTTGTGAATCTAGCCTAATGTATTCATATCATATATGATGATGATACACTTTCCATTCCAACAGTAACTCAGGAGGATATTAAACAGCAGCTACTAAATTTAGATTTTTTAAAATCAGCAGGTCCAGATAACTTGCATTCACGTGTTTTAAAAGAGCTGGCTGAAGGAGCTCTCCAGACTGTTCATTTTCAATAAGTCTTGAAACACTGGAGAAGTTCCAAAGGACTGGAAAAAAAGCTTATGTTGTGCCAATATTTTAAAAGCGGAAATGGAATGACCTGGGTAATTCTAAGCCTTTCAGCCTGATGTCGCTCCCAGGCAAAACAATGGAATGGCTGATATGGGACTTGATTAAACAAGGTAATTTAATGAATGACAATCAACATGGGTCTATGGAAAATAGCTCTTGTCAAACTAAACTGTTTTGATGAGATTATAAATTAGGCTGATAGAAGTAATAGCATTGATATAATATTTTTACGACTTGTCTACACAGTGGGGTAATATGCACTGTGGGATGTGATTTCTAAAGCATGCTACCATGTTGGGCTTTAATTGGTCTGTTTAGAGTCTGCTGGTATGCACTAAAAGTTCCCTAGCGTGCTTTAATATAGTACTGTTTCAAACAGCGCTATGTGAAAATACACAGGGGAAATTTTAGTGCACACCCACAGGGGCTACATGGATCAGTTAGTGTGTGACCCATGAGAAATCACACCCCACATTGCTGTGTGAATTACTGCTCGGTGTAGTAGTTTGACTTAGACAAGGCATTTGACCTGTAGCATGACATTTTGGTTAAGAAACTAGAGTGGTACAAAATCATCATGACAGATTAAATGAATTAAAAACTAATGATAAAATCTCATTATAATTGTAAATGGGGAAACATCAACAAGTGGGTGTATTTCTAGTGGGGTCCCACAGATATTGTTTTTTGGCCTTAATTCAATATCTTTTTCTAATGATCTAGAAAAAAACATGAAATCATTACTGAGAAAGTTTGCAGATGACGCAAAAATTACAGCAGCGATAAATAATGAAGGGGAAAGGTCACTGATACAGAGCAATCTGGATTGCATAGTAAATTGGGCATAAGCAAACAAATATGCCCAAGTGTAAATGTATACCTCTAGGAGTAAAGATTAAAGGTTAGGGACTCACCTGGGAAGCAATGACTCTGTAAAAGATTTGGAGGTCATAGCAGATAACCAGCCGAACAAGAGCTCCTACTGCTATACAGATGCTAAAGGCTATTGTGTGCCTTGTATGTAGAAACAGAGGACTCTTGAGCACAAGTAGAGAGGTTATATTACCTCTATATTTGGAACTTGTCTACCCCCTACTGGAATACTGTGTCTAGTTCTGGTGTCCACAATTCAAAAAAGATTTTGATAAATCAGAGAGGGTTCAGAGAAGAGCTACAAGAATAACAAAACTACTAGAAAACATGCCTTACAGTGATAAGTCAAGGAGCTCAATCTATTTAGCTTAAAGAGAAGGTTAAGGGTGATTTGATCACAATCTGTAGATACCAACATGGGGAATAGAAATGTGATTATAGAGGGCTCTTCGTTCTAGCAGACAAAGGCACAGAAAAGATCCAGTGGCGAGAAGTTGAAGCTAGACAAAAATTTACATTAGAAATAAGGTACACATTTTTAACATTGAGGTAATTAATCACTGGCACTATTTACCAAGGGTTGTGATGGATTCTCCATCACCAACAATTTTTCATGATAGAATAGTTTTTCTAAAAGATCTGTTCTACTTCAAACAGGGATTAATTCAGTGAAGAACTATGTCCTGTCGTTTACATGAGGTCAGAGTAGATAATCAAAGTGGTCTCTTCAGCCATCTCCAACTCCTTCAGAGAAAGGAGAATCAAGCCACTCCCATTTACAAGACTGAATTCCTTTCTAAGGTAAAGCCACCATTTTATTTGTATGTGGGGGAATCTTAACTCTGCATTTCCTGGCAACCCAGTGCTTGAGTTTGCAGAATTAAATTTTCTCAATCGGGAAGGGCTCTAATAGAATGCAGTAAGAGGAACACAGAGTTAAGGCAACTGATTCCACATCTTTGATATCTGAATGTTAAAATATGTAACCATTGTTTGAGAAACCAGTTTCATATGAATATGAAACAGTTCTTTATGTTGGGCATGTAGTAGTTTGTTTTGTTAGTTACATATATATTGTCATAGCTTTTCACAAGTTACAGTTTATTTATTTTTATAGAAATTAAAAAAATATATTTCTTTAGTTCTGTATCACTGTGGAATCCCATTCAATTATTCAGAGCCTCATTTATATGCTGTTGGTTTTCTCTCCAATCCTAATGTACCTAATAATTTGTCATTGTTATATTCTCATGCTTATCTTTTTAACTAAATTAATACAATACTGGCACTTAAAGAACCTGCAGAGAGCTATAATAATTTGCCTTATTGTAAGTTTTCCCTGTGCTAAAAGCCGAAGTGGAATCAACTAGTTTGACTAGCATCTTTTTCTCCTTTTAAGTTGCTGCTGTGATTTTTTTTTCCTCTGGCATTTAGTAACCTGTCAAGTAATATTCCCAGCAGCAAAATATTTCAGCAGGAATTTTACAAAAATAGTCAGGATTGAAAACACTGTTGTGAAGTCAGGGAGAACTCCATTACCACTACAAATAATCATAGAATCTCAGGATTGGAAGGGACCTCAGGAGGTCATCTAGTCCAACCCCCTGCGCAAAGCAGGACCAATCCCCAATTTTTGCCCCAGATCCCTAAATGGCCCCCTCAAGGATTGAACTCACAACCCTGGGTTTAGCAGGCCAATGCTCAAACCACTGAGCTATCCCTCCCCCCTAAATCAGCTAGTTGGGGGTCAAATATAGATAGATGCAACTTTTATGGAAGGCAAATTCAGAGGCATAAATAGCAGTTTTAGTTACAAAGTCACATTGTGCGGGTAAATTGGTCAGAAAGTAGGTGTAGTAAATGATAAAGTAAGGTAGCTTGCACCTGGGTGACTTTCAGTGGGTGTACAAAATAAGTATAACTGACAGAAAGGAGGCTTATGCCCTCAGTTACTCTTACTGAAATCCATGGAGTTATATCAGTATATCAAAGGCCTGAACAGGGCCTTAAGGACTAATCTTTGTCTTTAGATACAAAGGCATAATTTCTATGTAAGTCACTGCAGGGCCAGTTCTGTCAGGCTACACACTGTGAGGGTGCAGGAGGCCTGGATTGGGAAGCGGCTATATAGCAAGGTAGAGGACAAACATTCTGTGCATACTCAGCTGTTTATTTCTCCACTCTTTACACCAGGGCCTGGTCTCGTAGCCTACTGATGTCAATGGGAATCTTTACATTCAATCAATGGGCTTTGGACTAGGCTAGTTTAGCAGTAAACTGCAGTAGCAGAGCCTAGCTTTATTCTCTGTCTACCTTGCTGAATTGAAGCCCTGTAGGCTTGATCAAGCATTTTGAGTGCCATAAAGATGGGAATGTCTTCTGGTGAGATATGGAAAGAAAGGAATATTTAAGGGGTTAAGGTGTCATGGTCTTTCTTTCCTCCCCTCCTCTCAACTCCTGTCCCTTGACACTTTTGACTCCTGCTGAGGTCTTGGGAACTGGGAGCTTCCTAGGTCCCTCCGCCCAATCGTCCACCTCCCCACAGTAGCCTATAATTACAAGTATTGGCCAGGGAAGGCATAGGTATAAGATAACATATAGGTATAAGTTAAGCCTGTAATTCAAGAGGCCTACAGGCTTCGGCTTGTAGGAGAATACCTTAGCATACGGCCTATAAAGCCTTAGCATAAGTAGCTAATCAAAGTGACCTTAAGTCATATGATATTGTAACACTGACAGACCCCAGTCGTTGGTGGGTGGGATTGAACCTGGGACCTCTGGAGCTAAATGAACATAAGAACGGCCATATTGGGTCAGACCAAAGGTCCATCAAGCCCAATATCCTGTCCTCTGACAGTAGCCAATGGCAGGTGCCCCAAAGGGAATGAACAGACAGGTTATCATCAAGTGATCCATGCCCTGTCACACAATCTCAGATTCTGCCAAACAGAAGCTAGGGATGCCATTCCTGCCATCCTGGCTAATAGCCATTGATGGACCTATCTTCTATGAATCTATCTAGCTCCCTTTTGAACCCCGTTATAGTATTGGCCTTCACAACATGCTCTGGCAAGGAGTTCCAGAGGTTGACAGTGAGTGAAAAAATACTTCCTTGTGTTTGTTTTAAACCTGCTACCTATTAATTTCATTTGGTTGCCCCTTGTTCTTGTATTATGAGAAGGAGTAAATAATACTTCCTTATTTACTTTCTCAATACCACTCATGATTTTATAGACCTTTTAGTCTCTTTTCCAACCTGAAAAGTCCCAGTCTTATTAATCTCTCCTCATACAGAAGCCGTTCTATACCCCTCATCATTTTTGTTGCCCTTTTCTGAACCTTTTCCAATTCCAAGATAATGCATGAGCCTTTACTGCCTGAGCTAAAAGCCATATGGCCATTAGCTAAGGCCGTAGAGCAGACTCATTAATCTCTCTAAGTGGTCTCTGTGCCACTAGATGGGACAGAACACCGCACCCAGGAAGTGTGTGGGTTACAATATCATACAATATAATGCTGTGATAAACAAGTACCATTAAACTGCTGACAGGTAACTGCAAAATATCAGCTGATACTAATTTATGAGAGGAGAACACCCAACATTGTCAGGGTGAGGAAGTGCAGATATGGACAGAGGAGGACAAATATCCTATGAATATTAATGGTGGCCCACAGAACCCTATAATAGGGCTAACCATGGCATGGAAGAAATAGGATCACCACTTGTGGATCACTCTGTCTCACCACTTTTAAGGTCTCCACAAGAGGTGGTGTGAGTATATGGATGCTCAGATGCAGGACATTTTGACCATCTTACATTATCTCTACCTATTTTTCTGGATTGGAGTGTTTGTGCTTTTGCTAACTGTGCTAATCAAAATATTACAAGAATGCCTTTCCTAAGTGTGATCGTCTCTCTTCTGCACACCATGGTCCTCATAATAACTCTGATGTTTCTGGGTCTGGACCTGGGGCAGAACCCTGCCAAACTACAATGTTAATCGGATTATCTAGTTACTGAATATAACTAATACATAATCAATAGATCAAGCATTGCCACACTTACTGAGATCTTATCCGGGTCCCCACAACCCAAAGGCTGCTACTGCCTTAGGCCACTCTTCCCCTGCTTCCTCCAGTTCTTGTAGACGAATTAAGTAATTAATATTTGATAACTGTTCCCCAAAATACTACTTGTACCACTCGTAAAAAGTGCCAGTTCCTTTTCAACCAGTCAGCCAGTACAGCTTTAGGGTGATAGTTTTAAAAAATGCTCAGTGCTGGCCTAATTCTGCTCCTGCTGAATTCGAAGTTTTACCATCAGCTTCACCCGGATAGAGTACAGTAGAAGCTCAGAGTTACAAACAGCAGAGTTACCAACTGACCAGTCAACCACACACCTCATTTGGAACCAGAAGTACGCAATCAGGCAGCAGAGCCAAAAAAAAAAAAAAAAGCAAATACGGTTACAGTACAGTACTGTGTTAAATGTAAACTACTAAAATAAAAAAGGGAAAGTTAAAAAAATTGACAAGGTAAGAAAACTATTTCTGTGCTTGTTTCATTTAAGTTAAGATGGTTAAAAAGCAGTATATTGCTTCTGCACAGTAAAGTTCCAATGCTGTATTAAGTCAATGTTCAGCTGTAAACTTTTGAAAGTTCAACCATAACATTTTGTTCAGAATTATGAACAACCTCCTTTCTCATGGCGTTATAATTCTGAGGTTCTATTGTAATGTCAAAGATGAGTCCTTTCAAAAAATTCTACCATTAAATTTCCATGTATTTCAGGCTGCTTGTGCCATTTGTATAATTCGAAGGCAATATTTCACATATACACAGATAGGCAGGATACATTTCTATAGTATAAAGAGACCTAATACTTATAGGGAAAACATCCTTACATTGGAGAAAGATCATCAAAGCAAAAAGTCTAGCAATTTCCTTTTATGAAAAAACTGTATATATTCTATCAGAGAATGAGATATGTCAGAGTGAAATTCATAAAATGAAATTCAGCGATCATATATGTGAAATATGAGTCTTGATATAAAATTATCATTTACTTAGAAATCAGTACAACAGAAATAAACTGTGGTCATTTACTTTTAATTCATAGCAGAGTTACAGGAGATTTTTGAAACATTACTTACATTATAGTAAATAAAGATTAAAAAATGAAAAAAGTATAATGCATAAAAATACCTTGCAAATCACAGGGCTTGATCCTGTAAATACTCACTCAAGTGAGTATTCTTAATTATGTAAGTAAGCTCATTGAGCAGAATAGAGGGTCTTCATGTAAATAAAGTTACTTGAATGCACAAGTATTTTCAGGATTGGGTCCTTCTTTTGTGTCATGGGAACCATATGCAGATTGTTACATAAACCGATCTAAAACTACAAATGTTTTTTCCCCCTGTAGAAAGCAAAGCCCTGAAAAAAATGCTATAAAATACCAGCAGGGCACAATGTTTTAAAAACTATTATGATGTTCTGTAAAATGAACATGGGTTCTTTTTATTCTGAAACCAGAGATTATTTAAAATGCATTACCCAAAAGGCTATTTGCTATCTTTAGCAGCTTAATGCATTTTAAAGTAACATTCTCCTATTATGAAGTGTAAAACCACAAAATTCAGCATGTATAAGTCTATAACCAAGTGGTACTTTATTAATCAGTGCCATGTTTCACAGAAATCCTATTATCAACAGGCAGGTGTCACATTTGCGTAAATCTCTCATACTACTTAGTGTTCAAAAAGGTCAGTGGCAAATTAGAAGAAGAAATTTTGCTCACTGTTGCCTCCAGGATCTACATCTCAGGTGGTACATGAAGTACATGTGTACATATAATCCCATTGCACTATAAAAATATGCATTTGTGTAATCACCCACAGTGAGGTCAAATTACCTCAATAAATTACACCACTCAGAGTAACAGTGAGGATAAAATGATGACCATAACAAATAGTGAGGCTATCATTATTATTATTCTCACTGTTCCAGCAACATGACCACATAATTCTCATCTCAGCCACATTTTTGTCAAGGCAGATGTTGTAAAAATGATAATCGCAATGACGCATGCCTGCTTTTATTTTAGAGCACACTCCAGCACAAAACAAGATCCACAGTTAAATGTATGAATGACTAAAAGTGGCCAGCCTGCTTTCTCTTTTAAATCTTTAACATTAATATTATCAGTATTATTTTTGTACTTTCACTTCAACTGAAGGTCTCAAAAGCATTTTACCAGTATAGTCATTGAGCAATCCTGTGAGGAAAGTAAGTAGATAATCTTATATCCAAGTTACAGATAGGACAACAGAGACACAGAAGGACAAATTCATCTTTACTTTAACTCCACTAAAGTCACTGGCATTATACAAATGATGAATTTGACCTAGAGTGCTTAATATACCTGGCCAAGGTCATGGCAAAGCTGGAAATTGACCCAAGTCTCCTGACTCCCAGACTTGTAACATTTTCCTTCCTCCCTTTATTTGATCTATAATGAGACTCTGTCAATCCTTTACGAGTCTCTGAAAAAGGAGCATCATTATAGAACACTAGTAGCTGAAATCCCATGCTGTTGCATGGGTGTAATTTGTAAAATTATGCGTGTACAAAAGCGAGAAATGGCTGAGAACTTAAAAATTGGAAGGTAATAGACCACGAATCCCAGGGATGATTGAACCTGGTGATATCCTAAACCAAAAGAGCTCTCAACCATGGTGGTATCTGCTTCCATTGCTTCACTCTGATTCAACAGACATTCTAGGCTTCAGGGTGATTGTCATAAATATAAAGGGAAGGGTAACCACCTTTCTGTATACAGAACTATAAAATTCCTCCTGGCCAGAGGCAAAACCCTTTCACCTGTAAAGGGCTATGAAGCTCGGATAACCTCGCTGGCACCTGACCAAAATTACCAATGAGGAGACAAGATACTTTCAAAGCTGGAGGGGGGAGGAAACAAAGGGTCTGTCTGTGTGATGCTTTTGCCGGGAACAGATCAGGAATGCTCTTCTGAACTTCTGTTAAGTTAGTAAGTAATCTAGCAAGAAATGTGTTAGATTTCCTTTTGTTAAATGGCTGGTAAAATAGGTTGTGCTGAATGGAATGTATATTCCTGTTTTTGTGTCTTTTTGTAACTTAAGGTTTTGCCTGGAGGGATTCTCTATGTTTTGAATCTAATTACCCTGTAAGGTATTTACCATCCTGAGTTTACAGAGGTGAATCTTTTACTCTTTCTTTAATTAGAATTCTTCTTTTAAGAACCTGATTGCTTTTTCACTGTTTTTAAGATCCAAGGGTTTGGATCTGTGTTCACATATGCAAATTGGTGAGGATTTTTATCAAGCCTTCCCCAGATGGGCTCTTTCCCTGTTCTTTGTTTAACACGCCTGGTGGTGGCAGCATAGGGTTCAAGGACAAGGCAAAGTTTGTACCTTGAGGAAGTTTTTAACCTAAGCTGGTAAGAATAAGCTTAGGGGGTCTTTCATGCAGGTCCCCACATCTGTACCCTAGAGTTCAGAGTGGGGAAGGGGGGTGCAGGAGGGGTGCAGGGCATGGCAGGGGGCTCAGGGCAGGGGTGCGGGGTGCAGCAGGAGGCTCAGGGCAGGGGGTCAGGGTGCAGGAGGGGTGTGGGGTGTGACAGGGTGTCGGGGTGCAGGAGCAGTGCGGCAGGGGACTCAGGGCAGGCGGTCGAGGTGCAGGGTGCAGCAGGGGGTTCAACTGCAGGAGGGGTTCGGGGGGCAGGCTCCAGCCAAGCACACACCGGGGGCAGAGCAGGCTCCCCACCTGCCTGCCCTGCCCCCGCGCCACTCCGGGAAGCGGCTGGAACCTGGCGGGGGGGGGCACAGGGGTCTGTGTGTTGCCCTGGCCGCACCTCCAGGCACCGCCCCCCACAGCTCCCATTGGCTGGGAACGGGAATCACGGCCAATGGGAGCTTCGGGGGGAGGTACCTGGAGGCACGGCCAGGGCAACACACAGACACCCGTGCCCCTCCTGCCCCCGCAGGTCCCAGAAGCTTCCTGGAGCGGTGTGCGGACAGGGCAGGCAGGTGGAGAGCCTGCCCTGCTCCGGTGCGGGCCAGGCCGGAGCCGCTCTAGGTAAATGCTGGGATGCGGTGTGTGTGTGTGTGTGGGGGGAGCACAGGAAGCTGGTGGGCTGCAGAAAATAACCGCGCGGGCCACGTGTTTGAGATCCCTGCTATAGACTGTAAGCAAGTCACCCCTTAATCTTTCATTGTTAGGCTAAATAGATTGATCTTCTTGAGTCTATCAGGCATGTTTTCTAATCCTTTCATCATTGTTGTGGCTCTCCTTTGAACCCTGTCCAATTTATCAACATCCTTCTTGAATCAGAAGTGGACACAGCAGTCTCCTAGCAGTTGCACAGTGCCAAATACAGAGGTAAAATAACCTCCATACTCCTATTCAAGGGTCCCCTCTTTATGCATCCCAGGTGCGCATTATTAGTTCTTTTGGTCCACAGTGTCACATTGGGAGCTCATGTTCAGTTGATTATCCACCATGACTTCCAAATGCTTTCAGAGTCAATGCCTCCCAGAATAGAGTCCCCCATAGTCTAAGTATGGCCTACAGTCTTTGTTCCTAGATGTATACATTGAGCTCATGGGCCAGCTATGCAGCCTGTACACACAGAACAAACAAACAAGCAGTCAAACAAACAACCCACAGACAGATCAAATGTGCCACTCACCAAGTCCTGCTACCTCCAAGCGCAGAGTCTGTCACTGGAGCTACTCCATTCAAAACTCCCCTGTTACTTGCCTCTATTCATAGCACTCAAGTTTGCCTAGCAAGTGACTTTTTATAGCAAATCTTTCCTGTTTAGCTCTGCCCCTCATCACTAGGGAGCGATTAATCACTCAGACTTCAAACAGCTGGGCTGATCAAAGCTCCAAGGACTAGCAGCCACACCATCAGAGGCCCGTTCACTTGCACATCTACCAATGTGATATATGCCATCATGTGCCAGCAATGCCCCTCTGCCATGTACATTGGCCAAACCGGACAGTCTCCACGCAAAAGAATAAATGGACACAAATCTGACATCAGGAATTATAACATTCAAAGACCAGTAGGAGAACATTTCATTCTCCTTGGACACTCAATAACAGACTTTAAAGTGGCAATTCTTCTACAAAAACCCTTCAAAAACAGACTCCAACAAGAAACTGGAGATTAATTTGCAAAACCGGACACCATTAAATTAGGCCTGAATAAAGACTGGGAGTGGATGAGTCACTACAAAAACTAATTGCCCCCTGCTGATACTCACACCTTCTTGTCAACTGTTTGAAATGAGCCACCTTGTTTACATTGGCCTCATAAGCACTACAAAAGTGATTTCCACCCCTTCTTGTCAACTGTTGAGAGTAGCCCACTTCCACCTTAGTTGAGGTGGCTTGTTAGCACTGACCCCCCACTTGGTAAAGCAACTCCCATCTTTTAATTTGCTGTGTATTTATACCTCCCTATTGTATGTTCCACTCCATGCATCTGATGAAGTGGGTTTTAGCCCATGAAAGCTTATGCCCAAATAAATTTGTTAGTCTCTAAGGTGCCACAAGGCCTCCTCGTTGTTTTTGCTGATACTGACTAACATGGCTACCACTCCGAAACCTATGTTTTCTCTATTTTCCCCTTCTTTCTGTAATCACATTCTCTAGTTTGCTACTCACCATCTTCCTTGTTCCTTTCCATCCCGTCCTTGCTTCCTGCACTCTCCTCTCCTACCCAACACTATACTCCCCCCCACCCCAACAGTGATCACATTAGATGCTAATTGCAGTTCCAGGGCCTGATTCTCTCCTCCATTGTATCTTATGCAGTTTTTTTCATCTGTGCAAAGTGGGTATAAAATGCTACTATTCTGATCTGGTAGCATTTGACTTTCATTTTGCCCAGCGTACAAGGAGCTAGCATCTAAAACTAACTACACGTACCGGGAAAGTAGCCTATGGGGAAGAGGTGGAAGATGGAGAGTAGTGAGACGGGGAAGGAGAAGGTAGAAGCTTGGAAGTGGAAGAGATGCATGCAGCAACGGCAAGAATGGTGAGCAGCAAATGGGATGTAATTGGGAAAAAAGAGGAGAAGAAAGAAAAATGGAAGAAAAGATCAAAGGTAACAAGAAGAGAAGAATATTAGAGAAGAATAAAGAGAGACAGACAAACAAATACATTCCCAGAGAAGAAAGTAACTCTTGTCAATCAAGAAGAAACAATGTCTCAAGAGAAGCCATTACAGCATGCTAGAAGAATATGCTCGTATCTGACGTCCAGTGCTTGCAGCAGCATTCTTGAGGTCTGTTGTGAGAAATGCTGTTTGTAATCCCTGATGCTACAGAATGCCAAGGTGTCCCAGGGGCTAACGATTGTATGAAGTCAGATCAGGATTGGGTGTCCTGATTGTAACCCCACACCAAAAAAATACGTCTGCCTCTAATAAAGGGTTGTCTGCAGCCAGGATTTGATATCATCATCTCTGGAAGTATTATTAATTTTTTATGTTCCCTTTGGAAAGTTGAAGAGCCGCACGGGGAAGTCTTTTCTCAGCTGTTAGTTTTTTTCCAAGACTGATTTTAAAATTAATCCCTGTGTCTATGAATTCTTTTCTTTTGAAGGAAATATCAAAAAGGGAAAAAATACCCTCTAATCTAAATTGTTCTTCATCAATTGTTACTGTGCTTATTCAAATTATTTTTTCTACACACCTTATGTATATACAAAGTTTGTTTTTCCATCTATTTAAGACTGCAAATGGCAATTGTTTCTATTTAACCCTCTAGTATGAATTATTATTTATATTACAGTAGAGCATAGAGGCACCGATAGAGATTGGAGCCAAACCGTACTAAGCACCATACAAGCACACAATGATGGAAAGCTCCTGATCTGAAGAGCTTAAAATCTAAATAAACAAGATGGACAAAATGACTTGCTCAAGACCACAGCGGAGGGCAAAAGCAGAGCTTGGAATAAAATACAAGGCTCTTAACCCACAGTCCAATGCCCTATCCACTAAATCATGTGGCTTCTTCAATTCTCTGTAGGTTTCACTGTGGCTATGGTACAAAACAAACAAGCTTTCATTTTCTGTGCTCATCAATATGGAGTCCTGCACCAGTGACTCTTAATTAAGCACACACTGGAATAAAACCAACATATTCTAGAACATTTATAATTCTGAATCTAGCCAATGCAGTGATACCATATACCAATATACTGTATATATGCCAGGATCTCTCATCAAGATGTCACATAAATGAATGGTAGCAGGTGCAGACATGACCTATTTGTAGAGCTAGGTTTTAGTTGGAGAAGCCACAACTGTGTCTGTGTGAGATGAAACGAACGATCTGATCTCAAAGGTATGTAATGTAACCCCAATGTAATTTCAACATATTTACCAAGCACTCAAACTCTCATTCTTCCTCCTGTCCATCAATCCCATTTGATTTGCATTTAAAATTTACTTTGTAGGCTTAGAAAAGCAGGGACCATGTCTTTCTTCTTTATGAAGAATTCAGCAAATCGTTGAGTGTTATAAGGTAAATATAATAATAATATAATAATAATGACAAGATCCAGAATGCACTCCAAGATCACTTTTTAATAATTACTCAGGCTGTCTTTCAGATCATGAGAACTGAGGAAAGTAACAAAAGCAGACAATTCAAATGAATAAGAAGTTAACGTAATGCTTTTAAAAATAAGGATAGCTGTATGGATAAATAGGAAAAAAATTAAGATGTTATAAAATCAGTTAGGAAACTACTTGGAAAAATGTATTCTATAGCTAGTAAGTCTGTCTGAGAAGACACTCCCCTCATAGTAGGCTAACAAAGGACATGGGAACAGCAGTACTATATATGTTCAAGTAAAGATAAGCCCAAGCTCTACATTTTGGATCTGGTTGTAAAATTCCTCAAAGTTCAGAGATATTGGACTCAGAGTTTTGGTCCAGATAAATTCCAGAGGCGTGTGTAAAATAGACAGTCATGAAAGCAGCGTAGACATCTCTGAACTATCATGGTGTATGTTGGTTATTATTGTGGTGATGGGAAATCTAGTAACTGTTACCGGTACATTCTTTTTTGCGTATTTTATTCCACAAGGGCCACTTATGGTTTTCTTGTCATCCTGCTGATGCCATCCAAAGGTGGAGGTCCACTTCCCTGTAACTTCTCACACCATCTGATTTCTCCTTTTACTTTGTTCCATGTGACTAGTTGGGCTGGTGAATATCTGGCTTAAGGCAGTGAGCAATTCTGCATGACTATTTTCCTTATGCCTGTATTTATTTAACGCACTTTCCAGAGCGAGCAATGGGCATAGCCATGGATTCACCCACATGGTGAATTTCAGCAGGGGCCAAGAATGAGCTTAATTGTTTTAGGACTGCACCAGCCCTAACTGTTTGTTTTGCTGCAGAGTGTCTCTGATGGCTACTGTGAAGTGAGCATATCTTAGGATGGAGTCTACCATATATTACATCTCTGACTTAGGCACCATTACCTACCATAGACCATGGTGAGATAAGATTATCTTCTTTCGGCTTTGAGATGCCACATTCAGACCTGCCCAACTACAGCTAATCATACTCCTTTTATACCATCATAGACTATATGGGGCGGGGGGGGGGGCATGTCTCATCATGCATGCTTCACAAGTTACACCTAAATATTACCCAAATCTGGCTTACATGCCTGTCAGACAAACACAGGGTTTGGGCCATATAATAATATAGATTCCTTGTGTTTAATGTATGGTAATCTACTGTGATTTAATTTCTGTAAATCCTTCAATTATCCCAGGGAAGTGATACTTCCTGCAGCTTGTTCCAATTTTGTGTCTATTTTCAGCAGAGGTTTGATCTTTCAAGAAGCCATTGCTATGAAGCAGCTGCGGTTCAGTGATGTTGTACATGAGTACTCTTCTCTTTTGGGGATGGAAATTGATCTTACTCATCTTACCATGAGAAAATTAAGAGCATTTTGTCCCACAGGTGTCCACTGGCTAAAACAACAGAGGATATGTGGCAAAGATTGTTTAGGGCATTACATGTAGCAGCATTAGCAGAATCAACCTAAGACCATTAAGGCATTCTCTCTGGGCTCCAAGAACTCAGCCTCTTTTTATCACCAGTATGCTATGGGTGAAATTCACTCAGCACGGCTAAGAGCAGGGGGACAAAATCTACTCTTCAAAGAGCTGGTGCATAAGAAAATAAGAACGGCCATACTGGGTGAGACCAATGGTCCATCTAGCCTAGTATGCGGTCTTCTGACAGTGGCTGGTGCCAGATGCTTTAGTGGGAATGAACAGAACAGAGCAATTTTTGAGTGTCCACTCCCAGCTTCTGGCAGTCAGAGGTTTAGAGACACCCAGAGCATGGGGTTGTGTCCCTGACCATATTGGCTAATAGCCATTGATAGACGTATCCTCCATGAACTTATCTAATTATTTTTCAACCAACTTATACTTTTGGCCTTCATAACATCCCCTGGCAACAAGTTCCACAGATTGACTGTGTGTTGTGTGAAGAAGTACTTCCTTATGTTTGTTTTAAACTTGCTGCCTATTAATATAATTGGGTGAAAAAGCACAAGAACAAATCCGCACAGACACACCCCTAGAAACCTGAGCAGGGGTATTCTATCTGCTACCCAAGATCCATAAACCTGGAAATCCTGGATGCTCCATTATCTCAGGCATTGGCACCCTGACAGCAGAATTGTCTGGCTATGTAGACTCCCTCCTCAGGCCCTACGCTACCAGCACTCCCAGCTATCTTCGAGACACCACTGACTTCCTGAGGAAACTACAATCCATCGGTGATCTTCCTGAAAACACCATCCTGGTCACTATGGATGTAGAAGCCCTCTACACTAACAATCCACACAAAGATGGACTACAAGCCATCAGGAACAGTATCCCCAATAATCTCATGGCAAACTTGGTGGCTGAACTTGGTGACTTTGTCCTCACCCATAACTATTTCACATTTGGAGACAATGTATACATTCAAATCAGCAGCACTGCTATGGGTACCCACATGGCCCCAAAGTATGCCAACATTTTTATGGCTGACTTAGAACAACGCTTCCTCAGCTCTCGTCCCCTAACGCCCCTACTCTACTTGCGCTATATTGATGACATCTTCATCATCTGGACCCATGGAAAAGAAGCCCTTTGTGAGGAATTCCACCATGATTTCAACAATTTCCATCCCACCATCAACCTCAGCCTGGAGCAGTCCACACAAGAGATCCACTTCCTGGACACTACGGTGCTAATAAGCGATGGTCACATAAACACCACCCTATACCGGAAACCTACTGACTGCTATACTTACCTACATGCCTCCAGCTTTCATCCAGACCACACCACACAATCGATTGTCTACAGCCAACTCTACGATACAACCGCATTTGCTCCAACCTCTCAGACAGAGACAAACACCTACAAGATCTCTATCAAGCATTCTTACAACTACAATACCCACCTGCTGAAGTGAAGAAGCAGATTGACAGAGCCAGAAGGGTACCCAGAAGTTACCTACTACAGGACAGGCCCAGCAAAGAAAATAACAGAGCGCCACTAGCCATCCCCTTCAGCCCCCAACTAAAACCTCTCCAGCGCATCATCAAGTATCTACAACCTATTCTGAAGGACGACCCATCAATCTCACAGATCTTGGGAGACAGGCGAGTCCTTGCTTACAGACAGCCCCCCCCCCGAAGCAAATACTCACCAGCAACCACACAACAAAAACACTAACCCAGGAACCTATCCTTGCAACAAAGCCCGTTGTCAATTGTGTCCACATTTCCACTGCTGGAAATGGCCGACCTTGATTATCGCTACAAAAGATTTTTTTCTCTCATGCTTGTAATAGCTCACCTTACCTGATCACTCTCATTACAGTGTGTATGGTAACACTGATTATTTCATATTCTCTGTGTATATAAAATCTCCCCCCCCCCGTATTTTCCACTGCATGCATCCGATGAAGTGAGCTGTAGCTCATGAAAGCTTATGCTCAAATAAATTTGTTAGTCTCTAAGGTGCCACAAGTCCTCCTTTTCTTTTTGCAGATACAGACTACCACGGCTGCTACTCTGAAATCTGGTTATTGTGTTACATAAAGGGGTAAATAACACTTCCTTATTCATTCTTTCTATACCATTATAAACTTCTATCACATCCCCCTTGGTTGTCTCTCTTCCAAGCTGAACAGTCCTTGTCTTTTTAATCTCTCCTCGTATGGAAGTTGTTCCATGCCCCTAATCATTTGTGTTGCCCTTCTTTGTACGTTTTTCCAATTCTAAAATATCTTTTTTTGCGCTGGGGTGATCTGAACTGCAGTGTTCAAGGTCTGGATGTACCATGGATTTATATAGTGTCATTATGATATTTTCTGTCTTTCACTTTTACAGTGGTTCCTAACATTGTTTGCCACTGCACACTAAACAGATGTTTTCAGAGAACTATCCACAATACCTCCAATATCTCGAGTGTCAACAACTAATTTAGATTTCATCATTTTGTATGTAGAGTTGGGATTACGTTTTCCAACATGCATTACTTTGCATTTATCCACAATGAATTTCATCTGCCATTGTGTTGCCCAGTCACCCAACTGGGAGAGATTCTTTTGAAACTCTTCACAGTCTGCTTTGGACTTAACTATCTTGAGTAATTTTGTATTGTCTGCAAACTTTGTACAGGTTGCAGGACTGAATTGAACTGAACTCCTCTGTGGTTGCTACTCTAGCCCAGGGGTGGACAATCTGAGAAGGAGCCAGAATTTACCAATGTACATTGCCAAGGAGCCACAGTAATATGTCAGCAGCCCCCCATCAGCTCCCTGCCGCTCCCAGCACCTCCCACCAACCAGCAGCCCTGCCGATCAGTGCCCCGCACCTAGTGATCAGCTGTTTCATGGCGTGCAGAAGGCGGGGAGGGGGGGAAGAGGAGAGGGTAGAGGAGCGAGGCTACAGGAGGCTCAGAGGAGGGGGTTGGGAAGGGGTGGAGTGGAGTGGGGGCAGGGCCTGTGGCAGAGCCAGGGGTTGAGCAGTGAGCACCCCCCGGCACATTGGAAAGTTGGCGCCTGTAGCTCCAGCCCCAGAGTCGGTGCCTATACAAGGAGCCGCGTATTAACTTCTCAAGAGCCGCATGTGTCTCGGGAGCCACAGGTTGGCCAACCCTGCTCTCGCCCCTCAGATGGGATAGAAAGCATGGCCCTTGTGCACCCCCAATGAGGGTAATTTTAGCAATCAGAAGCACTTAACCGTGGACCAACTGGCTACACATTTCCCCCCATACACTACAAAACACTCCTCCATAGTGTCCTATACAGTGCTGGCATGGAGTCCGGCTCTGGCACTTGCAGGAGATGCAGTGTTCTTATATGTCCATATGTGCCCAGGCACTGTGCATAGACACCATGGCAATTCGACTGCCTTGGGGCATTCTGTGGCACTTGTGCTGAAGGGTAAATTTCACGAAGTAAGAAGATACCTTTTTATTTATGACTCAAGTTTTAATGTTCTCTTTTTAATTTTCTCTCTGTGGTTAAAAGGAGAAGAGTCTCTCTGCCCTGTACCTAAAATTTGTTCCCAGCTATGCAGTCAGACAAACCCCATCAAAATAATGTTATGCATCATCATAAATCTAGAATTATTTTTCATAAATATCATGCAGCTAATGCACCTGTGGTATTTTTCACAAAACTAATGTGGCTCCCTTACTTTGTAACAAACCCTGATATCTGGAATTTGCACTATGACCAAACTGTGAAGTTTGTCAACTTTGCCCATGATTCTTAGGAACCACAAGTCATTTTGTTCTGCAGAGGACATTTACTACACTGGACATTTCTGTTTTTATCCTCTCTCATTTCTTAGATAGGAACATCCTACAAAGAGGTGTAAATTAATATTTGCTGATCATTGAGAAATAGCTTTCATGTTTGGATTTACAGTCATTCCCCCTTGCATGAGGGAAGTGAACCTTTGCACCAGTGGAGACAGAGTACAGAATTTCATGTTTTTATTTCTGAAGCATTTAGTACAAAGGGGTATTTCATACTCACCTGCAGAAAACCCCATTGGAGGAATTAAAGTGTCTAAGTAACTTTGTAAGAAGAGCTGGCCGGGGAGTTATTTTTTACCTACATACAAATCTGATGAAAATGAAATTTTCTTCAAAATTTTCTTTGACATTTTTTGTTTTTGTTGAAAAAGCAAAAACCTGAAAACTTAAACATATTTGGTTTTCAGTTTTTTGACGAAATCCCCAAAATTATAGACAGTTTTTTCCCCACCAAAATTTCTGTTATGTTGTAAAAACATTTTCCACCAAAACTATTTGGTCAGCAAATTTTCAGCCTGCTCTAACTGTGAGGTAAACCTAATGGAGTTTTCAGTCAATGCTTAGGGGAAAGCATTTGGGGAAAGGGGGACATGGAGGGGTGAGGAATTCAACCTCCCAACCCAGCAGGCAATGGCAGTTGAGGGAAAGAAACTTTACTTGCACAGAAGGCTGGTTCCTCAGTGCTGCTCTTTGGACTCCCATCCCTCTAGGAGCATGGCTCCTTCATTTGCTGTGCTTCCACTGGCCACTCTCCACATTTCTGTGCAAAACTCCTCTCACTGAGGGAAAAGTAGGACCAGAGTGTAAATTAATGCTGTTTCTAGAAGAAAAGGATATCCTACCACCTCTGGAGAACATGACATGAGTTCTTCTGACCCCTGGATCCGCTCCAGAACTTCTCTACTTGAGTCCAGCTCTGCCCCCTGAAATCTCACTGAGCCCCAGACCTGTTAAGCTGGTGTGGAGGAGCTTCTGCTGGCTTGTACAGGAAGGGGAAGATGCAGCCACTACTCCTATTCTCTGTGCTCAGAGGAAAGGTTCTGCTGGTCCTAGTTCTTCCTTACTTATGTTGTTGGAAGACTGCAAAGAGCCCAACAGTATCACAGATACAGATTGCCAGAGATGAGGTACCTGATTCTGCTGTACATTCAGTGAGGGGTGAGGAATTACCTTGTACATTGGATGAGCATTATCAGGCCCAGATTTGTAGCTCAGAGACTTTAAGGCCAGAAGGGACCATCAAGATCATCTAGTCTGATGTCCTGCACATTGTAGGCCCCAGAACCTCACCCACCCACTCCTGTCATAGACCCATAACCTCTGGCTGAGTTACTGAAGTCCTCAAATCATGGTTTAAAGACTTCAAGCTACAGAGAATCCACCATTTACACTAGTTTAAATCTACAAGTGATCTGTACCCCATCCTGCAGAGGAAGGCGAAAAACCCCCAAGGTCTTTGCCAATCTGACACAGGGGAAAATTCCTTCCTGATCCTAAGTATGGTGATAAGTTACACCCTGAGCATGTGGGCAAGACTCACCAGCCAGACACCTGGTAAAGAACTCTATGTAGTAACTCAGAGCCCTTCCCATCTAGTGTCCCATCACTGGCTACTGGAGATATTTGCTTCTAGCAGTTGCAGGTCAGCTGCATGCCATTGTAGGCAGTGTCATCATGCTATCCCCTCCGTAAACTTATAAAGCTCAATCTTAAAGCCAGTGCTTGGAAGGCTGTTCCAGAATTTCACTCCTCTGATGGTTAGAAACCTTCTTTTAATTTCAATCCTAAACTTATTGATGGCCAGTTTATATCCATATGTTCTTGTGTCAACAATGGCACTTAACTTAAATAAGCTCCCCATCCCTGGTATTTATCTCTCTGATGCATTTATAGAGTGCAATCTTATCTCCCCTCAGCATTCTTTTGCTTATGCTAAACAAGCCAAGCTCTTTGAGTCTCCTCCCATAAGGTAAGTTTTTCCATTCCTCTGAGCATCCGAGTAGCCCTTCTCTGCCTGTTCCAATTTGAATTAATGTTTCGTAAACATAGGAGACCAGAAATGCACACAATATTCCAGATGAGGTCTCACCAGTGCCTTGTATAATGGTACTAACACTTCCCTGTCTCTATTGGAAATACCTCGCCTGATGCATCCTAGGATTGCATTAGCCTTTTTCACAGTCACATCACATTGGTGGCTTATCTTGTGATCAACCAGTACACCCAGGTCTTTTTCCTCCTCTGTTGCTTCCAACTGATAAGTCCCCAGCTTAGAGCAAAAAATCTTGTTGTTAGTCCCTAAGTGACCTTGCACTTTGCACTATTAAATTTCATCCCATTTCTGTTACTCCAGTTTTCAACTGTTTTCATGGAGTAGAATATTGTAGGTGTCTGCCTGAAAACAGGGCCTGCAGATCTCATATATTAGTGATTGAGAATTTAATGATTTGTGCACTTACATTGGGTCTATCCGATGCTTTTTTATAGACCCACCTACTACTCAGATACTACAGTGATGGGGACCAGATTGAAAAGGTACAACTCCTACCACTGCAGTACATTGTCCCTAGTTCTTACTTAGCTGTGCAGCGAAATAATAGGAAGTGAGCCTTTCCCTCCCCCAACCCCTTCACTTCTCCGCTTGGCCAAATAAGGGCTGCTCAGATTATGGTTCTAGCTGAAATGGTGGTGGGGGAGAGCTAGGGCTGCTTACCTGATATTCTCCTCAGAGAGGGGACAAAGCCAAGCCTCACCCTCATGCCTGACCATGGCTGAGTTCAACGTGCAGTATACCCACCTTTGCTGACATGGAAAGGTGTAAAATAACTTCCTCCTCTTTGAAGGAAAGAGGAAACAAGGGTGCAGTTATCACTCTGAGGCACAAGTCCTTCCTGCATTTCCTCACAGCTGGCACAGCTACATGATGCTTCTTACTCCTGGACTGAACTTAATGATCTCGTGTGTGCAGGGACTTAAGAGTGAGTGAGAATCAATCACAGGAACACTGCTCAATTCAAGAAGCATGGAGGAAAAGGAACCAGGAAGTGTAGGAGCTTCCAGATCCTTCTGAAATCCTCAATGGGGGGAGGAGAGGGAGAGAAAGAGAATGATCTGCTACCCTTTAGCTGTTACCACTTGAGAAAGAGGTCTTGGAGTCATAGTTCTCTGAAAACTCAGTGTGCAGCAGCAGTTAAAAAAGAAAACACCATGTTGGGACTCATTAGAAAAGGGATAGATAATAGACAGAAAATATCTTTTTGCCTCTATCTAAATCCATGGTATGCCCACATCTTGAATACTGCATGCAATCTGGTCACCCCATCT
Organism: Lepidochelys kempii; assembly: GCF_965140285.1. NCBI lineage: Eukaryota > Metazoa > Chordata > Testudines > Cheloniidae > Lepidochelys > Lepidochelys kempii. The sequence continues at coordinate 96,484,834 of NC_136380.1, read as the reverse complement.
CAAAAAAGATATATTGGAATTGGAATAAGTTCAGAAAAGGGCAACACAAATGTTTAGGGGTATGGAACAGTTTCCAGATGAGAAGAAATTAATATGACTGGGACTTTCCAGCTTGGAAAAGAGACAGCTAAGGAGGGATATGATGGACATCTATAAAATCATGACTGGTGTGTAGAAAGTAAATAAGGAAGTGTTATTTACTCCTTCTCATAACAAAAGAACCAAGGGTGACCAAATGAAATTATTAGGCAGAAGATTTAAAACAAACAAAAGCACAATCAGCCTGTGAAACTCTTTGCCAGAGGATGTTGCAAAGGCCAAGACTATAACAGGGTTTTAAAATGGACTAAATAAGTTAATGAAGGATAGGTCCATCAATGGCTATTAGCCAGGATGGGCAAGGATGCAAAGCCATGTTCTGAAGTGCCCCTAGCTTGCCAGAAGCTGGCAATAGGCAACAGGGGATGGATCACTTGATGTTTATTTGTTCTGTTCATTCCCTCAGAAGCACCTGGCATTGGCCAAAGTCGGAAGACAGGATACTGGGCTAGATGGACCTTTGGTCTGACTCAGTATATACCCCATGGAGAAGCATGTGGGAGGAAGCATGGTAGCTCCCCCCCAACACTGAGGGACAGAGAAAGAGTGGAATTAGGAAGGACCTCCCTTCTCAACAACTCAGTGCAATGGTGTTGCAATTTAGTGAGACCCAGATTCTGACAAAAAGCTTCCAAACAATTATATTGCTGGGCCTATAGCAATTGGAATGATGCACCTTTGTTATACAGCGTGTAACAAAATAGAAAATGAGAATACCGCAGTCTGTGTGTGGTCCTATGTGTGTGCAGTACACAGAAACAACTCCATTTGCAGTTATGGGGCTCTCAGACTTGTCACTAATCTATAGACTTTTCTGTCCACTCAATCCTGGGGCACAACTGCTTATTACTTTTCTGTTTTTCAGGTGCCTAAATAAAACCCAGCAGAGCCAAAGCATTTTGTGGGCATCACAAAATGGGGAAGAGATGGCCAGCCCTCTGTGGAGATAGAGGTGGTTAGGGACTATTTAGAAAAGCTGGACGTGCACAAGTCCATGGGGCCGGACGAGTTGCATCCGAGAGTGCTGAAGGAATTGGCGGCTGTGATTGCAGAGCCATTGGCCACTATCTTTGAAAACTCGTGGCGAACGGGGGAAGTCCCGGATGACTGGAAAAAGGCTAATGTAGTGCCAATCTTTAAAAAAGGGAAGAAGGAGGATCCTGGGAACTACAGGCCAGTCAGCCTCACCTCAGTCCCTGGAAAAATCATGGAGCAGGTCCTCAAAGAATCAATCCTGAAGCACTTGCATGAGAGGAAAGTGATCAGGAACAGCCAGCATGGATTCACCAAGGGAAGGTCATGCCTGACTAATCTAATCGCCTTTTATGATGAGATTACTGGTTCTGTGGATGAAGGGAAAGCAGTGGATGTATTGTTTCTTGACTTTAGCAAAGCTTTTGACACGGTCTCCCACAGTATTCTTGTCAGCAAGTTAAGGAAGTATGGGCTGGATGAATGCACTATAAGGTGGGTAGAAAGCTGGCTAGATTGTCGGGCTCAACGGGTAGTGATCAATGGCTCCATGTCTAGTTGGCAGCTGGTATCAAGTGGAGTGCCCCAAGGGTCGGTCCTGGGGCCGGTTTTATTCAATATCTTCATAAATGATCTGGAGGATGGTGTGGATTGCACTCTCAGCAAATTTGCGGATGATACTAAACTGGGAGGAGTGGTAGATACGCTGGAGGGGAGGGATAGGATACAGAAGGACCTAGACAAATTGGAGGATTGGGCCAAAAGAAATCTGATGAGGTTCAATAAGGATAAGTGCAGGGTCCTGCACTTAGGATGGAAGAATCCAATGCACCGCTACAGACTAGGGACCGAATGGCTAGGCAGCAGTTCTGCGGAAAAGGACCTAGGGGTGACAGTGGACGAGAAGCTGGATATGAGTCAGCAGTGTGCCCTTGTTGCCAAGAAGGCCAATGGCATTTTGGGATGTATAAGTAGGGGCATAGCGAGCAGATCGAGGGACGTGATCATTCCCCTCTATTCGACATTGGTGAGGCCTCATCTGGAGTACTGTGTCCAGTTTTGGGCCCCACACTACAAGAAGGATGTGGATAAATTGGAGAGAGTCCAGCGAAGGGCAACAAAAATGCTTAGGGATCTAGAACACATGACTTATGAGGAGAGGCTGAGGGAGCTGGGATTGTTTAGCCTGCAGAATAGAAGAATGAGGGGGGATTTGATAGCTGCTTTCAACTACCTGAAAGGGGGTTCCAAAGAGGATGGCTCTAGACTGTTCTCAATGGTAGCAGATGACAGAACGAGGAGTAATGGTCTCAAGTTGCAGTGGGGGAGGTTTAGATTGGATATTAGGAAAAACTTTTTCACTAAGAGGGTGGTGAAACACTGGAATGCGTTACCTAGGGAGGTGGTAGAATCTCCTTCCTTAGAGGTTTTTAAGGTCAGGCTTGACAAAGCCCTGGCTGGGATGATTTAACTGGGAATTGGTCCTGCTTCAAGCAGGGGGTTGGACTAGATGACCTTCAGGGGTCCCTTCCAACCCTGATATTCTATGATTCTATGATTAAAGCAACCATTTCAGTTTATTATATGGCAAGGGTATTCTAGTCACTTGAGCCCTTTAAGCACCAGCCTCAGCAGTAGTTATCTATTTTTTAAAGGGAATATAGGAGTCAGACAATCGAAAAACACCACACTGACATTCAGCCAAAGTTTCGGGGTGAGGGGGGTAAGGGGGGGAAACCAGTGTAGGAAACTTTCTTCACAGTGAAGGGAAACAACCTGCAGGTAATTCAGAGGTGTGACAATGTCACCCTTCAGACCCAACTCCAACCTTTTAGATTTCAGTCTCCTGTTGAGATATGATATGGTTCACTACAGTTGTTAATCCCCACTCCTTTTCTCCAGGCTGCTCTCCCATCTTGACAAAATCCTTAATTGAGATCAGTCAGCTGCAAAATCTGAAGTGCAACTACTTCCAAACTACTTCTAATACACAGGAAAACCAGACTGCATGATAAGGAATGCTGAAATACTGATCAGTGTTAGAAACACAAACTGCTACTCTATTTATATACCCTATTTGTGTGTATGTATAGATGCATGTACATATCTATCTAGCTCTATATATTTATTTGTTATTTACATATAAATACATATCTTGTCATTTTTCTCCATTAATCAACGGCATGCTTTTAACAAAATATGTCAGATTTATAAAAGTAAATTTGCAGGTAAATTATAATGGGCTATAAACTTATTTAGAAAGTTAAGTGTATTTGATATTTGGACATATTGTCAGGGAAGAGTGAAATTAGAAATGTGAAAGTCATGAATGGGATTTTTAACATTTCATCTGTCTGACAAGGATTTTTTTTTAATCTGTACTTTTCCGATCAAATATGTATTGGCATTATTACTAGTAATGCCACCTGGGAAGAAATCAAATGCTCACCCAAACTGAGATCACCTGAAACAAAATACAATAATTTACAATATAATAATGATATTGCAGAAAACAAAAACAAACAAGCAATCACATGCATTTCTCAACTGGGTTTTTGTAATTTGGGTGAATGTGTGTGTATGGGAGTGCCAGTAAATCTCTGCTTTACGTCTGTCTAAACACAGAAAATTTGTTTAAATAAGAGATTTTTGCTTCTACATGTTTTCTCAGTCTATTAACTGTTGCAAAAAATAGTTACCTAAGACCATGGTGGTCTAGGTGCCAGCATTAGGAATTTCTGAAACTTGGTGCTTTCATTTTAGAGGATTGTAGGACATTTTTTTCCCAGTTTTGATCCATGGATTCCCTTTTCAGATGGGACCAAGTCAAAGCAAAACTGTTTCACAGTTGAAATCCTGGAAACAGGTACATTTTTTTATTATATCCATGAAAAGCCACAAATATGTAGGTTTACTTAAAAGTAGGCCTACCTTAACTTGAAACATTTGTGCAATAAAAACCTAGCCCAGTTGAAGTCACTGGGAATTTTGCCACTGACTTCAATAGAGCCGGGATTTTACCATGAACTTTAGCAAACAAAATTCATAAGTCGGCAAGTTTTACATTTTATACAGCTCGGGTTATTTTGTCACAAACCATTGTGACTACACTGCAAATTTAATAGGAGAAGAAGGCAGGTTGTAAGGTAGAAAGTCCGGTTTGAACAAAAATATCTTTGATAAATAAAAACCATAAGAATGAAAATTATGGAAGATGTGAAATATCAATTGATCAATAGGCATATCTATAATAGGGTTGTACAAAATATGTGCAATGGAATTCATAAAAGATTAAAAGTTGAGGATTTCACATTCCATTCTGGAGTACTTGTGGCACCGGGAGGAGGTATTGTTTCATGGTCTCTGTGTATATAATGTCTTCTGCAGTTTCCACAGTATGCATCCGATGAAGTGAGCTGTAGCTCACGAAAGCTCATGCTCAAATAAATTGGTTCGTCTCTAAGGTGCCACAAGTACTCCTTTTCTTTTTGCGAATACAGACTAACACGGCTGTTACTCTGAAACATTCCATTCTGATTTACCAAAATTGGTCCAATTTCATGAAAGACCTGTGTTATTTTACACTTATTTGCAATGACAATAGGAAGCTGTGAAAATTGTCAAAACTTGGAAAAGAAAATTCTACAGACAGAAAGTGAAACCGTTCACAGATTTTGGTTTATGTTAACCTTGGATAAGCCTGCAAGCAATACCCAGGCTCTGAGCAACATGGATACACTTCTACTCTTAAATGGAAATAAGATTTCTAAATACAGAATGCTGCAAGTACTATTGGTACGTCTTTGCCATAAATCTGACAAATTGTATTTGAGTATTTTTTAACATAGAACAGATAACATTCAATAGAGTCTTATCTTGAGATATTCAGTAATTAATAATGAACTGTAATTGTATTATGAAATAACAGTGAATTAGTATGTTAATTTCATGAGCAGTTAAACTTTACGTTTCTTTTCTATAATTTATTTTAATACTGTGTTAATATAATTAGTTTTAATACTTTATTAATTTCTTTTTTCCTTTATCCTTTTATTGTGTTAGCTATATAGTGATTTCACAATTGAAAACCAATTGATTAGTTATAAGAAAAAAAGGTGGAATTATTTTACTCTAATGATATAACACTCTTCTGCCTTTCATTGATGGGAAACAATTCTAGTTTTGTTATAGATCCTTCATATTTATAACTGAAGTACAATGGCTGCTAATTAGATTACTGCAACTGATAACCCTGCCATTTTGTTAAAATATTATACTGTATAATATTTAATATAATATAATATAATGTATAATATAATATAATAAAATATACTGTATAATATTTTAACAAAATGGCAGGGTTATCAGTTCCAGTAATTTAATTTATTTGGTCAAACTATTGCCCCAAACTAAACTATTTTCAGACATACTTGATTTATGTAGTGTATTTGAAAACTTCCTTTAGTGTTCCATTGCAACTTTTATGTATCTCAGTCTGAACTGTAACAATGTAATCGTACAAGAACAAAAGCCAAGTTAGTGCTCTACATGTCACTAAATTCCTGAGAGAATAAAAGAGAAAAGGGGACAGGTCAAATGGATTGAAGTTATAGATTGGTATAAGTAGCTGGAAAGTCAGAGAGGCCCTGAAATGCACTTAGCAGAAGTATTAGTTTAATTATCCTTCCATTCCACAGTTCACACATTTCACATAGTAAGGTGTTAAACTAAGTATATTTTCCTGTTGAGGCACAAGGATTTTCACAAGTAAACAGATGTACATGGAAATGAGAAAATAATATTATGTTTCAATGGCTTGCTTGTTTATTTGCTATCAAGTTTTTTCCTACCAGCTCAGGAGCCTGAATGGTTTAATTTAGGCCTGTAAATTATCATTACTTATTTAAAACCCATTATTCCTCCCAAATTACAAAAGGGTCTGATCCAATGGCTACTGAATTCAATGGAAAGATTCCTGTTAACTCCTATCGACACTGATCCATTTTTTTATTCTTCATTATAACATTTATTTTGGGGTGTATTGAAAAGTCCTTATGTGAGACTCATACTTTCTTTAAGAGCACTAAACCTGCTTTCCATAATTATGCGTGATTGATTACACATAAGTTTTAAAAAAGCCTGTAAAAACAATGATGGGCAACCTGCAGTTCACAGGCCCATCAGGGTAATCTGCTGGTGGATCCATGAGATGGTTTGTTTACATTGGCACGGCCGCCCGCATCTCCCAGTGGTCGTCGTTCACCGTTCCTGGTCAATGGGAGCTGCGGGAAGCAGCACAGACTGCAGGGACGTGCTGGTCACCGCTTCCCACAGCTCCCGTTGGCCAGGAACAGCAAACTGCGGCCACTGGGAGCCTGTGGGGGCTGTGCCAATATAAACAAATGTCTCGCGGATCCGCCTGTGGATTACCCTGTTGGGCTGTGTGCAGTCTGCAGGCCGCAGGTTGCCCACCACTGCTGTAAAATATTAAAATTACTTGAGGTCTCAGACTGAAGTGGTTTGTGGAGGTTATTTGCACTGCAGAAGTCTATCATAAATGTTCTTTTAGTAATAAATCACATTTCAGAGCACACTCTGTCCTACTAAGCTCTGTAGCTTCAAGGACAATTTTCAAATAATCTTATATTGTATAATAATATCTCAGTTTGCTGCAACAATTTGATTCAGGTTGCAATTGTTCGCTATTCATACAATGCTATTCTATTGGTTTTATTAATTAAATTTACTTATTTTATTTCAATAATGTAATGTAATGTTCCTGCTGCTCTCCTTTCCGAAGACACCCTTGTAAACAAGATGTTTCTTGTAATGGAATTTTCTGGAAAAAATAATTTAATAAGCAAATATCTCCAATCCATGGCAATATGTGCTGACAGCCAGCTAACCATATTTGATATATAAATGCTGTATTACCAAGACAAAGCCAATTCCGTAATACATCCATAAAAATAAATGCTCCAGGAAGGTTTATTCCTGAGTACACATAATTTAGATCCTGGTCCATAAAATTTAATTTGGAATAATTTCCGGGCTATGGCCATGGAAAAAAACAAATGAAAATGGCAGATACTTGGACAAGGGCCAATGTATGACACTGGTGATGCATAGATTCATAGCTTTGTAACACAGAAGGGACCATTTTGATCATCTATCATTATCTGACTATCTGGTGGATAATTACTGAATTAGGTGGGAAACAGTCGCATTAATTATGGCCCCAATCCAGCAGTCAACTCTATTAAAGGCTCTACAGGGGAGCAGAGAGTTGCCTGTGGGAAGTTCATTGCAGAATCAGGGTCTACAGTTGTGGAGTTTACTAGTGTCTACAGAAACCTTAGCACGGTTACACTTTCCAATGTGTAGGATCCTCCGTTTACAAGGTTCTTTGGTATCTTCTGATGAATGGCACTTACTGGTAAGTAGAAGTTGGATGTGTCTATAACTAGTGTCACATTATACTATACGCTGAAGTATTTGTAGTTCCAAAGTATTTGTAATTGTTTTTTGACTAGTGGTGATTTTAACATCATTGGCCACAAAAGGAACACTATTTTTTTTTGTTGAAAATATCTTTTCCCCCAGAAAATCTCTCCAATAATCTTACAGCAGTGGCATGTGCCCTGTTAAAGTGGTTCCTAGGAGTAATCTATGATGGACACTGTGAAACCCCAAAGCATGCTCCTTTTCTGCAAAAGAATGTAAAGCTCCCTATGATAGAGTCATGCATACAGGAACGGGGGATGTGCTCCTGTTGTGGGCTCTTAATGACTACATAATATATTTTAACTAATGTCCCGAGTGCCAAAAGCCCAGAATTTGTGTTCTTTTATATGTATGTTATTTAAATTCAAATCAAATCAAATCTACAATTAACTTGGATGGTATAAGTGAGGTCAGACATATTTTGATGTAAGGACAAGTGGACTTCAGTTTATTCTACAGGGGCAGAAGACGACACGAACATACTTGTATGCTATAGTTGAGGAAGATAAACTCAGGTACAAAACTGACAATCTATTTATGAAACACACTGTCCAGTTGGAAAGAATCAGGCATAAAGAAGAACATGTGCCAGCACTAGAGTTTAGTTAAATAAACAGCGACACATATAACTTGGAGCATTAAGCTAGTGGTATTAAGCAAGGGTTACATGAGGACTTCTCAAAGAGATTACCCATGAACTAATGGCACCAGGAGAAGCCATAACAGCAGCTGTTGGTGCAGATTCCTTGGTTAGTGTGACTGCTTAAATCTCTTGCTCTGCATTTGCAAGCAGGTCAACGGCTCCATTAAAGAGAGCCTGTAGTATCCCTTCTATACATTTTTAATGCTAATGCATTCAGATTTTCCTTCAGGAAATCTTTCCCCTCTCCCTCATTATCAGTGCAAGATTAAAATTTTAACAACTTTTTTTCACTGGTAACAAAGATGTTCAAGTAAATTTATAGCTTGGGTAAGAGGGAGAACATGACATTCAGTGATATCCAGCTCAAGTTAGCCTTCAGGCTACTTTCTGCTGCTTTGTCTTTAAACTATCTACTCACTGGTACTGGAAGGTAAACACACAAAGTGAAGCCTTTCCTAAGGAATGTCCTTCTGAGTGAGTAATGGAATGTCACTAAAGGAGGTTGCAATCAGGATCCGGAAGGGGAAGACCAACATAAAGGAAAGTGTTGTGTTTCAAAGGACTGACAGCAGAACTAAATCTGAATACCATAAAGAAAGCATCAAATCCCACTGAAGTTATTAGGAAACCTCCTCATAATTTGAATGGGATTAGGATTTGATGGTATGCGAATAGTTCAGCCATCAAGTCTCTGGGGCAAAAAAATGCACACATGCAAAAAAGCTGTGCAACAAATAAAATCTTACATTTGGATCTGGGAAGACATTAACAACAGCCATATTAGATAGCTGATTAGGACCACGTCTCCCATTTTCAATTCTACCACTGATTTTGTGTGGGACTTCGGGAGCATGTCACTTAGGGCCTGATTTTCAAAAAGTTATGATCACTCACAACTTCAGTTTAAGATCCTAATTCAGAGGTTACTTAAGCATGTGCTTAACTTTAAGCACATGAGTAGTTCCATTAAAATGAATGGGACTACTCAAAAGCTTAACATTAGGCATGCATTTGAGTACCTTCCTATATAGGGGCCTTGATCAAGTGAAGCTTCAGAACCTCAAACCCACTGAAAAACAGGAGCCTGATTACACATCTGTAAAATGTTTGCCAGCCCTACAGAGGTATTGGGGATGAAACTCATTTTTTATAGCACTTATGTGGTGCCTTTCAGTCAAAGATTGCAATGTATTTCTTACCCATCAGAGAAATGCCCTAAAACAACTACCTTTCACCTCCCACCTGTTTATTGGAGGGATTGGGAGAGGAAAATGTTGGAATAAAATTCATTTCATTGAGTCATATACCTTGTCTATCTGCCTGGGAAAAGGTTTAGAAAAGGGCAACAAAAATGATTAGGGGTATGGAATGGCTTCTGTATGAGGAGAGATTAATAAGACAGGGACTTTTCAGCTTGGAAAAGAGATGGCTAAGGGGAGATATGATAGAGGTCTATAAAACCATGACTGGTATAGAGAAAGTAGATAATGAAGTGTTGTTAATTACTTCTCATAACACAAGAACTAGAGGTCACCAAATGAAATTAATAGGGAGCAGGTTTAAGACAAATAAAAGGAAGTATTTCTTCATACAACGCACAGTCAACCTGTAGAACTCCTTTCCAGAGGATGTTGTGAAGACCAAGACTATAACAGGGTTAAAAAAAGAACTAGATAAATTCATGGAGGATAGGTCCCTCAATGGCTATGAGCCAGGATGGGCATGAATGGTGTCCCTAGCCTCTGTTTGCCAGAAGCTGGGAATGAGCAACAGGGGATGGATCACTTGACAATTACCTGTTCTGTTCATTCCTTCTAGGGCACCTGGCACTGGCCACTGTCGGAAGACAGGATTCTGGGCTCGATGGACATTTGGTCTGACCCAGTAGGGCCATGCTTATGTTCATCGGGATGACAATAGAATTAGTTATGGTTAGCAGCCAGCCTGGAAAATGAGGAACACACAAAAACAAAACAAAAAAGAACACACAAGGGGGGCTAATGCAAATTTTCATAATGAAATACAGCAGAAAAGGTTTAGTGAAGCCATGGAATCAGGTTTTTGTATGTGTGTAAATTTATTTAGTGCATTTTCAACAAAACAAAATCAGACACACACAGGATATCCAGATAATGCGACACATGAGAAATATTTGATTTAGTGTACAGAATTAGTGAACTGCAATGGAGAAAGCACACAACAACAGGAATACCCAAGGGCAAATGAAGAGAATACAGTGTCCTGGGAGAACAGAGATTTAGGATCTCCTAAACAAAGCAATATAATGTCTGCTGCTTGATGGGGCACTATTAAACATTATGCGAGGTGAGGACTCTGATCAATACAGCTGTTAACCTTGGATATGTGGAGAAACTGATGTCAGAATCACTGAGGACTTGCAGATGTTTAAAGACACACTTAAGCTCACACTGACCAGTTATAAAGTACTGAACTAGGTGTCTGAGATTTCTGAATATGTGTAACATCACATAATAAAGATAAAGCAGAGAATTTAAATAACACCATTATAGAATACTGGATTGGCTACTATTGTGGGGGAAAGTTTCCAGCTTGATGGTGAAACTGAATTTCAGTGATGGTGATCAAAGAGAATATTCCACATGTGGACAGTGATTATGCCTTTTTATCTCATTCATTAGCAATGACAGAATAATTCATCTTTGGTTCATACAACCATACTTAGCTTGTAGGAAAAAAGAACCACCCTCTGCACAAGGAGTAAACTCTCCATCTTTCTGTGTATGTTTGTTTGTATGCATGCATATAGGTACATATCTACACATATACATACACACATACACGTATACTTTCCATGTTTCTATATATGCAATACATGATAGCATGATGTGGCATAAAGATTTTAATCATGAGCTTTGTATATCTGCATGAGTCCTGAGTGGCAAAGTCATGAATTAGTTATAAAGGTAATCTCAGACAAGAAACAATAAAAACTTGATACCACATCACCTCAGTATGTATTCTGTATATGTCATATATTTAAGAAAAAAACTAACAACCCTTTTTAGAAATGTTTTAAAGAGATTGCAGATATTTTATTGGGACCATTCTTTATCTCTCTCCACTTATGTAGCCAGGTGCCTAACTTTGTCTGACTGCATATGAATCAAAGGTAGAGAAAAAAAAATTAAAAAAACCCTAAATACCACGTAACCTAAATAGTTTTTCTATATGTAAAAAGGTCACAAGTTTAGCATGTAGTATTTTGGGATTTTCGAAGTGATGTATCCCCCACTGGGAATTTGGAATCTTCTTTTCCCAATAGTATAGAGCTTTCTCAATGGCTAGATGAAGTCATCACCTGTATACAAAGCCAGATGAAATTGGAGTGAGGCTGACAGTCAAAAGACAACCATTGGCATTATACCAATTAAAGATCACTCTCAACTCATGGGGCATTTGTTTTCACTATAAGCTAAAAACTTCAGTGTTTGAATATTTTACAATGGTTTACCATTTAAATGTGTCTGTTTTAAATATGCAGCAGTGCCATTTACCCATTGCTGAGGCTTCTTTTTGTTAAATCCATGTTTCATATGATGTGCTTCAGCCAATGGCAGAGCTCCAGAAGTCAGAGTGGCAACTACCTTGAGTCCTGATCCTGCAACCATTTATGCATATAACTTTATGCACATAAGTAGTCTCATTAGTACAAAGTGTTACCATAGCGCCTATATTTTTTCCTGTCTGTCACAACTAACACTAGAATGGGGTTCCCACCACCAGGCTATCCTAGCTTGAATTTCGTATTGCAGTTCTGCAGTACAAACACAGTTTATTAAATCTGTCAGTACTAGTTGTTTTTAGCTTCACAGTAGTGAACAAGTTACTGTTTTTATGTAAAGTGAAATTACTACTCAAAACTACACAAACATAGAATGAAACCCTGTAGTTTATTATTTGAATTTTTAAAGCTTTACTATAAATTGCGAGAGGTGAATTGTACACTATAAAAATAAAATAGAAAACTCTTAAGTGCTGCAATCCAGAAAATATATACACACTGTTATCACAGATCATAAATGCAATCCAGATAATTTTAAAGATATGGTAAGTTTCTCCTTAAGTACTTATATTTTAGTTAAGATAACTGCGCTCTAAATCTTGTTGTAGTCACAGAATAATTTTGCCTTGAAAATTTGTGTAGGTAGGTCCAATGCTTCTCACAGTGACATTTATGGAAACTGGATTGGTTTACAATTTGCAATTCATTAATTCAGTATATAATTCCGTACAGTTGAGGAGTTTCATGTGTAGTTATTTAACCCAATAGCAATACATTCCCTTTAATTATCAGCTGGAGGGGAACGGGGGGAAAACTTTTCTCTGAAATCCTTAATAGTCTACATGTCATAAAAGTGATGGTGGTGTATTGCTTGCTGATGGAAATAAGGCACAGTTTAGTATTTATTCAGGTGAAAATGTGAACATAAATTCACTAATGTGGGTGTTTTCCCCTTGTGCTTCCATTGGGATTCCTGTTAGGTAAGAAATTATTGTGGCTGACTGCAAGGCTATTGGCCTTTTGTCTGTCTCAAAGAAATAGCCGTTAAAAAGGTAAGATAAAAGCTATCTATGTGGATTTATCTGTCTGAATATTTTTACATATTTTTGGGGAATATGTAAAAAACTATTCATGTTACTGTGCCAGAATCAGCCTTAGATTCACATATTCCAAGGCCAGAAGGGACTACTGTGATCATCTAGTCTGACCTTATATATAAAACTGGCCACAGAACTTCCTCAAAATAATTCCTAGACCTTATCTTTTATAAAAACCATCCAATCTTGATTTAATAATTGTCCATGATGGAGAATCCACCATGACCGTTGGTAATTTTTTCCAATGGTTAATTACTTTCACCATTAAAAATATATACTTAATTTCCATTCTGAATTTGTTTAACTTCAACTTCCAGCTACTGGATCGTGTTATACCTTTACTTTCTCTGCTAGACTGAAGAGCCATTATCAAATGTTTGTTACCCTTGTAGGTATTTTTAGACTGTAATCAAGTCAGCCCATAACCTTCTATTTGTTAAACTAAATAGATTGAGCTGTTTGAGTCTATCACTTTATGATATGTTTTCTAATCCTTTAATCATTCTTGTAGCTCTTCTCTGAATCCTCTCCAATTTAGCAACATACTTCTTGAATTGTGGGCACCAGAACTGGACACAATATTCTGCCAACAGTCATGCCAGTGCCAAATAGAGAGATAAAATGACCTCTATACCGAGTTGAGATTCTTGTTTATGCATCCCAGGATTGCATTAGCTCTTTTGGCCACAGCATCACACTGGGAGCTTGCATACAAATTATCCACCACAACCCCCAAATCTTTTTCAGAATCACTGTTTCCCAGGATAGAGTCCCCCATCATGTAAGTGTGGCCTTGGCATAAACTGGTGCATTTCTCATGAACTTATTTACTTGCATTCGCTTAAGGTAGGCTGAATTTGGTCCACTTTTTTTTTTTAATGTAGAAACCAAAGACTGGGGCTGGGGGGAGGAGAGTGGATTTAAACTGTAGATTAAGTGGTGAAACATTATTTTGTAACCTCACTTAAGTTTTTCTTCCTGCAAGGAATTTTTCATCAGTTTTGTTGAAAAGACTGATCACATCTATCTGGGCTGACAGGACCAACGCTCTTTTGAGCTTACGAGAACACCCCCCTCTCCTCTGGTTGTGGTTTGTCCTATTTTGCTTGTTGAGGTCTTTGATGTGTTGGAGTGGTTGCATCAGACTACATATGAGTTTGCCCTTATTGATGGTATGTAGAAGCTGGGAAATTACGGGCCCATTTTTGAGGAGGCATTGTTAATGCTTCTCTTTGGGTATGTCTACACTGCGAAATTAGGTCGATTTTATAGAAGTCGATTTTTAGACACTGATTTTATACAGTCGATTGTGTATGTCCACACTAAGCGCATTAAGTCGGTGGAGTGCGCCCTCACTAACGTGGCTAGCATCAACATACAGAGCAGTGCACTGTGGATAGCTATCCCACAGTTCCTGCAGTCTCCATTGGAATTCTGGGTTAAGCTTCCAATGCCTGATGGCGCAAAAACATTGTCGCGGGTGGTTTTGGGTACATGTTGTCAGGCCCCCTTCCCTCCCACCCTCCCTCTATGAAAGCAACAGCAGACAATCGTTTCACACCTTTTTTCCTGGGTCATCCATGCAGACACCATACTACGGCAAGCATGGAGCCCGCTCAGCTCACTGTACTTCTCCTGGGTGCTGCTGGCAGACATGGTACTGCATTGCTACACGACAGCAGCTCCTTGCCTTCGCGGCAGACGGTGCACTAGGACTGATAGCTGTCGTACGTCTCCTAGGTGTTCCTGGCAGACCTCAGTGAGATCAATCAGGGGTGCCTGGACAGACATGGCTATTCTCCTCTTAGAGCACTGAACGGGAGCCAAAGTCTCCAGGTCATTCTCTTCTTTAAGTTTCATCTCATGGAGATTCAGTCCTGTCTGGAATATCATGCAAGCTGGAGGGTTCTGCCTCAGGCTGCTCTGCCAGCCGGCAGCACCGCTGCTCTCCCAGCTGGCAGTCGCACCTACCCCAGCCTACCCCTTGCTCCCGTGGCTCATGAAGCCTAGATAGTAGTAAAGGTGCAGTTCAACTATAGGCTGAGCAAGTGCGCAATAGTGGTAGAATGTGCCTTTGAACTTTTAAAAGCTCGCTGGCACGGTTTGCTGACTAGGTCAGACCTCAGCGCAACCAACATTCCCATTGTTATTGCTGCTTGCTTTGTGCTCCATAATATCTGTGAGAGTAAGGGGGAGACGTTTATGGCTGGGTGAGAGGTTGAGGCAAATCGCCTGGCATCCGATTTTGAGCAGCCAGACACCAGGGCAATTAGAAGAGCACAGCAAGGAGCGCTGTGCATCAGAGAGGCTTTGAAAACCAGTTTCATGACTGGCCAGGCTTCGATGTGACAGTTGTGTCTGTTTCTCCTTGATACAAACCGGCCCCTTGGTTGATTTTAATTCCCTGTAAGCCAACCACCCCCGCTGCTTTGAAATAAAGTAACTATTGTTTGGAAACCATACATTCTTTATTAATTAAAAATATATGAGATAATGGACAAGGTAGCCAGGGTGGGGTTCGGGAGGAGGGAAAGACAAGGCCACGTTATTTATTGTAGCCACACTAAAAATCAAACTGTTTGAATGACAGCCTTCTGTTGCTTGGGCCATCGTCTGGAGTGGAGTGGCTGGGTGCCTGGAGCCTCCCCCCCCCCGCATTCTTGGGCGTCTGGTTGAGGAGGCTATGGAACATGGGGAAGAGGGTAGGCAGTTAGACAGTGGATGCAGCGGGGGTCTGTGCTCCTGTTGGCTTTCCTGCAGCTCCAACAGATGCTTCATCATATCTGTTTGCTCCCCCAACAGATGCTTCATTAGGTCCGTTTGCTCCCTCATTAGCCTTAGCATTGCATCCTGCCTCCGCTCTTTGTGCTCACTTAATTCTTTCTTGGCCTCTGCCACTGAATTCCTCCATGCATTAAGCTGTGCCCTATCAGTGCCGGAGGACTGCATGAGCTCGGAAAACATGTCATCGCAAATGCGTTTTTCCACCTTCTAATCTGCGATAACCTCAGGGATGGAGATGATAGGGGTAGCGTAGAAACATTCTGCGCTCTACGATTCTGGGGAGACTGCATGGTCACCTGTGCTGTTGAGTTCGCCACACTGACCAAACAGAAAATGAAATTCAAAAGTTTCCGGGGCTTTTCCTGTGTACCTGGCTAGTGCATCAGAGTTCAAAGTGCTTTCTAGAGCAGTCACAATGGAGCACTCTGAGATAGCTCCTGGAGGCCAATACTGTCGATTTGCTTCCTTACTACCCCAAATTCGACCCAGCAAGGTCGATTTTAGCGCTACTCCCCTCATCAAGGAGGAGTACAGAAGTCAATTTTAACAGCCCTTTAGGTCAATGAAACGGGGTTGGTTGTGTGGACGCAGTCATTTTTAAATCGACCTAACATGGCTAAATTCAAGCTAACCCAGGAGTGTAGACTAGGCCTTTGTGAAGGCAGGTCTATCTGTCTGTCTGTCTGTCTCTTTCTCTTTCTCTCTCTCTCTCTCTCACACACACACACACCATCCCCCGAGATGGTTTGTTGATAGAGAAAGCATTAAAATCTATAGAAACAGATTCCTGTGGCATTATGAAACTAGTGAATTATTTAAATGGTGCACTGTCAGACAGTGTTGGTTTCCGACATAGATATCTATTTTCAGTATTTTATAACAGCCTGATCTCACAAATGTTCAGCCCTGGGAGGGCAACAATAATAATAATAATCTTCAGGTATTTTTAATGTATGTCATGTTAAATTGCCTGTAAGTTTTAGGGGCATACCAGAAATCTTCATGGAAGCAAGTTAAAGATCTCAGGGAATGGTGATTGGGCATTCTAATAACTGCGCATACCCACAATTGCTTGTGGGTATCTTTTTCATTTTCACCTCCCTCTTTTCTTTCCTGACCTGTATGCTGTATTGTTGAGGTTATGGAGTCACAACCTCAGAACATTTTATAAACTTCCCAAACCCTCAGCTCCAAAGGAAACATACACATCCCACCTCTTACATGGAAGGAGCACTGCCTCCTTCCCTACACACCATCACAAATCATAAAGACAGAGCACTACCTATAAAGTCTCTTGAGCTCCACACACACCTACAAAATCAATAGATTTGCACTGACAAACTGTTCAGAGATTCCATCAGAAAATTAAATACATGTTCACAAAAAAGTATTTTTAAAACATAACATACAAATCACAACCAATTAGTACCACGTCACCGAAAAGCAGAATTGAAATCTAGGGACACTCTGCCACATTGGAAGTTTCTACTACTAATGATCTTGATCAAGGGAAATGTTACAAACATTTTATTTAAAAGAGAAAGTTTCCCCTACCAACACACACTCTCTGCATTCCTGAAAATGGTCACACTCCATGGTATGCCCACAGCTTGAATACTGCAGTTCAGGTCACCCCAGTTCAAAAAAAGATATATTAGACTTGAAAAGTACAGAGAAGGGCAACAAAAATGATTAAGGGTATGGAACATCTTCCATATGAGGAGAGATTAAAAAGACTGGGACTTTTCATCTTGGAAAAGAGACAACTAAGTGGCGGTTATGATAGAGGTCTATAAAGTTATGAACGGTGTGGAGAAAGTGAATAACGAAGTGTTATTTACCTCTTCATATAACACAAAAACCAGGGGTCACCCAAGGAAACTAATAGGCAGTAGATTTAAAACAAATATAAGGGAGTACTTCTTTACACAATACACAGTCAACCTGTGGAACTTATTGCCAGGTGACATTGTGAAGGCCAAAACTATCCTGGGTTAAAAAAAATTAGATAAATTCATGAAGGATACAGCTATCAATGGTATTTGCCAAGACGGTCAGGAATGCAATCCCATGCTCTAGTGTCCCTAAACCTCTGATTACCAGAAACTGGGAGTGGACGACAGGGGATGGATCACTTGATAATTGCCCTGTTCCATTCATTTCCTCTGAAACACCAGACATTGGCCACTGCTGGAAGACAGGATACTGGGCAGATCCTGGCAACTCCCTTCTCTTCATGTGCTGTATATTTATACCTGCTTACTGTATTTTCCACTCCATGCATCTGATGAAGTGGGTTATATCCCACAAAAGCTTATGCCCAAACAAATTTGTTAGTCTTTAAGGTGCCACAAGGACTCCTAGTTGTTTTTACTGATACAGACTAACACAACTACCACTCTGAAACCTGTGCTCATTAAAAAGTTTTAAATGAATATTAGAATCATAGAATCATAGAATCACAGAATATCAGGGTTGGAAGGGACCCCTGAAGGTCATCTAGTCCAACCCCCCGCTCGAAGCAGGACCAATTCCCAGTTAAATCATCCCAGCCAGGGCTTTGTCAAGCCTGACCTTAAAAACCTCTAAGGAAGGAGATTCTACCACCTCCCTAGGTAACGCATTCCAGTGTTTCACCACCCTCTTAGTGAAAAAGTTTTTCCTAATATCCAATCTAAACCTCCCCCACTGCAACTTGAGACCATTACTCCTCGTTCTGTCATCTGCTACCATTGAGAACAGTCTAGAGCCATCCTCTTTGGAACCCCCTTTCAGGTAGTTGAAAGCAGCTATCAAATCCCCCCTCATTCTTCTATTCTGCAGGCTAAACAATCCCAGCTCCCTCAGCCTCTCCTCATAAGTCATGTGTTCTAGACCCCTAAGCATTTTTGTTGCCCTTCGCTGGACTCTCTCCAATTTATCCACATCCTTCTTGTAGTGTGGGGCCCAAAACTGGACACAGTACTCCGGATGAGGCCTCACCAATGTCGAATAGAGGGGAATGATCACGTCCCTCGATCTGCTCGCTATGCCCCTACTTATACATCCCAAAATGCCATTGGCCTTCTTGGCAACAAGGGCACACTGCTGACTCATATCCAGCTTCTCGTCCACTGTCACCCCTAGGTCCTTTTCCGCAGAACTGCTGCCTAGCCATTCGGTCCCTAGTCTGTAGCGGTGCATTGGATTCTTCCATCCTAAGTGCAGGACCCTGCACTTATCCTTATTGAACCTCATCAGATTTCTTTTGGCCCAATCCTCCAATTTGTCTAGGTCCTTCTGTATCCTATCCCTCCCCTCCAGCATATCTACCACTCCTCCCAGTTTAGTATCATCCGCAAATTTGCTGAGAGTACAACCCACACCATCCTCCAGATAATTTATGAAGATATTGAACAAAACCGGCCCCAGGACCGACCCTTGGGGCACTCCACTTGATACCAGCTGCCAACTAGACATGGAGCCATTGATCACTACCCGTTGAGCCCGACAATCTAGCCAGCTTTCTACCCACCTTATAGTGCATTCATCCAGCCCATACTTCCTTAACTTGCTGACAAGAATACTGTGGGAGACCGTGTCAAAAGCTTTGCTAAAGTCAAGAAACAATACATCCACTGCTTTCCCTTCATCCACAGAACCAGTAATCTCATCATAAAAGGCGATTAGATTAGTCAGGCATGACCTTCCCTTGGTGAATCCATGCTGGCTGTTCCTGATCACTTTCCTCTCATGCAAGTGCATCAGGATTGATTCTTTGAGGACCTGCTCCATGATTTTTCCAGGGACTGAGGTGAGGCTGACTGGCCTGTAGTTCCCAGGATCCTCCTTCTTCCCTTTTTTAAAGATTGGCACTACATTAGCCTTTTTCCAGTCATCCGGGACTTCCCCAGTTCACCACTTTGTTATAATATTATTACTATAATAATATATTATATTATAATATATTACTTTGTTATAATACTGACAAATATTTATTTCTGGAGTGTTCATAGAATCATAGAATACCACAGTTGGAAGGGATCTCAGGAGCTCATCTAGTCCAACCCCCTTCTCAAAGCAGGACCTATCCCCATTTTTTGCCCCAGATCCCTAAATGGCCCCATCAAGGATTGAACTCACCACCCCAGGTTTAGCAGGCCAATGCTCAAACCACTGAGCTATCTCTCCCCACCCCCATTAAGGTGGCTGGCACTTTACAAACAAAAAGTTCCCAGATTCAAGGAGTTTTCATTCTAAATCAGGCAGAAAACAATGAATAGTGTGATATTAGATCGTAGTGGGTGAGGAGCAGACAGCACTCAGCAGTGGGAAGGCAATACAGCTGTTGGCAGACCACTGTTTTTCAAGGAAAGCAGATTATACAGGCTCATGTGTTGTGTGTATTTGTTACACAGTATAAGTACACATAGTATTTTCTTGTTACTCTATTTGTTTCATTTTCTTTTATTTCTTGAAATTGATGAATGCCACTGGAAAGGTTAGTCATGGTAAATCAGCCCAAAGAAGTGAGTTAGAAGAAGAAACTGAAGGAGGAGACTGTGGGAGCTTGGCACAAAAGAAGAGGAAGACTGTTCCAGCTATAAAAGGGGCATGACAAAGGCAAAGAATTACAAGCATAGGATAGGGTAGGGTAGGGAATGGGTTAAAAGGGAAGGAGGCAGCAATCATATAAAATCTTGATTTTAAAACTTTGTGCAAACAATCGTTAGCCTAGATTCATGGAACTCTCTTGAGTAAAGTTTATTATATACTACCAGAGATTCAATCCAGTTTGGCCAGAGTTACAGGCTATTAGACAACTTTTATATCACTTCTGCTTGACAAGAGAATCATTATTATCTCTGTATTTTTAATTAAAGGGAAGAATGATAAGGACATTAAATCTAAAGTCAGTAACTTGATTTTACTTTTTAAATCTTACTGGACAGCTAGGATGTAAATCTGGTAATGTTTTGAATTAGAGCAATGAGAAAATTTAAGAATCGTGGCAAAATGACAGGACATTTATAAACTGGTAATTTCATAAACAGATTCTTGGAAATGGTGAGTGAAGGTGTCAATATTTAAATCTGGATTAGAGCCCTGAGTGGGACTAGTGTCCTGCAGGACGCACTGGCAGGAGCAGGACTGAGCGGGATTAAAGAATAAACCCATGGAAGGCTCTAATCTGGATTAAGTTTAGGATTGGTTTCAAAGTTTGGGTTTGAGGCTCAAGCAGGAGCAGGGATCGGAACAGGAACCTGCAATTATGGTAAATTTAGATCAAGGAAATGGACTAATGCAGCCACAAATTTGGAGGAAGAGGGATGAATTTCAGATTTCAAGTTTCATTTTAAAATTCATAGACCAGTTTGGATTTGGAAGTGTAATGCAACACTCTCTGAACGTTCATCCCATTTCCAGTAAACTTCTTTAAAAATAAAAAGCTACTCAGAGGCACATGTGGAAAACTGCAAAACCAAACTGCAACATTTGAAGACTAACTGTCCAATATTGTACATTTTTTTAACCAAGAAAGAATCTGATTAATTACCACATAAATATTTGTTATTTATGTATGCTCAGAGAATTATTTGATCAGATTCAAATGTTGGACCAAAGAAGTGAATATGAATAGAATATTTGGAACATATTTTCCAAGTACAGAGCTGGTGAAACTTTTCTAAGTGGAGTCAGAAACTGCAAAACAAAACAAAACAAAAACAAAACAAAAAAAAACACAAGTGATCAGAATGCAAACAGGGTAAAGACCAAGGTCGAAAATGGCATTTTTAAAAAAAGTCATATGCAAATCCTCCCAAAATAATCAGCAGCCCCTCAATAAAACAGGGAAAAGAATTTCCATTAGTAAAATCCAGAAAATGACAATTCCTGCCTGCAAATGTGTAGAATTCGTAACTTAAACTTTGAATAGTTTTGTGGCTGCAGAAAAGCAGACTGAGCAAATGATGCTGTTTTACTGCATGTTTTTATATAGAATGTAGATTTGCAATGGTGAGGCTGCTCTATTGTTCTCCATGCAAAAGCAAGATTTTTGCACATTATGTTAAAAATGGGGTTTACATTGTTTTTATTTGTAGGGAATAAATTTTCTTTGACAGAAGTGTGATCATGCTTTTGTTTTGATTTGTTTAGGGTTTTGTTCTTTCAATGTCTCTAATATTCAAAAGGAAGAAGGAATTCAACAGATTTCCTGCTTTCTACAAGGAAATTCAGAATCTAGAGCCCACACTAAAATCGGGTAAATGATTACAATATTAATCTGATCAGTAGGTCTCACTCATCATCTCCGGTCTACAGTTAGACTTTTCTATATTATTATTTACATTGCAGTAGTTTCTAAAGACTCTGAACATGGAATCAGTCCCTGTGTATTAGGCACTACACAGAAAAAATAAACCCCCACAGATATGGGCCCTGCTTCAGAGAGTTCACAATCTAAGATTTATAGAATATACAACAGGTTAATAAATAAGACTAGTGGGGGAGAGGATGGAGAGACAACAAGGTAACAGTAGAGGCAGTTGTGCATGCATAAGGTAGTACTTGGTCTCAGTAGTCACTCTATTTAATATAGGAGTGCTTTCTATATTTAAGCTGCAGCATGGGAGAAAGCATGAAGGTAGTTGTGGGATAAGTAGACAAACAAGGCTGGTATTATTGGCAGAATGAAGGGAGGGGCTGATGTCACAGTAGATCTAGATTTGAGAGGTAAGATGGGGATAAATGATGTAATAGACTGTAAACTCCTGAAGGGATCATGTCTTTTGTTCTGTAACAGTTTAAACCATTGTGTAAATCAAAATCATTTTTCAGGAATAATATTGGATTTTAGGTAGCATGTTTATTTGATATTTCTTTATAAATAGCTACAGAGGTTGAAATGCAAAGTCACACTTTGGAATGGCTGGAGCATTACTGAAGTATTATGAAAATAATTTCTTTATGACTATCAAAAGAGAACAATCAATCTTTCTAAAGGATAAGATAGCTTTTTGTTTCAGAATATCAACAATGGGAGATTAGAATGGTAGCATTAGAGTCGCAACTCTTCAATGCTAAACTAAAGCTTAAGTAAAATGTGTGTAAGAAATATTCTTAAAGGGTTCTATATGATCACATTAGTCCCTAGCTGACAAACCCTCATGTGAGTAGTCCTTCCACGTACTAACAGTTCTGCTGACGTCAATGAAAGAACAACCTCCGTGAATAAGGGTTTGTAAGTTTGGGCCCATTAGGATTCTATCAGGACATGAGCAATAAATTAAAGACTATTAAAAATATTTCTCAATGTTCCCAAAGCATAGTGGGTAAGTTGCAGGAAGGATTTACTGATCTTAACCATTCTCAAGCTATTTTGATGATAACCATTTTGAGAGGATTTTGATAGCAATGTAAAGGATAAACAAAAACTCTTCTCCCTGAAAGATAATTGTAGAGTTAGTCTTTCAGGATTCTGTCGGGAGTCTCTGTGCCAATCATCTCAGGAAAAGCCGGTTTCTCAGTTGTTCTGTATGTACTGTTTTTTGTAACAACATTTAGGCCTAAATTACTTCTGAAAATGAGATGTAGGCTCCTAAATCAGTCAGGCACATAACGCTGAGTGCAGCAACACCAAAATGCCTTTAGAAAACTGGGCCTTAGGGCCCTGGCTGCTGCCCCAGCCCTTATTATTATTATTATTTCAAGTTAAACCACTGCTACATAGTCCTCATCTCATTGCAGATGTTAAAATCTCCTTCAATGCATTGATGGCTCATCCTGACCAGAGTAACTTGAGTTCTGGACATAAATGGATTATACACATTTAAATTGAATTTTGTTAGATACTTCAACTCATTACCTATCTTTGGCTACCCTCTGAACAATTCACTCTCCTGGAAGAGATGGATAATTTGCCCTTCTGCTTGTGCAGCTTCACTTTGGATGTTTTGAGACTGGCAAGTCCTTCTCATTATATCCCCCAATGTAATATACAATGTACTCTAAATTTAACTGAGAAAAGAAAAGGAGGACTTGTGGCACCCTAGAAACTAACAAATTTATTTGAGCGTAAGCTTTCATGAGCTACAGCTCACTTCATCGGATGCATTCAGTGGAAAATACGGGGGGAGATTTATATACACAGAGAACATGAAACAATGGGTTTCAGTCCCCCCCCCCACCCGCTGTTCCTCAGATGTTCTTGTCAACTGCTGGAAATGGCCCACCTTGATTATCACTACAAAAGCTTCCCCCACCACCACCACCCCCGACTCTCCTGCTGGTAATAGCTCACCTTACCGATCACTCTCGTTACAGTGTGTATGGTAACACCCATTGTTTCATGTTCTCTGTGTATATAAATCTCCCTACTGTATTTTCCACTGAACGTATCCGATGAAGTGAGCTGTAGCTCACGAAAGCTTATGCTCAAATAAATTTGTTAGTCTCTAGGGTGCCACAAGTCCTCCTTTTCTTTTTGTGTATACAGACTAACACGACTGCTACTGTGAAACCTCTAAATTTAAATGAATCTCAAAGACCATTTTCAGGCTCCTACTGCATATGATGCTAATAATTTAGCTTATGTTCACTGTCACATAATTATATTCAGAACCATACCAAAGAAGGAAATCCATCTAGCCATGTTCCACGTTAATGTCTCCCTCATGGATGCCCTCCTGACCCACTATATACTTCTGGCATCCTATTACCACTTAGAATGGCTAGAAACTACAGTGGGATGTGCTGAAATTGTCCAACATCCCAAAACCCGATGGAGAATTGAGGTGCAGAGATAGGTAGTATCCTCTTAGATTAGAGGGATACTTTTAGACTTCTTGGCTACCTATTTCCTAATTCTACAGCATTCAGGAGATTGTTGGTCTGATTGGCCACTACCTGTAAACGTCTACTCCAGGTGCAAGGCAGTGGAGAATCAGGATTTGTGTATTTCTCATGCTCAATCATAGGGACATGTTCTTCCTCCTCTACAATAACCAGTTCAACCTCCACTTCAGGCAAGACAGTTTTCTTTTTGAGTAAACACTAAAACAGGGGCAGGCAAACTTTTTGGCCTGAGGGCCACATCGGGTTTCAGAAACTGTATGGAGGGCCGGTTAGGGGAGGCTGTGCCTGCCCAAACAGCCAGGTGTGGTCCGGTCTCCCCCCATCTGCCCCTCCTGCTTCTCGCCCCCTGACAGTCCCCCCGTGACCCCTGCCCCATCCACCCACCCACCCTGCTCTCTGTCCCCTGACTGCCCCCAGAACCCCTCACCCCTAACTGCCCCCGCCGCCCCATCCAACGCCCCCTCCTTCCTGACTGTCCCCCCCCCGGACCCCTGCCCCATCCACCCTCCCACTCCCTGACCGCACCCAGAACCCCCGCCCCGACTGCCCCCCCGAAGCCCCATCCAACCCTTCCTCTCCTTCCTGACTGCCCCTCCAGTCCTCTGGACCCCCGCCCCATCCAACCACCCCTTCTCCCTGACCTCCCCTGAAATCCCTGCCCCCATTCAACCCCCCTGTTCCCGCCCTCTGACTGCTATGGCCCCTATCCACACCCCCACCCCCTGACCACCACCCCGAACTCCCCTGCCCTCTATCCAACCCCCCCGCTCCCTGCCCCCTTACCGCACTGCCTGGGGCACTGTGGTGCTACAGCCACGTGCTGCGCAGCACAGAGCACGGGGTCAGGCCGGGCTCTGCAGCTGCGCTTCCCCAGGAGCTCGCAGCCCTGCCGCCCAGAGCATTGCACCGAGGCTGCCGGGGAGGGGCAAAGGGACACCCTCCCGGACCAGGAGCTCAGGGGCCGGGCAGAACAGTCCCGTAGGCCGGATGTGACCTGTGGGCCATAGTTTGCCCACCTCTGCACTAAAAGATTCCACTCAGTTGGGAGAAGGGATAGCTCAGTGGTTTGAGCATTGGCCTGGTCATAAATATAAAGGGAAGGGTAAACACCTTTAAAACCCCCCTGGCCAGAGGAAAAACCTTTCACCTGTAAAGGGTTAAGATAACCTCACTGGCACCTGACCAAAATGACCAATGAGGAGACAAGATACTTTCAAAGCTGGAGGGGGAAGGGGGGAAACAAAGGGTCCTCTCTGTCTGTGTGATGCTTTTGATAAAGAACAGAACCAGAAAACAACCCTATAATCATGTAAAGCTAGGGCTTCTGTCTTTTTTCTATGCTTATCTGTCCTTTCCGTATGTTTATGGGTAGAAAGAATTTGAACTATGTGTAACCTGTAGTCCCCGTTTGGGGAAGGAATTCCTTATACAGATGGGCCTCCATGTTCATACCTCAGGACTCAGACCAACGGGGGTTGACCGTTTGAACTGGAAGAGATGTCACACTGTATGTTGAACCAAGCTATGAAAGCTCTACATTGTTCTTTGTTCTAGGCTTCACCATATTCCTCTGTGTAGGAATTGGTGAGCCCTTCAGCTGTCGTACTTGCTAGCATTAAAGTGCCTCATTTTATCTAAGAGTCCTGACTCTGTGTTTGTTTGGCTAATACAGAAGTCCAGGGAAGGCTACCCTCCCAACCCTAGACGGGAGGGAAACCCTTTTTCCCAAACACTTTTGTTGGGACCAGAGCAGGAATGCAGGTCAGAACTCCTGTAAAGAGTTATTAAGCAATCTAGTTAGATATGTGTTAGATTCTGTTTTTTTAAAATGGCTGAGAAAATAAGTTGTGCTGAATGGAATGTATATTCCTGTTTTTGTGTCTTTTTGTAACTTAAGGTTTTGCCTAGAGAGATTCTCTATGTTTTGAATCTGATTACCCTGTAAGGTATTTACCATCCTGATTTTACAGATGTGATTCTTTTACTTTTTCTTTAATTAAAATTCTTCTTTTAAGAACCTGATTGCTTTTTCATTGTTCTTAAGATCCAAGGGTTTGGGTCTGTGTTCACCTATGCAAATTGGTGGGGATTTTTTTTATCAAGCCTTCCCCAGAAAAGGGGGTGTAGGGTTTGGGGGGATTTTTTGGGGGAAGATGTTTCCAAGTCTCTTTGTGTAACACTTTGGTGGTGGCAGCTTTTAACCTAAGCTGGTAAGAATAAGCTTAGGGGGTCTTTCATGCAGGTCTCCACATCTGTATCCTAGAGTTCAGAGTGGGGAAGGAACCTTGACATGGTGGCAGAGGAGTGGGATCAATTTGAGATTAATTTGAAATCATTTTGAGATCTGTCAAGGTTCCTCCCCCACTCTGAACTCTAGGGTACAGATGTGGGGACCTGCATGAAAAACCTCCTAAGCTTATCTTTACCAGCTTAGATCAAAACTTCCCCAAGGTACAAAATATTCCCCCCGTTGTCCTTGGATTGGCCGCTACCACCACCAAACTAATACTGGTTACTGGGGAAGAGCTGTTTGGACAAGTCTTTCCCCCCAAAATATTTCCCAACCTTGCACCCCACTTCCTGGACAAGGTTTGGTAAAAAGCCTCACCAATTTGCCTAGGTGACTACAGACCCAGACCCTTGGATCTTAAGAACAATGAACAATCCTCCCAACACTTGCACCCCCCCTTTCCTGGGAAATGTTGGATAAAAAGCCTCACCAATTTGCATAGGTGACCACAGACCCAAACCCTTGGATCTGAGAACAATGAAAAAGCATTCAGTTTTCTTACAAGAAGACTTTTAATAAAAATAGAAGTAAATAGAAATAAAGAAATCCCCCCTGTAAAATCAGGATGGTAGATATCTTACAGGGTAATTAGATTCAAAAACATAGAGAACCCCTCTAGGCAAAACCTTAAGTTACAAAAAAAAGATACACAGACAGAAATAGTTATTCTATTCAGCACAATTCTTTTCTCAGCCATTTAAAGAAATCATAATCTAACACATACCTAGCTAGATTACTTACTAAAAGTTCTTAGACTCCATTCCTGGTCTATCCCCGGCAGAAACCAACATATAGACAGACACACAGACCCTTTGTTTCTCTCCCTCCTCCCAGCTTTTGAAAGTATCTTGTCTCCTCATTGGTCATTTTGGTCAGGTGCCAGCGAGGTTACCTTTAGCTTCTTAGCCCTTTACAGGTGAGAGGAGCTTTCCCCTGGCCAGGAGGGATTTCAAAGGGGTTTACCCTTCTCTTTATATTTATGACAAGATCAATTTGAGATTCTTTGAACCAGAAGCACAGATTTTAAAAGGACATTTTTTGTCCCCTTTGGGCTGCTTGGAAACAGGTTTTAAGCGGAAAGAGTTAGAGTTTTTTTGTCTCTGCCTGGGAGCCAGAGCAGAGACAAAAGGGAGCTTGCTTTTGTGAGCTGGAGTTTTCTCTACCTCAAGGCAGGGTAGTTAACCTCCTGCAGGGAAATTCACAAGTTCTTCACAGACCTGAAGAGGTGGGTTTTTTTTCTTAAGAGCAACTAGAGGGTTTTTCTGTCTATTTGCCTGGAGACAAAGGTGTTAATTTTCTTTTAAAGGATTTTTCTGTAGGCTGACAATCACTATCAGAGAACAGAGGTATCTGGTTACAGCACAACCTATTTTTTTTTGACAAGCCAAGTTTTTTTGTTTGTTTGTTGGTTTATTTTATTCTTAAGTCTCGGGTGTAAAGTTAGTTAAAAACAGAGAGGCAAACATGACAGAGCCCAAGGCAGAAACAGCCAAAGAGACTGCCCACAGGAGAGCTATGGAGGCAAGGGAAAAAGAAATGGAGTAAAAGGAAAAAGAGAGGAAGCATGCTGAGGCGGAGAAGGAAAAAGAAAGGAAGCATGCACTGGAGATGGAGAAAGCAAAGGCTGAGCGGAATTTACTGGATAACCCTAACCATCCTTCCCCGGCAATCCACAAATGGGAGCGACTATGTCCACCGTATGATGAATCCAGTGATATATTGCTGAATATTTTTTCACCTTTGAGAGACTGTGCACTCTCCATAAAATTCCTGAAGCTCACAAGATGACCACACTGGTCGCAAAATTGACTGGAAGAACTCTGTACATATTCAATAAAGATGCCTATTGATGAGGCTTCTGACTATAATAAGTTCAAGGATTTGGTTTTAAAGCAATTTCAAATTACATCTGAAATGTACAGAGTAAAATTTCGAACCCTTAAGAGAGGGCCTGGACTAAGTAATATGGCTTATCTAAACCAGATGAAGGATCTGTTAGATAAATGGGTCCAAGGAAAGGGTGTCACTAGCTTTGACGGAATGTGTGATTTGATAGCTCAGGAGCAATTCCTGAATATGTCCAAGGAGGAATTAAAACAGTGTTTATGGGATAAAGAAATGGACTCAGCAGAAAGTCTTGCTTCTTATGCTGATCGATATGAGCAATCCCGGACAGCCAGAGACACGGGGCAAGCAGGAAGAAAATGGGTGGAGGGAGAAGAGAGGAACAACCCTGGTCACAGTTGGAGCGGATACCAGAAGGGACACCCTCAGACCACAACCTACCACTGGGGGCAGCCAAAGGCCCCAACTACACACCAAGGAATACTCCAGACATCTTATCGTCCTGCCACACCATTCTCCAGCAACCCACCTCACCTCAGTGACCCATCAGGTGGACGATGTTTTAAATGAAATGAGCTGGGGCATGTAAAGGCCAACTGCCCCAAGAACCCCAACAGATTACAGTTCATTGCACCGGAATCACACCAGAGGTCCTCAGGCCCAGATACCTCCCAGATACCCTCAGAGCAGAGGGAAACTGAGTGTGGGCGGGAAGAAGGTCACTCTGCGGAGGGACACCAGAGCACAAGTATCGGCTATCCGTGCTTCCTTAGTGGATCCCAATTTAATCAACCCAGAGATCCAAGTGACAATTCAACCCTTCAAGTCCAACTCTTTCAATTTGCCTACAGCCAAGTTACCTGTCCAGTACAAGGGCTGGTCAGGAACGTGGACTTTTGCAGTCTATGATGATTATCCCATCCCCATGCTGTTGGGGGAAGACTTGGCCAATCATGTGAAGCTAGCCAAGAGGGTAGGAATGGTCACCCGCAGCCAGGCTAAGCAAGCCGTCATGCCTAGCTCTGTTCTGGAAACTCCTACCAGGACCCAGTCAGAGGTGATGGAACCGGACCCCATCCCAATGTCTGCAAAAGCAGTAGTGGATCCAGTCCCAGAGACCCAGACAGAGCCAGTCTCAGAACCGGACCGGCGGAACAACCAGCACCAGACCCATTGCAAGCATTGAATCCAGTACTTGCAAACCCAACACGAGAGTGCCCCACCAAAGCTGAACCGGCAGCAGCCGATAACCCTACACAAGAGGCTCAGCCAGAGCCTGAACCCCAACATAGTGCACCAGCGGAGAGTGGTTCACAGTCAATGGAAACAGCCCCATTCCCAACATCGCTTCCAGAGGGACCAAGCATCGGTCCACAATCCAATGAGGAACTGATGTCTCCAGCATCAAGGGAACAGTTCCAGACCAAACAGGAAGCAGATGAAAGCCTCCAAAGAGCTTGGACGGTGGCACGGAGCAGTCCACCGCCTCTCAGCTCTTCTAATCGATCCAGGTTTGTTGTAGAAAGAGGACTTTTATACCAGAAAACTCTTTCTGGTGGACACCAGGAAGACTGGCATCCTCAGAGACAGTTGGTAGTTCCAACTAAGTACCGGGTCAAGCTCTTGAGCTTAGCCCACGTCATTCTAGTGGCCATGCTGGGGTGAACAGGACAAAAGACCGTTTGGGGAGGTCATTCCACTGTGAGGAAATGGGCAAGGATGTTTCTACCTATGTCCGGTCTTATGTGGTGTGCCAAAGAGTGGGAAAATCCCAAAACCAGGTCAAAGGCCCTCTCAAGCCACTCCCCATCATTGAAGTTCCATTTCAGTGAGTAGCTGTGGATATTCTGGGTCCTTTTCTGAAAAAGACACCCAGAGGAAAGCAGTACATACTGACTTTCAAGGATTTTGCTGCCCGATGGCCAGAAGCAGTAGCTCTAATCAACACCAGGGCTAAAAGTGTGTGCCAGGCACTAACAGACATGTTTGCCAGGGGAGGCTGGCCCTCTGACATCCTCACAGATGCAGGAACTAATTTCCTGGTAGGAACTATGGAAAGCCTTTGGGAAGCTCATGGGGTGAATCACTTGGTTGCCACCCCTTACCATCATCAAACAAATGGCATGATGGAGAAGTTTAATAGAACTTTGGGGGCCACGATACGTAAATTCGTAAATGAGCACTCCAATGATTGGGACTTAGTGTTGCAGCAGTTGCTCTTTGCCTACACAGCTGTACCACATCCCAGTTCAGGGTTTTCACCATTTGAACTTGTATATGGCCGCAAGGTTAAGGGGCCATTACAGTTTGAGAAGAAGCAATGGGAGGGATTTACACCTTCTCCAGGAACTAACATTCTGGACTTTGTAACCAACCTACAAAACACCCTCCGAACCACTCTAGCCTTTGCTAAAGAAAACCTAAAGGATGCTCAAAAAGAGCAAAAAGCCTGGTGTGATAAACATGCCAGAGAGCATTCCTTCAAAGTAGTGGACCAGGTCATGGTCTTGAAGGCGCTCCAGGCCCATAAAATGGAAGTGTCATGGGAAGGGCCATTCACGGTCCAAGAGTGCCTGGGTGCTGTTAATTATCTCATAGCATTCCCCAACTCCAACTGAAAGCCTAAGGTGTACCATATTAATTCTCTAAAGCCCTTTTATTCCAGAGAATTAAAGGTTTGTCAGTTTACAGCCCAGGGAGCAGATGATGCTGAGTGGCTTGAAGGTGTCTACTACGAAGGGAAAAGCAATGGTGGTGTGGAAGAGATGAGCCTCTCCATGACCCTTGGGCGTATGCAGCAACAGCAGATCCAGGAGCTGTGCACTAGCTATGCACCGACGTTCTCAGCCACCCCAGGACTGACTGAACGGGCATACACTCCATTAACACAGGTAATGCTCATCCAATTAGGGTCCAACCTTACCGGGTGTCTCCTCAAGCTAAAACTGCTATAGAACAGGAGATCCAGGATATGCTACAGATGGGGTTAATCCGCCCCTCTGGCAGTGCATGGGCATCTCCAGTGTTTCTAGTTCCCAAACCGATCGGGAGATACGTTTTTGCGTGGACTACCGTAAGCTAAATGCTGTGACTCGCCCAGACAACTATCCAATGCCATGCACAGATGAACTATTGGAGAAACTGGGATGGGCCCAGTTCATCTCTACCTTGGACTAAACCAAGGGGTACTGGCAGGTAAGGCTAGATGAATCTGCCAAGCCTTCACCACACATCTCGGGCTGTATAAATTTAATGTACTCTCTTTTGGCTTGCGGAATGCACCCGCCACCTTCCAAAGACATGTAGATGGTCTCCTAGCGGGATTAGGAGAATATACAGTCATGTACCTTGACGATATGGCCATATTTTCGGATTCCTGGGCAGAACACCTGGAATATCTACAAAAAGTCTACGAGTGCATAAGAGAGGCAGAACTAAATGTTAAGGCTAAGAAGTGTCAAATAGGCCTAAACAGAGTGACCTACCTTGGACACCAGGTGGGTCAAGGAACTATCAACCCCTTACAGGCCAAAGTGGATGCTATCCAAAAGTGGCCTGCCCCAAAGTCAAAGAAACAGGTCCAATCCTTCTTAGGCTTGGTCGGATATTACAGGCGATTTGTACCGCAATACAGCCAAATCGCCGCCCCACTGACAGACCTAAAAGAAACAGCGCAATGCCGTTCAGTGGACTGAAGTGTGTCAGAAGGCCTTTAACCAGCTTAAAGCGACACTCATGTCTGACCCTGTGCTAAGGGCCCCAGACTTTGACAAACTATTCCTAGTAACCACAGATGCGTCCGAGCGTGGTGTGAGAGCAGTTTTAATGCAGTTTTAATGCAGGACTAGATCAGGAATTCCACCCTCTAGTGTTTCTCAGCAAGAAGCTGTCTGAGAGGGAAAGCAACTGGTCAGTCAGTGAAAAAGAATGTTACGCAATTGTCTACGCTCTGGAAAAGCTGCGCCCATATGTTTGGGGACAGCATTTCCACCTGCAAACCGACCATGCTGCGCTACAGTGGCTTCATACCGCCACGAGAAATAACAAAAAACTTCTTTGGTGGAGTTTAGCTCTCCAAGATTTAGATTTCGACATCCAACACATCTCAGGAGCATCTAACAAAGTGGCTGATGCACTCTCCCGTGAAAGTTTCCCAGAATCAACTGGTTAAAATTGTCCTTGAGATGTGGAAAATATTGTTAGCCTTTACATACTTGGTAGTATATTTAGAATTGCATGTGTCTTATTAACTCTGTTTTCTCCTAGAGCTCCAGGAAGAAATCATAGCCAGCGCTTCACCCTATCTGTGATTTGGGGGGCGTGTCATAAATATAAAGGGAAGGGTAAACACCTTTAAAATCCCTCCTGGCCAAAGGAAAAACCCTTTCACCTTAAAGGGTTAAGAAGCTAGGGTTAATAACCTCGCTGGCACCTGACCACAATGACCAATGAGGAGACAAGATATTTCCAAAGCTGAAGGGGGGGGAAAAACAAAGGGTCTGGGTCTGTCTGTGTGATGCTTTTGCCGGAGATAGAACAGGAAAGGAGTCTTAGAATTTAGTAAGTAATCTAGCTAGATATGCATTATATTATGATTTCTTTAAATGGCTGAGAAAATAAGCTGAGCTGAATGGAATGGATATTCCTGTCTTTATGTCTTTTTGTAACTTAAGGTTTTGCCTAGAGGGATTCTCTATGTTTTGAATCTAATTTTCCTATGAGGTATTTACCATCCTAATTTTACAGAGGTGATTCTTTTTACTTTTTCTTCTATTAAAATTCTTCTGGTAAGAAACTGAATACTTTTTTCATTGTTCTTAAGATCCAAGGGTTTGGGTCTGTGGTCACCTATGCAAAATGGTGAGGATTTTTATCAAGCCTTCCCCAGGAAAAGGGGTGTAGAGCTTGGGGGGAATTTGGGAGGAAAGTCGTTTCCAAGTGGGCTCTTCCCTGTTCTTTGTTTAACACGCTTGGTGGTGGCAGCATAGGGTTCAAGGACAAAGCAAAGTTTTTACCTTGAGGAGGTTTTTAACCTAAGCTGGTAAGAATTATCTTAGGGGGTTTTTCATGCAGGTCCCAACATCCGTACCCTAGAGTTCAGAGTGGGGAAGGAACCTTGACAGGCCTGCTAAACCCAGGGTTGTGAGTTCAATTCTCGAGGGGGCCATTTAGGGATCTGGGGCAAAAATTGGGGATTGGTCCTGCTTTGAGCAGGGGGTTGGACTAGATGACCTCCTGAGGTCCCTTCCAACCCTGATATTCTATGACTGCCAATTTCCTGATGCTCCAAACACACAGTCTGTAAGATAAGAAACAAAAACTCGTGCCAGTTTCCTGATAGTGCAAACGTATTTAGAGAACTCCTTACTGCATATTTCTGGCTTATGGGAGCTACTGGTTCACATAATTACTTCCTGCTGGTTTCATGCAGGCCTTAATAGAGTGGGCACTATTTCATGAAGTAGACAATAGAGATTTCCAATTATTTTTTCTTTTCTATTTTTGCTTCTTTTTATTTAAAAAAGGAGGATTTAAAGTTTTATCTCGAATATAATTTTCAACTAACTTAATTTTGCACTTAATCTTGCACACAAGACTCCTGTGAGTGACAATAAATTACGATGTGCACAGACACTACCAAAGAATTGCAGGAATGTTGCAATCTAGATGATGGCAATTAATATAAATAATGGCTTTTAATGACAATTATAGTTAATGTGCTACTTTCAAGACTAAGTGAGTATTTTAATACCAACATTGTGTCAACCCTTACAGGCACTGGCATAATGAGTTTTCCTTTTAAAAAAAATAGAGAGAAAATGAGGCATAATAGGTTTTTAAAAATGGAGCATTGCATCCCTACCCATGAGATTAATTTTGCTTTAAAGTATTTCAATAATCCTGAAAATAAGCCATGGAACAGCTACATTAGCATCATATTATTTCACAACAGTCGTCTTTAGTCACTTCATATCTGACAGAATTCCATATACATTGCATCTAATAAACCAGTTTTGTTTGTTTCTTGATAAACTGTATATCACACCAAAATAGTTTCAGCTGAAGTTTCTTATACCCACTGCCTTATGGAGCCTGTTGCTAAGGCTGAGCATATGGTAGTGCTCAGCCATGGCAACAACTATCAGCTCATGCTAAATGGATGACTTGATGATTACCTGTTCTGTTCATTCCCACTGAAGCACCTGGCATCGGCCATTGTTGGAAGACAGGATCCTGGGCTAGATGGACCATTGATCTGACCCAGGATGGCCGTTCTTACATGAACAAAAAGAGATTCCCTGCATTTTTGCAGCTGTGCATTATCAGCAACACCCAGGCAAAGGAAACCCACCGCATTCATTCGCTAAAGGCCATTTGGTTTGAGTCATTATGTTTTTTAATTTAGACATGATGTTTTTCCACAAGAGAGACAAAGATCTGCTAAGATCAACAGAAAAGTTTTGTTGTCCCCCTAGATATTCCTGGAGACCCTTGTTTAACCATACAAAATCTTCCCAGCAGTTTTCTGCAAAGAATCTTCACAGAAAAAGTTGAGCCTGCATTTGTGCTGCACTGAAAGGAGGATACTGGCATTCTAAGCTATAGCTAATCACTACTTTAGACATTACACTTTAAAGAGACCTAAATACATCTCTCAAACACAATTACAATGTGTTACACAGAACAATGATGATCAGTTGTGTATGGCTCCACAGTGATTAAGACAGTTTATTTTTAATGAGGTAAAGCTGCTGTATTGTAATCGTCAATACATATGACTAAGGAGATCTGCCCAGGCCTATAATTGTTACAAATTCAATTATTTCTGGAAATACAAGAGGTATAAATATGCTAAACAGTTCAAAACTCGTTGACGAAAGCTAAAACTAATTTGTGTACCATAACATGCAGTCTTGTTGACTGCCGTCTTATGAACTGTAGCAATCTTGACCAGAGTTTAAAGGTATACAGTCACTTAAATGTTCATTAAGCATTATCGCAAGAGGATATTCTGTTTGCTACAATGGTCTTCTTAAATTAGTGAATTACAGGATCACATAAAAAAACCCTAGACTGTCATCAGCTACACAACATTTTCTTAAATGTCTAAAAATTAATGTGTTCTGTAATTATATCCCCCCACTATGAAGATGCAATAATTATATGCGTGGAAAGCTCTGACAACCCAAATGATAGGTCAGATTAAGGAGACAGCATCAAAAAGTTTAGGCCTAAATATGATCAACCTTAAAATCTGTCTGCTGTCATCCACTTTTTAAAAAATATGTGGCAAATTTGTTACCATCTGGAGGCTCTCTGGTGACCTCTGTGAAATGGAGGTGGTCTTAGTCTGATATACCTAGCTACACTAAACAGTTGAGAAGGGAACCTTTTTCAAAGAAAAAAGAGGGGTGGGCTAAAAAGCACATAATTCCACACAATTATATAAAGCTGTCATACTCCCTTAATAGGAAGGGTAAAACTTGTCTGCTAAGTTTTACTAGCTTTACCATTTATGGTTAACTTTTCTCAGGGACACAATCTTGATTTAAATCAGTCCACTCTCAAAACGATTTTTTCTTATATAAGTTTTGACAGACCAAATGGATTTCATTGGTTCCCAATGTAGCCACTTGTCATGTTTTGGGGTGCAATCCAGACCTGCCCTGTAACCCTGGGTGCCTTAAATTCTATGTTGCTGTGGCTCACAGCCTGGACTTCAACAGGCAGAAAATAGCCTGCTGTTCTTTGAGTGTCTGCGTGCTGTGTAGCCCTGATTCAGTGCTCTGACCCCCGCAGCTTGCCTACAACATAGCAGTCCCCACACTGCTCATTACTTTCAGAGTGGCCCCAACACACCCCCAGTCCTGAATTTTCCCAAAACTGTCTGCCCTGAAGTGTCCAGCCCTCTCCTGGGACACTCTGGGAATTAATAAGGTTCATTACTCCTTTAGTGAGACAAAAGCTCGGTAGCTTTTTTTGTAAATCAACCTTAATAATCAGGTCAAACACAGCACCAGGTTGATTCAGAATAAAAGTAAAACAAGTGTATTTAATCAAAAAGAGAGAGGTTTCAAGGGAATTCAAGTGTAAGGGATAAAGACAAAAGGATTACAAATAAACAAATGTAAGAATATGCTTTCTCATGGCTAAGTCATCACTTAAACTATAGTCTTTGTTTAAGGTAGATTTCTTACTAATTTTTCTTGTTTCCAGCCATGGCTGACCTTTTTTTCAGTCAGGCCCTTACACAGAAGTACAAGGTGCTGGTACCCCTGTCTTCCTAGGTGGCACAATGTTCTGAAGATTCAGAGCAGGCTGTGCAGCAGGGACAGGAGGACGGTGAAGAAATTTGGCAGCATGTGACCTCCAGAAGAAGAAAGGGGAGCGTCCATGGACCAGCAACCCAGATACAGGTAAGTAACCATTTTCCTGTTCTCTCCACAGGTACTAATGCGGAGAGTGGACTAGATGATACATCTGAGGGAAGGGAACAGAAAGAGACTCCGCCGACGGGAAGGCAGGAGATGCACTGTCCTAGGGTTGGGGGTTCCACAACCACCGCTCCCAAGAGAAGGAGGCGGGTGGTGGTGGTCGGGGACTCTCTCCTCAGGGGGAATGAGTCATCTATCTGTCACCCCGACCAGGAAAACCGAGAAATCTGCTGCTTGCCAGGAGCTAGGATTCACGATGTGATGGAGAGACTGCCGAGACTCATCAAGCCCTCGGATTGCTACCCCTTCCTGCTTCTCCACATGGGCACCAATGATACTGCCAAGAATGACCTTGAGCGGATCACTGCAGAGTATGTGGCTCTGGAAAGAAGGATAAAGGAGTTTGAGGCGCAAATGGTCTTCTCGTCCATCCTCCCCATGGAAGGAAAAGGCCTGGGTAGAGACCATCGAATCGTGGAAGTCAACGAATGGCTACACAGGTGGTGTCAGAGAGAAGGCTTTGGATTCTTTGACCAGGGGATGGTGTTCCAAGAAGGAGGAGTGCTAGGCAGAGTCGGGCTCCACCTAACGAAGAGAGGGAAGAGCATCTTCGCAAGCAGGCTGACTAACCTAGTGAGGAGGGCTTTCAACTACGTTCACGGGGGGAAGGAGACCAAAGCCCTCAGGTAAGTGGGGAAGTGGGATACCAGGAGGAAGCAGGAGCGCGCGAGAGGGTAGGGCTCCTGTCTCATACTGAGAAAGACGGACGATCAGCAAGTTATCTCAAGTGCCTATACACCAATGCAAGAAGCCTGGGAAACAATCAGGGAGAACTGGAATTCCTGGCACAGTCAAGGAATTATGATGTGATTGGAATAACAGAGACTTGGTGGGATAACTCACATGACTGGAGTACTGTCATGGATGGATATAAACTGTTCAGGAAGGACAGGCAGGGCAGAGAAGGTGGGGGAGTTGCACTGTATGTAAGGGAGCAGTAGGACTGCTCAGAGCTCAAGTATGAAACTGCAGAAAAACCTGAGTGTCTCTGGATTAAGTTTAGAAGTGTGAGCAACAAGGGTGATGTCGTGGTGGGAGTCTGCTATAGACCACCGGACCAGGGGGATGAAGTGGACTAGGCTTTCTTCCAGCAACTCACGGAAGTTACTAGATCACAGGCCCTGGTTCTCATGGGAGACTTCAATCACCCTGATATCTGCTGGGAGAGCAATACAGTGGTGCACAGACAATCCAAGAAGTTTTTGGAAAGCATAGGGGACAATTTCCTGGTGCAAGTGCTGGAGGAACCAACAAGGGGCAGAGCTCTTCTTGACCTGCTGCTCACAAACCAGGAAGAATTAGTAGGGGAAGCAAAAGTGGATGGGAACCTGGGAGGCAGTGACCATGAAATGGTGGAGTTCAGGATCCTAACACAAGGAAGAAAGGAGAGCAGCAGAATACAGACCCTGGACTTCAGAAAAGCAGACTTTGACTCCCTCAGGGAACTGATGGGCAGGGGAAAGGAGTCCAGGAGAGTTGGCTGTATTTTAAAGAATCTTTATTGAGGTTACAGGGACAAACCATCCCAATGTGTGGAAAGAAGAGTAAATATAGCAGGCGACCAGCTTGGCTTAACAGTGAAATCCTTGCTGATCTTGAACACAAAAAAGAAGCTTACAAGAAGTGGAAGATTGGACAAATGACCAGGGATGAGTATAAAAATATTGCTCGGGCTTGCAGGAGTGAAATCAGGAAGGCCAAATCACACTTGGAGTTGCAGCTAGCAAGAGATGTTAAGAGTAACAAGAAGGGTTTCTTCAGGTATGTTAGCAACAAGAAGAAAGTCAAGGAAAGTGTGGTCCCCTTATTGAATGGGGAAGGCAACCTAGTGACAGAGGATGTGGAAAAAGCTAATGTACTCAATGCTTTTTTTGCCTTTGTCTTCATGAACAAGGTCAGCTTCCAGACTACTGCACTGGGCAGCACAGCATGGGGAGGAGGTGACCAGCCTTCTGTGGAGAAAGAAGTGGTTCAGGACTATTTAGAAAAGCTGGACGAGCACAAGTCCATGGGGCTGGATGCGCTGCATCCGAGAGTGCTAAAGGAGTGGGCGGATGTGATTGCAGAGCCGTTGGCCATTATCTTTAAAAACTCATGGCGATCGGGGGAAGTCCCGGACGACTGGAAAAAGGCTAATGTAGTGCCCACCTTTAAAAAAGGGAAGAAGGAGGATCCTGGGAACTACAGGCCAGTCAGTCTCACCTCAGTCTCTGGAAAAATCATGGAGCAGGTCCTCAAGGAATCAGTCCTGAAGCACTTAGAGGAGAGGAAAGTGATCAGGAACAGTCAGCATGGATTCACCAAGGGCAAGGCATGCCTGACTAATCTAATTGCCTTCAATGACGAGATAACTGGCTCTGTGGATGAGGGGAAAGCGGTGGACGTGTTGTTCCTTGACTTTAGCAAAGCTTTTGACACGGTCTCCCACAGTATTCTTGCCAGCAAGTTAAAGAAGTATGGGCTGGATGAATTGACTATAAGGTGGATAGAAAGCTGGCTACACTGTCGGGCTCAACGGATAATGATCAATGGCTCCATGTCTAGTTGGCAGCCGGTATCAAGTGGAGTGCCCCAAGGGTCGGTCCGAGGGCTGGTTTTGTTCAATATCTTCATTAATGATCTGGAGGATGGTGTGGATTGCACCCTCAGCAAGTTTGCAGATGACACTAAACTGGGAGGAGAGATAGATACGCTGGAGGGTAGGGATAGGATACAGAGGGACCTAGACCAATTAGAAGATTGGGCCAAAAGAAATCTGATGAGGTTCAACAAGGACAAGTGCAGAGTCCTGCACTTAGGACAGAAGAACCCCATGCACCGCTACAGACTAGGGACCAAATGGCTAGGCAGCAGTTCTGCAGAAAAGGACCTAGGGGTGACAGTGGACGAGAAGCTGGATATGAGTCAGCAGTGTGCCCTTCTTGCCAAGAAGGCCAATGGCATTTTGGGATGTATAAGTAGGGGCATTGCCAGCAGATCGAGGGACATGATCGTTCCCCTCTATTCAACGTTGGTGAGGCTTCATCTGGAGTACTGTGTCCAGTTTTGGGCCCCACACTACAAGAAGGATGTGGAAAAATTGGAAAACGTCCAGCAGAGGGCAACAAAAATGATTAGGGGACTGGAACACATGACTTATGAGGAGAGGCTGAGGGAACTGGGATTGTTTAGTCTGCAGAAGAGAAGAATGAGGGGGGATTTGATAGCTGCTTTCAACTATCTGAAAGGGGGTTCCAAAGAGGATGGATCTAGACTGTTCTCAATGGTAGCTGATGACAGAACAAGGAGTAATGGTCTCAAGTTGCAGTGGGGGAGATTTAGGTTGGATATTAGGAAAAACTTTTTCACCAGGAGGGTGGTGAAGCACTGGAATGCGTTACCTAGGGAGGTGATGGAATCTCCTTCCTTAGAAGTTTTTAAGGTCAGGCTTGACAAA
The DNA here is from genome assembly GCF_965140285.1 of Lepidochelys kempii. Lineage (NCBI taxonomy): Eukaryota > Metazoa > Chordata > Testudines > Cheloniidae > Lepidochelys > Lepidochelys kempii. The sequence continues at coordinate 96,444,290 of NC_136380.1, read as the reverse complement.
GCCCTGGCTGGGATGATTTAGTTGGGGATTGGTTCTGCTTTGAGCAGGGGGTTGGACTAGATGACTTCCTGAGGTCCCTTCCAACCCTGATATTCTATGATTCTATGAAGAGCATTGCCTAAGTAGGTTTCTCATTTAGATTCAGTTCCCAGAGACTTCAATACCCATGGCTGAAGGACCCATCTTTCTGTCTGAGAAGAGTTCTATTCCTGTCTGATAAGAGCTGACAAGAGCTCTGTTCCTTGTCTGTCCAATTGTTACCCCAGAATTGAGGGGAGTGTTACCCCAGAACTTAACCAAGCTAATCACAGCCATATTGTGTGCATTGAGTCCCCATTAATTAATAAAATAGAACACCAGATAGTTTAGGGTTAATTTGGACAAGCGGGGCTTTTGGAGGCGAGGTCAAATACTAACTTCAGGCTTGCAGGTTTTGCTAGTCAGAATGGGAGGAGGGGAGAAAAACAAATTATGAGACTGAAAGAAAATAAGTGGATGGAGATCTTGAGTTTGGGTGGTTTTGATATAGAAGTGTATGATGGCTAAAATTGCTATCAATGTTTTGTTGAAGTTAGGAGACGTGATTACCCACTAGGGGTCACTCTGAGCTGTCTGTTTTGTAAAAGTTAATTACAAAAAGTCTAGATAATAGAATGTAATTTGGAGCAGTTCTCTGAAGCTATACTGAGAGACTTTTCCCCCTGACACCCTACTCCCCAGTGGGAAAGAAGCTGGCCATCGTTGACCTGCTGCTAATTACTCAATACCATCTCAGATTTTAAATAATTATTTTGGATGTCCTAAACCTATTGCTTATGTCTATGGGTACTTAAATCTAATAAATAATAATTTAACATATAAGCACGCTTACTTGTATCAATCTTTTATCAGCTGGATTTGCTGTGTTCCCTACAATTAATTTCTGACACCGCCTGGAGTCAAACATCTAAGTTACTACTGTTTGGGGTTTTAAGACCCTGGGTAACACAGTGATCAATGCCAAGATGATTTCTTCCCTCGCCTTGCATCTTTCCACATAGACCATTTTGTCCCAAGACTCAAGATAACCTCATGCTGTTCTTCCCAGCCTGTGGACTTCCCAGGCCCCTGCTCATTTGTATGTAAATGGGGTTTCCATTATTTCATTCCACCATGCTTAATTGACATAGGAGACAGGTAGACAGCTGCCTTCACTACTGTATGGGAGAAAACCTATTTTTCTCCCTTTGTTTGATCTCAGACTTTAAAGCATAATAGTAAGTAATCATAATTCCTCATGTAATGTTAATACGTACATTTCAGTGACATTAATCACCAGTGTATCATAGGTTTTTCATAACAGGTGTCACTGGATACACTTTTATAATACATATACATACATATAATACACTTTTATAAATCTACCTTGTATACAATCAGTTGATTCAATTGTTTATCATTGGAGATTCAGATCCCTGCAAGAGGTTATCTCCCCCACTCTCCAGCTTGATAGCTTTGTTTACCTTTTATGTACATGTACACGGACATTCATTGTCTTTTCCTGATGACCGGCTGGTCAGACAAAGAAATACACATCCATTTGTCTGGGGCAGACTGGGCTTATGCATTGCTTGCCAAACACACTTTAAGATAAAAAATTCTAGAGCATATCCATAACACTTTGTACACATCTTGTATATACACATCACAGAACAATATTAATGATCTTTGACTTGATAGTTTTCCAATGATATATTACATGCCACTTTTGGCTAGACATTGTGACAACACTGTGTTAGGTGTAGTGAGTGTAACAGGCCTGACAAGAGTTGTTGACACAGAATAGTGAACCACCAATGGGCCTCCATGTCATACCTCTGCAATACAGTTACCAGCCCTAAGTGTTTGTCAGCTATATGCTTCATACTCTGCAGGTAATTATTTCCCTTTTGCCTCTCCAGAAAATAGTTTTAAAGACATGGCATTAAGTCATAGTCCTGCAGAATATCAGTCATAGTTCAATGCAGGATACAGTTCTAAAGGCTTTGCACTCCTGAGACTAGCAAAACATTCCAACCAACTTGTGAAGAGGCATAATGCTAACCTAATGGATGGCACAAATGCAGGAAGCAGAACCCATGTAACACTGCATCAGATGTACATGTTATAGGCAGGAGAACTAGCTAAGAATTTCCAGACATTCTGTTAAAACTGGCTAAGCGTTGCACATGGTGGTGAGTACAGAGCTTCCAGTATAGCCTCCAGCACTTTTGATCTGACTGCTTCCATATACCCTTGGCTGAATTTTTGCTGAATAGCTTGTCAGGATGCAAAAACCTGGCTTGTGACTTTCCACACACCACTGACCATGTAAGGCATGCATGCAGTTCTTGAGGTATAAATCTCTACATTTCTATAACTACTACACAGGACTTTCAGCTGATCCATATATAGAGCAGTATAAATATTGATTTAATTCTCTTTTCCCCGTTATCAATATAATATTTTAACTAGAAGGAGAATTCCATGAGACCGACTGCACTAAAATTTGCACTGATTCACACTGGAATAAATCTGCGGTAACTCCAATAAAATCAATGGATCTTATGACATCAAACAACAAGCTAACAAGAAATTCTCTGTAGGGAAACAGAAATACCTTTAAAAAGCTTCCTGAGTGAGGAACAAAGGTCCATATACATGCAGTCAGCTTCATAAAGGAAGAAACTGAAGAAGCTGGGGAACCCCATGACCATTTAGAAACTCAGCTTTGAATATTTTGTGCCATGTTGCAATGGGCCCTGTGGTGGAGCATACCCTGCAAGAGCAAACGTGCAGATGCAACATTCTTGATGAAGTTACACAACACTTTTCAACAGCCTAGACTATTTCTGTGCCAAAAATGCTTTTAAAAATATCACTTTTTTCTTTATTTTCACTTAAAAAGTCAGCTAATCCTTGCATAAACTGTTAGCAAGGGGATTTGGACAGGATTTGATCCTCTGCCACTCTGGGTTCACTCAAGCCAGTCAATAACTAGACCCCAAACCAATGCTCCCAGGCAGCTCTTTCTTCTTATCATAATCTGTGCTGTCATATTTTAATTAATAATGACTGTTTCAAATTTTGAGGATGAAATTTAAATAATCATCTAATGAAAACCAGGTCATGGGTCAGTAGCTCCATGGACATGGGCAAAATAATTAATTGCTTGAGAACTAATGGTTGGCTGTGGCTGTATAACTAACTGTTCTTGAGGTTGGTTTAGAATACTACAAAATACTTAGCATTTGCATCCCTGAATTACTAGACTACACTATGAATGGGTTTATTTCAGTGCATCTTTCTCAGCAGCCTCAGACACACTGGCTTCCCACCCCCAAGAAGATATAGAAAGTTATGCAAATGAACTGGTCTTTTCTACAGACAGACTGAGTAGAAACTGGCATAGTTTCCAAGTTCCCATTACTTTTCTTAGGCTGCACTTAAAAGGCATATCACTAAACAGATCAATGTTCTATCAATTAACTGTCGAAGATCTTTCCTCAGTTCTTGTCGTCATGTGTTGCAGTTTCTAGAAAGGGTGAAGATTGAAAAACTTAGCATCCACTCCTAGACCCAGGATCAGATGTAGAGTGAGTACTGGTATCTAGGGACTGACTCCCGATTTATATTATCATAAATGAGATCAGAATCTACCCACTGTTCTCCCATTTGTAAAGTGCCATATACATCAATGGCATTAAACAAATAATAATAAAGTTGAGCCTCTACCCAATCCAAAGATACCCAAACTTTGGGGAGGTTTGGATTTGATTTTTGTAACTCAGCTGCATCTCTAATGATAATAAATAAAAGGAAGAGCTTGCACTTCAGATAGCCTGATTCTCTCCTTAAAGATGTGATATGTGGATGTTATGGCATTTCTTGTCAGTTGAATTATTGTAATTGCATGGAGAACTGCCAGTAGCTATCTTTATAAGGTATGTAGCAGTATGCCTATGGGTGCCTGGGACAACACTGAGCCCCCATCTGTCTTTGGTATGGAGGATTGTCCTACTGTGTAATGGGAGCGGGCAAGAGAACTATCAAAGCCACAAGTAGAGTGGCCACTTTTGGGTCATATATTTTCATATGTAAGTATAGTTTCTAACAAAATCTTTTGCAAACACTGTTGTTGCCGAAGTGTGGAATGACTGTGCCCTCCCCCCCAATCCTCACCCCCCAGATCCCTGGAGGTGCATGGTGAAGCTGGGGAGGGAGACATGAGGACCTGATGGGGATGCATGGAAGAGCTGGGTTCAGGAGGGGGCTCTGCCCAGCAGAGGGGCCAATACTCACTTGGATACAGCCTTCCATTCTCCCACTGACCCCGACCCTTCAGCACAGCCCCATTCACTCCCCCGGCACAGGGAGCAGTGAGACTGGCAGGGAGCCAGGTCCCAGCAGCTTTGGTTTCCCAACTGTTGCAGGGAGTGGGCTTCCCCAACTGCCACCGGGTACCCCTCCCCTCAGCCCCTTAGAAATAGCAAGGTACGCATGGGATATGAATCTCCAAAGGGGAGCTCAGCAAAAAAAGTTTGGGAACTCTGCCTTAGAGCCAAGATGGTGCTGATGGCAACAGCAGTGACTGAAAGCCTCCCACTTTTATTCATACAAACCTCTCCTCCATGGTTTGCTCTCCAGAATGGCAAATATTAGCCCTGCCCCTCTTTCAAGAAGAGTAAGAAAGAGGGATTTTTAAAGCCTCATTATTTGATTACAACAGCCAGCTAGATGACTGATTTGATTTGCAATAGAGCAGTTAACTAAGCAGCCAGCCAGCCGCATGACACCTAGTGAATGACTGTTTGAAAACAGGAATTTGCACAGTAGACCAGCCAGAGTCCATATTACTTCCCTGCCCAGAACCCCCTGAAAACATCTTTACAGCATCCCACTGACTCAAACCTACAGATTTAGTTGTCATTTCCTGGAATTGTCTATATTTTATTAGCTAGATTATGTATGATTGGGAAAAATAGGCTCCTGGGCTGCAACTTGAATTTTCTTATGTGCTACAGATGGTCCTGCTATGAGAAACACTGAGATTTAAACTTCAGGCGGAAAAGTAATAGCCTGGTGCCTGCCAAATTAGCAGACTAAACCCAACCAGTTAAACCCAACCCAGATTTCATAAAGAAGCTGCATAGCACTTGACCTTAAAAATAATATTTTAAAGGACAACTGCCCACATTACACATTTTTTAAAAGAGTTATTATTTTTGATTTTTTTTATAATAGGAGGAAACTTGCATTTCCTAATGAAATGACCAAAAAAAAAAGGAGACGAAAATTATTTACTCTACCCTATAGCTAATATTTTACCATTATGCCTGAAAAGAATCAGCATCCTGTTAAGGTTTCAGAGTAACAGCCGTGTTAGTCTGTATTTGCAAAAAGAAAATGAGTACTTGTGGCACCTTAGAGTGATTTCCACTCCATACGGCTAAATGCAGTGCCTTGCATAATGACAGGTTTCAGAGTAACAGCCGTCTTAGTCTGTATTTGCAAAAAGGTTAAGGTTAAGGTCATTTCCATTCTCATTTTTGGATCCTGATAAGGCCTTACATCAGTCTGTCATTGAGATATATACTGCACATCTCTTTAATAAGATCTCTCGATTTGATAAAACCCTTATTAGTAACACAAGAGGTCTCCAAAGAACAGTCTGCCTTTGCTGAGACAGTGTTCCGGTCAAGAGCACGCTTTTGTCATTTATGCTGCTTTTGGTGTAAGTAGGCTTGAAACACAGAATTCTTTTGTTTTCCAAGATAGTTCAGAAAGAGAATATTTATCAACGTAAAGTAACACTCTTTACAGTAGCTGCTGTTATCAGAGAAGCAATGTCTTTATTTCCAGGATATGGGGTGGTGAGGAAGAGAGAACAAACTAGCTTAGATTCCGAGTAGTCTATGATTACATTATATAAAGAAGAAATTGTACCCAGTGTTTTTACAGTGACAAATATGCCACACTTTAAAGTAGGAGTTTTCAAACTGGGGGGTCAGGATCCCTCAAGAGGTCCCAAGGTTATTACATGGGGGGTGACGAGCAGTCAACCTCCATCTCAAACCCCACTTTGCCTCCAGCATTTATAACGGTGTTAAATATATTTAAAAGTGTTATTAATTTATAAGGGGGGGGTCACACTCAGAGGCTTGCTATGTGAAACAGGTCACCAGTAAAAAAGTTTGAGAGCCACTGCTTTAAAGGCTCTGCTCTCAAATAATTCCCACACATATCTCTCCTTCCATCCCCCACTATTCCTCTATCCTACGATGGGTGGACTGAGTATAAGAGTAGGGTTGCCAGCTTTCTAACTGCAGAAAACCAAACACCTTTGCTCACCAGGGAGAGATTTTAAACACTATTGTAAAATTAATTACCCCCCAAAAGTGTCCCACCCACTCACAATGAGCAAGACTAAAGAGACTATTGCAGGAGCTTGATTTTTCTTGCCTTCACCTAACTGTCCTGTAGGGGATTCAGTACAGCTGCAACCACTGACTGACTTCTTCCCTACCTGACTATGAACAGCATAGCAGGGGGGAAAAGTTATGCTGTTTCATGACTCATCACATTGTTTAAATGTACGCTTTAATAGACAATATATGCAATGTGGACAAATTAATGTTATGGAAGTCTTAATGTTAACATTTCCTGACACGTATATTTAAATATATAATCTTAATATTGCATTGATGTTATTTTATGAATTCATTATAGTTCTTTAATGTTAGGAAGGTGAGGTTGCATAAAATGTAATTCATGCTGCAGAAACTGACCCCTCCCTATTTTACCATCCTGCTCACTGGTGGCTCTGGGAGGCACTGACCTCAGGTGGCCCCTTAGCAACCGCACCAGCGCTGCCCTGGCATTTCCCAGGCTTCCTGGACAATAGGAGCTGTGGAGACAGCGCTCGGGGTGGCACCTGGGGGCGGTGGCAGCATGCAGAGCTCCTCTGGCTGCCCCTCTGCCTAGAAGCCAAAGGGACATGCTGCTGCTTCCCGGGAGCTGCACAGACCCATGCAGGGAGCATGCCTTAGCTCCGCTGCAGCCAACCAGACTTTTAGCAGCCTGGTCAGCTATGCTGACCAGAGCAGCCAGGGTACCTTTTTGACTGGGTGTTCTGGTCAAAAACTGGACACCTGGCAACCCTATATGGTAGTCAGCAATGAGAACATCTGAAATACATAGACACGCACCAAGTCATTCACTGTACAGAAATATGGATTAAAAAACCATGAGTATATCCCTTTCTTGGCCATAGAGGGAAACATAAGCCTTCCAGTTAGTGAAGCTGTCATAAATATAAAGGGAAGGGTAAACACCTTTAAAATCCCTCCTGGCCAGAGGAAAAACCCTTTCGCCTATAAAGGGTTAAGAAGCTAGGATAACCTTGCTGGCACTTGACCAAAATGACCAATGAGTAGACAAGATACTTTCAAAGCTGGAGGGGGGGAGAAACAAAGTCTCTGTCTCTGTCTGTGTGATGCTTTTGCTGGGAACAGAAAGGAATGGAGTCTTAGAACTTAGTAAGTAATCTAGCTAGATATGCGTTAGATTCTGTTTTGTTTAAATGGCTGATAAAATAAGCTGTGCTGTATGGAATGTATATTCCTGTTTTTGTGTCTTTTTGTAACTTAAGGTTTTGCCTAGAGGAATTCTCTATGTTTTGAATCTGATTACCCTGTAAGGTATTTACCATCCTGATTTTACAGACGTGATTCTTTTACTTTTTCTTCAATTTAAATTCTTCTTTTAAGAACCTGTAGGCTTTTTCATTGTTCTTAAGATCCAAGGGTTTGGGTCTGTGTTCACCTATGCAAATTGGTGAGGATTTTTATCAAGCCTTCCCCAGGAAAGGGGGTGTAGGGTTTGGGGAGGATTTTGGGGGGGAAAGACGTTTCCAAGCGGTTCTTTCCTGTTATATATTTGTTAGACGCTTGGTGGTGGCAGGAATAAAGTCCAAGGGCAAAAGGTAAAATAGTTTGTACCTTGGGGAAGTTTTAACCTAAGCTGGTAAAAATAAGCTTAGGGGGTTTTCATGCAGGTCCCCACTTCTGTACCCTAGAGTTCAGAGTGGGGAAGGAACCTTGACAGAAGCATTTTTTATTTGTTACTAAGATGCAGTCCCCTTTAGCACGCAAAGAAAGAGAACTGCTTGATTTCAGTATCTAAAGCGGTGGGAAGTTTCCCTGAAGGAAAGTTGTTTGGACCAATCTACCTAATTCTGTCACTTGCGCTCTCCCTAAAAGTTCCTTCCTCTCTTCTATCTCTTTATATAGGCCCAAATTTAGATGTAACCCTCACAGAAGTCACAAGCCATTTTTGAGCTACAGGTATTTCCAAATTAACACTAGACAAAATCAAAGGAATTATGAGTGCGAGTCACCTCTGAAAATAAAATCTGAATAGGAATCTAGATGTCTAATTAGGTACCCAACCTTTCAAATTCTGCCCCAAATCTCCAAAACATATGAGTTCATTTTCTCCAGAAATTTCCAGCAGTGGGACAGACATTTGTGTACTCAGCAGATCCCATTGCGAATACTAAGAACTCCCAAAATGAGGTCCACCATTGAAAACATGGCTACTTCATTTAAGTGCTTTAATCAGAGCTGAGCTCTTCTGAACTCCTGGCCCCAGTCATGGGTACTGAGTTCTTTTCAAAACCTGGCCTTGTATATATGAAAAATGTAGCTACTTCATGGTGAATCTGCCAATATTTCCAAACAATAGCATTGCTCTTTATTTATATTCATCTTATGCTTTCACATGCTCTTATTATACAAACCCTGAGATGCTACTGTGAAGAGAGAAATGGGAACATATAATTTAATCTCCAAACCTTCTGAATAGTTTGATGACAAAATCTTTCTGGAAAAGTACTATATGAAAAATTGCCTTTTACTTTATTGTGGTTTGCATACTCAAATTAGGTTTTTGTGCTGACTGTAATGTAAAAATTCATAAAATGCTTATGATTTATTCAAACTAACTTTTAGACAACATTAGTTCAGATAATTTGGTAGATCCTAAGACAGTCAAATGTCATTCCCTTATTTACCATCATTCAGAGATACATGCTATATTTATGCTTCAGAATCTTTTAGATGTAGATCTGCATGAACACACAAAGTTCTTATTTTTCTTAACATTTTAGGCATTGAAATTTTTCCTCATCTGCTTTCAATCTGCATATGCACAGGACAGCAAAATGTGGATATGTTCCCAATATTTTGCCATATGTTCGCTACATAGCGTGCCTGTTCCCCCAAGGTACACACTCGCATTGCTAGCCCTGGCTGAAACCTGCACTGCTGGCTCCTGACTGCTATTTTAGCATGCTCGCTAGATTAAAGCTAGTGTGGGTATGTCTACATGAGCTGCAAATTATACCACTGGTTGCAGTATAGATGTAGCCTATGTTTATCTTGTTCATGTTGAGTTATGTTCTGGCCCCACGCAAAACTCAGAGTAAATGGGTGGGAGTGGATACCCTTCCCCAGCATATAACATAGAGGCAGAGGATAGGGAAACTGTGCAGCCAGGTCAATGCACTTCATTGACCCAAAAGCTGTGTCTGCATTCTCATAAACATATCTGATCCACTGCAGAAAGATGTCATGGAGACTAGCTCTATTTAAAAAGCAGAAAGGAGTGTAGTGATGAATTGTTGGATGCTCTCACACCAATTTGAAGGATGAGTGTGAGTGATTTCCTTGAACCTGATAAAAGTCATCCCTTTTCTGGGGTTGGCTAAATCACGCCCTAGCAGAGATGGCTTACTCCTGGGACTGGTGAAAATGCTTCTGATGAATAAACGGCATCCCTCTCTGTTGGCCAGACTGCACAGAATGACAGATTCTAATTTTTCAAAACTGTTTCTGTGGGATGAAAGCCCTGATTCATTTCTGCCCCCTTTACTCATATTACTCCTCCAGATGTCTGACTGAAATGGAGAAAATGTATCAAACCTTTTTCAAAACTTGTTTTAGGCAGAGATGTGTGCCAGGTTATTTTATCTGCTCTATTAATTAATTCTCTTCCTAAATATTGCTCTTAATTTCCTTGTTCCTCTCACGAATGTAACTCTGATTCAGCAAAGCGCTCAAACTCATGCAATCCCATTGACTACATTTACAAGGATTTCACTTCAGTGACTCACCTGCTTAAAGTTAAGCACGTGCTTAAGTGCTTTGCTTATACACTATTTATGCAAGATAGCTCTTTTCCTATTCTACTGGGGAGTATTCTTCTCTTCCCTCTCCATTGGCTATACAAATTGAATTTCCCAAAGGTGTGCACCAAAGAAAGAAAATAACATCTTCATGTTTTTAAATGAGAGTTACAGCATGTCTTTCCCTATTCATGGTAAATTATATGAAAGTAGGATATACACAGCTAGGTGCAAGTGATAGGAAAAATATACTTTGTTGTCTCATTGTATTAAAATATTCAACATTGTTTTTCAAAGTTCTTAAGGGTTTGTTTGTTTTTTTTTTTTTTTTAAGAGCTGTGACTAATGCAGACAGGCAATAGTATGTATTCAAATACATACATAACATTTATATTCTACTCCAGACTCCCTCCTCCTCTGCTGAGGCTGCAGATTGAATTGCAGATACGAAGTCCTGTCTGGTAAAACAAATTAGTAACTGAGCCTAGTGCTGATTAATTTGTCTTAGATCGGGCAAACTTCTTAAAGGGAAAAAAGTGGAGGAGGGAGAATACCTAGGAGACCTCAGAAAACACTGATACATTTCATTCTCAATTATTTAAATAGTCAATTAGTAGTAAGCTCCAAATTCCTATAAATGAATAAGGACGTATTAATGAAATCATAAAACTTCTTAGGGGATGGCTCTTTTTAAAAAAAAACTTATTGGACCAATAAAATTGGGATTCTAAGAATAAAATGATTACATTTAAATATCCCACACATCCAATATAATAAAGGAAATTAAAAGTTCAGACTGACACACCATTCACAATGTGCAGCACTGAGTATAAGATTTAACTTTTTATATATTAAAAAGGACATTGTACCATTAAATAAAGCCTCTCTAATGAAGGGTTCAGAGAATGCTGACAGTACTCTCTAAAAGGAAGCTCATTTACATGTCAAGGGATGAGTTGGGATTAAACCTAAAGAAAAGGAGATAGATCTGGAAAGAGCAGAACTATTTCAATGATGTACTATAGTATGATTATACTTAACCAATTTATTACCAAGCTGGTGTCTTTCTACTGGGTGCAGCCTGTTCTAATTTCTGCTGGTGACGTAGGACACTGTGGACTTTAAAACATCACAGAAATAAAACATTTATTTTTTTCCTCTTTAACATCAACTCTGAAGAACCCTCCCTCCCCGCATACTACTTTGAGATCCCCGTGGCACGTAAGTTCAAGACAATACATTAAGGATGCAACCTGAGCACTGACAATTTACTAATGTAAAATTTGCTGGATGCTAATATTTCTTTTTAGAAACATTTTAAAATGTAATTTATTATCACTTCAAGATAATCATGCCCCTTGCTGAACTATGGCCCTAGTTTCATTTAAGACATTTATTGTCAGGTCCATTAGTTGCTTTTCTAAATGAACTCCCCAAAACATGGAATCACTCGTCCATATTACTTCAGGAGGGGGTTTTGACCTGGGGCAGGGGCTTGGGCTTGGGCTGTGGGAGGGCGTTCAGAGTGCAGGCTCCAGCCGGGCGGCGCTTACCTCAGGCAGCTCCAGGTCTAAGACACAGTGGGGCTAAGGCAGGCTCCCTGCCATCTATGGCTCCTCACGGCTCCCGGAAGCAGCTGGCATGTCCAGCTCCTTGGCACAAGGGTGGCCGGGCAGCTCTGCGTGGTGCTCACTGCAGGCACCGCCTCCGCAGTTCCTATTGGTCATGGTTCTCTGATCACCCCTGTGCCTGGGGGTCACAGGGACCTGCCAGCCGCTTCCGGGAGCCGTGTGGAGCCAGGGCAGGCAGGGAGCCTGCCTTAGCCCAGTTGCACCGCCAGCCAGACTTTTAACAGCCCGGTCAGTGGTGCTGACAGGGTCCCTTTTCAACTGGGGATTCCAGTCGAAAACTGGATGCCTGGCAACTTTAGCTCCAGAGGGTCTCAACCCTACAAGGTACTGAGAACACTGTAGCCTGAACTAGCAAAGCTCATAAACTCATGGTCAACCTTAAATATGGAATTACTTACATGCTTAAAGTTAAGCACATTCTTAAGTTCTATTCTGGATCAGGCCAGAGTGATCAACATCTTGCAGGATCAAGCACTATTAAAGTAGCACCAAACAGCTCTGGCTGTGCAGCTGCAAGTAAAATATTCCTTCTGCTTCTCTCTTTGTTCCTTATTCCATCCTCATTTGTGTCTGGCACTTCTTGATGCTTTTCCTTTGTGATTAGCACTCCTTACCCTCTTCCCGTCACTTTACTGTCAGTTGTTTATTGATAGAAATGGAGAAAACTGACTAGCGTTTTTTATTTTTGCTTACAGCACCATTTAATTTTAACCTACATTTTCCTTAAGGTACAATATCAAGCATCTGCAGGAAACAAAATACATCTGTAGCTTTCAAATAAATAGTTGAAATAGACAAAATAAAAATACCTTCAATCCTAGTTGAGATGCACCAGTGCATACTACCGTGAAGAATACTTTTCTTCACTGTACAGTATTTACACACATTTATCAGTGTTGCTTCCAAAATCTGTGCACAGACTACCAATGAAAGGGATTCTATATGTTTATTTTATATTTTCGTCATTATTTTATAAAATGGGGATAATGTTGCTAACTTTCTTTGTAAAGTGCTTCAGGATCTACTGATGAAAAGAGCTAGGTATTTTTGTTAATATTATTAATATATAATTTAGGGGTGTCAATTAATCACAGTTAACTCAAGCGATTAGCTCAAAAATTAATCGTGATTAAAACAGTTAATCGTGATTAATCACACCTATAACAATAGAATACCAACTAAAATGTATTAAATATTTTTGGATATTTTTCTACATTTTCAATATTGATTTCAATTACAACACAGAATACAAAGTGCACAGTACTCACTTTATATTATTATTTCTGATTTCAAATATATGCACTGTAAAATGATAAACAAAAGAAATAGTATTTTTCAATTCACCTCATACAAGTACGAAGTGCAATCTTTTTATCGTGAAAGTGTAACTTACAAATGCAGATTTTTTTTGGTTACATAACTGCACTCAAAAACAAAACAGTGTAAAACTTTAGAGCCTACAAGTCCACTCAGTCCTACTTCTTATTCTGACAATCATTAAGGGTATTTTTTCACTACCTGCCAGATCAGCGGGCAGCAATCAATCCAACAGGGATCAATTTATCTCATCTAGTCTAGTTGCAATAAATCAATCCCCGAGTCCTCTCCCATCGACTCCTATACTCCAGCGCCACGAGAGGCACAGGCAGAGTCGACAGGGGAGTGGCAGCAGTCAACTCACCGCTGTGAAGACACCATGGTAAGTCGATCTAAGTACATTGAATTCAGCTCCGTTATTTGCGTAGCTAAACTTGCGTAACTTAGATCGATTTCCCCCTCCCCTTAGTGTAGACCAGGGCTCATACAAACAAGTTTGTTTACATTGATGGGAGATACTGCTGCCTGCATCTTATTTATAATGTCACCTGAAAGTGAGAACAGGTGTTCGCATGGCACTTTTGTAGCTGGCATTGCAAGGTATTTACATCCCAGATATGCTAAACGTTCGTATGCCCCTTCATGCTTTGGCCACCATTCCAGAGGACATGCTTCCATGCTGATGACGCTCATTCAAAGAATAATGTGTCAATTAAATTTGTGACTGTACTATTTGGGGGGAGAATTGTATGTCTCCTGCTGTTTTACCCACATTCTGCAATATATTTCATGTTATAGCAGTCTCGGATGATGACCCAGCACATGTTCGTTTTAGGAACACTTCCACAGCAGATTTGACAAATATGCAAAGAAGGTACTGATGTGAGATTTCTAAAATAGCTACAGCACTCAATCCAAGGTTTAAGAATCTGAAGTGCTGTCCAAAATCTGAGAGGGACAAGGTGTGGGGCATGCTTTCAGAAGTCTTAAAAGAGCAACACTCTGATGCGGAAACTACAGAACCCGAACCACCAAAAAAGAAAATGAATCTTCTGCTGGTGGCATCTGACTCAGATGATGAAAATGAACATGCATCAGTCCGCACTGCTTTGGATCATTATCAGGCAGAACCCGGCATCAGCATGGAAGCATGTCCTCTGGAATGGTGGTTAAAGCATAAAGGGACTTATGAATCTTTAGCGCGTCTGGCAGGTAAATATCTTGCAATGCCGGCTACAACAATGCCATGTGAACGCCTGTTCTCACTTTTGGTGACATTGTAAACAAGAAGCAGGCAGCATTATCCCCTGCAAATTGTAACCAACCTTGTTTGTCTGAGTGACTGGCTGACCAAGAAGTAGGACTGAGTGGAATTGCAGGCTCTAAAGTTTTACACTGTTTTATTTTTGAATGCAGGGGTTTTTTTGTACATAATTCCACATTTGTAAGTTCAACTTTCATGATAAAGAGATTGCACTACAGTACTTGTTTGAGGTGAATTGAAAATTACCATTTTTTTGGTTTTTACAGTGCAAATATTTGTAATAAAAATAAATATAAAGTAAGCACTTTACACTTTGTATTCTGTGTTGTAATTAAATGGTATTCTATTTTTGTTTAACAGCATGATTAATCACGTGATTAATCATGACTAATTTTTTTAATTGTGCAATTAATTGCGATTAATTTTTTTAATCGCTTGACAGCCCTAATATAATTACATTTAAAATTATTAAGGATGCAAAGTCAATCACTTAAAAGTTAGGAATATCAGAATTTAGTTTGCCCTTGAAACCTTAATTCTTCCCCCATGTGCACATGCTTTATGACAGTCTTTAACAACATGATCACATACCATTTTCTCCCCCAAGACCCCTTCCTCATTCACTCTGCAGGTTGGACAATGTTCAGGGAAATGCAGCAGCTGAATAATTCCACAAAACTACTGAACATTTCCTCATAAGCTCATCACCATACTATCTGAAAAAGCTTCACAAACAATGAATTTATCTCCACTGTGAGATAAATGCTCATGTCTCCAGACTATACTGTGTAATTGCCAGAGGAGATGGGTAGCCAAACCTTTCACTGATGTCAGCTGCAGTTGTTAGTATTTAGAACTTCTGCATATAAGGCTCCAGGTATCAAGTTGAGCACCCAGGAAATGAGTAATACACAGTGGCAAACCTGTGAAATTTTTAGTTTGACTTCTTCAGCATCATATAGGAAAACTGTGGCAGTCATAGGACTGAGTTCTCAGGGTGCCTCAACCTCTGTAGCACCTTGCCGTGTTCTATACACACCTTCCAAATTCTAGAAGAAATGAGGTAATGATCCTACAGACAGCTGCATTTGCTACGCACCCTCCATCCTGTGCACTGAACAAGGCAGGAATCCTATAGAAAAAAATCATGTGATCAAGTAAAGGCTGTATCATTACAAATACACAAAAAAGGGGTTGAAAAGAAGTTGTACAAACAGCCTCCATATTGGCATTTCGTAATTTTCTACTTTGCACCCTGAACACCTTTCTTTTAACATATTTTGGAGATATAATTTCCAATTTTTTTTTAAAAAGGAAAAAGGTAAAACTAAATTCTAGCATGTGCCCCAGTAACAATGTCCAATCATGCATCATTGGAAAGGTTTGGACCTTGAACCTTTGGCACTACAGTACAGCTTGAGCTATATAGCCGGCACAAGGTCTTGGGAGCCTAGACTAAAGGAGGAGACCTGGCAATGGCTGGTCAAACAGCAAGAGGAGATGCAGAAGACCCTACAAAGTTTCCAGCAATCCCACCATCTAGAGAAGCAGGCCTTGATCACCAGGCAGGCTGAGCAGCAGCGGAGTCTGCAAGTCTTCATAAGAGAATAAGCCAACATGCATCAGCAGCTTTTACAGAAGGTAGTGAGTACTATAGTGGGGAACGGCAACTGGGCCCAGGCCCCGAGGCTCTGTAAGATGGGCTCTGGGAATGACCCCGATACATTCCTGGGCACCTTCAGGCACCTTGGGTGGCTGGGACAGGGAAACCTGAGCCCTGTGGCTAGTCCCCTATTTGAATGGGGAAGCTCAAGTGGTCTATATGGTCCTGAACGATGAGCAGGGCAGAGAGATTACGAAGTGGTCAAGTCAGCCTAGATCATATCAGCCTTTTCACACAGAAATAAAAGTCGGAAGCCTGAGGTAGACTGAAGGGGTTGGAGGGTGCAGTGTTCCCCTGGGCATTCACTCTAAAGTTGATGGACTAGGCCACCCATTGGCTGAGGATAGACACCCAAATGGTGGGGAAGATAATGGACACTCTGGTGTTGGAACAATTTCTTCAGAGCTTCCTCAAAAATATACAGGTGTGAGTTAGACAACATCAACCTGTCACTTTGGATATGGAGGTAAAATTGACAGAGGAGTTTGCAGAGGCGGATTTCCTCAGGACAGACGGTCAACAACATAAAGGACCAGAGCTAGGGAGAAAGTTCAGGGAACCCACATATGTCAAGAGCATGGAGAGGAAGAAGAAAGAAATCAGAGGAGCTCTGGTGGGGGCATAACCCATGAGAAGTTTCCGGTACAAGCATCAGGGACACAAGAAAAAAGTTGGCCTGTACATATAATGTGGCTTTGCGGAGTTTTGCAGCTGGGTCAGGATTGGAGGGAAGACAAAGGCAAGGAATTGTCCACCATTCCAGTATTGGTGGGAAAGAAACAACAAAAGGCTCTGGTAGACATGGCCTCTGCTTGCTCCTTGATCCAGAGAGAGTTGAAGAAACCCCACTAGTAGATCCTGGGGGCAAGTCTAAGAATAGAATGTCCAAGGGGATAAAAAGCCTTGCCTTCTGGCAGAGGTATCCCTGGAAGTCCAGGGGAGGTTTAATTGGAAGTGAGCTGGGACAGTGGATATTTTGCCTCACCCTATTGTGTTGGGTATAGTTTGGAACCCCCTTCCATTAAGGAAAAAAAGGTGGTGTTGGGGGCGACTGGGAGAGAAACAGAAAATCTGAGAGGGCGGAGCTCAAAGGGAAGGAAGGAAACAAATCAGAAGGAGCAGATTTAGAAACCCCTAGACAATAATTCAGATGAAAGGGGAGGAAAAAGAGTCTCCCAAGAAATTGAGGGGAGAAGATCGAAATTAAGGAAGCAGGGACTGTGAAGAAAGAACCTGAGCTCCTTAGTAGAGGTTGAGAGACCATGGAGTCCCCCACACCACAGCCCCAAGGAAAATAATCTCAGATACGGTTTGAAGGGATGGGAGACCTCAAGTGACCACGGGGCTGCTCTCAATCCATGACCAGATACAAAGGGTGAGAATAGGGAGGGCAGTCCCCCAGGGTTCCCATGGTGTGATGACCTGTTGAGTCATCTCCCCCCGCAACCAAGTGTGATTTCTGTGGGTGGAGAATGAGTGGACACCACTAGGATGACCTAGGGAGGAAGTGAGGCACACGGATAGAGACACGTCTAGTAACCGACAGAGAGCCTAGGGAAAGAAATATCTGATGGTCAGGTAAGGGGGAAGGTGAGTGACAGAGGTTGGGCAACACCCTGAGCCAGGTCTCCGATCACTGCACCTGTGCTTAGTTGCCCCACCTGAGTCACCACACCTGGCTATAGGAACTGCTCCCGACTGATAGATTACCATGGGTTGGATGGAGTTAAAAGGCTAATTAACTCAGTAGCCCAGATGGCACAGGAAGGGAGTGCAGCGGGGAGGGGAAGAAGAGAGCCAGAGCCAGAGCCATGAGAGAGCTCTCCATGTCACTGCTGGCATTAGGCGGAATAGTCTGCAAAGTTGGAAGAAAAGATCACTGTAAAGAAACTGCACAAGGTCTTTTACCCGAAGAAGGTCTGTAAGCCATTTCTGGGGCTAGAAAACAGGTAGGAGTGAGTCCTCCCTGCCACACAGCTCCAATGTCTAACTGAGGCCTCTAGGTTCTACAACAATACACATGATAACTACAATAGAAACAAGGAAAAATAAAGCCTGGCATTTAAAAATGCACAATTACACACCTCCTTTGCACATGCAATTACTGCAACTGCGACATTTTATAGCATAAATGGCCACTCATTTGCATGAGCTCAGATTAATTGTTAATGCATATTAAATGTACAATTATGCATTTACCACCAAGCCCGATTTATATATTTTTGTAAAAGAAGTTTAGAGATATAAAACCCAACTGCCACATATTGTAATTTCAACATCCCAGAAAACAGCCTTCTCATCTTGTTTACTGAATTTTCTCTTTTATATGAAAAAAAAAACCATGTAACAAAATGTTCCTTGTTTTCATGAAGCACTTTGTATTGTTGAAAATATATACACAGTATAAAAAGGGATGATGTGCGGAATACTTTAAATGCTTCCTGCCACGGATTTTAAAATGAATGTGCTAATCCATGCTAATCTAGTTCAGTACTTTGAAAACAATTATTTATTTTACAGCCCACCTGCCACCCTGACTAGTATTATAAATATGTTCCAATGCATACACATTTTCACTTTATAGCACCTGCAGGCAGAATTAAAGCAAATAAGATAATGATGATCATGATTTGATTAAACAGGCTCAGTGGTATATTTGTACAAACCAGTGCAATATTCGTGATTTTTTTTTATTTTAGCAAAATTATCTATATGCGAGAGGAAAAGCCATAACACACGGCATCATGTATAATCTCTAAGAGTGCTCTGCTCTAGCAATCTACTCTGTTCAATTTAACCAGAATATTTTTCAGTTATAGAATAAGTTTTCAGAATATCATAGAAGTGTTATAAACTGATATTTTCCCACATTATTTTGGTAAAATATAGGCCCAATTTTTCAAAAATGGCCTCTGATTTTGGGTGCCTCAATTTTTGGCTTTCCATCTTGAGCTACCTTAAAGAGGCCTGATCTTCAGAAATGTACAGTCACATCTTACATTTAAAGGACCTGAAAGTGCTCAGCATCTCTAAAAATCAAGTCAAAGGCATCTCAGTTTGAGCCCCCAGACACGGATGAACCCTAAAATCCATTTATGAAAAATTTGGCTTTTGTTGTTTTGAAACCACCAAACCAGTGCAGGATTCTAATACATACACTAAACCATAATACTGTTTCATCTGATTCTAATTCAGAACAAGGGGTGATCATGTACTTCTGTACAGGGTACCTGCAAGGCCTTTGACTGGACTCCAAAAGAAGAGCAGGAATACCAAACAGAAGGGCTGCATTACAGCTCAGCACTCTGGCCTCATGTTGACATCTTATACACCCTTCAGCCACGTAACACATGAATACTCTTGCTTTATGAAGGTGAAGTGAATTTCACTGAGAATGTTTGTCCCAGATTAAAAGTATGAAAAATATTATTGATATTACATTAGCACCTTCAGGCCCAAACTGAGATCAGGGTTCAGTTGAACAAAGCACTGTACAAAAACATTACTGTGTAGACAAAGTTCTTGTCCTGAAGACCTTACAATCTAAATTGACAAGATGCAGGTTTGGAGGGGAAAATAAAGCACAGAAAGATAAAGTGACTCGTTCATAGTCACAAAGCAGGTTATTGGCAAAGCCAGGAATAGAACCCAAGTCTCCTGACTAAAGCTGGTCAGGAATTTTTTGACAAAACGCCTTTTCTTCAGTATGACTGAATGCATCCCTGCATTCACACCCTACATACTATTATCAAAATTTTTGTACAAGGCCTGCTTTGTGGGGTGTCATTTGAAAACTCACACTTTCCAATTAGTAATATCATGGTAGAATGCATGTAGCAACATTATGTGTAAACATGAACATAAACTAAAATCATGACTGAAGTGTGTTTCCCAGATAAGTCTGGGGAGTGGCTAAACCAGTTTCTCAAAGACAAAGGGCAAGCTGACACCTCAGTCAGGTGTCAACAGAGCTGATGGGCCATCACCTATCCAGTGGTCATTCTTTGGCAAGAAAGGGAGCAGAGATGAAGAAATCTGCATCTTAGGCTATGGCTACACTGGCACTTTACAGCCCTGCATGTTTCTTGCTCAGGGGTGTGAAAAAACACCCCCTGAGCACAACAAGTTACAATGCTGTAAAGCGCCAGTGTAAACAGTGCCCCAGCGCTGGGAGCCGCACTCCCAGAGCTCTAAGTGAATCCCCTTGTGGAGGTGGAGTACCTGGAGTGCCGGGAGAGCTCTCTCCCAGGGTTGGCGCATGACCACACTCGCACTTCAAAGTGCTGCCGCGGGAGCGCTCCCACGGCAGCGCTCTGAAGTTTCGAGTGTAGCCATGCCCTCAGTAAAGAAACAGCATGAGAGCTTCTTCCTCCACCAGACCCATCTCTTGGTTCTGAGCTGGAAATGCTTTTCAGAAGAGGGACTGAAACCTTAAAAAGGAGGGACAAACACCCCAAGACACCCCTCCCCTCTCTCTCCCTGTCCATCTCACCTGCATACCTGAGAAGACAAAGGAAACAGCCATTGGACTCTGGGGAGGCTCTTGACCTGAAATTTTAGTCAGTAATGCTGTTGGAAGCATGTGGTGAGAAATGTTGCTTTGAATCTAATATAGTTTGTTAAGTTAGGCAATAGAAAGCATTTTCATTTTTATTTTCTTGTAACCATTTCTGACTTTGATGCTTCATTGCTTGTACTTACTTAAAATCTCTCTCTTTGTAGTTAATGAACTTGTTTTATTGTTTTATCTAATCCACTGTGTTTAAATTGAAGTGTCTAGGTAACTTCATTTAAGGTGGTAAGCTGGTGTATATTGTTCCCTTAAAGAAATAACAGACTTAGTATATTTGCACTGTCCAGGAAAGGGCTAGACAGTACAAGACATACATTTCTGGGGAAAACTACAGGAATAGGAGTGTATTGAGGGGCCACTCTGCAGTATAACTACATCTGGTGACAGCCAGAGTATAACCCAAGTGTGGTTGGCAGGCTGCAGTTACAGATACTCAGGGTGCAACCCTGGTGGGAGCTACTACCATTAAGGTATTTTAAGACACCCAAGGTTGTATGGCAGGGGTGACACAGCTCCTCACTGGTCTGGATTGAACCTCAGTCTGTCACAATGAGAAAATACAGATTCATCAAAACTGAAAATTTTGCAGGAATGTACCAGTTTCAACAAAAGGTTTCTCGGGTCCAGGATGGAGTTTCTGATCAAAATGTGCCTGTGCATATCACCCCGGAATAGCCAATAGCTCAGTAGTTAGGGGACAGGTGAATAGCAGAGCAGAACTTGAACCTGGGTCTCCCACATCTCAGGTGAAATACTTGCCTACAGGTTATTCTGGTCTATTGTTCTCATTTTCATGAAAAACTTTGAAGGGTTTTAGATTCATCCTGATGTGGAACAGGAACATTTTTGAAACTCAAAGTTTTGTGGCTTTCCCACCCAGCTTTATTCCTGACTCCACGTACAATGTCCTAACCAATACCAACTCCCAAGACGAGTTGGACAGTTACACATAGTCCATTAGCAGTTTATGTTTCTTTTTCTTTATTATATACTTCCTGACCAATTCTCCTAACAGATATGGGATAGAATGTAGTTGGAATTGCAATATGCTAGTTGATACGCTATTAATCTAGTCATGTTTCCTCTCCTTAACTTATCTTGATAACCTTCATGAAACACATTGTTGTTGCTAGTTTCTTCTAACTGTTCTGTCTCATTAAGAATATTCTGAATAATAAGTGACAGCTGCTGATGCCTAAGACATGTTTTATGTTTCAAATACATGAACACTGAGACAAGACATTTAAAATGCTCCAGGAGTAATAATTATTATCCTTAATGTATTTATTTGTAATTAAAGATGCATCCATTTATAAGAACATTTATCACCTTGTTATCAACAAGCATAATATTAACTGTGAGATCTGTACACTAGAACCTCAATGTGCACTGGCTGGTGGAAATCCCAGTAGCATGTCTTAAAGGATGGCCCAGAGCATGTGCTATCATACTTTCTGAAAGGCTAGTGGCATGGTGGAGGTTGCTCTTCTTCCTGGATTTGCCTCTTGGAAGGGCTAGAGAATCAGAAGAAGCCTTCATCCAATGCTTTAATAAACAGTATTTCTAGAGATCTAAGGTTAGGGCAGACATTCTACAGTATATGACCTCCCCGAGATCAATTTTGCCTTCATGGTGGAAGAAGATTGTAAAATCTGAAAGCCTTTACACACTTAAAAATAATCTACTTACAGAAACATATGGAAAGAGTACTACATATTGCAAACAAGTGCAGATGAGAGGTTTCTCAAGAGAATCTAGCTGACACTTCCATTAGTAGCAAGTACAAGGAACATCTCAGCTATTTGTTTTCGGCTGGGTTTACAGTCAGTTTTATACAGTTATATTAAGGCTTATAAATTGTATTTAGGAAAATTTTCTTTTATGTCCATTTTGTTAAGTTATACTCATAGTTGTGTTAATTTATTAAGCTATGGTGCTAAGCGACAGTTTGTTCTTTATGACATGCATGAGTGTATTTATCCACATGCATAGAATATGTAATGATGTGGAGTTATATAAAGCCATTATTGATGCTCTGGTACTTTTGAGTTACGCAGGTCATCCCAAATAAGTGGCAAAACTTTCATAGTATGATGCACCATTTTATGTTTTGTTCATGCCATGTGGAGCATATCACAAGAAAGCTATTAAAGGTTTTTTAAGCAACCTTGTAAAATAAAATGTAAAGCTGTAAAGTGAGCTGCCTTAGTTACCCATAAATCCCTAAAATGTAGTGAACTCTGCATTTGTTACATTACACACATATGTTTAATGAAATTATAATTCTGTTTCTTGTGTTCAATACCTTATTTTGTTACACAGCTTAGCCTTTAAAATGTGTAATTACTTATCCATATTTTTAAGGAAAGAACATTCAGTTTGGACTTCCCATGAATCAAAATTACCCTTACTGCAATAGATTGTTATCCATATTTAGTATTTAAATTTCACTTGGGCAATGATTCCCAGCTCACTTGTTGCCTTGAGCTAAAAAATCTGCTATGGTCACCTACACAGGATATTAATATTTATACAAAAAAGGAACTATTTCTGTCCATATCATACTACTTTTCCAGTCCTAAGGTACTAATAAAGCCTGCCTACACATTGGATGCACATCAAACCTCGTTTCACAAGGCAGGAATTCACATGCCCTACCGGGGCTTTTTATGGTTACTCAGGAGTTTTAACATTGATTATACCACATCTGCTTTTAAATAAAGTATTAGAAATTTGGCCACGTAACAGTATAATCATTCAATCATACACCAGATTTTCCTGCCACAGCTCCCTATAGCTTGCTTATCATCTAAGGCATATAATCCCATTGTCAAAGCAAAGGGTGACTCCTTGCTTTATAAATTCAATAGCACTCCTAGAACTCTGGTGGGTAGAGGAATTGCTTCACTCTAGTACCATTTCCAGATAAGGAATGATCAATACTTTTTTCTATCACTTGAAAAACAACATTTGGTGTGCACAATGACCACTTTACACAGAAACTCATCTCCAAATGACAGCCTCCACCACTGGACAATGAACATGAACTATTTCAAGTCTGAAACACATCAAGGCATAGGCTCCTGGATTCACATAATGTCAAAATCTAATTTTTTTCCACTTAAAAATAGTATTTGTTACCCTAAAGGCTGTGTCCTAAGTGTAACTGTTGCAGTGATATCTACTGCACACTGCAGACAGCTTGAAAACATATCTCAGAGCCCATTTTTCTCAGTCAGGTGTTAACTCTGGAACTCACCAATGAGAGTATCCCTAGGGAGGACTCTGTCTAGGGAGTGGGGATTTTCACTGCTGCCATGCCACTATGGCTCTACTGGTAGGGGCTGGTGTTGGTGTGGGCTCTCACTCATGGACTTAACTGCCACCTATTTGAACAAAGAAGGTCTTTCTTTTCTAGGAGATTGTAAGCAGTTACTGGCAAGGAACATCTGAACTGTAAAGTGTCTAGCACATTTTTGGGCACTGTAAATTAATAATATGAATATGTTTAAAAACAAATAAGTATCATAAGAATTGTTTCATGAATGACAAAGCTTGGTACAAGAACCTGATAATCCTTGTTGGTCATGCACATACCCTCTCTCGTTTTATACAGAATTTCTTAAAGCAAATTAAAAAGGGGGTAGGCTTTTTGGTTAAGTGGGGATATTAATTACTTTAAAATATGTTATAATAAGAGTACAATGCATTCTAAAACTTGACACTTCAACTTTATTAGCTTACAACAGGAACAGAGTAGTTTTTAGCAATACTATTTATCAAAAGTAAACTGCTCATTAAGACCTAATTATTAAGGCAGTGCAACCAGTCTTCAGTAAAATTCCATTATAGAGATTAAAGTCCTTGAGAAAACCATTCACTTACTCTTATGAAACTGACCAATGTTGAAGTATCTGAGTAGTCCCTTTTCCCCCCACAACTTTAATCTATTCAAATTTATTGCGGTCAGACTTTAGAAAGAAGGCACAACAAGGCATGTGCGGTAGTGGGATGCTGATATGCAGCTGGAGTGTTTCTGACACCATTAAGTGGCTATGAGTGCTGATAATTTTTTTCATTATAATTTTATTTCAAGAACAGACAAAATGTGTTCGGTGCTTTACAACCATATTAGAGGGCACAGTCCTTGCCCCAGGAGCTTACAGTCTGAACAACCAATTCCAAACAATATTCTGCGTCTACAATTTGCCTCCTTAATTCACTTTGGGATGATCTTTGACCCTGAGCTCTCTTCCTCCCACACTCCCTATGTGCGTAGATGGCCTTCTTCATATTTCTTATATCTGTCGCTACAGCAATTCCTCTGTGCCTTTATAGCACCTTTATTTTAGAAATTCACTTTTGCTTTGATTAATTACCCTGCATGATCTGTGGCCTTTCCATGTTGCAGGTCTTCAGACTAGCAAGTGTTGACCACCTTCTAAAACATACAAAGAGACACTATATCGCCATCACCAAACAGTGCGTCCGTCTTCCCATTTGCTTCAAGATTCAGGTCAAAATCACCATCCATGGACTTGATCTAGTTTTCTTAACTGATGGCCTCTGATGACCATATTGTGGCCCAACATACTACAGTTGCATAGGGGAGTAAGCCCCCACCCACAGCTAATCCCTTTGTGTGGATGCATTAGTCAAGTCCATACCTTGACTAAGGGCTACAGGGGAGAGCGGGGACTGTATATTCAATTCCCCAACAGGAACATGTGCTGAGTGGATGGAGTGTTCCCTCTGACTCCATAACATTCTGGCCAGCTGAAAGTAGGTAAGTAATGTGCACCAAATAAAGGTCTATAGGAAATTTGGGCATGTCTATGGTACAGTGGCACAGCTATTGTGGTGCAGCCGTACCACTGTAGTGCCATAATGTAGATGTTTTCCACCTTGATGGAAGGGGTTTTTCAGTTTGACGTAGCTAATCCATCTCTCTGAAGAGTGGTAGTTAGGTCAATGGAATAATTCTTCCATTGACCTTTCTGCATCTACACCGGGAGTTAGGTAGACATAATTATGGCACTGACATTTTTCACAGCCCTAAGTGACATAGCTAGGTTGATCTAATTTTTAAGTGTAGACCAGGCCTTCCTGTCCCTTGGGTGCAAGGAAGGAACTGTGATCCTCCGAGTCACACTTCCTTCCCCTAGGTCCTGTTGGAGTGGCAGTAGTTACACACCACCCATCTACACCGGGCTGACCTTAACAGCTCACTCTAACTTCCAAGGTCTCCATTTCTCGCTGTTCTCTTCCAATATCCAGGAGCAGACTGATTTCTGTCCCTTCACTCTGTTGAGAGAGTCTAGTCCTCAACATCATCTGCCATTTACAATAGCTTTTTTATACTTCTTCACCTCATGAGTTCTGTTTCCAAATCTCATCTGAATACATATGTTCTTATGTATGCCTCACAATTTCTAACCCCAATTTACCCTCCATTATTGGCTTTATGAATAAATATTTTTATTTATGCACTACAAAATATCCCCATCATTGCTTTCTGTAATTTTTACCATATACTGTCTTACATTATTAAACTAAGGAAAGCACTTTGGGATATGCTTTGTTAAAAAAAATAAATACAAAGCTCCGTTACAACCTACCATAATGAATAGTTTGGGAAGTTTTCAATAAGTGTAACATGGAAATTAGTTGTATTTTAAAGTTATTTTAATAGACTTTTGTGGATTGCAAATATCTGCCTATTCAGACAAGTAGAAATAGAAAACAGATTTTTTGCTTCATTCTGTTCACTAAAGTAAGCAATTTTGTCTTGTTTTTCAACTATTTTGAATACTATAGGAGAAGTCCATCCACTATTAAATGAGCAAAAGACAGCTCTTCCTCTTCTTGTCATTCTCTCTCCAACCAGAGCAACCCAACAATAAATATAGAACTTAAGTGGGAGGGGGCTGCTGACAGCACTTTTTATGAGGGTTCATAGAATCATAGAATATCAAAGTTGGAAGGGACCTCAGGAGGTCATCTAGTCCAATCCCTTGCTCAAAGCAGTCCCCAATGTTTGCCCCAGCTCCCTAAATGGCCCTCTCAAGGATTGAACTCACAACCCTGGTTTAGCAGGCCAATGCTCAAACCACTGAGCTATCCCTCCCGCCAGGGTTCTTCAATTAGTGTTTACATACAACTAAATCCAAAATAGTTTGAATGACTTGACCCTCAGAAAACTCTGCAAAGCCCATTTATTTGTTTCCTAGACAGTTTGGGAGATTGGTGGCAGGGAGATAATGGAGATGTAGGGTATGATGGGGAATTTGTTTATACTGGCATGTTGCACTGAATACACAGGCCAATTTCTAATATGGAGTTGGGTTGGTTAGCTTGACTGGATTTTGGTTGTTTGGTAATTGTTGTTGTTGGTGTGTTGTTTTGTTTTTGTTGCTTGTACTGTATTCAAATAAAATAATTTCATCATTATGATCTTTTTGGGGGGAGGGAATTTTTACGTAAGAGTTTCTTTTGTTCACCTACCAACAGAAACACTATATAGGAGAAACATTTTAAAAAAATCCTAAAGCATTGCATAGAGTGAAGAGGTACTAAGGAGCGAGAAGGTCTGTGACATAAGTTCAAGTAAATCCATGGCAAGTTCTTCAAGAGTTGAGCTTTGACTTAGATCTGGAAATGAATGTCATTTTGAGGATATAGTTGTGTTTCTTTGTGTACATGAAAAGGCGGGCCACAGTGCTCACCATAAACTAAGACTTTAGAATGTCAAATGAAAGGAAGATGGAATAACATATGCAAGAGATGAAACAAATGAGGATTGCAGTAGAGTCAAGGAAGAGGTGTCGGTTGGGAAAAATTGTAGAGGCGGCAATAAATGGATTGGAAGTCACTGAGATGTGAGGGAGAAGAACATTTAAGGCCAAGTATCACACCAAGGTTACAGACTATGAAGGAAAATGGGAGCTCTGAGTGTGAGAAAAGGCAACGGAGTTGTGGTGAGGATCCTCCTCTCTTCTTCTGTCTTTGAGACATTTATGTAAATAAAACAGAAACAGTCACAAGTTTCCATGAACTACACAGGCAGAGAAAATGAAACAAGAGTATTGGTAAAAGGAATAAAAACTGAGCACCTTCACCAACAAAATTTTACTTAGTGGTTTCTTACTCTTTTTCTAGTGGACTATTTCTGCTTCTACAAACAAAACTTGTTATTCATGCATCCTCTTAATAGCCATGTTTTAAACTGGTGAACATCCTTCTCTTCAGGTGAAAGCATTAGGAAAATATAGTAGATGGGAGACCTGGATGCTGGATAACAGAGATAGGGATTGTGGGGGCTTTTAAAGGAGCATTTTACTAACTGTATCAACATATGTAATATCTTCCTGTATAGGTAGTATGTTATACAGTCTTTTAAAGTACAATAATATCACATTATTTCAAATGCAGACAGTTTCCCTGATATATTTTTAATTAGAGAAACACTTTGGGTTATCTTCTAAATAAACATGATGTTTGTGTTACCAAAATGTAACTGTAACAGAATCCTGAGAAATAAGCATGAGCATATGAGGAGGGCTGTAATTACAGCAATTATGGAAAAGTAATTTACTGGCTGTATAAATTGAACAGCTTTGAAACAGAGTGGATCAACCATAAAAAGAAACTCAATATAGAAAATAAATATTTTGGGAGTTAGTAAATGGCTGCTATGCACACCAGCAAAATGTATATGTTTTGCCTAAAGTGCATATATTTTCATTTTGGAGACCCTTGTAGATATAAGTTTGTGGTTTTGTTTGTTTGTTTTTGTTTTAAAAAAAGACCTAGAGATATAGGAATGATGAAGCCTTATGCATATGTGTCACTTCCCATCTGGTAGATAAACAGGGCTTACCAAAGAAGCTAATGCATTTTAACTGAGTTGTACTCATGCACAACAAATCAAACCTTATAGGATAATTTTGAATCAGATAAACTTTTTCAGATAATTAAAATGCAACCAATGAAAAAAAGATTTCAGAGTCTGGAGTAAAGCTTCTTTTTATCTGGAAATGGATGGGATTCAACCCCCCCGACCCCCCAGATCCGATTACACCTCAAGTTTGTAAGGTTCAAACAAACAGATCTAGGTATAAATTTTGTAGCACTAGCCTATCAAACAGGAACCATATTTCAGCATCTAAATAGCCTATTTGTTGTAAACATATCAGTATTAAGTAGATTGTGTTTATAGGTCAGAGCAAACCAACATTCATGGAAAATACACCTGGAAATAATAATGCACCTAAAAATAATAATTCACAAGAAAGCATCTCTAGAAATGTGATGCTCTGATTACCTATTGCCACCTGCCTACAGTTAGTGATTATAGTATTTGCATTGGTCTATGACTAATAGCATCTGTTATTACTGCTGGCCATATACTATAGTCGAGCTGCACCACATGTTCCATTCCTTTGTACTAAGTCACAGCATTTAACCATATTATCACAACACCATGCCACTATAAGGCAATCAGTAGTAAACTATGGAGTCCTTGAATGAGTGACTATTTAAAAATCTTATAGGCTTTGGAAGCTGTGCTGCATGAGAAACTTCCACCTACACTTTGGGAAGAGGGAGGGAGATAAAAGATGCTTAGCTGTGGGTAAAATGCTACTGAAAGCTACAAAAGCTGAGCCAATACCAGTGCAGGAAAGAAACCGCTTTAAAAAAAATTACTTACTCCTGCCTTAGCCTGATTTAAATGGTTGTTCTAGGTTGTGCAAAGAAATGTACCCTTAGTATGCTGAAAGTTGGCCAAGTGTTGGCCAAAAGATAGACATGGAAAATTTCAAAATAGCAGAATTTGCTCCCAAGTGAAAATGAAACATCAAGATTTTTTAAAAGATGACTTTTTTCCCCTCTAGATGTGAGGGGGGAAAACTGATATCAGAAAAAATTACTTTGCTTTGATCAACCATGAGACAAACAGCATGACCAATTTTATTTTGGAAAGAAATTATTTTCTTTGTAGAGACTTTGAATACCAGTCAGATCAGATTCTCATCTGATGTAAATTAGCATTATTTCATTGCTACAATATGATTTATACCAACTGAAGATCTGACCTCAAGTTTTCATTGGGGGGGGGGTAAGGGAATTTATTGATATATTATATAAACCCCTAATAAAGATGTGGGGTTTGCTTACCATGAAAATCTTAATACCCCTAAATATTGCAGCGTTAAAGAGATTGATGTAAGAAAGTGGTAAAAGACAAAATTACTATAGTTGCAACTCCTGAAATATGAATAAAGCAAACACATTTTGATCAGAAATTAACTAGGTCAGAACACCGCAACTCTGCAGTTAAACTGAAAGCATGCTGTTGGTTCTATAATTAATAATAAATCCACACTGAAGTCTATTGTAATATTTTGTTTTCCATTTTCTATTTGTTTTTATATGCATTTGTAATACTTTGGAACACAGTTCAAAACCAGTCATTTGACCAAGTTTTATACGTATTTTTCCAGGGTGCAGATCTCTGTGGCAACTGTGTTTCAACATACCAATATAATATACTTTTACATCAAAGAAAGATGGATGGATACTGTAAGAATATATTAATTATATATGGAGAAGATAGTCAAATATTAGGAAAGGACTCAAAACTGTAATTTAAAGAAGATTTATTTCAGTGCAGTCAGTTTGCTAAGATGGGAACGTCGGTCATTAATATCTGGTACACAGGAGAATTTCCATATTATCAAAATATGTTTTTACCTATCAGCATAGCTTGGAGTAGCCATATCCCCTGTTATTTTCATGACAGGAATCTCCCAAGATGTAAAGGCCAGGACATGGAATGGTTTCCTTTCTAATTGTTAATAAAGCTAACCAAAGAATAAATGTTGTAAGAAAAGGGAAACTAATTTCCATGAGCTCTAAGGCATTGCAGACATCAGCAGCATATAATGTTTCAGGATTAACTAAGTGTTTAGTCCATTGTAAGGAATACATAAACATTTTCTTTTGAGTGTATGTATAATTAGTTTGTGATTTACATTCTAATGTATAGAATGTAAATCACAAACTAATAGTCTGCTAATACTACCATTATTTAAAGCCATGTTAGTATAGTCATAGTAAACTCTCTTTACCAGTATCTTATAACTAGTGTGTTAAAATAAGTATGCTTACAGTTATCTAAGTATCACTGGGTGTACTCTGATTTGTTCTGTTAAGAGTAATGAAGCCCGAAAGTAATGAAACATGCAGGAGTTTTTGTTATGATAGTTATAAACTTGTTATAAAGTTTGCTACTAGTGAATGCTGCATTTTTAGGTGTTTATATTGCAATGTAATTGCTTGCCTTTTTTTTTGTATTTTCCAGTTTCTTATTTCAGAAGCACATCATTTGCTTGTGCTTTGGCTTTCCATCACCACCTGCATTAAAATGTTACTAGAATGAATTTAGGATACTGCACTAAAAAGATGTTGGGGCAGATGACTACCTCAATTCATGTTACTAGGTACTTGCATACCCTTGGTGAAATCCTATTCTGGCTGAAGCATAGGCCTGTAATATACCCTGTATAGCCATCTGAATTTTAAGGGTTAACCAAAGAACAAAACAGACAGAGAAGCTCTTTATTGTTACTGCAAATCAAAGTGTAATATTAGGCAGGAGAGTTACTACTGATGTGGAAAGTTCAGTATCTGCCTTCTGGTAGGTGGATGAGAGTGCATGTCCTAGGATTTTAAACTCCCATAGGTTAACTCACAATATAAATGACACTATGGGGTACAAAATATGATATTACTGGGCTAGTGCTACATTTTTTATAATTTCTATGAGACACTCAGACCTTTTTTTGCCTTCACATTTTATTAAGTGACTTTTTAAAGTATTTTGTTTGTGTCTTTCTCTGGATGCGCTGCCAATATCTTCTAGAAGTACGAAGGTCAGTGAAAAAAATTAAGTAGTGTAAATGTCCAGTTTTACCATGAACAACAAGACCACACAGACTGTTTACTACAACAGTAGAGTATGTCTAGATCACATGGGAGTAAAAATTTTGGCAGATGGGGTCACACTAGTGCTTGCACCTTTGCTGATCTGATGGCAGCAATACTGGGTTTTAGTTCTGGTCACCCCATCTCAAAAAAGATATATTAGAATTTGAAAAGGTACAGAGAAGGGCAACACAAATGATGGAATATGCCAAAGAAAGCCTAGAACGATGGGTTAGGGGTAGAATCTCCTCTTAATCAGCCAAATCCTGCAATCTTTTTATCAGTTTACTCTGCCAAAACTCCCTCTGAAATTTTGCCTAAGTAAGAACTGAAAATTTGTGCCCAACATGTGTGTGTGACGTAGTAAAGCGAACTGCTTGCACACATCAATGACAGAATATATGAAGTGAGCACAATATTTTTAAAATAAACCATGCCACTTGAGTTATTTTTGACAAAAGTGCTTCTAACATTTTTGAGCCTTTTGGATGTGGATCAAGGAAGATGGATAGTTCTGATTTTTAAAACAGACCATACCCAGTCACTTAGACTGAGTTTCGACTTGAGGTTTGGATTATTTTACTGAGTGTTAGATTGAGCTTTGCATTCCTCCAAATGTGAAACCCAAAGTGAGATTCAAGGAATGCAAATCCTTAGTGCATGACACCAGGAAAAAAATTGCTTGTTAATGGAATAGAATGCCACCACAGCCCCAGTTGGCTATCGTGGGTAAGAAGGGAGGGCTGTCACACCAGCATCACAGCTGCACAACTGGCCAAGATTCATACAACTCAAGAATATAACTTAATTGTGCATATTGTGTGCAGATGGCATTTAGATTTCTTTGTAGGAAAACAGATAACTTAAAACTTGCTGCTGAGATGTCCCAGGCTTGAACTCTAGCCTGGGAGTTCCTAGGTAGCTGTGGCCACATCCTGGCCTTCACCCAATATCTGCTGAAACCTGCTAGGCTGAGAAGCTAGTAGGACTATAGCCTCAGCCAAGGGACTAACCGTGGGAGCCCTGATTGGAGGATCACCGGCACTGCCGATTGGTCCAGCTACGCTATTTAAGCCAGAAGGAAGCACAAGAGTTTGTCTGAGCAACAAGGTGATCTCCTGTTGTAGCTGCATTGGACTCTGCTTGTGCTGGCTTCCTGCACCCAGCCCAGTTCCTGATTTCTTCCTCAACCCTTCGTTCGCTCCTGTTCCCACTGTGCTCCTGCTCCATGCTTGATCCTTGCCTCTTCTCTAGTTCCTGCCCTTATGTGTTGCCTCCAATCATCAGTTACCAGTCCTAGCTCTGACTCCGGCCTCCGACTTCTGATCCCGACTCTTGCTTGACCCTTGGCTCTGCCATTTTGTATCTGACCCTCAGCTTTGATTCCTGGTTCTGACTGGCTTGACCCCGGCTCTGGTAATTAACAGTTGACTCTGGTGCTGACCCTTGGCTTTGTTCCCCAACCTGGATGCCTGCTCCACTCACTGGATCTGGCTCCTGCTCTGATTACGAGGCCAGACCACCTACACCCCAGTCCATAACAGCCGCTAACACTACTTTATTTTCCACTGTCTAAGAAGATACATGTACACTTAATTGCAATTCAACACCTGTGGCTGGCCTGTGTCAGCTGACTTGGGTTTGTGGGGTTTGGGCTAAGGGACTGTTTTACTGCAGTATAGACATTTGGGCTCGGGCTGGAGCCTGGGCTCTGTGACCCCACAAGGGATTTGAAATATATCCCAGGATTAAGCCTCAGTGTTTTTCAGTAGTAGTCACATTAGAAGGTTTCAAACTGCTCTGAGTTACCTCTATTACTTAGTTACAGTTACCACATTAACTCAGAGCAGCATTTGACCCTGTATTTCTTAACACAAAACTAAGGACAAATGAAATGTTAGTATAACAAATCATCAAATTCCATTACTTCTACTGTGTCAAACCAGATTCATATTTATTTAGTCAAATTTCTAAAATATGCCCATAAGTACACTAAGACAATTAAAATAGTCCAGTGCCAAAAAAGACCTTCCCCATCCATATTCTCCCAGACCTTACTGCATATCATCTCCAAACACATCAGCCTTGCAGCAAAATATGGAGTATAGCTTTGGGCCAAAGATCTAATTATTGCATCAAAATATTTTCCAGCAGAGTCAGGAGTATTTGCAAAACATACAGATTTTATAAAAATTGTAAGTAATGTGAAATTTATCAAAAAAGTAAGGCAGCCAAATTTGGGTGCATGTGGGGATACGCTTTTCGAGCGAAAGAGAGAGTGGTGCTCCTGTGTCCAAGTAAAATATTACCCTACATTAAATGCAAGTTTATTTATTTATAGTGATTACTTATCCCTCCCCATTGGAGTGCTGGTGACAAAGTTTCCATGAAATAGTATTTCAAAGAAATACTTTCTATTGCTCAAAACTGTGCTTATTTCACTCTAGGTATTATATCCCTTTGTCTAAAGTTGGGCCCAATGTCCTCCTTTATATATTCCTGGCAGGGGCGCTGGAATAGGGGGGCCAAGGGACAATGGTCCTCCCACTTTTGAAAGTGGACGGGTGACTTTTCATTATGGGCCTGACCCCCTGCCCTTCCTCTTCTGCCCAAGTCCTCTCCCTCTGGCCAGGCCGGAAGCTGGAGCCTGGCCTGAGTAAGAGTGCCCCTGGGGAACCTGGGCAGCTATGGGGAGCTCTGGACCCTCCACCTGCCCGGGGTGGGTAGGGCCCGAGAGCAGTCCCTGGCCTGTGTTCCCCCCCCCGCCCCTGGCTCCCCACCCAGGGCAGATGGAGGGCCCGCAGTTCCCCACAGCTGCCCAGGTGGCTCTTGCCATGGCCTGGCTCCGGCTCTTTGGCCTCCAAGGCCCCGCCCTCAGGTCATGCCAGAAGCTGGAACCAGGTCAGGTTAAGAGCTGTGCGGGCTCTTTCCCCAAAATGTCACACACACTTAAAACCATTCCCCTCAATAACCCATTTACTCCTTAGATTAAGCAAAGGAAACGAGTACATAGATCATTAGCCTTTTAGACTGAGAAGGGAATGGTGTTTACAAACTGGTTTGGTTAACTAGATCCCCACTATATATTAGAAATGGATAAATTCTACAAAGATTGGAACTGTTGGAAGCTGGGATTTTGGTTTGCCCAATTACAGCTAAACACCAATCCAAAGCTGCATTTTGATTCAAAAATCAAATTATACTTGCAGTGCTATCTGTAAACAGAAAAGGAGTACTTGTGGCACCTTAGAGACTAAGGTGCCACAAATACTCCTTTTCTTTTTGTGAATACAGATTAACACGGCTTCTACTCTGAAACCTATCTGTAAACAGTTTCCACTCAGGATTATAACTCCTCCCTTTGTCCTGCAGTTCATCCACTGAGAGAAATAGAAGGATTTTATAAAACAGCATTATAGGAGGGTTCTGCTGCCGCTTTCAGTTTAAGACCTTTTGAATTTGGGGAATCCTTTTATAGGCTTTTCAGTTAAGGAAAGAGAAGTTTCATTTTGTAACTGGGATACTGGGAGTACAGATTGACAAGAAGGTTTAGTCTAATGCCTACTCCAGGGATGCCCCTGTTGAATGTGGTTCAATGGCTTTAATTTAATCAAAACAGCAGTTTTTTTCCCCCCCATAAACCTTCCATTACTTCAGAAAGGAGTAAAATGAATGGAATATAATATGGGTGAATCATATTATTAACTATATCTCCTATTAAATATAACTACATGGCAGTAACTTTTGACATCCGAATAACTTAGTACTTATGAGATCACTTCTTTTACTGAACATCAGATTCTTCTGAAGTGATGATATACAGAGCAATCTGGACCAGAAAGAGAAGTTCTGCTTATTGGATTCCTCAGAGAGTTTAGATATGGGCAAGGAAGAGTGCAGCTTAATAATGCCTGAATCATGCAGACTAACAGTAAAAAATAATAAACTTATTCTCTCACTGCTAACGATGTTTTAGGTAAAGCCCCAGAGCTTCTCCAACACCTCCACTACACTGAAACTCAGAGTAGCTGGCCATTCTGTGCAGCACTCTCCAGTCTGAGCTGCTGAGTGCTAATCAGTCACTTCACTTCAGTGTAAGATGATAGGAAGAGGTGGGCAGTGAGGAAAAGAGTCTGAATTCAAAGCCTGCCATTTTGCTTTTAGGGTTCCCTTCTATAGTTGTGGATTATTAGTGTTAAACACTCATATTGCATTAGCACCTAAACACTCTTATCAAAATAAGGGCCCCATTGTGAAGTTAGTTGCTATACACAGTGACATGGTTCCTGCTCCTCTACTTTATTCCAAATGTTGACATGCAGTTTTGTGTGGACTTGGAAAGAACATCCCTCAAAAATCTGTTGCTTAACCATGTACTTCCATTTAAACAAGAACAGGTTTATAAAACAATCTCAATTAGTTTTAAAATAAATTACACTGAAGTAGGGGGAATGCAGATTGCCGAAGACTGCTGGGCTCCTGCACTGTTGAGGATATCCCTGCCTCACTGATGCAGACACAGGGGCAAAATGAGAACAGACATATGGATGGATTTTAAGTAGCAAGCTGCAACTTTTATTAAACACTCACACAAGGGAGGGGCAAACCCATCACACATACTCTCCAACACCAGGCATTTAATTGGTTCTAGGAGGAGTTTAAAGGGCTCCTTACCAGACAACGCATAACTCAGAGTAGGCTCTTCTCAGCCTATGCCCCAGGACTCTCTGAGTCCTACCCCCTATGCAAAGGGGACATAGGTTGCAGAATGGTGAGGACCTCAGCCCATGAGAGCCACAAGGTCTCACCCTTTCCCATGAGCCCAAGGCCCATCATCAAAATCCCAGGTCTTCTACCTCTGGGAACTGTTTATTTCACCCTTTTAAACTCCTTTGAAACTGGCCGCAAGTTGTTACAAACAACTCAGCCAAGTACCTCAGTTAGGTACCAAGCACATTCCTGCTTAACTTACTGGGGTTTGAAGGTGCCACAAGAAAGGTGAAAAATTCCCTGGTCCTCTGCCAATTGGCTCATAGAAGAAAAAATTCCTTCCTGACCCCCAAATGGATGCTAGGATAGACCTGCAACATCTGTCAGGCTGGATTCCCATTCCTAGTTCAGGGTAGGTAGGGCAGAATGGAACTGAAAGAGGCTCCACATGGACCCCCATTCCCAGGTTAAATCCTAGGAGCTGGGGAATGCTGGCCAACAGGTGCCAGAGTCTTCAAGAAGGAAAAGAGCTACCTAAAGTCCCTCAGTGAATGTCTCCCTACCTCACTGCTGGAACTGGTCCCTGTCACCAACAGCCACACTGAGTTCCCCCATGTGTTGAAGCATGGGCGGGGGGGGGGGGGGAGGAGAGGGAGGAAGGAGGGCATTTTGCCAGGAAGCTTTTTGTTTAGGTTTTTTCCCCATTTCTTCCTTAGAAAACTTCTAATATGAGCTCAGGTTCCACATGCCCACCTACAAGTATTCCAGCTGCTTGTACAGCTAAGGCTCTGCTTGTTTACTGAAATATTATCTGCAGAATAAAGGAAACTGTAGAGGATTACTATCAGAATTACAGTATGCATTTTTCATGATTGAAAGAGGGACTTGAGGAGCACAGATGTCATAGTGATGAGTTAGTATAAAAACCAGATACGTAGATTTGAATCGTTTCTAGCAGCTTAAAAGGGAAGTATTTATCCCTGTGCTTTGCAGTGCACAAACAACAAAACAGAGTACAGAATCTAACTCCTGTGGGTTTCTGTAAGCAATAAATAAAATTAATTTTAAGTTTTCACTGCTGATCACTAAAAACTTCCATTTGGAAAGAATAGTTACATTTTTGATGTAGAGTTTCATTTACAGAAAATGGGTTACTTTAACTGAGATTTCATGTCAAACTTCCTTCTATAGGTCTCATAAGGTGAAGACCTTTGCCACATCAACACCACAAAAAATATAAGAGATTCTTCAAACACAATCACCAGAGCAGTCATCAACAGCACAGACCCACCGTACCGGCAGTCACCCAAATAATTTATAGAAAACTGACAGGAATAGCACAGAAGGAAATGTCTTGGGCCAGATGCTCTCCTGTGGCTGAACTCCAGTCAGCATGGTGTGTGCATAGATACAGAAGGGAGTGCCATGAGTGAGCTGGCTCTGGGTCTCTGATTCTGAGGGCTAGTCCCACTCAGGCCCTGTTGAGGGTTAGAGTAGTTGAGGTGCTGCTCTAACTTACACTATTGGTGTAGGGTACTTCACAAAATCTAAATCTTTGGATAATAGCCATAGTAGAGCTTTACTACTTTCTTGTTCCCCATGCTGGGTAAGGATAGAGGTGCACAGCTGGTCCCAAAGCCACCTTGGCCAGCTGTTGAACATGGGGAGTTTTTTTGGGCCACCAGAATTCCCAGATAAACATTTGTGACCAGAACCTGGCTCATTTGCTTCACTTTTACTTTTGGAGATGGTGCGCCAGGTTCCCAGCTGTTTCCCTCTCTCCTGCTAGAAACCAGGAATAGAATGAGGGCAGGGTTAATGTACAGCTCCATAGCTCCTAAGAAAAAGTGGTTTTGCATATGCTTTCTGTTAATAGCTGTGCAATGGAATAGGTCCACAGGTGTCAGTGAAGTTAGCCTGATTTACACGTTACTGAGAGTAGAATTTGACTCCAAGTACAAAAGTTGAACTATGATGATTTGCTTTAGATACTGATATATGTTACAGAAACATTTTCAAAAGTATAAGTGCAAGTACACTCATTCCTAGAAGTACAATGACTATTTTAGTTTCACTCTCACACTTCAATAGCTATTTAACGCAGCTGATTCATACTTGCTCCATAGGCAAGATCCTGCCTGTTTGATGTACTGTATGTGACCTGTGTGACAATTTATAGTCTGCAGAATCTGAATATTTAATTTAAAAACAAAACCAAACCCTCACCTGGCTGGTTGTGAAGAAAACTCTTCAGACATGAACTCAGTCTTCCTGAGTCTGCAGGCAACCTGACATAATAAATCCGGCTCCTTCACAAGCTCCAGTGCAGGGGTGGGGCCAAGGGTGGGAGGGTACATATGAGGAGTGGGAGTCTTTGTACTGTACTTCACTATGAAGGTTTTGGGCTGCTACAGACTGCAAAGAGCCCCATAGTTGCCCCTTTGGGAAGGTGTTGTAAATTAGAGCATGTCCTGGCTGCTCCAATTTATGGAGAGGCCTGTCTTGGTATCCAGAGCAGCCCAAAGTCTTGAAGACATAAAGGTGTTTCATAGCCACCTCTGTCTCTCCTGGAATATACCTTCTAGTCTGTGCTTCCAGGACAGCAGCACACCTTGGTCTCTAAGCAAACTTCATTGACAATAGCAGGAGCTTCTCTGTGCATGGTGGGGAGGATGTAGTCATAAGTGTATACCCTAGTACATTAGACATAATTAAAAATACAACCTGCCCTTCTGACAGAGACTGTTTGACACCCCTGATCCAATCTATGTAATCTAGCTACTGTGTTATTCTGGATGATAATTAGACAGACCTGGTGCAGTTCTATTACTTTTTCTATTACTATTTCACTTGTCAGGCTTAATGAATGAGAGTTTGGGCAATCTTGCTAACTGGCACATCATGGAAATCAAACTTCCTTAAAGCAAGCATTTGAAAAGCTAATGTGACTGATACACTTTAAAGTGACCTCTTAGGCCCTATATCCTTTCCCTGTCATTTAGACAAACAGAAAATAGAATTTATTTTGTTAGTCATGGCTACAGCTTCTTGTCCCTTACTAAATCCTTTCTCGGGAAAAATCTCCCATAGGATTTCTGTTGGAGCAAAAAAGGCAAAATTTGGCTCTTATTTTGCAATTCTTTAAAAAAAAAAAA
The DNA here is from genome assembly GCF_965140285.1 of Lepidochelys kempii. Classification (NCBI taxonomy): domain Eukaryota; kingdom Metazoa; phylum Chordata; order Testudines; family Cheloniidae; genus Lepidochelys; species Lepidochelys kempii. The sequence continues at coordinate 96,404,787 of NC_136380.1, read as the reverse complement.
ACAACTTGCAATAAAATGTTGCATCAAAAGGATACAGGTTAAGGTGACACAAGCAGGAAAAATGTAATGAAATCTGTGTTTCATGATGCTGCAGCTACATCCCTTCTTACTAATTTTCACAGTCTATAAAATTCTGGAAAGCATCAGATGTTTGGGGGATGCTATCTGAATCGTCCAATCTTTTAAAGTAGATGGATTTATTGCAGCTATATAAATGTGATTTCTGCCTTAACTTGTGTATTGATAAGCAAGATGGACCATGTGACATCCTCTTGTCAGAGAGCCCAATTCCTTTCTTCATTTGTAGAATTTTGGTGTCACAATTTTGGCAATCGTGGGATATTGCTAGAAAATCCTGCCCCGTCCACAAAAGGTGCCCCGTTGGGCACAAATGCATTGGAGAGTTTTTTCCAACCAACAACATTTGCAGGATCTTGCAGCATGAAAACTACTAGAAGAGCAAAACTGGCCTTTTGTGTACGAATATGCACTAACATTTGGGATATCTGCCTAAGCAGAGACTGTTAATGCACAAAATTATTTTTTCCTAGTGCATGGTTCCTAACATTAACAGGCATAAAAACTGCTCATGCATTCTTCTCAATCTTTCATAGCTCAGCGGTGCTGTAAAATGCTTCTGTTCGTTTTAATTCAGTGAGTAAAAGTTTTGTTGTGTTTCGTACTAAGGGAATTGCATGTGCTATTAGAAAGCACCCAACAGCCGTCTGGCAGAGGCAACTCACTGCATGACAATCCCACAAAAAGAAAGGGTTAAGAAGTTTCATCTTTAGCAAAGCTGTCAAGGCTCTCACAAAGTGGGATAAAACAGAATACCTTTTCCAAATACCTCTCTCTCCCCTCATCTACCCACCTACTTCACTGAGGTTAATGTAGAGGAGAGAGAGAGAGAATCCAGTATCAAGTCCTAAAAAGCTTTACTTTCAGCTCTTCGCTTTCATAAGTGTCTACATTAATTAAAACTTCATTTTCAATCTAAATGAGGTATTATTTTAAAATGATAAAAACACTAAATATTTTTCATTTGGGCAATAATGAGTAAAGAGGAGTGCATTTCCAACCAATTCACATCGATTTGTTGGAGAAGATGATGCTCTTAGGCTTTGTCTTTGGCTCTTCACTCAGCCTTTTCCAGGTAATGTTCAACCCTGGAAGCCATTTAGCTATTTCTAAACCTTTCTTCCCATCAGTGTCTTTACCTCCTGCCAAGCCCTTTTTTAAAATTTTTATTAAAGGGGTTGGTGAACCTTGTGGAATTCAAGATTTTGAAACTTTGCCAATCTGGTTTTGGGAGCTTGCTGAACTATTCTGAATTTATGAGATTCCTGCCCCCTCATCCTCTCCACCCCACAATTTAATTCCATTTGGGATTGTGGTGATTGCTGGGTTTTTTAGCCAAGTAATTACATTTAAAATTTTCCATTGTAAGTGACGCTTCAATTATGTATTAAAGAAACACTAAATCTCTCCCCATGCACAAAAAGGGTATGATTTTTGGGTTACCACAAGTCCTGAGTGACAGGAGGCACATACTTGCACTGCTCCAGGGATGGGACCAGCAGCAGTCATAATTTGGTCCATGATTCTTCTCTTGCTCCAAAGGGTAAAAATCTGTGCTAGATCTTTACCAAGTGCATATTACTTCCCCTTCCACTCTATTTTTACTTGTCTGGCTTCTGAGTTGACTTCTACAACTCTTCATCCCTGCCTGCCTATTTCCCCAGTCATCTGCACAGGTTGGAGAGTAGTGATCCTATAGAGGCTACATTCTTTACCATGCTGTTTCCCACAATGCAGTTGGGCAATCCAAGGGAGTAAAGGGACATATCTTAGAAACCTCCCTTCCTAGCATGGCTGCATATTGTGAGTCATGATCTTGTCCTATGTATAAAATTAGACTGGCAGAAGTGGAGCCCATCTATTATTTATTCATTAGATTGTCCCTCTAGTCTTTATTATTGTCATCATCATCCCTTCAGTACTGCTTTTTCACTCTGCCTACTCTCTGCTCCATTTTTCACCCCTCCCCACTTTTTTATGCCATCTCTTCTAAGTGGAATGCAAATTCAACAGTTTGCATGTCAGAGCCTAACTTTCAAACTCACACCATCCAGTTCAGTTTAAAATGAGGCAAAATGTGTTTGCTCAGGGTATTGTTTCTCTAAAATTCATGAGGCAGAATTTATTCTCTTTTGTCACACTCAGAAGTTTTGTCTTTTGCTTTAGGACCACTGTTTTATAGCAATCCAGTTTAGACGTCTGTAGAGTGATGAAAAGTCGTTAGAGGTTGAAATATCTACCTATTTTTTTTTGCCTTGCCACACTATTATTTGCTTTGTCTAATACATCATGTCCTTGCACTAAACGAAATCAAATACCCTTTTGGGAGCTGGGGCTTAATTCTGAGAGCTATCTTAATTCTGGCTGGTTGTTAGGGAGACTTGTTTTTTGGTTGGCACACTCCCCTAAAGATTTATGCAAATTAAATTGGAATCACACTTTTCCTTAAATGATGATTTTCCACCCTGTTCCTACTAAGATTCTGATTGTGCACTTTATATTTTTTCATTCTACATATTGAAAGGGAGACGTCAACACATATCAAGTTGCAGTGGGGAAGGTCTAGGTTGGATATTTGGAAAAACTATTTCACGAGAAGGGTGGTGAAGTACTGGAATTGGGTTACCTAGGGAGGTGATGGAATCTCCTTCCGTAGAGGTTTTTAAGGCCTGGCTTGACAAAGCCCTGGCTGGGATGATTTAGCTGGGCTTGGTCTTGCTTTGAGCCGGGGGTTGGACTAGATGACTTTCTGAGGTCTCTTCCAACCCTAATCTTCTATGATTTTAAAGTAAAGCATTGAACTAATAGTTTATTTGCTGCAACAGTAACTTTTAAAAGCTCTTTCTCCTTATGGTATTGGAATTAAGAAATTGCAGAGATGTAGGTGTATCCATCCTATCAAGATGGATACACCTTGCTAACAGGTGCTCAGCCCACAAGCACATAGTTAATACATAGTATTTCTCTCACTCTCATGTAAATATTATCACATCCTCAACCAAAACTTTTTCAACATGCTTTGCATATCCTCTAATAATTCAGTTCAGAAACCTCAGCATCACACAACACCTTTATATACTTAATAAGAACAGCTCTGGGGGAGGGGGGAAAATAATAATTTCTTACTACAAGCCACAAACTTTGATTAAAAAAATGAGAGAATATTCAATTACCGCTTGACTTAAAGCTGCATTTTCCACGCTGGTAAATACTGATGGTGTAGTATTTTTCTGGACTTCTCACGAAACATATTTGTTATCATCTCCTTGTTTCACCAATTATTTAAACCCTTCTTACCTATGAACAGATTCCACTCAGTGTCCAAATCGGCCTGATTTGCTAGGCAGCCCTTCATTACGTTGAGGCAGTAGTTGTTGCAAGGTTTCACAGTGGGAAGTCCTCTGCAGTAAGGGCAGTATAACATCTTCATTAGTGCACGGATGCACCCTGGGTTTGGACTGACCTGTGGAGTTTAAGGGTGGTAGAAATGAAAAAGGAGGAAGTAAATTTCCTATCCCATGAGATACTATGTACCTGAGATGCTCCTCAGGCAGTAGATGCAGAAAGGACAGTTTGTGACAGGAGCTTAACCCTTACTAACACCCTCCTGTGTGACTAATCAATTACTGCCAATTATCTTAATTTGGCCGACATCAATGATTTCCAAGAACATAGATGTCAACATTCCCATTTTGACGTCAGTGTAATTCAGCCCCAGATCTCCTGCACAGCGTCTACATGAACAAAGAAAAACAAAGGAAAAATCCAAAGAGTAAGCGGGAAGGTAAGGGAAAGATTCCAACAGGAAGGGAGGGATATTCAAATTTGTTAAGGTGTAAATGGGATATCAGAAGGTCTTTTCAGAACTACATTGCTGTCTTCAAATACCACTTTAATTCCCAAACTCAGATTTTTTTTGGCATTATCTCAAGTAACCAAAAAGAGAGTTTGGAAGGGCAGTTGTGACCCTAAGAGAAGCCAGTGCCAGAAGGCAAGGCACTCCGTGGTATCTAGCAGTGAGTCTCAGCTGACCTGACTAGCTCAGTGAACCCCAACTCAACTGATGTCAGGATATTTATTTAAAAGGTGTCTTTTAATAGATCATTGGAAAACTAGTAATTCACTGATCATTAACATTCTTGTGTGATTCATGTACTGTTAACATATAAAGAATTACAAATATGTGCTGAAAAAGGTGTTTGGCAGGTAGGGCTTCAGGTGCCCTGCCCTAGACAAAGGGATGTCATTCTGCCTGCTTGAATGTGTCTCCAATGTAAATTGAGCGAGGAGAGACAATGGAAGTATATTTACATAAAAGGTAAAAACAAACCATCAACTAGCAACTGGGAGGGGACTGTAAAAATTAACATGGCATCAGCTCTCTGGTGGACACAGCAAGCTGAGCCCCCAAGGAGGGCTTCCTGACTTTGAAAACAAAGATAAACTTTGAGGATAAAAGCAGAGAAATATCATAATAATCCTTCACCTGAGAAGCCAAAGAACCCAAGCGCTTTGGCTCTGTGTTAGATCCTGGCTAAGGACTGACCAGCCATGCTGGAATTTCTTACCAAGCACTGTGGTAAGAAAACTACTTTTGAACAAAAGACTCTAGTTTGTAAAGTTAGGTTTCAGTCGTGGAAGTGTATTGTTACTTTTGTTTGTTTGTAACCGTTTCTATCCCAATTCCTCTACCTGGTATCACTTAAATATCTGTTCTTTGTTAAGAAACTTAATCTTGTTTTATTACACAACCACCTCAGTGCAGTATTTCAAACTGAGGAGTAAAATCCTCAGCCAAACTAACTGGCTGGTGCTGTGCACTGTCTCTTTCAAGGAGCAGCAAACTTGATAAGGTTCTGTGAGTGCTACAGTGAGCAGGACCGAGCACTGCAGAGGAGACTGTTTTGGGAAGACTCAGGTCTGGAAGGGCTGTTGGCGTCACACTGCAAGGAGTAAGCAGGCTGGTGGAAGCCAGGGTGAGGTCACTGTGCTGTGAGTAGGCTGCTGGTGTCAGGGCTCTGAGCCAAAGTCACGCAGCACAGAACCACCCAAGGTTCCAGACCAGGGAGTGACAACCACTTGTGGTCTGAAAGAAATGTCCAGTGCATCACAACGGCACAGCATCCTCTTGATGTAACTTCATTAATGTACCTGACATAACACAGTAGGATTATTCATATTGGGCCTTATCCAAAACTCATTGAAATAACTTGAAAGAATTCCATTGATTTCAATGAACTTTGGATCAGACCCATTGCTACCAGAGGTGATTGTCTAAATTAAGTAATGTTTCTTTGCTATATATACACACTATTAATTACTAATTTGCACGGGAAGTGGATGTTAGTTGTTTGTTGAGGATGAAAGAGAAGATGCAGAAATGTATTTTGAAAGAAGATTTGTGCACAATATCTAAATAACCATGAGACCTTATTTTTGAAATCCCCACCCTCCTATTTCCCTGACTGGTGTTTTTGTTTTGTTCTACATTATATCTGCCATTACAACGTAAACTCTTCAGGGCAAGCACTATGTCTACCTCTATTATTCAGAAAGTGCTTAGCACATTTTGGGAACTATTACAATAAAAAAAGAATAATGATTCCTTGTCACAATGGATTAAAACATATATTTCCCCATGCAATGGTGACCAGCACAGGGACATGGCAGAAATCCATGCTGCTGTCTGCTTTTCAGAATTTTGAAGAGAGCACAGTAATGAACTTTCAAATATTAAAACCATAGAAAGTCTGATTTTCTCTTATCCCTGATGTTAAAACACTGATTTTTGAAGGACTGCTGAGTGTATGTTTAAATGAGACTTTTACATGACACTTTTACATTAATAGGGTTCTGCTAAAAATCATAGTAGATGCTGCTGATTATGCTCAAAGGTGTCTTTTCAATCATTTATAACTTTATTTTTAATTTTTAGTCCTCCAAACCTAGCAAGAGCACTAATCCCCAGTGAGGGGTCTGCTCAGAGTAAGTTTCAACTGTTTTGGCTATAATTCCCCCCACACACACTGTAGATAAACTTTTATGGTTCCTCTATGGTCATGAAAAATGGTTGAGGGAATTTTGCTCAAACTTTCTAAAATCTGAGAGACAGACCAAACATGGAAAAGTTCATTTTAGAAAACAATTTTTTTCAGAAATGTGATGAGCATGTGAAATCAGGCACTTATCTTTGGAAACTGGTATTGCAGCCATAAATAATTTGCTTGCCACTGGCCATCTCTACTTTATGTATTTTCAAAGCTCTCTTCTTCATCCTCATCTTCAAAAACAGACTCTCCCATGTGGTAATTCTTGTCTGCAGACCAGTTTCAGTCAACAAAAGATCATTCTTTCCATTCAGAATTATTTAAAACCCTCAATGGGCTTTTGGGAGCTATTGGATTTTTCCTTTACCAGTCCTCTTGTAACTGATGTTGATGGAGAAGGAGGTAGAGGGGATTTTTAAAATAATTTATTGTAATTGACCCTAAGCCAAAGAAGAGAAATTTACATACTTTTAGGTTTAGAAATAACTCTCAAAAGCTACTTGTAAATATAAATACCAATTATAAAATATTTAACAGATGCACAAGTGCACCTTAAGTTGATGACTATGGTCTGGAATGACCTGCTTATGGCACATGTGCTTAGATTGCTGCTGAGCAATGCACTTAGTTGCAGTTTTGGGTACTCCAGAGAACAAAGCAAATTTGCATATTTTGTCATTTAAGCTTTTAATTTTTTAAATACAATTTTTTAAAAATCCCCTACCTGGTCACCTTCTCCTTGCTGATACACAACACAGCATTAGAAGGGTCCTCCGAGGAGGTTGCCCGCTTGCCTTAGCTGTGAAAGATTAGGAGGGCACCAGATTTTGTATCAGACCTGTGTCTATAGTAGCCTTTGGTTGCTGGCAGCAAAGAAAAGTGTGTGAAGTTCAGTGCATCATCACAAAAGAGAACTTAATATTTCTGTAAATATGTGATTTTACTGAGAATGTTTTACTGGATCGAAGTCATGAAACTGAAAAGTGCTTCACAATATGCAAAATCTGAAAAACATGCACCTGAAGCATACCTCTTAAGCGTGTCAAAATTCAGAGATCATTATCTATGCTGCATAATACCCAGTTAACAGAGAAGAGGATTGTAACAGCAAAATGGTTCTATTACTTCCAGCATTATGAAATAATAGCTCAGCTGTTATCATTTTTGGATAAATGCTAATAAAATTTAAATTGGCTTTTACTTTTTATCACTGGTTTGCAATATGCATAGTCTCCAATGGGGATGAATTCTCTGAGTTGAAATTTGATTCCAGTTATTGCTGATTTCTGATAATGGAAAGCAGACTGAAGCGTACATTTCAAAACCTACTTAATTGACACAGATTCGCTAAAATATTTCTGTTTTCACTTATTTATGGATAAGTTGCAAAATAGTAGCCAGATTTCTGGACAGTCCAATTATATGCTTCAATTACACCTTTCTGAAGCTTGCAAGCATTTATGATTGCTATGTTGAAAGTCCCTGTATAATTAGAGCTGGTCAGGAGATTTTTGACAAAACTTTTCCTTGTCAGAAAAATGCTGATTAATTGAAACCAAAACTGTTTGCGGGAACATTCTGGATTCAGTGAAAGTTTCATTGAGAAAGATCTCTCAGATCCAGAATGGAAATTCAAAAGAGAATGAGAACATCTCAGAATAGCTACTATATTGGTGGTCAGAGTGCTTGCCTAACAGAGGGGGGACCTGGGTTTAAGTTCCTGTTCTGTCTGATAGGGAATAGGGACTTGAACCCAGGTCTCCCACATTGCAGCTAATTGGCCCAACCCCTGGGTTAATGGCTATTCTGGAGTGTCGTTGCTCTCATTTTCATTGAAAAATTTACAGAGGTATCAGTTTCATCCCAATGTGGAATGGGAAAACGTTCAGAACTCTCAAAAATATTTGCAATAGGAAAACCAGCTGTATATGTAATATCCAGATTCTAGTCTATCAGAAATGGATCAAGGAGGTAGTTGTAAGATTCAAATTTGGATCATGCTCAATACTGGGTTCAGGCTGAAGACTTAATCTGAGCGAGGGTTCAGGTTCTGATTCTTTAGCATCTAAATCATTCTTGTGAGATTTTGGGGCCAAAAAAACCCCCAAACTAACCACACCCTCACAAAATGCGTGAAATTTCATCTGTAACCTAATCTGAGAAAGAGAATAGACCCAACCAGTGTTGGGTTGACCAGGATCAAAACCAAACAGCCAACAAATTTATAAATGAAAAAGTTAAGAGTGAAAATTGAACAGTGGGATATACAAGAATAAATATTGTCTTGATTCTGTTTTCTCCTACTCTGTCATTTTACTATATTTATTTAAGACAAAATAATTCCAATTATGACTACAGACAAAACTAGTTTCATTGGGCGATGAGCTCCATCATGTCATATACAAAAATCAAGCTTCTGTGTGCAGAACCATTTAGTTCTTTGACACCATTGATAACAAGGTTTTGGTGATACGAGTATGCTACATCCTCATTGGATCTTGACTCTTGGCTCTATTCCATGTTCTCCCAATGGTCCCCTGCAAAACTATGTCAGAGTTATGATGAACATGTGAAAGGGTGCAACTGGAATACTCAGCATTCTAGTGATGCCCATCAGTGTAACTGTTCCTAGGGAGCTTTAATGAGCCCAAGTAAATTAGAGCAGCCTTAACACTCCTCTTAATTATGCTGGGGGCTGGCCTCTAGCTGCGCCCATGATCAGGGAGTCATGTGTGTATTTGCCCTTCCTCTCCTAGTTCTCCTTAAAAATATTGAAAGATGTTATATCTAGCATAGCCCATTTAAATCAATAAGATTTAAGACCTTATTAAGTGCCAAATTCTATTGTAGCTCACAGGATTACACAAATGTAAGTGATCTCAGAATCTGTCACTAGCAAGCATATGACAACTGTAGGACAAGTTAAGCTAGGGATATAGAAGAAGTGCAGTAGTGCACTCTGTAATGGCTACCTTGCAATAAATATGTGTAAGTTATTCCATTGCTATTTGTCTTTATTCTGTTCACCCACTTTTATAAATCATGCTATGATCAGTCAAAACTAATAGATGCTGGAATACAATTTACAGAAGGCATAAAAGTATAATCTGCCAAGAGATCTGGGTTCCAGAACCACAAGATAAACACAGTCAAACCATAAAGGCACTCTCAACTGCATGTATTTATTTAAAAAGCTTGCTGAAAGCTACCTTATCATTAGGGTCTCCATTATACATGGGCTGTCAGCTGCAATGCTACAACCTCTTTCAAAACCTTTTAAGGGGAAAGACAAGTTTCAGTCATGTCAAAACCACAACGGTATATTACAAGTAGGAGAAGCTTCTTCACCAGTGAAGTAATAACATCACTTTCAATGAAGATGTCATCATGCATATCAATATAGTAATAAACTCCTTGGCACAGGTAATGTGTCTTCTGTGTCCTGTACAGCACCATGCAAGTGACAACTGACAAACATTAGAAGCAAACACAGAGTTAGGGTTGCCAGGCATCAGTTTTTCAACTGGAATGCCTGGTCGAAAAGGGACCCTGGTGGCTCTGGTCAGAACCGCTGACTGGGCTATTAGAAGTCCAGTTGGCAGTGCAGCAGAGGTAAAGCAGGCTCCCTGTCTGCCCTGTCTCCGCGTGACTCCCAGAAGTGACTGGCAGGTCCCTGCGGCCCCTAGGCACAGGGGCAGCTAGGGAGGCTCTGCGTGCTGACCCCACACTGAGCGCCAGCTCTGCAGCTCCCATTGCCTGGGAACCACAGCCAATGGGAGCTGCGGGGGTGGCACTATCTGCCTGGTGTGGCAAATGTAGCCACCTTGCTGTGCCTCAACCTAGGAGCTGGAGGAAGATGCTGGCTGCTTCTGGGATCCACCTGAGGTGAGTGCCACCTGGAGCCCACATCCCCTCCTGCACCTCAACCCCCTGCCCCAGCTCTGAGCCCCCTTCCACACCCTGAATCCCTCCCGGAGCCTCACCCTCACCCACCCCACAACCTCTTGCTCTAGGCCTGATCCCCCTCCTGCACTCTAAATCCCTCCTGCACCTGAACCCCTCATCCCCAACCCCACCCCAGAGCCCGCACCATTCCCACACCCCAATCTCTGCCCCAGCCCAGTGAAAATGAGTGAGTGAGTGAGGGTGGGGGAGAGCGAGTGATGGAATGAGGCGGGGGAGGCGCTCAGAGAAGGGGCAGGGCAACAGTGTTCAGTTTCCTGCAATCAGAAAGTAAGCAACACTACATAGAGCTGTTCACTTTTTAGTGTGCTATTCATTGTGGAACTTATTCTATCACCGCAACAGGCTGAGTTGTCTCCTTATTCCCACTGAACAGTTCCATAGAGCAAACAAATATACATGCATATATCAGGAGTGGCTCACTATTGACTTGCAAATCAAATTTCATCAAATGTGCAGTTTGACGGATACCTGTTCCAACACCTCTATGAACCCTGAGTAAACAAAATTTAAAAAGGAGTAGGCAACAGCTAAAGCAAAAAGAAGTTGAACTTACAATACTTCATAGAACTTACACACAACAGAATTTAAAAAGCAAATGTTTCCATGCTAGAAAAGCTCACAGAATAAAGAGCATAGCTAAGGACCAGCTAACTACTTCCTCTCTCCACAAAGTCTAAATAAGATGGACTTAGGACCAGTGATCCCCTTAGGAACTGGGTGGATACAATAGAGCTCTCTCCACAGACCACAAAGCAGAAGTGAAATTGTTCAACATGGGGGCAGTTTGACTGGTGATTCAGTTCACTCATGGATCCATTGGCCATACGCTGCTCCCTCCCAGGCCATTCCATTACTATGGAGGACGTGCCCAATGAGTTTAATTCCACAGCGCACAGGATGAATAGGCAGTCCCCTACCACCAGTTCCAGTGCCATCAGGGCTCTAGTTGGCTACTGGTGAGCTGCGGGAGAAGGGACAGGTCACAGATCTTCATGTTGAAAAAGGAAAGCAGCAGTAAAAAAGTAGGTTTCAGAGTAACAGCCGTGTTAGTCTGTATTCGCAAAAAGAAAAGGAGTACTTATGGCACCTTAGAGACTAACCAATTTGAGCATAAGCTTTCGATGCATCCGATGAAGTGAGCTGTAGCTCACAAAAGCTTATGCTCAAATAAATTGGTTAGTCTCTAAGCTGCCACAAGTAAAAAGGTAAGATTCAATCAACAAAATATTTCCCTAAAATTAGACTAGTTGATAAACAGCTTGGAGCTGTATTAACTTTTAGGGTAAAGTCTTTGGGGGCAGAATGGGAAGAGGGTGTTCTGTGTACTCCTCATTCTCCAACCCCACACTACTCTCCTATCCAATGCAAGGCCTCTCTCACCCCCAACACACCCAGGCCTCACCCCCTTTCCTAATGTGGGCTTGGAGAGCCCCAGTGGAGCTTAAGAAGTGGAGAGAATGCAGTCATGAAAGTGACTGACCCCCTTCGGCACAGGAAGGATGGGTTCTGCTCACAGAGGGTCCTGCTGCATGTGTCTCCCAGGTGAACGATACGGTCCAGAGTTCCATTTTGTTACTTGCCTGAATCTGCAATGGGCCTGATCCTGAAGTCCTTGCACATCCCAAACTGTCATTGATTCCAGTAAGAGATCTGGGTGTGCAAAGATTGAAGAAAGGATTGACCTCCTCCACATTAATTTAAGTTAACAGGAAAAAAAACAACAAAACAGACACTTCACTCTGCCATGCGACTACAGGAGATGGCTCCCATTATAATCTGCCCAGTTTCTGTTGTGACCACACCCACTTTTTAATGGATACTTTTATACAGCTTACAAAGCTGTGAAATCAATGATTTTGTTCCTTCTTGAGATATGGAAACAAACAAAACTTTTCCTGGCTTTGAGAACTGAAAACCCATCATATACATATACACACACACACACACACACACAAGGCAGAAGAAAAGCAGGCTGAGTAGAGATGGACATCAAGGCATAGCAGGTAGCTCCAAACAAACAAACAATGCAACCCATGAAATGATCAAGAGTTCTGAAGGACAAACTAGAAACTACTCCTTTAAACCTGGACTTTTATGGCCAGTGAAAGACAGTTACAATAATTGTTGACATATTATTTATGCAATTTTAGTGCACAAGTTCCGTCTTTGATACTGTAATTGAAAATACATGCTTAAATATATAGTCATATATAAAATACATACCCAATAGTAAGAAAGAGGAGTAGGGACACTATCTTTCATTTTACTACTAAAAAAGTACTATTAATAACGACTCATCAAGGATACTAAACTACCAATGAAAATGTTGTGAACTGGGTTATCACTCAATATTTTTCAAGGTCTGACTAGCAAATACTCAGAGAGTTAGAAAGCCATTATCAGAATTACAGAAGCCTATTTAAGAAGTCTTCTACCATTCTGATTTTTCATATAGAAATTATAGCTAAATATGAGGAAAACAGAAGGGCAATGGATGTCATGGATTAAACAACACTGGATTCTCTGTTTGGATTATGCATTAGTCTGCATAATGTAAAACGTCTATTTCAAATAGTACATTTACTGCACTTTGACATTGTGTAATCTTATGCTTTTGTTTAGCATCTGTTTTGGACACAAACACTATAAAAGAAACAGATATGAGCCAAAATGGAAACTGCAACTGTAAACCTTGCTGAAATAGGGTGGGATGAATTGGGGTAACATTCAGATTGAAATATATGGAATCACATGTGCTGCTAGGATTCCGGTTATGGGTCTGATCCAAAACAAAAAATGGCTTTTCCTTGTTTTAGTTTAGGTTTGGCCAAAATCTCTCGAGAACACTTCATGCGATTTAGTGCCATTGACCCTACTCCTGATTTGCCCTTGAACACAATTAATATTATTTAATATTTATATTGCAGTAGCACCCAGAGGACCTGACCAGAACTGGGGTCCCATTGTACTCAGTAATGAAACAAACGGGATGTGGAGTTTGTCTACCTCTGAAAAGCCAAACCCTAATCCAGATGTAAAAAGTTCTGCTTCTGCCCATTTCTACATGTTACATATCAGACAATAAAATGAAAAATATCAAAGGTCTGGGTTCTCCTTAACTCTGAAACGCATAGGGGCATTAACTTTAAAATCTGTGCCTTTCTGAATTTCAGTGTTCTTGACAGTGCTCTCTCATCCACAACGCAATGCTGACTTCAAATTTTTACAAACTGCTAACTTGAATGATTATGTAATATATTCTCACTCATCTTTGTGCAATAAAACTTTGAGTTAGAATAAGGTGAAACAAAGATGTACAAGACTACCACAATGATTTTAAATATTCTGTGGATGAAGGTCTTTAACTCTACCATTTGAATATCTGTGAATAACCAAGCAAGCTTGGATACTCCTGTTGACTTTTCAATAGGAGGCTTGCTAAGGTTCCAGTTATTAATTGTCTTTATATATGTTAGCCATAGGAGACTGAGACCCCACAATGAAGACAATGTTTTAAGCAGCAATGTTTTAACCTAAACAGAACAGGAAAATTGTGTGTTGACTTGTTTCAGTCAAAACCCCCCAAACTCTGGTCTGAAAAATCTTTAAAAAATTTCAAGCCATGTTTTATAAAATACAGAAGGAGATCATAGAGACCATGGTGTCTTTAGAATGGAAGGGAGAAAAATATCTATTTGCCTGTGTTAACCAGGGAAATGACAGCATGTCAAGTTTAACAAATGAAATTATTCTTACCTGCCTGTATCATTTTTCAACTTTTTCTCCACAGTCTTTCTACTCAATTATGAATGCAAAAGAAAAGTGAAAATGGAACTGCAAACATACAAGATGAGAGCACTCTATTCTAGGAACCATTTATAGTGTAAGAAAGTCTAATTAAATAATTTCATTTCAGTAGGATCCCATGATAAGAATCTATGGTCTTGCCACTGATCTTGCATTAATTTGTACTTATGTCATCACTAAATCTTGTCACAGTCACACTTTCTTGACATTCTGAATTAACCTTGACAATAACCTTAGCATTAAAATAGAAGCCAGGAAAGTCTTTCCAGTTCACTAAAACTTTCTCCCTCTCCAAACACTTCCAGGACTGCTCTATGAAATAAATTTTATTCAGCAGAATTCATGTATACAACATATCTTCATTTTTAAAAGATGTAATGATTCTTGTCCAAAAAAGGTCTACCATGATACAAAGGGTGGGGGGGGAGGGGAGATGTTCTTAGCTTATTTGAGACTTTGCTGACAAAGCAATTTCCTTTCCCCTTAATTCCTGCATGTATAAATAATTATATTTTTATTTCAGTCATAAATCAACATACTTGTAAAAAATTACACAAGCCGGAGGATGGAGATGGAGGATGGAGATTCTACCACCTCCCTAGGTAACCCATTCTAGTGCTTCACCACCCTCCTATTGAAATAGTGTTTCCTAATATCCAACCTAGACCTCCGACACTGCAACTTGAGACCTGCTACATTGCATCTTGTTCTGTCATCTGCCACCACCGAGAACAGCTGAGCTCCATCCTCTTTGGAACCCCCCCTTCAGGTAGTTGAAGGCTGCTATCAAATCCCCTCTTACTCTTCTCTTCTGCAGACTAAACAAGCCTAGTTCCCTCAACCTCTCCTTGTAAGTCATGTGCCCCTGCTCCCAATCATTTTCATTGCCCTCCACTAGACTCTCTCCAATTTGTCTACATCCTTTCTGTAGTGGGGGACCCAAAACTGGATGCAATACTCACCGGTGCCCAATAGAGGGGAATAATCACTTCCCTCGATGTGCTGTCAATGCTCCTACTAATGCAGCCCAATATGATGTTAGCCTTCTTGACAAGGACACGCTGTTGACTCATATCCAGCTTCTTATCCACTGTAATCCCCAGGTCCTTTTCTGCAGAACTGCTACTTAGCCAGTCGGTCCCCAGCCTGTAGCGGTGCATGGGATTCTTCTGCCCTAAGTGCAGGACTCTGCACTTGTCCTTGTGAACCTCATCAGATTTCTTTTGGCCCAATCCTCTAATTTGTCTAGGTCCCTCTGTATCCTATCCCTACCTTAGAGCATACCTTCTCCCAGCTTAGTGTCATCTGCGAACTTGCTGAGTGTGCAATCCATCCCATCATCCAGATCATTGATAAAGATGTTGAACAAAACCAGCCCCAGGACCAACCTCTGGGGCACTCCGCTTGATACCGGCTGCGACCTAGACATCAAGCCGTTGATCACTACCCATTGAGCCCGACAATCTAGACAGCTTTCTATCCACCTTATAGTCCATTCATCCAATCCATATGTTTTTAATTTGCTGGCAAGAATGCTGAGAGAGGTGATAAATTTTCTCCTTTGTCTTGGCTTTTGTTTACTAAGTGAGACCTTGTGGTCCTATACAGAGAAGATTTTTCTGCTCCTCATCTCTCACTACAGTTTTGATTAAGAAAATCCTTTTAGTGCCATTTTTACAGTTTTAAAGTAACTTGAATCTGTGACCAGACAGGTAGATGGTACTTGTGGATTGACTACACTCTGGATAAAGAGACCTATGAAGGAATGATAATCCACATGAAGGGAGCCTTTTTCATTTCTAAAATGTTAAACAAATTCTTCCAAACCTTTCCAAGTACTTAACATATGTAATTTAGCACAGAAGATTGATAATCCTTCCCCTTGAAGAAAATCAATACAATAAGTAGGATCTTTTGATTGGAAAACAAACAAAACAAAATAAAAACAGTTACAGCTGCTTCTTGTATTGCACAAAAGGCCAGGATAAACTGGTCTATGGAGTTATATGAAAATGCTTACCCTCATCTTTAACTCAGTTTTGATAAAAGTGTGGGCCAAGGAGATTACAGGTCCCACTATCCATCTTGATCCCAGTGCCTGTCTAGGCTCAGCCGCTTGGATCTAGATAGTGTTGAGCCAGGTATGGACGGGGACAGTGGGCAACCAGATGTTTGTCTGATAGTCTTTGCCACTCTCTGCTGTTGAACACTACATAGAATGTCCCATGAGAACACTGCAGGCTTCCAAGCGTTTGGATCAAACTCCAAGAGAACAAAGAAAAGGGAAAATTTTAATTAACTTTCTTCCTGTTCCTTACATGTTATTGGTATTGTTCTGTTTATATGTATATGCCAGGAGAGGTATGCAGGATAATCATTACACATAACATCCGTGAATGAATGAGTGAATTCAATGAAACATCTGACAGGAAGATTTATACCTACTGCAGCTTGGCTTCTAATGAACTTTTTGTTTACTTTTCCTTCTTATATTAATGCTCTTATTTTAGCTACATCAGTAACAACTATATTTAAAAAAAATTCATCATGCTAAAATGTTTATTTATTGAGAAGATTCAAGAGGACAGCATCAGAGGCATTTCAAGGCCAAAACCTATTCCAATTAGTTTAGATAGTGTAACGGTAAGTATCTAATTTCACATCAGCTGAAGTCATATGAATGGCAAAATTCCTAAATCTGTCTCCTTTTGTGGAATTGTCTAGGGGATTATTTATCAGCTATTACATTTGCTACATCTAAATGAGAAGAGAAACTAAAGAAATAGGACCTTAGCAATCCTGTGAGGTATTAAACACTCTGAACTGACCAGCAGTCAGTGAGAGTTGAGGGAGATGCCCAGCTCCTCATAGGACTGAGTCCTAAGAGTATAAGAAATGCGCTATGAAAGTTGTTGAATGTCGTAAAGTCTCAGCCAACATAATATACATTTTTTAAATAGCTTTTTTTGGTTTCATTAGTAGCAGTTGTTCCTTTGTTAACCGTCTGTTTTCTTTTCCTTTGCCGTCCTGGATGGCACTTGGAGAGGTCACACAACAGA
The DNA here is from genome assembly GCF_965140285.1 of Lepidochelys kempii. NCBI lineage: Eukaryota > Metazoa > Chordata > Testudines > Cheloniidae > Lepidochelys > Lepidochelys kempii. The sequence goes on along the minus strand of NC_136380.1, from coordinate 96,387,830 downwards.
AGTTTCATAAGCTGCTTCAAGCAGATGTCAAAGCAAAATATACAGCATTCTTCATTTTCAGTGTCCATGTACTGTCCTGTAGAGAAGTTACCATCACAAAACTGCTGCATACTGAAGTCTTAGCCTATGTGTTTATAGGTTAATGCCTGGCTAGCATGGCCAAGAAAATAGTGTTAGAATCATAGAACCGTAGGACTGGAAGGGACCTTGAGAGTTCTTCTAGTCCTATCTTCTGCACTCATGGCAGAACTAAGTATTATCTAGACTGGTGACGGGCAACCTGTGGCCCGCACATGGCCCGTCAGGCCAATCCGCCGTCAGGCCATGAGACAGTGTGTTTACATTGACCGTCCACAGGAACAGCCACCCGCAGCTCCCAGTGGCCGCGGTTTGCCATTCCTGGCCAATGGGAGCTGTGGGAAGTGGGCCAGCCTGTGCCTCTTCCTGCAGCTGCCATTGGCTGGTAACTGGACACAATACACCAGTTGAGGCCTAATCAGCTCAGACTAGAGTGGAAGAATTACTTCTCATGCCTTGCTTATAACTCTCCTGCTAATACACTCCAGAATGACATTCGCTTTTTATGCAACAGTGTTACACTGTTGACTCATATTTAGCTTGTGATCCACTATGACCCCCAGAACCCTTTCCGCAGTACTCCTTCCTAGGCAGTCATTTCCCATTCTGATAAATCATCCAGTAACCAGGATAACTTATTACCTATAAGCAAAGCTCTGTGTGTCACAGATTCCATGACTTTCCATGACCTCTGTGACTTCTGCAACAGCTGGTGTGGCTGGCTCTGGGGCTGCCCAAGCAGATCAGGCAGTCCCTGGGCCAGCCGCACTGGCCTCTGCTGGGGCAGTTTGGGTGTGGGAGGGGGCTCAGGGCTGAGGCAAGGATGCTGGGTGGTGCTTACCTCAGGGGCACTCCCCAGAACGAGCTGGCATGTCCCTGCAGTTCCTAGGCAGAGGGGAGAGGGGGCTCCCTGCTGAGTGCTGATGCTGCCCCCACAGCTCCCATTGGCTGCGGTTCCCAGCCAAGAAAAGCTGCAGAGCTGGAGCTCCTGGCTGGGGCAGCGCAGAGAGCCCCCTGGCCTTCCCTCTCCCTAGAAGCTGCAGGAACATGCAGAGCCAGGTAGGGCGCCTGCCAGCCCTGCCAACACTCTCCCACAGCACCAACAGGGATCCACGGCCTGCCCACTTCACCCCCAGGCCTTGCAGTGCTGCCTGCCTTCCCCCCAGGACCAGTAGGACTTGTTGATTTTCAGAGTGGTTTGTCATTTCCCATTTCGAGTTTAAGCAGGAGTGGTGCAGGTGAGCCATGCAAAAGTGGTATGTATGTTCCACGAGGATCATGCAGTCTGTGCAGGCTGTAGAGACAGTGGTTCATTCTTCTGCATTTGTTTGTCATTTTTAGCTTTTGATTTTGCATTGCTAGTTTTGATAAATCAGATTAGTCACATGGGGACGAGGAAGTTAAGTGGAAATTTTCTCATGTAAAATTAAAAAAAATGATTTTAGAAAATAGATTTCAAAAATAAAAATGTTTAAAACTTTGCAGAAAATTTTGAAAAACAAAACCTGCCAATTTTGAAAATGAGCAAAACCAAAATGCTTAAAAAATTTCTATAATCCCACAAAAATTTCATTTCCATTTTCAGTTCTTAACCAGGGTTAGCTTGAGTGGCTGGAAGTTAGAAAAAAGAAGTCTTTTACTTGAAAGCTGAGCAAAATTGTTCTGGAAACCAGAGAGAGAAAAAATTAATTAAAAAGTTGTATTAAAAGCGAATGTTAAAAAATTATATAATACACAGGTTAAGAAAAGAGAGGGTGTGTACATCTGGGTATAGTGCTTAGATTATCCACAAATACACAGTTTGTTTTAAAGGTCATAAGATACATATAGTGCATAATCAGCAGTAACCCAAATTTAAGTGAATAAATTTAACAATACAGTTTAGATATTAGCATCCAAGTATTTGGGTACATCACTCATGAAAAGTTATACAGAGAGTTGGTGGTGGAAAGCAAATATATGAGTGATGATTGTCCCTCGGTAATTGAGGATTTAGGGTAGGTTGTCTATTTAGAAAATACAATCCATCAGGGAAGTATTTCAGTTACTTTCCCGACAGCGGCTCTCATCAACACTCCAGCTCATCCCTCCTGATATTGCAGATGTCCGGTGATGTATTGTAGATAGATGTCCCTCGACCACCTGAAGATCTACATGCCCTATAGCCCCAATGTACTTTTTACAAAGCCACTTTCAGAGTAGAACCACACTTTAATACATAATATTTGGTCTTATCTCAAGTGGCCACTTAATTCAAGTTTCATGCTTTCATATTAAATAGGCCACTAAAGCAAGTCAAATTTACCAGAAATCTTACTAATGAAGACTGCTATTAAATAGAAGGATGCATACTATTAAAACTCTCATTTATGTAAAATATGTTGCTGTAATTCTTTATGAATTACAAGTGAGAATTTAATTAATATGCTTTCATGTAAACATGGTTGTATTATCATCATCACTGATAGATGTTGTCTGTTATTACCCAGTGATGTATCTGATCACTTGCTCTGCACAGAGAAACTATAATAGAGAATAGAGAATTTTGTGAGCTCTGCATGACATCCATCTTTAACTTTATACAAGGCTCTTTTCTTTTCCCAAATGAAATATGTGAATTAAATACTTTACAAAACAGATATTAAGTGTTCTCTCACTTTGGAAACTTTGAGCTACCAAAATAATTTCCACAGAAGATAAAAATCAGAACTGACTAATAGAATCACTTTGTGTTTGGATGACCTTATTTCTAAAGATTTCTGTGGAACTCATCACTACAATAAGTACCTGACAAATATTAATAAATGAAACAATGCAAGAAAGAATTGTTTGACCCTATTATACAGACAAGGAAACTGGGGCACAGACATCCTCATTCTAGAAAGAACTTAAGCATGTGCTTATGTTCATCCCTGATCAGGAAAAACATTAAAGTGCATGCTTAACTTAAATCTATGGAATTTAAGCTTACCTTTAAAGTAATTTCCTGAATACTGATGCTTTTCATGAACTGGGGCCAGAGGTCAGCTTTACTGAGGTAAAACTACCATCTGTCTTTGCTAGGATTTTACAATGAGATAGCTCTCTCACATTTGCTACCTTGTTGCTAGAACTGGGTGCGAATTTTCCAGACATATTTTTTCAGTGGATAATGTGCCTTCTACAAAACTGGAATTTTCTGAGAAAATTGATGATTCTTAATCAGGGTCTGTTTGAGTTACTAGAGTGCATCATGGGAGATGTAGTCCAGTAGGTTAGATTTGAAACAGAAATTAGATGGCAAATAATTAAGTTAACATCAGTACTGTCTCCCATCATAACCATACCAGAAGGAATAATAAAATGGAGGACACAGTGCCTTCAAGACTCCCAGGATCCTGTTGCTAGTGCTCATGTGCTGATGAAAATAATACAAAGCTACAAAATTACAAACAATGAAATACACCAGGAGCAGCAAAGAACATAAGAACAGCCGTACTGGGTCAGACCATAGGTCCATTTAGCCCAATATCCTGTCTTCTGACAGTGGCCAATGCCAGGTGCCCCAGAGGGAATGAACAGAACAGGTAATCTCAAGTGATCCATTCCCTGTCGACCATTCCCAGCTTCTGGCAAACAGAGGCTGTGGACATCATCCCTGCCCAGCCTGGCTAATAGCCATTGACGGACCTATCCTCCATGAATTTATCTAATTCTTTCTTGAACCCTGTTATAGTCTTGGCCTTTACAACATCCTTTGGCAAAGAGTTCCACAAATTGACCATGCATTGTGTGAAGAAATACTTCCTTTTGTTTTATACCTGCTGCCTATTAATTTCATTTGTTGACCCCTAGATTTTATGTTATGAGTAAATAACACTTCCTTATTTGCTTTCTCCATGCCCAACATGATTTTATAGACCTCTATCATATCTCTCCTTAGTCATCTCTTTTCCAAGCTGAAAAATCCCATTCTTATTAATCTCTCCATATTCAGAAGCTGTTCCATACCCCTAATCATTTTTGTTGCCCTTTTCTGAACCTTTTCCTATTCCAATGTACTTTTTCGAGATGGGACGACCCTATGTGCCTGCAGTATTCAAGATGTGGGCATACCATGGATTTATATAGAGGCAATGTGATATTTTCTGTCTTATGTATTATTTATCCCTTCCTAAATGATGCCCAACATTCTGTTAGCTTTTTTGACTGCCACATTCACATTGAGTGGATGTTTTCAGAGAACTGTCCACCATGACTCCAAGATCTCTTTCTTGAGTGATAACAGCTAATTTAGACCCCATCATTTTATATATATAGTTGGGATTATGTTTTCCAGAGAGCGTTAGAGGTATAAAAGAAAATCAAAATCACTGTCTGCCAGTGTAAGGTCCTTCTCTTACTGTGACAGTCTGAGGCCCTGTTCTTAGGCTAAGACCTTTGGCTAAGCGACAGAGGCAGCCATAAGCTGGGAAGCGACCGGTCACATCCTCACATTCCAAACTAGTCACATTGAAAGAAGGTGCTATTGGGCTGTTAGGAATACAATCCTGTCCTGATAGTGCCTATCACCTCCAGAGAAAGGGAAGTGCCTAGAAGATGTAAAAGAAAATTTAGGTTGATAGTTTTCTGTCTGGTAAGAACTCACTTATCAATAGACACAGCTGGGAAACTCTTACGTCTTTGACAGGTTTCAGAGTAACAGCCGTGTTAGTCTGTATTCGCAAAAAGAAAAGGGGTACTTGTGGCACCTTAGAGACTAACCAATTTATTAGAGCATAAGCTTTCGTGAGCTACAGCTCACTTCATCAGATGCATATCGTGGAAACTGCAGCAGACTTTATATATACAGAGAGAATATGAACCAATACCTCCTCCCACCCCACTGTCCTGCTGGTAATAGCTTATCTAAAGTGAGTACCCCTTTTCTTACGTCTTTATAGATTTAGTTGTGAAATCCTCACTTCTGTATTGTTTTGTCATTATAGTTCCCACTTTGCTATTGTTTATTGGCATGGTCTCTGTCTGGTTCTGTGATTGTTTCTGTCTGCTGTATAATTAATTTTGCTAGGTGTAAACTAATTAAGTGGTGGGATATAACTGGTTAGCTAATCATGTTACAATATGTTAGGATTTGTTAGTTAAATTTCAGTAGAATGATTCACAAAAAGAAAAGGAGTACTTGTGGCACCTTAGAGACTAACCAATTTATTTGAGCATAAGCTTTCGTAAGGTATAGCTAAGAATATTACTATATAAATTAGGGACAAACAGGAAGTAAGTTGGGATTCGAAAATAAGGAAAAAGGAACTTGGATTTAAGCTTGCTGGAAGTTCACCCCAATAAACATCAAATTGTTTGCACCTTCGGACTTTGGGTATTTTTGCTTTCTGTTCATGCGAGAAGGACCAGGGAAGTGGGAGAGTGAAGGAATAAGCTCTTTAACAGACTGGTCCCAGTACAGACCCTTGGGGGACACCACTATTTACCTCTCTCCATTCTGAAAACTGACCATTTATTCCTACTCTTTGTTTCCTATCTTTTAACCAGTTACTGATCCATGAGAGGACCTTCCCTCTTATCCCATGATAACTTAATTTGCTTAAGAGCCTTTGGTGAGGGAACTTTTCAAAGGCTTTCTGAAAATTTAAGTACACTATATCCAGTGGACCCCCTTCGAAGAATTTGAGTAGATTGGTGAGGCATGATTTCCCTTTGCAAAAAATCCTGTTGACTCTTCCCCAACAAATTATGTTCAGCTATGTGTCTGACAATTTTGTTCTTTACTATAAGTTCAACCAGTTTGCCCAGTATTGAAGTCATGCTTACTGGCCTGTAATTGCCAGGATCAGCTCTGGAGCCCTTTTTAAAAATTGGCATCACATTAGCTAACCTCAAATCATCTGGTACAGAAGCTGATTTAAATGACAGGTTACAAAGCACAGTTAGTGGTTCTGCAATTTCACATTTGAGTTCCTTCAGAAGTCTTGGGTGAATACCATCTGGACCTGGTGACTTATTACTGTCTAGTTTATCAATTTGATCCTAAACTTCCTCTAATGTCACCTCAATCTGGGAGAGTTCCTCAGATTTGTCACCAAAACAAGAATGGCTCAGGTCTGGGAATCTCCTTCACATCCTCAGCTGTGAAGACCAATGCAAAGAATTCATTTAGTTTCTCTGCAATGGCCTTATTGTCCTTGAGTGCTCCTTTAGCATCTTGATCACCTGGTGGCCCCAGTAGTTGCTTAGCAGGCTTCCTGCTTCTGATGTGCTTAAATTTTTTTTTGCTATTATTTTGAGTCTTTGACTAACTGTTCTTCACAAAAATTTTGGCCTTCCTAATTATACTTTTACACTTCACTTGCCACAGTTTATTCTCCTTTCTATTTTCCTCACTAGGATTTAACTTCCACTTTTTAAAGGATACTTTTTGCCTCTCACTGCTTCTTTTACTTTGTTGTTTAGCCATGGTGGCCCTTTTTTGGTTCTCTTACTAGGTTTTTAAATTTGGGGTATACATTTAAGATGAGCCTCTATTATGGTGTCTTTAAAAAGTTTCCATGCAGCTTGCAGGGATTTCACTTTTGGCACTGTAACTTTTAATTTCTGTTTAACTAACTTCCCCATTTTTGTGCAGTAGTCCCCTTTTCCGAAATTGAATGCTCCTGTGTTAGGCTGCTGTGGTGTTTACCCCACCACCAGCTATATTCACCTCTTGGACCAGATCCTGTTCTCCACTTAGGACTAAATCAAGAATTGCCTCTCCTCCTGTGGGTTCCAGGACCAGAGGTGAAAGTAAGCTGGTCTAGTCCGGCATACCGGCAAGAACCGGTACACCATGCTGGACCGGACCGGCTTCCTCAGGCCGACAATTTAAAGGGCCCGGGGCTCCTGGCAGTGGCCGGAGCCCTAGGCCCTTTAAATTGCCACCAGAGCCCCACTGGCAGAGCCCCTGGGTAGCGGAGGCAGGGCGGGTGGTGATTTAAAGGGCCCGGGGATTTAAAGGCTCCACCTCTTCTGGTTCAGGTCATGCCCCCTGCTCAGGACTCCGGCATACCGGTAAGTCCTTTAAATTGCTTTCACCCCTGTCCAGGACTAGCTGCTCCAAGAAGCAGTCATTTAAGGTGTCAAGAAACTTTATCTCTGCATCCTGTCCTGAGGTGATATGTACCCAGTCAATATGGGGATAATTGAAATCCCCCACTATTATTGAGCTTTTTATTTTTATAGACTCTCTAATCTCCCTGAGCATTTCACAGACACCGTCACGATCCTGGTCAGGTGATCGGTAGTATATCCCTACTGCTATATTCTTATTATTCAAGCATGGAATTACTATCCATAGAGATTCTATGGTACAGTTTGTTCATTTAAGATTTTTACTTCATTTGATTCTATGCTCTTTCACATATAATGCCATTCCCCCACCAGCATGACCTGTTCTGTACTTCCGATATATTTTGTACTGTGGTATTACTGTGTCACATTGATTATCCTCATTCCACCAAGTTTCTGTGATGCCTATTATGTGGCTATCCTCATTTAATATGAGGCACTCTAGTTCACCCATCTTATTGTTTAGACTTCTAGCATTTGTACATAAGCACTTAAAATTGTCACTTTTTAGCTGTCTGCCATTACATAATGTAATTGAATGGGACGCTTTCATTTGATTGTTTCTCATCAGATCCTATCAGTATTTTATCATATTACATCCTCTCCTCCTTACTAGGACATAGAGAATCTCTATTAATAGATCCTCCCCTAAGGGATGTCTCTGTCCAAACCACGTGCTTCTCCGCACCTGTCGGCTTTCCCCCAGCCCTTAGTTTAAAAACTGCCCTACGACTTTTTAATTTTAAGCACCAGCAATCTGGTTCCATTTTTGTTTAGGTGGAGCCCATCCTTCCTGTATAGGCTCCCCCTTTCCCCAAAAGTTCCCCAGTTCCTAATAAATCTAAACCCCTCCTCCCTACACCATTGTCTCACCCATGAATGGAGACCCTGCAGTTCTGCCTGTCTAACTGGCCTTGTGCGTGGAACTGGAAGCATTTCAGTGACTGCTACTATAGAAGTCCTGGTTAAGGGTTGATGGATGCTAAAGGGCTTAGATATCAAAGCCTCATTAAGAAGCTCTCAGCCTTGCCTAGCAGTCTGTTAGGTTTGGCACATGGTCCCCCAAACTGACCACACAGTATATTTCAGTCAGGCAGGAAGCACACAAGCACACACAGGCACTACAGACAGCAAACTTACTCCAAGGGTCACATAAACTGGACTGAAATCCTGGCTCTATTGAAGTCAATGAAAAACTCCCACTGACTTCAATAGGACTGGGATTTGACCCACGTAGAGAATCCACCTCAGCTGCTGAATAAGCCATGGCAGAAGATAATAATTTGAGAGTATCCCTATGATCAGAAAGCTATTCTGGTGCAAACATAGTAGTTACCAATATATGTTCAATAGGAGACAAAATTATCCTATCATTAATAAAGGGGATTCAGGTTGTCTATCCACACCTCTGTCCTAAACATCTCTCCTTATATTGTTACCCCTTTTGAACCGAGCAATTTGCCAGTATTCAGGATCTTGCGAGTTCTTCCAGTTAGGAAGAGGAGAAATTGGTAATGGAGCAGCTTTTTCTTTGATGCTATCGTATGTATTGACAAAAATGTACAAAGTTCTGTTTCCTTGATCATACGCGGCATCAAACAAGAGATAATTTCTTTGCTTACAGCCACAAGCCTCTTTCAACCAGCCCTCAGTCCAAAAGCGCTCTCTAAGCTTTTCTCTGAGCCACACTACAGTGCTTATACAGGCTTTATCTTTGACTTTTCTAACTCACTGTCTTCTCTCAACTACTCTGGTGTTTCTGCTGTTTTTTTCACAAACCAAAACTTTCACAAAACAATAGCTAGCAAAGCACCTCTGCCCACATGTCCCTTCCATGTCCCTTTGTTTGGGTGGTGACTTCTGCCTGTGTTTGAGTTGGTGGCTGCTAATTTTGCCACTGCCTGGTAGCATAAAGGTGTGTAATGGCTTCTTACAACTATCTTAAATGAAGGGAGATAGTTACAGCTCCAGTTGCAAAGAAATTTAACCTAATCCATAATATTTTATTAATTCCCTGTATTCATCTGTATTATAGTTTTGGCTGATATCATGTTCTATTTGCATTTTATAAACAAAAACTGTGGAAAAGGGGAATTTTTGAGGACCCTTATTGTACAATTCTACTATACATCATGATTTTTTTTGACACACGCACCTTTTCATAGAATGTTACGATCATTAAAGCTTCCACATTATGCCAAAGTACCAGTGAAGCGTCTGCACTGGAAATGACACTTGTACTTTAATGTTCAGAAAAAGGATTTAGAAATATTCAGCTTTGTCCAGAGCATGCTACTGTACATATTTAATTGATCTCACTAAACAGTTCAGATCTCTTTCAATTCTGACATTATACCAGCTTTCCTCTAGTGTTATTGAAATGTTAAATGTTTGTCTTTACACTTCAGGCCAGGTTCCATGACTTTCTTTTGTTTGCTTGTAAAAGGATTAGCACATTGTGGGTGCTACCAGAAACAGATGGTGAACTATAATAAGTTACCCATGAAATTTTAACTCTTGATGTATGTAAAAAGCGCAACTAAATATTCAGGGCAAGGGTTTGCAAAAATAGGAACATACTATAGAGTTAGAATCATAAATTGTTATTTCGACTCCCAAGCAAATGGCCTGATTTTCAAAACTGCCAAGCACCCAGGAACTCCCATGGGAGGTATGGGATGCTCAGCACTTTTGAAAATCAGATGATCTACTTAAGAGTCTAAATATGGATTTAGGATCTTAACTTTAGGTTCCTATTCTTGAAAACCTTGGCTGTATGTTTTCCCATAATAATGCAAGTCAATTTTGTCCGTTGGAAAGGAAATCTAACCCATAAATTAGAATTGAACTACAGGTAAATGTATATATCTAGGAACAAAGAATGCAGGCCATACTTACATGATGGGGAACTCTGTCCTGGGAAGCAGTGACTCTTGGGGGTTGTGGTGGATAATCAGCTGAACACGAGCTCCCAATGTGACGCTGTGGCCAAAAGAGCTAATATGATCCTGGGATGCATGAACAGGGGACTCAAGTAAAAGGAGACAGATTTTATATCTGTATTTGGTCCTGGTGTGACCACTGTTGTAATATTGTATCCAGTATTGACTAGTAGATTAGAAAACATACCTTATAGTGATACGCTAAATAGATGGAGCTCTTTGAGTCTAACAAAGAGAAGGCTAAGGCGGGGACTAGATTGCAGTCTATAAGAACTTACATGGGAAACAATTACTTAATTTAGAATAGACATATTCTTGCCAAACCATGGTGTATGGAGTTAGATATTTTGACTGAGATTTTGAAAGGACATGAAGGAAATTTTTTCTCCTCATGTCTTCAATCCCTCTAGGTCACTTTGTATTATTTCTCTGTCCACACTAGCATTTGCAATTCCTCTCAGTCTAGTAGCATCTAGAAATTTCACTGATGCACAGTTAACGGCACCTGAGAGATAATTTAGTGGGATATTTACGCAAGAGCTCAGACTGAATTATCATAATGGCCTCTTCTGGCCTTAAAAAAAATCTCTGAATTTATAAAATATATTGGCAAAAACTGATATTTCTAAGCTGATTCTCTAGAAGCCACCCTCTTCAACTTGGTGCATAAACACTTCATTGCTATGGTCAAAGAACATGGTAGGTTCTTGTCTATATGCCCATCTCCTTTTACATTTTCAGCACAAGATTTTTTTTAAACCTCAGATATGAACAATCTCATGGGAAGCCTCATTTTCCGCTTCCTGTTCTTGCACTCCAACCTTCAGAGGAACTTTATCTATGATGTCTATAATTATAAAGCTTGTAGGGTTCCCTAGATTTCTAGGTAATGAATTTTAATATTTCTTCCTATCCTGCTAATTCACCAGGGCTCCCATTGCCGCTTCAAAGGTGAAACATGTACGAGGGAGCTGTAAGGTGAGGACATTTTGCGAAGACATTTTGTAGCAACTGAGTTCCTCCCTATTGTTCCAGTGGGAAGTGGTGCATCAAGATTTGCCTTGTGTCATGAAGGCTGTGGGGCCTAGTTCCCAAAGAATTCCCAGGACGCCGTTTCAGCTGCTCCTTAGTCCTTGGCTGCTGCACTTGCGCCATCCGGCGTCCCTTACATGGAAATAACTAAGTTGTGGCTTCTTATTGTACAGGCAGAAAATGTTAAATGAATCTCCAAATGGGTTCTGGATAGTTCTAAGATGAAAAATGTGAGTAGAGTGGAATGGTCCAAACCACTTTTATATCTAGTGCTCTTAGCCTAGACAGATGTGTGAACCCAAATTGTTACTTCCATTTTCCCCACTCTGTGAACAGCTCTAAGGTTCAGTACAATTAAGATATGAAACCTCACTATATCCATCCTTGTATCAGCAACAAAGCTCAGATTCCAGGTCTAGCCACTGAGCAGAAGTCCAGTTTGTAAAACAGTGTTCATTAGTGTGCTGCAGACACAGTCCTAGTCACCAGAGGGGAATAATTTTGCCATGTTTTGATGGTACATAATGAGAAATTCCAAGCCAAAAAATAAATCTAACTCTCTTCTCTATATAATGGAAGTTATTATTTTCATAGTATTCATCTTCTCTTCCTGTTCTGCCATAAGCTATCAATATACTGTCTTCAATATAATTAGGGCAACTTATCATATCTGCAAGAGCCCGTGTCATTATAATCCAGCGCTCCAAACTGACAGGTCATGTAAAATTTAAAAAAAGAATAATAAAACTGTTCTACACATACTCATATATACACACATACTCCCAACACAACACATTTCTCATTTCCAGTGTCAAGGAACAACAACAAAAATCCCATCACAGATAATCACATAAATTAGAGGTCACTCCTAACAGTACACTTAAATAATAAATCATTGAGGCTGAAGAAAATGGAAAGCTTATTATTAAGTAATATAAAGTACCATGTTTGGGTCTCTTTCTGACAGGGAAGCCAAGACTTTTTGTTCGTGTATGCAATGCTTTTGCAGGCTGATGCATTATCACTGCCCCATATGAATACCACACTGATACAAACATGACCTTGTGCTCTAAATCTTGCAGCTACTGAAAGCTAAACATTCATTGCTTCCTTAAGGATCAGCATGAAGCAGGTGCCAACTGAATCAGATGTGAGAGAGATACATGTATTTCACTGATATAAACTGACATCTGTTGTGCACTTTAAAAAGTATCTACACATGGATATCAGAGGGCCAAGGATTTCTGTGTCTTACATTTCAAGAAAGCCAATGAGAGTGAGGAAAATAGTAGCAGAACAACTGCATTTTTTGGGGCATTGTTTGGTTTCCTTTACAAATTCTCATCTAACTGCCAATCAAAAAAATAATATTCAGATGTTAATCCTAGCTAATTAGTAGCAGCTCAACTCAAAAGTAATCTCTTCTGGGCAAGTTTTAGTGCTGCAGATGTTTTGTCCTTCTCTTCTCATAAGTGTCAAAAGCAGCCCGACAGTACAACAGCCTAATAAACAATAGATGCTATTTTAAGAAAATATCTGTCATTTATTGGAACTTCTGCCATTTATGATCACCGAGAGAAGAGATCAAATTATACACCACTGCAACGGAGGAGAAATGTGTCCACTCAGTCACGGTGTCCTGGACACCTGGTACTTCATGCATCTGCAGTCTTAAATTGTTGTCCTTCACCTTTGTTCACACTTTCAATCTCTAATAGCTTCCATTTAGAAGCTTGTCTCCTTTAATTTAGTCACGAGTGCACTTTCCAAAGAACTGCCAGAAATCTTAAGCAGTATTAAACTGTAGCCTCCTCAGGGCAGATGTCTGTCAGTTTGAACATCTGGGGGAGGAGGGGAAGTGGATTGTAACATAATTACTTTTATAAAGAGAGTAGCTATTTATGTGCTCGTTTTGTGGTAGTAATGGACTTTGAAATATAGCCTGTCATACTATTCAAAATCAGATCATGAGCAGTCATAAAATAGTATTTCAAATTCAAACAATGGATCAAAAGAGAATCCTTTTACTAATGCACTCTGACAAGAAAGTACTAACTCTATCATGGAAAGAAGCAGATGGATTGAATTTCTACACTTAATGAAGTTAAAATGACCATGAAGAAAAGAGTTATTGAATAGGCTCCAACAGTCAGGAGTACTGGAATCCTGAGAGGGCCACCTGCCAATAACATTTAATATGCTAATACTATTACAGTACATGAAATTTTCTATTCTGCCCATAAAGGTCTTGTTAACAGTAATTAAATGTTAAGACATTCTGCTCCAAAAAGAAAAGAATGAAATTATTTTTATTAGAACTAGAGGAAAACTTTTTAAATTAGTATTTGAATTGGAAGAGACTGAATTTCCACTACTGTTACCTGTCAGCTCTGTGTTCGTGTGGAACCAGGGCACAGTACCCAGCCTGTCTGACTCACAAAAGACCTTCCCCCTTCCTCCTCCCGCAGCCTCTGCTTGAACCAAAGCCAATGAGAAGAAAGACTTACAAAAAGCAATGAAAAGGCAGTGGGAGACACACCTAAACCCCTCTAGACAAGGGTGACAGGATTAAGGAAACTCCCCTAGCCTCATTTGCATCAAAGATGGGACTGGGAGGCATCCCCATTAGCACACAGAATGGAGAACAGAGATTCCAAGGCAAGAACCGCACTGAGCTATGGGACCAGAAAAGCAGGACAGCACTGCATGATGGGGGATCTCTGCTCCAGATGTTAATGAAACCATGCCTGCACACACCCAGCTCAGTAGTTATCAGACCAATTCTAGTAATAAATCCTTTATTGGTAACCCAAAATACTGAAGCTGCCTAATTGCATTGTGAGCTCCGTGGGAAGGAACACCACCAATAGCCAGGAATAATCAGTTCCTATTGTCTAGCCTGAACTAAACAACTTCGGTATACTCCCTTGAGCCATCAGTTTACCCACAAACAAATCTAATGTTCTCCCTTGAACCACTGTTCTTTTCCTACAAAAACCCTACCCATGCTCAAGTGCTATGATGCCTGGATCCAAAATCTGCATCAGTTCCACTGGGACTTCTTCTCCTGACTGATCGTGCCGGGGGGCTCTGCCCGGGTCCTCAGCTACCACCACCACCTGGGAACCCCGATCAATTCTAGCTTCACGGAGTGGTGAGAACCCAGCTCTCTCTGGGTATAGCCTTCTGACCCGGACTTGCATAATCAGTTATAGTTTCCTAAACCTGACTTAAACAAACAAAACATTTATAATATTAAATCTAACTTAAATTTGATTATGACTCCCCTTATATGGTTATTACCTGGCAACAAATAACTTTCACGGTTAAGCTGGTTGCTGCTTTCTCTCCTCCCCCCCCCCGCCCCTCTGTGGGTGTTTTTTGGCTTCCCTATTCACTCTGCAGCAATGCTCCTTGTACCTAAGCTAAAGATCCCTGCAGAGCCCAAAAATTCTGTGGGGTTTCCTCATCCAGGAGGTTACTACCAGAACAATTGTAACATGAAAGTGGGGATAGGGACATGAGGGTGACAGCTTGGAGGTGCTGTTTGACCCAGCCTGCTGAATCCAAGGGCCTATGAGGGTGACAGCTTGGACAGCTCTACCCAGCCTACTGGGTCCAGGGACATATAAGTGGGGTCAGCTTGGGAGTACTGATTGACCCAGTCCTCTGAGACATGCTCTGTTAACTTGTGTGTTCATCTGATTCTGGGACTGGAGGAACCCAGCCCTGGGGAACCTAGGTCCTGCAGGATAGCTCCATGGAGAAGGAACTTGCAGAATGGAGAAGTAGAGCTCCATATGAGAACACAAGTGACATAAGCAGTACGTTGATAGAATTACAGAACCTCCTCCCCCCCGAAGAGTAACCCTAATAAATGAACGTACACCAAAGTAACAGGCAAATCTGGTAACGCTACCAAGAGACAATAAAACTGATAATGTGTATTAAATTATATACAATCACATCTACATAATCAGAAATGGAAATATTTGTGTAACCTACTGGTGCGTGTGTCACAAACCCACCACCTATACCAATCCACAGAAGATATGAGCTGTTACAGCCCCCAGCCACAGAGCTTTAGCTCAAACCATAGCCGCTCCGGAGGTCCTTGCTTCCCCAATGTGTTAGACAAGAGGCAGCCACTGCATAAGTGGGTACCATCTGGGATTTGAAACATTGTGGGCTCACTGAGATGAGCTTCCTTTGAGGAGAGAAAATATGGAAGCCATTAGTGAGTGTATTTTACAGGCCCTCACTGTGTCGATCCACAGAGGATATCAGTTGCTACTGAGCCTTGGGTTTTTAGTTCAAGCTGTAGCATCTCATGCTTTTAGTTCCTGAGGTCCCCGGTTCAATCTCTGGTGTATTAGCCAAGAGAGTGGCCATCACATTTGCACAAAGTATTTGAATGACATTTTAAATATATATCTTCCCTTAAAAATGGTAAAATATGAGCTATACCAACAGTAGGTGCTGGGATTATACAGCTTGACTTCCAGTAAGGAATAATTGGATTCAGTCAATAAAACTAATTAAAATAGCCAGTTTCTTTCGAATCATGCTGCTGCTTTTAATACTTATTCCTAGGTTTTCAAAAAACATCCATTTCACACAAAAAATTTACTTTCCTGGACAAATATGTAGATTGTAATTTTAAGACATTTAGAGTACAATGAAGCCTAATTAACTTCTAACCTATGCCATGTCTACTACAATGTATATACTCAAGTTAATACTAAATGAGTTCCTCATTGATAAATGACTTTGTGATAAATACACAAGAACTTAACAAGGACTAGTCACTTCTTATAAAACATTCCAGCATTTATTTTTGCTTAGCACCTTGGCCCCATGCTCCAAAGCTTCTGCCACCATGTGATATAAAATACTCAGAAAAATCCCCAAAGTGAAATTCCAAGAGGTTATGCAACAAAAGTGCTAGCAGTATAAAATGTTGTAAGTATTTCATTTTGTAAATGTATCCAGTCAAAAATAACAGGTTAAAAATTTCATGACAGAAAGGAACCCTATGAAGCCCTCAGTAATGGAAATTGGGCAGCAA
Source organism: Lepidochelys kempii (assembly GCF_965140285.1). NCBI lineage: Eukaryota > Metazoa > Chordata > Testudines > Cheloniidae > Lepidochelys > Lepidochelys kempii. Next base: position 96,371,612 of record NC_136380.1, on the reverse strand, counting down.
ACTGGAATATAGTCTCAATACAGAAAAGAAAGAAGAGAGAGCATGTGAAAACTCAGACCCAAAATTATTACCAAAGTACCTATCCATTGTATATCTACTGTATGGGTCTATACAGCTATATTTATAAAGTATCTATCAACAAAACACTGTACAAGATTTAATGGCACAGTGAGAATTATCAGCAGGCCAGTTAGTTATCTGTACTACTGTACATGGAACTAGGGTCCCTAATGTGAGCATGACATGATAGTGATTTTCCAGAATGCTCTATGTTTCATTGTAGGCTTTCACTTCTAAGTACACCATCATATTGTTTTCCATGGTTATTCTTTAGGGTACATTATAGCAAAGTGCTGTGTTTTACACACTGACTTGTACATGGTGATGTTAGGGTTCTCCATGTTCTTCTTTCAATGAGTGTTCAGACTCTTTGGCCGGCTGTTAACAGTCTGCCTACTGCTCTCTTGAATGTATACCTGGATTCTGATATGATCACAGCTGCCACAGAGGTGAAGCAATCTTTAAGATAACATGGACCTGTTCCATTGAGGTCCTTGTAACTCTATACTTCACTGCATAACCTACAGCAGCAACCAATTCAAGGTTCATTAAACAGTCTCTTCAGTTCAATACACTCAAGGGACAGACTGCCGTGTTCTTCACCAATTGTAGCTTTTGTGGATTTCTTGTTTAGGCTATGACAGAATGAGCTGATACAATATGTGGGGAGGAGGGGGGCTTGGAGGGTCAAGTGCCCCCGCAGATTGGCCTGCTGGGGGCAGGGAAGAAGAGGGGCTCTGTCTTTCTCTCCCTGTGCCTCCCACACCCACCACCCCAGCACATATGGCTGCTCTTCCTGGCACCTGGGAAGTGAGTGTGTGTATGACAGCGAGCCTCCCAGCCAGCTTCTCTAAGGCAGAAGCAGCTCTGTTCCACTCTCCATCCAGCTGCCAGGGAAAGCAGCCAAATACGAGGTGGAGAGGCACAGAGAGAGAAGGACGGACAGAGAGGAGGAGCCTTCCTCTCCCCTGCCGGTAACATGGGGCAGGGAGAGTGCTACGGCCCTGGGCTGGGGCTCAGGGGTCACTGAGTAGGGAAGACACTTGGGGCAGTTACATGTCCTCCCATTTACCTTATGCCCCCCCAGTACAGAGAGACACCAGTCATCTGCAGCTGTCCAGTCTCCAGGTGACAACACATGAACTATTATCACGAGGTCTTCATTTGAGAGCAATGGATGGAGTCTTCCTGACAGCCAGAGGTGGAAGAAGACATGTTCAGTCCATTACGACCCACAGGCTGTACCTACTTTAGGCGTGTTTTAGAAAAATCTTCCAGTGTTACACTACCGCCATTTTAGCCCCTTTGGTGTGAGTGAACTAGCGTTCACAGAGGAGCTGCATTTTTGTTGTTTCATCTAACCTTGCTCAGACCTAACCAAGATCTCACTGGGGTAAAAATGCCAGTGCTCCATCTATGCTAGCACTTCTGTTTCAACCTGGTACTAGTGCAATGATGGGAGAGATTTCCCCACAAAGTCTAATGGGGATAAAGGGGAAGGCTGTCTTAGTTGCTGGAAGGTATGTGCCTTCAACTAAATGTGATAAGATGGTGCTTACCAGATCCTTTACAGCATTTACCACTGCCAATTAGCATTACTTTAATCTTTCCTAGAATCAGTTTAAGTCAACTCTTCATCATCCAGGAGCCAATCTCCTCCAAGCACTGTGTTACAATGTGAGACAATAGTTTAAATATAGCAAAGAGGTAAAAAAGGAGCCATAACTACAACTCCAAATAGAGAATGTGTAGTATATGATAAGCTGATTTTTTTTTTGTTCCTTTGTTCAGACATCTGCCAACAGAGACAACTCACTTTCTTGGTACTTTTGGATCAAGTAGTTCATAGTACATTACAATTCCAACCCTAACAAAATTCTCTTTTACATGAAGATGAAGGGAAGTAGAGCAGAAGAGGGACTTCATGATTTTTTTAAAATGATTCCAAGTTACACACATCTTGGAATGGTACTGCCTTCTATCATACATGAGCTGACTGCTTACCTCTTCTGTTCTTCCACTTCATAGTTCATGGTTAACTTTCCCAAGACAGCTATACATTTACTTTCAAGAGGGCAGCACATACCCTGCTTGGTCTGCATCACAGGAAGCACAGCTTTGCCAGACACATCTGGTATAGTCAGCATCATGAAAAATGAAACTGGCTTTTTAATCGTAGCTATTCCTCTCCTTAATTATCTCCTAAGCTATGGGTACATGAATATAAAAGTAATTTTCCTCTCCCTCTTTTCATCACTATGATAGTATGATGAATGTTACATGCAGATAATGAACACCTAACAAACATTTTTTTTTTAGAAATGCATCAGATGGGTCAGGTTGTTGCTAACCCAAAACTGCTATGGTAGTATCCATACAGAAATTATTTTTGAGCATTGTATATCTACAAAATAACATTCGCCTTTTTTCAAAGCATAATGGACTAGGAATACAAAGGAAAATTTCAGACAGAATCCTTAGACTATCCCACTGATACGTAAAAATAAATAAATAAACTGAAGCTACTTTGATAACTTGAAATTTGTACAGATGTTCTTTGAACATCTAAGGGATTTTGTAAACAGGTGTTAAAAATAAATGAGTAGTTTTAAAATGACCAGAGATATGAGAAATCTCAGGTTCAGAAATTAGACTAATATGAATTGTGTTTACTCAAGCAAAGAAGGGGCTACAGTTTACATTTATAGTTAAACACAGTTTGTCACAAATTGATCAATATTACAACCTCTCTAGCATATTCCTTTTTATTTAAAAAGGGTCTGTTCTAAAACTCATTGAAATCAATGGGATTCTCTCCATTCACATCCAAATGCCATTCATAAGGCACTCAGGCTTGTACTACAATGGAAAGTTATATCGGCATAGCTACGTCAGTCAGGGGCATGAAAAAAGCACACCAGGAACAGTGTAGCTACACTGACATAACCAGCCGTGTCAATGCAACCATGTCAACAGAAGAGAGCTTCCATTGATGGAGCTAATGTCATTGGGAGAGGTGGTGTTCCTACACCGACAGTAGACCCCTTCCATCACAATAATCTGATCCTACACTTTGGGGTTATGCCAGCATAGCAATATCAGTACAGTCTCTGTAGCTATACCCCTAGTTGCTAACTGCGACTACAGACCATTCTTACTTCTCTGCTACAGTTATGTCTTTTTATAGTCCATGCAGAGTTTAAAATTTCACTTCATAATGGCCATAGATTATAGGTTTTCCTTCAAATTATAGAGCCATCAATTAAGTGTCTGTAGACATGTCATTTCAACACCAGAGAGAATTTCTGCTGTACTAAGCCACCTCACTTTGGTCTCAAGTGAAACATTTTTTTAGCCTAACTTGCAGTGTAGCTTATGTTTTAATTCATACAACACTGAAAGCATGTGTTCATTTAGTAGCAGATAAACAAATCTGCATTTTTTTTATTATAGTATAGGGACGCTGGAACAATTTTATTGAAGGGGTGCTGGAAATCCCATGTGTGATGGATGTCATTCATTTGGTTGCTATTACTACTTCAAACAAGTGGGTATTTCTGCATTCCCATTACCCCTAGTTCCAGCTCTCCATCTACACTCAAGTATGAAAGAATCTAATAGGACCCATTCTTCAACATAGATCTGCATCCCATGTCACCATTAGTACAAACTTCTACTTTCCTTTGAAACTAACTGGCACTCTTGCTGACCATTTCAGAAGACATCCCAATGACTGAATGGGCATAGTGAATCAATTAGTCTCACACTGCTAGAGGTGCCATAAGTAAGATACCACCTTGCAGGATGCTGTGGAGAAGCTTGCATTGCCACTGCCCAGGCCGGCATCTCTTTCAGGGACACATGAGCAAACACTGCCATAGTTTGCAGAAGGAACTTGTAATTTGGCAAGGGAGTGTAGTACCAGAAGAGTGCCTTTTGCTGTCCATGGGAAAATATGTTCAGATTTGGCTGAGTTATAAATTGTCAAAATCACTATTTAGCATCTGTGTTGTACTCCATAGCACTTGCTAAAGCTGTATGGCTAATTTTTTGGACCTTCTGTGTGTCCTAAGCATGCTCCAGCCCCATTAAGACCTCAGTTAACATAAAAAATGACTTTGGAGGTGATCCTAGCAATTACAACCTGCTACACCTAACTTCATTAGAATCTGGCTACACAATCTGACTACATACATGCAAGACGTTGTGTGTCCTTGAAGTCTCAGACAACTCAGTGCAGTTGTGATTGGGTAAGTCTTGAGATCTGAAACAATGGACTGAATTGTCTGAAACCTTGACTTGAGTCAAGTTAAATATTGCCCCTATAAATTCTATCCTCTGAACCCCCAGGAGGATAGCCTCTTCTGCGTTAACTGCCTCAATGCCTTGGAAGTTGACTGGATAAGAGTTACACTGGACAGGACCTGAACTCTGGAAGTACCCCGCACCGGCCAGTTGTCCAGGTAGGGATAGATTTGTACTCCTAACTTTCTCAGGAAGGCTGCTACCACTACCATACATTTTGTAAAAACCCACGGAGCTGCCAACAAGTCAAAAGGCAGCACCATGAACTGGTAATAATATTGATTTACCAGGAAGCTAAGATACTTCCTGTGGTCTTGATAAATTGTTATATGGAAATAGGCATCTTTTAAGATGAGGGCAGCACACCAGTCTCAAGGATCTAGGGAGGGGATAATAGCAGCCAGGGTGATCATATTAAGCTATCATTTTTAGATATTTGTTGAGTTGACATAGATCTAAAATTGGCCTGAGACTGCCCTTTACTTTTGGTATTAGAAAATAGTGGGAGTAAAACTCTGTTCCTTTGTGACACAGAGGAACCTTGTCTATGGCTCCCATTCAGATGAGAGATTGAGTTCCTTGGGAGGGAGGTCCCTGAAGAGGAATGTGGAGGGGGATTGGAAGGAGAGGTATATGGCTTCATTAAGGTGATATGACTTTAATATCTAGAACTCTGCTCTGAAATGTAAGGACAAGTTACCTGAGGATGCTAAGCAGGAGTTCCTTTCACTAGTAGATTAAGAGAAGTTGGTGGTGAGAACATTATTTAAGGCTAGTTTGGACTGAGCTACTAGGATGATGGCTTCTGCAATCACTGTGCATAGGTGCTTGTGGCTACAGCCTTCAGAGTTGCTCAAAGAGTTTCCACAGGTGATGCAGGACCTGCTATTTAAAGAGTCATTCCTCTTTTTATCTCAGATGGATGATAAACTTCATAGCATATAGGACTCCAGGGTAACTCTGAAGTCATTGGGCATGTCCAGGAAGCACTTTCCCAGCAGTGTCCTTGGAAGCCTTCTGCTTCTTCCTGGGCACTGGCAAGGGAGAATGACGCCAGAACTCTGTCAGCATCAGAGGCTCATGTCTCACAGATGCTGAAGTGCTTTGTACCCTCTCTGACCAAGAAGGCTTTGAAGGTGGTCTCAGAGCAACCTCCATCAAAAGAAGCTTCAGTCTGGCCTCTCAACCATTCTTGGTCCTAGGCTTGAAGTCCCTGATCTCTGAGATGCACCCAAGCACCTCAAATAACTAGAGTGCAGGTCGCTCACAGACAGGGGCTTTGAGCATCCCAGGCAGGACTTGATGCCTGGTGATCAAGACATCCCTTAGTACCAATAATCAACCTCCAAATTGGGGAACAGATCAAAAATTAAGACACTAAATTAACTCAACACACATTAACTGACCTTAACAACATACAAATATGTAACTATATACAAGAAAAAAACATACTGAAAGCACTTGCTAACTCAAGGCCAACAGATTCCAACAACCATCACAGGTGGTAAGAAAGAACAGAGGGAGATTGGGGTGGGGAGGTGGCTTTGCCCTTTATACATGCATGCAGTGGAGTGTTGTGCAGAGGGCACTCAAGCTTCCCCAATGAGTACCCGGAGGGAAATAATTTCTGACAGCTGAGCTCAGGATGCACACACCAAGAGTAGAATGTATACGTGCAATCACTCAAAGAACTATTCAGTCTTGTCACAGGGCACCTCCATTGCTACCTGATAAACTTGACTGCCTGGCCAATTCAGAAGGTTCTGCAGACACAAACACACACCAGGCTATTTATCCTTCACCAAGGTGTGCAATTATTTCCCTCTTACAGCAGAACATGCATCACAGGCTTATAGCAAGGACAGACTTCCTGTACCCCTTGCTCTCCTACCCAGGCTCACTCTAAGTTTCTTTCTGAGCTCCTCCTGAGCTGTCCCTAGCTTCCTGTTTCCTCCTTATATTTTATCCAATTACTTTGTTAGCCCAGTGATTGTCACTCAACTGCTCACACTTCCCCCACCCACAGTCTATATAAGGGGCACTCTCCATGTTCCTTTGCCCCCACACTGGTAGCAGACTACTGCTCGGGTGGCTGGGGCACCGTCTTTTGCCCCCTGTAAACCCTTTATTGGGTTTCGCTGTCTCTTTCACCCACTCTTAGTCATCAGGGTACAGAGCTCTTTTTATAGAAAGTTCACCTCCCCATACTCCTCTGTTAATTTCACTGATGCCTCTACTGGTGCCTCTGAACCCAGACCCAGAGAGGCTCTGTATAAACTGCTCCAGAATAATGGAGTCCATCAGGACTTCAATTTCTCGCCTGTCTGACTGCTATCATGGAGGGGCCCAGTGTAACAATTTCTATGCAAAGGCCCTGGGGCATATCCCACCATCCTATCTGATGGCCCTGAACTTTTGGCAGTATTTCTCAGCTGACCCTGTCCAAAATAGGAGCCTTCAGTGTATCCTAGTCTTTCGCCTGGTGTTTGCTCAGGGCCATAAAGGCTGCCTGAGGCTTGCCTGCTAGATAAGGGGCCAGCTGAAGGGTCCATGCACCCTTGTCCCATCTGATGCTAGTAGCCATCTGCTCAAAAGTTAATAAAAAGATGTTGGGCCATCTGCTCAATCCCCAGTCTCCTCACTGGCACTCACCAGCCACTGCAGGAGCTGTTGCTGTACCTGACGTTGTTTGATGAATTTCTTCAGCATTTATTGTTGCTCTGCCTGCTAATATAATAGTGTTTGCCTCTCTGCCAACAGGTATCTGTTGCATCTCTTTTATTACTCCACTAGCCCGTGCAGCATCTCATCCATGGTGCCTGCATCTCTTGCCTTCATGCAAGTCCTCCCTCATGTATCCTCTTTCGCTGAGGGAGTTACAGCTGCTGGACAAGCTCCCATGTGTCAGAGGACGCCTCTGTTGCTACCTGGTGAACCTGACTGCCTGGCCAGTTCAGATCGCTCTGTAGTCACAACACACACACACCAGGCTGTTAGGCTGTTTAACCTTCACCAAGGTGTGTATTTATAGCCCTCTTACATCACAGTAAGATGTATTACAGACTTATAGCAAGGACAACTTCTCTGCAGCCCTCACTCAACGGCCTCTGAGTTTCCTTCTGAATTCCTCCTGAGGCACCCCTTGCTTCCAATGTCCTTCTTATATTCTCCCCAATTACCTTGTTAACCTAGTAATTGTGAGCACCCAGGTGACAATTCTCCCCCTGCCCTCCCCCCACCTCCAGTGGAAAGTGTATAATTGTCCTCAGCTGGGTCTACAGCCTTCTCCAGGCTACAGCAATATCAGCTATCAGGGTGCTGCTGCTAACACCCTGTCACAAGTCTAAATAAGGGACACAGAATCTGACCCTGCACAAATAAAACTAAGAGACAGTTACTATTCTAGAAGCACATCTGTTACACTTCCTACATGTTAAGGAACAGCATTAAGCTCCTTTACACAATCATTTTCATAGGCGGAAGGAAATGACCAGAATAAATTTTTTATTAAAATGTTATTTTACTGTCTCTCTCTTTTGAGCATTAATGAACTTGTATTGAGTAGCTCTCCAAGAATTAGAAGAGCAAAAAGGGGGAAAAAAGTTTTAACTGTAATTTCTAAAATAAGGGTATATTCAGGAAATACTAACCATGAATCAGGATTAAAAAAATCTGACCTGTGCATATGCTTGGGAAACTCCCTAAAAAGCTGCCCTCACTCTGAGCCCCCCAAATCTGCAGAGGAATTATTATAATGATGTTATTACCAAAGGTAACTTATCTGTAAGTTCCTATCAAAGTGTTACCAATTAGCACTATGATATGCTAATTGTTAGAAGTTAACCTAGTGGCGGCAATCACCATCTGTAGACAAAATAGTCATTTTACCTGCAGGTCCTTGAACACAGCAGTAACCATATGGCACAGAGAGCTGGGCTTGTTCAGCGCATCTCTAATAAAATCTAGGCGACACAGATAAGCTATGATAGGTGTCATAGTGAACAAGTGCAATGACCTTTCACATCTGGATGCCTCTTTTCTAATTAGGAATGAGTAAGACATCAGAGGGTCAGGTGATACTGTCTAACTGAGTGCCTTGTTTGTATATGGATGCATTATTGTAAGGCAAAAGTTTAAAAAACAGCATCTCCAAATACTGTATTTGGTGATACAACAGAATATGACACCACATTCTGTCTTTAAAAATGTGAAAGGTCAGAATTTTAGATCAAAATATGAAATTTCTTCCCCCCACTGTATGTTTATTATGGTATTTATTTAGATTTATAAAACAACTGAATTCTCATCCATGTTCTGGACACCCTTATGAAATTTCATTTTCAGAACTAGTATTTTAACATGCTGCTTATTTCACTCCAACAACATACAAATATGAACCAGAAGCCAGTAATAAAGGCCAGGATTTTGGCTCCCTTGCTCACTTTGTGTAGCAGCATATTGCACAAACAGCCCCACTGAAATCACACTTCCTATAGATTAAGGTCTCAGCTCTCAACCTCCCACAAACATTGGGAGAAAAGATGGACCTTGCAGCAGCTAATGAGCCCAAGCGCTGGAAGACCAAGGAGCAGAGCACATTCCAAAATTGAAAACCCCACAACTCTCTTTTACTGAGTGAGTTCCAGCTCACCCCTCTGTGCTGAGCTTAAGCACAGCAGTAAGGCAAGGGGGTAAGGCTCTCTCTCACATAGCCAGACTGCAAACATTTTAGAGTTTTACAGGGCATTAAAAGTTTGAATCAGACCCAAAAACTTATTGGCATCTGGTACAGTTCCTGGTGCATTTGCTGCTTTAATGTGCTCCTAGCATTGAAAATCCCTTTAATAAGTGGGCCATAGCATCCTGCACTACCTTCAGATTCTCCACTTACGCTGGGTACAGATCAGAGGGTGGACTATCAAGGAACAGGTTATAGCTCCCTGGTTGTCTGCTTGTTTTCATGTACAGGCTGGAGCAGCCTGGTAACTGCTCTAACTGCAACAACTTTAACTGGGTGTGATCCTCAAAGAACCGTATGCCATTTGAGGATTACAGGATCACATCACACCATCATTCCCATTGCTCATCCCTACCCCATGCATCAGGGGCTACAGGGAGGGAGGTGTAGGAGCTAGCATCCCTGACTCTACACCAGCTGATGTTCCCTGATGCATAAGGGTGTCTCCAGCAAAGAGATTACAGGCAGTTTTCACTCCCTTTGTACTGTCTATAGGATGTAAAAAGAGTGAGGACTGCCTGGGAATCTGGCCCTCTGAGTAATATCAAGGTGTAGACACATCGAGAATATATAATTGTATTGCTTATTTTTCAGATGATTAATGCAGAAAACGGTTGCAAGGTCAATATTGTTTGGAAAATGTCACAATAAGATACAAGTGGAAAAAAATCACTCTTAGCCATGGTCATTACTTCAAAACCCACTGTTATGTCTGCATTTCCAGTAAAAATGGGTTTACAAGATACCATACCCTTCTTAATTGTTATTCCACATAGCCTTTGTTAAATTTCCCCTCTCCCATACACATGCTAGTGTAGAAGAATGAATAATGTTAGGAGTCTATTACAGGAGTGGGTGGGTGAGGTTTGGCGGCCTGCCATGTGCAGGAGATCAGAGTAGATGATTGTGATGGTCCCTTCTGGACTTAAAGTCTACAAGGAAATTTTCGATCGCTTCTTAAGAACACATGCGACAGATATCTGTCACATTGCTAATTGTACTACAGGAAGGCCCTTGGATACTGTGGTATGAGAACTTGACTACAAGAGAACAAATATGCTGAGCAATGGAGATCATCTCTTTAAGATAGGAATGCAATATATTCCAAAGGTTCATGATGTTCGGTGTCGAGAGAGGCTATAGAGTGGTTCACTGCATTTTATCCCTGATCTGCACTGTATCTGCACCTCACAGCTTGTTCCCATGTTCATAAATGATTAGTCTGAGTCTTTGTATTGCAAAAGGGATTTTATGATTTCCTTTAAGCACACATGAAGCAGTCTTATTTTACTACCTGCTGGACATGTCTCAAACTGTACTGTCTTGGGTCCTCTGTTAAAATTTTGTAACTTGCCTAACCTCTCATTCTCCCACAGCACTAAAAATCACCCACATTCGTGAAAAACAGTACTTGCTGGGTTCCTGTAGCGATAGGAAAATACTAATGTTTATACGATCAGAGTTATGAGGGACTAAACTTGATAATTGCACTAGGGCTTAGCATGATGCTTTCTTGGCATGCCTAGGACTGAGCGTCCCTTTGTTACCTGGCCCACCTCCAGCAAGGTGGTGAATTGCTTGTATTTAACTGGGTGTCAGCTCCCTGACGCTCCCAGTCTGTTAGCTACACAACCTCCTCAGGGTAATGCTAGTTCTCACATTGCTTTGCTGGCTACCAGTAGGTGCCCTGCGCCCCTGTGAAGCGTTCTGCTGCGATAACCAGCCTGTCACTGGGGAACAGCCACCACGGCACCCCAGCTCCAAACATGCACTGCCACGTTCAGTCTCAGTCAAGGAGGTTTATTCTTTTATAACAAAGGTTAAACAACAGTCTTAAGTCAGTACCTAGCTCCCAGGTTTCAGGGCCGCCCTTCGTAGGGGTCTCTGACATTCCAGCTACTGGCAGTTTCCTAGCCACAGCCAACTCTGCTCCCCTCTTGGAGGAGGAGGAGGAGGAGGAGCAGCAGCAGCAGCAGCAGCAGCAGCAGCAGCCGCCGCCGCCGCCGCCGCCACAGGGTTGCTTCCCTGAACCCCTTTGCTCCAGGACTCACCACAGGAGTTAGTTTCAATGTGGCCTTTATGACCCAGGGCTCAGCCTACTTGCAGCCCTTTATACACCCAGGTGTAGCCCAACCCTCTTTAATTAGCAGGATTAGGCTCACCTGCACCAGTCAGGGAGCACTGGACCCAGTCTATCCACAGAGACCAGCTATCCTGGGACACAGCCCCTGTTACTGGCTACTCAAAGAAATACCAGGTTTACTGTCTTCAAGGTCATAGTGTACACACCAGCTTGTTTGATTCAACTGAAGATCAACTCCTACATAACATCACAGCACTGAGATAGATTTAAACATCTATGTTTATTTTCAAAGATTAATATTTAAGAGAGAGTAAGGATAATGGACACAGAAAGGTTATATAAACAAGAAAATCATAACATGCTTTCTAGAGAGTAAACTTAACAGGCTAACTGCCTGACCAAGGAAGTCTCTCTCACCCCCAATGTCTTCTGCAGTGTTTCCAACCAGAGAAAGTTGAAATCCCATTTTTTGGAATGCAATCACACTGCCACGTTACTTCCTCAGGTGTAAAATAAAAGTTTTTGATTTCCCCTTATATTCCTAAAGCCACTGTCTGCCGGCAGAGTTAAGATGACCCCCCCCCCCCGCCCCCTGTGGTTTATTCCCTGGTGTGGTGAATCCATGCTATCATTGATTTTGTATGCAAAGGGGTCTTCTGGCTGTGTTGCCTTACAATGCCTAATTTACAAGTGAACCGAGGCAGAGATGTGAATATACATCCTTTGTCTAGAAGAAACCTGTCTGTCAATACTGCCTTGAGTAATCCCCTCTACTTGGCACCGATGAGACCACATCTGGAGTTCTGTGTCCAGTTTTGGCCTCCCCGCCACTACAGAAAGGATGTGGACAAATTGGAAAGAGTCCCATGGAGGGCAATGAAAATGATCAGGGGGCTGGGGCACATGACTTAGTAGGAGAGGTTGAGGGAACTGGGCTTGTTTAGTCTGCAGAAGAGAAGAGTGAGGGGGGATTTGATAGCAACCTTCAACTACCTGAAGGGGGGTTCCAAAGAGGATGGAGCTTGGCTGTTCTCAGTGGTGGCAGATGACAGAACAAGGAGCAATGGTCTCAAGTTGCTGTGGAGGAGCTCTAGGTTGGATATTAGGAAACACTATTTCACTAGGAGGGTGGTGAAGCACTGGAATGGGTTACCAAGGGAGGTGGTGGAATCTCTATCCTTAGGGGTTTTTAAGGCCTGGCTTGACAAAGCCCTGGCTGGGATGATTTAGTTGGTGTTGGTCCTGCTTTGAACAGGGGGTTGGACTTGATGACCTCCTGAGGTCTCTTCCAATCCTAATCTTCTATAATTCTATGAGTCAGACTTTAGGGAATATATATATATACACATACACACACCCCACATCTTACATAATATTTGTACATACATTTCTTAATGATATTCATGACCATTGTGACCCCAGCTTTTATTGAAAACCTCACATGACGTTCTTTATGGATTAAATGACAAAAAAGCATTTTGTCAGGCCTGGTAGGAGTTAGTTTGTCAGGCCTGGTAGGAGTTACTGTTAAAGAACAGTGAACCCTTTGCCAGTTGGCATTGATGGGTTTGTAGTCACACTTAGTAACTGAAATCATCACATGGTATGCTCTCATTATAAAAGATTCATATACAGTAGAATCCTGCCTCTGAGATATATGGGGAGGTGTTCAATTCCCTCTCTTTCACCTGCACTAGTCATGGAGCACTGGACCCAGGTTATCCACAGAGACCAGCTACCCTGGGACACAGTCCTTGTTACTGGCTACCCACTGTGGGTGGTTTGCAGTGCCTCCTCTTTGTAGTGATCGTTACTGGGATAGAAAGATCTGCTTGCTGGAGAGGTGACCATTATCTCAGTTTTGTTGTAAAGATATTATTTGTATAACTTCTCTTTTCATTCCTAAGAGCATAACTTCCTAATTTACCTTCCTAAGAGCAGGACTTGACTAGACCTAAAATCTCAAGTGGTTTGATGAACCAAACTGAAGTTCTTCTGTTACTTTGGGGCCCCCGCCCTAATGTGATACTCCCCAAAACAGCTATACCCCACATTTTATCTTTCCTCTCGAGGAAACACTATGGACTCAATTCTACCAAGGTTTATGCACATGCTAAACTTTATGTACTGGGAGCAGCCCCACTGAAGTCAATGGCACAACTCAGAGTGAGAAAGTTAAATACATGTGTTAAGTTTTTGTAGACCCAGGACTTATCACAGTAAAAGCAACAAAGCATTTTCTGAGAGGCATGGTGCCCCAAAGAATAGACACATCAGAGGTAGAAAGATTCCTGTCTTTGATTTTTAGGAATTCCTATGTTTAGCTACAGGCTTTGATAAATTGACCTTTGCAATATCCTTCCTCTCCTAACCTCTCCCTACAGTTTTTTTTTCCTATTAACTTTTTATTAAATAACCCCTCCCTATTGTTTTGTAACATCTCACCCTCCCTTTCATTGAATTATAACTGAAACTAGTTTGGAAAGCTTTATAGGGCAGGCATAATGATTTATAATCTGTACCATGATATGCCTAGCACATTTTGGATGCCGTAAAACAATAATAAGAAGAACAGTTCAGCAATAACTAGCATTCTGAACTGAAACTAAGTTTCTGTTTTTTAAACTTTCAGTCAGTGCAGCCACAAAATACATGGTGTACACTTGCTCTTAACTACTTTCAGTCTCCATTTCTTTAAATTCTTTTTATGTCAGGCGGAATGTTACTGATCATATGGTGCTGCAGACAAGGTTTCCTTGCAAATGAGATGGTGAGTCTCAGTGGATATGCCTGCACTGACTGCATACATACAGATTAATAAAGGACTAGTGGAAGGCAGGTAAGTGCACAGCCCCGGGACTTGGCAAGTATGCTCTTTTAATCCATTTATTGATTGAAATGTTGTTATAATAAGCCAACATTGTATTTTAGGTGTATGGCAACAGAAAGGAAAACTCCTGGAAGGCAGGCTCAAGCTCAAAAGTATGGTAAGACAGGAAGGTCAATCAAAAATTCACTGTCAATCTCACCACTACTGTGACCTGTCTCATTCTATTCTGAGCAATCATAGTCACTTCAAGAATAAATCAACAAGTGCAGACTTCTAATTTCACTTATTCAGCACCCAGAGGACACCAGGTCATGATCTGTGCATTATGCTCCCTCTCGTCTCCCAATCTGACATATGGAGAGTAAGAATTCAGAGCCTTGATTTCCACTATGAGAATTTCCCTACTAACACTAACGAAATTCAAGACAGTGTGTTGTTTGACTTAGCTCTCTAGTTCCATATTATGTCATATGATATCACATCACACTTCAGTGCAAACAATCATTTCACCAGTGATGATTGCTAATATGGTATGAAAGAAGTATAATATGGTATTATAATTCAAAGAACCCCAAATAAAAGTATTACAAGTATTGACAATAATTGAGGATTTCTGGTGATAGCATAAAGTACTTGCAATTCATTTTTGTTCTTGTCCCTGTTTCTGAAATTTACTTTTGTCCTTGTGTGTGTTTTAATAGTAGATGAATCTTATATATAAAACCTAACACTCCACTGAAAACCTTGAAGGAATTCTGATAAAAAATAAAATGTTATTTTTTCCTGGGACAGGAACAACGTAGCATGAGAACAACAGGATTTGGGGTTTGGCATGACACACAGACTTTCTTTCTTTCTTTCAAAATAATGAGTAAACCTTCCAAAAAGCCACAATCCATTGTTTTGACATGACATCATCTACATCAGTACATATACTGAAATTTCTCTTATCCAAGTGACAGATTTTGACTGTTGCAAATGTATGACTTCTCATAGTAACCACTCCAGGCCAACATCCATCTACTGGATGCAATCAAATAATGTTTATTATATAATGTATTTCATGAAAAGTATCAGAAAACTATATATGCAACCAGGACCATATTATGCCACTCAAATAACTAGGAAACCCTTTGCAAGTTACCTGATTTTGTGAATAAATAATATAATAAAGGAAAATAAATGTACATAATTAATTTAATTTGGCAACTGTTTCATTTTAATTTCACAGTGTACTAGCCAATGTAGCATAGGCTATTTTGCAAAATTAATGGGGCCAAACATTTAGTTGGGTGTAAATTGGTGATTTCAATGGAATTATGCTGATTTACATCAGCTGAGGTTCTGGTCCTCAAAATCTTACTAACATGAGACTTTATTACAGCTCCTATTAAATTACTATTACAGAGTCAACTGTGATCACCCTGTGCACTCAGGCAATGTGGGAAAGAAGGCACAAGGGGGAATTTTTCAATAGTGCCCAAGTGACTTAAAAACCAAATTCGCTTGGAATAAAATTTTCACAATGTACAATGGGTCCTCCCAGCTCTAACTTCCTCACCAGCATGGTGATTGGAAGGGAAAATAGCAGGAAAGAATAGTGCCGTGGCTTCTCTTCTGTTCCTGACGATATTGTGCAAGTGTGAGGCATGATGCTGCACACAGGTTTAGCAATCAGCCTACTACAGTGGATACTGGTCTCAAGCAACAGTTGATCCCCTAATCCTTTGTTGAGGATTAAATTATCATTCCAGTCTTTTATTACTGGTACCTGTGCCTAAGGGAATGATGAATAGCCCCACTGACCTCAGTGTTAATATTAAGATGATATTACATAGCAGAATGGTTACACTGTGATAAAACTGAAAAGTGCTAATGGAAAATGGCCAGAACTTCTGAGTAACATTTTTGCCAGTTAAGCCAATATATTGTATAAAGGGCCCTATAGTCAGATAGTAATATATTTGGGTACCACATTCATTTTAAATCCACAGTAATATTTGCGTATAAATTTAGTGTTCCTATAAGGTGATAAATTGTTAGCTGTGGAGTTGCAGGCTCGCTCTTTGGGTTTGGAAGAGTTACAACATAGGCAACAATTGTGTAAGCTTTTCTACGCTGATCCAGTTTATCTGCCTAGAGTTTTTTTAGTGGTCCCTTCACCATAGTATCTGAACACAGTCATTAAGATTCACCTAGCATTCCCACTGTAGAATTTACTCTTTCCCTTTCTTTTAGCTTCACCAACTCTCCTTACTGTTTTCTCTCTCATTACTGTGGCATTTCTAATACTGGCAGACTTCTACAGAAAGGCAAATCTTACAACATGCTTTTAAAAATCAGACTACTTCTATAGATGAGAGGTAAGAACACCCAGTTAGTCCTTGGCCTTTCTGCTGAGAGTAACAAAAAGTGTGCCAATTAATGTCAGTTCTGATCTGATGCTTGTGCACTGGATTGCAAAACAATTCCAACCATCCTGACACAATATTTTGTATATGTACTCGATGAGTTTACAAGTTTGTATATTTCTGCTGTAAATGCTTTACATTTTTTTTAAAAGCACACATCAATGAGCAATGGATCACAGGATAACAAAATCATAACCAGCTGAATGTTGGAATCACTTTTTTCTTACAAAGAACAAATTTCACACTGATGTTTCATATAAAGCATAGGTGTGTAATATCATGGATTTTGAACCCAGGCCTGGGAGTTACAACGTTCCCCAGGGTGCAATCTGAACTGCTGTGTCCCCTTAGTTCCCTAGCCTGGGATCCTTTTTACATGGCTTTGCTGAAGAACAGCAGCTCTGCACACTCACAGCTACCAGCATGCAAAGTCACTCTCAGCTGAATACATACATCCAGCCATCCATGAGTTATATACAGGACAACACCTGTATATATCCCTCAGCTCTAGCTTTGCTCCCCAGAAATGTGCATCTTGTACTGCTCAGTAACCCACTGTCTAGTACAAGCTCATAGATAGATAGTCATTCCAACAATGGGTATTGATTATGCACCAGTCTTATTGATGTAGGTAGAGATTGCCAAGCTCTTCTACCAAAACACAGTGGTTTAGATAAAACAATAAAACAAGTTTATTAACTAAAGAAAGAGATTTTAAGTGATTACAAGTATAGATGCATATAAGTTAGGTTTGGTTACAAAAGAAATAAAAGGATAAACACACAATTCCTAAACTTTACCAAGGTTTATAGGTTTAAAAGCAATAAAGGAGATTTTCCTCCCCAAAAGCCTACTGTAGTCTGTACTGGCTGGAAAACCTCCAGGCCAGGACTATTCCCCAAATCAGTGATGTTTCTTTTCTCTTTGAAGCAATCTTGTTGCCATGGATAGAGATGGAGGGGGAAAGGTGATGTGAAGGCTACTTGTGATGGGTTGGATCACAAAACCCCCCTTGGGGCTGCCAACTGATATGCCAAGACTACTTCTGCCCCTGCTTTCCCTGCCAGCCTGGGACTCCAGCACCCTGTCTTTTGAGCCAGACATGCCAGTCTGCTCCAACACAGACCCAGGGTCTGAACCGCATGCCCCAAAGCTGCAGACTTAACTGAAAGCCGCGTAAGAAGTGTTCCTGTCTTTAATACTCAGATGCCCAATTCCCAATGGGGTCCAAACCTCAAACAAATCCATTTTACCCTCTATGAAGCTGATACAGGGTAAACTCAAATTGTTTGCCCTCTATAACACTGATAGAGTGATGTGCACAGCTGCCCCCCCCCAGGTATTAATACATACTCTGGGTTAATTAATAAGTAAAAAGTGGTTTTATTAAATACAGAAAGTAGGATTTAAGTGGTTTCAAGTAGTAACAGACAGAACAGAGTGAATTACCAAGCAAAATAAAATAAAACACGCAAGTCTAAACCTAGAACAGTAATAAAACTGAATATAGATAAAATCTCATCCTCAGAGATGTTTCAATAAGTTTCTTTCACAGACTGGATGCCTTCCTAGTCTGGGCACAATCCTTTTCCCTGGTACAGCCCTTGTTCCAGCTCAGGTGGTAGCTACGGGATTTCTCATCATGGCTGCCCCATTTGTTCTGTTCCACCCACTTATATATGTTTTGCATAAGGTGGGAATCCTTTGTCCCTCTGAGTTCCCACCCCTCCTTCTCAATGGAAAAGCACCAGTTTAAGATGGATTCCAGTTCAGGTGACATGATCACATGTCACTGTAAGACTTTATTACCCACTTGCCAGCCCACAGGTATACAGGAAGACTTACAAGTAAAACAGAGCCATCTACGATCAATTGTCCTGGTTAATGGGAGCCATTAAGATTCCAAACCACCATTAATGGTCTACACTTTGCATAACTACAATAGGACCTCGGAGTTATATTTCATATTTCTAGTTTCAGATACAAGAGTGATACATTTATACAAATAGGATGACCATACTCAGTAGATTATAAGCTTTGTAATGATACCTTACAAGAGATCTTTTGCATGAAGCATATTCCAGTTATATTATATTCACATTCATTAGCATATTTTTATAAAATCATATAGAGTGCAACATCACACTACTGTCTCTTATTTTTATACCCTCTTCCTTTCTTTGAGGATTACCACCCCCCCCCCCCACACACACACACACCAAGGTGCAGACAGTCTCCCGTGTATGTGAGGTTTGTAGCATTTCTGGGATGAAATGTGAATTCTTTGTTTATACACCACCCCGTCCCCAGGGTTCGCCATTTAAGCAGGTAATGGCTCTTTAGCACCTGGCTGGTGCCAGTGTGCCTTGTTCTTTGAGCAAATTGTTTGCAGGCATTACTCAGAACTACAAAACAGCACTACAGCAGTCTTATAAAAAGGCACCCAGTTGCAAACCCCTGTGAGCTGCAAACAGAGGGAGTTTGCCTGGGAACCATCTGATAGGAGCTAGGTGAGTGCGCTTGAGGTAGGTGCTGCATTAGGGGCAGCTCTGCTGTGAACATCTTAGGACACGGCTACACCGGAAACTTCAAAGCGCTGTCGTGGGAGCGCTCCCACAGCAGAACTTTGAAATGCGAGTGTGTAATCCACCTCCACGAGGGGATTAGGTCCGAGTGCCAGCACTTGGAGCCTGTTTACACTAGCACTTTAAAGCGCTCTGACTTGCTGTGCTCAGGAGGGTGATTTTTCACACTCCTGAGCCAGCAAGTTAGAGCGCTATAAAATGTAAGTGTAGCCAAGCCCTTAGTGTCTGTCTGCTGTGATAATTTGTTTGACCAGAGCTTGACTGGTGCTAGTTACAGGGACTGTTTGACTGTGTGTATGTTTGTTTGAAAAGCGTGAATTGGGGTGCTTTGTTTCAGGTGTGCTTGGAGCGGTTGATTGGAGTGTGATACAGGTGAGGGGCAACTGCTTCAAGCCAGCAGCCTTATAAAAAGGTAGCCAGTTGCAAACTCGATGAGCTGCAAACAGAGCAGCTAGGGGGAGAGCCCACACAGGGTTTTGCCTTTCAGGTTTCTGTGAGCAGTAAATACATTAAACAAATCAGGAAAGCCAAGGCAAAGAATGAATTACAGCTGGCAAGAAATGTTAGAGACAACAGGAAGGGGTTCTTGAAATATATCAGACAAAAAAGAAAGATCAAGGATGGCATAAGTCTGGTGCCCAATGTAGAAAGTGAGCTGGTAACAGAAGATTATAGGAAGGCAGAGCTGCTGCTTCAGTCTTCTCACAAAAAACAACATGTGACTGGATGACTAGCAAAATTGCCATAGATAATAAAGGGAAAGGGATGAAGATCAGGATAAGTATGTCAGAGATCTTCTGACCAACTCGTATGAATTCAAATCAGTGGGGTCAGATGCTATTTACCCCTGGGTGCCGAAGGAATGGGCTGAAGAAATCTCAGAGCCACTGCCAATAATATTTGCAAACTCCTGGGTGACAGGAGAGGTCGCAGAAGACTGGAGAAAGGCTAACATAGTGCCCATTTTTTAAAAAGGGGAAAGGAGGAGCTGGAGAACTATAGACCAGTCAGTCTGACCTTGCTACCTGGAAGCTACTAGAGAAATATGTAAAACATTCAATCTACAAATACCTGGAGGATGAAGTGGAAATAACTAGCAGCCAGAATGGATTTACCAAGAACAAATCATGATAAACCAGCTTGATTTCCTTCTTTGACAGGGTAACTGATTTGGTGGATGGAGGAATGCAGTGAACATAATATATCTGGACTTCAGCAAGGCTTCTGACACAGTCCCACATGACATTCTGATAAGTAAGCTGGAGAAGAGCAGGCTTGACAGAACTACCATTAAGTGGATATGTAATTGGTTAAACAACCTCAAACAAAGAGTAACTATAAAAGGAATGCGGCTGGATTAGAGGGAGGCCTCAAGTGGGGTTCCACAGGGATCTATTCTGGGTTTGGTGTTGTTTAACATCTTTATTAATGACCTGGATATAGGTATAGAGAACATACTGATCAAATTTGCAGATGACACAAAGCTGGGGAGTGGGGGCTGCCAATACTTGGAGGATAGAGCTAAAATTCAGAGGGATCTCGATAAAAGGGAGAACTGGGCTATAGACAATATGAAATTCAACAAAGACAAATGTAAGATATTACACTTGGAAAAGAAAAACCAAATACAGAATGAGGGAAAACTGGCTTGGCAGCAGCACTGCTGAAAAGAATCTTGGAGTTGTGGTGGATCATAACCTCAATATGAATCAGCAATGTGATGATGTTGCAGAGCAAATGCAATTTTCGGTTGCATTAACAGAGGCATAGCCTGCAAGTCACGGGAGATGATCATAGCACTCTGCTCGGCACTGGTTAGGCCTCAACTGGAGTACTGTATCCAACTTTTGTCACCAATGGAGAGAAACTGGGAAGGGTCCAGAGGTGAGTGATAAAGATGATGAAAGGGATAGAATGCAAGCCATATGAGCAAAGGCTCAAGGAACTGGGTATTTTCAGTTTGGAAAAGAGGAGATATGATCCCCATCAGAGGGGAAATGATAGCAGTCTTCAGATACTTGAAAGTCTGCCATAAAAATGGAGAAAAGCTGTTCTCTTTTGCCACAGGGGGCAGTAGAAGAGGCAATGGGCTCAACCTACAGCATGGCAGAATTAGATTAAATCTCAGGAAAAACTTCCTACTGTAAGAACAGTAGGACCGTGGAACAGACTGCCTCGGGAGATTGTGAAAGCTTCTTCACTGGAGGCTTTCAAAAGGAGGCTGGATAGCCATCTGTCTTGGATGGTTTAGACTTGTCCCGTCACTTGTGCAGGGAAAGCTCCTGGCAGGCCGGGCCGGTTTGTTTTCCTGCCGTGTCCGCAGGTTCGGCCGATCGTGGCTCCCAGTGTCCGCGGTTTGCTGCTCCAAGCCAATGGGAGCTGCTGAAAGTGCGGCCAGTACATCCCTCGGCCCACACCACTTCCAGCAGCTCCCATTGGCCTGGAGCAGTGAACCGCGGCCACTGGGAGCCGCGATTGGCCGAACCTGTGGAATTGGCAGGTAAACAAACTGACCCGACCTGCCCCGCCAGGGGCTTTCCCTGCAGAAGCGGCAGAACAAGTTTGGGAACCACTGGTTTAGACACAACAAATCCTGCATTTTGGCTGGCGGCTAGACTAGATGACCCTTGTGATCCCTTCTAACCCTATGATTCTATAACCTATTTCCTTAGCGATCATATAGCAACATCTTATAGTTTTACACACAGTATTGTTACACAGATCTTAACAGGACAATGATATTCAGCAGATTATGAGTTTTCAGATGACACCTCACAAGGCATTCTTTGTACAAAATATATCATAACCCTATAAAATGATGAATATGGGGTACAGGGTGCCACAGAATCCCCATATAGCCACAGCATTCTGGCCTCCAGCCAATATTTGCTGAAACCTGGTGCCCCAAGAAGCTAATAGGACTATAGCCTGAGCCAAGGCACCACCCATCGGAGCACTTATTGGAGGATCACCCATTCCACCAATTCGTCTAACCATGCTATTTAAGTGAGAAGGAGACATAGGAAGCTTGTCCCAGCAACAAGGCGATTTCCTGTTGTGTCTTCATTAGACCCTACTTGTGCCTGTTTCCTGCACCCAACCCTGTCCCTGATTCCTGCTTTGCTCCTGGCTCCTGCCTCACCCATGCCTTCGCTCCTGTTCCCACTTTGCTTCTCCTACAGTTCCTGTCTTTATGCCTTGCCTCCAATCATCAGTGACTAGTCCTGGCTCCAGCTCTGGCCTCCGACTTCTGACCCTGACTCTGGCTTAATCCTTGACTCTGCCACTTGGTATCTGACCTCACCTCCGCCCCTCAGTTTTGATTCCAGGTTCTGACTCTGGCTTGACCCCTGGCTCTGGTAACTGGCGCTTGGCTCTGGTGCTGACCTTTGGCTTCATTCCCAAATCCGGATACCCGCTCCGCCCACTAGAGCTGACTCCTGCTCTGACTACTAGGCCAGACTAACTACATCGGTAACAAGGTGTGTTTAAAAACACAGTTTTCTCCTGAAATGAAGGAACAATTCTCTCCAGTGTAAGGATTTTAAATGCTCTGTTTATTAATCAATGCTACTTTATATTAGATGAAATTGCTAGCATTTTAGTCACACTGTACTTACCTTACAGAGGTATGTATGTACCTTTGCACACATGCATCTCCATAGATCTGCCATAGCCTTGTATTTCTGTTATAATTCAATGAATCACATTGTGTGGATACAGACTTTCCATACGTAAGAACATGTCACACTAAGTTTGATCTCTCATGTTTTACAGGATTGCAGTTTCAGGTGTTGTGTTGGCAGTGAATCTCTCAGAGTTAAAACCAAAGTGGATGCTGGCCTTAACTCCCACCACACCAGAGGCTGGGGAACAGGCAGTCCCTGCTGCTATGGCAATATCATTGAAAACCTACAGGTCACTCTTAAGTCTACTACACTAGACAGCGTGGTACTGCTATCTGAAAAGTTCCCGACTAAATCGACAGAGTGATTTTGACTACTGTGTTGTATCACTTTAAAGTAACTGGAAAACATTATTTTATTATTATTATGATGCAGTGACAATGAAGCACAAGAACACTTTTAGGGTACAGTAGTTCATGATACGTGAAACACCACATGTGGTACAACTGGATACTTACCGTATTTCATTATATGTTGTAGCCAGACAATACTCACCAAGGTCACTCTTTGACATTTTCAAATGTAATGACGCTCGATTTGCTTAAGGGAGTTAGCTTTTTAATCCTGCTGCCTCTGGTCTAATTTAGGCAAACAACACAACTGATACAATTCTTTATTACAGCTTAGTTATCTTCATGTTGAAGCAGTCATACTTTGTGACCTCTAACAGAAAATTCCTGTGCTTATGACTTCCTTTTATTGCCTACCAGCTGAGGATCAGTTCCAGCCATTGTTCCTCTGGCAATAATTATTTGTAAAAGATACCAGAGAACACAGCTCAGAGCCCGCACAGCGAGGCATCAGGAAGGACAAAAAATTGATAATATGCCATCTAGAATGATCAAGTTGTCAAGGCTGACATTGACATGAAATCCCCTGTTATTGCAGATGAACCAGTATGATACCAAGGGGCTGAACGTGAGCCAGATTTGATTTGTCAGCTTGTTGCTGTTATTCTGACAACATTTCAGTGAAATTGTCACATCTGCCAAAATTCTGTTAGAAAATTAGATCTAGCAAAGAACACCAAACAATCTTATTTTCTAATATTGAGTGTGCTGGATTTCCCCCTGATGAGTCATCAGCCAGGAGCAAGAATGAAGTGTCACAACAATCACAAAGATACCATCTGTTTAAGGGAGATGATCCAAAGGCAAACACACATCTTACTGAACATGCAATTCATCAAATTGGTACTAGTTAATACAGATATATGTACATTGTATCATTGTGCCTCTTTCCTAAAATGTTGTTAAAACATGCAGATAATGTAAATTTGCGATTAGTCTTATTTGTTGTGCTCTCAACATCTGCTAAAAGTATAGATGAGTTTATTTAAGCTTCCTGTCTGGGGAGCACTTGACATTTGAAAACGTGAAAGATATTTCCATCACCTGGTGCCCCCACCTGGTGTTTACAGAAACTAGCCTTCGGGGACTAGAATACTTCCATTGCATTCACTTAAAGAAAAAAAAATACAGGGTCTGCTTGTAGAGTGATGCTGAATATTGACCACAAACAGGCAAGTCCAGGAATCCTAGATGACTACCCCTTCACTGCTAGTCTGGGTGGCTGGTTTTTTAGTCACATAATGTACAGGAGATAATTGTCACCATTTAAAGAAGACCGAACACAGAAGGCTTTCAGTTCCTAAACTTTAGTAAATTTTAATCTGAAATATTTGTCACAAATGAGTAGTTATTTGTTGAGTAGGAGGGACCTCATGACACACGTTTAGATGGTGGTAATACATTATAACAGTGATTTGGTACATGCACTACAATAGTGCCAACACTTGGTAAAACAAGACTCAAAGAAATAAGGAAATCTATTATGCCATATGTGTACCATATGTGTGCCATATGTATATATATATATTGTGACGGGGCAAGGCAAGATGGCTATAGAAAAGTAGCAGGAGATAGATATATTAGCTCCAGGCTACACAAATCCCTGGTACCAGGTTAAGTGAAATGGAAGCTGCTCCAGGTCAATTAACACACCTGGGGCCAATTAAGAACTTTCCAGAAGGCAGGGAGAATGCTAGGTTGATTGGGGACACCTGCAGCCAATCAGGGGCTGGCTGAAACTAGTTAAAAGCCTCCCAGTCAGTCAGGTGGGGGTGCATGTCAGGAGCTGTGGGAGGAAGTTGTGCTGTTGGAGAGGCTGAGTAGTACACAGCATATCAGGCACAAGGAAGGAGGCCCTGAGGTAAGGGCAAAGTGGAGCTTGAGGAAGTGAGGGCTGCTGTGGGGGAAGTAGCCCAGGGAATTGTACATGTCACGTTTCTAAAAGGTCAGCTACCATCGCGATACTATTAGGGTCCCTGGGCTGGAGCCTGGAGTAGAGGGTGGGCTTGGGCTCCCCCCCACCTTTGCCCCCTGATTAATCACTGAGACTGGGAGACAACAGAGACTGTGCAAGGAAGGATAACTTCGCCTCACCTCCTTTGCTGGCTTATGATGAAAATGGCTCAGTAGACTGTGACCCTTGTCTCTAGAGAAAAAAGGGTTTCATGGAGGGTCACAGTGAGCCTCTGAGGCTAGCGAAATCCGCCAGGAAACGCGGGACCCACGGAGGCAAGGACAGAGCTTTGTCACAATATGGAGCATTAAATCCTACAGAGATAGCAACAATGTAATGCTATTTGGGGGGATTGATCTTCAGTATACATTACCTAGTCTTGATTAATTCTGACAGCTGGTTGATTAATATAATAAGTGAAGAGCGATACAATCTATGGTATAGATGTTGGCTTCAAGATTATTGCCTTATATGCTGCTTTCATTTATATCATCAAGATCTTTTTAAAACAAAGCCTAATGAAAAATAAGTATCTGGTGTTCAGTCTCTTTAAATGTCAAACTAAAAATGGTTTTGCATCATATAATATTTAGTTGACATGGTTTGCAAAAATATGGGATATATATAATCAGAACAGACCAAATGAAATAACATTAAAAGCACAGACAGCTGTTTGTCTACTTAACAAATATTTAGATTGGATACCTATCTTTTTTTACTGGGCTTTGGAAGGTAAAAAAGTAATTTAAGTGATTTCTGTAGAGATAAGCACCCGTAGAGCTAAAAGGCTTCATCCATCAATAAAAATCCCAAGAGGAGCTAATGTCTGTACAACAATCAATATTTGATTTAACCATTGCAACTCTTACATTTAAACAAAAGCATACATTTGTATACATAAAATGAGAGATTGCAAAGTTTCAGTGAACCTATTTCTATGTTATACATGTGGTTTCTTTAACTAGGTTCTCATATTTTTCTCCTTTTTTGAAAATGCCTAGAAATGTGCTTGCTTTCTTTCTTTCTTTCTTTCTTTCAGAAATCTGTGCAATCTGTTGTACAGGAAATTGAAACTAACACTTATTTCCAAAACAGAATATGCTGAAATCTCAAATATAAAACTGTATACAGGGGGATACAACCTGCAGATAAACAGAACCCCCAGCTCCTCACATCTATCTTACTAGCACCTACCTGTTTATATACCTGGCCACAAGAAATAGATATGTGAGTGCTGCAACTCATCCCTCATCACAGACTGCTGCATATTTGGACTATTTGTGTGATATGTCACAAGCCTTTGTTAAATCTTTTTCTAGATTTGCCATTTAATAATATAACTGTGTCAAATTATGATTTTACAATGAGTATGTGGCTGACACTAATATAGTCAATATAAGAATGGGTAAAATCCCAATTCTGAGAATATAGGTGCTGATTTATATGGACATTATTTAATCTGTGTTTTTACATTAATAAATAAAAAAGAAGCCGTAGTAGCTTTCAGTACTATTCTATGAATGAATTTACAAGGATCAAGCGGCAAAATCCATATTTGGGCAACAGCTTAATTTCAAAAGTATCAGGCACCCAGCACCTCCAGGGACCCCTTGGAAAAGCGGGCTAAGGGTACCAAATGGGTTGTAGAGGTGGCATATGTGAAATGTATCTCTACTACCTGGAAATGGGACCAAGAAAATTAGCTCATGTCACATATCGATAAATTGCTTAAGGCCAGATTTTCAAATTGGGGCAACTGCATATACATGGTACATTTAGGCATACAAAACCATAGTGATGTACTCTTTAAATCAGGGGTTTGCACCTATAAATGGTGAGTTAGGTGCCCAACTCACCATATACACATGCAAATACTTGGCCTGCATGCACACATTGGTCATAGCCACATTAGGCATGCATAAATGTACCATATGCATACAACTTCATCTATCCACTTTGAAAATGCAGCATCTTAAGACGGTAACAAATTGGAGTCACTGTATGGACAAAAATTAATCTCATACTCAGGAGCGAGTGGTGCATAAGCAGCCAAATTACATTTGAAACCAGTTTAGAAGAACAATGTTTTAAAAGAAAGTTCAAACTGTGTTTTCACAGTTAGTTCAAAGCCCTGTATAGACAGAGGTACCTGATGTCATCTGGCAGGGATCAATAAGCCCTGCCAGGATGGACAAAACCAGGAAGTATGTGAACAGGGAAGTAGCCAAATTCTTGTTGCCTTTGGGGGGGAAAGTAATTTCACATCCTGGAATATCCTGTGGGGCACCAGAGTTATTTCAGGAAGACGGGGTGCACCTGTTGGACTCAGGTGCTGCCATATTTTTTGCTGATATAAAAGAGAGCACTGGGAGATGTCTGGGAACCTATCTGGGTGTGGGGAGGAGGCAGCCAAGCTAGGCTGGCGCCTCCTTGTGGCGGATGTTCAGTGTAGGTACTCCATAAATTAAGGCACAAAAGAATGGAAAAATGGCCTGGAAAAAGAATTAAGGAGAGGTGCTTGGTAATTGAGCAAGCTGGGGGGCAGCTGGGGACTCCTATGATTGGTACAGCAGGGAGCTAACCCCCCCATCGTCATAGTCCACCTTAATCCCTCCTATGCAGGGGGATGGTAGGTAAGGTCCCACCAAGGGAATTGCTGGAGGGACCTGGATGTAAAAGGGGGAGAGGGGAACTGGTGGAAGCCCTCCTCCCCCCTCCCTCCCCGGAATTAGCTGGAATTGGTAAGGTACCAGCAAGGGAATTGCTGGAGGGACCTGGAGGAAAAGTGGGGGAGCTGGTGGAAGCCCTCCCACCAACACACACAAAATTGGTTGGAATTGGAGGGTCCCGGCAGTGGATCTGCTGGAGGGACAAAAATTTTGCACCTGCACTGAACATTTTTTATCCACTGGGTTAGTCCCAGACATCTGTCAATAATAAAGTTGCGGCCTGATTCAACCCATATCTAATGTCTCCTGTCATTCTTTCAGCCTAGCCAGACAATGAACCTTAGTTTCCTTCCTGCAATTAACAGAACTATTGCTTTATGAGTACCTCTTCATTGTGAAGGAAGATGGGTATAAAAATCAATAACAATGACAACTCAGAAAGAAGGAAGAGTTATATCCCATAGATGAACCATGTCATTGTTTTGTATTTTATTTCTTTGGTGTGAAGGATGGCTGAGGGAAACCTAATTTTGGTTGTCAATGGCCACCACAAAATGAGGAAGAAACAAAACAAAAATCATGTCAAAAGTAAGTCTATCAACAACATTAACCTATTTTAGAGGTGTCCCTATACCGTAAAAAGCCCTCCAGACTCCAACCTCACATAAATAAAACACCATGCCAGTTCAGTTATTTGCCAGAATTACAGTAGAGAGTTACTGTTTCACATATTCTCATAAAAGTTACTTCTCTAAATACCTTAGCAGCTAGATATTATGATTGCACAGTCTTCCAATTTTAAATGACATATGCATGGCATTAGCCGCCTTTGCTAAAGTATATTGACTTTTTTTTGAGATGCTGAATAATGACACTCTCATTGAAGTGAATGGGAACTACAAGTGATCAGCATTTTTGAAAGTCTGCCTATATATTTTTAGGACAGCAGTATGCACTTAAACTTTTACCCAACACAGTAAGAACATTTCTATCAACAATCTGCCTAAACACATGCCTGGAAGCTACCTGAAAACTTATAGCCAGAGTTTACGAGATTATGGATCAATGTATTTGAATTTAACATACCAGGAATTAAGCTATAAATAGAGAACATATCCCTAAAATTAGGTATATGAATTAGTGAAGCTACTACAAAAGAAAATATTAAATAATTCAATCTATTTTAACATCATTGGTTATTGTTCCCACTATATGTATGATGAAAGACTGACATTTAAAATAAATGAATAAAAAATAACAAAAGGAAAAGGTAAAGAACAAATTACAGGGAAAACAAAACTAATTTTTTTGTGTTGTGTGGGTGGTCTTTTACAGTTTTTGGTATGCTGGAAAAATTCTAGTCTCATAATGTGGTTGTCCTGTTATCTTGACAGTAAATCTTACTTTGGAGGAAGGGGTGAGTAAGCTGTTATTGTAAAAACCAACATCCAGTTACTTCTAGTTTGGTCTATAATCAAGTAGCTAATGACTTACTGTATTGCTTCTTACTTGAAATTTACCTGAAATATGTCCTTATTATCAGTAAAATACCCTACAAGTTACAACTCAGAACACAATCAAACCTGAAATAATGAGGAGTCTGGAATTAAGCAAGCTATTTCAACTGAAACACAACAAAGGAAATTGAAATGCTAGAGATAGCCACATGTGATCTGACCTTCTAACCTCCAGCACTACGTGTTTAGACTGCATTTCCCAGCAAAAATAAAATCAACAAATCCTTTCAGTCGGTACTTATAAAGGTAATTCTGCTAAGGACAGTTTGCTCCTGGTGGTTTTACCCAGCATGTCCTCTATTCTGAAGGAATGATAGATGGTCTGATATTTTCTTCAGCATATCATACAAGGAGAACTAAGTAACCTTCTAAAGGGCTGTCATTTTCTCTGTTCTTGGTAAGTGTGTAAAACATGTTTCCTTCAGAAATTAAAAGGATTATTGAAATCAACTGCTTTTTAGTATAGACACACTGAACTGAAGTGAAAAGAACACATATCACAAAAGAACAACACTCAGAAGAAGCCATGCTGCGAGCTGTTTCTAATAAGTCACCATTTCTATGTATAAAAAAATTATCCTTTCAAACACACTAATTTATATAACACCACATTTAAAATGCCAGGCTTTCATGCTGTTGTGACAGATTAAGATGTGATACTGGTCTGAAATATCTAAATGCTACAAGAGTGCCAAATTGGATTAATAAAGAGTATGTGTGTACTTAATCATCAACAATATTTGAAGTGTTTGATGGAGGGACCCTTAGAGCTGAATGGTGTGTGTACTTTCATCCCACTGTGAGACTAGGGATCAGAGAATTTAAACAGAGCAGGTATCTCTCCATTTGAGTGGGTGGGCAGAATACTTGCTCTTTTTCTTTGATGATCAGAAGAACTTCCCACTGGAGGGCAGTCAGAATAGAGCCGTTGAAACAGAATACATAACTCCAGATTTATTGAGCGGATAGCTCTTTCATCCATTCACGAGCCTAGTGCCAGAAAACAGAAATAAGCCACAGGTTGTCATCCTTACACAATTGTGAGTAAAGTTTAGGAAGGTGGCTGGAAGGCATAGCATACCATAAAATCCATGTTGTTCAATATTTGTCTGCCCATTTTCCATTAAGTTGCAACTGTGGCATTGTCTAATAAGCACTGATTCTCAGCACCTGTCAAAAGTCCAATTGACTTGCAATATCCAGCAGTTTTGTCACTGCAATTGCTTCTTTCATATGAGATTAGACACCATGAGCTCAGAGTTTCTAAAAGCAAAGCATGTCATGTTTATTTCAAAACTCTCTTAAATTCAGTACTCTTGTTTATTCTTCCTTGTTTTTTTCTGTTTCCCAGGTGTTTTACTATTTTGTCTTTGCCTGTCTTCAAATCTTTATGCAACCAGACAGAAAATCCAGATGCATTCTTCTGAGTTGGAATGACAACAAAAGATTTCAAACACTTTCACACTAATGTATGTGGTGGTTAGGGCACTGGCTGGTGGATGTGAGAGACCCACATTCAAGTCTCTGCTCCAAGAGTTTTTCATCCCAGATTACTCTGATTCCGGGTCTCAAACCTAGGTCTCCTATCTCCCAAGTAAGTGTCATAGCTACCAGGCAACAATGTCTATCTCTATCTCTCAAATCAGTTGGGAGGAAGAGTTTAATCAGCAAAAAGTGAATGATAATTGGGAATCATTTAAAAACACCTTATTACATGTCCAACAAGCCACAATCCCACAACGGAGGAAGAAGGCTGCTACTGGTTAAAAAAACGACCTTGTTTAGAGGGAAAGAGAAGACAGCTATAAATAAATAAATAAACAAAACAAATGTAAGAAAGGGGAAGTTGATAAAAATTAATATAAATCAGAAGTTAAGAATTGTAGAAAATTGATAGGAGAAGCAAAAGGACACAAGGAGAAATCTATGGCCAGCAGAGTTAAGGACAA
Source organism: Lepidochelys kempii (assembly GCF_965140285.1). NCBI lineage: Eukaryota > Metazoa > Chordata > Testudines > Cheloniidae > Lepidochelys > Lepidochelys kempii. The sequence goes on along the minus strand of NC_136380.1, from coordinate 96,340,475 downwards.
TAAGGATGAGGGCTTTTAAAAAATATATTGATGTGGGGAGGAAATCCCGACAATGGTAATGGTCTATTACTAGATGAAAATGGTAGAATTATCAATACTTCTGCAGAAAAGGCAGATGTGATCAATAAATATTTCTATTCTGTATTTTGGGAAAAAAATATGTATACTCTCATCATATGATAATGATAACACTCTTCTCATTCCACTAGTATTTTGGGAACGTATTAAACAGAAGCTACTAAAGTTAGACATTTTTAAATCAGCAATTCTGGATACCTTACATCTAAGAGTTTTAAAAGAGCTGCTGAGGAGCTTGCTGCACATTTGTAATGTTGATCTGATTTTCAATAGGACTTGCAGCAGTTGAGATGTTCCAGAAGACTGGAAGAAAGCTAATATTGTGACAGTTCTAAAAAAGGCTAAACTGGATGAACCAAATACTTATAGTACTGTCAGCCTGACATCAATCCCGGGCAAGATAATGGAGCTGTTGATACAGAACTTGTTTAATAAAGAATTAAAGGAGGGCAATGTAATGAATGCAAATCACATGAGTTTATGGACAATTGAACATGTTAATTTCTTGATATCTTTTTTGATGAGACTAATGGTTTATAAAGGTAATAGTGTTGACAATAATTCTGTAAAGCATATTATATTTTGATTAAAAACCTAGAATGATATAAAATTAATATGGCATACATTAAATGGATTAAAAGCTGGCTAACTGATAAGTCTGAAAATGTATTTGTAAATGGGGAATCATCATCAAGTAGGGTCCCACAGGGATTGGTTCTTGGACCTATTTGCTATTTAATATTTTTAATCAATGACCCAGAAGAAAACATAAAATCATTACTGATTAAAGGTCACAGATGACAAAAACTGGAGAAGTGGTAAATAATGAAGAGACACATCCCTGATTCAGAGCTATCTGCATCACTTGGTAAACTGGGCATAAGCAAACAATATGCATTTTAATACAGCTAATGTAAATGTATACATCTAGGAAAAATGAATTTAGGTCATAATTATGGAATGGGAGACTCTATCCTGGGAACCAGTGACACTGAAAAAGATTTGGGGTCCATGGTGGGTAATCAATTGAACACGAGCTCCCACTGTGGCCAAAAGAGTGAATGAATAAACATTTGAGGATGCATAAATAGGGGATTCTTGAGTAGGTGTAGTGAGATTTTACCTCTGTATTTGGCACTGCAACCTCTATTGGAATACTACATCCAGTTTTGGTGCCTACAATTCATGACGGATGTTGCTAAATTGGAGAATGTTCAGAGAAGAGCCGTCAGAATTATTAAAAGATTAGAAAATATTTCTTATATTGATAGACTCAAAGAGCTCAATCTATTTAGTTTAACAAAGAGAAGATTAAGGTGTGACTTGATTACAGTCTATAACTACTTACATGGGGTACTGATAATAATGATGATAATAATAATAATGAGCTCTTCAATCTAGCAGAGAAAGGCATAACGTGATCCAATGGCTGAAAATTGAAGCTAGACAAATACAGACTGGAAATAAGGCATAGATCATTAACAGCAAGAGTAATTAATCATTAGAACAATTTACCAAGGATCATGGTGGAGTCTCCATCACTGACAAGTTTTAAAGCAAAACTGGATGGTTTCCTAAAAGATCATAGAATCATAGAATCATAGAATATCAGGGTTGGAAGGGACCCCTGAAGGTCATCTAGTCCAACCCCCTGCTCAAAGCAGGACCAATTCCCAGTTAAATCATCCCAGCCAGGGCTTTGTCAAGCCTGACCTTAAAAACCTCTAAGGAAGGAGATTCTACCACCTCCCTAGGTAACGCATTCCAGTGTTTCACCACCCTCTTAGTGAAAAAGTTTTTCCTAATATCCAATCTAAACCTCCCCCACTGCAACTTGAGACCATTACTCCTCGTTCTGTCATCTGCTACCATTGAGAACAGTCTAGAGCCATCCTCTTTGGAACCCCCTTTCACGTAGTTGAAAGCAGCTATCAAATCCCCCCTCATTCTTCTCTTCGGCAGGCTAAACAATCCCAGCTCCCTCAGCCTCTCCTCATAACTCATGTGTTCCAGTCCCCTAATCATTTTTGTTGCCCTTCGCTGGACTCTCTCCAATTTATCCACATCCTTCTTGAAGTGTGGGGCCCAAAACTGGACACAGTACTCCAGATGAGGCCTCACCCATGTCGAATAGAGGGGAACGATCACGTCCCTCGATCTGCTCGCTATGCCTCTACTTATACATCCCAAAATGCCATTGGCCTTCTTGGCAACAAGGGCACACTGCTGACTCATATCCAGCTTCTCGTCCACTGTCACCCCTAGGTCCTTTTCCGCAGAACTGCTGCCTAGCCATTCGGTCCCTAGTCTGTAGCTGTGCATTGGGTTCTTCTGTCCTAAGTGCAGGACCCTGCACTTATCCTTATTGAACCTCATCAGATTTCTTTTGGCCCAATCCCCCAATTTGTCTAGGTCTTTCTGTATTCTACCCTCCCCTCCAGCGTATCTACCACTCCTCCCAGTTTAGTATCATCCGCAAATTTGCTGAGAGTGCAATCCACACCATCCTCCAGATCATTTATGAAGATATTGAACAAAACTGGCCCCAGGACCGACCCTTGGGGTACTCCACTTGATACCGGCTGCCAACTAGATATGGAGCCATTGATCACTACCCGTTGAGCCCGACAATCTAGCCAGCTTTCTACCCACCTTGTAGTGCATTCATCCAGCCCATACTTCCTTAACTTGCTGACAAGAATACTGTGGGAGACCGTGTCAAAAGCTTTGCTAAAGTCAAGAAACAATACATCCACTGAGATGTGGCCTCATAGTTATTTGTGGGAAGATTAATGGCTTGCGTTTTACAGGAGGTCAGACTGGATGATCACAATCTGTCCTTGGAATCTATTCATCAACCCATTTCAATGAAGACTTCATCAAAACCAAACATTTTGAACATATTTTACCCAAATTTTATTTATTTAAAAATGTTCTGACCAGCTCTGATAAGAATTATTAATTATTATTGTTAGTGCCAGTTCAAGTATGTTAAAGGCCCCCCAAAAACTGATTTGGTTTCTCCACCACCTCAGTACCAGGGCTTAAATTCAGCTGGAGCCAACTGGAGCAGAGCTCCAGTAAATATTTTCAAACCCACGGGAGCCCTGGCATGCCCCACTGGGCTGAAGCCCCGAGCCCCAGGGCTCTGGGACACACTCAGGGAGACTTTAAGCCGTGTTCATTACCCTTTACTGAACAGGCTGATTGGAGGAGATATTTGAGCAGACTTGGGGAGGTGTTTCAGCACTTCTCAGGTCCAAGTCCTGAACAAATCTTTAGTTCAATTTCTTAGACTAAATATGGCAATATTCTAAATTATTAATCATGAGGCTTCACTCATAAATATTTGTAAGGAGCTTTGAGATCCCCAGAGGAACTGTCTTAAAGAAGTGCAAAGTACTATTATCCTCTTGAAACACTTATCATTTGGAACACAGTTTGTAAATAAGAAAAGGGCCTATTTCAGCATGGAATCTGGATTTGTTTTCCCATCTTTCCTGGGCCTAGTTTTAAGAACTGGCAGTTGAAAAATCTGCTTGTGTATACCAATTATATCCTGAATAATTTCTCAGGGCTTTTCAAGATTTGCAAAACCCCTTTGATGTACCAACAAATCAATCAATCTCTGCAAATCAGGCATTACCTGCTCTCATGAGTAAGTTTTCTAGACTCAGACAATATCCTCTAAATTGTTTCAGCCTAAGGTTTCCTGTTTGATAAATGCTGCGTATACAATCTGTGCTGTAAAATCTTAGTCAACACTGGTATGTCTGCGAGAGCAGACACCCCAGAGGATGCGAGAAGCGTTGGTTTAATGCCCACAATATTTCTTTATGTAGTCATGTGTAAGGAATTGATGTTTTTACTGCTTCAGCAATCATTCAGATATCCACAAATCTATAGAAGGCTTAATAAGAACTACTCACTGTTCTGTTGGAGAGTCTCAGCAATACCTAGTTTCAGAGTAGCAGCCGTGTTAGACTGTATCCGCAAAAAGAAAAGGAGTACTTGTGGCATCTTAGAGACTAACAAATTTATTTGAGCAAGTGAGCTGTAGCTCACGAAAGCTTTTGCTCAAATAAATTTGTTAGTCTCTAAGGTGCCACAAGTACTTCTTTTTTCAGAAATACCTGTGGTAGATCTGTCCACTAGTTTAGCAGTTCTGACATTTTGGTTCAGATTCATGTCACAATGAATATTTAAGGCTTCAGTTCATTGGAGTGTGGCCCACTTCCCTTTTAGGTCAATGGATGCATAACACTGTCTTTCATAACTTTAAAGTTTTGTTCTCCATCAGCTTTAAAATATAGTTTCACTTGCTGGCTCCCATAGTTTTGTGACATTGCATGTAGGAATATAAGAAATGCCCTAACTTTTCCAGGTCAGTGGTCCATCTAGCACAGTACCCTGTCTTCAGCAGTATTAGATGCTTCAGAGAAAGGTGTTAAAAAAAACCCCTCATGATGGAAAATTATCTTCCTATAGGGTAGATTTCTTTCCAACATCATGAGTCAGTTCATTCTTGGCTTATGCCCTGAATCAGGAGGGTTTGTACCCCAGGTCCATATTTATATTCTCTTTTCTAACTGAAGAAAGGCCTTATGCAAAAGCCTCACCACCCTGGCCATCTGTAGGTACCATTTTGCAGTTCCTTTTTCTCTTTTCTAACCCATGCTCACCAAAATTCATTATAGAGTAATACAGAAGGCAATTCTCATTGTTCTTTTGCCTGCTTTTTCCTGCTAGATTTTCGGCTGAGCTTCCAATGTCTCTTCACACTGTACATTCTTAATCATAGACTCACAGAATTGTAGGGCTGGAAGGGTCATCTAGGCCAGACCCCTGTGCTGAGGCAGGACCAAGTATACCTAGAGCAGGGGTAGTCAATAGGCAATAGACCGCGGGCCAAATCCGGAATGCCAGATGCTTTCCAGTGGACTGTGGAAGCAGATGCTGAGCCAAGCTTTGAGCCATGCCCACTCACCAGCGCACAGTCCCTCCAGCAGGGGCAGGTGGCTGAGCTGGACTGTGGGGCACAGTCGTATCCCCACTGGCAGTAGTGCAGGGATGGAGGCCAGGACTGGTCAGTGACATTTGGGGGGAGGACATCTCCACACACACCCTGTGGACAGCCTATCGTGTCTCCACTATACCCTGCCCCCACAATCAGGGAGTGTCGGGGTGTCACTTGCTCACACTGCAGCCCAATCAGAGCGTAGTGTTTTAGGGGCCCTAATTCAAATTCTTCTCTACTTTCCATAGAGATGGTAAGGCCAGCTGGGTCATGGAGTCCCAATTCATGGGCCCTGTGACCTACTGGGCAACCCGGCTGGCCAGTGCCTCAAATGGTCCTGCAGTATCCCCTTGTGCCAGGGCACCATGTGTAGCACCCACCCTGGCCTCACACCCCCTGCCCCCAAGTGGTCCCCAGAGCCTCCCATCCCAGCCTCATGTCCTTCCCACCTCCCCGTCCCTTGGGGCCAGTCCCCAGAGCCCTCTCCACACACCCCCTAACCAGCCTCTTTCCATCCCCAGTACACCTGCACTCACCTGATTCTGCCACATCCCAGGCTCCTCCCATCTCTCCAGGGCTGCTATCTGGAGTCTCCTTGGTCCATCCCACTACCTGGAGTCTCCTTCCTGTCCCTTTGCTATCCCAGCACCCAAAGGGGCATCATTAGCTGAATCATATTCCAATAGCTTCACCTCCTTCCTTGCTCTGAGCTCAAAAGTACTCACACACAAACTCTGCATTGCTGCCCAGATCTCAGCCCACACTCATTCCTCCCCCCCCCATCTCTCCTACTTGGCTCAATTGAGGGCATAGAGGAACATTCTGGAGGGCGAGCAGCAACATTTTCAGTTTAGGGAAATATGGTCACCCTACTCTCTGGGCGGGGAGTTGGCAGGTGACTGGGAAATTTGTGGGGTGGGGGTGGTCAGTTGGGAGGTTATATGCTTACAATAATTTCATCTGACAAAACCCAAGTTATTATTCAAATAATTCAAAACTTAAAACAGTTGTCTGAAAGTGTTTTAATGCTAATATTTGAATCTATTTGACATTTTATCTACATACTGTCTCACAGTCTCAGATTTATTACATCTTTCTTGAAGGTTATTTTTAGGTTATATTAGTGGTTTGATTTTATTTTTCATTTAATGCATTAAAAATATAAGCAATTGGCTGCCGCATTGTATGTGTCTGTTGAACAGGAGCACTTGTGGTGTGAACAATGTTTCTCTGGAGTCTGGACCTTGACTATATCTTGATAAAAAATAATTGACTACCTCTGACCTAGACCATCTCTGACATGTGTTTTTCAAAACTCCAGTGATGGAGATTCCCAAACCTTTCCTGGAAACCTATTCCAGAACTTAACTACCCTTAGAGTTAGAAAGGTTTTCCTAATGTCCAAACTAAATTTCCTTTTCTGAAGATTAAGTCCATTATCTCTTGTCTTTACTTTTGGAAGACAAAAAGAACAATTGATCAATGTCCTTTTTATAACTACCTTTAAAATATTTGAAGACTGTTATCAGGTTCCCTCAGAGTCTTTTTTTTTTCAAGACTAAACATACACAAGTTTTTTTAACCCTTCCTTGAAGGTCATATTTTCTTAACCTTTTATCAACTTTGTAGCTCTCCTCTGGACTCTCTCCAATTTGTTAACATCTTTCCTAATGTGTGGCAACCAGAATTGGACACAATACGCCAGCTGAGGCCTCACCAGTGCCAAGTAGAGTGGGCATTTCCATATTTTACATGTAACACGCCTGTTAATACACCTGTGACAGAATGCATCCCTATTGTAATAATCTTTGTGCAAAGTATGTCTTGTAAAGTAACACTTGAAAACTCATAGTTTGCTGGTCAGTATTGTCCTGGTAAAATATGTGTGGCAAAATTGTATGTAAAGTTATAAGACTTCCCTGTATGGTGTTATTAACACATGTTCCAAACCCCACAGCCTTGCCCAAATTGAGGTTGGCAAACAGATCTATTCTAAACAAAGGAAGGTGTGCTCTGCTTAATTTGCATTTAAGCAGTAAACAGAAGCAACAAGCAGGAAGGGAAACAAAGGGAGCACAAAAAGGTGAGAAAAAGCCAAGAGGGAACATCCTTTCACATAGACTCTATGTGCCCCGCTAGAAATATTTTTCAAGAAAGGGACTAAAACTATAAAAAGGAGGGACAAACACTTTAAGGCACCCACCTCTATCCTCCTGTCCACCACATTCACTGCACCTGAAGCAGCAAAGGAAGCATTTGTTGGGCTTGGGGAAAGGGGTCCTGATCTAAGAAGTTTGGTAAGTAAGACTGGTGAAAGCATGTGGTGAGTAAACTTTGCTTTGAATTTAATAGTTTGTTAAATTAGGCATCAGTAGTGTTTTATCTTTATTTTTCTTGTAACCATGTCTTATTTTTATGATTCATTGCTTGTACTCACTTAAAACCTCTCTGTCATGAATACATTTGTTTTACTGCTTTATCTAATCATATGTGTTTAAACTGAAGTGTCTCTGAAACTCCATTTGGGGAGACAAGTGGCGCGCATATTATTCCTTTAAAAATAATGGAACTAATATAGCTTATATTGTCCAGGAGACTTGGTAGTACATTTCTGGGGGGAAATCTAAGACTGGATGCATGTTAGGGTCACTGTGCCATATAAGCAAGGCTGGTGAGAGCCAGAGTGTAACCCAAGTGTGGCTGGCAAGTTACAGTTACACCAGACACTCAGGGTGTAGCTGGCATGCTGAAGCAGCCCAGGTGGGAAATACTTCAACAAGGCATTGTAAGGCACCAAGGTGGTAGGACAGTGGTAACACAGGTGCTCCTTAGTCTGGATTGTACCCTGGTATGTCACAGCACCCCAGAATGACATTAGTTTTTTTGTGCAATTGCACCACATTGTTAGCCGATACTCAGTTTGTGATCCACTAAGACCCGAGATACTTTACAGAAGTATTACTGCTTAGCCAGTTATTCCCGATTTTGTATTTGTGGATTTGTCATTTCCTTCATAAGTGTAGTACTGTGCACTTGTCTTTATTGAATTTCATCCTGTTGATTTCAGACAAATTCTCTGATTAGTCAAGGTCATTTTGAATTCTAGGAGTCCTCCAGAGTGCTTTCAACCCTCCCCTCTCCCCCTCTGCAGCTTAGTGTCATGCAAATATTTTATGAATATACTCTCCACTCCATTATCCAGTCATTAATGAAAATATTGACTTGTACCAGACCCACCAAAGACCCTTGCAGGACACCACTGGATACATCCTTTCAGTTTGACAGAGAACCACTGATAACTGCTTTTTGAATATGGTATTTCAATCAGTTATGAACCCACTTTACAGCATTTTTATCTAGACCAAATTTCTCTAGTTTCTTCAGGATAAACAGTTAGTTCATATAGTGCCAGATTTAAGTCTCAGTTATCCTGCTGTCTAAAGTCAATGTAGATTTATACCAGGGTAACTACAACAGAATTTCATCCCATGGCATAATAAAAAATGGTACAAAATTGATTCAAAGGGTTAACTAATAATGCACTATTTAGATGACACACTGAAGTGTTGTGCATGGGACCTTCATGTCATGTTATATTAGACTTCAGATTTGACAGTTAAGGTACATCTGGACAGCTTATTAACTAATTATTATTATTATTAATTAAGTGACCGTATAAATCATTGTTGCAACTAAGGTCCTATAGTTGCACCAAATCTTGTACAAAGGAGGTCAAGTAAGGTGTCTATAGAAAGGTTTCAGAGTAACAGCCGTGTTAGTCTGTATTCGCAAAAAGAAAAGGAGGACTTGTGGCACCTTAGAGACTAACCAATAAGCTTTTGCTCTAATAAATTGGTTAGTCTCTAAGGTGCCACAAGTCCTCCTTTTCTTTTTATAGAAAGGTTGTAATTTATTGGTTATGATTATGCTGTCTGTATGTGCGTATCATTTTCGTATTTGAAGTTATGAATATTGGGTAGGTACTTGCATCTCAATGTGTTCGATTCTAAGTAGCCTCAGTGAAGCGTTTGGTCAGCTTCTTGAGAAAGGACTATTCTCAGTAAGTGCCCAGTCAAGAAACTGACAATGGACTTCGGGAGAAGCCAATCCACATCTGAGCTTTCCTGGGAACATTCAAACTAACATGTAAACAATGGTGTCGGCCTGCAAAAAGCTGAATCATTCATGGACATGTGACTTGCCCAGGTGGCTACAAACTCCATTTTGTTGCTGTGACTTTGCACACAAGGACAAAGGGGTTTCCGCCCATAAGAGAGAGAATATAAAAGGCCCTGTCCATTTTGTCTTCAGCTGGCTCAATAGATGGTCTCTCCATCCCAAAGAGATGCCTGAAAGAAACTGGGACAAATGACTGTTACTGGACCCAGGCCATAAACCACAATGTTGGTCTGAAAAGGATTGGGCAGAAACTAGGAAGGACTCTAGTCTGTGAAAGAAGCTTATTGGAACATCTCTGAGGGTGAGATTTACTTGTATTCAGTTTCCTACTATATTAGGCTTAGACTTATGTGTTTTTGTTTTATTTTGCTTGGTAACTTACTTTGTTCTGTCTGTTAATACTTGGAACCTCTTAAATCCTACTTTTTACATCTAATAAAATCACTTTTGTTTATTATTGAACCCAGAGTTAGTGACTAATAACTGGGGGAGCAAAAAGCCGTACATACCTCTCTATCAGTATTCTAGAGGGTGGACAATTTATGAGTTTACCCTGTATGAGCTTTATACAGAGTAAAACAGATTTATTTGGGGTTTGGAAATTGGGAACTGGGAATCTGGGTGCTAGAGATAGGAGCACTTCTTAAGCTGTTTTCAGTTAATTCTGCAGCTTTGAGGCACATGGTTCAGACCTTGGGTCTGTGTTGGAGCAGACTGGCATGTCTGGCTCAACAAAGCAGGGTTCTGGAGGCCCAAACTGGCAGAGAAAATGGGCTCAGAGGTAGTCTCAGTACATTAGGTGGCAGTCCCAAGGGGGTCTCTGTGACCGAACCCATCACAGGGACATTTTCAAAAATGTCTATCCTATTTACTTTCAATGGCACATGGTTTCCAAATGACTTGGGGATTTTTAAAAATCTTATTTATGGTTCAAAAAGGAGATAGACCAAGAGAACAGGACTAATCTTAAGAAAAAAAATGGATTCGATTCAAGGGAGGGAAAACCCCAGGAAATGAACATTGTGGGAAAGGGTCCCAGACATACTTTTTCTTTAGCACAAGGGTATGATTTGAGGAGGCCACACAGAGCTCCTCATTGTGGTTTACGTATCTATGTAACTCAAAGAAGATGGCCTATGTGACAGTTTTTGGCATACCCAGGACTGGAAGTCACCTGTGTGACAAAGTTCCTCCTCTGCTTGGTGGGTCCTGCATTTTTTGGTGGATTTGCTCGCCTCAGAGGTTCACAGCAGCCCTCAGTTTGGCCACTTCTGCTGGAGGGTCAAACCTGCCATTCACTCAGCTAACCTCATCACTGGCCAGCCTGGGGGAAATGGAGAACAATCCCCGCAGTCTGTGTCCCAACTAGTGGGTCGGGGACAGGCCAGATCCTTTTCCAAATTAGACCTTCCCTTCTGGTGTTTCTCACAGACCAGGTCAACTCCTCCTGAGTCCAATCAGGAGTTCAGGGAGAACCCAGGCACACCCTCTACCCGGATTCCAGCCCAGGGCCCTGTGGATAGCAGCTGTCTACAATGTCTCCTGTATCAGCTGCGTGACAGCTACAACTCCCTGGGTTACTTCCCCATGGCCTTCCCCCAGCACCTTCTTTATCCTCACTGCAGGATCTTCCTCCTGAAGCCTGATCACGCTTGTACTCTTCAGTCCTCCAGCAGCACACCTTCTCACTCCCTGCTCCTTGCATACCCCCTCACTAACTGATGGGAGGTCCTTTTTAAATCAGCTGTCCTGATCATCCTGCCTGACATAATTGATTCTAGTAAGTTCTTAATTCGCTCCAGGTGTCTTCATTAGCTTGTCTGTCTTAATTGGTTCTAGCAGACTCCTGATAGCTCTGGGGCAGCCCCCGCTCTGACCACTCAGGGAACAGAAAACTATTCATCCAATGGCCAGTATATTTGCCTTCTACTACATGCCAGGGTTAAGACAGCCTGTGCAACTTTGATTCAGCCCCCTGGTGCATATGCAGTCTTTAATTTTGTGCACGGGCAACCTTAATTGTGACACTTCTTGATTTTCCAGTGTGTGACTGTGCTACATTTGTGGCGGTAACGTTGATAAATATCGGGCAAATATAAGTAGCTGAAGCGATACTGTCAAATTGTATCAGACTCCTGTACCCCACTGGTCTGGGTCTGTCACACTTGTTATTCCCTGCCTCCAGAATGAGGGAGTCATACTTGTGGTAACTGGATGTTAGCTCCCTTACAACCACCACCAGCCTTTCAGCCACTCAAATCTCCTCCAGGCTATGGTAGCCCTGTTTTGCGTTTCAGTGAACAAACAGTGCACCCAAATCCTTGAGTCCCTTAGAAGCATTCACCTGTGACAAGCAGCCCCTAACACTGGTTACATACAGAAATCCCAGATCCTCCCAGATTCTTTAAACCAAAGGTGCAGTGTACTCCAGTTTACAAATTTTACCACCCCTGTATGGTGCAAAGCACTTATGTGCACTTATAATAAAAAAAAGAAGTTTATTTAAGAAAGAATAGAAAGATTCCTATAAAAACAAGACCAAGAGATGGAAACAAATGGCTACAATACAAAACAAAATCATAAAACACAAACTAGGGCCTACACTTATTAATAATTACCTTTCCTATCTAATAAAGTAGGTTTTCTTCCCAAAGTTCAGTCTTTTGCAGAGCTGGCTGACTTAAAAGAAACCAGGATCTGGTTTTTTATGGAAAAACCCGCTCCACTCAACAAGATGTCTCCTCAGTGCACAGATTCAGAGTGCCTCTCCCCACTCTGTGCTATACTGAAACAGTATTTTTTCTCTATTCATAAATGGGGCCATCCTCTGTCACCTGTATGTCCTTTTTTTCAACTTTCAAGTGGTTTTGATTGTCTGCAGTTGTCTCTGGTGGTTTCCCATTGACTGTTCTGTGAAGAGGTCAATGGTAGAAAATTGAACCGTGCATTATGTCACCTGCTAACCAGGGAGGGATAGCAACTCCCTCCTGCTTGAATAGGCCATCACTGAGGAGTATCATTCCTGGGTGACTCCTTTTGATTTTAAGACTATAAGAGCATAAATGTCATTATAGTTACATAATTCCTTAAATGTTGCCCATACTCACATCACATCACAATTATGAACATTCGTAATTTGCAAGCTTTCAGTAGAGACCTTACATATTACAGTTCATGGACAGGTACCCTGAAAGCATGTACCTGAAATTCATGTAGTGAGGCCTTACTGTTGTCAGAGTTGTCAGGTCTGTGTTGAGAGTTGTTTGCAAGGACAGGGGACCTTTGCCAGAGTGGCCTTTGTGTAACTACATCATTCAGTGGTGAGGTAAGGCTGTGAGGAACAGAGGGAAAGACCAAGGTGACAAAGTCAGAGGGAGAAGGTAGAGCCTGAAAGGGAGGGTGAGAGATACGTTATGAGAGGAAGAGAAAGGGACCAGTTTGTGAATGGAAGTAGACAAGGATTCCTGCTCTGGTTACATGTTGTTGATTCGGCTTTATTAAATAATAGTATGTACTCTTTGTATATTTCTCTTTCCCACCAGCTTTACAATAGTGGAACTCCACTGGCTTCTAAATCTCCAGGCACAGCTAGCAGATATACATTTGATTTTGCTAAACCTGAATGCTACTGTAGGTCCTTCAATTTTAATTTCAATTTAGGTCATTATTAAGCATATAATCTTTCCTCACATAGCCAGCAATTTCTTCCTCTGAAATGCTGTTTCCACCAGCTTCATTTATACATGTGGTGATCACTTCTAAATTATAATACATTCCCTTCACAACCTTTCTAAGCTCTCTGATCACCAGGAAATATTTTTCTTGCCTTTGTATTTTTTTACAAATATTCTGTTTTTCAACACTCCCCTTAAATGAACACATTGATAATATTCATCTTGGGCAATGCAGACTAATAAAATAGAAGTGTAGTAATACATAAAGGGAAGGGAGATGTTCAAAACATCTTGGTAAAAATCATCAACCTATTTATTTAAATGTATGTTTTAAATTTATTGTTGTTTTCCTCACCTTCACTCATTTTGCTCCTTTATTAATGCCTACTTATTAAATTCAACTGCAGGATGTAAAATAAGTGACATGACATCACAGTTAAATTTAGCAACGTAGACCTCAGGTTTGGAAAATTCTAGATCCGCTGGAACTACAGGTTTAAATCTATGCAGTCAGATGAGCAGTTTTGTCCTTTCACAGTTTATTTGTGTGGTTCTTTTGGATGAATTATTTTTTAAAAAAGGTAATTTTTGCTTCACATGGAACTTTTCAGAAGAGCAGGAGTTTGCTCTGGTATCTTTACACAAAATATCTCCTCCAATTAGTGGCGGATTACGACATGGGCACAATTTGGGGACAGGAGTGCTGGAAGGTTGCCAAGTCTCACAAGATAATAAAGGTACACTGCCTTTCAAAACAAGTTCAAGCCGCCCAAAACAAGCCAATCCCATTTCAGTTGGCACAGGTCTGTGTCCACAGTGCCACCAGCCAACCGCCAATACAGCCATAATACCACCAGACCCCCAAAAGACCACCCCGGTGGTGCACAACACCATCAGAAATGCCCCAAGAGTAACTGACCAACAACAATGGCATGGTGCCATTCCACTCTCCCTTCACAGCCCTGTGGAGCCCCCCTACAACACCAAGGCCCAGCCCAGCATGTCACTCCCCAATCCTCCCCCCCCCGACTCGCCCCAGGATGTGCTGCAGCCCCCCCCCCCAGCTTTGCCACCTCCTGTCCCCTCCCCGACACAAACCCCCACAGCCTGCATTCCCCCTGCCCCCCACAGCTCCCCCCAACAGACAGGTGCAACAACACCACCAGAGATGCACCAACAGAAACACCACCGACCGCAGCTGAGCTTTTAATAATAATTCAAACAAACCAACAAACAAACAAAACCAAACAAGCATTGCAGTACCAGCGGCCAAGCAAGGGCAGGCAAATCGCAGGCAGTTGCTGCTGCAGCCTGCCAGCCTACCTCCCGCCTCCACCCAAACAACCCTGCCCCCCTTTACCAAACCAACCAACTCCCCTGTACATAGTAGTCCAGGCAGGAGGCAGCCTGTGGAGAGAGGGCACAAGCAGGGCACAAGCAAGCACATGCAGCAATCTCACGACGACACACTGCCTTGGGAACTGTCATTCTCCAGATCCTGATTTCTTCCCATCCCCTTTCTTTTCGTGTTGGGAGAGGGATTGTGCACGTGGGAGCCAATCATGCTCTCTGGCAGAAAATTCAAAACAGAACCAGCAGTCAGCTCCCGAAAAAGCCCAAAAGAAGCAACAAGCGACTCAAAGAAAATTAAGCCACGCCCACTTAAACCAAGCGGAAATTGGCTTGTTATACTCGGACTTGGTAAGGCTCCACCCCCTGCTCCTCCTCTCTCCCCCCCCCGGGGCTCCTTCACCCTGCTCCTCCTCTTCTCTCTGAGGCTCCACCCCTGGCCAGGCCGGAAGACACAGGGGACCATATTCCCCCTACCCTCTCCCACATGGAGCTGGCCTGAGCCCCTCTTCCCCCGCCCATGGATTTCGCCCAAGCCCCTCTCCCTCCCCACTCCCGAATGTTCCACCAGGCTCCCCCTAGAAGGCACACCCCACAGTTTGGGGACCACTTCTCTAGGCTGTGGTAAGAGCCACCCAGGAGCCTGGGCAGCTGTGGGGAGCCCGGGCAGCTATGCGGAGCCCCAGGCATTCCTCCTGACCCTGACAGAGGGCCCGAAAGCGCAGGGGGCCCGAAAGCAGCCCATGGCCTGTGTCCCTGCCCAGGGCAGGTGGAGGATCCAGAGCTCCCAACAATGGCCCAAGCTCTCTGGGCAGCTGTTACTAGGCCCCAACTTCCAGCCAGGCCAGAGGGTTGGGCCTTGGGGAAAGGAGAGGAGCTGGGGGTGAATGTGGGAGGCCAAAACGTTCTTTGCCCAGGGCCTCCACAAATCTTAATCCGCCTCTGCCTCCAATTCCTGTTGTGTGCAGTATTCTGCTTTATGTGCATTGGGATTCTTCAGGATAAAAGGTTTTATTATGTAAACATAAAATATTGTTACTCATTTAGTGCCAGAAGTATACTAGGAGCTTAAAAGAAAAAAAAAATATCGGCATGGTCTCTGCCCTGAAGAGTTTATATTCTACAGACCTCATTCTTCAACTGTTTTTCTTTTCCCCTCATATTTTCCAGTGGCACCAAATGGTTTGTACCTTCTCACTCCCAACTCTCAGAGGTAACTGGGTAAAATGTAATGGCCTGTGAAATACAGGAGGTCAGACTAGATGATCTAATTGTCCCTTCTGGCCTTAAACTCTATGAAAAACATTCCTATAACTCTCTAAGTGGGTTTATTTTACGATGTCCCCTTTTAAAAATCATCTCTCATGCTGACTAAATAGTTTAAAACTCTAAATAAAAGAAACTGCTTTCTCTGTTCATGGAACCCTGTAAAATGATGGACATTGATAGAACAAAATGCCATATTTGCCCTAAGCTATCTTCCTACAAGTAATTGAAGAAATGGAGGTGAAGGCATTGCCCCAATTAAGTCAATGACAAAACTCGCCACTGAGGCCAAGATTTCACCCAGGGTGCTTAAAACTCCACAAAGATATGGGGACATATGGACATGAGTGTAAATGTGGTGTTTATTCGCTTTTTTAATATGTTCATCTATGTGAGGAATGTTTGTTTAGCTTGGATGTTTGGCGGCAGCTAGAGAAAGGTGTCTAAAAATTAGGCTCAAAATTAAGTTATTAGGCCAGGATTTCATATATACACCCCCCACACCATTTTAATGTATTATGCATGCTTTGGAAGCATGGTGATTCCATTGTCTAATTCTGAATGTCACTGGATGGTGCTGTTGAGAAGTTGTGTTTTATTTTAGTGAAAAATGCAGCCCTTGTTAACAGTTTACAATTACTACTCGAGATGGGTGAGAAGGCAGACTTCAGACTGAGACAAAAAATCCAGATGAGGTTTAGTTTAGGGTTCAGGTCTGTCAGCATCAAATTCATGCTAGCTGCTTCTAGTCTGGAACCCTAAAATAAGCACTTCTGGTATTGATTCAATCAACACAAGAGTGGTATGTTCAGATTTTGGATATGAATCTAATTCTCCTCTCTGTAACATTTGGTGGGCAGGTTAGATGAGAGCTTCTGGTTCAGGACCATCTGTAGAAATTTATTTTACACCAATGATATGTGGTTATGTTAATCTAAATTTGTGAGTGATTTTTTCTCTCTTTTCCTATATAATTATGATATCTAATTATAGGTGAATTAGAGATCATTTTCTGTAAATTTGGGGTAAAATAAATACAAGTGAATTTGAAGGAAAACTTGAAGGGACTAGTTAAAAGCCAATCAACATAAACCATTTAATATTCCTTCGCTTGTATTCAGAGGTTTTAAAGTATTTAGGTTTGAGGGACAAAGGAGGATGCTGACACTAGAAGATGCTGACGCTAGAAGATTCACAACACAGACAGACAAAACTGGAAAGGGATATGAGGAAACTCTTAATAGTGGAGAACTAGAGATAGCAGGGATTTTGTGTGACTTGATTTGGCTTCTGTGAATTAAGATTATTTCTCTGATCAAACTCAGAAATTGGGTGGGGTTGACTCTCTGTGCATCAGGCAGGTAGGCTGAACAAATTCAGTTATAGTCCATGGTGAAGAATGTTCAAAGAGTTTGATCCAGAACCCTAATATACTCTTATTTTAACTGCTTCCCTACTTTAGAAATCCGAATTTAAGATTTAAAGTGGACATCTATACTTACTTAAGAAAAGATACATGTATCCAACTAGAAGTTACTGTCATTTATTAGTATTAATGGGAGGTATTTCCCATTAATATGCATAGTGAATATAAAGTATATTAAATATTGTGATCAGACTAATTTTAATAAGAAAGTCACCATACTCCTAAACAACATGAAAAATGTACTACAAGTAGAGGGAAATTCTCATTGCCAAACAGTTTAATGAGTGTCATAATCTATTCATTAAATATACTATGTGCATACCGGTAACTAGTTTAAAATTAAACTGACAAGGATGCTTCTGATACCTCTTTTGGAAAGAACTTTGATATGCTTGAAACTTAGAAGTTATCATGCAGGCAAAATTTCTGACACCTTTCTTATTACAATTTTTCTCATCACCTTCACTTACATAGAAGTAGGAATTGCACAGTGACATTAGCATTTTAATTTATATGTATATATGACTATACATACTTTGCTATAATCCTTATATTATCCTGCTTTCTTACTTTAAATGTACAGCTAGACCAGGGATGGTCAACCAGTGGCTCTGGAGCCACATGGGGTTCTTCAGAAGTTAATATGCGGCTCCTTGTATAGGCACCGACTCTGGGGCTGTCGGTGGGCAGGAGGCGCTGGGGGACGGGTTGATGTGGGGGCTGCTGACGTATTACTGTGGCTCTTTGGCAATGTACATTGGTAAATTCTGGGTCCTTCTCAGGCTCAGGTTGGTCACCCCTGGGCTAGACTGTATCATAGTGGCACAGCCCTCCGTTGGGGGTGATGCAAATCCAATTACCCCATAGGCAGCACTGGGAGACACTGCCTTACAGAGCTCCTTGATGTGCAGGGGAGCATGCACACTGCTAGTCCCCTTCAAGGGGTGCAGTATGTCATTTTCCATGTAACTGGACAGATATGTAGGCTAGTACATGGGGGGACAGGCCTGGACCCATGGCTCTGTTTACTCTCGCCCCACTTTTGGGACTTGGAAAATTGTGAGGCATCAGTACCTATGTTTCCTGATCCGAGGAACTGAAATTCTCCCTGGCCCTTATGTGGGTTGAGCAAGGGAGAAAGGGAAACTTCTTACTTCCTCTCTATCGCTGGACTCATGGATATGGGTGGAGCAGAATCTAAGACCACAGTTAACAATGCATTACTAAACAATATACAATAGAGGTGTGCCCCTGTATTTCAATTTAAATGGATTCATTTTAATTCTGACTGTGAATCCACAGATACAAATGATGTCAACATCAAAATGCTTCTGACACCCTGTGGGCCTAAAAGACCATTCTGTAGTGAAGCTGTACATTTAGTTACTCCACTGAAATCTATATTCCAGACAGAGATGTTAATGCGAACCGGGAATGTTTCTGAGGACTAATAAAAACATAAAATGAAATAATGCAGCAATCCAGTATCTGAGTTTTGACTAAGTCCCTGTCCTGTGTAATTTACAACAGGAAAGAAATCACTGAGATGGAAAACATATGCAATGGCAAAACAGGGGACCTGTCACATCAATTCAGTGTCAATCCGTATCCATCCAGTTAATGCAGACTTCTTATATTCCTCCCTCATTCATTCACTACTCTCTCTCTCTCTCATTCCCTTCCTCTTTCTGACTAACATTTTGCATTGATTTTTGGAAGCCATAAATAGTCCTGTGTTTTGAATAATAGAACTGAGACACATCTTGTTTATCTAATAACAAGAAAATATCCTGTGGTCTCCTAAACTTGTAAAGATGCTGACGGCTTCAGGCTATAACTTATCTCTAAATTATACATGTAGCATTTTAACCATCTTGTGTTGTGTGGAGAGTTAAGATGCTACCCAATCAGCTCAGGTGAATCATTCAAGTGAAAACTTGTCTCCAATTTCTATTAAATGTAAAAACTTCTATGCAGCGCTCTCTCCTGATGACTTTTTCATGATTTCCCTGTTGTATTTTGTTTTTAATACATTGAGATAAGTAAATAAGCCATTTCATTTTTATTTTCCCTTCCGTGAAATGCTTCTCAAATAACTTGATTAATGTTCAAAACCAATATTTGAGCAACCACATAATGTAATTAAAATTTCATAAAATAGCTATAATAATCCTAGCTCAGTAATAAGCAACCTTATTTATCACACAAATGATTTCTTTGGATTTTCAACAAGTACTTTTATTCAGCTAACTAAATAATCTCTTTTCTGCAGGAGGCTTTCATTTTAAAACAGACACTTGAAGTTACAGCCTGTATTTCTTGCCCATATGCAGCCAATATTTCATTGCAGAATGTTCTGCATATGAATGTACTGAATTTAGGCTGATTTATCCATGAAAGTATGCATGGCTGAGTTTCATTTTAAACCTGTCTGTCCAAACTACTTTTTTGTATATCTTGGAATGACCCTAAGTTTGCCATGAGACAGTTAAGAAGTTGGACAGTAGGCCAATAGCTTTTTTGTAGTTATTTACAATTCTGTGTCATTAGTTTTCACACTGCATGAGCCTTTGCTGTCAATAACAATGCCCCGGAAACCTACTGGATGCTGTGGAACCATAAATTTGATTTAAAAAAATATTTTGTTATTTCCATTGAGTTTTGCACGATGTCTACCCTCAAAATACTGTCCCCACAGTCAAAAATACAATATACTGAATGATTTAAAGTGCAGTTCTACTCTCAAAAGTGACTTTGTAAAAACAGCAGCATAGGATTCCACATATGCTGCGTCTCAATGATTTTCCAGCTCATTTCCTTACTTTACAGGTAAAACTTTTTTTTTCTCTCTCTCTCTCTGCCTGCCAGTCCTGTAAACTGAGCCTGAGATCTGTAAGCCAAACTGTTCTTTCTGTCTCGTGTACTATGATCTGTAAAACATTCCACAGGCCAAATGCTTCCCTCAGTTACAACTGTGAAAAGGCAAGCCAACTATTCCCAGTCTGCCCTCAGTTACACTCGTGTGGGCCTATTGTGTTTAGTGAGGTTGCACAGGTGCAACACAGCACAGGGGGCTGGACTAGATAACCTCTCAAGGTTCATTCCAACTCTCTATGTCTATGATTCTATAATTTGAAGGTATCTGGGTTGCACAGGTGGCCCTGCAGATGAAACTCAGTTAATAATTCGGTTGTGAAAGCTCAAAGAGAATCCAGTTTACTATCCTACAGCTGTGTAGGTTCTTCAGGGATGACAAAAGTAAATAGTAATGAAATCTTATCTCCATATCTTAGTAGAAAAGGTATGACTGTTTGCTGAGTAAGAATGTGCTATTTTACACAATCACTTTTCAGGGGGCAAACATAATTTAATGTTATTCCACTATAAGGAATGCCTACACTGCACACTTCTTTTGGCAGTGTGTAGAGTATACCTCTTAGCATGGGTATAAATAGCAATGTAGATGGTGAGGCACTGCTCAGGCAAGTAGAGTAAAGGCATGCCTGAGGCCAGTGGCTACATACCCAGGTATGTACCCCACATGGCTCTCTACTTGCCCAAGCAGTGCCTTCCCATCTACACTGCTATTTTTTGCAGTACTGTGTCCCACTGCTGGACTGGAGCCTTTCCTGCTGCCCAAACCTTTCACAGACATATATAGCTACATACCACACTGTGGATGCAGCCTTCTTTTCACTGCAGGGTGTAGCTACACATACCCTACATGGTGCTGCCACTGGTGTGCAGTGTAGACATAGCCATACTATACTGCAATCAGAAAGCAATTCTTCTGTGAATATCACAGCCCCAGCCAGTCAGTGATTTGTGACACTGTTTTGTATTATAGGAGGAACTTGGAATATAACCAAAGAGTGTTCCTAATGTCCCTCATGATTAATTATCCAACCCTCCTCCAGGTCTTCAAACATCCTACTATTAGAGTTTTGCCAAGAAGATGCTTCAGCTCATCCATCTTTTAAAATAAGATGTGAAAAGGTATACCATTAATAAGAGGCATCTCATAATGCTATAATGATAGTGAGTTGATAGTCTAGTCTCTTTGGTAGGAAGCGTGAGAACAAACCATGTGGCCATATTTACTCCAAAGACGACACATCATAGTTGTGAAGCAGCAGCTCTGAATACCTTATACATTAGGCAACAGTCAGCTGAATAATCTGAGCACTATACTTCCAGCCGTACCTTTGGACATTCACTGATCAAAGAACAATACACGAAAGCATTCTAAAACAAAAGGCAATTAGAATTATTGAATTTCAAGGAGAGCCTAGATGATTATAATGGTACCGTCTGGCCTGAACATCTATGAACCTATCAATTGTCTATATCTTCCTCCAATATAACAAAGTAACAGTAATACTACTCTGGGCTGAATCATTCCAACCTTATTCAGGCAAAACTCCCAATTGATGTGAACAGAAAATTTGTCTGACTTAGGAATACAGAAGTAGGCTTCAGCTCATGTCAGAGTTTAGAATGAACCAGAATACAAATGTCAACAATATCTTTTTCAAAACGAGTGACCTTTTGGGGATAACTAAACAAACTGAAAACCAGTATAGTTTTAAAAGGTGCCAAAGAGTCCAATATTAGGTGTTTTTATAGCCATGAAAATTTGATAAGATTTTTTTTTCAGGACCAGACTAGCCCAGGGCCTAATGATCCAAGGATCTAAAGCTACTGGCAGTGGATGCTCTCTAGAGATAGATAAAGCAATAAGCATATGATGAGCTTTCATGCAGCCTCTTTTCAATCACTTAAATTCCTTTTCGTTGTGTGCAACCTTCTGATCAGAATTCTTTTGCATAAAGTCAATAATTATTTAATAAGAATGAAATTCAGTTTGTATTTGAAATGGAAATTAAACTTGTCAACCATTCTATCTTGAAATGGCTGGCTCCCCAGATATAATATGAATCCATTAAATGGGTCCCAGAAAGCCTAAGACTACTCCTTTTTCAGAGAACATACATGCAAATTTGAGGAGAACTGACACACATTCCCAAAATGAGACAAGAATTCTCTATGAACAAATGTTGGCAATACCAGATATTCTAACCTATGAAAGCTAGTTTTTGGAAAACATTCCCACTGATGTGATTGTTTCCTGTTCCACATCCAAATGACAAGAAAGGTATATGTAGGGTTTGTAGGGATCATTACCACTTCTGAGCTGAAAATAAATATTTTCTAAAAAGAATGCTTCATCTTTGAACGAAATCCTTAAAAAAGTATAAGTGGTTTTCTTCACAGCTCAGAATGTTTTCTACCTTTTAACTTCTTGAGTCTGACTGCAGGGGCTGATTATATAACTGCTACTGGCTTGAGAAAGATGGATTCCAGAATTTAAATCCATCTTTTGCAGACCGAATATATTTGACAGGACACAATATTTGTTTCTGCATTCAGGCTTGCTAGTAACAGGTAACTTACAGGTCAAGCAAAAACAACCTTAAAGTTTATAATGCTATCAATAAAAAGATATCATGAAACGAAAACTACAAGATGGAATAGAGCCTCATGAAAAAAAGTTCTTGCTCTGAAACACGATTCTAAATAATCACCCCCAAAACCTCTCTTGTTGTTGCTCATTCTCTTACCTGTCCATCCTCTGCATGCAAGTGTGACGTGCATTCGTGGCATGCCATGAACTACCCTGAAAAGTAATGCAATTGACTGGCCATGGCTCATGAAAATAATGTTGGATGGAACAAGGTGATAAAATTGGTTAGGAGATTCCAGAGTAGTCCAGGACCTTTATTCATGTCCCTCCAAGCAACTCAGCATCTTCAGTGAAAGACACTAGGTCTACAGATGAAACTAGTACCCAGGAGAGTTCCTCCCTCAGATCAGAGGATCTAAAAGGGTACAACTAGATCCTTATATTCACTGATTTACTTAAAACACTTGCCATTTATTGCTAATGAGGGTAGTTGCTGGGAAATGAGTATGGCAAAGGACAACTCTTTATTTTGACAGATGTTTAATAGAATCTACTTGAGAAGTTCTCAGAAATCAAGCCCCATGTTCATTATGTTATTTATGTTTTGGGTTGTTTGAATATTCAGTCCACAAGTCAGGCTTCTGACAACTGGGTTTACTGTATATTTGTTAATTTCTAAAAAAAAAAATGAGAACTCTTTTCCGTAGATTTCACAGGAGACTGATGATTTATGCTGCTCTCCCACCAGCTATACTTGCATAGTTGCCACCCGTCCTGGTTTGGGTTTACACAAATGATCCTGACAAACTGATGTCCTGGCCAATGACCTTACATGTGAGAAAACAAAAAATTATTGTGTAGGCAATGGAAGGCAGCTATGCCTGGGTCTGAAATGTCAATTGGAGATTTGGTTGCAGGGTGGCAGTTCTGAATTAATTTGGATTAGTTTTTTTCTTGAGAATTAATTTGGGAAAGATTAACTTCAATGAGGATGGGGAAGACATCAAATCTTTCCACTCTGAGGAGAGAGACAAACAAGGAGAAGCATGGAAGTCCTGCTGATGGAAATAGGAGAGATGCTCCAAACCCCCGATGGAGAAGGCATGTGAGAAATGCCTGCTGAAGATGGCAGAAGGGTAGATGAGTGAATTTTCCCTCTCTGACACCTTCAGACAGGGAAATGGGGGACTGCAGGTGACTGGGCCTTACCCTACAGAAGCCAACTGTGAGTTAGTGGGTCAACTGTTGGGGGAAGGGAGGTTGTTTGGGAGGGATGAGTCCTCATAGATGGTCCATATGTGTACATTTCCTCTAATCTTAAAATTATTTTGGTCTTTTGCTATAACAATTCTGTAACCTAACTAGGAGTTAACAATTATTTTAATTCAGACCAACTTAGTCTAAATGATTCTTTCAACTCCACTCAACACCTTATTTCAAAAACAATTTTCCACAACATGCTTGTGATGTTGTGTATAAGAAAGAGGACCATTTATATCTCTTTTGTTACCACTGTTACACAATTTCCATCATGTAAGGTGTCAATGGAAAAGTGATTATTTGCTAAATAGGATTATACTGTTTATATGCATGTATCATCTTGATATCTGAAGTTATGAATATTGTCTATGTGCTTGTATCTGTGTTGTATTCCTCCAGGTGACAGCCTCCAGAGAAATTTACATCAAAGTTAGACAGCTACATATTGATGGTGAATTAAGGACTCTTCTATGGTCCACTGTGAGATAGAAAACTCATTCCGCCCAGACCGTTCTTCCTGAATATGCCTCAGACAGCAAGGAGCCAATGGCCACCCCCTGTGAGTCAGCAAACCATGTAAG
This sequence comes from Lepidochelys kempii, assembly GCF_965140285.1. Taxonomy (NCBI): domain Eukaryota; kingdom Metazoa; phylum Chordata; order Testudines; family Cheloniidae; genus Lepidochelys; species Lepidochelys kempii. The sequence goes on along the minus strand of NC_136380.1, from coordinate 96,316,180 downwards.
GACATGTGATATGCTCATTTGACCCTGGACTCCCATCTTGGGCCAGTAACTTTCCACAAACAAGGACTGTGGGCTTTGGTTGAGACAGTGAATTTCCATGCACATGGCAGAGGATATAAAAAGACACCCAAGACATCTCCATTTTGTCTTCATTTCCTTCATTTCTCTGGATGGGTTTTCTAACAAGGAAGCTTTGAACAAGGACTGATGACTCCCAGTCTAATTGGATGATTCCGGAGAGACTTTTGCAAGCTAGCAGTTTATTCCATCGCTGCCACAAACCTGATACAAGGACTTTGCAATCATTTGCATGTGTATGATCTATTAACCATTTATAACTCTCTTCTTTTATTATTAAACCTTTAGATTTTAGTTACAAAAGGACAGGCATCAGCATGATTATTGGGTAAGATCTGAGTTATATACTGACATGGCTAAGTGGCTGGTCTCTTGGGATTAGAAGGACCCTATATCTGATGGAATTGTTTTTCAGTAACCACCCATAGAATCATAGACTTTAAGGTCAGATATGATAATCTAATCTGATCTCCTGCACAATGCAGGCCACAGAATCTCACCCACCCACTCCTGTAACAAACCTTTAACCTATGTTTGAGCTACTAAGGTCCTCAAATCATGGTTTAAAGACTTCAAGGTGCAGAGAATCCTCCAGCAAATGACCCATGCCCCACACTGTAGAGGAAGGTGAAAAACCCCCAGGGCCCCTGCCAATCTGCCCTGGAGGAAAATTCCTTCCCGACCCCAAATATGGCTATCAGCTAAACCCTGAGCATGTGGGCAAGATTCACCATCCAGACATCCAGGAAAAAATTCTCTGTAGTAACTCAGATTCCACCCCATCTAACATCCCATCACCGGCCATTGGGTATATCTACCGCCAATAGTTGAAGATCAATTAATTGCCAAAATTAGGCTATCTCATCATATCATCTCTTCCATAAACTTATCAAGCTTAGTCTTGAAGCCAGATATGTCTTTTGCTTCCCTTGGAAGGCTGTTCCAGAACTTCATTCCTCTGATGGTTAGAAACCTTCATCTAATTTCAAGTCTAAACTTCCTGATGGCCAGTTTATATCCATTTGTTCTTGTATTGACATTGGTACTGATCTTAAATAATTCCTCTCCCTCCCTGGTGTTTATCTCTCTGATATATTTATAGAGAGCAATCATATCTCCCCTCAGCCTTCTTTTGGTTAGGCTAAACAAGCCAAGCTCTTTGAGTCTCCCTTCATAAGACAGATTTTCCATTCCTCGGATCATCCTAGTAGCCCTTCTCTGTACCTGTTCCAGTTTGAATTCATCCTTCTTAAACATGGGAGACCAGAACTGCACACAGTATTCCAGATGAGGTCTTACCAGTGCCTTGTATAACAGTACTAACACCTCCTTATCTCTACTGGAAATACCTCGCCTGATGCATCCCAAGACCACATTAGCTTTTTTCATGGCCATATCACAGTGGTAGCTCATAGTCATCCTGTGATCAACCAATACTCGGAGGTCCTTCTCTTCCTCTGTTACTTCCAAGTGATGCGTTTATAACAAAAACTCTTGTTATTAATCCCTAAATGCATGACCTTGTACTTTTCACTATTAAATTTCATCCTATTACTATTACTCCAGTTTACAAGGTCATCCAAATCTTCCTGTATGATATCCCGGTCCTTCTCTGTATTGGCAATACCTCCCAGCTTTGTGTCATCCGCAAACTTTATTAGCACATTCCCGCTTTTTGTACCAAGGTCAGTAATAAAAAGATTAAATAAGATTAATCCCAAAACCGATCCCTGAGGAACTCTACTAGTAATGTCCTTCCAGCCTGACAGTTCACCTTTCAGTGTGACTCGTTGTAGTCTCCTCTTTAACCAGTTCCTTATCTACCTTTCAATTTTCATATTGATCTCCATCTTTTCCAGGTTAGCTAATAATTCCCCATGTGGAACCATATCAAATGCCTTACTGAAATTGAGGTAAATTAGATCCACTGCATTTCCTTTGTCTAAAAAATCTGTTACCTTCTCAAAGAAGGAGATGAGGTTGGTTTGACATGATCTATCTTTTCTAAAACCATGTTGTATTTTGTCCCAATTACCATTGACCTCGATGTCCTTAACTACTTTCTCCTTCAAGGACACTGAGGTCATCATAAAGTCTAGGTCTGGGTGGTGAACAAAGGGCTGGAATGTCTAAGGAGACTGCAATTTTGATGCCATGTTAGCAAATGTGGTGATGCAGAAGTTTACTTTTGTTATTGGCTTGGTGTAATCTGCTGATAGAATAATCATCAGTTTGGGGTAAGTCTGCCCTATTTCTCAACAGTTTGTCCTGAATTTGTCATTCTCAGATGTGACCCACTGAAGCATGGTGACAGTGTTTATGAATTGAAATGACCTTTATGCCACCTTTCACCCACTTCAGACACTTTGATATGTGGCTAAATCTGTCTAACTACTGAATTTTTAATATGGTTGCCCATCATAGTATCTGAGCTCCTCCCAAGAGAAGTAAACACAAAAATGCACACAATTACACAATACTTCCTAATGCTGACTCCTGAAGCCTCTCCTGGAAAGATCATAGAATCATAGAATATCAGGGTTGGAAGGGACCCCAGAAGGTCATCTAGTCCAACCCCCTGCTCGAAGCAGGACCAATTCCCAGTTAAATCATCCCAGCCAGGGCTTTGTCAAGCCTGACCTTAAAAACCTCTAAGGAAGGAGATTCTACCACCTCCCTAGGTAACACATTCCAGTGTTTCACCACCCTCTTAGTGAAAAAGTTTTTCCTAATATCCAATCTAAACCTCCCCCACTGCAACTTGAGACCATTACTCCTCGTTCTGTCATCTGCTACCATTGAGAACAGTCTAGAGCCATCCTCTTTGGAACCCCCTTTCAGGTAGTTGAAAGCAGCTATCAAATCCCCCCTCATTCTTCTCTTCTGCAGGCTAAACAATCCCAGCTCCCTCAGCCTCTCCTCATAACTCATGTGTTCCAGACCCCTAATCATTTTTGTTGCCCTTCGCTGGACTCTCTCCAATTTATCCACATCCTTCTTGAAGTGTGGGGCCCAAAACTGGACACAGTACTCCAGATGAGGCCTCACCCATGTCGAATAGAGGGGGACGATCACGTCCCTCGATCTGCTCGCTATGCCCCTACTTATACATCCCAAAATGCCATTGGCCTTCTTGGCAACAAGGGCACACTGCTGACTCATATCCAGCTTCTCGTCCACTGTCACCCCTAGGTCCCCCTAGATAAGAAACTCTAACATACAAAGTCACTTCTCCTGTTATTTCAGTAGTAGTTTATCAGTCACTTCAGTCACTGGACCATCTGCTTCTGTGCCCTCTTAGCTTATGGAGGAATTAAATTAACAGCACTGGTATTTTGTTTTATAACTGTTTAATGTGATATGAGGGGGAAAAAACCCACCAAGTACTACCAGACAGGGTAAACTCTGTCAAACTCAGGGCAAACTCTGTTGCCAACTAACCTTTTCCACTTAAACTTGAGTGCAAAATAGCTTTCTGTAAAATGATAAACATGTACCTTCCTCCTAACTGGTTAATTATCTGATTGAGATTTCAGCAGTTTCCTTTGTCAGTTCAGAAAAATAGGTTGTTAGTTTCTAACACATTTGCACAAAAATGATAATGCAAACTGTAATACTGAACTGAATTACTCATTACCTTCTCTACCTTCTTCATATCTTTACAAGCGTTCATCTGCTACTTCTAACACAACATGCACATGAGCCTCCAGATAGTCCATTTTGCTTCAGGTAAGGCTACTTAACCGTCTGCTGAATATATAGTTGACAGCACATTAAACAAACAACTGTTGGGTGCCCATATGGTCTTCTTTTGCCAACAATAACAAATCTCCAAACTCTGCTGTGTCACTAGAGATAAGATTATTTGTTTGCTGGAAATTCAAATACAGAACTGTATGTGTTTGCATGTCCCCAGGTAACAAACACTTTCCCTGGTTACGGCAATCTGACAGTGTCTGCCTTGCAGCTGGGAAAGCTTCTGTATGAACAAATATACTTGGCTATTAGAAAAAGCCTGCTGAAAGCTGAGATTTTATCATTTCAGTCAATTAGATCATTAAAGTTGAATTATGGCCCATAACAATCCAAAAGGATGAAATTAGGAACTGCTGGCTCTTTGCCAAAAAAATTAAAGCACTATATGTTTATTTTTATCTGGAAAAGTCAATGTTCATTCACTTAGTGGCTTTCCCAGGTGCAATGAAAATGCAAATGAAAAGCTTTAGGCAGTATTAAGTGATTTCCATACTCTATGATGGAAAAGAACATGCAGAACACACATTTCTTAATATACAATATATATATAGATAATTCACCAACAAAACATCTGGAGGATACCATGGACTTAAGTGAGGAGTAGCAGTTAATTTTTTTTGCAATGCTGGTTTTTGAAGAGAAAAGTATTCATGGCTTTTTTCTCTTTTTCAGTTAGCCAGTTCCCCCCCGCTCCCCCCCCCCGAATGTACAAAAAGCTCTCACATGTAACTCATGAATTTCTCAAGCCAGATACTGCCCTTCAAGCCTTAGACAGCACACATTCTCCATACATATACACAAACAATACAAAGCCATCTTATATATGAGTATTTGTTACTGTCAAACAACAGCTATACCTACCTAGAAGACACAGGAAATTTAATATTGCTCTTGCTGCTCATAGGAAGAAGAGTAGATGGGAAAACAGGTAAAGTTAAATATACAGTAGCTCCTCCACTTAGCTTTATAACAAAAATATTATCTAGCAAGAAGAAGAGCGGGAGGGGGCTGTTTCAGGAATGTCCTGCTTCAGATATGGCAAGTAATGATGACCCGGGAAAGTGGAATTCCCTTTCACCCCAAGGCAAATGGCTGAGGGAACCAGTGTCTGTGGGATTTGGCAGTCTAAGACTAGCGTTGTGGAACTCTTTTGTGCTGCTGCAAATTATTCCTTCCATTTGATGAACATCTCTCCACTGGGAATGATTTGCTTTAGAATAGTCCCTTCTCTGCATTCTCAATATTCTTATGTCCTATACATGGTGTGTGACAAATATATATTAAATAAGCATCATCATACTCTTCTGCTAGATATTGTTCAGTGTATGTCAGATGTGGGTGCAGATAGAAGCCATTCCTCGCAGTAGTGTATATGAATGGATAGCAAATAAACAACTCCTAAGGGGTTTAAGTACTTGTTGGCCTTGTTTTGATGCATCAAATTATGGAAAATTTACTTTCAATAGCATATGTAGCATCCCTAATATAATTGTTTTGTATTAGAGTGGTGCCCAGAGGCCCCAGTGAGATTGGTACCCCACTGTATTAAGTGCTATACAAACACATAGTAAGAGAGAGAGTTCCCCGGGGCCAAAGGGACTACAATCTACATTTAGATAATATGCAAACAAAGTGGGAGGAACAGGCATGGAACAACAAAGGTGATTGTGACGGGCAGGTGTGATTGTGTACAGTTCACTGGTTTGAGAGTTTGGAGGTTTTTCATAAGATGTAAACAAACAAGAGACATGAATGCAGTAATTCTACTGATCACAACTCCTGGCCAAAAATAGACTAAAATTCTCATAATAAATTAGCAATTCTTAATAATATACAAGAAGCAAAGAATTTCTCCCCAATATATAATAATATCCATATTTAAAATACATATGTGGATTGTAACCTAACACTGTTCATATGTTGATAAATGAATGTTAGTCATTGACTCAAGATGTATTTCTTAAAAAACCCGGACTGATATGTAAAAGAGCCAAAGATCCTGCACAGAGAACATATACCTAACTCCTTAATGAATCAAAAACAAGATTTAGAGATAAAACACCACCTCTGTGAGATTGGAAAATATAATTTTAACAAATCTCCCATTCTAATACTGAACAGAAATTCTATTCCGTTGATCAAAAACAGAGGATTTGGTTTCAACATGTAAGCTTTTTCTTTGTGGCAGTCCAGTGCCTTACATTCTGGAAATTTGTCTGCTAAAGAAACCAAAATGAATCTGTCAAAGCAGGGGAGGAATGGAGAAACATGTTTTTCTTTTTTTTAAATTGACAAGTCTCTAAAGCAGTGGTTTTCTGCTTCATTTATCTGTGGATGAAATATAACAAAATATAGCAGATGGTTTTCAGTGACCTGTAAGGATGGGATTGTGCAGTGTAAGAATCAAAGTCCTTCAGGATCACCTAATATGTTATCACTCAGCCGGGGAATGTCAGAAAGGGACAATGCCCTAATTCAAATGGAACTATAGCCAGTGCTGTAATTCCACCTTAAAAATGTTGTCACATTCCATGATCGCTGGATTGGTTTAGCTGGAAGGAATGCTATGCTTCTGCTGTAAATGACAAAGTACAATCTTCTTCTAGCTGGTTCCTAGTGTAAAATCCTGAGGGTCACTATAGCAGAATTTTTAGTATGTAGGAACTCTGGCAAAAATAAAAAATAAAATAAAAATCAGATTTGTGCACCTAAAAGTTCGACCCCTAGTTCCACATGTCGGCATATGAGAATAAGCTTTTATTTAGGTGCCTAAATATTCATTTAAGATCTTGGACTTAGGTGCCAATGTAAGATATTCAGATAGTATGCTGAGGGCTCCAGAATACAAACCTAGGTAAATAGTTTTTAAAAATGAACTGATAAGACCTCACTGAAAAAAGGAAAAGGTAGAACAAGGACATTCAGTGTTCTGTGTTCCCTGCTTTCACTGGTCTGTGGCTTAAGATTTACATGCATTTTTAATAAACCCCAGGCATAAGCCTCAGGCAGACAAAATACACAAAAAAAGTCACTGTTTTGTGATTTCTTGCATGCTGTCAAGCTATTGGAAATAATTGAATCTGAAGTTTTTCAAAAACAAACTACATCAAAAGCCATACATCTATTTTTATACTGGTTTGGAACATTTTCCTCAGCACATCTGCTTGTAAATGAACTTAACAGGTTAACACATTATAGTAAAGGGACAGGCTATGCCCTGATGTTCCACAGGTGTGCAAAGAGGCAGGGAATAAGGAGCCACCTCACATCACTTTACAACACTGGGCATAACTTCAATCCCAGCACTCCACAGAGCTCTCTCTGACTTCTTCCTGCCCCTATTTTTCCTCTGTCCTGTGCACCAGCTGCTCCCCCTTTATGCAGAGCTGATCAGACATGCTGGGGGAAATACAAAATACTGCACATTAGGGGGAAGCATAGCAGTAGGCACAGTCTCCCTGTGTATCAGGGAAGTCAGAAAGGAATTTTATGAAAATTGAGCTTGTGGTTAAACTCAACGGACAGGGAATCAGAGGATCTCAGTTCAATTCCGGGGTTAGACTTATTATTTGACCATAGGAATGTCTCTTAATCTCTCTGTGCTGGCCAATCTGTGAGACACTCAGATACTATGACAACGGAGGCCATATAACTAGACAGATAAAGCACTGCCAGTTCTCCTCCTGGTGCGCTGCCTTTCAATAATACCTCCAACATGAGGCTGTACTTTAAAAGCACAATTGATCGCAAAGTGTTTAGTAATGAGTTTTACTGAAGATATTACCAGTCATTGACAAGTCTATTTTTAAAAAATGACTATTTCCAACAGCAGAACAGCTTACCAGAGAGCAGCTGGAACTTGACTCTGACCATGTTCATTTCTAAATGCGATAAAGACTTCCCGCAAAAACAGCATCCTCCTAGGACCAGCCTACAACTAAGGAGATTGGAGTGATTGACAGAGAAAGGAAGAAAAAAAGAAGAAGAAGAAGAAGAAGAAGGAAAATACCCAAATATGACACTAGGAAAAAAAAAAGTAGTCGTGAAAATACTGCCATTTAGGATACATCCAGTGTGCCCACATACTATGGTGATGGGCTTATTTGGAAAAGCTGGATTGATGGATGGATGGATGGATATTTTTAATTGCTGTACAGTGCTTTGTGACTCTAAAGCACCCCTGTATTGACATTCTACGCACTATTGTAATAACCTTTACACAAAATATGCCTTGTGAGGTATCCTCTGAAAACTAATAACTCACTGATCATTAATACTCTTGCATGATAAATGTATGCTATGTGTATTAAGAATTATGGATATATGCTAGAATTATGACCTGTGTTCTAAATGAGTCATGTCTAGTTCTGTCATGACTTAGAGAAGCAAATGTGTATTTGATTCTCTGACCAGCCAGATTTTAAACAAAGACAATGAAGATCCATTTTTACATAGTAGGTAAACAAGGCTATTAAGCTATCAAGCAGGGGAGGAGACTGCATGGTGTCTACACCCAGCAGGAGAGAGAAGCTTGGTCTGGGTTTTATTTTTCAAAGAATATATCACAAAATGTTTATTGGTTTATAAAGACAGTGGGGCTGAACCTCAAGTGATCGACTGATTATGCTCCTTTCTATTTAGGTATACAAACAAGATCAGGTCAAATGTAAAAGTATAAGTAGGCAGGCCAAAAAAGAAGAGCAACTAGCAAAAGACTCAAAAACTAACAGTATTTTTTTTAAAGTACATCGGAAGCAGGAAGCCTGCAAAACAATCAGTGGGGCCATGGGACAATTGAGGTGTTAAGAGAGCACTCAAGGAAGACAAGGTCATGAAGGAGAGGCTAAATGAGTTCTTTGCATCAGTCTTCACTGCAGAGGATGTAAAGGAGATTCCCACACCTGGACCATTCATTTTGGGTGACAAATCTCAGGAAGTGTCCCAGACTGAGATGTCATTAGAGGAGATTTTGGAACAAATTGATAAATTAAACAGTAATAAAGCAGCAGGACCAATGGTATTCACGCAAGAGTTCTGAAGGAACTCAAATATAAAACTGTAGAACTAAGTGTGGTATGTCACCTATCACTTAAATAAGCTTCTACATCAGATGACTAGAGGATTGCTTAATGTGGCACCAATTTTTTTTAGAAGGCTCCAGAGGTGATCCTGGCAATTAAAGGCCAGTGAGTCTAACTTCAGTAAACTATAGTAAAGAACACACATCAGACACAGATGAACATGATTTGTTGGGGAGGAATCAACATACTTTGCAAAGGGAAATCGTGCCTCACCAATCTATTAGAATTCTTTGAGGGTGTCAACAAGGGTGATCCAGTGCATATAGTGTACTTGGACCTTCAGAAAGTCTTTGACAAGGTCCCTCTCCAAGGGCTCAAACTAAGCAGTCATGAGATAAGAGGAAGTTCCTCTCATGGGTCGGTAACTAGTTAAGACAAGAAACAAAGGGTAGGAATAAATGATCAGTTTTCAGAATGGAGAGAGGTACATAGCGATGTCCCCTTGGGATCTGTACTGAGACCAATGCTGTTCAACATATTAATAAATGATCTGGAAAAGGGGGGTAAACAGGTGACAAAACTTGCAGATGATACAAAATTACTCAAGATAGTTAAGTCCAAAGCTGACTGCAAAGTTACAAAGGGATCTCACAAAACTGGGTGATTGGACAACAAAATGGCAGATGAAATTCAATGTTAATGCAAAGTAATGCACATTGGAAAACATAATTCCAACTATACATATAAAATAAGGGGGTCTAAATTAGCTTTTACCTCTCGAGAAAGAGATCTTGGAGTCACTGTGGATGAAAACATCCACTCAATGTGCAGTGGTAGTCAAAAAAAGCAAACAGAATGTTAGGAACCAATACGAAAGTGAGATATAATAGGCCAGGAAATATCATAATGCCACTATATAAATCCATTGTACACTTGCACTTTGAATACTGTATGCAGTTCTGGTCACCCCATCTCAGAAAAGATATATCAGAAATGGAAAAGGTACAGAGAAGGTCAACAAAAATTATTACAGGTATGGAACAGTTTCCATATGAGGAGAGATTAAAAAGACTGAGAATGTTCAGGTTGGAAAAGATATGACTCTGGGGGATATGAGAGAGCTCTATAAAATCATGAATTGTGTGGAGAGTGTGATAAAGGAAGTGTTATTTACTCTTTTACATAACACAAGAACTAGGGGTCACTCAATTAAATTAGTAGGCAGCAGGTTTGAAACAAACAAAAGGAAGTACTTCTTCACACAATGCACAGACAACCTGGGGAACTTGTTGCCAGGGAATGTTGTGAAGGTGAAAGGTATAAAATGCTTTAAAAAAGAATTAGGTAAGTTCATGAAGGATAGTTTCATCTATTGATATTAGCCAAGATGGCCAGGGCTCCGACCCCATGCTCTGGGTGTCCCTAAGACTCTGAGTGCCAGATGCTGGGACTGGACCACAGGGGATGAAACCACTTGATTATTGCCCTGTTCTTTTAATTTCCTTTGAAGCATCTAGAACCGGCCACTGTTGGAAGACAGGATACTGGGTTAGAAAGACTATTGGTCTATATGGCCATTCTTGTGTTCTAGTGTACTATTACTGTATTATAAAGTCTTTTATGAAAGTCCATGCCAGACTGGTGATTAATATTATTGGGAATTCAATATATTAACACTGCATAAGGAATTATGAATACTCATTAATATTATACTTTACAGTCTGTGACCCAAACAAAGGGAGAAACAGGAGGTAATGTCACAGCTATATCTACCCGTTTCGGAATAAATTAAGCAATATGTGAGCAAAAACAATGGAAGCCCCATTTACACAGAAATCAGCAAGGGGATGGGAAGCTCCCAGAAAGAGAAAAAAATAGCAGGAGGTCATTCTGCCTCTTGAAGCAAATTCACTGGACATGCGAAGTGTAAGCAAAGGCGGAAGCTATCTTTGGCATTCATCACTGGACAGCCACGAGGGAACAAAACTCTGGCAAGCTGAGAAAGATGGATCCTTCTTTCCTTCAGGAAAGATAGGGGTGTTTGAAGTCTTTGGGAACTGAACATAGGTGAGAACCCTGCTTAGGTGATGATCCTTCAGCTAGGAAGACAAGGGAAGATCCTGATTGATGGAAAGTCAGCCATGACTGGGAAGAAGGGAAGACTGTGGGGAGAAACCATCTTGGACAAAGCCTGTATCTCGCTAGATTAAGTTTTAGACTTACAGATGTGTGTTTTCATTCTTATTTGCTTGTAACCATTTATACTTCTGTTACTTTTATTTAGCATCAGTTAACAATATGATATGGGTTAATAAACTTGTTTAATTTTTTTACTATAAACCAACTCAGTGCTGTGTATAAATGGAAGGGTATATTTACCCTGGTTAAGTTACTAAGCCGTGATGTGCTTTTGTGCTTTTAGAGGAATAAACACACCTAACTGTCCAAGACAGGGCTGGACATTACAGAGCACACAGTTTTAGGAAAATTCAGGTCTGGGAGTGCATTTGGGTCACCCTGCAAGTAGTAACCAAGACTGGTGGAAGCCGGAGGCGGGGGAGGTCAGAGTTGCATGGCTGGCTACACAGCACTCAGCCACTCAGGGTGTGACCTGTATGCTTGTGGCTGATTGTGAACATCCCAGACTGGGAGCTACAGTAGTAAAGCATTGTGAAGTACTCGGGGTTACAGGGTAAGAGGTGACAACCCCTTACTGGTTTGAACTGCCCCCAAATACGTTTAATTGCTGTACAGCGCTTAAACATCAGAGTAATAAGGTACCTTAGAAAAAAAGGTAATATACCCAGAATGATGAAGATGATACAGATTATCACTACAGGGATGTACCTTTAGTTTTTAGTACATGGATTTAAGATTAAGCACTTTTTAGAGAACCAAATTTAATGTTAGGACTGTAAAATTTGATAAAGAAAGGTGAAATGTTTCATTTGTTCTGCTTACTAACCCCAAATCAATCCCAAGTTCACTGAAAGATTTACTAAAATCCATAAATTCCTCCAGCAAAAATGGAGCCAAGTTTGCTGGAATCTGGGCGAAGCCTCAGACAAACCTGGATCTAGTTTTACTCTAGTGCCTAAGGATGTATGTGGTGAACTCTGAGTTGCAACAGGTGCATTGTATAGCACAGTAAACAAAACAGCTCAGTCAGGATCCCATGAAGACGTTTTGGTCCCACTATTGTACAATGTTGGGTGAAGGGGCAAACGGTTTATTTCCTAGAAGATATCTTGGGGACAGAGAGAGTTTACATTTATAGTAGTTGGGAATTTTCTGATGAAAAACCTTTTGTTACTGTCAGAAAATGCTGATTCATCAAAACTGAAACTTCACGTGAAAGTTTTTGTCATTCTGACAAAATGGTTTAATAAAAAAAATTCTGAAAAAGTTTCAGAATCGTTGCAATGTTTTATTTCTAAACATAAAATGCCTCTTTACATGATTGAAACAATGTTTTGTTTTGAAATTTAAGCTAATTATATTGAAAACATAAAAATGGTTGACATGTAAACAAAATATTTTGAAATTATCAAAATGAAATATTTTAATGGACCTGAAATCATTGTTTTAGGTTCACAAAAATTTGAGATTTAGATTTTTTTGTCCCAATTCAGGATAGCAATTTTTTTCGCTATCTTGAAAATTTCTCACCAAGCTTTCCTGAAGTATTGAAGATAGAGGCAGCTGACATCAGGACTGCAGAGTTAGTGAGGGCAAAGAGCTCAAACAGTAACGGTAGGCTACTGTACCTCCAAAGACATCAAAAAGTAAGGGGATGTCATTACAGGAATGTTGAAACTGTATGTAAGTACGTATCTTATCACATTTCTACACAAACTAGGTGAAATCTGGCAAGTTTTGCTGAGCTTCAGTTTTAACTTTTTGTTCGGTTTCTTGGTTCAAATCTGAAACTAAATGCAGTTGAACGAGAAACAAGTTGAAAACCCCTCAAAACTAAACCCATCAACTTTCACAAAGCACTATTTAGACTCTATTTAAGAGTGTATTCACATTTAGGCTATCATCGCCATATTATACCCATCATAAACACTCTTAAGGGTGAAGTAACATGATTTTAAAAATAATAAAGTTTAAAATTTTAAATCACGAGCAGAAAATGTGCAGATTTAACACACACAAATAAGCACCTTCTAGAAGTAAGACCATTTTTATGCTGCTCTGAATACCACCTGCAGAAGAGCATTTTTTCTGCACTTAGATATTTGTACATCAACTTCTAAGGGAAACCCAGAACCCTGAACTCAGGCTGTATCAGGCAAAAAGCCTGACATCTAACAGATAACTTTCATTTGCTAACTAGGTTACAAGGTGGTGTATGAGTGAAGTGGCACAATTGAGCTGGGATGCTCAGATATAGTTACGATGGGTGCACTGGAAACGCCTAAGATAGAAAGGCAGAGTGAGTACAACAGAGAAATCCGTAGCAGCTGCAGCTCTTTGCAATAAGGAAGTGACAGAGTTAATGCATTGCCTTTAGTTTTTATTTTTCTAATCTACTGACTTGGACACCACAAAATTCAGAGTATAAAATATGGCTTTAGGTAAATATGATTCTATCATAAATATAATATGTGAGAAGAGAATTGTTAATATAACTTATTAAAATAATTCAAAGGATTTAATTTACAGCATAGTGAAATTCGGTATATTCTATTTAGTTGCTCTGAACTGCCTCTTCAGCCCCTTAGACTTCACAGCCTGCATCTGACAGACCTTCTCTTCATAAGAATTATGTAACAGAAATGAGTGAGCTCATTTTGCCCACTTCCAAACCCATTTAAAATATTGTGGGTTTGCAAGTTTGACTCAAATTCAAATCTTTTGGCGTTGTGTTTCCCTTAAGAAAGGCTACAACAAAGCAGCAGAGAGGGGAAAAGAGAATTCTAATAAAAAGACAAATACAGTATATATGTCATGTATAGAAATCCACTTGTCCCAAGAAAGAAAAATATTTTTAATCAAACTGCATTAGAAAAGAAAGCATACATGGTTTAAAATTACAAGGAGAAAGCATTGTTTGTTAACTCAAATTAGTTTTTCAAATAGAAGACAAAGGATGAAATTTTCCAAAGCACTTAAGTGATTTGGGAGCTTAAATGTCAATGAAAATCAATGGAATTATACTCCTAAATCTCTTTTGAAAATAGGATTTAGGCTTCTAATTCTGAGAGGCTAATGGCATCTCAAACTCCATTGAGCTTTAGCTACCCATTCCTGCTCTGTGAAGTAGGAAATTAAGTGCTTTGGGGGTTTATATACTCACTGTGTACCAAAAATTCTAATTTAAATCAGTGAGAAAAGTAGTATGCAATTTGTAAGATCATTTTGTTTTAAAAAAAAATCCTTTGATGAACATGATACAGAAGTGACTATACCGATTGCACTGATTTTCACGTCTGAACAATTCACATCTTGAGAAAATATTTCTCATCTGTATGGACTGCTGGTTTTAGGTTTTCTAAAGTTTTGATTTAATAAGCACGGTTGCTGAGTTCCATTATTTTAGAATAGTAATTCAAAAACAGCCCTCTTCTTGACTGAAATCTCTCATCTTGTTATACTGCATATATGAATACACACCAAACCCCTACATGTTTAAAGGTCAGTAGTGACATCACAAGTACAGACAAAAAAAGCAAAATAAAGCCATCAGTCTCTCCTCCTTGCTCCCTAATATGTGCTGACTATTTGGTGGTTATAAAAGCTCTCGTAACATTGTGCGATTCAATGAAGTAAAATCAGAAGCATATGGTAAATCTGAACTTTGTATGCCCCTCATTAAGGCTTTGATGTGGACGAATATTTAGTTGATTATGCATTGTTTTCCATGAGTATTATTTTCTTGACAACAAAACATTCCATAAGAAATATAAGTTGACACAAATTAAATACATCTATAGCCATTTAAAAATAACTCCATGTTGCTGATGGCATCATTGAATTATTTTATGTAAAAATAGATACTAATCACTTTACAGCACATAACCTTGGCCTTCCTTGTAAATAGTATACCTATTTATAATGTATTCAATCCTGCAATCCTTTCTAGATGAAACTCCAATTGACTTCAATGGATGTTTTGTTTAAGTTTGAAAATTGCTTAAAGGCCTTCATGGTTTGAATGACCAGAATAAAATAGATACTGCCAGATGTACCACCCTCAAAGAGGGATTTACAGGGATAACATCACAATATCAGGCTGTGCTACCTACTTAACGCTTCTGGAGAAGCAACACCATACGCTTCTCCACTTCTGGAAAAGCAGCAACACCATACCTTTTTGAGACGTAAGAAACATGAAAAGTCTACAGTAAAATCAGGAAACAGGGTGTACTACCATCTCCTTCATGATAAAGTCAGAGCCCATCCCTCCTGTCTGAAGACCCAGCCAGGACTGTCCACCCAGATAAACACTGCTAACTTCTAGAAATTCTGACAAAATAACACTATGTAGCTGAGAACCCAAGTTGTAGAAGAGCTAGTGAGACATAACCTCACTACCATCAGCATGAGAGCCCCACACTAACCCCATAGAGCACCTACATTCTCAAACAACCGATGACAGGAAAAGCATGAAGAATGGATACTCAAATGCTGATAGCAAAAAAATAAAATAAAATAAAATCACACACAAGCAGATTCTGGAAAACTCTGGCAGAAGAAATTCCACAAGTGTACACTCTAGCTATAGTGGAGGCTGTTGCTCTCTACACACAGAATACTCTTCCTATGCTGGTATACCAGGGGCCAAAGATCTTTACACATCTGGCCTCAGGCCATTACCCTAGCCTCATTAATATCCCTGTGTAAGACTGACTTCTACTGCAGCGTCTATAAGAAATGTGTCATGGGCACTTGTTTATTATTAGTTATAATTTAATGTTTTTTCTCCACCTTACTAGGCACAAACCTTTCCTGAGTAACTGCACAGTCTTTTGTCTGTAACCCTACTCATTCCTTCCCCCAAATCCTGCCTAATATTTTGTTCCCATCCCCCACCCCCACAATGTTTTGCTACACCTGAAATTACATGACAAGCTCTTTGGGAAAGGGATAAGGTCTTATTTGTAGTGTGAGGCACATGGAATATGTCTGGGTGCTGCAAAATTTAAAAAAAAACCCTAAAATAAATTAATAATGGTATCTGGTTTAAACACATACTCTCTCAATTTTTCACTTTAAAAATTCCATCTGATGAGCTGTCACTTCAAAATTCACCCTTGCTTGCTTTTCTGAATGCCGTGTCTGTAGAGTATCTGTTGCAGTGCCTATGAATTTCATATGCATTTACAGTTTATTTCATAGCTTATTTTTCATTTCATAGCACATCTTTTTATAGGCCTTGCCAACTGTAACAATTTGGCTTGCACAGCACAAGTCTGACACCTGATTACCACTATATCAACAGTAGTCCATAGGATACAGCATCAGCTGTTGCTCCTTTGTGCTTAACTGAAACTGCCATGTCTTTCCTGCCCTTCTCTTTGATTCAGAATCGACATCAGCTGAAAAGAAAGCAGGGCCCAGCATTTAGAGTTGTAACAGGAGAATAGCTAAGCAGCAGTGATTCCATCACTGAGTTCTGCTAAATGTTTCTTCTAGAGTCATCATTGAGAAATTCTTAACAGACTTGTTTACTTTTAACAAATACAATATTTCCAGGGTTACAACCTTTTTTGCATTTGCTACAGTAAAATGCAGATGTAAATCTGCTTCTATTGCATTGGCTATAGCAACAGGACCTCCTGCAATCAAACTTATTCTTTATGTGATTTATAGAGTTTGGTCGATAATATTTTGTCAAAACTTTTTTCAAACAGAAAATGACAATTTGTCAGAACCAAAGCTTTTTGTCAAAACACATCAGTTTTGAAGGAGGTTCTCAGATCCACAATAAAATTTCAGTCAAATTATTAGAGAGAGACCCCACCTCCCAAACAGCTAATAATCCACAGCAGGTGGGATGTGGAAGACCCAGGTCCAAGTCCTTACTTGACTTGCCTCAGCACAGGTGTGTGCCGTAATCACTAAGCTGCTGACTATTCTGGGGTAGGTTGGTCTCCCTCTGTCTCATTTTCTTTTCTCAACATTTTTTGGAAGACTGAGTTTTCAGTCCTGTGCGGACTGAAAACAAATGTAAAAACCTCAATTTTTTGTGTGGTTTCAGAGTAGCAGCCGTGTTAGTCTGTATTCGCAAAAAGAAACGGCGTACTTGTGGCACCTTAGAGACTAACAAATTTATTTGAGCATAAGCTTTCGTGAGCTACAGCTCACTTCACTGGATGCATTCAGTGGAAATTTTTTGTGTGAAATTGAATCCTTGTTTTCTGCCCAATCCCTAAAGTTTAGTCTCTGTAACAGGTCTGAAAATCATTCACTGTCAGTTCTGGTGACCTCCTTTTACTTTTGAATTCCTTTGCCTACAAGGAATAAGAAATTATTGTTTTGGCATTTTTCAACATAACACGTTCTACAATTTTTGTCAAACTGAGTCATGCAGTCTCTAAAATTAAAGTCAATGATAGTTCTGTTGATGCAACCATTCATTGCTATCACTGCACCTTATCAAAAACTTGAAATGACTTTGTCTCTAAAGAAATCATTGCATGTTTATGAAGTTTTCAGAGGCTGGACTCTTACCTTTGAGAGAGCAGATTTATCAAATAGAAGCTAAAAGTGTTCCTGGAAACCATCTGATTGAACTATACATCACTTAACATTAGGTTTAGGAGCTTCTTTCTTTGTATAATTGTTGTTCTTGGTACAGTTCTGGATATATTTCTAGAATCTGAATTCTAGAGTATGCTTTTCTTATTGGTAGTTCTCTTTTAATGATGAATTCTTTATCATTACATAAGAACTGTGCTATGAGAGCTCTTGGTGGTTATTTTCTTTTGGTCTTGGCACTAGGATCCTCTATCCCCTTTCTATTTCTTAATTTGTTCTATCATTTGGTTCAAATATTTTTAGGGCTAATGCCATCCTGTAATGCATAAATCGGGGAATCCCGAGTAGGAGTAGAGAGATTATTTTACCCCTCTGTTTGGTACTGGTGCAACTGCTGCTGGAATACTCTGTCCAGTTCCAGGGTCCATAATTAAAGAAGAATGTTGATATATCAGAGAAGGTTCAGAGAAGAGCCACAAGAATGATTATAATGATGGACTCAAGCAGCTCAATCTATTTAGCTTAACAAAGAGAAGTTTAAGAAGTGATTTAATCACCATATATAAGTACCTAGATGGAGAATAAATATTTAATAAAGAGCCCTTCAATCTAGCACACAAAGGTAGAACACAATCCAATGGCTCGAAGCTGAAGCTAGAGATATTTAGACTGGAAATAAGGCATAAATGTTTAAAAGAGAGTAATTAACCATTGCAACAATTTACCAAGGACCATGGTGGATTCTCCATCACTGACAACTTTTAAATCAAGATTAAATTTTCTCTAAAAGATCTGCTCTAGGAGTTATTTCGGCAAAGCTCTATGGCATGTGTTATAGAGGAGATCAGACTAGATGATCACAATGCTCCCTTTTGGCCTTGCATTCTATGAATCTAGTACATGTTGCAAAAAGATTAAGGTATTTTTTGATACTTCTTGTTTCTATTTTTCGAATAATGTTTATGCTAATACTCTTACTTTGGTTTTTTAAATCTTCATTCTAGGACATCAGGGTTTTTTTTACCCTCAGTTCCATTTAGTTTGCTGGTACCAGTATTATCTATGCTGAATATCATAGAATCATAGAATATCAGGGTTGGAAGGGACCCCTGAAGGTCATCTAGTCCAACCCCCTGCTCGAAGCAGGACCAATTCCCAGTTAAATCATCCCAGCCAGGGCTTTGTCAAGCCTGACCTTAAAAACCTCTAAAGAAGGAGATTCTACTACCTCCCTAGGTAACGCATTCCAGTGTTTCACCACCCTCTTAGTGAAAAAGTTTTTCCTAATATCCAAAATATGTTCTCCTGTATGTAGAAAGAAGATTTTGAAACAAGTCTCTGTTATTTTTTTTATTAAAGATAAACAAAAATGTGACTGATTTATTATCCTTAAATATATTTTGTTAAGATAGAGTTAAACTTGTAAATATATATCAATACATAAAAAATAATATAAGAAGGATGGAGCTTTAAGAAAGTTTGAAAGAGAGAAAAGTCAGAGTCAAGATTAACCTTAGCTCCTACTCTGTCTCCCTCCCACTTGTCCACTTATATCTACATATAACAACTTTAGAAACTTTATACACCACTGATAGCAAGAAGATTGTGGTACTTTGTTAGCTATAGTCAGTTTGGGTAGTACAATTAGAGGGAAAAAAGCATATGTTGGGTGTTTCCAGAGGGTGCAATTTTAAGAGTCATAGGGAGTATTGCTGATAAAAATACAGTGGGGAGGAGTTTAGCTGTTAAAATAGAGGGAGGATTAAGCAGATTGTGTTATTTTTCAGAGGTGGGTAGGGTGGAGTTTTTTGTGCTGTATTTGAAAAGATGATGTGATATTGTACGTTTCACCATGAATGGCCAGGTAAATGGCAGAGGGTCTGCAGCTTATAGATAAATGAAAGTTGGAACATTTCCTAAAAACATTCTGAGGCACTAGGTCTTACAGAGAATAAGCAAATAAAACAAAGTTTTTAGACCAATCCTTTTTCAAAGGATTTAAAAGAAAAACATAGAACTCTTTTGAAAAAGAAAATAAACCTCTTATTTTTCTAAGATTCTTATCTCTGCAATGCCTTGCCCAATTAATCTCAAACTTAAAAAAATATTTATATCATTTTACCTACAGAATATTCATGAGACATTTCAGATGGAAAGTATCTTTTCTGAAAAAGTGAGAGCAAGTGCGGTATAAAATCAAACTAGGAATAGAAAGCTTAACTATGGAATCAGTCCTAATATTTCCTCATATGGGTAACTATGTAGGGCTCAATCCTGAAAGTTGCTGATCATCCTCGATTCCCTTTGACTTCAGTGGGTGAGGGTGACCACTACCTTGCAACGTCAATCTCATACAGTGCCCATTGTTGTAGCATGTATTGTAGGCACCTTACCTTAGAATAAAGCACAGTTAAGATAGCCCAGGGGTTCTCATACTTAATTGAACTGCAACCCCTTTCTGACAACAAAGATTACTACATGACCCCAGGAGGGAGGACTGACGCCTGAGCCAACTCGAGCCCCGCCACCCTGGCCAATGGGGCCAAAGCCCAAGGCCCATTGCCCCAGGCAGGGAGGCAAAGCTCAAGGGCTTCAACCATAAGTGGGGATACCTGTAACCTGACCCACACCACCAAGAGCTGAAGCCCCCCTTACTTTCTCATTTTACCATATAATTATCAAATAAATTGCAACCTCCAGGTTGAGAAACACTGATATAGTATATAGAGCAGTATAAACAAGTCATTGTCTGTATGAAATTTTAGTTTGCACTGACTTCACTAGTGCTTTTCACTAGGTAAATATTTAGATGAGTTGACATACCCCTTGGAAAATCTCTGCGTACCCCCAGGGTACACGTACCCCTGGCTGAGAACCACTGCCCTAAATGCTGTCAAGCTCCGGTTCTGGCAAATATTCAAAAGTGAGGTCTAGAGGCCAATGCAGTTAGGTGTTGCCCTCAGCCCCCTCCCATCCACACATAAAACCCTCTCAATATGTTAAAACTCAAGTTCTCCTTACACTCAAGCTGGTAACTGGCCCACTTTGCAGTGTGGACCCAGGCTAACCCACTCATGTGCGGACAATCCTCCAGTGCCTTCCCACAATTCATTACAGCTGAATTCAATTCATTACAGCATTCATTAATGCCCCACACAAATTTACCATAGCACCAGCGCATGCTGGTAACTTGAGTAAGACTTTGCAGTGTGGCTGATCACAATTGGCCTAGGCTAACCCTGGCTTCTATCCAGGTGCCTGTCACTTGAGTTAATTCTGCAGTGAAAACACACCAAGTGAAGGCCTTTATATAGAGAACACGCTGCCATAATAATCCCCAGAGAGTTTTATCCCAGGAAGCAACAGATAAAATGACCCAGATGGTCTTAAGTGACACAATAAGACAGACATAGAGAGATGATATCTTTTACTGAACCAACTTCTGTTGGTGATAGGAGACAAGCTTTCGAGCCACATACAGCTCTTCTTCAGGTCTGGGAAAGGACCTGCAGAAGACCTGAAGAAGAAGCTCTGGGAGGTTTGAAAGCATGTCTCTATCACCAACAGAAGTTGGTCCACTGAAAGATATTACCTCACCCACTTTCTCTCTCTAATATCCTGGGAGTGACATGGCTACAACTACACTGCATACAACAATAGGACACAGAGTACTGGCAGTTCCTTAACTTGTCTTGGGTGGTTTTTGTTTCCTCCATCTATTTGATGACAAATATGCTGCACTGCTTTTCGTCCTTCTTTCACTTAATTTATTTAGCTGAGTTCTTCAAGCCTTTTATCAGCTACCACCTCACCCTCTCCCTTCCTCTCTTTCACATGTAGCAGAAGGAGAGACCCTCTTCATTCTTGTTGCTTCACAGAAACAAGACATCCAATTTTTGCTGATTTTATCTGCTGGTTTATTTTATTTATGTTGTGTTTTCCACTACTTTTTTCTCTTGATTGTATAAACCCGGGCTGTTGAAACTTACTGACCCTCCAAGCCATATGTGACTTGAGAGCCACAGTTTAGTCACCCCTGCTATAAACTATACCAGTACTTTGTCTGTGAAGTGTCGACCAGTTAGCCAGGTGCCATCCTGCCCCATCCCTAATTATGCTTATGCCAGAGGTCATGGCAGGAGGCTTATCACACATTTCTCTGACACAATAGAGAAAGATTCTGGTAAAACCTTCATTTATACCCAGTGAATTTCCTGTTGAACTCACTAGTAGTTTCGCTTTGGATTTTTAAAAGGGAACCAGAGATAATTTTGTTGACTACAAAGCTAATTTCTCCTCAGCAGCCAGGATTTTAGTTTATGTATGCTCTAGTGACAATGGATTTTTGCAGAATGTGGTATTTCACCCCTATGATTCAGCAGGTAGGCTCATTTTCATTCTAATCATACAGTATCAGTCTCTATTCAATTTTTATGCTGAATCTTATCCATTCAAGCTCTTGTCCTTATCTGACCTTGATGAACTGATTGCATTTGTGAAGCTTACAATTTGCTCCTTAGACTATTTTTCAGATGAGTTACTGGTTAAGCAGCTGGATGTACCTGGTTAATCTTCCCTTGCCTTTGGGCAAGAAATCATTTTTGCTGAAAACTGCTCTGTTGAAACTTATAAAACATTCTGTTTTACTGAGGGGAGGGGGAATCTTTCTTTGTCATACTCTTCATTTTTATTTTCTGGCATTGTTATTTCTTCTGAAGAATTAAGAGCGCATTGTTCCCTTCAGAATAGCAGCTTATCAGGATACATGTGTTATATCCTTTACACAATCTTTTTTGTTCCCAAGTGAAGGAAGGGTTGCGGTTATAGGAGGATACTTACCTCCTGAATGCCCCCTCGCGGCCAGAGGTCACTCTGTGGTACCCTAACTCTGTTTCTCCCCCACTTCAGGGCCACTTGACTACTTTGTTGAGGCTTCTGGGTTCACACTCCCCCTGCCATGTGGGCAGAGGCAACACATAACTGTTGATAGTGGGGGGGGGGAGGGAGGCACAATTTAAAGGTTTGGGTGGGGTGGGGTGCATGATTGCCCTGCACATCTCCTCTTGGTGCAGGAACCTTCCAACCCCACCTCCCTGGGCCAGGGCAGCCAACCCCCTGGCTCCTGGGGGTCTGGGGCCGCAGGAGTGAGGAGCACATGCTGCCAGGCCAGCCCCAGCCCAGGACAGGGAACTCACAGCAACAAAGTTTCACCCCAGAGCTCCCATGCCCTCGTGGACACCTCGGCACGGGGAGGGTCATGGGTAATGTCCTTAACCTGGTCCAGGCCTCTTCCCCAGTGATACCTCGCTCTGCTCTTTGGGGAGACTCAGGACTGGAAGGGCTGTTGGTGTCACTCTGCAAGGAGTAACCAGGCTGATAGACATCAGGGTGAGGTCACCATGCTGTGAGCAGGCTGCTGGTGTCCGGGTTCTGAGCCAAAGATGCACAGCCCAGAAGCATCCAGCGTTACAGGGCAGACACAACACCTTACTTGTCTGGGTGAAACCGCAAAGTGTTACACGCATTGTGAAGCCTATACCCTCCTCTCTTAGCCACCTGATGGTGACATCTCTTATAATTTGGCAGCATTTGTTTCGTTTGCCGTGCCAATGAAGTGTTGTCAAATGGAAAGCGAATTCAATTCTTTTATGTCTTTCTTCAGTCACAGTTACTAAGGACCAGAGATACGTTTTTGCCTCAGAAAAGCCCAGAATTGCAGGTTAAGAGTTATGGACATCTTTGAACATCATCCAGGACATGAACATTTCTCACTATAGTGCTACAATGCTAGGCCCGTAGATTACTAGCTGGACTAGACAAAGGGAGTTTGTCACTCTGGATTAACTGTGTGTGCAAAAAGTGCATGAAATAAATTTGAAGGAACATCTTAGAGCAATGCATTTTAGAGCAAAGGAAAAAGCCTGCATCACCACCAACCAACAAGACCTCACATCCCCCCAGCCAAAAACAAGTTTAACAAGCAGTTTAACTGTTAACGACTGTTTAACAAGCAGTTCTTTCAGCAACCCTCCTCTCCAGGAATAATATGAAAATAGGATTTCAAACAACAGAGCAGATGAGGTTCTTCTCATCTGGCATCCCATCCTCAACAGGAAACAATACCTTCATAAGGTACTTACTGTTGCTAATTTGAACATATATGAAAGTTTGTGGCACAGAGGATATGTTTGCTTCTTGACAAATGCACAGAATGGTTAATGCCCTGAAGGAGGTTAGCATAAACCTATAACAGCAACTTTGAAAATGTTATCAAGTCACAAAATTATCCATATATTTTAAAACTCAGCCACACTACTTTTAGAAAGGACTTACTACAGCAGTGAATTCCACATGTTGTTTACAACCTTTAATACCCATGAAAAGTAACTTCAGTGTCATATCACACAAACATCCTCTAGAAATTGAACATGAATGTACCCTAGAATATTCTAACTCTTCTATCCACGCATATTCTATTATGTATAGTCAGTTTAACATGACATTTTTGACGTTATTTATTTTTTCATGTTAGCATTTTACATGGTTTCTTCAAATTATTAATATCCATATAAAACCTTGACAAGAAGGCTAATTTACCAAATAATACTCATTTAAAAGCCTTAAATCCATTTTCCCTCCAAAATGACATTTTACCCCTTCTCCAAACTGGTTTAGGAAAGTAAAAATGTTAAAACAAGCAACATTTTTATCTGTTCAGTTAGATCCTCTCTATTTCATTTATATACTTGATTAATTAACATTATTTAAGTGCCATTTTCATTATTTATTATAATGCTGCTGGATGAAGAAAACCATCTAAGAGTTTTTACAATTATTATTTCCATAGTGTGGAAATGTGCCATTCATCTTCTCCAAAATGAGAAGGGGAAAACTGGAGATCAAGAATATTTCTCAGTGGGAGAGACAGCAGCCAGACAGAAAGTGGCTACATTAGGGCTGCAGCTGTATATCTCTGCCTGATTGAATGGGCCAACTTCAGAAATGCACGCTCGAAAAATGTTGCTATAAGAAGGCTACACGGAAGGGAGTAAGCAGACACCATATAGTCACCAAAGAAGTTTCTCCCAAAAAAGGAGCTCCTTCAATGCCAGGTGTATCACTGTAATATGTTTAGTATTGCTTAAGAAAAATTACTCTGTATCCTAATAATTCCAATTAAAAAAAAATCCCAATTGAAAAATGACCTATTTAGCACATAAGCCTCCCATTCAAAGAACACCCACTGCTATCAGTCAGTCTGTGGGGAACTGGGAAATATCTGTATGATTTTTTTATAAATATCATATGACCCTCAGTGTACCTGTGTGATATCACCCTATCTGAATGAATAGTTAAATCAAAAGAAACCAGACAGGAAAGGTAAAGTAATGGCCTAGATTAGGTGCAGTGCTTCACAGCAGCACCCCCTGAAATTTTGTTCCTTGGTATGCACCATCAATCCATGTGGAACCATCTCCACTCCAGCTGCTGGCCCCAACCACATTGCCCACCAAGTCTGTGCCATGCCCAGCCCCTACCTTCTAGCTTGGTCCACCCAGATGCAGTGCCATTCCCCATCCCTGAGAGGGGACATGGGCTGCTGGACGCAGCGTGAAGCCAGACAGGCACCCAGGGGTAGCCCTGGTGCAGGAGCTGGCCCAACTGCCCATTTAGGTTTGTCCCCACGGTCCCTCAATCATGACAAAGTGCAGAGGTGGCAGGACTAAAACTGTGTGAGTGGCATTGCGACCTGGTGCGCAGGAGTCACAGCACCATTCAGGTTTGGCCCCACAGCCCCTCCACTGTGATGCAAAGCCAAACCTGAGCAGCGCTGAGACCCCCCTGAGCCAGATCACAATTCCATTCACACAGTTTTGGCCCTGCCACCCGCTGTCATGATAGAGGAGCTGTAGGGCCAAGCCTGAGTCGGCAGTGGGGTACCCAGTGCTGCTCCTCCTCACCTCAGTCAATAGTGCTCACCCTAGCACACGGCTGCAGGCACACTGTGCCCTCAGGCACAATAGCCAGGTTTATAGCTGTAAAGACAGACTCCTTGGCCCCAATTCTAGTGACAAGGCTATATGACAAAGCTGAGAATCTGGAGGTCAAAAGACACTGACCTGTAAAAAGGATCTGCTCTGTGGGGTAGGGGTGAGGGGGAGTTGTCAGCGCTGCAGGCTGACGCGAGCTGATGGAGAGCCAGGGGCTGCAGCAAGCTGTCTATAACTTGATGCCCAGAGAAGGCAGGGGACTCCTGAAGGGGAATATCAGGTGTGGATAAGACAATATATGTGCAGCTTTCTTCGTTGTTTTTAATTCACTTCTCTAGCACTGTGTAGATTTGGCAGCATAAGTCATACTTTGTTTTGGAGAAGCTGTTTCTGTGTCACTGTCCATTACCACTGTCCACAGGCCACCTGAGGAGAACTCTTGCATGAGCCAAGCCCCCTGAGCCGACTAAGTAACACAGTTAGCAACAGTGCTGGAGTTCCTACAAAGCAGTGTCGGCAGGCAGGGCAGTGGAAGGCTCTGGAGGTCAGCGGGAGGCAAAGGGCCCGCAGGTAGTGGGGAGAGCTGGGAGGAAGATGGGACAGTGGGGGAATCTGGGAAAGGACCAGGGGCTTATGGGGTGACTCCTCACAGAGCCTGTCCCATCACCAGCTCCCACCTACCTGTGACTAGTTCCGGCTCCCTGCGAAGGATTCTGCTGTGGCCTTGCTACCCAGCTCCCAACATTGCCCGGCTCTGGGTCTGCCTCTTCCCTGGGTTCCCAGCAGCTTTGGGCCCAGCACCCCCTGACCAGGTCTGGGCTTTGGTGTGGTTATAGAGTTCTTGGTTCTCCACAGTTATCAGAAGACCAGGATGTGTTGCAGCAGCAAGGAGCATAATAAAATCGGGGAAACTTTCTGGTTAGGGAGTTGTCTAGATGCTGCTTAAAGCATGGGCTCTTTGTGTCTATGTTCTCACACTACATAGTGTCAGAAGTGAGTGAATTCCTCTCTCTAAAGAAGACGTTAAGGAAAGAAAAGAGATCCCCAGACTGCTGAAGTGGTGAGTGAGTGGAAAATGTAGAAAATCAGGGAGGAGACCTATGAAAGCTGCAGCCCGAAGGAGTCAGAGCCCTGTCTCAGCACCACAGTGGTGCCCATAGCACAAATGGCTTTGCTAGAGAAGTTTGATTTTGGCAACTCATGTAGCTGGCCCTGCTGGATTTTTAGATTTGAGTGGTTCTAGAAGGCTCCTGGTTTAAACAGAGAAAGTACAAAAATACCTCATGAATGCCCCGCTATTTGCCATGGGTAGTGCTGCTGATGATATCTTATGTGCCCTACCCCTCACTCATGAGGAAAAGAAAGAATACTCCAAAGAGACAGAATTTTTCCATGAGTTCCATTTCATACAAAGACAGAATATCGTACACCT
Organism: Lepidochelys kempii; assembly: GCF_965140285.1. Classification (NCBI taxonomy): domain Eukaryota; kingdom Metazoa; phylum Chordata; order Testudines; family Cheloniidae; genus Lepidochelys; species Lepidochelys kempii. The sequence continues at coordinate 96,289,196 of NC_136380.1, read as the reverse complement.
CTACCCCGATATAACACGATCTGATACAACACGAATTCGGATATAATACGGTAAAGCAAAAACAGTTTTCTGTCTCGTCTACAACATACAGTACTTTTATTCTGTTTAATCCCAGTTTATACATTTAATGATTACCGCGTACATATTCAGTATGTATGTTTTTACAATCCTGCCTTCAACTGAAAGTTGAAACACAAGGCCGAGCGCATTTACAAGCATTTTTAAATCACTCCGATCTTCATTGCATAAAAAAATAGTCTTGTCTGCAAGTCTTAATTAAAGTTATAACATTGACCGTTTAAATCCGTTGATAGTTTAAAACCATTGAAAGTTTACATTTGTTTTGCGGACAACAAAACCATGTGCGAAGTGGTAGCTAATTTTCAACGGCCGTTATAATAAAACAGCCTTTGTATTTATAACCATGACTAATTTATCAAAAAGGAGAGTTCAGTCTAACTTCATCATTGACTAACCTGCTGCCGCCTTGCCAGTTTAAAGTTGTTACAAAACCATCCGTGGTTGGCACCTCGGCTCTTAAAATGTGGCTTGTATCAAATAACATTCATACAGTACATTGTCCGTACAAATGTGCATGTATCAAAGTGGTGGAATGAATGAGAAGGCGGGGTAAACGTATGTTGCCTGCCCATGGTCCCCTTAGGTGTTCTCCTCTCTCCCGCCTATTTTAATCTCGCTACTAAATTGTGTGCAGTATAGACTAAGCTTAAATTGTCTCACTTGTAGTTTGGAAACATTGTAACTCTCCGCTGACATTTTCTAAACAATTAAAAAAATTGTTAACATTAATATTAAAATACCATTGACGTGATGGCAAGTAGTTCACAGCCGTGGAAACGAAAGGCATGGAAAGTCAAATTAAAACTGGAAGCTTTGGACATACTGAAATCAGAAATGAGCCAAGCGAAGGTCTCAAAAGAACTAGGAGTGGGGGAATCAACATTAAGAGGGTGGATCAAAGATGAGGAAAAATTACGATCAATGCTAGTTGAACTGGATGAAACTGAAGGCCTGGAAAGGAAGCACATAAAGACTGCTCTGTCTAGTTGGTTATCCTGGGCAGTTTTTATGTGCTTCCTTTCCAGGCCTTCAGTTTCATCCAGTTCAACTAGCATTGATCGTAATTTTTCCTCATCTTTGATCCACCCTCTTAATGTTGATTCCCCCACTCCTAGTTCTTTTGAGACCTTCGCTTGGCTCATTTACCCCAAAACACTCCGACGACATGCTAATTTCTGGTGACATTATAAGGAAACAAGCGGAGAAATTAAAGAAGGATCTCGATTTTAGACGCTTGGGAGAGGACGCTTCTGCACATCAAGGTAACGAATTTAAAGCTAGCAGTGGACGGCTTAATCGTTTTAAAAAATGTCATGGCATTCAGCAAGTCACAATTTCAGGAGAGACGCACTCCGCAGATATAAAAGTTTGCGACGAATACCCGCTAAAGTTACAAGAGATCATCATCGAGGGTGACGATGCTCCAGAGCAAATCTATAATACTGATGAAACCTGCTTATGTTACCGTATGCTGCCGGATAGAACATTTGCTTCTAGGACCGAAGAACAAAAGGCCGAAGGTTTGAAGGTGATAAAAGAGAGAGTGACAATACTTTTCTGCGTGAATAAAACTGGTTCACATAAACTTAAACCTCTGTGCATAGGCAAATCCAGGTCACCTAGGTCTTTCCACCATAAGAATGTGGATTCACTTTCATTCATTTATCGCCATTCAAAAAATGCCTGGATGACATCGGATATTTTCGAGGAATGGTTTAATAAATATTTTGTACCAGCTGTCCAAAGCCACCTATGCAGACAAAACCTGGAGCTAAAGGCATTGCTCCCACTTGTCAATTGTCCTGCCCACCCCCAAGTTGAGACCTTAACCAGCAAAGATGGGAAGATAAAGGTGAGCTACCTTCCTAAGAAAACATCATCCAAAATACAGCCCCGCAATTAAGGGATTATAGCCACATTTAAAATGAATTATCATAAAGCCTTAGTAAAAATAATTGTTGAAGACAACAGTAGCACAATGGATGTAATCAAGAAATTGAATTTGCTGGATGTATTTAACTTAGGAGAGACAGCTTGGCTAGGAATCACTCCTTCAATGATAGAGAAATGTTGGCATCGAGGTCTCAAAAGTGCTTTTGTCACTGAAACCGACGACAACCAAGATGAGGAAGAAGACAAAGGTGAGAACTTTGAAGGTTTTACGAAGAAGAGGCCATGGAGGTAGTACAAGTCTACAGGAAACTTATGGCTCAAAGTGAGATAGCTGACGTTCAAGAGTGGATGGAGGTGAATGCTATGTGTTCAACCTATGAATGACTTACAAACGTAGATATAATTCATAATGTTGCCCCTCAACCACCTGGTGCCTCAGAAAATGTGTCTAACCCTGAGGATAGTGACGAAGAACCCTCGGAGCCATCGCCCAAAGCTGCTGATGCGGTTGTAGGGTTAGAGATTGGTCTTAAGTGGCTAGAAAGCCAGGATGTGGATAGACTGCAAATACTGCAGTTAAAATCCATAACTGACCTGGCGAAGAAGAAGGCTCGCAGTAGCATGAAGCAACAGAGTATAACAAGTTTTTTTTAAAATTAAAAAAATGTTAAGGGATGCATCTTAAATAAGAAAGCATCTTGTACACCAAAAGAAGGTATTTACCATTTTATCAATGTCTCTAAAACTTGATTACTTTACCTTTTGTAGCTTCATTTTAACCTTTTCTAAAAGTAAAAACTCCCATCTCCAAAATGTTTTCAAACTATTTAATAGTAAACAGTTCATATTACTTAACAATCTAAGTACAACATAGTAGGCTAAGTGACAAAGTAGCCCACCTTCCTTATTTGCTAAAATACCAAAATCCTTTTTTACAACAATTTGTAAGGATGTGTAATTAAAGGCATTTTCTGATATTTTATGTGAATTTTGCATTTTCCTAAGCATTACACACAGACCAAACAATTGATGTATGATGAAACCTAGCCCACATGGTTGCATTTAGCAGTGTTTAGTACCTGTGTTGTTAATACACTGTATCTTTTAAGTAAGCTTATAAAATAATTGTTGTAATTAAAGAAAGGAGATACAATTTAACCATTGTAGAACAGATTTATTTACTGCATACACCGCGTTCGTTCTAACAAAAATGATTTGCTGACTATTAATAATGGAAATGCTCGAGGCCAAAGCAAGTTCCATATAACGCGGTTTCACCTATAACACGGTTAGATTTTTTGGCTCCCTAGGACCGCGTTATATCGGGGTAGAGGTGTATATGAAAAGGCCAACTTTAATAGGAGGCACCAGGAATAAAGGGAAACAGCTGAGACTTTTATTACTGCAGTTCATAGTCTTGCTGAACATTGCAAACATTGAATATTAAAAGAAAACCTAATAAGAGATAGGACAGCCATTGGTAGACACCAGTTTATCAGGAAAGCTTCAGACAGATCCAGATCTCCCACTAGCAAAAGTTATAACAGAGGTGAGAATCCAAGAAACCATAAAAAGTTGGCATTGTGACTTACATGCTAGCAGCATAGGGGAGACTGCATCAGACAATATTGATCAGTAAAGAGAAGAGACAAAAATGGGAAAGGAGCAGTCAGAACAAATCTACAACACAAGAACAGTGCACAGTTAGAAAATGTAACCTTAACAAGAGAGAAGCTTGGAAAAGATGTGGCAAGACACCAAGCCACAGCTGGCAACAAAGAGGCAAAAGGTAGGAAACGCCAAAAAATGGGACACTTTGCAGTAACATGCAGGTCAGCAAGAGCAGTGGAAACAACCAAGGAGACAGTGTTATCATCCAATGACCATGAATCAGTACTTGTAGGGACTATATCTTTAGTAGAACAGACCTCATTTTAAGCATAAATATAAACTGTCAAAACCTTAAATTTAAAATTGATATTGGGGGCAGCAATCACTGGAATTCAAATAAATCAATATTATAAATTGATCCCAGGATGGAGATCTGCAAAGACCAAATAAGAATCTGCAAGTGGCTAATAACACGACACTGGATGTTTGTGGCCCATTCCTTGGGAAACTGCAGAAAGGACAGAAAGTTCTTCAAGAAATAATAGATGTAATGCCAGAATTGACAACTCCCCTACTAGGGTTGCCAGCAAGGACTACACCCTGGTAGAGAAACTGGAATGCATTAATGGAAAAAAGCAAACTATACAAGAGCAATATCCACATGTCTTCACAGGGCTAGGAAAGTGATCACAGGAGTACAGAATAAAAACTGGTACCATCAGCAACTCCCTTTGTTCTCACAGTCCCATGCTGCATTCCCTATACCCCTGCTAGGGATAATCAAAGAATAATGGAAGGGAATGGAAGATATGAGGGTTATTTCCTAAATAGAGGAACCCACCGACTGATGTGCAGGGATGATTGCAGTACCAAAGCCCAGTGGCAAGTTGATGGCATCCAGATACTTCCGCCCCCACCCCTCGTGAACTTCCAAAAAAGTCAATGAAAATGACTGTCAATCATTTTCTTATTAGAGTTCAAGAAAGCTATAAAGGAATGAATATGCTAATAACACAGAGCATTCCTAATCAATGAACTTGAATGCTGCTTGATGAGTATTCATTTTCTGATCATGCACAAGTACTTGCACAGGTTCCCACAAGCATGTGTGTGATCTTACTGCAAGAATGTCTTTCATGAACTGATGACTAAGGTGGAGAAACAGCCAGGCAATGCTAAACATGGGGAAATGTTGATTAGTTTTGTAAGTTTTAGTTTAAATCCCAAAACACAAAACAAACACATTCAAACATTCCTTCTTAGCTACATCTACACTTTTCAGTTGTTACCTTTCCTAGAAAAATTTCAGAGGTTAGCAGGCCCTTCCATAGGTCTCTTTGTCAGTCTTGCTCTGCTGCTAAGCAATTTTACAACTAGGTACAGTGAAGAAATGAAATGGAGAGGCATGGAGGTCCAAGTTTATATGAAAACAAGATGGAAAATGAAGCACTAGACCAGCCAAAATAGATAACAAGGAGGCCTGCTGAATGTTTGATGTTCTGCATGCCAAAAGAAATGGAAGCCTTAATTATGATTCATTAAGTCATTAATATTTTTTTTTGCAATGAGAGTTAATGGAATAATGATTTTTAATCAAGCTGGGATGATTCCTGAAGCACCTAAACAAAAACAGTTAGTGCTCAAGAGGCATAATGCAAAAAGAGAGCTTCAAAAATGGTGAGCGTTGCTGAAATGAAGGGCTGGATGTTCAAAAAGTGCATATCGGGGTTGCAGTTTGGAGCAGAATAGCAGGATGCACAAAAATGTCCACTCAAAGAACCAGAATTACTTGCAGAAAAATAATTGAAAATGCCCACTGCAACTAAAAATAAGGGGCCTGATTCTCCTCTCACTAACCTGATTTTTTATACCAGTCTAATCCAAAATTCAAAATATGATCTTTTCTCCATATACCTATTAGGAGAATAAAAAACATTTTCATTCTTGTTTCTCTTTCTCTCTCTCTCTCTTTTCGTCTGTAACATGTGGAGCTTCAAGAACGGTGGTGACTGTATGTGGTTACTGTACCTTTAAGGGCTATAATAAACTGTGATGGAATCTGAAAACTTGTCAGAGCGTATAGGCTGCAGCCTGAGCTTTCCTTGAGACTGAATGAGAACTGGAGTGGACCAGTTGCAACTTATAACAAAGGCTGTGCTAGTCTGATGCATTTCAGTTTTCATTTTGTTTTCTTGTTATTCAATAAAAGTCAGTGTAGGTAATTAAAAAGGCCTGGCTGGCTTATTTGGATGTAGACACAACATTTTCCAAAGCAAGATATGATTAAAACATATGAGATAGCTGGGAAGATTTGTATAGGAAGATTCAACAGCCCACTCATATTTAGAATGTGAAATATAAATCTAATCTGGGGCTCTTTCCTCTAAATTTTCTTTAAGTCTTAATATGCATGTGCCATAATGGAGCTTGTACTATAGAATTTACATTGTTTTATTCATTTTCTCTCTCTCTTTGGTTTTGCTTTATGTATTTTAACAGTTTGTTTGGTGGATGACTCTTTGGCATTGTAATAATTGAGTATTGTTCTGGAAGTTGTTCTTTTTTGGGGGAAGGGGCATATCTGTTTCCCTTGGTGTCCAGATTTTTTTTTTTAACTCCTTGGTTCAACATATATACTCATTATTTTTAAGCTATTCTGGATTTCAGGAAACTGTGCTCTTCTCTTCCTGGACTCCATCAGAGACTCAGAACTGTAATTATCAGAGAGGTATGTGTGTACTTTCATTTACCTGACCACTAAGTGGAGACACTGCACATCACGTGTTTCCAAGAAAATCAGTAAAATTAAGGCTGGAAATTAAGACAAAGGACAACAAAACAAGGCCCATTGGAATCAAAGGTCAGCCAGAGACAATTAAGAGCTAGGAGTAAGTGGATTCAACCATTCAGGAAAGTCAGAACTGCACTTCACAAGAAACATTTCAAATTTACTGTTCATTCTCCGAGAATCTGCTCTGGAAAATGATCCTCTCTCCCTAATTCCCAAAGAAAATAATCCTAAACCAAAGCACTAACCATGCAGATTACAGTTTACACTGACTAATAGCAAATTTCAAATTGGGAAATATTGGAAGGAAGCACTTTTCTTTTGTGCCAAGTGATTGTCTCTGCAGCTAACTGGGACAGCAATGTTCCCAGTTCGGATGATGGACAGTGACTAGGCTACAGCGACAGAACTCTGAGATATTCTAGGTGCAGCACACAATCAGAACTTCCTAGACCACAGGTTGAAGTTACTGAACAACCACATCCATGATTTTAAACATGTACAACTACTCAGGGCCCCGACAAATATTGCTTAGCACACATACTTTAAGGCTCGGGCCACTCTCACACTAATGGGCGGTGTTTGTATCACAATCCCCTACCTCACCCTTTCAGGGATCTTAGGGTGGGAGGACTTTAAATTGCAGTCACAGTTCCATAGAAATCCCATACACGGAGGGTGCCAAACATATGGGCTATTATCTCTTCTTTGTTTCTTTTCAACGATGCTGAGCATCCACAGCTACTACCGTTTCAGTGGGAGCTGCAGGTGCTCAGTAGTTCTGAAAAGCCGGTGGTAGTGAAGTTAAGATTTAAAAGTGATGGTACATAAAATTTATGACTGCATCAAAACACTTTTTTGTTTGTTTGATTTTGTTTACAGAAGGAATAAATGAAGAGCCTGAAAATAATCACAGACTACCCATATGTCAGCAATCCAATTTACAAGAGCTCCCCTAAATTAAACCTCAATTAGGTCAAATCCTCCTCCCCCATGACTGAAATAATGATATTTGTGAACTTCTAATATTATAATGTAACTCACATAAAACAAACTGTACCATATATATACAGAGAGAGAGAGAGAGAGAGAGAGAGAGAGAGAGAGGACAGCTGTAAAATATTGCCCAACTGATTGAAAAGTTACCAAGAATGTGATTCTAATGTCACATACTGAGGATATTATTACCCAATACTGCTATCCCAACTGCAATGTTCTATACAGCTATTACTTTGAAAATTATAGCCACCATTTTCTTTTTTTTTTTTTTTTTACATTTTCACCAAACAGGTAAAAAATACTTCTCTGTCCACATTGGCCATCCTGTTTGAAAGCAGAGTGCATTGGAATACATGAAGGATCTAGCACCTGTTTTCAAGTACCTTTGCTTTACTTTCCAGGCAACAGTGCCAATTTATTTTGGGTCACATGATTATTCTTCAACCAATCAGATCAAGAAACATAGCCAAGTGGAATAAATAATTTGTAATTGAGTAAAACTGCCATGCCAGTAGCATACTGTTACCCCATGGACCACTTGGTAACATGGGCACAAGCAAAGAATGTGTTTTTATACAGCTAAATGTGTTGTATACATGAATACAGAACGTAATTACACATAGGGGACTCCCTCCTGGGAAGCAGAAATTCTGGAAAAGATTTGGAGGTCATGGTAAAATACCAGCTGCACATTAGGTCCCCCATGCAAGTCTATGGCCAAAAGGGCTGATGCAATCCTTGAATGCATAAATAGGAGAATCTCAAGTAGGAGTAGACAAGTTATTTTACCTCTGTATTTGGCACTGGTGCAAATGGTTCTGGAATACTGTGTCCAGTTCGGGTACCCACAGCTCAAAAAGGATGTTGATAAATTGGAGAGGGTTCAGAGAAGAGCCATGGGAATGATGGAAGAATTAGAAAATATACATTACAGTGAAAGACTAAAGGAGATCAGTCTATTTAGCTTAAAGAAAATATTAAGGGGTGATTTGATTACAGCCTAAGTTCCTGCATTGGGAACAAATATTTGATAACTGACTCTTCAATCGAGCAGACAAAGGAATACAACGGTTCTCAACCAGGGGACTGAGGCCCACTGGGGGACCACAAGCCGTTTCAAAAGGTCCACCAAGCAGGGCCACTCGAAGCCCTGAGCCCAGGTGCCTCACGGGGCTCCTGAGCCCCAGCCCCAAGGGGGCAGCAGCAGATCCAGGCACTGGAGCTATTCTCCTCTGCCCCACTGCTGCAGCCAGGAGACTAAGGGTTGGGAGGGAGGAAAGACAGATGGTTCTCCCTTCCAGGACCCAGAGGGATTTGGCAGAGTAAGGCATGACATTTATTGGATACTTACTAGCCAGCAATTAATAGGATAAATGGACCCTTGAAACGGGTCCACGGATAACACTGGTAAGAATCCCTGCATCTCCACCTCCCATTCCCTATGATCCATATCAGGTTTTGGCTAATAGGTTTAGTTCTCTGCTCATTAGGCATTTGGTAAAATTTTCAAGCCCTAGGTAGGTGTGAGTGAGCAGGTGGATTGAAATGATTGATTAGACAAATTAGAAGTACAGTTTTGTATTCATGGAGCGAAGGAGAGATTTTGGACGGAGAAGTGGAACACTGAAGTAGAAACAGAAAATACAGGGGAGGAGATACATTATAGAGCACATTATAAGGAAAGAGAAATATCATATGTGGGGGAGAGTAAGGAGAAAAAAGTAACCAAGGGAGGACAACACAGGGAAAAAATACAGAATCCAGGAAGAGAAAGAAGATGTAACAAAATCAAGTTAGATATCATTGAATAGAAAGTTGATTGACAATAAATATCAGTTAGCTAGGGTACACGCAAAAAGAAAAGGAGTACTTGTGGCACCTTAGAGACTAACCAATTTATTTGAGCATAAGCTTTCGTGAGCTACAGCTCACTTCATCGGATAGGGTACACGGTATGCAGTGGACATCTGCTTTAATCTTTTAAACGGCCATGAGTGTTTTTGGGGTGGTACAATGTGTGGGTAACAGCTCAGCTAGTTTTTACTATAGCTAGATAGCTTTGAATTGGTTATTGGCTATATTTCAACCCCCGACAGTGGATATTCTTATCCACTGCAGAGAGCTTTCTTCAGTCAAAAGGACAATCATTTCCTTTTAAAACTAAAAGCGCTCTCCCCATAACTCAAAAATGACAAATTCTCCCGCATATTCTTATTCTCTAACACAGGGGTTCCCTGTTTACTTATTGTCTTTATCTACAAATTAATGCCCATAAATTATAGAAGCCCCCGATGACAGCAGCTGGCGAAGAAGTCCCTTCAACCTTCACATGCACAGTATTATTATTACTACTATTATTTATAGTTTGTATTGCAGTGCTGCTTATGCATGTCATATATGCCGAATCACAGAAACCTTATGTGTGGGTGCTCAGAAAGATAAATATTATAGTAACAGATTCCTATACGTAAACTCAATGACATAACTCACTGACAGCAGCTGTGGAAGCCTCCCTACTAGCTTTTTGTGAAATTTTCTTCCTATGTCCATTCATTGGATTTGTTGGTCTATAGCTTACACTGAAAGGCCCATTTATCATCTCAGGTCTTTGGAGAGCACAGGGATTAATAAAATGCGGAGAGCTTTTGTTCTGAAGAAGTTGTGGTTTCTGAGTTGGGAGGTTTTTGGAAAGTCTTGGGTCAGAGGCATTTCTGTAATTTTGCTCTCTCATAAGAACCAAAGTCCAATTCCAATTACCCAAATTAGAATAATATCCACTGTGCTCTGCTGCTACCACAGCTGCCAGGTCATCAGGACAAAGTTATTCTGGTGGTGTCCATGTAGGGACTTTCCTCTCGTAATTATAAGGGGATCAAATCCTATCTTTTTGGGCAATCCATTTCTCCTGCCACTGTTCCCGCTTTTTCACTGGGTTGCTGTTATCCAGTAAAAACAATGGGATATTATGAAGAACAAACCCTTCCCAACTGGGTTCACATAGATATGTCCACCTCACAGTTATGGTGTTTCAACAATTATGGCAAATGATGATGGGTGACAACAAACTAAAGACCAGTAAATTCAGAACAATGCCCTTTGTAGATTGTGTGTGTGTAATACTAATCTATCTCAGATACAGATATATAAAATGTATGGAATGGTTACAATCCTACTGTAGATTTACTATATTTTGTAAAAAAAAAAAAAAAGACGTTTTTACATTCTTTTTAAGCATATAGGAGAAATCACAATTAACTTGGCTGTGAAAGTGATGAACTATCCAACAAATGTAGTAAAATAATAGAAATGTTTAAGGTGGTATTACTGTATCTGAGAAGGAAAATCAAGAAGGCAGCTAAAATTATTCCAGATTCACTGCTCCCATATTTCCCATGTTTGGCTCAGGCACAGGGACACAGCTTCAGCATTTGGCAGCTCTAGGCACAGCAGAGATTCTTTGCTGAATGATGTCTGTGTTTAAGCCAAGCACATTGTGAAAAGCCTACCAACAATGATACTGGACACCCTCTTATTTCTTTCTTGTTTCTCTTCTTATTTCTTTCTTGCCTCTTTCTCAACACAATTTGGCAGACGATCCATACCACTTCAGGAGCTCCTGAAGTCATTAAGACGACCTACCACTTCTGCTTTTTTCTCAAAGGTCAGCCTTTGAAATGAGCGCACACTCCCTATTTTCTGAAATATTACAACATAAAGTGCCAGATTCACTACAGCCTACTGTTCCAGTGCCCAGTCTGTTGTCCCAGTTCTCTTCATAGTGAAAAGTCTTCTGTGGGGAGGATGTGGGATTGCAAGGTAGCTGCAACATCCCCATCTCCACAGGGTCTACAGGGAGCCCCAAATGTAGCTGTGCTGGCTGAGGACTGAGCTAGCAAAGGCCATTGGGAGGATTCAGTAAAAAGAAAAGGAGTACTTGTGGCACCTTAGAGACTAACCAATTTATTTGAGCATAAACATAAGCTCACTTCATCAGATGCATCTCTAAGGTGCCACAAGTACTCCTTTTCTTTTTGCAAATACAGACTAACACGGCTGCTACTCTGAAACCTGTTCATTCAGTACAGCTTTTCCTGGCTCTGGAGCCCCCAGTGGAAACAGGTGACAAACTCTCATGCTTCAGGGCATAAAACAAACTAACTAAAGGGGGCCAGGAAAGAACTTTCTCTAAGGACAAGTTATTCCTTAACAACCTACTGCAAGGTTTCTGGCACCTTCCTTTGGAGCATCTGGTACCAGCTACAGCTGGAGACAGAATGCTGGATTAGATGGATAAGTTATCTGATCTAGTATGACAATTCATATGTCCTTAAATACTTGGCTTCAGTTTTTGTTTGTGAATGAGTGTTCCTTCAATTGTTAAAACAGGGCACAATCTTCTTATCCTTTTATTACAGGATAGTGCTGGACACAAAGGGCAAAATTCTAGCAGGTGGCTTATGGGGAGGGGAAGGAGAAAGGACAGAAGGATCTTTCCTCCCTGAGCAGTGCAGCCAAAGAGGAGAAGGACAGAAGGCAGGCCTAGTGTTTCCTTATTTAATAGTAAATGATACCTGGCATCAGAGGCACCACTGGAGGGTTTGATGTGAATTTTAAGCTATTTTCCTCTCCCCCATTTAAAAATAAAACATTGTAACTTATGCCAGAGCACATGCACAAGTGTTCAGCGGGCTCCACACCTCCACTCTACTTGTAGCATAATCCCAGGCAAAATATATTGGCAAATATGTGCACACTGCTTTCAGCAGCAGCTGCCAGCGGCACTCCAGAGATTCATCAGGGTGAGAGCCAAGTGGTCAGTGCATCCAGTTAAAGGCTTTAAAAACCGACTGTGCCAATTTATAATCAACCTGAAAGGATAAGGATCAATTATTAGCATGGAAGCGCCTGTGCTAAGACTCTGAGCATGCCCAGGGTGAACTAGATGCTTTGCAGAAACTTGAGCAGACTTAGTCTGAGTTCTTGCGCAGTTAACAGACATGCTGCACTTGCTCTTTGACAAACCCGTCCCTTGAATGCTTACTAAACATTACACAGTCCGTCGCTTCATAAGCAGCTCATGAAAAGAACATAGCCTGGGCAAAATATGAGAAAGCAAATACACGGCTGCATTCTGAACAAGCTGAGAGCAAGGGAGAAGTCTGGCCCTGAGTCCTACTAAAATGGAATTAAAATGTGATCCCAACAGCATGTACTGCTGTTTGTGAGACTGTCACTGGATAAAGAGGAACACAGCCTACACAGATTGGGCACCTGGAAAAGGACTGGGTCAAAACGAAAACCAGGAATCTTAATCTGGTTTGTTAACTCCTAACTAACCCCTTAAATAAGGAGAGACATGAAGGTGCTGTATTGGCAATTGCAACACACCAGCAAAACTTCTGTTTCCCCAGCTGATGACAAGTTACTTTTGAGGCATCCAACTAGCAAGATTGTCCAAGACCCTCTGTAGGACACAGACCAAATCTGCATGGGGCAAGAGGCAAAGAGTGTGCACAGTTGGCATACTGATTATTCTTTCAGACGTGTTTTCTAGTGATCTCTACTTCAAAGCAGCCTGAAAAAGACCGCACTGTTGAAAAGACATGATTTCAGCAATTAAATCCTCCAATACTGAGTAGTTTTCTCTTTATCAGGGGTCAGTTAGGAGGAGGGAATGTAACCTAGCTTTCATCCTCTTATCTGAACAGGATGCAATATTGACTGCTGAGGACTACAGGTTTTATATCAACAAGCTTGTGTTTATGTGGTCCCTTACCTCACTGTGCAATCAGAGCTCTGTTAGATAGAAAGATAAAATAAATGGATGGGACTTGAATAATTAATACCCTGAAACAGGAGTCCATGTTTTTACAAACCACATGGTACTAATTTTAAATAAAAGGAATGCGAATAGTCTTAAAAAGAGAACTTTGGGAGTCCTTTAAGGGTTCCAAGTGAATGATTTGAACATCTGGCTACTGCAGCCTATGTTTTACAAGGGAGGATTAGGTTAAACAAACCTGTCTCTGCAGTATGGAGCAGAGTCAGCATAGTGCACACCTGAGCCAGAACTACTATTCGAAAGATAATTTCTTGAGAGGTTCATACGTTAATAGAGACATAAAAAAACGAAAAGCAAATACCAGAGCTTAAGTCTTTAATAAAGGCAAAAAGACATCTAGAGGTGATCAATGAGGCAGCAGCAAAAGCCTAATCCTGACTGAAGAGACAAAATCCTTCCTCCCCCTGCCACTCACTAGTCACGTCAGTCTTTGGAAACTTCTTCCTAATTGCAATGTGTGGTATGTGGGCATCACTGACGACAATAAGTGTATTCACTTAACCATGTTCAGTCTTCTTCAAGGACTGTGTGATCGCAAACCTAACTGATGAACATCTATAGAATATATATATTCTGAAGGAAGGCATTCCTTCCTACATATCTATCTATCTTTGGGTTTTGTACTTATGCCTCTTACCAAAGTATTTGGTTAGCTTTAAAAAAAAAGAGAAAATTTGTAGCAGTGATCTGGTAAAGATTAAAGTCCTTTTCAAAGGAAAGTTTGGCCACACTCAGAAAAATGCCAGAATCCTCTTGCCAGGCTGCCTCATAGCTTCTAAAAGTATACACAAGTTCACTTCAGCAATGAGAGTTTCTTTAAGGAGCATTCTGTTCTGTATTTGTGAGGAAATATTGTTTCTCTTTTCTATGTCGAGATTCCATTTACTGCCTTATGTGTATGGTATGAAGCTGAACAAGGAGATATTGACAAATTCCCAGCAGAAGAGCAGCGCTTGCGAGTCCTTCTGAAGTAGTTCCACAAAAAGCCCACTTTCCACCCTTACCCCAATTACAGTTACACATCAAAAGAGACAACAAGTGCATCTGGAGAAAGAATTATGTGGCCCATTTGAGCCCTACGGTGAATTGTTCTGTAGGGCATAGAAATCATAACCACAGCCTTATGCATTGCAGGAGGAGGCAAATCAATCCTGCAGAATAAGGCCCTAAGGTTATGAATTTAAAATGTTCAGGATAAACCTAATACATCATTCCCAGCCTTTTGATTATATATATTGTTGATTGACTTGCACTATTAAACTGAAATGCAGCAGAGACAGTTGTGTTATGAATTAAGAGTAACAAGTCAATAACAGGTATATAAATGCATCATATCCCATCCAAATCAATGTCAACCCCTTCCCCATTATTTAGTTCTAGAGATCTCCAAACATTTTTTTTTAAATGAAACAGTGATAAGCAATGCACAACAAAATGAATGCCCTAATTTATCTAATGTCATTTTAATGGATTCAATTTACTTTTTTCTTAAACAAGTGTCAAGTTCAATTGAAGATGATAAGTCTTGGCTATTATTGTAAATATATCTTTTGTACTCAAAATGCTAATCAGGCTTATTTTCTGCTTGGTTCTATTAGCTACTACTTCAAAGCAGAGCTTCTAAGATTTAAAGACATTTTTGAATAATCAAGACCTCCCTGTGGCACTGGAAATTAAACTCACTCTTTCTTTTCCTCTTTTGCAGATTACTTATTCCATTAGGAGTAATTTACTCTAATTAGGGGTTGTGTATTCTGAAACTATAACCATTTCTCCTGGACAAATTAAGTGATATTGTGAAGTTGTTTGCTATCCCCTTATCAACTTCATAAGCAAACTTTAAACCTGAATAAATTACACCTAGAGACACAGCATTTGTCACACTGAATCAGGCAATTGGTCTATCAAAGTGCCCTGCCTGCCACCGGCAATGAGCAAATGCCTCATGCTTTAGAGCAAGGCAGAGAAAAATAAAAATCCATCCTATACCCAAGGCAGTGATGTAGATAAGGAGGAAATTCACTCCTGACCTCTGCAGGAAATGACTGTATTCCCTGAAACATGTGATTTTATTATCTTATTTTCCCTTTAGCTTGCTTTCCTACAAATGTAATGGACATCAAATTATCCAGCCTTTTTATATTTCTACATGCCAGCATTGATATTTAATGTACCCTCCCCAGGCAGAGAATTTCATGAGCTGATTATGCCAGATCCTGCACCACCACTGACAATGGAGCTTTACCATTTACTTCAGTGGTGGAGTATCAAGCCCACTGTGAACTACTACAGTATTTCCCTTTTTTAAAAATCCAGATCAAAGGATTCTTGAGGTCACTTTTACCTAGAATTCTATTAACTTTTAAAAAAAATACTGAACCGATTAAATGCCCAATTATCCAATACAGAAGCCATTTAGCTTGACACGATCAGGTTAAGTGTTGTATAACAGTACATTCTTAAGTGGAGTCCCAATTAGCTTCCCCGGAACCACGAGGAGTTACATGTCTGAGGGCTGGTCTCCACTATGGGGAGATCAACGCTGCTGCAATCGATGCAGCAGGGATCGATTTAGCGGTTTTAGTGAAGACCTGCTAAATCGATGGCAGAGCACTCTCTGGTTGACCCCAGTACTCCAGCTCTTTGAGAAGAGTAAAGGAAATTGACTAGAGAGCGTCTCCCATCGTCTCAGCGCAGTGAAGACACCAGGATGAGTCGACCTAAGCTACCTTGACTGCAGCTACACATAGCTAGAGTAGCGTAACTTAGGTCGACTTATCCTGATGGTTTGTTTGTTTAAGGGCATTGGGGAGGTTTTTAAAGGACTTTTTTTGAAGGTTTTTAATGAGAAAAACAACACACACACAAATTAAAGACAAATATCAGGGGGTAGCCGTGTTAGTCTGTATTCACAAAAAAAAAGAGGAGTCCAGTGGCACCTTAAAGACTAACAGATTTATTTTGGCATAAGCTTTCATGGGTAAAAAAAGCCAATTCTTCAGATGCATGGAGTGAAAATTACAGATGCAGGCATTATAATACTGACCTATAATACTATAATAATGTCAGTATACTAATGCCTGCATCTGTAATTTTCACTCCATGCCTCTGAAGAGTGGGTTTTTTACCCATGAAAGTTTATGCCCAAATAAATCTGTTAGTCTTTAAGGTGCCACTGGACTCCTTGTTGTTTTTAAAGAAAAAACACTACACTAAATGTTCTGCAGTGGTATATAGTATCTGTGAAATTCAGTAATACAGTCAGAGCACTATGTGTCTTGATTCTCATGACAAGAAAATATGGTCACATTATTTACCTAAGTGATGACACCTTTTATCAGACACCCTTCATGTACATTGCTCTGTCACCCTGAACAGAAAACACATTCACTTTAAAGAGTTTGTGTGGTATCCAGGGCCTTGAAGCTATGATAATGTGCTCTTTGAGACAGGATGGTAGTTAATTTATGTCATCATCATCATGCAAGCAAAGGTCTATCTGAGCATATTTTACTTGGAGCAAAACTGTATATTTAAGACATCTGAAAGTTATTAGAGGGTTTGTCAGCAATGCACATCCAAAAACAATATACTGCACACTTTTATGGGCTCTATTCTCAAAAAACTTTTGTATCTGAGTAACTCTGCATATATGTACATGAACATATTCATGAGTAGTTATTCATGTGCATTAGTATTTGCAAGATCAGGCCCTATACAGTGGCTGTTTATTTGTGAGGGAAGAATTTTCTTGTACTTTCACACTGTTAGAAACCTAGATTTCACCCAACTAAAACACAAAACAAAAGCCCAAAGGCAGTAAAATATTACAGAGGACTAAAGGGAAAAACAGAGAAGCACAGAGAAAGGAAGCCATAGGCTAAACTACACACATACAGTAATAGGGACAGATCTTGCATTCCGTAAGTACAAGTCTCAAACACTTTAAAGCTGAAACCCCAATAGCTACCAAATTGTATTAGGACATCCTTCCCTTTGTGGACTGCAGCCAGCCTCTAGTGAGCCAAAAATGACAGAGACTTTAGCTAATAACCATTGCATAAAAATAGCAGGCACAGAAAGAACATACACACAAAAACTGTGATGCACACAGACTGTGTGACTATCAGAGATCTGGTTATGAGTTTAGGAAACAAAACATCACTAGACAGAATGATATCCTGGATCTAGTTTTTATATGTTAATACACAGCAATACCGGGTGCCATCATTCTAAACATGGAAAAGAGAGAGAGGTTCTCTTCATTTGTTTTCCATATATGCACTATTTTGGCTTCCTCCGGTCTACAGCAGACAAAAGATGGTGGTAGACAAGATGAAGTCAACTATTTGGTGACCAGAAGTTAGTTATTTTAAATTCTAATTATAAATATGCTTATCCACCTTACAACAAATATATTTCTGAGTATTTGGAGTCTTCTGAGCACTGATATTGGACAAATAACTTTTCCTTGATTTAAAAAATCATCTTTATTTTTTAAAGTGAAAATTACTCTATGCAAATACACCCTCTGTACATTATGTATGTAGGGAATTATTTCTCAAGGACTCTTAGCCAAGAAGTACAAGGTTACACCCAGACAACCTTCCTCTTGCCACCACAGTCATGCCTGAATGTTTCCCTGGCCTAAAAACAACAATTACTCCACAAACGATGCAACCCCATACACTACTTACTAATATAATGCATTTAAAAGCAATATTACACAATAAACACAATAGCAAGTAATATTGTTCACAATTGCGATATTACCAACATTAAAAAAAAAAAAGCTTTCAGTGACTGAAGTTCAAAATGTCAAACACCACCCAAATAACATTCACAAAAACTAGAAAATAACCTTAAGTCTGCTCTCTATGGGTATCTAAGTGTTACTGGAACACCAACAGACCCCGGTCGTTGGCAGGCAGAATCAAACCTGCGACCTCTGAAGCTGAGTGCATGAATCTCTACCACATGAGCTAAAAGCCAACTGCCTGTCAGTTAAGGCTGTAGAACAAACTCATTAATCTCTCTCTCTAAGTGGTGCCACGAGATGGGACAGGACACCACACCCAGAAGGTGTATGGGTTACATTACTTTGGCTAATTACTGTTATATGCTTGGCACAGTGATGGGTGGATGCTAAGGCTCAGTCCTGTAAGGTGCTCAGTTCTCTAACAATGATCCAGGAAGAGCATTTAAGCACATTGTGACTGATTCGGAACTGCTCTACTACAACTATTACAACATTCACCTGAACAGACAGACTACATAAGAGAAAAGGAGGACTAGTGGCACCTTAGAGACTAACCAATTTATTTGAGCATAAGACTAACACAGCTGCTACTCTGAAACCTGTCACTATACAAGAGGGGGCTACTGTATGAAAGTAGGAGTTAGTTCAAGCAGAGGTTGATTGCATGCATGCAGGAAAGATAGGTTCCCACTTACCCAGACTTGAGAGGCAATACTAGACCCATTCACTTACATGACCCACCTCCAACCTCCTCTTAAACTTACTGGACCAATTTGTCAGGGGAGGGATCCCAGTTTGAAAACACAGGAAAACAAAGAAGCCCAGAAACTTATGACAAAGGGCTTATGGGAGGATAAACAGTAACTTTCTTGAGGGGGGGGAAAGAGATTGTTGAGAGCTGACAAGGAAAAGCAGTTCTCACACTCACAGACCCCAAAAGCCAGTGGTGTGAGTGAAGGGGAATCTGCCTAGGGTCTCTGCCAAGGGATGGCAAGCCTCTAGGTAAGATAAGCATGGCTATAAGCCTTTTGTTTTGAAATCCTTTTTCTCTTATACTTTGCTGTGTTCCCATTGTCAGGATTAAACAATACTTTGGTGTAGGAAGGCTGCCCAATCACTGTGTTAACCACTGGTCACAACTCCGGAAGAGAAGACTTGCAGGTGACCAAGTAATCACGGTTGATAGACAAGTTAGTGTAGCTCACTGGTCTAACATGGGAGAATCATGCATTGCCATTCCACAAAAGATAAGGGCACAAGACTTGACACCTTAAGGGGTGCACTCAGACTGAAGAGGGCGGGGAGTCAAAGATGCATCTGGCCTTGTGACCACGACACATGTGCTTAGCTTTCAGCATGTAGGATTACTCAGGAACCTGGAGTTAAGCATCTGGTTAAATGCTTTTTGGGTCAGGGTCAGGGCCAGAATGCTCAGCACCTTACAAGGGCAAGCCCTTAGGGAGCAGGTGTGGGTAGGCATGTGAAGGAAGATGCTGTATACAGCTGTAGGCTTCCTTTGATATTTCCTGAGTTGTGTGGTGTTGAGTTTGGGGTTATTGGCTCCTAACAACTTTCATATTTAATGTAAATTCAGACATACACAAATCATAAAAACATCCCTAGCTTCCCCCCTCCCCCCGCAAATAATTGAGTGAGATCCTCCAGAACTGACCAGGTCCACTTGCAATTTTTCAGCTTGTCTGGGCAGAGCAGGTGTCTCATATCCCTTCTACAAGCATTATGCAAGCACTTGGGTGATAATCCACTGGTAAACTTGCATTTTAACTCAAGTCAGAGATAATATAAATATCAATATATTGGTACTACACATGTTGCTGGTAGCTGTATAATTCAATCTAAGAAACAAACTACAGAGTACTGAACTAGCTATTGCTTAAATAATGATCAAAATCCAAATTTAAAATATAGCAGCAGTTCTGTGGATGAAACAATCACCTTTCCCCCCAATACAGTGATAACTAAAATTACCCATTTTATGTATCACTTTTCAGTGTATTTATGCATTTAACATATTTTTCTTCTGTACAGTTTCAGGCACTGTTGAATTCTTTGGTTTGTCCTTTTCTGAGCTGTACAGAGTATCATTATCTTCCTCTAGTTACACTTCCCTTCCTATATGCCTGTACCACCTTCAAAACTTATGTCAGAACTTGGTTAATTACCCTTGGATTTACTAATTGGCTATTATTCACAGTTCCCTTTGCTCCTCTTTGCACGTAAGATTTTGTTCCTTTTATCATGGGAACATAGGAATTGTCATGTGGGGACAAAACAATGGGCCATCTGGTCTGGTATCCTTTCTCTAACTGTGGCCAATGATGGGATCCCTCAAAAGAAGGCATGTAACACTGTGGGCCTCCTTCTGTCATTTTTTCCCATGCAATACTCTCAGTAAAGTAAAAGGAAGTTTTACTTACACAACATTTTTTCTTAGACTGGAACTGTGCACTGAACAGATGTCTTCATTGACCTGTCCACGGTGACACTTAACATCTTTTTTCCTGAGAGACTTCAACTAAGTCAGAACTCAACAGCATGTATAACTGTCCCTCCCAAACAGGTTTTATATACTAATTTGAGTACCATGCCCTCTTAATGATCACAAACTGGTTACCTAGGGATACAATCTGCTATGGAAAGAATCATCATACCTAAATAGTTCCAAACTTCTTGTTAGTAAAGAAGTTGCCAAGTTTCAAGCTCCCTTTCCTCCCCACCATCATTTTAGAAAAGCAGAGTTAGATAAATCACAGGCTTATTCATCTAACCATGTACTTTAAAACAATGATTCTATAGAACGTCACAAAGAAACTCTTATGTCTGGACCTAGATCCACACTTTCCCAATGTTTGGGTTATTTGACTCTCAGCAATGCCAACCTCACACATTTAAAACTCACAAGTCATGCCCCAAAACATCACAAGATTAGCTTAAAACAATTACAAGAGTTTTAAAAATAAATAAATATATTTGGAGTTTTTTTATTTGGCTCTTGTTTCTGAACCTTTAAGGGGTCACATTTTCAGGCTTTGCTCTGGAACCCAAAGGGTAGAAACTTTTTTTAAAAGGAAATAAAACTGAGCAGTTGGATTTAGAATTAAAAAGTAATTTGCAAAAAAACAACAGAACTTTTCAACTGTAATATGGAAGAGCAATTTAAATAGGTGCTATTCATAAAAGCAGGTCCTCTTCAGCAACTCTGCAAGAGGGAAAAAAAGAAGATTCTTCCCCTCCACCCAACACTTGTGCTTTCTCCCTAAAGAAAACAATCCCCCCACCCATACCTTCTGGTTGCCTGAACCGGGCATTTCCACAGACCTTGTTGCAGCTTCTCTAGGTAATGATACTAATTTAAATTCATACCGCTTTCATCGCCATAATCTCCATAGCTAAGTACAAGTTATCTATGCTGCATTTCCTTTTCCACTGTATTTTCCAGCAACTAGGTTTGTTTGTTAGGTCCCCCTGGAGCGCCTCATAATCCTGCCTCATCTTGACTGAGGCCTTGTGTATATGAGGAAACATGCAGTTTGACTTAAGATGTGATTTTAAACTGATTTTTTAAAAAAACTGATGGGAAGGCGACCCAAGGCTGAAAGAGCAGGGTCAAGTGGGTCAAATCTATGGCCCCCCCTCACTTTAAATGGTGCTCTGCAGCCCCTGGTAAGTCTCGGCATGCCTTGAGGCTATTGTTATTTATTTGTTTTGTTTCTCACTTCCCTTTTCTGTCCATTCCCTTCATTTCTCACCTCTAGCCTCTCAAATTTCCCCTTCCCACCCACTCGCACTTCAAAAATGTTATCTTTTAAATGGATATATGCTGCAACACTGCTTTGCACCACCTGTTCTTCCTACACTGAAAAGAAAGCGTGACTGACAGGAAACATTACTTCTACATCGTGACAAAGACAGACAAACCAAAAATAGAAATGGCATAAAACTATGGTCCTGACAGAACCCATCTCGGGGGGGCCTATAAAAGTGGGACAAAAGACTTAAAATAATTTACAACATCCCTGAAAAAAACCCTAGGATTATCCTGGCTGAACTGGGATGTCTTGTCATTAATATTCCAAAGCCAATGCAGCAGTCGCAGAAATCCACCACATATATCACCTCTCACAATATCCCTGAAAAGAGTTTACTCCAAACCTGATTTGGAATGGCATATTTCTCTATATACTGTACTCATTTTCAGTCCATGTTTGGGAGTGATAACTCCCATTAGGATAGAATAGGAATACGACTAGTAAACACACAACTACAGGTGACCACTCTCCCACATCACCAGAAATTATTATTAAATCATCATGATTCCCATACTCCATGAAATTCTATGAATAAATAGTGCCGTGTTTTCCATTACTTTATTCCTTCAACTTCTGCAATTGAACAAATCCCTTTAAAGATTTTCACAGCCTTCCCCCCCCATTTCATGAAAGAAAGCTATAACTTTACACCTACTTTCTCAAGTGATCTCCATAGTAACATGTTAAAATAATTCTCATCCTGAAGACAGTTATTTACAATTCACTAAACCATAGTCCTTACAGGAGTAATTTGGTTAAAATATGCAACTTCATACAAATGGAATATTTAAGTCCTGCTAAACTTCAACACTATACAGCCTTTTCACATGGAAATAAGAAACAGCAAGGATAGATCTGACATTTTCAGAGCTGTGCACTGTATGTATTTTTCTGTAAATAGTGCCCCACCCCCACTGGTCTGGAGTTTTAAAAGTAAAGTGAAAAACATAACTATAAAATGTATTTTGGAACCAATTTGTATGGAGAATGTGTATCACAGATTACGGTGACTGTGTAAAATATATGCTATGGGAATTATGGTGTCAACTGACAATTAGCCCATTATATGAAATTTTTAGACACAGGTGGCTTACTTTGGATGTGCAACAGGGGTATTTCAGGACCAAGTATGAATTCTGATCTGATTGCAGTGCAATTTTGGCAGAACCTTTTTCAAGCAGCACTTGGGTTTCTATAGATACAATTTGGCATCAAAACAACAAGGATATTTTGCCATTTATTCCATTTTGTATTAATGAAACTGTGCATGACATTAATAATAGCTTTTCTCTCTCCCTCCACAACGGTTCATTTTTGCCATGACACCTGGGAAGGTGACAGACTGATAGCCATACAGACAGAAGTGATGGGCAAAACCTGAAGGCTTGTAGCAATGCAGAAAACACACATTGTTCCTCATATCTTGACACCTTTCAAGTAAAATCACACTTTCAAAGGTCACTTAAGGTTCCAAGATGATTCACCTTGTATCTCCTTTAGACTACAGATTACAAAAGAAACCAGTTGCTGTCATCATTTTCTGATATGTGAACCCTCTTCTTATTGCAGCTTTAAAGGAAATGGATTTGAAACTAACCAGCATGGAGAGTAGGGCTATGCAAGCCTTTCACACCGATTCCATTCCCTAACCTCTTTGGTGCCATCTTCTGAGGGCGGGAGTGAGAGGGTCAGGGCCTCAAATAATTCTTCCCTTATGATGTGTCCAAGGACAATATGGCTATCTCCCTACTTCACTATGGTACATAAGCAAGTGTTTATATGTATGTATGTAACCATGTGGTCAAAAGGACTATGCATATGCTTAAATGTTTTCTGGGTTGGGGTGAGAGCACTCAGCACCATGGCAGCTGCGGGTGCCTCGTTACTGTGTAGATATACCCTATGTGTCTCCACCAGTATGAAAAAGTGACATTCCCACACCTTTGTTTTACACTTATAGCTCAAAAAGAATTGTTGACAGGAAGCTTGTCTCATTTTCACTGGTGTGAAGCCAGAGTAACTCCACTGATGTCAGTGGTGTTATTCCTCTGGATTTATGTCAGAGGGTCAGCATCTTGCCCTAAAAGTTGAGCCCTCCTGGGAGAGCAGGAGTAGGCCTTTTGTCCTTTCTTGTTTCTAGGCTGGCCAGCAAACCTCACTTTTAGATGTTTTTCCTGTCGCTTCCATGGTGCATAGTCTCTGACCTCAAATAAATATGGATTCCTGGTTCTGATAGCAGGGAAGGGAAAAAAGAATCCCATTGGTTCAACTCCCACCTGTATCAAAAACAACCAAAACTTGATCAGATATGTATGTTGAATGAGTTGACGCTTTCAGTCCAACGAATCAGTCTGGTTCACTTCAGGAAAAAAAAATTTGTCACGTCAGCAACCTTGTGGCAGATATCAGTTGAATGACCAAAGACTGAAATGGCACGAAGACTGAAAATCTCTCCCCCCAGAGAGCTATTCCCTCCAGAAAAAAAAATCCCTGGGGTGCACTATGGGAGAAATTGCACTGACACGGCCTCTGTTGGATCTATGTTGTGGATAAACAAAGCTCTGCAGATTTTAACACTGTTAAATCACACACGTTTCAAGAGCATTCCGTCACACTCGCAGTAGGTGGTAAAAGGAAGGTGACTGAAGTCTGTAACCATAAATGAGGACATTCTGTTTTGCAGAGATTAAAAAAAGTTGCATAATTATAGAATAGTTTTATTAAAAAAATTCTGTCCAGATTTCAAGCCTTGCTAACCTTGCCGCTGCCCTCTAGACCAGCTTTACGTAAATACCAGTCAGAATTCCAGTGCATTGATCCAATAGGCTATCAATCAGCACAGGCAAATGAGTATGATTTCCACAGTGGCTGACTAGGAATGAAAATAAATTTGTTTCACAGTTCTGGTTTTTCCAGACTTTTTGAAATTATAGCACCCTTGGACATGTTTTTGATGTTTTCAAGAAAGCAGGAGTTACACCTGTTTTATTGTGAGTTCTTTCACAGGCTACTAAACACATATTTTTGGCACTTGGACCATGAGGTAGTGTCAAATGGGGCACCATTAATTTATGTACAGCATGCAACCTTACGACATAGTACATCATGCCACCTGTCCTTTGTTTCTTAAAGAATAGAATATTCCTCATCGCTGTAATATAACCTCTTTGGAGGTTGTATGTCATCATAGTAACATCCTAAATGTACTATTATCTGAAGCAATAAGGCGGTCTCTATCATTGGCAAATGTACAAGTATTAACTTTTACAGGGATGTGTAGCATACTTAATTCGCAATTGCAACCTGTGTTGTGCTAGATATTATGAGAACAGTAATGCAAACGATTTTTTACCATTTTCTTCCCCAACTGTTAATGGTATAAATTAACAATTTGATAAAGCTGAGATTGCTGATAAAATCATATCACAGCTGCTACTGCGATGAGTGCTATCGACATGCCTATAAGTAGGAAAGCGAATTAAGTATTAAAATATCCACTTATCTTTTCTTACATCCAACATTATGGTATAATGCGGTGCTTCTAAACTATCCACTCTGGGTTTCTTTATTAGCACAGTTTACTCACCAGCAGAATGGAATACCTGGACACTTAGAACTTGTCTACACTTAAAACACTTAGAGCAGCACAGTTGCACCACTGGGCTTCAGTGTACACATTACCTCTGCCAACCAGAGGGATTCTCCCATCGGCACAGGTAATCCACCTCCCTGACAGGTGGGAGCTAGGCTGACGAAAGTATTCTTTTGTCATCATAGCTCTGCCTAAACAGGGACTAAGGTCAGCTTACCCACCCCACTCAGGGCTGTGAATTTTTCTACACCCCTAATCAATGTAGTTATAGGGACCTAATTGTCTAGTGTAGACCAGGCTGTAAGCAGCAACATCAGCATGTCCAAGTTCTGCCGGTGCTGACTGGGGGAAACCTGGCAGGACACTAACTCTGCTGAAGACATTCCACTCTAGGTACTCAGATACAGATATGCCAACACCAAGTGGTCACAAATCATGAGTCAGTTCCTTCAGAATCATTTTTTTGATAGAATTTGATAGATGACAGGACACAGGAGTTCAGGCTTTCAGAAAAACACCAAAAATCATGAGCTGCACAATACAATTGTGAAAATTAGCAAATCTGCAGGTAAAATGGAGTTGGGGATATTATAGGAACCGAAACATAATTGTATGGACATGGAGACAAGCTGCCTCAGGGTTTTTTTAAGGGGAAGGGAAGCTGAACGCCACGAGCACCCTTCCAGAAGAAACAGTGCTATTGTTGGGAAACCCTGTGACTGAGCTAGGCACAGGGAAATGAGGTTGGAAACGTCTGTGGTTCTATTTCTAGTTGTACAAAGGGGTTGCTGGATGGCTTAGGGTTTGAACCAAAATGACCAAGCAAATCTCAAGGTCATGAACGGTTGCGAATCAAGCCTACTGGTCAGTGTTTTACACAGCTTTACAAAATATCAAAGAGATTGTTGTACACGCATACAGTGAGATTATTACCCAGATCCCCAACTGGCATAAATCAGTGTAGTCCCACTGACGTCAATGGAGATGCAGTGATTTACACCATTTGAGGATCTGGCCCTATATCTCGGAGAAAATAGTCTAAAATATAGACATTCTTTAAAATGAAAACATGGGTACTATAAAATCACCATTCTGAAAGAGACCTTAGTGTGATACTGTGTATTATTAATATTGGATTATGATTACAATATTAGAAAAGGAGTACTTGTGGCACCTTAGAGACTAACCAATTTATTAGAGCATAAGCTTTCGTGAGCTACAGCTCACTTCCTCAGATGCATATTCCACGATATGCATCTGAGGAAGTGAGCTGTAGCTCATGAAAGCTTATGCTCTAATAAATTGGTTAGTCTCTAAGGTGCCACAAGTACTCCTTTTCTTTTTGCGAATACAGACTAACACGGCTGTTACTCTGAAACCTACAATATTAGAGTGTATCATGTGGCAATGGTAATGAATCACAAATTTCTTGCTTTCTTCAAACACTGAACTTCATTAGAATAAAGAAAACAGTATCATCCCTAAAGCTACTCTCCCCTTCCCCTCTGGAACTTCTACCTAGAACCTACCTCACTTCCATCCTGCCTGGCTTCTTGTTACAGGGAGAAAAGGCAGGATAGAACTTTAGGCTCCATACACAGAGGCACTGTGAGATGGATCAGAGAAACAGTAGTCAGTTTATCAGGTTGGAGATGGAGAAAGATCAGAGAAAGTGTTTAGACTCTTACAAGAACAAGGAAAGAAGGAACCAGGAACTGAGGTTGAGCCCATGGATATACAGACTCACCGCTAGCTTCCAAGTTCAGCAAGTGAGCAAGCCCTTTAGGTATCTTCTAGCTAAAGTTGACTGGTAAAAGTTAATTTAAAAAAGCAGGTATGCACCGGTTAAAATAATTCTGAAAATTTGGCTGAATGGTGCCGTGCACAAAGGAATAGACTTGATACCAAAGGAGATCCAGGGGTAACATGTTCAGTATGTTTATTACTACCTGAATACTTTGCTCTATTTCTACATATGATGAACACTAAATAGTTCAGATGGGAGATATACAGTAATATAGAATGGCACTGCAAACAGAGATTGGTGAATAATACATTTAAAATATTTTTATTTTGTTAACTTATTTATTGATTATCATACTCAGCAGCTAGCTGGATAATTGCAAGGCACCTGCTTCCATTTAATAAATTCAGAGAAGTGAAGAACAACCTCACAGGAGACTAAATTACATAATTTCTGCATCTAAAGAATCTTTAGTGATAAGTACATCTATCCACAGTTCTCCCTGGAAAGAAACTCAATAGCACCAAGTTCAGCTAAGTGCAACTTTTGCAGATCATCTGTAGGAAATCATTGAGGCAAATACTGCTGTTCATATAAATATCTAACCCTTTTTTTGATCCACCCAGTGTAACATCTGAAGCTATGCTGGCTAGATCAAAAAGTTACACACACAGAATCAGAAGTCTTTCATGCTTCAGGACATGAGATAACTGCCTGCTGGAACTGAGGAAGACATTTTTCCCTCAGGATAAAGTATTGCACAACTCCACATGTACAATAGAGAATACCTGATGTTTCTTTGCAAACAAAAACATAGGCCACGGCTTAGAACAGAATACAAGAATAGAAGCTCTTGTAGTCTTCTCCACTAGATAACTCTTGTTTCACTGTGACTATGTTGCTAAGGGTATGTCTACACTACGAAATTAGGTCGAATTTATAGAAGTCGATTTTTAGAAAGCAATTTTATACAGTCGATTGTGTGTGTCTCCACTAAACGCATTAAGTTGGCGGAGTGCATCCACAGTACCGAGGCCAGCGTCGACTTTCGGAGTGTTGCACTGTGGGTAGCTATCCCACAGTCTCCGCCTCCCATTGGAATTCTGGGTTAAGCTCCCAATGCCTGATGGGCAAAAACATGGTTGTGGGTGGTTTTGGGTACATGTCGTCAGTCACCCCTCCCTCCGTGAAAGCAATGGCAGACCATCATTTCACACCTTTTTTCCGTGCAGGCACCATACTGCTTTCAGCAGATGGTGCAGTAGCACTGCTAACCGTCATCAAACCACCGCTTCCGCTGCCACTCTGCTCTCCTGGCGGTCTCGCAGGGCCACTTTCGCTGCAACTCTGCTCGGCTGCTTGGCTCGCCATAACACGGCAAGCGTGCAGCCCACTCAGCTGTTGTGTCCTGGCAGCAGACCGTGCAGTAGGTCTGCAAACCATCGTTATTGAATGACCGCTTCTGCTGCCACTCTGCTCTCCTGCAGACGTCATACCACGGCAAGCATGGAGCCCGCTCAGATCACCGCGGCAGTTATAAGCATTGTAAACACCTCACACATTATCATGCAGTATTATGCAGAACCAGAACCTGCAAAAGCAGGCGAGGAGGCGATGGCAGCACGGTGACAAGAGTGATGGGGACATGGGCACAGACTTCTCCCAAAGCACGGGCCTCGGCAATTTGGCCATCCTGGTGGCCATGGGGCAGGCTTATGCCGTGGAACGCCGATTCTGGGCCCGTGAAACAAGCACAGACTGGTGGGACCGCATAGTGTTGCAGGTCTGGAATGATTCCCAGTGGCTGCAAAACTTTCACATGCGTAGTGGCACTTTCATGGAACTTTGTGACTTGCTTTCCCCTGCCCTGAAGCACAAGAACAACAATATGAGGGCAGCCCTCACAGTTCACAAGCTAGTGGCGATAGCCATCTGGAAGCTTACAACGCCAGATAGCTACCAGTCAGCCGGGAATCCATTTGGAGTGGGCAAATCTACTGTGGGGGCTGCAGTGATCCAAGTAGCCAACACAATCACTGAGCTGCTGCTATCAAGGGTAGTGACTCTGGGAAATGTGCAGGTCATAGCGGATGGCTTTGCTGCAATGGGATTCCTTAACTGTGGTGGGGCGATAGACGGAACGCATATCCCTGTCTTGGGAGCAGACCACCAAGGCAGCCAGTACATGAACCGAAAGGGGTACTTTTCAGTGGTGCTGCAAGCACTGGTGGATCACAAGGGACGTTTCACCAACATCAACGTGGGATGTCCGGGAAAGGTACATGACGCTCGCATCTTCAGGAACTCTGGTCTGTATGGACAGCTGCAGCAAGGGACTTACTTTCTAGACCAGAAAATAACTGTTGGGGATGTTGAAAGGCCTATAGTTATCCTTGGGGACCCAGCCTACCACTTAATACCATGGCTCATGAAGCTTTACACAGGCAGCCTGGACAGTAGTCATGAGCTGTTCAACTATAGGCTGAGCAAGTGCAGAATGGTGGTAGAATGTGCATTTGGATGTTTAAAAGCACACTGGCGCAGTTTACTGACTTGGTTAGACCTCAGCGAAATCAATATTCCCATTGTTATTACTGCTTGCTGTGTGCTCCACAATATCTGTGAGAGTAAGGGGGAGACGTTTAGGGTGGGTGGGAAGTTGAGGCAAATCACCTGGCTGCTGATTACGCATAGCCAGACACCAGGGCAGTTAGAAGAGCACAGCAGGGTGCACCGTGCATCAGAGAAGCTTTGAAAACCAGTTTCATGGCTGACCAGGCTACGGTGTGACAGTTCTGTTTCTCTCTGATGAAAACCCACCCCCCCACCTTGGTTCACTTTACTTCACTTCCCCTCCCCCCTTTGATCACCACTTGCAGAGGCAATAAAGGCATTGTTGTTTCAAATTCATGCATTCTTTATTAATTTGTCACACAAACAGAGGGATAACTGCCAAGGTAGCCCGGGAGGGGTGGTGGAGAAGGAAAGCACCAAGTGGGGTGGGGAAGGAGCGGAGGACAAGGCCACACTGCACTTCAAAAATTACTGAATGCCAGCCTTCTGTTGCTTAGGCAGTCCTTTGGGGTGGAGTGGTTGGGTGCCTGGAGGGCTCCCCCCACCTCCTGCATTCTTGGGTGTCTGGGTGAGGAGGCTATGGAACTTGGGGAGGAAGGTGGTTGATTACACAGGGGCTGCAGTGGTGGTTTGTGCCTTTCCTGCACCTCAACCATATGCCGGAGCATATCAGTTTGATCCTCCAGTTGCCTCAGCATTGCATCCTGCCTCCTTTCATCATGCTGCCACCACCACTCCTGTTGCTCCAGCCATCTATCCTCTCATGCATCCCTCCTGTCCTCACATTCATTCTGTATTTTCCTGGACTCTGCCATTATCTGCCTCCATGCATTCTTCTGGGCTCTTTCAGTATGGGTGGACTGCATGAGCTCAGAGAACATTTCATCGCGAGTGTGGTTTTTTTGCCTTGTTATCTGCACTAGCCTCTGGGACAGAGATGCTAGTTGCAAGGTTGAAAGATTTGCAGCTGCGGGAGGAAAAAAAGGGAGATTAAAATTGAAAAAGACACAATGGCCATTTAAAAGGAGGGGCTGATGTTTTCGGGTTAACGTGCAGCACAAACCCAATTAGCCCCCCATCCCCCCAATTCTCTGGGATGATCGCTTCACCCCTCCCCCCACCATGTGGCTAACAGCGGGGATGATTTCTTTTCAGCCACAGGCAAACAGTCTAGCAGGAACGGCCACCTCTGAATGTCCCCTGAATAAAATTCCCCTATTTCAACTACATGACCATGAATGCTATCACTCTCCTGAGGATAACATAGAGAGATAAAGAACGGATGTTGCTTGAATGCCAGCAAACACCGGGACCACACGCTCCCATGCTATCTTATGCAATGATTCCAGACTATGTGCTACTGGCCTGCCGTGGTAAAGTGTCCTACCATGGAGGATGCAATAAGGCTGCCCTCCCCAGAAACCTTTTGCAAAGGCTTTGGGAGTACCTCCAGAACAGCTTCATGTCCCTGGAGGATTTCCACTCTATCCCCAGACACATGAACAGACTTTTCCAGTAGCTGTACTGGCCACGAATGCATCCCAAGTCTTCAGGGCAAATTAATCATTAAACACGCTTGCTTTGAAACCATGTATTTAAAAGGTACACTCACCAGAGCTGCCTTCTCTGCCTTCAAGATCTGGGACCCTGGGTTGGGAGGGTATTGGATCCAGGGTGATAAACAGTTCCTGGCTGTTGGGGAGAACAGTTTCTCCACTTGCCTGGTGTGCGCTATCATCTTCCTTGTCCCCAAAATCCTCATCCCTGTTGCGTGAGACTCCCCCTTTGCAGAAGTCCACGTACAGGGGTGGCACAGTGTTAGGGGCACCCCCTAGAACTGCATGCAGCTCATCATAGAAGAAGCATGTCTAGGGCTCTGACCCCGAGTGGGTGTTTGCCTCTTGTGTTTTTTGGTAGGCTTGCCTAAGCCTCTTAAGTTTCATGCGGCACTGCTGCGGGTCCCTCTGATAGCCTCCGTCCTTCATGCCCTTGGAAATTTTTTCCAGTATTTTGGCATTTCATCTTTTGAAACGGAGTTCTGATAGCACGGATTCATCTCCCCATACAGCGATCAGATCCAGTACCTCCTGTTCAGTCCATGCTGGAGCTCTTTTGCAATTCTAGGACTCCATGGTCACCTCTGCTGATGAGATCTGCACAGTCACCTGTACTGAACAGCTTGCCACGCTGGCCAAACAGGAAATGAAATTCAAAAGTTCACAGGGCTTTTCCTGTCTACCTGGCCAGAGCATCCGAGTTCAGAGTGCTATCCAGAGTAGTCACAATGGAGCACTGTGGGATAGCTCCCGGAGGCCAATACCATCGAATTGCATCCACACTAACCTAATTCGACCGGCGATGTCAGTGCTAATCCCCTCATCGGGGAGGAGTACAGAAATCGATTTTAAGAGCCAATTAAGTCGACAAAAATGGCTTTGTTGTGTGGACAGGTGCAGGGTTAAATTGATCTAATGCGGCTAAATTCAATCTAAACTCATAGTGTAGACCAGGGCATAGTCAACAAGTCAGTTCACAGATTTAAGACTAAGTGATTATTCCCCTGTATTCGGCACTAGTGAGGCCACATCTGGAGTATTGCATCCAGTTTTGGGTCCCCCACTACAGAAAGGATGTGGACAAATTGGAGAGAGTCCAGCGGAGGGCAACAAAAATGATTAGGGGGCTGGGGCACATGACTTAAGAGGAGAGGCTGAGGGAACTGGGTTTATTTAGTCTGCAGAAGAGAAGAGTGAGGGGGGATTTGATAGCAGCCTTCAACTATTTGAAGGGGAATTCCAAAGAGGATGGAGCAAGGCAGTTCTCAGTGGTGGCAGATGACAGAACAAGGAGCAATGGTCTCAAGTTGCAGTATAGGAGGTCTAGGCTGGATATTAGGAAAAACTATTTCATTAGGAGGCTGGTGAAGCACTGGAATGGGTTGCCTAGGGAAGTGTTGGAATCTCCAATCTTAGAGGTTTTTAAGTCCCGTCTTGACAAAGCCCTGGCTGGGATGATTTAGTTGGGGCTGATTCTGCTTTGAGCAGGGGTTTGGACTAGATGACTTTCTGAGGTCTCTTCCAACCCTAACCTTCTATGATTATATCATGATTCTATGACTTTGGAGTTCTCCTATGTATGCAGGTAATCTGAAGTTCCAAGGAACTGGAGTTTAGAAATGAGGAAACCAGACAAACTTTGCTTTCATCCAAGTCTATACATTTGAGATTCAACAAATCTGAAATTCTCCAAACAAATCTTTTCCTACAAAATATATTCTCTTCCTTGGAGGGCAAACCTACTTCTCCCAAAATAGTTAGAAAAGATTTGCTAAAGGCCTTGGCATGAGCTGGCCCTCCCCCACCATTCTGGGAGTCTCCAATTTTAATTTGGAGATTCCCAGAATGGTGGGGGATGCTGGCATACCAGGTGCCAGCTCATGCCAAGGTCTTTAGAAGTCACTGAACACTGACAAATGCATAGGTGGAAAGCAGTCTGGCTCACTCTGTGTGTAGTAATGTTAAGATGGGTATTGGACTTCTATCAATGTGTACAGTGTTTAGACTTTATTAAATGCTTGTAAATTGCTGCATGAATTAATCTCACTTTTATCATCAATATCCCATGCTATAAGGTAATACTTAAGTGTTTGTCTTATAACTGTAAAATATTTGTTTTGAAACTATGTAACTCACCAAACAGGAAAAAAACTTTATCTACTGCTGGATTCATACGGAAGGTGTTTTTACCTCCTGCCCATCATGAAGACCTATAGAATCCAAATCAGCCACTGTGGAATAAATGCTTTGCTGATTGCTTCCCACACAACCCTGAAGAGGGTATGTTTCCAAGACCTCCTCCCATCACAGCTTAAACACTAGGGGAAGGGACTAAAAATGCCTGTTAAGGAGCGCTTATTATTGCTTTGCTGCTTGAATTTTGAACTCTCAGTGACAAGGATTTCTAATCATAAGCAAAAAGGCCCCGACTGTTTTGCCTGGCTTAACCCTAAAGGATAAACAGAGTTTGTTTATTATAAAAATTGTTATTACCTTTTGAAACCTTATTATAACTCGTGTGTGTGTGTATGCTTACCTGCTTTAACCTTATAAATAATTCTCATTTCTTTTTCTTAGTTAATAAACCTTTAGTTAGTTTATTATTGGATGGGCTACAAGCGTTGTCTTTAGTTTGACATCTGAGTACAACTACCCTGGGGTAAGTGACTGGTCATTTGGGACTGGGAGTAACCTGAATATTGTTGTGATTTTTGGTGGAAAGCAACCAGTTGTCACAGAGGCAATGCTTGCCTGGGGTAATAACACTGGAGTGCCTAAGGGGACTGTGTGACTCCATGTGAAGGCTGTTATAGTACTTTAGGAGTTGACACTTTTTACTTGGTTGGTGAAATCTAATTATTTCCCATTTGGGGTTTGTGCAGTGGTGAGCTGGAGCCAGTTCGCACTGGTTCGTGAAAACCGATTGTTAAATTTTGAAGCCGGTTTAGAACCGGTTGTTAAAGGGGTGGGCAAACTCCGTCCTGTGGGCCACATCCAGCCCGGGGGACTGTCCTGTCCAGCCCGCCTGTGCTCTCGGCTGGGGGAGGCTGCCCTGAGAATCCCTTTTTAATTTTTACTCACCCAGGGGCGCTCCGGGTTTTCGGCAGCACTTCAGCGGTGGGTCTTTCAGTGCCGCCGAAGACCCGGAGCGACTGAAGGACCCGCCGACAAAGTGCTGCCGAAGACCCAGAGTGACGGAAGGAACCAGTTCTTCAGCTTTTGGCAGCTCATCACTGGGTTTGTGCCCTGTTGCTGGACAATGTGCCTTTAGGTCGGCACTCACAGTCATGAGCCAGTCCAGACAGCATGACATGGTGTTCTTCCATCTTTCCATGTCCTATCTATTCACCCTTTCATCTATCTATCTATCCTACATTTGTATTTGGTGCCTATCTCCATAGTATTTAAGTGCTTTCAGGTTCATTATGTGTGGGTTGAACATCAGCGTCAACCTATATAGCAGAGTATTTGGTCCATACCTTTCCGTTCAAGAAAAATGTGTTTAGAGCTTTCTTTCAAGCATGAATAAAAAGTCAGATTTTTATGGGATTTATTAGAAATAAATAATTTATTTATTATTATTTATTATTTATTATAAAAGGAGCTTTTGAGAATTCTCTTCTGTAGAGACTTAATAAGAATTTTGTTTTATGGACGGACACACATTTTATTTTAAATCCCTTTAAATGATAAACACAGTATGTGTCACAATCTTTGTTTTTCCCAGGCTAATACAGATAGGAGGAGCATTGTGCAAACAACTCTACTAGTGAAACTAGCACAACTTTTTCCTCCACTGTCACTCGTGCCAACATCAGGGGTGGCAGAGCCTACCCAAAAATGGGAGGGCCGTGGTCCCCTGGCCCCCCCGTTACAACGCCACTGGCCAACAACATCCACAATATTGCTCTCAAAGTTAAGATTGTGTAACAATGACAGAAGTAAATTAGATGCTATTGTTTTTATGAATTATATATAAAAGTCCCTGTGAATTACTAATCTCCTCTCACTGTGCTTCAATTCACTGTCCGATCAGCACTAGCCTATCTGAGTTAGTCTGCCAGGGGAGCCCAGGTTGTACATCTGTAGTACAGTCAGGTG
Source organism: Lepidochelys kempii (assembly GCF_965140285.1). Taxonomy (NCBI): domain Eukaryota; kingdom Metazoa; phylum Chordata; order Testudines; family Cheloniidae; genus Lepidochelys; species Lepidochelys kempii. The sequence goes on along the minus strand of NC_136380.1, from coordinate 96,253,826 downwards.
ATTTTAACATTAGACACATATCAGTATTTCAGACATTCTCCCTATCTGCTCCTTCTAGAGCAGTCAGATCTGTGCATGGAGTCCAGTTTCCCTTGTATGGAAAATGTCGTCAGAGATGTGCTGAGCACTGGCCCCTCAAAATACCATGCAAAGAACTTTTACCTGCTAACATTTATTACATTTAAGTGCAAAATGGAATTTAGTGTTAACTGTGGAGTCATGACCAGTGCCTCCATAACAACATTTACAAAGCAAATTCCACAGGAAACAAACTCCCTCCCTTACAGAATTATAAAGGAAAGAATACACAAAATTTTTGGACATAATAAATAGACCTGTTATGAAAGTGACCAAGCAAGTTCTATATTGAGTAAAACTGTAATTTCACGTTCCTGTGACTCTTTCATTTAGTGAGAAAATGACATGTGTGTCAGACCATGTCTTCCCATTTATCCTCAGTTTTTGCCTCACAGATCAACACTACATCCCCTTCCTGATCTCAGTGTGACAACCTGCCACGGTGTTTAATATGTAAACCAATCCCACAGGAACCTGGAGTAAATGTAGAAAGTTTAAAAAAAAAAACCCAAAAAACCCTGAATAAAGATTCTCTTACTCTGCAAATCCCTGGCAAACAACTATGACACAAGACGTCCAGTTTTTCCTACATTACACCAGTTTTACACCTCATTGTATTAAATGGTAAAAAACTACATTAACACAGAGTCAAGGTTGCTTGGTGGTATGCCGTCTCCTTGCACAATGTTGAGTTGAGCAGGAAACCAGGAACTGCAGAGTTAAAGTTTCCCGTGTAACCTTAACTTTGCCCTCTGGCAGCCATGCTCCTTAAACATCCGATAACGCATATATCTTTTGGCACCTTAGAGACTAACCAATTTATTTGAGCATAAGCTTTCGTGAGCTACAGCTCACTTCATCGGTTCACTTCATCCGATGAAGTGAGCTGTAGCTCACGAAAGCTTATGCTCAAATAAATTGGTCTCTAAGTCTAATTAGTCTCTAAGGTGCCACAAGTTCTCCTTTTCTTTTTGCGAATACAGACTAACACGGCTGTTACTCTGAAACATATATCTTTATTCTGCCAGCCCTCCAGTTTCTGAAATGTACAAAGCTCTTCACCTCTTTTTACAGCCCTCCCTAATACTCTCCCCTCCCAGGAAGCATTCACATGTGTGTTCCCCCTCCCACCCCAAAGACTTTGGAGGATGCAGGGGGATTGGGATGTACTGGCAGAGCTAGGGAGAAAAAGGTGTTGGGGTGAGAGGTTGGAATGCACTAGCAGGGTTGGAATGGGCTGTAGGCAACTTGGGGTGCAGCTGGTTGAGGTGCACTGGCAGAGCTGTGGATTTTGGGGTGCACTGGCAGAGCTGGGGTACAGATGGGTTGGAGAGCATTGGCAGAGCTGGGGATTGGGGTACAGAAGGTTGGGATGCACTAGCAAAGCTGTGGACTGAAGGCATGCTGGGGTGCACTGGCAAAGCAGGGGCCGGGGAGCACTCAGAGCTGAGGAGTGGGGAGGACTTGAGGTGCATTTGGAGAGTTGTGAAGTACAGGAGTTGGGGTGCACTGACAAACCTGGGCTGCAGGGAGTTAGGATGCAGTAGCAGAGCTGAGGGCTGCAGGCAAATTGGGGTGCATTGGCAGAGCTGTGGAGTTCAGGGAGGTTGGGGTGCAGGAAAGTTGGAGGGCATTGACAGAGTTAGGAGGTGCCCTGCCTCCCTAACCACCCATTAATTCCCTACCCCATAATCCCGCTCCCCTCCATTCACTGCAGCCCCAAAACTCTCTCCCCCTACTCCTCCACTCCACCCAGGAAGCAGTCAGGTGTCTAATTTTTTTTTCTACCAAATACTTTTATTGCATCCTCCCAAAAACAAAACTGCCATCCATGACTCACAAATTCTGACACCTCCAACAACTCAGTTCAAAACTCCTTTTGTTTTAGGTGGGTGCTTGTGATTAACTTATCTGTAGGTATGTTAATTGAAGGGAGAGTTCACAGCTATGAAACACAATGAGGTCTGTGATTCATCCAGTCATTAGCATCTCTCAGTATGTGCAAAAAGAAAAGGAGGACTTGTGGCACCTTAGAGACTAACAAATTTATTTGAGCATAAGCTTTCGTGAGCTACAGCTCACTTCATCGGATGCATTCCTTTCATGAAGTTGATAGATTTCCACTCCATATGGCTAATTTCAATGCCTTGCATAATGACAGGTTTCAGAGTAGCAGCCGTGTTAGTCTGTATTCGCAAAAAGAAAAAAGAAGTGAGCTGTAGCTCACGAAAGCTTATGCTCAAATAAATGTGTTAGTCTCTAAGGTGCCACAAGTCCTCCTTTTCTTTTTGTGGATACAGACTAACACGGCTGCTACTCTGAAACCTCTCAGTATGTGTGAGGGAGCAGAAGAAAAACAGTTTTTTTGGAGCTGGGGAGGGGACAGCAGCAATAGCTTTCCACATATGACCTTTCCACATATGAACCCAAATTTGGATCCCTAGCTCCACCTTTCCTTGCCCCCCTACATGAGGCACACCAGATTTCAAAGCAATCTGATTGACCATTCAGATCTTAGAGCACTTGCAAAAGTTGACCTTTAAAGCAGTGGTTCTCAAACTTTAGTAACCCAAGGACCACCATTTTGATTTAAAATTTTGCCGCAGACCTCCAAACAGCCCTCCCCCCACCAGCTCATCCCCAGGCCCTACCCCACTCCATTCTCCATACCATACTCAGTTTCCACCACCCAAAGATTCAATGAGTGTCACGCACTACCTTGAGTAAAACCCAATAGATTGAGACCATTTTGACCTGTGTCACATTAACAGTTTGATCTCTGGTTTCAGAGTAACAGCCGTGTTAGTCTGTATTCGCAAAAAGAAAAGGAGTACTTGTGGCACCTTAGAGACCTACCAATTTATTTGAGCATAAGCTTTCGTGAGCTACAGCTCACTTTATCGGACTTTCCACAGTATGCATCCGATGAAGTGAGCTGTAACTCACGAAAGCTTATGCTCAAATAAATTGGTTAGTCTCTAAGGTGCCACAAGTCCTCCTTTTCAGTTTGATCTCTAGCTCTGTGCAAAAAAAAAAAAAAAAAAAAAAAACCCACCTAGGAAGTTTGGTTTAAAATGGTCATTTTTTTACACCACTATCTCCAAATTTGGGTCAGTGACCTTACCTTGCACCCTCCTGAGGCACACTAAAAATCAAAGAAATCCTGCTAAGCACATTGATTACAAAGGCGTTAGAAAATTTGATCTTTAAACAAATGTCTTGTTGCAACCTTAACTACAGGGGTGCTGCTGCACCACTATAATCTAGTGGGTACTTCATTGACTTACATCTGGAGAATCAGTCACTTAAATTGTTGGTGAATCAAATAAACAGTGAGTCATAAAATGTAGAGGTTTGTAAATGGTGGAGAAGATAAAAACTATGTATGGAAAACACTCACAAATAAAACCAGAACCAGCCATCCCACTACCTTCCAGTATCTATCACCACATGGCCGATACGGATGTTTTCATCTGTTTTGCTACTTCTAGCTAAATTTGTATTATTTGGGCTATTAGAAGTCCAGCGTGGACATGATTTGTTATAACAAGACACAGGTGTTCTCTTTAAATCCCCATCCTGCTATTTGCTTGACAACACATTTTACTCCAGCTGTTTGGTGTTATTGCTGTAGGCAACCCACTGCGATGAAGTAAACAAACATCACAAACATTTCCTTATAAATTATATTTTGGAGCCACCAAGGCAAACATAGGTTTACAGGCCACACCGCTTACACAACAACTATATATTTCCCTCTTCCCTTTGCATTTTATAAATAAATTGACTACGCAACAGACAAGTTCGTCTTTCATTTGGAGCCCCTTTGGCTACCGTATGACTTATAAAGGAACGCATTTTTCTTCAATTATTATCACAAACATAAGGAAGCAGAGCCCATACCCATCACTAGCTACCTGTCACCTGAAGATATGACACTTATTTTTCATCTCCATTGTTTAACTATTATAATAATTAAGGCCAGGAGTGCAAGCCTCCCCAGCACTATAGACTGGATGTCTCGGAAGGGAAAATAAAAGTGGCTTTTGCCAACAGACTATTCTGCGGCCTCCACTACACAGATTAACAGAGGCCTTTTGCCTCCAACACTTCACTTCACCAGCTGCTGCCACTTCTACCACCATTTCTTTCTACCACAGATTCCTCGATGAGCTCCCGCCCCACTGGTCATTTCTCCCCCAATGGATCCAATCTTGCTGCCCAAACTGCTGTACACGAATTAGCTGAGAACCTCCACGCACACCACGGAAAAGGTGCAGAGCAGTGTTCCACCATCCCAGGCACGCTTCATTTTGACTTGAACTGAACATTGAATAGGATGCTAAAAGCGAAAAAAAAAAAAGATGTATTCTTTTTTGCAATGGACAGAGTTTAAATAAGGTTAGAAAGTGTTGCTTCTTTCCTTTTAAAGGGATTATTTTAAAAAATGTTGGAAGAACACAGACATAGCAAGTACTGCTGCGGAGGAAGATGCAAGGGAAGTTCACCATAAAACTGTCATTGCTAAGAGCACAACAAAAATCCCATTTGTATAACTACAAATCAGTGCCAAATCTTTCATTGTTTCCAGAAAAAATAAACTCAACTCCACTTTCCTCTCACAATCACTTGCATCCTTGTTTTTCAGCTGAGTACAGCGTCTCAGTCACAGCTGTAAACAGAGAACTCCATTTATAAAAGGTGATCCTTACTTACAGCTGAAAATCCTTGATTTGTTTCTCCTGTAAACAAAAGGTCATCCCTGAGATATGCAGCCGATTCTAGAATACTGCTATCTGTTCGTCATGGTGACTAAAACATAAATATCTGTTCCACGCCATAAGAAGGATCAGGAGGAAACATAAATCTGCAAAAGACTTGCCAGCAGCAGTGAAACAGACAAAAGGTAAACCTCTCCTTTTGATCTGTAATAATATGACAATCTTTTGTCTGTGATGCCTTTGCATCTTTGAAAAATGAAGACAATAATGTTCCTGAAACTTTAAAGTTATTATCCAATGGGCTGCAGAATATCTTAAAGTAAAAATAAGTTTTCAGTTACCTGGCACGGGGACTCAAATGTCCATTAAATACTTCATATGAAACAGTTACTGGCAACAAAGCAAGTGTCCCTGTTAAATGGCATGGGGTTTCTCAAATGCGGCCACCAGGGGCTTTTCTTGTGGCCACAGCCTCCTGGGCTGTTATCTGGGGGGAGGGAAGCAGCGGCCCCTCCCCCTACCTGTTGTTTCTGGATGCACTGCCTTGGCTTTGGTTGCTGGGGCCACAAGCAGGAGTTGGACCCTGTCACCCTCTGAAGACAGCTAGGACACAACACTGAAGGAGCAGGTAGCCAGTGAGTTCCCCACCTTCCCAGAGGTGGTGGAGCTCAGACTTTGGGCTTCAGCCCTGGGGTGGTGGGGTGGCAGACTCTGGCCGTAGGGATTCAGGCTCCGTCCACTGGCCATGGGGCTTCAGGTTCCAACTCCCTGTTGCCTCCCCCAGTCACACACTCACCTCCATTGCCCCTGGTCCCCGCTGCCGCCCCTGACCCCCCATCCACAGCTTAATTTGTCCCCAGGCTTGCCAGGGCTGAGTAAGTCTGCTGTGAAAAGTGATACTTGTATGTTTGTTAATATCACTTTTCACAACTGACTTACTAGCTAGCAATAATTAAATTACAATGATTTGGATATTCATATTGGCATATTTATTTGTTTTTTCTAAAGCTAATTAAATATTTTAGGAAAAAGTGAGAGTGGCCACCAGCAAGAGTTGGTGGCCTCACTCTGAGGCCACCGAAAAATTTGTCCTGAGAACCCCTGGCTTATACAATGGTTATCCTTTAAGGGAGAGTGTCAAGTTCAAATCCAGTCCTTTTCATAAAATGAGTTAAAAGTACTTTCAGGTATTAATCCTACCCCTAAATTCCCCTTCCAATAAACCTGATCCAGAAAAGCATGTAAGGACATGTTTACTTTTAAGCATGTAAGTAATCTCATTGTCTTCAATAGACCTGCTTCCAGACGTACATTTGAACATATGCTTAATCACTTTGCTAGATTGGGCCAATTTAAAAAATAAATAAATAAAAGCTCTAGAGACAACACACACACACACACACGAGATTTTTAAATTGATCTTTACCTTTAAAAAGTAAGCATTTAGCAGTTGTTACTGTAGGCAATGGAATATTTCCTTTTACTTAGAACCACTGTTATTGGTGTCAATCTAACAATGAAGTGCTGCTGTTTGTTACTCTGGTGGTACAAAGCCACCTTAAACTGGCTGAGTGACCAGTTGGAAAGTCTCCTAGCAATGGAGAATCCCAGGTGACAAAGGTGGACTTAACCAGATTTGGGCCAACTACTTCATAGCACCTGGCAATGAAGGGATGCTGGCTATATGTAAGGAAAGGATAAGTAGCACGTGGAGAACACTGTGCTCCAGGGATTCCTAGCTGCCACAATAATACTTCGGGGGCATTGCTTGGAGCCACAGCTTAGAGCAGCAATGAGGCTGCTCTAACTTATGCTGGAACCAAACTAGCTTCTAGAAGGGAGTAGGGGGAAGCATAGAAGTAGTAGAATACCACCTGTGCTCCTCACCATCAGATCCTGTATCAAATGTATTGCAGCTGGATCTGGTTATCAGAAGACAGGTACATTTTCAAAGTTACCATTTGTGCCTCTGCAAGTCTCCCCCTGGGATCAAATTTTCGACACCTCTTGTTTTTAGAAGACCTTTCTTTGTTTCTGTGATAAAATGTTTCAGTTGTGCAAACTTTGGTGACCTGGATTGGATTTACTTTGCACATATTTTTCCATAAAGTGTGAAAAATGTTGTTTCCCCACAGATGATGTCCCTGCCAGGCTACATTTTTATTTTCATTTAAAGCGAGGGAGATTCACTAGTTTTAGGGATGCTGGAAAGTAAAGTAATACTTCAGCAAAAATATATTTGGTATGAGCTATTCCACCTGCCCAATGCAGACCACAGTTTAACTGCAACTACTGTAGCTGCCTTTTTCAGTGTCTCCCAGAATTCTTTGCTAGACATGCTTTTTTCAGGTTTGTTTCATGGGTCTCACCTCTGCCCCCCACACTCCCAACCTGTGGATCTGAAATTAGTTCTGTTGCACAGTAGCTGATCAGGAAAAGACTTATAACACCATTGTATAGATTTGATACACCTATTCTTTCTGCTTTATCTCTTTAGCCTACACTATAGGTAGATATAATAGGCCAGAATCTCAGCTGTAGCTTTATTTAAGTCAACTGAACTATACTGATATATATCAACTGTGGATGTGGGCAGGAATTTCTACTAACATAAGATATTCCTATGATTCTAAATGTATAGATGAATGAACTTGCTTTGTCTCATTTTTACGCCACTTAAACATTGGAGATGCCAAATACAGAGAGAGTTTGCATTCCAAATATCCAATCAATCAACAAATTGTAACGACACTTCAGTTAAAATATGACTAAAAGTACTTTGAAGACATTTTTTTTCAGATTACTGTGGTTTGTAATAGACAGTGAATGGGAGCATTAGTGAGAATACAGGTACTGAAAAGTGTGTGACCGTAGTGACTTTTGCTGGCCAACTTAAGACTTAAGCTCTCTTTGAGCTGAAGATGCTCAGAAGCCCTCAAGGAGTGCTCGACCGCTCAGTGGATCAGGGCCACAATACTTGAAGGGTTAATTTTCTAGAAAGCCATGCATAACACAAATATGAAGGAATACAAATGGTTGTTCATAGACACCATTTAATGAGAATCCATAGCTGTTGCAAATCCAGGTCCAAATCTTCAAACATAGCGTTCAGATTTTCAAAAATGCTGGGTATGCTCTGCTCCCATTAACGTAAATGGGAGTTGTGTGTGTTCAGGACCTCTGAAAACCAACACATTTTTATGCAGGGTTATAAATATGGATTTAGGTGCCTGACTTTAGACACCAGCATTGGAACATTTAGGTCTTAACATTTTAACTGTCACTTTTCTTCCTATGTTTCAGGGTTATATTAAAATGAGAAATAACTTGTTGATACAGGATATGGTAATACAATTAATTTATTCTTGTCAGAGCAATATGAACTAGCCTGCATTCATGTAATCCAGGCAAGGTAAAAATAATATAATAAATACAGAAACAAAGGCTAACTGGATTATAAAGTACCAATGCATTTTGAAATTAAAAAACAGATATCATTGACACATAAGGTCCACATTGTGTGATAACGAATATAACAATAGTATTTTTTCATGTACATGGTAGTGTAATTACAATGTACTAAATGTACCATTATAATTTTTCAAGTCAAACAAGTTGTGCAAGACAGAGACCTTCAAACTCTCTGTGGCTTGTTATCCTTCAGTGAACAGGAAAATTGCAATGCTTGTTCGCCTATTTCACAGATTTTGATATTTTGGAGGATAGCTAATATTCACAGCTTCACATTCTTGCACGTTGGCAAACGATCCTCAGGTACTAATTACTATTTCTTTTTTTAGCTTCCATGTCAATAAAAGCAGATGTCTCAAATATAGATTTCCACTATCATATTTATTCGTATTGTCTAAGGGGCCTATTTGCACTGACTTATAATAATCATGACATTTTTTTCATCCTATGGATTAAGCTCCAGATTCTGCCAACCCTATTCAGGATACTTACTCTGAAAATGGCCCAATTAGTTTGAATAAGAGTGGCAGAGTCTGACCAAAGCTCTTGGTGCAGTTTCTTTTTGGGGAAAAGGGACTCTGACCTGTGCACATTTAGTGAACAAAGACATCATCTAAGGGTCAGACAGTTCCACTGATCTTGAAAGGATGAAACAAAAGCATATTAAAACTACCAGTGCAACCCACTCACTAGTGTAATGGACACAGGGGATATATACGCAACAGCTACCCAGGATAAAGAATTTCCTCCAACTTCTCTAATTGAGATAAAGTGTAACAAACAACATTAGCTGCCACCTACAGTGGAGAGATTCATTTTCTACAAAGGCAGGATCACAGGGATGGTAATACTACTTTACGTGCCTTTTCTCATCATCAAGACAGACAGTAAATGATAAAGTGAGAACAAAAAATGGTTCACATTGCTACAGCAGAAATAGTTTTATCGTGAAGTTAAAACAAAATGACCTTCCCTACTCCTTCGACCACAAGATACCAGTTTCTGTTTGTTAACTTTCTGGCTAGAAATTATAGTAAAAAGAAAATTGCAGATGGATGAGGGTTGCAAATACAGCTCAAATATTAGCAATACCTATAGTGCTTCTCAGGCATTGAACAACTAATTCTCAAGTAAGAACTTAGGCTAAAGTATTATATTAATGTGTTAAACAGGAAAGCAAAGTTGCGATTTACTTTGCATTTAGATATCTGTATGAATGGGGTACAAATTTCAGTACAATTACAGAGTCATCGTACATACAATACTCAGAGATGAACGGAGAACCCATTATGATTTAGACAGCTGAAAAGGTGTGTTTTGAGATGAGATTTCAAATTAGGTGGAGACTCAATGAAGCAGAGAGGAAAATAAATCGCTGCTTTAGGTAACATGAGGAATAGGCTCTTGCACCACGTGGAAGATTGTGTGAAGATGAGCCTGATGCTAGGCAAAACAGAGGAAATAGAAAGATAAAGTCTAGGAGAAAATACTTTATTATTAAACACACACATACACACAGAATCATATACAAAGTACTTTACAAACGGCTAACAAACCATCTCATTAATTTAAAATGGGAATGCCAATGGGGAGCTCTGAAAATGAGGATGCATTTGAACCTGAAGTGAATGCTAGTGGTGTTTTGAATGTGGTAGTGGGTAGTGGTATTCTGCACATGGCGGAGAGCTGGGACTTGAAGAGTCCACAGGGAACAGATTTCTAATAGTTAGAGTGAGCATAAACAAATGCATGATTAAAATTGCATGGATGGACTCATGGCAGAAGCATGCGTGAGTAATGGTTGAAGAGGGATAGTTTCATAGATTATAGAGGAGACATGGGATTTAAGAGTCAAGGACGATGCCAACACAAGAAATGGAAAATCTGAATTGAAAAGGGGATAGAAGAGATTGTTATGTGTCGGAGGATGTGAAAAGCACTTCTGTCTCAGAGATATTTAGATGAAGTACGTTGTGATTAAGTCACCTTTACTTGGTTGAGGTAGGAAGAAAGGATCAGCACAGACAGCGGAATCCTTTACAATGTCAACATATGTGCACAATAAGTATAATAATTAAAAGGTAGATATAAGGTGACCAAGAGAGAGAAGCAGAAAGAAAACTACAGAGAACCTCGATTTAGCCGTGGAGATGTTAAAGGAGACGTAGAATCTGAGTCCGAGATTGACAAGCCATATAATGGCAGGACGGGACCCAAGATGTTTGCATAGCTATGGAAGTGCTCCAGAAAAATAGAATGTCCAGTGTCAAAGGCTGCACAAAGGGTCAAAAACTACACAGAGAAGGAAGAATCTGTCAGCAATAGAAAAGAGAAGATGGTCATTACATGAAGGATGGTGTCTGCCCTATGGATAGCCTGAAATTCAAGTGGAAAAATAAGTCCAATACATTGTAGTTTAAAAGCCCCCTCACAATCTGAAAGCTACTTTCTAAAGTATTTTGCAGTGAAGAGGAATGTTAGAGAATCAAAAAGAACCAAGACCAAGAGAAATTAAGGCAGTGGCAGATTTTAGAGAGCAGAAGAATGTCCAAATGATAAAGGAGTTGGTGACAAAGATGGTAGTGTAGGCAGCAAGAGTAGGGAGACAATGAAAGAATAGCAGAAGGAAAAGAGAAGAAAATGGGTGGTTTTCATGAGGGTTTTAATGTCAAGAAGGTCTCAGGAAAGGTGGAGAAGCAATGGGGAGAAAAGTAGAAGGAAAAGAAAAGGAAGTTGGGGAGGAAGAAGGGGACATGGGATTGAGACGGAAAGGCTGTTATAACTAATCCCTGTTATTTTAAACTAGAAGAAAGAAACACATTTCTTGTACCTGTGCAGGGAAAGTGTGGGAGTGAAGGATCAGTAGCTTATATAGAGAGAGGTTTGCCAGCACCTTAGAAAAGGAGGAAGAACCGGACTAGGTTTTGCAGCCCGAGGATACTTTTGTAGGGTATCTGATGCTTCTTCTTGTTTCTGAAGTAGACACACAGATGGTACATATGTCACTTTATTCTAGCTGCTAATCTGTGCTCATGAGGATCCACAGCTTTTAAATATACCAGCAGAAACTAGAGATGCAGTGAAGAGTGTAGGTATTCAAGTTGGTATAGGACAGGGCAGAGTTGTAAGTATTAAGGCATGGGGGTTGGGAGACACACATGAATTCAAAGTGCACCTGTCTTTAACTCACTTAGCAATCTATCTGTGGTCTAATCTTCAAAGCACAGAGAAAAACAAACAAAAAAATGTGTAAAGAAAGATTTTTAAATGACTTTCATTTATCTACCTACTTGCCTTTTCCTTATCTTGTCCTTCCTTGTATCTTTTAAGAAAGGCCCCATGAAGAGCAGCTGAATTCTTATTTTGTTAATATCTAATAACATTGCAAACATACCATTTTCTAAATGGGTGAAGAAAGTAACTGTTATGAAGCCAGCTGCGTATTTCCAGCAGTTTCATCTTTTTATTCCTTTTCTATAAAGAGCACAGAATTGAAGATGCTGTTCTGTACTGCATCTGTAATGTTCACAGGGAATTTTAAAGCCTGCACACAGCTGATTATTGAGTATTCCCAAATATTTTGATACAACTCTGATATTTTTAGTGTCTGCAGGCTCCTGCAGAGACTTGGCTCTGTCTCACTCTTGCTTTCAACATTAAAAAAAAAAAAATTCTACCCTGCTGGCTTTTCAGTAAACAGCCTGAATGTGTTCACAATTTATTGTGATATATTTTCATACTACTAAGGATAAGCATAGACTAAAAGTTTTGAATACCTCCCACACAGATGTAAACTCAACCAGATCTTCAGTGTGACATAAGACCATTCTACACCATGTGAGAATGGCTATTTGAATGGCAGTAGAATCTAGATATATTTGCAAATGTCGTTTCACATAAATGATTTTAATAATCTGTGCAAGATTTTTAAACACGAATGCTTAGTGCCATGCTCCTAATCTTTATATAGTGCCTAAATAAGTGATCTGATTTACCAAGGCATTGAGCATCATGTTACCTATCTAGGAGCCTGCTTTTAGGCAGTCATTTTTTGAAAATCTCAGCCAAAATATTCAAATCATTTATGTGAATAAACATTCACAAATATGACAAGATGCTACTACTATTCAAATACTCATGCTTGCAGGGTCCCCATATAGATAGCTCAAATTATGCAGTGTGTATAACATGTATATTTAAAATATCCTATACGCTAAAGTGCATTTCATGTGTACATTTTCTATTGTTGGTTTTTCTTTAGCTCTTTGTTTTTGAAAGCCCAATAGCAATCCATGTGCCTGGCATTGCAAGACCCATTTCACGAAACATAAGGAAGTTACATCCCATTAGATAACTCAATGGCATATAAGTAGGTGATTTTCCACAAGCAGTTTATTAGCTGATCCCAGATGGTCTTTGAATAAAGTGTTTAATTTCAAATGCATGATTTAAGAACATAAAAACACAGAGAAAAACAGAGGAGGAAAAAAAAATCCTGCAAATTGTTTCTAGATTCTAATCCAAGAGAAGGCCATATTTGAGAGATGAACCAATAGAAAAATATGTATGTACTACATAGTTGCAAATTGTATTCCATTATTTTTATGCATTAGTAATCTGAATACAAGGAAACATCTTGCATGCTTCCCCCTGTGGCTGGGACAGCCTCTTAGAGCATATTCACCAGATCTTCACTCTTCCTCTGTCAAACTCCACCGAAAGCTCATGCCTGAGGCATCACTTAGACTAGTTTAAACTGAACTGGTGGGGCTGTTAGACAGTTATTATGGAGTTTAAAATAATAAGAAGGGATTCTCCCTTCTGCAAGGGCCCACAGTGCTGATAAACGCCACAGCCCAGCTGAGGGACAATTCCCCATATGTAGCCATTTCCTATAACAGCCATAGGCTTTTCTAGACAGGCCCCTCTGTAAATCCCAGTATAGCTAAACTTTTGTCGGTGAAAGTTGTACCAAAGAGCAGAATGGGGGATTCTAGGTAGCTCTAGATTGTGGACTCCCCTTAGCCTGGTCCTCCCTGCTCTGCCCCCTCCCTCGTTGCACCCCAGGCTCCTATATAATACTTTACAATACAATATACTCTTCTTTGTTCTTGATTAGTCAAGTCCCATATCAACCATTCCATTATTTTTCTTGAGATGGATGTCAGATTGACGGGCCTATAATTATGCAGGTGATCCTGTTTACCCTTTTTAAATATTGACACAACATTAGCTTTCATCCAGTCTTCTGGAACTTCCTCAATGTTCCAAAACTTATTGAAAAATCAGTATTTATGGACCAAACAGCTCCCCAGGTAGCACTATTACAATTCCTGGATTAAGTAATCCAGATCTGCTGATTTAAAAATGTCTAATTTTAGAAGTTGCTGCTTAACATCCTTCTTAGTTACTGCTGGAATAGAAAATATTTCATCCTCATATGATGACATGACTACATCATCTGGCTTTTCCCACAAATACGGAACAGAAATATGTATAGAAGAATTCTACACCTTTTTTGCATTATTATTGACAATTGCCATCTGTAATGAGCCAATACCATTGTTAGGGTTCCTTTTGTTGCTGATATGCTTTAAAATATCCATCTTGCTGTCCTTAACTCAGCTGGCCATTGATTTCTTCTTGTGTCCTTTTGCTTCCCTTACTAACTTTCTCCTATTTTTTTTCTAATGCAGTTACAATACCTGAGATAATATTGCAAGCCAGAATAGAGCAGTAAAAATATTTTTTTATTTTTTTTATTGCTGCTTGTACTTCCTCTCTAAACAAGGCTGTATTTTAAACTAGTGTCCCGGGAGCCTACTGGTCCCACACAGGGGAAATACAGATGCAGTTTTACATAAAGCACAAATCCAGCGAAGTACTTAAGTGCATGTCTAACTTTGTGCATGTGGTCATACCTTCAAGTTAATGTCCCAAGTTTAAAATTAAGTACTTTTGAGTGTATGCTTAAGTATTCTGCTGAATTGGGGCCTAAATGCAGTTACAATACCAGAGATAATATTAGGTTTCAGAGTAGCAGCCCTGTTGGTCTGTATCCACAAAAAGAAAAGGAGGACTTGTGGCACCTTAGAGACTAACAAATGTATTTGCGCATAAGCTTTCCGATGAAGTGAGCTGTAGCTCACGAAAGCTTATGCGCAAATACATTTGTTAGTCTCTAAGGTGCCACAAGTGCTCCTGTTCTTTTTGAGATAATATTGCAAGCCAGAATAGAGCAGTAGATTCTGAACACACACTGTGATGATCAAAATGGACGAACAAAAGACTGGTTTGGCAAGTTCTATTTGGGGAAAATGTTTATTCAGAGACAAAAGATCTGACCCTCTATAGACTGGTTTTAAAAATGCTACAATATGAGACATCCATCTGAGACTGATAAACCTATTATGAATTAACTGTTTTGCCCGTGTGAGTATATATAGGTTCATATGCATCATAATGCCATCAAGACTTCTTGCATACAAGTCCAATTTGCCAGAGAAAACATTACAGAAAGGAAAGATTTGCACACATATTCCATTCAAGTAGCACTGGTGTACTATCTACAAGAGCTGCATTCAAGGAGAGTCGACTATGTGTTCAAGATGTCTTGCTGTCAGCATACATTCATTTCAAGCATACAATTCATTTTAAGATGCAGCTGCCTTTGGATCATATTCCAGTTTTTTGTTCTGGCTAGGCTGGCCTCTCATTGATCATCTCAAAAGCCAAATACGTATGCAGACCTGCAAAGCTCATAACAGCAGAATGCTCTCCTTACACCCAACCCTCCAATCTGGGGACCAAGAAATGTAAGGAGAACCTCAGCTTTCTTTCCTGGTGAAGATAGCTTTCAAAATAAAACCATCTCATACTGAAGATTCAGACTAAATGTTTCTCAGAGATGTTTTCAAAGGTTATACACTGTTACCTCACATTCACTAGCTGAGCTTTGGGGTCCATGTTTCATCAACAATGAATGAGGCTGAACGGAGGTTAAGTTGAGCAAATGGAACTTTATTAAACCTTGTGTGCTGCTCTGTCCCTGTGACTGAGTTACTTCTAGCCTAACTCCACCCCTTGCCCAGTTCCCCTGGTGTCCCGTCCCTTCTCCTCTAGGGAACATAGGCCCTCTGACTTCAGTTCCACCAATTATAGTACAGTCCTGAAAAAAACATAGTCATAAGTACTCAGGGAAGACCCAAGGTCAGCTTCACAGTTTTTGGGGGAGTTCTATTCAGGCAACTTTTGATGGCATTAGGACTACTACACATGCTCCTTGACAATCAGCTGCCTGCTACTCAATCGGCTCTTCTACTGAACAGCCAGTGTGATATCACACCACGAACAGAAGCTCAGAAGCATAAGAGGCAGCATGCTTTAGCAGACTGAGCAAAGAACTAATCTCAGTTCTAACACCGATGCCCTGTGTTGCCTTTGTAACACCAAATCAACCAAAATTTTCCAATGAAGGGGGCATAAAGTTAGGCACCTAAATCTAGACGCAAAGCCTAATTTTGCACCATGTTTGAAAATTGTCTGTATGCTCTTTTTTCTTCAGTTTCCACGGCCTTAAAGCAGACAGTCTGCATATGGCAAGGGTACAGCTATACATATGTAAGTTCACCACTTGCTACAGTGCCCAGAGTCTAAGATCACATGGACCTTCATGTGTGTGGTAGAAGTTTGTGGCTCAAAGGGTTGCTCTCAAGGAATTTTCACAGATGGCTGGATGGAAACACTGCTGTAGATAGATCCCTGTCTGTGGGGGGTCCCTGAGGTTCTAGTGTACTTGCCCAACCTGCTGTCAGTTTCACCAGCTCAGTTGACTGGCAGTTACTTCATGGGACCAGTCTGCTGGTAATTAAAAACAAACTGTAAAACCAGCAGGGACAGGTCTAAAAAACAGGGAGATTCCTATTTCAGAGACACAAGCTCCCTCCTTTCTTTGTATAAATATGAAGAGTGCATTGCTCATTCACATAAATACAGAGTAAGCAGAAGCATGGTGGATAAGAGACAAGGGAGGGAAGGTTTGGGGAAGTGCAGCTGTACTCAATTTTAAATGGGAGGCAGTGGCTGTGGTGGCCAAATGTTTCACAGACCCGGTGAACAAGCCTAAGGCTAGTCCTAATTTCATAAGAAATTTGACACATGGCATAATTAATAAGTTCAATAATTAAAACCAACTTTCATTTTAATATTTCCTAGCACCCACAGACTTACAAACTACTAATGGGAAACCAGCTTTTATCAACTGCAACAAGGAGAAGCTGTTGCCTACTGCAGGTGGTATTTTAAAAAGGTCAAATAAAATTGTACTGAAAACCTTAAGGGAACTTTGAAGGGCATCTCTAGTCTGAAAATAGTCTGTGTAAAAATATCATCGTTTCATTCAGCATTTCAGTTGTGTTATATCTGTCTAGTGACAAAAATAGATGTTTGTTTATTTTCACTCTTAGCACTGCACAACAAACAGAGCTATAGCAGAATGAACTGAATTCTCTTCTGGTTTGTAAATCTGCAGAATTGTTCCAATTACAAGTGCCAAATTCTGCCCTCACTTGCAACTGTGTTTCCCTGTTGGAGCCAATGCAGTGCAAAAAGGTGAAACCTGAACCTGGCCTGCTGAATCTTAGCAGAAGCCAGAAAGTTATCCAGTTTACTGTTCAGACCCTAGGTTCAGGATAAAAGGCCAGCAGTTGGGGGTGGGGGTGGGGTGGGGGTCGGGGAGGGGAGTTAAGTGAGCAAGTGTGACAGGGCAGTCACAGAGAGAAAACAAACATGGCATCTTAGGGTATGTCTACACTACGAAATTAGGTCGAATTTATAGAAGTCGGTTTTTTTGAAATCGGTTTTATATATTCGAGTGTGTGTGTCCCCACAGAAAATGCTCTAAGTGCATTAAGTGCATTAACTCGGCGGAGCGCTTCCACAGTACCGAGGCAAGCGTCGACTTCTGGAGCGTTGCACTGTGGGTAGCTATCCCACAGTTCCCGCAGTCTCCGCTGCCCATTGGAATTCTGGGTTGATATCCCAATGCCTGATGGGGCTAAAACATTGTCGCGGGTGGTTCTGGGTACATATCGTCAGGACCCCGTTAACTCCCTCCCTCCCCCCGTGAAAGCAAGGGCAGACAATCATTTCGCGCCTTTTTTGTCTGCTGCCAGCCAAAGATGTAAAGGATCGATGGAGTGGGTCAGAACAAGACATAGACCAGATTTGTTTTGGACTCATTTTCCTCCTCCCCTGTCTAGATCACACTGCAGTCAGTCACAGAGAAGGCGCAGCGAGGTTAATCTAGCCATGTATCAATCAGAGGCCAGGCTAACCTCCTTGTTCCAATAACAACGATAACTTTGGTGCACCATTTCTTATTGGAACCCTCCGTGCAGTCCTGCCTGAAATACTCCTTGATGTACAGGCACACCCTTTGTTGATTTTAGCTCCCTGAAGCCAACCCTGTAAGCCGTGTCGTCAGTCGCCCCTCCCTCCGTCAGAGCAACGGCAGACAATCGTTCCGCGCCTTCTTTCTGTGCGGACGCCATACCAAGGCAAGCATGGAGGCCGCTGAGCTCATTTTGGCAATTAGGAGCACATCAACCACCACACGCATTATCCAGCAGTATATGCAGCACCAGAACATGGCAACGCGATACCGGGCGAGGAGGCGACGTCAGCGCGGTCCCGTGAGTGATCAGGACATGGACACAGATTTCTCTGAAAGCATGGGCCCTGCCAATGCATGCATCATGGTGCTAATGGGGCAGGTTCATGCTGTGGAACGCCGATTCTGGGCTCGGGAAACAAGCACAGACTGGTGGGACCGCATAGTGTTGCAGGTCTGGGACGATTCCCAGTGGCTGCGAAACTTTCGCATGCGTAAGGGCACTTTCATGGAACTTTGTGACTTGCTTTCCCCTGCCCTGAAGCGCATGAATACCAGGATGAGAGCAGCCCTCACAGTTGAGAAGCGAGTGGCGATAGCCCTGTGGAAGCTTGCAACGCCAGACAGCTACCGGTCAGTTGGGAATCAATTTGGAGTGGGCAAATCTACTGTGGGGGCTGCTGTGATGCAAGTAGCTCACGCAATCAAAGATCTGCTGATATCAAGGGTAGTGACCCTGGGAAATGTGCAGGTCATAGTGGATGGCTTTGCTGCAATGGGATTCCCTAACTGTGGTGGGGCTATAGACAGAACCCATATCCCTATCTTGGCACCGGAGCACCAAGCCGCCGAGTACATAAACCGCAAGGGGTACTTTTCAATAGTGCTGCAAGCTCTGGTGGATCACAAGGGACGTTTCACCAACATCAACGTGGGATGGCCGGGAAAGGTGCATGACGCTCGCATCTTCAGGAACTCTGGTCTGTTTCAAAAGCTGCAGGAAGTTTCTTCCCAGACCAGAAAATAACTGTTGGGGATGTTGAAATGCCTATATGTATCCTTGGGGACCCAGCCTACCCCTTAATGCCATGGCTCATGAAGCCGTACACAGGCAGCCTGGACAGTAGTCAGGAGCTGTTCAACTACAGGCTGAGCAAGTGCAGAATTGTGGTAGAATGTGCATTTGGACGTTTAAAGGCGCGCTGGCGCAGTTTACTGACTCGCTTAGACCTCAGCGAAACCAACATTCCCACTGTTATTACTGCTTGCTGTGTGCTCCACAATATCTGTGAGAGTAAGGGGGAGACGTTTATGGCGGGGTGGGAGATTGAGGCAAATCGCCTGGCTGCTGGTTACGCGCAGCCAGACACCAGGGCGGTTAGAAGAGCTCAGGAGGGCGCGGTACGCATCAGAGAAGCTTTGAAAACCAGTTTCATGACTGGCCAGGCTACAGTGTGAAAGTTCTGTTTGTTTCTCCTTGATGAAACCCCCCGCCCCTTGGTTCACTCTACTTCCCTGTAAGCTAACCACCCTCCCCTCCTCCCTTTAATCACCGCTTGCAGAGGCAATAAAGTCATTGCTGCTTCACAGTCATGCATTCGTTATTCATTCATCACACAAATAGGGGGATGACTACCAAGGTATCCCAGGAGGGGTGGTGGAGGAGGGAAGGAAAATGCCACACAGCACTTTAAGCACAGCACTTTAAAAGTTTACAACTTTAAAATTTATTGAATGACAGCCTTCTTTTTTTTGGGCAATCCTCTGTTGTGGAGTCGCTGGTTGGCCGGAGGCCCCCCCACCGCGTTCTTGGGCGTCTGGGTGTGGAGGCTATGGAACTTGGGGAGGAGGGCGGTTGGTTACAGAGGGGCGGCAGTGGCAGTCTGTGCTCCAGCTGCCTTTGCTGCAGCTCAACCATACACTGGAGCATTCTGGTTTGGTCCTGCAGCAGCCTCAGCATTGAATCCTGCCTTCTCTCATCACGCTGCCGCCACATTTGAGCTTCAGCCCTGTCTTCTGCCCGCCACTTACTCTCTTCAGCCCTCCACCTCTCCTCCCGGTCATTTTGTGCTTTCCTGCACTCTGACATTATTTGCCTCCACGCATTCGTCTGTGCTCTGTCAGTGTGGGAGGACAGCATTAGCTCGGAGAACATTTCATCTCGAGTGCGTTTTTTTTTCTTTCTAAGCTTCACTAGCCTCTGGGAAGGAGAAGATCCTGTGATCATTGAAACACATCCAGCTGGTGGAGAAAAAAAAGGGACAGCGGTATTTAAAAAGACACATTTTATAAAACAGTCGCTACACTCTTTCAGGGTAAACCTTGCTGTTAACATTACATACATAGCACATGTGCTTTCGTTACAAGGTCGCATTTTGCCTCCTCCCACCGCGTGACTACCCCCTCAACCCTCCCCCCTCCCCGTGGCTAACAGCGGGGAACATTTCTGTTCAGCCACAGGCAAACAGCACAGCAGGAATGTGTCCCTGAAGAAAAGCACCCTATTTCAACCAGGTGACCATGAATTATATCTCACTCTCCTGAGGATAACACAGAGAGAGAAAGAACGGATTTTGGTTGAATGCCAGCAAACATACACTGCAATGCTTTGTTCTACAGTGATTCCCGAGTATGTGTTACTGGCCTGGAGTGATAAAAGTGTCCTACCATGAAGGACGAAATAAGGCTGCCCTCCCCAGAAACCTTTTGCAAAGGCTTTAGGACTACATCTAGGAGAACCGCAAATGCCAGGGCAAAGTAATCCTTTCACATGCTTGCTTTTAAACCATGTATAGCATTTTAAAAGGTACACTCACCAGAGGTCCCTTCTCCGCCTGCTGGGTCCAGGAGGCAGCCTTGGGTGGGTTCGGGGGGTACTGGCTCCAGGTCTAGGGTGAGAAACAGTTCCTGGCTGTCGGGAAAACCGGTTTCTCCGCTTGCTTGCTGTGAGCTATCTACAACCTCCTCCTCCTCCTCATCTTCTTCGTCCCCAAAACCTGCTTCCGTATTGCCTCCATCTCCATTGAAGGAGTCAAACAACACGGCTGGGGTAGTGGTGGCTGAACCCCCTAAAATGGCATGCAGCTCATCATAGAAGCGGCATGTTTGGGGCTCTGACCCAGAGCGGCTGTTCGCCTCTCTGGTTTTCTGGTAGGCTTGCCTCAGCTCCTTCAGTTTCACGTGGCACTGCTTCGGGTCCCTGTTATGGCCTCTGTCCTTCATGCCCTGGGAGATTTTCACAAAGGTTTTGGCATTTCGAAAACTGGAACGGAGTTCTGATAGCATGGATTCCTCTCCCCAAACAGCGATCAGATCCCGTACCTCCCGTTCGGTCCATGCTGGAGCTCTTTTGCGATTCTGGGACTCCATCATGGTCACCTGTGCTGATGAGCTCTGCATGGTCACCTGCAGCTTGCCACGCTGGCCAAACAGGAAATGAGATTCAAAAGTTCGCGGTTCTTTTCCTGTCTACCTGGCCAGTGCATCTGAGTTGAGAGTGCTGTCCAGAGCGGTCAGAATGGAGCACTCTGGGATAGCTCCCGGAGGCCAATACCATCGAATTGTGTCCACAGTACCCCAAATTCGAGCTGGGAACGTCGATTTAAGCGCTAATCCACTTGTCAGGGGTGGAGTAAGGAAATCGATTTTAAGAGCCCTTTAAGTCGAAATAAAGGGCTTCACTGTGTGGACGGGTGCAGGTTTAAATCGATTTAACGCTGCTAAATTCGACCTAAAGTCCTAGTGTAGACCAGGGCTTAAAAGACATTTAAGAGCCACTCATCACATTAGAGTCACTTGAAAATGGTTGGTAAGATTGTCTCTGGAATGTGCTTCTTAATGCACTTTTTTCTGAATAGATAAATTACCACTGACTTAAATATCCTTATAATATTCTGCTTCCTATGTTTATGTCACGATGCAGATCATATAAACAACATTGTTTCTTGTACAAATGTATGAACTACTATTGACACTGAAAGTGTATTTAAAAAAAAAAAATGAATATGGTACCAAAAGGTTGACTCCTCAGTCCTTCTCTGCAAAGAATACTTTGGGTCTGATCCATTTTTTTCCCAGTGGAAAGGAAAACTGCAATTTTGAAGTCCACATTCAGATGTTGTGGTACCTACACAAACACTGTGCCCCCAGCAAGCTGAAGCTTAGCTTGTTCTAAGTTATAATCATTGCTGATACTGGGTATATATGCTTCCCAATACTGAAACAAAAGCTAAGAGTTTTCAGCTGTTTTTAACTGTTGATGGATAGACAGATGGGTAAAAAAAAGTTTGCCTTTTCCTTTGTGATATGAACATTGGTACAATAGGTGTGCCTGGTTAGAAATTACTGTCAAAGTTCACGGAATACCCAGCTCTTGCTAATGTTCTCCAGCAGTTATTGCTAGCTTTGCTACAATATCTATTTTCTATTAAGTCAACAGAAATAAGCACTGTCTTTAAACAGTACATATTTTGACATTACATGTGCTGTATAGAATACATTGAAAACAAGCTACTATTGCATTGCAAAGTTTTGTATACAATTCATATAATAATGTTTTTATATCCTACAATATCATGATTATTTCTTCATCACATGGATGGATGGATCACTTGATGATTACCTGTTCTGTTCATTCCCTCTGGGGCACCTGGCATTGGCCACTGTTGGAAGACGGGATACTGGGCTAGATGGACCTTTGGTCTGATCCAGTATGGCCATTTTTATGTACAAACAGATTAGGTATAATCAGCTGACTGGTGCCTCACATGGGTGAGGGTGTGCTCAGACATCCTCTCTTGACTGCATGTCAGGTGGATAAAACACAGTCCAAGACTGTATAACTTTTCCATGTACATGATAAATACTCTGCCTTTGTCCTCAGGAGTAAAAAATAGTGATTCCTTTTCATGGGCTCAATCCCGCAAGCTCTCCCAGTGAAGCCACATGTGGAGAGGATGCAGAATTTGGCCTTATATTTGTGAGTCAACAATTCTCAGAATAAATGATAATCTGATTGTTCTTCTGATTTACACCTGTACCATTAATTTAGTAACCCCATTCACAGAGTTTAGTTAATTAGATATACTCCCAAGTGATTCCAGACTGCATTCTCAGCAACACTGGACATTGAAGCCAAGCTGTTTACCACAACTTCTGTCAACA
The DNA here is from genome assembly GCF_965140285.1 of Lepidochelys kempii. Classification (NCBI taxonomy): domain Eukaryota; kingdom Metazoa; phylum Chordata; order Testudines; family Cheloniidae; genus Lepidochelys; species Lepidochelys kempii. The sequence continues at coordinate 96,231,002 of NC_136380.1, read as the reverse complement.
TTGTACAGAATTTTATTCTACAATTTAAACTTATATTTATGTGTAAGAAGAAATAGGCTGTGCTCAGTACAAGCTTCTGCATTAACCGATAGAAAGAGTAAAGGCTTCATTGTAATGCTTTTGTCCAATCCCAATGGCTTGGAATAAGTTCCTGAGCACTCATAAATTATATTAATTTATAATCACTTTGATACCGAGACACTTTGTTGTCTGTTGAAGGCATTGTGCCCCCTAACAAGGTATTATGTCAGTTTTCCAGGGCACAGCTGCAAGTCAAAGATAGGTTTAGGCAGTGTGGCAAATTGCTGGCACTACTATGATGGGTTTGACACTGTCTCTTCTTGGGGGAGGGGTGGGGGAAATGCACGTGCATTTCTTGCCCCTGAACTGGGGTATTAACTGCGCCACGAGTGTCCTAGAGAAGGGGAGTGGAGAGGGAGGGACCCAGGCCTGCCCTCTATTCTGGGTCCCAGCCCAGGGGCCCTAGGGATAATAGTAGATCACTAGAACTAGCAGTTCCTTCCCCTAGGCTACTTCCCTCTCCTGCCCTTCAGCTTATGGGGCTTCCTACCCTCCCTCTGCACAAATCAGGTGTCTTAGCCCACTACAGCACTTCTCTAAACTCTCCTCTGCTTCCCTCCAAACTGCTCTCTGCTCCAACACCAATCCACTCTGCTTCAACTCCTCCAAACTGCTCTGCTCCAATGCCAATCCACTCTGCTTCAACTCCTCCTCTTGTCTGACTGAAGCAGGGGGGGGGTTTATCATGTGACTGGCTTCAGGTGCTCTAATTGGCTTCAGGTGCTCTAATTGGTTTCAGGTGCTCTAATTAATTTATAGCAAACTTTCTTCCCTCTACAGGAAACAAGGCGCCCTTCCAGGAGACCCATATGGATCCGACCGCCGAAGACATTTGGCGGCTGGAGTGGGGGGACAGGGTCTACTTTAGCCATTTCACGGTTCGACAGGCTGCAGTGGCGACCCTGTTCTCCACCGACCTATGGCCCGAGGTGCTAGGGGTCGCCGAGGTCATGCCGGGTCGCCTGCTGCATCTCCAGCTCCGTATGGAGAGGCTTATGGTTAACCTCATTAACGTCTATGCCCCGGCATCAGGCCCGGAGCGGCTGCAATTCTATCAGCGGGCGTCCGCCTTCCTCAGCACCTTAGATTCTCACGAGTGCCTGGTCCTGGGAGGGGATTTTAATACCACCCTCAAGGAGCGGGACCACTCAGGGACCGAGCAGAGCCCGGCTGCCGCTAACACCCTCTGGGAGATAGTCGAACATCACTCCCTAGTGGACATCTGGCGTGACCACCACCCGGATGACACTTCCATGTTCACCTTTGTCCGGGTGGAGGCCCATCGGTCGAGCCACTCCCGGTTGGACCGCATTTATTTATCACGCTTCCATCTCTCACGAGCCCACTCCTCCAGCATTCGGCCGGCCCCATTTTCCGACCATCACCTAGCCACCGTGACAGCCTCCCTCTGTGCGGAGAGGTCAGGGCCGGCCTATTGGCATTTTAACAACAGCCTGTTGGAGGATGAGGGCTTCATGACATCCTTCCGGGAATTCTGGCTGGCCTGGTGAGGGCAGCGGCGTGCCTTTCCCTCGGCGCGGCAATGGTGGGACCTGGGGAAGGTGCGCGCCCAGCTTTTCTGCTGCGACTACACCCGGGGCACCAGCCGATGGAGAAATGCAGCGATAGAGCAATTGGAACGGGAGGTCTTAGAGCTGGAGAGGCATCTGGCCGCCAGCCTCGAGGACCGCTCCTCTGCGGAGTGTGCCGGGAGAAGTGGGAGGAGCTCCGGGCTCTTGAGGACCATCGGGCCCGGGGCGCCTTTGTTCAATCCCGCATCCGCCTCCTTCAGGAGATGGATCACGGCTCCTGCTTCTTCTATGCCCTGGAGAAAACAAGGGGGACAAGAAACACGTCACCTGTCTCCTGGCAGAAGACGGCACCCCCCTCACGGATAGGGTGGAGATGTGCGGGAGGGCCCGAGCCTTCTATGCAAGTCTTTTCTCCCCGGATCCGACCGACCCTAGCGCTTGCAGAGTGCTCTGGGAGGAGCTCCCTACGGTCAGCGCGAGCAACTGAGACCGACTAGAGTTGCCTCTCACTCTGGCCGAGTTCTCGGAAGCCCTCCGTCGTGTGCCCACTAATAAGTCTCCAGGCATAGACGGGCTGACCGTGGAGCTCTACCGCGTGTTTTGGGACGTCCTCAGCCCAGACCTAGTCACCGTCTGGGCCGAGTCTCTGCAGGGAGGGGTCCTCCCTCTTTCGTGCAGGCGAGCTGTGCTCGCCTTATTGCCAAAGAACGGAGACCTCCACGATTTACGAAATTGGCGTCCTGTCTTGCTCCTCAGCATGGACTACAAAATTGTAGCGAAAGCAATCTCGCTGCACCTAGGGTCTGTGCTGACAGACGTGATCCACCCAGACCAGACCTACACCGTCCCGGACCACAGTATCTTTGATAACCTATTTCTGGTTCGGGACCTTTTGGTGTAGAGACGGTCTGTCATTCGCCCTCCTGTTCCTAGATCAGGAGAAGGTGTTCGATAGGGTGGACCATGGGTACCTCCTGAGCACTCTGCAGGCGTTTGGCTTCGGACCCCAGTTTGTGGGTTTTCTCCGGGTGCTGTATGCTTCCGCAGAGGGTCTGGTTAAGCTCCACTGGACCCTGACCGAACTGGTCAGCTTCGGGCGAGGAGTACAGCAGGGGTGCCCCCTATCAGGCTAGCTGTACGCTCTGGCGATCAAGCCCTTCCTCTGTCTCCTCCGCAGGAGGTTGACAGGGTTGGTGCTGCGGGAGTCAGAGCTGCAGCTGGTCCTGTCAGCGTACTCTGATGACATGCTCCTCGTGGTCCAGGACCCGGGCGACTTGGCACAGATGGAGGCTTGCCAGGCCATCTATTCGGCAGCCTCCTCCGTCCGGGTCAACTGAGTCAAGAGCTCTGGCTTGGCGGTAGGAGACTGGCAGCAGGTGAGCTCCCTCCCACCCGCGCTTCAGACCATCCGGTGGAGCGTGGGTCCACTGTTCTACCTCGGCATTTACCTTTCTGCCATGCATCCGTCTCCGCCAGAGAATGGGGAAAATTTAGAGGGCGGGGTGATAGAGCGGCTCCGGAAATGGACGGGACTACTCCGATGTCTCTCCCTCCGAGGGAGAGCGCTGGTGCTTAATCAACTAGTCCTGTCCATGCTCTGGTCCCGGCTCAATGCCCCGGGTTTCCTGACCAACCTCCGGACATCGATTCTGGGGTCCTTTTGGTCAGGAATGCACTGGGCCCCTGTAGGGGTTCTTCATCTACCCCTGAAGGAAGGAGGACAGGGCCTGAAGTGTCTGCACACTCAGGTCCGCGTCTTCCGCCTCCAGGCCCTACAGAGGCTCCTCTATGGTGCAGGCAGTTCGGAGTGGAGCACACTGGCGCACGCCATCCTGAGCCGCATCCGAGGGCTCCAATATGACCAACAGCTCTTTTATCTCTGTCCGGGAGGTCTTCCGCGAGACCTCTCCGGGCTGCCGCTCTTCTAGCAGGACCTCCTCTGGACTTGGAAACTGTTTTTAATGACCAGGTCCGTGGTGGCCACCGAGGGGGCAGATCTCCTCGCGGAGCCCCTGATACACAACCCCCAGCTCCGTGTGCAGGTGGCGGAGTCCTGTTCGGTGCACCAGAGCTTGATCCTGGCAGAAGTCACGAGAGTCGGAGACCTCCTGGACAATGACCGGGGAGACTGGCTGGATCCCCTGAGGCTTTCTCGGCGCATGGGGCTCTCCAGACCTCGTACCCCCTGGCGCGTACTTCAGGAGGTGAAGGCCGCTTTGCTGCCTGCTGCTCGAGCTTACCTCGACCGGGTCCTGCTCAAGGGCACGCCCTGCCCACCCTCTACCCCAGGCCCGCCGGACCTTTTAATTGGACCCTGCCCCGTAGACCCAATCGACCCCCTCACCCCTTTACTGTGAGCCGGCTGCATGAACTGCAGCTGGTATGCTTCCGAACCGCGCCAAAGAAACATCTATACATGCTCGTGCTCCACAACCTTCCTGCCCTCACCCTAGTGTCCTGCCCTGACACAAAGTGGCGAGACCTTCTGCCACCTTTGGAGGGTGAGCAGCCCTGGTGGGCCAGCCTATATTCCACCTTGGTTCCGAGGCCCGTCGGGGACATCAGTTGGCGACTCCTTCACGGAGCTGTGAGCACGGGCATGTACTTGGTGCGGTTCAACCCCATCCCAGATACTTGTCCCTTTTGCGGTGTGAGGGAAACCCTGGTGCACGTATATTTAGAGTGCGCCAGGCTGCAGCACCTGTTCTGGCTCCTCACAAATCTTCTATTACGTTTTTGGTTGCATTTTTCCCTCACCTTTTTATTTATGCACTCCCCATCCGTGGCCTCACAAAGTCGCGGGATCTCCTAGTTAACCTCTTCCTGGCCCTGGCTAAAATGGCCATCTATAAAACCAGAGAGAGGAGGTTGGCTGATGGAGTTTCCTGTGACTGTGGGGCCGTTTTCCGATCCTCTGTCTGTTCACGTATCTGGGCGGAGTTCCTCTGGGCGGTGTCCACCGACTCCCTTGATGCTTTTGAGGAGCGGTGGGCACTGTCCGAGGTTTTCTGCTCGGTGTCCCCATCCGGTTCCCTTTGTTTGACCCTTTGATTGGGGGAGAGAGTAAGGGGCCCCAGCCATTGCTGCTGCGGACACCACCACCTTAGAGGGGTCCTTTCACACGTGGGTGCACGTGCCCCCCCCCCGGATTGTCCACCCCACAGCCTGCCCCTCTTGTTGGGTGCTTTCAGAGGAGGGAATTGTCGATGACACTGGGCATGGCACCAGGTAACTCGAGGGGGTGGCAGACCTTGAGAGTCGATGAAGCCCCCTCGCTCTGGGCCACCAGGTAACTCGGAAGGGTGGAAGACCACGAGAGTCGAGGAAGCTCCCCGCTCTGGGCCCAGACTAGCCTGAACACTTCCCTCCCCTGAAGCTAATGAGAAAACAATTGTGATTGGTTGCTGTGTTACACATTGCATATGCTGTTGTTTTTGTTTTGTAAATGTGTTATGCAAATAAAAACACCTTTTTTTTGCTTAAAAAAACCCCCAAAACATTCTCCTGCTGCCTTCTGGCCCTGCTGTATCATAGCAGGCAGACTGTATAACGCTGCTAGTGCCATTCCATCTGCATGAAGGCTATTGTTTATGAGAGCAATGTCATTTTAACGCCAACTGCCTGTTGTGCCAAAATGAGAAACATGAACAATAGTAGAAAAGATGGCAGTAGAGATGCAGGCACTTGATTTTGCCACAGAACGTTTGAGTTGCTGTAGGTACCTGGGAAACCCATTGAGAACACAGATGTCCAAATGTAAGTGACAAAAAGTACAACCCAGAAGCACTCTCATGGAATGCATGCTAATATAAGCAGGAGAATAGTCCCGCTCTTGTGGGGAACTTTCCCGCTTCTGCACTACCCCGGTGAAGTGGGCTAGCGAAAGGATCCGAGTCCTCGCTCCCACTTCCTTTACCCAGTGGCCTCCCTGCCCTTGAGGACTTCCCTTCCACTCTCCTGTCTGGCAGAGTCCTCGTAACCCCAACAAGGCTGGGCCCAGGATTCCCGGGGGGGGCTTGACCCCCAACCCTGCTGTGGTCACCTATAAACAGGGGCTAGGGTGTCCCCACTCCGGGGTACTCTGTCTGCACTGGGCACTTCTCTGACCCACTGAACATTACATACAAGTTAAAGCAAATGCAAGTTTAATCAACAATTAATTTAAAAAAGAATAAGGGAAAATGAGACGTTAAAGGAAACACATCAACCTGCTCTGTGGCAGGGAACATCACAAACAGTGTCTCTGGAATGTCCGGGCAGTTCACAGTCTGTTCCTTGTAAGTCCCAGGCCTTCTTCTCCAGCCCTGGCTGTACTGCAGGGATGCTGCGGGTTGGACACTTGCTTTGGTGCTGGCCACACGCTCTCAGGCTCTAAGTGGCAGGACCCTTCTTCCCTGTGTCGCCCCTGCCCTGTTGGGGTTACAATCCAAGCCTGGCCTGCAGAGTCCCTTGGCTGAGGCACCTCCCTGAGCTGGGGCCGCTGCCCAGGGTCCCCCTCGCTCTCCACAGCTGCTCCCCGCACCCGGCTCCAGACTGCTCCAGCCCCAGCTCCACCACTCTGTCTATGCTGCTCTGCCTCCAGCTCCCTGGGCTGCTTCTTTGGCCCCTCTGCCTCTGGTTGCTGCAGCTCTGCTCCCAGCACAGGTCTGCTCTGCAGGCTGCTTCTTTGACTCTGCTCCCAGCACTGACCTGCTTCCTGGGCTGCTTTTCTGGCCCCTCTGGCTCTGGTTGCTGCAGCTCTGCTCCCAGGGCAAGTCTGCTCTCTCTGGGCTGTGCCTCTGGCCTTTGGGCTGCAGCTCTGCTCCCAGGACAGGGGCTGCTCTCTCTGGGCTGCTTTCCTGGTCCCTCTGGATCTGGCCCAGCTCTGCTCCCCAGCTTAGCTTGGGCCCCTGCTTTCTCCTTAGCTCGGCCCCACTCTGTCTGACCCAGGCAAATCCAGCTCACACGGAGGACGGGACATCCCTGGCCTCCTGACTCTCTGATTAGCCTGCCCGCCCTGTCATTCAGGCTGCCCTGGAGCATTGGCCTCTCCCCATTGTGCCTGGGGACTGGCAGTCTCAGGGTCCTGATTTCCCATAGACCCTTCCCCTTTTAGTACTGGGAGCTAGCCAACCAAAACACCCCCACTGACTGTTAGTAAGGGGGCAACAGTCCCCTTGCACTAATACAAGAAAACCTACTTAAGCATGAACAAGTCAAAAGAAAGCAGCCCCAAAAGCTAGAGCTCTACCTACACCCTGAAAAACAGGCATTGAATCTAAGATACACACTGAAACTGTGACTGGTGTCAGAGCATATGGTGCTCTTTTATGAAAGGCAAAGCAAAAGATGTACTGGGCACATGTTAGTCCTCCACTAAATCCTTAATGTTATCCTGACTAATGTGGGAGGACACAGATTAGCGTAAAGACACAAAATTACTTGCAAACTGTAACTACTACTACAAGTACATAGACAGCATGTGTTCTCACATTAATCAGTACTCTTAGTTGAATTATCAATTGCAAATAATATTTGTTGTGAATTTAGGGTGTTTTTCTGTAGCTAATCAGTTCTGATTTCTGCGAAATTATTCATTATTCATAAATATTTGCACAACATTGAGCAAACAGTGTTCACCATATGAGTTATTCACAGATTCATCTATCTGCTTATGTGTGATTGGATGACAAAGCTTTAGAGCAGGAGTTCAAGAACTATTAATATGCTTGTCACATTAATTTTCAAACAAATACTCATGCATTCCATAACCCACAAAAAACTTTGGGGATTTGTGAACTTTTTCAGAAATATTCAGCTATTACTTGAATACTCATAAATAACATGACCCCATTAATAGCAGCAGATGATACAGGGCCATTTTACTCAAATATATTTGCAAATCTGATTTTTTATTATTTGAGCAGCTCTGCAATTAGGTCAATCAGATGCACTAAACTGGTACATTGTTTCCCTTTATGGCTGATAGCCTCAGTCCTCCTACATACATAAACATCATATGTTGTCATCTACAGGAATCATTTCCACATGTGGGCATGAGCTAGTCTAGTATGAGGCACTAAAAATAAATATTTGGTAAACAGTTTTTAACAACTAAGTTAAAAATATAGGACTCTGGGGGTGCAACATTGGCTCCACTGGGGTGCATGGATTTTTTTGCCCCCAACATCAATGGGGCCAGGATTTTCCCATGAGGTCTGTGTGCAACAAAGAAAAATGAAAATTTTGCTTAATGAAAAAAAGGTTCATGAGCCACTGAAACCCATGGAGCTTCCATGGTTGGAACAATATATTTCTGAATAAATCTCTATATAAATAAATATGGCTATAAAGGTCAGTTTCCCTCTAAAATTCTTAGTTTTTAGTGGGCCAACGACAGAGGGGTGTCTAAGACTATTTTTTCCTGATGAGAAATATGGACTAAGACTGCTATGACAGATGCATAAGAGAGAAGGAAGTATTACATCTTTTACTTTTATGAAAACAAAGGGCTAATAAATCTTTTAATCTGCAGAATATGTCTCTAAAACAGAAGGTAGATTATGACACAACATTACATTGCACTGAGATCTATTAAATTGTGAAGGATGTGGTGGAAGCCCAGTTGCTAGAGATATTTAAAACTAGCCAGGGGAAAGCACTAGAATAAGTATTTCTGGGAACAATCGAACATTCACCCATGGGGATGAACTAGATGATTGAATAGGTATTTTCCCTTTTCTAATTTCCATGGTTTTGTAGTATTGCTAGAGCAATGGGATGCTATTAAATAAATTATATTCTCATGTGAGTTTAGTAAAAGTTGTGCCCAAACTTTGCTGCCTACTATTTCTGTAGCTTCCTCTGACGTTTTCATCTCTCTCAGGATATTACTTGCTGAATAGACCAGCAGATAATTTATGAAACAGTCAGGAAGTCAGTTCTTTCATTAACTAAACACGTGCTTGGAGAAGAGACCCATTAGAATGTCAGGGTGCAGCTAGAAAATGGCCTTTCCCATTTACTGAGGCAGTAACTCTTTTGACAGGTTCATTTCATGCTCTATATCTAAACGTGAACACCAGCATTCTATCACGACTTTAAGAAAAACAACAACAAGGAAAGCCATAGTCCCAGAGTCACAGGTAAAAAAATAATAAAAATTAATAGCACTAACGGCAAATGTACCTTATTAAGGATAGTAGAACTGTTTAAATCTACTGCAAAGCGTCAAGATAGCAAAGTTATTGATATTCAAGTGTCATTGTTTGGCTCTACAGATTTTTTTCATGAGTGATATTTGCTTAAATCATTTAACATTGGAAAGGACACCTTCTGCAAATGGTTTAGCTTTATTCTCTCTTGAAATCAATCCTGTTTTCACATTCTGCAGCAGCAAACCCTGAGATATGAATATTGATGGGAGAAGCTCTTGGCAGCCCTATGGCTCATACCTGCCAAAGCCCATTTTTGATCCACTACATAGTAAAAAGAGATGAGAACTGAGAGTTGCAGATTTCCAGTCACCCTTCTCTACCCCCTGCAGAGCTCTCCAACCCATTTTTCATTTACGGCAACTGTTCCAAACTCTGCGTCCTTCCCAAAAAAGTCAACAAATGTCACTATACCTTTAACAGCAGTCAGAATAATTGGTTGCATTGGGATGTGGACTCCCAGCTTGAGGAATCAGTAAATTGGTAATATTAATACTGGCTGAAGTTTAAACATGGATTATGAAATGCATATAATCAAGTATTGCTTGTTCCAGATAGTATCTCACAACTGTAAATTTCCTATATATTACATTCATAGTTATGCTTTGCTGCCATTTGTTAATTAAGCTGAAAGACTGCTATAAAAATGCACTCACTGTAACTGAATTTAGGAAAAGAATTCAATGCTTTACTACATCAGTGCGACTATTTTTTTCCTATTAGTTCTTTTATTTATCAATGTCATTTATTCTCATAATGAATAATCTACTGACACCTCAAGAATTCAATAAAAAGGACATCTTCCATTTTAGATATAAATTTGCAATTTTGCCCACACACCTATGGTAATCCCACTTTTAATTCGCTTAATTTATTCATTTTAGAAGAGCTGAATCATGAATCAACATATTTTACATATATTTAAAGAAAATTAAGATGCTTCCACTTTATTTTAAACATGACCCTATATCTTTACAGCTAACCTCTCATAATTGAGATTTTGTACAGTAGGATGAGGAGAGATTTGATAATCATGACCTTCCATTATTAGCATTTTTCTATCATAAGATATCCAAATTTTAGGTAAGAAAAAGTTATCACCACTCTACTTGGGAGCAAATTTTGCTCAGTATTTTCTGGGCTTTTAAATCGCATTGTCAGTACTCCTGTATTTCCTTATAGAATGGACTAAAATGGCTTTGTTCTCCTTCCAAATGTAATTATTGTTATCATTATTGTAACTCAGTTGACCCAAATGAAATTATAAATAGGGAGTAACATTGTATGCGAAAGTACAGCCAATCCTCTGAGCCAGATTTTCCAATTCTATTCTGTTTGGATATCACACACAATGCCATGGCTATCACACACAATGCCATGGCAACACAGCAGTAATTTAAAGAGTCACTTGGTCTTGTTAAATAGAAATGATCTAAAAAACAGAATTTATATATGTAAAACAAAACACGTGTAAGTATGTTGTATCTATTGGGGACACGGGGGGTAATGAGCATCATATTTTTCATTATATGCAAGCATAACAACATTGCCAGTGGAGCTGTGCAGCATTTTCATTCCACATGTTTTAGCTGATGGTACATTTAATTAAGTTTCTCAGAAAATTCACAAAACCAAAGAACATTTTGTTGCATTTAAAATGTGGTGCAATTTTGTTTCCACAGCAGAAATACTGTTATTAGCCTAGCAGCACTAGTAGCTGAAGAGAGCTGTAATTCACTGGAGTAAAACTCCAATCCAGTGAGACAACCAACTGGATGAATGCTGCAGGACACACCACTAAACCACCATAAAATCAGGAGCCTTCAGAAGTGAAAAAGGACCAACAGGAGTTGCGGTGTCTGTTAAAAAACCCTATGGGGTATAACTCCACCTCTAAGTTGGGGGTATGGCTGTAGTTTCTTTAGAGTCCTGTCTCTCATAACTGGCTTGAAACATGAAAATTGAAAATGACCACCACAGTTTTCACTTCATGCAAACCCACCAATCACACAAAATTGTCACTGGTGTTGCACAGCTCTAACTACAAGTAATGCTATAAATCTGCTCCCCTCTCATATTCACAGAATTATCCCTTCCTATTCCTCAGATCATTACCTACTTTCTGTAACACCACTACAATTTCTCCCCACCACCCCTTCTTCCTTTCTACATTATTTTATTTTATTTTATCTTATTTATAATACAACTGTCTAGGTATAGTTAATGCTGCCTCAGCAGAGGGAAATGGACTAGATGACCTCTTGAGGTCTCGTTCAGCACTACATTTCTTTGATTCTCTCTCCTTTGCAGATTACACAAAACTACTCAAGATAGTGAAGTCCCAGGCAGCCTGCGAAGAGCGACAAAAGGATCTCACAAAACTGGATGATTGAGCAACAAAATGGCAGATGAAATTCAATGTTGATAAATGCAAGGTAATGCACACTGGAAAACATAATCCCAACTGTACATATAAAATGAGGGGTTCTAAATTAGCTGTTACCACTCAAGAAAGAGATCTTGGAGTTACTGTGGATAGTTCTCTGAAAACATTCACTCAATGTGCAGCTGCAGTCAAAAAAGTGAACAGAATGTAGGGAATCATTAAGAAAGGGATAGATAATAAGACAGAAAATATCATATTGCCTCTATATAAATCCATGGTACACGCACATCTTGAATACTGCACGCAGATGTGGTCGCCCCATCCCAAAAAAGATATATTGGAATTGGAAAAGGTTCAGAAAAAGGCAATTAATTAATGATTAGGGGTATGGAAAGCTGCCATATGAGGACAGATTAATAAGACTGTGACTTTTCAGATGGGAAAAGAGATGACTAAGGGGGAATATGATAGAGGTCTATAAAATCATGACTGGTGTGGAGAAAGTAAATAAGGAAATGTTATTTACTCCTTCTCATAACACAAGAACTAGGGGGTCACCAAATGAAATTAATAGGCAGCAGGCTTAAAACAAGCAAAAGGAAGTTTTGTTCATGCAACGCACAGGAAACCTGTGGAACTCCTTGCCAGAGGATGTTATGAGGGCCTAGAATATAACAGGGCTCAAAAAAAAAAACTAGATAAGTTCATGGAGGATAGGTCTATCAATGGCTATTAGCCAGGATGGGCAGGGTTGAGTTGCTGGAAACTGGGAATGGGCGACAGGGGATGTATCACTTGATGATTACCTGTTCTGTTCATTTCCACTGGACACCTGGCATGGCATTGACTGGTGTCGGAAGGCAGGATACTGAGCTAGATGAATCTTTGGTCTGATCCAGTATGGCTGTTCTTATGTTATGTTCCTGGCACTGTAGATGCAGCTGATGGGAATATATCTTTTCCCCACATTGCCACATCATGTAAAAAATGTTCCTACCTCTCTGTGATTTCTTGATGTATCAAATCCTTGCTCTTGCTAATACAACTAAGTGTCTGAGCGGACTAGTCTTCCCATGCGTGATGCATGGCTAGAAAGGGTTAAACATCCTGCAAAATAAATAACCCACAAAAGACATGTGGAGAGATAATGTTTGTGTTTTTGTGTATTTACATATGTATGAGTAGGCTTGGACAATGTCCCTGTCTATGCTGTATTCTAATAATTCAGAGGTCAAAAGAAGATCCTAGCATTTAAATGAATTGTAAACATGGGATATCTCGGTATTCATCTCTCTTTGAAATGCACTGTGAATGGTGGAGGAAAAAGAAAATGGCTTTATGTTAATTCGTATAGCTAAGTAGACCTCCTTCAAAGTCATCCTAATTACCTTTTGTTCCCAGAGGAAATCCCAACTTATCAAAAGACATGAAATTGTATAAAAGATCCTTGGGTCCTGATTCTGTCATCTCAGATCTGCTTAGACTTCATCAAGGAAGTTTGAGGTGCAAGACTGAGGTTCCAGTTATGCTGGTATGCTCTGAATATGAGATTTGGACATTGGACTATATGACCTATGAACTGAACTCTAAAGGAACTCTTTGCAACTATGAAGCTTACCATCTCTGCTATGAATCTGCACCTCAATGAATTGAACGCATGTCTGTATGTATATTGATATTCTAACCATACTCTCTCTCTTTTGTTTTTTAATACATTTTAGTTTAGTTAATAAGAATTGGCTGTACTGTGTATTTGAGTCCAATCCTTTGAGATTGGTAGAACCTTTTCTTTTATATGATGAAATAAGATATACAAAAATTTTCCTCATATTTGACGTGGGTGCCTGGATAGAGGCCTGAGGTTGGATCACTTTCAGGGAACTATGTTGTTTTGGACTTCTGAATAACCAGTGAGGTAATAAAAAAGGTGTTTTATGCTGACTTGGTAAATCTAAGTATTGGAATATCCACCAGCTTTTTGGGGTTTGGCTACCCCATTCTTTGCAGTTCACCCTAATTGAGTGACCACAGGTGGCTCCCCACTAGGACCCCGGTCACACCATGTTCTGATGTTTCCCCCAGTCCCTCTTATCTCTCCGACATGACACCTTTATGTTAAGTAATGCCCTTGTATTTGACTATCATAGACTAGTTGGTAAGCACTTTGCAATACTTTTGAAGTTTGGATGAAACATGCTGCTAATATGCTATTATAGTGTCTTTCCCCTACAGAGCTTCATAAAAAAATACCATGAAATGGCTCCATTTAAAGATATTCCTTAATAATCTGTTCAAGCTGCAGTTTTTCTCTAATTTTTTTCCTATTGGCTTTTAATAGCGACATCAGGCAACAAAAGGTGTCAGATCGACAGTCTAGTAGACCGACGCCCTCTACTTATTGACAGAAGAAGTACAGCCCAGGCAGTGGAAGTACACACTTACATGTAGCATTTGCATTGTCTCACCAATGATGCTTCAGCCCTGAGCTGGAAAAGCCAAACAACTCTGGAGAAGTGAAAGTGTTAAGGAAATGTGAAATAAATTGTTGGCCTTTTCTCTGAGACTGCCTTCAAGGACACCCATCACGACAGTAAACTTTTTATGAGGTAAGCACCTGTCCATAAGGGGTAGGGCTGTAATCACCAATACATTTCACATAAGCCATCAAGCAGCAATCAGACGGTTACACCATTCAGTCATTACCAGCATGAGCTGCCCCAAATCTCCATATTCCTTATCAGTAAGGCTATGATTTAGTCATGGGTATTTTTAGAAAAAGTCATGGACAGGTCATGGGCAATAAAGAAAAAGTCACAGCCAGTGACCTGTCTAAAAATACCCATAACTAAATCTTAGGTGCTCAGCGGGGGGGGGGGGGAGGCACTCCAGTGGAGACCGCTGCTCTGGGGTGGGGTGCTTTGGCGGTCGCTGCTGCAGAGAGGTGGGGGGTAGCCCGGGGGCCCCACCACTGCTCCTCTGGGTGTGGCCTGGGAACAGCTGCCTGGGGCCACCCAAGCAGTGGCCAGTGCGGTTGGTCCCGGGTCGCCCCAGCTGCTTGGGTGGCCCTGCGGTCAGCCACACCAACTGCGGAAGTCATGGGGGTCCCGGAAAGTCACAGAATCCGTGACTTCAATGACCTCCGTGAAAGACTCCCAGCCTTAGTTATCAGTCCCCTTTGCCCTGCCCTGTGGGGGAAGAAATGTTGACAAGAAAATTTAGAAGTGGATCATTACTTGGATAAGCAGTGAAGCTCACCCGCTTTAAAGAGCTTCATAAATGCATACTTATAACTCTACTAAGGAGTTACACATACACATCGGGAAGAGGAATCTTATCTTGATCATGAAGATAAAAATGAAGGTGACTCAGGGCATTTTGCTAATGCAATATTTTTTCTAAGCAATCTTTTCTGTGAGTCAGTATCTGTTCTAAGTCATACCGTAGCCAGCAATAAGAATATGTTAGTTCTTTACACACTCAACTGTGTAGGTCCTAGCTCACTACATCAGCACTATTAATGCAAATAAGCCAAGATTTATTATACCTTTTTTATTTGTATTTTTGCTCATAAATCCCCACACTCTACTGATATTTCCTAAAGTAATGTCCTTGTAGCATTGAATCTCTGGAGATAGAATGATGAAAGAGAAATGTTCAAAACTTTCTTCAAGGATAGCCTATGATATAGCACTCTGCTTTCTCTTCTGACAACACCTCTTTCAAATAGTGTTTTGTATTGTCACGCTACAGCTCTTGTTCAAGTCCTGGCTCATAGAGCATTCTAATACGGAGAGGAATAAATATCTTCACCAATAAATAATTGAGTCAAAAAGATGAATAATTCATGTCAATACATTTTCATAGCTTTTTTTTTGTTGGTACCTCTGTATAAACATTGTCCCTCTAGCAATCCTAAACCAGCAAACAAAACATGGTTAACCGCTTTGATTACAGATATTCAGAGTAAGCAGGAATTTGTCAAGTTGGCTGGAGTGGAGGATTTTATTTGTTTGCTCTATTTTGTTTTGTGCAATCTCTTTGCTTTTTTTGTTTGCAATCAAATGTTGCAGGACATATGAGTTACCATTAGGAACAGCAATTGCTCTGTCTATAGTTTGAATCCTGTCTCTGACCTTGTCTACACTGGCTCTTAGGTCAAAATAACTTATGTCGCTCAGGGGTGTGAAATAGTCACACCCCTGAGCGACGTAAGTTATACTGACCTAAGAGCCAGTGTAGACAGCGTAGGGTGACCATACATCCCGTTTTGGCTGGGACAGTCCCTTTTTTAAGCTCTGTCTCGGACATCCCAACTTTTTTGGCAAAAGTGAGCATTTATCCCGTTTGCTCTTGCTGACTGGAGCAGTTGGCAAGAACAAACAGAACAAACGCTCACTTGTCAAAAAAGTGGGGTGTGGTGCGGGGGGCGAGCAGCAATGCCAGCCCTGCGCAGGGGCAGAGGCAGGGCTCAGGCGAGCAGCTTGGGTCAGCCCTGCTGGGGGGTATGGGGGGCTCAAGCAAACAGCTCAGGCCAGCCCTGTGCAGTGTCCCATTTTCCCTTTGGGAAATCTGGTCACCCTAAGACAGCACTATGTTGGCGGAAGAGCTTCTCCCGCTGACATAGTTACTCCCTCTTGCAAAGGCAGGAGTCATTAAGCTGACAGGAGAGCTAAGTCCTGTCAGTTTAGAGCATCTCCACCACAAGCACTACAGCATTGCAGCTGCACCGGTGCATCCGCACCACGGTAAGTGCTGAAGATTAGATGTAGCCTCTGACAGTAGCAATGCTGGAGGCTTCAGAAAAGACATTAAACTCCTACAATATGCTTAAACTAAACCAACTGGGGAAATTTCTCGTGGACTTCACCAGGGAGTGATCCTTTTATATTCTCATCCACAAACATTGATAATCTATATTCATTTTGTCTACTGTAACTGCCAGTAATATTTTTATGCATTTAAATGCCCATTCTTTGTTTGAAAAATACCATTATTTGCCTCAAATTCCCTCAACAATATCCTCTTGCAATGAATTCTTCAGGTTCACTTTACAGTACGTTGCTTTAATAAACTTTGTTTTCTATCTGATTTTATGGTCTTCAATGTGAATTGGATCAAGTCCTAAGTTTGCTGCATTTTAATTTCATTAGGAGCCCTCTATCCCTTGTGTTATGGAAAAGGGTAAATAAGAGCATTCAATTAATCTGCTTTATACCATTTACTATTTTATTTACCTCGATGAACTCTCCTTCTATTCTTCACCTTGCCAACTAAACAGTCCTAGTCTTTAAATATATGTAAGCTCCACTTCAATATTTCTGTTGCCTTTGTTGCACTTTATTAATTATTATTATTATTTTGCTAAATCTTTTTTAAGATGAGGTACCAAAACTGAACTGTCTGTTGAAGAAGCCTGGCAATGCATTCAGGTTGTTAGAAATAATGAGAAATTCAGGGAGTTAAAACATGCGATCATGTCAAATGGGCACACAATACAGCGATCAATTAGTGTGTGTCAAAGGAAGAGATATGAAAAAGCATACCTTAAGTTTAATATATTTTACATTTAAAAAGCACCAGGCCAAATTTGTAAGTCCTTTACGTTTAGTCAGGGAAACTCACTGAAGTTAGTCTGAGAATGTTGTCTGAGTAAGGACTTCAGCATTTGGGCCCATATGCAAAATTTAATGTGCAATCTTAACAAAAAAGACCTTTGTATTTTACTTCTTCCATTATCACATATTTAAAACTGTTAATATGTTTTATTATATCAAACACATTTTTTCTCTCTTATATTTCTCCCTTTTATTTCGTTTTTCAGCTAAAATACCAAAATGTAAGGAACAGGAAGAAAATTAGTATTGAAACTAAAATAATGTGTCAAACTGGGAGACTTGCACAGCCTCCTCTATTAGTTTGAGACATAAAAATTAGATGACTACAACACGACCATGAGTATATTCCACCCAATAATTTTCACTCTCTGATTCAGAGCAAAAGGGTGTGAACTGTTTATAGCCAATGTATTCCATTTCAGTATTAAATGCTGGAAGCTTAGATGGAATGAATTGTACAACAATAATAAAATGTTCACTCAGAGTTAAGAGATTTTCTTAGTCTAGTACATAGGGCAAGAAAATAACCTAAGGACTCCCAGAAGAGTTTCAATCATAAGAGTCTCTGTGGAAATTTCTGCTAGTAGTCATACTGTGGTCCAGTGTCTTTTCCTTTTACTCTAAAAAGGGATGTGGACTGCAAGAAGAGATGATGAAAAATGTTCAGTGCTTATCTGTCCTACAAAAGTACATGTCATGCATGACGGATAGGATACCAAGAGCTTTCCCTCAGGCCTTGATTTCATACATTTTATGTAATGGTAGCTTGCTTCCTTGAAGTTTACTTTAAGATCTCCAGGAGAAAAGTCTAAGTTTGCCTTCAGCCTTCTTTCTTTTGGATTGCCAAATGTCAAAGGAACCACATACAATTTACAGAAACTATCACTGAAAATACTATTTTAGACTGGAAACTCAAAACTAAGGATCAAACTGAGTGAAAAACAAAAGGTTCTTACCTCAGGCCCTCTTCACACGAATTGGTGGGCAGCATAGTACCTCCATGGCAACATAAATTTCACTTTAAAAGTATTCAGTGGCAATATAATACAAAATTACCTATCAAGCTGGTATATTTGAATAACAAGCAGGAAGGAAAAGGAACGGATAAGCCACTTTTCCACAAACAATTGAGGGTTGGTAAGAAATAATGCCAGGAGAGGTCTGCAAACATAGGCTATCAAAAGAAGTCCGGTAGGTTTAAAAAGAAAAAAATTCTCTCAAGACAGGAGGGAGTTGTTCTGAGGAATCAATCCAAGACACAGGTACCTGATGAGGTGTCTGAAGAAGTTAGGGCTACCTAAGTTAACATTGGGGAATGGTAAGCTTTTAGGTAAGATATATCTGCATATAGAATGTATGGTGTTTTAAAATCCCCTTTCTCTAAAAGCTTTGTTTCTCCTGCAAAATAAACAAAACTCTGGTTTTTCAGAAGGCCGTTTGATCATTATATTTAGCACTGGTCACAGACCCGCAAAGGGAAGCACTGCAGGTGCCTGAACTCCGTCCAGCCTGCAGAGTAAGCACAGTTGATAAACAGGATATGACAGTCCCTGGCCAGTCCAGGAATGGGAGAATTGCAAAATTCTGCCCCAAGAGAGGTAAAGGCAGAAGTCTTGAAACTTGGGGGGGGGAAGAGGGGGAGCAGAGAGACCACAAAGAAAATGGAGGTGCAGCTAGCCCTGTCACTATGACATATCTATAGTTGAGATAGCCCAACTCCTTCAATTTTAAAAAGTTATTTTCAGCTCCTTACACCTTACTCAAAGTTCTACTTTTTCATTTTCAATCTAGTACATTTTGCTCTCACTCAGGAAGGGAATTCTTCCTGGATGTTTAAAAAGAAGTTGAGTCATCTTTATGCATAGAGAGAGAAAATGAAAATTTTGTGTTGTGTAGAAAAAATACGAGACAGCGCAATACATAGAAGGCGGTGATTTAAAAATCACAGACAAATCTCAACGTTGTCATTTCCTGACTTCAGAGTGCTTCATTTTGCACCTACATTGATATTTTAATATAGTTTCTTTTAAAATGGAATATTATTTTTATATCAGAGACCATAGCCCAGAGTCCAATAACATTTGAGGTTAATGGAACCAATTCTGTACTGATGCCTGCACAAATGAGATTGGAATCTGGTCCCATATGTATAATTTAGGATTAATCACTTCATCATTTAAACATAACCTAGGAAACTTGAATTCTTCAACTTCTACCTGATGACTCTACTAGCTAAGCGATAATAATGTCAGCTGACATCCATTTCAATTCTAATTAATATTCTTGACAAGTACAGTTTTTGACAAATCAGATATTTTCAACAATAATGTATTCTGTACAAACCCGAAGGGAGAAATATCTATTATTCTTCACGTTTCTGGTCCACATAAGAAATGTAATGAATTGCTTTTATCAAATTGTGCTTAGAAAACATTGCTTCTATTGGCCACCTCCTAAAATAGTTTAGATAGATGATCTGTAAGTACAGTAGCTCTAAAAAGTCAGCATGTCACAAGATGATACAGGTCTCTGAGTATTGTTTAACCTTCAGACTTCTTAATTTCCTTCCACTCTCCATATGATTCTTCAGTATTTTTTTTTTTACTCTCTTGTGCTAAAGCAGCAAATTTGTAAAGCTGCAGGAAGATTAATCACGGATATGCTCCAGAATGCCCAAATATGGCAACGTCAGCAGGAGAGACACCAGTGAGCAATGGGTGAGCTTTGGATCTTATTGTTGCTTATCACATTTCCTCATTCTGGGAACTATGAAGAATCTCTGCACCTCATCTTTAGCTTAGCATTTGAAATGCCACACCAAGATCTTTTATAGTAGTGTAAAGTTAATCTGCAATCTTGAAAAGATTGATTTAGGTGTGTACTTCTCAGTAATACTAGATAGAGCTTCAGAGTAATATTGCTTTGTGGTAGTGAATATTTTTGCAATGGTTTGTGTTAGTATTTTATGAGATGGTCAGCCTGATATGATTTGTGCTTTAGATCTTTATATGTATTTAGAAGTTTCCTACGTAACTTAACTAGAGAGCATTTTCTGTGCCATAAGGGTGAAAGTACGCTATGAGCCAAGTAAGAGGGTTGTACAGAGACAATCGGGTTCATCAGCTGAGTAGTTTTTACTTTTAGAAGATGGTATTAAGCATCCTGGGTTTGGGATGAAGGGCTGCTGCAAGATTCAAGACTTGGTATTGTATAATCAAAGAATATAGATAGCCAGCCAGCCAATGATCTCCAGTATATCAATGTAAATTGACTTCAGCAGATGTAATCCACGTTTACACTGGTGTAAAAGAGATTGGAAAGGGAATGGAGAAGAATTATAAAAATGTGGAGAATCAGTGTAATCTATTGCAATTCAGACTGGAATCATTCGTACTGTGTGTGGAAGCAAAGAGGGAGCTAAAGACATCATTTCCATGTCTATCATTCCAAGGTAAAACATCTTGATCTAGAACTTTAGCCAATTATTTATATATCTATATGCTTTCAAATCTTTTCCAACTATTCAATTTCACGTTTAGGCAGGAACCTTCCTTGATGCATGTGTGCTACCTGAAAAATCTAACCGTAGGAAAAATAAATAATACAGCAGAAATCAGAAAAGTTAATGAGACCAGTACAAATACTACATGTAGGTAATTAATATTCCTGAGAATATGCATCTGGAAATATGCAACATATTATGATGTGTTCTATCCAGAGTCTAGAACAACCTTTAATGAAACAAGATAGTGGCCTAGAGTCTCTCCAGCACCTATCTGTTGAAAGGAGGAAGGGGGCAGTCAGGTAGACAGTTATAGCTCCCCAGTTCAAAAGCCAGCTCCAAAACAATATAAGTTATAGCAGTCTAGGAATTTTATGCCCCTTCAGAGCACCCCGCACAGGCAGCTGGGCAGATTCTGGCTCCTTTCCACTGCCTGAGTGGCATAGAAGAGCCGGAAGAGGGAGAAGGAACTGACCCATTCATGTAATACTCTAATGTCAATGCTTGGAAGAAAGATAAATGGCAAATGATTACTGTAAACAAAACAAACCAACTCAAACAAAAATCACACAAGTAGACATAAAGGCCGTGCCACATAGGGATGGCTGTTCCCAAATTAACAAACAGAACTAGGGGACTATAGTCCAGTAGAAATCAGTGGAAATGTCTCATGGTCGTCCATTCTCTACCTCTTTCCCTAATAGAGGATCTCTTTTCAGCCAATGCAGTTAAAATATACCTTACAGGTAGCACTTTATCATTCCCTCCAAATCACAAATCCAGCATTAACGCACTATTTGTTTTGGTTCTTAATTACCCTGTCTTATCAGCATGTCATATTTTTACTCCTCCCAATAACAATTGCATTCTGAGTCAGAGTGACATTCAGTATTGACCTTTATTTATAGCTCTCACAAATTGGCAAATGTTTATTTATAAACCATGAAAAGCAGAGTTTGTGAGATTGATTCAGTGTATTTTAAAAGCAATGGCCTGGCATTCTGTAACTAGAGGTAATCACTTACAATTACTAGGGCCTATTTTTCACTGCTAATCCAGGGCTTTACCTTATAATTGTATTACTGGATTTGTTTCACTCTGCCCATATATCAGAAGGTTTAGTAAGAAGCTTGCTATCAATATAACTTAATAACGTTCAGGAGAAAAATGGTTTTAATCTGTTTAAAAATAAGGCAGAGGCATAATTGACCTCAGGTGCTCGGAAAAGTTTTCAAACCATTATTTTTTTACATTAGATGTGAATTTAAATATTTAAATCCATTCATGGAACTAAGATGTCAGCTACTGTGTCATACTGCTCTGATGTTCATGCTCATAATAATACTCCTCACTTTCTAGAGAAGGCCTCCCTGGGCCAAGCTCAGCAGAGACTTAACTGGTGGTAAGTTCCACATCAGGTATGGAGGGGCTAGAAAAGAAAGTATGGCCTGGTCGACACTAATGAAGTAAGTCGATCTAAATTACGATAGTTAAGTTACGTATGGTATGTAACTTAAGTCGATGTAGCCTAGATTGACTCCCAGCGGTGTCTACGCTGTGCTATGTCGACGGGAGATGCTCTCTCATCAACATAGCTTCTGCCTCTCGGGGAGGTGGAGTACTGAAATCGACAGGAGAGCGCTCTTCCATCGACTTATCACTTCTTCACCAGACCCACTAAATCGACACCACTGCATCGATCACAGTGGTGATGATTTAGCTGGTAGTGAAGACAAGCCTTATGTGAGTATAAATGACAAAGACGTAGAAAGAGCACAGAGTGGGCTTGATTCTCCTGATTCTCTTACCCCAGTGTAAATCAGGAGTGATGCCACTGAAGTCAGTAGAGTCTACAGCAAAGTAAAATGACCTGGATGGTAAGTAGGTAACCCAGAGGGTATGCAAACAAGAATATTTTACACCAATTTGGTACTCACAGGAGGCCAAATTCAGTTCCAAAGCCAATACAGTTACAACTGCCTCCACCAGGAAGAATTTGGAGTGATGCAATGAGATTGGGGTGAGGGAAGGAAGCTGCTTAATCTTATACCCTTCCATTAAATGCTCTTTCTACTGCGCTCAAGCCTTCCGACCTTCAGTGCAAAGCTTCCCATGTTGCATGCTTACAGAATACCAAAACAATGTGTGTTATACTTACTTTGCTGCTTGTTAGAACTGGTCAGGAAATGAATCCTGACAAAAAACTTTGTGACAAAAATGAAAAAATATTTTTCATCAAACCCTTTTTGGAATTTGGGGGTTTTGAAGTTTCTGGATTTTTTTTTCCAGAAAATGTCTGCTTAGTCAAAATACCATTTTCTGTTGAAAAAGTGTTTAGATGGAAAATGTTTGGCCAGCTGTTCTGCTTGCACCAGCTTCCATTTCCTTTCTGCATAATTTCCATCCAACTGGGAAGTTGGACCATCATTTAAGTCATCCTTGAATTTAGCCTCTTTCAATGGGAACTGCATCTGCTTCCATCAGGCTGCATTTGGCTAAAAGCTCCCCTGGTATTTAATAAAAAAAAATCTCATGTGGTCCAGAGTTATTCCAATTGCTGTAGGTCAGGCATGCACAAGTGTTAGAACATTTTCTGAAACAATCATGGAATTTGTGAGCTCCTTAAAAGTCAGAAGGATTCTCCAAAGGATATTTTTAAAGATCATTTGGCCCAAAAATGCCTTTATCTATTATCAACATATTTCATCCAACAATAAAAGATCAAAAATAACATTATGGTCATGGAGAAAGTTTTGTCAACATGTGGGCAACAGTAAAGTGTGCAAATAGTTAATTCTCTTTTACCTGTAAAGCAAGAGAAGTCCAGAAGGATATTGACAGACAAACTTGAGGAATTTTATCACATGACTGGGAATAAGCCAGGTGATAGGAGCATTAGTAATGCTGTCACTAGGTCCTACCACTGAACATTTTGCATTGGACATAATTTTCTACCACATAACATTTTGGTCAGGACATACTTTTCTCCCCTAATTTTTTTTTTTAAAAAAAACCCCAAAACAAAAACAAAATCCTTTTGCAATGGATATAATTTTCTACCACTTAACATTTTCGTCAGGACATAAATTTTCTCCCCTATTTTTTTTCAACCCCCCCCAAATTATTTAGATTCATAGATACTAAGGTCAGAAGAGACCATTATGATGATCTAGTCTGACCTCCTGCACAATGCAGGCCACAGAATTTCACCCACCCACTCCTGCGAAAAACCTCTTACCTATGTCTGAGCTATTGAAGTCCTCAAATCGTGGTTTAAAGACTTCAAGGAGCAGAGACATCATTTACTTCAAAAATTTTCTTTGAAATTTATCAGATTTTTATCGAAAGACTAAATACTGATCTTTTTTTGTTTTAAAATGGTGACACACAACAGAAGAGCTTTATAGTCTGCCACTTTAGTACAGAAAGTTTGTCTAAAATCCCTTCAATTATTTCGGAAGCGATGAACAGGTGAATACATTTATTTATAAATATATTTACTTTTCTCACTAGAAGACAAATTTGACCACCTTTGCTACAGGAAACATAACTAAAACAGGAGAAATCTCAACTTTGCACATTACATTCATAGAAACCAGACAGTCTCTATGTAAAAGAATAAATGGACACGAATCAGACGTCCAGAATTGTAACATTCAAAAACCAGTCGGAGAACACTTCAATCTCTCTGGTCACTCGCTTACAGACCTAAAAGGGGCAATTCTTCATAAAAAAAACTTCAAAAACAGACTCCAGTGAGAGACTGCTGAATTGGAATTAATTTGCAATGTCAATTTAATGTCAATGTTTGATTGACATTCCAGTGTCAATCAAACTGGACACCATTACATTAGGCTTGAATAAAGACTGGGAGTGGATGGGTCATTACACAAAGTAAAACTATTTCCCCATGTTTATTCCCCCCCACCCCACTGTTCCTCACACATTCTTGTCAACTGCTGGAAATGGCCCACCTTGATTATCACTACAACGGGTCCCCCCCCTCCCCCGCTCTCCTGCTGGTAATAGCTCACCTTACCTGATCACTCTCGTTACAGTGTGTATGGTAACACTCATTGTTTCATGTTCTCTGTGTATATAAAATCTCCCCACTGTATTTTCCACTGAATGCATCCGATGAAGTGAGCTGTAGCTCACGAAAGCTTATGCTCAAGTAAATTTGTTAGTCTCTAAGGTGCCACAAGTACTCCTTTTCTTATTCATAGGTCTAACATCCTGACCCCCTTCCCCTGAAGTCAGCTGAAAGACTGACAGTGCCTTCAGTGTGAGATGTGCAATCCCTTAATGTGCAGTAAATGCTTTGCTAAATTTTAAATGTATTGGTTTAAAAATAAAAAAAGAAAGAAAAGCTATGTATATTTGAAAATGTCAGATGGTGTATGGGCTGTTAAAAATTCTGTTCAAGTGCGAGCTACACACTAAGATGGATGCTGTGCACATATGTTTGTGTCCACTAGAATTGGTCAAAAACTATAAAAATTGTTCAATGAAAAAGGACACATTTTGTGCACGCACACACACACACACACACACACAATTCCTACCAGCTCTGTTGCACAGCTAACTGGCTTCAGGATTTTACAAAGTATCAAGTGAAGGATTATACTGATAATAAGGGAAATTTAGATAGGCAGAATATATTGACCCAAATGGGAAACTAACATTACCCAACTTTTAACTTCATTGATTGTAATTAGAGAAATATGAGTACCATTGTCTTGCAGGGGACACCTATTGTTGTGGTCTTTTTGCACTTTTACTGGTGATTGAAAAAGAGGATGAGCCCATGGAGATGATCAGTATAACTGTTCCTCAAGGGGGCAGCCAGAACCAATCTTACTT
This sequence comes from Lepidochelys kempii, assembly GCF_965140285.1. Lineage (NCBI taxonomy): Eukaryota > Metazoa > Chordata > Testudines > Cheloniidae > Lepidochelys > Lepidochelys kempii. Next base: position 96,205,830 of record NC_136380.1, on the reverse strand, counting down.
TCCTTGAAGCAACGGCATTAGAAAAGAATGTGACACCAGATCGGGCAGTTTCATCACAGCCTGGTAGCAAGACCCGCCAACTCCCTTTTACCTGATGGACTAGAGGAGCCTGAAAACGTGAGTAATAGGCCCCCAAAATGTTGCTACTAACTTTCTCTTTAGAAATAATCCCTGTTTCTTTATATTTGAGATGGAGGCTAAATGTCGACATACTAGCCTCCGGCAGTGCGCCAGATAAAGGAGATTTCACTGAGTTACGGCACACTAAATGAATTCAAAAAGTCAGTTCAGCTTGTGATGTTACTGAAAAAAGAACTCTGTGCCCAGCCAAGACAAACATTTTTGAAAAAGCGTCACGTCTCTTTTCTCATCTCTTTTGGGTTAAGCAGATGTGACTTTTCTGTCACTGTGTCTTGTGATGTGACAGCACAGTTAAAATTAAATTCATGCCCAACGTGGATAACTTTCACAACAACAACAAAAATACATTTCTCTATCTTTCCTTTTGTGAGTGTGTGTGGGAGGAGGCGGGTAAAGCTATGTGCTCACTTTGAGGAATGGTTGCTGCAAGTTGTAAGTGATGTACAAAAAGAAAGATTTGCTGTGCTCGACAGCAGATACACCAAATTTAAAAATATTCAGTTCTGACAAAACCAGAAGAACTTGGAAGTCAAAACCAGCAAATTGCTCCCAAGTGTTAATATTAATTGATGTGGACACAGCGGCAAAATGAGGACAGATGCATGCATGGAATTAAGCAGCAGGCCACAACCTTTATTAAACTTTAACACAGGAGAGTAGCGCTACTCACCCATCACCCACACTGTCCTATACCTGTGTAGGGGTTACAGGACTCCTTACCATATAGCCCATAACATGGCGTGGTTCTCCTCAGTTTATCCCATGGAACTCACCTCTCTCTGAGTCCTAGCACTCTCCCCATCACAAGGTGGAGAGACGGTGCAGCTGGATGGGCACCTTGGCCCGCAAAGGCCACAAGGTCTCACCCTATCACTTGAGCCCAAGATTCATCACCAAAATCCCAGGTCTTTTACCTCTGGGAACTGCTCATTTTATTTTCTTAACTGCACTAGAAACTGGTGCACAAGTTGCAATGAATAAACAACTCCTCCCCAGTTAGGTACTAAGTGCATTCCAACTGAACCATTGTGGCTCAAAGGTGCTGCGAAGAAGGCACAAAACTCCCTGGTCCTCTGCCAATTGGCTCATGGAAGAAAAATTCCTTCCTGATCCCCTTAACAGATGATTGGTTAGACCTGCAGTATCTGCCAGTCCAGGTTTCCTATTCCCAGTTCTGGTGGGTAGGGTGCACTGCTGGAATGGAGCCAAATAGGCTCCACAAGGCACACACAGAGTTAAATTCTGGGATCTGGGGAATGCTGGCCAATGAACACTCCTTTTCCCCAGCTGGCCAACAGGTGCTAGAGACTCCCATGTGGAGGAGCTACCTATTATCCCTTGGTGAGTGTCTCCCTTCCTTGCTGCTGGGACTGTCCCCCTTTCACTGCCGGCCCCAACAAGTTCCCCCACCTGTTGATGTGGGTCAGTGGCATTTCTGCAGTTTGTAGGTCATTCAGATTTCTTTGCATCTGTCCACTAGTGTGCACATTGCAAAATATGCCTGTAATTAAATGACTGAGCAAACAAAAGAAATTTACTTTTTGACCACGTTTTGGAATGTATCTTTGACAGATAGGGCAATTTCCTGCAATATCTTTGGGAGATCTTACTGTATTAAGTTTATGTGTCACTGTGGGCCAGGGACTGCATATAATTCCATCAGGGAGGGAAACCATGGCTCCTTCAGGAACTAAAAACAGTATGGGGATGATCAGGCAAATTCACTCAGGTTGTAACACTTCCAAAGAAGTACCTCTGTTACAGTTCAGGGCAACTGAATTTCTCTTCAGTGGTCCAGCAAGAGCACCCAGACTCAGGCTTTCAGCTCCCCAGATGTTGCTTTTCTTGGGTGGATACTCGCATGTCACTCCCTTCTGATTGGAGTGTTTTCAGGCTGCACAGTTTCCTGCCTTCTCTGTGTTATTCCCTGCAGAGACAGGCTACTCAAGCACACCTGCTTGCTTTCCATTCTGAGACGGTAAACAGTGTGACTGCCCACAGATGGTAAACAGTGTGACATGCCCAGGCTAATAAGTATACCAGAGATTAGCCCAACCCTAACATGGGCTCTGGCTGGAACAGTCCTTCAATATCCCACCCAAGGGTTACTTGTTCTTTCAAATTCATCACAGCTTCCGCTCAGAACATGTCCCCCAGTCTTATGGGGACTCAGTAGACTCCAGTCCTTCCAAGCCTTCCCTAAGGACTGGGGCCCTACATGGACCAGGAATCCTGTCTGTTTGCTGCATCAGGCAGAAGGCCAGGAGCCTGTGTAAAAGCAGGCTATTAATCCAAAAATCCCATATTTTCTTGTTGGTCCATGGAGAATCCGGTTTGCACTAGTATATGCACACCTCTCCAGGAGGGTGGTTTCAAAGAGCTGATAACAGGAGGAAATATGTTAGCTTCCCCCTCCTTTTAAAGGAGTTGCACAGAGTTCCACAGTAACACATACACAATCACATTTTTAATACAATGGACTACAAAGACATGAAACCTAAGTCAGTAAAGTTCATTCAGGAGATTGCAGGAAATTGTCAGTCTGTCCCACCCACCACCTGGAAACGCTCATATATATTAGTTCAAACTGGATTCATGAGAGAGCAGCAGATAAAGAAAGGACTTTTTGATAAATAGCCTGAGTTTAAACTGACCCAGGGCCTGCTTTTTGATCCAGAAAATGGACAGGAACCTCTGTCTAAAGGAGGGCCCAATTCTTGCTGAAGGTTTGGAAGGATTTGAACTTCTAGAGCCCCATAAGACTGATGGGTCACCTCTGGTAAGTTTTTTAGCATGCATGTAGGACCTTTTTTTTTTTAAATACATTTTGTCTGTAATGCTTTTAGCTTAAGAATAAATGTGCTTGCTTAGCAGGAGCTGTGTGGTAATTTATAATTGTGGGCAATACACTGGTCATAGGCTCTTCAGGGAAGGCAAAGTGCAGGCAGTGGCCTGTTTACACAGTTTGACTTGCTGGGGATATCACACTGTAATCCATAGTGTTGTTCAGCCTTAAAACCCCAGCCAGGAGAGAGGGAGGGAGTCCCAGGTCTTCACCCCAGGGAGGTGACAGCTGGGGGCCAGGAACCTAAAGTGGGTGCTCTTGGTGTGCCACAGATGGGAATACAGATGCAATTGCTATGAAACTGTGACAGTCTCTATCTAGGAGGTTTTAATACTACACTGAACCATGCTTTTTGAGCATAATGTAAGTTTCAGAAAAATATTAATTCTTTTACATTTTAATGAGACATCTGAAACAAAATCTTTACTAAAATGCTCCTGATTTCTCCTTGATAATAATTCTTTGTAATCTGCTTTCCAATTTATGTTGAAGTAGACTTTAAGAAAAAAAGTAGAAGAAAAGTGTCTAGAAATGGAAATCTAGTGCACTCTTTGCAATATGAAGATTTGTTCAAGAACTTAAGTCTATTATTCTTTATTATTGTTATCATTATTATCATCCAGTCAGATAATTCCATCAGAAGGCCAAAATTTCATGTTGCCCAGTAGTAAGAATAAAACATAATGGGGAAATAATTAAAGAATCTAAATTTAAAATATATGTGCACACTCATTCATATATAATATTCATAGAATGAGCATGTACATATAGTTAGACTTCATGTGTATGTAAATGTATACACAAATGCACAAGGTGGTGAGGTAATATCTTTTACTGGACCAACTTTTGTTGGTGAGGGAGACAAGCTTTGGAGCCACACAGAGCCCTTCCATAAGTCTGGGAAAGGATCTCTCCCACCAACAGAAAATGGTCCAATAAAATATATTACCTCACTCCCCTTTGTCTCTCTAATATCCTAGGACAAACACAGCTACAACTACACTGCATACACACATACACACTCATTCAACTGCATTAATGAATAGTAATGTGCGGGGGAGCGTGTTCATGCATGTGTAATTATATAAACACACACAAAAACTATGTTAAGGGAACATTAATGTTGCAAAGTCAAGGATTCAAAAGTTAGGAAATGCTTGAATTAATTCAACTCCCTTTTATGTAGCATTATGATAGGGTCTTTAATTACATGGCCATGTGCTGTTTTTCAGGCAGTCTTCATTCAGTGCATAGGATGGACAGTGCTCAAATTGGGCATCCAAAATTAGAGGGAACTTTTGATCTTAGTATCTTTGTGCCTCAGCTCCCATCTCTAAAATAGGAATAATATCACCCACTGCATTTCAGAAGATGGTTATGAAGATTAATTAAATGATGTATGGAAAGCACCTAGCATTATAGTAATGAGCACCACAGAAGAGACCATTAGGAAATTACTAATTATGCCTTAAGAACAAGATGGCTTTCACTTTTGGAATTTGCTTTTTTGATGGTTTCTCAGAGCCAAAATGTGGTCCTACAATTTGCAACCAAACTAGAAAAGTCCCTTATAATTTGTTCAAGGCTTTAACAGACTTATAGAACACAATTAAGGTCCCGACAACATGACCGATTGAAAACATGATATAACCAGGTCAGGGAACAACTTGGCTCCCTAACTTGGTTTTAACAGTAATATAGAAAAATCCCTTTAGCTGTATTCCAGGTGCTGTGTAGGAGACAGCTCATTATTCTGGCAGATCTCTGGCACCCAACTACAACTGTGGGGTTTATCTGACTGACCTGGATGGATTATATTTTGTGTATATTTTTTATTATGTAGTTTAATTATATGAGGCCCTCAGAAGCTAGCATCATAATAAATATTTATATAAATAAATAACTAAAACAAATAAATATAATTCCAGCTGGTCTTTGAAATAGATCAAGCTCCCTAGATATTACTAGTGGGCCTTTTTCTCATCCATATATAACTAATCTACCTTGTCCATGTGTTAGAGAAGATGCCAGTATTCCTAAAAACTTGTCACTCAGCTGCAGTCCTGATGAGGGTTGCCACCCTCACAATTCCAGGCCAGCTGCACTGCCCTAATGAACAGCAGCATCATACATATTAGTTACACTTAAATCCCTGGTCTGAAATGTCAACTGATGATAGTTTTTGTACTAAGAATAGCAACTGCTACATCATGCTATAGCTAATAAATATTGACCTTCCTTGCATTCCAAATAAAAGGCAACCCTTTCCAGTATTGCTGTCACTTCAGTAGACTCCAAAGGAGGAAAATGACAATAGTTAGTCACCTTGACAAACTTCAAAAACTTATAAACAAGATATAGGTGCATATTCAGAATTCATGTTTTAAGTAAAAAAAACCCCACAAACACACGTGCAAACATAAAATGCCTCATTTAGGTTACCTTGGATACTCTGTTTGCAACCTCTCTGCCTACAGTCAGCCCCTGAACAAAGGTCCGTGCAGCAATGAAAGCTCTAGTCACTTGAACCTTCAGTTTCCTGGGTACATCTCCAAATGGTTTCAGCTGGTCTGTGTATTTGCTTACACATTCCAGATAGTCCTCAGTGAAATGGTATTGGGGGTTTATGAGCTGGAACATTCGCTCCAATAGCCGAGCCCAGAAATCATTCAGCATCTCCTCCAAGTTTACATTGCCTCCTGTATAGTATCGTTTCAGTTCTGTGAAGAGGTCCTGGAACACTTCTGAATTCTGCATGTACAGCATTCCATACGTACGTACAAACATATCATTTAAGGATTTTTCTGCGTTCTCCAAAAGTTCTCGGAAAAATTCTGCAGAGAAAATAAAAAGGTATATACAGAACAAAATTAATAAAATGCCAATGGCATGTTTCTTGCCTTCATGATGGTATTGCCTTCATGTCGGTATTACCTTTAGCAAAATTTTCTCAAGTAAATGTTGTTGTGCCATTTGCATGTTTAATAGAAAAAGTCAGTTATTTAAATTGGAAATAGGTTCATTTAAGAGCAATGGAAAATGTAAAGTATACTGTATTCCCCGTAGAGGTTAAAAAGAAACTTTAAATCCATAACTCTAAATTCTAAAAATGCATTTGAGAGAACTGAAATGAGAATTGTTCCATTATTTAAACCTAGCAATTCCTGCCACTTGCCAAACTCTCAATAGTGAACAGCCAATGTCCCAAATCTTGTGTACTAAACAAGAAACCATTAATGTAATGATATGACTAGAACTACAGCAATATTGGAAAAGGCAAATAATGAAATCTTCTATTCTATTCTATTGAAGTTCTTCACTCATCACTATGGTATCTGACCTCCAAGGTATCTTATAATTTACTTTCAGCTTTCAAAAATTCCTCAAAACTTTGAACTGAGACATATTGGGGCCTGATCTTACAAGCTTTTCACATACTGAAGTCCCTTTAAACAGTACTACTAGCCTAAGATACACAAGATGTTGCTATTGTCAATAATTTAATGCTATTCTGAAGCACTGTGTTGGCATTTGAGCCAGTGTTTTTCAAACAGCCTGCCGACTGCAACATTGTACAGATTGCAGTGTCTGGGATACCATGTTAGCAGTGGGTTTGTTTACCTATTCTTTCTTTTGACACCTGAGTTTTACCTGCTTCTCAGTTTTTTACCCAGCCTCGAGCCATAGCCTGTTCAAAGTCTTGAGTTCAGGATTTTATGTTATAGGGCAATGGGCCCATGGAAGCTTCAGCAGCCATCTCTCTTACACATGAGCTCAGGAGGACATTGGGAGGAGGTAAGTTAGTCCAGGTTTTCTGTCACTGGTTATCCACCTTACACCACCACCAAGATACTTATTCTGGGAAATTACATTAAAGTGATTCACTGAAGACTTCCCTTAAAACATTGTCAGTGGAATTCACCACCATTACCCTCTGATTTTACATTTGAGTTCAGGTCCCTCACTTCATGCACTCTCTTTATAAATCTCCAAGGCTTGCAATGAACTCCCCAAACACAAACTCTGAGAGGCCAGAAGGTAGATTTCCCGAAGTTGTTTGGTGGGAAAGGAATAGCAGACTGCCTCCACTGGGGTTTTCTTCACTTGTATGATCACAAAGCACTTTCAGAAGGTGTTGAATGGAGTCAGTGGGGCTACTGAGACTTTAACAAAACATTTAGAACAACATATTGTATGGATCAAACATTAGTTGGAAGGGAAAAAAAAAGTTTTAATAAATGCACCCAACTATCTATACAAACAAGACAATATAGAAGATATCAGAATTTAACACAAGCCCACATGAGGAAGGAACTATGTTAGTAATGGTAGGAATGAAAGCTAACTGCAGCAAGTTGCTTACTAGGATGTAATAATTATGCTATTGTGCATTGACTCAATAATTATGCCATCCCACAATTGTGTATTCACCTGGATAAAGCCATCATCTCCACATTAAGGAAAAGACGAAAAAGACTACATCTGCATGGTCTCTTTGGGTATACGCACATTATTTGGGGAACATGTGATCAAATCTTAAATTGGCAGGCTGAGGCAAATAGGGACAGACACTAATTTGATAGGAAAAAGATTCCCTGTGAGGCAAGATATTCAGGTACTTTATACAATACTTTGCAATGTAAGCACTTAAGGTAACATTTTCAAAGGTGCTTAAATGTCAGGACCCTAAATAACACAGGTGGCTTTTAAAATTTTAGCTACTGTCTACAGTGCCGAGTGAAGCTTTGGATACTATTTGTCTAGGCAAGTATGTTTTCACAGAAACATAGGACTGGAAGGGACCTCAAGAGATCATCTAGTCCAGTCCTCTGCACTCATGGAAGGACTAAGTATTATCTAGACCAGTAGTTCTCAGACTAAGGCCACTGCTTGTTCAGGAAAAGCCCTTGGTGGGCCGGGCTGGTTTGTTTACCTGCCACCTCTGCAGGTTCAGCTGAACGCGGCTCCCACTGGCTGCGGTTTGCTGCTCCAGGCCAATGGGGGCTGCAGGAAGGGTGGCCACCACATTCCTCGGCCCGTGCTGCTTCCCGCAGTCAGTGGGAGCCGCAATCAGCCAAACCTGCAGACGCGGCAGGTAAACATACCGGCCTGGCCCGCCAGGGGCTTTCCCTGAACAAGCAGCGGCCCTAGTTTGAGAACCACTGATCTAGACCATCCATGACAGGTGTTTGTCTAACCTGCTCTTAAAAATCTCCAGTGATGGAGATTACACAATCAATCCTAGGCAATTTATTCCAGTGCTTAACCACCCTGACAGTTAGGAAGTTTTTCCTCATGTCCAACCTAAACCTCTCTTGCTGCAATTTAAGCCCATTGCTTCTTGTCCTATCCTCAGAGGTTAAGAAGAACAATTTTTCTCCCTCCTCCTTGTCACAACCTTTTCTGAACTTGAAAACTGTTATGTCCCCTCTCAGTCTTCTCTTATCCAGACAAAACAATCCCAATTGTTTCAATCTTCCCTTATAGGGCATGTTTTCTAGACCTCTAATCTTTTTTGTTGCTCTTCTCTGGACTTTCTCCAATTTGTCCACATCTTTCCTGAAATGTGGCACCTAGAACTGGACACAATACTCCAGCTGAGGCCTAATCAGCTCGGAGTGGAGTGGAAGAATGACTTCTCGTGTTTGCTTACAACACTTCTGTTAATACATCCTAGAATGATGTTCGCTTTTTTTGCAACAGTGCTACACTGTTGACTCATATTTAGCTTGTGGTCCACTATGATCCCCATGAATTCCTGTCCGCAGTACTCCTTCCGAGGCAGCTATTTCCCATTTCGTATGTGTGCAACTGATTGTTCCTTCCTAACTGGAGTACTTTGCATTTGTCCTTATTGAATTTCATCCTCATTGAATTTTGTATCTATCCTTTTCTTTTATGATTTTCTCTATGTAATTCTGTATCTTGACAATATAAATCTGCTTCTATTGAAGACATCTGATTTACGCTGTGTACCTTGTTAGATGGATTCATTATGTAACAGGCATTTCAAAGATAAACGGAATTCTGAAATCAAGGACAGAATTCATGGGAGATGACCTGAATGCCAGGGGCAAGGCCTCACATTTATGCCGAGCACTAGTAGCTGAAGTTGTGCAATCTGACCTTTCCTCATTGCTTGTGCAGCAGCAGTAGAACCAATCCGTGGCCACTACTGCAATCTCATACCTGCCATAGCGCTCTTGGGAAGGGAATAGTCAGTGGATCCACACAATCATGGGTTAATTAGATATACTTCCATCTCACATTTGTGCATCAAACCAATCCTTTCCTTCCCGCACCTCATAATTCCCTTCACAGTCAAGAAGGAGATTCAAACTCTACAACATTCTCACAGTCGGGGTCTTATCCATGGCCTCTTCAGATGGTCCCCCCTTCTCATGTAATAGACCCACAGCAGTCTCGTGGCTTCTAGGGGCCTACATAGAATTAGGAGAGCAGAATTTGTCCAATGATCACAGGTAACAGAGATTGTTACCTCTTATCCAAAAGAGTACAACCATATAGCTAGTGAGGTCAATTGTGGGCCAGTAGGAAGGCTGAAAGCTTATGCTCAAATAAATTTGTTAGTCTCTAAGGTGCCACAGGTACTCCTTTTCTTTCTGCGAATACAGACTAACATGGCTGCTACTCTAAAACCTGAATGATACAGGAGTTGCAAGGCCTTGTTACAGTCATTTCTACAAAGCAATTAGAAATCTTTGAGTGTTGAGAGGCCAGCAGAGTTCTGAGGGGTAGAGCCACAGAGAAGTATTCAGGGGCTTTTACAAATTATATTGTTCACTAGTTCTGACCTTCCACTTTTAGTTGAAAAGGTATTTTGCAGCTTTGATCTGGGAAGTCTTAATACAACTGCCAGATCTGAACTATCCTCAACATGATTTTGCACATCTAGTGTCTCTTTTCCTACTGTGATATTTGTGACTGCCTGTCTCTACAAACTCTGTTATGTGTGTTCCCAACTTGGGTTTGGTAATTAACATCAGCTGTAAGATTGAGGCCAGATTCAAGGCTCCCCTCCAGATGCTTTTCATCAGTGACAGCAGCCATCAAACCAGTGGTTCCAGGCCCCTTAACATTCCCTTAGATCAGATCTTGCGTGTCATAGGATTGCTGCAGTGGTTTCTCTGCCAGCCCCTCCCAACCCATTGTTAGTAGTTTCAGTATTATCATAAGTGGTGTGGAAGCACCACCAGCGTTAAGGTTGTATTAAGACTTCTTTTGAAAGGTCGACCTTTCTAAATCCTCTAAAATTAACATACCTAGTTGGACTTTGAAAGTTGGTGTGCCTCAGGAAGGTACAGAGTAGGTTTAGTGACCCAGATTTGGGGCCACTTGAGCTAACGGTTGTGGAGATATAAGCCCAGCAAAATAGTAATTTTTCAAAAAGTTTCAGGGTTTTTTTTTATGGGGGGGTTGCATGTAGAGTTAGAGATCAAATTATTAATGTGATGTGGGTCAAAATGGTTTCATCTTGCCGAATTTTATCTAAGATAGTGCGGGCACCCACTACATTTTGGAAGAACTAAAACTGAGAGCAATATTTAAGAAAATGTACATTTTTTACAGTGTGCATGTGCCTAGAAAAACAGCTAGGTTTCCAGTCCCATAATTTTATATTAAAGCTTGACTCTTGTAAGTGCTTTAAAATTTGAATGGCTACACATACTGCTTTGAAATTTGGTGTGCCTTATATAAGCTCAGGGTAGTGTTAGTGATCGAAATTTGGGGTCATTTGCATGCGGTGGTCCTTAGTTACAGCCACCCCCCAAAACAGTATCCTTCTGCAGCCTTGTACTATTAAACTGAGAGGTACTAATGATTTGATGAATCAGTGACCTCCTTGAGACTGATGTCTGTGAACTCACCCTCCAATTAACACAATTAAGGATAAGTTAATTACAAGGCCCCACTTAAGACAGTTTTGGAGTGAGTGGATGCAGGTTGGTACAGTTTGAGAGTCATAGATGGCAGTTTTATTTGGGGGGCAATGCAATAAAAATGTTTGGTAGGAAAAATTATACATGTGAATGTTTCCTGGGAGAGGAAAGATAGGGCATGGAGGAGGAGGGGTACTGGGGAGAGGAGTTTGGGGCAGAGTAGCACAGTACAGCCCAACTTGGTTCTGGCCTTTAGATACTAGCACAATCTAAATGTTCAATAACCGCAACTAACTCTACAAGCTTAAATTGCATTTTAGTCCAAATGCGAAGCCAGGCTTATGAGATGATATAGGAAAGTTAATGTCTTTCAAACTGCCATGCATTTACTTCATTTTCAGCCTTCTACTGGGTCTCTGCACTTTGAAGGCCATTGTTGAGAATAAAATTATTATGCCATTTGAAAGTTAAGCAGTTTCTTTTCTTTAGGCTTCAATAGGAAACAATATATATATATATATATATATATATAGTTTAAGAAAGAGGCAATCTCACTATGGTGACCAACTCACTTTGAGGTTAACAAAACAGTACAAAGCACAAAATTAGATCTCAGATCCAATTAAAGCAAATTTAACACCTTTTCCACTTTCAAATGGAAAAAAAACCCCACACTGGATTAATTTAAGAGTCAACAAAAATCTTAACCTGTAATGGTTCAGCATTGTAGTGAGGCAGAGTGGCCTCCCTCTGAGCCTGACAGAGAGGGACGACCCCAAACCCCCTGATGGGCAGAGCCAGGTCAGGCCCACCTCCCCACGCTGGAAGCAGAGTGGTGGGACAGAAAGTACAAGAGGTGGGCCCTCTAGTTCAGTTGCACCAGAGTCAGTGAAGAAGGCAGATGTCTCTGCCTCGCTGAGAAACTCTGGATCAGGGACCGAGCTGTGCAGCACCCTACTCCTGGAGGGGACCGATTGTGGTGAGGAGATGCTGGGACTGCTGTTGACCCCAAGGAAACAGGGGACCCATGGACTACAAACCAATGCTAAGGAAGGGTGGTAGGAAGTAGCCCAGAGGAACCAGACATTAGTCCGGTTATAGTGCTGTGAGACAAGTCAGCGTGTTTTGGTGGGCTCCCGCTGACCTACTGGCAGGACCACTCACCACTGTTAGAGCCCTGGGCTGGGTCCCCCTGGGGTGGCGACCTACTCACCCTACGACAGAAGGCTGGCACCTTACCTGTGGTTTGCCCCAGCCAAAAGGCAGTGAGCTCCAGAAGGTATTGTTTGCTGTCTGCCCTAGCCAGGAGGCATTGGACTATAGACTGCTCCCTGCTCTGCTCCACCCTGAAGGTCAGAGCTCCAGACTGTAGTCCCTGTCTGCCCTAGCCAGGAGGCTACACTACAGAGTGTTTGTTATGCTGCCCTGCCCATAAATACTTTTTGTTAATTTCAGAAATGTTTAATCAACACACTGGTACCTTTTTGTTAATTAACGTAGTATTTCAGTAAGAGGAAGAACAAACAAGTGACAGATGTTAGTCATGTTGTCTGATGCACTACTGGAAGGTATTCAAATACTCTGGTGATAAGCACAGGATAAGAACCTATACAAAACAGAATAGAACACACAGGTCCTACTTTGAGCAGGGGTTTGGACTAGATGACCTCCTGAGGTCTCTTCCAACCATAATCTTCTATGATTCTGTAAGAACAGATCTGTGCCATGTTTTGAAGTATATGCCTTGTGCATTTTGTGCTGCCAGCATAGACTGTTATGTGTAATGTTAACTAGTAGTAAAGCTGGAAATACCTTTTTTTCTAATTGAAGTGATCTTTCATATACATGAAACAACATGCCTGCATTATGTCCTGTGCTTCACAGGCAACAATACACAGCTTTCAATTGTTAGGCATAGGGTCAGCAGTGAACAGTGTGTTTTTGTTAGGAAGATGTTCACTTATACAAAGGAGAAGGGCTAGGTTACAGTGTATGCTACAATACAATATTGCATGGAATTTAAGAGGAGGGATGTGCAGGGACGTGCTGGCTACCACTTCCTGGAGCTCCCATTGGGCGGGAACAGCGAACCGTGGCCACCGAGAGCTGCGGGCAGCTGTGCCTGCAGATGGTCAATGTAAACAAACTGTCTGTGGCCCACCAGCGGATTACCCTGACCGGCCGCAGGTTGCCCACAACTGGTCTAGTAGCTAACAGAGCTAAACTAATTCCAAAGAGCCCAACTGTTTCATTTGCAAGTAATAACAATGAATGCAGGTTAAGTTGAAGAAGAAGAACTTTATTAAACCTTGCAGTCTGCTCTGTCCACCTGGGTGAGTTGCCACAATAACTCTCCAGAGAACATGGGTCCTCTGTCTCCAGTTCCACTGATCATGATACAGTCACCAGCTGTCAGTGAATAGATCTTGACATCATTCTCACTTGTTATTGTCTCAGGGATAATATTACAGCACAACACACTGAAGAGTTATCATCTGTAGCCTATTATTAGGTAAACAAAGTAAGTTATGTGGGAGTTGACTAATACCTTTTCCAGCCTGTTTATTTCCCTTTATTTTCTATACAAGCAGCAACTTAAGGATGAACATATCTGTCCATAGGCAAACACACTAAGCTGGAAACATATTATGTTTTGATCCATAAAAACCCAGAAACATAGGTGCTTTTGGACAGAAAGGAATAATGGTCCATTTTAGTCCATATGCTGCCTTTTCAGAGGCATCTTTTCTACTCAGGTTTTATTTTAGCAGCATTAGAGATGAGTGTTGTTTATGGGGTGTATCCAGCAGCACACCCTATATTCATTGTAACGACAACCTGAGAATATATGGCATGACAGTGTATGTACTCACATCTCTTTAGAGGTCTTGAACAGAAAAATGTGTGTGGTTTTATTACCTTTTGTAAAAAATACTGCTCAGGATTGTATTCTGATTTTATCTTTCACTGACTAGCGCTGCTCAACATTTACTTGCATAAACGACTGCCTAAAAGACCTTCATTCCAATGTCTTCCTATTGATGTTGGCTGGGATTTTCAAAGGCGCCTAAGGAAGTTAGGCACTCAACTTCTATTGAAATCCTACTTAAAGTGAGCATATTCCTCATGCATGCTTTTTGCGCTTGTTCACTACAGTGCAAACTCAGTTGAAGTTGGGCACCTAACTCCTTAGGCTTTGAAAATCTCAGCCACCATTATTACACTGATTACAAAAGTTAAGGTATCAGCCACAGACACTTATTTTTATGGCCTGCACAACAGCAACTGTCTTTTACTTTAAATAAATAAATAAAATAAATCCTAAATGAATTTGTTGAAATGAAAGAGGCCAGACTGACAACTCTGATAACTGAAGTCCACATTTTTCAGAAGGATCACCTTTTGGAATGGAAAGGCAGTTCATTCAATCCATGCCCCCTCCAAGACTACCCACAATGGTGTCAATTAGTGTCAGTTGCATTATGTCTGCTAACAACTGGACTGAAACCATCAATGTGGGTCTATTTTTGTCTGTTTTCTATACATCCATTTTAGGTTTAAAACAACCAAATTCTATCATTTAAAAAAAACCCATCTTATAAATTTATAGCTTATAAATTTTAAAAAACTATTTGTTAGAAGTAGAGCGTATTCCTGCAGTAGTTAAAACTTTCCCCACTTGTTGAGATGACGTTTGCATTTAGGTTAATTTGTGAACAAACTCCACACGTAGAGCTATAAATCCTTCAGCATTATTCATGATCAGCTTGAATAATGAACTATAAATATCACTTTCAGTCCAGATTTTTGAGAGCGCTCAGCACTCACAATTGAGGAAAGATTTTCAAAAAGCACTCAGCTCTTATTGAGAATAATAAGGGCTGCTGGATGCTGGGCTCCTTTGAAAAGATCCTTATTATTTTACTGAGTTGGAAAAAATGAGCATCAGTTTTAAGGTAAAAGAAAGATAAAGATTAGATAAATCTGCAAAGGATGATGATAATCTCAGAATAATGAGGCTGTACTTTACTCAAATCCCTATTTAAAATCCACTTTACAACAGAGCCCATGGGAAATTAGCCAATTAAGAAATTTATTCATGTTATTTATATATTAGAAATACCTTCTTTAGTCCACCAGTCTTTGCTGAGTAAGGTCGTGAATTTAAGTATGCCCTTAACTTTAAGTATGTGATTAGTGCTATGGAAGAAACTAGTCAATGCTTCAAGTTAAGCATGTTGCTGGATCATGGTCTAAGTTAGGGTGACCAGATGTCCTGATTTTATAGGGACAGTCCTGATATTTGGGGCTTTTTCTTACCTAGGCTCCTATTACCCCCCACCCTCTGTCCCGATTTTTCACACTTGCTATCTGGTCACCATAGTCTAAGGGCTTGATCGTGCATGATTGGAATCAATGAGAGCTTTCTCATTTTAGTGGCTTCAGGATCAGGCAGTAGGTCCAGATCCACAAAGGGAATTAGGTATTGCAATACTGAGCATTGCAGCACCTAACTTTTAGGTGCCTTGAAAGTCATTGGGATCCACAAAGACTGAGTTAGGCACCTAGGCTCCCTATACAATAAATGGGGAGAGATAGGCACTTCAGAATGCGATTCACAAAAGCCAGCATGCTAGATAGGAAGCCACCGAAGCTAGAGGAATGTGTCCTCACCCCAGCCTATCGAACATACAGCACCTATCTCTGCTTGCAATCCACAGCCAGGAAACCCTCTTCTAGGCAGCTTCGGCACATAAGCTGTTTCAAAGAGGAGGACTCCTCCACTTATCACCTTTTGCTCAGTGGTTAGGGTATTTACCCAGGCTGTAGGAGACAGTGGTTTAATTTCCCCCTCTGCCTCATAAGAAGAAGGGATTTGAACAGGGATTTACTATGTCTCAGGTGAGTGCCCTTACCACTGGACAACAGGACAGTCTGACGTGGGTCTCCCTCAGTCTCTCTTGTTGGAGCAACTCCACTATTTCTTAAACAATGAAATAGTATCTGGGCCAGAGAAAGAATCACTCTGTAGTCTAATGGTTTGAGCTCTCTCAACTGAGAGATGGAGAATCCCTGTTAAAATTTCTTTTCTTCATCAGGCAGAGAGGAGGAATTGAACCACGATTTCCCTCATCTCTGGTGAGTACCTAACTACTGAACTAAAAGTTATAAGGGAAGCCTTCCCCCCAGTTAGGAGTACTCAGAATATGCCTACCAGATCAGGTCCTGTTGGAAAAACAGGCATTAACTCACTTGGGTTACTTATCTTTACTTGGTTTGAGGATTGTGCTAGAGGTTATGCATGAGATAGGCAATGCACATGCCCAGAGAAGGAAATTTAGGCACATAGGGGACTTTTTCAGCAAAAACATAGGTATTGAATGAATTTAAGCACTTGCAGAGTTAGGAAGCAGCCGAACATGAGTTTTCTGGATCTTTGTAGGCACCCAAAGTTGGCATTTAGGCACCCAAAGTTGGTGTTTAGGCACCTAAAGTTGGTGTTTAGGTACTTAAGTCTCTTTGTGGATCTGGTCTTGAATGTATAATCTTATTGATGTTGCCCTCTCTTTTCTCCTTTACTCCCCCATATCCGTAGGTTACTGCCATCATTGTATCATCTCTGAAATTAGGCCTTGATCCTGCAACTGGATCTGCGTAGCATGCTGACCGCTGCATCTGTCTAGACCCCACTGACTTCAGTGGGCGCTTCTAACTGACGAACACTTTAGAAAATCACTTGGACACTTCAATAGGGATTTAGGAACTTAACTTTAGTCTCCTATTTTTTTTAAATCTTGTCCCATGTCTGTTTGTCTGTACTGTGAAACACCTGGCACACTTGTGGTCACCGTGCAATAATAATAATGATAATGATGCATTCTGCATAGTGCATTAAATCTAAAATTTCCATGACGCTCTTAACCCCCCTCCACTGAACTAATACTAATAGTAAAGAAAGAAAAAGCTAGAAAAAATCCTAAACAATGTGATAGACAATATACAAATTATGCATAAGATAATAACCAGTAGTAAAAGTCTTACTTTCATTATCAAGTGGAAACTCCCTAAGTGAAGGACTCACAAATATAAATGACATGTTAAATGGCTTCTCAATATCATATTCAAATACTAACAGCACTTCCATTGTCATGAATGTCCATGATCAAAAGAAGACATGTAGCATTTTATGGACTTTTGTGAATTTTTGAATGGTGAGTTTTACATCATACTATTTTTGACATTTTATGCTTATAAAATGTCAGGAGCCTCCTCAATTTCTCCAGAAAAAACAGTAAAAACTTCCCTGAAAATGACATTAAGAATACAAAAACTGTGGGACCTAGTGCAAAAATGTTTCAAAATATGGTTTCAAAGTAACAGCCGTGTTAGTCTGTATTCGCAAAAAGAAAAGGAGTACTTGTGGCACCTTAGAGACTAACCAATTTATTTGAGCATAAGCTTTCGTGAGCCACAGCTCACTTCATCGGATCGGAAGTGAGCTGTGGCTCACGAAAGCTTATGCTCAAATAAATTGGTTAGTCTCTAAGGTGCCACAAGTACTCCTTTTCTTTTTTCAAAATATGGTGACATATTTTCCCATAAGAACCACTAGAGGTCATTAACTATAGATAGGGAGATTTTCCAATTCCTAACATATTATCAGAAGTCTATTGGTATGTGCGATGGGGTGGACTAGGCCCTGAGGCCTCCTGCTGGAGGCCTTTTGGCCCTGCCATACTTTGCCCCAGAAAAGGGCAATAGAGAGGTCCTCCAAGCTGCCTAGAGAGGCTGTGTGGGAAGCAGCCAATCAGGGCCAAGGAGGTGAGTATAAGAAGAGTTGCAGGGCCAGAGTGAGTTCAGTTCCTTGCTTGAGCTGGAGGAGAGTGGATGGTACTCTGAGTTGGCTGCTGGGACTCCACCAGGACAAGTCCCTGAGGTAAGGGTGAAGAATGTACTGGAGCCACAGAGCAGTGACCCAGGGAATTAGAGCAGCAACACAGTTTATGTAAAGGGGCATTGCAGATAGCTGCTATTCATAGGGTCTCTGGAACCTGGAGTAGAGGGTGAGCTCAGGTTCTGCCTGCAGCCACTGGGAAAGTGGCCTGGATTTTGAGGCACCCCAGAAGGGGAACTGAACTGTAGTGGCCCAGCTGAAGAGCTGGGGCTAGAAGGGCCCTGAGAGGACAAAGACACTGCCTCCAGGGAAGGAGCCCTGAGACACTGCTCTATTCAGGAACAGGGAAAACTTGAGGGAGACATCACAGAGGGCACTGAGAGAGACCCCTGTTGGACTTGTACCCTGAAAGGGGTTTGCTTTGCTTTTATCTCACAGACAGTTTGATTTGGCTGGAAGGCTGAATCACCAAAGGCCCAGCACAAACAAAGAGTGCAGAGAGGTGAGTGTGACCCTGTTACAGTATGTCTAGAGCCTACAGTAGATCTCCTTGGCCTCTCAAATACAAATCCCAAAATAGAGAAAAGAGAAGTCATACCTTACTTTTGTACAAACTAGAGGAAACTGACTTTAGTCACAATACCTTAGATATTCTGTTAAATTTCTGGTGCTATATCACAGAAAATCAAACATTAGCAACATTTTTGTGAATAAAAGTATCCTCAATACCAGTGCCAGCCACAAACACATGAATTGTTTGATTATTTTATACTGTTAACTTAATGCAGAAAATCAATTTTACACTACATCCATACTATTACTTTTAGATAGCATTTTGTGGACCTCATAAATAAACTACAAAACTAAAAAAAGGCAAGCTGAAAGCAACCAATTTACACTTATTGTGTGACAACTAAGGATAGGAAATCATACTTTACCAGTGGTAAATTCAAATATTATGAACTGAATCTAAAGCCCACTGAAGTCAATGGAAGGATTTTCATGTACTTCAATGTGCTCTCTCTATCCTGTGTCTTTGAAATTCTCTGCCAGAATCAATGTACTCAAATACAGTTTTATATACATCAGCTATGAAAAAAATTAAAAAGACAGAAATCTACCATAGCAGGAGCTCTGGGGAAGGTAAGTTCCATGAGGATCCCTTCTGTCTACACACGGGAATTATTTTGCAAAACTGCCTGAGCTCTACAGCAGAGAATTTATGACATGCAACCACCAGTTCATTACTGGTGGGAGCCCGAATGTAGAACCGGTTTCTGAGTCTAGATTTGCTTTTACTTCCATGTCAATTACATTTTCCCTTGATCAGATTTAACTAACAAGGTGACAAGAAACTGGAAGCCTTGTGTACAGAAGAATCCCTTTGGGCTTTACTTCTAGTAGCAGCAGTGGACTTTCTTTTTGTGCACACAACTTTCAAACAGCTATTTTGTTGTTCAGACCTCTCTCTGTAAGTTACATATTATGAGTCCATCACTCCCATTGAAACTGACGAGAGCTATACATGCGCACACACCTTGAAAAATCAGAAAACTGAAAATAACTGAAAGGCAATAATAAGCCTTGCCAGCCTTGCCAGCAGAAAGCACCTTCCTCTATAAAATCAGAGACATAACCACTATGAGGTCAATGGAATGTGAAAGATATTGCTTAAGAGGTGGTAGCAGCAGACAGAATAAAGAAGTAGGCTTTGAGGATAACTGCCTCATGAAGACAAAATCGTAATAAATGATTACCTTCAAATAAACTGTGATCAGACACTTGAATTTGCCCCTTTTAAGAAAACAATTAAAACCTCTTTCTTTTAGGCCCTACTCCTGCAATTAGATCCATGTGGAATGTATCTCTGCACCCACACAGAGCTATGTTGAAATCAGTAGTTCTCTGTATGAATCCAACTGCATGATTGAGGGCTGAGAACAAAGTTTATAGTTGAATTTCTTTAGATTCAACACACACTGTTTACTAGAACCGGATGCTTTCTCATTGGCTTTTTATCTGACCGATTGTATCATCAGAAACCTCTTTGCTGGCTACAAGTATGTCCACTGGGAGAATTCTAGTCAAAAGAAAACAGAAATAAGGTGTATGGAACAATTCACTAAAAATGATCCTAGGAAGATTAGCATATATATAGTGTTATGGTAGATTTAAAACAACATAGCATACTTTCCTTTTATGCAAGCTTTGGTAAAAGTAGCCTTAAAATTTCCAATATTTATTTGTTTGAGTGAGGGGTGGTTTCTTTGGGTGGTTGTTTCTTGTTCTCATTTGTCAGCTGCTGGGTTACAAATGAGGTTTCCATTTTAGTGGGTGTTTGACATATAGTGATACTAAAGAGCTTTATGTTGCAACGCTGTACTTGTGTTCTGCTGGCTGGCTGCTGAGTGTGTTAGACAGGAAGATAGAAATGTTTTCTAGGAACCTGCAAGGGGGTCCTCTATACAAGAGAACAACTTTGATTTCTTTTTCAACTTGCTTGTTGCCAGGAGACTCCAAAGGGAGGACATAGTTTGTCATTTGCAATCACACTGGCCAATTTTCCTCTAGCTTGGCAGTAGACGTCCAATACGTGACGTCCATTCTGCTGTAATTGCTGAGTCATTTCAAGAGACATTTCCACACTACCTACTTAGGTTTTTTTTAATGTGAAAAATGGGTTAGGGAGCAATTTTCTGCTACTGTAGTTTATTGCCAACATCTGTCAGCGTGTCCACAATTAAATTTTGTAAGAATAGTCCAGTTGGCTGACAGACCTAAGTGATAAGGGGATTTTTTTACAGTTTGCCTCTTTTTAATTCATATTTGTTTCTATAAAACCAAATTAGAAGGGTGTTTTAAAAATGAATGCCAGTTTAAATGAATTCTCTTTTCCCACCATAAATTAACAAAGGAGATAGTTTGCACAGTGGCTAGAGATGAAGGCAAAAATTATTGCAATTCTGAAATGTAACAAAGATAACATGCTTTGGAAGGATAAATTAATAAACTAAGTTTTATGAGAAGAAAGGGAATAGGACAAAACACACGTGCACACCCCAAGGTTTTCTAATGATACTATTTTTTTAAACCTTTCTATCTGAATTTTGTTGGCTGCAAGAAATCACCAACTGATAAGTTCTAGATGGAACCCTACAGGGTCCAGGGGACAACAGCTAATATTAATAATGTACTTGTAACCATATGTTCTTACTGCTTTTTCTCCTCATCCTATCTATGGTATTTATATGGCCACCAATACCACAGTATCTAGGAGCCTTGCAATCTTTAACACTCCTGTGAGATAGGAAAATGCTTTTATCCCCATGTGTAAAAGTGAGCTGGGGCACAAAGACAAGTGACTTGCCCACAGTCACATACAGGGAGTCTATGGCAGAGCAGGGAATTGAGCCATTTCTCCCAAGTCTGAGGCTAGCACCCTTATCACCAAACTCTTCATCCTCCATCGCATAGAATCATACAATCATAGAATATCAGGGTTGGAAGGGACCTCAGGAGGTCATCTAGTTCAACCCCCTTCTCAAAGCAGGACCAATCCCAACTAAATCATCCCAGCCAGGGCTTTGTCAAGCCTGACCTTAAAAACCTCAAAGGAAAAAGATTCCACCACCTCCCTAGATAAAGCATTCCAGTGCTTCACCACCCTCCTCGTGAAAAAGTTTTTCATAATACCCAACATAAATCTCCCCCACTGAAACTTGAGACCATTACTCCTTGTTCTGTCATCTGCTACCACTGAACAGTCTAGATCCATCCTCTTTGGAACCCCCTTTCAGGTAGTTGAAATCGGCTATCAAATCCCCCCCCCTCATTCTTCTCTTCTGAAGACTAAACAATCCCAATTCCCTCAGCCTCTCCTCATAACTCATGTGTTCCAGTCCCCTAATCATTTTTGTTGCCCTCCGCTGGACGCTTTCCAATTTTTCCACATCCTTCTTGTAGTGTGGGGCCCAAAACTGGACACAGTACTCCAGATGAGGCCTCACCAATGTTGAATAGAGGGGAACAATCACGTCCCTCGATCTGGCAATGCCCCTACTTATATACCCTAAAATGCCACTGGCCTTCTTGGCAACAAGGGCACACTTGACACGTATCCAGCTTCTCATCCACTGTAACCCCTAGGTCCTTTTCCACAGAACTGCTGCCTAGCCATTTGGTCCCTAGTCTGTAGCGGTGCATGGGGTTCTTTCATCCTAAGTGCAGGACTCTGCACTTGTCCTTGCTGAACCTCATCAGATTTCTTTTGGCCCATTCCTCTAATTTGTCTAGGTCCCTCTCTATCCTATCCCTACTCTCCAGCATATCTACCTCTCCTCCCAGTTTAGTGTCATCTGCAAACTTGAGGGTGCAAGCCATCCTCCAGATCATTAATGAAGATATTGAACAAAACAGGCCCCAGGACCGACCCTTGGGGCATAGTATTTACTCTACTTACTTTTCAGACAGTGTCTTAAATTAAACTGTCAATTCTTCAGAACACAGGCTGCCTTTCTAGGTGTTTATACAGTGCCTAGCACAACAGATCCTTGGTCCTGATTGTGGCTTCTGGGTACAACCATAATATAAATGCCTAATATTAATTAAATAATATGTCTCCGTTCCCCTCTTGTCTCAATTTTAGAAATAACACTTTCCTTCATCACAGGGAATAACTCATTGTTTGCGAGGTACTATGGTGATGGATGCTATATATTAGGGCTGTTGATTAATTGCAGTTAACTCACGTGATTAGTGCAAATTAATCAAATTAATTGCACTGGTAAACAATAGAATACCAAATTATATTAAATATTTTGGATGTTTTTCTACATTTTCAAATACTGATTTCTATTAGTACACAGAATATACTTTATCTTTTATTACAAATATTTGCACTGTAAAATGATAAAAGAAATAGTATTTTTCAGTTCACCTCATACAAGTACTATATTGCAATCTCTTTATAGTGAAAATGTAACTTACAAATGTAGATTTTTTTGTTATATAACTGCACTCAAACAAAACAAACTTTAGAGCCTACAAGTCCACTGAGTGCTGCTACTTGTTCAGCCAATTGCTAAGACAAACAAGTTTGTTTACATTTATGGGAGATAATGCTGCCTGCTTCTTATTTACCATCTCCCTTGAAAGCAAGAACAGGCATTCACATGGAACTTTTGTAGCTGGCATTCCAAGGTATTTACATGCCAGATATGCTAAACACTCGTATGCCCCTTCATGCTTTGGCCACCATTCTGGAGGACATACTTCCATGATGATGCTCATTAAAAATAATGCATTAATTAAATTTGTGACTGAACTCCTTGGGGGAGAATTGTACATCTTCAACTCTGTTTTACCTGCACTCTGACATATTTCATGTTATAGCAGTCTCAGATGACCCAGCACATATTCATTTTAAGAACCATCTCACACCAGATTTGACAAAATGCAAAGAAGTTACCAATGTGAGATTTCTCAAAATAGCTACAGCACTCGACCCAAGGTTTAAGAATCTGAAGTGCCACCCAAAATCTGAGGGGGACGAGGTGTGGAGAATGCTTTCAGAAGTCTTAAAAGAGCAACATTCAGATGTGGAAACTACAGAACACAAACCACCGAAAAAGAATCAACCTTAGGCTGGTGGCAGCTGACTCAGATGATCAAAATGAACATGCATCAGCTCGCTCTGCTTTGGGTAGTTACTGAGCAGAACCTGTCATCAGCATGGACACATGTCCTCTGGAATGGTGGTTGAAACATGAAGGGACATATGAATCTTTAGCACATCTGGCACATAAGTATCTTGCAATGCTGGCTACAACAGTGCCATCTGAATGCCTGTTCTTGCTTTCAGGTGACACTGTAAACAAGAAGTGGACAGCATTATCTCCTGCAAATTGTAACCTAACTTGTTTTGTCTGAAAAGGAGTACTTGTGGCACCTTAGACTAACAAATTTATTTGAGCATAAGCTTTTGTGAGCTACAGCTCACTTCAGTGGAAAATACAGTGGGGAGATTTATATACACAGAGAAAATGAAACAATGGGTATTACCATACACACTCTCGTTACAGTGATCAGGTAAGGTGAGCTATTACCAGTAGGAGAGCGGGGGGGGGGGGGGAACCTTTTGTAGTGATATCTTCAAATTAGCGGCACTGCTATGGGTACCCGCATGGCCCCACAGTATGCCAACATTTTTTATGGCTGACTTAGAACAGCAGTTCCGCAGCTCTTGTCCCCTTATGCCCCTATTCTACTTGCGCTACATTGAAGACCTCTTCATCTGGACTCATGGAAAAGAAGCCCTTGAGGAATTCCACCATGACTTCAACAATTTCCATCCCACCATCAACCCCAGCCTGGACCAGTCCACACAAGAGATCCACTTCCTGAACACTACGGTGTTAATAAGTGATGGTCACATAACCACCACCCTATACTGGAAACCTACTGACCGCTATACCTACCTACATGCCTCCAGCTTTCATCCAGACCACACCACACGATCAATTGTCTACTGCCAAGCTCTACGATACAACCGCATTTGCTCCAACCCCTCAGACAGAGACAAACACCTACAAGATCTCTATCAAGCATTCTTACAACTACAATACCCACCTGCTGAAGTGAAGAAACAGACTGACAGAGCAGAGCCAGAAGAGTACCCAGAAATCACTTACTATAGGACAGGCCCAACAAAGAAAATAACAGAACGCCACTAGCCGTCACCTTCAGTCCCCAACTAAAACCTCTCCAACACATCAAGGATCTACAACCTATCCTGAAGGACAACCCATCACACTCACAAATCTTGGGAGACAGGCCAGTCCTTGCTTACAGACAGCCCCCCCAACCTGAAGCAAATACTCACCAGCAACCACACACCAGAACCACTAACCCAGGAACCTATCCTGGCAACAAAGCCCATTGCCAACTGTGCCCATATCTATTCAGGGGACACCATCATAGGGCCAAGTCACATCAGCCACACCATCAGAGCCCCGTTCACCTGCACATCTACCAATATGATATATGCCATCATGTGCCAGCAATGCCCCTCTGCCATGCACATTGGCCAAACTGGACAGTCTCTGTCCATTTATTCTTTTACATAAATCAGACGTCAAGAATTATAACACTCAAAAACCAGTCGGAGAACACTTCAATCTCTTTGGTCACTCGATTACGGATCTAAAAGTGGCAATTCTTCAACAAAAAAACTTCAAAAACAGACTCCAATGAGAGACTGCTGAATTGGAATTACTTTGCAAACTGGATAAAATTAACTTTGTCTTGAATAAAGACAGAGTGGATGGATCATTACAAAGTAAAACTATTTCCCCATGTTTGTTTCTGCCCCCCCGTTCCTCACACATTCTTGTCAACAGCTGAAAATGGCCCACCTTGATTATCAATACAAACGGCTTTTCCCCCCTGCTCTCCTGCTGGTAATAGCTCACCTCACCTGATCACTCTCCTTACAGTGTGTATAGTAACACCTATTTCATATTCTCTGTGTATATAAAATCTCCCCACTGTATTTTCCACTGAATGCATTTGATGAAGTGAGCTGTAGCTCACAAAAGCTTATATTCAAATTTGTTAATCTCTAAGGTGCCACAAGTACCCCTCCTTTTCTTTTTGCAGATACAGACTAACACGGCTGCTACTCTGAAACTTGTTTGAGTGATTGGCTGAAGTTGGACAGAGTGGACTTGTAGGCCCTAAAGTTTTACAGGTTTTTATTTGTTGTTTTGTACTTAATTCTACATTTGCAAGTTCAACTTTAATGATAGAGATTGCACTGTATTAGGTAAATTGAAGAAAAAATACTAATCAACAATAAATATAAAGTGAGCACTGTATACTTTGTACTCTGTAATTAAAATCAATATATTTGAAAATGTAGAAAATATCCAAATATTTAAATGGTATTCTATTTAACAGCACAATTAATCACTATATTTTTTTAATCATTTGCCAGCCCTAAAGTGTGTGTATATACTGACATTTTCCAAATGTATAGGCCCAGTTATTTAGGGGAGTTGTTTAACGGTATTCCCTGGTAGAGGGGGGGAAAATTGACTACAGATAAAAAGGAGAGAAATCCATAAAATGTTTTTCAAAGGATTTTAAATGGACAATGTATTTTACTGACTAGAAAGCAAAAGAATTTCAAAAAATCATTTTAACTCAGATTAAAACAGGGATAATGTCTGAAAAATGGAAACCTGAGGTATATTACATGTTAAGTGGCATTAATTACACTGCTGTCTCTACATAACTAAGAAGCATCACCAGTACATTATAATTTTTACATAGCCTATATGGCCTTACACTTTAAATGCTACTTAATTTACAAACCAGGTAATTAAAAATTTGTTCCCATTAGGTGCTTTAATATTAGGATTCAACATCAAATTAAACCATTCATTCAACCAAGCATATACAAATATTGCTTTCTCTGACATAATTTTGTTGGTCACACTTTGCCCCTTGTGGATAGTCTTAAATAGATTTGTCTTAAGTTTATATATCACACTGTATTAAAAATGAAGAAAAATTGTTTGAAGTTAAGGTAACTGTGACAGACACAGTCCTCCAGACTGTCTCATTAATTTTATCTCTCAGAATAGTTTAATTAGTACTATGTATTCACGCACAATATATCTCAAGTGTATTCACCCCTTTTGTATTTACTTTTCTCTAATATTCAAGCAGAATATATTACTAGTAGAATATACAGCTATACAGTAGGTTACAAAGCTTTTTCCCCCCATATTTTAAACAATTGCTTTGGTTCACAGAGCAAGGGTTTGAACTAAATTGGCTCACAGAAGCTTTGTAACCTGGTACATTGTTTTGAGGCTACCTATTTACTCTCCAAACATTTCAGCTTTGTGGGGTTGTTTTGTACACTTTTTTTCTTTCAAGTCCCCATGGTTGTGGAAAAAACCTTCAAAATGTAAACTGAGTGTAACTGATGCTGTGATGTCAGCCTGAGTCTCCCAACAGCCTGAAGCAATAGCTTGAAGTGGAACAATCCCCATCCCACTCAATAGGGTGTTTACTTGGATGACTAGCAATGATATAGATGGCAAGATAGTTAACAATTTCACCAGTGATCAAAGCAGGTTTAAAAAAAGAGGGGATGATTATATGTGCATTATGTATTATGAGTTATACTGCTTTCTGGCACCATGAGTGGATGATACTTGGAGAATGAGGTAATACTCTCCCCACTCCAATCTGCCCAATAAAGTCGTCATGCCAAATGAAAAGAATGGATTCCAGGGGACATCCAGCCCAACAATAGGAGATAACATCAGAGTCCCAGCAGGGCATCTGAGCCCCACTACCACGGATGAGCCAATCCAACAGAGCCAACAGGGCATTCAAGCCATACTGAGGTGGAGCTAACGCCAAGAAGTGTGGCTTCCCATATTTTGAGCATCTACAGAAGCTGTATTGTGTAGTATCTTATTCTGGCATCTCATTTGGGCTGGGTTTGGAAGAGAACCACTGCTTCTTCTCCCCCCCACCACCTTCCCCACCCACAAACTCAAACTTCACAGCAGAACTCTTAAATCCAGGGCTGGTTCTAGGGCTGATCAAGCAGGGCTATTGCCCTTAGTGCCAACTTCTAGGGAGCACAGTACTGCTGCCCAGCCCTTCCTCTGCTGATTGGCCAGTTGTGGTGTCATTCCATCCTTCCTCCCCCCAACTCTGGTTCTTCAGGTTGGCGAACAGCTAGGATTTCTCCTGTTTAGATCAGAGGTCCCACAGCAGAGTGTTTGTTTTTACAACTACACAGAAGCGACATGTTCATCACAGCATCAGGAGTTGAGGGGAGGAAGGTTGAGGCTTCTCTCACAGTGGTGAAATCATGCTGATTCTGTTTTCATAAATACAAGCTATACGAATATATACCATGCCTGCTTTGCATGCAGCCATTTATGTCTTTATAACACATGTACACATCTCTGAAAAGTCTAACACACAGAGAATCTCAGACCACCTATTTTAAATTCTTTCTTGATTACCAGCTTTTATTAACCACTGCTGGTCTCTAATATTATGAACCCATAGAAATGTAGGGCTGGAAGGGACTTCAAGAGGTCATTTAGTTCACCCCTGAGCTGAGGAGGGACAAAATATACCAAGGTCATCCTTCATAGGTGTTTAACCTGTTCTCCAATGGCAGGATTGCACAACCTCCCTCGGAAACCTATTCCAGTAATTAACTAGCCTTCTAGGTAGGAAGTTTTTCCTAATAACTAACCTAAATCTCCTTTGCTGCAGATGAAATCCATTGTTTTTCCCTTCAGTGGATATGGAGAACAATTGATTACCATCCTCTTTAGAACAGCCATCCCTCTCGCCAGAGTGTTTCCAACCTAACATCTTGGCATGGTGGATGAGACACAGTGGGCGATGTGACAGCAAACATGCAGCTGGTGGTTTTAAAAGGTCATTGTTCAGCAGCAGGCTTGAGTTGGCGCGTACTTTCTCCAGTGCTAGTGGTAACCTCTCCTCTGATAGGAGGAGGAGCAGTATTGATCAGAACTGGAAGCCATGGGAGTAGAGTTGGACGCAGGGTGCCAGAGATGGTACTCTTGGCAGCACGTAACTGCATATCCACTAGTTTAGTGTGTGTGACCAACTCCAAACTGGCATGCAGTACTCTGCCACTGAATACAGGGTGGCAAGATCTGATGTCCGCAAAGTTGGAGCATGAGTACCCCATGGCGAGCCTGCCAGTTTACTAAGAAGATTGCTGCACATCTTCACTTTAGCTGCTGTCGTCTTCAGGTGGGCAGGGTAACTTGGTGTGCAGTCTAAGGTCACACCTAG
Source organism: Lepidochelys kempii (assembly GCF_965140285.1). NCBI lineage: Eukaryota > Metazoa > Chordata > Testudines > Cheloniidae > Lepidochelys > Lepidochelys kempii. Next base: position 96,177,185 of record NC_136380.1, on the reverse strand, counting down.
ATAGACCAGTTCTACTTCATGCTTCACCTTCTGACCACTCAGATAAACATTCAGTTCTTGGGTTGCACGGCGTGATGAAGATGGAACAAACTGGAGATGCTTGACTGGAGGTGCCATGTCTTACAGTAGTCAGCTAACTTTATCATGACCCAATTTTAAAGTAGCATCAAGCTCGTGAAACATCTGGGCCTGGGTACCACAACAGATGTCATCTGTGTAAATGCATTTTCATGACTCCATTGTTGGCAGGTCATTTTCATAAAGGTTGAACAGGGTTGGAGAACATACAGAGGCGTGGGGTAACCCATTGCTCTTTCGTCTCCAAGCACTCATCTTCTCCCACATATGGACTCAACTTCCTATTGTGGAGGAACAGTTCAAGGACACCTGTGACCCAAGGTATCAGGACCCGTGATAACTTCACAAGCAGGCCACTGTGCCATACTGTATCATACACCTCTGTTAGATCAATGAAAACAGTGCCTTTTTCAAGTTTCCCTGGAACCCATTTTCAACAAATGTGGTCAGCATGAGTACTTGGTCTCATGTGCTACAGCCTTGGTGAAAGCCAGCTTGGTCAGGGCTCAAAATTTTCTCCACATCAGGTAATATGCACTGTAGGACCAAGCACTCCAGTGCCTTGAAGCACACCAACAATAATGATACAGGACAATAGCTTGACTTGCCTCCTTTCCAGGCTTTAGGAGGCCAATGACTTTCACGATGCGCCATATCTTTGGTAGCCTACCTTCACTGATAACCCTGGTGAAGAATTTTACAAGCCAAAGCCGAGCCTGACAGCAAGAAGAAGGGATATGTTATAATCCCCAACCAGTCCCTCGTTGCCAACCCCACAATTTGCCTGCCTGGTTTTGACCTGCCCCATTACATGCCCAGCTGGAGCCCTCACCCCCTCCTGCACTCCAACCTGCAGCCCCAGTGCAGTGAAAGTGAGTGAGGGTGGGGGAGAGCAAGCATCGGAGGGAGGGGGCTCAGAAGGGGCAGGGGTGTTCAGTTTTGTGCAATTAGAAAGTTGGCAACCCTAATACACAGCCATCTATGGTCTCATGGGGCAGTTTGATTAGCGCCTACTATACAGGCTATCTAGCCAGAGCCAGTGCAGCATGCAGGTACAACACACATGCACAGCTAACAACTGATGACATGTAGTACTTTACCAATATTGAATTTCATCTTGTTGATTTCAGACTAATCAAAGTCACTTTGAATTCCAATTCTGTCCTCCAAAGTGCTTGCAACCCCCACAGCTTCATGTAATGTGCACATTTTACAAGTATCAGAGTAACAGCCGTGTTAGTCTGTATTTGCAAAAAGAAAAGGAGGACTTGTGGCACCTTAGAGACTAACCAATTTATCTGAGCATGAGCTTTCGTGAGCTACAGCTCACTTCATCGGATGCATCAATGAAGTGAGCTGTAGCTCACGAAAGCTCATGCTCAGATAAATTGGTTAGTCTCTAAGGTGCCACAAGTCCTCCTTTTCATTTTACAAATATACTCTCCACTTCATTATCCACTGAGGCCGCTCAAGACAATCCGACACTCTAGGCAAAACAACTGCCCTGTGGGTGAAACAACAGATGATGGCCAGGGCTGTGTGATGCAGTGGGTGGAGCTTTATGTAGTGGGTGAGGCTGTGTAGTGCAGTGCCATAACTCTATGGTCCAGTGGGCAGAGCTATGAGGTACAATGGGTGGAGCTCCAGATTGGATAGGGGCTGTGTGGTACAGTAGCTCTGTGCAGGAGCACGGCTACATGATATATTGAGTGAATAGGTGTGCAAGGGATAGAGGCACTGTCAGTGAAGCGGTTGAAGGGAAGAATGTGCCAGTGATAGGGATAACTCCAGAAGGCCAACATTGAGGGTGGCGGAAGAAGACCATTTGACAAGTATTCAACAAAAAAATCAATTATCCCAGAAATTTGCAACACTATGCAGCTACCTTGTTTGCTTGTAGTTAGAGCAGCCCCTGATTATCCAAGTCATTAATGAAAATATTGAATAGTATCAGATCCAGAATAGACCTCTGTGGGGGGAGGGATAGCTCAGTGGTTTGAGCATTGGCCTGCTAAACCCAGGGTTGTGAGTTCAATCCTTGAGGGGGCCATTTAAGGATCTGGGGCAAAAATTGGGGATTGGTCCTGCTTTGAGCAGGGGGTTGGACTAGATGATCTCCTGAGGTCCCTTCCAACCCTGATATTTTATGATTCTATGACTCCACTAGATATGACGGCTCTAGTGGACAGCAAACCACTGATTATGCTGAGTATGGTTTTTCATTCAGTTGTGCACCCATCTTATAGTAGTTTCAGCTAAACCACATTTCCCTAGTTTGCTTATGAGAATGTAATGGGACACTGCCAAAAACCTTTCTTAAACCAAGATATCACATATATTGCCTCCCTTATCCACTAGGCCAATATCCCTGTCAAAGAAGGAAATTATGTTGCTTTGGCAAGATTTGATCTTAGCCAACATGTATTTGTCATTACTGATCATCCTGATTTCCTCTAGGTGCTTACAAATGGATTGTTTAATATGTTCTAAGATCTTTCCAGGAACCCAAGTTAGGCTGACAATCCACAGGCCCTCTTTGTTTCCAGTTATAAAGACAGGTACTATGTTTGCCTTTCTTCACTCTTCTGGAATCTCACCTGTCTCATAGAAAATTGCTAATGGTTCTGAGCCTGCTTTAGCTAGTTCCTTAAATACTCTCAGATGAGTTTAATCAGGCCCTGCTGACTTTACTATACCTACCGTAATTTATCTAAATATTTTTAACCTGGTTTCCCTATGCTGGTTTGTATTCCTTCCCTCTTGTTAATGTTAAGTATCTGGTCACAATTAACCTTTTATGTGAAGAGGGAAGCAAAATAGGCATTAAACACCTCATCGTTGTTGTTTGTCTGTTATTAGCTCTCCTTCTCCGCTAAGTAGTGGACCCACACATTTTCCTTAGTCTGTCTCTTGCTCCTAACATGTAGAGCTTCTTAACCTAGCATGGGACATACAAGGAAATAACTCATTTTCTGCCTTTGTCTTATTATTTTTCTACTCAGCCTAATCAATTTTTCTATGTTTTCACTTTTTATAGGATTTGTTTTTCATGTTTCATGTCTTTAAAGAGCTCCTGATAGAGCTGTATTGGCCTCTTTATATTCTTCCTATCTTCACTTCCCATTGATCTAGTTTACTGTTGTGCCTTTAGAACTGCCTCATTGAGAAACTGCCAGGTCTCCTGAGCACCTTTTCCCTTATATTTTCTTCCTATCAGACCTTACCTACCAGTTCTGAGTTTATTAAAATCTATTTTTAACTCCATTGTCCTTATTCTGCTGCTCTCACACCTTCCTCTCCTTAAAATCACAAAATTTTTAATTTCATGATCACTTTCATGCAAGCTGCTTTTCACCTTCAGATTTACAACCAATTCCTCAAGACAAAAATGACTCCTCACCTTCTCTCCTGGTTATTTCCTCCACCTTCTGAAACAAGAAATTGTCCCCAACACATTCCAAGAACTTACTGGACAGTTTGTGTTTTGCTGTATTACTTTTCTAACAGACATCTGGGTATTACTACCTGGTCTTGTGTTTGCTGTTTGCCCACCACGTTCCTATAATCCAGAGGACCCAATCATTTTTCCATTCTCATCCTCATGTGTTAGCTGCATTTCTAAGAATGAAACAAGACTTTTCCCACTATACCTTCAGTGAAGCCTAAAATCCTTACATCCCCTAATGCTAACCCCTGAATTCAAGATTTTCTTAATTGGCCACCATTGTTGTAGCTATGCTGCAGCCACATCCCATTTAATTTTGTAGTCTCCATGTGTCTTTCCAGAGAAGAAATCCTTTGCTACAGTTTTGTATCCACCTTGACCTGTTTCTCAGTTTTTAGATTCAAATCTATGTTCTTATTGTCAGCTTATTGACTTTCCAGCAATACTATTCAGGTAACTATGATTTGGGCACTTATTTTCCAAGATTATCTGTATCATCTGCACATCATCCTCTTTGGCCTCTAAGATCTGATGCTATTTCAGTATATATTTTCCTTCTCATTCCCCACCCACTCGTTTTCTCTGTTTTAATTATCTTTCTTTGGTCTTTGTTTCCTGACCATAGAATATCAGGGTTGGAAGGGACCTCTGGAGATCTAGTCCAACCCCCTGCTCAAAGCAGGACCGATCCCCAATTAAATCATCCCAGCCAGGGCTTTGTCAAGCCTGACCTTAAAAACTTCTAAGGAAGGAGATTCCACCACCTCCCTAGGCAACGCATTCCAGTGTTTCACCACCCTCCTAGTGAAAAAGTTTTTCCTAATATCCAACCTAAACCTCCCCCACTGCAACTTGAGACCATTACTCCTTGTTCTGTCATCAGCTACCACTGAGAACAGTCTAGATCCATCCTCTTTGGAACCCCCTTTAAGGTAGTTAAAGCAGCTATCAAATTCCCCCCTCATTCTTCTCTTCTGAAGACTAAACATCCCCAGTTCCCTCAGCCTCTCCTCATAAGTCATGTGTTCCAGTCCCCTAATCATTTTTGTTGTCCTCCGCTGGACTCTTTCCAATTTTTCCACGTCCTTCTTGTAGTGTGGAGCCCAAAACTGAACACAGTACTCCAGATGAGGCCTCACCAATGTTGAATAGAGGGGAAGATCACATCCCTCGATCTGCTGGCAATGCCCCTACTTATACATCCCAAAATTCCATTGGCCTTCTTGGCAACAAGGGCACGCTGTTGACTCATATCCAGCTTCTCGTCCACTGTAACCCCTAGGTCCTTTTCTGCAGAACTGCTCCTGAGCCATTCGGTCCCTAGTCTGTAGCAGTGCATGGGGTTCTTCCATCCTAAGTGCAGGACTCTGCACTTGTCCTTGTTGAACCTCATCAGATTTCAAATACATTTGGTGTTCATTCAGAAGGCTAATCATTGTTAAAACTAAGGGGGAGATTGAACCCATGGCACATGAACTCTGTAGCTAGTAAATGAAAATATTCAACACAATATGAATGGTTTGTACCACCCACTGTTGGACTCTATTATGACATCCTTTCCAACTGCATTTATACTATAGATACAATTCCTTGTTTCAGGGCTGGTACCAGGTTCATCAGTAACTGATTTAGTTTCCCATAGCTTCCCCAGAAAAAACAAACATGCTCTCTCACACATACAGGCTCAGATTTTATGGATTGATTGATTGGTCTCTGTGTAGAAGTAGGCGCTTTCTAGATTGGAAGAAAGGGGTTTTATAATTTGTAATATGGGGTTTTGTAATTTTTTCCCTTTTTCTCTTAACCCCAAAGGAGGAAATCACTCCCTATGTTCACTTACTCATTTATTTAGTTTACCTTTTCTTTCTCTCTCAAATGTTGAGAGTTTGATACCGAATAAAAATGTTGACCTCTGGCTGTTTTACTGATGACTGATCTAACTTTAGCATGAGCACTGATGCCAAAGGGCTGCTTGCTATCCTTCAAAGCCATATGTAAGATTTCAAATAAATGGGTCACTTTGGAATGGCAGAAAAGCAAGAGGCATGAATTTAGGGCCATAGGCAGCATCCTGGAACAATGGATTAGAACAATTTATACATTTTTTAATCCTTTAGATTACCCCTATATTTTCAAGGCTGTGAGCAGTGATGTAGTGAATAAAGCCAGTAAGAGTTGAAAATCTAAATCTCATGGCACCAGTTTTTAAGTTAGAAGGAAAGCCATCACTGGTAATGACTTATCAACTATATAATTCAGAGGATAACATAAAAAATTTACAAAGTTCAGGCAAACAAGCATGTGAGGGAATAATGCTTCTACACCCCAGCATTTTTCAAAATGTCAGGTTGCCTTTGAAGAGACATAACACATGAAAAATGATTCTTTACTGAGGTAGGAAGAAGTAAGGAAAAAGTAATGTTTGATTATTATTAACACTACAAAATCTGCATTCTTCCCTTAGTGCTAGGGGTTTTACAGTAACTCCTTTAATTATCTGTGCTCCTGCATTGGCTGTACATTTTGTTTGTGCTTGATTCTTATACTTTTTTTATTCTCAACTTCTGCCAGATAATTACATTCAGAATGGCTGTAGTATTTCAACCTGGTATGCAGCAGCATTTATGGGTTGATAATCTGCAACATGAAAATAATCGATGGGAATAAGATGTCATTGCCTTACTTGGACTGTTGGGGGAAAAGTTTAAATCTTCACTGACACTTTGGTCCTTTGATTTCTGCTATTCTGACCTGGGAATATATGTGGACTATCTTGAACCTGCTTTTGAGTGTCTGTTTACCCAGTCTTTCTTTGAACTGCTGATTGGTAATGAATTTCCTTCTTCCAACCCCAACTGCTGCATTCAGTTATCATCAAGCACAGCCATCAACTAGAACTCTAATCTTGCTCTGATGGATGGAATACTAACCTTTCACAAGATTAGAGACACAAGGTGCTCTGGAGATAATAAAATTCAAATAGGTTTATTTCAAAGGGCAACTCAATCTCGATTTTGTTCATGGGTCACTTGACAGATCATTTACCAATGTAGTTTTTGTGTCCTTCTGAGCCTGACTTCTGTGCAGTGCTTCAACTATTTCAAATTAAGTAGGCCCCAACAGGCTGAGTTTGATGGGGGTCTAACTTCAGCAAAAATAGTAGAGACACTTGCTCAACAAGGAACTGCCAAGTTTACTAAAAGTGCACCTTTTTTGCTGAGAAGGTAGATTTGGGGTCATTCTTCTTACTTGAATGATAAGTAGGCATAAGAATGACAATGAACGTGACAATCTTCTCAAATTCATTCTATTTTAGAATTATGCCCAATGAGGGGAGCAAACGGTAGGTGATGTTGGGACGAGACAGATGTGGTATATGCTTTTAAGTGGTGGGAAATTTAAAGTTTTTGTAGCTTGTGCCAGGATATTTTCAATGTGCTACTCAAGCTCAACTGTTCAGGAGTGCTTACAAATCAAATAAATCAAGATTCAAGACAGACATCTACAAGCAAAGAATCTGCACCTACTAGTATCTATCTACCTTAGACGGCTGCAAGAACCTTACCCTCAACAGCAGTTTTCTGTGTCCAGTGCCACTCAAATCTAGGTATTTTATATTAATAAAATAGATACTATCTTTTCCAGCCTGTAAGCTGCAACTGGTTCCCAGTCAGAAACACACGGGGAACCACTATCACTAGCTACAGATTTTTTTAAAAGGTAATACATAATAGTTTGTTCTTAGTATTTATCTTTCATAGATATGAAAGCACTTTACAAGGATGAAAATATAATTAATTCAAACTAACAGCAGGGAAAACTGAGCGTGAGATAAAAATGACTTTCATGACATCACACAGCAGCTTAGTGTCTGAATGGGACTAGAACCCAGTTCTTCTGTCTCCCGGGTGGAGGCTGAAGGTCTGTACAGAGACAGACTATTTGCAAATGAAAGCTGAATAGTTGTGCATGACAAAATAGGTTTGAAAGAACATATCCTACTGCAGCTGAAGTGATATTCTTTCACTCTCCAGAATATGGAGGACTACAACATACTATTTAAAATCCTGTACTTTATAGCTGCGCTATCTCACAAACTACTAAAGACTTGCTCCAAAACCTGCCAATATAGGTTTAGTCTCGGCCTGAAACCATAGAAATTTAGTTTAGCTCAGATTTAAGGAGCAAAATTAGTTTTTACTATTTTTATAGCCTTGGAACTGGGTGAAAATATATCCCACTTTAGATCTGTTTTAACTTTGTGCCAATTCATAAGCAGTTTGTGTTTCAAATACTGCAATCTATTAGTACATAATGTCTGTCAGGTCCTCTTGTGTTTTTGTATTTGATAATCAGATGAGTTATTAATATTTCAAAATCTCTTACTGTTTTCATAAAGATTTTAAGGCACACAACAAGGAGCCATTATCTTCTATACTATCAGCACTTGAAACAGAGTACCATAAGTGTTTTTAAAATGGTCAGAAGACACTACAATATGCCCCTAAGGAAACATTTCAGTCTACCATGTATACTCCACATAGTTACATAAGAAACACATAATTGGGTGTCACTTTCTCTTCTTTCAATACAACAACTTGGGAAATGAATTCATTATAAATATATCTGTAAAAGGAATATTTAGGAACATGCAAAGAACCGATACAGGACTTTCATAGCTGCGCTTTTTTGTAAAAGAAAGAATTTTCTGGTCAATCATCCATTTTTGTCACTTCACTGCCCATTATATGAGCCCGCTTCTAACTTAGTTTTTTTAAACTTTTTTCCCTAAAAGCAGGCCATGAAATGCCACACCAGTATGTAAGATAGGAGAGTAGAGAATCAAGATCTGTGCTATCCAAATGCTTCACGGTAAGGAGGACAAGAGAGTGAATCAAAAATCCCCTGAACTTTACAAATTTCCCAGTTGAGTACTATAGCAGGCCTGCTGTCACAAACAGCACTACAAACAATGGTTGTAATCTACATGCTAACACACTCGAAACGAAAGGGTTGCTGTACCAACATTAACTAGCCACTGTGAGATGAGGAAACCGATGGGGAAAGCAGGGCAGAGAGACTAAGTGATTTGCCCAGTCATGTAGTAAATCTGGAATAGAACAGGTCTTAGAACGCAGGAGACCTTAGCTTCTAGAAACACATCCATGAATTGTATTATGCTGCATCTTTCAGATTATAGAGTAGGAAAACGGCATTGCATGATAAACATAATTTTGCCACAGATATTGCTAATACTAGAGTTTTGAAAACTATCAACAAATGTACTTCCCGGTAAGACTTTCCAGGAAGCTCCTTCTGTAATCTAAAACCAGAACTAGGCATCTTGAATGGGGAAAAATCATTAAATAATGTAATAGGACTGCTAGTTGGACTAAGCTAGAGCTGTAAAGATAAAAATCAAAGGGCATGATTTGGAGTAAATTAATCTTCCCTAACCATGCACAGAGATCCACTACAATTATTTGCCTAAGCACTTTTTCCTTCCAAAGAACACCACTTGGCCTATTATATGTAACATCATGCACTTCATTGTTAATCCCACAAAAACAAGGGAATTCAAAGTTAAGTCAGACCCTTCACGTTACTTTAATGTATTTTTTTTTCTGGTTTAATTACAAGATATTCTCTACAGTGCAACACAGTAACAACTAATCAGCTAGTTCTTAGCTTCCACAAAAGGAACTGTCATCTGTTGTTATCTGCATTGCTAAACCCACCACAGTGTCAGCAGAACTAAAAACAAACAAACCACAAAAAAGCTATATTTAAATAATGTTATGTCTACGATTTAAACACATAAAAGCAAGAAAGCTCCCATTTGAAGCTGAAACTCTGTCCCTAATCCATTGTACTGCTCAGGGCTAGGGCACTACCAAGGATATATAAAAAGAGGAGCCCTGTTTGGAGACTCTGGCAACACACAGCACGGTGAGGAGAATGTAGGATAGAATTTTGACCCAAATGGCAAATTTCCTTGCTACTGGGGGTGGGGGGGAGGGAACTGCACTTTCACCGTCAGCGAAATCTGAAGGCAAGCTGTTTGGTTTATTTTTATGCAGTTTCTTCATTCATAAAGCTGTACTTAAATACAGCTATAAGTATGGCCCTATCAAATTCATAGTGCATTTTGGTCAAGTTCACGGTCATAAGATTTTAAACATCAGAAATTTCAGGATTTCAAAAATTTAAATCTGACATTTCACAGTGTTGTAACTGTAGTGGTTCTGACCCAAAAAGGAGTTTGAGGGAGGGGGCACAAGGTTATCGTAGGGTTGCGGTCCTGCTACCCTTACTTCTGAGCTGCTGCTGCCGGTGCTGCCTTCAGAGCTGGGTGGCTGGAGACCGGCAGCTGCTGGCCGGGATCCCAGCTCTGAAGGCAGCGCAGCCACCTGCAGCAGCAGCACCGAAGTAAGGATGGCCTGGTATGGTACTGCGACCCTTACTTCTGGGCTGCTGGGCCCTCGGTCAGCAGCTGCCACTCTCCCGCTGTCCAGCTCTGAAGGCAGCAGCGCAGAAATAAGGGTGGCATGGTATGGTATGGCCACCCTTATATTTGTGCTGCTGCTGGAGGGGTGCCATCTTCAGAGCTGGGCGTCTGGCCAACAGCTGCTGCTCTCCGACCGCCCAGTTCTGAAGGCAGCACATAAGTAAGAGTGGCAGTACCATGACCCCCCCACTAAAATAACCTTGCAACTCCTCTGGAACTCCCTTTTGGGTCAGGACCCCCAATTTGAAAAAAGCTGGTCTCCCCTGTGAAATATGTAGAGTACAGGGTATAAGCACATAAGACCAGATTTCACTGTGGCAGACCAGATTTCACAGTCTGAGACGTTTTTCATGGCCGTGAATTTGATAGGGCCCTAGCTATAAGAAAACACAACACTCATAGAAGGGGATGGTAATTGACAGGCTAAACTAAATCAATGTATATAAAATACATGAATACTGAATGTATTAAATACATTAAGGCTGCAAAGTTAAAAACACCTCACCTTAAATTCAACATTTAAGATTACTTCTGCAGTGTTATATTAGGATAATGGCACATATGGTGCATTACCCTGGCATTTTTGCATTACATTTTGAAGGAAGTAAAAAGTAAATTACTTTACAGAACACTGTTAGCATTTAAATAATCCTCATTAAGTTTTGATTGGAGAGTGGGGGACATGGGAAAGAGTAACATTTCCACCTCATCAAGCTGAATAAGGTAGTGGAAGGTGAAGGCCTGCTGCTGGTTTTTCTACTGGAGATAGTTTTCTTTAGTGTGCAGTTCTGCTCCAAAAGAAGTGAATGGGCAAAAATGGCAGTTTCTAATTGAACAGATCTATTCCCTTATCAGCCTATTGAGTGAATCCTGTTAGCCCTACGGTGATAAGAGATGGGTTCTATTTGTTAACAGCTTCTCAGAAAAATCCACTTTTGGGCATAGACCAAGCATGAAATATTTCAGCCCAATGATGGATTTTTTAGCAGTTTCATAACTTAAATATAGCTATGGAGAAAAGGTAGGGGCTATGATACATATGCAGGAAATTTTATGCATGGATGACAAATTCCAAGGACAGAAGGGACCATTGTGATCATCTAGTCTGACCTCCTCTATGACATAGGCCGTAGAACTTCCCCAACATAATTCCTAGATCATATATTTTAGAAAACCATGCGATCTTGATGTAAAAATGCTCAATGATAGAGAATCCACCATCACAGTTGGTAAATTATTCCAAAGGTAAATTAAACTCTGTTTAAAATTTAAACTATAATTCTAGTCTGATTTTGGCTAACTTCAACTTCCAGCCATTGGATCGTGCTATACCTTTCTCTGCTAGATTTAAGACCCCATTATTACATATGTGTTCCCCATATAGATACTTTTAGACTAATGAAGTCAACCCTTAACCTACTCTTTGTTAAACTGAAAAAAATTGAGCTCTATGATTCTATCACTATAAAGCATGTTTTCTAATCTCCTTCTCTGAATCCTCTGCAGTTTATCAACATCCTTTTTGAATTGTGGGCACCAGATCTGGTTATATTCCACCAGCAGTCATACCCCTGCCAAATACAGAGGTAAAATAACCTCTCTACTCCTACTTGAGATTCCCCCATTTATGCATCCCAGGATCACATTAACTTTTTTGGCCCCATAGAGATATATACATTTACATTTAGCCCAATAAAGTGCATATTGTTTGCTTGTGCCTAGTTTACCAAGTGATCCAGATTGTTCTGTATCACTGACCTGTCTTTATTATTTACCACTTCAATTTTTTCCACTCCCCCCAGTTTCTGTGTCATCTGTAAACTTTAACAGTGATGATTTTATGTTTTCTTCTAAGTCATTGACAAAAATGTTAAATAATGTAAAACCAAGAACCAATCCCTGCAGGACCCTACTGGAAAAACATACCCTTAATGATAAGTCTCCATTTACAGACCTATCAGTTAGATAGATTTTAATCCATTTAATGTGTGCCATGTTCATTTTCTAGCTTTTTTAATCAATGTCAAGTGGTACCAAGTCAAACACCTTACAGAAGTCTAAGTATAGTATGTCAACACTATTGTCTTTATCAACCAAACTTCTAATCTCATAAAAAAAGATATCAAGTTAGTTTGACAGGATCTATGATCATAAGCCCATGTCGAATAGCATTAATTACATCAACCCCCTTTAATTCTTCATTAATTGAGTCCTGCATTAACCATTATCTTCCCAGATTTGATGTCAGTCTGACAGGCTTATAATTACCCAGGTCATCCCATTTCTCCTTTTTAACACAACATTAGCACAATATTAGCTTTCATCTAATTTTCTGGAACTTCCCCAGTGCTCCAAAAACTACTGAAAATCAACATTAGTTGTCCAGTGAGCTCCCCTCAGCCATCTCTCTTAAAACTCTTGGCTGCAAGTTATCTCAATCTGCTGATTAAAAAACATCTGACTTTAGAAGCTGCTGTTTAACATCCTCCTGGGATACCAGTGAAATGGATGGAGTGTTATCTGTTTCCCCCCAAAACACAGAATATAAATATTTATTGAACACTTCTGCCTTTTCTGCATTATTATTGATAATTCTACCATTTCCATCTAATACACCAATATCATTGTCAGGATTCTTTTTGTTCCTAGTATACATAAATACTTCCTTTTTATAGTCCTTAACCTTGCTGTTGATAGATTTCTCATTGTGTCTCTTTGCTTCCCTAATCAATTTTCTACAATTCCTAATTTCTGATTTATATTCATTACTATCCTCTTTCTTCCATTTTTAAAATATTTACAGGTGCCTTCACTTCCCTTCTAAGTCAGATCAGTTTTTTAATGACCTTATTCCTCAATTGTGGGATTGTGATTTCTGGGCAGCTAGTGAGGTGTTTGTAAATGATTCCCAAAGATCATTTACATTTTTCTGCTTAAATGCTTCCTTTCAGCTGATCTGTCTCAATTGTTTTCAGCTTTGTGAAACTGGCCCTATTACAGATAAGTTTGTAAGAATATATACACACCTGATCTACAATGTTTAGGAAAAAATCTGTGTGGTCATGGGGGACTTCAATTTCAAGTGACACGCTGGAGGTCTCATGCTGCCAGTACTAAAACATCCTTCTTTCCTAATTCATACCGGTTTGTTTACCTGCCGCGTCTGCAGGTTCGGCTGATCGCAGCTCCCAATGGCCGCAATTCGCTCCTCCAGGTCAATGGGAGCTGCTGGAAGTGGCAGCCAGTACGTCCCTTGGCCCACACCGCTTCCAGCAGCTCCCATTGGCCCAGAGCTGTGAACTCCGCGATCGGCCGAATCTGCAGACCTGGCAGGTAAACAAACCGGCCCGGCCTGCCAGGGGCTTTCCCTGCAGAGGAGGTGGACCGCTTTGAGAACCCCTGCTCTAAGGGTCACAGTGTGTTCGGAGTTTTGTTCCCTGTGTCCATTTATCATTCTCCTCTATTTCCATTTTGGTGGCAGGTTGCCACAAAGTGCAATACTATCATAGCCACACCTTTCCTGTCGTCTCCCAGAGTTATGCACAATTTTTCTTTATTCTTTTTTGATAACAAGTTTGGGAACCACTGCTGTAAAGATTGAAAACTTGTCCCTTCCATCAACAGAAGTTGGTCCATTAAAGATATTACCTCACCTACCTTGTCTCTCATAGTATATCATCTGTTATCCCACCCTTTACCAACAAAGAGAGTCTTAACCCTTACTCGTCAAACTTTTGAATTCAGTGAAACTTTGAGGGTACTCACAGTACACAGCTTAGCCATTTTGGATGAGCCATAATACTTGCTGTAAAATTTAATTTATATGCTGCTTGATGAAGCATTGAAACAGCAGAGGTCCCCAAAGCTAGTCAACCTATTCCCACCAGTAACTACTACATTATTTATACTACAAAAATATATAATTTAATTGGAACCTTATTTTGATTTTCTGGATGTTGTGACAAATGTGGGAGTTTCCATACGAACCCCTCGGGGACACACACACAAATACAAAGATTTTTGTAAATTTAAATAAATCTCATCCTCCACTAAAAGGTCTCACTTCCATGCACTTGTACAGAATATCTGTAGCAGAAGGACCCACTTACACTCCAGTTGTTTCTTGCTAAATTGCTTTTCATTGTAAAAGTGATGACAATAGTTGAATGGGAGTAGAATAATGTGGCAAGAAGACTGGAGCTCATTTTCAATATTTAATTGCCATACAAAGCTAACAAATGATTAAAAAGATAAATCAAAAGTTTGCAGAAAGAGTGAGGCTCCCAGTCACTTTTACAGTTTCATTTGCGCTACATAGCTGTTTTTATACACTCATTTACAAAACAATGAGCTCTTATTATTTATGAAAGTTTAATTTCTTGGTTTATTGCTTTAATATATTTCACATTGGTGAGGTTTACTTTTAAATGAAATCTCTGCCTGTATTATGTGGATGTTAGTTTACCATGACTCTACAGACAGAGTAACATCATAATTGTATTCATCTATAAAACAATTAAAGGTGGGGTAATTGCTTCTAGTTCCCTCATATCCACATACTATGTAACAGAATTAATATTTTATTATCTGGCACTCCTTTTTGTTAGCAGAATATTCTAAAAGCTGTTGTTTGTTTGGCCCCAGGCATTCGAGCAAGTGTCAGAAAAAGTTTGGCTGAATCAAAAACTGTACCGAATGTAAAGTTACACTTAATCTGATTCCATATAGCTGTAAATTCACAGCCACAATTAGATTTTGGATCTTTAAAAAAAAAGTAAAGCACAGATTATTTAATTAGCAAAACCTGATAATTTAAGAGGGGATGTAGATCTGCTAATAAATAGATGTCACCAAAAAGATACAGCTATTTTAGGCTGAACTCCATAATCATACACCTAGAAAATAATAGAAATAATACTAGTGATTATTATTAGTGAGGAAGCTTTCATAAGCCCTGCAGACAAACTATGTGAGCATAGTTTCCTGTCAGAGGCTGTCAGGTTGCTCTCTGACAAATGTCAAAGAGGGTAAAGTGAGACTATGCTGAAGGTCCAGGCAAATATTTCTATACTTTGGCTAACCCGATATAGCGAAACAGAGTTCTCCTATAATTCACTAGGAAAGAATCATAGAGAGACTCATCTTATTGGAGCACAGGATATTACTCCAGAAGTCTTAACTCTTCACATGAGTAAGCACAGCACAAGTGTCTACCCAATAACTCAAATATGGCTTTGCCATGTGACCACTCTCACCTGAGCTTAACCCAGGTGCCAATTACCCAAGTTAGCTCTTTAGTAAAGACATACACCACCTAAGGTTAGCTTGAAAGGAATCAGGTGCATTTATATATTATATAACTGCCAGACAGTCATGTCATAGAACTGGCTATGGCTCAGCTAATAACTCTCAATGACTAATATTCACAATATCGCAAATTCAGTGGGGCCTTAATTATAAGTGGTAAGACAATAGTTCAGTAAATACTAAGAGAAACAAGACTGTATTAGCAGAGATACGTACTCCATAACCTAACATTTTTTCTACCTCTAATTTATATAAAGCTGCAGATGTACAGGGGTAGCCAAAGTGCATCCCACAATTATCCTTTTCTGACTCCTACTCCATCATGATTTGAGTGGCCTCAATGTGAAGGTCAAGATGGACAATTCCATGTGGAGACTGTAACCTTCACACTGATCTGGTGAAACCCATTGTTCTTTCCAAATATGTATATCTTTAGTGTGTATGAAGTTTTGAGATTTTGCTGTATGTTTGTTCGTGAAGTATGTTCTAAGTTTGAGAGTCTCTACCACAAGGATGGTGATCATAGAATCACAGAATCATAGAATATCAGGGTTGGAAGGGACCTCAGGAGGTCATCTAGTCCAACCCCCTGCTCAAAGCAGGACCTGATCCCCAATTAAATCATCCCAGCCAGGGCTTTGTCAAGCCTGACCTTAAAAACTTCTAAGGAAGGAGATTCCACCACCTCCCTAGGCAACGCATTCCAGTGTTTCACCACCCTCCTAGTGAAAAAGTTTTTCCTAATATCCAACCTAAACCTCCCCCACTGCAACTTGAGACCATTACTCCTTGTTCTGTCATCAGCTACCACTGAGAACAGTCTAGATCCATCCTCTTCGGAACCCCCTTTCAGGTAGTTGAAAGCAGCTATCAAATCCCCCCTCATTCTTCTCTTCCGCAGCCTAAACAATCCCAGTTCCCTCAGCCTCTCCTCATAACTCATGTGTTCCAGTCCCCTAATAATTTTTGTTGCCCTCCGCTGGACTCTTTCCAATTTTTCCACGTCCTTCTTGTAGTGTGGAGCCCAAAACTGAACACAGTACTCCAGATGAGGCCTCACCAATGCTGAAAGAGGGGAACGATCACATCCCTCGATCTGCTGGCAATGCCCTTACTTATACATCCCAAAATGCCATTGGCCTTCTTGGCAACAAGGGCACACTGTTGACTCATATTCAGCTTCTCGTCCACTGTAACCCCTAGGTCCTTTTCTGCAGAACTGCTGCCGAGCCATTCGGTCCCTAGTCTGTAGCGGTGCATTGGATTCTTCCGTCCTAAGTGCAGGACTCTGCACTTGTCCTTGTTGAACATCATCAGATTTCTTTTGGCCCAATCCTCCAATTTGTCTAGGGCCCTCTGTATCCTATCCCTACCCTCCAGCGTATCTACCTCTCCTGCCAGTTTAGTGTCATCTGCAAACTTGCTGAGGATGCAATCCACCGCATCCTCCAGATCATTTATGAAGATATTAAACAAAACCGGCCCCAGGACCGACCCTTGGAACACTCCACTTGATACCGGCTGCCAACTAGACATGGAGCCATTGATTACTACCCATTGAGCCTGACAGTCTAGCCAGCTTTCTATCCACCTTATAGTCCATTCATCTAGCCCATACTTCTTTAACTTGCTGACAAGAATACTGTGGGAGACGGTGTCAAAAGCTTTGCTAAAGTCAAGGAACAACACGTCCACTGCTTTCCCTTCATCCACAGAAACAGTTATCTCATCACAGAAGGCAATTAGATTAGTCAGGCATGACTTGCCCTTGGTGAATCCATGCTAACTGTTCCTGATCATTTTCCTCTCCTCTAAGTGCTTCAGAATGGATTCTTTGAGGATCTGCTCCATGATTTTTCCGGGGACTGAGGTGAGGCTGACTGGCCTGTAGTTCCCAGGATCCTCCTTCTTCCCTTTTTTAAAGATGGGCACTACATTAGCCTTTTTCCAGTCGTCCGGGACTTCCCCCAATCCCTATTCTGGAGGGTGTTAAATGACCATTGATCAGCAGAGGAGTTATAATTCAGGGTCTTATAATTCAATGACAGTTGCACAAGCACCACACAATGGGGACTGCTTGACCCTATGACTCAGTTGCACAAGACCACACCAGGGGGACTGCTCAACCCAGGTAACTCAGCAAAGTCCACCAGGACATGTCTGGGCAAGTGTCTTCTAGACACATGGACTAAGGATATAAAATAGGGGACAGTGTCATCATGCTTTTGCCTTTCTTCTCCCACACCTACACTGGAAGCAACAAGAATGTGGAAAGACATAAGACTTCAACTGAGAAGACTGGTCCCAGGTTTAAGGGAGAAACCTGTGTATTATGAACTGTAACATCCCGTGGAGTGAGAAAATTACTTGATCTAAATACTGCCTAATGTAATAAGGCTTACAATTTAGACTGTGCACTTGTCTTTTATTTTCTTTGGTAACTATCTCTGACCTTTTATGCCTACCACTTATAATCATTTAAAATCTACCTTTCTGTAGTTAAGAAATCTGTTTTATATTTTACTTGGGAAATCTTAACTCAGATAACAAAGGCTGGTGCACATCCTCTCCACACTGAGGGAGGGGAGGACTGAGTAATAAATTTACACTGGTCAGGCTTCTGACCATGGCAAGATGGTATAGCTCTGTGGTGTAAGGCTGAGGAGCTGGGAGGAACTGGCTGGTGCCTTTCTCTGTGTAATTTGTGAGTGGCTCTGAGACCATTCATGCAATCCAGTGGGGTGTGGGGCTCCACATGCTGAGTGATAACAGTCCCTGGAGGTGTTTGCTGCATATCACTAGCAAAGCATTGTGAAAGACAGCCCAGGCTGGAGAGTTAAGGGGGCACAGCAATGCCCCAGTTCCAGATTATACCCCGGGAATCCCATCACAGTACTAATTTGTTGCCATCTTTTAAAAATCTGTATTACTTTTATATATACTTGAAAGTTTTCACTGTAAAGATGTGGCTCACTTCAACTGAAATTATTTTAAAAATCTTGACTCAATCATTGCTTGTTGTTAAACCTAATACAGGGGTTACTACGTGTAGTACAACCTTTTCTTCATTGGATGGACCAAATTTTAAAAATCCATTAACCTTTGGAAATGTGCATGATACCCAGCAAAATGTTTGATTTTGTATGTGTACTCAGAAGTTCTGATAGACCCATTATTTTATATCAGACTATTTTTCTTCATCATTATCAGTGATGATTTATAATCAGTTGATTGAATATTACATATTTATTGAGTTCTTAACCTCCTATAATTCCCTCTTCCTTTCTTGTTCTAAATGTTTATTTCTCTACTATTGCATTGCTAAGTCATCTCTGGAGATAAACATAATGAGTTTTATGGGGAGGAGCACTGTGCTAAGCTACTTTAAATTATAATTGTAAAGCTTTCATATTACATTGATTGTCCTCTGAACATGATATTCTTTTGATCTTTTTCATTTATGGTGAAATTCACTTGTGGTCTGCAAGACCACAGCCAAATCTGTACAGTGGGGGTAAAATCCAAAGCTACCATGCAAATGTTGTCTGTGCTGGCCCCCCATATACAACAATGGATGTAGCCCCAAGACAGTGTGCAACTGGTATGAAGGGGCTACTGCTGCTATTTTAACAACGATACTTAACAGCAGGTGTGAGTGGTGTCACAACCCACCCATTGACCCCATGTTGGGAACGGATTTCAACTCTTAAATTTTCTCTTCATACTCCAGCCACATAGAGCCCAAGCGGGTAGAGTAAATTTCAGGTGGGTGGAGTAGATTTCACCCTTCAGTTTCAGAGGCTTCTAAACCACCGGTTCTCAAAATTTACAAAGCAGAGGGCCACGTTGGCAACATACCAGAAGGCTGCACTTAATTTGCCTACCATGGTACTTTCTGCACTGACCCTCATCTATAATACGGAAGTGTGAAGATTACAGTCCCCACATGGAATTGTCCATCTTGACCTTCACATTGAGGCCACTCAAATCATGATGGAGTAGGAGTCAGAAAAGGATAATTATGAGATGCACTTTGCCTACTCCTGTACATCTGCATCTTTATATAAATTAGAGGTAGAAAAAATATTAGCTTATGGAGTACGTATCTCTGCTAATACAGTCTTGTTTCTCATAGTACTTACTGAACTATTGTCTTACCATTTATAACTAAGGCCCCACTGAATTTGCGATATTGTGGATATTAGGCTACTGCTGCAATTTTGATTTTAATTAGCTTATTTTGCACAGTCCACAATTTTGCATACATTTTGAGATTTGCAACACAATTTTTCCGCATTAGTACAGTAAAACCCCACTTATCCGAGCTGATAGAGGCTGGGGCTCAGACTGTCAGCCCTGCGCATTAATGACTGTAATATAATTGCAGCAAAATGCCAGTTATTAAAAAAATTAGCAGGGATAACATAAAACTTGAGTGTTCCAGCACTTTTTTTCTTAAACAAATAGGTCTTCTCTAGCTTTTCTAAATTACCACAATTAATAAACTTCCATTATTACTTTTCTGTGATTTTTCCACGTCTTGTCCACAATTCAGCTGTAATTATTTGACAATCATCGCACAATTCAAGTAGGACCTTATTTATAATCCACTTAGTCCATATAGTCAATCAATGTTCTTTCTAAGATCGTTCCCTCACTCTTTGAATAAGTTCTTTTAAATAATTTCAAAAGTGTAAAATTCCAAGTGCACAATGCCAGCCTGAAGTAAATAATACTTTTCATTTATACACTCTACAGTGCTTTTCATCCAAAGATCTCAAAGCATTTTAACAAAAGTGTTTAAGTATGTAAGGCATGGAGCTAGAGGATTAAAAGGGGGAGAAAAGGCCTCTCTGTACCTCTCCTACAGGAGAAAGGGGAAAAGCTAGCTCTGGCAGGCTCCATTTAAATTAAAATATAATTTCACCCCAATGTAGTTCTATATATGGCTTTATGTTGTATTGTTTGGAGATTGTTCTTGTTGCTGTAAATTATGTTAAATGATGCACAATAAACGTATTTGTGAGGGAGGGAGGAACTGTGAAAGGAATAACCTATGGAAAGTGGTGCCATCCTGAACTCAAAGGTAATTGAATTTGCCTGAGCAGTGAGCCAAACTCAACAAGAGGAGACACTGTCTGAGAAAGCAGAAAGTCTCTCCAAGCATCTTGCTTTGTTTTGGGTTTACCATTCGGAGAATCTGGACCCTACATGAAATCAGACTTGGCACCAACTAAGCTGGTAGTACTGAGTTTGTGAAACCAGACTGCACAGTAGTTGAGCTGTTGGAGCTGACTTCATTGAAAGTAGCAAGCCTGGAGGAGGATTTTGTGGAACCTGACCTGGCAGCTGCAGGTTTGAGAGAAACTTGATCGTGCAGACTTCAGTGGACTGCAGTGGACTAGTGGCAGAGAGCTGCTTCCTGGTACCCAACTTGACCACCACTGACTATAACTGGATTCACAAGTGAGATGTAGATGGGTGTGGATTATATTGTGATTAAGAGTTTTGGGCTTCCAATGAATTGCATTTATTTTAGCAAAGGAAGAGATCAGAGCTGGAAAGAATGGAGATTTTAAGGGGATTTGGAATATTTAGTGTTTGTTGGAATTTCCACTGAAAACATTAAAACAATATTCTCTTGCACATTGTTGGAGGAATGATTCCTGATCAATAATATCTTGATTTAACTAAAACTGGGAAATATTGGTGATGGCAAAAAATGATCTATACCAGTCCCCACTGTACAAAAAATATTGAACATTATTTTGTAATCTGATTACCTTTCATTGAATTAACAGAGGATGATGACTCCAGGAGGACAAGCAGTCAACACACATTTTTGTTAATTAATAATAGCCATTATTATTGCAGTGAATTTCTTTATTTTTGTGTTGTTGCTTCCAATTATTTTTATTGATAAGAAAAATTTCAATAAAAACATATTTAAAAATCACTATAGGTGATAAAGAAATATGGGCTCTGACTAAGTCCAATTTTCTAGCTCAATGTTCATGCTGATAACACAGTTTTTATGTGCCCAGCAAATTGTGTTCCTTATTTTTACAAAGTATATTTCACATACTTTGTAGATAAAATAGCTCACAAAAATGTAATCTGTTTTTATAGGTCACGGGGATATAAGTAAATCCAGTAAAACAAAAATGTATTTTTGAAAATTTAATATTCTGCAAAATACTCTTTCAGTTTTATTCTCGACTGCCTATCTGATAATGTTCCATTGTTGTCTTATTTTTCTAATAGACAATTCCACCTCTGTCCTCCTCCTCCAAGGTAACTACCTTGCAAGCTACCCATGACTTAACACTGAGTACATTCATAGCACATCCGAGTGAACTATCTACCTCATCGCTATTCATTATAGCACTTAAAGATATCCCTGACCTTCCCTTTCAACCATGACTGCAAAATTTTCACTTGCTCTAAAATATTAACAGGGGTCTACAAAGAGGCAATTAGTGTCCTATCTAGAGACACTAATCTCAGTAGTGAAAAGTCATAGAGAAAACACATTAGATTGTAACCTCTTGAGGGCAGAGACCGTGTCTTCCAAGTGTTTGGACAGTGCCGAGCAAACTGGGGCCCTGAACCTGACTGATGCCTCAGGGCACTATTGCCATACAATCATTAATTATTACTAACAATGATCACAAAGTGTCCATCTGCTCTCTGCAGTATCTATACCACTTGTAAACCAGCAGGCAAGGACTGGTCTTTATGAATGCTGAAAGGAATTTTAGCTTTGTTCGGTCTCTTCTTTTACTATGTACAAATACCTAGTGATCTTATTCCAAACAAGTATTTGCTACACTCTTTAAAATAAATGTGCTTTTGTATACTAATCCATTGGAAGCCTCAGCCTGACAGCTCTTGCCTTACTCACATGTGCACACTATTTGGTTATGGTAGGGGGGATTTTAAATGACAGAAGGACTGCTGCCTTTGTAAGTACTTTCTATTGCCCTCTCACCACTCAGAAAAAATCCACAAATATTTCAATGCCATTTGTTTCTATTAAACACATCCACCTCCCCCACACACAGAGAATTACTGATATTAGGAAGAAAATAGAGCCAAAGAACCTTAATGGTGCCTCCTTTAACCATGTAACACCAGTAGTTAACTGCAAAAATTATATTCCTGTGAACAGTGATCTACTAAGACACCAGCAAGTTAAAGAAGTATGGGCTGGATGAATGCACTATAAGGTGGGTAGAAAGTTGGCTAGATTGTCGGGCTCAACGGGGAGTGATCAATGGCTCCATGTCTAGTTGGCAGCCGGTGTCAAGTGGAGTGCCCCAGAGGTCGGTTCTAGGGCCAGTTTTGTTCAATATCTTCATAAATGATCTGGAGGATGGTGTGGATTGCACCATCAGCAAGTTTGCAGACAACACTAAACTGGGAGGAGTGGTAGATACGCTGGAGGGCAGGGATAGGATACAGAGGGACCTAGACAAATTGGAGGATTAGGCCAAAAGAAATCTGATGAGGTTCAATAAGGATAAGTGCAGGGTCCTGCACTTAGGACGGAAGAACCCAATGCACAGCTACAGACTAGGGACCGAATGGCTAGGCAGCAGTTCTGCGGAAAAGGACCTAGGGGTGACAGTGGACGAGAAGCTGGATATGAGTCAGCAGTGTGCCCTTGTTGCCAAGAAGGCCAATGGCATTTTGGGATGTATAAGTAGGGGCATAGCGAGCAGATCGAGGGACGTGATCGTCCCCCTCTATTCAACATTGGTGAGGCCTCATCTGAAGTACTGTGTCCAGTTTTGGGCCCCACACTACAAGAAGGATGTGGATAAATTGGAGAGAGTCCAGCGAAGGGCAACAAAAATTATTAGGGGTTTGGAACACATGAGTTATGAGGAGAGGCTGAGGGAACTGGGATTGTTTAGTCTGCGGAAGAGGAGAATGAGGGGGGATTTGATAGCTGCTTTCAACTACCTGAGAGGTAGTTCCAGAGAGGATGGTTCTAGACTATTGATTCTCAGTGGTGGAAGAGGACAGGACAAGGAGTAATGGTCTCAAGTTGCAGTGGGGGAAGTTTAGGTTGGATATTAGGAAAAACTTTTTCACTAAGAGGGTGGTGAAACACTGGAATGTGTTGCCTAGGGAGGTGGTGGAATCTCCTTCCTTAGAAGTTTTTAAGGTCAGGCTTGACAAAGCCCTGGCTGGGATGATTTAATTGGGGATGGGTCCTGCTTTTGAGCAGGGGGTTGGACTAGATGACCTCCTGAGGTCCCTTCCAACCCTGATATTCTATGATTCTATCATCTGACAGAACAAATGCCAGGAGGTGCCCTTTTGAACAGCTTCCATGTAGAAAGGAACATGAATCTCATAATTATTTAAACCAAAGCAATAGTCTATGGTACCCAACCAATTCTGGATTATTTTAAAAAAGTATTTTTGCTGAAAGATTTTAATATTTAAAGGTAATAAAGAAACACAAAGAAGTTACAGCAGGAAAATCATCATTCAGGTTCAGGAATTGTGAAAAACATATGTAATCATGATCTTACAAATGAGAGACACCCTAAGAGAAAACAATTGTCATGCAACATCTGCTTCTTCCAAAGGTGTATATACAAAAACAAAAGCTACTCAGAGTCAAAAGATAGGTAAAATAGGACCACTAATCCCCACCCCAAAGGACTAAACAGGATTCTCTCCTAAATTCTAAGTAGTCTTTGGCTGATAGAACGTATTCCAATGCTTAACACAAAAGCTGTCCAAAATGATATATATTTTCCTTCATTTGTAATCCTTTTACAATTTATTGATGCTTATGCTCTACGTCCCTATTAATCATTATTAAATGTTACTGATGCAATCAGAGGAAGCCAAAAGCCCGGAACTCTGACTCTGTGGTTAAAAACATGAGCACTTAGGCAGCTCCAGAAAGCCATGGTTGTTTGAAATTTAAAATAATGATAATGAGTAGTGATTTTGTCTGAGAAGCAAACAAGACAACTACCTGCAACTATAAGAGAGCGCTTTTCATCCTGGAGTGCTATGCATTATCATCAACTGTCTTTGGTTCTAGCTCTATAACTGGGAAAGGGTAGGGTGGGGGGTAAAATTACAATGAATAGTTGCACAGTGGAAAATGTAGAAAGACAGCTGAGATGCATGCTTTCTTTTGCCTGCCAAAATGTGTATTGGCAGGCTAAAAGTCAGAGAAAAGGCCATGCCACCACATGTGTGGGTGCTTGTGTCATAAATATAAAGGGAAGGGTAAACCCCTTTGAAATCCCTCCTGGCCAGGGGAAAGCTCCTCTCACCTGTAAAGGGTTAAGAAGCTAAAGGCAACCTCGCTGGCACCTGACCAAAATGACCAATGAGGAGACAAGATACTTTCAAAAGCTGGGAGGAGGGAGAGAAACAAAGGGTCTGTGTCAGTCTGTATGCTGGTTTCTGCCAGGGATAGACCAGGAATGGAGCCTTAGAACTTTTAGTAAGTAATCTAGCTAGATATGTGTTAGATTATGATTTCTTTAAATGGCTGAGAAAAGAATTGTGCTGAATAGAATAACTATTTCTGTCTGTGTATCTTTTTTGTAACTTAAGGTTTTGCCTAGAGGGGTTCTCTATGTTTTTTAATCTAATTACCCTGTAAGGTATCTACCATCCTGATTTTACAGGGGGGATTTCTTTATTTCTATTTACTTCTATTTTTTATTAAAAGTCTTCTTGTAAAACACTGAATGCTTTTTCATTGTTCTCAGATCCAAGGGTTTGGGTCTGTGGTCACCTATGCAAATTGGTGAGGCTTTTTATCCAACATTCCCCAGGAAAGGGGGGGTGCAAGTGTTGGGAGGATTGTTCATTGTTCTTAAGATCCAAGGGTCTGGGTCTGTAGTCACCTAGGCAAATTGGTGAGGCTTTTTACCAAACCTTGTCCAGGAAGTGGGGTGCAAGGTTTTGGGAAGTATTTTGGGGGGAAGGACGCGTCCAAACAGCTCTTCCCCAGTAACCAGTATTAGTTTGGTGGTGGTAGCGGCCAGTCCAAGGACAACGGGTGGAATATTTTGTACCTTGGGGAAGTTTTGACCTAAGCTGGTAAAGATAAGCTTAGGAGGTTTTTCATGCAGGTCCCCACATCTGTACCCTAGAGTTCAGAGTGGGGGGGAAACCTTGACAGCTTGTATCAGCCTCACTCTCCTGAAGCCTCCCCGTGGGCTTTTTCCAATAATTCCCTGTGCTGGCCAGATTCCTCTAACATCCTGCCCCTTCTGGGGCAACAATGTCCTTCATGTTTCAAATAATGTCATCCACCAGCATTAAAGCCAATGTCAAGCTAACACCACAGGACTTCTGCCTCTTCTGAGACTTCCCTTTGGTCAAGTACTCCAACAACAGTAGAATCCAAACCACAAACACTAGACCTCACTCACCTCTGCTGGGTTTGAGGTTTCAGACTCTCCATCCTTTCTTCAGGACATTGACTCACAGGGCCACTTCCCTCAAGTCCTGCCACTTCACAGGGGCCACTACAGGGGCTAATCCTGCTTCCTGCAGTGCACGCGCGCTCTCTCTCTCTCTCTCTCTCTCTCTCTTCCAGCTTCTTCTTCCAGGAGCGAACTTCCATCCACTTTCTCCCTTGCCTTCCCTTTGACTGTCCTGCACTCTTTCTTTTAGTAAGTTGGAAGCTACTTCCTCAACCTGACCTCACCCTTCCCAGGTGAGTTTAATAGAGCTCTCAGGCTCCCTTTAATCCTTTTGGGGCCTGTGTGGGTTTATGCACTTCATCGTAATGCTCCTGCTATTTACATCATAGAATGTGATATTGATGCCTCTACAATGCTAAAGGACCATAATATTCATTGTAAGTGCACTTCTGAAATAAGCAACCGCTTCCAACTATAGATAGCGTGAGGGAGAAAGGGAGGTTTTTCTGTTACAGTGATAGACTAGAATTTACAAGATCTGAGTTGAATTTCAAGCTGTCCCCCAGATTTCGTGTGTGACTTTTGACATGTCACTTACTCTCTTTGTGCCTCAGTTCCGCATCATAAAATATAAAAGCTAAGTTATTAGTGTTTTTATTAGGAGTATGTAAAATGGAATATGCCTGGAATGCGAGTGACCAGACACTTTGGACCCAGAGTGGAAATAGAGTACAGATTTGTCACTGCCAGTATTCTTTCTGCAATACAAAAACTACTAGAATTGAATTAAATGTTATTGCTTGCTACTTCATCTTGGTTTTACAGAGGGTTGGTTGGTTGACCTGATCATAAGGGATTTAAAATTCAAATCTCTTATCCTTAGTTGTGATGCTAAACTTTATAGCTGTGAAGAGGAGGAAGGGACTAAGATCTGCCTTATAGTCATTGAGATTATAGGTTTGAGTAATAATTAATTTATGTTCTGAGGCACCTTTAGGACCAATGTTGTGAAACACTGCATGCTGTTTGCACATTTGAAAACTGAGAACTGGCCAGATAAATAAAAACATAAGCTGCTCTGCTTGCATTAGACGTATGTGACAATTTTAAACTGTATGGTAATGGGCAAACACCAAAAAAATTTCAGCTGGGTTTAAGTTTATCAAAGCTGGGATACTTGGCCAAAGCTTCTCTGAAGTGATAGCCTGAAATACTGGGATGGAAATGAGAGCTGATTGACAATTTTTTAATTACAGTATTTGGGGTTTTTTTATGTCAGAAAATGCCACTTTTAGCAGAAAAGTATTAGTTTTGACAAAACTTTCTTTGGAAAGTTTTCCAAGGTCCAGCACAGAATTTTTGGTCCAAACCAGAGAGAGGGAGACCTATAGCTATTGGTGGTTAGAACACTCACTTGGGATGTGGAAGATGCTCCAAATCAGGAGCTTAAGTCGGTCTCTCCCACATGCCTGGTGAGTGCCCCAAACCACTGAGCTATTTGCTCACGCTCTCTCTCTCTTTGTTGCAAATAAATAAATTGAAAGGTCTTAGTTTTGTTCTGCATCAGAAATGTTTTGCACAACAGAATTATTGTTTTCTGGCGAGCCCTAGGGGAAGCATCATGCCTGTTTCAGAAGAGCTCTTGCCCTTCCATTCTAGTTTTAGGCAGAAACCACGGTCAAATAAAAATTAATATTGTTACCCCTTTTGATATGATCAGTTAGCCAATATTCAGAGTCTTTGGGGTTCTTTCTGTTAGGAGGAGAAGCTGGTGATGGAATCAGTTACTTCTCTGAAGCAATCCTATTTGTTTATGAAGAATGTACACAAAGTCCTGTTTCCCTGAACACAGTCAGAATCAAACAACAAGAGAGAGATTCCTTACTCAAAATTCCAAGCCTTTTTCTCCAGCCAGCACTATACCCAAATAGTTCTCTCTCTCAGCCTTCTTTTCAGCATCATGCTGCAAGTGCTTCTCTGGCTGTCACTGACTTTCCCCCTGCTTCTGTATGCATCTGCACTCTCTTTCTCTCTCTCTCTCTCTCTCTCTCACCCACCCACCTCTCTGTTATACAATACCCAGTCCTCTGCCTTTGCATTTGGCCCCCAAGAGAAGCCCCTCTGCCCACATAGTTCAGCTCCTGACTAGCCACATGGCCTGTGTTTTGGGTGGTATCATCTATTCTTTTATCTGTCTTATTACAAAAGAAGCTTAAATGCTTCTCACCTTTATCCTGAATGGAGAGCAGTTGTCATGCCCATCAGCTTCAATGAAGTTTCACCCAACCCCTACTATAACAATATGAACATTAAAGTTTTTCTTAGAGGTCAGTGATAGAAATGGGTGCTCTGTGTGTGGGGGAGGGGGTTGGGGGGGTCCTTATTTCTCCCAAACTGTATCATAGTCAATTTAATAACTCTCTATATAATATGGTTGATATATACAATGTGGCTGATTATACAGCTTGGGAGAAATAGAGGAGTGTGTATAGATTGATAAAAGAGGAACATTTATTAATAAATGTGTACTTAGGATGTGCAAACTGGGGTGAATGTGTATAGTATATTAAATTATATTATACACACACCCTGAATCACACAACCCTACTACCTATTTTATATATATAATATGCATTGTAAGAAGCCTGGGAGTAGTACCAAATCTGCATGTATATTTTCACTCCAAGGACGAAAATGGTAATTCATATTGCAAGCATATTCCATTTTAAATACAATATAACAATAATGCTTAACTCTTACATAGTCCTTAACATTAGTCTTCTCTTCTGTGTAACTTCTTACATATATAGTTGTAGTGTCTGGACATCTACCTATATATAGATATATTCTCAACACCCCATGAAGTAGGGAAGTAAATATGAAGTTTTATGGAAGCTGGTCTGGTAGCCTTGTTGCAAACACACATATACAAACAAAATGGATCATTTCTTCTAAATCTAAATTATCAGGTGTTCAGCTAGGCTACCAGCCCCTCTCCCATGAAGCTTTACTCTCTTGGAAGTTCCCCAGACACTTCATCCTCCCACTCCCATTTAGGCATCAGTCTTTGGTTAGCAGTTTTACTCCATAGTTTATTAGATTCTGGGGAAATTCTCAACTCCTACGTATAAGGAAAAATATGGCAGAGAGAGAAGAAAGAAGAGCCAGAAAACAGAATGTAGGGAAAGTGACAGGTAAAAGGTGAGAAAAAGAAAAGATGAAAAAGACATTGGAAACACCCCAGGAAAAGAAATACTGTGATTCACTAAAGGAGAGATAGAAAGTAGCCTGAAGCGAGAAAGTTAAATAAGGTCTGATGTAAGGTACATTTAAAAATATTTGTTAAATGAAATAGAAAGTTGAGTGTTGCAATTAAATGCGGTAGTGCACACAGATGTTCTATTAGTCCGATAAACTGAAGAAGGCATGACCTGGGAGGGTCCTCATCTGGCTCCCAGTTAATGTTTCAAGCCCTGAAAACAACTCTATATTGTTCGGCTCATCCTATCTTGCTAGTCTCTAGCATTAGATTCTGTCATCTTCCTACTGCTAGAGAGGAAATCCTTGACAAGGATGACCACCTCTTGTCAGCAACACAGTTCATCTCCCAGCACTCAAGCAAGAGCTGGACATGTATTCTGTTTGTCCCAGTTTTAGGGTAACTGTATCTGTATTCCTCCCCCCCGCCACCCGGTCCCTCAAGGGCACCCATGCAAGGTTTCTGGCTACCAGGCCATCACATCTTTTGGGTGGAGACCTACATCTCTCTCCCTCCGAACTAGGGATTTAAGGCTGCACAGCTCCCTGCCTTACACTATGATATCCCCAGCAAGCCCAGTCTGCCTAAAGGTCAGTGCCTGTGCTTTGCTTTTTCTACGAGGGCTATGAACAGTGTATTGCCAATAGCTGTGTGTTGTCTGAACTCTTTATGCATCCCAGGTCTCACAACTGTCAGACTGTTAATGCAAGAAGGGGATGAAGTATTGCATGGATCCATAGCCTCATATATTTTAAACTAAGATGATGTGTCTGAGTAGAACTGGGGGGGGAGGGACGGCAGGGAGGGAACGAAGTATTTTTCTGAGTGGCTAAGCTTGAGGCAAATGCTAGCAGTGCACTGCAAGATCAATTAAAAACATTATGCAAAACTTGTTACTTTTTGTAAAATAGTAAATCCATAGCACGCTGTTAAAAGTGCCAGGAAAAGGTTAACATCACAGGGCTCATGCTATTAAAATGAGGATAGAAAAGGTTACATCTTTCCAGTGGGAAAAATTACAGGCTTGTCAGTCTGTTTTGATATTTCTCTTGTACCTTTCAAGGAATGCAGGACTGCTGCTAGCATAGCAGTTCTTCCATACTATACGCTCTGAGTCATATTCTGCACATACTAAGTCTCGTTTTATGGAAAGATAATCAAGAATTTCTTTCTAAATACAGAAGTGTCAAAAGGGATGTATTATTGACAAAACACGAGCCTATCTGAGAGCTTCATTTCTGAACAGTCACTGTATCCAGGCCTGGCATATATAACATTATACATTAAAAAGAAATGTAAATCCGAAAACCACGTGGAAAATAGCATGTAGTATATTTAAACACTGCAATTCACCAGTATTAAAATGCATCTACATTTGGCTTCCTCAGGATTCGTAAGCAAAAAAGCTTCTGAGCTCATACAGTAAAAATCATAAAGTTGAGAGCCCATTAAAGAAAAAGATACAATGTTCTATTTCTTTTGGTTTTGTAGTTGATTTGTGGAAAATAAGTGTAATTTGCATAATATCTCTCCTCTCAAACTCCTGAAAGCTGATCTTTCTTTAAAATGTTTCAATTTATTTGTAAATGATCACACACCTTTACAGAGCACTAAGTATTACACTATGCACAGCTATTCAGTGGAGATACTCAGCGCACCTGAACCCACTCAACAGGCATTGTTTTGCCAGTTCCAATATTCTTAATTTCCCAACATGCAAGATTTCCTGAATTAAGTACCCCCAACTGAAGCTGCAAAAGAGGAGGTTACTCTACAATTTTCTTTCTTACATGTAAATATTATTGTAACGTAGGTAATGAAAAAAATGGGGTGACCAAGAACTTTCTTGCCCTTTCTAACTACACACCACAGAATGACACACTCCTGTGGAAATAGCCAATAGAAAAGGATCTGCTCCATTCTCACATATCACATCCCTTGTTTAAAGCAAACAAAACAAAACCTGATGGCACACTATGTATTCATCCAACCACTCATAAAAAGTATATCGAGTCTAAATGGCAATGTGACCATAAATTGTCTCCTATTTTCAGTGAGCATGTAGGGTTAATTTGGTTTATTATTTTTTGTGGGAAAACTGTGATAATAGGTGATTCTTGCATTTTGTCCCAAGAGCAGTAAGGTTTGTGGTATCCATTAGTTATATATAACCTGAAATCATAATACATGCTGTGGTTTGACATGGTAGTCATGGTTTACCATGTGAGGATGCTCTTGTACATAACACAATACACTTTTCTTTCTCGTGTAGTATATTTAAGCCTATGGTCTCATTATTGATAATGTCTTCCTCACGTTAACTGTTATAACTTATCACAAGCTCTCCAGGGCTGCTTATAGACTGCAGTGCAGCTTAGAATCCCTATACCAAGGGTGATGGCTGCTCCCCTGCTGGAAGCTTGTGGGGCAGGCAGCTGTGACTGTTAATGATGCCCCTACATTGTTCCTGCACTGGAGGAATTCTCCTCTAGCCAGTTACACTCACTGAACAACTCTGTGCTCACTACAGAAGCATATAGGGTCTGTAAGGGGACCCTGAGACTAGGACCCTGGGAATCAAGATGAATTCTTCGTTTTTTGGGCACCACTACCAACATATTAAAAAGGTTTTGCAAACCAAGGTACCTCCTAGTTACATTTAGCTAACAGTGACACCTGTGCAAACTTAATGAATCATTATAGATTTGGCTCTGAACACACAAAGGTAGCAAACCTGTTGAAGTAAGGAGGTCATTTTTACATTGGCACTTTTCAGAACAGAACCATACTTTAAACTTATTCACTTATAATTTTTTTCAATATTTCTCTTTCCACACTTACAGCCACACTGTGATCCCCCTACTAATGGTGAATAATATCTTTATATCATTAATGTCAAAGGGATTTCTTAAGGAACAAGGTACTAAACAGGGTTGTCAAGCATCCGGTTTTTGACCGAATGCCTGATCAAAAAGGCACCCGAACGGCTCTGGTCAGCAGAGCTGACCTGACCATAAAAAGTCCAGTCGGTGGCGCAGAGGGGCAAAGGCAGACAACCTGCTAGCCCTCGCTCTGGGCAACTCCCGGAAGCAGCCAGCATGTTAGGGAGCCAGTTCAGGCAGGGAGCCTGCCTTAGCCCCACTGCACCACCAACCAGGAACTGCCTGAGGTAAGCGTTGCCCCGCCAGACCCCGCACCCCGAGCCCCCTGCCCCAGATCAGAACCCTATCCCCCACCCTAACCCCCTCCCAGAACCTGCACCCTGAGCCCCCTGCCCCAGGTTGGAACCCCCTCCTGCACCCTAACTCCCTCCCAGAGCCCACACCCCAAACCACTTGTCCCAGGTCAGAACCCCCACCCGCACCCAAAGTCCCTCCCAGAGCCCACACCCCCTCCACACCCCAACCCCTTACCCCAGCCCTGAGCCCCCTCCCACACTCAAACTCCCTCCTGGAGCCTGCACCCGCTCCCGCACCCTAACCCTCTGCCTCAGCTCTGAGTCCCCTCCCGCTCTCCAAACCCCTTGGTCCCAGGCTGGAGCCCTCTCCCGCCCACTGAAACCCTCATTTCTGGTCCCACCCCAGAGCCTGCACCCACAGCTGGAGCCATCACCTCCTCCCTCACCCCAGCCCTCTGCCCCAGCCCAGTGAAAATGAGTGAAGGTGGGGGAGAGTGAGCAACAGAGGGAAGGGGGCTGGAGTGAGTGGGGGGTAGGGCAAGGGTGTTCACTTTTGTGCAATTAGAAAGTTGGCAATCCTAACTATTCAGTGTCAGTAAGGAGACCACTGTCTTGCCCTTAAATATTAGCAGAAATATTTATGTTTTATAGCTTGCTAACTTGCAGCTTGTCTCTTCTTTCTACTTAGATCCTGCACCTGATTTTTGTTTTTAAAATCACCATTTTGGTATGGTCACATCAAATAACATGACCCAAATTCTCCTCCTAGAGAATTTCACTGGTATAAGTCCCTGAGACCTGCCCCAGTACTGACAAAATAATCTGTCCCAATACCTGCACAGCTTGTATGAAGTACCCCATGGTGATGTAGTAGCTGCTAGCTGCCAAACCCTATATTTTTGTACAAAAGAGAAACAATGTGAGTCCACTTGTTGCCAGAGCAATTACTAATGTTACTAATGTACTAATGATATCTGTGTTGGCACTAAATATGGCTGTCACAGGCCCCACTCGAGTGTCCCCTGTCAGCCACTCACTATGTTGCTGTGAGGGGAACCCAAGCCTCTGGAGTCACAGGTGTTTTAAACTTACAGAGCCTGAATTGGAGCTCAGCCACTGTCAGGAGCAGCAGCAGCTCACTGAAACTGGTCCGCCTGGTCCCCAAGTTCTGGCGCCTGTGGCCACTGTCCCAGAATGGGTTCCCTAGGCACATTCTTTAGTCACAGATCCTCTAACACTCCCTCCTGACAGCTGGAACCCTCTGTCCAGCTATGTAGGCCCTGGGCTCAGTGCCGACTCTTCCCTCGTAACTTAAACACATCCTTTTCCGCAACTCCTCCTCAAAGTTAACTCTCCCAGGAGCCACATGGTAACTGAAAAGCATATAATACATACATAGACACTTTGCCCAGAGTAAACAATATTGCTCTTCTACACTTAACAGATAAAGCACAAAAGAGTACAGGGCATATACAACTCAGTCATCCTAAATACAATCTGCCCCATTAGCTCACCTTTCCCTTGAGAGTTCTTGGAGAACCATCTGGGTTCAGGAAGGTAGGCAGGGTCCCTCTGCCTCATAAGACTGTATCACCTCCCATCACCTTGAGCTACTGTAAATGACTAAAGACCCCAGACAAATCAGCTCCTCCCTTTTTATAACCTTGCAGTCTCTGTTGTGAGGTAGGGTTGCCAACTTTGTAATATTTAAAAACCGGACACTCCAGCATGAATGCCGGAACCTCCCCTTTCTCATCACTTCCCCCCAGATCTCACCCTTGCCCCGCTTCTTCCTCTGAGGCCCTGCTCCTGCCCTGCCCCTTCCCCCTGAGGCCCTGCCCCCCATTTGCTCCTCTTTTTCCCTCCCTCTGTTGCTCACTGCTTTTCCCCTCTCCTTCCCTCCCTGCGTGGATCAGATGGGACTTGCCTGGCTGATGCACGTAGGAGGTGGCCCTGGCTGAGTAGGGGCTGGTGCAGTGATGACTCAGTTCCTCCCCGCCTCCTCCGCCCATAGTAACTAGACTTTGGGTGTCCGGTCAGTAGATCTGAACGGACACTTTCAAGTCCCTTTTTCAACTGGGCTTTCTTGTCGAAAACTGGATATCTGGCCACCCTATTGTCAGGTGACTTCCTTGCCAGCTTCAACAGGTGACCAGAGACTCCTTACCAGCTGACTTCATTGCTAGGTGACCTAGCCCTTGCTAAACCACTTCTGGTTGAGAGCTAGTCTGTTGTTTAGTACTATTCCATTTCAATCGATGATCACTTAATATTAACAACTTTCCATTTTTTCTTTTGCCAACTGCCTTTGGAATATCATCCCAAAATGGTAGCAACGAGACAACAGAGAAGGCAAAAGGCTGCACCTTCAAAATGGAGTTGGAAGGTTGGTAATGATAAATACAGAGTTCATAATCTCACACAGAATTCATAAGTTGTACAAAGAGATTCCCAGGTCATCACAATAGTCAAACAGTAAGAACATGAGTTCACAAATATCAAATTAGGTTCAATAAGATTTGTGGTCCATAGTCTTTGTCTTTCTTTTAATATTCAAACAAATATAAGGTATTCATGAAAATCTCTGCAAATCCTGAAAGTTTTACAGCTTTCGTCATAGATGATTTTTTACCTGAAAATTCATTACAAGTATTTGCCATTTCTTATATCCTTGTTTAAAAAAAACATTTAGTCATTCAATCAGGGACCAATACTGAACAGCAAATATTCAGAACAAACGGTGTGAAATGGATCAATAGGCCATCAATTTCTTCTTGAAAACGATACAAAAAAGACTTAATATTATATATAGTCAGAGAAATCTGGATGCATTCATTACCTTCTAAAAAAGGCCACATTTGTTAAAAAATGTGTTATTAAGAATAGTTTGAACAGCTATAGTTGTTAAAATGCTAGGTCACACTCAGACAAATTCAGGCAGCTCTTCATTTTGCTCTGGGACCTCTAGAAAACAAAATCAGCCAATTATGGTTGACAAAAGACAAAAATAGAGCAATACATTTTGTTTTCAGGCTTCAGAAAGTTTATTTTAAAGGAGAGTATGGTAACAAAAAAAGTGGTTGACAGTGTCCCTTTCTAATTCTTAGTATTATCTGTAGACAAAATGCTTTTAAGGGGGGGACGACCCCACAGAGAAATTAACTTTGAGATAGTTCAAATAAGAAAAAAAAAAAGACAACAGATTTACTTTCAAAATGTCCTTTGCTCAGGCTCCCCCTTTAAATGATTTTTCGGTGTCAGAATATAAAGAAGTTTTCAACTTCAAAGCTAGTGTGATATAAATCCAAAACTATGCTCTGAGAACTTTGAAATCCTAAGCAATCGATAGAATGTCTCCCAGTCAACAGATTTTCATATTCTGTTCCAGTAAAGCAAACAAGAGAGACACAAATGTATTTTAATGGTATGTTTTCACATCTTCATGAATATATGATGTAAAAACACAACAGAGTGAGAGGCTAGCCTTTAGAAGAGATATCCAAAATCAAGAACATTTTGTTCCATGTGTATTTATCATAGCCAGGCATTTTTAGAAAGACAAGAAATAGTGTTAAATATTGCCTCTGGTCAATTCATGGTCAAACACCTCTTGATGTAAAGCAAGTTTGTTTCCAGTGTCCTTAATCTGAAAAGGATGGCTGCTACTCAAGCTCAAGCGCTAACTTATTTTCAAATGTACTTGTTCAAGTTGGAACTGCTACTCTTGCTGTGAAATATATTTGAGAAATATTCTATGTGTAGACAAGTTGATCATAATGATCCCTTCTGGCCTTAAAACCTATGAAAAAGTTTGTTTTGTCAACAGAATAGCATTTCAGCGACAGAGGACTCGATTTAATACATCTGCAGTACTTTAAAAATACACTAATAAAAGCAAAATTACAAACATGGTCAACAGGAGTAGATGTTTTCTACATGGGTTTAGACTGTTTTTATCTGAGCCTTTGGCACTTGCTTATATCATTGAGCTCTCCTTGACACTTAGCACTGTCAGTGGAAATTTCACCACAGGGATTAACAATGGTTTATATTTCAATTGTCTGCTGCCAAATTGCAGCATATTTTCTTTGTGACTGATTTAATAGGTGTGTTCTGACTGCTCATTTGTATTCTAGGGACATAATATTCATCATAGTTGAGGTAATTTTTCAAGCAAAATTAAAAACCATTAACTTGTACATATGGCAATGTAATCTGTAGGATTTCTCTGATGTGCTATTGGGCTCCCTCAGTTAACTGTGCTCAGCCCCACCACCACAACAATTCAGCTGTCAAAGTAAATGCGTTGATTTACATAAAAAATCTTATAAAAAAAGAATAATCTTTGTGTGAGCTGTTGATATTTGCAGATTTGAAAGCACCTTTCATTACATCCTTAAGATGAAGAACAGTGGGAAGCTGATTTGCTGAAATGGAAATATTTTGCCTGGCCCTTGTCCAAATGGCTCACAGGCATTTAAGAGCCTGAGGAGATACAAACATCAGAGTTAACCAGGATGGACGTAATGCTGTGTTTCTGCACAGACAGGAAGTATTACAAGACCACCCACTAGTACCAATATAGTTAAGGTTCGCTTCAGCATAACCCCTGATTTTCAGGGAGTTCTTACCTCTACAGTAACATTAATTTCAAGTGAAACCTGATGTACAGAATCTAAGCTGTGGGATTCACATCTAAAAATGGATTTGTTATATAGATTTTTAAATAGTTTATTTTTAAGTTATAGGTGAGAAAATAGTTGGCTATCTTCAGATGCTTTCTAACACAGCTTGCACAATGGTTATAGTTATAAAAGTAGTTTTTCAGTTTTCATGGTAACTTTTGATATTTTCTTGGGAAAACAAGATTAATGGTCACAGTATTATCTTTAGAAAAGCAACTTTTGGGAATCTGCAATAACAATTTTTTCATTTTAATTCAGTGGAAGATTTTAAGTATGCGGAGTTCAATATAAATGGTATATATGTCAAAACCTGCAATTCTGATCGAGAGAGAGCTGCCACTTAAGTCAATATGAGTTCAGCTAGACTAAGACTGAAGGGCACTACAAAACACTGTGATGGTAAAAGAGGTCCACAATTCCAGCTGCGGTTTTGTTTTCACTGCCAAAAAATTGTGTTTTTACCATGGGATAATACACACATGTTAACTATTCCACTGTAAAATCCTAGTGGAGACAATGTACTGTAGTTTTCACCATGAGATAGCTAGGCAAAGTCAACATTATACCCCTGCCCTTGGTTGACCTCACCTAGGTTAATATGTGGTAAAATTAGATGCTTTGTCTCCAGCAGGATTTTACAGCAGGATGGTTAACATGTGTTAGTTATTCCACAGTAACCACACACCTTTAGGGCATTGAAGATGTAGCCTGTGTTTATGAAAGTACATGAAAGTCCATTGGTACAATTTCTGATTCTTGTTGTAACTATCTCATCCTACTGTCTCGTTGTGGACCTAAGAGGGATGTTTGATTGGACCAGGTGGGGAAAGAAAAATCCTGAGAGAAGGGAGGGACAGGCTTGGTTGCTTTGAGGCCTTCTCCCATCCAGAACACATGGAGATTGAGCCTGGGTGGGAATAGGGTAGGGGAATGAAAAGAGTTCTTCCTTCCTCCCTGTTGTCATTGACTTAAGGAGTATGGGGGAGTGGAGAAGAGGGTTGATTTACTCTTGTGCTCCTCCCCTTACTGTAAGTGAAGCCCCCTTCCTGTATGTGAAGCCCCCAACGCATGCAACAGCCGTTCAATGACAGTTGTTGCCATACCCTCCCTGAACATATAGATTGACCTGTTTCCACAATCGTGTGAGTCTGAACAAATCATCTGTAAGAGATCAGGAAATAATTTTTCCCTCGGTGCATAATTGACAAAGTGTCTGGTGGATTCTTTGCCTTCCTGGAGACCCAGTTGTACATTAACAAATAAGGATAAGAAGTACATATTTAAGGTTATAAGTGAGTTTGTAATGTTGTCAAAATTTGTCAATACTGTCTAGTGTGGGGTATTAGATTCAAAGGGGCCAGCTCCCTGAGAGATATAACTGGTGGACCTATTAGGATGGAGGGAAAAAAGGCCGTGAGTCTTCACAAGATGAGGTGCTCATAGTGTCTACTCTCATTCTCCCTTGTAGAGGAGGTGAGAGGATTCAGAGGTGGGCTAAATTCTAGGGGTTAGGCTGAAGAAGGCTAACCTTTAATACAGGTTATTTGGCCATCTAACATTACTCTGGACTCAAATAAATGCCTGGTATTTTGCGGGGGAGAGGGTTAGTCTCTCCCCCCCCCCGCCCGCCCCCCCGCAGCAAAGTTAATATAGTTGCTGCCTTCCACTTTAAAATCCATATCTGTGTCGGTGTTTCATTTTCCTGTGTGTTTTGACCAAAGACTGTCAGGAGCCATTATTGGCTATTGTGTCAATAACTAATGAACTACGGAAGCATATTAACTGTAAGGGACACTGGATTTTTGGTAAGAGGCTAGGTAATAATTTTAAGCGAAGAAGAAAATGAGGAGAAGGGAAGTTAACAATAAACAGCACCTCCAACAACAACAAATAAAGTAAAACAACAAAAAGCCAAAGAGACACCAAAGAAGCAACACGATTGAAAGCTTAAACTAAAATGGCATCCACAATTCCTTCCACATTTTAGATGTATTCAGTAGGTTTGCTACGGAAATTTCTAGGTGCAAAGAATTTAGTTAAGGATGGAATTTAATTTTTAACCCTAAATTTTGTTAGTTTTGCATTTTGTCAGGTCATCAGTTACTTGAAAATAATGTAGTTACTTTCACACTTTTATTTGAAGGCTTGTTTTAACTGACTTTTAAGGGGCAAAAGTCACCTCCAGAAGACATTCATGAAAGGAGATTCTAAAACCTTGTTCTCAATTATTTGAAACTGAAATCTGAGCTGGTGGAAAACAAAGAACTGTGTGGGTTGCCTTGATGTGAAGATTTACTCTATGAGCATGTCACAAAATCAATATACTCCACAATTTACTGCTCAGTGCTTTTATTCATTTAACTGTTTTGTGTTGATATTGGAGATTCATTAAGGATGTTTCACTGCATATAAAAGATTCCTGTAAACTAATGCCAAACAAATGTACTCTTTTAATGGGTCTATTTCTTCAGCAAGAGCATTATTTTCCAACATAATATCTGACTGCATTTCAGCAGTATCAGTGTGATACCACCCTTGGATACTCCCTCAAATTCATATATTCCTATGAAATCTTAGTGGCTGGAACCTGAGAAGTGCTGAACAATTCCCATTGACTATAACTCTTGGGATCAGGCTCTAAGTAACTTATGGACTGCATCATGAAAACACATTTGATAGCGCTGGCATGATTGGGGTTATTGTTACTGATTTAGGTGGCAGCAGATATTTCCTACCATGATGTTACCAGCATACAAATACCAACACATGCTCTCCCACATGCACGCAGTCACTACAAGGGAATAATTTTAAAATCATGAAATGCCAGCAATAACACTGACATACTTTGTGCAAAATCACACTGTAAACCCGTCTCTGCATTGCTCGAAAAATTCTAGCTGTTCACAGTTTAGCTGCATATCCTCCAATCTATAGAGAGTCCAACTAGTCCATGTGCACACATGCCCTCTTCATTCCTAACTGATGCTGTTTTCCTCTTGGGATGGATAAATATCCTGCTAACTCTTTTATCATATTTGTGAATGTACTCCTCTTCCATTTGGTGCCTTTGGGGTAAGGTGAGGAAGATTTCTGTCTTTCTAAAATAATGGCCAAGATTGAGGAATAGGAGAGAAGGCTCCATAAGCAGACTTCCCCTCTGCACTGAGGAAGGAACAGAGTACAGAGCTGCTCCTTGAGACAGGAGTGCTGGAACAATTTGTACATTGGGGGTGCTGAGGGCCATTGAACTAAACTGTAAACCCTGTATATTATGGAAACCACTTAAAGCCAGGGGTGCAGCAGCACCCCCAGCATCCCCAGTTCCAGCACCTATGCCTTGAGAAATATGGTCAAAATAAGTTCTGATAACTTCACAGGATAGATTCAACCAACCAGGAAATCAAAGTCAATATCTTGAGACTCCTGTCCAATCAGAACAGCCAAGCCACCTCAAAATACTAAAAATAATATGGAAATTCAAGCAAAAATGTGTTTGCAGTTGCCTTAACACCAAATATCCCCCCCCTTTGTTGTCAAATCATCTTGCATTTAATGATTTGCTTCAGTTTCAAAAATGTTCACAACCTCAAAAATAAGCATGGCTAAGATTGGGGAGTAGGAGAGAGAGCTCCATAATCAAACTTCCCTTCTGCCTTGAAGAGGGAACAGAGTACAGACCTGCTCCTTGAGAAATGTGGCTAAACTCCTGCAGGCTCATCCTAAAAAAGTTTATGATTCTTTATCTTATACATTAGTGGGGTGAAAAGGACTAGTTCTACTCACTTAGCATTATCATCCTTATATAACTGAGATCAACTCTACTTTCCATTCAAAATTGTGTTCTGCTAGCCGTGCTCTTAATACTGTACCCTATGATCAACCAATGCTTCAGCGGCATTCTGTCACTCAGACCAGTGCTGTACCACTATAACCTTTCATTATCTATTTAAACTAGGGACAAAACATACACCTGTGATCTTCTTGTATGGAGCAGTAATTTACCACCATGGAGGATATTCCGCCACAGGCACAGAAAATCCAAAGACTTAAGTTCTTTATACTAATCTTGCTATATTTCCCCATGCCTACACTTCCATTAAAAAAAACCACAATGGGAAAGTTTCTAGCTTTTCTGGTTGTGAAGGTGGTCAGCTTGGTGTAGATCAGTGCACTGCTGATCTTTGGAGACTGCTGGCAGGCAAAGTGTGTTACATCAACATAGGTGTATGTTCCCCCCATTTATCTTCATTGTACTAGGTAGAAATACAGAAAAAATAAATGACTACATGACTTTGTACCTATCTTTCTGATTCTCTGTATTATGTAGTAGTAAAGGCAATAGTTAAGGTTAAACTTCCCTTCAATTATAAAAGTGCGAAACAGAGGAATTTTAAGTGAAATGGAAAACTCAACTAAGGAATCACAGAATATCAGGGTTGGAAGGGATCTCAAGAGGTCATCTAGTCCAACCCCCTTCTCAAAGCAGGACCAATCCCCAACTAAATCATCCCAGCCAGGGCTTTGTCAAGCCTGACCTTAAAAACTTCTAAGGAAGGAGATTCCATCACCTCCCTAGGTAACGCATTCCAGTGCTTCACCACCTTCCTAGTGAAAAAGTTTTTCCTAATATCCAACCTAAACCTCCCTCACTGCAACTTGAGACCATTACTCCTTGTCCTGTCCTCTTCCACCACTGAGAATAGTCTAGAACCATCCTTTCTGGAACTACGTCTCAGGTAGTTGAAAGCAGCTATCAAATCCCCCCTCATTCTTCTCTTCCGCAGACTAAACAATCCCAGTTCCCTCAGCCTCTCCTCATAACTCATGTGTTCCAGTCCCCTAATCATTTTTGTTGCCCTCCACTGGATGTTTTCCAATTTTTCCACATCTTTCTTGTAGTGTGGGGCCCAAAACTGGACACAGTACTCCAGATGAGGCCTCACCAATGTCAAATAGAGGGGAATGATCACATCCCTCGATCTGCTGGCACTGCCCCTACTTATACATCCCAAAATGCCATTGGCCTTCTTGGCAACAAGGGCACACTGTTGACTCATATCCAGCTTCTCATCCACTGTAACCCCGAGGTCCTTTTCTGCAGAATTGCTGCCTAGCCATTCGGTCCCTAGTCTGTAGCGGTGCATGGGATTCTTCCGTCCTAAGTGCAGGACTCTGCACTTGTCCTTGTTGAACCTCATCAGATTTCTTTTGGCCCAATGCTCTAATTTGTCTAGGGCCCTCTGTATCCTATCCCTACCCTCCAGCGTATCTACCTCTCCTCCCAGTTTAGTGTCATCTGCAAACTTGCTGAGGGTGCAATCCACCCCATCCTCCAGATCATTTATGAAGATATTGAACAAAACTGGCCCCAGGACCGACCCTTGGGGCACTCTACTTGATACTGGCTGCCAACTAGACATGGAGCCATTGATCTCTACCCGTTGAGCCCGATAATCTAGCCAACTTTCTAACCACCTTATCGTCCATTCATCCAGCCCATACTTCTTTAACTTGCTGGCAAGAATACTGTGGGAGACCCGTGTCAAAAGCTTTGCTAAAGTCAAGAAACAATACATCCGCTGCTTTCCCTTCATCCACAGAACCAGTAATCTCATCATAGAAAGCGATTAGATTAGTCAGGCATGACCTTCCCTTGGTGAATCCATGCTGACTGTTCCTGATCACTTTCCTCTCGTGTAAGTGCTTCAGGATTGATTCCTTGAGGACCTGCTCATGATTTTTCCAGGGACTGAGGTGAGGCTGACTGGCCTGTAGTTCCCAGGATCCTCCTTCTTCCCTTTTTTAAAGATTGGCACTACATTAGACTTTTTCCAGTCGTCTGGAACTTCCTCCGATCGCCATGAGTTTTCAAAGATAATGGCCAATGGCTCTGCAATCACATCCACCAACTCCTTTAGCACTCTCGGATGCAGCGCATCCGGCCTCATGGACTTGTGCATGTCCAGCTTTTCTAAATAGTCCCGAATCACTTCTTTCTTCACAGAGGGCTGGTCACCTCCTCCCCAGGCTGTGCTGCCCAGTGCAGTAGTCTGGGAGCGGACCTTGTTCGTAAAGACAGAGGCAAAAAAAGCATCACAGCTGCTTCTAGAATCCCTGGCTTATTCACTCAACATCTTTCAGAAAAATTCCCATTTTCAGCAGAAGTTTACTCTCAGGGTGAAAGGTCATTTAATTTGGGGGGAAACATGGAGTCTGAGGAAAATCTGTCAATCCACTTTTGAGTTATGTATTTGTAAGAAAGAAAAAAAAATGATACACACACTTTATGACATCTTTTGCTAACACATATCTCAAAAACACTGAAGAAAACACTGGATCTGGTATGTGGTTAGCCTTTAGTGAGAAATAGTCTCTAACTATTGAGGCATTCACATTGCGTTTTTCATTCTGGTGTCTTAGCACTCAGGATTCTAAGTTTCGTTTTAAAAGCATTTAAGAGTAGAAGGTATGAACGATATTTTTCCTGGAAATCCCTAGAACCAAATGTATAAAGGATTAGTGCCTAAGAAGTGGCTACTTTTAAAGATTTTAGTGGTTCATTATGAAGTCTAGATATCATCCCCTATGGGAGGGTGAAGAGCACAGATGAGAGGGAAGAGATGCCAAAAGTTCAGAAAGGAATAAAAAGCATGAAGTAGATGGTTAAAGATATACCTTAACACAAATTGTACATGAAATGTAGGAAACTACTAATGCTATGAGAATCTTTAACTTTTGCATTTCCTGAGTTTTGTTTAAATTCTCAGTGTTAACTCTGCATTAATATCTACTTTTGCAGTTAATATAATAATTAGTTTTTATTTATTTGAGCATAAGCTTTCATGAGCTACAGCTCACTTCATCGGATGCATGCAGTGGAAAGTGTAGAAGATCTTTTTATACACACAAAGCATGAAAAAATACCTCCCTCCACCCCACTCTCCTGCTGGTAATAGCTTATCGAAAGTGACCACTCTCCTTACAATGTGTATGATAATCAAGGTGGGCCATTTCCAGCACAAATCCAGGGTTTAACAAGAACATCTGGGGGGGGGGGGGTAGGAAAAACAAGGGGAAATAGGTTAAATTGCATAATG
The DNA here is from genome assembly GCF_965140285.1 of Lepidochelys kempii. Classification (NCBI taxonomy): domain Eukaryota; kingdom Metazoa; phylum Chordata; order Testudines; family Cheloniidae; genus Lepidochelys; species Lepidochelys kempii. The sequence continues at coordinate 96,133,213 of NC_136380.1, read as the reverse complement.
ACTTGGCTGCAAGGTAACCTATTTCCCCTTGTTTTTTCCTACCCCGCCCCCATCAGATGTTCTTGTTAACCCTGGATTTGTGCTGGAAATGGCCCACCTTGATTATCATACACATTGTAAGGAGAGTGGTCACTTTCGATAAGCTATTACCAGCAGGAGAGTGGGGTGGAGGGAGGTATTTTTTCATGCTTTGTGTGTATAAAAAGATCTTCTACACTTTCCACTGCATGCATCCGATGAAGTGAGCTGTAGCTCACGAAAGCTTATGCTCAAATAAATTGGTTAGTCTCTAAGGTGCCACAAGTACTCCTTTTCTTTTTGCAAATACAGACTAACACGGCTGCTACTCTGAAACCTATTTATTTTATATGCGCACACCCACCCAGGTCATTGTCCTAATACAGTACTGATGACAGGGAGTTTATTATGATAATGATCAGCTAACAATGTTCCGCAAATGAAATTGCATCTCTTGATTCATCGAGGAAAAAAATATGTAATGGAGCTCTAGGCAGTTTTTATTTTGCTTATTTATTTATTTATTTTTATACAGCCGTCAAGTTGATTTATAGCTTGCATTAGAAGAATTCAGTGACGGCAGTCTTTTGCTGCAAAACAAATAGACCAAATTAACCATGCTGTGTACAACAATTCTGGACAACAAACTGCCAAACAGTACATGGGTAGGTTCAGCACTTTAAAAATGCACTGTATATAACTTAATGCTCACTCTCACCCATTTAACAGTTATCATGTAAGAGGTTCAGCTCATTATAGGAAGGGAAAAATGCATCTATCAAGTACTCAGGACCTCTATTAATATCGCTTGAGCAACACTCAATACAAATGAGGGCCTAAAATGAGGGACAAAAGGTGAATTTTTTTCAATATTGGTAATTAATTCTTGCTTTCCATAGGTTAATTGAGTGCAGTCATAGAATATTGTGTGTCATTTCATTACCTAGCCATCAAATGGACTTCCATTTGCATTCCTTGCTAAATGTGTTAACCCATGCCTTTCTTGGCCACTGGAACAATGTTGAAGGAAGAGGTCATCTGCTCCTCTTGTCCTTTTTGTTTTCTTTTTATATGTTGACATTTCCCATACCCATAATTGTGTTCTCAGCTTTTTAAAAAAGTGTTTCTTTGCTTTATGGTAAAAAAGAACAGGAACAACTGAAAGATAAAAACATATCAATACAATATTAAAAATAATCTAATGCTGTAATGGGACTACCTGCTTAAGCTTTTTTGTTCTTCTTATTTCTATCATGTGCCTGGGCTTTCCTTCTCTACCCCTGTGCATTTCCCATAGCCCAGCTAACCACCATACAGAAGCAGGCAGTCAGGAGACCGAAATACAACACACATCTATGTAATAGATACTAACTAGAAAATTTTGGATCTCTGATGTAAATCAGTTGTAAGGGTCTTCATTTCACAATGACTTCCCCTTGTTCCCTACAGGACAAATATGACTCCAATGAAAATTTAACTCTTTTACTTCACTTGACATCCAGATTCTTGTTGAGCTTTCTGTTAGTGATCTCTGTCTGATCAAGACCACATAAATTATTAAATTTTACACCTGAATTCACTGAAATCTGAGGTCCAGAGATCTGAAGAAATTTCTGTGAGAAGCTCCATGGTCTCCTGGATACAAAATGAGTCAGCCTCTCCCGAGATCAAGTTCTGTCACAAACCTCTTGTTCTTTTTGACTTTTTAGTAAGCATTCACAGTAAAAGCTCTTTTCTTCAGTTAACTCAACTGGAAAATGGAGGTAATAATATTGCTTCCCCTCCCCTTACCCACACAAGTTGTGGTTTAAATTTTATTAAATAATGGCAATTATTCGGCCATTCACTGGAAGAGCTGGGCCCAGGACTCAGACTCTGTGCACATCCCCCTAGGCCAATGGGGCAGTGTGAAGGAAACACAGAAGGCGGAGTCATTTTACCAGATCCTGGAATTTTCTTTCACTTTTTGGAACATAACTCAGGCTATTTCACAAGATGCTGCTGGTGACATGAAACTCACAATCTGATGATTGTCTCTTTCACCAATTTGAATAACATCCTCCTCAGACTTCAGAGTAAATCTGACCATTTTCAGGCCACGCCAATTTCTCCAGCGTTAGGAGGGGGGCAAAAGCAGGGCTGTATCGAAACTGACAGCGGCCTTAGCTATGAATAAGCTATTGCCTCTCCCTAATAGTTAGAATCACTTTCAGGGACATAAAGTCAAATTCTGCTTCTACAAATAAGAACTATGCACTAGAAAGCATTTTTCTTAAGATGCATATTGTCAGTTGATTTGAGGTGTGAAATATAACACAAAGCAGGCATCATCAATAAAATAATTACTGTATTCTTCAGCATGAACTGCCATGACTCCCAAGTTATAATTTGGTTCTGCGATTTACATTTTTGTTGAAAAAAAAGTTAAGCTCTAATAACTGTTCATTGTCACAAGCTTGTGTAATTTCATATGAATACTGGCCTGGTGAAATAAAAAGTTTCAATCTAGAGAAAAGCATCATTGTAAGGCTGTCTATTTCAAGGTTATACATTCTCTCTCACCCCCCATTCTGAGCCTAAGGTTTTTGCACCTCTTGCTACCACATAGCAACTTCTTGATTCCCAGAAATGCTTATGTTTGTTCTGACCTGTGGGAGAGTCCTTGCACTGCATCACAATGGAACATCATACATGAGCACTACATTTGTAGTTTCATGAAGTCAGAAGCACATCTTGCATAATCTTTATTCCTTTTTTAGAACACATATTTTATATTGGATGCATAATTACATCATAAATGGAAACAGCATTGCTGGAAATTTGAAAACATCGATGAAGATGTTTGTTTGCTGTTTTTTTTTTAATACCTTTTTTACCTTGACATGGCCCTTTAACTGTCCTAATCAGGACACTTGATTTTTAATCTTGTAAACTATATTTTTAGTATCACAAGAGTTCACTATCCCATCTGTAACCCACTGCTAATATGGGGCTAGATTCTGCAACTCTTACTCATGTTGAGTCTTGCCTTACTGCATGAATAGTCTCATTGAACTCAACAGGACTGCTCATGGTACAATGTACAACTCAACATAGGGTAAGGGTGGAACAATCTGGCCCTTTGTTTGAACTTTTAGAAAGACAATTTTCAGTTAATTAAGTAGCAGCAGATGTTTGATCTTTTGCCTGCTGCACCTTTATGACTCGGAACTTGTAGCAAGCATTTTTTGTAATTGGCATTTTTTGCCTCTAAGATTTTAACATAAAGACAGAAGGCTTGTCTTCTATGGAACAGTCAGCTTGAGTTACTCCACTCTAGCCAGCCTAGCTCGAGTACTGAGAGAGGCCACAGGGAAAAAACACTAGAGATGCATGGAGTGGCTGGATTAGCAGCTGATGAGTTGTGCTAACTAAAATTTGTATTCTGTAGCTGTGTCTCCACTGTATTATTAGCTCAAGCATCAGCAGCATTCAAGCTTTACACCATGCCGCCAGCTAGCTCAAGTTTAAAATACCACTCAACTCAAGATAGAGATTTGTGTGTGTGTGTGAACAGAAGTTGGATTAGGGACCACACTCAACTTCTACCTTGAGCTAACATTGCAGGGAAGACAAGCCCTAAGACTTAGAAGAACAAATCCTCTTGGAAGTTAATGGGACTTGTACTGTTAAGTCACTTTGTCACTTTTATAAACTTCATAGCATGTTCTCACTTATAGCCAATGGGGTTGCTTTTGGTTAATGTTGGCAGGATCAAGGCCCTTGGTGCCTGATCCTGTTTCCATTGACATTAATGGGTATTTTGACTTGTGATTATTTTTGGTGGGAACTGGCACCATAAAGAGAATTTTTAACCTCCTTTATTTCTCCCCTATCCTGGCACTGGCCAGGGTTCAGGTCTGCCACTGCTATAACTAACAGCTGCTATGATATCTAGGGATTCCTCTTATACTAGATGAATCCCCAAGTAGCTGATTACACTGGCTGATCGCTTTGTATCCCTAGATCAGCACAAAGCAACTCTTGAGACTTAATCTCTCACAAGCCACAAGCCTAATTCTTCTCTCACTTAAGTCAATGACAATATTTCCTGAAATACAGCCTTATATAAAGACCATATCCTGTGTTTGTACGATCTTAAAGTTGGCAAGATGGATGGAAATAAACATTACTGAAACCATTCATCGTGACAGCTGGTCAAAAGACAGAAATTGGTTTTGGTGAATTTTTTTCTGAAAAATACATCTCTTTTACTGGCTGAAAATTTTCAAAACTCATGATGAGCTCTACTGATCACATGACTTGATTTCCCTGATCAGATATCTGCACATCTATTCTCATACGGTTTCTCTGGTTCGCTTACATGTATGTACCTATCTAGTGGTTGTGCATTAATGTTCCCAAAATATTGACAAAACTCCCCACAGTATCACAATATATTCACTAATAAGAGTCTAAAATAAACTCAGCCTATATACTAATGGGTAATCAAAAATTTTCTATTATTTTTTGTGTAGTGTTTCAGCAACTGACAGGGGAATTTGCTGATTTAAAAAACAAAAACTGAGCTGACTTTTTAAATATCATCAACAATGCATTTGTTTGATATGGATCTTAACTGACATGTCTTTTTGTCAGATGAGATTATTTTTTTATGGTTTAGCTTCATGTGAACAACACTAAATTATTCAAAGGAAACTGAATAACTAAGTAAATATTTTTAGTAAATTTCCCAAGAGAGAATTCCTCTTCCACAATAATTAGCATATTATACATTTTGATAATTTCAGTAGTCAGGTGATGTAACTTAGTTCCATTTGATCACAAATCTTATCTTTTTATGTAAAAGTGTTCACAGTTATGGCGATGTAGGGAAGATGAAACTAATATTAAACACAGTACCTATGTCAAAGTAACAGAGTCGATGAACTTTTTGAAACTGGCAATACTTTTTCTGTATAAAGAGGTACAACTTTAATCCCTGGGACTCATTAAATACTTCCAAAGAGCAAATTGTTTGTCTTTGGAACTCACTCGATTGTGGCAAGTGTTGGGTATTTACAGGAAAAGGTGTTCAAATAAATATATGCCTGGACTCCCTTACAGTAACTACTCCCCCATTTCCAATAATTCCATTTCAAACTACATAAAGTAAACATTGTCATACACTATCACTATACCCATTTCTCAGTTTCAGTGACGTAACTGGATTTCAATTAAAGCTGCCTTCTTGTAAACGAAAACACTAATTATCCCAGTATACTTATAAAAGAAAAAACAGACAGTTCTAGCATATGAATTTTAATATCTGTTTGCTTGCCAAATGGTGCTGTCTTCCTCCTTAGTTATGGTCATGAAAAAGGGTGTTTGTCTGGTTGGGAAGCAAAAGAAAGATTTCTAGTCTCTCAACCCACCAGTCTGCAGGCCCACACTCCCCTGAGTGAGACATGCTGTTATCACAGGCTGAGAAAACCAGTTTATGTGGTAGCCTCCTCTTACAGCATTGCTGAAGAGACCTCAATAATCTTAAGAATTCAATTGAAAAAAAAAGAAAGTGAATACATGTGAAAGTCTCACAGGGTATGTCTACACTGGACTTAAACACCTGCTGCTGACCCATGTTGGCTGACTCGTGCTTGCAGAGCTTGGGCTGCAGCACTGTAAAATTGTGGTGTAGACATTCAGGCTTTGGCTGGAGCCTGGGCTCTGGGATGCTGCAAAGGGGGAGGGAGCCGAGGGTCCCAGAGCCCAGGCTCCAGCCGAAGCCTGAACATCTACATTGCAGTTTTACAGCCCTGCAGCCCTAGCACCACCAGCCCAAGTCAGAAGCCACAGGTGTTTAATTCCAGTGTAGAGATACCCAGGGAGGATGAATTAAGACTGTAAACCGTTAGGGGCAGGATTGTGTGTTTGTGTTTATACAGAGCCTTACACAGTGGGGCTTCAGTCCCGACTGGGACATTTGGCAACTACTACAATACAAAATATAATGGCTTTCAATGCATCTCATTATAAATGGTATTCCCCTCCCCCATTATAAATTAGATAAGGAATCAATACTATAGCAAAGCTGTCAACTACCAGTACACAAGAGTGACTCCAAATTAATCACTGATTATTGATTATCCTATCACTAAAATAGAACCAGAGCGAAATAACTGACTAGGTCAGTTCCTTGTCAGTTACAGAGAAATGAAAAAGTACCAAACACACCTATTAAATGGGCCTTGAATATAAATCCTTTTAGAAGGGCATCACATTACTCATAGCTTGTCAGGCCCACCTCAGCTGAAGGATTTATACAGTGTCTGCTTGCAACAAAGGCAATGAACCATAATTACCTAGATTTAGAGTCTCTCTATAATAGCACGAATGGCAGACAACATTTATGAATCACAATTAGGGTGATCTCTAATCATACAACCAGTACACTGAGATGCTTTTTCTCAGAGTGGTAAAATACAACTGAATTATCCATAGAACTTTACACTTCCTTGGCATTTTGGGAAATAAAAACACAACACAATTTTAATTAAAACAAGTCTTTAAAACAACCGTGTTAATCAGACAACATTCTAGGACACTGTCTGCTATTCTTGACTGCCATTTTTAAACTTGTTTTGTAACTCTTGCTGTACCCCCCCCAACATATTTCTTCCTGATATAAGCTCCTATGTGCCAGCACCTAAAGAAATTATCATGAAGTGGCCAAATAGCATTGAATGATTCAATAATTAGAAACTTGGAATTAGGGCTTTCTCAATGGCTCTGTTATCATGCATCCTTTGAAGTCATGTAAGAGAAAGAGATTAAATTTGGATGCCCATATCTGGTCTCTTACTGTAAGAGCTAGGTCCACTGCATAGCCAATTCTCAGCTTTGGAGAGAAAGAAGCATATTTTGTCACTCTTCACTGGCCTCTGCAGAGGCAAGTGTTGATAGGCCCTCAATCTCAGAGACTTTACGGCCAGTAGGGACCATCATAATCATTTAATCTGACCTTCTGCACATCACAGGCCACAGAACCTCACCCACCCATTTCTGTAATAGACCTATAACCTCTGGCTGAATTACTGAAGTCCTCAAATCATGATTTAAAGACTTCAAGTTACAGAGAATCCATCACTTACTCTAGTTTAAACATGCCAGTGCCCCACCTGCCCCATGCTGCAGAGGAAGGCAAAAAACCCTCAGGGTTTCTGCCAATTCTTTCCCAGCCCCAAACATAGCGATCAGCTGGACCATGAGGATATCTGCAAGACCCACCAGCCAGACACCTGGGAAAGAATTCTATGTAGCAATTCAGAACCCTTCCTATCTAGTGCCCCATTGTCGGCCCTTGGGGATATTTGCTGCTAGCTGTCACAGATGGGTCACATGTCATTGTAGGAAATCTCATCATACCATTACTGCCATAAACTTATTTAATTCAACCCTCATTAACCAGAAGGACAATGTGTCTTTCTGTTAATAAATAATAAATTATTAGCGTTACTAAGTGCTCACAGTGTGCTTGATACAGTGTGCTTGATAGTCCTGTGCAAGATACAGAAAAAAGATCATTCTTGCCCAGATCTCTGCATATGATCTCAGAGAATGATTCTGCCACTCTTTTTCATAGAATCATACAAATGCAGGAATGGAAGGAACCTCAAAGTCAGATTTTTCTAAACCTTTTATCCATTTTTTTGCTCTCCTCTGAACTCTCCAATTTATGCACATATTCCTCATTACTTCACAGCCCTTATTAACCGAGTCCTCAGACCACTACTTTAGGGGAGCTATAACTATCATTCACCCATTTTACAGCTACTGTAACCAAAAAATTGGACAAGGTCACATCAAGCAAAGCTGGGAACGGTACAGAACCCAGTTCCCTGTGACAATAGTCTCAAGCCTCCACCAGTTGGCCACACCACCTTCCAGATGTAATTAGACAAATTATGTGCTTGCCTAACCCATGCTAATACAACCTTTCTGGATAGTACTTCCACATGAATAGCCAGTCCTATGGACCTCCTACAGCGTCACAGATTTAAGAAAATAAGTGGCCATTTTGATCACAAGTCTAGTCTGACCTCCTGCATAACACAGGCCATCAAACCTCACCCAGTAATTCCAACATGAAGCCCATACCTTCTATTTGAGATATAACATATCCAGTCTTGATTTAAGTTCAACAACAAAAGCATCTCCAATAGATTAATTGTTTAACATGATCACCCAGAGGAGCATGAATATTTTTGTGCTATCATTCACAGCACAGTTCATTCCATGAACATTCTTACAAATAAAATCTCACTCACCCAAACATTCATTCATAAGTGAACAAAAAGATCATGAATTTCCAGAAGTGATTGTGCAGGTTTTATTAGTAGAGCTAGTTGGAAATTTTCCAATGGAAATTTTTTCTATCAGAAAATGCTGATTGGTTGAAAGCAAAATATTCCACAGAGGTGTGTTGATTAAGATAAATTTTCACTCTGAAAAAACAACATGAAACCTTTTGATAATGTCCAAACATGCTTTTTCAACATTTTTGGAATAGAACATTTCAATTTTTCAATTTTTGAAATGACTTTTCATTTCAAAATTTCCTTTATAATTTAAAACATTTAAAATGTGAAAATTGGAATGAAATGTTTGATTTTATTGAAACAAAACATTTTATTTAACTTGGAACTTATTTTAATTAAGTTTAAAAAGAAATTTCATTTTTTTTGTTTTTGTCTGGAGCTAGTCAGTTTATTTTGAAACTCATTGAGATTTTTCATGAAAAGGAAAATCCAATTCTACCTAGCTTTGTTTTTTTAGTAAGGAAGTTTTCACATACAGTTTGCTCTATTTGTTCAACTCTAACGTCCATACTGTCAGCATTAAGTTACCTAGGAAAGTTCTGTATGATTGGTAGGGGAAAGTATGCCATTTCCACAGCTCATCCTCCAGGCCCTACCTCATCTCCCCATGCTGATCCTGAATTGTACACACAGACTGCCACAAGGTCCACACACAATGATGCTGAGTGGCGACAATGCCATGAAGATGGCACAGTCCGCTCTGCAGCACTCGATACTGAGGAAGTTCACCTGTGGAAGTGTAAGGTGTAGTGAATCTTCAAGATATTTATTGTTTTGCCCCCTGATATTTGTTCCATTATTGTACTGGTGACAGAGTTAGACGCCGGTCCAAGGGTATGGAGAGATGTACAGGACACACTGGTAGATGGCAGCTTAGCCCAATGTGTAAGGAAATCAAGCTTGACCACAAAAAGTTCTCCAACCCTCCATGGAAGACAGACAATCCTTGTTGAGGACTCAATACTCAGAAAAAATCAAAAAACATTCTGCAGGGGACAGGCTGAAAAAGAGTACAGTGTGCTGACTTCCGGGATCCAAAACATGAGTCATCACGAAGATTGGATAAGCTTTTGAAGTCAACAGGTAAGAATCACTAGTAATGGTTCATATTGGTTCACTAACGACAATGTGTCACAAGATATCTTACAGAAAATAAATGACTTCTTCAGTGTGCTGAAGAAGAAGAATGTCCAAGCAATCTGTCCCAAGATCCTTCTTGTCTCATGAACAAAAGAGGACAGAAGGCAGAAGATTCTAGAAGTGAAATAAGTGGGGGAGGGTGGAGGGTTTTGGTTTTGTGGAACATTAATCCACCTTCAATGGGGATAGGGAATTGTATTGTTTTGATGGATTCCATGGATATGGGGGTGAACCATGGGCTCAGGGAGGCTAGCCCCCAGCCTGGCCCACCCTTTCCACCTGAAGCCCTGCCCCTCCCACCCCCCTTCCCCCACCAAAGCCCAGAACCCCCTCCCCCCCAGTCCTGGGCTGCCCGAGCATCTCCAGCCCCAGAGCGCTGGATGGGTGGTGCACGGCCACTCCCCCAGCCCCGGAGGAGTGGGCGCGCAGGTGATGCACAGCCTCCCAGCCTTGGAGTACCGGGCGGGTGGGCGATGCATGGCCCTCCTCTCCCCAGCCCCTGGGGTGTGTGGCCCCCAGCCCCCTCCCCCCAGCCCCGGAGCACTGGGCGGCATGGCCCCAATGCCTAGGGCCCCTCCCCAATGCCGGGCAGCCCAAGTCACTCCAAGTCCTACCCACCCTAGCCCCAGCCCCAGACGGCTTCCCAGCAGAGGAGCAGCCTGCCTGGGCTGGGGCCAACTAACTGCAAGCAGGAGGGGCTTCGGGGCGGAGCCACACAAGGCTGTTTGGGGAGGCACAGACTTCCCCAGTCTTTCATACATGCTGCCCATGATGGACTCCAACTAAATTGAATGGGAACCAATCTTTTTAGGATAGAATGTCTAGAGTAGTCAGGAGGCCATTAAACTAATAACAAAAGGGAAGAGTAAAAAGAGGGAAGATACAAGCACTCAGCACAAAATTTAGTTGTTGAGAATAAAATTAACCAAGAAACCAAAGGACATACAGAAAGAAAATTCTTTAATTGCCTGTACACCAATGCTAGGAGCCTAGGTGACAACTAAAATAAATTGGAATTACTAATTTATGAGAATAAATTTGAGCTAGCTGGTATTACTGAAACACAGTGGGACAATTCCCATGATTGGAATGTTAAAATCAATTATTACAACCTTCTTAGGAAGGATCAAGTGGGTAAAAGGGATGGGGGAGTGGCAGTCTATGTCAAAAATGTCATGTTTCCAAGTCACTGGTAACTCTTAGAAAATGATTTTGAATGTTTATGGATCAATGTCCTTACAAATAAAGCAGAAGATGGGGTATTAATTGGCATCTCCACATACCACCAAATCAATTAAGGAAAAGCATGACTACCTTCTTATGAACCTATTTATATGGGGAGGGGGAGGAGAGAAGCTGAATGATCATGGAGGACTTCACTCTGAGTAATACCTGCAGGAGGTTCACTGCCTCATGCTGCCAGGACTAAAACATTCTTGGAATTTCTAAATATTATACATGACAATTTAATAACTTACAGTGTTTGAGCCAACATGGAGAAATTTTTTTATTGGACCTTGTCTTAACAGAAAAAGAGGAACTAATTATTGAACCAGAAATTAATGGTAACTTAGGTACAAGTGATTATGAGTTGATCATATTTATAATGTGCAGATCAGTGACTGATTTGTCTCATAATTGTTTTCAGCATATATATATATATATATATATATATATATATATATATATATATATATATATATACACACTGAAAACAATTATGAGACAAATCAGTTTGGAGGAAGAGTTTAATCAGAAAAAAATTGAATGATAATTGGGAATTGTTTAAGAATACTATACTAGATGCCCCAAAAGCCACATTCTCACAATTGAGAAAGAAGGTCACATTGGTTAAAAAAACTGACCTGGTATAGAACAAAAATGAAGGAAGCTATAAAAATAAAAAAAAAGAGTAACATATAACAAAAGGAAGGAAGGGAAAGTTGTTAGTAATTAATATAAATCAAAATCTAGGAACTATAGAAAATTAATAAGGGAAGCAAAGAAACGCAGGGAGAAATCTGTGATCAGAAGAATTAAGAACAATAAGGAGGAGTTTTTTAAGTATATTAGGAACAAAAAGAATCCTGATAATGGTATTGGACCACTACTAGATGGAAAGAGTAGAATTATGAATAATTATGCAGAAAAGGCAGATATGTGGAATAAATATTTCTGTTCTGTATATGGGGAAAAAACAGATGATGTATTCATATCATATGAGAACATTCTTTCCATACCATTAGTATCACAGGAGGATGTTAAACAGCCGCTTCTAAGGTTAGACATTTTAAAATCAGCAGGTCTGGATAACTTGAATCCAAGAGTTTTAAAAGAAGTGGAAAAGGAGAACTCTGGACGGTTAATGTTGATTTTCAATAAGTCTTGGAACCCCAGGGAAGTTTCACAAGACAGGAAAAAAACTAATTTGTGTCAATATTTAAAAAGGCTAGACAGGATAACCTAAATAGTTATAGACCTGAGAGCTTGACATCTATCAGTCCCAGGCAAGATAATGGAGCAGCTGATACAGAACTCGAGTAAGAAAGAGTTAAAGAAGGGTAATAGAATCAATGCCAATAAATATTGATTTATGGAAAATAGATCTAACTTGATATCTTTTCCTAATGAGATTACAGGGTTGGTTGATAAAGGTAGTAGTGTTGTATTAATATACTTCACCTTCTGTAAGGCATTTGACTTGGTACTGCATGACTTTTTTTTTAAAACTAGAAAAATATAAAATTAACATGTTACACATTAAATGAATTAAAAGCTATCTAAGTGAAAAGTCTCAAAATGTAATTGTAAATGGGGAATCATCATCCAACAGGTGTGTTCCTAGTGGGGTCCAACTAGCATCAGTTCTTGGACCTACACTATTTAACGTTTTTATTAATGATCTGGAAGAAAATCTAAAATATAAAAGTTTGCAGATGACACAAAAAATTGAGGGAGTAGTAAATAATAAAGAATTCACTGATTCAATGAAATCTGGATCACTTGGTAAGCTGGATGCAAGTAAACAATATGCATTTTAATATGGCTAAAGGTAAATATATTCATCTGGAAACAAAGAATGCAGGGCATACTTACATTATGGATGACTTTGTCCTGGGAGGCAGTGACTCTGAAAAAAGATTTGGTGGTCATGGTGGATAATCACCTGTATGTCAGCTCCCCAGTGCTGTGGACAAAAGGGGTAGTGCAATCTTTGAAAGTGTAAACAGAGGACACTTGAGTAGGAGTACAGTATAGTATTTGGCACTGGTAACTGTGGCTTGAACAGTGTTTCCAGTTCTGGTGTCCACAAATCAAGAAGGATGTTGATAAACTGGAGAGGGTCAAAGAAGAGCCAGGAAAATGAATAAAGTATTAGAAAACCTACATCATATTGATAGATTCAAAAAGCACACTTAATTTAGCTTAACAAAGAGAAGGTTAAGGGGCGACTCGATTTCAGACTATCAGTACCTACATGGGGAGCAAATTTTTAATCACGGGCTCTTCAATCTAGCAGACAAATGTATAACACAGTACAAAGACTGGAAGTTGAAGCTAGACAAATTTGGATTGGAAATAAGGTGTAAATTTTTAACAGTAAGAGTAGTTAACCATCGGAACAATTTAGCAAGGGTCATGGTGGATTCTCCATCACTGACCCTTTTAAAATCAAGGTTGGATGTTTTTCTGTAAAATATACTCTAGGAATTATTTTGGGGAAGTTCAGTGACTTGTGTTATACTGGAAGTCATACTAGATGATCATAATGGTCCATTCTGGCCTCGGAATCTATGAATTTAGGGAGAAAAATATAAAAAAAGGAACAAAACAAAAACAAAAATTGAAAAAAATCCAAAGATTTTGTTTCCGTTCAAATTATAATGAAACTTATTCATGATATTTTTTGCATAATTTGTAAAACCATTTTTCATCAAAAAACACTGACAAAAATATTTAGACCAGCTCTAGTTAACAACTCTACTTGAGCATAAAGTGTTGTGGTATCAGTCATTAATGTCCCAAGCTATTGAAACAACTTTCATGTCATCTCCAGTATCACAATATCTCCCTAGGCATTATTTGAGTACTCCTTCATATTTCCTCAGCAGGAAGACTGCCACATACTGAGTCAGCATTGTCTCTTTCTTGAGCACCTATGGGTTCTTTGGAGTTCTTCCATCTAAGTATTGACCAGGCCTCATTTTACTTCGTCGATCAGACATGATGAGATCACAGTCTATGGCTTCAGGCTAGAACAGGAAAAGATTGGCTTTATGTCACAGATCTAATGGCTTTGACATGGCTACAGGGCATATCACATTTCTCTATATTGTTTGCCCTAATAGCATGTAATTTAAATTTGAGACATTTTTAAACCAAGGAGAGGAATGAAATTGCAATTGCAACAAGTTGGTTGAAACTCAATGAGAAGATCAGTATTTAATTTGTTCTCTAGTGTATTCCATAACTCTGAAGAATTTAAACCTCATTTGTCCAACACAAAGAGAAGCAATAAATCTTAACAAGGATGAAGGAGCAAATTACGATACTTTAACAAGGGCTTCATGAGAGGAGGTCCAAAAAGAGACAGAGACAATGCTCCCTACAACTTCAAAGGCAACTGATTCAGTGTTCCACTTTCATGATTTTCATTTGAAATCCAGAGAACAGGGCTGAATTTTCAGTATTGAACAGTGTCTTTTTTTCCCCGACAGAGGACAGTGTACAGTGTGGAAAAGATAATTTTACATGAGAGTTTTTTTTAGTATCACTTCTAGCAAGACACCTGTTTAATTGTCTAGAGGCCCAAGTTCCAGCTCCCACCCACAAAAGCCTATGGTATCGATGACTGTCAATTTGTTAGCACTAGTACAGCTATCAAGATCATGAAACTTGAGTCAGAGAAAAGAAAGGGGGAAAGTATCTATTTCTTGCAACAGTATTTTACATGCAGTTAAAATGCTGGAGAATACATTCCTACACACACGGCAACACAAACCGGGATTTGTGCTGGAAATGGCCCACCTTGATTATCATACACATTGTAAGGAGAGTGATCACTTTACATAAGCTATTACCAGCAGGAGAGTGGGGTGGGGGGAGAGAAAACCTTTTGTAGTAATAAACACTCATTTTTTCATGATTTGTGTGTATAAAAACAAACATCTGTATTTTCCACAGTATGCATCCGATGAAGTGAGCTGTAGCTCACGAAAGCTTATGCTCAAATAAATTGGTTAGTCTCTAAGGTGACACAAGCTTTTAACTGATGACAAAGCCCAGCTGGGCAAGGGGCATAAGAACATCTGAATGACAATACTGGGTCAGACCAAAGGCCCATCTAGCCCAGCATCCTGTCTTCTGACAGTGGCCAATGCCAGGTGCCCCAGAGGGAATGAACAGAACAGGTAATCATCAAGTGATCTATCCCCTGTCGCTCAGTCCCAGCTTCTGGCGAACCGAGACTAGGGACACCATCCCTGTCCATCCTGGCCAATAGCCATTGATGGACCTATCCTCCAAGAACTTATCTTTTTTTGAACCCTGTTATAGTCTTAGCCTTCACAACATCCTCTGGCAAGGAGTTCCACAGGTTGATTGTGCGTTGTGTGAAAAAATACTTCCTTTTGTTTCTTTTAAACCTGTTTCTTATTAATTTCATCTGGTGACCTCTAGTTCTTGTGTTATGAGAAGGAGTAAAACAACACTTTATTTACTTTCCCCACACCAGTCATGATTTTATAAACCTCAATCATATCCCCCCCCTTAATTGTCTCTTTTCCGAGCTGAAAAGTCCCTGCCTTACCCGTTCCATACCCCTAATAGTTTTTGTTGCCCTTTTCTGAACCTTTTCCAATTCCAATATATCTTTTTTGAGATTGGGTGACCACATCTGCATTCAGTATTCAAGATGTGGGAGTACCATGGATTTTTATAGAGGCAATATGATATTTTCTGTCTTATTATCTATCCCATTCTTAATGATTCCCAACATTGTGTATGCTTTTTTTGACTACTGCTGCACACTGAGTGGATGTTTTCAGGGAATTATTCACAATGACTCCAAGATCTCTTTCTTAAGGGATAACAGCTAATTTACACCCCATAGTTTTATATACATAATTGGGTTTATGTTTTCCAATGTGCATGACTTTGCATTTATTAACATTGAAATCTGCCATTTTGTTGCCCAGTCACTGTGTTTTGGAAGATCCTTTTGTAGCTCTTCACAGTCTGCCTGGGATTTAACTATCTTGAGTAGTTTTGTATCACCTGCAAATTTTGCCACCTCACCGTTTATGCCTTTTCCCAGATCATTTATGAATATATTGAATAGGACTGGTCCCAGTACTGACCCCTGCAGGACACCACTATTTACCTCTCTCCATTCTGAAAACTGACCATTTATTCCTAGCCTTTGTTTCCTATCTTTTAACCAGTTACTGATCCATGAGAGCACCTTCCCTCTTATCCAATGACAGCTTACTTTGCTGAAGAGCCTTTGGCTAGGGACCTTTTCAATGGCTTTCTGAAAATCTGAGTACACTATATCCACTGGATCCCCCTTGTCCATATGCTTGTTGACCCCCTCAAAGAATTCTAGTAGATTGGTGAGGCATGATTTCCCTTTACAAAAACCATGTTGACTCTTCCACAACAAATTATGTTGATCTATGTGTCTGACAATTTTGTTCTTTGCTATAGTTTCAACTAGTTTGCCCAGTACTGAAGTCAGGCTTACCAGCCTCTAATTACCAGGATCACCTCTGAAGCTCTTTTTAAAAATTGGAGCCACATTAGCTATCCTTCCTGAGGTCCCTTCCAGTCCTACATTTCTGTGATTCTAGGGAGACCTTGATCGTGGTTTATTATGGGAGATCTAGTCCAATTTGGGGATCTGCCCCACAAAGAAGAATGGGGACAGAAGGAGCAAAGTACAATTCACATGAAGTACTACATCTCTCATTTTTGGCAGAAATATTTTGACAATATATCATTTAAACCAGACAATGTTTAGAGGTTTTTCTTCAATTAGTCCAAAACTTTCTTTTCCAGTGAAAAAACAGTTTTTTTGGATAATTTTCAACCAGCTCTAAACCCTATGCAGACGTGAGTGGCACAGCCTGTGCAAGGCAGGGAAACAAAATGATTACGCAGCATTCAACATTTCAAATTCTGTGCTCTGATGCCAAATGCCAAGCGATTGGTTTAGTTCCCTAATAGAAGGCTTCCTCCTGCCAGTCCTGCATGGGCAACTCTCATTGACTTAATGGGATTTCACACATGGAGGGCTGATTTAGACATGGGGTTATCGTTTGAGAGGGGAAAGATTAAATAATGTGTCCATAACTCATGTATGTGTTTGTAGCGGGTTAAGGGAGACAGAAGTTTCCTGTTACGTAGAAAGGAAGATGAATCTGCAATGTGCCCTAACCTGGATTAGAATGAAGGTGAGAGATTCTGGCTTGCCCACGGGGAGTTATTTTCCCTATAGAGCCATCAGTCAGCATGAAACAATTCCTACTCAACACCACATGACAGTGGAACATGGGCAGCAAACAGAGTAAAATTTGTGGGACCCCCATCAATTAGGCAAACCCTGCAGCAACTCTTTTTGCAACATTGTCTGAATCAGCCATGTTTACTATAATACCAGCATACACACACTTTCTCTCTCTCTCTCTCAACCACATGATATTTTCTGACTTGAATTCCATTTAAAAGGCTGAAATGGTATTTAAATTCCGAGAGTAAAGATAACGTCGCTTTATGCTGTTGACACTAAAAACTATTTTGTATATTTTTATTTAAAAATAATAGTCACATAGGCAGCTATTATGGGACAGCTATCTTGAAGTTTTAATTTCAACTTCCAAAATGGTATTTAGCAGCAGAAAAATTGGATTCAGTACTAGACCTTGATTTTGCTAAATAGGGTAATAATCCTTTGTACATATACAGTATCTTTCTTCCAAAGATCTCTTACCACTTTGCTCAGCAACCCTCTGGGGTGGGTAAGATAACATACATCACAGTATGGTAATGTATGATACATGACTGAGCAGGTTTCCTCCAAATTTTCTTGAGACACAGCGACCAACTAGGATCATGGTAAAAACAACCTATCCATCAGATTTCGGGGCAGGGTAGGGGGAGGAGATTAAATATTCCCACTGAGATCAAATATTGCACACTCTCTGAGTGCCAAAGGCAGCTGACAAGACAAAGCTCAAATAGCAGAAACTTCCAACCCCCATCATCACTATCCCCAAACGCAAAGGAAAACAGTTCTATTCTGAAATGAAATTACACCATTTAAATACATTTATCTAGCCAACATGCTGGTGTCACGTCCATTCACTTTCCACAGTTGAAATATATGTTTTGCTGAATGGCATGAATCATTTTCCAAGTAGCAGCAGGTTACCCAAAGCAGCAATAATGCTAGGTGGGAGGGGGACAGAAGGCACATCAGACAGGATTCTGATTCCCACAAGGGGAACAGAGGGTTAACAGCAACTGTAACTTTTACACTTTGCTTGCTGACAGCTGCTAGTACGGCATCTTATTTAGAGCCAGTGTCAAAGGAAGAAACTCAGTGATAATCCCACTGCCATATTGCTAAACCCAGTTTATGGATTCGCCAGCCTGCATGTGTGGTTCTCAGAGAATCAAGATGCTGATTCTTCTTTTTTTCTGATGTGCGTTTGGATCTGATCAAACGCACTGAGCCAGATTTTCGCCAAGAGAGTTGCATTAAGAAGATGGGGGGCAGAGAGGCTGCCCTAAAAGAGCAGCCGTAATTGCCTTGTAATAAGGGAATCCCCAGGTGACTTTACACCATGCCACCCCCATCCCATGCATTGGGTGATGCGGGAGGCTGGCAGAACTGAAAGCACAAAATACATTCCGTTGCATCCGAGAGTGCTGAAGGAGTTGGTGGATGTGATTGCAGAGCCATTGGCCATTATCTCTGAAAATTCACGGCGATCCGGGGAAGTCCCAGATGACTGGAAAAAGGCTAATGTAGTGCCCATCTTTAAAAAAGGGAAGAAGGAGGATCCTGGGAACTACAGGCCAGTCAACCTCACCTCAGTCCCTGGAAAAATCATGGAGCAGGTCCTCAAGGAATCAATTCTGAAGCACTTAGACGAGAGGAAAGTGATCAGGAACAGTCAGCATGGATTCACCAAGGGCAAGTCATTCCTGACTAATCTAATTGCCTTCTATGAAGAGATAACTGGTTCTGTGGATGAAGGGAAAGCAGTGGACTTGTTGTTCCTTGACTTTAGCAAAGCTTTTGACACGGTCTCCCACAGTATTCTTGCCAGCAAGTTAAAGAAGTATGGGCTGGATGAATGGTCTATAAGGTGGATAGAAAGCTGGCTGGATTGTCGGGCTCAACGGTTAGTGATCAATGGCTCCATGTCTAGTTGGCAGCCGGTATCAAGTGGAGTGCCCCAAGGGTCGGTCCTGGGGCCGGTTTTGTTCAATATCTTCATAAATGATCTGGAGGATGGGGTGGATTGCACCCTCAGCAAGTTTGCAGATGACGCTAACCTGGGAGGAGAGGTAGATACGCTGAAGGGTAGGGATAGGATACAAAGGGCCCTAGACAAATTGGAGGATTGGGCCAAAAGAAATCTGATGAGGTTCAACAAGGACAAGTGCAGAGTCCTGCACTTAGGACGGAAGAATCCCATGCACCTCTACAGACTAGGGACCAAATGGCTCGGCAGCAGTTCTGCAGAAAAGGACCTAGGGGTTACAGTGGATGAGAAGCTGGATATGAGTCAACAGTGTGTCGTTGTTGCCAAGAAGGCCAATGCATTTTGGGATGTATAAGTAGGGGCATTGCCAGCAGATTGAGGGACGTGATTGTTCCCCTCTATTCGACACTGGTGAGGCCTCATCTGGAGTACTGTGTCCAGTTTTGGGCCCCACACTACAAGAAGGATGTGGAAAAATTGGAAAGAGTCCAGCGGAGAGCAACAAAAATGATTAGGGGACTGGAACACATGAGTTATGAGGAGAGGCTGAGGGAACTGGGGATGTTTAGTCTACGGAAGAGAAGAATGAGGGGGGATTTGATAGCTGCTTTCAACTACCTGAAAGGGGGTTCCGAAGAGGATGGATCTAGACTGTTCTCAGTGGTAGCTGATGACAGAACAAGGAGTAATGGTCTCAAGTTGCAGTGGGGGAGATTTAGGTTGGATATTAGGAAAAACTTTTTCACTAGGAGGGTGGTGAAGCACTGGAATGCGTTACCTAGGGAGGTGGTGGAATCTCCTTCCTTAGAAGTTTTTAAGGTCAGACTTGACAAAGCCCTGGCTGGGATGATTTAATTGGGGATCAGTCCTGCTTTGAGAAGGGGGTTGGACTAGATGACCTCCTGAGGTCCCTTCCAACCCTGATATTCTATGATTCTAGGAATCCTCAGCTGATGGACTGGTCCTTAGAGAACCTCTTCAGCTGGTATAATTTAGAATAGTCCTTAAATTGCTCTAAGTTACTCCAAGGGTTCTGTTGGTTCACAACTAGCTCCATGACTGGGGGAATAGGAAGGATGTTTACAGCCCCTTTCCCTATCCCATTCCCTGATCCTGTATGGAGTGCAGCTTGGCTAGATTTGAATCTGATCCATTGTGTCTGAATCTCCATTGCACCTTGTTTAGTCATTTACACCTGTATAAAGCTCTCCACTTGCAAAAAGTTAAATAGGGCTCTACACCCTGTCTTAGAGTATTTAATTTTAAACAGACAACATAACTAGAAACTGTCCATTCCCCTCCTCCTTGTGTGCCCCCTCCTTGTGTTAGAAACAAGACAGAAAGGATGGTCCAGGATTCATGGGGAAAGAGATTTAAAGTTAATGCAAATCCCGTGGACATCTTCTCCTCCCAAATGCCCCTGTAACCATCATTCGAGGAACCTAGAAATGTCAGAGTGAATTTAATCCTTCATTTAAAAAAAAATCTAATCTTTTAATTTGCAGGACAGCCTAGAAAACATGAACTGATGTAAAACAATTGCTAGAGTTGAAAGCTTGTCACTGATTTCCCCAAAGCCCTCATACAGCTTCTCTGTTCTGGCCTTTGGAGTCTGAGCTCCAAAACTGAGCTCACAGGTCTCTTGAATTTTGGGTCAGGAGGATCCTATATCATTTAATGTCTGTGAGGGACTCAGGGCAGCCCAACGTACAGCTAATGGTGTTAGCACTGTCAAACTCTCTCAGGGACAGCTGCCTCCAACTCAGACACTCTTCTGAAGAGCATTGAGTATCACCTCTGGCTACACGATGTGATAGTTCAACAACAAGAGAGGTAGAAAGAGAAAATGGACAAGACACAAGACTGAAAACATTCCCATGGGACTGCCACTTTCCAATCCCAGCTCTCACAGAGACTCCTCTGTGGCTTTAATCAAGTGACAACTTTTCTACCTTAGTTTCTCCATTTGCAAAAGGAGATACTACTCCTGACCTGCCTCACATTGCATAGTGATGATAAAGGAGTTATTGCTTCTCACACACCTGACATGTGAAAAATCAGCAGAATGCAGACAGAATCCTCCAGTGTCTGGAGGCTTAGCAGCATCTGTCAATTGTCCCTTGTCAAAATTTATTAAAAGTTGACAACTGTGCTGGCTCCACTTCTGCAGGAGCAGCCTGGGAAAGATATAAAGAGCTGCAGAGAAAGTTTCTTTAAGTAAAAGTGAGTCAGCTAAGTATCTTCAAAGAATCCCCTCACTAACTTTCACCCAAATCCCCAGGCCTGTCCTGTTCATAGTAGTATGATGATGGTGTACAAAAACAAGTTGCATCTGGGGAAGATATGGACAAAAAATTATTTCTCAGACCCATCCTATCTGCACCACTAAGGCTAGCTCTGAGTTAATGTTATACATCCTGCTTCATCTGATCATTAATTTACAAACCTCAACAGTAGTTGTGACAGCTACAGTACCCACAGGCTCAGTCATGCTTCAGCGCTACTTCTGTAATCGTCTCTCACTAAAGAGACATGCATTCTAGCCCATAACTGTCATGGCCATCAATGGGGATAAGAAGAATCTACAGGTCTACTGGTCCCATGGGAATGAGAGTTGAGAACAAGTATCTGGAATTGCGCACCAAAACTGATGGGTGCCCTTTCAAGACAGCAGGCTTCACAATGTAGAAACTGCTAAACTACAGAATCTTATGGCACGGCAAATTAGTCTATTTGCAGAATATCAATTAGGTGAAAAAAATGTTTCATTACGGATCAGCAAGAATGTAATATATGCCATAGGAGAGCACTGACTGAAGTCTGTTAAAATGCAAATTATTTTATAGGCTTTTTCTTTTAACTTCCAAGACACATAGCACAGCTATAGCTTGTCTCTTATGTGACTAGCACAAGATTTGCTTAACACAAATCTGTGACCTTCTGAGCCTTGACTTGCTCAAAGGGTGTCCAGCTGAGATTTTTAATATAGTACGTCTAATACAATGTACGATGGGAACATTGCAACTGAACATTAGTCAACTCTATATGCTCATCACAAAGTATCATTTGCAAAAGCTCTAGTGTACATGAGTTTTCTTTAAGGGGCTGTAAATGAGAGACAAAAGGCTTATAACAATCAAAACGATGAGACAACAAAGAAAGCTAATACAATTCTATCTCGCAGCAAATGGAATTTTGTGTCATCAGAAGACCATATGCATGGATTAGAGGACAAATAGTTGATTAATCTTAACTACTAGAAATGGCACATCCGTTGTATGAAGCTGAACAGGACTGAGTAAGTATAAGCCATAATAATGGAACCCCAGCCCCCATGTCAATTCTATTATACTGTACAACACCCTATTGAGTGTCACAGCAGCGACTCAAACATAAATTAGGGAAAAGTAATAATCCCTACTCAAGACAAAACATAGGGCTCAATCCTTCAGGGCATTTTGAGATGTCACCTTAATCCTGAGCATTGATGCTTGATTCTTTTTTTGCTTCCAGATGTCACCTAGGAAAATATAATTAATGAACACATTCTTTCAAGTGTTTAAAAACAAAATAGGTGAAATTATCTTTAACTTAAAAGCGAGGAAGCAAAATGGCAAAAACACTGTAAATGAAATCTATTTTTCATAAATATTTGCATGCATAAAGACCTTGATATGAACTTGAAAACGCATATCAGCCACAAACTGGCAAATACTTAGTCACATAGCATTATGCGTGAACACAGTCCTATTGAATTCAGTCCAAATAATGACCATGATCCTGCAAATATTTATGCCATGACTAACTTTATGCCTGTGAGTAGTCTAATTGAATTCAATTGGACAATGCATGTGTGCACATTTACCCACCTGTTTCAAAGATTAGTTTTGTTGGTTGGAATGTAGCCCTTATATTCAGTTTTAAAGATCCATTAACTTTTGTAACAATACATTTTACAGAATTAATGAAACAATATGGGTATCCCTCTTGTTGATAGTGGAAAAAAATAATTCCCTTTGCAGTCAGGGTATCTAGAAAGATACTGGGTGAAATTCATCCATTTACTCCATTTACTTCTGGGGGGCCTATAATAAGGATAAATTTGTAGATTACAATCCTGTTCAAAGTCATATTTTCGTCTCTTCACCACCCCATTTCATTGTCAAATAGATCACTGCGTTGGCAAAACCTAAGTATCTTTATCTGAATTTTCCGCATTTGAAAAACCTGTTTTTTTTCCTGAGGTATACATAAGATATACGATTAACCCCAGAATTCCAGCTATCAACATTTCTAGACTGCCAGTAAAATGAATGCTTGAGAGTTTATATACATTTAAGATTTTATATATATTACACAGACACACACAGGTACCTATAATGGGCTA
Organism: Lepidochelys kempii; assembly: GCF_965140285.1. NCBI lineage: Eukaryota > Metazoa > Chordata > Testudines > Cheloniidae > Lepidochelys > Lepidochelys kempii. The sequence continues at coordinate 96,109,817 of NC_136380.1, read as the reverse complement.
GATTCCAGCTGGTATAAAACAGTGTAGTTCCACTGCTGATAATTCCGACTGTGGATTGTTATATACAGATAAGTACATACACATACTATTGGGATATAACACACTCACACGATGATGAACGTGAACTAAACCATATACACTAATTTTCTAACTTCGATGGTTTTGTTTGTGAAAAATCAAATGTTACTGTTATATGGCCAATTGGTCTATTTTTTTTTTATTTTTTTTGCATAGATGAAGTATAATCAATCAGATTTATATGTATATGGTTGAATATTTCCAGTTCTGAACCACATTGTGTTGTACATGATATGAGATCAACAGAAAGACAAAACTATGAGCGTAACTGTAAGTAATTATACATTTATAAGTCATATTGATATCTAAAGGGATTTTGGAGATAACAGCAAAACATATCACCTACAATGCAATTATTTCAAAGAAAGAATAGTAATTTGTTGACAATGAGGGTCCAGACACCCCAGAGAGAGAACAAGGGGTCTGCACCCCAAAGAATAAGCAACTGAATCAACTGACTGCACACGATATTATTGTACTATAAAAGGGTACCCATTACAGTCTTTTATGAAAGCTGGTAACACACTGGTGATTAATATCCCTGTGAAATATATGTATTAACACTATATGAGGAATTATGGATACTCACTGCTATTATGTTTTAAAGTCTGTGACCAAACTAAGGAAGAAACAGGTTTTCCCCTAAACAGGAAGGAAGGAAGCTATCAACCTCTCTCCAACATAAATTAAGTAGCATGGAATCTATTTACATATGAGTCAGCAGCGGCTGAGAAGAACAGGAAGAGTCTGAACAGCAGGGGTTCATCCTGACTCTTGAGGCTCACAATGAACTTGGGCTAATATAAGGGCTAATATAAGGGCAGCAGAGACATTTTGGTTATCCATCACCGGGAAGATGTTAGGATACAGCACCTTGAGCCATTGAAAGCTGGATCCTCTTATCCTGGAAGGCAAGTGTTGCTGCAGTCTTAATGTAAATGCAAAACCTGCTCAGACAAAGATTGTAACTTGCTTAAATTAGGCCTTAGTGACTAAAAAGTTGTGTTTTGTTTTGTTTTGTTTTGTTTTACTGGTAACCATATGGGCTGTGACTTCAATTCTTGCTTATTAACACTGATCTTTGTTAATAAACTTACCCTTGCTTAATTACAAAACCATCCCAGTGCTGTATATAAATCTACAGGGTAAAATCTAGCATGCCGGTGTGCATTCTGTTTCTCTGGAGCTTGATAACTTCTGTGAGGGTCCAGCGAGAGGGACTGGACACTATAAATGTGATATTTTGGGGGCTTAGCTGGACCAGTAAGGGATTCTGTCACCACCTTCCCTGTAACACTGGGTGCTTCTGTGCTAGGCAGCTTTGACTCAGACACCTGACACCAGCAGCCTGCTCACAGCACGGTGACCTCCCCCTGGCTGCCACCAGCCTGCTTACTCCTTGCAAGGTGACACCAACAGCTCTTGTAGTCCTGAGTCTGCAGGGATCAGTCCCCCCCAACGATGCAGAAAAAAGCAGCTAACCCAGGTTTACAGACCTCTGCCAAAATGTAAAACTATCATTGAAGATATGAAGTAAAAGAAGTATTATGGTTCACTGTGGGTGAAATAAGAATTGATATGAAAGGAAAAAACAAAGATTTTTATCTGGAAATTATTTGTATGTATTATAGAGCTCTAAAGATATTAACAAATGTTAATGTATTACACCATGTGCAAAATATCAGTGTTTCTCTAGTCATACTATCTAAAATAATCTGAAACAGATACACGTACAAAGAAAACCTGGTGTTTAAAATGACAGAAGATGTAAGCTGGACTTAGTATTTTGAGCTTCAAGTCATGTCGAATGCATTTTTTTGCTTAATTATCATTCTAAGTGCTAATCCTTCGTAGCAGGTGCTGCCTCAGAAGTTTGATGGTTACTTCTGATCAGAACTGGCACAAAAGAAGACTATGAACTCGACTATTTAGCAAAAAAAAATTATACATTCTGTATAAACTGGTAGACATGGAGCAGACAAATTTTCCAGTGGTTATTGTAGTATTAGAAGCAATAAGCCATCTCTGATGTTTTCTGATTTTGATTTAAGTGTGTTTATTGAGGCAATAACACTTGTAGGGAGCTGGAGATTCAGTTATTACATCCAGTCCTCAGTACTGCAAAACTCAGATTTTTTTCCCCGAAAACTCTCTCTCATTGACCAGAGATAACATGATCTCTGTCTCCCCAACTTTCAATTTCAAGGCTTCAGGTTCTTACAGGAGCATTGCTGGGGTTCTTTTTTTGTTTGTTTTAAATGTGTAACTCTCCCATCTGAGATTGTGAACAGAAAACCATTAGATTCCCTCCCCATCAGAAATTAGGTATACATAGCCATTTTTCATTCAGAGCCAGACTGTTTCCTTTGGTCTGTGCATGGAGAGAACTCTAAGCTCTTAAATCTCACTTGCCTCATACAGAATAGAGGGGGAAATCAGACATCACAATGGCATGAGGCTTCATATTGGCAAGATCTGTAATGGGGTGAAATAGCAGGGAGCTGGCAGGATGGGGGAAAGTAGTGGGTGTGCAGTTAACTGGGAAAGTCTTGGCCTGGGAGAGAGTCAGCATGCTCCTCTCCACTGTTGAGCTTCACAGGGAAATTTAACATAGCCTGTGGCTGGAGACATGATGCCAGGGAAAATAGAGAGATCACTAGATATTCCTGAGCCCGTTCACAAGCCCAGGGTCTCTGTACAGATGGTATTTGTCTCTTGGGAAGAGAAGGTATGAACTGGGGTTTGTTTGTGGGAGGGATTTCTCACCACAGCAGAATAACATGTGAAAAACTCCAAGATAGGTACCTCATAAATTTTTCTTCTTCTTCTTCTTTTGCCATCACTGGAGGTTTCAGCACAGAAGATGCTGATCAGGCCCTCAGTTCCTATTCGGAGCTGGTATATTAGCTCATGAGAATGTCTGATCTGGAATAATAAAAGCTGTTTCTTGAAAGGTACTCGCACAATTATGGTGTTCACAGGCTGTCCATTGCTTAAAGTATTAAACAGTACAGGAAGCAAGGTTCAAATCCCCACAATAAGAAATATTAAGACCTTGTTACTTTTAGGGCATATGCGAATGCTTGTGCTAAATTTAGGCTTATTCTTTGCTCATGGGTTCTCTGCAGGGTTTGGGTATGATGGAATCATCCCTCTGGCCCCAGAGGCACCAGAACAATCACTCGAGATTTTAGTCCAGGGTCTGCATTCCTGTTCAGAGAATGGGTTTGTCCAATCAATCCACATGGTCCCTAATCCCTAGTCCATCCCACACTCCAAAAATCTCATGTGCTGTTATGGAGTGAGCCAGGGCAAGGCACACAAATGGAGTGTAGTCCCTCTAACACAGGCCCTCTATGTCTGGGACACTTCTTTCCTCTTCTGCAGTGTTAACTGTGCTTAGGGTTGCCAACTTTCTAATTGCACAAACCTGAACACCCTTGTCCCACCCCCTGCCCCGCCCCTTCACTAAGGCCCTACTCACGCCATCCCCCCGCCCTGTCATTTGCTCTCCTCCACCCTTACTCACTGGGGCAGGGGGGTTGGGGTATGGGAGGCAGTGGGGGCTTGGACTAGGGATGCAGGCTCTGGGGTCAAGCCAGAAATGAGGGGTTCAAGGCGTGGGAGGGGGCTCTGGGTTGAGGATGGGGGTTGGGGTGCAGGAGGGGGTGAGGACTCTTACTGAGGGAGTGCGCTCTGGGGTGGGGCCAGTGATGAGGGGTTTGGGGTGCAGGAGGGGGTTCCAGACTGAGGGGTTCAGAGTGCAGGAGGGAGCTCAGGGCTGCGGCAGGGCATTGGGGTGTCGGAGGGGGTATGGGATGCAGGGGTGCAGGCTCCGGGAGGGAGTTTGGGTGTAGGAGGTGCTCGGGGCTGCAGAAGACAGTTGGGATGTGGGAGGGGGTGAGGGCTCCAGCCAGGTGGCTCCCGGAAGCAGCCGGCATGTCTGGCTCCGAGGCTCACGGGCAGCCAGGTGGCTCCCTGCTCTGCCCCTGCCTGCAGGAACCACCCCGGCAGCTCATATTTGCTGCGGTTCCTGGCCAATGGGAGTTATGGAGTCGGAGCTCAGGGCGAAGTGCTGGGGCAGCGCATGGAGATCCCCTAGTCACCCCTGCACGTAGGAGCCAGACATGCTGGCCACTTCCAGGAGGCATGCAGAGACCCCTTGGCCACCCCTGCATGTAGGAGCCGGACAATGCTGGTCTCTTCCATGAAGTGTGTGGAGCCAGGGCAGGTAGGGTGACTGCCTTAGCCCTGCTTCACTTCTGACTGGACTTTTGGCCTACTAAGATCTCCCAGATTGCTTTCAATAGTCACCAGGAGATTGAAGCCGATTCCGGTAGACTCCCAGCCAATCCAGGAGGGTTGGTAACTCTAACTGTGCTTGTTCTACTGCCTTTGAAGCTTTCTCCAGCACTTCAGTAGGATGTGGGGCCTGATCCAAACCCCAGTGAAATCAATAGAAAGGATTTAAATCAGGTCCTGGCTACTTTGAGTAAAGCAGCATTAATTTTGTCACTGCCAACTTACTTTATGACTTTAGTCTTACCAACAGAATTTCTGATTATATAATGATAATTTTAAAATTAATATTTAACTCATGGGTCTGTTGAGGAAATATGAGAAGGCCAGAAACAGGTTGCCTATAACGTAATGCGAAAGAGAAACCTCAGCTGGAAATAAAGAAATCATTTTAACCCTGACTCACACTACTGCCTTGGAGAAGTTTCCATTATAGAAAATTAGATGCCCAAAACTCTAGGCTCTGCCTATAACCTGGTTATACAAAGTATGTCAATGATTAAAAAAAACCTGACAATTACATGGAAATCCAGAATATCTCAAGCTATTGACGACAGCACATTCTTAGCCATTGTGATTCTTGCTGATGTCTGTAAGATTGAATTGATCTCCAATATAAAGTACATAAGGTGGAGGTTTTTTTTAAAAAAAAATTGTTTTGGGAAGTTAAGGTGGAGCCATCTGTTAGGATTAGGTGGGAATTTACCACATGACTGACTACCTCTGTTAGCAAAGGGTCAGAGAGCAGCAGCTTATATTTCTGCCATCAGTCAGAGAGAGGGCACGTAGAACTTTGTAGGATCCGTTTTTTTATCTCTGTGAAATACAGGAGATAATTACCTTCTAGTTGTTCTAGAATTGTCAATATGAATTATTCCAAATAATTTTAATGGTGACCTCTGTACTGAGGTGTAAAGTTACCTCAGCTTTTAGCTGTATGTGAAGGATCTCAAATAGCCAGGGGTAAAATGGGATTTTACTTCAAAGTTTTTTCTTCTGTTTGCCTTGCCATTTGGAATATTCAACATAGATTTCTAATAGCTTGTTCCTGCAAACATTTATATGCACATGAGTAACCTTTCACATGTGAAATCTTGAATGACATGATTGGGAATATCAGGCCCCAAAGATATGGGAAGGCTGTAAAAAGAAATTCAGATCACTTTAAAAGCTGCTTTTTATGTAACAAATGTGCTCTTCGCATAGTTGCAAAAACATAAGAATGGCCATACTGGTCCAGATCAATGATTCATCTTGCCCAGTATCCTGTCTTCTGACAGTGGTCAATGCCAGGTGCCTCAGAGGGAATGAACAGAACAGGTAATCATTAAGTGGTCCATCCCCTATCACTCATTCCCAGTTCCTGGCAAACAGAGTCTAGGGACACTTCAGAGCATGGTTTTGCATCCCTGCCGACCCTAGCCAATAGCAATTGATGGCCCTATCTCCATGAACTTTTCTAGTTCTTTTTTTAACCCTATTATAGTCTTGGTCTTCACAACATCCTCTAACAACGAATTCCACAGGTTGACTGTGTGTTGTGTGAAGAAATACTTCCTTTTATTTGTTTTAAACCTGCGGCCTTTTAGTTTCATTTGGTGACCTCTAGTTCTTGAGTTATAAGGAGTAAATAACACTTCCTTATTTACTTTCTCCACACAAGTCATGATTTTATAGACCTCTATCATATCCCCCCTTAGTCGGCTCTTTTCCAAGCTGAAATTTGCAGTCTTTTTAAATCTCTCCTCATATGGAAGGTATTCCATACCCCTAATCATTTTTGTTGCCCTTTTCTGTGCCTTTTCCAATTCCAATATATCTTTTTTGAGATGGGGCGACCACATCTGTACATAGTATTCAATATGTGGGTGCACCATAGATTTACTTAGAGGAATTTTCTGTCTTATTATCTACCCCTTTCCTAATGATTCCCAAAATTCTGTTCGCTTTTTTGACTGCTGCTGCACATTAAGTGGATGTTTTCAGAAAACTATCCACAACAACTCCAAGGTCTCTTTCTTGAGTGGTAACAGCTAATTTAGACTCCTTCATTTTATAACATCAAGAAAGACAATGGTGATAATGTTTTTTTTCCCATGTGGAACTAAGAATAATACACTATTTTGACACACCACTCCTAAGCTGGTGTAAGTGATTTGGAGCTTTATTTTATTAATACAGATCTCAGACAGAAATTCTAAGGCCTAATGTGATGTGCTCTTGATGTGATGCAGACTTTCTAATCCATGGGATATCGGGTGATTATTTTTTTTCTTTTACAAAAACTGGTATTCAGTTCATTATGTATCTATAGTACTTAAAAATGTTAATGAATAGGTCAAGTGATAATTAAACATCTTCTTGAATATTCATTTTCTATATTAATAAAGTGGCAAATACTAACTGTAGTTAACGACCTAATTTGACAGTGCCGATGAACTATCTTTATTTTTAATAAATATGATTTTCATGAATCTGGCCTTAGGTCCAAACTTCCATCTGAAACTTCTGCAGAGGTGAGGTATAATTAGCGTAAGTAATTGTTGTCACCGGTGCCCCATTTATTTATTGCTTGAGATTACATTTTAATATTGGTCCCAAAATTTACTCTTTGTCAAATCCATCTGGATGAATATACTGCTGCTTGTCTTCCGCTTACGGTCAAGAAATATGATCAGACAACTTTATCTCAAAGAGTCTGCATTGCATTCCATTTTTATACTGCCTTTGATACAACATTACAGTTGTAGTTGTTGACTGTTTATCTAGTTTCTTCCTAGCTTATCTTCCTGATCTTGTAATAAAATACTTTCCAACAAAGACTGTCTTACTGAAATTCAAATACTTGCTGTTTCTCTACTTTGTCTTCTGTCATTCCTGCACTATGCTTAAGGAACAAAAGTGTGAGTTAGCTGAAATCATACTAGCTATGTTGAAATAACGATAATTTCTGATGTTTAATGCTTATATAATTGTCATAACATCGCTTTTGTAAGAAATATTCCACTTTTAATATTTTGTAAGGGGTATGTAAAATAATTCTAATTCTGCAATTAGACTATATTTCCAAATATAATACATATTATTTTAGGGGATGCATTACAGGTGTTTATATATAAATTATATATAATCCATCAGAAGCATAACCATATACACGCACCACATATATACCTCTGTACATATAGGTAACAGTTAAATTTAAAAATAGGAAATCGGAAAACCTTCTTCACATTTCAATGCTTTCAGCCTCTCTTTTTTGTATTACATTCAAATTTTCCAAGCCTATGTCTCTCATCTAAACCCCACAATGCAGTTAAGTGTGCAGGAAAACTCCAAAAAGTGGTGGGGGGAAGGGTTTTGTCAGACAAAAATATCAAGCAGATATCTCAACTACAAACACTTCTTAAGGTTTAATCAGCTGATTTGAATCAGTTTATAAAACAGTATTTTGGCCAATATTTTGGGTGTGCCTTTAGTTTCTCTCACTTTTTTTTCTCAGCTCTCTGTCTCCCCCCCTCCCCTTTTTGCAGAGTGCTCTAAAGATTAATACAAGGGATTGCTCTACAGACCTGCTTTATTATACACTGACCACAAAAGAGAATAGGTCAGAAGCTTTCCTTTACTGGCAATTCAGGATCAAACATGAACTAAGTATGAACAGTGTGAACAGCACACTGTATCTTGGTATGACGAGTTCTGCTTCAGGCAACCAGATGAAAATTTTTCATAACCCTAGGAACACAGAAATGGATCCAAGTTATACTACAATGGGGAAAATATGCCTGAAACGTCATTTGAAAGCCAATTAAATTTTTTTCAGATGAGATGTATAAGCACGATCCTGACAAATTAATCTTAAAAAACAAATCACAGCATTTTCTACAAAAGTAGGGATGCCAGCTTTGGTATACTGACTAAATTCTAACTGCAGTTATTACATTCTGACCACCAAAATTCCTCATGTGGTTTCAGTTACAATATACTTTCTCTCCTAAATTGTTGTTTAATGTTCATGTGTGCAGTTAAACAACTACTGGGGTTTATGCTACTGGGTCTATATAAGTACCTTGATAAGACCCAATAACTGTAGTATCTGAGGGCTAGATTCACAAAGGGACTTGGTTTTGCAATGTTGAGCAACACCAGGCCTAATGTTTAGGTGTCTAGAAAATCACTGGGATTCACAGAGCCTGAGTTAGGTGTGAAGGTGAAGTCTTCGTGTACAATGACTGAGGAACGGGAGGCTCCTAAGAATGGGATTCACAAGAGCCAATAGGTGGGGAGCTGCCTAGGATAGCCAATGGGAGATACCAAGGAGAGGGGTGTGTCCTAAACCCCTACCCGCCGTGGAGATTAGGCCTCTAAATCCAGTCTGAAGAGAGATGCCTATCTCTGTTTGGAATCCAGAGCTGAGAACCCTCTCCTGGAATCAGGTACCTCAGGCATTTCTGGCAAGACAGTGGGATCAGGGAGTGGAGGGGGATACACATACAGGTAAATTAGATGGAAGAACATCTATCTTCCTCTGGTTCATGCATCACATTGGGGCTTAGGCTTCCAGACTCCCAGAGTGAGCAGCAGTACATATGCCCAGAGGCAGAAACATAGGCACCTATGGAACTTTTAGTGCAAAAACTTTTGTGCAGAGTTAGTTTAGGTGTCTATAGGGTTTGGTTGCAGCTGAGCAGGGGTTGTGTGAATACCAGTGATGCCTGATTCTGGGATTTAGGCACTTAAGTCCTGTTGTGAATCTATTCCTGAGTGCCTCCTAAGTATTTTTAAACAAATTAAACAATATTATGATCTCCAACTGTCTACCTCCCCTTCTCAATTATTCTTCTTCCCAGGCTGCAAGAGAGATGGTATGAAAAGTTTATAGGGTTATGTCTGCTCTTTTATTTATGTCTTTGTGTGAATGAGTGGGTGTGTTGTGTGTGAAGAAACTGAAGGAAAACTCAAGTCCTGACTGCTTCAGGAGTGCATCTCCTCTTATATTATTTCCTGGCCATTATGATTAGACAAGGGGAGCAGCCTTCAGATTTAAATATCAGGTGCTGACAGCAGAGTATTCTTGCAGAAGACACTCTGACGCTGCTATTTACTCTCTCTACTGGCCCAACAAGCCAAACTTAGTTAATATTTAGAACAAACTGCAAGGCTTATTTAAGCTTTTGCCCGAGGGGGTGTGTTGGAAAGATCCTTGAAGGGGAGGCTTTTTATGATGTTAAAAAGGGCTTTACGGTATTTCTTTCTGTTGAGAGTGCATCAGTTTGCTGAAAGTGCTTTTCAGTTTTTAATTGGTAACCTACTTGTTTGTACAACTATGTGGATGAATCCGTGCATCAATTTAAAAAAATAATCTCAATAAATAAATTGTGGCAGTAGACTCAGGGACAATGGGCATGTCAGCAGAAGGAGGGGACACGTATCAGTAGATTTCATATATTGCTATCTTCTAACAGCAAAAGAGCTTATTTATTCCAGGATTGTCAAAGTGACAGATATTGTATTGCAAAAAATCACATACCAAAACAACAACAAGTCATAAATATGCTCTAGAGCCATCTAGCTCATGACCACATAAGCTTCCCATCACTCTGGAACACGTGTTTCTATTAGCCTTACAGAATTCTATTCTCAATAACTGATAATTTTTGTACTGGGGTTAAAATGGAATTGCATCCATGCTGCACAAGTCGGTATGTTGCCAGATCTATTGATTAAGTATTGATACTCAGCATTTGGTGGTTGGCCTCATGACCTGACCCAGAAATTTTAAAGTTATTACGAGGTGTGCACAAAAGGCACAATTACATATAGGAAAGCCATTTTGTCCTTGTAACAAACACTGCAGCCCAGCAAAGTATATTAAGGTTGCCAAGTTTCTAATGGCAGAAAACCGAATATCCTTGTCCCGCCCCTGCCCTGCCTCTTCCCCGAGGCCTTGCCCTTTCTCCAAGGCACTGCTCCCTGCTCACTCCATCTCCCCTCCCTCCGCTGCTTGTTCTCCCCCAGCCTTGCTCACTCGCTCATTTTCACCAGGCTGAGGCAGGGGGTTGTAGTGTGGGAAGGGGTGAGGGCTCTGGGCTGGGGGTGTGAGCTTCAGGGTGGGGCTGAGGACGAGGGATTGGGGGGCTCTGGGCTGGGGCACAGGAGGGGGTTTGGGGTGCAGGCTCCAGGATGGAGTTTAGGTGTGGGAGGGGGCTCAGGGCTGGGGCATGGGAGGTGATTGCTGGTAGGGGATCCAGAAAGCACTTACCTCAGGCGGCTCTTGGGAAGCAACCAGTATGTCTCTCTGGCTCCTAGGCGGAAGTACGGCCAGGAGGCTCCGCGCTGTGCACTTCTCCCACCCATAGGCACCTCTCCTGCAGCTCCCATTAGCTGAGGTTCCCGGCCAATGGAAGCTGCAGAGCCCATGCTTGGGACGGGAGCAGCATATGAAGCCCCCATGTCTGCCCCTATGCCTGGGAGTCGGAGGAACATGCCAGCTGCTTCCTGGGAACCGCACAGAGCCAGGTAGGTAGTCTGCCAGCCCCATTGCACTGCCAACTGGACTTTTAATGGCTGACATTAAAAGGGTTCCTTTTCGACCAGGTGTTATGGTCGAAAACCAGACACCTGGCAAACCTAATTAGATACATAATATAAGATGGTCAAAACATCTCTCATCTCATCAACATCCATGTATTCCCACCATCCCTTGCAGAAAAACCTGAAATGACTAATCCTCATCCTCACTATCACCACCACCACCGGTCGCATCATCCTGGCATCTCCCAGTGCCTACATGCTGGGATACAGCTTTTAATTTAGGGGTAGTGGTGGGGTAGACTTATGCCCACCATGCCTAATGCATATTCAGTGGAGATTTCAGCCCCTTTTCCTTATCTGTATTTCCTCACCCTACTAATGTTGGGGTGCCCATCTCCTATATGTTACTAGGCCTTTTACCTCAAGTTTATTAGTATGTATGTCAATTAGTTACCATGGTTTTCTTGTGGTCAGATATCTGCTGATGTTCCTAACTTAAAATATTTAAAGCTGGTATAAACTGGCATCTTGTGGTTTATCTGTCAGCAGTTTAGTCATTACAGCATTCTATCTTGTGATATCTTTTGATCTAGAGTTACTCCTGGTTAGCTGCTTATGCTAAGTCTTTTGGGGCCTTATGCCTTGATTAGTTTGGCTAAGCTATTATTTTACAGGCCTTGACGTTTGCAGGCTTATTGCAATTCTGCCTTAACTTATATCTTTACCTTATCTAGCAAATTTCCAAAACACATTTGCTCAGACCTAGGGATTTGGTTCAGGGCCTTCTCCATACCAAAGACTTAACTGCAGTATACAGTATGTAAAAAGGAACTGAAACATTGTTTTGGATTATGGTAACATTCTAAATTCAGCACATACAATATGAATATAGTATTCCATGCAAGAATAGCCACATTAAATGAAAGACAAAGTGAGTGAGGTAATATCTTTTATAGGACACACAAGCTTGTCTCTTTCACCAACAGAAGATCATCGAATAAAAGATATTACCTCACCCATCTTGTCTCTCTAATATCCTGGGACCAACGCAGCTACAGCACCACTGCAACATTAAAAGAAGTTTGTTTAGGTTGCAGAGTCAAGAACTCAAAAAGCTAGGAAATTCCAGAGTTAAGGTGGCATGTGGACACATGGCAACCGTATGGTATGTACACTACCTGTACTAAGTACTTATCCTCACAGTGGTTTTTATTACATAAACAAAGAACAAAAGGCTTAAATACATGAATTTTGCACAAACTTGGTGGGGGGGGCAGGGAAATTTTATCCTAGAAAGAACTGCTGTGCTCTGACTCATGAAAGTGAAAACACAGAGTTACGTGCTTGCTATAAAATTAAAAGTAATGTTTTAACCTTCTGGGGTGGCTCACTGGCATTGTCCTAGTGAGTTCCAGGGTGCTTAATTGCCACTTTTGTTGCAAGCATTGCTGGTTGCTATAAGTAATATCAGGCTTGAGTTTGTATTGCCTCCAACCTTGTACAGTCATTTACATTTGTGCAAACCATTATGATTTAAGCACATTGGTAACAGCACTGGAACCACATTTTGGCCTTAGTACTGCCAAAGAGCATGAAACAAAATTGATTATCACCAGAGGAGAGTGATGGAAGAAAGAAAATGAGGACAAGAGATAAACCCTGTACAAAGTAAGTGGCAGCAGGAGCACATAGATCAAGGAAAGGCCTCTTAGGGAAGAACCACCATATCAAGTTCTGAACTGTCTTCTATTACGGAAAGAAAGTGATGGGTCATTTTATCATCATACCGTTTGATGTGCAAGATTCATTTTAATGATGATTTTTTCCCAAAGCACTGGGTGTTCTTTTGCTAAGATTCTTTCTCTAAGTTCTTTCTCTAACCAAAGGAATTGTATGTTAAAGCAAGTTTACTGGGAAAAGGGGGATGTTTACAATGAACTTTAATAGAGATGAAAGTCAAAGGAGACAGCAATTTTATGTGGCTGGCCCAAAAAGCACTTCAGAGGCTTTGCTGTGCAAACATATTGCTCTTTAAAGATGCTCTATTCTATAAGCATTACTAGCTTTTCTCCACTGCACTGTAGGTTGGAACCACATATATTTTTATTTTCTTTTTAAAGTACCGGAAAGGTACCTCTGTGCACAGGGCTTCAATAGACATCCCAACATTTATAGCATGGATGACAACACTGGATATTTATAAGCTGTTGGAGAAAAAGTTACCATCTTTGAAATAAATAAAAAGTACTTGTGAGAAATTTGGAGCTGCCTGTAATAATTTATGAATATTATATGTTCTGTTTGTTGTGAGGTTCCTCACTGAATGAATTCAAGCAGAGGTTGGCTGCTCGTAGGCAGGAAGGAGGACAATAGCCCTGATGAAAGCTTTGGTTTCAAACACCTGAGACAGGGCAGTGCCACTAGCTTTGAAGTCCACCTCACATATCCTACTGAGCCACCCAGACAGGTTTAAGCAAGCTCAGGAAACACAGGAGAGAACAAAGGACTTTGTCTGGACTTAAACAAATAAAAAAACCCACTAACTGAAGCAAGACGACAGGGCTTTGAGCTAAGATGAACTCAGATTCCAGAGGCTGGAGTATCTGGGATAAACTAGGTGGATGTAGGGACTCTGGGTAAGTTAATTATGTCTGTAGATCTTTTATTGTTTTAAACTTCTTTTCTCTTGTGTGCTTTGTACCTAATATTAAGATTAAGCCGTGCTTTATTTTGGAAAGGCTGTCCAGTCACTGTATGCACTGATGAAAACAGACTCCTGACAGAAGTACTGCCAGTGTCTGGTACACGGTTACCCATGGTGGGTACAGAGGGCACTATAGGCCATTGCCCAGCCTAAGAATGGGAGAACTGCAGGGTTCCACACAGAGAGAGGTGAAGACACAGTGTCTGTCACTTGAGGGGATGCACTCAAAAAGAGACCAGAGAAGGGGACAGAGCTTCACAAGCCCTGAACCATGACAACTTATTAATGGTCATGCATAAGGTTACATTTTATTCATTCACTGCTGACAATTGTCCAGACCAACATGACTGCTCTTTCATGTACGTCAGTTTGCTGTAAAGAACAAACACTGCATGAGAAGAGAAAGCATCCCCACCCCGGTGTTACCAGATTTGCCCGTTACTTTGGGGTACGCTCATTTATTAGGGTTACTCTTGGGGGGGAGGGGGGGTTCTGTAACTCTATCAATGTACTGCTTGTGTCACCTGCTTGTGTGTTCATACGGAGCTCTACTCCTCCCTTCTGCAGGTCTCCTCCCAATGGAGCTGTCCTGCAGGACCTAGGTTCCCCAGGGCTGGGTTCCTCCAGCCCCAGAACCAGATGGACACGCACACACTCTAACAGAGCGAGTCTGAGCAGACCGGGTCAATCAGCACTTTCAAGCTTTCACCCTTATGTGTCTCTGGACTCAGTGGGCTGGGTCAAGCAGAACTTTTAAGCTGCAATCCTTATATACAACAAGTACCGCCCTGGAATAGAGTAAGGCTGAGCAGGCTGAGTGGAACAGCACTTTCAGGCTGTCACCCTTATATGCCCCTGTACTCAGCAGACTGCGTCAAGCAGCACTTTCAAGCTGCCACCCTCGTATGTCACAGGTTTAGCATGCCCCTATCTCCACTTTCATGTCACAATTGTACTGGTAGTAATCCACTTGATGAGCAAACCCCACAGTATTTTTGGACGCTACAGGGATCTTTAGCTTAGGTAAAAGAAGCATTGCTGCAGAGTAAATGGGGAAGCTAAAGACACAGAAGAGTAAAGTTCAGAGAGAGAGAGAAAGAAAGAAGCATAACCAGCTTAACTATAAAAGTTATTTATTGAATAATAATGATAACTACACAAGGAGAGCCTAAACCAACATAACAGTTACATTATTAAAGGTTAATACCTGAGGTAGAAAAAGAGAGACGAGGGTGGAGGGGGGGAAGGGATCTCATCCACTCTTGAACTGGTCAGGGTTCCCAGGCGATGGTGGTAGCTCAGAGTCCTGAGCTCTGGAGACAGGCAGAGCCCACAGCACAATCAGTCAGGAGAAGATGGAGTCCCACAGTTTGTATCGAAGCATCAGAACACTTACTTGGGCATAGGTATGGGGTTTTGTAGAGAAAATACAATGGTTCAAAGGAGAACACTAGATTTGTTTATGGGTAAACTGATGACTCAAGGGTTTTCTTTCGGCTAGACAACAGGAGCTGATCACTCTTGGCTATGGATGATGTTCCTTCCAGGGAGCTTACAATGCAATTAGGCTGCTTCAGTATTTTGAATATCAAGGATTCATTACTAGAATTGGTCTGATAACTGCTGAGCTGGGTGTGCGCTGGCGTAGGTTTATTAACATCTGGAGCAGAGATCCCCCATGATGCAGTGCTTCCCTGCTTTTCTGGTCCCAGAGTTCAGTGCAGTTCTTGCGTCGGAATTCCTGTTTTCCATTCTGTATGCTAATGGAGATGTCTCCCTGTCTCATCTTTCATGCAGATGAGGCTAGGGGAGTTGCCTCTATTCTCCATTCTGTATGCTAATGGAGATGCCTTAATCTTGTAACCCTTGTCAGGAGGGGTCTAGGTGGGTCTCCCAACACCCTTCACTGCTCTCTGCAAGTCCTTTCTCTGATCGGTTTTGGTTCAAGCTGAGGCTGATGGGGCAGAGGGGGGTCTTTCATGAGTCAGACAGGCTAGATACTGTGCCCTGGTTCCCCAAGAACACAGAGCTGACTGATATCACCAGGCAGTATTTATTATCTCTATAAATGTAAAGGTTTTCATTTGAAAAAAGGCAGAGATTAAGAGGTTTATTGTCTGTGGCTTAATAAATGTGTAAGACAATGTATTTGCACAAAACATAGTAAAGACAAAAGTCAGAAGACGGATAATGCCAAAGAGTCACTTCATTAAAAAATAATGACAGGTTTCAGAGTAACAGCCGTGTTAGTCTGTATTTGCAAAAAGAAAAGGAGTACTTGTGGCACCTTAGAGACTAACCAATTTATTTGAGCATAAGCTTTCGTGAGCTACAGCTCACTTCATCGGATGCATATTTGAGCTTATGCTCAAATAAATTGGTTAGTCTCTAAGGTGCCACAAGTACTCCTTTTCTTTTTTCATTAAAAATAGTAAATGTAGTAGAAAAGCTCTGGTCATGCTCTTAAAACTTTTGTAGTGTATGAACACTAAAATTGTAATAGCTGGCTTGATTGCCCGAAGGTTGGGAAACCTAATGACAAAACTGGAATGTTGGCAATAAGAACCATTTTTTTAAATCATATGTCAATTAGAGATTTATGTAAGGCTGATTACTTTGTTTATCTCAAGTGAAAAAGACAAGTAAAAGGGACCCTTGGGATTCCTGAACTGAGAAACTTCTAATGCTGATATTTTTTCCCCTTTTGTTGTTGTCATCTTAATTAGCTGTAGTTGTTGATAGGGCTGTCAGCTGCAGAGAGTGTGAGATAGAGACTCTTATCCTACTGGTGCACTGTAGTATCAGTTCCTAATCCTGGAAAGTGCAACTTGTATTCCCCCGACCTCAAACTGCAACAGCGTACTGTTATGCTACTTAAATAAAGAGTTCTGAAGCACGTTCAACCATGACAATGAAATTAATGGTAAGGTTGTTAAGACTGAAGTTTGATGTGTACTCTTATCTTATCATTGCCACAAAATGCAGGCAATTCTTATAAATGATTTTTGGTTTTATAGAAAAGTCTTCAAAATAATCAGTGTTTTACACAGCTCAGCTCTTATCAGATGAAATTTAACACATCACTGTGCATATTTTGGACAAAAATAAATTAGTATTTAGAGAGATTAAGAGAGTAAGTAAAGTGATTATTGTTTCAAGCTTTTAAGGGGTAATTATAAATTAAATATAGAAGTCACTGAGACCGCACAGTTATAATAAAAAAAAAAAGAGCAAAAGTAAAGGACCTGAACCTTCTGGCATGCTGGAGCAGCACTTATTGTACATGGAGCGGGAGTGGGAATGGGAAAGTGACTTCCCACCACCTTTTAGTCCTTCCAATCTTGAGGACAGCCAGGGGTTGCAACTTGCCTGCTGTCAGTTGTGCTTCCCTAGGGGCAGTTCCACAGGCCGGAATCCTGCAATTAGTCCACGCCTCTTTATGCCACCCACATGCTCTGTATGCTAGTTCTACGCCAAAACATTTAGGGCTTCTTTATGTAAGGGGTCCCCTTACTAACATTCAGTGGGGGTATTTTCATTGGCTAGCTCCCAGTACTAAAAGAATGGGTAGAGGCCAATGCTCCAGGTCAGCCTGATTGACAGGGCAGGCAGGCAGGCTAATCAGGCATTCAGGAGGCCAGGGTGGGCCCTGTCCTCCCTGTGAGCAGGAATTGGCTGGGTCAGACAGAGTAGGGCTGAGCTAAGGAGAGAGCAGGGGCCCAAGTTGAGCTAGGAAATAGAGCTGTGCCAGCCAGAGGGGCCTGAGAAGCAGCCCAGAAAGCAGGTCAGAGCTGGGAGCAGAGTCACAGAAGCAGCCCACAGAGCAGACTCTGTGCTGGAAGCAGGGCTGCAGCCACAGTGCCAGAGACACAACCCAGGGAGAGAAGACCCTGTCCTGGGAGCAGAGCTGCAGCCACAGAGCCAGAGGGGCCAGAGAAGCAGCCCAGGGGGCTGGAGGCAAAGCAGCAGCTGAGGCTGAGGCAGAGTGGAGCCAGAGTTAGAACAGTGGAGCTGGGGCTGGAGCAGGAGCAGTCTGGAGCAGAGTGTGGTGAACAACTGGGGCCAGCCAAGGTGGGACCCTGGGCAAAGGGCCCAGCACAAAAAGACACCCCCAGCCAAGGGTCCTTGCAGGCTCGACTGGGAGGGGGATCTTAACCTGATGGGTCGCTGATGCTGGGAAGAGAGTCCCACCACCCAAAGTCCAGAGGTGTGTGGCCACCACCAGAGCAAGTGTCCAACCCACAGCATCCCTACAGCACAGCCAGGGCCTGAGAAGGCGGCCTGGGACTTACAAGGAACAGACTGTGAACTGCCCTGATGTTCCAGAGACACTGTTTGTGATGTTCCCTGCCACAGAGCGGGGTGATATGTTTTCCTTTAACCTTCCCATTTTTCCTTATTATTTTTAATTAATTGTTGATTAAATAACTTGCATTTGCTTTAAATTGTATGTATTAATCAGTGGGTCAGGGAAGTGCAGAGAAAGTACCCCAGAGTGGGGACACCCTAGCCCCTGTCCTAGGTGACCACAGCAGGGTTGGGGATCAAGCCCCCCAGGAATCCTGGGCCCAGCCTTGTTGGGGTTATGAGGACTCTGCCTGACAGGAGAGTGGAAGGGGAGTCCTCAAGGGAAGGGAGGCCTCTGGGTAAAGGAAGTGGGAGCGAGGACTCAGATCCTTTCGCTAGCCCACCTCACCGGGGTAGTGAAGAAGCCAGGAAAGTTCCCCACAATAGCGGGACCATTCCCCCACTTACATTTACATTCTCTTTGTAAAGCCAGAACACCACAAAGAGAACATGGCATGGACTGGGATCTGGCCCAACGTTTTCTATACCAGTCTTAACTTGCCCACATGACACATT
The DNA here is from genome assembly GCF_965140285.1 of Lepidochelys kempii. Classification (NCBI taxonomy): domain Eukaryota; kingdom Metazoa; phylum Chordata; order Testudines; family Cheloniidae; genus Lepidochelys; species Lepidochelys kempii. The sequence continues at coordinate 96,091,342 of NC_136380.1, read as the reverse complement.
CTAGCCGTTTTACGGCCTACATTAAACAAGGCAAAATAGGAATGGAAATATTACCTGGGTTAGATTTGCCACAGGTTATTCCAATTGCTGCCCCACAGTGCTGAAAAGTCCACCTAGAGAGGGTGGGTGCCTGTGCTCCTAAAACACATGCACAAGCAACCAGCGCAGCCCAAGTTGATGCCCTACTGGATATGAAAGCAGTGACAGCCTTAGCCAGGAAGGCTCCTCCCATCAAGCCCTGAACCCAAGTAGAAGCTAACTCCAGGAGAGAGTAACAGAGCAAACATCAACCCATCCCAGGGATGAAGCCCCATATTGGTGCAGGATGTTGTATGCTCCTATTCTAGAGGGACTGAATCATGCTCTGTTGTGTCCCAAGTGCCCCAGTTAACGTGGCTGAAGGAACCGATCTCCTGCAATTCCTGATTTTTTAAACAGCATAACTAACATTTTTTCTCTTTTTTATGGGAAAGGAAAGGAAAGAAAAGGGCTAACAGCTCCTGCTAAGCTACCCTATGGACCTTAAGGCTTGGCATTTTAAGTTCTTGCAGCCAGTTGAGACTTACTGACACAGACTGAAAAGTGCTGGCATGTGGAGGAAGGTGGAATGGGGATCACAGAGCAAATCCCTCAATGGCCCCAACTGCATTAGGGAACTTTTTTCAAAAACGTTCTGCCATTACTAACTCCAGTTCAGCTCCACCAGTGCAACATGGCAGCCCCACTGTAGACTTCCTGCTAGCTGTTGCCACAATTTTAAACTCAATGGCTCTGATCCTGGAAACACGCATGTGCAAAGAGTTAAGCATGTGCATAGTGGCTGCAGGATTGGGATCCATGTCATCTAATCCTGTTCAGAGAAGGGCTAATCGATATGGTGGCTAAAGCAGTAGCAGCAGTGGCAGGCTGCCGCAGTAGAAAAGCTGATCCTTAGTGCTTGTATATTGTCACAGGACCATTGACTTCAATAGGTATATGACAATTTACACCTGCTCAAGATCTGCCCATGTATCTCAGAAAGCCACTAGTATTGGTGGAGTTGAACCATTCTTATCCATACTGGGGAGCTTCTGCTGAATTTTGCTATTGGAAACAGGATCTTATATAACAACTCACAGATTTAATGAAGTTATTTGCTATGCAGCATAGTATTTTCAAGTGTTCATAAATGTGTTTTCCTACTTTTCTTTTCAGTTAGGTCCTTAGGTCCTGCACAGTTCTTCCCTGTGATAATTTTACATACCAATGTTCACGTTTTCAATTTTAACCAGTTTAGTGTTATCATTGGGAACTAAAGTATGGTAATACTTACTTATTTTTTAACAGCTGGCTTTTTTTTAGTAAGCTCCAAGTTCAAATATTGGTCAATGATTGTTTTTCCCAAGCCTTCTGAAAGATTGCCTTTGACCAAGCTTCAAAAGGGTAAGTTATGAATAAGTGAAGACAGGGCAAGGGTTATAACTGAATCTATTTTGTAACATCAGCTACTACATTTACAACCAAGAAAATACTATGATTAAAAGACAGAAAAAAAACTTTTAAAAATATCTAATGGCACCATCATTATCAGAAACATCACAGTAACTTCAATTCGAACAACTCACATTGGTGTGGGTCATTCAAAGTCAAGTAAATACTGAGATGTATACTTAGCACCTAATTAGCTTTAGAGGAGAGACCCCTGAGCGCAAATTACTTTATACTATTAGGTGAAAGTCCATGCTGTCACACAGTTGTAATTCATAAAGCCATGTGTGTTAAAAAAAAAGGTGAAAATAGTGGAGAACTTAAAAATTGGAGGGTAATAGACCTTAAATCCCAGTGATGACTGGTAATTTGAAACAAAAAAGAGCTCTCAGCCATGCTTTTTCTGTCATTTCACTCTGACTCAGACATTCTAGGCTTCAGAGTCAGGTTCGGGGTTATTTGGGTGGTTGTGTTAAGTTGTGTGTGGGTTATGTTGTTTTGGGAGTGTTATGTGGGTATTGAATGAGGGATGTGTGCTGCTGGAAGGGGCTGCATGTGTCTTTGGGGTTATTGTGTGTGCTGGAGCCTGGCTGTGTTGATCTGTGTCTAGGGTGTAGTGCTGGATTGATTGTGCATGTGGGAGTTGGGTCAGGTAATGTACTATCCGTGCAGTTGCCCTCATACAACCAATGAAACAGTTGCATGCAAATTAGATGCAGAGTAAAGGTAGTGATTGGTGGAGTTACCCCTGATATCAGTGTTCTAGGATTCTTGGCACGTCACAGACACCTACCTGCCTTACTGTAGCTGTTCACCACTCAAGTATAATTCATAAAGTCAAAATGGCTGAGAACTTTAAAATTGGACAGTAAACCAATCACGAAACCCAACGATGATTCAACCTTGGTATTCTGAACAAAAAGAGCTTTAAACCATGCTTGTAGCAGTTTCCATCACTTCACACTGACTGTACAGACATCCTTGGCTTCAGAGTGGCACAGAGTGACAATCTTATGATATAGATTGAAGATAGGCTGTAGACCCCTTTGGTTTAATTGTCTTGCTTTATCTTATGTTGTTTTATCATCTCAATTATGTAACATTATGTGAAAATGAGGATCCAAATTGTGCCCTTTGTTGCCACATGCACAACTGAGGAGAAAATCTGGCTTTAAATTATAAGCCACATGAGTGCTTCAGGCAGATTCTCTGATTCACAGTCTGATTTATTTTTCCACTTTTTTTTCCAGAAACTGAGTTTTGCTAAGATTCATGTAGGAAGTTTTCCTGGCACAAAGCACAGTCTGTCTACAGTTAGTACTAAGCTGCTTCAACTTGCAGATCAGGCTTTGCAACTAAACAGGACAGCAGCTAGCAGTATTTGCATTTTGTTTCTATAACTTGTGTTTTATTTGTATTTCTGGGTCACACTCTCTTTCTACTGATCTCCTTAGCAACCTTCGCCAACAGAATTTTCTCACCAGAGTGACAGGCTATAGTTTTTGCACTATGAACTGCTTATTCAAACAGGGGTAATAGGTCTTTTTCCTTGTCTTCGTGACTCTGAAAGGACCTTGCAAAGGCATCCTGTATTTAGTTATCCCCCACATAATCCAGTTTTTAACTAAACAATCTAGTTTGACTGCAGAGAGGCATGAGATTAAATAATCTTTCAGATCCAACACTCTAGTCTGCAAAGATACCAGAAAACTTCACTATAGTTTCTTCTCAGTTTCCTGTCTATTGACACAGTGCAGGTGAGGCTGAGAGACAGAGATCACAACCTTTCCGTGGTTACTGCTTCTATCTGCCTTTTAAACATGAATGGTTTCTGCCCAACATAATGAAGAATTAACTCCAAGTGTTCGGGGAACTAAGGGAGAAAACCATAGCTGTTATTTATGATATTTGAATGCACATATTTACCCACTGAGACCATCATGAACTTCATTCTGTGCCAATTAATAAATTAATTTGCAAAGAGGAGGTGTTTAGACAGTGTAGTCCCCAGGTGTCTAAGGTTTGTACTGTGCTAGTTAATGATAAAAGAGCAGAACTTTTAGTTCAAGCTCTCCAGTTTCTTTCATGTTACCCACAATCCTTTCTAGCTTCCTATAAGAAATAATTGTATATTTTTAAAAAACAAATTACAGAGCAAACAGATAAACTGTATTAGAATTTCCAGAATTCTTGGGAGGTTTAAGTCAATCATTGCCAAAAAGAGAGTGTTTTAAAAGCATCTGTAAATAGTTACTGGACCATTTACATGCACTATCCATTCTCGAGTTTCAGCTTCTATGAATATTTCATGTTGCTGTTGGAAATCATTAAAAGTGGCAATTCTTCAATAAAAAAACTTCAAAGACAGACTCCAAGGAGAGACTGCTGAATTGGAATTAATTTGCAAACAGGATACAATTAACTTAGGCTTGAATAAAGACTGGGAGTGGATGGGTCATTACACAAAGTAAAATTATTTCCCCATGTTTATTACCCCCCACCGTTCCTCAGAAGTTCTTGTTAACTGCTGGAAATGGCCCACCTTGATCATCACTACAAATGGTTTCCCCCCCTGCTTTCCTGCTGGTAATAGCTCACCTTACCTGATCACTCTCCTTACAGTGTGTATGCTAATACCCATTGTTTCATGTTCTCTGTGTATATAAATCTCCCCACTGTATTTTCCACTGAATGCATCCGATGAAGTGAGCTGTAGCTCAAAAAAGCTTATGCTCTAATAAATTTGTTAGTCTCTAAGGTGTCACAAGTACTCCTTTTCTTTTTACGGATACAGACTAACACGGCTGCTACTCTGAAAATTGTAATACTAACCACTTCACTGGTTTATACAATACAGGGAGGATTCTACAGGCAACAGAAGCCTAATTCCTGTAGTGATAAGAAGCTACAAGGCACAGCATTTTAGTGCAATAATTAGAGCATTTTCCATAGGAGTCTCATTTTGGAGATACAATCCATCCCCAGAGCATGCAAACCTATACACGTGATTGTCATATGCATAGAGTTTTTAGCAGGAGGTTATAAGCTCTGTTTACAGACTTAACTTTAATGTGGAGATAAATAATTTTATTCAAATTAGATCCAGAAATTGTTCCTGAAAAGATTTATTTTTGTATAGTTTACAATATTACCTTGCAGTACAGAGTAGTCAGCATGGGAATTTGGTACTGATGCAAGCCTGGGACTAAAGGCTTTTCCCAGAGCAAGCATCCCTACACAGGAAATAGACCAGTGGTATTTTGGTCCTGACCTACCTCACCCTTCCCACTTCAATGATGAGCTTTCTGTGAAAACTGTATGCCACCTACATCAAACCAGATCACGGTTTTGTGATGTGAACAGTGACTACACTGAAACTGCCATGACATTTTGCCACTGAATTGCAGGGTGTCTTTGGGAAATAGCCTCTGCTTGCCTCAATTTCTCCCATCTGTAATATGGGGATAATATTGCTTAATTACCTTGCAGGGATGTTGTGAGACATAATTCATTATTGTCTGTAAGGCATTTTGCTATCCTCTGAACTAAGACACTGTTATTGTGAGGGACACCACTGCAACTGTAGATATTGTCTGGTATCATTGCTAAGTAGTATGCATATGTGATGAGATCACACTAAAAGGTGGATTAATCTCCTAATGCTGCACTTGTAGATTATAATAAATATACCTCACTCAGAGTTGGCAGATAGAGACTGCATGGCAAGGCAGATTGTCCCAAAACAAGGAAAATGCTCAACTACATAAATCCCTTCCAAAGTTGGAGACTACATTGGACTTGAAACACTGAGCCCATCTCACCTAATTATAGGCAAGAGAATTACTGGAACCTAGGTACAAAGTAATTCACTGGGATGAAAAAATGCAATGCTCTGTAAAAGATTACTAGATTATAGTTGTGGGTGGGAGCACTGCCTATTATTAACCTTGCCCATTTTAACTGCCATTAAAAGACCCTGTTTTCAATTACCTATAACTGTGAGAAACCTTGAGCATTTGGGCTGAAAATCATCATGGTGGGTGTCTGCCTCAGGCTGAATTAGTTTGGAAATTTGTAGCCAAAACAGTTCATCAATTTCCAAGAATGAGACAAAGAGAAAATGCATTGTCTGTATTTAAAAATTCTGGTGACCTTTTCTCTGAATAGTTGTAGTACCTCCCCTGCACCCCAGGCTTTGGAGCAAGGACTTGAAGTTTTGGAGGGGAATGGCCTTTGTTTTAGGTTCTGACTTTTGCTGTCCCCAGGAAAATCTGCCCAAATTTGATCAAGTTAAAAACCTTTGAAAAAAATCACAGTTCAGACATGCTCAGTAGGGACTTAGATTTTAGCAACTAAATTTCCCCAAGAATCTAACTATATGCATAAGCACTATGATGCAGTCTTTAATTATATGGCCCAGACTATTTTTTCCCCCACACACCACTCCCTGAGTTAGTGCACAGGATGGACCTGCTCTGGGGAAGGAGCAGAGTTGTGTAGTGAAGGAGGCTGTTGTCTGTAGGACCCCTGCTTCATTTGTTGAAGGTGGAAGGTCTATGAAGGGGTCAGGGAACTTCAAGGAAGAGAATGGATGGTCTCATAGTGAAGAGAGTTGAATGCTGCCCTGGAGAACTGGAGTCTATCATTGCCTCTGCCAGCAACTTCCTGGGTGAGACTGAGTAACTCACTGAAACCAAATATTTCACTAGTGGTCACTGATTGCATCTCATTTTCTGTGTGCCAGACTTGAGACCCTGGGATCTGACTCTCCTGTGTCCTTTAAGAACTCCAGCCTGCAACTTTATACAATAAAATGGCATTGACAGTTTGGCTGATCTTTCCTCCAAAAACGGTGGGTCTGCTGCAAAGCACTGAATTACTTTTGCAGAGACTTCCAAAATAAGTATTATTGGACTGTATTTTTTTTATTTAATATAGAGAAACACTTTTGAAAGTTACACTCTCAGTGTTTACAGGCACTAAAAATAGTTTCTTGAAAAAACACTTTTCATCTATTTGATAATGTTGATGCATTATTAATAATAAATATACTGAAATTGTTCTCTGAACAGCAAAGAGAATGCTGAAGGTGATTGTGTTTGCTGGGAGAGAGTCAATAGTTGAGAAAATGTATGTAAAATTGTAATAAATCTGTAAAATTATACTCAAATAAAAGACGACCTACAGACTGTTTTAATACCACCTTGATTAACATTTTGCAACACATTATTTAACTAATTTTAACATGTCTGTGATTAAAACCTACAAGACACAGAAGAAGCTGTTCTCTCTTCACCAAGAGAAAATATTTTCAGAGCTCATGCACAACCACCAACTAGCTAAATAATCAGTAGCTGTTAAACTGAGATGAAATTTGATATGCCAACAAATTTCATAGTGTAAAATCGTGAATACATTATCTGAATGAATACATATGAATAGAGCCCTGCCCTTTCATTCATGAACCAATGCTGATTTCACAAAACTGGGAGTGGTTGCAAGTACTTTGGACAACAAGGTTAGAATTGAAAATGACCTTGAATAATAAAAGAATTGGTCTGAAACCAACAAGATGAATTTCAATAAAGACAAGTGCAAAGTACTACATTTAGGAAGGAAAAAAAATCACATGCTCAACTACAACATGGGGAATTTATTGGCTAGGCAGTAGCACTGCTGGAAAGGATGTTGGGGTTATCAGCTAGAATATTGCCTCTAAATTTGGGCACCGCACTTTAGTAAAGATGTGAACAAGTTGGAGAGAGACTAGATGAGAGCGACAAAAATGGTAAAAACCTGACCTATGAGGAAAAGTTTAAAAAAACAGGACATGTCTAATATGAGAAAAGACCACAAATATGTTAATGGCTGTTCTAAACAGGAAGGTGATCAATTGTTCTCCATGTCCCCCGAAGATAGGACAAGTACTAATCTGCAGCAAGGGAGATTTAGGTTAGATTTTAGGGAATTTTTTTTCCTAACTATTAGGACAGTTAAGTACTGGAATATATCACCAAGGAAGATTGTGGAATCACCCTCACTGGAGGTTTTTAAGAACAGGTGATATAAATACCAGCCAGGGATGGTCTAAATTTACTTGGGCCTGCCTCAGGGGCTGGGGTGGGGGGTGCAGGGCTGACCTAGATGATCACTCAAGGTCCCTTCCAGTCCTACATTTCTATGATTCCATAATAGATGCAGTTATTCATGAGAATTTTGTGAAAAGTTTCTTCCGTTTCACAACGGATGTGTACTTGGGATGTGTACTAACTCTTCACTATTCTTGTTTTGGGACTGATCCCAATGGCAGGGCATAGAATCCCTCTGGGTCCAGAGGTGGCTGGGCCAGGAAGCTCTAGAACTCCTCCCTAAAAGGCAAGAGTTAATAGACAAAGCTGGGAAAGAGCTAAAAGCTGGTTAGACTCCCTTTAACTCAGTTAAGGAAGGAAGGTGAGCTGACAGGAGACTGGGATGGGGGATGTAGTCCTGCATACCTGGACTTTGATAAATTTTGTTTCACTCCAGCCAACAAACTGTCTAAAGAGACATTTGGATTTGTTATTTAGGGGACTGCATTTGTTGTTCTGATCTGAAGGATAGTCAAGACATCTTGAAAGAGTCCAAGAATTTGGACTCTATTATTGTTGCCCCATTGCCAAACAGTAGCCAGTTTCCATAGCATTTTCTGGTTAATTTTTTTTTAAACACACAGAGAATGTACATAAATCCTGAGTCCTTGAACAGGGGAAGTCATAAATTCCCTCTTTCAGAACCCTCATCTAAACCACCATGACTTCTTCACCAAGAAGTGGCTGTGTTGATCTCTCCCCATACTGGAAATTCAGAGCTTAAAAACATTTAAACATTGTTCCCCATCCCTGCCTCAGTCCTCTGTTCTCTGTTCTTTCCTTGGGAAATCCCCTAGCCAAAGCATCCACTGAGGAAGACGTGGCCATGAAAAGTAAGCCTGGATTTGAACTTTAGTTTTGTTTGCTGCTTTGCAATACAGGAACCTCCGCAAAATTTTCACTGCTCAGACAAAAGAAATGGCTTAACACACACAACTCCCTTAACAGATATAATATATTAATAATAAATAAACTCCCTTAACATATAGAATATGCTGGGGGCTGTACGTGAGCAGACCAGAAGAGGTAGCTCTCAAGCAAAGCTGTGTAAAAGGAAAAGGCTGGAGAACTGAGGGGACACAGCTGTTCATCCATCCAGACTGTACCCGAGGTAATGTCACAATTATAAAGTGAAATTGCAGTTACTCCACAGTGGTATCTGAGTTAGAGTGGTCACCATGAGAATGCTAATGTTAATATTAAATGTAAATATTTACATTATAATCTATAGTTTTCTCCAATACTCTGAATAGGAAATAACTGTGTGGAGACCAATGTACTGTCGTTCTGTCTCTTCCACTGCACAGTTGTTCCCTACAGTATTTATTCTATTTCTACCTTATATGAGGTCATATATTCAGTATATTACAAGAGCTATATAGCATACTTTTTCACCCTCATGTCTTTTTGCTGGAGATCTACAAAGGCTTATATAGTGTTTAAAACATTCAGGAGAACACAGAAAAATAACTTTTTTATAAAGTTCTGTTGCTAACATGCCAATAGACTTGACATTAGTAAATACCGTGGTTTAATTTTTCATAACATAACAGAAACTTTCATTATCCCAATATTTACCATGCAATGTAATCATACATAAATACTATTGGGCCAGATTATATGAATAAAGGGAGAATCTTTTAAGAAACTGATCCCAGAAAGTTACATAAAAGTATTTGTATGTACAGTTCCACTGAGTCATATGTGCTTGTAAGTTACGTTTACAGGATCAGGCACTAGAAGATTTTGCAAACATTCTAGGTAATTGTGACACCACCGCAGCACCTCCTGCTGACTCATCAGGGAATTAGCTCAGTCCAGTGTGGAGCACCCTCCACTGGTGGTGTCCCATCCATCTCTCACCCTGTCTTGGTGCCTTCCTGTCCTCCTTCTCTCCCCTTGTCCTCCTCTCTCCCTGGGTCGCTTCCCCTTCATCCCCTTCATCTGCAGCCTGGCAGATACTGGGCTGGAGTTCCTTCTGCTCCCCACGCCGTGCTGGTCCCCTCAAACAGGAGACAGACCTTCACCCTTTGAAGGCCTGGGAGAGACTGCCTGCTCCCTTCCTGGGCAACCTTTATATAGGGCTAAGCCTGGCCCTGATTGGCTATCTCTTACTCAGCCTCTGATTGGCTCCCTAGCAGGCCTTCTCTGAGTGGCTGCCCGCCTGCACAGCCCCTCTGGCCTGCTGGAGCCCCTCTAGTATAGGAGTGGGGCAGCCACCCCACTACAGTAATCAATACATCTTTGGTATCTTTCATGGAAAGAGACAATACTAAAATTATGGCTCTAATATTTTACATACTGCTTGAAGAAGAAGAAATCAGCATTTTGCTAGTGAATTTTATAATTTTATATGACTATATAGGAAAAAGCAGCAGTTACATGACTCAAGGAAACAAAAAATAACTGGCTCCAGATGAACAAGTCATTGGAAAAAGATGCTCGTATCACTGTATTAGCATTTTTATTAGTGAAGAAAACTATAATGATCACCAAGACATCAGGACCCAGCTTTGCAATGAATTCCAATGGAATAATGATGAACTGCACATGAATGTACTCTAGTTCTCTCACAGAAAACCTGTAACACAATGAAATTGCTATTGAAAAAACAAAATCCCTGATATCTGAATCAAAGTTGAAAAGTAATGTGCTGTGAAAAAGGAACTCAGTGCTGTGTTATATGAAAACATTTGCTTCCTCAATCTTCATTCTGGAGACTGCTTAATAATTTGTTAAATGAAAACTGACCCTGGGGGGCAAAAAACATGTCCCAAATTAAATTAAGATGGATGAAACTTTGTATTCAACTCTTTTCCTGTTCTCTACAGTTACCATAGAAATAGTACCTACAGTGTCAATTGCTCTCATGGGAACTTACCATTGAGCATTTTTCAAACTCTTCTAAAAGTTCTTCAGTTTAAGGAGATTGAAAATAAAACCTCTCCCCAAAATGCAAGTCTTAAGTGAAACAAAGATTGATGAAGTAATCATCCACGCAAGTCATCTATCCACCTAGAGTTCCTAGAAGTCATCACCAAGATGGCTGTGCAAAAGAAAAAACATATCAAATTCAGAGGCTCTGCACCCACTGAACTTCTTTTTTCAGGTCTGATTCAGCAAACCACTTAAGCACATACCTAACTTTAAGCACACAGGAACTGATCCAAAGACCACACAAGTCAATGGAAAGCTTCCCATTGATTTGAATATGGGCTTTGGGTCAGCCCCATAAAGTCAGTGGGACGGCTCATGTGTTCTCTCTCAGCACATGCTTAAGGGCTTTGTTGATTTGAGGCCATAATAAAGGATAAGAAGTTGGTTGGTGTTTCAAATCAGTTTTCGCACCATGAAGTTTATGGAATATTAATGAATAGGGTGTAATCTTTTTCTTAAGCAACAGTCTACATGCAGGTTGTGATGAAAAACTGCCTGTCAACCATTATCAGCCAGTACTTGGCCATCTGTTCACAGCTATAGTTTCCTTTAGTTAATTTTCTGCTCATTACTTTCAGTGATAGATTAAAAGAATTATGTTTTCTGAAATTCTGTTATTTATGGATTAAAATTAGAGAACAATAAAAGATAAGTGAGGTAGCCATGTACTGAGAGGCAACCAGATGGATAATAGGATTGAGCACATGTCAAGAAAAATACCCAAAGTAGGGTGAAAAGTATTCTACTGTTTCTTAAAGCTTGTAAAAAGGTATATTTTTGGCATTCTGTAGTTACCAAAGCAGGATAAAGAAACGTAAATGAAATTCATTCATAGTAAGGGCTGATCTCCAACAACTAGCCTCTGTGGGGCATATCTGGGGATAAATTACTTTTTAATTACTTTCCTTCATCTCTCATTTTTTCTCCAAATTTGCCACCCATGGTTTGTAAGAAACTTAATGAGGTTTCTGTAAAGGATCTACTGACTGTGATACATGGCTTGAGGGCAATGACACGTACTTTGGATCCAGTTCCTACCTGGGTGCTGAAAGACTGTTTACCTGCAATGACACCAACGATTCATGGAATAGTGAGTCTCTCCAAGGTAACTGGAAAGATTCTAATCTTAAACTAGCACTAATAACTTCCTGGCTGAGGAATCTTCATCAGCTGTGAAAATATAAAATTTTCATAAGTTTTCCTATTTAAGCTTTTTTTAACATGCAAAGTGCTTGAAAAAAGCCATTTATATTCAGATACAAACTCCTCTTGTTCATTTTAACATATATAAAAATTCAAATCAGGATTGAGAGTTTACCTAAACAGAGAATCTGCTTTACGATAGGTATATAATGATTTAGTGAGAACTTCAGCAAACAGTGATCCACACTGTATTTGTTGGTGGTTCCTCCTCCTTGTTTCCAGATATTAAGTTGCAGCTAAGAACATATTAAATACCGTCCTAATATTACTTTTCCACATAACTAATTGCTGCAGTTTCCACAGGGTTGTTAGGCAATTACAAACAGGAGGAGTTAGCTGTGAATGTGTGGCACACAATAAAATCTATTACATTATATTAATGTGATGCACAATACAAAAAACTTGGTGTGATTTGGGGTTTCACCCAGATCAGTAAGGGGTTCCTACCTTCGAAGGAACCCTGGGTGCAGCTTTGGCTCAGAGACCTGACACCAGCAGCCTACTCACAGCGCAGTGATCTCTCCCTGGCTTCCACCAACCTGGTTACTCCTTGCAGTGTGACACCAAGAGCCTTTCTAGTCCCATCTCCCCAAAACCATCTCCTCTGCAGTGTCCAGTCCCTCTCATTGGATACTCTCAGAAGTTATTAAGTTTGCTGCCTCCAAATAGCCAGAATACATATCAGCCTGTTAAGTTTAGCTGAGGACTTCACCCTTCATCTTAATACACAGCACTGAGATGGTATCCATAATAAAACAAGAATAAGTTTATTAACAAAGAACAGTTATTTAAGTGATAATGTGTAAGAACAGAAGACACAGGTATGGTTTCTGGTAAAATGAAACAAAACATGCCTTCTGGTGGCTAAAACTTAATTTAAACAAGTTACAGTCGTTGTCTAAGCAGGTTTCTCACCTATACTCAGTTGCAGCTACTCTTGGTTTTCAGACCAAGAGGATGCACTTTATATGATCTCAAAGAGCACCGCTCCTCCTTTCTCAACTAGGTAACAGCTACCAAAATGGCTTTCTGTTTCTGCTTATATTTTCCAAAGTCTATTGTTTCTGTTTCAAGAGCCAGGAAGGCTTCCTGAGGGTGCTGCTTCTATCCCCCATTGTGATTGTTAAGTGGTCTCTCCCTCCCGCCACGCTCATTTAGCTTGATAACTTTTTTTTTACAGTATTTGTAGAGGTAGTTTTCATTGTCCTCTGACAATGTCCTCTGAGGTATTACCTGGCTCAATTTACATTGGAGACAGAGGAAATCAGGTGAAACAATATTCCTTTGCCTAGGGCAAGCTGGGCTTATGCACTGCTTGCAGAACATCTTTTAAAAACATATTTCCAGCACATTTCTAGAATTCTTCATACATATCCAATAACCACATCATGTGATACTATTAATGGCCATCGTGTTATCAGTTTCCATAGGATATCTTACATGACACCTTTTAGATACAGTTTATGACCACAGTGTGTTGGGGGAATGAGTGAGTCAGGCCTGATGTGAGTTAGGGAATGGTATGCCCACTGCCAGTTGGCATTAAAGGACTCCCTGGGTCAGTTTGAGGATCCCCAATTTATTGAATTGTGCCAATTTAAGTTATACATTAGTATTGGGCTTTCAGATGCCATGGCGGTGAGTGCAGTATAAGAAAATCCAAGATAGAGAGAGCTTTTAAAGCACTGTCCACTCCAGGGGAACAGAACCCCAGATGCTAGGAAGAGTTAGGTAATAGTTATGGGGATTTGATTATTAGAAATATATATAATTCTGTTGTGATGACTGGGAGAACTGTGTGGTAAATTCCCTGCCAGGTGCAAAGGTTACAGATATCACAAGAAATTTAGACAGAATATATTTGAAGTGCTGGGGAGAAGCTGGTGGTTGTGGTACATAAGGTACCAATGGCATAAGGAAAAGTAGAAAAGAGGGTCCCGAAAGCCAGATTTAGGCAGCAAGGCAATAAATTAAAGACCAGGACATCCATGGAAGCATTGTTTGAAATGCTTCCAGTTCCATGTGCAGGGCCAGGAAGACAGGCAGAACTGCAAGGTTTCAGTGTGTGGATCACACAATGGTGTAGGGAAGAGGTTTATTAGGAACTGGGGAACCTTTCAGGAAGAGAGGCTGTATATAGGAAGGATGGGTTCCACCTACATAAAAATGGAACCAGACTGCTGGCATGTGCAATTAAAAAGGTGGTAGAGGATTTTTTAAACTAAGGGCTGGGGGAAAGCCGATAGGTGCAGAGGAGCATATGATTAGGTCAGAGACATCCCTTAGGGATGAATTTATTAAAGGGGGAACTCTATATTCTAGTAAAGAGGATGGGAAAGAAGGTGGTAAAGAACAAGTAGGAGCTACTTAGGAACAGTCAAGGAGTCAACAGACTGTAAAAGAGTCTCATTTAAATATAACACATGAAGATAATCAACTGAATAAGTGATAAAATGTACAAGTGCTTATATTCAAATGCTAGAAGTCTAAATACTATGGGTGAACCAGATTGCGTGGCATTAAATGAGGATATTGATATCACAGGCATAATAGAAACTTGGTGGACTGAGGATAATCAATAGTTCACGGTAATACTAGGGTACAAAATATATTGGAATGACAGAGTAGGTTGCGCTGGTGGTGAAATGGCACTGTATGTGAAAGACAACAGAATCAAATAAGGTAAAAATCTTAAATGAATCACTGTGACATAGAATCTCTATGGATAAAAATGCCATGCTTGAACAATAAGAGTATAACAGTGGCAACATACTACCGATCAGCTAACCAAGATGGTGACAGTAATTGAAATGCTCAGGGAGACTAGGGAGGCAGCAAAGGCAAAAACTAGAATAATAAGAGGAAATTTCAACAATCATCATATTGTCTGGGTATATGTCCCTTCAGTAAGGGGTGCAGAGATGAAATTTCTAGACACCATAAATGACTGCTTCTTGGAGCAGCTTGTCCTGCTCCCCAGTAGGGGAAAGGCAATTTTTTATTTAGTCCTAAGCTGAGCACAGGATTCAGTGCAGGAGGGGATATAGCTGAATCTCTAGGTGATAGCAACCATAATGTAACTAAAAAAAAATTTTTGTAGCAGGAAAAAAATGCTACCACATAAACCCACCACAGAAGCATATCACTTCAAAAATGAGGATGCTAGTAAAACAGAAATTAATTGGAAGAGTCACAAGGATGAAAGGTCTACAAACTGCCTGGAGACTATTTAAAAACACCATAATAGAGGCTCAAACTAAATGTATACCCCACATTAAAAATAAAAAAATCCTGAGAGGACCAAAAAAAAAAAAAAACACCACCATGGCTAAACAGCAGAGAAAGAGGCATTTATAGGCCAAAAGGCACCAATTTAAAATTGGAAGTATAATCATAGTGATGAAAATAGAAAGGATAAACTCTGGAAAGACAAGTGTAAAAGTGAAATAAGGCAAGTCAAGAAAGGATTCAAAGAACAACTAGCTCAGGACACAAAAACTACATAAGAACACAAGAGCGGCCATACTGGGTCACACCAAAGGTCAGTCAAGCCCAATATCCTGTCCTGACAGTGGCCAATGGCAGGTGCCCCAAAGGGAATGAACAGACAGGTTATCATCAAGTGATCCATTCCCTGTCACCCAATCCCAGCTTCTGGCAAAGAGAGGCTAGGGACACCATTCCTGTCCATCTTGGCTAATAGCCATTGATGGATATATCTTCCATGAATCTATCTAGCTCCCTTTTGAAGCCCGTTATAATACTGGCTTTCACAACACCCTCTGAGTTCCAGAGTTTGACAGTGAATTGCGTGAAAAAATACTTTCCTGTGTTTGTTTTAAACCAGCTACCTATTAATTTCATTTGGTGGCCCGTTGTTCTTGTATTATGAGAAGAAGTAAACAACACTTCCTTATTTACTTTTTCTGTACCACTCATGATTTTATAGACCTCTATCATATCCCGCCTTAGTCGCCCCTTTTCCAAGCTGAAAAGTCCCAGTCTTATTAATCTCTCCTCATACGGAAGCCGTTCTATACCCCTAATCATTTTTGCAGCCCTTTTCTGCACCTTTTCCAATTCTAATATATCTTTTTTGAGATGGGGCAACGACATCTGCATGCAGTATTCAAGGTGTGGGCATACCATGGATTTATATAGAGGCAATATGATATTTTCTGTCTTATTATCTATCCCTTTGTTGATGATTCCCACCATTCTGTTGGCTTTTTTGACTGCCGCTGCACACTGAGTGTATGTTTTCAGAGAACTATCCACAATAACTCCAAGATCTCTTTCTTGAGTGGTAACAGCTAATGTAGACCCCCCCATCATTGTATATGTATAGTTAGGATTATGTTTTCCAATGTGCATTACTTTGCATTTATCAACATTAAATTTAATCTGCCATTTTGTTGCTCAGTCACTAGTTTTGTATCATCTGCAAATGTTGCCACCTCACTGTTTACCCCTTTTTCCAGATCGTTTATGAATATGTTAAACAGGACTGGGCCCCGTACAGATCCCTGGGGGACACCACTATTTACCTCTCTCCATTCTGAAAACTGACCATTTATTCCTACCCTTTGTTTCCTATCTTTTAACCAGTTACCAATCCATGAGTTAACCTTCCCTCTTATCCCATGACTGCTTATTTTGCTTAGGAGCCTTTGGTGAGGAACCTTGTCAAAGGCTTTCTGAAAAATCTAAATAAACTATCCACTGGATCTCCTTTGTCCACATGCTTGTTGACCCCCTCAAAGAATTCTAGTAGATTGGTGAGGCATGATTTCCTTTTACAAAAACCATGTTGACGATTTCCCAAAATTATGTTAATCTATTTGTCTGACAATTTTGTTCTTTACGATGGTTGAAACTATCGTTGAAACTACTTTGCCCAGTACTGAAGTGAAAAAAACGAACAGAAAAAAGTACATCAGAAGCAGAAACACTGAGACAGCTGAATTATGAAGGTGCTAAAGGAGCATTCAAGGAAGACAAGTCCATTGCAGAGAAGCTAAATGAATTCTTTACATCAGTCTTCACTGCAGAGTATGTAGGGAAGATCCCCACATCTGTACTATTATTTTTTGGTGACAAATCTAAGGAACTGTCCCAAATGGAGGTATCTGTAGAGGAATTTTTTTGAACAAAATGAGAAATTAAACTATTAATAAGTCATCAAGTCCAGATCGTATTCACCCAAGAGTTCTGAAAGAATCCAATTATGAAATTGCAGAACTACTAACTATAAGTATTAAGCTCTTACTTAAATATATACTATATATACACTATAGTATATAAGCTATTACTTAAATCAACCAAATGACTGGAGGGTAGTGAATATAAAGCCAGTTTAAAAAAAACCCTCAAAACTACAGACGATTACAGGCCAGTAAGCTTAACTTCAGTACAAGGCAAACTGCTTGGAACTATAGAGAAGAACACAATTATCAGACAGATAGATAAACATGATTTGTTGGGGAAGAGTCAACATGGCTTCTGTAAAGAGAACTCATGCCTCACCAATCTATTAGGATTCTGTGAGGGAGTCAACAAACGTGGGCTAGGCTAATCCACTCAATATAGTGTGGTTGGATTTAGAGAAAGTCTTTGACAAGGTCCCGCTCCATAGGCTCTTAAACCAATTATAAGAGAGAAGACCCTCTCAGGGATCAGTAACTGATTAAAGATAGGAAATAATGGGTAGGAAGAAATAGTCAGTTTTCATAATGGAGAGATGAAAATAGCAGGATTCTCCCAAGGATCTTTACTGGGACCAGTGCTGTTCAACATATTCATAAATAATCTGGAAAAGGGGATAAACAGGGAGATGGCAAAATTTGCAGATGATACAAAATTACTCAAGATAGTTAAATCCAGTGGTGACTGCAAAAAGTTACTAAGGGATCTCACAAAATGGGGTGATTGGGCAACAAAATGGCAGCTGAAATTCAGTGTTGATAAATGCAAAGTAATGCACAGTGGAAAAAATAATCCCAACTTTACATACAAAATGATGAGTTCTAAATTAGCTGTTACCATTGAAGAAAGAGATTTCGGAGTCACTGTGGATAGTTCTCGGAAAAGATCCATTCAGTGTCCAACAGTAGACAAAAAAGCTAATAGAATGTTAGGCACCATTAGGAAAGGGATACACAAAACAGAAAATACCATGATATCACTATATAACTCCAAAGTATACCCACACCTTTTATACTGAGTGCAGTTCAGGTCACCCTATCTCAAAAAGAAGCTATATTAGAATTGGAAAAGGTGCAGAGGAGGACAACAAAAATGATTAGGGGGCAGGAACAGTTTCCATATGGAACGAGATTAAAAAGACTGGGACCGTTCACCTCAGAAAAGAGATGACTGAAGGGGAAAATAATAAAGGTCTATAAAATAATGACTGATATAGAGAAAATGAATACAGAAATGCCGTTTACCTTTTCATATAACACAAGAACTAGGGGTCACTCTTGTGCGGTAGGTACCACTGTGAAAGTGGCCCGGGGTTGTGGGGGAATTAAAGTAGGGGTTTGGTGGCCCAAGTGACCTAATCTCCTTGTCCGTAGTGGCCCTGGCTCTTAGGGCAGCACGGCTTAGTGGCCAGAGTCAATGAGACTACCTGCTACACAGGGCAGTGTGGCACAGTGGCCAGAATCAGCACACAGAGCATGGTTAGCTCCTTCTGAACCAGCGTGGGGTAGATGTACCCTGTCAGACACCCTCCCCCATTAGAGAGTATCCAGTTCTGACCCTTCCTCTTCCTTTTCTCCCACTCGGGAGAAGAACTCCGCCTTTGCCTGGGCCTTCCCTGGCTGATGTAATACACAAAAGTCATAGGGCTGAAGCAAGAGGTACCGCCTTATAATCCAGGCATTGGTGTCCTTCATGCTATTGGTCCATCGGAGGGGTGAGTGTTTGGTGACCAGTTGAAAGGGGTTCCCTACAGGTAATATCTTAGGGCATCGATTGCCCACTTGACAGCCAGGACCTCCCTCTCTGGAATAGCAGGTTTCCTGGGGCAACAGTTTGCAGCTTAGACAAAGGATTGGGTGCTCCTCTGCATCTATTTCTTTTGCAAGTACTGTTCCAAGCCCCACCTCCAAAGTATCCGTCTGGAGGACAAATGGCTTTATGAAGTCCGGATGGGACAGGACCGGCTCCTGGGTTAGCTGTTCTCTCAGGACCCAGAAGTCTTCCTCATACTCATTGAACAAATGGATTTTCCATGGCTGGGAGATCTTTGTCCAATCCAACAACAGGACTGCCAGTATCACAAAGTTTGGCATGAAGCGATGATAATATCCAGCCAGCCCAAGGAACGGTCATACCTGCTTTTTTGTTGTAGGGTTAGGGAAGTCTCACAAGGCTTGCACGTTGTCTACCAACTGGCGTAGTTTTCCCCTTCCTATCATGTACCCTAAGTAGGTCACTCTCACTATCCAAGGTGGGACTTGGCTGGGCTCACGGTGAGGCCCATGTCTCCTAGGGCTTGTAAAACATTGGTGAGATGCTGGAGGCATTCCTCCCAGCTAGTGCTGTGGATGACAATATCATCAATGTATGCGGCTGTATATGGATTATGTGGTTGCAATATTTGGTGCATCAGCTGCTGAAAGGTGGCCATAGTCCCATACAGCCTGAATAGCATTGTGACAAATTGGTACAAGCTGAAAGGAGTAGGGAAGGCAGTCTTCTTGTAGGAGGCTGGCATCAGACGTATCTGCCAATACCCCTTACTTAGATCTAACATTGAGATTAACTCTGCACTACACAGCCACTCAAGGAGTTCATCCACCCGAAGCATTGGGTAGGTGTTGAACTGAGACATGGTGTTCATCTTCCTGAAGTAGATGCAAAATCCGATGACCCCATTGGACTTCAGGACTATGGAACTCTGCCACTTGCTCTGGGATTTCTCTACCACCTTGGCCAGCATCATTTCCAGTTCTGGACAATTCCCCACATTTTCTTGGGGAGTGGTTGCCTCTTACCTTCTGGCTGGGGATGGGGATGATATAGCTAGTCGTGTCCTTCTGTCTGAGAAGGGGCAACAATATGGTGGGGAAGGCCTGTACCAGCCATTGCACCAGTTCCTGTTGCTCGGTTTCAAGCTCTTGCCCGGTTGCAATGGGTCTGGTATCAGCAGGTTCTTTGGCCAGTGGCCCCACATCCAGTGGGCAAGGGACTATCAGCAGGATTTCCTGGGCCATCCAGGCCTAGAGGAGGTTCTCGTGATAGTTCCATACCTCTCTCTACTGCCAGGGTAACCAGATTTCGTAATCTATGGTCCTACTCACATGTCACCTCAAAGGGGTCTTTCCATTTGGCCAATAGCTTAGATTTGGAGGAGGGCAGCAACGAAGATTATGTTGGATCATATTAAAGAAGTTCTGTATTAAAATCACAAATGAGTTTGATTCCCCATAGTTTAAATTCCAGGGTATTACTAATTAAGAGGTCTCTTGGTTTTTGGTACTGTTTCTCTCCCTCTATGTGTGAAACTTGCAAGCTGCTAATTGTGTTAGTACATTCTAAAACAGAGTCTGTTCTCAAAGCAATTCTTTGTAACAACAACTACTGACACAGAGAGAGACTCAAAGCAATACTCTGTAACAACAGAAACAGCAGCAAGAGACTCCCCGCCCTTTTGTTGTATTCATCTCACTTTGTTAACAGTTGTGATTAAAATAGAGATCGAGGATGTACATGGATGGATGCTTGGTGTGGATAATAAATGAATGATCAGGGAGGTGCCAGCCTAAGAATCCAGTGTCCATCGGCAGACTGGAATTCACCCAACAGCCTCAAGAATGGGAGAACCAAGGAACAAGATAACATCTGGCAGCATGGAGCCATCAGGAATGTGCCATCTGCTGATTGATCCAGCAACAGCATGATGAAGCAATTCCCATAGACTGGCATAGGAAGCAATTCCTATAAAAATGGACTCTAGAAAGTGAGAACTTTGGGTTCTGATTCTGCAACCCAACTTCCAGGAGCATCAGATGAGCATCTGACAAGGCCCTGCTCCCTCCTCATGTCCAGACCACCTGGCCAGTGGCTTGGCATGAGCAACTCTAAGGCTGGTAATTATGATAACAACCTTGCAGAACCTGTGTGTGTGTGTGTGAATGAATGAATGTGTGAATAAATATGAAATTGAATGGAAAGTTATAGCTATAACTAACTGCTTACTATGATTCTTTCTGTATTCACAATAAATGTGGCATTTTGCCTTTTCTCCTTTAATAAGATCCTGCTGGTTTTTATTTTATTGGTATAACAGACCTGCCTCCCCTACAGCTTCATCCCTCAGTTGTACTGGACCTCTTGTTCCTGTTGTGCATGCAACAGGTTCTCTTGGGCAAACATCTCAAGCACCTGGAGCAACTCCCACAGTTGCAATATTAAGTGGACTGATCCCCTCTCCCTGGTCTCTTGCTCCTCCCAGGTCTCCCTCAGGAGATCTAGCATTCCCCTGGGTTGCCTCCCATAGAGGAGTTCAAATGGGGAAAAACACATGGATGCTTAAGAAACTTCTTGCACTGCGAAGAATGGTGCGGGCAGCAACTTATGCCAGTATCATGGGTTATCCTCCACGATTTTTTTTTCCGCATCATCTTCAAGGTTCAGTTGAACTTCTCTACCAGCCCATCTATCCAGGGGGTGACTAACCAACACTTTGAGGGTGAAAATGTTCAACAAGTGGTGTAGCTCTGCCATTAGCTTGGATGTCACATTGGTCCCCTGTTCCATTAGTATCTCCCGAGGGATTCCGACCCTGGTGAAGATCTTCAGGCACTCGTCAGCAACGTCGGGAGTGGGGGAAGGTGGTGCCATCCAAACTTTTCCACAGTTATAGTCCATAAACGTGCAGTCCAGCTGGAAGTGTCCTTGTCCGCACTTGTAACACCAATCCTGAGGTCCTCCAGCATGCAGTCTGTTCAGTGTAATTTTTATCGTCCCCCCCATGGGTCTTCTCTCCATCAGGGTAGGAGCAGGTTGGTCTGTCACCTCATGCCATGGTTACCATGCCATGGTTTGCCATGGTTACCAGCAGAATGAGATAGTGGCAGGGGCTCCCCCTCTTGGTCTTGTGGGGGTCCTCACTCTGCTGGATGACCCCAGTCCCTGGGGCTCCCCGGTTTATAGGTTTATAAACCACTGGGTTCAGAATCAGCAACCAGTTTTGTTTGGTCTTTAATCCAAATTACATTTTTTAAACTGTGGAATTAAGGACCTTTAATTATTTATTAATTATTTAATCTATGATTCTATGATTCTATGCACAATGATTGTGGAATTTGTATCCCATTTCTATTTGTAGCAAGACATCTGTGACAGCTTTTAAAACAAGAGGAATGGTTGTATAGCAGAGTTTTTATTTTTTTTTTAAAAATTACCCTTCATTAACATTATTCTTTCCCACAAAAAATGAATTTTGATTCTTCAGTATTATCAGACCTATAAGTATAGACTAGATTTCAGATAAGGGACATAAATGAAATAAGCCAAAAATGTCTAAATGAACATCTGTATGAATCCATCTTAGCTCAGTTACTGTTTTACATCACAGCTGTATCTCGTTCTTAATTACAGTTTACCAGAAGGAAATGTAGTTTGCACTCTAGCTGGCCAAAACTTAGAATTTCCAGTTCACAAGAAAGTTTGAGATTGATCTGATTCAGACCAAATTTTTCATAATTTCCCATGAACTGAGGATGCCAAAACAACAACAAAAAATCATTGTGGAAACATGGACACGTGGTGCTGCCTGTTTCATTGCTGCCCTACACTTATTAGCAGTGGGGAAATTGTCAATCTGCATGGTAGGGCTGCCCCAAGCCATGGACCCTGGAAGGCCAGGTTCCTCAGCAGCCCACAGGAAGGTTTCCAATAGAAACCTACCTGATTGCATCAGAACCTTCTTGTGATCTGATAAATGTTCACTGAATCCAAGATGTTTTTGTGAAACACTCGGGTTTGACCAATCGGGATTTTCTGGCAAAACAGTTTTATCAGAAAATTTTCAACCAACTCCAGTTTGTACCACAGGGGGCCATTTTTAACATTACAGAATGCTAATTTATACATTTCCACTGTGGGCTTAAATTAAAAGCTTGGCAGTTTAGAGTCAGAAGCAAATATCTCTTATTAAAGATCCTTACAAACCTGGACATATGCTTTAGATAGGTATGACATATTAATCTGTAAAATAAACACATTATCTGTGTATTGCACATGCATGTTTCAATTGACGTGAATTAAAATTGCAATCTATGTAATGTGAATATGGCAATCCGTGGCCCTAGTCACATTTTTGGTTGGGTCAGGTGATTCTAAATTACTTAGCACTATGTGCCACTGATTAAGGCTATGTAGGAGGGGTTTAGATGAAGCTATACATTCAAGCCAAAATACAGCCATGGGGAAGATGAGTGGTACATAGACTCACTATCAGACAGGTACACTCAATGTTTAGCTTTAATTCCATTTGGATGAACGTCTTCTTCCCAGTTGTGCAGATACAACATTTGCTCTATTTTCTACTACTAGCCATTTAAAGCTGCATATCTTTACTACACCAAGACTAAAAGACTATAGATTAATTCTACTGCAAATGTAACAGTAAATAAAATTGTATTGAACAATATTTTTGTTATTAGAAATGTAAACAGACATGTTTTCTTGAAGCAGAACCGTCTCAGCAAACACTTGCACTGAATTTCATGTCACGCTTTCAGCCTTGTTAAGACCATCTGTTCACCCTTTTTAATTGTAAATAGTGTTATTGTTTGATTCATTTCATTAATCTCATCTACAAGTTGTTTCTGCTGCATTTTGTCTGTATGAGCTTTTTATGTTATTTTTTAATAGAGATGGAGGAAATATGGCTGCAACATTGCAGAACCTAGGCTCCCACTTTGCTGAGATACCTTTTCAAAACACTGTCCAAAAAACTAACCAAAGTTAAAGGAACAGTTTTAAAATGAAAATATGATTATTAACTGTATGTTCCCTCTGCATATATTTTGGCCCGATTTTGAAAGTTGGTTACAAGTTATAAAGAGGGGCCTCAGTAAAATGACTTGCTACGTCACAGCTAACATATGAGGACTAACTAGTAAAAATCATTTTCCTAATTAGATCATACTGTGGCATTTCAGTTACATTCTTCTTCTAGGGAGTGTATGTGTTATGCTTTTTGTTTTTATTATTTTTTCTTCTTCTGTGATTAAACCATATGAAAAAAAGCCTTGTTCAGATATTCTCAGGAAGGCCACACAATATTAGAAAAGCATGGCATATTCCCATGAATAATCTCCCAGTCCAAGAATCTTCAGAGTTTGCAACAATGATGCTGTCTCCTTTGGTTGAAAGCAGACTCCCCGAACTGGTCTATTTTAGTACATAGTTTGAGAATCCTTAGGCCTGGTCTATACTATAAACTTAGGTCGACATAAGCCTTGTTAAGTCGATCTAATATTGTATGTGTCTACACTACCTAGTCCTTTCTGCCGACCTAAGTGGCCTGTAAAGTAGACTTCTGTACTCCATCTCTGCGAGAGGTGTAGCACTAGATTTAATATCCACAGGTCGATATGGGGATACTGTAAACACTGCATTGTGTAATTCAAATGAATTGGCCTCCAGGAGGTGTCCCACAGTGCTCCGCTGTGACTGCTCTGGAGAGCACTGTGACATTGCACCCCATAATGCTTTATGGAAATATGCTTAGGAATGGAAATATGACATGACTGGAATATGTTTTATGCTACATATGCCATGTAACATATCTCTGCAAAGGTTATGATCTATTGAATATATTTCTCCTTTTTGTATTTATGTATCATTTTTATATTCAAAGTTATGAATATTGGCTATGTACTTGTTTAATTTTAAATACCCTCAGTGAAGCAGTTGGTCAGCTTCCTGAGAAAAAACTATTCTCAGTAAGTGCCCAATCAAGAAACACTTAAGCCAACAATGAACTTGGAGATGCCAATCCACATCTGAGATTTCCCAGGAGTGTGGCTTGGCTGGTAAGGAACTCAGTCATGCATGGACATGTGACATGCCCATGTGACTCCAAAACTCCATTTTATAGCTGGATTCGACATGGGGGGAGGAAGGGGTGTCCACCCACAAGAGAAAATCTATTTAAACCCCTGGGAGACCCCTCCATTTGTCTTCAGCTGGCTCAAGAGATAGGTATCCTTTGGGGTGGATAGGCTGAAAGAAATGAGGACAAAGGACAGTAACTACAGAGGATGTGAGTGATTGCTGGACCCAGACTAGAAGGAGGCTAGTCTGTAAAAGAGGCTTATTGGAACATCTCTGAGGGTGAGGTTTCATCTGTAATCACTTTCTTACTGTATTAGGCATAGACTTGCGTGTTTTATTGTATTTTGTTCGGTAATTTACTTTGTTCTGTCTGTTAATACTTGGAACAACTTAAATCCTACTTTTTGTATTTAATAAAATCAATTTTTACTTATTAATTAACCGAGAGTATGTATTAATATGGGGGGGGGGAACAGCTGTGTATATCTATCAGTGTTATAGAGGGTGAATAATTTATGAGTTTACTCTGTATAAGCTTTATACAGGGTAAAACAGATTTATTTGGGGTTTGGACCCCATTCGGAGTTGGGCATCTGAGTGTTAGAGACAGGAACACTTCTTACGCAGCTTTCAGTTAAACCTGCAGTTTGTGGGACGTGGTTCAGACCTGGGTCTGTGTGTAGCCGGCAAGCATGTCTGGCACGACCCGGCAGGGTTCTGGAGTCCCAAGCTGGCAGGAAAGGCAGGGGCAGAAGTAGTCTTAGCATATCAGTTGGCAGCCCCAAGGGGGTTTCTGTGATACAACCCGTCACAAGCACTTTCAACTCCACTGCACAGCAGTCAGATACACAGGTAACAGCCACTCCCCTGTTAAAGTGTTGGGAACTTTTGAATTTTAATTACCTGTTTGATCAGCGTGGAGAGCTCACCAGCACAGATGATCATGGAGACTCATGGCCACAAATGCGCTCCAGCATGGAGTTCACAGGAGATGGTGGATCTTATTGCTGTGTGGGGAGAAGAGTCTGTGCAAGAAGAGCTCCAATCCAGCAGAAGAAATGCTGACATATATGCCAAGATTGTGCAGGACATAAGGGAGAAGGGCTACATCAGGGACACACAGTAGTGCCACGAGAAAATAAAGGAGCTTTGGAAAGTGTACCAGAAGACAAGGAAGGTGAACAGCCATTCTTGTTCTGACCCCACCACTACCCCTAAATACAGCTTGGATGCCTCCCAGGAGCCCCCTGGCGACCTCAAGCAACAACAAGAGGACATTGTTGATGAGGGAGAGGAGGAGGAGGAGGAGGAGGAGAATGTGAGGCAGGAAAGTGGAGGATCCATTCTCCCTGACAGTCAAGAACTGTTTTTAACCCTGGAACCTGTCCCTTCACAGGACCAGTTGGCGGCAGAGTGTGATGCTGGAGAAAGCACCTCTGGTGAGTACACATTTCCAGTCAAACTGTAGGGTTACATGCTATTATTTTTTATGTTTAATCTGAATTTAAAAAGTAGGTGTAGAGCAGGGGTTCCCAAACTTGGTTCACGACTTGTTCAGGGTAAGCCCCTGGTAGACTACGAGACGCTTTGTTTACCTGAGTGTCTACAGGTACAGCTGCTTGCAGCTCCCAGTGGGTGTGGTTTGCCGTTCCTGGCCAATGGGAGCTGTGGGAGATGGCGCAGGCCAGGCCACCACTTCCCGCAGTTCCCATTGGCGGGGAACGGTGAACCGCAGCCACTGGAAGCTGCGAGCAGCCATACCTGTAGACCAGTGGTTCCCAAACTTGTTCCACCGCTCGTGCAGGGAAAGCCCCTGGCGGGCCGGGCCAGTTTGTTTATCTGCCGCGTCTGTAGGTTCAGCCAATCGCAGCTCCCAGTGGCCACGGTTCACTGCTCCAGGACAATGGGAGCTGCTGGAAGTGGCACAGGCCGAGTGATGTACTGGCCGCTGCTTCCAGCAGCTCCCATTGGCCTGGAGCAGCGAACCGTGGCCACTGGGAGCCACGATGGGCTGAACCTGTGGACGCGGCAGGTAAACAAACTGGCCCGGCCCGCCAGGGGCTTTCCCTCCACGAGCAGCGGAACAAGTTTGGGAACCACTGCTGTAGACACTCAGGTAAACAAAGCATCTCACGGCCCACTAGCGGCTTACCCTGAACAAGCCGTGCATGCGTAAGTTTGGGAACCCCTGGTATAGAGGGTATTGGTGGCCACTCCAGCTATGCAGAGGGTGTTCTCCGAAAAAGACTGTTTATGTGCATGGGGATGGCCCGAGGATCCTCCAAGGAGATCTTTAGGAAGCTTTCATGAAGGTATTCTGCAATCCTTTGCAGGTTTCTGTGAAAGGCTACCTTATTTCGTCCACTATGGTAGGACACTTTCTCACGCCACTCCAGTATTAACTCTGCTGGCATCATTGCAGCACACAGCATTGCAGCAAAAAGACCAGGTCTGAACCCAGACGCTTGCAGCATCTGCTCCCTTGCCGCCTCTGTTACCCTCAGGACAGTGATATCATATCGGGTCACCTGGGGAAAAGGGGGAAATTTTCAATGCTAGCCCTTAAACTGCAAAAAATTCAACAAATAATCCGCCCCCATTTGGTGAAATACAGGTCACACAACCACGCTTTCCCAAACGTGCCGTGGCTGTGGTTGGAAGGGATCACCGTGTATTGCAAGCAGCATTGAAAAAAAGAAAAAGAGGGGTGAGGTGGAGGCTTCCTGTTCTTCTCCCTTCCTCCCCAACCCAGTGCCGCGTTTGTAAAAAACAAACAATTTGGGGGGGCTTTACATGGGTGCCTGTCCTCAAGCACCATCCAGGTTGCTAGGGAAAAGGAGGCTTTTCTCAAGTTTCAACCAAGCTGCAACACAAGTTCTCTTGCCCATGCCTCAGGGCCTTACTCACCATGGCTAGAGCAGCAAACCACCTCTTGCAATAGCCAGCAGTTGTGCTTACATTGTGGCTTGCAGTGAAGTGTATTGAGGGGTGTTTTCTTTATAAAAAAATTAACCAGGCACCAGAAACAATGTATGCACTGTCGATGCTACCCTTGTGCTTTGCATTCCTTGGGACTGAAACCTTGTCCATCGGTGCATACTCCATACCAGGACAGAGACTTTCCCAGATTAGAAGGCAGGAAAAAGAAGACTTGGGAGGACATATTCAGTGAGTTATGTGAACCTTCAAGAGTGACAAGACGGAGCTCAGATCATGGAGGATTACACTGTCTGAGAACCTGGACATGCATAGGGAGGACAGGAGAACAAAAGTGTGCCATGCAGGAAGAAATGCTGTGGATTATGAAGGAGCAATCAGAAATGTTGAGGCATCTGGTTGAGGTTCAAGAAAGGCAGATAGATGCTAGAGTCCCTCTGCAGCCTACACTGAAACTGCTGCTGTCATCACCCAGTTCTACACCTCCTCCTGCTGTCATATGAGGTGGGGAGAGGGGAAGGACAGTTTCCCTTGTGCTGGAACACCAGGGGAGGGTAGAAGGACCAGAAGGTTCCCATTCCCACACCTTTGATTGTTATTGAAGTGCATCTGTAAGCAAGCTTTCCTTGTTTCTCTCCCCACAGTGTTATCAGTCCTTTTGCCCCAGATTATCTTACTTTTCTTTGCTGTCTGAGTGTTTGTGTGTGTAATAAAACTTAACGGACTGAGAAGAAAAGGCTCTTTATTTATTCAACACACAGTAGTTGGTGGGGGTGGAGTTTACAGGGAAGAAAATGCAATGGGAGATAGTGTCAGATTACTCTGGCTCATTGCTGAAACTGGGTTTCAAAGCCTCATGGAGATGCAGGGCCACTCGCTGTGCTCCTCTTATTCTTCTGGTGTCTGGCTACTCAAAATTGGCTGCCAGGCAATCTGCCTCACCCCGTCATCCTAGTGGAAACTTTTGTACCTTTGTTTCACAGATATTATGGAGCTCTCAGCAGGCAGTAATAACAATGGGGATATTGTTTTCACTAGTAAGCAAGCAACGCCAGTGACCTTTCAAACATCCAAAAGGCACATTCCACCACCATTCTGCACTTGCTCAGCCTATGCTTGAACTGGCCGTTACTGCTGTCCAGGCTGCCTGTATATGGTTTCATGAGCCATGGGAGCAAGGGGGTAGGCTGGGTCTCCCAGAATCACGATTGGCATTTCAACATCACCATTGGTTATTTTGCAGTCTGGAAAGAAAGTCCCTGCTTGCAACTTTCAGAACAGACCTCTGATCCTAAAGATGCACGCGTCATGCCCCTTTCCCGACCATCCCACATTGATGTCAGTGAAACGGCCCCTGTGATCCACCAGCACTTGCCACACCATTGAGAAGTGCCCCTTTCAGTTTATGTTCTCTTTGACAAGGTGGTCTGGTACCAAGATAGACAGAATGAATATCCCTATCACCCCATCACAGTTAGGGAATCCCATTGCGGCAAAACCATCCATTATGTCTTGCACGTTGCCCAGAGTCACAACCCTTCTTAGCAGAATTCTGTTAATGGCCCTGTAAACTTGGAACACTACAGATCCCATGGTAGATTTACACGCTCCAAATTGATGCCACACTGACCGGTAGCAGTCTGGAGTTGCAAGCTTCCACAGAGCTATTGCCACTCGCTTCTCCACTGTCAGAGCAGCTCTCATTTTAGTATTGCTGTGCTTCAAGGCTAGGGAAAGCTCTTCACATGTTTCCTGGAAAGTGGCCTTACATATTCAAAAGTTCGGCAGCCACTGCTCATCATCCCATAGCTGCAAAATGATGCATTCTCACTGGTTAGTGATTGTTTCCTGGGCTCAACCATGTCAAGGAGATGCGAGACTGTCACCAGCAACTGTGAACTGCTCCGCTCTGTGTCTTCCAGCAGGGCTGCTTGTGTGGCATCACATTGTTCCACACAGCAGATCCTGTATTGGCTGTGTAAATACTGCAGGATAAGGCATGAGGTGTTTGTAATGTTCCCAACAACAGTGTATAGCTGAGAGGGGTCCATGCTTATTGTGCTATGGTGTTTGCATGGGTAATCCAGGATTGCAAAAAAGACAGTTTGTCATTGGTTTCAGGGAAGGAGGAAAGGACATAATTGCATCATGGGAAGCTAACACCACGTTTTCATAACCACCCATGCCAATGTTTTGGTCCCATTAGGCATTGCAAGCCCAACCGAAAATTCCACTCAGCTATCTATGTTCAGTGTGGGATAGCTACCCACAAGGTAGTGCTCCGTGCATTGATGCAAGCCCTAGTAGTGAGGATGCACTCCGCTGACACAGTGAGCGCAGTGTGGACATGCAAGATCGACTTGCTTAAATCAGAGGCTCGATGTTGACTTAACTTTGCAGTGTAGACATGGCCTGAGTTTCACTGCTGAAGCTAAGCCCTCACATAGCTGTATCTGTGAGTAATGTTTTCTACCATCTCTAGCTGCTTAGCAGACTCCTTCACACCCTTGCAGATGATGATGACCTGGTGTCAGTTATTCATCTCTCAGCTAGATACAGAAATACGACAGTTTGGCATAAAGCCTTCAGCACTTAAGAAATCTTCAATTAGTATACAACACTGTCACTTGTCATCTCACCAATACTGGTTAACACAAGGGCATCAGACCTGCTGTTCTCTACTCCGGCTTCCCAGAGAATACCAAATCAAGCTCAAGATCTTGGTCCTTATCTTTAAGGTGCTTAGTAGCCTTGGCTCAGGATCTCAAGATTGCCTAAAGCTCTGGGATGAAGACTGTGGTCAACAACTTTGCACAATGGAACTTACTACAATAAAGGTACGGCTCATCTGAGTGGGAGATGGAACTTTCTCAGGGGCTGGTCTGAGACTATGGAATGAACTCCTCAGAAACCTCCAAACTTACCAACTTCTGCTCTAAGGGTAACCTTGCTTCTCTAGCACACACTTAGCAACACATATATTTAAAAAACAAAACAATCTACTCAAAAATCCCTACCAAAAAAGCAAACAAAAAAACCCCCAAACATAACTCTGCATGCAATTTTTTGTCTGGGGTGAGGAAAGTCACATGTGACAGACATTAGTAGTGTTGTGTAACGAGCTACTGGAAGACACTCAGATACTGTGGTGATGAGCATGGTAGAAGAACCTATATAGAACAGAATAGTCATATAACAATGCATCAAAAACACATGGTAACTTTACCATTCTTCTTGTACCTGAAAAACAAAATTCCAATAAGATTTGAGCCATAGTGTCCTCTGTGGGCCTAATTCAACGCCCAGTGAAGTCAATCCAAGGATTCTCACTGATGTCAATGGAAAAATTGACTTCAAAAACTGGGCATTATATTGCGCTCACTTACACTGTATAATATTCATGAAGTCAAATGGGTTTCACTGGTGTAACAAAGATTAATTTGAATTATATAAGCATAAATAGAACTATAAATGTCATTGTAACAGGGGTTCTCAACTTGAGGGTTACAACCCCCCTAGCGAGTTACACATTTGTGTCAAAAGGTCATAACTTCCATATTCCCTTTCCCCTATTCCTAAATATTGGGCGGGAGGTTCTGGTTAAAATCTGTTTCGATGAAGAAGAAGGGTACACAGTGGAAATGGGGGTCCTAGTAAGGAGGAGGTTGAAAGTGTCTCATATTCTATATTTTGAACACAAGTCCTGTAAAAAGAAAGTAAAGGCACACAGAATTATTTGTTGATGGAGATCATGTTTATAGAAAACTTAAATATTGTTATTGATGGAAATGAACAAAAATTAAGAACTCAGAGTATGCAAGCGCAACCACTACACATGCTATATAATCAGTTCTAGCACTCAGTCACCTGTCAGAATTGTGGATTTAATGATCTTCACGCTCTTCATCATCACACCACCATACATTATTTCTTGTAATTTGTACTTGTTATACGTTATTTAATGGAGGTTTTTCAGTATCAGTTACATGAAATACTAGCTGATACTCAACATACTGTGTTTCTCAACAGAAAACATAAAGAGCAAGAAAAGCAGATAATACATATTTTACTGAGAATGTTTTCTTTGATTTCTTGAATGCCACATCCAATCAAAACTCTAACCTATTGAGGATTTCTGCTTCTGCCAATGGTTGTTACATGGAAATCTAGCCTTTGCCTTGCATATATGCAATACAGAATATAAGAATTACGTATTTCCTGATGAGA
This sequence comes from Lepidochelys kempii, assembly GCF_965140285.1. NCBI lineage: Eukaryota > Metazoa > Chordata > Testudines > Cheloniidae > Lepidochelys > Lepidochelys kempii. Next base: position 96,059,366 of record NC_136380.1, on the reverse strand, counting down.
AAGATCACAATTAAAAGAGGTTCACACTCTGCTATTTTCACTCCTTTTATTTCTCTTTCATTGTAAGCTCCTTAGGGCAGAAACCATTTAATTGTGTAATGTACAACACTGAGTACACTGTCAACAAATAAGTAACATATTTTTAAAAAATTAAGAGGAGGGTACATAGACAATCAAGTTCTTTAATACACATAAGACATAATCTTTCCTCTTCTACGTTAATGCATACATTCTGGATTGCTTGATTTCCCATACTGAGAGAGAACCTGTACTGAAGAATGCCAACATTTTCTGGAAATACTAACATTCTTATCTAGATTTTCCTTTTTTTTTTTTGCTTGTTGCTATAAAACAATAAAAACTGCATGTTGGTATGCATAAAGAGAAGCGATGGATCTACGGTACTCATCCCATTTGGAAGGAGAATGAAATTACCTTAGTGAGTTTATTAAGTAATTTCAGATAGACTAAGCATATGTCTATGAAGGGAAATATCCTTCTTTTGCTTACTTTGTTTTGATTACTTCTATTAAGCACCATTTACAGAGGTGCTGCTCCAATATGTCATATAGCGTATATAGTTACATTCATAGAGCCATTTAAGTGCTTCTGCACCAAAGGTGTGCTGTAAATTTGACACTGAGAGAACAATATTAAAAATCTCACTACTGACAAATATTGCCTTACTGCATAGCTATGGTGTTATATTACACTTACAAAGAAAGATTGGATACGGGTGGTTAAAATTACCAATAGGACCAAATTTAACACACTGAGCCTTATGAAATAAGTCTAATCAAAACCCACTCAACACCAGTCTGTTTAAAGGAATTTAAAGGGACAAGACATCGTGGTTTACAATTTTCAAGTTAATTGGCCAATTCTTTTTCAGTTGAGAATGGAATTATGTGACCTTAAAATGTTTTTACTTACAATGCTACTTCCATAAATATTGTAACAATTCAAGAGCTACGAAATTCCACATAACCTGTGGAGGTTGATTGGCATCACTATTGTCAGCAAACTGCATAACAATGTCACTTACAGGGCAGAAGGTAGTGCTGCTGTCTGAGTGAAGTAGGCCATTCTCCAGGCCACCTCAAGACTCACAATATTATTACCACCATGGTTCTATTCATGATCTCTATTTAAAGGCCTGATCCTTCAGATGAAAATGAATTTTGCCAGACTGAGGACTGCAAGATTGATCCCTCTGAGAGTGACAGCAGAGTTCTGCCTCTGTGCCTGGGTTTTCATTGAATTTAATGGAGATCCCCTGATTTGTACTAGCTGAAAATCAGGTTCAATGTGTTTTTCAGATCTTTGGAGTTTTTAAAATCTGTGTGCAAACAAACCTTGATGAGGGCTTTTAGCCACAAAAGTTATTTAACCCCAAATGACATTCTGTGGTTCAGTAGTCACTGAATCAAATTTTTTTCAGGTTGCAAGTAAAATAAGGTATATCAACTGCCACAAATGTAACTGTCCTTGGCCTCTGACAGTCAAACCCAATGCTTTTCAGCCCACACATCATTCCCAGTTAGAAAGAGAATCTGCAGGCCAAATTGTGACGAGTTACACCTGTGCAATCCCTCAGAATGTGCCCTGGTTGACAAAAGTGGAACTGCATTGCCTTCTACTGGAAATGCATAAAATGGAGAGAACCCAGCCTGATTGCCATATCCCAGAGTGAAGTTGCATGGCTGGCAGCTAGAAAACCTTATTTTATTTGCAAGCAGATTGATTTGTCCTGGAAATCAGTGAGACACAAGGAATATGGAGCCCCACAATGCCATTTTTACAGAGACTTTTCAGGGTATAATCACCCATTGAATAATTGAGGATTTGTTCCCCAGTAAGCGATTTATGGTTTCATTCCCCCTTGCCAGGAGACTGACATTAGTGTTGTGTTAATAATTTAAAAACTGCTGTACCATTCACTTAAGCCAAAGATATTTAAAAGAAAGATTTACTATGCAAGGGAATACTATTGGGGTAGTAAAATTCAGAATATGTAATATACTGTTGCCATGTTTTCTGCTGAGAGACCCACAGTAACATTCAGACAGCTTTTAAAATACTCATGTTTACCTGCTGCAACAGCATAGCACTGTGTTTAGTTAGTAGCAGTGAAGTAAAAGAAGCATTAGAAACACATTTACTCTTTCAATTTTAAATAAATGTATTACTGAAACTATTTAAACTGTTAATGTAACTCATGCCAACGTCTAACTGCATTCCATTTTTAAATCTAAGCAACATACTTTTTTGTGTTGGAAAATGCAGCCCGTGCACTGAGTCAGTCCTAATCAAATGAGTGTATGTATATTTCAAAATTAACATATGCTTAGGAGTAAGATAAAAAACAAGATATTGTAAGTATAATGCATTACGTTTTGCAGAGTTTTTTAATATGTTCATAATCCTAATTTTTTACTGTTAACCAAAAATGACAGTACTGTGATAGTTCCAATTCCTCTTGTTAGCTCCATGCAAGCCATCCGAATTCAGTGCTGATTCAGAATATGAAATTGTTCAGCAATGTTGGTTAAAAATAGGATGAACACTGGCATGCATCTCAGGAACATTGAGTAACCTCAGTAATTAAGCTTTCTGGTGAATTTGAGATCACACATTAGGGTTTTATCTGTACATTTGTTCCAATAAGATAAGACGCAACACCTACAACAGGAAAACTTGACATTTGTTTTTTTGAATTTCCATTTTCATGCGACAGGTTCTCTCCTGCTGCACAAACACAGAAACAGAATAATTAACAGCAGACTCCCTGTACATGCTGCATCTTGTGAAGGAACACTTCCAGAACCAACATTAACCTCCCAGTAGGGAAATATCTAGTGAGGAACTAGGTGTAAAAATGGTTAGAGTGTAAATATAAATTAAGAGTTTGAGCCTCGTCCTCCAACCACTTCCCATGCAAATGAGTGACAGTGATTTGGGGTGAGTAAGAGTTATAGGATCATGCCCTTTAGAAAGAATCACTTTCCTAGAAGAACAATCTCAATTATTTTACTATTCTGTAATGTTAAAATTAAGAAAAAAAATATCTAGGGATACAGATACATAAATACTGACAAGCACCCAGATAAATATAAAAGCTAAATGAGTATATAGATCAACGTTTGTAACAATTTTTGTACATAGATAGCAACTTCCAGGTGAATCTCTGATTCCCAAGGAGAATCCATTACCTACTGCCAACTAACTAACTTAGCAGTCCACGTTCAGACCAATAGACTTGAGTTTGTATTGTTTCTTTTGTTGACAAGATTCAGCCCTTGGCTTTTGATACATGTTGATTCCACTTAGCAGATAGCAGACTGTATATGAAATTATTCATCTACAGCCCCCAGGCTAATAACAATTCTAATCCTCTAATGGAGTCAAGGACCAAACAGTTACTGAAAGAAATAAGAACTTAAACCAGAAATCAGGTGAAAAACAATTATATGTGGGATAAGCAGAGACAAGGGATTAAGTAAAAAAAAAAAAGCATAGATACCAAGGAAAATATATACAAAATAATAATCAGGCAACAATATTAATCAGTCAGTTTATCCCCTCTATCTGTGATCTCCTCAAAGAAGGAAGGAAAGGTTTAAGCAGTGGCTGGAAGTCAGAACAGCAGAATGTCATGAGGAATATAAGCTGAGGAAGAAAAAGGTGAAAAGAGTGGTTGTGGAAGCCAAGGGTCAAGCATCTAAAGCCTTATATACAGGACTACTTACAAAGGAGAGGGAAAATATATAGGTTAACCAAGATGAGACAAAGAAGCACTGAAGACGTTGGAGCCCTGAATGTGTCAAAGACAAAAACAGAAGAGTCCTGGTGGAAGACAGTGAAATCATTAGGAGATGGCTGAGATTTTAATGAGATACTGGTCAATAAGGAGTATCCAAGGAAACTGTTGAGTGAAGTATGCTCAAGCAACAACCTCACAAGACCTATCAGTAGTAGAGAGTCAGAGTGCTAAAGATGATTAAATGTGGGAAGGCAATGGGACCAGACAGTGTATCATAGAGTGGTGGTGATGACAAACTTCTTCCATTTAATCCTCTGAACTGAAAAAATGCCCAGCAAGTGGAAGAAGAGCACATCAGTCTCTATCATCAAGCATGAAGGGGATGCACAAGAATGTTGTTAATACATACTAGTCAAGTTAATGAGACACACAATGAAATGGTTGTAAAGAATTATCAAGAAAAGATTTCATGGGCAACTGGAGCTCCAAGCAAACAACAATGGATGCAGCCTGAATTTTGCAGGAAAAGCACAGACAGAAACACAAGGAATTGCACTTAGTATTTGTGAATGTAGAGAAGGTTTATGACAGAGTGCCTAGAGAACTGATATGACACCTATAGTCATGCAAACTGTGGGAGACATATGTTCAGACTGTTGTGGACATACAAAGGTAATACAACAATAGTCAGAAACAGCTGTGGCTACAGTGAGCCATTCACTGTGAGGGTTGGTCTATATCAAGAACCAATTTTCAGCCCATTCCAATCTGTGATTGTAATAGACACCTTGACAGAAGGTTAGGGAAGAGACTCCATGGAGTTATATCACAAAGATAAATATGGACAGGAAATGACTCTAGAATGATTTAGGGCTGCATTAGAAGAAAACTGTTTAAGAATCAGCTGACAAAAGATGGAAAACATGTAGTGCTTCACTGAGCAGGTCAACAAGAAGCCAGTAAATGTAATGGTGCCGAGTTAAAGTTTGCAACAATTCAAATATGTCTGTTCAGTGTTGTGCCATGAGGGGAACGTGGAGGTGGATATTGGGCATAGCTTGAAAAATGCAGATGGAAGTAGTTGACAAGAATTCTCTCTGCTAAGACTATGCCAAGCCAAATAAAGAGCAAAGCGTATAATACCATGATTAGGCCAGCCACGATACATAGGTTGGAATGCTGGCCAATGAGGAAGGAAGGAGACTAGCTACTTCACACTGCCAAAATGAGAATGCTGAGGTAGACATAGAGAAAGACAAGAGCTGATAGGCTAGGCAATGAAATAGTATGAGTCCTAATGTAGATAGCCCTTACTTCAGAAAAAGTTGAGGGAATATCAATTGAGACAGTTGGGTCATGTAAGACAACAACAATTAGTCGGATATATTGGTCAGAGAGTACAAGATTAGTTACAGGACAAATACCACAAGGAAGATCCCTCCTTCCCCAGAAAAAGGTGGTTCAAGATGCTGAAGGTGAACAGGAAGAAGATCAGTATCCGCTTGGAAGATACATGGACATTTGGAAGTGAAGAGAAAGAGCCGCTAACCCTAACTGATGGGACAAAGTGAAGAAGAAGAAGAAGATGAACGATGATCGTCTCAATACTCAGAATACAGAACAAAAGCAAATTCAACCAAAAAGCCTATCTGCAAATTATACATGATTTTCATTTGTGATCTTTTCTAATGCAAATAATGGATTGTAGCAGACCTGAGCAAGCATGGTGGGGGTAACATTTAACCTCAATTACAATGGAGCTTTCAACAATTTAAGCTGTCTACACATACAGTTTAAATAAGCTTCTCAGACCTGATCTCTCTTCACCCTGAGCCTTTTTCTATTTCACCAAAAGTACAGTGTATTAGTGGTTACTGTTGTAGGGTTATCTCCCCATTCTGATCAATGAAGATCCTGATGTGGCTTAAGCTCTCTTCCTGCACTGAGTGTAAGAGAGGCCTAGCAGGTGAATTCAGTATTGTCAACCCAAAGTGTTAAAAAATTATGAGTCAGGACCCAATAATTTATGAGATTGTCTTAAAAAAAATCAAGCTTGCATTGAAGTTGTAGCTATGTTGGTCCCAGAATATTAGAGGGACCGGGTTAGTGAGGTAATATCTTTTATTGAACCAAATTCTGCTGGTGAGAGAAACAAGCTTCCTACCTACACAGAGCTCTTCTTCAGGTCTGTGAAAAGTACACAGAATGACCCTTCACCTTGAATGTTGTCTTTGAATATGTGTGTTAACTATTAATGCTAACAATCTGTGAACCACTGAGTACCTTTCCCAGACCTGAAGAGGAGCTCTGTGTACCTTGAAAGCTTTCCTCTTTCATCAATACAAGTTGGTCCCTAAAGGATATTACTACCACACCCATCTTGTCCCTTAAAAAAATCATGACATATTTTAAAAATAATATATTGTGGATTATTTTTATTTGCCTTTGGGTTTCTGAGCCTTGAGGGAACACTCAGTTCATGTTTTCAGGCTTTTCTCTGCAGCCAAGAATGCTAAAACCTCACTTTTTAAAAACAATGAAAGCTGAGATTCTCAAGTAGTCACATGACTTAAAGAATTAAGAAAAGTATTAACTATTGCAAGATGTGTATTAAAATTATGAGTTGGGAACAAGAAAGCTGTTTGCTCTTTGAGGTGAACCCTTCTGGGTTGCAGAATCTTGGGGTTCCTTTCTTTTACTCTTCTTAATTCAGGTAGACCCTCCTCTTCCCTGATGATCCCACATTAGCTGTTGCTGTGTGAGTGGAGTATACAGATGGTGGATATATGGCTCCTCTTCTCCTTGTTGGGGCCCTCTGACAGCTATTAGTTGGCAGCAGTTAATTCAGGTCGAATCCCTTTGAGAGTACTTTCGGTGAGCTGTGATTTTTCACTAAAGAGGCATGTATGATTTCTCTCACATTCTGCGAGGTGCACATAGGAATTGGCTTCTTCTCCTGATGCTGGGCTAGACTCTGTTTCACCTGAATATGTGCTTTTCCAGGGTCAGAACATGTGTGTGGATGGTTCTAGTCATCTATAGTCATCTTTTCTGGGCTTGTGGCTGACTGTTGTGGCTGCCTGTCAGACTCCTAGCCAGTCGGCCTCTCTTCCTTTCTCTCTCTCAGGCACTGCTGCTGGCTGTCCAAGTGTACAAGCCAAGTGGATTAGGCCCTTCTCTGTCCAAAGAGTCCTAATTGGTTCCCTGCTAAAGCACCTAGTTTATTTTCAGTTTCCCTCTTGCTGCTTCTGGACCGTTGTGGCAGCTGCTTTTCTAAAGCCCCCAGAGTAGTGGGGATGGTCGTGCTTCCCAGATTTATATACTTTACAAAGTAAAAGATAGGAAACAGTTCCTCCACAGAAATTTATATATAATTACCTCTCCCTCCCCCATCCATAACAACAAAAGCTTAAACAAAGATTCATTTTTATTAATAATGTAGGTGATAAAAAATGAATGCTATGTGATATCTCCTGCTAACACAGACAGGCAACATTTAAGGTCCTTTTCAGTTAATTTTTTTTCAAGAAAATAAAACCCTGTCACACCACACAATAACTACTGTGCCTCAACTATGGATTTAAATCACATATAACTTGCAATCCCTCTAGGTTAGCAATGCTAATCAAGAATGTGCTTTCTCATACCCAATCAACACTTGTCAGGGCCTAAAACCAGTGGTCAAGATTTTTACAAGTAACTAATAAATTGGGTGCCCAACCTTTAAGTAGCATGTTGGGGTGTTTTTCTGGTGAGTGGGAGCTCAGCGCTTTCTAAAAATCGGTCTCCTTAAGGTGTCTAATGCTGGACATCTGAAAATTAAATTCAGATCTGAACCTATAAAATGGAGTTACTACTACTTTTATGTCACAGGGTATTGTTAGGATAAAATCATTACTATCTGTAGGGTACATGGCTATGGGAGCCAATTAAGTACCATATATACTCGATTATAAGCCGGTTTGTTTATAAGCCGATCCACCCCAAGATGGATGAGTAAAAATGGAAATTTTTTATGACCTATTCATAAGCCGACCCTATAATTCTGGGGTCAGCAAACTTTGGCTCCCGGGCCATCAGGATAAGCCGCTGGGATGGTTTGTTTACCTTGAGCGTCCGTAGGCACGGAGGTAAACCTAAGTAAACAAAGTGTCCTGATGCGCCAGCTGCTTACCCTGATGAGCCGGGACAGCAACTGGTAGGGAAATTTTTTTGGGGGGAGAAGCTGGGGGTCAGGGGAGTAACCCTTGTGACCACCCCCACAGGACCCCATCCCTACCCCGGACCCCCACACTCTCTCCCATCCCAGCCCACCTTACCTGGGGTGGGCTAGGGGAAGATGTCTCTGGCCTGGCCGGAGCTGCTCCGGCAGGCTGGGCAGCGTGGCTGCACCCTGCTCCAGTAGGCCAGACCGGGCGGCACGGCTGCAGCATGTTCCAGCGGGCTGGGCCGGGCGGCACGGCCACAGCGTGCTCCGGCAGGTCAGGCGACACAGCTGCAGCCTGACAGCTCTGGAACTGCAGCTGCTTCAGAGACTGGGGGGAGAGCAGTGTGGCCAGAAGTGGAGAGACTCTGGTCCCGCCTCTTCCCTTCTGGCTCTGCTGCCTCTCCTTGCCCCCTCTGTTGGGGGTGGGGGGGCTGTGTCCCACCTCTCCCCCTCTATACCCGTTCATAAGCCGACCCCCTTCTCTGATGCTTCCCTTTTTTACTAAAAAATTCAGCTTATGACCGAGTATATACGGTATGGTTAAGACAAAACATAATCCTTGGAAATTGTTATAATGCTTAATTTAGGTAATATTTCTGCCAGGGGAAGAATCTAATTAGCCACAAAAAAATGGGGTGGCTGACATCTCATCTGAAGGACAACTTCTAAGTACCACCTACTCATTCGCGAATATCAAACATATTGAACCCAATTCTATAATCCCCTCATGAACAGAAATCCTATTGACTTCAACCGTAGCTCAGCATGTGGAGGGCTTTCAGGATCAGGTCCTTTGTAAGCAAGGTTGGACATTAGGAAAAACTTCCTAACTGTCAGGGTAGTTAAGCACCGGAATAAATTGTCCAGGGAGGTTGCGGAATCTCCAACACTGGAGACTTTTAACAGCAGGTTAGACAAACACCTCTTAGGGATGGTCTAGATAATACTTAGCTCTGCAATGAGTGCAGGGGATGGGACTAGATGACCTCTCGAGGTCCATTCTAGTGCTACGATTCTATGATTCTAAATTACAGTAAACATCATAAGGTGCAAATTGTCATTACTGGAATGGCCAGAAGCTTTGCTTTAACACTGATTTTTTTATGCTTTCATGGCCTCCAAGGAGTTCATTCCTTTGAAAAAGAGCTTGACACTTACAGAAGAGGAGAGACAAATAGACATACTGATGTCGTGAAAAGCATAAATGAATGCTTAGAAAGATTTATGGATGTACATATCTCCAGAGCCTCCAAATAGCTATTTATTATACATTTGCTCAGCTCTGTTTGAACATAAATTAAACACTTTCCTTTTATTTATTATTTTTATAGTGCTGACACTGTACTATAACATGTACTGCTGTTTCAAGCAGCAGTAGGTCAATTCACTAAGGAACTTTTAGTGAGCAGCAGCAGCAGGGTCCACATGGATTCTTAGTACATGGTATACTGAGCGCTGTAGATATACACCCCAGCTTTCCACGCACTAACTCATTGTTTACACAAGCTCTTACATTAAAAAAAATATCCCTTTTAAAAACATTGAGAAATGGTTAACCCTTGAAGTGGAAATTTTTGCTGCATAGGGGGAAATTTGGCCTTAAGTCAAACATGGTGGTAGTTAGGTTATTGTCTCTGATTCAGGAAAGCATATAAACACATTACACCAATCCCTATTAGGGAAAGCACTTAAGTATATGCATTAAATTTAAACATCAGCTTAAGTTCAATGGGACTTTTGCATGGGTTTAAATGCCTTCTAGAACAGGAACACACTTCCGCAGATGCTTAAATGCTTTGCTGAATAGGGATACTTTTCTGAATCAGGGCCTTTAAGAGTGCTCTGTAAATCAACTATCCAGTTATCTGCCTAATTTAAACCTTTAACCTTTCTAAAATCTGTCCTCTTCACAAAGTTATTCAGAATAGTTGATAACCTAATAAGCTTAAATGTCACATTCTGTGAGTTAAGCTATACGCAAAGGATGAATCTGTTTATTACTTTTCTGTCTATCCCATTAATCCCCAATTACTCAAAGTTTTTGTGGTTTCATGGAGAGAAACATTTATATCTCTGGAAAATAATGATTTTTGTCCTTTCAAGTACACTCACCACATTCAGGAGGTTGTAAAACTATATTAAAGAACCAAGGCTTAAGAAGGAACAATTTTCCTGGATTACATTTTCATTATAAAATGTTCAGAAACTCTTTTACCTTAAGCCTAGCAGCATATGGTTGCATGTATTTGAATACATTTTCACACAAAAATACTTCATCCACAGATATTAGAATTTTAACTGCATGAGATCAGCATGATGGAATATAACTTTCAACAACTTTTCCTGGAATTATCCTATTTTAGTAAAATAAAATAAATAATAATAAATAATAATAATAATAATAAGTACTAGGAATATTATTCTAAGAAAGAAAGAGCAAAAGCTATGCTTTATAATGAATGATAATGAATACAAGTCTAATATGCTATTGTATTTCAGTGTCTAGGATCCTGGCATGCTTGCCAGTCTTAGGTATTTGTATCATCTTCAATGATCTGAAATTAAAAAAAAAGAAGTCCTACAAAAAGTGGAAACTAGGATAAACTATGAAGAACGAATATAAACAAACACCACAAGTATGTAGGAACAAAATTTAAAAGGCCAAGGCACAAAACAAGATTAAACTAGCTAGACACATAAAGGGTTACAAGAAACCAATCTACAAATACATTAAAACAGGAGGAAGACTAAGGACAGGGTAGGCCCCTTGCTCAATGTTGGTGTGGGGTGGGGAGGGGAAGAAACAATAACAGAAAATGTGGAAATGGCAGAAGTGCTAAATTACGTTTTTGTTTCAATTTTCTCCAAAAAGAGATTAGTAGTGATTTGACATCTAACTTAATGAATGTCATTGGAAATGAGTTAGGATTACAGGCTAAAATACAGAAAAAACAAATTAAAATTACTTAGACAAGTTAGATGTCTTCAGGTCACCAGGATCTGATGAAATAGATCCTAAAATAATCAATGAGCTGACTGAGGAGAAATCTGAGCCATTAAAGATTATCTGCAAAAAGTCATGGAAGATAGGAAAGATTCCAGAACAAATCCATTGCACACATACAAAATGTAAAATTACTGCCAAGGAAGGAGTACTGCAGAAAGGGATCTGGGGTCACAGTGGATCACAAGCTACATATGAGTCAGTGTAACACTGCTGCAAAAAAAAAAAAAATAACAATCATTCTGGGATGTATTAGCAGGAGTGCTGTAAGCAAGACACAAAAAGTAATTCTTCTGTACTCCGCGCTGATTAGGCCTCAACTGGAGTAATGTGTCCAGTCCTGGGTGCCACATTTCAGGAAAGATGTGGACAAATTGGAGAAAGTCCAGAAAAGAGCAACAAAAATGATTAAAGGTCTAGAGAACATGACCTGAAAACATGATTGAAAGAATTGGGTTTGTTTAGTGTGGACAAGAGAAGACTGAGAGGGGACATAACAGTTTTCAAGCACATAAAAGGTTGTTACAAGGAGGAGGGATAAAAACTATTCTCAGATGCTAAGAAGTACAGGACAAGAAGCAATGTCCTTAAATTGCAGCAAGTGCATTTTATATTGGACATTAGGAAAAACCTCCAGTCAAGGTGGTTAGGCATCAATTGCCTCCAGAGGCTGTGGAATCTCAGTCATTGGATATTTTTAAGAGCAAATTAGACAAACATCTGTCAGGGATGGTCCAGATAATACTTTGTCCTGCCATGAGTGCAGGAGACTGGACTAGAAGACCTCTGGAGGTCCCTTCCTGTCCTATGATTATGCCAGACTCAAATGCCAATTGATGGTAGTTTAATTGTTATTAATTGATGATTCCGTTAGTATCATTATAAAAATAGTTAATGAATCAAGTCCAGAGCCTGGAAAATGTAATAGAAATGATTTAATTTTAATAGACCGAAGATCATTACCATGGCTACAAGCTAAGAATACTGAAGTGAAACTAACAGTAAATGGGGTCACGCAGGCACAATCTGTCTTTCTGACAGGTAAACCCTCCATCTAATTCTGAGAAGAACATCCTATACACAACATCTGTTCTGTCTCATTCCCATACACCCAGTGCCACTTATCAGGGCGGGGTGAACGGGGCAGCCGCCCAGGGCGCAAAGACACAGGGGCAGAAAAATAGGGCGTAAAAGTGACAAAAATAAAACCAGTAGGGGGCACAAATATGCTTGCTTGCCCCAGACACTAAAATGTCTAGTTACAGCTGCCACTCCCACAGGGCTGGCATGGAGGCATTCGTATGTAGTCTGAGTTGAGGGGAGTGGGCCTCTTTGGCTAAGGCTATACTACAAAATGATTGCTCATATAAACCTTCTTAGCGAGGACACAGCTTATACTGGCAAAAAAAGTACTTTTGTTGGTATAGTTTATACCGGTTCAGCAAGTGAAAAACTATACTGGCAAAAGCACACTGGTGGACCGGCCTCATGAATGATTCAATAATGATGTTGATAAAATTATTATAACTTTTAAAAATATTAGCTTGTTATGAACTTGTCTGCAACTTTACTGAACATTAGGAGTTAGCAGCAAGTATCTTATTGCTAGGATGCTTGAAAATATAACAATATCTGTGAATGTTTTTGTTAGTTATGTTATAAAATATTCAGGATGGTTACAGAAATTGTCAGAGGTTTCTGGTTTCTGTCTCCAAGGACAAGCTACATGTCAGGAAAACAGTCCTCCTTAGCCATAAAACTATCTTTTTTAGCTATAAATCCATCTTTATTACCTCTAAGAGTGCCTTATCTAGACCAGGACATCTCCCTTTGTATCAGATACCCATTTGGTACAAATACAATGATTATCTCAAAAAAAAAAAACAAATTAAGTAAAACATTCGTGCTTTAGGAAAAGACTTGAATGTGAAAAGGAATGTAGGCTTGTGTTATCAGAGCAATTAATCTAGGTGTAAACTGGGTTTTTTCCACCTCCCCAGACACAGTAAACCTACACAAAGAATTCTATAAATATTTTTGTTAAACTACATTTGATAGTTTCTCTGAAAGCTTTATTCAGAAAAAGTTTCTAGGAAATGTGCAGTTGGAAATGTTTCTCAGTTTTTCCATCCCTTGTATGTGTAGAAAGGTTGAAATTATAAAAGCAGCCTAGGGAGTTAAAACACAGCTTCTATTAAAACGGATGGAAGATGTGTGACTAAATCCCCAAGAGTCCTTTGAAAATCTCAACCCGTACCCAAGTCTGTATTAACTATTAGGCTATAGCCTTAGGCCCTTCTATTTTTTTATGCCCTACTGGTCAGGCAGGGGGCGTGGCCAGGGCCAGGTGAGGGGGAGCAAGCGAGCTTGCTCAGATAGCCCTGCTGGAGCGCTCCTGCCATCAGGAAAGGCAAAGCAGCCCCCTGTGGCTTGGAAGGAGCTCAGCTTGCAACTAGCCATCAGCCTGCTGTGTCTCCCTGAGCTACAGGAACAAACTGCCAGGTATCCGGTTAACACTGGTGACCGGACACTAAAAATCTGGTTACCACGGGAACCCATGCCAGCTGTGGGTATAGTTTGAGCATGCATTGTCCCCCCTCCCAGCTCCCTCCACCTCCTATTTCTCCAGAGCTCTGCTTAGCTTGTCAGGGAGGGAAGAGGCTCTCTCTGTCCCTCTCCTTGGCTGAGGCTGGCAGGAAGCTCCAAGATGCTGCCTCCTGCGTCCTAGTGCCAATCACCGTGGTCTTCTATGTGTGCTGTGTCCCATTTCTGGGCAACTAATTTTGGAAAAGCTTGTTAACAGAATGGCCTGATGTGGTGAATCACTGGAGATTAACTACACAAAGTGGGTATCATCCCAAAAATATTATTTGGGTTCAATGTGAAAACAGTAATTCATTATCCTCAGCCAGTGCAATACTGGGAGGCAGCTTTCAGAACAAGACAGCCTAAAATACAATGCCACCCAATGTAATTTTCCCACTACTACTTCCTCTACTTACACCCGAGTGGTTTTCTTTTACATTATTAAAGCTGGCTGCCTCCCAGACTGCAGTCAGAGTGAGATAGGGTATGTGGTGTAGAGGCCATAGCTTGGGGAAAACACCTGCAGGGCTTGGTTTATGCCATGTGAAGAACTGAGGGTAGAAGCACAAGGTTGAAAGAGGTGAGCAGGATGGGGAATGTTACCATGTTCATCCTCATACAGACAAGCACTCTGACGAGCACACCTAGGAGAAAGGAGGCCTAAGAGAAGAGGCCAATGTATCAGCATCCCTCGTGCTACCTCTGACTCAGAAATATTTGTTTGAAAAATTGAGTGTGGTGAGAGTAGAATAAGCTTGTTAATTTTACATAAATAATATGTAAATACATACATTTGATGACTTCATAATTTTTTTCCAGTATGTAATTCCTACTTAGTTCCTTCCCTCCCATTAGTTTTAGGCCCCTCATAACCTTAATCCGGCCCTGCCCATAACTTGTGTATTGGAAAACTGGGTAACAACAAAGCCACCAAAAAAACCCTTCAGAAACAGACTTCAAAGAGAAACTGCTGAGCTACAATTCATTTGCAAACTTAACTCCATCAATTTGGGCTTGAAGAGGGACTGGGAGTGGTTGGCTCACTACAAAAGTCATTTTCCCTCTCTTGGTATTGACATCTCCTCATCAATTATTGGGAGTGGACCACATCCACCCTGACTGAATTGGCCTTCAACATTGGCTTTCCACTTGTAAGGCAACTCCCCTCTCTTCAAGTGCCAATAGATATTTATGCCTGTATCTGTAATTTTCGCTCCATGCATCTGAAGAAGTGGGTTTTTTACCCACGAAAGCTTATGCCCAAATAAATCTGTTAGTCTTTAAGGTACCACCGGACTCCTCATTGTTTATGCCAAACTAATATATCCTAAATAAACCTAGTCTGACTGAACAGGCAATGCAACCCTAGAAAAATATAATCAAAAGTATGATTATATTTCTCTTTGCATTGCTGTAAGTTATTACAGGAGAACTCAGAAATCCCAGCTAATATCAGAGCCTCATATTGCACTGGATGCCTGTCACGGGATCACTCACCACACTGGCGCTTCCTGCTGGCCATTTTGGGAATTAGCTCTGGTCAGCAGGGTGTCCTCTGGTAGTGATTGCTCTCCTGTCCTTGTCCCCACCTGCAGACCCACTGCAGTTCCAGTTGGACTGCCTCTGCTTCACGGCACAGCCCTCCAGCCATGTCACAATCCAGCTTCCCCCATTCCAGGGACTCCTTCCGCAACAGTCTAGCCGCTCGTCACAGTGGCTTTGCAGTCCATAGCTCAACTGCTTCTTCAGCGGCGAGTCGGGGGGGGGGGGGGGGGAAAGAGGACAGACCCAGGCCCACCCACTACTCTGGGTCCCAGACCAGGGATCTTACAAACAACAGCCCTACTGCCCCACCTTTCTTTCTCCACCAGTATGTCTCAATTCCCTGGGCCACTTCCCCGGCACCTTCAGTTCCTGCCTCTGGCTCCTTCACTCTCTTCCCAGGGCCTCAGGCTTGCAAGCCCTAGCAGCCCTGTTCACAGTGATAGTCTCCGTAGCCCTCTAAGAAGCCAGTCCACTCCTTTGGGCTTCCTGCAGCAGACTGACTTGCTCTGGCCTCCAGCTTCCTTTTATATGGACTGGCTGGGCCCTAATTGGCTGGAGCCACTGCCCTAATTGGCTGTTTCCTTGCAGCCCTCCAGATTGGGTTTTAACCCTATCAGGGCCAGTGTGGGACAGATATCCCATCACAGTGCCGAATGCACACACACTAAGAGACAGTCCCTGTCCTAAAGAGATTACATTCTAAATAGTAAAACTTGTTGTTTTGTTGCTACATCGTTATCAGCTACTGCAATGCGGGTAATTGCTGGAGACTTGTTTATTTTGCAAAATGCATTTTTAAGAGTTTGTCAACGATGCCCAGAACTTGGGATGGATGCCTGCTTTATTTAGTGTAGTCTATATTTGAATACATAAATAAATAAGCAATCAATCAAAAGCTTTTTCTTTGTGAATACCTCCTTACAATCACAGCTTGATTTATGAAAAGGGCGACAAAAAGAATGTCATTTAAGTATCATGGGGACTGTTTTCATAATTACAATATATTCCAGGTGAAAGATTACCATCCATTTTTATAATGATATTATAGTTTCAGTCTTATTCTCCATCCCATCCACTATGTATCCTAACCTTTTGTTTTCACTCTTGACCGCTCCTGCATATTGAGCAGATATTCTTTTTGAGTTGCTCACAGGGATGCCCATCTCCTTTTTCACCCCCTGAGGTTGTACATTTGATACAGTTAATGTAGAACCCAATAGTGCATGTTCAAACTATTTCTTCCAATGTGAATTTCCTTACATTTGTCAGTGAATTTAATCTCCCACAATGTTCCCATTCACTTGGGAGGACCCTTTGAAGTTCTGCACAGTCTTTGTTCCTGATAACCTGAATAATTTTGTGTCATCTTCAATTTTTTGCACCCCACTGTTCACCCCTTTTTCCATATTATTAATACATATATCAAATACCACTGATCCAATATGGAACCTTGTGGCACACTACTGTTAACCTTTTGCCATGATTAAAATTGACCATTTATCCCTCCTGTTTGATTTCTGACTCCTAATTCTTTTCTGATCCATGACAGTACTGTGGTTCACCCATGATTACTTAGTTTTCTTAATAGCCTCTTATGAGGAATTTTATCAAAGACTTTTTGAAAGTAAAAATAGATTATGTCAACAAATTCACTTTTATCCACCACTTTACTAACATGTTCAAAGAATTCTAGTACAGGAAGGACGAAGGTTTGCATAAGCTGTGCTGGTCAGATACTATCATGATCATTTAAATGTGTTGTAATTTTATTTTTAATCATCATTTCAACTAATTATCTGGTACTGAAATAATGTTTATTAATCTGTAATTCAGAAAGAATAGCAGAGGTGATCCTGTCTTTTAGTATAGACACTTACTTTAATGAGAGATGGCTCCTTCACCAGTGTTATTGATGCCATGAGCAACATTTCTTAAACAAATGAAAAATATAAAAATAAAAACTACAGCTTCTCTTTTAACTTAATTATTCTACACTCCATACTTGAATTTCCCCATAAAAATACCCATTATTAACTAACATTCAAACCAATGCTGCTAGCTCTCTCAGTAATCCAAAAGAAAAGTGATAACGTCCCTATAGAGGAAGAGCTACTGTCCTAATTGCAAATGGCTGATTATCCCACAGGGCTGGATTTTACCTTGAACTGACTTTCAGTACAAAAGTATACAAGATATACTTGAGATTGGCTGAAAGTGTAGTCTAGTTTCTCCACCACATTAAGCAGATGTGTGAGTGCCAAGAAAACTGAAACATCTTAAAAGCATTTATTTGACATTATGTAAGGGCTGAAGTCACGGCCATCTAAATCACGAGAAGCTAAAAGTTGTCTAATAGACATCTTTAAGCAATTTTCTTGTCACAAACAATGTTTCAGATAGGCTGATATACAAGTGAAGTGAACAAATTGCAAGTGACCACAAACTAAACAAACAAGATGTAAATTGAAAAGCCCCTCAATTAAGTTTAGAAAACATGCAATGTTGTTTTCAATATCTCCATTTCTTGACAAGAAAAACTTGGGAGCGAACAGAGAAGGAGCAAAATTAATAAATAAATAAACTTAAAGGATATAAAACTAGGGATAAAAAAGTTGTGATAACAAGTCAGCACAAGACGACTACTTGTTTACTGTAGATTTGCTTTGTCCATAGAATAAAGCACTGCAACAGGTAAATATTTCAGTCAGGGCCGCAAAATCAGAAGTAGTAGTAGAGGAAAGAGAAGGGTAAACATGCATATGAATGATCAATGAAAATATATTGCTTCAGCATTCGGAGGCAGAAGGCCATTCTTGAAAGCATTCCTAAAGATGCTGTCCACTTGTCATCCTCCTACTTCTCATCCTCAAGTGCTCTAATTTGCAAACCACTTTTTTTCCATTTAATGCTTTTTCCTTGTTACCACAAAATATAACTGTAGATATCAGTAAAAGGGCCGTGTGTTCTTCTGAACCAATAAATGAGTGTTGATATTCAAAACTATTTTAGGGAATATATTAAGGCAATTCATTAAATTTCATCTGACATTTCACCTTAATAAAATCTAACAGGAAATGCAGATAGCGTTTTTAATATTTCTTCTGTTTAAAAAGGAATAATTTGGTATACAACCGTCAGACACAGAACCCTACTTTCAAAGAAAAGATTGTTATACTCGTTTTTTTTTTCCGGTTCACGTTATATAGTAAAGGCATATATCTCAACATAAATTAAGTCAATGAATTTCGCGTAACTTCCATTTAAAATTACCTTTTACAATTGAGTTAATTCTGTTAACAGCATAACACAGTCAAAAAGGGAGAAATACCCACAAGACTGTCAATAACATACTCTCTGTTCACAAAAAGAAAAGGAGGACTTGTGGCACCTTAGAGACTAACCAATTTATTAGAGCATAAGCTTTCGTGAGCTACAGCTCACTTCTTCAGATGCATATCGTGGAAACTGCAGCAGGCTTTATATATACACAGAGAATATGAAACAATACCTATTCCCACCCCACTGTCCTGCTGGTAATAGCTTATCTAAAGTGATTTCCAGCACAAATCCAGGTTTTCTCACCCTCCACCCCCCCACACAAATTCACTCTCCTGCTGGTGATAGCCCATCCAAAGTGATAACTCTTTACACAATGTGCATGACAATTAAGCTGGGCTATTTCCTGCATAAATCCAGGTTCTCACATCCCCCCCACCCCCATACACACACAAACTCACTCTCCTGCTGGTAATAGCTCATCCAAACTGACCACTCTTCAAGTTAAAATCCAAGTTAAACCAGAACATCTGGGGGGGGGGGGGTAGGAAAAAACAAGAGGAAACAGGCTACCTTGCATAATGACTTAGCCACTCCAAGTCTCTATTTAAGCCTAAATTAATAGTATCCAATTTGCAAATGAATTCCAATTCAGCAGTTTCTCGCTGGAGTCTGGATTTGAAGTTTTTTTGTTTTAAGATAGCGACCTTCATGTCTGTGATCGCGTGACCAGAGAGATTGAAGTGTTCTCCGACTGGTTTATGAATGTTATAATTCTTGACATCTGATTTGTGTCCATTTATTCTTTTACGTAGAGACTGTCCAGTTTGACCAATGTACATGGCAGAGGGGCATTGCTGGCACATGATGGCATATATCACATTGGTGGATGTGCAGGTGAACGAGCCTCTGATAGTGTGGCTGATGTTATTAGGCCCTGTGATGGTGTCCCCTGAATAGATATGTGGGCACAGTTGGCAACGGGCTTTGTTGCAAGGATAAGTTCCTGGGTTAGTGGTTCTGTTGTGTGGTATGTGGTTGTTGGTGAGTATTTGCTTCAGGTTGCGGGGCTGTCTGTAGGCAAGGACTGGCCTGTCTCCCAAGATTTGTGAGAGTGTTGGGTCATCCTTTAGGATAGGTTGTAGATCCTTAATAATGCGTTGGAGGGGTTTTAGTTGGGGGCTGAAGGTGACGGCTAGTGGCGTTCTGTTATTTTCTTTGTTAGGCCTGTCCTGTAGTAGGTAACTTCTGGGAACTCTTCTGGCTCTATCAATCTGTTTCTTTACTTCTGCAGGTGGGTATTGTAGTTGTAAGAAAGCTTGACAGAGATCTTGTAGGTGTTTGTCTCTGTCTGAGGGGTTGGAGCAAATGCGGTTGTATCGCAGAGCTTGGCTGTAGACGATGGATCGTGTGGTGTGGTCAGGGTGAAAGCTGGAGGCATGCAGGTAGGAATAGCGGTCAGTAGGTTTCCGGTATAGGGTGGTGTTTATGTGACCATTGTTTATTAGCACTGTAGTGTCCAGGAAGTGGATCTCTTGTGTGGACTGGACCAGGCTGAGGTTGGTGGTGGGATGGAAATTGTTGAAATCATGGTGGAATTCCTCAAGGGCTTCTTTTCCATGGGTCCAGATGATGAAGATGTCATCAATATAGCGCAAGTAGAGTAGGGGCTTTAGGGGACGAGAGCTGAGGAAGCGTTGTTCTAAATCAGCCATAAAAATGTTGGCATACTGTGGGGCCATGCGGGTACCCATAGCAGTGCCGCTGATCTGAAGGTATACATTGTCCCCAAATGTGAAGTAGTTATGGGTAAGGACAAAGTCACAAAGTTCAGCCACCAGGTTAGCCGTGACATTATCGGGGATAGTGTTCTTGACGGCTTGTAGTCCATCTTTGTGTGGAATGTTGGTGTAGAGGGCTTCTACATCCATAGTGGCCAGGATGGTGTTATCAGGAAGATCACCGATGGATTGTAGTTTCCTCAGGAAGTCAGTGGTGTCTCGAAGGTAGCTGGGAGTGCTGGTAGCGTAGGGCCTGAGGAGGGAGTCTACATAGCCAGACAATCCTGCTGTCAGGGTTCCAATGCCTGAGATGATGGGGCGCCCAGGATTTCCAGGTTTATGGATCTTGGGTAGTAGATAGAATATCCCAGGTCGGGGTTCCAGGGGTGTGTCTGTGCGGATTTGATCTTGTGCTTTTTCAGGAAGTTTCTTGAGCAAATGCTGTAGTTGCTTTTGGTAACTCTCAGTGGGATCAGAGGGTAATGGCTTGTAGAAACTCGTGTTGGAGAGCTGCCGAGCAGCCTCTTGTTCATATTCCGACCTATTCATGACGACAACAGCACCTCCTTTGTCAGCCTTTTTGATTATGATGTCAGAGTTGTTTCTGAGGCTGTGGATGGCATTGCGTTCCGCATGGCTGAGGTTATGGGGCAAGTGATGCTGCTTTTCCACAATTTCAGCCCGTGCACGTCGGCGGAAGCACTCTATGTAGAAGTCCAGTCTGCTGTTTCGACCTTCAGGAGGAGTCCACCTAGAATCCCTCTTTCTGTAGTGTTGGTTGGGAGACCTCTGTGGATTAGTATGCTGTTCAGAGGTATTTTGGAAATATTCCTTGAGTCGGAGACGTCGAAAATAGGATTCTAGGTCACCACAGAACTGTATCATGTTCGTGGGGGTGGAGGGGCAGAAGGAGAGGCCCCGAGATAGAACAGCTCCTTCTGCTGGGCTGAGAGTATAGTTGGATAGGTTAACAATATTGCTAGGTGGGTTGAGGGAACCATTGCTGTGGCCCCTTGTAGCATGTAGTAGTTTAGAAAGTTTAGTGTCCTTTTTCTTTTGTAGAGAAGCAAAGTGTGCGTTGTAAATGGCTTGTCTAGTTTTAGTAAAATCCAGCCACGAGGAAGTTTGTGTGGAAGGTTGGTTTTTTATGAGAGTATCCATTTTTGAGAGCTCATTCTTAATCTTTCCCTGTTTGCTGTAGAGGATGTTGATCAGGTGATTCCGCAGTTTCTTTGAGAGCGTGTGGCATAAGCTGTCAGCATAGTCTGTGTGGTATGTAGATTGTAATGGATTTTTTACCTTCAGTCCTTTTGGTACGATGTCCATCTGTTTGCATTTGGAAAGGAAGATGATGTCTGTCTGTATCTGTACAAGTTTTTTCATGCAGTTGATAGATTTCCACTCCATACGGCTAAATGCAGTGCCTTGCATAATGACAGGTTTCAGAGTAACAGCCGTATTAGTCTGTATTCGCAAAAAGAAAAGGAGGACTTGTGGCACCTTAGAGACTAACCAATTTATTAGAGCATAAGCTTTCGTGAGCTACAGCTCACTTCTTCAGATGCATATCGTGGAAACTGCAGCAGGCTTTATATATACACAGAGAATATGAAACAATACCTATTCCCACCCCACTGTCCTGCTGGTAATAGCTTATCTAAAGTGATTTCCAGCACAAATCCAGGTTTTCTCACCCTCCACCCCCCCACACAAATTCACTCTCCTGCTGGTGATAGCCCATCCAAAGTGATAACTCTTTACACAATGTGCATGACAATTAAGCTGGGCTATTTCCTGCATAAATCCAGGTTCTCACATCCCCCCCACCCCCATACACACACAAACTCACTCTCCTGCTGGTAATAGCTCATCCAAACTGACCACTCTTCAAGTTAAAATCCAAGTTAAACCAGAACATCTGGGGGGGGGGGTAGGAAAAAACAAGAGGAAACAGGCTACCTTGCATAATGACTTAGCCACTCCAAGTCTCTATTTAAGCCTAAATTAATAGTATCCAATTTGCAAATGAATTCCAATTCAGCAGTTTCTCGCTGGAGTCTGGATTTAGTATACAGTACAATGTTATGCTCTTACTGTTCAGATACTCAAAGATTTGGATGACCTATTTAGGAAACAGAGGAGCCAAGACCCATATCCTTTGCTCTTATTCTTCTTCCTGGATCTTTAATCATTACTAAGACATATTTTTAAAAATTCTTAAAACCAACACCGAGCACACTGAAGCAGGCACATATTGGTACTCAACACAAATCCCAGAGCACTGATGTAGTGGATTCTCTTTAGATGCACAACTTCTGTACTGGCTTCAGTTTTGGAACGATATCAGTGTGTACCCCCATTCAGAGTTCCAACAGGGTAAAGGCATCCCACAGATTTTACTGATGGAAAAATTGAGGAAATTGCAGATAATAATTTTCTCTAGCTTCCTCTGTCTGACATATGATTTACACTGCCTTTTCTTGATCCATAAAATGCTACACAACAAAATCTCTCAATTATCCCTAGATAAGAAGCACCTACTGAAAAATAACATACCAGAAATTAAAAATATACATTGCCATAAGATTTATTAGTTACAGCAGTATTTGAGTCACTGCTAATGCTTTATTTCTGATAAAAAGCTATTTGCTTTGTCTTCCATATTTATCTAAGTCCATGATGATCAAAATAGTGATACCAATATTTGCTTCATAGAAATAGTGTTTATAACTATGATGTACTATAACCATGAGGTAACTAAGAAGCGTGTGGCTATTGAGGACTGTGTTGGAATTGCAAGCTCTCACTTTAAGAGTGGGGTTTTTCCTGGTCCTGCTTGCAGTCTAGTGGCCTCTGTAGGGAAGCAGGTGATCAGAATCAGTCTAGAACAGTGATGGGCAACCTGTGGCCCGCGCTGGCCCATCAAGGTAATCTGATTGTGGGCCGTGATACATTTTGCTGACATCTGCAGGCACGGCCCCCCTCAGCTCCCAGTGGCTGTGGTTCGCTGTTCCTGGCCAATGGGAGCTGCGGGAAGTGGTGGGACACAGGGACATACTGCCTGCGGACGGTCAATGTCAACAAAATGTCTCGCAGCGCACAATCAGATTACCCTGATGGGCTGCATGCGGCCTGTGGGCCGCAGGTTGCCCACCGCTGGTCTAGAAAAAACAAGCGTCAAACAAGTTGGTGTGTGTTGTGCCTCTCTGCCTTATGGAGCAGCCTGCTTTTTCTATCTGTGGGTTTTTTTGTTACTGTGTGTTATTGTACTGGATTCAAAGAATAAAAGCAGTGTTATGTTGCAACCTTCCAGAAAGAGTATTATGTTTTGGTTTTTTATCTAACTTCTCTGTTTGTATGTTATGGACATAACAAAGGGGGATGAGTGATCCATTTCAAAAGCATCCCAAACAGATAATCAAAGTCAAAACTAGAACCAAAGCAAATCAAATAAGAGACATGTACACAAAACCCAAGTCGTTTCCAACATATTTTCATATATTAAAGCATGGTCTGCATTCAAACCAATCGATATAGCCTATTAAACATTCAGCTGAGAAACATAATGTAAGCTTCAGAGTAACAGCCGTGTTAGTCTATATTCGCAAAAAGAAAAGGAGTACTTGTGGCACCTTAGAGACTAACCAAGTTATTTGAGCATAAGCTTTTGTGAGCTACAAGTGAGCTGTAGCTCATGAAAGCTTATGCTCAAATAAATTGGTTAGTCTCTAAGGTGCCACAAGTACTCCTTTTCTTTTTATAATGTAAGCTTTCTTTGCGGGATATTCCAACCACAGATAACACAATAGTGCATGATCCAAACAGCTCTTTATAGAAAAGTAACAAATATAGATCTAGAACAGAAGTTTTCCGGTACATGAGGTTCTGTCAAGCCACCAAAAGCACAAGTTTCTGTAGGCACGTAAGTGAAAATTTATTCCATTAAAATTACTGACGAAAGAAGTGACTCAAACAAATCAATACTATTAAGTGGGTACAAAATGTGAATATTCAAAGGAGCAATCAAAGGCAATCAAATAAGAAAATGTACACAGAATACATAAAAGTATGACTGAAATCAATGAAACATACAAAGCGTATCAATAGATGGGGCATTAAAATGCTCTACAGCAAAGGGTGAGAACATCATAATATTCTTTGGCTATAATAAGCTAAATATCTTTCTAGACTTTCTCAAATATGAGAAAAATATTGTACTTTTTTAATTAAGTAGGCACATGGAGTGTCCTGTTTCCATTCTCATCACATGCCTCAGAACTGATAGACTTCATTGGAAGCTTCTGAGAAGAAATGCCAAAACAGCAACAATAAAAAAAATTCTACTCAAGGAGGAACCTGCCAACCCCCCGCCCCCCCGGGTAAAATATTTTCCACTAAAGCTGACTGAAGTTCTTTGATCAAATTCTTTCTGTCAAAAATACAGATTTGAGTCAACCAAAACATTTCACAAATTTGTAACAATTTTGCCACATTGTTTCAGGCAAAGAACAAAAATTCAGAAAAATTGACAGGTATAATTTTGACATTTTCTAAAACAAAACAATTGTTTTTGAATGACTTTTCATTTAAAAATTTACTGAAATGTTATTAAAAACATTCTTAAAAGTTCAAAAACAAAACAAAACATTTCATTTGACACAGAACTAATTCTTCCCCCCAATTTTTCAGAACTGCTAGTAAATCGAAAAAATCAGTTATTTGCACAGCTCTATATGCTACTTAAGTTTAAATTAATGTAATGAGAAGTTAGCAGTAGAAATTCTAGGAATTTTGGCATGTACATTTAGCAAATATAAATAATCTTAGTTGTAGTAATTATTTGATCCATCAGCTGTATTTCTGATGTCATTCTTTAGCACAAATTAAATACTTACATATTCCACCTACTGTGTCATGGAGCTTAAGGCCAGTAAGGACCCCAGTTCATCTAATATTACCTCCTGTGTATCATAGGCCACCAACACCACCTAGCCACCTAAACCCAGCAACTGAAATTAGATCGAAGTTTTACAACTCTCGGGAGACTAAACTATTGTGTTCCACAAACAGAGAATAGGAGGGACCAAGGTGGATCAATGCCTGAGGCCCCTGCAACAGCATGGAATTGATTAAGTGGGACACACTCAGGTGATCCCTGCAAACAACCCACACCCCACTCCATAGAGGAATGCAAATATAAGGTTACTGCCAATCTGACCTGGGGTAAAATTCCTTCCTAAATCCACATATGGAACCAGTTAGAACCTGAGCATGTGAGCAAGAACCAGCCACCCAAACACATGACAGAGAGAATTCTCAGTTCCACCACAGAGCACCAGCCCACCCTATCCAGTGTCTTATCTCCAGCTGTGGCCATCTTTGATGCTTCAGAGGAAGGAGACAAAACAAAACGAGAACACCACAGACCATAATACATGGAGTGAAGCTCAACACAGTACTTGGAGTAACTGAAGAAATCTAGATGATCACAATCATCCTTCTGTCCTTGGAATCTACAAATTTCCCTTTTAGTTCCATTTCACAAAAGTGGATCCTTTCCATAAAGTACCATGAAAATCCTGTAATTAAAATCAGCAATGACACTGTCTATTATATATTAGCAATTCTCAACATTATTTTAAAAATTAAACCTAAAAGAAAACAGGGGCTGAATTCAGAGATGACACAAATTATACATACTTTACACACAAATTGGCTGATATAAACTAGTATAAATTAGAGTAGAGTGAGGAGGAAGGGGGTAGAATTTTGCTCCAGACAAAGTTGAGCAAATGCTATAATTTTCCATTAACCTATTTTTCCATTAACTTGTTTTACTCTGATCCAAATTTGTTATCCAAAATTTGGCCATTTAAGACAGCAGATGTGTAATGTGCATGCCTGTGAATGTATGTAAATATCAATGATTTGTACTGAACAAAATATTGTTTCATGAAATACATTCCAGTTAGTTACCTGTGTCACAACCCAATGGTCTCCTCCCCCAGGGCGTCCCCTGGGGAGGCAGATCAGCAATGTATTTTGCTAACACTGTTGCAGCCATCACAAGGCATTTTGGGAAGGGTTAAAGGTGTGAGTGTGGAGTGGAAGATTCCTTTGCAGGTTGCGAGAGGCCAAAGGGGGAGGAAGGGAGAAAGGACTGGGTTAACTTGGCACTCCAGCTAGGTCCAAAGATAAGACGCTGACTCCAACCCAAGGCCACAGCACTCATCCAACTCTCAGCTGCCTACCAAGAAAGACGAGGGCCTGAATTCCACCCTGACCAGCCGTGAGAAAGGAGGATTCAGCTGAACAGGACTGCAGAGATTGCAAAAACTAGTGAGACGGTGAAGGCCAGTGAGAGGGAAAACAAAGTCTCACGTCCCTAAAGCCGGTGTGTTTTGGGAAAGCTGAGAAGGCCACAGAAAGCCGGTTTGGACTGGTACAAAGAGTACGGGGAAAAGAGGTCCCTGAATGAAACGCCCCCAAAAGACCCCAGGACTTAAAAACCCTCCTGAGAGCCAAAACAAGCTGGAGATCAACAGCGGACCCTGGATGGCTTGTGCACAAGACAGAACTCTCATCCACCCTTCCCTCTTCTTCTTACGTTACACCCAGACTTGGCCAGCCTCACGTCATGCATGTGTGAGAGTATGAAAGTGGGTTAGGGCTGGGCCACTAACGCTTTCTTTCTTTCTTTTCTCTGAGTGACATGGGGTGTTCCCAGCAATCACCACTGTTATTTTATTATTTTATTAATAAAGCTTTAAAACTTAGACCCTTGGTATGCTCCTTCATCTCCTCCCCTAATGATCCTGTGGCCTCAGCCTGATCACCTGATGCCTCTGGCAGATTGGTAATAGAAATCTGTCACACCTGGTATATAACCATAGTGTTAAAGTTGTCTTTTTTATTGTTATACTTATTGAAATACAGCATTTGAAAATTAGGTTGTTCACAGGCTACTTTTTTATTTCAGAGTTTGTAAGAAATCCGAGTAGCCAGGTAAACAAAATTATGTATTGGAATGCAGAAGCTTGTTCCTCCTGCTGAGCTGACGGTTGCTGGAACAGATTCAGAAGGACATCATGGTTTTTCCTGCTGCCCAACATGTGTGGGTCAACCTGAGTAACTACCAAGAAGGTTTTAAATTAAAGGGAACGTTAAAACCTTCTTGCCAGTTCCTCAGGGTGTCCCAGCACTGATGAGCAGCAGGATAAACCAGGAGGTCCTCCTAAATCTGTTCCAGCAGCTGTCAGCTCAGTGGGAAAACTTTCACATTCCAGTAACAAACACTTACCATTGATGCAAAACACTTCCTTTTCTCCATCCCACCCCAATTTAGTCTGAGTAACAAAATGCAGGGTTAGTTATGGAGAGTCAACAGAATGAGTATTACCACTATGAACTGATGGCTGCTAACAACTGCTGTATGCTGGCAGGCAGATGAGTCTCAGGTAGGGCCCAATCCCTGTCGTTGTTACTCAAAACTCCTTTTGACAGGAGTTTTGCCGGAGTAAACACAGGAAGATTTTCCTCTAGATGCATTCTTTAATTCCATACCACATGACATAGGAAAGTCTTTTTTAATAAATAAAATAACAATTTTCCACTTTCATAACCTGCAATGTATTTTTTAAGACACAGAACATTCTAGAAGCCTCTTTCCTTTCCCAAATGCATTCCTTTAAAGTGAAAATTAACATGCAGACCTCTCTATAAAAACCAAAACGGTGTGCAGTCTTTCTTTTCTGAGTTCATCCAACATGAAGCAGTCAAAAGCCATTTAGTGACTGACATTGACGTAACTTTGCCACAAGCAACTAAAGCAATTACAAGGCCTGGTTTGGGCACAGCTGAAACACCTTGATAAGAAGGCAGTGAAAAATGACACATCACACAAACTGAACTGTTTCATCAGTGCAACACTAAATCAGCATGTATGTCTCCAGCACTCCTCATTCTGTTGATAAAAGAATAATCAAACAGAGAGGAGGACTGTTATCCCTGATTTTTGCTGACAGGTGTGAATAGAACAAAAATAAAACATGCCTGTACGCTGTCACTCGATTGCATTTTAACCAAGTTGGTTTCGGTTTAGTGTTCTATAAACCACTTCATATTTTAGTCTAGCATGCCTGTGGTTAATATACTCATAAGAATGTAATCTGTCTGATTTCTCCTTCACTCCCTAAAAAAGTCAGTATTGATTAGAGCCATTGAAAACTGCAGCAGGATGTCACAGGAAGCAATGGGAATTTGTGGGAGTTTGCGAATATGCACTGGTCCAGATCTCTGGCTTTGGGAAAAGCTGAACTCAGCATGGGACCTCTCGTTCCCTGGCTCTGGGTACAACCCCAGGTCTAAACAGGTCGCCAGTATTACTTAGGGCATGTCTACACTACACCCATATCTCTCCTGTGCCAACTGATTTGAGCTCTCAGGGCTCAGGCTGCAGGGGTATAAAATTGCAGTGTAAATTTCTCGGCTCAGGCTGTGTCACAGAGCCCAGGCTCCAGCCTGACACCAGATGTTTAGCTGCAATTTTATAGCCTCACAGCCCGAGACCCGCAGCTGAAATGGGCCAGCCGCGGACGTTTTATTGCAGTACAGATATACCCCAAGAGCTAGCTAAAGTCTTCTTTAATTTAGACTGGGTAGAATGGTCCCTTAGGCACTGCTCCACTAGCCAGTGATTGGTACAGTGCAGTGCATTCCACCCAGACCCTAGAAAAGCCTGTTAGGTCAGCTCCTTATTCCCTTTGCTCTGATCTGGAGGGTGTGCACACAGAGAAAGTAGATAAAAAACATAAAATACTCTTGTTAGAAAGTTCCAAAATAGCACTACTTCATTTCTTATTATTCAGAACAATAACACATAGACCCCAAAACAGAGAGAGGCAAAGCAGGCTGTTCCTTAGAACAGAATGGCAGAAAGGATTTGAACAGGAGCCTCCCACATCTCAAGAGTGCTATAACTACTGAGCGATGGATAAGGATAAGATTTTTTCTCAGCTATTTTTAGTAAAAGTCAGGGACAGGTCACAGGCAATAAACAAAAATTCACTGAAGTCCATGACCTGTCCCTGACTTTTATGAAAAACAACTGTGTCAAAATGGAATCCCAAGCCCTGATGCGGGATGGGAGTGGCGGGTCCAGTTCCTGCAGCCCACGCTGGCTGAGAACTCTGGGGTCTCCTTGCCACAGCTCAGAACTCCAGGTCCCCCTGCTGCCCACAGTGGCCAGGAGCTGTGGGGGACCACACCATCCATGGTGGTTCAGAGCCCTAGTGTCCCCACCCCTGGCTGACAGCTGTAGCCCCACCACCTGGAACTGAAACAGAAAATGTCACAGAGGTCTCTGGAAGTCACAGAATCCATGACATCCGTAACATAATCTTAGCCTTAGCGATGAAATATTTGACACAAGTCTTCCTCCTGTTGAAACCATTCCACTGGGGACTGAACTCTGGGTCTCCCACCTCTCAGGGGAGGTTCCCTAACAACCAGGCTACAGACATTCTCATTCTGTCCCCCATCAAATGACTCCCCGGAGAGAGTCAGAGAGAATCTCTTTGGCACAGCAAGGAATTTAACCTGGTCTCCCACATCCCGGATGAGTGCTCTGGTCACTAGACTAAAAGTGAAGGTGGGTGCCATTACTACCACCTCCTCCGTCTGTGGAATTAGGTGCCTGCTTAACTCATTCTCATGAGAAATAGCTGATCTACCTGAGCTGCCTTACCCCAGGGTTCTTGCTGTCAGTTGCTAGCAGAGATAGCCTGGAATGAGGCACATAACTCCAGGAGAGGGGCAGGGCTTAGGACACACCCCTCTTGGCAGCATCTCCTATTGGCTAGCTTCAGTGGCTCTCTGCTTAATATGCTATGAATTGCAGTCTAAGGCACTTGTCTCTCCCCATTAATTATATAGGTTTCAGAGTAGCAGCTGTGTTAATTTGTATCTGCAAAAAGAACAGGAGTACTTGTGGCACCTTAGAGACTAACACATTTATTAGAGCATGAGCTTTCGTGGGCTACAGTCCACTTCATTGGATGCATAGAATGGAACATATAGTAAGAAGACTGGGAGTGGCTGGGTCATTACACGTATTGAATCTATTTCCCTAAGTCAAGTATCCTCAGACCTTCTTGTCAACTGTCTAAATGGGCCATCTTGATTATCACTACAAAAGTTTTTTTCTCCTGCTGATAATAGCTCATCTTAACTAACTAGCCTCTCACAGTTTATATGGTAACTTCCAACTTACCTGTATGTATATATATATATCTTCTTACTATATGTTCCATTCTATGCATCTGATGAAGTGAGCTGTAGCCCACGAAAGCTTATGCTCTAATAAATGTGTTAGTCTCTAAGGTGCCACAAGTACTCCTGTTCTTATTAAGTATATAGGGAGCCTGAGCGCTTAACTTGGCTTTTGTGAATCGCAGTGTTGTTCCTGTGATTTTCTAGGTGCCTAAATGTTAGTCTCAGTGTCACAACACTTAAATCCCTTTGTGAATCAAGCCCCCTGTAACTACAAAGTATTATTAGCTGTGTGCTATTTCCACTGCAGGCACGTGAAGCTGTAATGTAACCAAACCAACACATTTCATTGTTTAAAAACCAGTTGCATCCAGTTAATCAATAGTTATATAACTTTAGTTAGTTTTCTTTTCCTTTACATTTCTTATCCTAACCATCCTTTGGATGACTATGCTGAATTTGTGTCTCTGAATAATTTTGCATTCCTCCTTGATTTTTCCGTTAAACTTTCACCTCACTCTCACAAACCCTCATTTGGACAAAATGTCATCCAGAATCCATCAACCCCACTAAGTGTGTCAGCCAGCGGGAACTGCTGGGAAGCAATGAGGTGTTCCTTTCACACAATGGCTGAGCCCCTGCGTTTACAGCATTCTCTCGTCCTGCCAAACAAGGGACAGGCTCATTATCAGGGACAAGAAACTCAATTTTGTGCATTTCCATTACTCTGCTACAATGACATATTAGCTACATAAATAATACAAACCATTAATAGAATAAGATGAGTGGGGAGCATTCTCCAAGCAGTGAACAGAGGTCAGTAGAAGCAGTGCAGCACACCACTTTTAAAATTCATCCTCATAGGCTACAAGGATAGAAATCCACTGGAGCAAGGAAATTCAGATAAGAACATGCTGTTCCCCTAAGTAACCCTATTATACATGTGGGTACTGCTACTGTGGATAATCCGATAACGGAGTGCCTGAGAACATTATGTTGTTTTGACCATGGGAGTTGCAGTACTTCTGAACAATGGGTTGAGTTAAGTAATTTAGGTGAATTCCTATGCTTATGTTGGTTAAAGGTCAGAGTTAGATTTAGGGCTAGGCGACCTAGGGTTCTGGGCATGGAGGGTGGGGGGAGAGTCGGGCTTGGGGTGCTGAATCCAACGTGGGGCACAAAGCCTGGCAAACCAGATCACTGATTTCAAATTTCTGGTCTCAATTGTGGTTTGGCATCACATCCTGTTTCAAGTAAATGTCATAAATAAGGCATTGCAAACACAGTTGGTGGACATCATGACCACGACTACTTTGATGAGAAGCTGATTTGATTTCATTGTGGCCTACAGAGACAACGGATTTGAAGATGCCATCACTGCTGCCCAAGCAATAGCAGAAAACTTAGAAGTTAAGCCTGTCTTCACTGGAAGAAGAGGCAGTTTGGTTACAAGGGCAGAGATGAGGTGATGGGAAGTTCAGAAGAAAAATTTAAGGGAGGGGTTTTTTGCTTGCTCATTAACACTGCTTGATTGTCCATTGAACAAAGCACCATGAAAAGACTTGGGTTTTTTTTATGACCTTAGTAAGCTGCCAGCAGAGAGGGATTTAGAGTAACAGCCGTGTTAGTCTGTATTCGCAAAAAGAAAAGGAGTACTTGTGGCACCTTAGAGACTAAACAATTGTATTGACCTTCATCAGATGGTGACACATGGGGAATGTTTGGATGTCAAAGATAAAGATCTCTATGTCGAATTGGACAACATCTGTCACATTTTGCAACAGAGGAAGCATTCTCTACTCCAAGTTCTCCAATTCATTCATGATGCAGAGCCGAAGGACACTTTTCCTAATGTGTGGATAGCTTTGACGATTCCGCGCATGGTACCAGTCACAGTCGCCGATGGTGAGCACAGCTTTTTGAAACTCAGACTCATTAAAACATATCTTCGACCGACCATAGACTCACATCGCTTGCTATTTTATCACTTGAAAATGCCATTGGCTAGTGTCAAGGTTCCTCCCCCACTCTGAACTCTAGGATACAGATGCGGGGACCTGCATGAAAAACCTCCTAAGCTTATCTTTACCAGCTTAGATCAAAACTTCCCCAAGGTACAAAATATTCCACCCTTTGTCCTTGGATTGGCCGCTACCACCACCAAACTAATACTGGTTACTGGGGAAGAGCTGTTTGGACGTGTCTTTCCCCCCAAAATACTTCCCAAAACCTTGCACCCCACGTCCTGGACAAGGTTTGGTAAAAAGCCTCACCAATTTGCCTAGGTGACTACAGACCCAGACCCTTGGATCTTAAGAACAATGAACAATCCTCCCAACACTTGCACCCCCCCTTTCCTGGGAAATGTTGGATAAAAAGCCTCACCAATTTGCATAGGTGACCACAGACCCAAACCCTTGGATCTGAGAACAATGAAAAAGCATTCAGTTTTCTTACAAGAAAGACTTTTAATAAAAATAGAAGTAAATAGAAATAAAGAAATCCCCCCTGTAAAATCAGGATGGTAGATACCTTACAGGGTAATTAGATTCAAAAACATAGAGAACCCCTCTAGGCAAAACCTTAAGTTACAAAAAAGATACACAGACAGAAATAGTTATTCTATTCAGCACAGTTCTTTTCTCAGCCATTTAAAGAAATCATAATCTAACACGTACCTAGCTAGATTACTTACTAAAAGTTCTAAGACTCCATTCCTGGTCTATCCCCAGCCAAGACAGAATATAGACAGACACACAGACCCTTTGTTTCTCTCCCTCCTTCCAGCTTTTGAAAGTATCTTGTCTCCTCATTGGTCATTTTGGTCAGGTGCCAGCGAGGTTACCTTTAGCTTCTTAACCCTTTACAGGTGAGAGGAGCTTTCCCCTGGCCAGGAGGGATTTCAAAGGGGTTTACCCTTCCCTTTATATTTATGACAGCTAGTCTTTTGATCTCTCTGACGCTGTGCTTCAGTTCAGGAGGACAAAGGCAAGAAATGTGACCGTTTGAACTAAAGGACCAGGGTTAACATTCTAAGGCTGTTACCTACTGTAACACTATTTAATACCGGCCCAACCAATGTTGGTGCACAGTTCAATTTCTTGGTATTAGTACATTTCAGTGATTCTTAAAATTAAAAGTTTCTATAAGCTTAGAGAAAATCGATCTTTTTATTTGCTTATATATTGCACAAATAAATACAGATTTACAGATCCTAGCATGCGAATTTATCGTCTTATATGACAGGGATAAATCATGCATGCAAATTGTGCATCAAAGTCATGAAATGACCTACTAATGCAATAAAAATAAGGTAATCAAAAGTTTAACAAATGGGGGGGGGGCACCATTTGGTCTAGGGGTGCCCCAGTTTCAAGTAGACAAATATAATTTTCAGTCTTCTTTTTCTTTTTATAAGGCTAATAAATGTAAAACTCTTCACAGAGCAATACAGAAAATACAACAAAACAATTCTTATGCTGCTGCAGCTTTCTGCATAACAGCATTTTGTATTATTCTTACTAAGTAAAGTTCCCTTGAAATCAAGCTTGCAAGTCTCCTGTTCATCGCAATGGGAATGTGTGTAATGAAAACAGTGTTGTCATAGCAGCGTTGGTCCCAGGATATTAGACAGAAAAGGTGGGTGAGACAATATCTTTTATTGGACCAACTTCTGTTGGTGAGAGAGATAAGCTTTTGAGCCTACAAGGAGCTCTTCTTCAGGGCTGCCATAGGTACTCAGAGTGTCCGACACCTGAGGAAGAGTGCTGTGTAAGCTTAAAAGCTTGTCTCTCTCACCAACAGAAGTTGGTCTAACAAAAGATATTACCTCATCCACCTTGTCTCTGTAACCCCCCCTAGCATTTATAGTAAATATATCAGAAACTACTTCCCTACCTACCTACAGAACAATGAAATATTGTATGACCAAAAACTGTTAAAAGATTCTTAAGATTGCAAAGGCAAGCACTCAAAAGCTAGGGAACACCATAATTAAGGTTTCCTGTTTAAAATGCAAATTATTCAGGGATCAATACAAGAACAGCAAAAGCCACCGTCCTGATACTAAAGCTATCCTACGACTCCCCTGCCCCAGCCAAATTTCAAGCTGCTGTTTCAAAACCCCAGAAGAGTCAGAGCGCTTCAGAGTAATGGGAAAAAGAAAATTAGCATTGGCAAAGACATCTGTTTTTCCCCAAAGCTTTGTTCTGCGCAAGGTCTGAATCATTTTTTGCTTTTTTAATTTTTTTTTTTGGGGGGGAGGGGGGGGGGAGATAAATCAGCCATAGGCAGAAAGCAAGCATGGGGAACATCAGAGCAAATGATTGAAATCTGACAGTTATTAGATACCAAAAATGGGGGCTTGTAGTAATAAAAAGCATTAGGGCAATCGTAATGATAAGTATCAGTACAAGCTGTGCCTATAATAAAACGAAGCAGCAACCACAGTATTCTTAGCTGATTTATACACAACCTCTTTATATTTATCTCTTTGCACATAAGCAGATATTGATCCTTGCTAAAGATTCATTGACCTGAGAGCTTTCACCTTGGTCACTACTTACCGAGAATATTAAATCTTGAGATTGACCAAGAGTAAGTGTCAAAGACAGATCATTAGGTTTATTATATTATTGGTTACAAGGGCAGTTATGTTCTTACCATGCTGCACTGATCTGTAGCATATGACTACTACTAAAGATGTTCTTTAAAAATAAAAAATAAATGTTTTCCTGGGAGACTGTCTGACAACAAAGATGAACATAATTTTAGTTATGATCCACTCCACGTGCTTCCAGCAATATCAAAATGGATCCCTTTTATGCAGGAGCTATCTACAACACTCTGCAATAAATATATATTGTTTTGGTCCACTGAGACTCAGACTCATTGAAAAGACAACTGCTTGCTATTTCCTTGTTAATGTTTTCATTAATATGTTAATCTTTATTTGGCATTCCTGTCTGTTCTTTATCTAATTACAAATCTTAACAGAGAGTACTAATATCAGATATTGAAACATTTACATTTAAATTCAAAATTGATGTACACATTGCATTGTACATCTGATATTTATATACCAGCACCTTTCGCCCCAAAGGATCCAAAAGCACTTTAGTAACTATGGCTGAGACAGCAAAGTACGAGTAGCCCATGGGAGGGGAAGCAAGGGTAGCTTTATGCTCTGGGGGCAGTGCAGCCTCCAACATAAAGTACAGCAATTAGAGGCTGCTCTAATTTACAGTAGCCTCTGGGGGGTGCCTATGCAATGCTGCTATACAGTCTGGAGCAGTCCAGAATACCCTGTAATGCTCCATGCTATGGTCATTCACACTCTGCTCCTGGTATGGTCCCTGCAGTAGCCCATTTCAGTTTTGCTATAGACACAAGGTGTCTGTGCTCTCGAACAATACTTAAATATTATGTTAATGGATGCTTTAGGAATATTTAAGGCTGTGATCCTGCAAGGAGGTATAGGCAGATAGATACCTCCGTGTGTGTGGAGTTTCTTGCAAGGCTGGTTCCTTAGATAGATTAGTGAGAGAAATAATATGGGTACTTTGGTGTCTAGTTGCTAGTATCACAATAAAGTCTCAAGAGTTGGCAATACTGCTTATGCCACCCCCTCACCCCACCGAGCACAGCGAGGCCAGACCCTAAAACTGGGCCAAAGTAAGCAAGGGCTGTCATGTGGTTAGAGCCCAGGGAAGACAGCGCTGCCAACTCTCGTGAACTGATCACAAGTGATGGGAGTTTAATGCCCGCAGGAGGAACTATATAGGCAAAGTATATATGTTCCTCTGTTCATAAGAGAGAGCAATTCAGTAGAAGTTTTCAGTGACCAAGGCTGTTCAAAATCTAAGGTTAACAGAAGTATTTCTATGAATTAAAAACTCCAATGAGAATAAGGATTTTGTACTGAGTTACTGAACTCTTGTATGTTTGATTTAATACAGAAAAGTTTCTAAAGTTAAATTATGACAAAACACCTTATGATGCAGTTCCACAGAGGAACTGAAGGGGTTAAGGAGCAATTCTGTGCCTACGTGACCCCACCCAGTCCCACGTACAGAGCATGTTCCAGCTAGAAATGGAGCTTAAAAGGGAGCCAGACAGCCCAGAAGGGGCCTGAAAGGGCATGGTGAGAGGCCTAGCCCGAGAGTTACTAAAGAAGGGTGTGCAGCAGCCTTTCCTGGAGAGAAAGAGCTTCCCTGCTAAGCCCAGAGGGACTGAAAGTTCAGTTAACAAAGTAGTAAAGAAAAAGAGTGTATCAAACTAAGACTTTGACAGGAGAAAGGGTGATAGGAAGCAGCCCAGGGAGGCAACCTAAGGTACGTGTGGGTACCAGACATTGTTACCTGGGTCGGAGCCCAGTAGAGTGGGAGGGTCTGGGCTCACCCAACAACCACTCATTATGAAGAGCACGAAAACCCTCACTTCCAGACTTCTCCAAATGGAAGCCCAGGGAGGGAAAGACTTTGAAAACTCAGTGGCTGGGACTTGACACTCACATGGGTTAATAGATGGATTAAAGGTCATGGGACTCAATATCTTCCTTGGGACTCTGTTACCCCAGAGAGGAATAAAGCTAACTGGTGACCTGACCAGAGGGCTGAGTCGACACCCACCAAGAGAGAGAATGCTACGGGGTGTGACAGTGGCCTGTGAGGGCCTTTGGAATTGGGGTGAGCACTGGCCATCACACATAACACTTTGACTGTACATTCAGTTTTTCAATCAGCTGGTCTGAATTACATGTATTTTAGAGAGATGTAGGTAACATTCTACCAATGGAATTATTCTGATAATTACATTCTGTCTATTCTATTTATATGGCCCTCATTACTATATTATCTGAGCATCAGATATGTTGCATACATACAAAATGGAAAATGAGTGCCTAGCAAGGACTACTGAAGAAAGGGATCTGGGGGGTCATAGTGGATCACAAGCTAAATACAGTGTAAACCCCCCCCCCCCAAAAAAAAGCAAACATTCTGGGATGTATTAGCAGGAGTGTTGTAAGCAAGACACGAGAAGTAATTCTTCCTCTCTATTCCATGCTGATCAGGCTTCAACAGGAGTATTGTGTCCAGTTCTGGGCACCACATTTCAGGGAAGATTGGACAAATGGAATAAAGTTCAGAGAAGAGCAACAAAAATGATTAAAGGTCTAGAAAACATGACCTATGAGAGAAGATTGAAAAAAATGGGTTTGTTTAGTTTGGAGAAGAGAAGACTGAGAGGGGACATGATAACTGTTTTCAAGTACATAAAAGGTTGTTACAAGGAGAAGGGAGAAAAAATGTTCTTTTTAACCTCTAAGTATGGGCAAGAAATAATGGGCTTAAACTGCAGCAAGAGCAATCCTTGCTCTCCTTGCTCTCTTTTGGCCCAATTTTAGGGTCTAGCCTAGCTGTGGTTGGTTGGACGAAGGGGTAGGATAAGCACTATTGTCAACTCTCAAGACTTTATTGTGACACTAATGCCTTCGGGTTTTTTTTTTAACCCATCTCTAGAAAACATGATAAAAGGCCACAAACCCCCTTCTTCAAAATGGCCACAATTTCCTACTAGTGTCAATGTGGCTAAAGCCAACAAGATGACCACCATTTCTCCAAAGAGTAAGTGGCTGACTTAACTGAAGTTGGCTGCCACCTTCCATTGTTTTCAATGAGACTACATCCAGGCCCACAGGTAAATTGGCTGCCACTTTGTGGTTAGGACAGGACACAGGGAAGGTGAGGAACAGCAGCGACTCTGTAAAAGGTGGGTGGGGAGAAAGAAAAAGAAGAGTAGACAGATTTAAGGGTGACAGGGCGATGTGGGAGCAGGAAGGAGGCTGAAGAGGTGCAGAAGACAGTGGTGGGGGTTACAAGATGGAGGGGATAGAATGGCACCTCCCTGAGCCTGGGGGCAGTGATGGATATGGGGAACCCCCTCTGGTAGTCAAGGGAAGGCAGTGTTGCCAACTCTCATGAACTGATCACAAGGGATGGGAGTTTAGTGCCTGCAGGAGGAGCTACCTTGATCCCATGATTTTCAGGGCTGGCACACGCAGAGCTCTGTGCAAGAGCCCTGGGACTGGGGACCCAGACATTGAGCCCTGCCTTCATTTATGGGCTTACAACAGGATGAGGGTCCTGGTGCAATGGGAAGCAGGAAAGTGTTGCTGCTGAGTCAAAACAATAACAGGAAGTGGATGGCGGTTCCCTATCTCAGGGTGAAGAGAGGCTAAGTGGAGTCCAGCTGAGCAGCCAGGGAGAGGTGCACATTTGTGTGTGCATTCAGGGTTGACTTTTCAACCTGAAATGATCACACACACACTGGCAGAGGAATGGAGGGGAGTGACAAAGTCAAGATAGACTAACACAACATGTTTTGGATTGGGGTGTTGTTTTTTGTTGTTGTTGGGTTTTTTGGGGGCCAATCTCATGATTTTTGGTATTTTGACTCACGATGTTTTTGGATTCTTGACTCACAATTCTTGATCTCTTGAGGTTGGCAATACTGCTAAGGAGTGGAAAAGGAAATGAACAAACATGGCTGTTTTGCTCCTCCAATTCCTGGGGCTGCAGGGACTGATCTATTTTGGAGCAGCTCTAACTTATAACAGTTAGCAACAGCCCCGAGAGGCCATTGCAGCAGCCAGGGAATCACTCAAGTCAGCTACTCTAACCGTGTTTCTTCCCATCTCCAGCACACCCCAACACTGGAGTGGTGTGGGAGGGCACAATGATAGTGGGATAGAGCTGGTTATGCTGTCCTTAGTACACTTGGGGATTTCACTATTCCAGTAACATCCAACATCAGTGCAATCTGTCCGTAGATGCCTGTTTGATGCAATAGGAAAAATACATGTCAGTTACAGAACATTTTGGGGCACATTGTCAAGAAACCACTTGAAATGAAGTGAGTAACACCTTTGCAGTCAAAGGACAAAGTGGGGTTAGTAGGTTACTGATTGTTGTAATGAGACATTAAAACCAGCATCTCTATTGATACCCTCATTTTTAGTGTCTAGCAGAGTTGTGAATGTAAGTTCCCAGGTTCATCTTTTGGAAGTGCTGTGCAGATTTCCTTTGAGGATGAGGACTCATAGGTCACATATGCAGTGATCACTTTCTGAAAAGCACTCGCCCCTGGGTGAGAGGGCATTTAAGTCTTATTTTTTTCTGTGTGAGTTCATTTGAAAGCTTAGTGATTTTTTGTGTAGCACGAGTAGAGAAAATTCTCATATGCCCCCTCCTCCAGAACATCTTGAGTGTAACTGACCTCAGTGCCATCAGAGCTGAGTGTTAATTCTTTCAGCCTGTGTGACTTGCTCTGATGCTCAGCTGAATTGCTGTTGAGTGTTTTTATCTGTTCTACCACATTTATTGTAGAACTGAATGTTATTAATTGGGTTCTCTCTCTCTCTCTCTCTCTCTCAAGTGGTTAGGTAGAGGTTAACAAATGTTTTAGCAGTTGTTCTAGTTTATTGTTGCTAGTTTGAATGTAGCATTAAGGTTTAGCACTGGCACTTTTTCACTGCAACTGTCATAGGAAAGTTATAAATAGTTAAGGGTGGAGCTGAGTGAGGCGGAGAAAGAAGGCTCAACCTGAGGAAGGAAGGTCCAGCCAATGAATCCACATCAGCCACCGAGCTCCCCAGTCATTTAGGGTAAGACTTGCATTGACCGTTACAGATAGCTAGTGGATCTGAAACGTATGTTGTAGGGGGTATTACCATCTGAGTGCCTGGCTGGAGATAACAGATTTCTTAGTGTGTCTGGAGTGGTAACTGGATCTCCGAAGGTAAGTATGGTGATCCATGTTTTTTTTTTATATAGCTATTTGTAGGATTCCATTGCTGAAGCTGATCTTGGTGTCCAAAAACTTAATGAAGGTCTGGGAGTGTTGCAGAGAGAATTTGAAGGATGGGACGTGATTGTTGAAGTTGCGGTGGATATCTATGAGGGAGTTTAGGCCATCTGTCCAGAGGATGAAACTATCAATGTATCTCAGGGATATAATTGGTTTTGTTGTGCATTCTTCTAGAAATTCTTCCTTGAGGTAGCCCAGGAAGAGGTTAGCATAATGGGGAGCCATACTAGTACCCATAGCTTTTCCCATGGTTTGGGCAAAGTGTTTGTTGATAAATGTAAAGTTGTTATGGGTGAGGATGATATGGATGAGTTTGCTGATGTATCTGGAGTGGATATCTGAGTATTGTCCATTATTTAGTAGATATTTGAAGCAGGCAGCAATGCCGTCATGATAAGGGATGTTGGTGTATAGGGAGGTGACATCCATGGCAGCCAGCATGGTGTTCTAATGGAGATTGTTAATGTTCCAGAGTTTCTGGAAAAAGTTGGCTCCTAGAAGAAGCAGGCCCTTTATGTGTAGAGTGGATTGAGGATGGCTTTTATGAGTCCTGATATTCCTTCAATAAGAGTGCCACTGTCAGATATGATGGATCTGCTTGGGTTCCCTTGTTTGTGTAATCTTGAGAAACAAGCAGAAGGGCCTGGGAGGAGTGTTCATGAGGGATGAGGTTGTAGAGATTCTCTTGGAGTTGTTTGAGGATTTGATGATATCCTTAAATTCCTGTGTGAATTGTGGTGTGGGGTCTCTGACTTCTTTGTAGGTAGTGTTGTTAGATTTTTGGTTGGCCTCATTGACAGTCATCATGGTTGTGTACTAGGATGGTGCCCCCTTTGTTTGCTGGTTTGATCAGTATCTGGTGCTTGGATTTGAGGGGCTGTATAGCTATCCTAATAGCAGTGAAGTGATTCAGGTGGATATGATGTTTAAGGATTTCACAGTACTTTTTTTTTCCTGAAACAATCAGTGTAATGGTCAAGGGTGTGGCTGCAGGGTGTCCAGTCAGATTATTCTTTTTTTCTTATGACTGTTGGTGGGGATGTGATGGTTGCAGTGGTGTTGTCTTTGTTGTGGAAAAAATTATTTGAGTCAGTGAAAGAATTCTTCTAGTTCTCCACAGGTTTGTATAGTATCTGGTTCTGTGGTGGGGCAGAAGTTCAGTCCTTTGGAGAATACAGATAATTCAGCTCCAGTTAAGGGGTAGTCTTGATAGGTTGATGTTGAGGTGTCCTGTAGTGTCCATGTGGTGGGTCCTGGCATCATGGTTTCTCACAGAGGTGGTGCTCTGTGGTTTGTGGAGGAGTTGTAGTTGGTTCCACTTTTTGGTTTTGTGTTGGATGGCTGTCATCAAGTTTTTTAATAGTTGTTTTAGATTTCCGGATTTTTTTCCTTCCAGTTGATTTCTTGTTTGAGGTGGTCCCATTTGGAGTATGTAAGGTACAGGAGATGTGAGATACAGGTTCCTCAGTTTTTCTGAAGTTCTTCTACAGAGCTCTTCAGCATAGTTAAGAGTTGTACAAAATTTCCAGAAATTTATAGATGGTGAGTCTTCCGGGGATGATGTATTGTTTCTTGCATTTACTCAAGAAGTAGATGTTGCTCCTAGGAAGTTTGGCTTCCTTCTTTGTGTGTAGTTACCATTTCAGATGGCAAAATTTGATATCTTCCACTGTGAAACTCTGTGAAGTTCAAAAGCTTGTCTCTCTCACCAACATAAGTTGGTCCAATAAAAGATTTTAACGCATCCCCCTTGTCTCTCTTATATCTAATATAGCTACAATAACATTGCAAACAGCAATGGAAGATATTGAATTTTTTCTTTATCATGGTGTTTCCAGACAAGCTTATTCCTTTTTTACATTAAATAGGAAAGAATTTGATTGCTTTGATTGATTTGACTGGGGTTACCTCTTTTTTAACTCCTCCTCCAGTCCTGGGATGATTGGCAGGTGTGTGTGTGTGGTGGGGGGGGCTACTGCAGGCCAAAACACCTCCTTAAACCCTGCCATGCTTGTGCAGGGTTTATATGCCCCATCACACTCCTCCCAGACAAACTTTACTACTGGTAATAGCTGAGAAACAGCACTGGTTGCACTGGGAGTCATGTGTTCTCAAGAGGAGAGTAGGAGTTTTCAAGTGGAGGACTATCAGAAATCAGGACCAGCCCAAGTCTTGCCAGAACAAAGTTACCTTGGAGAGAAAAGATAGGAGAGTATTCCTTTGAGGCAAGTCACTTGCATCAAGTTACTTTTGACCGTGCCTACAGCCAGCATAGCTGGGTCTATGCCTTCTGCTCCATGTCGGGGTGTGACAGGCCAGGGTCAGAACACATGGTGCTCTGACTGATCCTTGGCTGCTGTAAATTACACTGGGAGCCACAGGATTAGGGGAAGGAAAAGGTGAGTGACCTTTCCCACTCTTTACCTCACTAACATCTAACATATATTATATGTAGGGCTGTTTATTGTGGCAGATTTTTTACAACAAGTCACAGAATGGATAGAGTTAAAAGGAAAATAGGTTAAAAGTGAAAAAAAGGTCACAGAGGCATTTTATAACCTTTATTTTTCCATTTTGCTGCAACCAAGAACTGTGATTT
This sequence comes from Lepidochelys kempii, assembly GCF_965140285.1. Lineage (NCBI taxonomy): Eukaryota > Metazoa > Chordata > Testudines > Cheloniidae > Lepidochelys > Lepidochelys kempii. The sequence goes on along the minus strand of NC_136380.1, from coordinate 96,016,469 downwards.
TTACTGTGACAACACTTGATGCATCTGAACATAGTAGCAGTTGCCAACTTTGTGTAAACAGCCTAATTCTTTTATTTGTATGTATTTATTCATATTCATGGTGTACATAGTTTACCCTTGGCAAAGGGTAAAGCATTATCCCTTGAAGTATTAAAGCTTTCAGCAGAGAGTTCACTGGTGTGGTCCTTTGTCTTGACACATTGTTTTTACTGGGTTACTGCTCTCTAATAGCCACCCCTATTGCACAGGCTTTAACATGTCAGCACTCAGCATCTCAGTAAAATTGGTTCAGCCATTACTCTTGCATTTACCCACCCACACACAAAATGTCAAAAGTAATGGATAGTTTTCTAACAGCATGAAAACCTCACAGAACTCATGACTGCTGTGACAGATGTGACAAAATATAATTGTGAGATTTGTTGACACTAAATTACAGGGTCAAATTCAGACCTGGGGTAAGGGGCTGCAAATCCATTGGAGTAAGAGATTTTATTTTATACTTCACTATTTTTTCCATTTTTGTAAAAGCAACAAGAAATTCCTGTGACAATAGTGAATATATAAGAACATAGTAGCTACAAAACTAGAATCAACCCTTCCAAGCCCAAACTGACTCCACAGGTATTGGAGATTATATATTTTATATGTTTAAAATATACTGTGTATATACTGTATTATCTTTAGTTTTTCAGGTGACTTCATTTAAGTTTCAGTTGCTTATACTTGGTTTGTACTAGGCACATATCTTGAAGATATTGGAAAACATCTCTCCTATTTCTTTATACATTTTCTAATTTTATTAGAACAAAACAATCTCTATAAATGGATTTATGGAGAGCCTGTATGGTAGAGAAAACTAGAGAATCTATAAACTAAAGATACTAGGACTCTTTGTATGTGTATGTGTGTAGTATCTTTAGTATTATAATTAAGACTCTTAATTATAATAAGTTATATGTTTTGACAATTAAAAAGTGAACAGAAATTCACAAAATAAGGTATTAAATCTTTTTAAGGAGATTATTGTTCCTAGTGCTATTAAAGTCAATAAGACTGCTACCAAGATTAAAATTAGTACACTACTACCACTCATGGTTGCACAATTAAGGCCTTAATGTCTGTGATAAGCCACTCTAATGACTTCACTTAGCTCTCTAAGGGAAAGTCTCTCGTTGTTCGTGGTAGATGTCATTTATGCAACAAGTATTTTTTTTAACTTGTTTTTTTCCACAAAAAAGTTTACTGAATTGAGGGTTAGTAGACACACCCATTGTGACATGATATATCATCTCCAAGGGAGAAAAAAGTCCAAAAAAGATTCCCAGTAGTGCCTGCCTTGAAAGAAAAGATCCAAAGTGTTGAAATTGCTTGTTTTGTGGAAGGAAGTGATTTACTGTTTGAGGGAAATCCAGGGAAATTTTCCCATCCCTTCCTAGCTCTAAACACACCATAGCTCCCTAGCCAGGAAATCAATTTGTCCCCATCTCTATATTTTTCTTATGGTTTGTATTTTCATTTGCTTTGTGTGTTTTCTCTGTTATAGGAATTTCACAAACACATCATGGTTGGAATATCATGTTATATGAATAGTTGCATCTTTTACTGGGTCCCAACTGAAAACCCACATAAGGTAGTCATTAAGTGAAAACTGCTTTGAAAAAACACATTTCATTTCCATAATTTAACAAAAGAACTCTTGCACAGAATAAAGACATCTTCTGCTGTAAATTAATTTTCATTTTAAAGTCACTTTTACGATTGAAAATAGCATTTTTTAAAAAATGATCCAAAGTGTTCTCTAGCATTTTGCAAAGAAAATAGTTGACAGATCATCAGAGTGTGACTCGCTCCTGTACAGCTATGTGGGGGCAGGAGAAGAGAAGGAGAATACAAGAAGACTTCCCCTTTGTCCTTCCTCTCTCCACAAGGGCTGAAAATAAGCTTATACTTTGCACTTGAATGCAGGCATTGGATAGGGCTAGTGAAATTAGTGGTGCCTCACTGAAAAGGGTGAAGAAATCCATGGAGATGGTAGGACCATGCCTTGATTGAATGCTTGTTTGCTTTTTTTCCCCACCACAAATACCTTCATGTTTTCTCCCATAGTGTCCCTTACATATGGGAATAACTCTTTTTCAAAACTTGCAAAGTCACTAATTTAGCCTCTTTAAAGCCCACCTTAAAACCTCCTTCTGCTGTGAGGCATACAAATCACTACCACCTGGTACTGGTTAGACTGGCAGGTACCTGTGATGGCTATGACAACTTATATGAGTATTAGTTTAAGCAAATTTATCAATCTTTAATGTTACCTTGTCACCCCTGCTCATCCCCTGTTTGTTTATCTACCTGTTGTATCTCATCTTAATCCTAAAGTCTGAGCTTTTGGGGGCAGGCACTGTTTAATTTGAGTTTAATTCATTTGTGCAGTATCTAGTGGAATGGGGTTCTGGTCCCTGACTGAAGGCTCTAGGTGTTACCACAATGTATGTAAATAGAAAAAATTACCCCTGCTCCCACCAGCCAACAGAGCTGGCTCTCAGTTGACTGGTATGCATGCTGCATTGCCTTCAAGGTGTATATGCAGCCTTGCTCTACCAGTGTGCTGAGAAGTTCTGGCATTCACTGTGCCTCAGGGAGTTGCCTCTGCACAGCCCCCAATATGGGTCAGTGGTTTTGAGCAGTGGTTCTCAAGCTTATTTGATCACATTCCCTTCTTTCTGTCTGTAGTTTACTCACACACACACACACACACACACACACACCCTGGGTGCGCAACCAGTAGACACCACTCTCAGCTGCCCAGCTCGGAAGGCAGAGTAGAGAGTGGCGGCTGCTGGCCAGGCGCCCATCTCTTAATGCAGTGCTGCCGCTCTCCAGATGCCCAGCTCTGAATGTGCACAGTAAATCCTTTTTGTCCCTAAAGCTTTTCATGGCCCCACCCCGAAAATATTCTTCACCCAGCTTGAGAACCTCTGCTTTAGAGGCACAAGAGAGCCCTTAGGGCCTGAATCAAAACCCATTAAAGTCAATGAGACTTTCCATTACTTCAGTGGGTTTTGGATAATCCCTAAATGAGGAAAACAATGTCTACCTACAGCTAGTTTGCTCTTCTGCTCCTTTTGAGGGTCAGTGAAGTCTAAGGGTGTTTTATTTTCTTGGTTTGTTTTCTAGGGCCTTATCCTGCATGTGTTCAAGGCAAGGAACTCCCATTGAGTTGATATGGCTGTGTTAAGCTTCTGTAACCACAGTTTAATTATCAAAGATCTTGGGGCCATTACATTTCTTCAAGCTACAATATGTATGTAAGCTCCCTCCTTCAATATGGAAATATTGGAATTCCTAACATAATATTTTTAAAAGCCCATTTTAAAAATATTTTAACAATTATATACACATGATAAACTAATCTATTTTTAAAGAAAAATCAATTAAAATGTAATTGAGAAATATATATTTGGACTTTAGTCTAAGCAGTAAGTTGAAAAAAAATTTGCAGAATTCTGTATCTAGAATATTCTTAGTGCTATACTCATGTTACTGACCCACTTCACTAAAACAAGAACATAAGATTTTGAAAAAGATTAAATGTGAAGAAAATTAAATAGTCACCCTTGAATAAGACTTTGTTGGAAAGTTACATTGCTAGTTGATTGAAAAATACATGTTGAATATTAATACAAATTTTGCTCCATTCATGAAGAGTGAACCATTCACAACATAATCTTGATTTCTGCAAATGCATTTTTTTTTAAAGGATTCACCACATAGTTTGAATGAAGAGGTTGTTTGTGGAATGTTGTTTTGACTATTTTGGATTTAGTATTCATGTCTGTAGTGGATTGTGCTTTTAAGAGTCCCAATAGGGACCACCTATGTTGTGTCTGCATCCAGGGATATTACAGTGTTGTGGAGCTGATCATGTAAGACATAATGGAATTGTTTCTGCTCCCTGGCTGGACAGCAACATTTTAAAGCAGGAAAATAAGTAATAAATAAACAAATAATACACTGTGAATTTCCAAAAAAATCTATTGTTTATGGTAAAAATTCTTTAAATTTAGTTCAAATTCATATACTGTCTCATGAAAACAGGGCTGTCATTGAATACGCATGAATAATATTGCCCATGCATCATAGTAAAACAGATATTTGCAAATTAGGATTTGGTCTATATCAACATAGCATGTAATGAGATATTTACAAAGCCTCTCTAATATTTCAGTCTACAGTGTAAATATATGTAACCAGCAAAGGTCAAATATGTAGTCATTTACTGTCCTTAATGAGAATGATACAGTAACTACGAGGTTTCATCAGCCTAAATGTCCATGACATTTTCATTTCAGGCCTGGCAATTTAAAGGCAAATGTTGATTAAATTAAAAGCCTACTATTATTTAGAGCAAATGCATTTAATCTGAATCAAAAGGTCATATGGAACTGCCCTAAACTGTACTTAGTGATATATTAATCATATACACATCATCATCATCTCCTTATTTTACTCAACATCTGTCTCTTGCCTTTCCCACTGTAATCTGGGAGAAAACAAAACAAAACACACCACTAACTCAAAAATAGAAGCAATATCTGCAATACATATTCTGTGTACTATTTCAATCAGTTTCAGCAAATACATTGTTTGGGTTTTTTTTAATGTAACCAAAGTAGTTGTTCCCATACTGTACCTTTTAATAAAAACAAATCCTATCACGTGTTATAAATAGTTACTTCCTGATTTGCAAAACATATCAAGTAGATACAGATTACTGAAATGCTTTTCAGTAAATAAAATGACTTTACAAGTTCAAAGTTACACATTTTACAGGTGAAATCTAAACACACCAAAAGTACTCACTCTAATGCTTATTTTTATAAAGCAGCTATTTTTCCTCGAGGTGTAAATTACTGTGTGTTCAAATTGACCTCTGTAAATCAACTACAAATCTTTCCATATGATGTCATATGAAAAATGATCTGTGGTGTTACTGATTTTGACCCTGCAGTAGTGTTTCTGCATATAGTCACAGTGTAATTTTTGTTACAGATTGTTGTTGTCCCTTTATATTGCATCTTTTCTAACAGTGCTAGAAAAATAGCTGTTGAAGACTGCATGTCTCACCCATCATATTGGCTTATATAAATTCAGCAAAATAATGGCCAAAATAAATGGAATGACACTTAAGAACAATTAGTTTGTGGATGTATTCTTCTCACTTTCAATGAAAAAGTGACCCGCAAGGGGCAGATGTGTTCAGATTACTTAAAAAATTTAAAAAAATCTAATTTCACTAAAAATCTTGTTCATTTTAAAAAGATTTTTTTAACAAACAAATCTGTACATTCAGAATATTTGCTCATTCCTTACATTGGCTGAAAGCAAAAGAGTAATAAATATTTTAAGAGTTTAATCACTGCAAGACCCTTCAAAGTACCAATTAGCATATTAATACCATGGTTCATTGGTCTTTTCCAAGCAGCTAAATTTCTAAATGACTAAATAAACAGGCTTAATTAAATACATATGTGAAGATGGGCATGACTTGGAGGGGTGGGGGGGAATAAACCTGCAGCTTGATCAAGTGTCCAATATAATGACTTAAAAGACCTGCTGTGCTTCTGAAATTAGTCTAGCAACTAAAATTTGGGCTAAATAATACTAAATTTCGTATTTAACTAAGCAAGCATACATTCATCTATTGATGCCTTATTCTTAAAGATCATTTAATTTCTATATAAATGCATTATTATTTATACATAAAATAAACAGTTGAAAATATGATCACCACTCTGTTAGAAAAAAACAGCAAGTAGTCAGATTGGGCGACATGGTTTCCCATGCAGAGATCTGCTCAGTGCAGGAACGTGAGCAGGGAGGGTGGGGTCAGGGAACTGTTTGTAGCTCCCTGATTTATTTGCCAGATGTGCACTGCGCACAGGCCCCATTAAGTTAGATAAGGCTGGGAACCACTCTGAACTCCCATTGGTTTCCACAGGTCTCCATGTAAGGATTACCAAACTCACTCTGGCCATACACTTTCCCCACCCATGTCCTTTCCCTATGCCAGCCTCGGTTAGGATCACATGGGGTATGTTTACACCGCATTGTAAACCCAGGCTCAGACTCAAGCTTGAGCCCCAAACCCTCTTCTAAAGGCAGACTTAAGCAAAGTCAGGGAGCTGGTACGTAAGTTCCCACAGGAAGAAAGTCTAATGACAAAAACAACTGAAGGCAGTTGGCAGTTTTTCAAAGACACATTATTAAGGGCACGAGAGCAAACTGCTCTACTGATTAGGAAAGACAGGAAGTATGGCAAGAGATCCACCTGGCTTAACCAGGAGATCGTCAATGATCCGAAGCTCAAAAAACAGTAAACTAAGTCAAATTACAAAGGATGAATCTAAACAAATAACTAGGGCTGTCAAGCGATTAAAAATTAATCATGATTAATCATGCGATTAAAAAATTAATCATGATTAATTGTGCTGTTAAATAATAATAGAATACCATTTATATAAATATTTTTGGATGTTTTCCACATTTTCAAATATACTGATTTCAATTACAACACAGAATACAAAGTGTACTAAATACTAAATACAAATACTAAATACTAAATACTAAAGATACTACACACACTGCAGTCATAATTTCAGCATATGTTCATAACTCTTAATATGCGTTTCATACATACATTACACAATAATATAGATGGTCTGTGTGTTAGTTTTTAAATGATACATCACAAAGCATATTTTGCATGAAGATTACAACAGTGTAGGGTGTGAATACAGATATGCTTTCAGTCACACCTCCCCCCTTACAAAACTGCATGAGCATTAGCCACTTGCTGACCCAGAGGCAGCAGGTTAGAACCATCTTTACTGAACAGGGCATCAGCCATCATATTTTCTTTTTCCTTTATACATACAATTTGCATTTCATATTCTTGGGGTATGATGCTCCATCGTAGTAGTTTGGAATAAGAGCCTTTAGTTTTGTGTAATCAGACTAATGGAGAATGGTCAGTTAGAACCCTAAACGTTCCGTTAAAAAGATAAGGCGGTACCTTCTTGACTGCTCACACTATGGTGTAACATTCTTTCTCTGTGCAGAATAATTCCATTCAGTAGATGTGAGTTTCTTTCTTAAGAAAGCAAAGGGGTGTTTCTCATTATTCTCCCCTGATTGCATTAATTCAGCCCCTAAACCAATGTTGGGTGCATATGTACACAATTTAAACATTTTGTCAAAGTCTGCACTAACTAGAACAAACTTTTCAGACAAGATTTTCTTTACCTTATCAAAACACTCTTGACATGCCTTTGACAATACAACTGTGTTAGGCCTTGTCTTTTTACACAGTTCTGTGATTGCAGATATAATGTCACTGAACTCGCACACAAACCGTCGGTAATAGTTTACCAGACCGATGAAACATTAGGCCTTCTTGGTCTGAGGCAGAGGCCAATTAACAATATCTTCAACATCCAAGGGATCAGGTGAGATTTGACTACCCCTACCCATCGTCCCAAATGTGGAAGTCTGGCTCCTCCAATCTTACACTTAGAGGCTTTTATAATCAGCCAGTCTCTTTGAGCTTTGACCACACAACTCCCAGGTGTTTCTTGTGATTAGACCAAGTGTTGCTAAACACCGCAATATCATCAACACTTTATCACTACAAAACTCTTTTTCTCCTGCTGATAATAGCTCATCTTAACTAATTAGCCTCTCACAGTTTGTATGGCAACTTCCAACTTCTCTGTATGTATATATAGATATCTTCTTACTATATGTTCCATTCTATGCATCCGATGAAGTGGGCTGTAGCCCACGAAAGCTTATGCTCTAATAAATGTGTTAACCTCTAAGGTGCCACAAGTACTCCTGTTCTTTTTGTGGATACAGACTAACACGGCTGCTACTCTGAAACAGGCCCTTGCGAAGTCCTGCACTCCTTTTAACACTTGGCTCACCAGCCTCTGAAAAGTAGCTCCTGCATTAATTAACCTAAATGGTATTACTGTGAACTCCGACTGTCCCATATCAGTAATATAAGCAAATTTTTCTGTGAATCATCATCTAAAGGAATTTGCCAGGACTCCTTAACTAAGTCAAAAGAGCTCAGACATTTACCTTCGCATATCACCAATTCTAGGCGTGGGATAAGCTTCTGCCACTATAATCAACACAACACTTTACAGCAGAGGTGGGCAAACTACAGCCCGCGGGCCACATCCGGCCCGTGGGACTGTCCTGCCTGGCCCTTGAGCTCCGGGCTGGGGAGGCTACCCTCCCCGCCCACTGTTTCCCCTCTCCTGCAGCCACGCTGCTGCGCGGGCAGCGTGGCTGATACCCGCCCACCTCCAAGGCTTTCCAATAAGCCTGTCCTGCTGCTCTGAGAGGCATGGTAAGGGGGTGGGGAGTGGGGGAAGAGGGGGTTGGATAAGGGGCAGCAGGTCGCAGGGCAGTCAGTAGACAGAGAGCAGTTGGATGGGGCAGAGGTTCCACGGGGAGAGGGGGCTGGTCAGGGGACAAGGAGCGGGGGGGTTGGGTGCGTCGGGGGTTCTGAGGGGGCCAGTCAGGGGGTGGGAAGTGGGAGGAGGCGGATGGGCGTGGGGGCCAGGCTGTTTGGGGAGGCACAGCCTTCCCTACCCGGCCCTCCATACCATTTTGCAACCCCGATATGGCCCTCGGGACAAAAAGTTTGCCCACCCCTGCCTTACAGTGTTGTCTTTCTTAGGGACCAAGACCACAGGTGATACCCCAAAGTTGTCAGGCTTTTTAATTACTCCCAGATTCAGCATGCTCTGTATCTCCGTGTGAATTGGCTCTAGTACCTTGCCAGTTGCATGGTAGGCCCTGCTGGGAGGTGGCTGTGGGCCTACAGTAATGATCTTATGATTCAGCAAGTGAGTTCTCCCTGGCTGCTAGAAAATATTTTGTCTGTGTGATGGCAGCACAGAACACTTCTGCCTTTTCAACTGGTGTTAACTCACGGCAGTTATGGATGATTTCCAGAGATGTCTCAGTTTGGCAGTTAGCCATCAACTCAATGAGTTTTCCTTAGTTTCCTTTTCTACACAACAGATCATGTTTACCATGGCCTCCCTGATGTGATAAGCTTTAAGTCTTTTTACATCTACCATCTGTGGGACTGCATTTTAACATGATATGGATCTTCATTCACCTCCTTTATCACCTTAAAAGATCCTTCCCAAGAATTTTCCATTTTGTATTTTCTTCCCACAGTGCTTAATACTAACACCAAGTCCACTATTTCAAAAGAGCATTTAAAAGTATGTTGGTCATACCACACCTTTGCTTTTGGACTGACTGTCCCTTAGGTTAGTCTAAACCAGGGATCTGCAACCTTTGGCACGTGGCCCTCCAGGGTAAGCCCCCTGATGAGCCAGGCCAGTTTGTTTACCTGACGTGTCTGCAGGTTCAGCTGATCGCAGCTCCCACTGGCCACAGTTCACCACTCCAGGACAATGGGGACTGCGGGAAGCAGCGGCCAGCACACCCCTCGGCCCACGCCGCTTCCAGCAACCCCCATTGGCCTGAAGGGGTGAACTGTGGCCAGTGGGAGCTGCGATTGGCTGAACCTGCGGATGTGGCAGGTAAACAAACTGGCCCGGCCCACCAGGGAGCTTACCCTGGGCTTACCCTGGAGAGCCATGTGCCAAAGGTTGCCGATCCCTGGTCTAAAGCATGTCCATCATGTCTTTTAACTCTCTTCTGAACCTTTGCACATATTCAGTTACTGGCTCTCTCTCTCTGCCTCACTGTCCCCTTCCCAGGAGTCTCTGAGGAGATCTAGGGGTCCTCTTACTTTCCTTCCATATAGATCAAATAAGGGGAACCCTATCAATTCTCCAGGCATCTCCCTATAAACAAATATCAAATACAGTAGCACTTCATTCCAGTCTTGAACTCTCTTTTTAGCATACATTCCCAGAATAGATTTTAGAGTTCCACGGAACCTCTCCACCAGACTATTTGTTTCTGGGTGATATGGAAAAGCTTCTAGTTGCTTCACCACACTTAACTGCCATAACTCACTGAATAGCTGAAACATGAAATTTGACCCATGGTCAGATAAAATCTCTTTAGGGAAACCCTCTCTGCTAAAAATAGTGAAAAGAGCTTTTGCCACCGAATGAGCCTCTATGTTAGTGAGAGCAATTGCTTCAGGATATCGAGTGGCAAAATCCGTCACCACCAGGATGTATTTCCTCGCCCTATGGATAGGCTGTGGCACAGGGCCCACAATATCCATTGCTACCCAATAAAATGTCTCTTGTATCACAGGCAAGGGGCATAGGGGAACTTTCTGGGGCCACGCAGGTCTTTTCCTTTTTGACATAATTTATAAGACCTGCAATAATTCTTCACATCATTCTGTATCCTTGGCCAGTACAATTTTTTCCTTAACCTCTCATAGGATCTCTGTGCCCCCAAGTGACCAGCAAAAGGATAGTCATGTGCTAGCAACATTAGGTTCCCATGGTGCTGAGCAGGCGCAACTAGCTGCTTGTAGGGTTTTCCAAGGCTCTTATTGGAACTTCCCTGTACAATCTCCCTTCCTCTTAAAAAAAAAAACCAATTGCCATTTCCTCTTACTGGGTTTCTCTCTAGCACATATCCCCTTATGGGCTCTAGAGTGGGGTCTGCCCTTCCTATCCCCGATGGAATACTACTTTCCTCTACCACACAAGAGTTGGTCTCAGCCCCTCCCATACCTAGAAACACACTGATTTCTTCCGCTGAGGTGGAGTTGGAAGGGCCTTCCCCTCCCTGCTTAGCAGTTTCTAGGTCTTTACCATTTCCCTCTGGGATCCCAGCACACTATTTCCTTTTGTTATGGATTACAACATTAACAGCCCTAGTCATATGCAAAATATCATTCCTCAAAAGCATTTCCATGAACATACTATTTAGTAACCCCACTGACAAGTCACCTTCTAAAAGTTCCCCTTCCAAATTAACGTTAGCCAAGAATTTTATGTTTCTTGAGTGCCAGAAACTCTACTTCCTGGCCAGGCTACATGTCAGTCTTTTGGACCATGCTTTTCCTGATCAGGGAGATCTGGGCACCAATGTCTCTCCACCCTATGCATTCTTGGACATTCGTCTTGGCACTTTAAATGAATTCCATATCTATCCCCACAAGGTCAGGACATCACAGAATTCATCAGAGGCCCTGCAGTGACCTGGGGGTGGAGGGGGGGCAGTCTGTGTTAAGGACAGCTGCATCAACCTGGGCTGAACAGGGAGGTGGGCTTAATTTCTCATCTTAAGGCAATGATGTCTCATGTGCTCACTAGAATTGTACTGGAAGCACCTTCTTGGACCACTCTCCTGCAAAGGAGATCTGTGATAGGGATTTTCAGGAGGGGAATGATTCTGGGGAGGTGAGTGCCTTGGCTCCCAGTCATCCTCCTTCTTCCCAGGAATAAAACAGGCTATTCCCTTTATATCAGCTTGTGCCCCTTCCTCTGTGGCTTGTGCTCATTGGACCTTTTCACTTGCATGAAGGATTCAGTCAGGATGGCAACTTCCTGTACAGAATTTAAAGATTTATCCCATATCTCTGACCTCCTCAGAATAGCTGCTTAGGAAATGTTCTTAAGCAAAGAGATCAAACCATTGGTCACAGTGCTCTGCTCCCTCGCCCTTTACCCATTTTCTCTTTAGGCCACACATTTCATAGGCATACTCACTATGACTCATAGCAACACTTTTCCTGATATTTCTAAATGTCAATGCGTACATCTCAGGGGTAAACTGAAACCTTTGCAAGACAGCTTTTTTAAATTCAGCATATAACAAAGCTTGTTCAGTCTGCATTTCATTAAAGTCATGTAATGCTTTGCCAGACAACTTTGCAATATATGTGGGGACTTTCTTGTCTTCTGGGACCTTACAAACATCCCATAGCCTTTCAAAAGTGATCAGGCATTCCTCAATGCAGTTTGTTTCCTTGCATGCAAGGCACAACTTATATCAGCTGAGTGTTCCTTGGAGGAATGGAGTGACTGAAGACTGTAGGATCTGCCCATGCTTTGCCATCATGTCCAGATTATACTGCTCTCCTCCTTTTCTAGGGCTTCTTTGTCTTCCAACCCCATGGCTTGCCAGTGTGCGTCTTCCTACTGCTGCCTCTCTGCCTCCCTCTTTTTGGTTCTCATGTCTGCTTGTCACTGTTGGTCTTCAAATTCTTTGTCTTTCTGTTCTTTCTCCAACCTGGCCAGCTCTTTTTTATAATTGCTTCTCTGGCACTCATATTTATGCTTCGGTATTGTTCTATTTTACTTACCCCAAAAAAACAAACAGAAAATAATAAATCCATTACCTTTCCTGTGATTGTTCCCAGCCTCCACACTTGGGACTCACTTAAAACTGTTACACAAGTATTTAAAGTATAAATCTCAGTTAAAATAAACTGTGTATAAATCCTCTTTTGACTACACCATTGTGGCATTCCAGGGTGCAATCCAGATCATTAAAGGGCTCTATCACCACCTGCCCTGGAAACGTGGGTACCTCACAATGCTTTGCTCCCAACTGGGGCCACACAAAAATAGCCTAGCAGAATTCAGGTCACACCCTGCGTGTCTATATACAGCTGCAGTCCTGGGCCAGCAAGTCTGACCTCAGGAGCCTATCAGGAACACTCCAATCACACTCTGGCTTCCACCTGACTTGGTTAGGGTAAACCCACGACACTCCCAGTCCCATACTTTCCCAGAAACATATGTTCTGCACTTTCCGCCCTTTCCTGGGCAGTTCAGATATCAAAGGTCTGTTGCCCCTGTAAAGGGTCAATATTTAACAGTTTGCTCCTTTAACTGGAGTTATCGAACAGTTCAGTTTAAACACAACACTGGATTAGTGTAGACTAAAAATAAAACAAGTTTTGTTAACTACAAAGAGATAGATTTTAAGTGAGTACAAGTATAAGGTATTAAAGTCAGAAATGATTACAAGAGAAATAAAAATAAAATACTTTCTAGTAGTTAAAACTTAACAAGCTTGACTTGTTTCCAGGTAAATTCCTGACCACATTCCCAGCAACATGGCTGATGAAATTGGCAGGTCAGGATTTCCCTCACAATGTTAAAGGACCTGGTCCTTTGTCGAGAGAGAGAGAGAGAGGAACACGAACCTGCGGTGTTTCTGACCCTCCCTTTTATAATTCAGACACCGGGCACCTTTTGAAATCATTTTCCTGAGGGTTAACTCTAGAAAAAGTTAATTCAAGCAGTAGGGAAGGAGACATGCAGTCTTGCAGTGAAAGAAGTTCCATGTTACTGTAATGCTGATAGACCCCGGTCATCGGCAGGTGGGATAGAACCTGGAACCTCTTGAGCTAAATGCATGAGCTCTACTGAATGGATTAAAAGGCTTGTGGCTCTAATCCAAAACTGTAGCAGAGTCATGAATCTCTAGATCAGGGGTTCCCAAATGGCTTGTTCAGGGTAAGCTCCTGGTGGGCTGTGAGATGCTTTGTTTACCTGAGTGTTCGCAGGTATGGCCACTCACAGCTCCCAGTGGCTGCAGTTCTCCATTCCTGGCCAATGGGAGCTGCGGGAAGTGGTGGCCCGGCCCGCGGTGCTTCCCGAAGCTCCCATTGGCTGGGAATGGCGAACCATGCCCATTGGGAGCTGCAAGTGGCCGTACCTGTGGATGCACAGGTAAGCAAAGCTTCTCAGGGCCCCCCAGGGGCTTACCCTGAACAAGCCAAGAACCAAGTTTGGGAACCCCTGCTCTAGATGCCACTAGAGAGGGAGAGAGTGCCACACCATGCAGGCATGAGTTACACTGTTGTTTGCTAAAATCAGATTGATCTGTTCTTGCCTACCTTCACTGCAAAAGAATGGCCACTTGACAGATGATTGGCAATCAACTTTGACGACACCTGGCGAGAGGTGTCAACTTGTCCTTTGTCTTTAAAAAAAACAGCTTACACCCTCCCCAGGCTTGTCTGGTAAACACATTGCGTTCATAACTCTAAATACGCATTTTGTACATAGATTACACAATAATATTGATGATCAGTGTGTTATTATTTTTTAAATGATACCTCACAAGGCATATTTTGCTCCTTAGTAACCTTTGTCCCTCAAGTCACACAACACAGCTCTAGAAAAGGGTAGCACAAATGTATGTGAGAAAGGTGCTTTTCTAGAAACAATGTGAAAACACATATGAAGTTGTATGTATCTGTGAGCAAGGAAAACCTCCAGGTATAGTATGTGCATAAATTCACCGTAGTGATGGAGCAGGATCAGTATTTACCTATTAGCAAATAGCATGGGGAAAAGTTTAAACACACACTTACACAAACTCATCACACAGTAAAGTTTTATTAATATCATAACTGGTACAGTAGTGGGGAAGGAATCCTTCTGCTCCAGGTTGTGAAAGCAGTAAAGCAACTCTAGTGCTGGTACTGAAGCTTCAGTAGCCCTGATGCGTCATCCTTGCCCGTGCAATGGCTAGTAGATGTGCATAGGTATGGATGTATTGAACAGTCTTGCTTCTTCACTGACACACCTCCTAGCCATTTCCAGAACTCTCTTGCCACGAAGGAGCAGAGAGACCCTGCAGAGCACAACACTGTTACATACAGGGTGTACATGAAGTCTCCAGATTTCGTCTTCTCCCTACACTACAGAACAACACTCTTTGTAGCTATGGAGAAGGAAACGGGATTTGATCTCTGAGGTTTGCATATCTCATAATTCCCATCCCACAGGGGCTCATCTACTAGAATGATGTGGGCTACATACATATCCATATACATAATTATAGTATTCAATGAAAAAAAAAAGGGTTATTTTCTATTGCATGCTATGACACAATATGTGCAACTCCTGAGATGTGCTCTTAAGGAAACACCTGCTCCAATTTTTGCATAGATAACAATGTAACACATGTAATTTTGTACAATTTACAGTTTTTTCAGTGAAAATGATAGACCACTAAGTGCACCTATATCCCCAGTACAGTTTTATGGCCTACTGGGAAAACATCTCCATGCTTTTTAGTAATTAACTGCTTTTTTCTTTCTCTCAAATAAAAAGCAGACCTGGTTTACCCCTTTGCTTTCATACTCAGTGGGCTCCTTATTTTAATTTCAATACATTCAGCTTCAGATAAACGCACTTTGTAAAGTAAATGCTTAATGTTTTCAAAATGATAACACAATGCACGGGGTACATCGTGTGCTGTAAGGGATATAATAACCCACATTAGCCTATTGAAAACATAGCATAATGAGTTAGCCTTTTCAAGTGTGACTCCAGAGTTGGGAAAGATTTAATAGGTCCTCTAGTCCAATTCTCTGACCACTACAAGCATGCTATTCATGGTACACTTTATTACTTTGTTGGACCTAATTATTAATGTTTCCAGTATTGACGTGTTAGAGTGGACTCACCATTGGATTCCCCTCCTGTGGCATGATGTCGCATACAGTCTCCCCTCATCAAGCGCCTCTTTCTGATAGCTGCTCTGGCCCTACAGTAGTCTGCCTTTTCCTATGACTCAGTCCTCCAGACAGATCACATTAAAATCTTACCCCTTCCAGTGCAGCAGAATCCCACAAAACAATAGTTCAAAGACCTTACACTAGTTCTTCAGTCTGACACTGGGCTCAGTGGTCCTGACACCCCTTATCTCAGGGGGGCTTCCACACTACTTTCCTGGATGGCCAGTAGAGGAACCTCTATTCTGACTCCAGTCTTAGGACTGTCGCAAACAACTATGGTCTGCTTTCCCAGAGTCATTGCTGCCTCCCTAGACTACTTCCTACCTTTGGGCTGTCTCTAGCCCACCCTTGTATCCACCCTCTTCCTGGGTTCATTCCTCTGCAGACTCTTTGCCTCTTCTTGGGCACTGCTGAGTTCTTTCTAGCTCTTGTACTGCTCACTGCCTCCCAGTGGCCTGGCTCTCTGTATGTCCATGTCTTTGTCAGAAACCCAACTCTCAGGCTTTCTTCCTGGGGCTTGCCCATTTATCAAGGCTCTCAACAAGAGCTTGTTCCACCCTTGCGGCTTCAGAGTCTCTCTCCTGCCCTTTGCAGCAGCTTCTTTCTAGGGAGATGACCCCATATTGAAACAGTTACACTACCATTTACCCAGGCTTTCCAAGCAACACTTCGCTCTTTCAAACTCCCCTCACAAATGGATCACACAAACACATTAATAATGGTGTTACTCTTCTCAGAGTTCCCTCTAATTTGCTGATCACTTTCCTAGTATGGAGATGCACAGGTTTTACAATTTCTTCTCTATTAGTGGATATTTTATAGATCACAGACACAAAACACGTAGCAGAGCCTTACAAGTGCGCATGGATGGTTGGGGAGGAACCCATTATGGATTAGCAAGGTTTTCGCTGTCCAGCTTTGGGGGCAGGGCATGGGCATAATTAGTCATATTTCCTAAGGACCAACGGGAGACCCCATGCCCTCACTCCCAGTACTCAGGGAATCCATGAAAAAGGGCTGCTGGGAACAGATTTTCGTCCACCTCCCCTCACTTGGCACTGCTGCTGAGGTGGGACCAATCTGTCAGGTCTCCCTCATTCCTCAACAAAAACATGGCTGTTTCATCCATCCTCCCATCTCTCTTAGGAAAGGGGGATCCCTGGGCCTAAATGGCTTCTTTTTTCAGATAACCAATTTCTGCTGGCACAGCACAGGCTTTTTGCAGAACCATCTAGCTGTCAGGCATCCAGGAACGAATCTACACACAGGGAGACACTGACACTAGATGGGCCGAGCCGGTGTCGAAGAACTATGATAAAAAATAGAGTAGACTAGAATCTACTAATATCATGGAGATAAATAAACTGATGGACACATAGAGTAGTATAGGGTAAGTCGGTATTTAAAGACAGGGAGCTTTCCCCTCAGAAAGGAAAGCTCACAGCTGCTACTTAACATGAAAAGCTCATGAAGCTGCTCTAGAATAGCAACTACAAAAACATCCATGTGGTTAAGAGAGCTCTAAATTTGGCATGGGCCATTCATCCTTAAATCTCTAGTGAAGAGGTAGAACGAACACACAACTATTTTTTTTAAAAAGACTACAAAGCTTTGCAATTGCATTTTTTCTCCTAAACAGGGAATATAAATCCAGTTTCATAATTATCCTTCAATGCAAGCAGTAGGAACCAAAACTTTTTTTGTCAGAGCCTGGTCCAGATAGTTCAGTGGGCTTTAGATCAGGCCCTTACAGAACACAGCCTAATCCAATTTTATGAAATAGTCCCCATAATGCAAAATTTACAAGCATCAGATTATAGGATATGCAGGATTATGTATTTAAAATAAACATATGCCAAATGTGACACATGAAGGTCACAGCTGATTACATAGTGACTATCGAATCATTCTGTTTCACCAAAATAACACACTTTTTAAATATTATCTAAACTAAGTGATGAAAATTCTTTTCTGTTTTTGCCACTATTTGAGCTTCCAGCCCTTTTAAACTGTTAGCAAACCCGAAAAGAAATAGTGTACACAGAACATTTTCAGACAACAGCATTTTGTGTGGCAGCTGCTGGAGGCATTAATCTATTTCATAAACTGCCAAGCACAATACTGTATTATATCCAAACTCAGGTCTGAGCATTAGTTGAGATGTTGATGTATAAAAATATTCCCCAGGCACTTGTCATGTTATTTACATCATTGTACAATTTGCTTGACTTAACTTTCAACAACTGGGATGGTAAAAGTTTAAGCGAACATTCAATAATGGGATTGCAATGTGACGGGGCTCCAATCAGTTAGCGTTCCAAGAAGAGATTGTATTTAAACTTTTACAGTGTCTTTTCTTATTACGGAAGCAGCTTGGCATTTGGTGTTTGAAGATGGCTATAATGCAGAGCCATCTGTGCCACTCTGTTTCAAGAGGGACATTAATTTTTATTCTTCTTGGATCCTGCAGGAATACTCTCTTTGCGAAAACTCAGTGTGCTTTCTTGTCAAATATAATTCCATCATCCAACTGTGGCCAAAAATGTGTGGCAGCCAGAAGCTAGCAAGTGTTTATTTTCCTGATAGTTCAGGTGATAAAGACAACTGTGGTAGTCGTGAGCAGAGCACAGACAGAAGCAAGGCATTCCTAAATGATACTGGCTGCTCCACGCCTTGATAGCATGTCCTACCTACAACATTAACATAATAGCTTTTCATTTTTTTAAAGTGTTAAGACCAGTTTCCAAGTGGCATTTGGCAAAATAACAGTCTCTGCTCAGCTGATAGGGAGTTAAAAATGACAGCTATTCAAAATGAAGGTCAGGGTTAAACCATACAGATTTGCATGCCAGAATTCAGCTACTTTTTATCATTTATCATTATAGTCAAAGCATATGAAAAGTAACTAGTATGACCACTTCATCTTATTGCGTTTATGTTTGTCAATTATGCTTGATACCCAGTCATAGCACAGACATCATAATAGTGCTGTGCCCAAGAATCAGGGCCGACTTTGGATTAATAGGTGGTGGTGCTGCTCTTACCCTTTCACTTAATAGGTGGTCATGTTGATTCTTCCCTCCCGACCTCTTTTCAAAACCTCTTTCTTCATATTGTTTAGATGCCCCATTTCTCCCTGCATGACTAAAGGCAGCAGTTGACACTGGGGCGGGGCCTTACTCTGTGATGTTGCAGAGCAGAGTGTGGTGTTTAGATGTTGCTCGTAGTTATTCGAATTGGGAGCCCTGGCTGTTGGGAGTCTGAAAGTACAGGAAACAGGAAGGAGGGGGGACGTGTTGAGAGACTGGGAGAAAGCTACAGAGGGTGCAGCAGCAGCTTGGTAAAGAGGTTTCCACTTTGAAAATAAAGTCTTGTTGAAGCTTGTTAGTACCTTGCCTGGTTGATACAACAAGAAGGCATAGCTAAGTAGACAAGTGTTGTGGCTGTTAGGAGAAGACACTAAACCAGGTATGTGAATTTCCAGCTCTGTTTTCCTAAGGCTGCAGCTATGTGAGAACTGAGTGGAGAGATGGGCAACGGAGTTAGTATGCTAGAAGTGGGGCCAATTTAAGAGAGGACTGGATTTAGTACAAAAAAGTACGCTGACACCAATCTCCGCGGGAAAGCAGGGCAGGCACCTCTCACTGCCTCTTTCTTGATATTCATGGCACTAGTAACAGCCAGTCTTTTCCCTGGCTTCAGCAGATCGGCTCTTCTTCACCGACAGCAGGTCTGACTTGGAGCAACCTGGAAGGAGGAGACAGAGCCACTCCTAACTTATTTTGAACAGGTCTAGGACACTTGCTTTGCAAACATCTTTCCCACTGTATATTTCACCTGTTCCTCTCCACCACTGGGGCCAAGGCTGGGGTGAGGGTTGTAGGTTAGCTAGTGAGATGCTGCTTTGGGACACACCCTGACAAATTTTATATTTAAAATATTGTGTGTATCTGTGCTATTGTCTCTCTCTTGCTCTCTTTAGGTTCCCTCCAGCTTCCTGCTGCAGAAATGGGCACAGCAGTCATGTTCTCAGTCCTGTGATTAAGCCAGGCAGCTTCTTCTGCTACTGAGCTGCCCCTCCTTGAGAGATCACAAAGGCTGCTAGGCTCAGCTAAAGGCAGCTGGCTGCCCCTAGTATTATCCATGACAGTCTGGTCAGTTCTGTCACACACCAGCACAGAGTGGACCCCCTTCTCCCTAGCTGCCCTAAGTCAGCAAAGGCTGCAAATGGCCAACTTGAGAGTATGAAAATAAATGTAAAACCCGTTCGTACTGGCAACAAGGAGGCTTCACATGTGTGGGGAGAGGGAAGGAGCTGGAAGCAATCACAGTGCTTTAAGTGAATAAGTCTTCAATTCTTGGAGTCAAATTACACAATTAAAACAATACTGCTACATAACAATATATCTAGGTTCCTCCTTCTAGGACCAAGTCCACACTCAACTGCATTTTCTCAGTGTACCAGCCTGACATTTAATTAAATGCTTTGTTGTCGTCAATTTTATTGCTTCATAAAAAAAGTTGCACAACCCCATGATTTTATATAGAGACCAATTTAATACTATCAAAAAATCTTAGGGTCAAAGTGATCCTTCAGGTTGCATTTGTCTAGCCATACTACAGATCCACACTTTCAGCTAGGTTATAGATTTTCAGGGGAAACTGCATGAAACTATGTAAATATACTGCATCTGTGTTGATTTGTGCTCAAGGTCATGTTCGTTTTTTTTGACTCAAGGGACTATAGGTAGAAAATGGCTGAGTCTAGCAGAGAAAGAGACACTTAGAAAAAAGACATGTATTCAAATATGAAAAGGAAAAAAAAACCAAAGAACTGTAAGAGGAGTTTTTAAATGGTCATATCATCAAGCACCAGGTATGGAAATAAAAATTATGTATATAGCCTTAACGATATTGCAGTCTTTATTGTGAATACAGTTGTTTAGCACTGTAGGCTACCATGCAGCTTGTGCATCTTAGCTTGTTAAATGCTGTCTGTAGTACCTATTGGGTTGAATCATGAGATCTGTACACACAGATATAGTAGATATACAGTGTGCACAAAGAAGAAAAAGAATCCATTTCAGTTCAGTCCTCAATGTCACCTCAGCTGGGTGAAAAATATGAGGTTGAAAACAAAACGAAATGAATCACTGTCACTGAATTCAAATGGCACCAGATGAAGGAAAACACTATGCCAATTTTTCCTTTTTCTAATGGGGGGGGGCAGGGAGAGGGTAAGTGACGTTACCAAGAACATGAATGCTTACTCTCAATAAACTCTGGTGCTCAGATAGTTAGCATGCTGTGACATTTTAACAGTCAAAAAGTGACTCAAGATGAAAGGGAGGAAAATGCTTTTAATAAAATGCTTTTGAAGATACTCTTATCAGTGAAGTAGTACTTAGCAATGTGTTGGTGAGAGCATGCCTTTTTCAGTGGCAGTGAAAAATTCTGTTACCTCAAACTATTCTGCTCCACAAAGCTCCAGACATGAGTGCCCTTTTTGCTCTGAAAATCAAAACAGCATGCTCTCAACCAGTATTGATAATGGCGTGATCATAAGTGGCTGACATACATTCCACTGTATAAGCCAAAATGAAACTTGAAATTGGACTATGCTTATATGTATTGTATATTGGGCACCGGTCATCTTTCCAACTAAAGCAATATTTGGTTAGATTTGAACAAAATCTATAGATTCCCCTCTATAGATCTGTCCTGGTTGATTATTTTACTAGTAGCATCATGAGAAGGATGTTTGTACCTATTCTTTGTTCAGTATTTACACAATTTTTATCACAGTTGACTACTTCTATTTCATATCCTATTGTCACACTGATTTATTGATTGCCCCCCCATATTTTATTTTTCATTTTATTAATACAGGTTCACGTGAATGTCTTCCCCCTACTCTATAAAGAAATGCAGTCAGTTGGTTTCCCGTACATATCCAAATGTTCTCTAATGTCTAGTAATCTTTCCTTAAGTAGCTACATTAGGCCATAGAACAAAAACAGAACAAAATTTTGCTATGACAAGTAAAGATTGAGCATTGAGAAGAAGGAACACCTGTTAATTGTAACTTTCTTTTTAATGGTTCCTGCTCCCCATCTAATAGTAGGTAAAATAATTTGCTAGCTGCAAAGCAGCAGCCAGAACTTTGGCTGTGAGTGAATTGTACTGAGCTAGTCAGAGAAAATGTGGAGAGTAATATACAAAATGCACAATATTTGAGCCAGAGCCTGTAATCACACATAACTACCCTTCCTTGAATTTGGAGACTTTCCCAGACTTTTTATTCATCTCCACAATCAGTCAAAAGTTTGTTTTAGATCAAATGAAACAGGCACAAATGGATGGTACTCAGTCTCTCTCTCCACCCAGAACTACTGAGAAGATTTAAGTCTACAATACCTCTTGGCAATCAGGCAGTAAGTCCTTGCTGTTACTCAGGGTTTTTTTTTGGTTTTCCAATTTTATTTACTTATTTAAATAGTTCAGCAGCCAACACTATTATCATAGTACTCTTTCGGGAGGTGCTTTTTCACGGCACAGTTCTGCAGTGTTTGTGGCACAGAAGCAAATGGAGAGGGTGACAGTAACCTAATAATCTCTATGCTGAAAGGTTTAGAACTTGAAATGCATAAAGGGAGGAATACCAAGAGTAGCAGCCAGTGTTTTGCATCTTCCATAGCACTGAAGCTTTCTGTGGCAGAGGGCTAGGAAGAGGAAGATGATGAGGCCACTGAGATACAGGACCAGCACAAAAAGAAGCATTCAGTACTCTTGCTATGTGAGTGTGTTGCTAGTTGATGAGACAGTGAAACTAAATTTCCCTTCCCTATTCCCTTATGAGTAGATAATGTAGCTAGTGCCAGCTTGCTATTCTACATTAGACAGGTGGCTTTGTATTCACAGACTCAACCAGAAAGGTCAGCAAGACCAATACATTCACATTTTTCATCCAACTCCCCAAATCACAGCTTTAAACAAGAAAAAACGTGTATTACTAGGGCAAAGGTTTCAAATTGTGGCATTCATTTGTACACGTGCAATTTCACAGGATGCCCACCTTATAGAATTGACACTCTCACATGCTCATTTGCAGACACAAATTAACTGCCACATATTTTTCTATTTTTTACAGACACCAGTGGTAGTTTGTAAAAACATCTTGTGCAAATGATTTGTGTGAGCTCAAATGTAGTTCAAGTTCAAGCAAGTTGTCAATAAGGTAGGAACTGAAAAATTCCTCCCCACTCTAGGGAATACACAGATTTCAGATGACAATTACATTTTTAAAAAGACCACTTAAAAGGAGCTGTTATGTTTTACCCCCTCCTCCTTAAATCTCACACATCTGTCCTGATTGGTCATAGATATAAACTGCTAATCACACCAAGCCAAACATTAAAAGTCTAATTTGGGGTTGTCTTTTCTCCACCTCTCCCCCATATATATTCCATTGACACTGAAGCAAATAATGGGCAAACTCACACATCAAATCGAAAATAGGCCATTGAGACTCTCTCTGATCACCACTTAGTCACTCTGATCCATAATCACGCGCCTACAGAGAGCCAAAAAAAAGTCATGGACAGGATAAATCTAAGACAAATTCGTCTTATCAACTCGTGTGCAATAAGTTCTGCAGCATCATTGGTTCCAGCAGTAGTTTGTCATTTCAGGAAGCTATGGTGGCTATTATGGGGCAGACCTTAAGACAAACAGTAGATTTTCTGCTTTACTCTTAGGTAAATTCAAATAAAGATTTTTGGGGAGTTGATGCTGACTTTATTAGTGTTCACATCTCTGGCAAAGAACTCTGCTTATCCTAGTTAGTGATATATGCAGTACATTTGGAAGAACGCTGTGCTGAATACACTGTTCCCTCCTGACTGACAGGTCAAAATTTCAAAAGCCAAATAAAATCTAGGATTCCACAGACATTCAATAGAAAACTGCATATGCTGAAGCAAACTAGCAGATGCTTTCAAGAGAGCCAATGGCACCCAAGGGAAAGGAACTGGGGTTACAAAACCACTGCCCTCATTCATCACTTCCTGACAAGAACCTAGATAAAGTTTGTAGTTCCTTCTGTAAAAGCAGCTTTGTGAAGTGTAAATGCGTCAGGTGCAGTGACACAAATTTATTGAGATTAGCGTGTGCTTTTGAAACAGGATTTAAGTTTCTACAGCTTTCTAGTATAGTTCTCTCTCTCTCTCTCTCTCTCTCTCACACACACACACACACACACACACAGATGTGATAAACAGCAGAGACATACGAATAAGTGAATTTATCATGCACGTGAAATCACCTTACCCCAACTCTCTGCCCACTTCTCCCCTGCAGACTTTTCCTTAACATTCCAAAAATGGAGCATGCTCCAAAGCCCTAGAATTTATCACATGATTACTCAATTTCATTAAATGTGTACCACCACTAAATGTAAAGTTTGGAATATATATTTAGATACATACGCGTGGAAAAACAAGAGAAAATATTGACAAACAGAACACAATGTATCCCGAAGTATCTTTGGCCATTTTCACGCAATTGAAGTGCACTGGTTTCCTAGCTGACCTCAACGGGGGGTCTTTTTTCCCCTTGAAAATAGTGCTAAAGACTTTCCCCGATATTCTATGCCATTCTTAGGTAAATATTGATCTAAAAAACATGCAAGCAATCACTATTGTATATACCATGGCCATTACTATGCTATCTTGAGCATTTTCTGGAGATGAAATATACGGCATGATTAGCTGGCTGAATAGCTTTATATTTATTGGAATATTTTTCCTCCCTGTCCTCTGCCTCCTGTCCCTTACACTGTGTTTTTATTTGGCTTTAAATTTTCATTTAGCATAGTTTTAAAAAATATTAAAAATAGCACTATACATTTTACAAGGATACCTTTGTAGATGAACATCTTCCAAGCTACTATTAAGAGCACTGTCAGCATCTCATTCAATACACAAGAGCAGGTACAAAAATATGACTGAAGGATGTGCTGAAGGTTTGCAGTACAAAATGTATTCAGCCAGAGGTGAATTTCATGCATGTGTTCTATATTTAGAAACTTGACACTTAATGTTTCTAAAGATATAGAAGCAGCTGAAATACTTTTTCCTTCTTATGGAGCAATTTGAAGATGGAGCTAAGTTTAAGAAATGAATTGCAAGTTCTTTGAGTGACTGCAGATGGGTATGCCACTCAGCTATGCATGCCCAGTGCACCAAAGCCAGAGAACTTTGTTTAGCAACACAGGCAGGAGCAATGCTCGGCCCTGCAGCCTCTGAACCTTCCCCTGGCTATTTCAGGGTCGCACCACCCTGATCCCCCTCAGTTCCTTCTCATCGGCCGTGGCTAAAGTTGGAGTGGTAAATTCTAAGTGGTATTTGTCTCACACTTTTCTATCTCAGTCTTCTTGGATTTTGTTATGTTTAGTTAATGGTTAGTTTACTAGTACCTTAGACAACACCTGTAGTGAATCCTGTAATAAACTATCAAAAGATATATTAACTATGAAAAAGGAATGGGAGTTATTTACTGGTTAAAGCAAGCAACTTTATACACACAAATGAATTACCACATAAATCCTAAAAGTGACAGAGTTGTAGTGATCTGTCAGTTTAAAGTGTCTTTCACGGCTAACCCACAAAGCAGCCCCAGGGGATCTCTGGCTTCAGCTGAGAGTCTCTGGCCCTTCAGAGTTGAAACAGCCAAAACGATGGAAAACTTTCCTGTGTCTTTGTTTTATTTCTTCCATTCAGCTTCCAAATCCACAGGACGAGCTTCCTTGCATGTAACATGTCCCAGGTGTGATAGGGCCATTAACCAGTCCTTTGGATTGTGATGTTGTTGGATGGCCCCTCTGATTTTGATAGTCTTACCAGATGAGTCAGGGGGACACAATTCCCGTGCCTGAGTTCACAAGCTCAAAGGAAATATTTTCAAAGCTACAAAGCAAAACTTACATATTTCCCTATAGCAGTGATTCCCAAACTTTTTCCGCCGCTTGTGCAGGGAAAGCAGGTAGGTGTGTTTACCTGCCGTGTCCGCAGGTTCGGCTGATCTTGGCTCCCAGTGGCCACGGTTCGCTGCTCCAGGCCAATGGGAGCTTCTGGAAGTGGAGTGGGCTCAGGGACGTACTGGCTGCTGCTTCCAGCAGCTCCCATTGGCCTGGAGCAGCGAACCGTGGCCACTGGGAGCCGCAATCAGCCGAACCTGTGGACATGGCAGGTAAACAAACTGGCCCGGCCTGCCAGGGGCTTTCCCTGCAGAAGTGGCGGAACAAGTTTGGAAATCACTGCCCTATAGCATACAACACAAACAATGCAAGTGAGATTGATGCATGTAGCAACTTACAAGCATTTCATAGAGTCTAAACACTAAATACATTTGTATAAAGACTAATACCTATTTTGTGCAAAACTAACATACTGATGACTGGTCTGTCGCCAGCTATAAGTTTGTCTGTTCTTAGCTAATGCCTGCAGCCTGGGCAAGAGCTGGCATCTGGCTGGCCAGCATTCCAGGTGGCTTACATGAAGTCATATTATTGCAGATGTTAAAGACTTCTTAGATCATGTATTGTATATCCCCAGAAATGACATTTTTGACATTTTTTCTCTAAAATATATTTTCTAGAGATTTGGTCAGTCTAGTTACATATGTACCAAGTTACAACACTTGATATTTCATTACTTACTGTTTCATTTCATTACTTCTCACTGTTAAGTATTATCTGTAATTCAGCCAAAATTTCCAAACACTTCATCCCATTTCAGATAATTATTCTTCCTTATGTAAGTCTAAATAATTTATCTCCATTGTTATTTATAGTCTCCAGATATTTGTAAAGTTAACATGTATCCTCTTAAACTGTTGCATACTCAAGCTGCACCTCTTTACATATTTTTGAATCTCTCCTTTAACACAACCTCCAGGTTGCCAATCATTTTTTACTGTTCTTCTCTGAATTCTCTGCTCTACCTGAACTTTCTGGTAATAAGACGCTTGGAACTAAGTGCATTGTTACACGAGTGGTCACACCAGAGCTGTACTGATAGGGATTCTTACTCTATGCCCATGGAATAATGTCTCCGTTTTCAGTCCCAAATTTCACTGGTCATTTTTGCCATTACTTTGTATTCAATTTGCTGTCTAATTTGCTGTCCACTATTACCTCTAAATCACATGGATCATATCAGATTGTTGATCATGGTCTAGTCTCTTATGAGAAGGTTTCCATAGCACAAAACTACATGAATGGGCATTTTTTCATTCTGAGCAGACCAAGGACTTGAATGAAGACTGAACTATGCCCTCTCTCCCAGGCCTTATCTACACTAGCAAAATTTGTGAGTGGGGATCAACACTGGCGCAGTTGCACTGGTGAGGTGAACAGTAGAAATTGGAACATGGAATTTACCATGGTGTCATCTAACCTGTGCTCACTCCATCTACAAAACATCCTATGCCATTGATAGCATCAGTGCAGCTGCTTTGGAACAGTGAGATGCTTACAAATATACCTAGTAGATATACCCCTCAAGGTGGTTACTCTAGTAGGACTCAAAATACAATTGAAGTATTGGAATCATGGCCCTTTGTGTTCTTTCCGCACTCAAGTTCCTGATTAGTTATTCACTGTGAGATGGGCATGAAGTGTTACTCACAGAAAACATAACTCGGTGTAAAACAGGCAAAACTTTTGCTTTATTTCTGCTGAATTGGGTGTCTCAACATGCACAACACCCACTCCTCGCCCAATGTCTTACAAATGCAGATATTACTCTAAAAGTCCTCACTGCACCAAGCTCTCCTTGTATTTAGCAGCTTTAAGCATAGTGGTCTGTTGCTGTTAACTATTTCTTCCCCTGTCTTCTGTTTCTGTCCCCAGCAATTACTACAATCAAGGGAAATTCCCACTCTCTTTATTTTAAGGCAAAGACATTTTAATCTATGTGTGCCCACCTATGCTGACAATATCTGTGCTGTAACTGTTCTGTGGTTAAATAAAGGACTCGATTCTTTAAAGCTATCAGTTGAGCAGCTTTCAAGAGCAATAACTTCACTGAAACAGAAAAAAACAGTAATGGAATTTTCTGTGAATTTGACTTCTCATGTAACTATCATGCATTCATGATCTCCATTGCCCTATTTCAGAGGGTGCTGCTGAGTGCAATGGGAGGATACATTTAAAGATAATGGCTACATATATGCAACAGATATACAACTTTACACCAGATTTGTTTGGTCCTCTTTCACAGCAGGGTACAATGAAATACTTGTATGTATTTTATAAAACAGACTAGAAGACAAGGTGGTGAAAAATTGCCATGTGTTCAAATATTCAGCATTTAGAACATTTGATCTGAACCTAACAGTCATTTACTGTTTACTAATTCCTGTTTACTAACCCAGAATGATCAGTGATGTACAGTTCATGTCATAATAAAGGTCAAATGCACTGGAGGAAAAAAAGGATTAATTTGAAAGTGTTGTGGTTTTTTTTAACAAATATTTGTCTGAATTAAAGTGAGTCAAAATCAAGCTGAAGAACAGCCCCCCATCTCCCATAATCTGCAGTATGATTTCACACAAAAGAACCAACCACAATGATACCCACCCTATGCCAACATCCTAAAGCCCTCACAAATTTCAAACCAGGATTGGCAGTGGGTATGCTTCTTCTTAGGGTATGCTCAAAGTGCCTGGTGGATGATCACTTGGACAATATATAAACCTCCATTGTCACACTGCTAGATCAGCAACATTTGAATAACCAACAAGGCGGCATTACTGAGTTGCTCAGAAGGCTTAGCAAGGGTGGAAAAAAAAACCCACCCTGGCCCCAAACCTCTTCAACCAGAACACAGAGGGACATAAATCCCAACAAGTTCCTATGCCTCCACTACTCCAAACAACAGAATTCCACAAAGCATTATGGATGAGAGGAAGCAGGAGATATCATACATTTTGGCTTTAGTAAGGTTTTTGATATTGTGTCATATCTTCTAATAAACTGGAGAAATGTAGCCTAGATGAACTTAATATAAAGTGTGGGTACAACTGCTTACAGAGCAGTTGTCAATGGCTCAGGATCGAGCTGGAACGGCATACTGAGTGGGGTCCTGCCAGGATTTGTCCTGGATCCAGTTCTATTCAATATCTTCCTAAATTATTTGGATAATTGCATGGAGAGTACTCTTATAAAGTTTGCAGATGGTACCAGGAGGGGGCAAGCACTTTGGAGGACAGAATTAGAATTCAAACTGATCTTGAGAAACTGGAGAAACGGTCTAAACTGAATAGGATGATGTTCAATGAGGACAATGCAAAGTACTATACTTAGGAAGGAATAATCAATTCCACAAATACAAAATGGGAAATGACTGCCTAGAAAACATATGGGGGTTATAATGGATCACAAGCTAAATATGAGTGAAAAGTGTAACACTGTTACAAAAAAACCAAACATCGTTCTGGGATGTATTAGCAGGAGTGTTGTAAGCAAGACACAAGAAGTAATTCTACCCACTCTACAGAGCACTGATAAGGCCTCAATGGGAGTACTGTGTCCAGTTCTGGGCACCACACTTCGGGAAAGATATGGAAACACTAGAGAAAGTCCAGAGGAGAGCAACAAAAACGATTAAAGGTCTAGAAAACATGACCTATGAGGAAAGATTGAAAAAATTGGGCTTGTTTAGTTTGGAGAAGAGAAGACTGAGGGAGGACATAAGAGTCTTCAAGTACATAAAAATTGGTTATAAAGAGGAGGATGATAAATTATTTTGCTTATTCACTGAGGACAGGACAAGAAATAATGGGCTTAGACATTAGGAAAAACTTCCTAACTATATGGATAGTTAAGTACTGGAACAAATTACCTAGGGAGAGTGTGGAAACTCCATCATTGGAGGTTTTTAAGAACAGATTAGATGAACACTTGTCACGGATGGTCTGGGATGACTCAGTGCGGGGAACTGAACTAGACGACCTATTTAAGTCCCTTCCAGTCCTACATTTCTATGATTATCCTCTCCTCCATCCTATTCAACACATAAATTAAACCCTTAGCATTCACCAGCACATGCCACAAACAGGACTACTAGTATTATACAGATATCATCTCTCCAGAAAATCTAATAAGGAGACCACCTAACATTGAAACATGATTAACATCTGGATGAAGAGACTAAAATTAATTCAATTTGGATAACAAGGACGTGATCCTGGTGGCAGCCAGAAATGTTTAAAAGAATTGGTCAAGACAATGATGCTACCAAAAACACAGTCCTTCTGCAATTGGCAGTGATTGTGAACAATGGAATGGATTCAGAAGCCAAACATTCTCATTCAGCCAGGGAAGCTGTGCTTTTTCCTGTTGAATGTGAACCCAGTCATGCATTTGACACTTAAAGACTTGAATAATGAACATGAGAACCATAAAGAAGATTTCAAATAGCAAGCAACTCCAAGCCTAATACTAAAGTCCTGAGAGGTTGATCTTCAGGGACCCCAGCTGGCTGATCTCTGAATATCTTCAAAAGTGTCTTTCTCTATGTGTGATTGTGTCTTAGTATGAATAACTGTCCTAACTGAATAACAGATTTCAAAGGAGTGACTATGATTTACTGCAGCTCAGGTTCTGGGATAAAATTTCCAAAATCAGCCAGATTTTCAAAGGTATTGAGGTGCCTAGAGATGCAGATAGATACCTAGTAACTTGCTTAGGTACTTTTAAAAGTCCTGTAAGGCACCTATATTTGTTGTTAGACACCTCAATACCTTTAAAAATTTTCCCATAAGTCACTGAGGAACGTATGTCCCATTTTCAGAAGGGACTTAGGCATTTAGGAGCCTATGTTTCATTGAAAGCCAATGGGCTTAGCCTCCTAAGTCACTTTTGAAAAATGGCACTTTGGCACTTTTGAAAATTTCACCTCTGCCTAATGACGTTTTAATTAAAAAATAAAATATTTTTTCCCTCCAAGTCATGATTATGATCTAACTGTATCTGTGTATCAAGTCTGGAAGCTTATTCTTAGTTTTGTAATGTTCTCTCACCTGGAAGTCATTTTAAAAGTGTAACCTTTGAATCTAAATACTAGATATTGCAATAAATTACAAACGCTGCATTTATTTTGTTTCTTTTTAAGTCCTTCTGTGCAATATTCAAATATATGATTCCTCATCATCCCACCAAATAAACACAAACACTTAACAACATATAGCACTATTATGAAAGGTAACATGTGTCTTGTAATTTTAAACTATTTCAATATTGTGTGTTTCATCTATAACAAAAACATGAACCTTTTGGGAGAGACAATCCATTAACCAATGAGAGGAAATTATCTCTTTAAAACTAGAAAACAAGTACAGGACAGGTAGAATCTAATTAAGTTTTCTTTGCACCTCCAAAAGTCAATATCACACATTCTGTGCACAAGAAAGAACCATCTGACCTGGTGCCTTCGTATCACATGAAAATGTGCTGGAGGTTAGGCAATTCTTGGAGGTCCCCTCTTCCCGCAATTG
Organism: Lepidochelys kempii; assembly: GCF_965140285.1. Taxonomy (NCBI): domain Eukaryota; kingdom Metazoa; phylum Chordata; order Testudines; family Cheloniidae; genus Lepidochelys; species Lepidochelys kempii. The sequence continues at coordinate 95,985,403 of NC_136380.1, read as the reverse complement.
CCTTTGAGTTCCACACAGAGTGGCAGTCTTTAACACTGAATTTTTCGTATACTGCTAGTTTCTTAGAACAGTTAACATGATTTTAACTTTGATTTTGATTGATACTTTAATTTCCCTTCTTAAACTATTAGACATAAAATGAAAGGTTGGTGGTTTTCTCTCTTTTGTTTTAATTCCCATTGACAACCGACTGGCTCTTATGCTGTCATAGGAAGCTAACTTCATATTCATAAAAGTGTATTTGACATTTCCATTGAAAAAAAACTTTCACTGACATTATATTATTAGGTCTATGACAGCTTCCTGTGGGATTTTGGGTGCATTCTGATTTTAGAATACTGCAGTATTGGAGTTTTAAATATTCAGAAGATGGTACAAGTTGGAAAACAGAGTAATTCATTTTGTATACAGTACAGCAAGAAGACAATTGCTCATACTGTATTATGAAATAAAAACTTGTAAATTTTTACATTTTAGATTTAAGAGCTTTTACAAAAGAAAATTCAAATAAAATAATTTAAAAATCCTAAAATATGCTTGCTTTTCATTTCAGTTAAGTATATTTAAGAAATATATGCTTCTTGAAAACAACTTGAAATCCTGGAAAGCTGAATATCTCTGAAAATGAGGCACATAAGAAAAAACACATCTGACCCATAGCTACAGTGTTAATGCAAGAAGCCAAGAATCAGAAATGTGTGTCCTAAATTTTGAAAAGTGACTGGTGATTTTGGGTGCACAAATGTTTGGGTGCCCTTAAAGGATACTTAGCAGTTTCCAGAAATCAGGACTCTTTAAGACATTTAAAGTTGTGAACCCAAAAATTCAGGTATTCAAAATCACTAGTAAGTCCCTTTAGATTTAAAACAGCACTTATGTCAGAATAATGCAGCATATCAAATCTCTCAGTTATTCTGCAATAATTAAATTTAGATGAGACCTTAAGGAGTGTTAATAATAGCATCATAATTTAATAATGAAGATTAGTCATAACATAGTAACATTTATACATGAACAGTTTGTTCAGATGTGTGGTGTGTTTTTCTGTTTGGAAATTATCTCTCTGCAATGCCATCTGCTGATTGTAATTTATATGGACAATATTGAGCAAATTTGGGAATTTTGCTTGTTCAACAGATTAGCTGCCTTTTTATAGTATTTAACTACCTGTCATTTGACTTTGTCTCAAAAATCACTCTCTGGTTCTGATAGTACTGCATTCGCCATTGATGCTGTTTGTCACCAGAAGCTGGGGAAGAAAAATCACTCCGCATAATTCACCTATAAAAACAGTTTAAATTAAAAAAAAATGAGGCATCTTTAAAAATCAGCAGCTAGTATAATCAACAGTATATGTAAAGCACAATTGCTATATTGAGTTTCATTACAAAGTTGCTTCAGTGAACCCATTGCTCAAAGAAATAATTGAAATTATGAACCTCAGAATTCTAGTGGGGGAAAATGCTAATTTAAATCATGCAGAGCCATAGCTTCTTGGTCCGCAGCAACACTATCTTTTGCTGTGACTGACAATTTAAGCAGGGCAGTGATAGGTCAGTATCTGGATGGGAGACTTATAAGAAACTCTATGTGCTGCAGAAAGTAGTGTCGGTGATTCAGCCGGTTTACAGAACCAGTGTTCTAGAATGGTGTTTTAGGAGGTGCCATCTTTTGGATGAAGACTTAAAACCAAAATCTGGACCAAGTGTGGTTATTAAAATTATAGATATGCCTTTCATAAAAATAGGGGCATTGACTCTAATGCCAACGGCTCTACAGGAAGTAACATTCTGATTACTAAAAATCAGTACACAGTTTCAGTTGGAGGTGATATTTGAATTCAGTTTCTATCATAAAAATAGGGACATTGACTCTAATGCCAATGGCTGTACAGGAAGTTACATTCTGATTACTAAAAATCCCTACACAGTTTCAGTTGGAGGTGATATTTGAATTCACTTTCTATCAACAACTCTTCTAGAGTGCCTGTGCACTGTTAAAACCATTGCATTTCAGCAAAGAACGAAATGATCTCTACATGTAGTTTACATACAAGATGACGTTTGAAATCCTTTTAGGGCTCTTCAGAGTTCAAGGTAAGATTATCAATCTCACTCTTCTAAATCCTGCACCGTACACATGGAAGGTCTCCCTCCTTCACACTTGGACCCACGCCACTTCCCTTTCTTCCTTCATTTTCCACTCCTTTCATTTAGACTTTCCATCTCCTCTCTGAGGTTCTCCGCTCTCACTCCCGTGAGTGAACTTTATTTCTTTGTAACTTAGGACAGGCCTACACCACCCACATACATCAGTATAATGATCCGCACCCCAGCGTGATATGCCCAAATAAATCTGTTAGTCTTTAAGGTGCAACCAGACGCCTCATTGTTTTTGTGGCTACAGAATAACATGCCTACCCCTCTGATACTGAGCAATATAATTATACCGACTTAACCCTCAGTGCAGACAGCACTATGCTGATGGGAAAGCATCTCCTGTCAACACAACTACTGCATTTCACGGAGATGGATTAACTACACTGAAGGGAGAAGCTCTCCCATCAGTGAAGCAGTGTCTTCACTGAAGCACTGCAGCTTTTTAAGTGTAGGCCTGCCCTTAGATTGTCAGCTGTTTGTGGCAAAGACTGAATCCTCCCTTGCTTATAAAGAGACATGCACTGCATCTATGGAGCCAGAAGCTAGTAATTCTAATTTTCTTCTTTACTCACAAAAGTAGCTAAAGTTTACTGATAAATTGCCTTTTAAAGGTTTGCCAGCCTAGCACTCAAACAACCAGGCTAGGATGGAGCTACCTTAAACCTTGAATATGCAAAGCTGCAAACATATTGCTCATTTGTCTGTATCTACTATAAAGAACTGGATCATTGAAAATGGCATGAAAATCCCTATGCCTAAAATACATAGGAATACTCTTGAAGCATTGATTTTCAGTCTATAATAAGAACTAGAAGAAAGAAGGGACTGAGAAATGATTGATGACAGAGCTGACGTATGAAAGGCTAATGGGTTCATACACATGCGGCCTACTTGATAAATTTCTCAATCTTGTGGAGTCCAAGTTTCTGGAAAGTGAATAACAGGCACAAAGTGTGATTCCTACTACAGGAAACTAATGATCATTTCACTCATTCTCCTAAAGTCTGGGATGGAATGAACCAGAGAGTATCTCTCCCATATAGGATGATCTCTAAAATAATGCTGCACAGTCCAATTCTATCCTAAATATAAGTATCCTATAAAAGAGAAAACATCTGGGCATGAACAAGATTTTTTACATAGTACTACTCTGAGAACTCCCACTCTCTTTCACTCTATCACTTACCTTTGGAAGATATAAAAAGATGTGTTCTGGAATTTCTAATTGTTTGGATACTACAATCAAAGATGGCACCATTTGAGACAAATAATAGCATTTCTAACGTCCTGAACATCACTTAAATCTATTAATAAAATGTTATTTTATAAAAGTGTAAATGAATCCAAACTAAGACAGGTAGCATGGAGGAGGTTTTTTTTTTTTTCAGTTGCCGAGGTGATGGTAAGTTAAAATACAATGATCATCAGTTCCATTGCAAGCTTTTAAGCGTTCTTTAATACATGACTGAAGGAGTAACAGCTTCCATATGGCTCATCCTCATCAGGTAACACAGTACCATAATTATTCAGGTATTTCAGTCAGATATGTAGGCTAGCAGAACAAACAGCGTAGCATTTGGCTCTGTTTCTGTGTTTCACAGCAGCAATAATTTTGTCATTCTACAGTGCATAATTTCAATCAAGTATTATAATAAACAATATATTTCTAAAAAAAACCTTGCCCTTGTTTCTTGACAATCCACTTTTAGATGTTACCATTTGAAAATGGAAGCACAAGTCAAGATGGTGAGATCTTACTAACTTAACGGTTGAATATCTAAGTACATCTTATTCAAGAACAAACATTAAATATAAACAGATCCAATTCAGATTAACAGCAGAAAATATATATATGAGAATCCACCAATAAAGTAGAAAAGACAACATTCTGAACTATGGCTATTTTCATCAACACACTTAAAAATAAAAATGTAGCTAGAAATAGATTTAGTGAGATTACATTTTACATACACATATACTCCTAAACATAACACAGAATGTTCAGCTATTTTTTTAATGAGTTAGTGATTAAAGTGCAAAATGTATTCATACTGAGTGAACTGCTGACCCCAGTTATGTCAATGGGGCCAGAATTTCACCCATTGTATCATATGGAGTTCAGCTACAATTCGGTGTCAGCTTTGACCTCAATGAAATGTATTTGTTTCCACAATATCTTCAGAGAGCTAGTAGATTTTTAAGGCCAAAATGGACCATTATGAGGATCAAACAACCTCATACTATAATTTCTCCATCAAGAGCTACAGCATATATTTTAGAAAGGTATCCAGTTGTGATTTAAAATCTTCAAGTGATGGAGAATCCACAACATCCCTGGGTACATTGTTCCAATGGTTAATTATCCTCAATGTTAAAAATACATGCATTATTTTAGTCTGAATGTATCTAACTTCTGCTTCCAACAACTGGATCTCCTTGGGAACAATTGGGAAAATGTCTTTATTATTATTTCTTATTAATATTATGTGTGAATCAATTTCCCAGTTCAATTGTACCTGAATGCAAAGAGTTAAATCAAGAGACACTGTAAAGAGGTTGTTGAGGGGCCAAACAGGAGAGGTAAAACAATAACACAGATAAGACAAGTATCAGAGGGGTAGCCGTGTTAGTCTGTATCCACAAACACAACGAGGAGTCCGATGGCACCTTAAAGAGTAACAGATTTATTTGGGCATAAGCTTTCATGGGTAAAAAAACACTTCTTCAGATTTCAAAGTGGTTTTTTACCCATGAAAGCTTATGCCCAAATAAATCTGTTAGCCTTTAAGGTGCCACCAGACAGATAAGACAGTGTCTCAGTTACCCCAGCTACAAACGAAGATAACAATGGCTGGGTCAGCCACTGGAGAGAAAAATTACTTAGCTGGCTGCATCCAGGCCACAACGTGTTTGTCTTCCCAAGGGTAAGCCTGGGATCAAAGAACCTCGACCAGTTAAAAAAGAACCCCTGGTAGAAAAGGAGAAGGGGAAGTGTTCAGACAGGCTAGTCAGGAAGTGTCAGTGTAAAGGCTGGAAGTCTGACAGAGACACTTGGACAGAGGAAGAAAGCTGAAAACAATGCAGGGGGATTCTCCCAATTCAGGGATGGGGATTAAATCAGACCCACCTGAACTATGGATAGAGATTAAGCTCAGGTAAAGGAATGTGTGTGAGGGATTCTGATATTTTAAATCCATTGCTCTAAGCACTGTGTAACTTTTGGGCAAAATAAATCATGTTTTATCGTGAAGATGCTGTTTCATTATCGTTGCAAACATATACTGTCACAGGTTCCCAGAGAGAAACCTTTGCAAGGGTCAATTCCAGTTGGACCTGCTGAATTAGCCATAGTTGATACCCAGGGAGCTGTAACCTAGGTTCTGGTCTGAGAGTAGATGAACTGCAGAATTCCGCCCCAGGAGAGGTAAAGACTCAAAGCCTAACGTCTAGGGGGGGAGGAGTGCACTCAAGGTTACCGGTGTGAATGGACAGTGGTCAGGGTTGCCAATGCTCCAGGACTACCCTTGAGTCTCCAGGAATTAAATATAAATCTCCAGGAGACTGCTGAGAGGAACCCAGGGGATAAATCATAGGGCATTTTGAAAATGAACAATGAATATTGAATCCAATTTATATAGTAGTCAAGTTTGTGTTTAAAATGCCAAGGCAATGTGCATTTGCCTGCCCAACAGTTGTACTGTGCATACATTTCTTTACCTTGTGTGGCTGCGTCTTTATGTCATGATGCCGGACTGTGTACTGTAACTGATTACACATGTACGGGAAACATTCATGTTGTCTCTTTAGTCTTCGCTACTCTGCAACTGCCGTGCACTTTCCAGAAAAAAGAGAACAGAAATGGATGATGGTAAGGGCTTTTCAAAGCATAGCAGCTTCAAAGGTGCCATAACAAAAGAAAAAGTACTATTGTTGTTACATGACAACTGGTGTAAAGACCCTGACCACGAAAACTGACTTCACAAAGTCAATTAATTTACAGCAGAATGCATTTTGAGTCACGAAGCATTTTCCGTTAAATATGAAGGGAGATGAGCTGTTAACATCAATGCAAAATGTACAAAATCCCAGGAATCTGTGAAAAATCAGAAATGAACACCTTAGATTACATCCTTTTTTATAAAAAAGGCACACCTCAAAATCTAGTGATGGCAGCAGAAATTGGAGAAATTTACTACAGTGTGGTTCATCACTTAAGTCAGTCGTTCCCAAACTTGTTTTGCCGCTTGTGCAGGGAAAGCCCCAGGCGGGCCGGGCCGGTTTGTTTACCTGCCGCGTCTGCACGTTCAGCAGATCGTGACTCCCAGTGGCCGCAGTTCACTCCAGGCCAATGGTTGCTTCTGGAAGCGGCGCAGGCCGAGGGACGTACTGGCCGCTGCTTTCAGCAGCTCCCATTGGCCTGGAGCAGCGAACCGCAGCCACTGGGAGCCGCAATCGGCCACTGACTTAAGTTATGCTAGTCAAGACTGTGGTAACAAAATGCTTCCAAGGTTTCTACTGGATTCAGAATTTGCAAGAAAAATGTTTTGTGGACAGACAGAAGCAACTAGAATTACTGAGAACATTTTCAAAATCAGATGAACTTTTGCTTAACGATCTTGAATTAGCAAGGGTTTCTTTCAGTTGGATCAGACCAGTAACTGTGTTATATTTCCAAGACAGAAGGGATTAAACATGGTTTGCTTGATTTTTACCACAATAACGACAAGGCCATTGCTGCAGACATTTCAAATATTATTGAAGAATACAGTCTTAGTATAAACTGCATGTCATCTTACAAAGCTGATGGGGGTTCTTTTAATTTTGGGAAACACTGACCAGTTTATCAGAAGCTTAAACAGTTGAATGGCAGAATGATTCAGGTTGGATGCAAATGCCATGTAAATGCATAGCTGTATTAAAAATGGCATGGGCCCTTTGAATTTTGACATTGAAAGTCTTGTCCTAAAAGTATATAGTGAGTTCTCTTCCTCTGTTAAAAAGACAGAATCTCTCAGTTCATTTTTCCAATTTGCAGAAATTGAGGATGAGGAACTTCTGTGTCATGTACCAACTAGGTGGCTGTCCCTTCTGCCTGCGAAAGAACGAATCCTACAATGCTGGCTTGCATTAAAGCTTTATTTCTAATCAGAGGGGGAAGAAGAAGGTGTCAAGATTATATGGGAAGCATTCAGTGAGGATGAGCAGGACTCTCTCTCTTTTTGTTACGTTTACTTTCTGCATAACCTGATGGGAGTGTTTTATGAAGCACTCAACAAGCTAGAGTGCAACAATGTCAGCTGTACAGAATTAGATTTATATCATGGAAGGTCTTCATTCTAAATTAAAAAGAGAAAGAAAGAAGACAAGTTCTGTGGAAGATCGGCTCAGGCTATTTTGTGTCAGGCATCTCACTGGACAATGAAGTAAAATGGTCTGATCTTGAGAATTTGGCTGAAGTTCTTCATATTGAGATTGATTTTGACAAGCTGTATGATGATTACTGCATTTTACAGCAAAGAAGAGGAGAAATCATCTCAACAGAGCAATTTTTCAAACAAATACCAGAAAGTGGAAACAGCCCAACGTTTAAATTCATGACTTTCATATGTTCAATTCCAGTCTCAAATACCTATTGTGAAAGGGTTTTCAGCTTAATGACTCAGCTTTGGAGCAAAGAAAGAAACCGATTGAGTGAAAGTGTTGCAAAAGCAGTTACTGGTGCAATGGAACTACAATATGTCATATGCTGACTTTCAAGAAAGAAACTGGGAGCAAAGGCACTCTGCTACCAAGAGACCCAACTTCTATAAGATAAATACAATAACATTTGATTTTAAGTCTAATCAATGAGTTTTTGCTGTATCTGTCATTTTATGATCATATGCTATTTTATTTTTTGTACTTTTAAATAATGGAATTAACTAACACAAACATGCATGCATACACACAAACATTTAAACATGCATTAACAAGTAAAGCAACTTGAACCCAATCTCGCTATTTAAAAATAAGATTCACATTACAACTGGGGATTTTGCAATACTGTTTATTTGGGCAATATGCTTAAAATGTGAAATTATGATTCATATGATGCTCCTTATTTCCACCAAAGGCAAAATGATGGCACTGTAGTGAATGATTAATGCTAAGTTTCTGTCACGGGTATTTTTAGTATAAGTCAGGGACAGGTCACAGGCAATACACAAAAATTCATGGTAGCCCATGGCCTGTCTCTGGTGTATGAGGGGGAGGAACTAACAGTCAGAGCACTGCTGGAAACTGACCTCCAGCAGCTGCTCCAGCCCTGCTGCTACTCCAGCCCCAGAGGGGCTGACCCAATCCCAGCCACTGCTTCAGCCCTGGGCTGCTCTGGGGGCCTGGGGACTGCTACTCTGGCAGTCAGCCTACCAGCTGGCTGCTCTGCTGGCCACAGGGCTGACTGCTGGCGGCTGCTCCAGACCCACTGCTGCTCCTGCGGCAGTAGCTGACCCTACCCAGCTCCTCCAGCCCTGCCCTGGAAGAAGTCACAGAGGTCCCAGAAAGTCACAGAATCCGTGACCTCTGTGACAGAATCATATCCTTATGAATGAGTTTTAGAGTACAGTAGGTCAGTCATTAATGCCACTAATTATGTCATGTGTCAAAACCTCCCGAATAAATCCAAATAGAGTTGGCAACCCTAACAGCAGTGCAGCTAGCCCAGAACCATGACACTCCTTATGCCTTTGTCCACTAATTGAAGATCTGTTTTCTATCAGACATTTTCTTCCTTTGGAACCCATGACCAAGTTACCTCTTAACTTTCTCTTGCATAAACTAAACAGATTGAGCTTTTTAAGGCTCTTACTAGAAGGCATGTTTTCCAGACCTCAGATCATTCTCTTATTTCGTTTCTAAACTCTTTCTGCTTTGTCATGTGGACACCAGAACAGGACAAAACCGGACACAGTATTGCAGTAATAACAGTCTCAGACTGCCATACACAGAGGTAGGACTAGCTCTCTACTGTCCCTGCTTAAACATCCACAGGGTGTGTTTACCCTCTTCTCTATCACATCACACCGGAAGCTCCCAATCAATTGGATACCTACCCTGACCCCTTCGTCTTTTTCAGTGTCACTGCATTTAGGCATATATTTCCTATCTTATGAGTGCTGTTGTATCACCCTCAAAGTTATATAAGTATGATAGAATGATAATTATGTAGTAGAAATAAAGATGGACAAAAGAGTATATAGGTATTGTAAAAGGGTATGAACATCAGTTCCATGCTGTTGAATTTCACTCTGTAACAAATGCAAGGCCAAAGTGCTAATTATTTCAGGCTGGTACAGGATAAAGAGTCTGTGCTGGAAAGTGATAAGAACTTTGAGAAAACAATTCTGTTCTTTAAAACAACACCCTGATGCTCTTCCCCCACAGGAGCCCCTTGTCATGCCTATGTAAATCTTGGTATCCAAAGAGGGAGAAATAGATAGTGGGATAAAACTTGTTAAATGAATCAAGAGTCATATATTGTGTTGTTAAGAAAAAAAATGAATGATGAGTGCATGGAATGGAGAGCCTGAACCAGGGAAATAATTGGTTAGTAAATGGTGCCAGCCTAATGCTAAGAATTTCAACCTTGGTATTGATGGGCCGAAGAATATGCAAAGTGGAGATAACCGGATGATCCCCAGAGGGCGAACCGGAATCCACCCAAAACGCATCAAGGAAGAACAAGAAGATAACACCTAGTCATCATGGAGCTGTCACCTGCTGATTGAGCTGATCGATGGGCACCTCAATTGTACATTCAGCATGATGAAGCAACTTTCATAGACTTGTATTGAACCAGAGACCTATAAAAATTTGGTCCAGGGACTGTGAATAACGTAGCTGAAGTCGACGTACTTAGATCGACTTACCGTGGTGTCTCCACCGTGGTGAGTCAACTGCTGCCATTCCCCTGTTGACTCTGCCTGCGCCTCTAGCAGCGCTGGAGTACAGGAGTGGACGGGGGGAGTGCTCGGGGGTTGATTTATCGCATCTAGATTAGACACGATAAATCAATCCCAGCTGGATTGATCGCTGCCTGCCGATCCGGCAGGTAGTGAAGACATACCCTTAGTCAACATATTCATCATATCTAGGTTTTGACTCCCAACAATGCATTTATCTATTAAAATAAACTCCACACTACACAACAGAGAAATTAAACATAACTATATAAGCTTTACTGGATTTGTTTTTGACAACCATTCATTGCATCTCTTACATTCAAAAATAGTAGTATTTGAGTTGTGAATTTTGCCTGATGTATGAATAAACAACCCATTAAAAAATAAAGGTACATATCTGTTCAGAGAAGATTTCCTCATATAAACTGACAAATAAGAAAAACTTGAACAACTGATTTGGAAGTGCCTATACTTTTAGACATTAAACCTGTTCATAGAAAAGGGTAATTTAATTACTGATCACCATATGGTCTGATCCAATATGAATCGTCACCTTTTAAACATGACACGTAATTGTTAAGTGCACTATACCAAGATGTACCTGTCAAACAATGTTGTCTGCTAACTTTCAAACTCTATATAGGTGGAGAGTTAACAGAAATGTCACTCAGATTTCTGATTTTCTCTGTTTGAAAATTTTATATTCTGTTTTGAGTGCTTTTTAAAAATACAGATTCATTATTTTCTCTTTTGATTAATAACTTTATTTAAAAATCAAATAGTTTGTAACAGCTTCTCTAAACTGTACTTGAAGAGTACGTCTTTGCCAATTATTTAATCTTTTCGGTGTGCAAAGAAAAAGAAAATAGTCATGAGAGCGGTGTGAATTCTGTTCAAAGGGATCCACAAAAGCATATACATGCTTGTTGAAAACAATTACGGTATAAATAAATTACTAGACTTTCTTTCCCCCCCAGCCCAAAGACCAAAGCGTATAGTCATGCTCAAATAAGCTTTGAAAATGAAACCACATGCAATACGTAAGTAAAGACAATAACAATCTGATTGATACTGATGTTGGCTAAGGTTTGTAAGACAACATTATGAATCTCAAAGATCAATGTTAAGTGGAATGAAGTCAAAGTCAACATTAAATATAGTGAGCCACAAAATCTCTTTGCGGAGCAAAGATCACAGGTCAGTCAATATATTGCTATACATATTTCCAAGACAAAAAGGGTGGTCCAGTTCCAATTAACACTCTGGAAGAAGAAAATAAATCTTGCAATATCCCAATATCCCAAAGGTCCCAATTAGGGACAAGCAACAATAGTACCCTTCAATCTAAAGACAGGTTACTTCATCAGTCAAATTGTGCTCTCAAGTGAACTTTAAGGTTTGAGCACATCCCCACTGTTAAGCAGCTTTTAGTGTTTGAACTAACCTAGACATTTGACACTCTCTCTTTCTTATCCTACTGGTTTTGTAACATTTGACAAACACTGGTTATTTTCTTGTGGATAACAAGGTAACCTGACATTGTCTGTTTCCCTTATTTCAGTCATAAACTGCATCAGCAATATGAACAGAATTCTCAGTGAGAATAAGGTTGGTTTATTAACTTTGGTCTCTACTGCAACTGCATCAACAGTAATACAGAAGTACTACGGTATCATGGCAAAGTGTGAGTGTGAAAATGTCAACAGTTGTACTGCAAGGACAGGGATTTATGTGAGACTAGAAATGTCAAGGGCATTCTCTACCCTATTTTGAAAACTTTTCAAGCTGGTCAGTCTGGAAACTAAACTGTTTGACAGCATTCCTTTATTATTTGTGAGACCCCTGCACTTGAGAAATATCACAGGCTACATAACACAGATGTATATTCAGAGTACTTCCACATCTTAGTTTCATGTGAAATAGCAAATATGCCACAGAGACACAAAATTAATTCACACAGGTCTTAGCATTCCAACCTTTGCAGCCATTCACAGTGTAGCAGTCTGTGAAGTCAGTCCTTACAATGTTGAACTGAACTAGCCTGTCAACACTTATTCCAAGTTTACTCTCATCCTCAGTTCCTTCCTTTCAGAAAGGAGACCCATGACTATTTCTGTGGTTGCATTTCTCCACTTCCTGGATCACAGAGTTGCCTATGTCACTTGAAAACCTATTTGGGGGTGCTCAGCACTTTGTAACACCAGAGAACTGGCTTCCTTCTCCTTGTTTGCATAGTTGAATGTAACAGATATCTGTGTTCCTTCCCATTCTCAGTGCCCAATGTCAAGATTAGCTTCAGTACATCAAAGGACATATGAAAATACAGGATACTTATGGACTCCTTGACCAATTGTGGCAGTGTTGTACTTCAGTAAATATTTTTCCCACCCAACACACAACCCTAAATGAGTTTATCAGTTCATGTCATCGCCAGCAACTGAAAAACAAAAACAATCAATAACACAGGACATATGTTTGCGCATCAGAAAGAATATAACGTTGTGAACTGGGTGAAACCTTGTTATGGGCTGAGTTAGAACTTCATTCAGACTGATGTATGAATGAGTCCTCCATTTAAGACAGTTGCAAGCAACAGTTAAAGGGCAACGTCAAAAACTAAAGCCTAATAAAGTCCAGAAACTAGCACCATGTGGGCAGAGGGTTCGACTGGGTATTGTAACCAAGTGTGTGTGCGGGTGAGAGAACACACAGAAAATGAGCACAGACAATAACAGATAGAGAGAGACAGAGCGGCAGAAGCAAAAAAGGCTAGCCATAGCTTGTGAGCACAGTGTGACCCTGTTAAAACCTAGAGAGAGCTTTTAGATCTGTTGGTTAAAGAGTGTTGGGAGCTGTAAGAAACTGCTCCTTTTGCTTGGTTCCTTTTGCGTTCAGACACATAAAAATGGGGGCTCAACCCCACTGCAAGTAAGGCAAGGGAAAGAACCTAATTACCTATGCTCTACACCTAGTTCCTGTGTTTTTGTGTCTAGTGGTTGTTCAGTGTTCAGTTTAATTCATTTGAACCACACAGACACCTTCTCAGATTGTCACAAGACATCAAAAACTAAAACATTTTTTTCATGTTTTTGGAATATATGACCCAATTAGCAGTAATGCACATTCAGTGGGAGGGCCTAAGCCTGCTACCTTTGAAGTCAGTAGGTTTTTTGCCTTTAACTTCAGCAGGAACAAGAATGAGCCTTAACATTTTAAACAAATTCTAATTAAAAACATGTTCTTAATTCCTGTTTATACTTAAAAATGGGTTTTGAAGTTTTGGTTTTGGCTTCCCTCAGTCATCATGTTTTTCCTTGCAACTGACAAAACCAAAACTACACATAATTTTGGTTTTGGAGTCCCACATTTTATAGGAAGATAGAATAATTTACCCTCTACAATTTGCTTATCTGCAACATTTGTAACATTATAAATCTGTACAGGAGCATGCAGTAACGCAATCTCAAACTTTGTCAAAATTAATACAGGAGCACACTGGTGGCCAGCCCCCCGCATTGTCAAAATACACATAGGAACACGCAGTGACTTAGCCTCCAGCATTGCCAAAGTTAGACACGAGCCAAGGTATACTGGCAACATTTAGATCTAGATTCAGAGACCACACTTAAAGTCTGAGGTTTAGAACATTTTTTGAAACCAACTGCAGCCTGAACCCAAATTTAGACATGGCCTTCTAAAGCAAAAGGGTGAAAATTTCAGAAAAACAGCTGTTTTTGCAAGATTTCCATTGGTAATCCCTGTCTGACCCTGCACCCCAGAGGTACACACTTCATCCCCCCCCCACCCCCCCCCACACACCTTCTCTGCACATTGTCACCAAATCTGATAACATTAAAAGGTGCTGAAGAAATATGATCATTCACTGCGGTAACCTTGTCTTCCAGTACATACTTCACTACTCTTTATTCAATGCAATTGTTTGTAGTGTTATTTTTAAATTACATACTGAGCCATTTGGGGCAGTGATCTTCCTTTTTTTAACTGCCTCTGAAGTGCCATGCTCACCTATGGTGCTGTATCTACAAAAAGTAATTATAATACCAGTCCTGTCTTCAGGGAAAGAAGCCATCAGGCCTTCACTCCCCACTATTCCCCTAGTCTCTGCCCTGAGCAACTGGAAACTAAATCAAGCACGTAGCTGTTGAATAAGTTAGACAATTTTTAAACCAAAAAAATTCAGTTTTCTTACCAATCAGTCAAGATACCACCTACCCCATACCAAAATAGGTTTTCAGTTTCCCCTCTATGTTCGTTTCTTATTTACGTCTGCTTTGTCTCTTTACAAAAGGCCTTGGATCAGATGTGCAGTGAATCACCTATAGGGGAGACTATTTGAACAAGAATACAACATTTTTGAAAATTATCTCATTCAGCTGACTACATTTTCCAGAAATTTGGTGAGATAATGGTGTTTTCAGGGTGCTCATAGCATGAGCTGTAGCTCAAAATATAGGGGATACAGCAGTTAGTGTAAGCGATACAACACACACAGCAAAACAGAGCAGAACCGGTGTTTAATGGGGTGGGGAAAGAGATCTTTTAAAATGAACCATAAAAACCCACTGAGATCTACATCTGACCCCTCCTGGGGATTAAAGACACAACAGCACATCGCTTTGGCTTAATGTTGTAGAATGAAAAGGAAACCTGCCCAGAATAGTTGGATGGCACCAAACAGATATTATGTAAAGTAAAATGTATATTGTTCAGAGGCTTAGAAAATACATCAGGACATTTCTGCTACTACTTTGTAATTAAGGAGACAAAGATCAGGGCTTTTAAGTAAAAGCTTAGCTAAACAGATGTCCAAGCAGCATTAGCAAGCCCAAACATCTCTAATTATACTTTGGCTGAAAAGAGGTTTGAAATGCATGGCTGGCACAATTCACGGAGTCGGTTTTAATCTAAAAAGGATTCTACAATCTATTTCTGGTTTAATTTGAAAGGGAAAAATATGAACAAAGTATCAAAATAAATGGTTATTTTCAAAACCGTTACGTTTACACTTGTTGGAGGTTTATACTGCCATAGCTCTACTACTCATCACAGGGACAATGTGCCTATCAATATTTTTAAGTAGCAGCGTGGGCTATTTATGGACACTGTGTTGGTCCTTTTATGTCAATAGCATGCTAAGCCAGAAAATTAACTGCAACAGTAACAAAAAGTAAAATGTATTCCCTTTCATTACTATGAACTGGATTCTGCACATACTCTGCATGTGCTCAGGTCCTTTCCTGAATCCTTACACAGGCAAATTTCCCACTGAAAATGGTTGTGAAAATATCCTGCAAAATGCAGACTTAATGCAAACAGATACACTGGTGGAACAATAGCTCAGAGGTATAAGCTGTCCATCTTCATCTCTATGACATGCTAACAATCATGGCCATTTAAATCAGTCTTCAGAGTGACCAATTCCTTGGTGATTTAAGCATGCCAAATAAAAAAGGCAAACAAACATATCATGAATATTTGAATGATCTACAGTATATGGCATTTTTTGGTGTCCAGAACAGGTGGAGATTGAATTGTAAGTGGAATTTGGGAGAGTACCACCACTTATTATTTTTTCAATCTGACAACCACACTCAAAGTTTTGGGGATATTTTTATATCCTGCACCCAAACACATCCTATTCTTAGCACCAAAACGAGACATCATTCACAATACATTGTGCATAATTTAAAATAGAACTGTCCCATTCCATTCCTTTTTGGCATGCTTGAATGAGCAGATATATTGTTGACCTTCAAGACTAATGATGGTTATAAAAATGTCAACATTGTTAGCATCTCTAGCACTATTTGTGTTTACAGGAAGATGCCAGATAGCATTTTCTGTGCTTTTTTTTCAACATAATGGAGTCTGGCAATACTTTGCATACAGATCTGATCTATGGTAATGCCTTTTGGATTCAATATTCCTATGATACTTGCCAAATATTTGAGATATGTCCAGGAGATATATCAAATTCTGATCATAAACCAAGGTTATACTTTCACTGAAAGATCTGACTTCCCTCAAGCCACCAACTTGCACTAGTACTGTAAGACAATCATAAGGCACTTTTCTCCGACACATTACAAGCTTCCACAGTTTATTGCTATTTAATATGCAGATTAACTAACAAAATTCTCTACTTTGAGATGCACTGCTTTTATATTGCTTCCTCTTGCTGTTAGATTTAAATTCTCAGTGTTGAACCAATGCTAACTGATTTACACAATGTCCCTACTGAAATATACTCAGTCCAGAATTTGATTATCTTGCTTGGGACCAAATCAAGATAGTTCTGTATAAAGCAGCTAATATCTGACAACTTGTAATACTAATACTCCAACAGTTTGAATCATATCCATTCATTTCCTCTTTGGTATTTTATATCACAGCAGAGGTCTCATTCCCAGAGCCAGTGTCTCCAAGCAGCACTAGCAATGTGCACAAGCGAACTTTTTAAGTAAATGCGAAGACTATGTTTTCATTATTTATTCAGAAAGATGTTTTCAATTACCATTAATTCCATTGTTGGTCTGAGGCAAAGAGCTCAAATATTTAAGGCTGTACTGTGGAAACCAGACAACAACCAAAATACTAAAAAATTGGCTGAGGTTTCAGTATTCTGTGGCTTTCCAAAATGGCTGGTTATTCCCGCAAGTGCTGTAACTTTTTTGCTACAGGACTTGCCAAAGAGAATGATTACGTTTGGTGGCTATACTCATAGTAACTGGCTCTTAAAAGTCATTTAAGTTTGTGCTACTTACTGACGTTGCTAGTTACATATCTGCAGAATACAGAAAGCTAACCAATGTGGTAACCAGTGCTGTTGTAAAAAATATATCATTTTGCAGTCCTTGTGAGATATAAAATAAGGTATATTGTATAAAACTCTACTTTGGAATTTATCGGAGCAAGTGTCTCCTACACAGGGTATAATCAGCTTATCCCAGCTCGGCAGTCTGAGGAAGAAAATCCATTTGCATTTTTCCCAGTTTGAACTACATGGTTCTATTCTAAATAGGAAATTAACCAGCTGAGAATGGCTAAACAAACCACAATAGGTGATATTACAAAAATCAGCCGACAACTTTGTATATTTTAATTATATATTTTATTCTTCTCTCCCTCTTCACCTGTTGCTCGTCTTTTATGAGTGTAAGCTCTTCAGGACAGGAATTGTGACTTCTGTACAGTACATAGCCAATGTAATTACCTACGGAAAAGGGGGCTACTTTGATAATATCCATAAGAAGGAGTTGTATTAGAAATATTATTTATTCTTCTTTATACTTCAGTGGTGCATAAAAGCCTGGGCATGATCAGGGCCCCATAGTGTGAGGCAAGAGAAAGACAAACACAAAGTCTCTGCCCGGAAGAGCTTAAAATCTAATTTAAAACTGACATGACAAAAAGGTAGAAAAGAAAGGATGAGAGTATCAGTAAAAAAAAAACAACAAACATCATAGAAGGGGCTGGTTACGCTGCCAACAGTTAAGGTTGCCCAACACTTTCCATAATAAGACTCTGTTTTCAATTGCTTATAACAGCCAAACATTCAACATTAGAGCTGCCATTTGCCATGCTGTGTGTGTCTGTCTCATGTGGAGACACACACACACACACACACATATATATATATATATAAAACTTCTGCTAAAATGCTTCAGCCATTTCCAAGTACGAGGTTAAATGGAAAATTGTTGTTTTGCTCATGTTAAAAAGAAATTATTACAGCTGTTTTATTGAGAAGCTCTAGCATATTCATAGTTTGGAACAGGGACTTAAAATTTGGCAGAAGGGTCACCTTTGTGTTAGGAATGAGCCTTTGGCCAAGTGATAAGCCTCATAAAAATCTCAATTTGCACATGTTCATTCAAGGCTTGTTAGTTAGAGTTTGGCAGTTAAATTCGCAAAAGATTCTGTCTGCACTGAGCAGGCTGCATCCTACGAATGCAGGGTCGAGCAGGATTGCCCTGCATTTACTCATCCTGGCAGCTGAGAGTCACTGTGGTGTGAGGTATAGAACCTGAGATCAGGGATAATCCCCTTTGCTCTCAATGCACACCCCCCACCCCCGCTAGCTAGCGTTCTGGCGGTATGGAGGTGGAGGCAGCCACCTGTTTGAAATGCATAGGGGTGAGGAAAGAGTGGAGTTAGAGGTGCCTGAGAGGGAAAAAGGTTGAGGCAGGGAGGGGGAAAGTCCATTCCCCACTCTCACAGTATAAATGGTGCTCCACAGCTCTTCATCAGCCTCTCTTTACGCTAAATCTCCCTAAAATTAATATGAAACTTTTTGGTCAGTACACTGATTGATTGAGGGCAGAAGTGTCTATAATCTCTAGAGCACATTCCCCTCCAGAATTTAGCATAGAATACAGAATTCCTGAGTCTTTACTTTCCTTTGCCAGCAGCAGATAGTGAACCTGTCTGGAAAACATATTTTTCAGCCCTCTGCAGTGGCTGCTCCACAAAGAGGATAATAGTCTATTACTGCTTCCCATCAGTCCATTGGCTCAAGAGGTAGAGGACTGTGTTGTGGATGTAAAGGTCCAAACCCCACTGATGACAAGTTGGGTTCAGTGTAGTTCTATGTGATAAAATTTCTATATATTCAGCATCATTAAGAAATTTAGGAAATTGTATTAAAATAATCTATGTTAAAGGAACATTATGGCTATGAACCAAGCACTCTAAAGTTAGGAAATGCCAGAATTAAGGTTGCCTGTGCAACTTTCATTCAATCCTCTTCTGCATATGCATTATAATACCCTCTTTAATTTCATGGTCACATTCTATATTTTGCACAGTACCCCTACCTCATTCAGCAAATGGTTATTCAGTGTTTCTTTTTTATCCTGTGCATCCAGTGTGTGGCCCCACTCCTTATTTACCACACCCCACTCCCTGTGCTGAACATAAAATTAATTTCCCATTGGTCATTTCTATCATGCTCTCACCACAGTACGTCAGTGCTGTACAGACCACAATGAATTCATCTTCACATCCCTGTGAGGTGAGGGCATATTATTGTCCCCATTTTACAACTAGGAAACGGAGATATAGAGAGATTAAGACCAAAATTCTCAAATGTGTCCACTAATTCAGAGTGCCCAACTTGAGACACCTCAAGCCTGATTTTTTTTTGCAGAGTACTAAATGTTGTTGGTTTTTTAGTGAGTTCAAGGCACAGCTCCAACTGACTTCATATGCCGTTCTGTGTGCTCAGCACTTCCACAACTCTGGCCTCCAGCGTCTCATGCAGAAAATGAGGTATAAGCAGCGGCCACCGGTGAACTGTTTAAGTAACGTACTCAGCATCACATAGGAACTGGGCAGAGACAGGGATAGCATTCAAATCTCCAGGGTGGTACTCAGCTACCTGAATCACAGCAGAAGCCTTTTTCCATTCATAGCAGTCCCCTGTCTCATTCACTACAGTGTCCAACTTCGAAAACAGATGAGGAAAGGGTCCTACACACAACAGCTTCCTTCACTACACGGCCCTGATTCATAGCACCATAGTTCTTGTGCACTGAATGAGGCTGGGGTTCTATGGGAAAAATAGTATGAGATCATGTATTTTTAGATTATCGTAGTTAAGGTTATGTTTTAGTTACGGGTATTTTTAGTAAAAGTCACGGACAGGTCACGGGCAGTAAACAAAAATTCACGGCCCGCGACCTGTCCATGACTTTTACTATATACCCTAACTAAAACTTGGGCTGAGGGGCCACGGGTGCTCTGAGGGGGCAGTCCGGAGGTGCTGGGAGAGTGGCTCAGGACCCCTATTGGTGCTGGTGGGAGGCAGGTGGCAGCCCATGGCCTGGGACCCTGCTGGTGCTGGGGAGAGAGGGGGCTGCGGGTGGCAGCACATAGCCTGGGACCCTACCTGGTGCTGGGGGGTTGGCAGGCTTCCTACCCGGCTCTGACTGGCATGTTCCTGCAGCTCCTATGGGGAGGCGCTGCCACAGGGGCTTGGCGTGCTGCTCCCACCACAAACGCTGGCTCCGCAGCTCCCATTGGCCGGGAATCACAGCCAATGGGAGCTGCGGGGGTGGCACCTGCCAGCAGCGTGCGGAGCCCCCACTGGCCCATCCATCTAGGACAGAGGTGGGCGAACTACGGCCCGTGGGCCACATCCGGCCCATGGGACCATCCTGCCGGGCCCTTGAGCTCCCAGCTGGGGAGGCTAGCCCCCCAGCCCCTCCCTTGCTGTCCCCTCTCCCCCGCAGCCACGCCACCACACAGGAAGCACAGCTGGCTCTGGCTGGGCAGTGCGGGTGCCAGTCCTGCCACTCTGAGCGGCATAGTAAGGGGATGGGAAACAGGGGGGTTGGATAGGCATGGGAGTCCCAGGCATGGGCCTGTCGGAGGGCGGGGGGGGGGTAGATAGGGATCGGTGTGGTCAGGGGACAAGGAGCAGGGGGGTTGGATGGGTCAGGGGTTCTGAGGGGGGGCAGTCAGGGGGCAGAAAGTGGGAGGGGGCAGATAGGGGGCAGGGGCCAGGTTGTTTCGGGGGCACAGCCTTCTCTACCCGGCCCTCCATAAAGTTTTGCAACCCTGATGTGGCCTTCAGGCCAAAAAGTTTGCCCACCCATGGTCTAGGAGCTGCAGGGACATGCTGGTGGGAGCCAGGAAGTCCCACCCCAGATAAGCACCTCCCTGCACCCCAACTCCCTGGCCCAGCCATGAGCCCCCTCCCACACACCCAAACTGCTGCTGCTGCTGGTACTGGCCACTGCAGAAGTCACAGAAAGTCATGGAATCCGTGACTTCCATGACAGATTCACAGCCTTAATCACAGGTTTCAGAGTAACAGCCGCAAGTACTCCTTTTCTTCTTACAGCCTTAATCATAATGCATACGCACAACAGAGCTGAATTAAAATCTCACCGTTAACTTTAATTCTGGCATTTCCTAATTTTTGAGTGCCTAACTTTGCAACCCTAATGACATTTTAAGGTCAGTGTTTGTTTTGATTTGATTTGATTTTTTTAAGTTTAATTTATACATAGCCCAGTATAGGGTACACCAAGAGGTTGTGAACCATTTGAAAGTATTGTTTAAATATGAATGATGAATAAATAAATATAAGAAATCCTCACTGGACCTCTTCCTCGTGATTATTAATGTTAATTCACAGGTCATTATACCCATACCATAAGAATGGCCATACTGGGTCAGACCAAAGGTCCATCTAGCCCAGTATCCCGTCTTCCGACAGTGGCCAATGCCAGGTGCCCCAGAGGGAATGAACAAAACAGGTAATAATCAATGATGCATTCAGCTTCTGGCAAACAGAGGCTAGGGACACTATCCCTGCCCATCCTGGCTAATAGCCATTGATGGACCTATCCTCCATGAATTTATGTAGTTCTTTTTTGAACTCTGTTATAGTCTTGGCCTTCACAACATCCTCTGGCAAAAAGTTCCACAGGTTGACTGTGTGTTGTATGAAGAAATACTTCCTTTGGTTTGTTTTAAACCTGCTGCCTATTAAGTACAGTGAATGAATGAAACCAGAAGTAGTTCAGATATGCTGATAAGCAAATGTCTAATAGGCAGATGTGTTCTTACACATCAAAGTGAAGATCAGACACCTTCATTTCTTCTTAATGGGACAAGCTATGTTAAGGAACTATAGAAGATTCTCGGGGGAAGCTGTCTGGTAAATCTTATCTAAAGGACCACTTTATCTCCTCTCCCTCAACCTTCCCCACTCTGATGGGCTGATTCTGGTCTACCAATAGTTATTTAGGTTTCTTGGTCCTATGAAGACAGACAGGAGTGAGAGGTTCAATCATCCTCACTCTTAATTCCATATTCCCAACTCCCTGCTTCAGCTTTGAAGCAATTAAATAAATCATCCCACTGGTTTCCAGGCCAACACCAGGTGGCAAGGGTGAATTCACGACCCAAGGTTATATTGATATCTCCAGTTGCCATGGAAAATCTTCCTCATTAAGTACCATGGCATATGATATCATAGTAACTAAAATACCTATTCATCGAATAGTCTGATTTGTTTTTCGAATACCAGAGTAAATAGACCAGGGCTTGAACAGAAAGTGAATGAGAGGGAACTCAGAAATAAATGAGCTTAATAAATATAGGGCAAAGAGTGAAGGGGAGAGGAGTTCTCTTATTAAATGTCTTCTAATTGAGTCCTGAAATATACACACAAAATTACATCTGCAGCATTGTATTTGGCAGAGTTTTGAATTCTAATGCGTATGGAATGCCAAGCTCGCTTGCTGCCATTCATCCACTGGGCTATCATCCAAAGATGGGAAGGCTGCTGCTGCTACTATCATTAGTCACTGTGTACTCACTTGCTGGGAAAGCTGGAATATGTACAAGGGACTGTTAATTAGCATGGGGGAAATGAAGCTACTCTGTAAGGAGCAAATCTTCCCCCCCCCCAATTTTCAGAAGCGATAATATTTACCTATGAGCTGGGTGTAATGGTTTCTGCAGCTAGGAAAGGAGAAGACCAAATCAGAGCACGCATCTTGTAGGTATCTTTAAGTTAATCGAATTATTATTTGAGATCAGAGTAGGTATCTACAGCTAGCACATTCTAGCCTGAGAAGGGGCAGTCACAGCTGACTGAAATTTCTGTTTGGTGGAAACGGAGAATTTCCTTATACTTGTAGCTCTACCTAAAACCATGACTTGGCAATGGGAAAACTATTAATCCTTAGGTACAGGTGACTTATCTATTCTCTGGCTGTAAAAATGTTTTAGGATGTAGTGTAAACATCAGGCAAGTGATTATATATTATTATTTAGGGATAACAATCCTATATGATCAATTCCCTTTTCCCGCACCTCTATCACACAAATCACATAAAGCTACCATTGGTTTACTGGGGATGTATACATTTTGAGAACCAAGAATTATATCCAAACTACTGACATAGAACATACTATATTTTCTCATGTCTATATTATAGACAGTATGTCATGATGCTAATTATTAATTCATTAATTAAACCTGAGGTGTTTTAAGTACAAATATAAAGGACATCCTTCACCAGAGAGTCAGTGTACCTGATGGTATAGAAACTAATTAAATCCCCAGCATACCCGTGTTTCTTTAATCTGCATTTAAAAGATGGAACAGCATCAGTTTGTTGAATTAGGATCACAGGATGATTCCACAGTCAGGGGGTAAAGTTGCTAATGGCTGGTTCCAGTTGTTTCAAACTGATAATGAGGACTTTTCAAATAAAAGGCTGATGCAGACTTACGTGAACAACTACAGGCCGATGATAAAAGATGGTCAGGGAGCTTCACTGTGTTGGACACCGATTACTGAGGCATTTGTAAGTAGAGGGGAAAAAAGGCATTCTGAAGTCTATATGAAATTCTGCAGGAAGCTAGTGAAGAGATATTTCTGAACAGGTATAATGTGATGAGACTGATTGGAACCAGCAAGAATTCAAGCTGCTACGTTTTGTATTAACTGAGTCTCAATATGGCAATATTTTGAAGGAGGTAAAGTGAAACTCCAGACACAACAAGCAGAGGGTTGTTTAAAAAAAAAAAGAAAAGAAATCTGAAGCAACAGTAACATACATTTTTTTTTTTTTTTAGATAGTCAGAAGTGGTGCTATGAGGGGATACTGCCAGGGAGGGAGCAGCAATCTCTCCTCCCTTTCTTACGTGAAATTAACAAATCAAAGCTCTGTTTGAATCAATCCAACCAATTTCAATAAGTTCTTTGACATCCAGAACTGGCCATCCTATAAGACAACACAATCTGCTTGGCATTAAAAAGCACCTCAATAGTTTGAGGGAAAGGATAAATTGTTTTCTGTATTAACACTGGAAAATCAAGATCACATTGGCAGGAGATGGATGGTAAGAGCAAAATAGCAGTTTAACACTAGAAATAGGCAAATCTTTAGAGGATCAGAGTTAAGGAACTGCGTGCTTATCTGAATTAGCTACTCCTGTTCTCTACAGAACCAGGCTAGAGTCTTGTCAGAGCACATTTCTCAGGAGATTTCTGGCAATTCCACTTCTGATCATAGGCTAAGTCCATACTTATGGTAGTGTTTAGAGTACGTGCATTACATATGTAGCTATATGCCACAGTGAAAGGCAGGCTGTGTCCACACTTGTCGTTGTGGTGTGTAGTTACACACCGCAGTGAAAGGCTCTAGTGGCAGGGAAAAGCTCTGGCATGCTGGAGTGTGTAGAGTGCCTTGTGGAGATTATACTTTAGGAGTGTAGGGCATTTTAGTTTACTGTACTTGCCTAAGCCATGCCTTAGCATTTACACTGCTATTTATATCCATGAAAGCTGGGCGTGCAGTGTCTGTACTCTACACACCACTTTAAGTGTAGAGGTACCTATAGACAGACATTCCCAATCAACTCAATCCTGGATATCTTGCTGGAAGATATGCTTTATCCAAACACAAGTTTAGTGTGTAGTCAAACAAAAGGTTATTGGGCTCATTCCTGGGGTAACTAGTTGAAATGTAATGGCCTATGATACACAAGAGATCAGATTAGATGATATAATGGTCCCTTCCGGTCTTAAACTCTGTGAATTCTTGCCAGAGCTTAAATTTCAAAAATGAATAAGAGGAATTTCTTCTTCTCTTCTGCCTTTCTCTGTATTTCTTAAACCAATTGGAAATAAACCAACAGATCACTGTTCTCAATAGAATGCTCACAGAGTATTGTCTCTTTCATTCTGGCTTCTTTGTTCTATGTGTAAATGAAAGATTGTGCATCTGTAATATGGTTCCAATGGCTGAAAGAAGGCACATCAAGGTACTAGTATCACTTAACAGAGATCATATCAAATGAAAAAAAAAAACACATTCATGTAACTTAAGGTTGCACAGTTAAAAATCACAAAAAGTCAGGAAAGGCAAAAGCTAAGGTTCTATCAGATCAGTCATCTGAGACTTCATCAATATCATGCCATTGACTTGAAGAGGACTCTTCACAAGCATAATGAACCATACATGGTGTAAATATGATCAATTAGGATGGAAATTGGAACAAGCTTACACTTTCATGTTGGGAAAATCTTCAGATATCTTCCTGCCACTTGGGATTGTTCCTTTTTCCTCATCTTTCTGCTTGTTTGCTTGGGATGTGATATAGCCTACATTATGGGCTGATACAGTAAGCTACATCTCAATTAACAAGGGGGGAGGGACACAATAAACCTGGATGAGAAATATTGTATGCTGGTTACTTGACGCTTTCCAATCAATAATATTAACAATTAAATGGTTCTAAGTAGGGATGGAAGTTCTCACTTCATGTAGGTGAATGGGATGGAAGCAATTCCAGAGGCAATTTCTCATCTTTGCTGCGATTGTTTGGCTGGACACACTTGGGTTAACAGAGCAGCAGTATATATGTTTACACTTAGATGGATTTAAATTCATAATGGAAAAATTTGAAAGTTTGTGGCTGGGGTTAAATGAAAGTTTAGACTTGACAGAATATTACACAATGAAGGACATTTTTAAACAGAACCTACATTGCTGAAATATTCTGTCATTCCTGTTGGTTAAAGGATTTTATTACTTGTGGGGCAGAGACAGGGCAGAACATGTTTCAGTGAGGGATTGACAATGTCCCATATTAAAACTGTCCCAAAAACAACCTGACAGCAGCTGCTCCTCTCTCAGGCTAAGCCCCTAGTTCTGCTTAAAATCTATTTTAGGTACTGATATGGCCCCTATTACCACAGTATCTGAGTGTCTCAAAATCTTTAGTGCAGAGGTTCTCAAACTTTTTTTTTTGCGTACCACTTGAAAATTGCTGGGGTCTCGGCAGACCACTTAATGGACACTTTGCAAATGTTGTTTGTACCATTAGCTAACTATTGTAAAGCACTTTGGATAAAAGCACTATATAAAAAAATGTAATAATAAACATTTTTTGTTCTACAAATAAAAGCACACAACTCATATTTTAATATCAGTATTCTTACCTTTCTAATGTGATAGATGTGCCCTCTTTCCCCTGCCGCGGCAGCCCCCAAGCTGGGGATGGGAAGGAGAGGGGGTCTCTTCCTCTCCACCCCACCGTGGCAGCCCCTGAGCTGAGGTTGAGAAAAAGGGCTGTCTCTCCCTGGAAGCCACAGCCCTGGGGCTGGGGAAAGTCACTTCTTTCTCTGGCTGACGCAGTCCTGCACATCCCACATTGCCCTCACCCCCCCTTCTCGCCCCACTGCCCCCTCCCACTTACCCCTAATGCCCCCTAAGGCCACCACCTCACCTTACATATTCATCTTCTCCAGGGTCCAGGCACCTAATTAGTGGAGCCACTCCTGCGTAGAGGGAACTATCCGTGGACCACCTGAATGGAGTTCGCAGACCACTGGTGGTCCACGGACCACAGTTTCAGAACCACTGTTTTAGTGTATTTATTCACACAACACCCCATTTAAAGGTGGGGTACTGAGGCACAGGGATTAAGTGACTTGACTATGGTCACACAGGAAGCCTATGGCAGGGAAAGAAATGAATCCAGGTCTCCCAAGTCATAGGCCAGTGCCTTAGCCACCGGACACATGCTTCCTCTCATCAGTAGAGGAGTAGTAGTACCAAGCCCCTTTCTCTTACACATTCCAGATATGATTTACAAGTTCATTTGGTAAAATTTGTGGTCTACAGGAAAACACCACAAGCAGACAAGTTGTTAAGATTACAAATTGTTAAGACTACAGTGTGGCTCCTGCCCGGGCGCGGCTCCCCATCCATACACTGCATGACCTTATGGTGGCTGGGCAGCTGACGGGGCTGCAGGCATGGCCACTGGGCGCGGCGGAACAACTGGCGCTGGGCTCACTCCTGCGCCATGTACTGCTGGTGCGCAATGTGGCGTCGCTCTGAGGCACTATGGCCCAAGACTTCGCCCAGCTCAGCGAGCTGCAGAGGTGCTATGGGCCCGGGCTGGCCAGGCTGGCCTTCCCCTGCAACCAGTTTGGCCACCAGTAGAACACTACCAATGAGAAGACCCTACTTTCCTTAAAGCATGTCCGCCCTGGCAATGGTTATGAGCTCAACTTCACCATGTTTGAGAAGTGTGATGTGAATGGGACAAATGCTCACCCACTCTTCACTTTCCTGAAAGAGGCACTGCCTTTCCCACATAATGATCCAGTGTTGCTGATGACCAACCGACAGTACATCATCTGGTCTCCAGTGTGCAGGAATGACATCGCCTGGAACTTTGACAAATTCCTCATTGGGCTTGATGGCATTAGGGTGACCAGATGACAGGGACAAAATATCGGGACACATGGGGGGGCAGCCACAGGGTCACCCCCCCCCACCACCAGGGCCGGCTCTAGGTTTCTTGGCGGAGTGCTACCGAAGGGAGAAAAAAAAAGCCGGAGTGCTGCCAAAGCAAAATATTGGGACAAATGGCATCCCGACCGTACATCGGTCAGGACATGGGACAAACAACTAAATATCAGCACAGTCCTGATTTTATCGGGACGTCTGGTCACCCTAGATGGCATGCCCTTTAAGCGCTACAGCAGGCACTTCGAAACTATCAAGATCCAAGATGACATTGAAAAGCTCCTTTGGTATGTCCCGTAGAATGCTCTCAACCAAGCCAAAGTCCTGCTGAAACTTTTCTCTCTCTTCAGCTACATTGTTACAGAAATTCCATACACCAACCCTCTAAACAGATAAATATGCATGACCCCTTACTCTTGCACAGTACCCATTTTCATTAATAAGAGGAAAGATCAATGTGGGGAACATGATGGAAAATATTTTTATCAACTGGACAAAGATTACTTACATGTAGGAGAAACCGTCCAATATTTTCATGCAACCTTTTATGCTCATTCCTTTTCTTGCTTTCCTAGTTGGTTTCACATAGACTTCAAAGTGCCTTTTTCACTTTGAAATGTATCAGTAATAAGGGTCCAGCATAGTGTAGATCTTTGACCATCTTTTGTCATGTGTTTGTATTTGTTCATTTAGGTCTGCATCACCCTTTAATTTGACATGTCCTCACTATCAATTTGAAAGCCTAAAGTGCAAAAATTTCAGAGAACTACTATGTATGTACTGAATAGCTATATTTATCTTATTTTGTTGAATATTATGGTTTAAATTTAAAAGATTGGAAAACTACAACAGACAACATAAAAAGCATATTCATACGGTGTCTGGTATGGATACAAAATACCAGCAAACTGCATTGTGAACCACTCAGACAGCATGAGTTCTGAGTATTTTTCTATCTTCCCTAAAAAGTTTAGAAACATCAGTTGTATGTTGTTTAGAATGACATTTCTGCACAAACAAAAATACTGTACTTGGGTGACCTTTATACAGCATTTCTGTGCATTTAAAATAAAGACTTAAAGTTTGTTTTATGTATTTACTTCATAGGATCCCAATTATGCATCAAAGACAGTCAGACTCTGGTATTTTATACATTCCATCTACAGGGCAAGAGAAGAGAAAGACAGATTCCAACATGTAAATCTGACAGCCTGCTGGAAATTATCACAGCTGCTTTGATTTTCAACAAGGCAGGTATTTTGGAAATGTAAAAACTTCAAGAACAGTTGAAAAACATTGAGGGGAATGTTGTATAGATTTGACATCTGGGTGCTTCAAAATCTGATCTAAAGATTCCAACCTATGCCTTATTGTTGTCTGTTTAAATCTTTAACATGCAGCGTCAAGGCCACCGTCTCACATCCATGTTGACACTGATGAAATTACTCGGAGTGATGCAGTCTCCTGAGGCGCTCACTATCACAAGTAATGAAATAAGAAAGGACCAAAAAAAGTTTTCTGATCCTGCATAACAAAGCAGAGTAAAAAATAAAGACAATATTTGAAAATATGTGCATAAGTGATTTTCTTCCCAAAGAATCTCAGTAGCATGACAGATTTGTCAATAAGCATAGACTACAATAATACGCAAGAGGCACTCGGATACTATGATAATGGGCAGGGTATAGTCAGACCAAGAGATAGCAAATTAATTTAGCTGTTGAATTAAAGAAGGGAAATTATGGCTTTCTTTAATCATTTTCAGACAGTTGTACCCCAGCTGCTAGTTTCCTGCATCGTGTAAACATCTTATTGCAGCCTCTTTAGCTACCCTTGCAACTTCTCATTCATTAATTTGCTTTTCAATATTTTACTAGCTCTTTATTCCACAACAGAATGTACAGTGACTCTACCAAAACAGACTGGGCACAGATATACTGTTAGTTGGTTCTAACCAGTTTGGGTGTTTTAAGGTACTCTTTTGATCTTCTTAGTCTTCTGTATAATTAAGTGTAGCACTTCTAATAATTGCTCAAACTTTTTGGTAGACTGTCTTAACACCTTGTTTCCCTTAAATCCCTTAAAGTAACTGCTGACTGTAATCAAATTTATTAGTAAGAGCAGAGTTTAAACAGCTACAGGTCTCCAGCTGCTGAGCTCTTCCACCATAGCTCACAAAGAAACTACATTTCTGTGTCTGTACAGAACAATCAGAAATTACTATTCCCATCCTGCCCCCCTCTCCCCACACACAGTTCATCAAGGGAACAAATGTCATGTCATCACAAATGAGATCTCAAAATCCAAAGTGCATAAAAATTTGAAGTGTCCACAAGAGCAGGAACTAATAGATCTGCTCATTATGCCCCTGAACCACCAATTTAGAAAGGAACCTTACGCTGAGTTCAATTTGGAGATTTTAGTGTGGGAATACTAATTTTTTAATTCAACAGTAAGAAATGGCAGGTAGCATATTTATTACAGCTAGCTGGGTATTTTCTGTTGGAATGATTTTCCAGTGGAAAATGGCCTCTTTGCAAAGTTGAAATTTTCCACAGGAAAATTTTTGCTTTTCCTGTCAGGAAAATCAAAATGACAGTTCTCTACATGCCCATCTGAAAGACAGACAGAAAGGGAAATTGACAAGAGCTTTCCAAGTGGGCAACTTGTAAGCTAAAAAATTCTATTTCAATTCTCCCAAAATGGAATTTTCCTGGAAATCTCTTCCTATGACAAATTTCACATTTTACTTTTTGTCCTAGCTTGGGATGATTTTTTTTCCAAAAATGTTAAGTTTTTCACAGGAAGGGATTTCCATTTTTTGGCCAGCTGTACTCTTCATGAATGATTATTACATACATTGGTTTGCGTGAAGGCATGAATCTGAAGACTAGGATGTTTTATCCACCTGAAAAGTACGATAATCATTTAGAAACCTACTGGCTGAAATTTCTCCTCCATATTACTGAAAAAATATGTATATGCTCCCCTTTCCCCACTCCTTCCCCCCCAAAAAAGGGGTAATTCATCAGATCTGTAGGTTTACTGAACCTTATGGGTGCTGACTCACTTCAGCACTAACAAAATCAAGTTTCAGATTTTGCACAGAGCTTCTGAGGTCATTACTTGATTAAAGCTGCTGTATTGGATTTGTTTTCTTGTCATACAAAATTACATCTTTTAAAAATAATCCACACTTAGAACACAGAGGTATAGTGTTGGAATCTCTTCATCACAATATTGCTTTATTCCATTACAATATAATGATTCAGTAATGAGAGCAGAACATGTGATGAGTGCAACACTGGCAGACCAGGTGTTAGCTCATGCCAAAACTTTAGGCCGTAGTCGAGTGCTGACAAATTCATTTCTGGAAACCAGTCTGTGTCACCTGTGTGAGAATATGGTTAACATGGGTATTAGACTTATAGCAATGTGTTGCATTAATCTCACTCATAATATCTTTATCATATGCTATAAGGCAAAGTTAAGTTTTTGCTTTGTAACAATAAAAACTGTTTGCTCTGAAACTGTGAACCCAGTCAGGAGGGATCATCTCCTGATCATCAAGAAAGGCTATCAAAACTAAATGGGCCACTGTGGGACATCACAATATAAAGACTTTGTTAATTGTCCCCTTACACCCATAAAGAGGCTACGTGCAAAAGGCTTCATCCAATCAGCTTGAATTCTAGAAGAAGGAAGTAAAAATAGCTGACAAGAAAATTTTCCATCTTTTGCTGTTGGGGCCTGGTCTACACTACAGAGTTAGCTGATGTAAGGCAGCTTATGTTGACCTAACTCGTTAAGCATCCACACTAAAATGTAGCTCCCAACAATGTAATCTGCCCACTACACCAACTTAATAACTCTACCTCTGAGAGAGGCTCAATGTAGTTAGGTTGATGCAGTGTCAGTGTAGATATTGCATTGCTTACACTGACGGTTGCTGCCTTTCAGAAGCTATCCCACAATGCTCCAGTTAAATAGGTGCATGCACTCCTAGTGAGGACACGCAACAGCAACACAAGGAGCATAGTGTGGACATACAAAAGCAATTTAATTACTGCAGTGGCTGTACATCAACTTAACCTAGGTCAACTTAATTTTGCAGTGTAAACTTGCCCTTGAACTCTCACAGGACTGGAGCTACGAAACAGAAGTAGGGTCGACCTGGATTATCGCTAAAAGGCATTCAGAGCTGACAGATTACTACAAAACTCAGTCACCTTTTCAAGCCATAGACTGTGATTCAATTGTGTATATGTTTGCCTGCGTTACCCTTATAATAGCTCTCATTTCTTTTCTCAGTTAATAAATTCTTAGTTAGTTTACAATAAGAAGGTCTATAAGTGTTGTCTTTGGTGTGAAATCTAAAGTACATATTGACCTGGGGTAAGTGACTGGTCTCTTGAGACTGGAAGGAACCTGCATATTTTGTGATCTTTGGTGTATGGCAACCATCTATCACTAAGTCCAGCTTGCCTGGATCGCAAAAGAGCCTGAAATACCCAAAGGGACTGTTTGTGACTCCATGGTAAGACTGTTATAGTCTTTTAGGAGTTCACCCTTGCTACCGGGTTGGTGAAATCTAACTATAGAACATACAAGTTTAGGGTCTCTGCTCTGCTCCTTGACAATCTGTCCTGAGGCTGGCACTCACGATTGTAAGCCACTCCAGACAGTGTGACTGAGAAATTCCTATTTGACATCCATGTTATTACTATTATTTTTAAAGAAGAGTTCACATACACGACATGAAAAAGGAGCTGAACTGTGACAGAAAGGGCTACATTTTTAAGAGTGATTAGTGAGTTTAGATGCAGTGAATTCTGGGTGCCTAACTCGTGACACCTTCAAGAGGTCTGATTTTCACTGTTGTTAATTGAGCTCCCTGAAGGTCTCTCAATCTGGGCACCCAAAATATGATGCATTTAAAATTACAGATTATTTCAGCTGTTTGTTATTAATTATTATTATTATTAAGGTCAACAATTTTGCCTTGAGAAACTTACAACATGAATCCCAATCCTACAGTTTGCTGAGTCCACATTACAGGACTGAGGTTGTGGGCACAATAAATACAACAGAGCGAAAAAGTGAAATGCCATTACTTGCTGTACAAAGCATTCAAAATCACCTTCACTACTAGCTACACATATTCAGCTAAGCAGGTGTACATTATTTGACTTGAGCTCAGGTGCAAATACATAAAATGATTTGGAACAAAATACTCCAGTTTTATTTTAATTTAGCGCCTGACTTTCATAGGTCCTACTGAAATCAATGGGAGATGTGCATATTTGGCAACTCTGAAAAGCAGATCCTTATTTATTTATTACAGCTGGTGGTTGTCTTTGGACCCGTTTAACTGTGTTTTGAAAGTGGCCTATCAGATGAGAACAAATAAAATGCCTGAATTCCCATTATCAAAACGAAGAAGAAGAAAAGATGCAGCACCAGCTGTCTCTGGACAAAGTCGGATACAAAGTAATAACTGTCCTGCCATTGCGCCTGTACTCAATTTCAAACGTACATCTGTCATTTTATTTTAACAGACTAACAAGATGGGTTCACAGCCATCTGTGCCTCCACCTTGCACACAGTTCAGGCTTTACAACTTTTAAAAATACTATTCAAAGTAAAAGAAAACAATTGTAGGTGATTAAAGAAAAAAATTTGGAAGTTCATTAAATCTGACAATAAAACGATCCCTGTGAACTAGAATTATAAAAGCAGCATGTTCAGTTGTAGGTGAGTAATGAAATCACTAAGCTCTGCACAACTCACAATGGGCTAAAATCCTACAGTCTTTACTTAGAGCTATATTGTAATCTCACTTGGTTAAATCAGTGGGAAGGAGATAGAGGGTTTAGGGAACTCCACGGAGTTCTGTTGTTTTCTCTCATTGTAACCCTCAGAGGAAGGGATTTAAAGGGCTGCAAAGGAAGCATACTCACAACCTACAAACCTAGTGCATCCTGAGGAAGCTAAAGCCCAAAGGCGTTCTATCTGCTCCATAGTACTGTCCATCATTAACTCCTACAATAAGGTTCAAAATGGGTCTGTCAATAGGGCACAAGACTGGGAATCAGGATGTTTAGATTCTATCCCCTATTCTGCCTTTAACTCACTGTGCAATGTCAGGTAAGTCACTTAACCTCTCTGTGCCTCAGTTTCTTAGCTGTAAAGTAGGATAATGATGGTTATCTTTTCCTGTAAAGCAATTTTAGTTTGATGTATGAAGATAGCTATTTAAGTGTTATAATTTAATATGATTAGACAGTCACCTGGGCCCAAGGCAAGTTTTCGGTTAAGTTTACAAACTTCTCAGGAAAGAGCAGTATGGCTGCTTCCCTTGCCCTATCCTGTCCAGCATGCCTAATATTCATAATTATTACAAAATAGTAGCATATCAGTCCTATGGCATCACTCTGTTTTTTTAAGAATGCAATGTATTGGTACCATGCAGTTAGCAAAAGTGAAGTCCAAGAGTAATAATATTAATTTACAACATATGGTAAATGTACATGTAGAACCTGTACTAATGTAACCTTAAGGGCTCATGCCTGCCTGAGTACTCTAAATACACTCAGTAGGTCTACTCTCATGGGCATACAGGCTAAAGTTGCACAAAATACAATAAAATGTCATGAAATGCAAACGTCAAGGTGCTAACAGGAGTGGTAACCGCTGCATTATCCATCTTACTCTTTAAGTTTAGGTTTTATACTGTACAACAAGTAGTAGCATATTAGGTAGAGCATGTGGATTTCTGTTGGCAGAATAGCCACAATCAATATCCAGTCCTCATTTCTAATAATTATTTGACAGTATTCAACACTTTTTTTTGTATCTTTTGTAAAGAAGTAGGACTTCATCACCAACATTCTGCCACTATTTGAGCTGACCAAGAATACACATTACTTAGGTCTGAACATTCAGAGCTGAAAACAGGAGGCTTACGCAATGGGCGCTGCTTTTAAACGGTTCCTAAAGCTCAGCATCACCAAGATGTATATCTGTAGTGGAGCGAGACTCACCACCGTGGCGCCTCCTGCTGGCCATTCTAGAATTAGCACAAGTCCTTCCACAGGGCGCCCACCTCCAGTGGTGTCT
The DNA here is from genome assembly GCF_965140285.1 of Lepidochelys kempii. Taxonomy (NCBI): domain Eukaryota; kingdom Metazoa; phylum Chordata; order Testudines; family Cheloniidae; genus Lepidochelys; species Lepidochelys kempii. The sequence goes on along the minus strand of NC_136380.1, from coordinate 95,950,876 downwards.
CACTCGCCGTTACTCCTGCTTTGCTGTCTCCCCCCACTTTCGGGGGAACTGGCAGTCTGTAGTCCAGCCACTCGCCTGCTGGCCTGCTGCAGGTTATAATTGTTATAATTTAATATGATTAGACAGTCACCTGGGCCCAAGGCTGGCCTGCTGCAGTCACCAGTCTAGTCCCTTGCTCCAGGGAAAAACTGCAGTCTGTGTTGGCCCCTTCCCTCAGGGCAAGTGGGGGCAGCCGTAGCACCTTATCTGCCCTTCCTCCAGGGCCTCAGCTCCTTCTGCTCTGCTACCCTGCCCAACACTGCTCTAGGCATAGTGCTCTTAGGCAGCCACTCCTTCTCCCTAGAAGGCCAGGGAGAGACTGCCCTCTGCTCTGTTGAGCAGTCCTTTAAATAGCCCTGCTGGCTCTGATTGGCCACAGCAACAAGCCACCTCCCAATTGGCTTACTTAGTGAGCCCTCCTCTAATTGGAGGGCTCTGCACAGGCTCCCTCTGGCCTGCTTTAATCCTTCCTCTTCTTAGTGTGGGGCAAGTGCCCCACTACAATGTCCCATTCATGGGAATGTGTAATTCTAAACAAAACAGCCTAGATCCATACAGGATTTTACTCTGAGAAAAAAAAATGATAAAATTATCTCTGTATAAACAGACACATAATGGATATAGCACATTAATAAGCATGATGAACACAGAAGGTGGGATTTTCAAAAGAGTTTAATTTACTTAGGAGCAAAAATCACATTGAAAATCAATGGAACTTGTGCTCCTAAGTCATTAAGGGCTTTTGAAAATTCCCACTTCCATGTGAGGTTCACATTAATTTAATAAAATATTATTTTTGAAGTGTATGTAAAAAAAAAAAGTACCGTATATGCTCGTTCATTAGCCCGTTCGTTTATAAGCTCACCCTCCAAGATGGATAGGTAAAAATGGCAAAAACTTTATGACGCTTTTATAAGCTGACCCTATATTTCAGGGGTTGGCAAACTTTGGCTCCCAGCCTGTCAGGGTAACCTGCTAGTGGGCTGAGACATTTTGTTAACCTGGAGCGTTCTAAGGCATGAAGTCCCTCAGCTTCCAGTGGCTGTGGTTCACTGTTCCCAGCCAATGGGAGCTGCAGGAAGTGGTGGCCAACACCTCTCTCGGCCTGCGCCACAGCTCCCGTTGGCCGGGAATGGTGAACCGCGGCCACTGGGAGATGAAGGGCTCTGTGCCTGTGGACGCTCCAGGTAAACAAACATCCCAACCCACCAGCAGCTTACTCTGACGGGCCGGGAGCCAAAGTTCGACAACTCCTGCTATATTTTAAAAGTTGGCATCACAAGAAACACTCAAAAGTTTTGCTAGAATTATTTTAATGTAATCTAACAAAAAACCTGTTATTACCTGTTGTTATAATAATAACTGAACAAATATGTATTCACCTTCAAAATTACAGTCAATGTTTTAAATATCCATTAACTAATTTTAAAGTCTCATATTGTTCTAAGGTACTTATTTAAAAAGTCTTAAAGTCCTTCAAAGTCCGAATCAGTCTCCGATTCACCAAACAGTTAATTAAACTTGGCTTCAGTCACAGCTGCACCTGCATTGTCATCGCAGAGGTCAGCAGTGTCGTCTTCAGACTCAGATTCCTTCTCATCATCAGACTCTGTTGTGTCATCATCAAATATGGCATCATTTTCTGATCCATCGAGCGCATTGCTGATAAAGCATTTCTGAAATGATTTTTCTATCATTTCGGAGGGAATTGACTCTCACGTGTCCTTGACTCACTGGGCGACCAGATTGATTTCGGGCTTCATAAGATTCCTGCCTTTTGTCAACTTTGCCATGCCTGAGCACATCCATTCAGACCACATTTTACATAGCCTGTCTTTAAAGGGTTTGTTCAGGCAGACATCAAGTGGTTGTAGAACAGAAGTTAAGCCTCCAGGTATTACAACCAAAATAGTTTTCATTTTTTTCATTAGTTTTCATTTTTTTGGCCACATTTTTCACCTCATTCATCTTGTGTGCCCTGAACATGTCCCAAACGAACACAGAAGATCTTATTCCACACTTTTTCCAGCCATTCAATCATCCCACTTTTATCCATCTATACCTTTTCGTGTGCACGTACGGTGACACCAGCAGGAAATTTCATGTTTTTAGGCAAGGTTTTTGTTTTAAAAACAACAACAGGAGGGAGCTTTGATTCATTGGCCAAACACAATAAAACTACTGTAAAATGGATTTTTTTCATGACCACTGGTTTTAATTAAAACTGTTTTTCACCAACACCGGTTACAGTTCTGTTGCTCGGAAGATCAAACGTCATCAGTGTTTTGTCCACATTTCCTATTTGCAACAGCTCAAATGCATATTCCTTTTCATGTTTTATAATAAACCTTTGGAAAGATTCAATTTTTTCTTCCAGATCTCTCGGCAGCTTTTGTGATATCTTTATTTGCTGATGAAGACCGAGACCATGACTGTTCATGAAGTGAGTACACCAACCCGCTAATGCGACAAATATTGATGGCTTTACTGACTTGTATTTGTTGTCTTTCGACATTTGCAGAGCACACAGATGAATTCCAGTTCTAGTGATGATGTACCCATTTTGTCAACATTCAACAACCCAATCATTGAGATCTTTCTCCAGCTGAGGAAATGAAGCGCACCTCGTTGGACATTTGTTCTTGCTTCTTGGCATGTCTTTTAGTATTTTTTCGCATTCTCTTACTTGCTTCTCATTGATACAGAATTCACACGCGGAGGCGCAATTATTGTTTGCTTCTGCATATTCAACAATTAAGTTTGAACGCTGCGTGATAAGCAGACTGTTTTCTTTAGATTTCACTGTTCATTTTAAATACTAGTATGAAAACCTTAGAAAATAATAATTTACTTATAGATTTTGTAGGACTTTATATAGGAATGTCACCTGATTTATCACTGTCAAATTATTATTGTTCTTTGTTTATTTCAAAGCAGCCCTGTAGGTTGGCATGTCTGTGGTGATAACAGGCATTTTAAATTTTATTACCGATTCCATCGATTCTGCATGTTATATTTTCAGATTGGCTCGAGACTTATGAGGTCCATTGGTAGAAATGCATGAAGAGATCAAATTACACAGTGGCGGACTGACACCAGTGCCATAGTACTATCATTCATTGTATTTTTCTGATTGGCTTGTAAGTGTAGCATTTTGTGAAATGCATGGGTCAAATGTCATGCAGATCTGAGCACTGCTCTTTTAGCATTTATTTCAAGCCAATCTAGTCCACTAAACAAAGCCTTTGCAACTTTAAACGGCTGCAGTATTGACAATAATAAATTCTTTTACGATCAATATAAGTATGGGCTATAAAAATAATTATAATGTAGTCCTGTAGTAGAACAATACTAGGAAAAGCATACAGCTAGTACGAGGAAAATTGAACTTGGGAAACGTGTTTTTAAGAACTTTGTTTAAATGGACATGAACTGAAAAATTATATAATCAATATCCATATGTTTTATTTATATTAATAATTTTATCTCAATTATAACATAACAAATATACAATTTAAGTAAAAATAAAATTTTAGCAAATTTTTAAAGATGTGAATCCAGATTTGATGATCCTTCATCAGCAATCTACAACAGGGGTTGGCAAACTTTGGCTCCTGGACCATCAGGTTAAGCCTCTGGCGGGTCAGGATGCTTTGTTTACCTGGAGCATCCTCAGGCATGGAGCCCCTCAGCTCCTAGTGGCTGTGGTTCACCGTTCCCAATCAATAGGAGTGGGTGGACGAGATTCTGTAGCTTGCATTGTGTGGGAGGTCGGATTGGATGATCGTGGTGGTCCCTTCTGACCTTAATATCTATATCTATGTATGGGAGCTGTGGGAAGTGGTGCGGGCTGAGGGAGGTGCTGGCCACCACTTCCCGCAGCTCCCATTGGCTGGAAATGGCAAACCGTGGCCACTGGGAACTGAGGGGCTCCGTGCTGCGAACACTCCAACTAAACAAAATGTCCCGGCTCACTAGCGGCTTACCCTGACAGACTGGGAGCCAAAGTTTGCCGAGCCCTGATCTACAATGAAAATGTATTAGATATTCAATTCAATAATTCAATACAGCTTAAAATCATCAAATTTTGGTGTAGACCCATTGATAAGCCGACCCCTGCTCTTTGATGATTCACTTTTTTACCAAAAATTCAGCTTATGAACGAGTATATACGGTAAGTCTAATTGGACATTTTTTCCCAGCTCAGTAGAATATCAAAGTTAAGTTGATCCAAGTCCTTCACACATGGTGACATACAACATTGCCCAGAAGGAAGGAGGAGGACAGGAGTATGGAAATATAATAAAAAAGTGTCATTAGCCAGCAGAATTTTCTGATGCAGAAATTATGGTCCAAGGAGAGACAGAACATTAATCCAACATTAAAACAGAGCCAGTTTAGAAGAAAAACAGTCATATTACAGCCAAGCCTTGTGATTTTATGATTCATTTCAGCCCAGCTGAGACTCCTTCCACAATCAACTAATCTTCTCTTTATCTTTGGATCCAAAACCAATTTTTGTTTTTGCTGAAGAGAAAATATAAACTGCTATGCAGTTTGTAAAAGGGCAGTCCCAATCCAAATTCAGGGTTGCCTCCTAGTATTATATAAAGGATGGTCTTGTTATTAACACACAGGACTGGGAATTAGGGGGTCTTCTATTCCCAGTTCATCCTTGTATGACTTTGGACAAAACACAACCATTTGGTGGGTCAGTTTTCCCATCTGTAAAATTGAAGGACTGGGGATTATGATGACTGATAAAGCAATACTGTGTACATCCTCAGTACCCAGCTAAAGGTTGAGTGGCGGATACCTGATAGGGTAAGGTGATAGAAATTCAGAGTGAGGACAAAAGGTAAGAGAACATATTAGCTATTGTAGAGTCAAACTGTAAGAATATGGAAGAGGTAATGAATCACATACTGCAGAGACAATGTATTATAGAAATTGATTAGTTAACAAATCAATCAAGATAATGGGCAACAAATAGGGCAAAGGTAAGCAACTGCATCAAACACTTAATGCCATTAGTGATGACATCAGGTTAATTGCAGCAAAATAGGCAGCGATGTGAAATGATGAATAATGAGTGGTGTGTAATAGTAATTCAGTAATTATAGGTTGGACTGTGATGAAATTGAAAAGAGGCTGTAAAATAACACTCTGGAATGGCAGTGCTGGTCAGCGGAAGGGCTGGACTGCCTATGCTACTGTCTATGCTATTTTAATTAACTGCTCACCCCAAGGGCACAGAGTCATGAGCAGGCAGTTCTGGTATTTCAGTCAAATGGGTGGAGCTGGTAGGATCGCCACGGGCACTGGAGTTCTCAAAGATGGCAAATGTGAATAAGGCAGAAGATTAATAGGATCTGTGGACCCTCCGTCCCTCACAATCTAATCCACTGTTCCTAGATAGCCTATAATTGTCTTCATCCCATCACATCTCAGACACATGGATTACGTCACTCTTATCTTCCCACGCTAAGCATTCCACCTCACTCATTTGTTTTACCTTCCAGACTTAGCAAAAAGACATTTGTGTGTTTCATGCTCAGCAGTACTGTAATTACTATTGTTTCAACTAGTTGAAGCCACACTTTTGCTTGCACCACTGTGCTGTCATTCATTGTGTGGCTCCAACGTGAAGGCCTGTGTGATATTTGAATATCTGGAATTTCTTTGATTTTTCCATGGATGGTGAGAGATATCTTCGTGTCAATATATAACACAACCACAAGGATTTCTATCCAGCTCTCTTTAAAAAGTCTACCGGTATCTATGCTCATTAGAGCCAATACACAGTTAAGAAACTCATAGTTCATTTTTCACACTTCCCAGAGGAGGCTCAAATCCTCCACCCCTAACTCAAGTGACTTCACTGGGAATACTAAAGTGAGTAAGGGTTGCAGGATCATACCTAAGCTTAGTTATCTACAGACCTGGTTCACCAGGCCTTGAAATCAATGGAAAAAATCCAACTACATGTGCTCCCACTGCCAGTTCTTCAACAAAGGTAGGTCACCATTTTCAGGAAATACCTCCTCTGTGCACAAAGGACCATCACTCCTCTTTTAGAAAGAGAATCACTTCAAAGGTGAGTAACAACACCTTTCCTCTTGAGTTAATCACTAATGGTTTACACATATCCCTCATGGGCTTGTGGCAAATGATCATGCACATTGCACCGGATCCAATAAAATGTCCGTTTCTAACCCTAATACACATATTACTAGGTATTAATTGGTGGATCACTGATTGCTCACTACTCTGATGAAGGGCTAACATTTATGAGAAATGTGTTTATTTTTTTTTCGTTATGATCAATGATAATTAATTGAACTGCTGTTCTATGTTATCATTGTGAGTGAAGTGAAAGGACTCCAGCAATTTTACCTACTGACTGTACTTGCTTTCTATTCGAGTGAACTTTCTCTTCCCTATCCATGCACCACCCTGCACAGAGACTGATTTTGTCGTGACACTTCTAAAATGATTGCTTTCAGAAAAAGAAAGCTTTATTTTCTCTGACACATTCTGACTGAGATTAAAAGTGCTGCATTGGTGGAGGGACAATCAATTCAGCTTGGTGTGAAGCAATTTGGGAAGAGTTCTCACCCTGGCACTACTCTAAAGCATTAAACACTGGCAATGCAGATAACAGTATTAGTTAAGCAAGGGTCAGTCTCTTTTGCATAGCTGTTTTCAAAGAACTTACTAGCAGGAAATAAAATGCAATAAAGTATTCAGCACCCGCACTTCAGATCACCATAACCCTTTCTTCCTAGAATGCTTTCTCCATTTCTCCTTGTATTTCAACAACTACCACCATTATGATCTTCTAAGAAGTTGAAAGGTCTGCATAATGGGCATTTCTTGATTTCTTATCCCTTTCTACCCTATTTTTAAGACAAATCTCCAAACTAATAGTGTCAAATGTAGCAGAAGCACTAGTTCCTTCTATTCCCATAGGACTCAAGAACTCTCTCAATTTCATGCTTCCCTGCACAGCTTTATTTACACTAAAACCACTCTGCTATGTGCTTCAGAGCAAACCCTTGGACTTGATCTTCCAGCAAATCTCAGCTATATTATCTGTGCACTCTATGAAGCCTGGAGCCCCCACTAAAGACTCTGGTTGACATATCAGGTGAAATGCAAGTGAACTGTCTAATGGAAGTTAATGTCTCAGCAAAATGAGGTCAACAAGATACAATCAAATATGTGCAGCATCCATTCATGGAGTACAGGCTTTTGTTCACAACAGCATTTAGATCTGAAGTGGATATTGTAACAGTGAGACATTTGATATATTTGCAAAGAATATTACTGACATTAATCTTTCTGAAATTCAAGTTGGTGCCTCATGGATTTTCTTTCAATTAATTTTTGGATGAATACTAATTAGTGCTTAAAATCAAGGAAACTTTGGGGGTTCACCAACATTTCCACAAATACTCACCTGCTAATAAAAATAATGACCCCACATAGCTTAATAAATCCAAACTTGGCATTTCAAATATATTTTTAGTTTTATTATTATTATTATTACACTGTTTTATCATCTCTATCAGTTATCTACTCAATTGTTGGTGCCTGTTATATGAACCACTTACCAAATAGTATATATAATGCTCTGTTCTAAAGACACCAACAAAACTTAGTACTAGCAACACAACTGTCAATAAAATGGTGGGAATTAAGGCTCTTCTTGATGGTTAAATTGAGTTATTTTTTTCTATTTGGAAATTACTTTTGATTTGAAGGTTCCTAGCAGGGATATTTATGTATTTTGGGGATTATTATTGCATTTGTTATTTTCATTTTCAGTTTAACGGGTATGTGCTCTACAAATCAAATCTAAAATAAATAAACTTATGGGGGAAAGGTCATCCTGGAGTTTCCTTGTGCATGTTGATTTGTGTCAAAATTATTATTATAGTACATTGTGTAAAGTTAACACATTTAAAAAAAATCTTATACAGTTGTGTAAAGGAATAGATTTCCTCTTTTGAAAAGCTATTAAAAACACTCAAAACTTATTTAAAAAAATCAGCAAACAGCATAGCTGAATGCATATCTTTTATGCAATACAGCATAAAGTCTCTCTTCAAAAGTCTTATTTAAATATGTTGTTAAATACTTTTTTTTTTGTTTGCAGTGCTGTTGTAGCCCTGTTGGTACCAGGATAAGGTGGGTGAGGTAATATCTTTATTGGACTAACTTCTGTTGGAGAAACAGACAAGCTTTTGAGCTTCACAGAGCAAACCCGAAGAAGAGCTCGGTGGACTTCCAAAGCTTGTCTCTTTCACCAGTAGAAGTCAGTTTAATAATGGTATGTCTATACTGTAGTTAAAAAACCACGGCTGGCTCTTGGCTGTTGACTTGGGCCAAGGGGCTGTTTAATTGTGGTGTAAATGTTCAGGCTTGGGCTCTAGGACCCTGCAAACAGGGAGGGTCCCAGAGATCAGGCTTCAGCCTGAGCCCAAACATCTACACTGTAATTAAACAGCCCCTTAGCCCCAGGCCCGCAAGCCCAAGTCAGCTGGCACAGGCCAGCCATGGGTGTCTAATTGCAGAATAGGCATACCCTGTGAGATATTACTTCAACCACCTTGTCTCTTGTTAAATATTTAGACCCTTTTGTAATGTGAATTGGCACAAACTGAAACACATTCTGAAAAGTCTTTTTGCTGCACACCCAGCAACGTCCATTCAAAGTTAAATACTTCACCTGTTTATAAAGCACATTTTGTTCTTATGTAAAACTTTCCGGGCCTGGATCCCAATGCACTTTTCAAACATATGATGATCTTGTAGTTAAGTATTGCACTGGGACTCAAGAGACCCGATTCAATTCCTGGTATTACCACAGACTTTACATTTTTGCATGTTTTTGATGCGGTAACCATTTCACTCAAATTAACAGGAAAACAAAATGTCCGGAGTACAAAACCATGTGACACCAAAGATATTTTTTTCTCATTAAATGTTGCATACATGTTTTCACTATTTTTGTGCTATGCATTAGAATAGAAGCACCCACAATCTTGCTAGATTAAACTGAAAACACTGACAAAACGTTTCCTGTAGTACATGTATTTTAAACACTGATATACCAATACATCTATCTATTGTAAGTGACTGTACTATCCCATCTCTGCAGCATGAGTGCCTTCCTAACATATTGAATTTTACATCTTCCATAGCAGCTATCCTCTTCTCATTTCCACAGTTACTGAGCATCTGCATATTTTTGGTGAAACAAAGGATGGTGACAGAAGATTTTGCCTCTGGAGATAATATTTTTACATTTTACATTAGATAATACATTACATTTAAATGTATTTTATAAACTTTCAAGGTTTTGGTTGGGATATGAGAGAGCAATTTGAAATGGGAGCCTACAGCCAGAAATGACTTCATGCAAAGCCTCTCTGAAAGTGTTCTTCAGAAAGTCAGCTGCCTCCCTCACAACAACAGGCAGCTCCAGACAGAAGCTTGTTCCTTAGGTTTATTACTCTTTTAGAAAAGACATTACTCATTTATTTATTTATTTATTTATTTTAAAAGATTTACAACGGATATTCCCACTGCATCATACTGACTACTTTAAAAGGGATCCTACCAAATCGCCTATCTTCCTACATCAGGAAATATTTATCTATAATTAAGATTATTTGTGTGCATGTGTGGATGTAGTTGTGGGGCTTCTGTTGGGGTTTGTTTCTCCCTCCACCGCTTCCTCACTTTTATATGGTTCCTTGTCCTAGTATTCTGGGCTAAAGTTGGAGACCTTTACTTCTTACAGAATCAAATGATGGACTGCACTAGTTAAAAATCTGCAAATGCTATGCTCCATCAGCAGACCTCAATACTCACCTTCAACAATTCCAAACACAGGCCTATTTTGGGAAGAGACTGCCAGTCATGCTAGGCTTCATTTTCTGATTATTTTTTTTAAATAGACGACTTAGTGTCATCCACTAATTCATTTCACTTCTGGTCCACGTCACATTCCTTCAAGGGCTCTAGAAGTGAAAGACTACTGACACCAAACCTCGTGCAATTACAAGTGCTTTAATCATAACTACTAGCTAAGTCACCAACTTTAGGCATCACTGGATTTTCTTGAGCTTGACTATTTTTTCCTTTGCCTTCTTTAAATGAATTATGTCAGAATGTAAAGGTCTATAGAAAGACAGTTTTCTCTTTCAAGTGTTTCATTACTTTTAGGAAAAGTTGAATTTAATGGAGTTTAAGGTATTGTGAAACTACATTTGGGATTTCTAGTCTGCAAACTAGTTAGAATTTGTGATTTTTCTCCCTTTGTTATTTAAACCTATAGTTTTCCCCCCCTCCTCCTGCCCTGAAGTGTGACAATTTAAAAAACATACTTAGATTATGACTAGCTTGTGCTATGCATGAGAATAGAACCACCATCCAAATCTAAGATAGCACTAGTAGATGCCCTATATATTTTATTTAGACTGCATTTTTGTTTTTCCAATAGATTTTTCTTCTCCAAACCTATTTTCCTTTTTAAAGTTTTAATTAGTTTGTTTTAATTTAACTCCCCCTACGTTTTAGAATATTTAAATTTTTTTACCCTATTGTTTCTTTTGTTTTTCCTTCTGATCTCTCCTCTTTCCTTAGCAGAATATGAACCTAAAAAATCTTAAGAGTTTGAGTTAAACTTTCAAAACTCCCTGTGTTTAAGTGGACTAAATTTTAGGCAAAATGGGTTTTCCCATGTTTTAATGCTTTCAATGTGATATTTCCTTTACAGGTCTGCTTTTATATTTTCAGCTACACATTTCATCACCTTGATATTAATCCAGCAATGGCCTACTTTGAAAACAGGCCACTCTTTGCACTTATCTTTCTTCCAACACATTTAGTCAGTTTCTCTCTTTAGAAATCATAGCTTACTCTGAAGAATTATTTTCTAGTTCCCCCTTAATTTTATTAAAAGACTTTCCCTAAGTTTTAAGGATATCAAAGGAAGTTAAATGCTTCTATAAAGGAATCAGATTTGGACTACAGCATGACAAATAACTTTTCTGTAAGGCAGTCACTATTTCCCCAGTTCAGAAAAGCATTTAAGAATGAACTTAAAGTTAATAACTGCTATGAGCTTCTAGTTTCGTTGTACATTGCCAGCATGATGGACTTAAGAATTTCATCTTTTTAACTTTATTTTGACTGTAACAGACATTCATTTAGGTTGTACTTGTCCTAAAGAACCTTCCATACACTACTTTGCCATCTCTTGATGAGAAAAATATATTGTTACTGTACCAGAGATTAATTAAAATATTTCAATAATTATGGACATTCATCTTTTGTCATGTGTTAAGAAAAGTTATTCTAGTGAATTATTTTTATAATGGGAAGTTTATCTTGGGACTGTTTTCTAAAGATAAACTAATATGACTGTCAATTAACTTTCTTCTACAACATCTTAAAGCTGAACACCTGGATTTCATTATATTTGATGTTTTCACTTTTGCTTCCAGAATTCTAATTCACTGATTTGCTATGCTTTTCCTCCTATTCAGATAATATAAGAACCTATTTCTCTCCAATCAGAAACCTAATTAAATACATCTTCTAGGGTAAAAGCACAAATGGATATGTCTTGGGAGTGGATTTCTGCAGTTCTCTTGCTCAACTCCCTTCTTGGTATTACACTTTCTTGAAGCAATTTTGGAGTTCATTTATCTATTGTGTCTTTTTTACAAAAAAAAATGTTCTAAATGTAATCATATGCCTCACATTTTATTCTCTTCCAATGAAACTTTGGATTTAACATAGTGTCCCTTCTTTGTCATTCATGTTTATCAGCAATTGATTCTGGGTTATGATGCCTGAGCAATTTTTGGAATTCTGAACTAGAATTCAGCAAAACACTTTAGTGTATGCCTGACTTTAGGCATGTGAGTAATCTATTCCCTATTCAGCAGAGCATATAATTACCTCCATAATTTCAAGCACATTCTTCACTCCCCTTGACTTCAAGGAGACAAACAAATGCTTAAGTGATTTGTTGAACAAGGGTGGACTTAAGCATGTGCTCAAATGCTTTCCTGAATTGGTACTGAAATGATTTGGTCTTTGAGGGAGAAGATCCCACCCTGCACTCATGCATGACCAGAGTCATCATTTTCTAATCTTTTTCTCAGCTCAGCCTTAGTGGACAGAGCAGCTGACTATACAAGAGTTATTCCCTAATAATTTATTACTGGTAAATCTTCAAATTATTCTGTTAAAACTTTACCTTGGAAAGTGATGATAGAATTTTATTTATTTGCTTCAAGTAAAATACGTGTACATAGATGTTAATTTGTGCATTTTTTCAGTTTACACGCAGTGTAAGTAGTTAAAGGATTGGCATTAGGAAATGTGTTATGGTCTTGATCCAAAGCCCATTTAATGGATGTCTTGCCATTAACTTCAATGGGTTTTTGATCAAGATGCAAGTGTTAAAAATTCAGATAATTAATATTTTCTAGTCTGTTACTAAATATTTTATTAGTCATCAAGTATTGCTTAGAACATGGAAAGCATTCTATTAAGTCCTATCAGTCTATTCCTGTAATTGTTCCCATGCTTCGTCACCTGTAATGATATAGTAACCAGATATTAGCCTATTGCACAGCAATGCATGGACCATCAAACCTTTTTCCTCAGAAGATATACCATTTTTCTTGACTGCATTTACTTCTCAAGACCACACACCTTGCTGTCAAAACATGCCTAATTAGCTTCTTCTATATGTGACTAACCCTACTACTGCTTGTATTGTAGCACCTATATTTGTCAAGATCCTGTTAAATTAACAATTCTTAGAGGCCTTAGGCCAGATGCTCGGCTACTTTAAACTGATGTAGTTCCACTGAAGCCAGTGGAACCACAGCACTTTATGCAAGCTGATGATCTAGTGCACGGTTTCTGCTTTAAAAAAAATACTTTAACTTGTGAACTATTTTTCTCCCTTTGGTCCCATTCCAGCTGTCTATCCCAGTTCAAAGCATTTAAGCATGCACTTATTCTTTAAGTATGTGGTTAAGTCTCATTGATTTCAAACCAAATTAAGCATGTGTTTAAATGCGCTGCTGAATAAGCATGTGCTTCAACGTTCTGCTGCCTGAGAGATCCAAGACTGACAGTTTGGACCTATATTTGTCATCTTCTCTTTCAACTTCCCTTTTCTTAATTTGAACCTCCTCATATAAATTTATGTTTTCAATTTTTATTTTAAGAGGATGGTGTCATGGATTCACAGGGTCTTGGCTATGCCTCAGCCCATAATCAGTGTGATGAGGGGCTCACCTCACATCAGAACTGAAGGGGTTAAGGTGGCAAGAGAGGCAACGATACTAACTGAGCTATAGAAATTGCCTGGGACTGTGTGAAGAGAGACTCTGATGAGACCCTGGAAGGGCTGAGTGACTGGTGGGCACAGAGTGGACAGTGGTGAGCTAATTCCCTAGATGAGTCACAAGGAGATGCAACTGAGCAAACAGTAGCAGACCCCATTACAACCAGTTTTTGTTGGGACTGACTCCTTAAGTGTGTGATGCCCCAAGGACCAACACACTTCCACCGGGGCAGGCCAACAGTCTCCAAAGGCTTGTCTTCACTACAGCTACTGGTCGTCGTAAGCTGTGCAATTTGAGTTACGTTAGTAGCATAACTCAAGTCCAGGTCTGCCGACGGGGGAGAAGGGAGGATGGGGCAATGAGGACAATTGCCCAGGGGCCTGGGCGACTTAGCTCTGTAGTGCTGCTGCTCTAGCGGCAGCAGCAGCTGGGAGCCCCGGGCCCTTTTAAATCGCCTGGGCGAGCTGCAGGGCTCAGAGGCGACGCCAGGGTGAGGTGGGAAGGGTTGGCCGCCTGCCTTCCCCAGACACCTGCTTGGGGCACTTGACCCAGCAGCCAGGCCTGCCTGGGGAGAGGAAGAGGTGGGGCTGGCTGCTGGGTCAAGTGCCCCAAGCAGGTGTCTGGGGAGGGCCAGAGCCTCTCCTCTTCTGGCCACGCTGCCCGGTGCAGCGCAGTGGCTGCCCTGGGGCTCAGCCTCCCCGGCACGCTCAGAGTCGGCTCCCGTCCCCAGAAGCTGAGGCTGGGCAAGGCAGGGAGTGGCGACAACCACTGTCACTCACTCACTCGCCACTGTCAGCAGAAGCTGAGCCTGGGGGTGGGCTGGCCTGCGGCTGCTGCAGCCAAGGCACCCTCCCAGGCAACTGCTGTGTTGCACTGGGCAGCATCCAGGTGTGGCTCCAGAGCCTGGCTGCCAGAGGAGCAGCCAAACAGCCAGGGGAGGCCAGGCCGGCACAGCAGGAGGACAGAGCCCCCTGCCCAGCTAATGTCGGATGGGGAGGAGCGCAGGGGCCCCCCGGGCTGGGCAGGGAGGAGTCACACAGGAGGGGTCATGTGTCCCCCCCGTTAGCTGGTGCCCCCCCGGTGTCCCTCCCACTAGTTGCCTCTGGCAGGGCTCCTAGGCACGCGCAGGGTTGGTACCAGTGGCAGCGAAGGCAGCCAGGGGGGCATGTAGAAGCCCTGGCCGTGCCGGAAGAGCACACCCAGCAGTGCAGCTGGCAGCAGCTCGCTGGGCACCAGCGAGCACAGGCTAAGCACCACCCAAATGTCAGGTGGACCGCGTCCACGTGGGCTGGGGACCCATTGACTTTTCTGCCCTAGGGCCCAGAATTGCTGTCGGCGGCCCTGCTCAAGTCGACGTAGTTTAGATCTACTTACCGCGGCATCTACACTACACTATGTTGACGGGAGATGCTCTCCCGCCTCTTATTGAGGTGGAGTACAGAAATCGCCCTCCCATCGATTGAGCGTATCTTCACTAGACCGACAAAATTGATGCCGCTGCATCAATTGTAGCAGCACCGATTTAGCTCCATAGTGAAGACAAGCCCCAAGACCCTGAAACCAGGCTTTAGGCACCAGTGATTCCTGTCTCCCCCCGTGGCTCCCTGCAGCTAAGCTAGCCAAGCCAGACTTCTGTGGGAGACTTGTACTGTAACCCTTCAGGGCACAATGTTCCAGTGAGTATCTGCAGTGACATCAGGCAGCTATTTCAAGCAAGATAACAATTTATTAGTCACCTGGCATACAGACCCAGATCATCCTTAGGTAAGTATAGAGAGGCAAAGGTTAAGATGGAATTCACACTGGTCAATGCCAGGCCAGGGCTCCCTTGGGCCATGATGCCATTGACTCCATCTGGGCTCTCGCTCTCTCTCTGTCTCCCTCCCTCCCTTTGTCCTTAGCTCCTGGTGGGTGTGTGTGGGTGTGTCTCTCTCCCTTTCCAAAGACCAGCTCTGCCTCTTCCTGATTTTCAGTTGACATGGGTCAGTTTTCAGCCAGCCAGACAAGGTGGGTGAGGTAATATCTTATGTTGGACCAGCTTCTGTTGGTGAGAGAGACAAGCTTTTGAGCTACACAGAGCTTTTCTTCAGGTCTGGGAAAGGTACTCTGAGTGTCATAGCTAAATCCTCAGGGACCAACTAGGCTACAACAAAACGGCAGACAGCAGTTTTCAGCCAGTTGTTTAATGGCCCATTCATACCACCCCAGACAGCACAGTTACACGAACAACTCATGTTTCTTGCTCTCCCCAGAGAGTAGCTTTTTAACCCTTTACACTCCATGCACAGCAATGCAATCCACAGAGGGAAAGTGAAACACATATAGGAATAATAAAAGATTACTAAATTCCTCATCTGAACGTATTTGTATTTTAAGAGGACAGTTATTTTATTTTGTTTATTCTTTCATGGCCTGAAGGAAGGTGCTATATAATATTCTTACAGCATGATTTTCAAGGGTGCTGAACATCCACAGCTCCTACTCACTTCAATAGGTCTAAGACTTCTCAACATCTCCGAAAATTAGGCCATTAGATTTTAGAGCCACACAAATTTAATTTCTTATTTCCAGATGTGTCTATTGTAATATACCAATTCTTGACACATCTTGTTTATTTTTTGCTTGTATTGTATATTTTCTTTGAAGTGTGTATGTGTGTCATACACCATGTATACCTTTTCACTGAAACTCAATTTTCTGAAAGACTTTTACAAGTATTACCATACCCTTCTGACCTTGAGATATGCTCCTGTATTTTCAATGTTCATATTAATGTCAAAATAGATTAATAGATTTCATAGATTCCAAGGTCAGATGTGATCATCTAGTGTGATCTCTTGTATAACACGTGCCATAGTAGTTCCCAAAAATAATTTCTAGAGCATATCTTTTAGAAAAAGATCAATTGGATTAAAAAATTGTCAGTGATCGAGAATCCATCACAATTGTTGGTAAATTGTTCCAGTGTTTACTTACATTCACTGTTAAAAATGTATGCCTTATTTCCAGTCTAAATTTGTCCAGTTTCAACCTCCAGACATTGGATTATGTCATATCCTTGTTAGACTTAAGAGCCAATGATTAAATATTTGTTCCCCATGTCGGTACTTATAAACTATAATAAGGAAATCCCTTAATCTCTCTTTGTTGATCTAAATAGATTGAGCTCCTTCAGTCTATCACTATAAGGCGTGTTTTCTAATCCTTTAATCATTATCATGGCTCTTCTCTGAACCCTCTCCAATTTATCAACATCCTTTTTGACTTGTGGATGCCAGAAATGGACATAGAAATGGACATAGTCACACCAGTGCCAAATACAAAGGTAAAATAAGGTCTCTATCCTAATCAAGATTCCTCTGCTTATGCATCACAGGATTGCATTAGCTCTTGGCCAGAGTGTCATACTGGGAGCTCATGTTCAGCTGATTATACACTACAATGCCCAAGTCTTTTTCAGTCACTACTTCTCAGGATAAGTAAGTATGACCAACACTTTGTTCTTAGATGGATGCATTTATATTTAGATGTTTTAAAACACACATTGTTTGCTTGCACTCAGTTTACTAGTGATCCAGATCACTTTGAATCAGTTACCTGTCCTTTTCATTATTTACCACTCCCTCAATTCGTGTGTCATCTGCAAACTTTATCAGTGATGGTTTTATGCTTTCTTCCAGGTCATTCATAAAAATGTTGAATAGCATAGCGCCAAGAACCAATCCCTATGGGACCCCATTGGAAACACACCCACTCGATGATTCACTGTTTATGGTTACATTTTCAGTTACTCTGAAACCTGTCATTATGCAAGGCACTGAATTTAGCCGTATGGAGTGGAAATCTATCAACTTCATGAAAAAACTCGTACAGATACAGACTGAATGCATCCGATGAAGTGAGCTGTAGCTCACAAAAGCTTATGCTCAAATAAATTTGTTAGTCTCTAAGGTGCCATAAGTACTCCTTTTCATTTTGAGACCTAACAGTTAACCAATTTTTAATCCATTTAAATGTGTCCCATGCAGTGTGAATGATTGACATTAGTTGTTCCCTTCTTTCTTCTGATTTAAAACTCAAGGCTTCCTTAATGAAGAATGTAAAATCTATACTTACTCAAATATTGGACTAAATTCAGTGATGCAAATGGTGGTAAATCTAATAAATAAATAAATAAATAAAATAGGTCAGCATGTATATTTATATATTTCATATATTGTAAAGGCCAAAGGAAGGGAATGTGACAGGAAAACAACCAACCAAACAGAGGGTACAAAAATATAAAAGTTTAAGAAGGGATCAATTTATATCTCATACCTATACTTTTTCATACCTACCAACTTTACTTACTACAACTCCACATGTTGATTACACTTATGATGGCTTATTGTGCCTCTTCCAGAGAAGCAAATAATTACAACAATTTTACCACTTCATGAATCATAAAACTATTAAACCAAGTATATGATTAACTAGCTCCCATACCTTATGAGAGGTAAAGAATTAATCTGGAATGACATTCCCACTCTCTCTTTTCAAATATATGAATTAGGTCGCAAGTCAAAGAACTCTCACACAATCATCTGCCAGACGGTGACATTCACAAATAAGGTCAATACTCTGATCATTACTCTTAGCAAAATTATACTATTTAATGGAAAATGTCTTTTCATTTATATGGTAAAGGAGGTTGTAAACCTGACAAATATTTCTGGTAGTTATCTGATATAAATGCTCTCATATAATAGTACGGTCAGATTCTTTACTGGTTTTCTACCAGTGAAACTAAGGTTATTTATTTATGAAGGACTAATGTGGTTTCCTCAAACCCTAGTATAAACAATGTATTCCAGAGATGACAGGAAGGTACTCGGTGTCAGGACACCTGGATTCTATCCTCGACTCTGCTACAGACTTTGTAGGTATGTCTATGCAATACTTTGGAGCAAGCCTTCACGAAAGGTTGGTGGATGGGGCCCCACCTCCCTTTCTAGGCTACAGAGCCTGAGCTCCAGCCTCAGCCACCGCTTTAAAGTGCTGTCTATACAGCTATTTTTAGAGTGTTAGCACAAGTCCTGCAAACCCAATTGTATTAATTCAGGCTGGGAGGCTTGGCCTGCAAGCTCCAAAAACCTGTTTAGACATCATTTTGGCTAGATACTTAACTTCAGTTTGGGTCAGCTTTCCTGTTTGTAAAATGGAGACAATTTCTGATTACCAGGAATTGTAAAATATTGAGAAAGCTTTGGCTAAAAGGTAAGAGCTTAGTATTATTATGTTAATACTCACATTTGCACTCAATATGTTATATTTTCTTGCCGCTGCTTTGTAATGTGTTGGGAAAGTGTCTCTTATGCTTTGCCCTGTAAATAATAGTTAACACCTGTGAATAACTGTGTACAAAACAGACAGTGGCACTGTAACTACAAATTGAAAGAATTATATAAAACTTCAGACTGTGGTAATACGAAAATTAGAAAAATGCACGGCCACTGTAAAATAAAACAAAATTTAATTTAAAAAAGCAACCCTTTAAAGGGATTATTCTTCATATCCTAACAATCACACTTCCTCTATTTTTCAGAGACCTGTGCTGGTCCATTCTTTAACTGTTCATCAATATAAAGTAGTAAAATCCATCATACATCCAAACCCACTAATGCTAATCCTTTTTGTGTAAAAGTAATATTTCTGTGCTTCTCTACACGCAGATATAGATACTATTTTGCAAATAGGGGTTCAGTAGATTGATTGCATTTGGAAAGCTTTTGGATCCATGGGTCTTCTGTTCTCCTAGCTGCCTGAAGGGGTCCAAATCTTCCGGGGGACTCCATGACGGGTAAAGCAAGCAGCATTTTGCTATATAGATCCTCATGAGAAGTGCCATTCTCAACAGACTCCTCACATGTTACAAATGTGAGCAAGATTAGCTCCATAACATCATAACACACAAAAATCCAATGTACATTATGAAAAATGCGGTTATAGGATAAGAGACACATTCTAAGACAATCAATGATGTCCCTACTAACATTCTTTCAGGGAACTACAATAGGATACATTGCTTATTGTTTTTCTATGTAAACCTATATTTAGGACCAAATGTTATGCATATATTATGTACACATGCATAAGAATTTGATCCAGAGTATATTTTTCCAGGTAATGGCAAGTTTCAATATAATTTACTTCTAAAAAATGGGTACATATGAAGGGATTGAAGTTAACTAGTTATGAAATAGCTAAATAAAATAAAACAATCAGAATCCTAAAATATGTAAGAGAATAATCATAATATACGTGGACATGAATGGTTTGTTTGGATATACAATCTTCTTCGAGAGAGAGAGCCTGATCCGAAGCTCACTGAAATCAACCAGAGTCTTTCTGTTAACATGGTGGACTTCTGTTCAGGCTTTTCTATATTTTTTGAGATCAAGAGCCAAGAATTAAAGGGAACCATGGTTAGATATGGACCTACCAGCTTAAAACACAAATTCTTCTTTCTGCATATTAGGCTAAAATGCACTGACTTTTTAGCTAACTTTTAGCTGCTAACAGCTTCCATGTTATAAAAAGTTTTAAAAACTTATTAATGGAAAACTTCAAGTTCTGTGTCCTTTATTTCGTGAGCTCCTATTCCCCTGCTATAAAATTACCAGCTCCAGTTTAATTGCAAATCTAAAGAAACTCCCTGGTGATTACATATTACACTCACAAATTAGAAAGATAGCGCAATATACTTTCAACAGGAAAATTACTTATTTCAATTCTGGCCAACTCCATAGTAAGAATTCAACCACCAGCCAGCTAATATGTACAATCTAAATATTTAGCAGCAGGTTTTTACATTAGTAACAGCAAGAATCCATTTTGCAAAAGAAGACAGAGAATAAATTATTCTCATTTTAAGAGTCCTTAGGGCTAAAGTGCTTTATCCTCCTTAAATGTTCTGACTAACTAGCGCCACGTGATGCCATTGAAGTTAATTTTAACAAACCAATATGAAGGTAGTTTCTACTATCATGCAAAAATACAATATATATGCATAACTTGGGGCGTGTGTGTCAGTGGAGGAGAATAAGGGAAATGTTACATTTTAGTTTGCTAACTTTGTATCATGTAAGCGTGAGAAGCTCTTGTCTGTGTTCCCAGAGAAAATGGTATTAGAAATCTGAAAAAAAAGTCATAATTTTCAGTCTTAATATACTATGGACTAAATTCCACCATCTTAAATTGGTTTCCAAATGCATAGATCAAGGTGCAGTCTAAAGTCTTCTATAGAGAGGCTCAGGTATAGGAAAGTGGTGGCAACTTTCTGCTGGAGAGCATACAGCAGACAACACCTCTCTCCCCAAGATGGGTGTCATTAGTCCAGGGCATGTTTATGGCAGACAGTATATTAGTTTAGTGGATCCCCTCAGCTATGTCTATGAGTGAGAGCCAGTGTCTAGAAAATGCTAACACTGCCTTTAGCCAAGAAACCTTGCGGGAAGGAACCTTGAGTGATTGGTACCACCATTTTTCCATTCTCTGGTGAATTCCCTCTAGGATTCAGCAGGCCTTGTTGCTTGCATCGTGCAACCACATAAAAACCATAGTTGGAGCCCCCAAAATGAAAATGTTTCATTTTGGAAATGTCAAAATGATTAATTTTGACATTTCCAGGATTTTTTTTTTTTTTTTTTACCAAAGCAATTTGTCAAAATCAAGACAAATTCACAAAATGTTCAGTCAACCCAAATATGCATTTTGGGGTGAAAAAGGTTCATTTGAAAAATTTCACCCAGCTCTAACCAGACGGGAGACAGCACGAGTCCTTCAGCCACACGAAGGGGACACCAAGAGAACAGTACAAAGTGGGTGTTTGACGGGAGGCAATATACCCCACTTATGCTCCCCTCCGCAAAGTAGCATGCCTCTGACACAAGGAGATGTAAATTGTGTGTCCCTAAACCTGCAAAAATGATTCTTTCCCCATATCTAATTTGTTTTTCTAACTACAAAGGCGCATATTTTGGCAGATTAACACTCAAGAAATATCTGATGTGAGAGGAAAATTGATACTACCCTTTATTTGTACTCTACTCCAATTCAGAGGTACAACAGTATTAGGAAAAAAACAAATTAAATGGTAATATCAGAATACACGCTTTCCATGTGTCTTACATTCATTTACTCGTTAATATGTATCAAGCATAATATTTTAATGCATGTAATCCAAAATTTCTGTACTGGAAAAATAACAAACAACAAAATATATAAAAACTAAAGCTTGAGTTTGCTTACTTTGCTTCATATTGTTCAACATAAATGGTTTAATACTAAATGAACTTGAAGGAGCAATTGTTTTTGTTCAAATGCATATTTTTCTTTTAAAGAAATCAATACATTCTGCTTTATACTTGATTCAGTATTAAGAACTGTATAGAACAACATTATCCTTGCACATGAAAATGAAACTTTCCAGCTATGGTGCAGAAAGATTTCCATTTAAATGCAGATTCTGACTTTTAACTCAGCAAAACACTTGTCTTTTGAAATAAGAATAGCAGCGTAAACGTTACTTCAAAAATGTATCATGAAGGAAAGTGTCCACTCAAATCAAGTCAGCATTAGCTTCCTACTGATGAACTACCCCAGTCAAACAGGATTTTATTTTCACATCTTTTTTGTTAAAAATAAAATCAACACTTTTTCCCTCTCACTGTTTTCAGGAACAGTGCACTTGGAGCACACAAGCGGCATCATGCAGGCAGTAGATATTAATTTTGCCAGCAACGGGTCCTGTATGATCCTCAGTGGTATACACACTGCCTAATTTGTGAATCAGAGACCATGTTCTCTGTGGGTTTTTTAAATTTTTTTGTTTTTTGATTTTTTACATTTCACTCCACAGTAATAGCATAAAGCAAAATTTTATTTACCTCACTTTACGCCACACCAGTTTCTTTCCTTTCTGTCCAGTCCTGCGCATCCCATCTCTGCAGTGTTTCACCCTAGATGGCATGCTGTCAGCTCATGTTAACCTTGTTCATCTCCACCTTTCCTCATTGCTGTAGGAAACACATCCTCCCTGCCCCTTAGGCTTGTAACCTTGAGAACGTTTATGTCTCTTCCCCATCCTTCTCTGCACATGTCAAACATGTCATTAACTCCTGCCACATCATCTTTCACAGTGTAGTAGCAACTAACTCTCTGGATGGTTAAACTCTTGTCCATGATCTGGGCATCTCCAGCTTTGATTTACCTCCTCATCACTGATAATCACATCACTTCTATGCAGTCTGTCCAAATTACAGTTGCTAAACCAATCACAACATAGACATTAATCAACTGTCACGGTGCCACCACTGTAGCCCTTTAAGTATTTCCATAACCCCCTGAATGGTATGCAAGTTCACGGGTAGGGCTGCACATCAAGCATAACTTCTCCACGGAGAAAGCTTCAGACCCGCTAACTAATCCTATATTTTAAATTTCTCGTGTGGTCTCTTTTTATGGGAGAGGAAGAAACACAATGTACGTTTACACTGCAAAAAAAGAAAAAGAGGAAAAAAAGCATGTTCTTCACTCAGGTTAGCTAATCTGCATTAGCTAATTTAGATGAAAACAGCAGTGACTTCATAGCAACTTTGCTTTTAACTTGGGTTAGCATCTTGAGTTAAAGTCAGCAGGGAAGCCTCAGCTGACCTCGAGCTTCTAACCAACTTAAAAGCCGAGTTGCTGTCTCTTCACTACTATCTTAACCTCAGTGAACTAATGGGGTTAGCTAATACAAACAAGAGCACACTACTCAAGGTAGACATACCTTGAGTTTTTGTTCCATCAAGAGTTCCTCAGGCTGTCTCTCACCCAGCAAGTGATGTCCTGCCTCTGCCCCCCATTCATGTGTCTTTAAGGAAACCATCTTCATTAGGCTGCAAATCCATTCTCTTCTTGCCCTAATCCTACTTTGAGATTTGAAGAAACACTGATAGACTGAAACATCAGAACCATATTGCCTGCATGGGATAAAGTTATATTAGGCAAAGCATTTTAATCTGTCTTGGTAAATTTGGAGGAACTGTCAGCAATGTTGCATGATAGGAATCTCAATGGATTCTTCAGATCTGAAGAGCAGCTCTGAGAGAGCTTGTCTCTCTCACCAACAGAAATTGGTCCAATAAAAGATATTACCTCACCCACCTTGTCTGTCTAATGGAGAACAAGACAGCATACCCAGAATATATACTGCTCCCATTTCTAAATTCTTGTGAAACAACAAGAAGTTTGATTTAAGTGTCAATAAGACATTAGTCGCCAATTTATTTATAGCTGTTTCTTGAGCCTACAGTGACATGAAAGAAGGCACTTTGGGTTAGAATGGCATACTCTTGTTTTAGTCAATTTGTGTATGAGGAACTGAAGAGAGGATGTGTTCTCAGAAAAATAAATTGTCCCACCAATTTGGGTGACCTGTGTAATTTGCAGAATGTTATATTTCCAAAGGAATAATTGTGGCTCACCATTGTGGATACATTATATGTAAAATATTACCTTTCTTCCTCCGAATAAATTTTGCTTTCTGATGAAATTACAAAGTCATTCTTCATCAGCACATCTTTCTTCTTGTAGTGAGATCATTCACACAACTGTAGCATAACAGGACAGATGAGATAGCCTGTGCCTGACTGCACTAAGATATCATTCTAAAGTGCTCAGTACAAAGTCTGATTAGATAAATACTTATATGTAGTGTAGTTGTAGCTGTGTCGGTTCCAGGATATTAGAGAGACAAGGTGGTTGAGGTAATATTTTTTTTGGATCAACTTCTGTTGGAGAGAGAAATAGCTTTTGAGCCACACAGAGCTCTTCTTCAGGTCTGGGAAAGGTACTCCCAGCATCACAGCAAAATTCAATGTGGAACAGACTGTTTAGCATACGTATTTAGCACACTGCTAACTACTTATGCTAAGCTTGTCTTTCTCACCAACAGAAGTTTGTTCAATACAAGATATTTTCTCACCCACATTGTCTCTCTAGATTAAATGCTTGGTATTTTAAGTTCTTTCTCACGAAATATGTTGAGCTGGGGAATATGTTTAGTTTGAAGGCAGGAACAGTACAATAATTCATTTTTCTTTGAAAACATAATAGCAACTGGTAACAGCATCTTTGGAGAACAGCATAAAGAAGCTTTCAATCTGCTTTTCAAGAGAAAAATGGAAACATTAACAAGTCCCATTTGCAGAAATACGTGACAGATTTAGTTTGTGTGTGCTGCATAGAAATACCCTATTTCTATTGAAAAGAATAACCCCTAATAATACCATTTACCACAGTACACAGATATGCAGAAATGGAGGAGAAAATGGGATTCAAACTGAGATGTTAGTCATTCAACAACTGCAACTAAACCAGAAGAGCTAAAGGCACAGCAGTTCTATTAACTCAAGTAGAAGATGTCTTCATTATAAATATCCAATTATCACTTTGCCTCTTACAGCGTGAATTTCAGCATCATTGAGCTTGCTCAAAATAGTCAAGGCTTGTTCTGGAGCACAGTTTCTGCAGTGTCATCCTGCCATTTCAACAATCCAATATTTCCTTACAACTAGCCAGGAAGCAATGCTAGACAGAATAGAAGGAAAGCTACATAAAGATAACATTAAGCACATTGATTTTTTAAACTTTATCCCAGACACCACATGCTGCTCTGTGGCACCACATTTAGCTGAAGGGGAAGGTCAAATATCAAAACAAGGACACAGCTTTCATAAATATAACCTGGGCTAAGACTGGAATCATACCTGGAAGAAATCATAGTATGCTGGAGGTGTACTTGGATAACCAATTAGTGTAGATGACAATAAGAGATATCAGGGGGAGGTGTATGTATGTAACAGGCTGAGGAAATCCTACTGCCCAGAAGCTCAGGAAAAGTAATGGTACCATCTGGCTAAGAAAAAAGATCAAGCTTCTTGTCCGCCAGTCAAGAATAGCAGGGGAGGCTGGAGGCAGACTGAGTGACATCAGGCCCCACAGCACTAAGTTCTCAGTCAGAGGGGAGGGTGACCTGTGGGGCTGAGTAGGAATGGAGCAAAGAGAACATTGTCTCATTGACACGGAGAGGGAAGGCAGCTGTGTAATTTACAGTTTGCGTAAGAAATTTTGTGATAAGGGCAGTCTTCTTGAAGGTGGATGTAAGACCTTTATCACGTATTCTCTATGTGACCACTGTGCTCATGTGAAATTAATGAAAACAGAAAATGTGTCACTTTGTCCGCAAGCAGCTCCTCTTACCAGACGGTTCTGTAAAATGCAATGTGAGGAGATCCAAATGGTTGCCACCTTGTTTAAGACTGCTTATATGAGCATTAAATGTGATTTTAAACTACAGAGAATCTGACAAACTCTGTCACTTGCAAGCAAAAATGACATTAAGCTTGCTTCAAACTATATTAAATACCCACAGAGTGAAAGACTTTATAGCAGCAATTGTAAAGTCTCTGAGGTAAGTACTGCACAAATGCACACCCACAGCTATGTTTGGTAGTGTGCTTGCTAACTGATCCACTGGCAGGTCTGCAGCAGAGCAAAAGTCGATGTACAACAAATTTATGAAAGATGAGACACCTGGTAACCTCTTTGCTGATATGAAGTGTTATTTCACTTTTTATAGCTATTTTTACATACAACTAATTATACACACATACACTTTAGATAGACAGGGGAATTGTATATATACACACTATCACTTTAGTATTTTAAGTTTGAACATGTCTATATGCATTTCCTCTTCAAGCAGCTGACCATTTTTAAATTTGTGTAACCCTCCTGCCCGTCAGAGTTGGCAGCAACAAGGGCCAGGTTCAATATCTAGGGGATCCATTCCAATAACACAATGCAAACCGGCTCGAGCCCCCACCCAGTGACCTGGGATAAATATATACCTCCCCCGCTGGGCGCCTCCAAGAGGCACTATCTCCTCTCTCGCAAGCACATAGTCTGAGTGTAGCAAAACGACTTTTAATAACAGAGAGAAACAATGTGGCATTATGTTGGGGAAATACCACCCACAGGATTCATAACACAACCCATGAACAAAAAAAACCCCACCCCAAGCAAATTGGGGCATGCCCTTTTCCCTTTGGTTCTTGAGTCCAGCAACCCCAAATCACCCAAAGTCCCAAAAGTCCAATGACCCAAAAGTCTCTGTCTCTGGTCAGGGCAGCCCCAGAGTTCAAAAGTTTATCTGCAGAGCTTTACCTCCCAACCTGGGTGGAGATGGGACGGGGGTAAGAGGCACCTTACATGATCTGAAGCTGACCGTCCCACAGCTCCATAGGCCTTCGCTCCGCTCCGCCAGCCGCCCCACGAACTCCTTCGCTCAGCTCCGCTCCGCTCCGCGGCCCCACCAGCAGCTCCCGCCGACCTACGAACTGCTCCACCAGCCTGTCCACAAGGCACTCCAGCCGTCCCACAAACTGCTCCGCAATATATCTTCACGCTCCCCCACTACTTAACACAACGCTCAGTGATTTCAGCTCTTAGGTGAATTCAGCTTGTAGTAGGGGAGCCTCAGTGCTGGTGCACTGTTAGCCCAAAGTGAGCTCAGCAGCCTGTAACTAGACTTCTAATAAAATCAAAATTAGCTCTGATATTCCACAGTGGAGAGAGGAGGAAGTGCAATTAGCATGTAAGGCCCTCACCAAGGGGTCCATGCCACCAAGTATTAATACTTGTCCCCAGCCTCTCTCCATTCACACAGTTTTGGAACCCATGACCCTTGCCTAGCGAGTGCCACTTAGTTGATGGTGAATCCCTCCATCATAACAAAAGGCCAAGTACAGTTCCAAGCACAGTTCCCATAATCAGGGTAATAACAATTTATTCTTCCTGCCCCAATAACAGAGACACTGGGGATCCCACAGCAGCCAAACTGACCATTTGGGCAGCTATGGCCTCATTCTAGGCGGGGTGGGTGTGCCTATGCAAATGAGATCGGCCCCTGAAGTTCTTTTCCACAACTTGCCACACCTCACCACCAGATGTCAGGGTGGAGATATATTGTGGAGCAGTTTGTGGGACGGCTGGAGTGCCTTGTGGACAGGCTGGTGGAGCAGTTCGTAGGACGGCGGGAGCTGCTGGTGGGACGTGGGACGTGGAGCAGTTTGTGGACCGGCTGGTGGAGCAGTTCGTGGGACGGCAGGAGCTGCTTGTGGGGCCGTGGAGTGGAGCGGAGCGGAGCTGAGCGAAGGAGTTCGTGGGGCGGCTGGCGGAGTGGAGCGAAGGCCTATGGAGCTGTGGGGCGGTCAGCTTCAGATCATGTAAGGCCCTCACCAAGGGGCTTACACTTGGAAAGGACCAAATGGAAGAGGAAGCTCCAGAATTTTATAATGAGGGGTGCAGATCCAACTCAAGCGTTTCTCTTGACTGCGGCTGTGGCAGAACGGTACAGGGACACACACCATTCCTCCGGTAGCTCAGGCCAAAGCCATTTAGGGCCTTACAAGTCATAATCACACTTTAGACTCTGTTGGGAGGCCAACAGTTTGCCAGTGCAGATCCTGGAGCACTGGTGTCATATGTGCTGACAATTCTTTAGTGGTATTTTAAGTTTGAACATCTATTTCTTTTTATCATTTATATATTTTATGAGTGTACGATGAGCACACTGCACTTGGTATCTTGGGACACAGAGAATGGCATATAACTGAGGCTCACATAATTTAATATTGAAAAAGCTCTGGATATCAATAAGCCTGATTAAAGGTGGTGCGTGACTCAAAGTCATTACAGTCTCTATAATTATGAAGGGGCCAGAAAGACAGTCATAGCAGTTACTGATAAAGATTTACTGCAGGTTTCCATTTCCAAATTTTAATAATAGTTTCAAGGAATCTGAAAATAGAAGGATTTCTGCTTCCTAATAATCTTATAGCTCTAAAGCAGATGACTTTATTATCACACATGATGGGGACAGCTCATCTTGAAAGAGAGACACCAGAGATTTGATCTGGAAACCATAAATTTGCAAGGTGTATTACTGTGTCTATAAAATGTTCCTAATATGGATTTTCTGGAACATTAAAATCTGAAGTGAGCCAAGTTTACTTGCAGTGAGATTGAAAACAGTGTTACTGTATTACTGCCTCACTGTAAATCAAAATATTCTAATGATATTTTCCACATATTTGGATTCATCACTGTTCTCAGTCACATACAAGGAAAACGTGTGTATTTGCAATCTTGATGCATTTATTACTATACTTTTTTTATTACCACAGCCCAGCTGTGATAAAGAGCCATTAAAATCCCATTGGTGGTGTTTTACTACATTAAAGGCACAGCAGAAGCATTTAGTAACCAGATAGCAATGTAATGTTATTCCTCGGATTGATGTACTTAATGTAGCACACTGATGGTGTGTTCAGCATAATGGAGGTCTGCAAGTCAAACGAAATGTACATAATGTAAAGGAAATATATAGGAAAAAAACCCATTTCATCGACTGTGTTTCTGCTAGGTGAAATCAGCATTTATGAATCTAGCAGTGAGGCGCATAGTGTTGCAATCTTTTCAGCTTTTAATCATCTAAAAATGCTGTTTTAATACAGGGAAACTTTTGATGCATGTATGCGGAGATTATGGACCACAAGTAGTAGGCAGGTCCTAATTACAAATAAATAATTTGTCTATAAATTGGTCTCTGTAAGTAAAGAGCTTTGAAAAAGATGGAAAAACCCAAATTTGATCAGACCCCAGAAAGCTGAAATAGATGAAACCTGAACTTGGAGAGGAATTTCAACTCCCTGTTGAAACAAGTCAAATTAAAACAAACTGTATTTTCCTTGTGATACACCAACAGGACAGGTCAGACAGACCTATGGTCTGAGTTGGTTGAGGCGCCAGGGTTACTTAGCCAAAAGTCTTTGCTACCTCAATTGAGAGGCTTTCACCTGATTGAGGAAAGGCCCAGACTCTGGTGGAGGTTAAGCAGATGTAGATGGCACATATGACAAGGTCCAAGAGCCCAGAAGGGGGAAAAAATCAATGGAGGTGGCCCGGGGTCAATCAGGATAGTGGCTACCCTTCTCTACGCCAATATTGAAAGCGTTCCTTTCAGAGGTAAGAGATGTAAGTGATAACCAGTTGCAGAAGGCATCCCAGCCTATAGATAACAAAGAGCCAAGGATCAAATACCCAACGGCAGAATTTGAACTGTGTGGCATTGGGGCAGCTTAGAAATGACCTAGTCCCCCTTGGGATCATTGCCTATCAATGGCAGGGAGCAAACCTCCCAGGATAAACTGGTTTAAAGAATGGAAGGAAGTCTGATCTTGGGGGTAGTGCAAAAAGAGAAAAGTGAACAGATAAAACCACAGTAAAGGACTGAGGCATAGGACTGCACACAAAGAGCTTCTGAGTGGAATAGGTGTTTAGTCATAGTTGTAATTGAATGTGAAGGCAACTTCTTGGTTCTCCACACAAACTAATTCCCCTTGAGTGACACTGGGTTGAATTCCAGCCCTGATACTACTTCCAACACAGATATTATTTTAATATTGGCTTTCTATTTGCTTCTGGACCAATATAAAATATTGGTTTTGATTTTAAAAATCCCTTTATGGTTTGGGTCCTGACAACCTAATATATTGCCACCATCCATATGCATAATCACAGCATCTGGGCTGCTTCTGCTAGCAGTCCCTGAATTTGGACATCTGGATATTGTAGACAGGCCTCTATGAAGTACAAAGCTCTTGGAGCCAGAATTCACTTTCCTAGGGAAGCTGACAAAGCCCGAGTCTGTTGATCCTCAGAATGTCATGTAGGTCTTGTCACTTTTTCAGGAATTCATCCAGAAAGCCATGGGTAGCAGGTGATGCCTCTTGCTTACTGTAAGCTGGTGCACAAACCCACCAGCCAGGGAAGAAAAAATTAAAGACCCAATCACAGAGGTCACTTCATATTTCTTTCCTCAGGACTTGTTTTATTTCCAAAAACAAAACCTGAAATCACAACAAGCCAACTCAAACTACTCGGTAATAATCACCCAAAGTCTTTTCAGCTTCAGGCAGTTTTGAAGTTCTACACATTCACTCTGAGGTTGTTTCATAAGCAACCTTCCTTACTGTAAAAATTTACAGTAAGTCATAAAATACATACATACATACATATCCAATATGTTCATAATGGATAATTCATCTATGTATATACATATAATATATATATATATATATACACATGCAAAATACATATTTCCCACAGTATGTCTACACATCATACACAAATGTTACTGATTTTAACAGGAATGCCTTTCAATGAGTACTTATGGCCAGTAAGATTTTTAACCATTTTTTTTTTCAACTCGGAGAAATATTTAAGTTTGATTGCTTCCACCTGAAATATGCTGATTTCAAACTAGTGACGGACACTTTTAGCATTGATAGGTCCACAGCTTTATCTCCCAGGTATAACAACAAACAGATTACACACTGAATGGTAAAGTGCAAAGCATAAATAAATCATTCCAGAATAAGCTATCTTCGAGCAATAGCTGCATACGGGATGTGAGAACATTTATTTTGGTATTCTTGGCACAAATATTTCAAGAGGAAAACCTCCAAGAGGACATGTTGATTCTCTTCAATCCACCACAGAGTGAACCTTAAGATGTTAGATAGCTCAGAGCTAAATGCTGTACAAGCAGGTGCAATGCCAGCCATCAAGCTAATCACATGTATCCCACTCTATCAACTGACTGAATGGACACTTGGATTTTTTTTTTTTTGCAAAAGTACAAATGCACATCTACAACTCGTCATCTAATTGCAGGTGCAGAAAGAATATATACACATGTTTATATAGATGAGGGGTGGCCAAACTTACCGACCCTCCGAGCTGCATACGGCAATCTTCAGAAGTTCAAAAGCCAGAGGGCACCTGTGGAGGCTCGGGGCTCCAGCCCTGCAGGAGGCCCTCCTGGGGCTCGGGGCTTCAGTCCCACTCCTGCTGAATCTCCAAGCCCCAGAGGCATGCCTCAAGGGGCTGAAGCCCCAAGACTCCCCACACACACTGGTCAGAAACCGGAGGTGATGCGTTGGGGGGATACATGGGGGAGCCACGTGGAGTCACGTGCCTCCCCAGATTTTTGCCAGGGTTTGCTGGTCCTGCTTGGTCATATGGTCACCGGACCCCCCCTCCCTGTGCGGCAGCTGCTGGAGCCGGCAAGCTGGGAACTGGGGCCATGGGGACAGGCAGTGGCAAACAGCTGGGAGCTGGAGGGAGGGGCTGCTGAGGGTAAGAGAGGAGGTGTGCCTGGTGAGAGTTACTTAAGCAGTTGGCGGGGGTTCAAACCTTTAAATTGTGCCCCCCCCCACTCTCAGGAGGCACCAGTCATCTCTGGCAGAAGCCCCTAGCTGCACCATCCCACCACAGGGCAGAAGCCCTGAGCTCCCCCTCTCCCAGTCTGGTAAGTAGAGAATGGGTGAGGGACAGCTGAGGGACTCCATGAGCCTCACTTTAACTGTAAAAGAGCCACATGTGGCTCACGAGCCATGGTTTGGCCACCCCAGTATAGATAGACACACACACAGACAGATATGTACCAACTGGTTTACATTTCTTTTTCTTGTCTATTCCGAACTAAGATTTCTGTGGTGCAAATAGATCAGATCTATAACACATTCAGCTCCTGTGTTCTCGCTTTCAGTCCTGAGCAGATAAAATGGCTGGAATATAATTTTGCCACTACATGTAACATGATCATGTCATAGCATAGTTCTATTCCAAATATCACACACACACAGACATAAAGCAGAAAATTATGTATACCACACCAAATGTGCACCTACAGAGTTAAATAACACTGCAGAATATTATAAAATACTGTGGTACCATTAAAACATCCTAACAGCTACCACCCACTGACATACCAGTGTATTTTCTTGAAAGCCTATAAGGCTCAGAATGAAAGGTGAGAAGAGATACTGAAGAGCAGCTGCTGCCAAAAGATGAATATACATTTAACTAAGTGCATACTTTGTCTGCGTCTGTGTTCTGGCATGTGCGTGATTTTCAAGAGCAAGCTTTACTCATACCTTGGAGGGAGAGGGAGATTGACTAACAATCTGTGCCTAACAATCTGTCTCCAGTTTAAACATAAGAGTCAGTGCCTTGCTGCCTTTGTGGGTAAAAAATATTTTGCACTGAGTTTACAGCTGTTCACCAATGAATATGACATGGGGATAATTAGTTTGCAATTGAGTGTGGGAATAAGGTAAATACAAGGTCTTTGGAAACTGCAACAAAAATCTGTCATAAAGGAACTATCTGTGAAACCCTTAAACAGAATGCACATAGCCAAGAGGATATGTCTAACAGACATGAAATGTTGCAAATGTACTGTAGTTTATATTCACAATTATATAGTCAGGTCACTGTGACATCTTGTACTCTTTATGCTCATCCCTTCACAAGAGTATGATATATTTTGTACAAAGTATGCACTGGGAGATATCATTTGAAAGCTCATAATTTGCTGAACATTATTGCCCTGGTAAAATGTGTGTGGAAACATTGTATATCAAGTTATAAGATTCTACTGTATAATATGACTGAGACATGTTCCAAGTCTCCAAAAAACATCACAAACCAGTTACTCAGTATAAAAGGCAAATGGACACCTGAGCCAGATATCAATAAGATCAAATGGACTCTCACCAGGTTGAGTGGCCATCCTTTGGCAGGAAAAAGGGTTTGAGCGAGACATTTACATCTTAGCAAAGAAACAGCTGGAGGTTCCCTTCTCCACAGACTGTCTCCTGCACCTCAGCTGGAGATGATTTTCAAAGAAAAAGAAAGCTATAAGAAAGGAGAACAGATGCCCTCAAAATACTGCCCCCTTTCTCTTTGCCCATGGCATCAAAACGAACTGAAGGACTAGGAAAGTTACACTGAACTGGGGGATGGGTCCTGGTCATAAGAAATCCAGCACCTAAAACTGCTGAAGCATGTGGTGAGAGTGACCTTTGCTTTGAGTTAATTTAGCTTGTTAAGTATTAGTTAATTTTTTTTAACCAATTCTGATTTTTATGCCTCATTATTTGTAATCACTTAACATCTTTCTTTCCATAGTTAATAAACTTGTTTTATTGTTTTATCTAAACCAGTGCGTGTTTGGATTGATGTGTTTGGGGAACTCCATTGGAGATAACAAGATTTATGTATATCATTTTATATTAATAAAATGATGGACTTTCTATGAGCTTGTATTGTCTAGAAGAAGAAAGCTGGGCAGTACAAGACAAATTACTGGGGGAAAGTTGGGGACTGGAAGTTTGCTGGTGTTGCCCTGCAGTGTAATTCATGGGTGGGATTTTTTATTTGTTTCTTATTGTTGTTTTAAGGACCTATTTATTAATCACCTGGAAGAAGGAGTAAATAGCACATTAATTATATCTATAGATTATATCAAAATGGGAGGTGTGTTACAACTACCAATGATGACAAAGAAATAAGACAAAGAGGCCTAGTGTGGTTAGAAACATGGGCAGAAAACAAAATAGATTCCACCTGGAAAAATGCAACAAATACAGCTAAGGTAAATAAGCCAAGACTGAAATAGAAAGCTATTACTTGAGGACAGAGGTTGAAATTATGCCAAAAATTACCCTGGAGCAACAAATTTACTGTGAACTTGCAATGCAATGTTGCAGCAAAATAAAATTCAATTTAATTTCTGGATAGGAAAATGTATCACATCATGGACATAGGAGATGGCAGTTCCCCTCTCTATGGCATTGCTGACACTCTGTCTACAATACAGTGTGCAGATCTGGGACGTTGCAGCACTAACAAACTGCAAGCAACTGGAAGGAATAGAGAAAAGAGAAACAAAATTGATTGAAGTGATGAAAGCACTGAATTATGAGGAAAAATGAAACTTCAAGGAGGGAGATAATTTATTTTAGGGATTGAAACAAAGTGCACAGGAAACAAGCACAGGACTGCAAGTCAGCAGAGCTGGGTTCTCTTTCCAGACCTGCTGCTACCAACTTGCATGACCTGGGGCAAATCACTTCACCTCTATTAGCTTCAGTTTCCCCAATTACAAAATGGTCACAGGGAGTTGGAAGTCTTACATTCATTAATCTTTTTAAAATATTTTATCTTCTGATGGATAAACAAATCACTCAATAAAAAAACATGAAGTCTGAAAAGGAGGACAAATTTAGGGCTTACTCTATGGATATTCATTAAAAGGAAGTGGTGGTCACCCATTGTGTGAATCTTCTAAAACTGAGCTGGACAAAATACTCAAGAGTATACTTTAAAGAGTAATCCTACACTGATAAGGGTTTGAACAAGATGTTTTCATTTCTAATTTCCATTCCTTTAAGACTAAGAAATGGTCGCTCCTACATTTTCCCCCCACCTCTGTGAATAATATATAGGAAGCTGTTAGGATATAGATATTCAGGTCTGTCTGTAAAGGCCTATACTCTAAGAATTTAGGTGTATTCTTATCACTTGGCTAGTTATAGAGGTATAAAAGAAAGAATCAAAATCACTGTCTGCTGGTGTAAGAGCCTTCTCTTACTGTGACAGTCTGAGGCCCTGTTCTTAGGCTAAGGCCTTTGGCTAAGCAGCAGAGGCAGCCATA
Organism: Lepidochelys kempii; assembly: GCF_965140285.1. Taxonomy (NCBI): domain Eukaryota; kingdom Metazoa; phylum Chordata; order Testudines; family Cheloniidae; genus Lepidochelys; species Lepidochelys kempii. Next base: position 95,915,800 of record NC_136380.1, on the reverse strand, counting down.
AGCTGGGAAGCGAATGGTCACATCCTCACATTCCAAACTAGTCACATTGAAAGAAGGTGCTATTGGGCTCTTAGGAATACAGTCCTGTCCTGATAGTGCCTATCGCCTCCAGAGAAAGGGAAGTGCCTAGAAAATGTAAAAGGAAACTTAGTTTGATAGCATCCTGTCTGACAAGAACTCACTTATCAATACTGGGATGTGAAATCCTCACTTCTGTATTGTTTTGTCATTATAGTTTCCACTTTGCTATTGTTTGTCTGTATAATCTCTGTCTGGTTCTGTGATTTTTTCTGTCTGCTGTATAATTAATTTTGCTGGGTGTAAACTAATTATGGTGGTGGGATATAATTGGTTACGTAATCATGTTACAATATGTTAGGATTGGTTAGTTAAATTTCAGGAAAATGATTGGTTAAGGTATAGCAAAGCAGAACTCAAGTTTTACTATATAGCCTGCAGTCAATCAGGAAGTGACTGGGTGGGTGTGGGTGGGGGAGATGGGAACAGGGAATGGGGGTGAGGAAATTGGAATCATGTTTTGCTAAAGGGGGAGATGGGAACAGGGAATGGGAGTGAGGAAATTGGAATCATGTTTTGCTAAGGGCAGGAATGGGAACAAGGACACAGGCTCTGTGGTGTCAGAGCTGGGAAGGAGGACACTAAGGAAGGAAACTGGAATCATGCTTGCTGGAAGTTCACCCCAATAAACATCGAATTGTTTGCACCTTTGGACTTGGGGTATTGTTGCTCTCTGTTCATGCGAGAAGGACCAGGGAAGGAAGCGGGTGAAGGAATAAGCCCCCTAACAGAAGCACTTGCTCTTAGCCAGAATAAGATGATATAGTCAGAAAAAAGGAAGATGTCAGAAAACTTAGTAATCATGGAGTAGAGTCGTAAATTTGGCAAACTCTGCTGTATCCAGTTCCTGAAGTGTTTGTAGGAGAAAAGCAGAGAGTATGGTAATAAGTAAATACGAAAACTGGTTCTGGCATTCTGACAAGGAAAATACGAACTTTTGCACATTTTTTAGATATTTGACATTCTTATATATTGTATGCTCACTTATGCATTTGTCATTTCCAGCTTCTCTCCTCACCCCCTACCTCACATGCATTTTCCACCGTTAACAGAAAAGCCTATTACATGACATGTAATGTACACATTTTATGGTCTAGGCATAACTATACATGTTGACTGCATAAATGGTCCAAAAGAGTTCTCTGTATCTAATTAATGCTATTTGTGCCTTGATCAGTAACATGATTTTGCAAGGAACAGCAACTACAACTTCAGAACCATCCTAATCCACATAGCAGCATGAGCATCTCGTGCTACTGTGAACACCACTCCATCAGTATACAAAATGAGAATCCTTCCCCAAAATGTCTTTCGACCATCTATTGCTAATGGCTTCAGGGAAGGAACCCTACTGGAGGCAAAAGTAGATTTCCTTTTTTTTTTGTTCCCCCCCCCCCCCCTTTCCCACCCGTACAAGCTGTGGACTGTGAACTTTGTGACCTACTAGTATGGTTTATAGTAAAGTTGGCAGCTGGAAGTTAATGGCGATTTTAATTGTGAAAGATACCATTCTCTCCAATTAGGAAAAAATGGGAACTGAGACAGTGAAGCAACAGACATGGTGAAGAGGTTGTTCTTCTGTGTTATCTAATGCGTAAATATTGCTTTAGTCCAATTAGAGAGGTTGGCCTGTTTAAGCTGCAAAGCTCAGTACTTCTAGATAAAACCAAGATCTGTTTCCTGATGTGCCTTCTATGGCAAGACAGTTGGAAGAGACGTCTGGTCAATGCCCCAGCACTATATAAACGTGATATTCCATTAGTCCTGGCATGTTTAACAAACAAAAGCTGAAAAGTTGTTGCACAACTCGCCACAGATGTTCACAGGTGGTCTATTAGCGAAAGGGATAGTGTGCAATTTCATTTGGATAGTCTGATATGAGCTTTTTAAGAGGCTAAGAACTAAGGCCCTGATGAGATGCAGGGCCTGCCACTTACTTAGTAAGAACCTGAAAACTGCTGTTTGGCAAAAGCAATCAAGTGCACAAATATACAAATGCAATATACAAATGCACAAAGCCTTGGAAACAAGCAGGGAGAACTGGAGGTCCTGGTGATGTCAAGGAATTATGACGTGATTGGAATAACAGAGACTTGGTGGGATAACTCACATGACTGGAGTACTGTCATGGATGGTTATAAACTGTTCAGGAAGGACAGGCAGGGCAGAAAAGGTGGGGGAGTAGCACTGTATGTAAGGGAGCAGTATGACTGCTCAGAGCTCCGGTATGCAACTGCAGAAAAACCTGAGTGTCTCTGGATTAAGTTTAGAAGCGTGAGCAGCAAGGGTGATGTAGTGGTGGGAGTCTGCTATAGACCACCGGACCAGGGGGATGAGGTGGATGAGACTTTCTTCCGGCAACTCTCAGGAGCTACCAGATCGCACACCCTGGTTCTCATAGGCGACTTTAATCTTCCTGATATCTGCTGGGAGAGCACTACAGCGGTGCATAGACAATCCAGAAAGTTTTTGGAAAATGTAGGGGACAATTTCCTGGCGCAAGTGCTAGAGGAGCCAACTAGGGGGGGAGCTTTTCTTGACCTGCTGCTCACAAACCGGGAAGAATTAGTGGGGGAAGCAAAAGTGGATGGGAATCTGGGAGGCAGTGACCATGAGTTGGTTGAGTTCAGGATCCTGACACAGGGAAGAAAGGTAAGCAGCAGAATACGGACCCTGGACTTCAGGAAAGCAGACTTCGACTCCCTCAGGGAACTGATAGGTAGGATCCCATGGGGGAATAACATGAAGGGGAAAGGAGTCCAGGAGAGCTGGCTATATTTCAAGGAATCCCTATTGAGGTTACAGGGACAAAACATCCCGATGTGTCGAAAGAATAGTAAATATGGCAGGCGACCAGCTTGGCTTAACGGTGAAATCCTTGCGGATCTTAAACATAAAAAAGAAGCTTACAAGAAGTGGAAGATTGGACAAATGACCAGGGAAGAGTATAAAAATATTGCTCGGGCATGTAGGAATGAAATCAGGAGGGCCAAATCACACCTGGAGCTGCAGCTAGCAAGAGATGTTAAGAGTAACAAGAAGGATTTCTTCAGGTATGTTGGCAACAAGAAGAAAGCCAAGGAAAGTGTGGGCCCCTTAATGAATGAGGGAGGCAACCTAGTGACAGAGGATGTGGAAAAAGCTAATGTACTCAATGCTTTTTTTGCCTCTGTCTTCACGAACAAGGTCAGCTCCCAGACTGCTGCGCTGGGCATCACAGCATGGGGAGTAGGTGGCCAGCCCTCTGTGGAGAAAGAAGTGGTTAGGGACTATTTAGAAAAGCTGGACGTGCACAAGTCCATGGGGCCGGACGAGTTGCATCCGAGGGTGCTAAAGGGATTGGCGGGTATGACTGCAGAGCCATTGGCCATTATCTTTGAAAACTCATGGCGAACGGGGGAAGTCCCGGATGACTGGAAAAAGGCTAATGTAGTGCCAATCTTTAAAAAAGGGAAGAAGGAGGATCCTGGGAACTACAGGCCAGTCAGTCTCACCTCAGTCCCCGGAAAAATCATGGAGCAGGTCCTCAAGGAATCAATCCTGAAGCACTTACACGAGAGGAAAGTGATCAGGAACAGTCAGCATGGATTCACCAAGGGAAGGTCATGCCTGACTAATCTAATCGCCTTCTATGATGAGATTACTGGTTCTGTGGATGAAGGGAAAGCAGTGGATGTATTGTTTCTTGACTTTAGCAAAGCTTTTGACACGGTCTCCCACAGTATTCTTGTCAGCAAGTTAAAGAAGTATGGGCTGGATGAATGCACTATAAGGTGGGTAGAAAGTTGGCTAGATTGTCGGGCTCAACGGGTAGTGATCAATGGCTCCATGTCTAGTTGGCAGCCGGTATCAAGTGGAGTGCCCCAAGGGTCGGTCCTGGGGCTGATTTTGTTCAATATCTTCATAAATGATCTGGAGGATGGTGTGGATTGCACTCTCAGCAAATTTGCGGATGATACTAAACTAGGAGTAGTGGTAGATACGCTGGAGGGAAGGGATAGGATACAGAGGGACCTAGACAAATTGGAGGATTGGGCCAAAAGAAATCTGATGAGGTTCAACAAGGATAAGTGCAGGGTCCTGCGTTTAGGACGGAAGAACCCAATGCACAACTACAGACTAGGGACCAAATGGCTAGACAGCAGTTCTGTGGAAAAGGACCTAGGGGTGACAGTGGACGAGAAGCTGGATATGAGTCAACAGTGTGCCCTTGTTGCCAAGAAGGCCAATGGCATTTTGGGATGTATAAGTAGGGGCATAGCCAGCAGATCGAGGGACGTGATCGTTCCCCTCTATTCAACATTGGTGAGGCCTCATCTGGAGTACTGTGTCCAGTTTTGGGCCCCACACTACAAGAAGGATGTGGATAAATTGGAGAGAGTCCAGCGAAGGGCAACAAAAATTATTAGGGGTCTGGAACACATGACTTATGAGGAGAGGCTGAGGGAACTGGGATTGTTTAGTCTGCAGAAGAGAAGAATGAGGGGGGATTTGATAGCTGCTGTCAACTACCTGAGAGGGGGTTCCAAAGTGGATGGTTCTAGACTATTCTCAGTGGTAGAAGAGGACAGGACAAGGAGTAATGGTCTCAAGTTGCAGTGGGGGAGGTTTAGGTTGGATATTAGGAAAAACTTTTTCACTAGGAGGGTGGTGAAACACTGGAATGCGTTACCTAGGGAGGTGGTAGAATCCCCTTCTTTAGAGGTTTTTAAGGTCAGGCTTGACAGAGCCCTGGCTGGGATGATTTAGTTGGGGATTGGTCCTGCTTTGAGCAGGGGGTTGGACTAGATGACCTCCTGAGGTCCCTTCCAACCCTGATATTCTATGATTCTATGATTCTAAGTCAATGTGCTGATTTACCTTCACTTGACACTATTTGTGCCACAACTGCATATGCATTTAAGAAACACGGAAGTCATTCAGTGCTGGATTATTGATTGTTTCACAAGTAAGATGTCCTATTGGTTTCTTTTCTTCCTCCTGTCTGATTTTGCCAGTGACCTGTAAGGCTCCGAGGTCCTCAGAGGTCAAGTTTGAAATCATACAGCAAAATAAGATAACCACGTCAGACATAGCTCTGAGTATTTCATCTCCAAAACCTGCTAAGAATAATTGTCTTAGCTGCTGGAATAATTGTCCCATTTTCACCCTTTTCCCCATTCCTTTTAGCAGAATAGAGCAAAGCATTTTTTCTTATTTAAAAGGACAAAATATTTTAGTTGATTTGAAATTGGCTGCTACTATGTATGAACCTCAGACTAAGGGTCACCTTGTGACACTAGTTCATATACTACCATATCCAGTATTCTTGAAGAATCTGGAGATTTCCCACAAAAGCCTAAACATATTCATTATATTGATAAAAGAAATCTAAGGTTGGAATGAAATGTAAGGTTTTAGTTTAGCAGAAGAGGATTTAACAAGAAAAATATATAGGATATCAGTGCCATGGGTACAAGCCTAAAACCGAAACAAAGATGCCTCATTTGCACAACAATAATCTCTAACAATACCTTTCAAATCACTCCAGCTAGAGGTCATTTTATCCCATCCATTTTTGTTGCTTCTAAATGATCTTCAAATATTTTAAGCTAATCAAAGATTTTATTGATCGATGCTTCCTTTTATTATTTGCTACAAAATAAATATTACTTTGCCTTTCTCTCCCTGACTACATTTCCAATATACCCATCTGAATCTTGCTCCAGTTTTTCTAGTAATGGTATAGAAAGATCAAAGATTGATGTTCATGAGTTTGATGTTCACCTGCAATATGAAGGATATGAAAGAGGCATCTTTTGAGCTTTAGGCATACTTAATTCTTTACCTACAATTATTTATTGTAGGTGCAGAATTATTTCCTTAATTATTTACCATGTCAAGATGCCTTACCAGGTCTTGATTTTTATTTTTTCATGTAGCATTGGTCTATGTTCCAGGTAGTATAAAAATCAATATACAGTAGAATACATTTTAACAAATCCTTATTTTATCTTAGTATATATAAAGTAGTGTCAGGTTGCCCAAGGAAACTGTAATAAAAATAATTCTAAAAGTACTGACACAGACATGACCAGCATCATATATCTTTCTGACATCTGAATAGTATATCTTCTAATTAAGCTGTTTGTAAAAGGGGTACCAGAAAAGTGGTACATTGATCTAACTAAGCCCTTTGGACATTTTATTCAAAGCTGGAAAAATGCTTATTGCTATGGATATTAACATTGCTTCCCTTCAAGCTGTGTGTTTGATGGGCCTGATTACACATTCTTCCTGCACTCTGAAGTCTCCTTTGAGTTCAGTAGGGAGTTGTAGGTGCCTGAAGGAATGTAGGTTCAGACATGAATGTGATATAATCAACAATAAAAAGATTCTTCCTGCTGTACACTGTAAGTAGCCTTCCTCCTTTAACCACGGCTGCAAACTAAACCAAGTCCTACAACTCCTACACACACGAATAATCCCATTAATTTCAGTGGCACTGTCATAAATATAAAGGGAAGGGTAAACCCCTTTAAAATCCCTCCTGGCCAAAGGAAAAATCCTCTCACCTGTAAAGGGTTAAGAAGCTAAAGGCAACCTCGCTGGCACCTGACCAAAATGACCAATGAGGAGACAAGATACTTTCAAAAGCTGGGAGGAGGGAGAAAAACAAAGGGTCTGTGTCTGTCTGTATGCTGCTTTTGCTGGGGACAGAACAGGAATGGAGTCTTACTTTTAGTAAGTAATCTAGCTAGGTATGTGTTAGATTATGATTTCTTTAAATCGCTGAGAAAAGAGCTATGCTGAATAGAATGACTATTCCTGTCTGTATGTCTTTTTTGTAACTTAAGGTTTTGCCTAGAGGAATTCTCTATATTTTGAATCTAATTACCCTGTAAGGTATCTACCATCCTGATTTTACAGAGGTGATTCCTTTACTTCTATTAAAAAGTCTTCTTGTAAGAAAACTGAATGCTTTTTCATTGTTCTAAGATCCAAGGGTTTGGGGCTGTGCTCACCTATGCAAATTGGTGAGGATTTTTACCAAACCTTTCCCAGGAAGTGGGGTGCAAGGGTTGGGAGGATTTTGGGGAGAAAGATGTGTCCAAACCACGTTTCCCAGTAAACCCAGATAAAGTTTGGTGTTGGCAGTGGAAATCCAAGGGTAAAATAATTTTGTACCTTGGGGAAGTTTTAACCTAAGCTGGTAAAAGTAAGCTTAGGAGGTTTTCATGCAGGTCCCCACATCTGTACCCTAGAGTTCAGATTAGGGAAGGAACCTTGACAGGCACTCAGTACCTAAGGACTACCCAGATGAGAAAAGGGTTGCAGAACTGGGGCCCCTAAAATTTGATAGAGCAACATTATGCTTCTCAATCCTTGCATGAACTCCCACAGATAACATGGACTTGAACACATGGATTGAGGCCAGAATCAAAATACATTGAATTCTTGCTTGACATTTTTAAAGCACTGCTATGTCACTTTGTTCCAATGTTTCTTTTCAGAAATGGTTAAATTCATGCATAAAATCTGTTTCTATTCATGCATGAAATCCCACAAAAGTGATGAAGCCTGTGGCAAGCAATGTACTGCTCCAATATGCAGATACCCAGCTCACTAGTTACACTTCTATAACTACATAAAGTTACATCTGCTCAGAAATAGAAAAGAGAGGAATGCACCATTAAAAAGATCTGTTTAAAATTCTCCTTCAAAAATGGTCAGGATGTCACGGCTTTCTGTGAACTGACTTTGGGCATATGTATTATAAGATAAAATTCACCCCTGTACAGAGGACCAACACAAGACGGGCATGCCACTTACGTCCCACTTGAAGCCTTATTTTGAGGGCTGAAGAGAGACTGAAGGGGACCCTGGTCCTTTGCACAGGGGTGAATTTTACTACATAAAGAGTAGAGCATTGCAAGGTGCCACTGACACCAAGGCAGGGAATTTACTAATGAAAGATCCCAAAAATCTGCAAATCTCTACAAAGATTCCAGGCTTTTAGGATACCCTGTGGTACTTTTTTGACTTTTTGAAAATGATTTAATCCCTCTAGCTGTGCTATGAGCACTGGTAACAATTATTAAATTGAACTCTTCATGAAAGCTTGGATCATGGTTCTGAATGAAACCAGTAGCTCTGCCAAAGACTGAATCCTTGGGAGAAAAATCTACTATTATTAAATAGGAAAGATAACTACTGAAAAGTACAGAACAAGAATTACATATTATTATTTGTTTTGTGTGTTATTTATTTTTCCATTATTCTTACTCAGTATCTCTCAAATCTTAATCTTTGATAATAAGATCATGATTGCCTCCCTATAAATATATTTTAGTGCTGTAATGTTATAAAGGGCCTGATCCTGAGCTGTTCTGGTCAAACTGTGTCTATACTGTTCCATTGGGAATAGTAAACCTGGTAATTACTGTGAGTGTCCATTGACAGGGGCTGGATACTACAGAGGGATGTTTTTAGAGGGACTCAGATTGTAGGGTGCAACTATTGTTAACCTGTCAGCAAAGAAAGGACTGGCAGCCCTCCGAGGAGACTGTTTACATGGTGTCATGGAGCTGACATCCCATAAAGCACAATCAAATCTCTCTCTTGATGAGGCAAGAGGTAACAAAGTGGCTCACAATCCCAGGCACCTGGAGATCACATCAGAATCACCAGGCCTGATTTAACTGGACTGAGAGGGGTGTATTAAAAGCATACTCATGGCACACAAGCACTTATTGTCTTTTAAATCCTTAAACCAATCATTGCAGTGCTAAAAATGACATTTCTGGGAATACTGCTGCCAGTCAGGGGACTTGCAGTTTCCAAGAAAGCAAGTTCAGCAAAGTGGAAGAGGTGGGCTGAAATAATGAGAGGACAAGGAGCCATTATTTAAGAAAAAAAATATTAAAACAGAGAGTTGTCTGAAATGAGCAGAGATGTGAAGTTTACTTGGTTTACTGTATCACCTAGCTTTCTAGGATTCCAGAGTTCCTGCTTCCGGCCATATTATTTCAAGGATTTCTTTAAATTTTCCAGTTCTCTGAAGATAAGTAAAAGTATAATGTAAGGAGGACAGCAGTAAAACAATAATGCACTGGTTAGGAGATTCACGTCAAAAATAATATTTGTCCATTTAATGAATATCAAGAATAAGAAACAAGAAGTAGTAAGGCAACTGTTTCTATTATCCTGTAGGTGGGTATTGTTCCTTTGCAGCCTGGATTAGAGATGCTACCTTTATTACTGATTCTTAGCTCAAGGTTTACTTTTGGTGCATATCACTTAATGGACAGCAGCTAGTGACAAAGAATTACAAGTAGGTAAATGAGGGCATCTATCATTTGTCTTTGGGGCGGGGACTGTCCTTTTATTCTGTATTTGTAAAGCGCCTAGCACAATGGGTTCATGTATGTCCCTGACTGGAGCTCCTAAGTGCTCTGACAATACAAATAAAATTATAGTAATTTGTCCAGAGTTACAAATGGTTAGCTGTCATTAACATCCAACAGTTAAGACACTGATTCCATGATTAGAGCCTGTTCTGGACCCATACGCATCAGAAGACCTCAATCACATGAGCAGTCCCTTGTGGCTTCAGTGTTCTCACATAAGGAATGTTATTCACCTGCATATGCATTTGCAGAATTGGGCCATTAAGGTTGAAAAGCTGTTTTCATTCTAAGTGACTCTCTTAACATTAAAAAAAAATCCTATTTGGCCCAAAGTTTCTTATTCAGAGTTTCAAGGCAGATTAAATATTATTCAAAAATTTTTAATTGCTCAAAAAAGCATTTTCCCCACCCAATCAATCTGAAGTACTTACATAGCCCCCGTTGCCACACTATGTGAGCGCATCCAATCTTCAGTGTATTTATCCTCAAAATTCCCCTGTGAAGTAGGGAAGTGTTATCATCCTCATTTTACAGAAGGGGAACTGAGACACAAAGTAAGTGACTTGTCCAAGATCACACAGGAAGTCTGGCGCAGAAAAGGGATTTGATTATTAATTATATATTGATTTTATACTAACTTTTTAAAAATCAATTTATTTTGAGCAGTGTGTGTTTAGCAATGCAGGTTCATTAAGTTACAAAATCCACTAACAGGGAGTTGCCGTTTAGCCAAGGATGCCAGGAGATGCACAAATCGCTCTCACACACAAGTTTTGCATAACCAGCACATGACAGAAAGAGAGAGTTATTTTTACTAACACTGCTATTTAGCAAAAAGAAAAGGAGTACTTGTGGCACCTTAGAGACTAACCAATTTATTTGAGCATAAGCTTTCGTGAGCTACAGCTCACTTCATCGGATGCATACTGTGGAAAGTACAGAAGATGTTTTTGGTTAGTCTCTAAGGTGCCACAAGTTCTCCTTTTCTTTTTGCGAATACAGACTAACACGGCTGTTACTCTGAAAACTGCTATTTAGGGTAATCTTTATAGCCCTCTTTCTAACCCTGCAAAATATGCAGCACCAGCTGAAGGGTCATTAAAGAATATAAATAGCATCAAGTATATGGATCCCTAGGTCTCTATGGCTGTAAAAAGAGGCTGGGGGACTACCTTCATAACTCCATGGGATAAATCGATACAGTTGAAGCTTTTTCTTTATTCTGTTTGGGATATTTTTCTTAAATGTCTCACACATTCTGCTCAAGGCTAGCCATGTCCACTAAAGCTGCTGACAACTGTTCTCAGACACTTTTTCATTTCAATACCACCATTTATTGGAACAACACCTTTTCCATGATTTTCATATGGCTGAGGAGACAGCATTTCTTTGATCAGTATCAGATCAATTTAGCTGAAATAAAATTCTTTCTGTAACTTGCCTATAGTTACTCAAAGGATTAGTGAGAAAATGTCACTCAACAGATACTAGTCTGCTCATTAACATTCAGGAAAAAATCCTGTGGTCGGGTTGGTTTCAGCTGCTGATAGAACAATACTTAAAAGAAATTGGCTTGTCTGTGAAACAGCTGCTCAGCAAAGCCACCATGCAAGGGAAATGGTGATATTAAGATGATAATATTACAACTACTCTGGGAGCATAATATATTTTAAACTGCTTTGGTATGCAGTGGGGATCTGAGAATTAGAACTTGATTGCTTGTTGATTACTAGTGATGTGAAGCACCTGATCACTGCATGGATCGGTTCTGTTGAAAACCTTGAACTAAAAGAGTAAAATCATGCCTGCTGAGACTCCAAGTGTTCTTTGAATTTTCTGTCATCCCACCTTTCAAATGTTTAGCAGGTCTATTTCTAATAGAGATATTTTGCTATCTGTTTGCAATACAGTTTGCCCAGAATGATCACTATTCTTATTCTTCCTTGGACAAGATTTTGGGGTCAAGAAGCACTGACTCATCTGTACAAATGTGAAACTTGCAAATAAAACAGTGCAATACAACAGGCCAGTAGAGGCATTGGTATGGAGACTTGGGCAGTAGATATCTATCTCTAGCTATCATGAAGTCTCTTAGCTCACAGAGCTGGCCAAAAAAATTAATGATCTCTCAGGTGGATCTGGGGTAACTGGGATCATGCTTGGCAGCCTTTAATGCTTCCCACCAGACTGGAGACAGAGGGCTGGGATAAGATTACAATGTGGTTCTATACGAGAGTTCAGAGATCCGAACACACAAAACACATTGCAGGATTAGCACCCATTTTATGAATATCATATGATATTTTTATACTATACACACAAAACCACACAGTACAAGAACATTAAGTTTGCAACTTCCAGCACTCAAAAGTTAGTAAATGCCAGTATTAAGGTTGCTCATTAAGTGAGGTTCATCTATTCTGTGCACTAACTGAATCAGAGGTCCTGAGGAAAAAAATAGTATATGATTATGTGATTAAAGATGGTAAAATAATGGTAAGTGGGTTAAGTTAAGGTTGCCCAGGCATCCTTAATTCTGGGATTTCCTAATTTTTGAGTACTTGACTTTGACACCTTAATAATGTTTATTTTAATTTAGGGTGGGTCACTTGTGTGTATAATTTCCTAGGTTTTTGAAAAGTTTAACTGAAAAATCAGAAAGTCCATCATGTGGTATCATATTGTCCCTCACATTGGTCATCAGCAATGCTGGAAACTTTAGATTCAGCACACAGACCTCTGCTGCTTTCCCTAAGAGTATGTGATAGCAGTAATAGGTTGTCATCCTGTATGTGACCAACAAGGGGGAGGGGGTGTGACACTTTGCCAGTGAGTTTCACAGGTATTTGCTGACAGCTGAGGAATAGTGAGACTCAGGACTTATCTATACAAAGAGTTACTGAGTGGCAAGCTAGTGCACCATAGATTTATACCCCAGCATGCCACACACTACCTGGCCATGGACCTTTCTTACCTCATGATAAGAGTTCCATAGTCTATTAGAGAACTTTTTGTGCATGGGCGCATGGGTCCATGTGGTAGAGCTGGAAGGGACCTTGGTCATTGAGTCCAATCCCCTGCCTTCACAGCAGGACTTATTTTTGCCTCAGATCCCTAACTTGCCCCCTCAAGGATTGAACTCACAACCCTGGGTTTAACAGGCCACTGCTCAAACCACTGAGCTATCCCTCCCCACAATTTTTACAGGGACACAAAGGCAGGCTCCCTGCTAAGTTTCAAGTCCCTGCTCCAAAGCATGGGGGCACTAAAACTATGCAAAATGAAGGTCACTAGAATATTTTAAATGGGCAAAACACTGCATTTGCCCCAGGCTCATTCTTGAAAAGGGCTGAACCATTTTGGCTGTAATTTTCCCCAGAATAATTAACCCTGAACCGGACACCTAGCATGGAAAATTTCAGCCCAATTGGCTAAAGTTTGTCAACATTATAAGAAACTAAAAACAAGGTCCTCTAATGGGAAGTGTCAGGCAATCTTTATAATAGGTGGGCCTACCACCTCCATCTATAACTGAAAACTAGTATTCACGTAAAGTGTTTGAAGTGGTATTTTTGAGACTGATAAAATGAGCTGGAACATAATGCAAAGTGAAGGTTTTGCATATTACCCTTACGTTCTTCCACTCCTTTCCTAAAACAAGGCTAAGATCAGCCTTGACTTCACTGCTCAAGTTATTTATCAGGTTTTTCTAAAAACCTCTTCCATTATATTTAATGACTTTTTGTATGTGTTTTATTTTACTGGTGCCAAAATTTTCAACATATGCACAAACACACATGTATTTTTGATTGCCGATACGTGCGTCTCTTGATGCACACGAGTACGGGACAGCAACTTCCATTAAACACCCACAATTTGTTTTATTTATTTTTATTATGTTTCAGGTTGTAGTGCTTACAAGCATGGACCATGACCCCACCACATTAGGCCCTGTACAAACAAAGAACAAGAGAGATGGTCCAAGCCTCAAAGAGCTTACGGTCCAACTAGTCTAAAAATCTAATTGTTCTTTCAGCATAAAGAATGCCCTATCATTTTAAACTGCTTCAATGCCCAGACAGACTACAGGTAGTCCTCTAGTGAAGATGAAGGCTACTTGATGGGTATGTTATTCCATGGGAATATCTGCAGTGCCAAGGAGGACTCAACATTTCTTGCATATAAAAAGAATACCTCAAGAACAATTACAGAATCTGATTAAAGGACTATGAAATGAAGCTCAGTTGTTCAGTGACAACACTTGAACTTCAAATGACAAGCACTCTCTTAAAAAAAATAATAAAATGTACAGATTCCAAGGTCAGAAGAGACCATTACAATCTAGTCTGACCTCCTGCATAAAACAGGCCAAAAAACCTCATCTAGTAATATCTGCATCAAGTCCATAATTTCTGTTTGAGCTACAGCATCTTTAAGAAAGATATCCAGTCTCGATTTAAAGATTTCAAGTGATGGAGAATCCACCAAAGCCTTATTTATTCAGTGTAGTAATATAAAAAAGCATCAAATTATAAAGAGTACAGAAAAGGAATCAGCTGAAACCTATGACAAACTATTGACAATCTGCAAGCATTTTTAGTAACGCACATAACTCACCAAATTCTATTGACTATACTGGTTTCCATGCACAAATGGAAGAAATCCCTGCAGCTGCTGTTGAGGGTTTTAAATTGTTACTTCTATTTAAAAAATCATCGTTGAATATTGCACGTGCTCCAAGACTATTTTTAAAATACAAAAATGAAGCTTTTAAATTTTCACAAACTCAAACAGAATCCTGAAGGTGCACTCTACACAGTCAGCTCCAAATCACATGCAACAGATTACACAATTAAAAGATTATATAATAAATTCATACCGCACCATCATTCTGTTACCTGAATGCACATTCCCAGCATTCCCTCCAAGAATCATTTTCCACACTGTAAATTATAGCAGCATAGGGGCTGGGAGAAGGGGATAGGGAATCCACAACCACCTTCTCCCATCAGCGGAAGGAAGTGGGAAATATATGCCTCCCCAAAACTTTCCACTATGCTCCTCTTCACCCCCCATCATCACTAGCTTTTCCTGACCAAGGTTGCTTGTCTTCCTTGTCATGTGACAGTGGGAAACTATCACAAAAAGTCACATTCTTCTCACAGTGAAGCAAAATTTTAATGGAATAAGGAAAACGGTATTATCCTAAAAGCTACAATCTCTCCCAGCACTTCACTGTACAACTTCAATGTGGAACCTTCCCCTGTCCCCCGTCTGGCTTCCTAATTGAAAATTAAAATCTAATAAAATAAAATAATAATAACAACAACAACACACATCCTCACTCTTTGTACATAGAATTGCTGATACTGGCTTCCAATTCCCCACACAGCATCAGCATTCAACCTGCTAACCCCATGAAGTTACACAAATTAGCCTTCATTGTCCCCAGCAAAACTTCCAATCCCAGTCTAACACATTTCTATTTTCTTCCATCCTGTCCCAAGAACAACAGATATGCACAGATCCGTGCCATGTTCAGCAGGATTGACCAACCCGCCTCAAAACTTACATTCCAGTAGAAGTTCTACATGGGGAAAGAAACATTCGGAGAAAACTCTGCTTCTCCTTTGCCATGCGGGTTATGCTCCTCTGTGCATGTGCCACACACATTTCTTAGAGAGAGGTGTCTTGCCCACTTATGAATATTATGAAATACATAGAAGGAAACAGTCAAAATGTATCTAGACCTCAGATGAATGTGTATACGGACACAGTTGTGATTGAACATATTAAACTTGTTATTTTGGCACTTACTACTTTGTGATTTATAATGAGAAAGATTTATTTAATAAATAGTGCCCATGGGAGAATAAGGACAGGGGAGGAAAAAAAAACATTTTACATTCATTTCTAAAGAAAACTACTGTGGGTAAATTGTCAGAGCAAGTCTCTGATCCCTTTCCCAGATCTTCCTAAACTGGAGAAAGGAGAGATCATAGTACTGAATGGAAAGAAAAATAACCAAAAATCTGTCTGTCAATTTTTGTAGAAATAGATTTCAATACTTCCTGAGTGGTTTGTAGTGAAATTCCTCCCATGTGTGTGCAAGCCGTGGGTGCTCAGAGGGACACTGTACTTCACAGGGAAAGTGTTGGAACTCAGAAGAAAGAGTAAGCCAGCCTATAGACTACAAAAAAAAGCTTTACCCTAACAAAAATCATGGTTAGGGTAAAGGTCCATAGTTCATCTTGCAACAGTGAATGTAATTGCAAGCCTAAAAATTGCATTTGAAATTAGGAGAGGAAAAATTATGTATCTTATGGCGATCTCTCTCCCTCTCTTAAAAAAAATAGCCAAGTTTGCAGACACTCAACTGCCTGATTCTTTATGTTACTGTAATTAAAGGCAATAGTCACAGAGCTGATAAAGGGCATAAGCTATAAAGTTAACCCTTATCTTAGCTAAGATGATAACTGCAACAGTGGTATCAAATTGTAAAGGAAAAAAAATCAGAATATATTCTGGATAATGGACTCGTGTACAATTCCGGAAGTCAACTTGAAGGCTTGAAGGCTCATTTTCTCAACCTCCAAAGAATAAGCAAATTATACCCCAACCTACCATCAAACTTCTTGTGCCTGGACACAAAGGTGGTGCGCACAAAGTGACTTGTTTCCTCCACCAAGTTTTCAAACTCCAGTTTGCTCTGTTGGCTCAACTTGTCCTCCATTTCTGTGGTGCAGCATGTATACTCCTGAGGACAGATTCTCAAATGTTCCCCTGCAATAGTAAGAGAAAGCATATTGTGGACTCACCAAAAATGAGCAACAGGTTCTGATTACCTTAATGTACACAGTGCTCCTGAAATGCACACCTTTTTATTGAGGGTGCATGAACAAATATACTGATCAAATATAGAAACAATCATCTCTCTGCAAGATCATTTCCCTGACAATCCAGTCCTAATGTGGGAACACTTTGCATCTGACCTACAATTTAGCCTCATTCTTGGATTCCTTACCAAATAGGGACTTTTGTCTTTGCAATGCCATTTTGATAAGCTTTGCAATTCAAATGAGACTCTCTCAAGGTTAAACTGATTCTTAATTGAAGAATCCCTTTATGTAAATCTCGAGGACAGTTGCTTGCATTTGATTTGTCCTGAGAAATACCTGGCGACAAGGCCAGTAATAAAGCTTTCAGAGCTTTTTCTCTACCAAATTTCAGATATGAGAATTACAAATTTTGGCAGCTTTGCCATACTCTGTTAGACACAAAGGGTTGGCCTGGGCAGAAAAGGGAAGAAAGAGGATGTTTCCCTGACGTGTCTTTCTGCCTGTTGGACTGCCTTAGTGCAGCAACACTTTCTTTCCACTTTCTCCCTTCTGCTCAAGCAAGTGTATTTTAATAGCAATGTTTGGGTTCCACACATTTTCTTGGATGACATTTCTTGTCAGACACAGCAAATGCTCCACTTGAAGCAAGAACGCGATGAAGGGTTTAATTAATGCTTATGCTATATGGAAATGCAACGTAAAAGGTAATGAAAGCCTCTTATTTACTTCAATAGATGTCTCTCTTTATGCAGTGACAATATTGCCTTCTTCAGTGCAATTTCCAAGTGGAAGCCAATTCTGTAGCTCATGAAATTAAAATGGTCTGTTATTACATGAAATGTGAATTTCCAATTGATGTTGTACTCTGGATGTCAGAAATGTTTAGCCTGGGCTGTATGAAAGGAGGGAAATCCACCTCCCTGCTGAGAAGTAAGAAAAATGATAGGCCTCTTCTTGTAAAGCAATGAAAACATTTAGCTTTTCATATACTATATCCTGAGTAAATTCCTCTGCAAACCTTTATATGATGCAAATAAGATGATGGACAAAGCTCAAGGACTAAATACATACTGGGGACCTAATTATTTACACCAAGGCCACTTTGCACCACTTTGGAGTGTAAAGAGGACCTAAAGTTTGTGAGTTTGTGAGCATGAGTGAGAACCAGGCCCTGGGTTGCTCTCAGAAGAGAGATATAATTTAGTTATCACACCATTAAAACAATTCTGGTATTAAAAATAAGTACACATGCTTAGAACAAACATTGTGTTGCACATGAATCTGCCCTTACTTTATTCCATTTTTTAAAAGCCTTTTGTTTTGAAGTGCAAACATTCCCAATAAGCCTCAAAGATTTAATTTGTTTCTCTGAGTTTTCACAGAGGAAGTTTCTTTTAGAAATCTGAAAACTTTACAAAAAATGTAGACATGAGACATCTTGAAGGAGGGTTATTTCATCATCACTCTGACTACCTATTTGTACTGCAGTCATAACAAGGAGGCCCCTAATCATGGACCAGGACCCCATTATGCGAGGCACTATACACAGTGGTGAGCTGGAGCCGGTTCACACCAGTTTGCTAGAACCGGGACAACTGGTTCTAAAAGGGCTTCTAAATTTAACAACTGGACAAAAGTGGTGCCTTAGGCGCCAACTCCGTGGGTGCTCCAGCCCTGGAGCACCCATGGGGAAAATCTGATGGCACCCACTAGCAGCTCTCTGCCCCGCCCCAGCTCACCTCCACTCCACCTCTGCCTCCTCCCCTGAACGCGCCACCCTGCTCTGCTTCTCCGCCCCCCAACCCCCGCCCCCGGCTTCCCACAAATCAGCTGTTCGTGTGGGAAGCCGGGGGGCTGAGAAGCAAGCAGCGGCTTCGCGCTCAGGCCCAGGGAGGCAGAGGCGGAGCAGAGGGGAGCTGGGATGGGCGGGGGAGCAAGAGGAGGGCTGCCCGCGCCACAGCAGGTAACCCGGGGTGGACGCGCAGGGGAACCGCTCCCTGCCCCAGCTCACCTCCGCCTCCCTGGGCCTGAGTGCGAAGCCGCCGCTTGCTTCTCAACCCTTCCCAGCTTCCCACACAAACAGCTGATTCGCAGGAAGCCAGGGGAAGGGGTGGAGAAGCAGAGCGGGGCAATGCATTCAGGGGAGGAGGCGGAGCAGAGGTGAGGTGAGCTGGGGCCAGGTGGGGAGTTGCCGGTGGGTGCTCTGCACCCACCAAATTTTCCCCGTGGGTGCTCCAGCCCCAGAGCACCCACGGAGTCAGCGCCTAAGGTGCCACTTTTGATGTGATCTGTGGGGGGAGAGGCCGCTACCCCTGCTCCCACCCAGCTACGCTCCCCCGCCCCTGGGAGCCAGAGGCACCTGCTGGATGCTTCCTGGGAGCTGCCCCAGGTAAGCACCGCTGGGACTCCCCACCTCGCCCCCCGGCAGGTCCCTCTGGCTCTTAGGGGCAGGGTGGGCACCCACTACGGTGGCCCACGAGACCCTCCTGCCCAGTTCTGGGGGCAGTCAGGGGACAGGGGTGGATGGGGCAGAGGTCCGGGGGGGGGGCATAAAGGAACACAGGGGGTTGGATGGGGCAGGAGTCCCCGGGGGAAGGAGGTGGGCCACAACCCCCTCGTGGGATGAGGAGGGAACCGGTTGTTAAGATTTTGGCAGCTCATCACTGACTATACAAACAAAAAAAAAGAGTGGTGGGCATTAGTGATGATCTCACTGCCTATCAGAGGTCAGAAACAGAAAGAAGAATGAAAATTAGATGACTTTGAAAAATCTGTCATTACAAGCAGATTTGCCCATCTGAAGTGCTTATGTAACATTAAGAAAACGTTGCTAGACATCCCCTTTCCAAATGTCAGAAAATCCTCATGCAAAAAGACTCAATAGCCTTCTGGTTTGCAACTGAAAACCCTGGAGAAACATGTACTTTCCTCTTTCCAGCTTTGGGGATAGTTTATGCTTGCTTTACATCACAACTACTTCTTTTTGTCTCTCTTTTTTCCCATGTTCTCATGAACTTCAGCGTTTATTCAGTTCCTCTCTTTTCTCCCCATGTCTGTTTTTTGTTGGCCTTATCTTATATCAGACCTGTTTGTTGTCGTTTCTATTGAATATCAGCTAATAATCAGGGTTCAGTGCTTAACTATGAATAGCCACAGTTCTAGATATTATCATTATTTCATTCAAAATATCAAAGTACAACAAAGCCTAAAGAACTCAGTATTTCAGATATTTTGCATCATCATTAATTTCCTCTATCCCATTTATTTGCAGGCCTACTTTCTCTTTATTACTGCATCGATCACCAATTTGTTTTAAAAGCCCATCTCATCTCCTTGACTGCCAGGAACTCATTCTGTTTTTGTGTCCATCCCTCCCCCCGCTTTTCTGTCTCTCACTCTCTCTCTCTCCCCCAGCCCAATTTTTATTTTTTCCCCTTAACAGACACTGTGTTCTCATTTGTTTAATTACTTATATCTTTACCCAATAATTTCAACCACTACTTTCTTAATGGTTGAAATGTGGATCTCCTTGGTATCATCAAAACTCTAGATATCTAATATCACTCATCCACTTCCTCTCCCCATATTGTACCCATCTAAATGGACATTCCAGTTATGAGAATCTTCCCATCAGGTTTCAATTATGACCACTAAATTAGAACAAGTATTAGTAACACTTCTAGCTCACCTGTCTTTTTCCACATCCTTCTCGCATCTTAGTGCAGACCTAAAAATGGTCTCTCCCTATTCTTCATATTCTGTTTCGAAACATTTTTTTCTCATTTTATTTCCCATATTGAAAGTACATGCCAGATTATAGTTAAGCAAAAGTTCCCAAGCCCATACTTTCTACCTCAAATTCTCCTGATTCAAAGCTCACTGAAGTCATTGGAAGAGTCTTACCGACTTCAAATGAACAGAAGCAGCCCTTAAATCTTATATATAAAACACTGCTGGAGACACTCAGGCCAAGATGTTCAAAACAGACTGTCTGTCTGTTAGGCAACTGAATCTGTATTTAGGCACTCAATTAAGTGGCCTGATTTTCAAAACTGCTGAGCACACAGCAGCTCCCTGCTTACGTCAGTGTGAGTTGCTGGATGCTCACAAATTTTGAAAATTGGCCATTTAATTGGATGCTTAATATGAACTCAGGAGCCTAACTTCAGGCACCCAAGTTAAATTATTGAAAAACACATAAATTATGTAGATTTCAAAATCCCCTTCTCAAAAGTGCCTAAGTCACATGGACCCTGCTTTGAAAACAGACAAAGTACTCCTTCGTCACCTATGCGCTATTGAAAATTTTACCCTTTGTCTATTGTAAGCCTTTAATACACATCTGGTGGCTCTTAAATTTCACAATATTAGCAGAATCATCCCACTAACTGTCTTTTATCAGAGTCGTCTCTACAGAAGACGGCCATTTTGGTTTAATTTCAAGTAGGCTCCATCTCATCTAAGAATGTTCTTTGAACATGTGCTTTTTCCCCTAAAATCTGCTTTCCTCCATGATACCAAAGGTAACTATCTATTGATAGTAACGCCTATTCTATAACACTGATTTTTAAAAAAATTCACGCAAAATATTAAAGGTAACTAAAACATTTAGCATTTAGTCCCTGAAATCATTGTGCTCCTGGGTGGATAACTCGACATCAAGCTGCATTATGTGCTAAGAGGCTGCACCATTATTACATATTGCACACACTAAAACGACAGCAAAAGAACATGATTAAGGTGGCAAAATCAAGTACTCGAGAGTTAGGAAATGCCAGAATTAAGGCCTCCTTGTGTGTGTGCATTTTGACACAGTCTTTAATTACATGGTTATGTCCTATTTTTTCCAAAGGACCCCTGCCTCATTCAGTGCACAGGATGGACAGTGCTCAGTTAATGAGGAACTGCCAGTCTCAATGCCCAGCCAAGCCCAGTTCCAACCCCTTACTCAACCTATCCCAGCCTTCCTGCCCAACCAGTCCATGCCTCCCCACCTCTGCTCCCAGTTTCCTTGTCCAACCATTCCCAGGCTTCCCTCTCCAACTCACAGTCAGTTTCTCCCCCTCTCACCAGATCCCTTTCCTGATCCACTCCTTTTCCTCTTCCTTGATCCAGCTGTGTCCCTTTGTATTTTAATAGATGGCTTCCCCCTCCATACTGTCCAGGGCCCAGCTGGGGTGTGTGTGTGTGTGATTAACAGCAAAGGAGAGACAGACTCCCCACTCTCAGTTCCAGTGCTCAGACACACTCCAGAGCAGCTGGGAGCAACCATTACAGACAAGGAAAATTTTTCTAGCCCACATAGTCCTAGACCGGAGCATGATCAGTGTGTCAGGATGGTGCATGTCCAGTCCGGTCACACCTAGAAGCTGTGAGGGGCGGGAGCATGCTCACTGAAGATAGTATCTTTGCAGATTTTAGCTGTTAAGCTCTAGCAATCCTCTAAGCCTGGGCAAACTGCAATTTTTCAAATGCTTATAATTTACCCAAATTTGGTAACTTTTCATAGACATGTCAAAAAGCACAACTGTGAGACAAAGGGCACCCCCTACCAAATTTCAAGTCCCTGCCCCAAAACATGAGGGAGCCAGAACATTTAAAATAACAGGTCCCACATTTTTTAAATACAGGCAAAGCAATGTATTTTCCCCTAATCTTATTCTCAGAAATGGCTGAACTGCTTTGGCTGAAATTTAAAAAAAAAAAAAAACAGACTAAGTCAGCCTTAAATCCCCGTCCCCCCACAACACACACACACACAAACACACACAGAGAGTCAGCATGGAAAATTTCAACACAAATGGTGCAAGTCTGGCAAAATTATAAACAACTGAAAATAGGGTCTTATAATAGGAAGTGTCAGGCAACCTAAGTAATAGTTGGCGCTCCCAGTCCTGTCTATAATTATTTAATCATTTATCTTTATTTTCCTTCTTTAACTTTTCTGCTTGCCATAGTTGATAGTACTAAGTTTTGGCAGAACCTCCAGTTCACTCACTTTAAGGAAAACAGACTATGTCACAATTCTGCGTCTTTTGCATTTTCTTCTAAATTTTTTGTTATTATTCTTCAAGAAAGAGTTTTTGCTGATTCTATGCAAGCTTTCCCCATCAGTGATATCAAGCCTGTCCAGATTGGAAGTAATTCTAGAGACTATTTTTATTGTGCTTCCCTTATTTCCTGGTACAGGCTCATTTTCCATTTCAGTTTTGTTATGCTGTGTCCCAGGACCCTAACGAAAGGGGTTTAAATGACTGATCTGGGTATTTACACATCTTAAGTATTTTACAGGCTACTACTGTGCTCACAACTGATGCACCACCTCTTGCCCTATGAAACTCCATATGTTCCACATTCTCAAAGATTATATGGCATAAGTGGCACTGGGCATGAGTGGCTAGTTTTTCCTTGTTGAAAATGGTGTCTCCATAGATAAGCTCGACTGCATGTAATTATGCTGCACCAGCACTATGCTGGAATCAAACAAGTATTAATTCAGCAGTTCCTAGTGACCTACTACAACTCATCTAACCACTGTGTTTCCAACCAAAGTTGCTGACTTACATCTCTCTCCTTTTGTGGCTTGTATTATATAAATCAAACCAATTGCCTGCTACAATTTCAGCTACTAGTATTCAGTTTCAGTTTTATTGCAGCTATAATCTCACACCTGTCTTCACTTCCTCCAAACTGGCAAATGTTACAGTTGAATTTGGTAATCCTCTTGTATGGCACTTTGAATGTAATAAAACAATTTACAAGGCAGTTGTTTTATATTCAAATACACAGTAGTCTGGTGTCCTCACAACATGCCATAAATTATTTAAGCTTACGAGAGCTTTTTAAAAAAATTGCATAAATTGAATAATTGGCTTCTACCAGTCTATCAAAGTGCCACACGTTATCTATGTATGGTAACTCTTTAGGAGGAGTACAATCTGAACATATCGCAAACTATTATGTAAAACAAAATTAACATTTATATTTCCTCCAATAGATTATGGTTCTTCTGAAGCCCTGTCTACAGCTATCAGTAACACCCAGCTTACAATATTAGACGTGGAAGCATGCTCATGTAAATCATTTAAAGTCAGCCAGACTTCTTATGGATTATGCTGTTTATTTTACAATTGCAGGAATAATAATTCTTTATGAGGTAGTTAATTTTGATAGTTTCTGCCCTCACCATAAATAAAAGCCAACAATAAACTCCACTATTCATACTGCTCCGCCTCCAGGCATTCAATACTATGATTGCTGTTAATAGAGTTTTACAGTCGATATTTGTGCCCTGCTTTGTAAATCCAGCAGTAAATGAATGTTAAGACACACAATGGTAGTGCTCTGTGGGCATTCAAACTCAGTTGCTGTCTGAGAAATGGCAGTGGCTACTAAAGACAGAAGAGATGCAAAAGAAAGAAAAAAAAAGAAAAGAAAAAAGTATCCTTCATCCTGCTAATCAAGTCAACGTGGGTGGACCCTTGTCAAATGTGGCTGTACGCAAGGCAAAGGTCTGTCCACAAGGATCCAATTGGAGGACTAAAGCCAAGGCCACCAAAAATATATCAGTCCTTCAAATCTAATAAACAAGAAAAAAAATTGGGGAAACTACCAAGAATGTAAAATTTCCTTGGAAACATTTCAGTTTACATAAAACAAAAAGTGATGAAGAACAAAAGGAGAAAAAATTATACTTTAGCAAAAAAAACTTTTCATCTACTCAGTCTCAGAAGGAATATTTTCTCTTTGAGATGTGGAAAGAACTCAGGGTTGTGTCCTACTGGAAAAAAAAATAAGAAATAGGTTTGTAAATACTGGAATTTAAATAACACTTCTCCATTTCTTTGGGAGATAATGGTGTTTGAGTCTAGAGCTTTCTGAACACAGGCTCTTCCAGTCAATATTCTCAGGTGTATGTTAAAACACTAATTGTGAAATCAAGTGGATGGGCTTATTGTTATGAAGCACTTTGTTCATTTTCTATGGTGTGAAATTATTTTTGCCCTAGGAAATATTTAGCACTTTGAAGTGTTTGACTCATAAGCATTTACAGATTCCAACAAAATAGCAGAAAATTAACAACAGCAATTATTGAATAGTTTAAAAATGCTAAACTGTAACAAAACAAAAAATGTGCATTTTATAATCATTTCAGCCAATATTCAAGTGACAAAAATTAAAATATCATTTTGTGCTGGACCAAAGACTGTTCCCTAACTAACAGTCTTGAAGTTCCTTCTGATGCAATTATCTTCTCTGTGGGGGTATAACAGCCCCACGAGCAGCCTCGGTGAAACTGCACACCTGGCATTCAAATTGCAGAGTTGAACTTTCCTACTGAAACATATTATGATTTAAATGAATTCTATTGCAATGTTTCAGAGAGGACTGAAACAATATTTGCATAAAACATAATATCTGAATGAAAAAAAGTCAGTGTGACATATGCACAGTGCCTGCTTACAATTCTTGATCCTTCTAAATTTTTAGCAGCTAAATAAAAAGCTTTATGTGTCCACCTGATCCTGTTAAACCAACCTCCTCCCATCATGAAAGAAAGTGACTCATCTGTTTGCCTTCAACACAAATCATTTTCCCTCAAATTCTGTTTGTTCCTTGAGGTCAATTAAAAAATGAATACCTTCCAAACAGACCGATAATTAGTTAACAGTCTCTACATTATGTGTCTCACAGGGAACATTCACTTACAAGAAGCCCTGATCATATTGTCCTTGGGAAGCCCTCAATAATAAGACACAGAAACTGAGGCCAAAGCAAACCTGTTCATACTAGTACTACCCAGCAGCTAAAGAAAGGGATAGAGTCTCTCGAATCTTCCTAGCTAAACTACTGGAAGCTGCTCCACTTCTCCTACATTCAGGTTCATTTTATTTTCTAGCCATATACAGTTAGACAATTGGTTTTTGATAGCACAGTTTGTGAGAAGAATCTTTAACTATCTCTTGGGTTGTGTATTACTGACATTTTGCCCAGTGCATTGTGAAAGGCAAACTGTGATTCAGCATTGTGCAGTTTCATCATCTTGCTGGCTACCTGGCTGTAATTTTGTGGTTTGGAAGCATGTTTCCTCCAAGGGATGACAGCTAACTTCCCCCCTGCCCCCAATTGATTTTGCTCTTTATTATATCCCCTGCTATAATAGCAGGAATATCTTACATACAATGTAAAGATGACCCTGTTTACTCCAAAGTCAACACAAGTGGGAATAGAATAAATCATGAATACAGCTTTTCTTTGCCCATAAACTATAATGCAACTAGATTTTTATTTTATTTTAGCTGTTCTCAACACAGTTTTATTATTATAAGAACATAAAAACAGCCATACTGGGTCAGACCAAAGTCCATCCAGCCCAGTATCCTGTCTGCCGACAGTGGCCAATGCCAGGTGCCCCAGAGGGAGTGAACCTAACAGGTAATGATCAAGTGATCTCTCCTGCCATCCATCTCCACTCTCTGACAAACAGAGGCTAGGAACACCATTCCTTACCCATCCTGGCTAATAGCCATTAATGGACTTAACCTCCATGAATTTATCTAGTTCTCTTTTAAACCCTGTTATAGTCCTAGCCTTCACAACCTCCTCAGGCAAGGAGTTCCACAGGTTGACTGTGCGCTATGTGAAGAAGAACTTCCTTTTATTTGTTTTAAACCTGCTGCCCATTAATTTCATTTGGTGGCCCCTAGTTGTTATTTTATGGGAACAAGTAAATAACTTTTCCTTATTCACTTTCTCCACACCCTTCATGATTTTATATATCTCTAGCATATTCCCCTTTAGTCTCCTCTTTTCCCAGCTGAAAAGACCAAGTCTCTTTAATCTCTCCTCATATGGGACCCGTTCCGAACCCCTAATCGTTTTAGTTGCCCTTCTCTGAACCTTTTCTAATGCCAGTATATCTTTTTTGAGATGAGGAGACCACATCTGTATGCAGTATTCAAGATGTGGGCGTACCATGGATTTATATAAGGTCAATAAGTTATTCTCCATCTTATTCTCTGTCCCTTTTTTAATGATTCCTAACATCCTGTTCGCTTTTTTGACTGCCAGAGGGAGTAAATGAGGGTGAATTTGTAAAGGTTTGATCAGCATGAGTTTGCGTGAATCATATCACATAGAAGTGAGTTATGCAGATCGTCCCAAACTCAAGCTGAAAAAAACTCTGCAGCCCATCATCATGTATTCTGTATATGCCACATATATTACAAAAAAAAATTACTTAAGAGTTTTTAGTCACTTGGCTCTTCAATTTTTCCTATGGCTTCATTATATGTGGCATAATAAAGCCATCCCAAACTCATGCTGATAAAGTCTTTCTACCATTCCACACCTACAGGTTATTCACCCCACTAACCCATAGATAATAACAACTCCTCATGCAACATCAATTGTCCTAGCTAGAGAGAGAATTATTTACTCTTTTCCTAAAGTTGGGCAACTCAGATCTACTTGAGTGTAGTGGGAGAAGTATTGCATCTATTCTGACTTCCACATAATGGGCTTTGTGCCAGTTAAGGATAAGGCATAGCAGAGTTCTGCTCCTGCATGCCCCTTGCTGCCCACACCATACCCTGCTTATACCCCACCCCTGGTAAAAACACTCCCTCCTCTTAGAATAATGAGGAGGGCAGCTAACACAGGAAGCAGCAGAGCCACTTCCTCCAGCTATATGTCCATGGAGAGTTCCTCTACCCAAGAGAAATTCTCCACTGGCTATCCTCACCCACTTTGCACACTTATATTATACAATGTAGCTTTAATGGACTGCTGTATCTAGTACATAAGTATTATTGCATGATCATGGTGAAAATTACAAGGCATGAAAGAATTAATAGAAATTTGAAACTTCTATTTAAATATTGTTTACCACAGCACATGAATGTTCACTCCATATCATGAACAGTAACGATACCTCGTTAATGTCAGCCAGCTTTTACTGCACTGAAACAAGAGCATCAAAGAGAAAAATGCAAAACCTCATCATAAAAAGACAGATGATAGCTTAGCTCAGTCTAGTGTCATATAAGGTTCCACTATTTCCTCCAATTTCTGAGAATCTGGGTCCACTGTTAGTCTGTGCTGTCTTTGGAATCCGGTTCTGCCACAGTTGGACTGAACAAGTTGTCAGCTCTCTCTGTTACTGTCCTTGTGCAGATGCCCCTGTAGCCTGTGATACTTAGCAAGGTTCAAGGCCTTCAACAACAACAACAACAAAAATCAATAACCAAATGTAACAGAGTTCCTTGCCCTTCAAGTGTTTTAATGGTAAAGGTTTGACCTTTATGGTTAAAGATCAACGTGAAAGGAAATCCCCATGTGTATGTCAAGACTTCTCTGCAGTTATCTGCTTAAATTTTTCTCTTTTCCTCCAATGTACGATAACTTTCTAGAAATGAATGATGAATGCTTCCAGCTTCCTTCTTAAACTTTTCTTTATCAGCATACTATAGCTGTGCAATGTAATATAACTGCATTACTGCAGTGGGCCTTTTCCAGTGGAAAAATAAAGGGTCTCCAGGTATTTTAACAATCTAAATGGAAATTTCTGGATCTTCAAAAATATTGTTATAAGCGAAGAATGTGAGTGATCTCTCTCTGACTTCTATGGGATCCTCAGTACTCTATTAATATCCCCTTCTCCCTAGGTCTTAATTTATCCTCCAATTTCTTTACTTTCATTTTTTAAGGGTGAGACATTTGCATGCTTTCACCATAGATTTAGACTGGCTGTTTAACTGCAATTGCACAGCAGATACTGTGTCCCAAGCCCTGTAGTTTCAACTCCAAAAAGTCTTTTTGAAATCAGTTCTGTTAAGGTGTTTAATTCACACAAAGATATTAAGGTCTACTCCTGTTGAAAGAAAAGCACCAGGTATTGGGCCAAGTAGTCTACCAGACCCCCTAAACACCATGATTTTTCAGGGAACAGGCCCAGTGACTTTTTCATTATGCATAGAAAGAACACTTTATCAAATCTGGCTATTTTCCCATCTCCCCAAGTTTTATCTACAGAGTTGGTGAGGTACAATTTGGTCCTATAAATCCATGATATGCCCACACCTTGAATACTGCATGCAGTCCTGGTCAGCCCCTCTCAAAAAGATATATTAGAATTGGAAAAGGTACAGAGATGGGCAAAACAATGATTAGGGGTATGGAAACAAACAAAAGGAAGTACTTTATACAATGCACAGTCAACCTGTGGAACTTGCTGCCAGCGGATGTTGAAGGTCAAAACTATAACAGGGCTCAAAAAAGACCTAGATAAGTTCATGGAGGATAGGTCCATCAATGGCTATTAGCCAAGATGGTCAGGGATGCAATCCCATGCTCTGAGTGTGTCTAGCCTCTGATTGCAAGAAGTTGGGAGTGGATGACAGGGGATGGAGCACTCAGTGATTCCCTCTGAAGCACCTGGCAAGGGCCACTGTCAGAAGACAGGATACTGGACTAGATGGGCCGTTGGTCTGATCCAGTGTGGCTGTTCTTATGTTCTAGCAAAAAAAAATGTTTGAGGTTGCCAAAATATTATATTTAAAAGGTCATTCTGTGAGCAGCTAAGCTTCTATGCTGCTGTGACGGAATACACCCCTCTAATCACCCTCTAGACACTGATGTAATAATCATTGCACAAAGTATGCCTTGTAAGATATCATTTGAGAACTCAGTTTGCTGGTCAATATTGTCCTGGTAAAATCAGTGTGGCAATATTATATATGAAGTTATCAAATTCCCCTGTATGGTGTTATTAACACATATTCCAAACCCCACAGCCCTGCCCAAACGAAAAATGGCAAACAGGTCTCTCCCAAAGACAGGAATGTGTGCTTGCCTTAATTTGCATTTAAGCAGTGAACAGAGTCATCAAGCAGAAGGGAAGATAAACAAAGTTCAAACAAGTGAAATGTCACAGTTCCCATCCTGGTTGGTTGCTTCTACTTCTCAGTGGCATTTATTCTGCTTTAAATTTTATAATTACCACATCACAGTG
Organism: Lepidochelys kempii; assembly: GCF_965140285.1. NCBI lineage: Eukaryota > Metazoa > Chordata > Testudines > Cheloniidae > Lepidochelys > Lepidochelys kempii. The sequence goes on along the minus strand of NC_136380.1, from coordinate 95,886,482 downwards.
CTCCATTATGATGACAGATTGCACAAATTTTACATAGAAAACCCAAAATTAAAAAAAAATGTGTTCAGGGTTCTTTACACCACATGCCAGGTTTAGATGATAATCTCTTCAAGGCAGGAAACATGACCTCTTGTGTGGGCACTATTGGGCCCATAATCTGGTTGGGATACTTGGGTACTACTAGAATAGAATAATAAGGTTTACTGACCGGGTTGAGAAGATTCTAAGATAGCTTTTCTTTTCCTGCCTTCCTTGTTTACCTTTCTGTTAAATGCAATATAAATCTATGCATGTACAGTAGTACTATTAATAATCATGAGATAAAATGGCACTAAAACATTCAGTCAAAGGTACACTAGCAAGGACTTGGGAGAGAAAAAAAATTAAGTGCTTCTATAGCCACCGTTTGTTAACTCCAAAAGGTCTCAAAGTTTTCCCTAAACTCCAAAAAGCAGTATCACGCAGAAGTTCAGACTGCCACACTATTCCCTGAAGAAATTGCATATTAAGTGTGAAATTCTCACAGATAATTTCAAGTGAGAAACGAAGGTGAGGACAATTATGAACATACCATAATTTTTTTAGAATAAATTGGCAAAAAGTCAGCTATAGTAGTATAGCAGGTTAATGTGGAATACAGCAATTGACATAGGTACCACTATCTAGTATTGCCAAGGTAATAGGAGATGTTCTATGAAACAGATCTTGCCATTGCTCCGTAAGGGCCCAATCCAACAAACCACTTAAAAGGTGTACTTGAGGTTAAGCATGCGAGCAGTCCCACTGAAGTCAGACTACTCATGTTCTTATGCACTTTACTGGTTTGTTTAGTATTGTATTTGCTTCAAGTGCTTCTGGAATTGTGTGATCAATGGAACATTTGGGGCTGGATTTTTTCAGGCTGCTCCGTCCACTTTGTGAAGCTTTCAGACAACACAATCTGGACATATTCCCATCATAACTGGACAGTGGACTATTCTCCTTGCACGGTGGAAGTCTTTGTTGGGTTTAAACAGATGACAGAGTAAGGGAAGGGGGGTTGTTTTAGCAACGCTCCACTACATTTATTTGCTACTGGAGCTTGGTCTATAAGGAGGGAGGGAATTCTCTACATTACAGCCATCTTGTCCTATACGCAGCCATACAGTGAGGGCTGCACAGATTTATAGATTCCAAGGCTAGAAGGGACCATTGTGATCATCTAGTCTGACCTCTAGGCCATAGAACTTCCCCAAAATAATACCTAGAGCATATCTTTTAGAAAAAAAAATCCTGTCTTGATTTAAAAATTGCCAGTGATAAAGAATCCATCAGGGCCCTTGGTAAATTATTTCAATGGTTAATTTCTCTCACTACTAAACATGTATGTCTTATTTCCTGTCTGAACGTGTCTAGCTTCAACTTCCAGCCATTGGCTCATTTTATATCTTTCTTTAACAGATTGAGGGGCTCATTAAATATTTGTTCCCCAAGTAGGTATAGCTCATAAACAAGTCAAACCTGATTATAAAGGGGTTGCAAGCAATAAAGGCTCATCAAGAATTGCTAAAAGACTTTCCACTTTCTCAGCTTCTCTCCCTCTTCACTTAGAAATGTCAATAACTTTAAAAAAAAAGTTAGCTCCCTAGTAAAATTTCCCAAAATGCATCAGTGACTTAAGAGCCTCTGTCCCGTTTTCAAAAGCTCCTAACAGTAATTTAGGAGCCCAAGTCCCACTGGCTTCCCTGGGCTGCTTCTGCGGTGGCACAGCCATACTCAACCCGTTTCTTAGGGATAAAAGGAAAACGTGCACAATTTTATACCTGATCAAATTTACAAATCTAGCCCCAAATTTACACATGTGCACAATTATATACCTGATCAAATATGCAGCATGATAAATATGTTTTCCCTAAATGGAACTGACGAATTAATCAGCCTGGTAAAAATCCCAGGGTAGGGTGGGACTGCTTCCAGGAGTAAAGCCAGAAGGATCTGGCCTATTATAGTTTTATTTATGACCTAAAACAGCAAATTATCATCTGTAAAAGCTAGGACTCAGTGTACTGGAAAACAAGGTCAGGTCAGAGGAACACTCACACACCTGTGTGTAAATCTCTTAATTGAGTTAACACTTTTCTAAATTACAAATTAGGGATTCATATTGCAACTAAATATATGTATCATCTACTCGTGGCGCTTTGTATGTATGAGAGACAGATTTATAGGTTTCAGTGAGGATATTAACGTACAGGTGATGCTAATTTCACAAATAATTATTATTGCAATAATGACATCTCTCTGCAGTTGAACTGATTCAATGAAGTTCACATTATAGGCCCAATTTGCTGAACGATTCCATTCAACATTCCTGAAAACCCTTGCTGTTTTCTATGCCCATTCTCCATGACCACTTATTGCAAGATGTTATCAAACCTTCACCTCCATTGCAAATTCACGCTCTTAAGTAATTAAATAATCCATGCAAATTTTAGCTGACATTTAAGGGAGTGACATTGAAAAATGAGAACCAGATGACTATTTCCACTATTTTAACAGTACTTTGGAAGTACTCCTACTTTCATGCATGTCTTGTGAAGGCATTTTATGGCAGTATTAAATTGGCCCGGTCATACCTAAGTCCATTACAATGTATTTATAAATATATAGATAAAAGTGTGTGTTTCAGTGGAGTTCAGCTAGCATCCCCCTCCCCCCCCAAAAAAAAAACTGTAATGAAAAATATGTAGTTTTTTGTAACTATAGGGACACAAAATCAGGAAATGAACAGCTATGCAATCCAGTCAGTTCCTTACTGCCAGATAAACTTCACTATTATCTTTCCCAAACTTAAGGGTACCTCTTAAATTTGCAAAAGCTACCCACAATGGTCAAAAACAACTCAATCCTGAAATCACTTATGCAGGTGAGTAATCCCATTAGACTCAATAGGCCAGTTTACATACATAAAGTTACTTACATGCATAAATGGTTCCAGAACCAAGGCCTAAGTGAGTACAGAGATTTAGATTTGAGAATGTCTTGATTTTCCTTCCCATTCCCCTTCATTTGTTCACCTCTAAAAAGGCTCTGATGTGCAGAGCTCCTAGCTGCAATCTTGATGTGACAACCACAAACTTAGGTTGCATTAGGTTTAACCAAACATGACCTAAAATGAATTTACAATATCAGTTATTAGCTTAAGTTTTTATTTGGTATGTGATTAAATATGGTGATTCACACATCAGTATAAGAGGAGTCATTATCAGAAGTTACAAATAGTCCTTGATTTAACCTCTCTTTATTAGAGCCTATAAAAGTCTACATTCAGTGACCACATGCATAACATTGGTATAAGGTCAGACTCAGTGCAGATAACTTCTATTTACTGAAATCCAGAAAGTTTAAGAATACACCAAGATACACGAGATCCGAGCAAGAGTCAGACCAACATCATCTTGTCTTTCTGCTGAGATTTAAGGCAGGCTACGTGCTTTTATAGGGGTTAAAGCTTACCTCCATCAACATACCACCAATCAGGGCACAATAATGTGGGACACTAAGATTTTCAAAGGCACATAAGGATACCCAAATTCCTTAGGCTTCTTTGAAAATCCTAACCTGCCTCTGGAAATTTCCACTACATGCATCTGAAGATGTGGGTATTCACCCACGAAAGCTTATGTCCAATACGTCTGTTAGTCTATAAGGTACCACAGGACTCTTTGCCACTTTTACAAATCCAGACTAACATGGCTACCACTCTGATACGTAATGCAATCAAGGTGCTGAGCACCTTCAATTGCATATAAAGTCAATAGGAATTGAAGGTGTCTAGTATCTGACAGGGTCTAGCCTAGAAAGTAAAATGATTCCTATTATCATAAAATATCTGGTCCAAAACCAAATAGAAAATCTCAACTAATCATGCAACAGGCAGGAGTAATGCACATGCTCTAACGTCAAAAAGTTGTTAAAAAGTCTGAATGCATCAGATGAAGTGACCTGTAGCTCACGAAAACTTACGCTCAAATAAATTTGTTAGTCTCTAAGGTGCCACAAGTACTCCTTTTCTTTTTGCGAATACAGACTACACGGCTGCTACTCTGAAACCTTAAAAAAAGATGAGTACTTACACTAACAGTTCAAATTTGTGTGCAATTTACTAGTCCTACATAAGAGAAAATGGATACTGGGAGAGAAGATTCAAGGTCTTAGCCAAAGTTTTCCTTTCAGTACTGATTTCTGTAGGATGTCTACAGTGCCCATATTCCATCACTGAGCTACATTCCCTGGATTTTTAAAGGTAGACACTTCATGTTAAACCAGGGTGGACTGATTTAAATCAAGATGATTAAATCACTAAGTGGAAAGTCCCATTTTAAATCATATACTTTAATCAAATTTTCCATTTGTACTTGAGTAAATTTCTAGAGAAAGATGCATTGTCACTAGTTGATATAACCATTAAAATATGTTAATTTACAACTAAATACAGCCTTTGTGCAAGAGTTGGTTCATCTTTTTGTTACCTAAGGGGATACACTATAACTATAAATATTTATTTAAGCAATTATAAAGCTTAATATTTTCAGATGCTTATTAATTAAATGCACACTTTAGCATGTTAGAAAACAGTGAATGATATATTGCTTATTTATTAGATAATTTTGCTCATAATTTGTGTCAAACTGCATTAGGGAGGTAACTAGAATTTAATTAAGCACACACCAGCATATACATTTTATTTTTATTAAACAAGCCCTTAATACAGCACATGATCCATTGTGCCATATTTATAAAGCTTGATCTACAAATGTAAGATGTTTTCCCCTTACCATATTTTGTATTAAATACAGATTTAATTTTAAACAAGTTTAGTTTAAAAAAGAAATATATATATAGTTTAAATAACAACAAAATTAAATAAATCAGATTTAAATTAAAATCCATTAAAAATCATCTATTCTTATCCACCGTGTTAAACTGCAGATCTATGACATGCACACTTAGAGAAGAGAATCAGCAAGCGGTGATTTCAGCCTAATTTAGTGCATCATTTAGAGTCAAGATAGTATCTAGGACTTGTTTGGATCATTCAAAGTATCGAATGATCAAACTAAAACCTTGATTCACTAATAAAATAACTGACAAGTTCCTGAAAAGGCAGGATACAAAATTTTCATTATAAGGGACTGTACCATCAGAAGAGCTTTCTTTAGATGAAAACTACAGATAACGTAGTGAGCCAAGTCTGTACAGGTGAAAGAGTGATCATTCAAAGACATACCTTCTTTGAATGATTACATTTTACACTATGTGTTTCCACAGTGTTACGTTATCATTTCTACACATCTGTAAGTCCGTGACTCAGAGCAGAACAAAACTTGCTAATTTTGCTTCTTAGGGGTTCAGTTTAACATCTTCAGTTTTGATCTCTACGGGTTTTGACTCCTGAGTTTCATTTTTTGTTTCATGTTTGAATGAACCTCAAATCACATCTCAGGGCTTGTGTATTTGAACACCTAGTGCACAGCAAGCTGGGGGATAAATGTACCCTGCACTAGCCTTCCATGCAGTAATCATCCATATGAACATTACTGCCGTGCACTAAAAGTTCCATAATGCACTTTAATCTACTCCCATTTGAAACATTTCACCTGGATCTAAACAAACTATATGTAATTGACAACTTTGTGTGGTTCTAAGGCCAAATCAAGAACTAGCCCATGTTTGCGGAAAATTGGATCTACTTGCCCAGAACCATTAGACAGACCTGTTCGCAGTTTAGGGTTTGTAATGAAACTACCATACAGAGATCTAATGTACATGAACTGCAGGAATCATAGAATATCAGAGTTGGAAGGGACCTCAGGAGGTCATCTAATCCAACCCCCTGCACAAAGCAGGACCCATCCCCAACTGTTGCCCCAGAGCCCTAAATGGCTTCCTCAAGGACTGAACTCACAACCCTGGGTTTAGCAGGCCAATGCTCAAACCACTGAGCTATCCCTCCCCTGAGGATACATACTCAGATATCATGAATGGGGAAGAGGCAGAAAAAGACTCTGGTGCATTAATAATATAGGGGATAAAAATACCCTTTTTAAAAATTTTAGGTCCCATAGGAACCAGAATAACTTAGTTTATAAAAATTCCTACAGCAACTTCATAATATTATAGATCTTAGCTAAAGTAAAAGCTTCCAGATTTAGAATAAACCTTAACATAGGCAGAACGCAACTACTTCTGGGCTGGCATAGCCGCTAGCAGACTACCAAGCTAAACTTCAAGGCTGAAAGAGAATGTCTACACTGCTCACTCTCCCCCACCCTCACTCATGCACTCATTTTCACCAGGCTGGGTCAGGGGGTGGGCTCTGGCTGTGAGAGTGGACTCTGGGGTGGGGCCAGAAATAAGGGGTTCAGAGTGTGGAGGGCTCTGAGCTGGGCTGGGAGTTGGAGTGTGGGAGGGGGTGAGAGCTCCAGCTGGAGGTATGGGCTCTGGGGTGAGGCCAGGGATGAGGGGTTAGGGTTGCAGGAGGGGCTCCAGGCTTGGGGGGGCGGGCTGAGGGGCTCAGAGTGTGGGATGGAGTTCCAGGCTGACACAGGGGGTTTGGGTGTGGAAGGGGGTACAGACTCTGCATTGGGGCCAGAAATAAGGAGTTCAGGGTGTGGGACAGGACTCTGGGCTGGGGCAGGGGGTTGGGATGTGGTGGGGAGGTGAGGGCTCCAGCAGGCTCTGGGGTGGAGCCAGAAATGAGGGGTATGGTGTGCAGGAGGGGGCTCTGGGCTGGGGCCAGGGGTTTGGAGTGCAGGAGGGGGCTCAAGGCTGGGGCAGGGGGTTGGAGTGTGGGAGGGGGTGGGGGCTCTGAGAGGGAGTTTAGGTGTGGGAGGGGTTCAGGGCTGGGGCCAGGAGTTGGGGTGAGGAGGTGAGGGGTGCAGGCTCTGGGTGCATGTGTCCCTGAAGGTCCAAGGTAGAGGTGTGGCCTGGCAGTGCTGCCCCTGTCCATAGGCGCTGCCCCCACAGCTCCTATTGTCTATGGCTCCCGGTCAATGGCTGCAGAGCCAGTGTTTGGGGCGGGGGCCGTGCCTCTGCTTAGGAGGCACAAGGACATGGTGCCACTTCTCGGGAACTGTACAGAGCCTGCCAGCCCCGCACCAACCAGAATTTTAACGGTCCAATCAGCAGTGCTGACCGGTGCTGCTAGGATCCCTTTTGACCGGGTGTTCCAGTTGAAAAAATGGACACCTGGCGACCCTAGATGGTGGGCTTGGACTCTGGCGGCTAGCACAAGTCACCACCAGAGCTACAATGTCCACACTGCTATTTTTAGCATGCTAGCTTCAGCCTGGGAATCACACCTCCAAACGGCAGTGTAGATATACCCAAAAAGCTCTCTGCTAAAACTCTCAGGCTAACTTCAGTCTCTGGCTGACTGGATCTTCCAAACTACAGCAGGTCTCTCTGTCTAACCCAAGACCCAGAAAAGAATGACTCAAGGGTGGAGTAAGTTTTACAGCTCCTGAAACCACTCTCACTGAACTCCAGCCAAACAGCAATCACACAGACTGATGTACCAGTCCGTCCCAGAAACACAAAAGCAGGTAAATTATGTGTGGTTTCAGGTTTTCTATGGGAACTCCTAGAAGATTATGTTGATTGGTATGCATTTTCTGTGCAAAAATCTAGCAATCAGTAATATCTGCACCTGTGCTGAAAGTAAAAGCATACAAAGTGAGAAAAAGAAAAGTTTTAAAGAAGATCTGGTCAGAAATGTCTTTCCCTCCCGCATTCTCATGGATAATTTTGACTCTTTTGGAACTCTGAAAACCCAAAACCAAACATTCTGCAAGGTTTTTTTTTCATGAAAATTTAACCATAATCAAAAGCCCAATTTAAAAAAAAAGTTGATGACAAATTTTCAACCAGATCTAGTTTAAAGTTCAACATTAATTCTCCCCTTATTGCTTCTGCCTTAAAAAGGTTGTTTCTGTTTTATAGCTATATAAAATGTAGTTTATTTGTATAAACTATTTGTCGATTAACAGACTAAATATGAAAAACTGATTTTTTTAATACAACCTGAAAATTTTAGATTTTGCTTTATATTCAAGTATCCTTGAGATATACTTAATAAACCACGCTCAAAAGTAATATTTCACTCATTTAAAAGCTATTAATGTTTAAAATTAGGCAAAGTGAAGCTTATGCACAAAAATATTTTAACTGCAACTTTTCAGAAAATTCAACCAAACTTTGAAATTATAGATATTATGTCAGATAGCTTTTGGTTGCTGGACTGAACAGGATATACTTCTAAGTAGTGTGAAGCACCAAACCAGTGGTGGATTATAAAACTGCAGTTCTCCAAGCAGTATTTTAAAATACACTTCTAGCAATTGTAGGGTGAACATGTTTTTTTCCATTAATATATGTTTTGGAAATATGGATTTAAATATGGATTTAAAAAACATACAACAAAGACAAGAGCTTTCATGATCAAGTCCATGCCAAATTATGGTGTATTACAGGGGTTGGCAACCTTAGGCATGTGGCACATCAGGGTAATCCACTAGCGGGCTGAGAGACATTTTGTTTACATTGACCGTCCACAGGCACGGTTCCCTGCAGCTCCCAGTAGCCGCAGTTTGCCGTTCCCTATGCACCGTATCTAGACATACACCCCTTCAGGGAATAGATTCCCTTCAAATGCTGTGCTCACAAAATAAAATTAAGGTCCATATATTGCTGAGGGAAGAGGAAAATGGTCCTGGCAAACCTAGAATGAGGGGGAAGTCAGATATGTAGAAAGAAGCCTAGGGAAATAGAAGCAAGGGATAAGACCTTATTGTAGGGTACCTGCGCTGGAACCTGGAGTAGAGGGCAGGCCTAGGTTCCCCTACCAACTACTGGGAAATGGCACAGGGTGTTGGAGATGTCAGCCGGTCTGCCAGCTGGTCTGGAAGGACTTTGACTTCCCTGGAAGGGGAGGACCTTAGTGACCTTGCTAGAAGGCCAAGCCACAAACAGGAAGCTGCAGCTCTGGGAGTGAGAGAGGCCACAGAGTGAAAGAGACAAGGAGTAGAGACACTTCCAGAGGAGGGCAGCCCCTGTCAACAGCTAATCACCAGAGCTGCCAAGAAGTTTGAGGTCTTCAATTTTTAATCTTAATGTTGAAATTTTAGGGAAAACCCACCAAAACTGGTTAGGATAAAACCTAAAGAGCTCTAAGTAACATCTCTTTGTTTTGTGATTCCCTCAACAACTTCAGACCACTTTCTCTCATTCTTCAGGCTATGCCTATGTCCCAGGTCATTTTAAATTAGTACTCTCTGTGGGAGAGCATTCCAAAAATAATTACTCCTGCCTGAAAAAGCATATTCCCAGCCTTCCACAAGGAAGAAACATTATACGCCACTGTCAACACAGGCCTGCACTGCAGCACATTCCTTCAACTGAGAGAAAAGAAAATAATACCACTATGACCTTCTCAAGATGCGTAGACTGTGGTAATCCAGCTTTGTGCATTCCATTTATCAGCAAAGGCCATTTGAGAATTGAACTCTGACCTCCTAAATGGTTAGAGAGAATAGCTATTTTAGTTCACTGAGACAACCAATTCAGTGATAATCCTTACCAAATTTGGGTAGTTTGTTTTGCTTAATTAATCTTGATTTTCAGCATAGCAGAAAAAACAATGAACTAAACTCTGTGGAGAGCACAAACAATTTGGATCCAGGCCTTTATTTCCCTCCCAAAGGAGAAGTGAATGTTAATACAGCTGCATGTTAAACTCTATGCACATCATTTATATGAACAGTATAAAAATGTAAGATTAAAAATGTAGATATTAGACTGACTAGTATGAAATCTATACATTCTCAGATATTTGTTAGTATCTTCCTTGGGAAAAGGAAGTATTTCTTTTTTAGTTCACACGTAATCATGTGCAAATCTAAATATTCTGAAGAGAACTTGCAGAATTCCCAAAGGATTAAATATTGGCTTTTACCATGCATAGCAATATGTCCTTGGCCTGTGTCCCAGGGTTCAGAAAGAAGGAAGGCGAGGGTCTGGGTAATCTATCTATGAACAAAGAAGAAGGCAACACTATTTGGTATACAAACTTGTAGTAAACTTTACTGGATATATTTATATTTTGCTCCTGAAGAAAATACAAATATATCAATGTAATTTGAATTGTGTGTGAGAGGTTAAGATTTTTTTAAAGGGGTTTCTAGAGTTATTCTTTCCAGATAAATATTTTAAGATACCTGCCATTGGAATAATCTGTTCCAGTGTAAGTGTAAGAAAATATACTCTTCAGAAATATTTTTATGTACTCCAGGAATTAATCATCCCTGGCAGGGTTGATTTAGCAACATCCAGAGAGGATATGATCCTTCAACATAGTTTGTTGGAAGAACTTTAATAAGGAGCCTCAGAAAGCCCCCTGCAGCACACCATTGACAAGGCTTGTCTGTCACAGAGTCAAGTCCTGATGTCCTTACTCACTTGTTATACATACAAACTCCCTCTGATAGTCACCATTTTGTTGAGAAGACCTTTGGATAATTTTTCACCTGAACAGGAAGAACATGTTTTTCTTCTAAAAAAAAAAATCCAGTTTCACATATTAGATTAAATTTCCAGGAGAACATACAGATTTTTGTGAAACTGTAACATGGAGGTGGTTCCCCCAAAACAGCAATTTTATTTTTCCACAGAACTGTACTATACATGTTGCAACATACAGTGAGTTTAGATAAAACAGTTTATTTTACCTTTTCACTGAGAGTTAAGATTGTTTCAGTTCTAGCAGTATTTCCTATTCTTATAATGTGGAATATCTGCTCACTCTGCTAATATTTTACCTACTGATTAAAAGCTAAGAAAAGACTTTAAATGTGACCACTGTAATTCACCACATTTCAATTAAGACCACTGAGTCACTCATCCTCACTTATGTCTCATGCATTTAATTACTGAAAGCCAGACCTGTGCATCAGATATATAACAAACAATACAACTCCCACACAGCCTTCTCAATACAGAAGCCTCAAACAATACAGAATCTGTTAGCATTTGCAAATACAAACAGACCCCACAGCAATGTTAGATTACAAAATATGTCATCAGATCAATACTTTCCAATACCATCACTGTTAATCTTGCATTGTCTGTGATCATTGATAAATAAGGTAGGACTGTTTTCAAAATGTTTATTCATTTTGTGCATTTGAAAGCCAAAGATCTCTACTCCAGGTTTCAGCACTATTCTGATCATTAACCATTTTCAGACTACCTAGAAAAACAGGAGAAAGTTTTTCATCATGCACCTCTAGAGTGAATACGGAATGTGTAAATTCTGCACTCTAGGCTATGGCTGGAATTTTTAAAGACGCCTAAGAGAGGCAGATGCCTTTGGGTGCCCCAAACCTCCTTAGAATATCCCACCCTACAAATTCAAAGTTTACTTCTTCTGTACTGCTTTAGCCTGTATATCTGTATTTGATTGAAGTTCTGTCCTAAGAAAAGCTCCTCTTGTTTTATGTGGAAAGGCTACAGAGACAGATCCTCTGTCACCATTCTGAGATTGATGTTGATTAACTTGCACTTTAATTACAGATTGTTAACCTGAACCTGCTCCTACTGAAATCAATGGAAGTTAACCATTGACTCCAATGGGAGGAGTGTGACAGGTTGGATCACAGAAACCCCCTTGGGGCTGCCAACTGATATGCCAGGACTACTTCTGCCTCTGCTTTCCCTGCCAGCTTGAGTCTCCAGCACCCTGTCTTGATGAGCCAGACACGCCAGTCTGCTCCAGCACTAGACCACGTTCCCCAAAGCTGCAGACTTAGCTGAAAGCAACTTAAGAAGTGATCCTGTCTTTAACACTCAGATGCCCAACTCCCAACGGGGTCCAAACCCCAAATAAATTCATTTTACCCTGTATAAAAGTTATACACGGTAAACTCATAAATTGTTCAACCTCTATAACACTGATAGAGAGGTATGCACAGCTGTTTTCCACCCCCAGGTATTAATACATAATCTGGGTTAATTCATAAGTAAAAAGTGATTATATTAAAAACCGAAAGTAGGATTTAAGTGATTCCAAGTAGTAACAGGTAGAACAAAGTGAATTACCAAACAAAGCAAAATAAAACCTGCACATCTATGCTAATACAGTAATAAGCTGAATACAGATAAAATCTCACCCTCAGAGATGTTCCAATAAGCCTCTTTTACAAACTAGCCTCCTTCTAGTCTGGGTCTAGCAAGCACTCACACCCCTGTAGTTACTGTCCTTTGTTCCAGTTTCTTTCAGGTATCCTTGGCAGGGGAGAGGCTATTTCCTTAGCCAGCTGAAGACAAAATGGACCCCACACAACCCCATGTAGAATCAAGCTACAAAATGGAGTTTTGGAGTCACATGGGCAAGTCATTTGTCCATGCATGACTGAGTTTCTTACCAGCCAAGCCACATTCCTGGGAAAGCTCAGATGTGGACTGGCATCTTCAAGACCCATTGTCCATTAATTGGGCATTTGACTGGGCATTTGACTTGCACATTCCTTTCTCAAGAAGCTGACTAAATGCTTACAATGGCTACTTAAAAATCAAGCCAGTACACACCCAATATTCATAACTTCGAACACAAAAATGATACATGCATAAATATAGGATTAATAGATTCAGTAGATCATAGCCTTTACGTAGATATGTTACATGGCATATGTAGCATAAAACATATTCCAGTTATGTCATGTATATTCATAAGCATATTTCCATAAAGCCTTATGGGGGGCACTGTCACAAGAAGTATTGGGACCTATATCACTCCAACAAAGTAAATGTTGCTGACTCTCAAAATTTTTATCATTAGTCTTGCAATATTATTTGATTTTCTTAAAATTGCCAGCTCACAGTGACATCACTTCATGAGAATCTCACCTCCCATTTCAAATAAAATTAAGTTTCCAGCCTTTGTGGTTGAAACAAAAATGTGTAAGCATGTCCCAAGTGTATCCTAAAGTTTGAAAAACATAAGGCAAATAAAAAAAACATCATTTATTATTTTTTCAAAAGTCTGCTTTTGTGCTAATTGGGTCCTGACTCATTAGAGGTTGGCAATGCTGCTAAAGTTAACAACGCTTGCTATTTAATTAATAATGTCGGACCAGACAATGCATTCCCTACTCTCACCAGCTGCAAACAAGATTCTATTTCAATAGAATTTAAATGCTATCTTAAAATTCAGAGTCCACAACATTTGTGTAGTTTGATGGAAAGGTGAATGTTCTAAATTACAAATTAAAGCCCCTGTCCTGCCATGAGCTCCTTACATATGAAGTCGATTGGACTCTGTGCAGGTGAAATGCTCCATTTACATGGATCCCTTTACAGGATCCAGAATCCTATATTTGCATGGTGATGGTGGGGAATGCATTACCACTGCGCTTGAGAGATGGTGGATGACAGTGGTTCTGAAGAATTTATGTGTTTTGCCAGTTGGAGCCAACTTTACAACTTACTTTTGAAGATTGATAGAACCTGCTAAAGGAGAACATAAAAAAACAAAAACAAAACCTATGGTCCTGGTACCCAGGTCAAATAACTTGGGCTTATGCTACAAGGCTAAAAATGGCAGTGTAAATGTTCCTATTTGGGCGAGAAACCTGGGGAAGAGTGAGAAGCCTAAGAGTGTCAGAGCTAAATACCGGACAGAGCAGCCAGCTTAGCATAAGTAGTTAGCACATATTTCAAGGTATCATTCAAGGTGATGTGGCCCATTAACACCCCTGTAGTCACAGGACAAAGAGCAAGGACTGGTAGGCTACAGATTGTGGTAATAAGCCATAAACCAGTGTCTTTATTAAGGCCATGATTTTGAGTGCCTAGTAAAGTTATGAATTTAAGCTCATTTTTGAAATTGTTGTGTGCAGGTTCCTTTGAGGATGAGAACGGACAAGTCAGATGTACAGTGATCACTTTGTGAAAAGTGTTCACCCGCAGGTGAGAAGGTGTTTTTTTACTTGTTTTCCTGTGTGAGTTCATTCAAGAACATTGTGATTGTCTGGTTTCACCCACATGGTTGTTATGGGGCCATTAGTGCACTGGATGCAGTATACCACATGTTGTGATAAGCCTGTGTAGGACCCATGGATCTAGAAAGGTGTGTTGATCACTATGGCAATGGAGATATGGCTGCAGGTTTTGCGTCTGTTGTTCTGGCAGAGTCTGGTGTTGGTGTGTGGGGAGCTTGCTTCTGAAAATGAGCTTAGAGGGGTTGTCTGAAGGCCAGAAAGGGGGATTCAGGAAAGATTTGTTTGAGAATGGGTCCTCATTTCGTATGGGTTGTAGTTTTTGATGATCTCCCATATGTGTTCCATTGTGGGGGGATAGGTGACAACGGGGTGCTGATCTCCTCTAAACAGTATTATAGAATTGGAATATGCCTTTATGATAACCAAAAGATAAACAATCTGTGAATGAATAATACTTGTCTAATATGCTCTCCTCGTTGTACAACATTTCGATGGTAACTGGGTGCTTGAAGTTGAGTTGCCAGTCTCTGCCCTGATTTCTGTTTTTCAGAGGGACTCCAGGAAGTCAGACAGGTTTGTTTTTAAAAAAAGAAAAGGAGTACTTGTGGCACCTTAGAGACGAACCAATTTATTTGAGCATGAGCTTTCGTGAGCTACAGCTCACTTCTTATTTGTTTTTAAAAGAACACTTCACTGGTGAGAGAAGGTGAGACAGAAACCAGAGGAAATGAGCACACTGGCTCTGAACGGTCTCTGCACGAAGAGCTTGCTGACAGCCGGACGTGTTGTGCAATAGTACAAATTTGATGGAGCTATAGCTTTAGTTTACTATTCTGACTTAATGCCAGTAAATTCCCACATAGCTTTCACAGCACTGGTGACCGCAGCTCGAGCTGTACTCAGGACAATTTAGTTGAAAATGCCTCATATAAATTGTGCACATTATTGACATTCTCATTTACTAAATGCCCACTGTGCTTCCTGGATGTCATTGTCCAGCACAAAATAAAGTTCTCATCCCTTAATTTATAACACATAATTTAATTTTATCTTATATTCAAAAACATGAGAGGCTTGCAATTTGGCAGAGGTCTAAATGGGGTTGTTCAAAGACGTTGGTGGGAATGGGTAGGTGCCGAACACTTCTCAAAATTAGCACATTTACTAAAGTGACTAAATAGGGATGTAGGAGCATAAATGTAGACGCCCTTTTTTTAAGCCTCAATCATTTTAAATTTGCATCATGAGATATTTGTTCATTAACATTATATTGTTTTCCTTTGGAACTTTGGCAGTACTACTCGTGTCTGTTTGAAGTCTTCCAGGATGGGATTTTCAAAAGCTCACAGTGCTGGCTCATCATCTCCCACTGACTAAAGTCCCATTGACGCCACAGTAGAGTTAGAATGATGATGGACACATTTATAAATGTGGGTTCTACGTTTCTTACATAGTGCCTGAGTGGGTTGATTTTAAATGGGCAACCAACTGATTTTAATCTTCTTTTGCATTTGTACTTTAGTTATTTTCTTAAAAGAGGTTGGTTTTCATTGGTTTGTCACCATTAAAACCTGTTGATTTTCAACTAAACAGCCTTTATATTAAATCTGGCACTTTTTTTTTTGCTAACCAGGAAGATACATTGTAGAAACTTTTAAAAACAATTATATAGCCGAACATACATTTATTCAGATACTTAATTTTTACATTTGTATTATGTTAAAAAATAGTGACTGATGTATTTCTTGTTTACTAGATGATTTATTTTGTGCTCAACGTGTCAAGCTGCATTTAGATGGAAACTGGAATTCAATTAAAATGCACAAACAGCATTTTAAAATTTGTATTAATTAAATAAAACTACCAGAAATGTACTGGGTCATGTTTTGCATTTAAAACTGATTTATTAAACAAAGGCAGTATTATGTACGGTTAGTGAATTTCACTGATTATTGCAGGTAACAGTGTCCTTCAAGATTCTAGAACTAGTCGATCTTTCCTCTCACACATTTTTATTCACAGATCAGAAGGAAAACTTTCTTGCTTTTTCCAACTTTTTATGAACTAGTCATTGCACTGAACTAGTTGAATAAAATCAAATGAAAAAAATATTCTCTCTGCATCTGCAAAAGAGAGATTAGTGCTGTCAAAAAAATGGTTTTAGTGCTTAGCCTGGGACTCTCAGCAGTTCAGTGGTATAACTTTTATTTAAAAAAACTTCAGCAGCCAGCATATACTGCTTCAATATTTTTATTTTATTTAAATGTTTAAAATAGATTATAGTAAGTTCACACTTAATTATAGTTTGTCCTAATTTCAAATAGCTTAATTTTTAAAAGGAAAAATGTATTGACTTTTATTTAAAAATCCAATTTTTATCCACCCTGCCTAGTATTAATGAAATAATTTGATGAAGTGTCCTGACATTTATGATCAAATTAATCTACCACATTTATACAGACAAAACTTCAATTAAAACTTTTATATATCGACTTTTTAAAAAAATACATTGAACAATGTTATCATAGGTGCAACAGGATCTGAGAGAAATAAAATGTACAAACAAGATGAAATAAAACTTAAGTCTGAAAGGACTCCCATTAATTCATTAAGACACTGTAATCTGTTTTCCCTGAAGGAAGACTGACCCTTTGTTATTTTACCTAATGCCTTAGACATGAAATCTAAATGATAGTTGATAATTTATCGGGTCTAATCCTCAATGGGTGCTGTCAGAGGAGGTGAAAATGCAAGTTTTCATAGTACTGAAATCGGGCTATTAATGAAATTGGTTAAAAAGACTTTGGTTGTCTTTTCAGTTAAATGTGATAGGTTTATATTTTAAAAGGTCTAGAACTGAATAGAGATGTTTGCTGATGGGGAAAGAAAAACAGACCTTGTGGGTTTTTTTAATCTTCTTATGGAAGGAAAGATTTCTTATGTTGCTGGAAGTATCTTAACAAAAGTAACTATGTGGATTTACTAAATATATTCTTCAATCAGTGGAAAATAATTAGTGCAGATGATTGGTTTCTTTTATAGTCTTTGACTGACAGTTTCATCACATAACTTAACACATAAACTTAACACATAAAAAAAATGCCATTTTTGTTATGGCATTTTGTCATGGCATTTGTTTTCACTTTTTTCCTCCCGCCCATTTCTTTGAACTACCACTGTGTGACCATTGAAAGAAACAGCCTTTCCTTAAGAGAGACCTATGCTTATGTAAAACATGAAAAACCAAACCAGCCACTATCCCCTTCTCCTTAGCAATAAGAAGTTTACCAGGAAACTCCCTGGTCAAATTCTCAACTGATATAAAGCGATATTCCACTAACTTTAATTGACACTAGCTGAGGATCTGCCACCAGAGTTTAATTTGCAGAGTTTTCTAGGCATATCACATAGATCTTTGGAATATTTTACCTATCATGTCCCTCCCGTAGAAAAGACAGGCGACATAGCCCTTTGATCAGAGAAACCTTGGGCACTTGTGCTGGAGGGCAGCCTCTCTGTGCTAGATTTTCTGGGCCCACTTGTGCTGAGACAATGTGACTCAAAAGAAGCATATCTTGACTTACTTTATTTCCCGGTAAGAAAAAAGAAGGTGGCACACTGCCAGGAAATGCTGATTAATGCAGCAATCAGCAACAACTTCCATTGGAGTTTTCATGCATTTAATGGGTTTTGTTTGTTTGTTTTTAGACACATACATATACAGATGTACTTTACATCTAGCTCCATCGGTGACTCTGCTGAAGTTGCAAGTCCCCCAGATTTTGGGAACCTTAACAGTTGCATATAAATAGGTCTTTATCTGATTTGGGGAAGAAAAGGACAAGGTCACTTGTGCTTATCTTCTCTCTTCTGAGCACCTGTCATTCTTTTTGTGCAACAAGGCAGGTGAATTATGGGACTGTGAGAACTGACTACAGACATGCTATTCTAATAGGCTGAATCCTTCACACTGAAGTCTGTTCTGACATATTCCCTTAGAAAGTTTTCTGGGCATCTCTGTTCCTCTTACCACTTTTCATGAAACAATGATCAATGCTTATCAAGTGCTTGGAGATTCTCAGATGAAATTAACAGGTGGAGTTCCATGTAGTATTAGTTACTGATGTTTTTAAACCTTTTGGGCTACTGTCTGAGGTCCTATCCTGAATTTTGAATGGGTTTTTTTTATATATAACATTTTCAGGAGACTAATTTTCCAACTACCTCCATCTTTACAGGCATGGTGTGTAAATCTCCCTCACACGGCAAACAGATATCCTTCTGTGAGTTCTGTGTCCCACTTCTAGTATAAAACCAAGACTTTAATCACAAAAAATTAATTTTCTTTATAGTAGGTAAGAAAAAGCTCTCTTGATCAATGACAATGGACATATAACTACGGTGTGTTGCAAAATACCACTAAGAACAACAGTTATCAACTGCAGTAAATTTCTGTCCTCCTACATCAGCAAGTTGTAGATGGCAGTGTGAGTAGCTTGTAGTATGAGATACAGAGTATGTAGGAGCAAAACAAGAAGAGCATACTACTCCTCAGGGATGCGAGGGTTGTATGTCAGACAGCTGCTGAAATGCATTAATAGCTGTGCATGCTCACTGGATCCAGAACTTCTTCCTGAAGCTTTAAAGCACTGATGTTCATATGTGTTATCTGAACTGCATCCAGATTGCTATACTTTCACAGGATGAGGATGTCTGGTGTATAGCAAGTTATCATAGGTGTAACATCCAGTCTTTTCACTCTGTGCAATTCCACATAAGTTGTTTTTTAAATTGACCATCAGAACAGTGGCACTGAGCTTCACAATAGTAAAGACAGTCAGTGCTTCTAACAATTCTACTGTAAAGTTTATTCTCCTGAAAGAGAATTTTAAAACCAATTACAAGCCTTTTAGCCTTTATCTGTTAGCCTTTATCTGTTACACGGACAAAGTACTGAGCTGAAGATTTTTCAGGTGTGTCTTGCTTTAAGGAGCACTATAAAACATCAAGATGGAAGGAGCTATGTGATCCGGTAATGGCCTTTTCCTGAATTACAAATTTTTCTATTTTTCAAGGCATTAAATCTATCATTTAGACTAATTGTCCTGGTATTTTGGAATTATCAAAATATTGAGCTTAAAAAAAATTTTCCCACTGCACACACACTACTTGGTAGTTTCATATCGATTAATATGTATCTTTGTAATTACATGGTCTAGTCCTCTGATTACCTGCATTTAAATCAAATACATAATTATATCCAATTATGGTGATTATACAAAGTCATGAAGAAATTCACAAAAGAAAAGCTATAGAAGAATGTTGAGTAACACCCCTAAGCTGCACAGTTGAGGATTATGAGTCTGATCCTGCAAACACTTGCTCACATGTGTAGTCTCATTAGAATCAGTGGGGTTACTTGCATCAGCCAGGTTTTGAAGGAACAAGCCCTCAGCTTCCACATCTGCTCTGTGAGGTACCTTTGTGTCTCGCAAATATTTTCTTTCTGTGGACCACTTCAAATGAGAGGGAATGTCTCACTGATCCATCTCTTCTTCCAACCTCCCCAATCTTTGGTTCTCAAAATATTTCAGTACAAGGATCACAGGCTACCATTTGAGAAACATATTTACATCCTAGGATTTCTCTGCAGTGAAGCTTGTGTCTGAATGTGAACATCTGAGAGTTTGTGGACTTGTTTCAGTATGTTCATCTAGTGCTAGAAACGAACCTGTACTTAAGTAATTGTTTTCAAATCACAACCCTAAATTATTTGAGTCACTGCAAAAACCACCGACTCCTGAATTTGTTTATATATTTGCTAAAGGACATAAACTAATATTTGCCAAACTAAACCTAGAGATGAGTCAGAACCACAACTCCAACCCCAAGTTTCATCTCTCTGTAGTAGGCAAAAATAAATGTCCACATCCAAACACTCTGAACTGGAGATGCTAAATCTAGATCCCAGCTTTTCCCTAGGTATCAACAGCTATGGTGTGTGAATTCAGCACATTACAGAAATGATCCATACATTTTGGTTTAGGTTCATTTCTAACTATTGTGATAGACCCAGGACAGTTGGGTACAGCAGAGTAGTCCTATTGGGATCCAGGAAGTGGAGGGGAAAGCCCGCCTACTGCTAAAGAATCCCTCCCCACCCCAGCCTAAGAGGGAGATCCACAGGACCTGGAAACCAAATGAGTATGGGGGACAACTAATGAAATAACAGGGACAGGAGTGTGGTCAAAGGGTCAAACGAAGAGAAACAGATGGGGACACCGAGCAGAGAACCCTGGACAGCGCACACTGCTCCTCAAAGGCATCAAGGGAGTCAGTGGACGCCGCCCAGAGGAACTCTGCCCTGACACGTGAACAGACAGAGGATCGGAAGTAGGCCCCACAGTCACAGGAGACTCCATCGGCCAACCTCCTAACCTGGTTTTATAGATGGCCACTTTAGCCAGGGCTAGAAGGAGGTTGACCAGGAGGTCCCGTGACTTTGTGGGGCTATGGATAGGGAATGCATAGATAAGGAGGTGAGGGGAAAAGTGCAAACAAAAACATAACAAAATATTCGTGAGGAGCCGGAATAGGGGCTGCAGCCTGGCACACTCCAATAATATGTGTGCCAGGGTTTCCCTCATGCCGCAAAAGCAGCAGGTGTCTAGGATGGGGTGAACCACGCCAAGTACACGCCCATGCTCATGGCCCTGTGAAGGAGCCGCCAACTTATATCCCCGGCAGGCCTCGGGACCAGGGTGGAGTATAGGCTGGCCCACCCGGGCTTCTCACACTCTAGAGGTGGCAGAAAATCCTGCCATTTTGTGCCGGGGCGGGACGCGAGGGTGAGGACATGAAGGGTGTGGAGGACAAGCATGTATAGATGCTTCCTTGGAACAGTCTGACTCAAATCGTGCAGCCGGCTCACCATAAAGGGGCGGGGGGGGAGGAGGTTGGTTGGGTCCACAGGACAGGGGCCTGATGAAAAGGTCCGGAGGGCCTGGGGTGGAGGGTGAGTGGGGCATGCCCGCTCTTAGGACCCGGTCGAGGTAAACCTGAACAGCCGGCAGCAAAGCGGCCCTCACCTCCTGAAGTATGCACCGGGGAGTATGAGGTCTGGAGAGCCCCATTCTCTGCGCAAGCGTCAGGGGATCCAGCCAATCTCCCCGGTCGTAGTCCAGGAGGTCTCCGACTCTTGTGACTTCTACCAGGACCAACCTCTGGCACACTGAGGGGGACTCCGCCACCTGCACACAGAGCTGGGGATTGTGTAGCAGGGGCTTCATGAAGAGATCTGTCCCCACGGTGGCCGCAGCGGACCTGGTCGCTGAGAACAGTTTCCTGGTAGAACACTGGCAGCCCGGAGAGGTCTCGCAGAAGACCTCTCGGATGGACATAAAGGAACTGCCAGTCGTATCGGAGCCCTTGGAAGTGGCGCAGGAAGGCGTGTGCCAGTACGCTGCATGCTGGACTACCTGCACCATAAAGGAGCCTCTGCAGGGCCTGGAGGCGGAAGACATGGACCTGAGTGTGCAGGCACTTCAGGCCCTGCCCTCCCTCCTCCAGGGGTAGATGGAGAACCCCCGCAGAGACCCAGTGCAGTCCTGACCAGAAGAACTCCAGAATCAGTGTCCGGAGGTTGGCCAGGAAACCCAGGGCCAGGACCAGGGTGTTGAGCCGGTACCAGAGCATGGACAGGACTAGTTGATTTAGCACCAGCGCTCTCCCTCGAAGGGAGAGGCACCAGAGTAGTCCTGTCCATTTCGGGAACTGCTCTGTCACCCTTCCCTCTAAATCGTGCCAGTTCTCCAGCAGAGACGGATGTGTGGCAGAAAGGTAAACGCCGAGATAGAACAGCGGACCTGTGCTCCACCGGATGGCCTGAAGCATGGGTGGGAGGGAGCTCACCTGCCACCCGTCCCTGACTACCAGGCCAGAGTTCTTGACTCAGTTGACCCGGGTGGAGGATGCTGCCGAATAGATGGCCTAGCAAGCCTCCACCCATGCCAAGTCGTCCGGGTCCTGGACCACGAGGAGCACCTCGTCGGCATATGCCAACAGGACCAGCCACAGCTCCGGCTCCCGCAGCACCAACCCCATCAACCTCCTGTGGAGGAGACAGAGGAAGGGCTCGATTGCCAGAGTATACAGCTGGCCTGAGAGGGGGAACCCCTGCCATACTCCTCGCCTGAAGCTGACCGGTTCAGTCAGGGTCCAATTGAGCCTGACCAGACACTCTGCGGAGGCATACAGCATCTGGAGAAAACCCAAAAACTGGGGTCCGAAGTCAAACGCTCGCAGAGTGCTCAGGAGATACCCGTGGTCCACCCTGTTGAACGCTTTCTCCTGATCTAAGGACAGGAGGGTGAATGACAGACCATCCATATACCCAAGTTCCAAAAGGTGCCAGACTAGATACAGGTTGTCAAAGTTGGTGCAGCCCGGGATGGTGTAGGTCTGGTATGGGTGGAACACATCCGCCAGCACGGACTCTAGCTGCAGTAAGATGGCTTTCGCTACGACTTTGTAGTCCATGCTGAGGAGCGAGACAGGACGCCAATTTCTTAAGTTGCGGAGGTCCCCATTCTTCGGCAATAAGGAGAGCACGGTTCATCTGCATGAAAGAGGGAGGATCCCGCTCTGCAAAGACTCGGCCCAGACGGTGACTAGGTAGATCAGAACACGTGGTAGAGCTCCAGGGTCAGCCCATCCATGCCCGGAGATTTATTGGTGGGCATGTGGCGGAGGGCTTCTGAGAACTCAGCCAGAGTGAGAGGCAGCTCTAGCCAGTCTCGGTCACCTGCACTGACCATAGGGAGTTCATCCCAGAGCACTCTGCAAGTGTTAGGATTGGTCAGATCTGGGGAGAAAAGGCCTACGTAAAAGGCCCTCCCGCACATCTCCACCAGATCCGTGATGGGGGTGCCATCCTCTGCCAGAAGGCAGGTGATGTGCTTCTTGGCCCCCTTCCTTTTTTCCAGGGCATAGAAGAAGTGGGAGCTGCAATCATCTCCCGAAGGAGACGGATTCAGGATCAAACAAAGGCACCTCGGGCCCAGAGCTCCTCCCACTTCTCCTGGCATGCTCTGCAGAGGGATGGATCCATGACCGAAAGTAAGCTGTTGACCCAGTGGCAAGGGCCCTACGAAATAGTCGAACCCATAGGGGAAGTAAATTACAAGGTGTGAAAACTGGGACATCGAAAACTAAAGCAGATATACCAAGTCAACCTTCTGAAACCCTGGCATGTCCGAGAGGCATGCACAGTGTTTCGAGAAGACCTGCACCCAGGGAACAAAAACCCTGAACAGGTGAGGGTGTCTCCCGATCTAACAACAGCCCAGAAGAAAGAGGTAACTGAGATGATCACCCAATATCAAGATGTATTCTCGACAAAGCTGGGTCACACAACCGGGACAATTCACCACATCATCACAGACCCTGGGGCCAGAGTAACAATGAGGCCCTACCGAATGCCAGCAGCCAAAAGGTCGCAGTGAGCCTCTGAGGCTAGCATAAACCACCTGGAAGCGCGGGACCCATAGGGACAAGGTTGGAGCTCTGCCGCACTATAGAGCACATGAATAAATAGAGAGAACCTATAAAAGTGAATATCTGCTAAAGGAATAAAATTCTAGTCCAACAAAAGGCGGGACATGATCTGAAAAATTAACTATGATATTTTTGTGTGTGCACCTGTCACATGTCATAAACAAGCTGTTTAGCAAATTCTGCTCCTGGTGCAGCAATAGGCACCAGAAGGGTTTAAACTGTAGAGAATTCTGAAGTGTTGTGCTCTAACTCCCTTTTGTAGGCCCTGCTCTAAAAGATATATAGTGCACGTTCTGGAACAATACTATGTTGCTGTGCACTAGGATCCTTTCAGAGCACGGCAGCACAATCTACACGGGGCAGTCACAGTGCAACATTTTACAGTGCTCTACAGTTTATGCCCTTCTGGGTGCACTACCACACCATGCCAACAAGCTCTTATTTGCAAGGTACAAATCTGGAATAACACCATGGACTTCCACAGAACTACTCCAGGTTGCACCTTTGTACAGTAACAGAGCAGCATTTGATGTTACAAAAGGAACAAACTTAGCTAAGTTCAAATTATTATAAAGACACTCTCTTCCCCTCTCTCACACACATACCCCATCTCCTCAAAAAAAGCTTGAGCCAACAAATTGGCTTCACACCGCTGCCAAAATGTCTGTCTGATCAATGAGGGATGTTAATTCCATTGGTATCAGTGGACATTCTCCTGAAAATGCCTTGCCACAAGAGCCTAAGCAATGATATCTAGGAACTATGACTAAGCACACATCAGGTGATCTTAAAATGTTTATCAAGTGAATCCCCTTGTAGAGTCATTAGATTTATCCAATCTGGAGGTCAGAAAAAATATCAAGGACTATGCCGAGATCCACAACAGATGGGAAGAGTTGCAAATTTTGTCATTCCTCCCCCCCCCGCCAAAAAAAAAATGAAAATAGATACCTCCAGTCTGCAAAGCAATCATGGATCCAAAAGAATCCCTAAATTGCAAATTTCTTTAAACAAGAACTATCAAGTTGCCTGAATCATGAGGGCAGACACCATCTCTGCCATAGTCTGGATGCTTCCCAAACACCCACTGTCATACCACTCTTATTTGGACTGAGTCCTAGCCCCCTCTGTCATTCATCCAAGCTCCTGTCTTGACCAGGATGGGAGAAAACAATGACACCAGAAAGACTTTGATGGAAGAGAGATGAGTTGTATTATGTCAGCATAATGGGTTTGCAGGTATCAAACTAAAACTGCTACATTTGAAATATACAGGTACATATTAAACATGAAGGTGAACAGAATGGAGCCCTTTTGGAAGCCTGTATAATGAAGAGTTCTGACTGGCTGAAGAATTAGTGAACCCCAATGTCTGATTTCTCAGAGAGTAAAGGGCAGAACCAAAGTATAGCAAATTTCTTCATTCCTGCCATAGTCTTCAAAACTTTATTTTGCCTGATTTTTCAGAAATGCTGAGCACCTGCAGCACTCATGGACTTCAGTTGTAGTTGTGGATGCTCAGCACTCTGGAAAATCAGCTCCACCATCAATAGTATCAAAGACTTCTGATAGCCCTAAAAGTATCAGCATGGCATTCAATTCTTTTCAATTGTGAGGATATTATTATAAGCCAATGAAACCTGAGCAGTCCCTCTTCCATAATCAGTTGAAAACTAAATTAGCAAGGATAAAGGCAATTAGACAACTCCAAGTGATGCCAGATGCCACAAAGGGTTAAAGATAGAGTGATATTAAGCAAGGTTGTCGACTTCAAAAGATAAGAGACAAGGTGGATGAGATATCTTTCATTGGACCAACTTTAGTTAGTGAAAGAGATAAGCTTATGAGCTACACCGAGCTCTTCTTCAGAATCTTCAGAAAAGTTGTGTAGCTCAAAAGCTTGTCTCTTTCACCAACTGAAGTTGGTCCAATAAAAGATACTACCTCACCTCTCTTGTCTCTTTAATATCTGGTACCAACATGGCTATAGCATTGCGGCAAATTTCAACAGATGCCTTTTTAAGTAAGGGCCTAACAATTGCTAACTTTATCCAACCTGGTATCTTACATTTCCCCTTAAAGCAGGATTGATAATCTCAATTGACAATGATTCTAATACCTCCCCACTTAATTTTATTAGCAGTAAGTACTGCATCTTTATGGCACTGAAGACTTTTACCCCATGTTCCTTTGTATATGCTAGTATCATCTCCTGTTTTTTTTTTGTTTGTTTTTGTTTTTTCCAGGTACATGATTACTGTAAAGTTTAATGAAAAATGAAACTTGAGACAAAATTTAATAAGATTAACTGAAAGGCATGAAACTAGAAAATGAAAAAAATAATTTTATTTGCATTTTATTAGGGAGGCTGTATGGCCTAGTAGAGCACTGGACTGAAACTCCATAGATATGGGCTCTGTTCCAGTCTCTGCCATTGTCCTGCTTGATAACCTTGGACAAGTCACTTCTCCCCCTTTGCACCTCATCTTTCCTCATCCATAAAATGAGGATAACACTACTGACCTCTATGCCTTATCCTGCACAAAATACATCATTATTCCATACATACATTATTCCACTCATATCATAACAATATCTCTATAAGAATATAGGGCATAGTGTCACAGTGGCATCTGGGAAAAAATCTACAGGTATATTAATACTGTAACATGCTTTAAATAAATGTATACACAATAACTGCAGCTTGGTGGTAGAGCATAGGATGGGGTTTAGATTTCTTAATGAGGTCTCATTCACACAGCTCCATATTGCCTAAACATGGTTATTTCCGTTCCAAATGTTTTTTAATGGATCATCATCATGTACTAGTTAAAAGTACTGTAGAAGCAGTTTGAGCAACTGGAGAAATGAAAAGTCTTGAAGAAAGAGGAGAAGAACCGACTTGTTCTAGTCAAAATGCGTATTTCAGTTTGGCAGCCATGAGCAAAGCCATCAAGGCATATCCCAGAAACACCAATTCCAAAGCAACTCTCTTACAGAGGAAATAATCTTGAAGGCATATGGACATGCTGTAACTTGGCCTTGAAAGCCACTTGGAGGCTGAAGCACACCATTGTCTAAGGTGGGCACATTCACATCTATATTGCACACTCTGCACTGACTGCATGATCAACACTGGGTCTATTAGCATTCTGCTTTCCAACTTTAAACCCCTACAATGTCAAAGGCCTCGTTATCCGAAAGGCTACTCTAATTTCACTGCCTACTGCAAAAGTTGTATTTGATTGGACACTGAGGTGTACATAGCTCAACTTCACACTTCCAGGTGCTAGAGACAAAGCATTCTTGTGAAGGGAGATTCACCCCCATTGGATATGGGACTGAGCTGGAGACTGAACTGGCTAAGCAAACAGCTTTTTGTTAAAAAATACTAAGTTTCTCAGAAGAAACTGCCTAGCCACAGTGCACGTTGCTGAAGTTTAGAATGATTAAATATTTCCTGTTGGTCTATTGTAGCCTACTTTGAGCCCTTGATTTTTTTCAAGTTTTACAGTTGTATCTTTTATGCATCCAGTAAACACCACCCTTAGTTTCTAGCTGCCCTTGCTGAGGGCTCTTAAGTATCAAACACACTAAACCGGAGGCTGCTTTACATTATCTGGGTAACAGATGAACCCCAGTATGAATCACATCTCTTGAGAGCAAAGGGAAGGGAAAAGCTCAGTGTGGTGTAGGGTCCTGTTCTGCAAGGTACTTAATCATGCATGTGCTGAACTTCATGCTGTGTTAAGTATGTGCTTAAATACTTTGTACAGTATGCTTCCAAATCAGCAAAGTCTACAAAGAAAAAAACAGAGCTTAGACCTAAAAAGTGCTACCATTTATGTCTGGGTATATTAAGGGGGAGAGAATTCCACAGCCTTGGACCCTCAACTGAAAAGTTTCTTCTCCCTCCCTTCCAAGGACTGAATGATAGTTCCCCCTACACCGCCCCCCCCACCCGCATACTATTTTATGTGATTCTGCTAAGTCAACAGCTCTATCCCCTACTAGTGCAAGATTGTTCTCTGAAATATATTTGCTAGTCATTTGTTCCA
This sequence comes from Lepidochelys kempii, assembly GCF_965140285.1. NCBI lineage: Eukaryota > Metazoa > Chordata > Testudines > Cheloniidae > Lepidochelys > Lepidochelys kempii. The sequence goes on along the minus strand of NC_136380.1, from coordinate 95,858,833 downwards.
AGTAGTTTTAAATACTTCTGGTGATATTGGATGAATTTTGAACTATTCACAGCCTAATAAGTCTTACTTTCAATTATTTTCCTTGATATTCAGCTTAAATTTCCCCTTAATTAGCTTCATCACACTGATCCCTGTTATAGCCCTTGTACCACCTTAAATTATTCCTTTCTTTCTTTGGCATTAATATCCTTCAACATTTGTAGATTTATCTCCCGATTAGTCATTGCTTAGCCAATGATAAATATTTAGCTTTTAATCTTTCCTCATAAGTCAGTCTCTCCAGCTCCATTTGTGTTGCTCTCTGCTGAATTCTCTCCAATTTGTCAATATATTTCTGGCAATGAGGAGCCCAGAACTAAATGTAAAATTCCAACTGCAATAGCACTAGAGCAATATAGGGAGAGCCTATTATCTCTGTGCTCTGTGACGTGAGGCCATCCACTGGCTTTTGTTGTTGTTGTTAGTATATCCCACAGCAAATTTATATCTAATTTGCTGTTTTTAATCATCCTGAGATGTGTCTCAGAAATCCTGTATTCCAGGTTTCTCTTTCTAATTGCACAGCTGAGAACTTGGGCCCAGACCCACAAAGAGATTTAGAAACTACTGCAATCCGCAACACACCTGCTCAGCTGCTGCCTAACCCGCTAAAATCTAGAGTTCCCTCTCGCACCACACCTAAGTGCACACAAACCAGCTGGAGGTGGGGAGGGGCAGCAGAACAGCGGGAGGCCACCTTTTATAAGCTTTAGCCCAGTTGTTAGGGTACTCATCCTGGATGTGGGAGATCCCAGTTCAATTCTGCCCTCTGCTGAGCAACAATCTTTATATCAGATTGTATTACATGCAGAAAATCTAAGAATTGTCATCACTACACCATCCTGAGCCAGTGCTTTATTCAATCTCTGTTAATCTTTACATATGAAGTAAAACAACAAAAGAATAAGTTCTCTCTTGATGGCTAAAAGAGCATTATTTACTTTTCATTTTAGACCAAATAGTACCCTAGAGCATTTACATTCATATTGGGTTCTGATCACTGCAGTGGAAGCAAAAGAAACATTATTTTCTTTATAATTATATGATGGCACTTGTTACCTCACTTTATTAACAGCTAACTTCTTAGCTCAGGGAGCCCCTAGGGGCAGGCCATAAAATAAAGGATTATATAATGGGGATATTAGTCAAATAGTAGAGTCATCACTTCTTATGGTATTTTTTTAACTGAAAGAAGATGCGGCCTCCCTGAGAAGCTAATCTTTAACAGTGTTTGGCTGAAAAGCCAAAAGGAAATTGTATTTCAAAAGTGAAAGGAGGACTGGTATTCCATAGGATAGGTATTCCTGGCAAGACATCTGGAGTACATGGCCATCCTCAAGCAGCTAAATCCTAGATTTTACATTGAGCATGAATAAGACTTTGAACTACTGGTGGGCAACACCCCCCCCAAAAAACTGGTCGTATATTATCAGCGATTTACTGAAGTTGAATCTGAAGCTTAAGCATTCACTTACTATCCTTACCAGAATTCAATTTATGGAATTCCAGTTTAAAAAAAGTGTAGACTGTTGTATACGGTCAATGATCCATGCACAGAGTTGGGAACTTCTGTTACCTGAGTGATCTATTCTAATTGGAATGGTCCATTTAGAAAACACTAGACACACTTTTTTAGCTTTCAGGTATTTCTTTTTGTTCTATATACAGTTTGCTTGAAATATTTCACGGACAACCTCTTCTCCAACAACTCAGTTGCTGTTTTATTCCAATTATCTGTCAAACACCCCTTCTCTCTTAAAATGAGAAGTTTCTCAACACCTGGGTAAGCTACACAAACATGTACCTCACTGTTTAAATGTATGCAAATGGCTGTTCTTCTCAAATGTAGGCACATTTCTGTTTCAAATGCATATGAAGGACAGTTGGAACAAAATGGAATTTTATTTCTATACTAGTGCTAATAAAAATTGTAATAACAGCACATCATTATGAATATATTTTCTTAATATGATATTAAAACAGAAAGTGAAAGACTTCAACATTGTTGACCAAAAAGGGTGAAAATTAAGATATGGACAATTTCTACAAGACTATATTTCCCTTCAAGAAATATTTGACATTGCATTTAAATAAAGTCCTAAAAGGTGTCAGGGAATTGATTGCAGCAGTGTGGATCTCCCCAGTAGTGAAGATAAGCCCTAAATATTAAATCCATGCAGCTGGTCACTAACCCTTTCAGCTAGTCTCTGTTGCCCTCTTTTGCTTAAACACAACCAAGACATTTATAACAATGTCTATAAATCCATCTATTTTGATCCAAAGGCTTTCCTCCCCACATTCAATAATTAAAGTCTGACTTTTGGTGGATGAGGAAGATACTATATTTTTAAAAAGAAAAGGAGGACTTGTGGCACCTTAGAGACTAACAAATTTATTTGAGCATAAGCTTTTGTGAGCTACAGCTCACTTCATCGGATGCATTCAGTGGAAAATACAGTGGGGAGATTTATGTACATAGAGAACATGAAACAATGGGTGTTACCATACACACTGTAAGGAGAGTGATCAGGTAAGGTGAGCTATTACCAGCAGGAGAGCGGGGGTGGGGAGGGGGGAGGAAACTTTTGTAGTGATAATTGAGGTGGGCCATTTCCAGCAGTTGACAAGAACATCTGAGGAACAGTGGGGGGAGGGAGGGGAATAAACATGGGGAAATAGTTTTACTTTGTGTAATGACCCATCCACTCCCAGTCTTTATTCAAGCCTAAGTTAATTGTATCCAGTTTGCAAATTAATTCCAATTCAGCAGTCTCTTGTTGGAGTCTGTTTTTGAAGTTTTTTTGTTGAAGAATTGCAACTGGGAATTTTGTTGAAGAGGTGAACTGGGAATTGTTTCCCATCGAGATACTGTTTTTTCTTGCCTGTCAATAGTCATGTCATTGTCACCAATTAGCAACCAAATGTCACAGCTATTGGTCTTGGGCAGGGATGGTGTTCCTAGCCTCTTTTTGCCAGAAGCTGGAAGTGGGAAATGGGATGGATCACTTAGTTACCTGTTCTGTTCATTCCCTCTGAAGCACCTGGCAATGACCACTATCAGACAACAGGATACTGGGCTATATGGACCTTTGGTCTGACTCAGTATGGCCGTTCTTATGTTCTTTGGATTGAGGCTAGGAATGCAGATCGTCCAGATAATACTTACTCCTTCATGAGTGCAGGGGACTGGACTAGAAGACCTCTCGAGGTCCCTTCCAGTCCCATGATGCTTCTGTAGACTACTATTTCGACTATTAAATGTAATACTCACTGAGATGAGTTATTGGTACTTGGTCCAAATACTTCCATTACATGCATGCAAATATTGACATCTGAGGAAACTGCATGGTTAAGAAATTCTGCTGGCAGTCTTTTGAATATCTTGTTTTTAAAGCATTTTAAATATTTAAAGTACAAATATTAAACACAATCAATTTGAAATCTAATTTAAAAATAGAGAAGTAATTTCAGCCACCATACTGACACTTACAATTTTTTTTAGGTTTATAATAAAATTTCCCAGTATTTCAGGTGTTATTTCTGTTTTTCCCCTTTGTGAAAGACCCACACAAACGAAAGGGGGAGCTGAATGTCAGATGCACATAGTAAATAGAAAAAAGTGTTACCCTCAGTTTATGGAAGATTTTGAAAAAAAAAAAAAAAACAATTGCTGAAGGCATTTAGCTCACACTTCCATATAAAAAGACTGAGCAAAAGTATGGAAATTGTCAGGTAAAGCTGAATGTTTCATAAAAGCTCTATGTGTGAAAATAGGATTATAATGGAAATCATTCTGCACCCCTAATTATAGCAAGTGCTGTCATACATTTTCTCTAGCAATATTCATAGAGCATTGACGGAATTTTTATTTGTAGAGAACCCTACTGTTTATTTTTATTTGACACTTGACCTAGAGAGACCAAGAGGATATGACCTGTGCTATATTTTAGGAAAGCTATCAAGAAGGTAGCTAATCCTGGGTCTTCTGTAAATGTCTTAAAGGATGAATATACTTAAACCTCCTGATTTATAATCACCAGTATGCAGTAACTTTTCTGCTGAGATCGGCAATCCACCAGCTCATCCCTGACTTTCCCCTCAAGTAAGCCAGTAATGGAGTAGTCAATTACAAATGACTGTATAGCCTTAGCTAAATCTTGTACTTCCATAACCCCACTTCAGATCAGCAATACACAGTGTATGGCTAAAGCAATGCTGTGCAAGGGCAGGATCTGTACAGGACCTTTATTTTAAAAGGTGGCATTAAAATGATTTATGCAGCTTAATTGCTAACATTTTCTTTGCTTTATGTTTTTAGTAGGAATTTCAGTAACCATAGCCGTAGCACATGGCAAAGTAAAGTATGCTCAAAACCTGACCAGTTTTCATATCAATTGCTAATAATTTTCATATTTTTCTCCCTAAATAATTATAGAAATTAGATGTGGCTATATACAGCAAAAGTGTATTCATGAACATTTGTTTAAAGAAAAACTCAGTTTGCTTTGGTATCCATATCTGTTACCCTAGTGACCTATTGCCCACAAGATTTTTCAGATAGACTCCAGTACAGCAGAGTACTTCAGCACATGCTTAATTTTAAGCATGTGAAAAGTCCAATTGACTTCAGCTTCTGGAAGACCCTGGCTTAGAGCTATTTTAACAGTTTTAAACAACCTCATTTCCTGGGTCCACACTCTTAAAAAAGAAATGCTAAATTACTTGTGGACTGAAAAATGCACACAGTCTCTGGAGCTTCTCCTCTGAGTGGTGATTAAGAGCCCTCCAACAGGCAGAAGAAGAAAAAAGTAAGCACAATAGACACAAATTGATGAAACAAAATCTACAGATTGCCTCTGGCTTCAGGAGAGAACAGAACACAGACTTTAAATATCAGTTCTTTATAGTCTGTTCCTCCTTCAGGAGGAAAACCCCTCAATCCATAAACAAAAGAACAGCCCACAATTCAGAGGCAGTCTTTCCCTTCTATATGGCAGCCTCATTGATATTGTACCCTGAGGACCCTTATTCCTCTCACTTAGAGCTGCTCCAGGCTGGGTTTCTAGGAAGTTAATAAGCCCAGCCAATCCTGAGCTATGCCATTGAACCATGACCATCCTAGCCTGGATCTCTATGGTTTTTTCCCTTCAAACACATTCTCTACAATCCTGGACTCCACTATTCAATAATAAAATAATAATAATAATTAATAATAAAGGATAATCATTAAGGGCAATATAACAAACTAGAAAGTAATATCTAATTGGGGGGCACTTCAGGAGTCACTGTTAAGTGCTATATAAGACAACATCTTCATTATCCCCTCTCCCAGATCATTAAACATCTGATAATACTAAACTGGGAAATGGGGTAAAAACCGAGAGAGAGAGAGAGAAATACAAAGGGACCTAGAGAGAGTGAAAACATGGCCAAAAATAGTAGAGGTACTACTAGTAATAAAAGAAATTCAACTTGTACAAATACAGCCTAATAACCTAGGGGAATATAATTTGAACTACCAAGTCCCAATTTGAGAGACTTTATGTAATCCAAGTTTCTAGGGAGCAGAACCCAGACCAACAAAGGTATTGAGGCACCTAAACCCAGATTTAGTTGGATAACTTCCAGTTTTAGCTTCCACTGAAATCCACAAAACTCTGCCTCGACTGACACCCAAGACTGTAGGCAGGTGAATATGCTCGTCACCTACATTTTGGCTATAAAAGTTCCCTAGGTTGCTAAGAGTGACAAAGTTTCTACCTTTGGACACACACACTGCTGCCGCATTCTAGGCATCCGGATACCTGTCTCCTGCTTAAATTCTAGTGTAATACACAAATCGGGGGAAGACCAGTGTTGTTCTGACACTCATTCAGCCTGATCCAATAGGCACGCCCAGAGGCCACCTGCTATATTGGATCCCATTCAAAATCTGGCCAGAATCTGTTCCACCAGAAACCAAATTAAGCAGTCATTGGAGCGGGGGGGCTGTACCCTGGGTCTCCTAACTCGCAGATGAGTGCCCTAACCACTAGGCTATGAAATCACTCTCTCTCTTTGGCCCAATGACTAAGTATCTATCCAAAATGCAACAGCTTCAACAGGAGAGACAGAAGGAGCCTCACATCAGAATACCCCATAGCTCAATAGTTAAGCACTCAGGTGAGGGGATATGAACAGGGATCTTCCATCTTTCTCCCCCTCAAGCATAAGGGGGGAAAATGAGCCAGGGCCTATGATATCCTGAGTGAGTGCTCTAACCACAGGCGAAAAGTTATAAGGTGGGTACCACCACCTTCTCCTCTGGCTGTTTTGTGTGCAATGAGGTAGGCAACTAACTCATTCTCACAAGAAATGTCTTATGAGCCTGAGCCACCCAGCTACCAAAGAGGGTTCCCAGTTGTGGACTGCTAGCAGAGGCAGGCATCTCCCTGCAGCCTGGATTTAGATGCGCAGACAAGCCTAGCATAAAACCCATCTTCAGTATCTCCCACTAAGTACTCAGGTGGCTTCCTGGTCAAGCGTGCGGGCTTTTGTGGATCCCATTTGTAGGTGCCTCTCTCCCCTCCTGCATTATATAAGGAGCCTAGGCACCGACCCCAGGGTTTGTGGATCAACACTTTTTCACACCGTTATTCTAGGCACCTAAAAGTTAGGCGTTATGATGTCAGTATCCGAATGCCTAAGTCCCTTTGTGGATCTGGCCTTAGGCATTGCACCTTTTTTAGAAACCTAACCACACAGTGGAATCCACAAATCCTGGGATAGGCACCTAGCGTCCCTGTACAATGCATGGGGAGTAAAAGTGTGTCTACACTGCATCTGAGAGGTGTGACTTCCAGCCTGGATAGACAGATTTGTGCTACACAGCTCAAACTAGTGCATAAAAAATAGCAGCGTGGACCCTGCAGCACTGGCGAGGGCATGGGCTAATCACCAAAGTCCAAGCCTGCCTGGCTACTTGGGTCTGAGCTCAAGTGGCTAGACAGAGTTGCTACCTGTGCTGCAACATCCACACAGCTATTTGTAGTGTGCTAGCTCAGCTGGAGCTAGCATGAGTGTCTACCCATACTAGGGATCATGCCTCTCAGCTGCAGTGTAGACATATCCCTAGGTGCCTGAGAATGGGTCCACAAAAGTCCGCATCCTAGACTTTGGCAGGCTCCTCTCTAGAGTTTCACTAGTTTTCCAGAACCACACACAGGTGGAGGGAAAGACCAAGGGGGTAACCTTCTGCGTGTGGTATTGATGTTCTTTTTAGCTGTATGGAAAGTATGGTAGTTGCTAGGAGTTACACAATTAAATAGAAAAGAAGTCCTTAATGAGTCTGATCAGCTCAGCTCAGTCAGGAGGACTATTTTCACATCACAAAACCCCCCAAAGACAATTCTAAATATTTTAATATTAACGGCTATTAGAAAAGGGGCAAAATTTGTGAAGGCACTTAAGTGACATAGTTGCCTAAGGTGCTACTGCCTTTCATTGGGACTCAGGCTCCTAAACCATGTAAATGCATCTGAAAATGTTACCCAATAACTAATTATCTTTTAGATCCTTAGAACGTGGCTATTTATAAGTAAAACTGAAATAAATGTCAGGAAGAGAAAGGGAAATTTACTTTTTGAATGGTTCCAGTCTAAGCCCTATGAATATGTAGATATCTGTGTTCCATGATTATTCTCTCTTAACTTTGACTAACACAACAGAGTTCGAAATCTAAATTTACCACTGAAGAAAACATCGACTCAGTTCATACTTTTATTTTCATGTTGGATGTTTTGTCTTATTTCCTATGCACACATTAATTGCAAAAAAAACCCACAGAAAAATCATATCCTTTAATGCCACATTAATAATCTTGTATTACAGGAATATTCAGATATTTGCTATAAGTGTATTTGGAAGGCACTCTGATTTGATGGTATACAGAGGTTGGAAGTAAGGAGATCAGAGAGAAAAAAGGACGATCTGAGGGAATGGACATTTTTTCAGGAAGAAAAAGTTCTGTTTACTCATATTAGATAGGATTAAAGATTTGGTCATTCATATAGTATCCCTGCCATACCATATTTACCAATGGATGGAGATGCTCACACATCTTATTGTGTAGCCATCTCCAATTAGTTTGTCTAGCAGATTCACAGGCTCCAAACCTGCTGGGACCCCAAGTGTCTCAACCCTGATTAGAATTGGTTGGAGCAGGTGTGACGATGAGAACAAGAAGAAAAGGAGTACTTGTGGCACCTTAGAGACTAACCAATTTATTTGAGCATGAGCTTTCGTGAGCTACAGCTCACGAAAGCTCATGCTCAAATAAATTGGTTAGTCTCTAAGGTGCCACAAGTACTCCTTTTCTTTTTGCGAATACAGACTAACATGGCTGCTTCTCTGAAATGAGATGAAGAACAATCCAATTGAGTGAAAAGGTAATCAAGTATTGCCAGCCCCAGCAATTCAGTCATCATGAGTCAGCCCCCGCGCCCCACCGCCAACACTCAGGAAAAAAAAGAAAAGTGCATATTTAAAAAAAAATTAAATACTGGTTTTGAACCTTTGGAGAGCACTTTTTCGATCTTTTTTTTTTCAACCATGGAGGCTAGAAACAGACATGAAAAAAAAAATAAGAAACTTAAGATGAGTTTCTCACATATTCACATATGACTCCACGAGCTATGATGTAAGAAATACACCAAATACTACAAATCCTTGTAGGCTACTGCTGGCCTGCCAAACAGGATTGACACCACCCATGTCTTGATAACGCCCTTTTCCCTCAAGGTTTCATTTATTGGCGTTACTGACAATCTTCAGCAAGGCCCCAAACAAACAACTCAACATAAATGTTCCTTGCCCAAGCCTCCCTGCTTCTGGCAGGCCTTTCCAGTCCTCCTACTAGCTGGCTGCGGGTGGGGGAGGTCCCCTTCTCTTCTCCCCGGCCCTTCCCCCGGGCTCCAGGACATGCCACAGAAGCCAGCCTCCCTTCTGTAGCTCTCCCTCCCTTCCCTGAGCTCTTTCAGCTTTTATAAGAACCAGGTACGCATCAGGCAGTCACCTGATCCCTTCCAAACTGCTAGGCCCCAACATGTTTTTTAATGGGTCCCCAAGCACCCTTGTCCTTTAAAGAACACTTTTACTTTTTACACATTTGATAAAATTGCTCCTAACACTGGTTAGGAGCAGTAAATAGTTACTTTGTGTCAAAAGAATCCAATCACATTTTAGTTATGAGGGGAAGAAGAGTTAAAAATCTAATGGAACAAGAAGAGGAAGATCAGAAATGCATGAGAATACTTATTAGTGACTAGAAGTTTGAACTCTGTCTTTAATTAATTTTGATTCTTCCACAATGGGTTATTTCACCTGAATCAGTACTGTTTCTACAACGTTTAACATGCCACCATGGATACAGTCAAAGTTTTCCCAAGTCTTATGAGTGACACTCAAAGTACTGAACCAGACCGTCATGGAAAAATAGGAAACACAGAATTTGCGTAACGGATCAGACCAGTGATCTATCTAATCTGATATCCTGTCTGCTTCAGAGGCAGGGATAAGCAACCTCATTTTATGAAGATGTGGAATACCCTGTCCCCTACATTGTCTCCTCCTAATCCCCAACAGAGATTGATTTACATTCGAGGCATGACATTTAATATCTCTTCCAATATTTGTTAGCATTAGCTATAAGAAATCTGGAGAGTCTTGTTATTCATAAAATGGCCAGTCCCTTTGGAATCTTGGTAACGTGTTTGCCTCAATGACATCCTCTGACAATGAGTTGGTACATATTGCTGAAAATAGTTTCCTTTATTAATTCTGAATTTACCATCTCTTAGTTACATTCATTGTTCCCTTGTTCTTGTGCCAGAAAACAAAAAGAACAGAATCTCTCCCTTCTCTATTCCATTCATTATTTAATATACTTTTATCATATCCCTTCTCATTTGCCTTTTCTAAAGTTAATCCCAATCTTTTCAATCTGTCTTCACATGAGAGTGTTTCCAGACCCTTAATCATTTGCCACCCTTCTCTGAATCCCTTTTAAATCTTCAGTATCATTTTTGAGATGAAGTGACCAATGTTGCATTTATTTATATTGTGACAAAATAATACAATCATTTTAGTTATAAGGAGCAAAAGAGTTAAAAACCTAACTAGAGAAGAAGAGAGGAGGTTCAGAGATGAAACTGAATCACTATGGTGTCTAAAAAGCCAACAAGACAGCCAGGTCCCTTTCCTGAGTTAATTGTTAATTTAGAACCATGTAAGGCAAGTAGTTTCAGTTTTCGCCCGAACTGTATTACTTTGCATTTATGAACATTTAACTTCATTTTTTGTTAGGTCCCTCTGTAGTTCTTCACAATTCTCTCTGCACTTGACTCACCTAAATAATTGAATAATCTGCAAATATTGCTACCTGAATGCTCTCCTCCTACTCCCCTTTCAGATTATTAATAAATATGTTAAACACTGTATCTAGTATGGCAGGTTTCAGAGTAACAGCCGTGTTAGTCTGTATTCACAAAAAGAAAAGGAGTACTTGTGGCACCTTAGAGACTAACCAATTTATTTGAGCATAAGCTCACGAAAGCTTATGCTCAAATAAATTGGTTAGTCTCTAAGGTGCCACAAGTACTCCTTTTCTTTTTGTATCTTGTATGGGACATTGAGACACGCTGTTGTTCACTTTTTGCCATGATGGACCATTTATTCCTACTCTTTGTTTCCTGTCTCTTAGCCAGTTTTTGATCCATGACATTACTTTCCTTTCACTGCATGATGACTTAGTTTCATGTCTACTTTATTTTCTCCCAGTCTTTCTGTAGACCCAACAGGAAACATGCTGAGTCTAATATTGTTGAGCCAACGAAGGCAACCAACTGAAGCCTTGATCTGGAAACCATGAAATGCTACACAGGTTTCAATCACTGTGATAAAAAACAAAGTGAAACATATCTCAAACTCCAGGAAATTAAAGTTTGAGTGGTTACATTGGAAAATATATCATAAGATTTTTATACTGACTGTTTGGGACAGTGAGTATACTAGAATTGCAAATATACTGGATTAATAGGAAAGGACAGAACCAAAAAGTTAAGCATAGACAAATCTCGTAATAGGAATGAGCTGTTTACAGAAAAAAGACACCTGCTTTCCCCCTAATACTTAGATTATGTTGGACAGGGCCTCTAAATACCTACCATCTAATTTTCCAATAATCTCTGCCTGATTATTTCTGCATGGTGAATCTCAACCATCAGTTGAACCAAGAACAGTATTATTCATCTGTGAAATGTTCATTACAAGGAATAGCACAGGTGTGCAGACTGCAGAGAAACTGAAGAATCAGAATAGCAATCAAATGAGTACATGGTGACATTTTTCAAAAGGGAATAAATTGCTAATTTAGGGGGTCTCTCTCAGAAGATAGGGTAAATAAAAGAATCAAGACAACTAATGCAGCTCTTTGTAAACTTGCTTTTACTAAGTCACCACCTGTTTTGTTAAATTCCAGCCATTTTCATTATGCTCCCATCTCCAGTGCAATTTGACACACCCATGTGCAGCAATATCCCAGAGCAGACGGTGTAAGGAAGCAAAGCCAATAAACCTAAGGCACTGCACATAAGCTATTTTCCCCCTCCATTTTCGTTTTCATCTGTTAGGCTACTATCAAAGTCTGCAGCTATCTTTCCTACATATAGGTAATTCATGCCACTAGTAATGAAAACAGTTGTCTATCAAACAGTTTGACCATTCCCACAGAGCAGATGGGATCTTTGTATTCTTGCTGTGTTGTGCCATTAACTGAGTCCCCTCACCTGCACTTGCCTGAAGGTCTGATTTATTTTCTGAGAGCTCCTTGAGTCAGCAGCATCTCATCTTACCGATGATGGCCATGCCATCTCCCCTTGATCCCAGCAGAACACTCTGTTCTGCTCCATCAACTCCCAGGCATACAGGAGGGAAAAGCTGAATATCTGTTTTCCGAGCATAGGCCCTATTCTTTCAAAACAAATTTTTAGTCATAGCTCAAGTTTCCAGATATTCAGCTGACCCTTCTACACTTTAAAATACCTAATCTCAAGGTGATAATGCTACATTGAATCTATTGCTACCCTCTTTTCTTCACTTAGTCCAACTAGGTCTCTGCCCTCTGAGGTATGGTAGCCCTTCTACCTTCACAATTCCTTTTAGATGTGCTCTTTTTGCAGACATTCCTGCCAGTAATCTCATTTGCTACAGTAGTCACAGAAAGTGAATGCAGAAGGTGCAGGAACACAGCTAAAATGAATTCATTTTCACAAAAATATTTACAGAAGTTAAAGGTATTTGCATAGTTTTAGGCTTTTTCCTTCTATAATAGCAAGTACCTTGTCTACAAGAATCACAGATGTCATCTTAAAAGGCAGAGTCATGAAAGGGTCTTTTGCCCTGCAGGGGGGATAAAAACAGCAGCTGCTGACATCAGTATGAAGTCACAAGGATTTGGCACTTCATTCGATTATCAACTCAAGGTCTAGTAAAAAGAACGAGGAGTACTTGTGGCACCTTAGAGACTAACAAATTTATTTGGACATTTATTTATAAATTTGTTAGTCTCTAAGGTGCCACAAGTACTCCTCATTCTTTTTTGCTGATACAGACTAACACGGCTACCACTCTGAAACCTGTCAAGGTCTAGTGTGTCTGAGAACTTACTCATTGGCCCTATGGTAAAAAAAACCCAACTTCCTCAGGAAGTCAGAGGTGTCTCGAAGGTAGCTGGGAGTGCTGGTAGCGTAGGGCCTGAGGAGGGAGTCTACATAGCCAGACAATCCTGCTGTCAGGGTGCCAGTGCTGGAGATGATGGGGCATACAGGATTTCCAGGTTTATGGATCTTGGTTAGCAGATAGAATACCCCTGCTCAGAGTTGTAGGGGTGTGTCTGTGCAGATTTGTTCTTGTGCTTTTTCAGGGAGTTTCTTGAGCAGATGATGGCTGAACTTTGTGACTTTGTCCTCACCCATAACTATTTCACAGTTGGGGACAATGTATACCTTCAAACCAGCAGCACTGCTATGGGTACCCGCATGGCCCCACAGTATGCCAACATTTTTATGGCTGACTTAGAACAACGCTTCCTCAGCTCTCGTCCCCTAATGCCCCTACTCTACTTGCACTACACTGATGGCATCTTCGTCATCTGGACCCATGGAAAAGAAGCCCTTGAGGAATTCCACCATGATTTCAACAATTTCCATCCCACCATCAACCTCAGCCTGGACCAGCCCATACAAGAGATCCACTTCCTGGACACTACAGTGCTAATAAGCGATGGTCACATAAACACCACCCTATACCGGAAACCTACTGACCGCTATACTTACCTACATGCCTCCAGCTTTCATCCAGACCACACCACACAATCCACTGTCTACAGCCAAGCTCTATGATACAACTGCATTTGCTCCAACCCCTCAGACAGAGACGAACACCTATAAAATCTCTATCAAGCATTCTTACAACTACAATACCCACCTGCTGAAGTGAAGAAACAGACTGACAGAGCCAGAAGAGTACCCAGAATTTACCTGCTACAGGACAGGCACAACAAAGAAAATAACAGAATGCCACTAACCATCACCTTCAGCCCCCAACTTAAACCTCTCCAGCACATCATCAAGTATCTACAACCTATCCTGAAGGACGACCCATCACTCTCTCAGATCTTGGGAGACAGGCCAGTCCTTGCTTACAGACAGCCCCCCAACCTGAAGCAAATACTCACCAGCAACCATATACCACACAACAAAAACATTAACCCAGGAACCTATCCTTGCAACAAAGCCCGTTGCCAACTGTGTCCACATATCTATTCAGGGGACACCATCATAGGGCCAAAGTACATCAGCCACACTATCAGAGGCTCGTTCACCTGCACGTCTACCAATGTGATATATGCCATCATGTGCCATCAATGCCCCTCTGCCATGTATATTGGCCAAACCAGACAGTCTTTACGTAAAGGAATAAATGGACACAAATCAGACATCAAGAACTGTAACATTCAAAAACCAGTCGGAGAACACGGAGAAAACCAGTCAAGCAGCAAACACAGTCAGGGAGCCCAGGCCCTCAGTCAGGGTGGGGCAATGAGTCTATGGCTTGGACCTGTGTTCAGGGTTGAGCAGCAAGGGGTCCGGGCATCTCGGTTCCAGCAGATAGCCGAAAAGCACTGGCTTCTTGGTCTAGAGATGGGTAGACTGCCACCCCAGGGTTGGGCTAACAGGGGGGCACAGGCCCACCCACTCCACTGCACTCCAGCCCATGGCCCTAAAAGTGGCAGCGGGATTTGCCACTGGGTCAGCGGGGATCCTGACTGCAACACACTGACCTAAACTCAGGCAGTGCTGCAGCCAGATTATGGTCATCTGCCTCTTGTCCACTTCCTAACTTCCCCTTGGGCTGTACCTGGGTCTGTAGAGGGTTGTCCAGATCATCAGGGTAGAAGACTTGTTGGATAATCTGTGTCCTGCTGTACTATTTTCCCAACACGTCTGGTAGACAAAGCCCTGGCTGGGATTTAGTTGGGGATTGGTCCTGCTTTGAGCAGGGGGTTTGACTAGCTGACCTCCTGAGGTCCCTTCCAAGCCGGATAGAATCACAGAATCATAGAATAAGACCTGTGGTAGTTCTGACAACTCCTCAATGGTCAGATCAGCATACAGCTCCAGCATCTCTGGCCAGTCCTCAGCTCCCCAGGGGCCTCGGCAGTCTCCCAGCTCAGGAGCAAATAGAGGCATCTGGCTCCACTGGTGGCTACAGCCCAACTGAGCTCTCACACCCGCCTTTTATATTTCCTGTCCTATCCACTGACTTCTGGCAGGAGAGGTGAGCATGGCTTAGGTCCGCGGACCAAGGCTCAGTGAGGGGTTCCTCCCCCTCTGGGTCCATGGGAGGTCAGTCTGCCTCACAACATGCCTTTAATAATGTCTCTTTGAAACCTACGATTCCTTAGAATCATAACTTTATCATTTCATGATCACTTTCACCCAGGCTGCCTTCCACTTTCAAATTCTCAACCAGTTCCTCCCTATTTGTCAAAATCAAATCTAGAACAGCCTCTCCCCTAGTAGCTTTCTCCTCCTTCTGAACTAAAAAATTATCTACAATACATTCCAAGAACTTGTTGGATAATCTGTGTCCTGCTGTACTATTTTCCCAACACATGTCTGGTAGTTGAAGTCCCCCATCACCACCAAGTCCTGTGCTCTGGGTGATTTTGTTAGTTGTTTAAAAAAGCCTCATCCTGCTCTTCTTCCTGGTTAGGTGGTCCGTAGTGGACCCCTACCATGACATCACCCTTGTTTTTGTACCCCTTTTATCCTTAGCCAGAGACTTTCTACAAGTTTGTCTCCTATTTCCATCTTAACCTCAGTCCAAGTGTATACATTATATTATTATTATTATTATATATAAGGCAACACCTCCTCCCTTCTACAAGTATGTTCTCCATAGTGCATATCTGAGTATGTTGCAAGTATTTGAAATTCAAAATTTGAACTTTGACCTATTTTGATTAGAAATATAGGCCACATGGTATGTTTATGTCATGACTGAATGAGCATCAGCTAGAATCATGTTTTTAGAGCAAATGCTTGCAATTATTAATTCAAATTTTGCTTTTAATAAATTCTCTAATATTTATTTAAAATTCAGTGTTTAAGTCATCATACTTGCCAGTAAACTCACCTACTACATTATGCATAGACAGCCAATGCAAGAAGGACCGAACTACAGTCAAAGCAAGTTAGCTGAAAGTTTCATACAAATATAAAACAAACATTTTTTGCAATATTTGCCCTGATCTTGTCACCAGTGAGAAATAATAGTGATCAAAACTCACTAAGAATGACCACCTCATTCCTATGTTTTAATACAAAGGGATTTGTCTAAATTCTGTCTAAATTAATCACCATAAAAGTTACAAAAATATGAACTGCAAGTCAGCTTATAATTATATTTCTCAAAATTATTCTATCAAGAGTGAAACACTTAACAACTCTAAACTTATTTTTTGTACTGAGTCACACCTCAGTTATTGTCTTTGACCTCCACAGGGTTGCATGGCAGGTCAAAGTCAGTGCAGAATTTTGCCTTATGACTCCACGCAGAAAGTTTCACAGATACTTGATTTTTAATATCTTTCAGAACTATAATGAATCACCAAAAATGGCTCATATCAGTATTCTCATGCAGCAAATCCAAGAGCTCAGTGTTAGCTTACTGACATCTGTCTGAAAAGTTTAATGTAATCACAGAATGATAATAAAAAAAGCAGTCTCTATCAAAATTATTTAAATGTAGGGGCTTCACTGATATCCATTCCATTATCATGGAACGCAGGACACAGCGATAATTATAGGCTCCACAGAGGCAAACGTTAATGTGTGCCTGATAATGGAAAGCTTTGCACAAATGAAAAAGTAAGAGATAAAAACAACAAAGCAGTGAGTAATACTTAGGACTAGATTCTGCTCTGTTACACCAATATAATCTGTAATAATTTTATTTCCTATTTAGTGGCATTACTGATTACACCAGGGTAAAATAGAGCAGATTTTGCCCCCCAGCATGCTGTGCTTTCTTTCAGAGTAAATGAAATGGAATAAACTAAATGGAAACTGAAAGCATTTAATTTATCTGGCTGGAAGTGAGTGGTTCTGACCATCCTCTACTACTCTGCTTTCATTTATGCCAGTTACAATCTGCAGTTCCTTTGTTAACTACTACTTGTCTGTGTTCTTAATATTGTATATGTTACAAGCCAAAGGGATTGATCTTGCAAGCATTTAAAAACATGGTTAATTTTATTGACATGTGCAATTCCACATCAACTCACACGGTATTAGGCTCAATATCTGTGTGCATCATAGTGTGTTATAGTATTTTATTGTTCTACAATATATTACACCAGCTCAGTTGTCCAAGTTGCTACTTCCTCTTGTTCCACGTGTATTTATGTGCATTTATTCTTAAACTCTGATTGACATGCACCATCCATGTATATCTGAAATACTGGCAGATATGTCCACATCAAATCAATGTATAAATTTGTGCCTGCATTTGGGCCCTATGCTGAAGAAGAGGTGCCTATGTACCTGCTGACTTCGCAACAACAGTATTAGGCATGCCACAGCAACTCCTCTGATGAAACTATTTTCTGTGGTGAGAGGGTGACTATTGCCACATAGGGAGATCCAGGATATCACAGCCAAGTCAATGCTGAAATTTAACTTGCCCCTGAAATCCATAAAATATAGAGATAATATTCACATTTTTAACAACTGGTGTGAATAGGGGCAGCACAAATTACTTACATATATGTGACAATAAAGTGAGCCAGCATTTGGCATAACTAGCTAAAATTCTACAAGCCGTCGTCAGGCAAAACTCAATGATTTGAAAAAGGAGTTTTGCTGATTAAGGACTAAAATAAGAACTTCAATATTTGCTCAGAAATTCAGAATTCTCTTCTAGAGAGCATTGTGAAGATGGATTATTTTAGATTTATATCCTGAACAAATGTTTGACTTTGTTACTCAAGTATTCCTGTGAAAATCACAAAATTCTTCTCTAGCTTAATATACTGCAAAAGTATTTTTTACTCTTGTCCATCAAAATCCCTAACACAGAGGAGAGATCACAAGCTGCTTTAAAAAAATTTAGTTGTAATGTGTTAATAAGAAATATTGCTGCTTAAACCTGCAATCTGAAATCTCTAGTCTGGATTTATGAATGGTTCAGCAATTCAGTTCATTTTACTCAGGTGTGGACAATGACATTGCTTGTGATAAAGAAAAGAATTACACTTTGAAAAAATAAGGGCAACATAGCTTACCATTAAATTCTGCCATACTGCTCTGAGAATGTCAGCTAAGTGTGCACAAATATATGTATATCCCTGTTACAGTTAAATATATTAATTACTTATCAAAGCAATTTGATGTTACTAGGAAACACAGAACACAGTGACAAAGGGCACAGGTGGAAATGAAAGAAGTACCTCTTATCACAAATGACTAATACCAGAGTTGCCCAAGTAACCAGACAATCTCCTAAAAATGGATGCTTTGACATTCATTTATCAGTGCTTCTAAAATGCAGCTCTTATCATGCCTGCATAACAAATTTCAATTTCCTATAAATAATGAATATGCAGATTCCTCCATTATTTGTAGGTCTCATTTATTTCTTCTTTTAAGCTGAAAGCATCCAGGAAAAAAAAAAAAACTTGCTGTGGATAGATTTGTATTCCTGAAAGGGTTAGAAAGTAGCTTCACCACTTTTTTTTTTTCAACAACCTCCATCTCTGGTGCTTTGGTTGATATTTTCCCCTTTAGATTCAAGGTCTGTGAGAATCTTTTTAGTCATTTCTCTCCTCTCCCCTTAAATTGTTTTTTCTACTTTCTTGACAGCATGCCTTCTTCATCCACATTTTGCCACAAAGATTGTGATATTTAAAGATACATTGAGATTATTATTTATTAGAGAAACATGTTGTTTCAGTTTTACTTTATACATATATATTGCTAGGAAATCCCAGAAAGTGTCAGCACCTTATGGGACCTGATTTTTTTCAGTGCTTTGCAGCTTGTGTAGTCATTTACATCTCTGAAGTGAGTGCAAATGGATATAAAAAGCTACTAGTTTGATTTAGTGAAGTTTGACACTTATTTTGCACATATGTAAATGGTCACACAGGCTGAAAGTCAGTGAACCATCAGGGCCTACTTTATTTGGATTGATCAGAAATAGTTTACTTTTTTATCCTCACCCTCTGAAACTCTGACTCAGACTTCAAGGTCAAAAGGGACCATCATGACCAAACTGGCTGTGGAGAACATCTGTACCATTTTCATCTACAAAGGCATGGAATGTCATTTTGGAAGTAAGTCACTTCTGATCCATTAAAATAAGAAATCAACTTATCAAGCTGCTGAATACTTTAGACAGGACTCAGTTCAGAATGTGTGACAAGCAGAACAGATCTCATTGGAAATTCAACATATCTGTTATGGAGTTTGTCTGGAAATATATCTGAAAACCCAGTAAAAAAGAGGGATTTTTTTTAAAGAAATCTGCCAATATCAACAGTATTGATTGTCTTTTGGTAAGTAAGAGACAAAAGGTGATTCCCAATAACCAGCATTTAATGTCAAATTTTAGGGGATACGATGAATATCTACTGCAGATTCTGTATAACACTACACAGTTACAGCAGAAAGAAGAATAATCCTCCTGTGATAATCTGAATATTTCCACCTACCATGTCATATTAGCATGTTGGCAATCACTTAACAGTAGTATTCAAAATAACCCAATGTAATGAATAGATATTTTTTGACTGCTGAGCCTGATGTCTCAAAGAGGTTATTATTTAAGTACGCTTTAAAACATTACATTTTTTAAGTAAGCTGCTTTCATTAACATTTTCACAAGAACATATGGTACCTGGCAGTAATATTTTCAACAGGAGCTATTCATTTCTATTTTATCCTGGAACGGTCATCATTACAAAACAAAAAAGTAATCTAGATTTAAGTCATCTGGTAGCTATAACCACATGAAAGTTCTGAAAAGAGCAGTAGTATTCAGCTTGTAAAAATAATGTACTGAAATGCATTAGAAAAATTTATCAATTAATAAAGCATTGTACAATCTCTTGTAAAAAATCTCACACCAATAGCAAAATAATCTTAAAAGCAATGTTAGAAGTGGTATCTGCATTGAACTGTACAGCTTCTGTTAAGAAAGCTGAGCCAACTCCTGAAATCTTTACTCACTGCCATATTCTGCCATTATTACACTGAAAAAGTCTTATATTCTTTAAATAAATAGCCCTATTGAACACAGTTAGTCAATGAGACTTTTCAGTGAATAAAAGTACAACTCAATATCTGTAAGGGTGGCCAAACCTGATCCTCCTCAGTCATTACTTTTTCCACTGAACTCAACAGGAGTTCATCCAAATAAAGATGGAAGAAAAACAAAAACAAAAAACCAGGCTAAGCCATATTCTCCTCAATGAAAATGGAGGGAAATCAACAGGGTGCAGCATTATGTAGGATCAGATCTTCAGTGGCAATTATTGTTTGACCCATTTCCCATAGAGGCCATTAGGAATCTTTTCCCCGACTTTGGGTTCTGATCAGGCTTTTAATTAGGTTCTCAGGATTTCTGCCCACCATGATACCCCTACCCCTTTCCTAGTTCCTGGAATTAAGCACAAAAAGACACTTTGAATAATTACATTGCTTGTTAAAACTTTATCTTCCAGAAAATGCTTGCTGTTTACTTTTTAGTTAAGCTGCTGACACTTTTAACCAGAAAATTGTCTGAAACATTCAGGTAGGCATGTAGCTTACATTTTCTTTTCAAACCTATCATTCATTGTTGTCATTTCTATTGCTTCCCCTTTAAAAGAATGGTCAAGAACAACAGTCTGAAACCAAAATTTTCTACTTTCCACCCAGTTGTGCATGTTTGGCAGATTCCACAGTGGGTTCCAGACTGGGCTACCTTAATTAGCAAAACTGTTCTTCTTGTTTTGTTTGGAAGCCTGAGAGCCTGATGAAATATTTGAAAAATGAGTTATCAGCCAAACCGGAGAGGAACTTTGAGAAAAGCCCAGCCACCCAAGTGCACAGCCAACTTACAAGAAGACTGAGATCAACAGAAAGCGGTCAATTCTCTGTTCCTACTCTTGGCGTGAACATGGCTTTAACTCTCTGGATTCTCAGCCTTGCTCAGGGTTGTTCTAACTTGCTCTGGGCTACCAGTTGTCCCCAGTGGCTCTTCTGCCCAGTAGGCACACATAGCTGGAGTAGGCTATACTCTTGCTATGCCCTCCCCCCTTCCCATTACATGCCTGGTGGCTGCAAAAGAGAGTAAAATAGAAGCATTCCACCAACTCCAAGCCAAGAGACCCAGTGGGGAAGTCTCCAGGGACCATCACTTCCCCCTCTGTCTCACTGCAGTGGCATAAAAAGGACATCAGCAAAATGAAGAATTGGGTACACAATTTCTCATCTGGCACTCGCAAATCACCAGAGCATGGCCATGTCTATACATACAGTGCTGCAGCGGCACAGTTCTACCAATACAGCTGCAGCACATCTGGTGAAGATGCTTTACGCCAACAGGAAAGAGCCGTCCCTTCAGTTAATAAAACCACCTCCATGAGCGGCAGAAGCTAAGTTGGAGGGAGAAGCTGTCCACATAAGTGCTTATGTCAGTGTAAATTACGTTGCTCAGAGGGGTGGTTTGTTCACACCCCTAAGTGACATAAGTTATGCCAACATAGGCTCTTTCTACGCTATAGCCTAAGTTTAAATTCAATATGAATTCCAGCCTGTTAAATTGGTTGTCAGCCTTTGTAAACTCTGGCGTCAATGATACAGACAGACAGAGGGGGACTCCTAGCAAAATTACTTGAACGATGTATGAGTAGCAACATTAGCCTGCAGATTGATGTTACAGACATATTTTACCTACATATCATTTCCATTAGGAGATCACTCACATAGTACTGTGCACCTCTTAAATTAATTCCATTAATACATACTTCTGACTGCCATTCTGGTGTCCTTCCCTCTGACTACGCTGTCTTGTGCCATCACAAGGTGTCACCTGCAGCCCCTGTTTATACATAAGTCTCAGAACAAAATTTCTGCATAACTAGTAAATTCAATTTTAAAATTTTATGGAAAATGTCATTAGTGTAGCTTTTAATTTAGGCCACTGTATGCTACCACATACACACAAAAAAAGGTGATTCAGCGCCTTTCAAGAACAGTCTTCAACACTCAACCACAAATACACAATACTAAAAACTGTTGAAGGTTCCCCACTTATTTAAATGGAGTAATTCTAATGTTCTTGGGACTTGACGTTCTTTCTCTCTCTCTCTCTCTCTCTCAATCATTTTGTCCTCCTTTCTAATTAATTTAGTTTTGCCACAGTCCAGGATGTGTCACTGTCACAACAAGAGCAACTGTGATGTCACAAACACTTTATTTTTGAACCACCAAATAGATCAGACAATAGTAGCAGGGTGGTCAAAAAGGAGGAAAAAAAAAATCTCTTTAGACCCAAGCATCTTAGAATCCAGTAGCGAATGGAAAAGGAAATGCTGGTACTTATATGGAATTTAGTGATCGATGCTTAAAAATTTTTCCAGCAGAAGAAAAATGGCAATAATGTAAGAATGAAGTTGATTGTTACACTGAAATGAAGAGAAATTATAAATTTGCACCAGAAGATAGAAAAAGAGTATGATCTGATTAGAATAATCTTGTTACTCTAAATGGAACAAGAGACAAAATGTTGCAGGGCTTTGCGGCTTGAGCTTATTGATTTCCATGCAAAGGCTCAAACAATGGGGACCGCATGGATCTTGGAATCATTGACGATATTTATAGAAAGCATCTGTTCACAAATTACCTTAAATGATTTATGTTCCAAATCTCATTGCGTTAAAATTGGAAGATTGGTCATGGGTATTTCCAAAAGTTCTTTTTTTAGACTGAGAAAGGTTAACTAATGCTAGGTGCAAGGGTGATTTTGCTTCGACATAATTTTCTTTTTTTATTCATACTAAAGATTGGCTTCAGTCACAGAAGTCAGATCAAAATCTGAATATTGAACATCCTCCCCCAAAACCTCAGGTGGGTTTGGATCTAGGGTAATGGGTATGATTCATCTCAGTATACAGATAGGGTCTAGCCATGCAATATGGATCCAGATCCAAATTAACTGAAATTCAAAATGCCCTGAAATTTAGGAGACTTGGTTCTGACCAAGCTGTAATATACTCCATGGAGGAATGAGATTTAAATCAGCAGGTGACTGGTTTATTGTGGTTACTGCACAACTACTCTACAGGGTCAGATCACTGGTTTGAGAAACACACCCTTGTAATCATAATACAGATCCACAGCTCCACCTTACAGATGATCTTTTCCAAGCAATTTACTTTTTGTTTCTTTCCAGGGTTTTGGGCTATGTCACTTTTGTTACGGCAACTAATTAGTATTAGGTTTAGTCTGCTAATAGAGTTGATTAAGAGTACATATCCTAAAATACAATAAAAGCAGAGTGGGCTGAATGTGACACAAAATTTATCAGTAAATTCATTACCACATGCAGCCTGACAGCACTTTTAGATATTTGTTAAGGGAACGTAAACAAAGAAAGCATCTTTCTTGTTCAAAATACTCATAGCATAAAAAATGATGCTTCCAGACTCTCTTATTAGCAACATCATGCATTATACAACAACACTGCTTGTTCAAACTGTTTTTCTGATAAGAAATGCCGCATTTTAAAAAGCAACTTCTATTTTAATATTTAATACCTTAGCATATCTAGATCTCCAAAAGTAGCAAGCTATTTAGGCAAGAAGTGCATTTCATGTAATGTTAAAAGCATTTCTGGCATTTTATGCTATCTGCTTTTTAATGACTGTATTTTCCTAACATTAAAAATGAATTAATCTCTTTCCCTAAGTAGTCTGCTGAACACTTAAAAAGTAAATCTGATGGGTTTACTCATACCTTGCATTCACTGTAGAGACCTGCACATCAGTTTGTGTTTCATGGTTTTGCAAGGAAAGTGAGTTTACTTTGAAATTCAATATCTCCTAAGATCAACCACAGTAACATCTGAGCACCAAGAGGAAACTATTCACCTGTTTCCTTTGAATTTCATTAAACTAGAGTATAGTATACTGACTGACACACCAGCCACGCTGAAGTTTTTAGGTATTAGACATGGGGGCCATGCATGAAAGCAGGGGAAAAACCCACAAAATCCATGTAAGAACAGTAACACTTAGCTTAGATTTTTGGCCAGTTTTTATCTATACCCTAACCTAAATTAGTCCATCCCCAATCTGACCAACTTCTCCTGACCCTATAACCACCTCATTTTTCCTAGTGATAGTATATCCAATAAGACCCCACTCAAGTGACCTGAGAATATTTAATTGTCCCAAAAGGTTCTCAATCCTAGTAATGTAGCAACCCCCTATTCCATAAATTGCTTACACCCTTTATAAATGGCTTTATTGAATATTCTTCCACTAGGGAACAAAAACAAAACCATATAAGTAAATGAAATACAATGGTATTCCCTAATGACTAGAAACCACCAGCTGAAATATCTTTGCATAAAAAGTTTTGCAACAGTTATGAATAAAATACAGATTAGTAAAAATCAGCCTATGTACACATAAAATTCATAAAGGAGAAACAGTGCTTAAATTTGTTGCACAAGTGGTTAACTATTGAACAAAACCAGCTCTCACTTTTAGCCTTCTCTTCTCCAATGAATACTAGGTGGTTAAACAAGCCACTTAGGTTAAACAAGCCACTAGGTGGTTAAACAGGCCACTTGCAATGGCCTGTTCATACATTTAGAAGGGCCAGTCACTACACATAGGCACCATGCATTGCATTCACTTTCTGAGGATCACGTATAACATAGAATTACATTTATAACAATTTGCTATTCAGTAAGTTCTTTCCCTTTAATTTTTTTTGGCGGGGGGTGGGGGAGAGATTCTCTGTCTGGCAGATCTGCTATGAAGCATCAAGGAGATTTAAGTAAGCATTAATAAGGGACAAATCTTAAGAAGTTCAGAAGACTGGTGACAGCTTAGTTCTGCAGCTCAGAACAGCAAGCCAATATGTGAACACTATTCTGAAGATTATCCTGATTACTGGAACTTTTGATGGATCTTTATATGGTCCCCAAATGACCCCCACCTCAGGACAGGACTTACCTTTTGACTCCTCCAACAACAGGGTCTCCTGCATGATGTGATCAAGCAGCCTGCTCCCATGATCTTACACTTGGTTGAACCATTCTGAGGAAACCCAGCTCCCCAATTCAATGAAGTCTTTTCCAGCAGGTGAGCCACTCTTCTGGTGCAATAAAAGCCATTAACCCCACTGATAGTACCTGCTGATGAACAGCCAATTTGGAGATTACATCCCAGAGAAACTCTCAGCACTGTGAAATCCCACAGGATGCTCGTTTTCTTGTAGCTCTCTACACACGTTTTTCAGGTCTGGGAGAGAACAGCCCTCCTCTAATAGTGATCCTCTGACCAAATGTATGCTGGTATTGCTCAGACAGGCTCTCAGGGCACTTTGAAGTCAGTAGCCTACCTTCTGTGAGATGGAACACTAAGGTGAACCCTTTATACTATTAGCCTTCTCTTTGTTGTTTCCGGATTTGATTGCTATCGGGTATTCTATGTGGAACTTCTACTGAAGCTAACTTTGAAATTTAAACTAATGGAGAATGTGATGGGTCACTTGCTTAAAGAATCATTTCAAACACTTGTCCTCCACACACAGCACTGGTTAGAAATATCTTTCTTGGTGCAATTCAAAGCATTAAATTTTAACTTCTAAGATCACATCTCTCCCCTGTGTACCATCCTAACAGATAAGATAAGTTGGGGTGCTCTAAGCTAAGACTCTTCAGATTGGAACTCTGGGGCAGCTGGGAACAAGGTGCTCCAGTGGGGAGCAGAGGGGCTTGGGTCTAGAATTTGCTTCCATTCCTGCTCTAACTAGGGAGCCCTCATCGACTTTCAGTGAATACTGAAAGGCCCATTTTCTCAGGCTTTTCTTCAGTCAGTGAGATTAATTTCTTTGGCTGGAGTTCTTTTTCAGGTAATTTTTTTGTCATTTTAAATTATGCGATGGTGTAATCAAGTAAGTAAGGGCCAAAATTACTGAGGGTTGCATATATTTTACAAATCAAAAATTAAAAAAAAATGTAGGCTGTAGGTCATAAGAACATAAGTGATCTCTCTCCTGCCATCCATCTCCACCCTCTGACAAACAGAGGGTAGGGACACCATTCCTTACCCATCCTGACTAAGGTCAGCAAAGTCTTTCCTGACAACGAGACTGAAGGAGAGTCTACTCAAAGAAAATGGTCGAAGTCCCATAGAAAGAACATGGGACATCTAAAACAAGAATAAAGAACTAGAAAACCTGGCATATGAAACAATCTTGCCCTAGCAGGAATAACAGAGCAGCTCCCTCCCCCTCTGGATTGGTGTGGTGAATGCACTCCTTTTCTAAGAATGGTAGTGGGGCTGCAAGGGTGACAGCCCTTCTTGTCTGCTTGCCTTAAGAGAGACAGCAATAAGATCTTCCAGAAGAGCTCATCAAATATTTTTTCTGCCCAGATGTTTTTTGGACAGAAAATTGCTATTTGATAAAAGGGAAATGGATATTCCCTCCTCTGCGTCCCCCCCGTCCCCCCAAAAAACCCCAACCCATTCATTGAAAATGCATGAGCTTTATTTTTTTCATTTGAATCCCCTCTCCAAAAATGTATGAAAATGAATATATATAATTTCTCAATTTTTTGCTAGGTGGAAAAAAATTCCTAACCAGCTCTGTCTTCTAGTCACTGCTGTCTCGGTTGTTTCCCACCTGTTTTCTGGGGCTATATTACATCCAACCAGAGGTATACTGTGACAGCTCCTGTGCATCTTGCTACTTCTGTATCATCCTCACTATGGACTGTACTGGTGACTGTCTTTCCAGCCTATAAGCCTAAAGAGCAGAGGTAGTGTAACAGTGAGACCCGTGGGCAACAGTTCATTCCATGGTTGCCTTTATATCTTCCCTGCTTCCACAGCATGAGCCATGAGCACTTCTAGGGTAACCATGGTGGTTGTGTGCCTGGCCCTCCTTGCTGCAATTCTTCCCTACTGGCAGCACCCCAGCTAAGAGAGAGGAGTAGGTTTGTAGATATAGGAGATTCATTTCCTGGGAAGTGATAAATTATTGCTGTCCAGGAGACAATCAAGGACATTGTATTTTAAAATAACTATTCTGAAAGCCCCTTAATTTATAATCTGATGTTGCCTTTAAAATATGATTGTAGGATTGTAGGTTTCTGTATTATTTACTTACTGGAAGAGAATACAATTTTGTCAAGTCTGCTAAAATTGAAAGAATTTATTCAGTCCAAGCCTGAATCAGCCTGACTAATGCAAAGTTTAGAAAGGGATTTAAAAAATGCCTTTTTCCGTGTCTCACTGATACCTTGCATACTTTGAGATCAATGTGTCTTTCAGTATTCACAGAGATGGGCTTTATTCTTAATTCCCATAGGTGCAGCAGGTGGGGAGGGTGGAGGGAGGTAGAAGAGAGTTAATAGACACTGTATTATTCCATACAGAGATGGCTGGGGAAATGAAGTTTAAAAAGATCTATTCTTTAACCTTTTCTTCATTCTGCACACCTAGATGCACAGTTGGGGTTATTTTTAGTACTACGACATTCGCATGTGCAGACAGTTCTCTTCCCTTTACCATTAGCCTTTTACTTGATCACATAGCTTGTCACTTGGCACTTACCTGTCATTTCCTTGCCCTCACAAGTTTTGATGTGGCCTTAGATGGGAGGGAAGGTCCTATCATGCCTTCAAAAAATGGAATATAAAACTAATAGCTATATTTATTGCCTATCACTTTAAAGAGAGTGAATTCAGACAAAATAGATAGATATAAGCAAAAACAGAAGTTGTATGCTTCCAAACTGCTCCTGAATCATACTGGGACATGTGCTGTGCATAGTTTGAAAAGTATAATCTTAATGTACTGGGAAAGGATGGTTTTGTTGTTGATGATAAAATTAATATTTTTTTTATCTGAGTTGGCAATCCTGCTTAGTGTCAAACAAAAACAAATGTCATCTGAACATCATTATTCTGTCTGCTTTCTATATGCCCCACAATATCTGAAGGATTCTTTCAAGTCTGATGAGGGACAAGATCCTTGTTAAAGAATACTTTGAATTGCATCCAACAAAGCTGATATTAAATCCTCACACCATATGTCACAACTCCTAAGGGCAAATGAAGGCTTTTACAGCTTTTAAATAATCTTCAGCAATGATAGTGGTTAAGGCAATTTACTCTCCTCCCCCGCTTTTTGTGTCTCACAAACAGGGAGGGGAAGGTTATGCTTTCATTCTCCCTGTTTCCAACACCAGGATATGACCTGAGTGATTGTAAAACAAGTACTAAGACCAACATGAGAGTTGCATACAGCTGAAGTAAATCCTCAACCCTTTTACCCCTGGAGCTCATAAATTTTCCAGATTAAACCTGTCACTGAGGCAATCCGATACATGGCCTGTGTTTCTGATTCTACCTCTGGAAATAAACCAGCATATATAGAGAGATGCACATGGTGCTTACTTTGGGGCTAACCTAAAAGATTCCATGCACAGGGAAATAATTAATGCAGGTATCCTCAGTGTGGAATCCTTTCAAGATCAGGATTTCATACATCTTTACTCCTAGATCCATTTTTAGAAAAGAAGTTTTATAGTATGCACTGTACAGACACAAATACAAAAATAAAGAGATTCAGTTCTGATCTCAGACCTATATACATGTAGAACCAGAGGATGATGCAACATATTAATTCTGGTTATGCAACATATTAATGAACCAGAGGATGATGCAACATATTAATTCATATAAACTGATTTCCAAATAAGAGGAGAATCCAGGGCGGATTTCATTTACACCAGCTGAGG
The DNA here is from genome assembly GCF_965140285.1 of Lepidochelys kempii. NCBI lineage: Eukaryota > Metazoa > Chordata > Testudines > Cheloniidae > Lepidochelys > Lepidochelys kempii. The sequence goes on along the minus strand of NC_136380.1, from coordinate 95,830,169 downwards.
ATTCTGCCATTGATCCCATATACAAGGATGTAATTTGGTTTTGTGATATTCTTTGGGGGAAAGCTGATCCTATAAACCAATTAAAGAATTGCGTGCATTTGTTCTTGTGGCGCTATTGAGAGATGAAATGCAGTGATAGTCATTTAACAAGGAATCCAGATATAATCCAGTGCAAGTTATTCTTCATTATATTTAACTGTTTCAGAATACAAAACTTGACTAAATGTATTTTGATATACTTCAAAAAGATTGTCAAAGACACTCTATTATACTTTATGGAAAATCCTGGTACATAAATATGACTTTGACAGAATGGATAACACTTCAAAACCTCTGTGTGACTGTGATACTGAGCTAGAAATGGTTAAGTAACCAGTAGGCTTAGGCTATGTCTAAATTTCATCGTTAAAACTTGTGTCGCTCAGGGGTGTGAAAAAACACCCCCCAAACGACAAAAACTTGAACGACGGAAAGCACCGGTGTGGACGGCACTCCTGGCAATGAAGCTACCGCCCCTCATTGGGGATGGTTTTATTTTGTTGCGGGGAGAGAACTCTCCCAGCAATAAAGAGTGGCCACACAGCACACCTTACAACTGCGCAGCTGCAGCAACCCAGCCACACTGTTGTAAGGTGTGCAGTGTAGACATAGCGTTAGTAACCGAAGGCCAACTTTTAAAAACATATTAGAGAAGTATTGAAATGGTAAACAGGGCCATTTCTTGTACACAGTTATCACAGCCATGTTAGATAGGCCAGAGTGTTTGAAATACAAACCTATATTGTAGAGAATTAGAAGTAAATACTAATTTTATTTGCCTGTGTTCACCTGTATCTTGTTAGATGTTAACAAAGTGATTGTATTATCTTGTAAATGGCAAGCTTCTATTCCTTTCTGTTACTCTGTTCTAATGATTCAGAGATCAAAAAGGAATGTTAGCAATTAGATTAAATATGGTGTAATAACATCATTGTCTTTATTTCTCTTTGAAGTCTATAGTAAACTGCAATGAATGGATGGTTAATAGCCTTATACTAATCAATTCAATTAATTACCTATGTATATACAGGAACAAAGCAACAATGTACATTACCTAGTCTTTGTATTACCTGCTGTCAAGAGGCTATCACAGCCTCCCAGAGATCTATAAGAAAAAAAATATAAAAAACGTTGGGACCTGATCTGTTTTTCGTCTCAATTCTGCTTGAATCTTATCAGGGGAAGTTGCAAGTCACAAGGCTGAGGTCTGCAGGTGGGTGTGACCTGGATTACCCTGCTATTTCTCATGGAAAAATTTATACAGACTCTCTGCATATGAACTGCCTATTTGATTATAACCTATGCAATTGATTCTGAAAGAACTTCATGCAGCTCAATAGCTCACCATCTCTACGATGAAACTGATTTGAGAACTTTATTCATATCTGTATGTATAATGATCTTTTAACCATAATCACTCTTTTCTTTTTAATAAATCTTAGATTAATTAAGAATTGGCTGTAAACATGTATTTGGGTAAAGTCTGAAATATCCATTCACCTGGTGGGTAATGTGTCTTATCTCTTGGGAATGGTGGAACTTTATATATGGTGAATAATATTTTAAGTAATCCTCACCATATTTGACTTGGCTGTCCAAGTGGGAGCCCAGGGATCAATTACTTTAGGGAAGCTGTTTTTCAGCTTCTTGATAACCAGTGAAGTATTGTAAAAGCTGTTTTGGTGCTGGCTTGGTGACTCTAATCATTAGAATAAACCAAGGATTCCCAAACTTGGTTTGCGGATTGTTCAGGGTAAGCCCCTGGCAGGTCACGAGACGCTTTGTTTACCTGAGCGCTCACAGGTACAGCTGCTCGCAGCTCCCAGGGGCCACAGTTCGCCATTCCCAGCCAAAGGGAGCTGCGGGAAGCAGTGGCCCAGCCCACGCCGTTTCCTGCAGCTTCCACTGGCCAGGAACAGCGAACCACGGCCACTGGGAGCTGCAAGTGGCCATACCTGCCGACGCTCAGGTAAACAAAGTGTCTTGTGGCCCACCAGGGGCTTACCCTGAACAAGCGGTGAACCAAATTTGGGAACACCTGGAATAAACCAACAGTTTTGGGGACCGTCTACCCCATCCTTTGCCCTCATTGAGCAATCTCAGTGAGGCCCCACTGGAAACCACTGAAAGCCAATGGGACCTGGATGATTTTGAAAGTTTTAATCAATACATAGGACTACACCTCAGAGGGCCCTGAGTTAGTGGCTGGGTTTTCAGAAGAGCTCCCACTTAGGTACTTCACTGAAGTGGCCAGATTTTCCAACAGTGCTCAGCATCCACCATCTCCCCAAATTCTCTAAAGTGTTCAGCACCCAGTGTTCTCACATGCCCCTCTCGGTGCTGAGTGACCTGAAAATATGGCTATTTTCTTTTCGGTGAGATGGGATCTGTACTCTTGAAAATCTGACTGTAAATGGGGACGTATTTAAGTGATAGGATTATACAATTTTCTCAGAAAACTTAGAAAGATACAAGGTACATCTTAAAGTATTGCGGACAGAACAAGCTACACAGACAGTTAGGAACCAAAATACTTTTAAAAATCTGGCCCTAAAAGACTTTATATAGGACCTGATTTCCCTCACAGCACTGGCATAAAGCTGGCATAATGCAGTGGTGACTCAGTTCATTGAGCTAAAAGCCCTCTATCTATTACACAAAGAGAACTCTTTCATGCTGACCATGTCTGCACATGGACTAAAAGGAGCAGTTTTTAAAGTAAAACATCATAGAAATTCTTAGACCACCAGCGGGTCAAAATATATATTCAGCAAGAATTCATGACTCTAGTATTTGTTTAATGATTGTGTATGCACAAAATGAAGTAGTGATTGAAACTAGTCCACTGAGCAGATGGGCCAATGAAGACGTGACAGGCATTGGTATCTGACTCCAACCAAACTCCTGTGAGCTGTGTTCTATATTATCAATGAACTCTATGAAAAGGAAAGAAGATTTGAAACTCAGGCAATTTCTGAGAGGAGAGGAAAAGAGATAAAGGAAGATTGCATTGCATCAGAAAGTCTCAGCATTGCTCTGCAGAAGGATACTACTATCAAACCTCAAGCTTCAATAGAAATATAGGAATTACATTACTGGATCAGACCAGTGATCCAGCTAGTTTTGTATCCTGTCTCCAACAGAGTCCAGTTCCATCTGCTTCAGAGGACAGGGCAAAAAACAACTGCAGGAGGCAATGATAGAAAAACCAGCAAACAAGAAATATTTCTGTCTAATCATCACTGGTTAAATGTTGAGTTGCAGAAGGGATACAAACCCTCATGTTTCAGACCATAACCTAAGTCTTTTTTTAAACATGCCTATATTATCACCCTGAATATTCGCAAAAAGAAAAGGAGTACTAGTGGCACCTTAGAGACTAACCAATTTATTTGAGCATAAGCTTTGTGATAAGATGCATCCGATGAAGTGAGCTGCAGCTCACGAAAGCTTTTGCTCAAATAAATTGGTTAGTCTCTAAGGTGCCATGAGTACTCCTTTTCTTTTTGCGAATACAGACTAACATGGCTGCTACTCTGAACCCTGAATATTGTTATTATGGAGACCTGAGCAAATTTGTCACATGAACAGGTTTTTTCACCAACTGAAGTGTGAAAAAACAAAATTTTTTGGTCCAAATTTAAAATTCCCCACTGGAAGAAAAAAAAGGGGTGGAGGGTAAAGGAAGGGAGTGATAAGCAGTAAATTAGTGACAGGCCATAAAGTTTGTTCCCCATCAATGCTTTTTTTTTTAATTAAAAACAAACCAACAAAAAATAAAAGTTTCCTTTTAAAAACACTTAATCAAAAGTTGAAATATATCATGGAAACTTTTGAAACTATTTACTTTTGTTCATGAAGCAACCTTGCCATTTGTCAACCAGTTCATATTGGTTCATATACATTTTTCAGCTAATTCATATCCATATTTAAGTCCAATGGGCGAGAGTGTCTTGCTGAAAACTATGATTTCTAGGTTGATTTTATTTTGAAGTCTATTTTAATTAGATATTGAAATATTATTGTCACTTAAAATTTTAACAGTTTCTCCTGTTAAACTCTGACTAGTTGGACAATGTAGTTTTGGAGAAAAAAAATAGAGAACAATTTTGTCAAAAGGATTTTAATGTTTCACATTTGGTTCAACGATTTTGAAAATCTGACCCTTGCTTAGGTTCAAAGACTGTCTGGATTATTTGTGATAATTGCACGTGTTCCACATTTTGATTTGGGAATTTTTACTTTCAGTTTCAGTTCACCTGAGAGGTGTCCTCTACAGAAAGATGGTCTATACTTTTAAAAAGTATAATTTCCTTGGATTACAGAGTTTAGTTGACTTTTTGTGTAATAGTTTTTGTTTAAGTCAACTACTTGTTCTTGAACTCAACTCTATTGTTTGTCTGAGTCATGGTGCTCCCTAAAGCAAGGCAAGGACCTTTATGTGACCAATTATGGAGGTCACATTCTTGAACTTGTATCAGAGGCTGAATTATGAATAATTGCTTCTTATCTGATCATTGTTTTACCAAAGTATAATTTTAGTCATTTGGGGATGAAATTGCTTGGCACTCGTCAATATCACTTGTTACCCACAACATATTCAAGAGAAAGTTTTTAGTTTTTAGTATTTAGAACCCCAGAGCTCAGTGTTTAAAATGTGCAGCTTTAATCTGGAAATGCACATAATAATTTCTAAACAGTTACAAAAAGGGCTTTTTTTGAGTCATCCATAGGGAATATATATATTCTTCGGAGACCTTCTGTTTGATTGACAGCATAATTCAAGACCTGGGCACTTATCTGTCAAATCACACATAGTTTTGGTCCAGTCTGGTCCAGTGTATGATGTCAGCAGTAAAATATAGTGTTCAACAGTGAACAATGTGATCAAATAGTGATCAATGGGATTTACATATGCTTAGCCAAGAGCTGAATTTGGCACATACACTCATTTAATTCTTCCCAGAAGTGAGCAAATTCTGCTAATTCTTGTAATCTATACATTCTGTGATCATGGGAGCCTTTTAGCACTGATAGACTGTTTTCTTCCTCCCTCTTGTTGTACCCTAACCAAAAAAGATTTATTAGAACAACACTGCAGTTGTGGTTTAATTTAGATACACATTTTAAAGCTTGTATTTCTTCTCTAGCATCCTTTCTTCTATTTCAGAAGGCATTCTGAAGACCTGACCTAAAGACATTGTGGTGTCTACTCCAAACTGGAGCAACTGAGAATATAGGCATCCAGAAATGTTCAAATTTGCATATTTATCTTCTGTTATTATCCACAGGTGGGATTTCCACTGTCAAGACAGACTGAACCAGCTCACTTGTCCTGCAGTAAAATGGAATTATAGTGGGTACTTGTGTAATCAGAGATTAGTGTGTTACATACGTTTAAAAATTTTTGGCACCCGAACAGGGATAGGGCTATCTTGCATTTGAAGACTAATTGTTAACTGAATTTTCCTGCGGTTACCCATAAGGAATTTAGATTGTGTATTGTTGTGACCATGGAACTTTGCAAGCTTTATCAGCTGAGTTTGGTTGAGTAGGATTCACCCTACTGTTGCAGATGAAGAATTGACTCATGCATTGAGCGAGTATGGAGCAGTAACCAGACATAAGAGAATACAAAGTACACTGAGGGTATTGCAATTTATGAATATAGTAAGAAGTGTAAATATGAAGATGTAAAGAAAAGAACGTGAACAGATTAAATTGAATGGTAAGTGAAATGTGATTTACATTAGATTTAAAAAAATTCTCATAATACTCCTGATGACAGGTATCGAAAAGGTGACAACTCTAACAGCAGGAGTGATTCCAGAGGGCAGTGCACTTAATACTAACCAAACATGTAATGCTGCACTTACATATTTTTCAAACCGATATGCTTCTAGAAAAAAGTATACATTCTCCTCCCCTGACATTCACACATATTCTCCTCCCACATTCACTATTCCAGAGGGGTTATATAAAGCAGTCGTAGAACATGTGGTAAAGTTTACAGAGGGTGTTGCTCCTGCTATCAGATATCCTACAAATTTAGCAGCAGTTCACCACAAACCAGTGGGGAGGTAGATATTGGTACTTCAAAGCTCCAAGTTAAAAAAAAAAAATCGACTAGATGATCCCAAATTGTCTTCCAAGGGAAGAAACCAGAATTTAGAGAGGCTGGGGACAAACATTTGTACTATGGGCCCCCCTTCTGAGGGCCCCAAATGCCAACTGCATCTCCTTCTCTCTCCACTGTGTAATAGCAGAGCTAATTTTGATTCTATTAGGAGTCTGGTTACAGATTGCAGAGCTGAATTCACTTTGGGCCAATGGTGCACCAGCACTGCCCCTTGGGGGCCGAGGGATAGCTCAGTGGTTTGAACATTGGCCTGCTAAACCCAGGGTTGTGAGTTCAATCCTCGAGGGGGCCATTTAGGTATCTGGGGCAAAAAATTGGGGATTGGTCCTGCTTTGAGCAGGGGGTTGGACTAGATGACCTCCTGAGGTCCCTTCCAACCCTGATATTCTATGATTAGTAGAAAGTTTCTCACCTCCAGCACTGAATGGAGCTTTCAGTGCAGGGAAGTCTGCCACTGCAGATGAGTGTTTGACAGAGTTGGAAAATAAGTATGGTCCTATTTCCAGTAGTGATGAATTGTATACACAATCTCTAGAGAGCTTTCAGAAGTCCATAAAAATACTCTGAGTATTTGGGAAGATTAAACAGCTGTTGGAGAAAGATAATGGAACAGAATGCATGTATTCCAGAAAACCCTAATATACAGGGAACAAAGCAATTTATTCATGGATGTTGGGATGAATCCCTGATTACACAGTTCTATCAGAGGGACCATTTGGATACTACTGCTATTTCCAAAATATCATACTCTAAACTGCCATACAAAATCTGCCAATTTGGAGAGAAAAATGAAAGAGCCAAGAAGGCTTAAAGAAGCTCAGGGGGAAAAAGCCAGTCTATGCCTAGCAGTTCATGTTATGCCATAGAAGTTGAATGCAGCTTGCGTTCAGCTGCAGAAGAATCAAGGAAGATGGGAAATGATATGGCTGAACTTGAAGGAGTCATGATGAAGTTAATGGAAGGACCAGCCACTCTGAAGAGGCAGAACCTACCAGAGCAGACGAGCATTCTGAACTTTCAGAAGACACCCTCAGCTGCCAAGAAATCTACTGCAAACAATCCATGGTGCGTCTGTTACCACTGTGGTAAGGAGGGTCATTCTAATACTATGTGCACTGAGCCACTCAACACTGTTGTGATATTCCCCAAAGTACAATCTGGACTGCTGAACTGCTCTCTCTCCTCAATTCTCCTATCTGGCAGGCCTTTTGCACTGCTTCGCTGTGAGAGCAACCACTCCTGGCCTTGCTCAAATACTGCTTCTGGCATGTAAATTACTCCCAGCTATACTGCAAGAGTGCTACAGCTAGCCACTCCTGAATTATATTACGGAGCAACCCCAGCAAAACCCCAGCCCCAGGCTTGTCCCCAGAAATGTGCATCATGTATTGCCCAGCTCTTTCCTTCAGTACAGTACAAGCTCATAGAAAGTCAGTCGTTTCATTAATAGGAAATGACACGCACAAACCATCAGAGTCTTGTAAAAGTGGTGAACATAGGGGTATCGTCTGTCACAACAGTGTTATTACAAAAGAAGTTAGTTTCCAGAAATGGACAACTGTCACTGCACAAAACTCCAAAATCTCAGAAGCCATCTGGAAATTGTAAGAGCAGACTTTATTCCGAAGGGTAGATGACAGTATCGATAAAGCCCCTTATGCGTCACAATAGTCAACAGCTCTTGGGACTTTCCATCAACATGCATCTGTAAATATGCTTGACTCAGATCAATCTTACTGAACTTTTGTCCCCCAGCCAGACCTGAGAAGAGGTCATCGATGCGGGGACATGAGTATTGCTCTGCATACAACATTGGGTTGACACTGGGTTTAAAATCACTGCAAATCCAGAGGGAGCCATCTTTCTTCACTATTGGAACAACAGGAGTTGCCCATGAGCTATGGGTAACTGGTATTAGGACTCCATCTGTGACCAGGCGCTCCGGGTCCGCTTCAACATTCAGCCTGATGGCATATGGCACAGTTCTGGCTTTCAGATATTTTGGTTGACTGTCAGGTTTAATGTTCAATGTCACCGTGATTCCCTTCATACTTCCCAGATCCTCTCCAAAAAACAGCAGCATGTTTCCTTCGTACAGCGGGCAGACCGGTTTCTTCTTTAGTCTTTTGGTGCATTTCTGCCCAGTTCAGCTGGATCTTCCTAAGCCAAGACCTACCCATTAAGGTTGGGTAATTACCTCTCACCACAAACAGTGGCAATTTAGCAGCCTGTCCATTGAGCTCCACCTTAACAGCAGTACTTCCCAACATGGGCACAGCTTCTCTTGTATACGTCTTCAGAACTGTTTTTGTTGTCTTAAGCGGAACATGCTGTAGCTTTTCTTTATACACAGTCTCAGGGACCAGCAAGATGGCTGCAACGGTGTCCAATTCCATGTGTATAGGTTTGCTGTTCAACAATGGGATTACCCAGTATTCATGTGAACCCACTGCCAAAGACAAAACATGGAGTGGCTCTTCTTCTTGTGATGAGGTGTCTCCTTGTTAATCCTGGGTCTGCTCTAGGGTATTCAGATTTCCCTTTTTGGTCGGCCAGTCCACAGGGCGCTTTTTCTTTTTTTTGTTTACAGGCACACTCAATTTGCCCCTTTTTGCCACAGTGTCGACACACCAGGTCCTTACACCAGCATTCTGATGCCTGGTGACCGGCTTACCACAGTGGTAACATTCCTGACTCTGCACAGTTTTGTGGGTAGGTTCTTGTGACACCTTATGCACCGATGTATTGCGCCTCTTTTGTTGCCAGTTCCATGGAGACCGCAATATCAACAGCCTTCTGTAAGGTAAGGTGGGCCTCTGTCAATAGGTGCTTCCATATAGCTTCACTGTGCAGGCCACACACTAACCTGTCACGTAGGGCGTCATTTAATATCTCCTTAAATTCACAGCATTCTGCAAGCTTTTTCAAAGTTGCTACAAATTCTACAACTGTTTCATCTTCTTTCATAATCTTTTGTGGAACCTGTATCTTTCAGCAGTTACCAATGGTTTTGGAGAAAAATGGGACCCCATGATTTCCACAATGTCACTAAGATTTGGTCTCTGGCTTAACAGGCTGTAGTAAGCTGCGTAGCAGGGAGTAGGCCTTAGCCCCTACAACACTTAAGAATACTGGCACCTTCTTCTCTTCTGTAATGTCATTTGCAAAAACAAAAAGCACAAAACACTCAGTATATACGTGCCATTGCACTATAGTCTCCTCAAAAGGTTCCAGTGCCCTCTAAGTGTAGCTATGGTTTTAGTTTCAGTTTACACAGTCAGTGCAAACAAGCCAGTTCTCACCCCCTTCCAGCAGCAAAAAGGTGGGTTTTTTGGTACCTTGACTTCCACTTCCTTCTGTTGCGTCCCACCTGCGTTGCCACATTGTTATATCCTTCGGGACAATAGTTTTAGGAAGAAATCACTGGAGACCCAGAGAGCTGTTAACCTTAAAAGCAGCCATTTATTGCCATACACTGAACTAACCAAAAACCAGCCAAAACTGGCTGGGCTATCCCCTAATAATCTAACTCAGCTGCCATAGCAACAACAAGGTTCTATTACCACAATGACCAAATACAAAACATTATCCACAGGTGGTGTTCTGCTGTAAAAACAGGCTGGATCTGCTAACTATTCCTGCAGCAAAACAGAATTATAGTGGGTACTTGTGTAATCAGAGTTTAGCGGGTGACGTAATGAGGTACAATGTTGTATTAAAGAATACTGTAAGGGCTAAACTACAGTCCATATTTTCTTTCAGGGAAGTTCACTGGCAGTAACTGATGTTTGTACATGATATGCCACTATAGTTTTCTTTCATCAATTAATGTTGCAGAATTTATATCCACGGCTTAATTTGTATTTTGTAGCACAAATTCTTGTAAAGTTTTCTATGCAGTTCTGTCATCATCCAAATTTTTCATTTTCTGGCAGAAGAAAACTATCAAGGAGCAGATACTATTTTCTTCCCTTATGAAAACAAGAAGTGCTCATATGTGACAAACTTCAAAACACAGAAGATTTAAACATTCATTAAGCTTTCAGTCTGTCCACTTCCACATTTAGCTGGTTCCTTTCTGCTGATGTCACTTAATTATGAATGCTGAAGCTTTTAACCTAGGCTGAGACTCTAATATGTTTGGTTATGAATGATTAAGTGTGCATAAAGTTTTTACTGACACATTAATAGTCCGGTATAGAAAGAGGCATGACACTGGTTAAAAATTCACTGGTTCTTGCCCATGAGAAGCATAAAGTTTTAGCAAATGCTTACAGATTGCCCACCTCAGATGATATACCAACCAAGTGATGTTTGATTTCCACCACACCCCACCCACTCTTTCCTTTCTTAGTTAATAAAAAAGTTTGGACAGCATGGGCAGCTTGCAACAGCAGTAACAACAAAAGAATCAGATCGGTTCCACAATGATAGGTCCAGGCATGCTGCTTTGGATACCTGATCTTGGAGCTTCTGCATTCTTCTGGATTAAGGTCGCTAACTTGCTCAGATTGTCTGTAAATTCATCAGTGTGTGTCCTGAAAGAAAAGTCTTGTATCTAAACCTATTTCTATAACAATAACACTGAGAGACCCCAACTGAGATCAGGGCCTAATTGTGTTAGGTGCTGAAACTACACTTCTAAGTAACAGTCCTTCCTCTAAAGAGATAATCTATATAGAAAAAGACAGACAAAAGGAAACATCATTATCTCTATTTTACAGGTAGATAAATAGAAACTGATTCCTCTGAAGTCACACAGCTAGTCTATGGCAGAGCTGGGGGATAAACACAGATGTCCTGGGTTCCTGTGCAATGACTTAATGACAACCCATTATTTTTGGCTAAATGGCCTTGTGTATGCACCAGTACTGGATTTCCTCATTTACACCAGCTATTTTCATATACAGTATATATGTTTTTTACATGTTAAGTGTACATTTGTGTGCTTCTGACTTTGGAAATCTAACCCTGTATGTAGCAACACAAGCAGCTTTCTTGGAGCAAGCTATTTACCTAATTATCCAGCCAAACAAAAGGCACCAGAATAATGCTTATCTCATAGAAGCAGGGGCTGAAAAGAAATACAGAACTAAGTGTTTTCCCACCATGCCTCTGAAAGGTGGAAGCCTTGAATTCTACAGTGTGGAAACAGAAAGCAGAGAACAGTGGTAATGAATGTGATGTTGGTAAGACATGGCCTGGTTAGTGGACCTAATGGATGCCTCCCAAGACATTTACAATAAGCCTATTTTGGGCGCTGTGGGCTGTGTCTTGTATGCTATAAATAGAGTGGCTCTATGTCAGGAGCTTGCTGTTTCTTTTTGATTTGAGAAGGGTAACTGGGGTATACAAGAGTGACAGACTACTATCGTTATGAGCACTAGCTTTTTCCTTTAAATGTGTTTTTAGTATATCATGCTTGACTTGCTTTTTAGATCAGCCGTTAAGGTTTCATGGGGGTATCAGTTGCTAACTAATCTGAAATTAATTTCATAATCACTTCAAGGTCTTAGGGAAGTATTCATGTGAAACACAGAAACTAAGACAAACAAGAACCATAATCTTGTTTATCTTTGTCCAGTTTGCTTAGAGAGAGATATGGTTCATGTACTATATCTTAAGGTGCTTAATACAGCCCCTGTTCATAATCCTGAAATGGGTGTGTGATGCTATTGGAAAACAACAAGTTATTACTTTGCTCAGTTGGATAAAGACATTTTTTCTTGCAAGAAAATAGGCTGAAGCATAACTGCAAAGCAATTTCAGCACTAAGAGCTCCCATGTACTGTCCCAATCACCAACTCGCTTCAAAATAAATTCTAATAAAGTTTACAACATGAAATAAATATGGTATCTCTAATGATGTTGCTAGTTGAGGCTGCCCAGCAGAAACCATTTCTTTTTTTTTAACATTAGCATAAAAATAAAAGCTAACTGAGATTCTCTCCACCCCTCAGCCCCTCAGGACTAGCTGTACCTTCTTTAAAGCAAACTTTCAGGATGTTAAAGCTATGGCATGATGAATATTGGAAAAGGTCAATACTAATTAACTGCATTAATGCATTTTACAAAGAAACAGCTGGTAAAGGACACACTGATTTCTTTCAAAATGACAGAAGCAAAAGATTCTCCCAACTAGTATCTTGTGAGAACCCATTTGAGGGAAGGCAACAAATTGGTTTCTGGACTATTAGACTTAAGACTTTACAGACTTTTTCACAAAGACTGTAGACAGTTCAACTTTGCATATATTTGCTTTTTAAAAGGATCCATTTGCTTAGGTCATGAATTCATTGAAAGTCATATTTGGAGAAAAGACCAATCTTATGATATTAGGAAAAATGGTGATGTAGAAAATTAAATGCTTGCACAAGTCTTGGGATATTAACCCTCAGATTGGCTAAATTTTAAATGGGGGTAGCTGAACACTGACTACCTAAATTCTACCTTCAGTTTCAACTGGATGTTATCCTTCTTCATATTCTAGCCTGCACTGTTGAACATTTGTTCCCTTCCACCTCAGAGGTGGAACTATAAGTAGTGCTATTTCTCCTTATTTTACTATATTTTATATTATAATATATTAAAACATATATTTTTTATTTTTAACTCTTGTTCAGGAGTGTTAAGGTAGCAGAATTGTGGATGCTTCTGCAACAGGTATGTTCTTACTGGTAAAATTATTTTTAAGTGACAATACATTCTCAGCAGTGTTGCTAACTCTCATGACTTTACCATGAGTCTTTTGTGATATTTGGTGTTCTTAATACTTCTGCAGCTGGATTCAGTGATTGTTGAGAATTTTAGATTTCATTAAAAAAAAATTAGTCCTCCTGACTGCAAAGAAAAAAGAAAACCCACACCTTTAAAACATGAATTCTAAGGCCTCAAAAATAGAAGGATTTTTTTAAAAAAATGGATCATAAAATACATCTTCTTTCAATACTAATCTCATAATTTTTGAGCCTCACTTGGGATTTTTGAATGTTTGGTGTTGGCAATATAGGTACTGCGAAGCTGTGTGTTCTCATAGTGGGTTTCTCAAACGCTCTCAGATTTTGTGGATGAAAAAGGGTTATTTTATACAATAAGGTCCTGTGCTGGGGATTGTGTGAAGGGACTCCATGACAAAAGGCTTTGAAAGGGTGCTCCACCTTTGTTCTACTGCTGGGGGATGGACGAGCCCCATCCACTCTGCTTTCTTAGCACAACTACTGCTACCAATAGACTGATAGATTCTACTGCCAGAAGGGAAATTCCAATCTTGATTTAAATATTGTCAGTGACAGAGAATCCACCACAACCCTCCTGTGCCCTGCTCATTTGCAGGGGACTAGCCACAATCCACCTGATTTACAATATCTAAAGTCTTTTAGGATCTTCCCAGTGAAAGGAACTACATACAATAAATATAAGTTATTTGCATACCAACGGGGATACCATCAAACAGACTAGACATGCACCTGTGGGATACCCTCCATTTCTGCTACCCATGTTTACTGCATATTGCTGAGGGAGTTCTAAGACCCTGGGTTATAGAATGGAAGGGATGAATTACTATTCCCAATCCAAAATGGTCGGTATATTTTTTCCTTCCCATGAGCAGCAACATTTTGTTTACTTTTTTCTAGCACGTATTCTGCTGAAACACCGGCTTTTTTGGGGCACTTTTTTAGTTCCTTTCCACTAACAGATGGAAACAAAATAGGGGAGAAAACAATACTATTCCAGTTTCTTGGAAGATTAAATGAGCTTGCTCGTTATAATACAGAGTTGTATACTTCTTCAAACATGTAGCTGGTGAAATTACAGGTACACAAACTATTTATCTCTTTTGTACTATGTACCACCGTGTCTTAGAGTGACGAGTCAATAAAGCCTGCTTGCTGTAAGAACAGAAGGTGCCATTAAAATGATATTGAGGGGATAAATGTGGCATAAAGGAAAGGCCCAAAAAGCTGGCTTCTCTGAATGCAGTATTTCCCTCTGCATTGCGCTAAAGGGAGAATGTGAATCACTGACAAAACGAGAATCATGCTATTGGATAAAAGTACAAATAGTATCAATACAAATCTTAAGGAGATACAAAAGTAAGGGTCATACTTTAAAAAATATATATTACTGTCTTAATGATAGCTATCAGAAAATAATAGCCAAATATATGAGAGAACAGAGAAAGGAAAAGAAGAAGAAGATCTGGACAAAAAAGACAGTATAGAACCTTGACAGTAAGATCAACCCACAGAAAATAAAGGGTCTTGAACTCATTCATTTGGTCAAAGTCCTTGATCATTTTCTGATACTTTGGATTCCCTGGAAGGGGTTTTCTCTGTTTTTATATTAATACAATGGTCTAGAGAAAAAGAAGGAAGAACAGAGATTAACTGTTAAGAGATAAGGAAAGGAGCTACTCAAAATCAGGGCATGATGCCATTCCTAAAAACCTTCTGTGTCAGTACCGAGAAGTAGAACTGAAATATGGAAGAAGGAAAAGGTGCTATTATGACATCCAAGGAAACTGCTAAGTGATTCTGAACATGAGATGAGTTGGATGTAAATACCTCGAGTGTAAATGGCACAATGGGTTAGGGAAAGGGACTATCGCTCCATGGACAGACTATCTTATGGATGCGTTTCCTCCCATTTACACGGACGACCATCTCCTCCCATTTGAGATTCCAGACTGCCTCCCCTTCTCATGTGATATCTTTGGCAATTACAGCAAATTAAATATAAGTAGGAAGATATATGGATATTTTTCCCTGTTACGTTGGTGGCTCCAGTTCCCTACGTGTGGTTCCCCTTTGCTCTTCTCCTTGTACACACAGCCTCTAGTGGAGGCACCTAGGCTGTCTCTTTAACTTTGTGTGCAGCCCTGACATGCAATGTAGAGCCTGGGCTTCTGTAGAACCAGCTAGTCTTAAGGAAGTGCAGACAGAGCTAGGTGCTCTGCTGGCTCCCCATAGATCATGCTTTGAGAACCCCGAGGTTAGGACACTAACTCTACTGCCAGATATCTTATTTTAAATGATAAGATGTTAAAGTGAATTTGATGGTGTCCTGCTAGCCCCATGTGATAGATCATAAAAACCCCAGCCTGCAAATTGTTTCTGTTCCAAGAAGCTCAGGATGGTAGTAGCAGGAGCATTCACAATTCTGTATAGTCCAGTTCAAGATAGTACTATTTATTAATCCCTCAAATCCATAAGTATTCAACTCAATCATAACTTTAAAAATAATCTAGAAAATATAACATTTCCTCAGAATGCAACATCGTGCATCTCAGTCTTGTTTTTTATTGTGAAGCTAACAGAAACTACAGGAACCTGAGGGGAGTCACAATTCTTTTGTTTGTTTTCAGCTATATAGTTCTACAGAAGAAGAAAACTGGATAAAGGTTTTGGTATGAATCATCAAGGTACAATATCAATTGTTAAAATAGTTGCCTTATTATAGAGATTTATTAGTAGGGTAACCAGACAGTAAGTGTGAAAAATCAGGACAGGGTGTGTGCGGTGTGTATGGGGGATAATAGGCATCTATATAAGACAAAGCCCCAAATATCAGGACTGTCCCTATAAAATTGGAACATCTGGTCACCCTATTTATTAGTGGTGTTTAAGAGGTGGTTCTTCAATCCCAACCCCTATTTTCAGTCACTTATAGATTTCTCATGAAAATTACTTAGTGTTTCCACCAATATAAATTGTATCTTTTATAGTGAGTTTAATGTTTTCAGTATGGTATAGGTCTGCTAAAGACATTTTGTAATCTAAGCCAACTAATGATGCTATCTGCATTTCCATGGCAATACGACTTTTTTTAAAGCAAGCAATCAACACACTAATCAAAGTTTATGCAAACCTCCTAAAACCCTCTCTTTTGGCTTGCACATAATCCACAGAACCTTTAAAATCTATTTAATGCAAATTCAAGTAAACACGCAAAAAGAAAACAAGAAAACAAGAATGACAGCAAGGTTATATTTTAAGTTACCTTGGATAACAAAACAGAAAGAAGTGTATTGTTTTATTGTATTTGATTTGAAGCAGTGATGCATTCAAGTGGGTAACAGGTTTGTTACCAAAAATAAAAGAGAAACAACACTTTACAGTACCTAGCAAAGTGTGCTATGTTGAATTCCTCTACAAATTGTCCTCACATCCTAAGTAAAATCTAAGGCTCAAGGACTTGAAGTGAAATCCTAGCTTCATTGAAGTCAATGGGAGCTTTGCCAATGACCACAGAAGAGCCAGAATTTTACCCTTATTTTCTAGCACATAGCCACATAGTTCTGTTCTCTGTCTGAATGAGTGAAATGTGATATGTGAGTGGTGAGGAATAGTGACTAGTGAATACATGTGCTTACGTGATCCACAAGCTGAAATTTCTTCAGTGTGGCATCTGTATATTTTTGGTTGAGGATATAGCACATTTGTAAATATGAAATCTGATTTGTGAACAAATTGGCAAACAGAAAAATGAAAAAAAATGATAAATATTATGAATCGCCATTTCAAAGTAAATTTTTGTGAAGCGAAGGACTGTTTGTGAATTTAGTGCTCTATGTTTTTATTAATTATTGTATAAGTACCTAGGTGCTGTTATAAGACCCTATAGAAGTATTTTGCAATCCTTTCTAATTCTGAGGTGGTGGTATTTCTGAGCACGTATCAGAGTATAGGTAGTAACATTCTGCACAAGCAGTAACCTAGAAAGATGTTGCAGATGGGGAAATTAAAGTTTTGAAAGACAGTAGTCATTATTACAATTATAGCCACCTGATTTTGTTTTGGAAGCCATCAAATTGACTCTAATTAGTATTTCAAATAAAAATCTTGTGAATGATCACTGGAGCTGGAAGAAATTCTTCAGTAGAAGCCTTTTTTGCCAAAAAATATAGATTGAGGTGAAATGAAACATTTCACAAATGTGTCTATTGAAATAAAGAAAAGAAAAATAATAATTGGAAATGCTGAAATGGTTCATTGTGATAATGTGGCAATGAAACACTTCAATTTTTCAGGCTAGATGCACAGAAGTATTTAAGCACCATTTGCAGAACTGAGGGGGTGACAGTGTCCCCTCATGTACCAATAATCTAGTGGTTCACCCACTCCCCTGGTGTATGGAAGGACAAGGTTTGAATCCTGAATCTGGAAGGGACTTGAACTAAGGTCTCCCCCACTTCCAGGTGAGGGCCCTCATCACAGGGCTGTTGGCTGTTCTGTAGTTTTGTTTCTCTCACTGTCTCCTGGTGAAGCTCTTCCACTTTGTGTAAAGTACTTCAACATGCATTGGGCTGGAGAGAGAAAGAGTAAAAGTGAAGGACTTTTAGCCCAGTGGTTAGAACACCCACTTGGAGTGAGGGAGGGGAGAACAGCTGCATTCAAGTTCAACCATTAAAGCAGGGACTCAAACTTGGTCTCCTACATCCCAGGCAAGTCCTCTAACCATTGGCATTCTGAGTATAAGGGGCCTGCTGCCACCCCTACTATTTTGTATATCTAGCCATTTATTTCCTTTTTTCTTTTTTTTATGTTAAATAAAAGCAAAGTTTAAAATGTTCCCAAATCAAATTTTTCATTTTGGGTTGAACTAAAATGTTTCATTTGACCCCAAAATGGAATTTTACCCATCTTTTTGACTGGCCAAAAATTCTGACGGTGTTTGGTTTTAGTTTGACGTGGGCTGACATTTTTCTCTTCTCTTTTTTGGAACTACCAGAGAAACAAAAACATCTGTTATTTACACAGCTTTAGTGATCACTTTAATGTACATGCTAGATAATGTTTGTTGGAAAATACCTGTGGTGTAAACAGTTGCCATTAAAATTTTACATGGTATTTTGTTAAATATGCCTCCAACTGAAATGGGTAGTTGCAAATTGTGCCTCAGCACATCAGAAAGTGCCCAGTGTATTATACAGTGCTTGGGATGAGAAAGGGTCAGCAGCATTTCCACTGCTGACAAAAAGAGGACAGGTTTCATTCTAC
This sequence comes from Lepidochelys kempii, assembly GCF_965140285.1. Classification (NCBI taxonomy): domain Eukaryota; kingdom Metazoa; phylum Chordata; order Testudines; family Cheloniidae; genus Lepidochelys; species Lepidochelys kempii. Next base: position 95,811,992 of record NC_136380.1, on the reverse strand, counting down.
AAAGCCCCACCAGTGGGGCTGCTGTAACCAGGTGCAGAGCCCATACATCCCATTTTATGAACTGCACTGGAGAACTGTTGGTGCTATCTATGGGTGAATTTAGCCCTTCGCATATTGGACCTTTCTCTATGTGGTTATATGGAAATAGTCTCTAGTGTTCTGTCAGACAATTGAGTTTGGTCCCTACTACTTCAATGAATACAAAAATAAAATAAAAGTAATTATCCTTTAGCCACACCACAATGAGTGGTGACCTCATAAAAGAGTCTATGAAATACACATTTGTGCACCAGAAATTACAACTCCTGCAGAACCTCCTTCTGCAACTCTGAATACATTTCTCCCTTGCTATTTATATTAATAATTCTATCAACTCTTCTCTCCTTAGATGGTTGTCACCCAAGAATTGTCCAAACCTAACTTTACCACACTGAGCTTCTGAGATCTGACAAGATCACAACCCAAGGTGTGTGGCCAAAGGGTAGGTTTATGGATTTTTAAGGCTATAAAGGACTGTTGGAATGTCTCATTTTTGTGCTCACAGAAATGAAAGAAAACAAGCCTACTTTTCCTCACATAAAACTGCACTTTTCATTTAAGCCTCTGTGACACTGAGCGAGAAAGAATTAAGCAGCTAGCAGGCTACATGACCCAAATTCAACCTTTAAAAACATATTAGAAAAGTATATAAATGGTAATAAGGGGTATTCCTTATAATTAGCTAACATAGCCATGATAGATAGATCAGGGTTTTGAAATGCAAACCTGTACTGTTAGAAAATTAGAGGTGATACTAATTGTATGTGCTTACTTACATCTTGTGAGATGTTAACCATGTAAACATAGGGTTCCTGTCTGTTACTATATTTTATTGATTCAGGGATCAAAAGGGGATATTAACATTTAGATGGAACTAGAGTGTAATAATATCATTGCCTATATTTCTCTGAAGTTTGTAGTAAACTGTCTATGAACTACTTAATGTATAATTACCTTATGCTGATGAATGTAACTAGTTACTTGTGTATGTGTATACAGGAAACCGGGAGGTTATACATCAAAGCCACAATGCTTCACCCAAGGACTTCATGCTGCCAGAGAACTATATAAAGAACTCTTGGGTTCATCCAGGTCACAAGACTGAGATCTCCAGCTCCAGTCTGGATAATTCTGATACTGGACATTACTATAACCTATGAAACTAATTCTGAAAGAACTTTTTGTAATTCTGAAACTCACCATCTCTACTACAGGTTTCAGAGTAACAGCCGTGTTAGTCTGTATTCGCAAAAAGCTTATGCTCAAATAAATTGGTTAGTCTCTAAGGTGCCACAAGTACTCCATCTCTACTATGAAACTAACCTAAGAACTTTATTCATATCTGCATGTATAATGATCCTATAACCTGTACCTCACTTTTGTTTTTTAATAAATTTTAGTTTAATTGATACAAATTTGCTGTGAGCATGTATTTGGGTAAGATCTGAAATATTCATTGACCTGGTGGTAATGTGTCCAATCCTTTGGGCTTGGTAGAACTTTTTATATGATGGACATGATTTTCAGTAATCCTCATCATACTTGTCTTGGCTGTCTGGGTGGGAGCTGAAGGCTGGAGAGTTTTAAGAAAACTTTGTTTTTGGCTTCTGGATAACTAGTAAGGTAGTGTAGAAGCTGCTTTGTTGCTGGCTTGGTGAATCTAATTACTGGAATAACTACCAGTTTGGAGGATTGTCTGCCCCATTCTTTGCAGTTTGCCCTCATTGAGCAATCTCAGTGTAGCCCCCCAGGACACTGGTCACAACCTCCACCCTATCTAATTTTTACAGGAATAAACCATAAATTTTATAAGGTTTGGTTTTATTTATGCCCTTTGAATTTTCTTTACATTGTTTGGTTTTGCTTCATAAATTGTTTTAATATGAAGACTTCACATTTGGGTTTTGTCTGAATTTTTTTCCTTGGCAGTCCTGCATTTCCCTGTTGACAGAGATATCTTCTGAAATTCCCTGCTGCTTGTCCAAAACATCACAGAGAGATGGATCAGGAGGAGAACATGTGAAATGAGAGTTTTGTAAACAAATGTAAAAAAAAAAAAGTTAAATGGTTGGTTTTAAGGTCATTTTTAGCAGTTATTCCTATGATACCTGAAAATTTAAATGTTGTACATGCAGACTTAATTGATGGGGGCAGGGTACACACAAATTTGATTGATTGGTGATAAATTCACTAAAAACCGGTAGAAGTAGGCTGCGTGCACACAAGGTTGACAGATAGGGAATGCGAGTGCACCTAATCCTGGTTGACCTATCGAGGGTGTGTGGATTCACAAAAGCCTTATTGGTTGATGGAAGAGGCCTGGTTGATGGGAAGGTGGGGCTGGAGGAAGTCAGAACCAGGTACATGCAAGCTTCATTGTAGAGGCTTGGTGCACATTAGAAAACTGTAGATCCCTTACGGCAAAGGCTTTGTCCAATTTTAGCTTATAATAGCGAAAGGCGTGTGCACAGCTGCTGACATGGGGGTTCATGTGAAGCTACTTATGAAGAAAATAAGTGGAGGAGCAGAGAAAATGTATTGTTAGGTGGCTGTACTTTTCATTTCCTTCCTTACTTGTTTGTTTCTGTAGTTTTGTGTCAAGTCTGTGTTTAGGGACCTTAAATGCTTCCCAATGAAATTTATATATTTATATAGCGTGTGTGTGTTGTATCTTGCAACTATAGAAAGAAGTGTTATAGGAGATTTATCTATATGAACATGTGCATGCATACACTAAGCATATGAACAATTCATTTGCAAAGTTTTGCAGTTAAGTCTAAGATTTTAAACATGATATTGAGAGTTAAAGGTCTCACGGAAAACAATTTTGCTTCTTGGGTTTATGAATTCCAATAAAGTATTTCATTAAGTGATTAGACAGAACTAATACATGAATCATAGTAAGAAAGAATCTGCAAAAATAATATACACTAATGGAAAAATATGCCCATTGTTTTCTAAAATCAGGCATGGATACATAACACACATTTACAATGTGACTTTTTCTTGACATGCAGTACACCGTACTGATCTTAGCGAAGTTGCACCAGGGATTTGTGTCAATCTGTTAAATTTATTGTTTAACTTGAGAAGCTAAAGATTTTGCATCAACATTTCTTTCAAGGGTGTGAAAGTGGGGAGAGGATGGACACAACTAGGGTTCTCAGGAGGAAAGATGCTGGCCTTAGATCCCACCAGAAAAGGGCTAGGAAACAATATTAGTTCTAAATATAAAATTACAGTGTAATTGGCTTTAGTTTTTTTGCACAGAAAATTGATAGAAATACTCAAGGAGGCATGGTGCAATAAAGTATTCATTTGTTAGCTAATGGCACCATCCAGTAGGGTAAGGAATGACAAAATAAGAAGTGTTGATGTCAAAAATTCTGATTCTCATGTTGACCAAAATATCCTGCTTCTAGTAGAATTGTAGCATCAAAACCATAAAACCATATGAAATTGATTTTTCTTCTTCTTAGAGATGCTATATAATATTACTCTCGCACCACTCTATAGTACAGCAAAAAAAAATAAATAAAAAACTTCAGGTATATTTACTTTCAAGAAAATTTCAATTTACAAAACTCAAGCAATCCTGATGCTCATATACAAAAAAACCATGAACTACTCGATTTCTCTTTAAATAGTGAAGTTGACATTACTTACATTCATGTAACTACCAGCATAATGATATTAAATTTACTAATATTATCTAAATATATGGGGTTGAAGTGAAGAAATGATAGCATAAAATCCGTTTGCCTAACAATATGTACTGTAGATTTCAACTACCAGAGGGGTAGCCGTGTTAGTCTGTATCCACAAAAACAATGAGGAGTCCGGTGGCACCTTAAAGACTAAGAGATTTATTTGGGCATAAGGTTTTGTAGGTAAAAAATCCATTTCTTCAGATGCATGGAGTGAAAATTACAGATACAGGCATAAATATACATTGGCATATGTAGATTTCAGTGTATCTGCATGTCTTAATATATTTCATAGGACTGGAAGGGACCTCGAGAGATCATCTAGTCAAGTCTCCTGCACCCATGGCAGGACTAAATATTATCTAGACCATCCCTGATCAGTGTTTGTCTAACCTGCTCTTAAAAATCTCCAATGATAGAGATTCCAATGATAGAAAGCCCTGGCTGGGATGATTTAATTGGGGATTGGTCCTGCTTTGAGCAGGGGGTTGGACTAGATGACCTCCTGAGGTCCCTTCCAACCCTGATATTCTATGATTCTATGATTCTACAACCTCCCCAGGCAATTTATTCCAGTGCTTAACCACCCTGAGAGTTAGTAAGTTTTTCATAATGTCCAAACTAAACCTCTCTTGCTGCAATTTAAACCCATTGCTTCTTGTCCTATCCTCAGAGGTTAAGAAGAATAATTTTTCTCCCTCCTCCTTGTAAACAACCTTTTATGTACTTGAAAACTGCTATTTCCCCTCTCAGTCTTCTCTATTCCAGACTAAACCATTTTTTTCCCCAATCTTCCCTCATAGGTCATGTTTTCTAGACCTTTACTCATTTTTGTTGCTCTTCTCTGGACTTTCTCCAATTTGTCTACATCTTTCCTGAAATGTGGCACCCAGAACTGGACACAATACTTCAGTTGAGGACTAATCAATGTGGAGTAGAGGGGAAGAATTACTTCTTGTGTCTTGCTTGCAACATTCCTGCTAATACATCCCAGAATGATGTTTGCTTCTTTTGCAACTGTGTTACACTGTTGACTCTCATTTAGCTCCTGGTCCACTATGACCCCCCAGATCCCTTTCCACAGTACTCCTTCCTAGGTAGTCATTTCCCATTTTGTATGTGTGCAACTGATTGTTCCTTCTTAAGTGGAGTACTTTGCATTTGTCCTTTTTGAATTTCATCCTGTTTACTTCAGAAAATTTCTCCAGTTTGTCCAGAGTACATTATTTCTCTTTCATTCAGTGTACTACCTTTAAATGGGAGGCGGTGGTGGGGCAAGAGGAAATACACCCAAAAACAGTTATAAAATTTGACTAGGATTGTAGCCAGGAGGCATCAGGGACAGAGATGCATATGACAGTTCTATACTTGGACTTCGGGGAGCAGCTGTCTATGCTCAGAGGTTCTACTAACATTTTAATACATTCATCTTAAAGGGAAAGAAATGCTGCTTTGACAGTTAATCACATCATTACATTGCACATATCTCTTTAACACTGTTAATCCATTGTAAAAGTAAACAGCTGATTTTTATCTGACAAGACCTGAAATTGAGGCTTATGTGTTGCTCTGGAACAGCTGACAAGAGCACAAACATTTAAGGGAGAGGAAGGGAGTCCATTTCTTACACTGCTTTAGGTATCTGATATCAGTTTTTAAAGGGACTTAAACACAGGTTCCGAAAAGTACATAAGAAATTAAACATGTTTACACATAAACTGGGGATATCCCTGTTCTGAAGGCCTGTTCTTGTTTTCCTGTCAGAAAAACTGTTCACCCACTTCTAGGGGTGAGTGTAATTGGCGGGCATGGGAGTGGTGGGGATACACACATCACCCCCGCTGACCCCCCACTCCTCTTTACATTCCTCCATGATCCATGAGTACAAAACTAATGGATCATAATCTCTGGTCTTCAGTGTCCTTATAACCTATGGTAGTTAGAACAGACTTGCTAAGTTCTCCAACAAGCATCTTTTACATTAGACAAAGATGGGCTGAGCTGGAAAATTCAAGTGTGTTTCTAAACGTCTAATACCCAATAGTCATGGGGTGCCAAGATCCAAAGTTTTGGTTCACTCAGTTAAATAGTGATAAAATTTTGATCCAGAACCAGATTCTGAACCTAAATCTGTGAGTTAGACTCTTCCCTACATTTGCTTTAACTGTACTAGTGTCCTTTAGTCCAGTGATTATCAACCAGGGGTTGTCTTCCAGAGGGTACATCACAACTAGATATTTGCCTAGTTTTACAACAGGAACCATAAAAAGCACTAGTTAAGTCAGTACAAACTAAAATTTCACATAGACAATGACTTGTTTATTCTGCTCTATATACTATACGCTGAAATGTAAGTACAGTATTTATATTCCAGTTGATTTATAATTATAGGGTAAAAATGAGAAAGTAAACAATTTTTCAGTGATAGTGTGCTGTGTATATTTTTATGTCTGATTTTGTAAGCAAGTAGTTTTTAAGACAGGTGAAGTTTGGGGTACCCAAGACAAATCAGACTCCTGAAAAGGGTACAGTAGTCTGGAAAGGTGGAGAGCCAATGCGCTAGTCAATTAATTTTAGCCATATTATCAGCTGGAATCAAGTTTTGTGATAAACTACGTACAATATGTGTAGGATCAATAATCTTTTGTGGTGTAATTGTAGTCAATTTGTATGAGAGAAACTAAAATAGAAACTAAATTAAATACAGAACAAATAACTTTGCTCTTGACAGGAAAACAAAGGGCCAGGTTTCTTCTATTAAGGTTACTGAACTATACTCTGCAGGTAAAATGTTGTTCATGAAATAACTTTAAGGAGAGGTGAATTTATCAGAATGTGACCTTTGCATATGATTTTTTCCTTTTACTTCTGTGTAAGCGGGGGAATAGTCCCGCTCTTGTGGGGAACTTTCCTGGCTTCTGCACTAGCCCGGTGAAGTGGGCTAGCGAAAGGATCTGAGTCCTCGCTCCCACTTCCTTTACCCAGTGGCCTCCCTGCCCTTGAGGACTCCCCTTCCACTCTCCTGTCTGGCAGAGGCCACTTAACCCCAACAAGGCTGGGCCCAGGATTCCTGGGGGCTCGACCACCAACCCTGCTGTGGTCACCTAGGACAGGAGCTAGGGTGTCCCCACTCTGGGGTACTCTGTCTGCACTGGGCACTTCTCTGACCCACTGACCATTACATACAAGTTAAAGCAAATACAAGTTATTTAATCAACAATTAATTTTAAGAAGAATAAGGAAAAATGGGACAGGTTAAAGGAAACACATCAACCCGCTCTGTGGCAGGGAACATCACAAACAGTGTCTCTGGAATGTCAGGGCAGTTCACAGTCTGTTCCTTGTAAGTCCCAGGCCTTCTTCTCAGGTCCTGGCTGGGCTGCAGGGATGCTGTGGGTTGGACACTTGCTCTGGTGGTGGCCACACGCTCTCAGGCTCTAAGTGGTAGGGCCCTTCTTCCCAGTGGCGCCCCCACCCTGTCGGGGTTACGATCCAAACCTGGCCTGCAGAGCCTCTTGGCTGAGGCGTCTCCCTGTGCTGGGCCCGCTGCCCAGGGTCCCCCTTCGCTCTCCCCAGCTGCTCACCGCACCCAGCTCCGGACTGCTCCAGCCCCAGCTCCACCACTCTGTCGCAGCGCTGCTGCTGCTCTGCCTCCAGCTCCCTGGGCTGCTTCTTTGGCCCCTCTGCCTCTGGTTGCTCCAGCTCTGCTCCCAGGACAGGTCTGATCTGCAGGCTGCTTCTGTGACTCTGCTCCCAGCACTGACTTGCTTCCTGGGCTGCTTTTCTGGTCCCTCTGGCTCTGGTTGCTGCAGCTCTCCTCCCAGGGCAAGTCTGCTCTCTCTGGGCTGTACCTCGGCCTTGGGGCTGCAGCTCTCCTCCCAGGGCAAGTCTACTCTCTCTGGGCTGCTTTTCTGGCCCCTCTGGATCTGGCCCAGCTCTGCTCCCCAGCTTAGTTTGGGCCCCTGCTTTCTTCTTAGCTCGGCCCCACTCTGTCTGACCCAGGCAATTCCAGATCACGCGGGGGACGGGACCTCCCTGGCCACCTGACTCCCTGATTAGCCTGCTTGCCCTGTCATTCAGGCTGACCTGGAGCATTGGCCTCTCCCCATTCTTCCTGGGAGCTGTCAGTCTCAGCGTCCTGATTCCCCATCAACCCTTCCCCCTTTTTAGTACTGGGAGCTAGCAACTAAAACACCCCCACTGAATGTTAGTAAGGGGGCATCAGTCCCCTTACATCTGCATTGAAAGCGTCATGTAAAGAAAAGATGATACACAATTAAAATGAAGGAAAAAAGCAAACAAAGTGCAGAGCAAGCAGCATTTTTATTATAACAATTCACTGGTTATATTAAAGGAAAGCTTTGAAATGGATGGGTGCGGGGAAGCATTCTAATGAATACAAGGAGTTTTGGCTAGGCCAGCTCTCTAACAATAATTGCATTGATGTATTCGGTCATAAAAGTATCACTTTGACTATCAATATTCTTAATACCATGGAGAATTCTTGCCACATAGCATTGCTACAAAGCTCAGGCAGCGATATGTTCTTTGAGAATACTTTTTAAAATATTTTATGAGCAAGAAGCAAGTTACACAGGTTATCCCAAACTAATGCCAAATGAAATGTTTATATAATGACTTACGATCATATATTTTGCTTATGCCACTTCTTAGAGAAGTTATTTAAAATAGCATTTTTAATTGCTACACATTTTGTATCCCTCTGTCTGCTTGTTTACAGTAGAGACGAACCCTCAAACCCCTAAATTCAAAATAAAGTTTTAAAATAAAACCATAATGATTTTAAATAGTTTTCCTGTACATCAGAGTGTGATGATTTTGAAAGGTCAGGGAGTGTATCTGATATCTATCTATCTGTTTTATACTTGGATTGTAAGCTCTTAGAGGCAGAGGCTGTCTTTTTTGTACGGTACCTAGCCCAAAGGAGTTCCAGTCATGGAGCAGGACACTGGAGTGTTATGATAATGACAATAAAATATCATGACCTGACGGGCTAAAAATATATGCTTTATGTTTGTTTGTTTTTTACAAATGGAGAACCCCAGGGTTGAAATTTTGGCCTCACTGAATCAATGGCAGTTTTGCTATTGATTCTAATGGAACCAGAATTTCACCCCCCAATGTATGCAGAGATAAGGCAGATGTTTCTAATTCTGGACTTAAAATACATCAATCAAGGACAAAATATTGCCTGAATTTCAAGGAGAAACTCCATGATAGAAGGAAAGGAAACATTTTTGTGATGTATTCCTTAAAAAAAAAAAGACTTTTTTTTTTAAGCTGCTGAGTTATTCAGAATAAATTTCACCCTGGCAAAGAGAGATTAGTAAAAAGAAGACAAAGTAGGTGGACAAATTTGCAAAATAAATGCAATTTATTTGCAAAATAAATGCAAGTGGTTAATTTGGTTGTAAAAATAAATTGTCAGATGGATAGCATGACAGAGTAAGTGTTGCTTAAATAAATATTGAGTATAAAGATTTAACTGACCTTCATTTTGGGATGACCTACATAACCTTCTGACGATTTATAAGTTGTCTGATCCACAAATATTTTTTTTAACATGTCCCAGCCTATCCTTTAAGGATAAGCTATGGCAAAAATTCATCAGAGTACTAAAAATATTCATTGATAAATGGCTCATTTCCAAATACATTATTATTAATCACACCTAGGTCTTATATAGCACTTTTCATCAGTAGATTTCAAAGTGCTTTACAAAGCAAATCATAATCTTCATTTTGCAGATGGGAGAAAAAACAGGTACAGAGGTGAAGTAATTTGCCCACAGTCACCCAAGCAGACAAGGAGCACAGCAGGAAATGGAAACCAAGCCTTCTAGGTCTATGTCCAATGGTCTATGCACTAAGCAACACTGCTTCCTATTATACTTGATATCAGTGCATGTGTTGTAGTAATATCCATGTGATAAATATATCATGCGCCTAAGGATGCCTCACTTAAACTCTGCGAAAATTTTATTTTCTGACTGTATCACTTCTAACATCCAAATCTCTCAGCAGCATCCAGAGCTACTATTTAAAAGCAAAACAAAAATATTCCAGAGAAATAATTCCTTCTTTCCCTGAAATATGGAACTTTCCCAACATAAAGTTGACACCGGTGTGAGATACAAGATGGGTAACAATTAGTCCTTTACTAATAAGTTTAGGGTCAACCTTCTTGCTACACAGTAGGTGCTTAAAAACACTGTGATGGCCATGGTATAAAGAGCTAGGTGGATAATATTTAGGAATATTACTTTAACATCACTGGAAAGGGCAAATTCCCAATGGGCTAAATGACTTTTTAGCTTTGATAGGTCCATTGATGTCAGAGATTAAAAAACTCTTTTGTAAGTCTAAATAATGCATTTAGAAATATATAATGTGTCACTCTCCTTCAGAGATCTGTACAACTGGACTCATATTGAAATAGTTGGCTTTACAAGTAAATGGTTATGAAAAAATGGGTAAATTAGTTTTCTTTAAAATATGGGGCATATGCCATGAAGATAGGGTGGTGTGGTAGAACAGTTTTATTGCCACAGTTACGTGCATAACTCACTCATGACTTCATAAACTTTACCACACTATAAGTTTTGTGCACACACAGAATATGTATGTAAAAAAATACACTTGTGGTATACCCGGAGAATGATTATGTGTAGAAAGAAATATTTGCATCTCTCTGAGCTCTTTATATTGTATATATACTCGTTTTTTGTCTTTAAAAATACACTGTTAACTTTGCTTTGGACCTCTGACAAGATACCCTTTAAGAAACCTAAAGTAGACTCATATTCTAAGACATTCCCTCAAAACATAAAATCAGTGAAAAAATTGTAAGCTAGCACATGTAGGGCTATTCTGAAAGAAACAACTGCTTTGAATAACTTCTGTCCACAGAAAACACTGTGTGCTTTCAAAGCATTGCAAAGGGGACTCAATACATTTTAAGCATTATTCAATTTTCCACTTCTAAGTTGTAAAGTATACAGTAGAACTACAAAAAGATCCCAAGCCAGAAGGTAATAAGTTGATGGAAAAAGTTGTTTGATGAAGTAACTTAAAAATAAAAGCAAATCTAGGTAGTAAACAGATGACTGCTGTTGGAGAGAACAAGAATACCAGTTTTGGTAGAAACTATTTATACAAAAGCTCATCAGAGCATGAAACAAACTGCTACTATAAATTGTAAAAGAAAGGCAGAAAATATGTACCATTTAATAATATCTACAGTGAAAATGCAGAGACATGAGGTAATGGGTCTATGAAATAGGTGACAGGCTGAATTTTGCTTAATCTTCTTTTTAATATCACATACCCATAAAAGTCAAAATCAATGGCCTTCCTACACTATTGTCAGAATTCAAAACATAATAGCATATTACATAACACTAGTATTAACTCCTACTGATTTACAGTCCATCTCTCTATAAATATACCCCAAGACTTTGTCTTTTTTACCGCAAAGAACCAGTGTATAGGTAATGTCAATGGCTTATTCATAATGCCCCCCATGCTATTCCCGTGGTATGTATTTTATTCACTTCTTCCTTTTTGAAAGTAATCTCTAATATTCTTGGTCTCTAATGTCATTATGTTGTATTTTCTAGAACTAAACAAAATAAGCCACTTCTTGGCAGCTACATCAAATTTATTCAAATTTATTTTGGATTTGTTTAGTATTTTCCTCTGATTTTTGCTATAAATCCTTCCTGACCCTAACATTTTGTGTTCTTACCAGTTTCGGCCACTGTTCTTTAAGAAGACTTATTTGGATAATAGACAATTTACTGTATTTACTGTAAAAGTAATAATCCACAATGACAAGGTCACTCGACTCTGGTGCTGTTGAAAAGATCACTACAGAAAACTCCATGCTAAGCTAATGAAATATGGTTTAAAAGGTTCAGTGAAAACAGTATGTGCAGTAAATATAGTGTTTCTAAGCACAAGGAATATTCTTGTTCTCTGGGGCTGTTCCCAGTTCCTCTCATTTTAACAACAAACAAACAACAACAAAAAACACACTCTTTTGTGGTCTTAGTTTTGCAATTTCTGCAGACTGGCTACCTGAAGAAGCAGTCCACCAACAGATCCACTGTAACTGACAGCAGGCTGGCTGATTGTGTAAGCATGTCAAGCATAGCCACTCATTAATGCTGTTCTGCAGATAAGGGTATTCTATGGCCCTTTATAATGAAGAAGTTTCAGTAATACAGACTTTTGGTTATCTTATACTTTTAAAAAGATGGCCAAATTCTTTGTTTGCATCCCTCTTATGATGGGCTCAGCAGAGCAAGGAGGTACAGGAGAAGGGGGGACAGCTATCTGGCCCCAGGCAGGCTAAAGTTTGTTCTAATCTGCACCAGACGGTTATGGTCCCCTGGGGAATATGATTAAACTGGAAATTGCTGCAGCACTTGGTACTCTGGCTCATCCTTTTGCCCACTCCTTTCTGCCCTGCCACACTCTGCGTACCAGGAACCTCAGGGAAGGTGGTGTAGAGCCAATGGAATCAGTTCCTGAGGGTGCCAAGGACTCCCCCCCGCCCCATGATGGGGTATTCCCAGCTAAGGGTTCAGAGTCAGACTCTGCTGCCTTTGAGTTAGCTGAGCAGCACACAGGAAGTGGAGCATTTATACAGAAGAACCCAGCTTTCCCACCCCCACCCCCCAAAAAAATTATATAAAATCATTTTGAGATACCAAAAAGTCTCATTAGTCAATTTCTTATTTTGGGCCTGATTCTGAGAGGCAATTCACCCACAACTTTCATTGATTACCCACCTCTCATGACTAGGCCACCAGTGCCAAGTAGTATGGGTTATCATACTAACACCAAATTTGACTATATTATAATATATAGGTCATGCCCATAAGCAGCTCAACCTTCATACATACACAGAGAGAGAGAGAGAGAGGGAGAGATGAATTATTATTAATAGTTATTGTTGCTGTCAGGACTGGAATAATCATATATCATTTTCTTTGCTTCAGATTAACTAATAAATGTAAAAGAGAATAATGAAGATACAGATCTTTAATTTTTTCTTTCATTTTACCATCACAAAATACTTTGTTTTCCCTCTATTCACTGCTAGTTCCTTCCAGGTAGTAAATTAATATAACCTTTAGCAGGGGACTCATTGAAACAATTAGCAAAGCCAAAACTTAAAAATAGCACATATAGCTATTTTCCTCCAAGGGTGAAATACATCCATGCTCAGAGGTCCACCCCTCAGACTAATGCAAAACCCATGTACTTGGACTTTGAAACATAAGGAGAATTTCATCCTAAATAACTGCATTTTATAAATGCTGTATTTTGAGGCCCCACTAATTTTTAATCTGATTTGCGTACCTCAAACATGTCTGTTCATTATGTATTTTAGGAGAAGATTGTTTCCCTCCCTCCCACAAAATTTCCTAACTCTAGAATATATAGCTTTCACATATTAGTAAGTTAACTATCAACACATCTTAAAATTTAATTGTGTCATACAGTCTTGTAGCTTCCATATTCTCAGCACAGGTTACACTTTTAAACTGCCAAACTGTCACATATATTATACCTTTGTATTATTTGACAATTGGACAGAGATTCGATACAAGTCACATTAAACTATCTAATTTCCTAAAATTACCTAACATGGGCTATAGATGGGCTTTTCTTTTGATATTAAAAGGAAAATAGCAGCAGATTTTTGTGAGGTGATAACTGTGAAGCCAACTTTTAATTTATCAGTTCAGAGTACATAGTACAAGTCTATCACAAGCCACTAACAAACTCTTCAGTATCTCCCGTAATGCTTTGGAGACTCCAGATCTACATTCACATTACAGTTTTTCAAATCTGTGCTAATGAAACCTACCCATCTTGTGTAAACAGGGTCTGAATGAGCTCTCCCCTGACATCTTGTGATGAGCTGGGGGAACAGACCTTGGTTTGCATAGAAATACTCATGACGCATAGGTGTGCAGCATGATGGAGCTACTTTGCCGAAATGATCATTTTTGGCTGGTGTCGGATTGCAAGCCACTTAGTTATTGCAGGAATAATAAAGGGTTGTTATCCTGGTTGTGTGAATCAAGGGCAGCAGAACGGTGCTTGGGATGCCCTGATTGAGGGACTCACCCTCAACTGAACTTCATTTGCTAGGCAAGCGGTGGGGGTGCCAAAGCACAGTGTAAATGAGAGAGGGTGGCGACACATGTTTGTATCCGGTGGTTTGGGCTCTTCCTAAGTGACCTAGCCACTATTTGACCCTCTTCACTTTGTAATGACAGAGCTGATTAAGACTCAATTGAGAATCTTTTCTGAGTATCAAGAGAGCTGAAATCACTGGTAACCAGGTCTAAGCATTAGACCTGCTATGAGACAGTGTCTCTGGTAAATGAGACTGCTCAGCCTGCATGAGTAGTGAGGCTCCCCTACTAACAGCTGAAACCACTGAGTGCTGAAATTACTGAAAGCTGTGTTAAATGGTAGAACCTTAAGACATCCCAGAGATATTGGTGAAGTGAGTGACTGATGGCAAAGCAAGTGGCCAGCAGAGCAAACAACTGGCAGCGGAGCAAGGGAGGGGGGAAGAGGCACATTAAAGGAACTTTTGTTGGTTGGACTTTTTCCTTCAAGGTGAGAGCCTGAGCCAAAAGTAGGGTATGTTTTTCTTGTGGTCTTATGCTTATGAATCGTGCTTATGGCATTTTCCCAAGTTAATGCCAGGTTATGTCCTCTTTTTTATTAAATGTTATTTTCTACACACAGACTCAGTGCTTGTGAAAGGGGCAGTATTGTGTCTTAGAAGCACCCAAGGAGCGGTGTGCAAGTTTCTGAGGTTACTGGGTAGAGGCTCGAGCTGGTTCTGTGTTGTATTGTTAAAATGGAATCCCTCGATTTTGAACCTGGCACTTGTTGCTGCGGAGTCCACCTGTCAGAAGAGTTACATTTGTTTCTGTCTCTATCTCATCCTGCCTTCCGGTGCCCAGTGAAGCAGCCTCCTCAGTAATCCATCATTCCTCCTTTGCATGTGACTAAGGTCATTAAGTCATCTTCTCCTTACAGCTGTTCCCCCCACCCTTTTATTTGGCCTATAAGGTTCTCTTTACCACATAGTCTGTACTTGTCTCATTCTCCACTATAAGCATTTCAAGAGCAATGCATGGTTTGTCTATGATGACAAAAGTAATAATTTATTGTTATGAGGTTTTGTGAAGTGTTTTCACATTATGCGATATAACAATACTTAAGTTACATAGTGTATTTTTTCTGAGGCCCTCAAAATTTTGCTTTAGGTAAGTTAGTACCTACTTTGTAAAAGATGAAGAATCCAGAGCACAGTGGAAATATCCATCAACTTTGGAAAATCCGGCCACTTATGAAGGGGCTGATCCAAAGCCCATAGAAACCAATAGAAATACTCCTATTGACTTTATTGGGCTTTGGCTCAGGCCTTGGGGGCCGAAATAAGGATTTAGATGCCCATCTTTAGGCAGTCGAACTTTGAAGTAAGTAATTTGCCAAAGTTCCTGAAGCAAGCCACTGTGTTGGGTGAGATTTAAGTATAAGAACCTATGTTTCCAAAAATCTCCAAGATTACTAGATGCCTTGAATAACCAACCAGATTTTCAAGTATGCTGGACACCCATCACAACCCAGAGATTTCATTGAGAGATAATGAGTGATCATCACTTTTGAAAAATCAGGCCTTATTTGAGCACCTAAACATGGATTTGGGGAATTAAAAAAAAAATCTCAGCACTGAATCACTCAACCATGTCTACTGTATGCACACAATTTTCTTTATTATAAAGATCATTTAGTATTCACATTTTACCTAATGTTGACAATAACTGAAAACTGCAAGCGGTGACAACCATGCATTTATGCAAAATATTGTTGGCTGTAAAAGAAAATGTTATCCATGTCTGAAATAAAGTAATTTTTAATAATTACTCATTGTAATTAAAAAGATAATTTTCTTAAGAGGGAAAAAAAAGACGTCTTTTGGTGGAATGCAACAAGCTGGGAACTGCTGTTTGTTCATGTTCTCTGACAAAGATCACTGGTCTTTTTAATTGGCTTCACATTAGCACCTGCTTTTTATCAGACAAGAAAGCACATTTTCAGTAATGTGGCCCCATAGGTTTATCACCCTGTTACTGACCTGATTAGTATTATAGCCCCTACAATGGCTTACGCTGCACTTGAATCCACAGAGGCATGTTTATGACTAATTAAAAATAACTTTTGTTCCCAATAATAATTGGAACATGTGGTTTTGCTTTTTATTTTAGAATTTGGTAGAGTGGCCATCATACAAACATCTGGGTTGATGTTCATAGCTGAACAACAATTACAATACTCGCAGCCTGAGGGCCCAGATATATATTCTTACAAGTACCAAGAAGTGAACACAGAATACTGATGCTTGGGTGTGACAGGCATACAAAATTTTGTAACCTTAACCCATGCCATGGACAGAGGGCAAAAAATAAACTTAATTCTCTTGCTAGTACTCTTATGTGGCACACCCTTACTACATGGTGTCAGAAGACAAATAAATCTCAAGAATGCCAAACAGTTACACCCATTGAAAGTGGTACCCAAGAATAAAATTTCCAACAAATAGTGGCTGGCAACATGTTTAAAGTCACAGCTCTACCATTTGCACCACGGTCAGACAGTAAAACTACATTTGAGAGTCAGTCCTTCAGAAAGAACAGCAAGCATGCAGCCAAAACAAAGGAGGACAGACTGTGTGATGGGAGTTTTGGCCACTGCCTTCAGAGGAGACAGGATTTCATTCACTTTCTTGAGAACATCCTGAATGCTGTGGACAGTTCACGTATTGTTAGAGATAATGCATCATCACCCAGTCAGATAATAAGAGACACCAGGAGCTACAAATACAGGCACCAGGGCCTCCTCGGTGGCTATCCTGGCCACTGGAGAATATGCCAACAGGGTCTTGCACTATGGGACCTGACCTCTAGGCATTACCATAATACAAGCAAGTAAGTGTCACTGCAAGGTTTATGGGCTAAATCCCCAGTAACTTTCCCTGAGGATCATCTCTGTTCCAATGAAAGGATGAAGAGCTTTCCCAATCCCATAATATGAGTAACCCACTGGGACCTAGTCTTCATTGTGGAAAAAAATTCTTCTTAACTCAAAATAAAATAATAGTGAGAACAAGGCAGTGTGTCATCTTCACACAAGTTAGCAAATCAAATGAATTGCTAACTCATGTAAAGAATACAAACTGCCTTGTCCTCTCTAGGATTTTACCTCAGGATATGAACACACTTTTTTTGGTAGTGAAGATAAGGCCATAGAGGAGCATAGGTCTCTAAAACCCCGATTTTGTAAATATCAATGCATCTGCTTAACTTTACTACCTGTTGCAAGAGCAAGGCCTAAATAAGGCTGCCCAGTATTAGAAGACATTCAAATCAGTCTGGAGATCTTAATCACCTTTTGGAATAAGGATCTCTCTTCAAAGCAAGGAAATCCCCACAAAAGGAGTACATACTCAAGAGCAGTGTTTCCCAAACTTGTTCAGGGAAAGCCCCTGGCGGGCCAGGCCAGCTTGTTAACCTGCCGCGTCCACAGGTTTGGCCAATCGTGGCTCCCCCTGGTTGTGGTTCGCTGCTCCAGGCCAATGGGGGCTGCAGGAAGGGGCGGCTGGTACATCCCTCGGCCCACGCCGCTTCCCGCAGCCCCCATTGGCCTGCAGTGGCAAACCGCGGCCAGTGGGAGCCGTGATCGGCCGAACCTGCAGACGCAGCAGGTAAACAAACCGGCCCAGCCCGCCAGGAGCTTTACCTGAACAAGTGGTGTCCCAAGTTTGGGAAACACTGCTCTGGAGCTTTTCTTTTTCACTGAGCCCTACAAATATTAGTCAGTTAACCCACCAAACAAACTTCCTTGTGTAATAAATTCTATAGTTTCCATTTTACAGATGGGGGAAGTGATGCAGAGAGGCCAAATAACTGATCATTTGTTTCATGAAACAAATGAGTACCATAAGTAAAATCTGAACTCAGGAATTCTTGTGCTCAGACTGGTAGACCATCCCTTTTTAAAACACTGGAAAAAGTTAGCTCTTATAAATTACTGGATCATAAAAAACTCAAAAGATTAAAAAATTAAAGAGTATTCAGTTTTAGTTAAGGAATGGTAACTATATGTATGAGAACAGAACTCCCACTGAGCTCACTTTGTGAATGGCTGGGAGCAAAAAACAACAGTGTTTAGATCATTTTTAATTAAAATGCAAATTTTCTTTGTAGTTCTGTTTTTTTTCTTTGCGAGTATTTTTACTTGTTATAGACTCTAGCATAATTTCAGTATCATGGCAAGAATTTCCTTTATAATGTGAAGTGTGTTCATTCATTTAAAAAAAAATCCAAATAGAATAAACTAGAGTATCACATAGCATTATCTATGAAGTCCAGTTTGATTGGAGGCCTGGGACTGTTTTTTATATTACAAAATGACAAGGGACAAAAATACACACAAACAAGGATTATCACCCTGCTAAATGAATTTTTCACTTATACTCCCACTGCTCAAATATTGCTTGCATACTTTATCTTTCTATTACCCAAATATTTTAAATACATACAAATAATGAAATATCCAATATTAAAACAGAATGATCCTTTAAATAATATTAAAACAAAAATTCATCACTTCAAAATTCTGATAGAACTCTCTTCCAGATAGTTAATGGCTTTGCTGTCCCCCATCCCCATTTTTGCTGGATATAAATCAGCTCTCAATATTTATCTTAGGAAATTCAGATATCAAACTTTGTCGTGAATATATATGGTATTATCAGGGAGATAGGTAGGCAGAGCGAAAGAGAGGAATCTGGAGCGTGATTCTGATCTAATTTGCACCAGTGTTAGATTTAGTGTAATTTCACTGATGAGAGTGACATTTTTGATTTACACCTGTGCAAGATCAGAATCAGACCCCTGGTTTGGCTCAGCTCTGCACTCCCACCCCACATGCCTGCTAATAACTAATAGTGCTGTTGCGGCTGTGCGGCAGCACAGCAACATCCCTCACTCCTCATCAACAGTAGCAGCTCTTCGGTCACCTATTAGCTGTTCTCAGTGGGAGCAGAAGTGACATTGGTCCCCATTAAAAACATCTAAAACTGCCATAGGGCCTCAGCAGATATATAGTGGAGAACAAAGAGAAGCAGGAGGTTTCTCTTTATTCCAAAGGCTACTGACTGAGAAAAGTCTGTGCTGGCTCACTTATCCTGCTTCTGCTACGTCCTACTGGGAATTTACAAATCATAGAATTTGCCTTAGCAAATCTGACCATTTCTCTAACAAGAGTAGCAGCCTCCCATCATCATCAGAAGCTAAAAGCTTATGTAATATTAAAAATAAATTAAGGAATAATGATGCACCATAGCTAATCATGCAAAGTAGTCTTTGGTGAAAACATTGTTATGACTCAAATACTTAAGAGTTTGTTACCCTTACCTAAACTTGTATAATTTCAGATGTTATTATTGGCCATAAAATTATCCAAACCATTTAAAACTCCAGCCACAGCATTTGACTTAGTGAACTTCTGCGGCAGTGAACTGCAAAAACTGAGTATACACTATGAAGTAGATTACCTTTGTAACCCCTTGGGGTTTAGAGAGCATGGTCCCTTTAAATCTTTTTCCTATTGGGGAGGGGGAGCAGTGAGAGAAAGGAGGGAAACTTGGGGGTCTGGCTCTGGAGCCCTGGAGAGAAGGGCTGCAGCAGGGAGGCTCTGGACAAAGTGAAGGAGAGAGAACCTGCCTGAAGCCTGGGAAGGACAGTGTGGCCGATTGGGGACACCCCAGGACAGGAGCCAGGAGGAGCCATGTGCCAGGGAGGAATTGCCCGAAAAGGACAGGCTGGAGCTGGACACAGTATCACTGCTGCCCAGAGCTGCATGGGGCTGTGAGTACTGGGGCTTGTAACTCTGCACTGGGAATAAGGAGGGAGGCTTCTAGTTAGTTAAGTGAGGAGGTTGTCGTTCTGTGTGGCTTTGCAGAGAGCGGCAGAAGAGGGCACCGAAGGAGTTGTTGGGGAAAGTTCACTGGCGCCGAAGACAACCAGGAGCACCCAAGACACAGCACTGGACTGGAATTTTGCTCAGGACTCCTGAACTCTGTGTGAAGACACATTGCTCAGTGTCTGCCCTTTCAGACGGTGCTACCACTGGGCCTGTCGGCCTTGGTTTGGATGCAACCCTGTTCTACTGCTCCCCTACATTTCCCCTTGTTTTTCTCCTCTCATCCCTCTGTAAATAAGTATCTCCCTTTGTTATATCCATTGTACTTTTCCTGTGGGTGTGTGTGTTAACTCTGGGGGGTTTGGAACAGGTGCCCCTGGGGTGGAAGGAATTTTTCCTGCTGCATTCCTGCGCACGCCGTCTCTTGACCAGAGCTGCCTGCAGAGCAGACTCCATCTTGGCCACGAGGGCGCTAAAGTTACACCTTATATTTATGCTAAGCAGACTGGTCATCAATCACAAGCTCTCCATTATCACCACCATTGCCCACCCAATATAGAAAAACCTGTTATAAATAGATAGATATCTGTGTATGAATCTGATATCTTTGCTCTATGATAATCACCCCAAGTTCATCATTTACAACTTGCTTGCATATTGTTCAGGGAGGCTGTATTAGGGCTGATCACAATGGGACTGCCCAGGCGCTTAAAATTAAGCACATCAGCATTTCATGCAATCAGCTCATATTGCTCAGAACCTTCCAGGACTGGACCCTTACAAAGGTAAAAAGCATATCAGCACTTCTCAGGATCATATAACATTGACAAACACCTGCTAATGTGCCCAGTGAAAGCTTTTACAGAGAGCAGACAGAGAGGACAGAGTCTAAAATATCTGAAGCTTTGTCTGGGAATGAGTGGTGAACACTCATCTCAGCAGTGAATGATAGCCTCCCAGATGAGCTCACATGACATACAAGCAGATTAGCCCATGTGGTGTTGTTTACCTTACACTAAATTGGTTGACATGGACTTGAACTTAACTATGCTCATCATCACAGGCACCCTGAACTCCACTCCTATTCCATTGCTATCAGTATTGAGCAACATAGCTCCACCACACATTCATCACAAAGAGTCTGCAGCCAGACTGGCGGAAAAGCTATGTGCCAATCCAGGTCCCGCACTGTATATGGACATCTTCAATCACCCAGAGCATGACTTACTTCGAGGCATCCCTTGTGGTCTTAACTGTGCCAACCCTATGGAACGATGAGTGGTTGACTAAAGACATTTGTAATGGTTTCCTGCTCGCAGATCCAACCATTCAACCACCAGGATTTGTCCTGTCACACCACTTTGACTTCTGCTAAACTGATTCCGAACTGGCCAAGGAATATGCACAGTCAACATGGGGATGCATGACAACCCACTTTGTCAGTGTGGTCTTTGTCTGTCAATGGCATATGTTGTTGACGAGTGTCATCTAATCAGATTTCGTGGTGGCCTTGGGGCCCTTCATTCTGCTGATGAAGCTGCTGGCAGGTGCTTGGCAAGTGCTGCTAATGCTAGAAGAACATCGCATCTTTCCTCCATCCACCATCTCGAACTAATAGGTGATCCCCAACTTATACATTTGGCAGGAATGTGTATGACAAATATAGTTCCATTTTCAGGAACCCATTATGAAAGGTTTTTTTTGTAAGTGAGAGTGTAATAGGTCATTTTAAAAAATGACATACTTTTGACTTTTACAAATAATTATTCTCGGTTATATGATATTTTATGAATATTGAATGCAGTTTCTTCACTTTTTTAATTACTTTTCAAATGGATGACCTTTTTGTAATTTAAAATACCTTCAAAGTGTAACGTATAAATACATTAGGAGCCAATCCTGAGAGCAACTTTGCAGCTGGGACCAGCCCCAAATATTTATAGCAAGGATTACTAGTCTTTTTCTCACAAATGTATAGCTCATTAAGGGTCCTTTTCGTGATCTTATGCATTTCTGCATGTGTAATTTCACTTACACCATATTTCTTCTACATGGCACAAAGCATCAACCAACATCAATCCTTTCCCTTTATCACCATAGCATCTGACCACCTCCCAAGTATTTAAAAATAAAAAGAATCATCTCTTTTTCCAGGCTTTAGTCATAGAAGCTTGATTGCTAAACAGGGATTTTTGCAGGGCCTTTTTTTTTTTTTTGGTCTTTTCCTTGTTTTTTAAAATGTGTGTCAGAATGTGAATGTGTAAATGTATGCAGAACATAACATGAAAACTACAACAAAGAAATTAGTTCTGGATTTAGTTACGAAAGTGGCTCATTCTACTGTCATTCCCAGTTTTTGGAGGAATGGGTTCATAGAATCATAGAATATCAAGGTTGGAAGGGACCTCAGGAGGTCATCTAGTCCAACCCCTTGCTCAAAGCAGAACCAATCCCCAGCTAAATCATCCTAGCCAGGGCTTTGTCAAGCCTGTTCTTAAGAACATCTAAGGAAGGAGATTCCACCACCTTGCATTCCAGTGCTTCACTATCCTCCTAGTGAAAAAGTTTTTCCTAATATCCAGCCTAAACCTCCCCCACTGCAACTTGAGACCATTACTCCTCATTCTGTCATCTCTACCACTGAGAACAGTCTAGATCCATTCTCTTTGGAACCCCCTTTCAGGTAGTTGAGAGCAGCTATCAAATCCCCCCCTCATTCTTCTCTTCCGCAGACTAAACAATCCCAGTTCCCTCAGCCTCTCCTCATAACTCATGTGTTCCAGTCCCCTAACCATTTTTGTTGCCCTCCGCTGGAGGCTTTCCAATTTTTTCACATCCTTCTTGTAGTGTCGGGCCCAAAACTGGACACAGTACTCCAGATGAGGCCTCACCAATGTCAAATAGAGGGGAACGATCACATCCCTCAATCTGCTGGCAATGCCCCTACTTATACAGCCCAAAATGCCATTGGCCTTCTTGGCAACAAGGGCACACTGCTGACTCATATCCAGCTTCTCATCCACTCTAACCCCTAGGTCCTTTTCTGCAGAACTGCTGCCTAGCCATTCGGTCCCTAGTCTGTAGCGGTGAATGGGATTCTTCCGTCCTAAGTGCAGGACTCTGCAATTGTCCTTGTTGAACCTCATGAGATTTCTTTTGGCCCAATCCTCTAATTTGTCTAGGGCCCTCTGTATCCTATCCCTACCCTCCAGCATATCTACAAGTCCTCCCAGTTTAGTGTCATCTGCAAACTTGCTGAGGGTGCAATCCACACCATCCTCCAGATCATTAAATGAAGATATTGAACAAAACCGGCCCCAGGACCGACCCTTGGGGCACTCAGCTTGATACCAGCTGTCAGCTAGACATGGAGCCATTGATCGCTACCCGTTGAGCCCGACAATCTAGCCTGCTTTCTATCCACCTTATAGTCCATTCATCCAGCCCATACTTCTTTAACTTGCCTTGCAAGAATACTGTGGGAGACCGTGTCAAAAGCTTTGCTAAAGTCAAGGAATAACACATCCACTGTTTTCCCCTCATCACAGACCCAGTTATCTCGTCATAGAAGGCAATTAAATTAGTCAGGCATGACTTGCCGTTGGTGAATCCATGCTGACTGTTCCTGATCACTTTCCTCTCCTCTAAGTGCTTCAGAATTGATTCCTTGAGGACCTGCTCCATGATTTTTCCAGGGACTGAGGTGAGGCTGACTGGCCTGTAGTTTCCAGGATCCTCCTCCTTCCCCTTTTTAAAGATGGGCACTACATTAGTCTTTTTCCAGTTATCCGGGACCTCCCCCAATCATAGGAGTTTTCAAAGATAATTGCCAATGGCTCTGCAAACACATCCGCCAACTCCTTTAGCACTCTCGGATACAGCGCATCTGGCCCAATGGACTTCTGCTCATCCAGCTTTTCTAAATAGTCCCGAACCACTTCTTTCTCCACATAGGGCTGGTCACCTCCTCCCCATGCTGTGCTGCCCAGTGCAGTAGTCTGGGAGCTGACCTTGTTCGTGAAGACAGAGGCAAAAAAAGCATTGAGTACATTAGCTTTTTCCACATCCTCTGTCACTAGGTTGCCTCCCTTATTCAGTAAGGGGCCCACACTTTCCTTGACTTTCTTCTTGTTGCTAACATACCGGAAGAAACCCTTCTTGTTATTCTTAACATCTCTTGCTAGCTGCAACTCCAAGTGTGATTTGGCCTTCCTGATTTCACTCCTGCATGCCTGAGCAATATTTTTATACTCCTCCCTGGTCATTTGTCCAATCTTCCACTTTTTGTAAGCTTCTTTTTTGTGTTTAAGATCAGCAAGGATTTCACTGTTAAGCCAAGCTGGTCACCTGCCATATTTACTATTCTTTCTACACATCGGGATGGTTTGTCCCTGTAACCTCAATATGGATTCTTTAAAATACAGCCAGCTCTCCTGGACTCCTTTCCTCCTCATGTTATTCTCCCAGGGGATCCTGCCCATCAGTTCCTGACAGAGTCAAAGTCTGCTTTTCTGAAGTCCAGAGTCTATATTCTGCTGCTCTCCTTTTTTCCTTGTGTCAGGAGTTCCATAATCCAGATCCATCCCAAGTGAGTTCTGTCCCCAAGACTCACGGATCTCCCCCTACTGATTGATGTTTTCATTGTTCTCATGGAATATAGTGGTTGAAGGTAGTTGAAGCTAAATCCCATGGGGGGTTCTGAATACC
This sequence comes from Lepidochelys kempii, assembly GCF_965140285.1. Lineage (NCBI taxonomy): Eukaryota > Metazoa > Chordata > Testudines > Cheloniidae > Lepidochelys > Lepidochelys kempii. Next base: position 95,787,496 of record NC_136380.1, on the reverse strand, counting down.
AGTGAGTAGAGAGACCTTCAACAGGATCATAGGTGCTGGAACCACAGGGGGGCTGTTGCCCCTCCCAACTTGAAGTGGCTTCCATCATATACAGGGTTTACAGTTTGGTTAAATGGCCCTCAGCATTCAGGCTATACCAGTTGTTCCAGTGCCCCTGAACAGGACACTCCATTCACTGGGGAGCCAGTGCAGAGGACAGTGCATTGAAGTGCTGAGTTCATGATCACCTGTGCTGCCAGTTGGAGCTTTTTCAAAGTGTGTGGCTTCCTTCCTAGAAAGGAGATGCTATAATGAAGCTTAGGGGACATGAATCAGTAGATCACTGTGGACAGAACAGGGCACGATATCCCAGCCAGTTGCAGACACAAGTAGGTGTTTTTTGCTACCATAGTTATTTGGGCGTCTAACAGCACAAAGTCCAAAAGGACCCCAAGATTGTGGACCGGCTTAGTTATCTGAGGGTTGGTGCCTTTGATGTCTAAGGATATTAGCAGGAAGCAAGGTAGAGTGTTGCCTACCAGCATCACTGCAGTCTTACTTGGGATTAACTTTTGGCCGGCTGCTCTTCACCCAGATTTTGCCTAAGAAGGTGGGAGATGGTGCTGTTTATATTTGATCTAAAGGAAACGTACAGCTAGGTTTTTCCTGCATAGTGCTGGAGCTTCAATCTATAATATCTCACCTGTGTAAAACAGGCAACGGAACTTCCCCAACACAATTCTTAGAACATATATCTTTTAGAAAGAGATGGGTATGGGGTAGAGCAGGGGTGGCCAACCTGAGCCTGAGAAGGAGCCAGAACTTACCAATGTACATTGCCAAAGAACCACAGTAATATGTCAGCAGCCCTCCTCCCCCCCCGGCCTCCTGCCCATCTGCAGCTCTGCCGATCAGCGCCTCCCCATCCCTATCAGCTGTTTTGTGGCATGTAGGAGGTGCTGGAGGGGAAGGGGAGGAGCGAGGGTATGGCAGGATCAGGGGAGGGGTGGAGTTTGGGTAGGGCATGTGGCAGAGCCAGGGATTGCGCAGTGAGCATCCCCCTCCACATTGGAAAGTTGGCACCTTTAACTCCAGCCCCAGAGTCGGTGCCTATACAAGGAGCCACATATTAAATTCTGAAGAGCTACATGTGGTTCTGGAGCACAGGTTGGCCACCCCTGGGGTACAGGGATGAGCCTTGTGGGACTTCACAGCTGAGGTGACAGAACAGTTGTCTAGAACAACTCTCTGGGCTTGGTCGGAGAGGAAGGACTTGAGCCATTTCAACACGTGTCTCCACACACCTCTTCCACCCCTGAAGCATCTTAAAGGTGAGCCAGGAGTATCTGGTGCTCATCAGTGTTAAAATACCACAGAGGTCCAGCAGGATGACTATAGATGTCCTTACCCTGTCTTTCTGTGTGTCATCTCGTAGCCTGAAACCTGACTCTAGGGATCCAGAATCCTGGCAGGTGACCAGGGACACTAGAGAACTTTTTTGGTAGCTTCTTAATTAACTTGATTAGAAAATTATACTGGGCAGCAGAATGCAACATCTATGGAGTCAATTTGTTTGTTTAGTACTCGTCAAAGCTATTGCTGATTTAGGGCAGATGGCAGATTCTCTCTTCAGAGGAGATGTTGATAATCTCAGTTAATAGTGACCCCATGTGTTCTCTACTCGTCCACTAGACAAGGATTTGGAACACAGACACGGATGATGTCCCTGATGGCCATCAATATGTATTCTGCCCTTACACCGCGTAAAATGCATCACACAGGTGATTTAGGTCTAAATGACATTTCCAATAGATTTTGCATTTGGACTTGGCTTTAGCAAACACCTACTTTCCTAACAATGACAAAGTGCTAATCCATAAAACTCTAATTTATTAATTTTTTGGCTGTCTAGAGATGCTTCTGGTTTTTGCTTCAGAGGCTCTCTCTCAGTATTCTCTGAGGGACAAGTGAAATCTCATTAAGGGGTCATGTTAAAGACCAGTTCACTTGCTCCTCATATCTCTATTATTTTTTTTGTCAGCTAACACAGATTAGATCTGTTTAATGTGAATAAAGGAATTTAGAGCCTATGAATGGAACCCTAATAAGATATGATACCCTTCTAGTAGGCACATATATTCATAGTATTGTGTATGAAGCAATATATCAGTCATACTGTATACACCAGAGGACGCTGCTACGATTGATCATTCAGCCTTAACCCTGTGTTCCGACTTTGGGGTGCCTAATTTCTCAAACATATGCCTGTAATGGACTGTGATTTTTTAAGGATGCCCCCACCCCTGCAGCCACCTCCAGAATTGAATTTACAAGTAGAACTGGACAGGAAATGGTTCTCATATCCCACAAACGTTTTCCAGATTTTGGATTTTTTCCCCCAGTACTGCACCATGACAAAACTAAGACCTTTCAACGAAAAAGCAGAAAGATGTCCACATCCCAGAAAAGCCGGGTATTTAGGACACTCATCTGGGATGTGGGAGATCCGGCTTCAAGTCCTCTCTGATTTGAAGCAGGTACTTGAACACAGTTCTTCATCATGTCAGTTACTGATCTAACCATCAACCTATTCTATGGAAGGGGATCTCTCTCGGTCTTCCTCCCTACCCCCTTCCTCCTGGGCCCCTTGCCCAAAATAACATCCTGGACCAGAGGAATCTTTCCCAACTCAGGTTTTTCCAAACCTGATATGCTCCTGCTAATAGTTTTGGTTTTGATAACTCAGCAATTACAAACTGTTCCCAACCACCTCCAGTTACAAGCTTTTTTGTAATAATTTATATTGGGCTCCAACAACTTCCCACTAGGTGCACCAGCCTGTTCTGCAGCATTTTAAAAAATCTGCTTTTCAGAAAAAAGCAATTAAAAGCAAACTAGGGTCAGTTTTGTTAAATATGTTTGTCTTATTTAAAAATTAGAAGTCATACCATATTACATACTTCTGACTTCTAATCCCATTTGCAGTTAAAGATACTATGCTAGTTCTTTACCTGATGATGCATTTCCAACTGCTGAATTATGTGAATAAGTTTCAAATCATAGGCATTTTACTCAGAAATACCTGCATAAGAACTCAGTATCCTTTTGAGGTCAGCCAAGTGAGGGAGAAGGGGTGGGGTGGGAAAAGAGCATTTTTTCCTTCTAAAGAAAGAAAAGGTGAAATTTTCAACATTGAGATTTTAAATTAGATGTAATTGAATTTTGATCCATAACAAAGGACTCAAATATTCTATTAAAACACAATTCCAGGTTTTTTATTATTTTTTTTAAAAAGTTTGTAATGGTAATGTAATTGCATCAAGGTCTGTAGAAAAATGTTCTATTAGCCAGACTGTGAAAATCAATCATCATCTCCAGTGAGCTAAGTTGAATGAGCCCCATTCAGCATTCATTTTAATGACAGTTCTATACCAGGTCTTCGGGCTACTGAGCTCTCTAATATATAACTACCTCCTAGACCAATAATACTCACTTTATGAGCAGCACAATAGGCACTTCTCCAATAATAACAAAGACACAGCCACCTTTCTATTTTCTTACTTATCTGCCAGCTCCCCTTCAATAGTACATTAAATGGTCTGGTGTCTGGTTCAATGTAATTCCAAATATATCTGTGCATCAGGTTTTTTTAAGCACTAAATGATCATTTTTATTAGATAGAAAGACATTGTGAGCCACTGATATTTATTTCCTTCTTCAATTTCACTGGCTTTTATTCTTTAAGGGTAAATTGTCGCTGCCCTTTCTCAGGCAAAACTGCCATTGATTTTAATGTGAGTTTTGCCTGTGGGGGACCTACAGAATATATCTGTGTGTTATTTTTAAAGATTCAATTAACTACCTCTGGAAACTACAGTTAGAATTGGCAGATGATAAAACTGACATTAGAATATATGGGTTTTGACTCCTGCAAAACACATGACATGGCCAGACACCTACTGATCTTCATGAATCGCCTACTCCTGAATTAATAAATTTCTGCAAACTGGATGCTCTGGGTCTGACCACTCTGCCCATCACACAGTGAACAACCTGAGACATACTGATTAACCAGAAACTTATAAAATTCTGGGCCTGTTCTTGGAAACACAAATCGCGTATTTCCCACATTAAACCCTAAGTGTACATTACGAAGTATACACTTTCTACAAGTATTTACTGGATTTTGATTTCTAAACATGTAGAAAGACTTTGTAGCTCTCATGCCTCTTTATGCACAAATAATGCTGGATCAGAACAGCGCTGTGTATTCACTTATTTCATTGTTGCCAACTCTCAGTTTTATTGTGAGTCTTGTGATATTTGGCATTTCACTTGGAGCCTCAGCTCATGCAGTCATGTTCCTACATGATTATCTTCTCAGCTTTCCTTAAAAGAAAAAAGTGTCTAGCCTTCATGGTTGCAGAGAAAAAACTTGAAAACATGACTCAAGTGCACTTGTAAGGCTCAGAAACTAGAACTCTAGTAAAGAAGCCAAACCATTATTATTTATATCACCATATTACAACCATCTCAGGATGTTTTGGGTCCTGACTCCTGTTTTTTGAGAAATATTGTGTGCTCTACTACCCACCCACAAAAAACATGCTCCACTGTTAGAATAGCAGCCCTGGCTCAGAATTTCCTCACTTTTGCTGGTGAAAGTCAGAATATTAGTATTCATCTTCTCTTTCTGAATAAGGGCCAATTTATTTGATTTACATATGGCTGTGTCACTTTATGATGTGGCTTCTCTAATGTTTGTCATTATGTTGTATAGTTTGATTCAATAAATATTTTGTGGAGGATGCCCTCACTTTAAAAACACTGTAGCGGGGCAGTACCCAGCAGAAGGGGCACCACAGGCAGGGAGGGATGCAGGGCCAGAATTACAGTGGTGGAGATTGATGAGTAAAAGACAAGTAGTGACAGCAGGAGAGACACTGGCCAGCAGGAGGCACTCCAAGGCTGGGATGAGCTATTTCCTGGACTAACCATCAGGAGGTGCCACGGTGGTGAGTGCCCACCATGCTACAAACACTAAGTGCTAACCACAGAGGAGGAAGGAACACAAAACACTTAAATTAGTATGTTTTATAAATTAACATGAAAACTCTTCCTATTCAATGAGGTTTCAGAGTAACAGCCGTGTTAGTCTGTCTTTGCAAAAAGAAAAGGAGTACTTGTGGCACCTTAGAGACTAACCAATTTATTTGAGCATGAGCTCAAATAAATTGGTTAGTCTCTAAGGTGCCACAAGTACTCCTTTACTATTCAATCAGTTACTCATTGTCAACCCACTTCTATAATCTTTGCAACAAAACCAACAAACTCATTTCACATAAGTCAAATAGCCATCAAATGCAACAATTTTCAAATTGGGCTGGACTAATAAACGGGAGATGAAAACATCTATTCTGGGTTTAGGAGAAAGCTGTACCTTTGATCTCTACCGCAGCCTCTCCCATGGTCACTCTTGCCAAGGGACAGGCCTCTACCTCCACTGCAACCAGAATGACTCATAGACTTTAAGGTCAGAAGTGACCATCATGATAATCTAGTCTGACTTCCTGAACATTGCAGGTGACAGAACTTCACCCACAGACTCCTGTAATAGACCCATAACCTCTGGCTGAGTTACTGAAGTCCTCAAGTCATGGTTTAAGGACTTAAAGTTGCAGCAAATCCACCATTTACACTAGTTTAAACTTGCAAGTGACCCCTGTCCCAAGCTGCAGAGGTAGGGAAAAAAAAACCCAGGGTCTCTGCCAATCTGACCCAGGGGAAAAAATTCTTCCTGGCCTCAAATATGGCGATCAGTTAGACCCTGAATATGTGGGAAAGACCCACCAGCCAGACACGTGGGAAAGAATTATTTGTAGTAACTCAGAGCCCTCTCCACCAGCCTTATCACCAGCATGGAACGTTGACCCTACTTTAGATTGAATGGTGAGATTACAACGCCCGCTATTCCCACCATCCTTACAGGGTGATCAGTACATTAGACCTCTCTGTAGCTACTAATGTGACAAGTTTCACTAACTTCACCTGTCCAAGTGGAAAGCTGTGGTTCTGCCACTCTTCAGCTGGCTTCCTGGATGGCAGCCTCTCATTTTCAACTGTGTTAACATGACAGGCCCAACTGTATTTAGTACATACAAGAAAATTTCCTTTGGGAGCGTGAGCAGAAGCTGATTAAAATGACTCAAAACAGCTCCTTCCAAAAACTAATAATAAATAATAAATAAAACAACAACAACAACAACAAAGGATATTGTCTATTCATGCAGAAAGCATTAAAACCATGCATGCTTGTTTCTTAGCTAACACTTATAATTTCCTCCAAATCCTGGCCAAGCCTACCTACTTCAGATACATACTGCAGGGCTTCTGTCTGAGGGCAGGTCTACATTAGAAATTTACATTGGCACATCAACACGTCTGGTGAAGACATTCTCAGCTGACAGGAGAGAGCTCTCCCATTGGCTTAACTCCACCTCCACAAGAGAGGACAGAAGCTCTACTGCCAACATAGCATGGTCTACACTGGTATAACTACATCACTCAGTGGTGTGGATTATTCATACCCCAAGTGATGAAGTTATACTGAAGTAATTTTGCAGTGCAGAACAGGGCTCAGACTGACTGCTCTCCAAAAACAGCCTCTGACAATTGAACAACCCCCCCACCCCGCCGTAGTAAAGTGTTTAATTTATTAGGATCACTGTGATCTCAGGCCTTCAGCCTAGGCAAACCAACTTCATCTTCCAGCCCATCCATTTTTCCCTTAATTATCATGAAATTGTTAGCCCAGATGTGTCTTATCTCTGACCATTGTTCCAATTTACTCTTTGGGCTTCCAAACAGCCCCTTGTAGTTTAACCCAATGTGGCCAGACCGAATAATATTAATGAGGTAAACTGAGGTACCTATATTATTCATAAAAATAATACCCCATCTCCCACATTCTCCAAAATATCCAAGGAATTATCAAACCTCTAAGCTCTCAGTTCTATTAAAAGTAAGGTAAAATGTTAAATGCATTTGCATAGTTTAGTAGACTAATAGGACGTCTACTAAATCAATACAGTATCATATAAACTGACACACACCTAACAATGAAAAAGGCAATCATCAGGCAGGAAAATGGAATGTTTGTATGGAAGAGAAGATGACTGGATGGTGTGGAGGAATGTAGGAAACAAAGCTGGTTACATCATCATGCTTTAATTGAAAGCCACTCACATGCCTATAAATGCTACAACATTTGAAAAAGTTGATGTTTATAATTAAGATTTGCAATCACCTCTTCAGAAATAGTCTAAGATGGCTGAGTCAAATGCAGTATTTGATTACAAGTTACTCAAGTATAAGTACTAGTTGAATATAATACCTGTGAATGAAAGCATTAATCCTGATGAGGGGAAAATGGGTAAAAACCATATGATCATAGAAATATAGGGCTAGAAGGGATCTCAAGAGGCCAGGAAAGAACTTCTGCTTTCTATTTGCTTAATGGAATAAAGACACTTGTTGCTTTGCTTCATAGTATTTGTGTGTTTCGTTGAGAGAACTGAGGTGTGGTTAAGTAGTAAGGTATGATCATAGGTACAGATGTGACCCACACACCTGCTGGTGCTCTGTCCCATCTAGTGGCACCGAGACCACTTCGAGAGAGATAAAATAAGTCTACTCTACAGCCTTAGCTAACAGACAGTTGGCTTTTAGCTCATGCGGTAGAGGCTCATGCACTAAGCTCCAAAGGTTCCCATTTCAATCCTGCCTGCCAATGACTGGGGTCTGTCAGCGTTATACAGGCACTATAAATGGTTGTAGTTTTATACAAGAGAAAATAATCATGTTACACAATCAATAGTCATTTAACTTTCAACATTGTATGTGATTTATACTTTTCAGAAAGAGTTGTGTTAAAATCTAAAATGGGAATAATCTGCAACTCAGAATATAACACCAGCAGGATCAGTTATTCTGGTTAGGTGGGTAGAAATAATCCAGATTTCTCCAGTCTCCTCGTAATTAGTTTAATATCTTTGCTAAGATTTCCAATTATCTTAGAAAATTACCTGATGCTCAAATGGTCAATCATTTATCCGTTCACCACCTATAGGTGACTTTTACAATTTTATACTAGCCCGTCCAATGCACCATCAGACTTGCTGCAAGACTTATTTTAGCATCTCGCAAAAAGAAAAGGAGTACTTGTGGCACCTTAGAGACTAACCAATTTATTTGAGCATAAGCTTTCGTGAGCTACAGCTCACTTCATCGGTCATTACACAAAGTAAAACTATTTCCCCACGAAGTGAGCTGTAGCTCACGAAAGCTTATGCTCAAATAAATTGGTTAGTCTCCAAGGTGCCACAAGTACTCCTTTTCTTTTTGCGAATACAGATGAACACAGCTGCTACTCTGAAACCTTTAGCATCTTGGGCAGTGAGAAATAGCTTCTTACTGTAGTGCTTTTTCCTTGTTGTACAACTGCACTATGAGATATTAGACTATAGTTCTGTTATTCCTACTGAACAAACATGGGCAGTGGGAATAACAGGCCAGAGGAGGCTAAGTCTACCCAAACCCAGGCCGTGGCCCTGTCCACATTCCACCCTGAGGCCCCGGGCTCGTTCCCCCTCTTCCCCAAAGCCGACAGGGGCTCAACTCAGGCCGGTGGCCCAGGGCTGGCCAGCCAACGGGCAGGCCAGTGCTCCGGGCGGCCACCGCAGGCTGTCCACTGGCTTGGGCAGCTGGAAAGGTGGGCTGGTGCTCAAGGTGGTTCGGCTTGGGCCCCTTCAGCTGCAGTGGGGGTGCAGCTCGGGAGTCTAGCGGGAGAGAGGGGGATGGAAGGGGCACGGTAGGGGAGGGCCTCAGGCACAAGGGGCAGGGCCAAAGGGCTAGCCTCCCTGAAGGGGGAGGTTCATGTACCACCCATGTGAACAAGTATTGCAGCAAAAGTTACAAAGGCAACTTTCTCTTAATAAATGAACTAATCAGTATGCCAATTTAACTATTCAGTATGCCAATTTAACTGTTATTCTCTGAAGTTGGGGAGTTGTGAGAGTCTAAAACTCTGTAGGGAATCTAGGAATTTATATACTCTATACTCCCCACCCACACCATGCTGCTTTTTTTTTTCCTTTTTTTTTTCTTTTTTTAAATCTCTCTGTGAAAGTAAGTGTTTCAAGAGGATCAGATGTTTGCTCTCCTTCAGCTGATGGAACTGTAGTTTGTGTTTTGTACTGAAGCACATATATGTCATGCAGAACCTTTCATAAAACACTTTTAATCTGTTGCTGTTCTACTTACTGAAGTACACAACATGTGTTCCTGGCCTTTATCTAAGATCTGACTCATTAACTGCATACATCGTTAAATGAACTGATATTAGTAGCTTCCCTGACAAGTTTTCCATTTCTTCCTCCCTACCTCTCCTAAACTGAAGATGAATCCAGGGTAGTTCCTAGCTTATCTCCCTCTCTACATTTAATAGACATGACTGCCCTGATCTGTGAGCATGGAGGATAAGCCTCTCTTTATAAAAAGTGGCAAGTGGGAAATGCTTCTGGCAAAACCATTGCCTAGCTCCAGCAAAAAAGAGAACAAGACTGCTAGGATACCATATCACTTTCTGTATATGACCCTACTGCTAGTGCTATCAAAAGTTCTAGGATGTGAGAGCTGAGGAGTTAGATTTATTTTCATATGAAAATTTAATTACTCCTGTCCTCCTACTGGTAGTGAAAATACTGCCTTAAAAAGTTAAAATAGAAGTGCAGTTGACTTTACTGAGTTATTTTCCCCAATACAGATGGAGCTGAAGAAATTTTCCCCTTATAGTATGCATTATATAGTCTTGGAGTCACTTGGCTTTCCCCTCCCCGACCACCATTCTATGAACAGACCACACACTCAGGCAAGGGTCCTATCACAATCACTGAAGCAGCTGAGTGATCATTTACATTTGCAAGTAAAATAAGTAAACACTGTACCAGAGAATGTATAATGACTTCATATTCTATACCACAAGGAGGCATTTATCAACATTATATGTGTAGTTTATGATCAATGTCTTGAAGACTAAATGGATGGGCATACACTGACGTATGAACCTTTGCTTATAGGCACTGATAGAAAGGTTTTTAAAGAGACAACCACCCTTCCATCCTTTTTAGAATTCTGAAAAAGCTCAATGTGCATTATTTTGGCAAAAAAGAGACACATCACTCAACAAAGAGGCCTAGTGTCCTTCTATTAGTTCAACCTTTACCTCTTGAGGCACTCAGCAGTATGGTCTGGATTTTTACACTTGAATATTTTTAAACAAAAATTTTCAATCCTGAGAAAGCTGGCTGATAAAATGTCAGCTAACAACTTCCCTCTTTTTATCCTAAGCCTACTAGATTCTCTTTCAACTGCAAATTTATTTTTTGACCATTACAAATTAAGAGATTCTGATATTAACACTCGCTCTCTCTCACACACATTCTCATTCACACACACACTCTCACTCACACACAGAGAGAATTTAGTGGACACAGAATGGCAGAGAGGGATCATTGTACAATATAGCTTACGGCAAGGGTATCAATCTTCTGCAGGTTGGTTTGTGCGTACTTGAACTCAAAGAAAATGTAAGCTTGTGGTAAGAAACTGATTGCGTGTCAGGCTATGCACCAAGGAACAACTATGCAGAGTAGTACATCAAATGCAAATAGAAGAAAAAAGTGCACCTTACATCAGTATTCATTAAAATCCCCTCCCTTATGTCTAGTCACTACCACTAGGATGGCAGAAACAACAGCATGATATCAGCTATCTGAAATTGAATGATGCCCTTATTAAAACAATGCATTTTAGAAAGATGCAATCCGTAAAAGAGGGATAGTATGGATGCTCCTTTAAGATTTACTGATAAGAAGTGCTTTATAAGAGTTAGGTATTATTACTACATGAAAGCTAGTCAGTAAGTAATATCAGGTACTACATCTGCCCCATCTGCCTGTCAATTTTCATGGTTTTATTAATACAATTTATTTAAAAAATAAAAATCTGCCCTGTTCTGCATGAAAGATCCACAAAAACAGAAGCTCATGCAGGGAAAACAGTGTATGTCTACACTGAGCAAAACAAAAACACCAAATACCCAACACCCACAAAGGAGCAGTGAGTCTCAGACCCTGGGTCAACTGACTGGGCTCTTGCCATGGGGCTAAAAATAGCAGTGTAGCTATTCTCTTGTACTGGAACTCAGGCCCTGAGACCAACCCCCTTCAGTGGGTTTCAGAGCCTAAGCAGAAACACCAACACTGCTATTTTTAGCCCTGTAGCATGAGCCTGAGTCAGTTGACCTGGACTCCGAGATTAACTGCCAAGGTTGTTGCTTGTTTTGTAGTGTAGGTGAACCCATAGTGCAATGGTCCCCAAACTTTTCACGTCGCACCTTCCCCCCTCCCCCAAGTCTGTGCGTCGTCCCCCCCAACCCCAAAAAACTGTAATCAGGAGCTAGGGCCAGGAATGGGGAGGCTGCGGGGGCCCTGGATGTGGCTGGAGCCACAGCCAGGGGCCGAGGCCCAGGCTGCAGCTGGGGTCGGGGCTGGGAGCTAGGGTCCAACGCTACAGTTGAGAGCGGGACCCAGACCTGGAGAGGGACCACGGCTAGAGAGTGGGGCCGCAGCCAGGAGTGGAGCCACAGTCAGGGTCAGCAGACAGGACTACAGTTGTGCCATGGTCAGTGGCCAAGCCTGGGAACCAGGCCAGGAGCGGAGCTGTGGCCGGGCCACAGTTGGGACCACAGCTGTGACCAGGGCTGGGTGTGGAGCCGTGGCCTTGCTGGGGGCTAGGGGCTAAGGCCATGGCTGCAGACGGGACCAGAGCAGAGCTGGAGGCAGAGCAGGGCTAAGTGGTACTCCCTCCCCACCGCCACAGGGGCTGGCCCAGGCACCGCTGCATCCTGCTGCCTGCCGTGCCCCCGTAGTGGGCACATCCTACAGTTCGGGGACCACTGCCATAGTGAAATTACCTAAACACGACATGGCATCAAATGCAAGAGACACACAAATAAGTATTCTTTTCTAATGACCCTTATCAATATTGTGGTTTGAAGGCTACTTGTAAAACGAATTTGTAAAAAAGTGTTCAAGATAAGAGGATAATCTCTACAAATGGGTCTTTTAAAAATGTAACAAATAAGATGTGTTAATATTTGTATGGAAAGTTCATGTTAATGATGAATTGTTTTGTTTGTTTGTTTTAAAGTATTCAAATAGAAGTTGGTGTCTCTTTGATGTACTTCTCCCTTATCCTTGTGAAAGGAAAAGCAGCATCTACCACACAAAACACTCTGCATCACATCAACAGTCTTATCCTAAAGAAGTAAACTAATTCTGCTCCGGGAAGGTGATTTTGGTAGCAATATACAGGTCCTTATTAATTTGTCAGTCAAGATACGAACAAGATTTACACAAACTGAAGGCTATAGAATTGTCATTGAACATTCAACCAAAAATAAATTCTAAAGTTAGACATTTAAATAATTACTGACATGTCCAATTAAAATGATCAGAATATGATAATTTATAGCCAAGACCTCTCCTTCAAAGATAAACAGACACCAGTTGATGATTCATCGTTTCTTCAAATTTCTCTTGTACTTTATCAGTTGGGTTATTCTCATGTAAGCTAAATATTCATAGTTTACCACCATAAGTTTATATTTGTTTTGAAAAATATTTAAAGAATTGAGCCTTGTTTTCTCTCAGAATCCAACCTTCTCTCTGATATATTCATGTGACATTGTACCTCATGCATAATATGAAAAATCTCGGTTGCAATTGCACTAAGAATGTTTGCCTTCTTTCATCCATCTTTCCACTGCATTGGACAGTTTACTGTTTAATGTTGTGCTACACCTAATGTAACAACTTTTCCAGTCTCAGCAATTAGACTCAGTCATTTCCAGACAGATAAGGTGAAACTTATGTCTAATGTATACTTGTCTCACTAACAAGCCTTGTACAGACTTTTTAAACTCAGATGCATATTTTAGAGAACTATTGAGCTTATTGTCACGTGACTAAAAAAAGACATATACAAAAGTGTGCAACTTATCAAGTTAAATTGGTGTGATGTAGATTAGTTATCCAGCTATGTTGAACACCTCACACTGGCTGGATTCACTAGACAGGTTAAAAACTTCAGTTCGGTAATTTACCTCAAGCTAGTTTTCCAGCTGTTCTTATTCTATAATTGCTGCAATCTTTCTTAGAAAGGAATTAATTAAGAGTTCACATGCTGCCTGTTATAAAACTTTTTGTACCAGTAGGAGGAAGCTTGGCCTTGGTGGTTGGCCATTACCCCCCCACCCCATTTCCCCTCCTACCCAAGGCTATTGTTGGTTATTTTTGTTTGGTTCTTTTTTTGTGCTTGTGGGAAGTGATCAGTTGAAGGTATTGTTCTCTCTTCTGACTCCAGTGTCCCATCCTGACACCAGTGTCACTCCTCTATTGAGCAGTAGCAGGCTTTGCAGGCCAGTTTTTCAGTAAAGGAGAAATCAGTGACATGGACTCTAGTATATTTTAAGCATAAATTGATTTATTTACACATGTATGCCAGTCCTGAAATGAGATGGTCAAACAGCATGCGGATCGATCCCTTCCTTAAGAAATTTCAGCCTTACACCAAATACCCAGTTCCCAGGGAGCAACTCTGCCTCAAGACTAAAGCAGAGAGTAAACTCTCCAGCTGCTCATACAGCTCCCTCTACACAAAGCCTTGCATAACACCAAAACAAAACAAAACAAAGCAAATATTTCCAAGAGTTAAAACTTCCTCTTATGCTAAGAAAAAGAATGAGTAAGACTATGCATAAACAGCCCCAACTGGTGATGGCTGCCAGAACACTACTGAACTTTTTATTCAGTTTCGATGAGTGGCTCATTAACCTGTTCCCTTTTCAGAACGGTCCACGTTTCCTATCAAAATACAATCATATATTTGCATAAAGAGCTGGAAGATGGCCCTGAGATGGGGTGTTCACTCCACAGAAGGCAGAGCAGATTAAATTAGGTTAATCAACCTGAAAGTCTGCAAAGTGAGGGAGAGCCAGGGCTTGAGAGACTGATGGATGACGGAGCCCAGCTGAGGAGTAACAGGCAGGGCTACCATAAAGCCAGCAGCAGAAGGGGGCTGCAGTGATGGAACCTGTCGCCACTCTCTGGACATTAGAGAAGCAAGAAAGGAAACCTAAGGAAGAGGGTTAGGAGAAGGGCTCAGGGACACAGTAGCAAGGTATAAGATGGTGCAGACCTTGGCTGCTGAGTAGAGGGTACCTGAGCTGGAACTTGAAGTAGAGGGTAGACCCAAGTTCCCCTACCATCCGCTAGGGAAGTGGCATAATCTGGGAAGTGGCTGAGAAGAGTGCCGGAGACAATTTTCTATGGAAAGACTTTGATACCCTGTACAGGGAAAAATACAGAGTCACCTGACAAGGGTGCCAAACCACAAAAGGAGAGCACCCAGAGTCACAGAGAGTAAGAGAAATGGCAGTGCGTGCAGTGAGCAGCAGAAGGGAGTGCTAGGCCAGAAAGAGTTGCCCTAGCAACGAGTAGAGCCTGTGACAGGTCCAGTTACAATATGAACTGTGGACATAGTTGCTTGTGTGTTTTATTTCCAAAACTCAAAGTCCACAGATCTTCACATGGAAATATTTTGGGACATCCTGGTTCTGCTTTGAGAATTTTAATTGTTTAAAGAATAGACAGATGCCTGATCAGAACATCCTTTTCTGGGACTTCCAGTTTGCATGCACAGGTCTGTGGTCTCTGGAAAGTTTCAATGGGGCCTATTTGCAGTTGCATAGTCTTCTTCAAATCTGCATGATTTTGCTTCTGAGGTTAATATTTCTCCATCAGTGATTTTATTTCCTTGCACAAGTGTCTATTTTGAAGTTTCTGTATTTATGTAGTCTCTCCACATTCCTTGATGAACAAATTCATTTCAGTCAATTTTGCTAAAATATAAAAGTCACTTGACTGACTTCTGCAGTCTTAGTTCAACACCAGCAGGCTGAATTAAGTGTATACATTTTCCGAAACCTGCATGAGTCTAGGTTTCTTTCTCTCCCCCTTCTCCCTCCCCCACCCCAGACACCTACAGTGCTCCTCTCTAGGATGGTGAAGTTCCATACCACTTTTCAACAAGATTATTACAACAAGGCAGAATCAAGCCCTAAATTGACATGAACATGAGATGAGACCAAATAACAATTACCTAGGGGTAGGAGTGGGAAGGTATGAGGAGGACTACAACAATAAGATGCTACTGCTGTGTTGGTTAATAATGCACATTGAGATCCTCCCCCACATACATGTTTTTTGCTAAGATACTGTTAGAGAAGAGCACAGATGCAATCCTAGCCCCAGTGAAGGCAATGGCAAAATTCCAATTTACTTCAGTAGGGTCAGGATTTCAGCCTTAGTGTTGTCTCTTAAAAAGGGACTTTGAAGAGAAAGCGAAGGCTTGTCAATCTGAGTCACAGAGGGAGATGTGAGCATAGGGAGCCAGCATGGAAGGAGGCAATAGAGGAGGAGTGGGAAAAGAGGAACACAGAAAGCTAAGTGGTTTAAGGTGGGGGAGGTTTAGATTGGATATTAGGAAAAACTTTTTCACTAAGAGGGTGGTGAAACACTGGAATGCGTTACCTAGGGAGGTGGTAGAATCTCCTTCCTTAGAGGTTTTTAAGGTCAGGCTTGACAAAGCCCTGGCTGGGATGATTTAACTGGGAATTGGTCCTGCTTCGAGCAGGGGGTTGGACTAGATGACCTTCTGGGGTCCCTTCCAACCCTGATATTCTATGATTCTATGATTCTAAGGTCATGGGGCCAACAACTGTAAATGATTTAAAACAGGTTTCCCTGATTTCTAAGTGTGCAGTTCTGAAATATTTTTTTTGAAAAATTGTTAAATACATAAGAACCGCAACACCAGCAACATAAAAACAGTAATACAATATTTTCTATTCCACAGGGCCAGAATGGACTACTATATATGCAAATAGGTATCACTGAGTATCACAAACTCTCCAAAGGACACAGAAGTTCAGCCAGAATAGGGCAATGCGTTGACTTCCTTTACTTTCACTTTTTACACTGCATGATGTCTGTGCCGAAAGTGGCAGACTTACGACAGATATATAGTCACATTTTAAGTAGGTTTAAACTACCACTAAGTTTCTTCTGAAAAGTATAATATTCCAAAATGCAATTGCCACTTTACCAGAACAAAACAATATTAAAAACTGATGATTTACACATAGTCACCACCCTACAAGTTCACATGCTGAGGTACAAATATCTTTATTCTACTTCAGCTGACAATGGACTATCTACAAGCAATAAAACAGAATATGACAGCTCAGTAAATTCACACTTCATGTGGTTCCAGAATATTACTGAGGTACATATGGCATGCACACACCGCACTTGACAGTTACCTTACTACATACTATTTAATGCAGTGAGAGCTAGACCATTATATATGACCAGAACCAAGAGTAGTGTGAAAAGTATTTGTAACATGTCAAATTTGACTTGCTATTCAACCAGACAACGTTCATAACCTTTTGTTTGCTTTGTCATGAATATATGCATGTTTGTTAAGAACATTTCTTTTGTGACAATGTGAGCATGTGTGAATGAATGTGAATGTCCATGTGATGTTGTCAACAATACTTTTTCAGACACCCCTTCAGTATGCGGAGTAGATTTGCATGCACGACTGGAGTGAAGCTGTTAAGAGGATGGGAGAGACAAGGTTTCTCAAACAAAAATACATATGTCAACATGAGCAACAATGAGGAGCAGAGTCTGCGTGGGAAAGCAGCTGGAAGTTCCTTTGCCTGGAGACACTATGAACATACTCTATTCCCAGAGCATGGAGCAGTGTGGCCAAATATTGAGGGAGAAGGATCAGTGCTTTGATACTATAGCCACATGAATACCTGTTAGCACTGCCTGGAATGGCTCTTGACTGAAAGGAAGGTTACCAGGGAGAACTAGGGAAGGAACAGTAAGAGTTGGTCAGGAATTTTCTGCCAGAAGGTGTTTTCCGGCAGCAAAACTAATTTGTCTAAAGCAGAAACTTGTCAGGGAAGTGTGACAATTTTGACAAATTTCCACTTAAAGCCCCCAATATGGAGACCGTAGACATTTTGGGAATGAAATGTTTTGATTTCCTTTTCTGAAATTTATTTTTTTCATTGAAAGAATTAAAATGTGTCAAGTCAGAACAAAAACTGTTATCAAAATCAAAATGTTTACTTCAACCTGAAAGAGTTCTCCCCTTCACTTCTTCTCCAGAATTTTGTTTAATTTGAAATGTCAAAATTTTAGTTTTTGTTCCATTCTGGAAAAATACTTTAAACTTGTGGAATTTCCCACAAAATGGAAAATCCAGTTCCGACCCCCAGCTGTAGACCATAAACCATAGAATCAACTGGAAAGAGCAAAGCCACAGAGAAATCTGGATTCTTTGTTGCAAAAATTGTATCCAGAGAAAATAGTAACTGTCTATGTCACCAACTCTTCTGTGAACAGATTTTTACAATTTATTAGAATTGCAAATAACTAGTTTGTTCAAACATTTTAAGCTAATTTTTTCTCACTAATTGGTTGCTGTAAGTAAACAACATTCATCAGATAATAGGACACGTAAGGCACTTTGAAAAGTTTCAACTTTCATGATAACAGTGACTGAAGTTTCATGAGGGGTCTTTCTGTTTGCAAGTTATTTCCATTCATAATTATTCAACAAGTTTATTGTTCAAACACCTCCCGTAATACTTCACTCTTATATAGCATTTATACTACTACAAAAAAACAACTTTTCAAAAAAGCTGTAAGAACCCTTCATAATAGTAATACAAGTCTTGTGATCACATGTACATTTTGTTCCATGAATTTCCACAAAGTTTAAATAAAAATGTATGTTGACTTTTTTTATATTTTAAGAAAAAATATAGACTAACTAAAAAAATCCCTGCAACAAACCCAGATAGAAAAGTAGTTGTATTCATACATGTCTAGACTGTATGGCCACTTGATTTAATAGCTTTAGTGTTGCATTAATGCTAGCATGGAATTAATTATTTAAAATCATCGTTTAAATCTTTTAATGCAGTTGCTTCAGCCACTAGCATTAATTCAGTTCTGATGGTCGAATTAGTGGTCTTGAAACCATCTTTATCAGATGCTCTTTCACATTACGTGCAAAGGAATTCACAGCTTGAGGAAATAAAGAACATGATTCACTACACTTATTTGGAATGATGTTATAACCATCAAAGCATCAGAACATATTTAAATAGTAATCAGATTTAAAAGAAAGTGTTGGACACAAAACCAGATCCCATTGACCAAGATGTTTTATTTTAAAAATGAGGAAATAAGTTTACCAACTCTCTTATACAACCTTGGATCCTTATTCCATCATGTATGCTTTGCAAACTACTACAATCAGTGTTGAAGTGTTTTTCTGAAAATTTTATGTTGATTATAACAGCAAAGTCAACCCATCAAAACATTCTCTGTAAACCTCTGTTTCTTGTTCTGCCTTCATCTAATAGGTGGCTCCTTTTACTACGTGCCAAAATTTACAGTTCTAGTCATTGCTTTTGCTCCTCATGTTTTCAGCCTCTTTATGCCAAAACTTAAAGGTTTAATTCTAAGAATTCAGAGAGTCAGAGGTTATTATTGATTTGGCAGGGAAAAAATATAAAAATTCTTTGTGGCAATAAAATGGTACATTAGGCATTCTTCTTTACCCTCTAGAGTGTAAAGTTAATAGTCCTTTTTAACCTGAATGCATGTTCTGGAAGTCAAAAACCACTGCTCATCAATCTTTCTGAGTATACCAGATTATGACATAACTTAAGTAGCTAGCAATTCCAGCTGTTAACACTATAACCCACCAAAAATTTGGGCTGCTACTGCTCTTGACGTAAATTTAACGTGAAGCATCTTGAACTCCACAAGATGTTGTAAAAGCTCAAGGAATGGAACAAGACGAGGGCAACAGGAGAAATGCTGGTACTCCCCTCAGCAATGAACACCTGCAGGTGTTCACAGGTGCTTCCTCAGCTACACGGTGGGCAGCACTGCCTAGCTTGTTTTCATGGTTTCCTATTCACAAACACACAACAGTCTATTTTTTTTAAAATCACATTTATCTTTAATCCTCAATTTCCAAACATGGCAGGACATAGCACAGGTCTACAGCCATTTCTGCACAGCTTTCTCTCCTCCATCCAGCTCATTCTCTGAGTTCCCCCATCACTTTCTGTTCCTCCCAATTATATATCCTCCCCATTAGTAAGCCAATTATCTCATTTGCCTAACAATTGCCACCAGGTGTCAGTAATCTCCACCAGTAACAGGTTGGTTGATTCCAGATTAAGCCTACAGTCTTCTCTGTACTGCAGCAAGCTTACTGATCAGCACGCTACAGCCAGCACTCTGTCACAAGCGGTCACAAAACAAAGCAAGCCAAGCCACCAATGCCTTCTTCTAACACACAGAAAACATTCTCCATCTTCACAAAAGTGGGATGGGTTTGTTTATTTTTAAAATTAAAAAACAAAACCACAATCCTCAAAAGACGAAGTACGTAAACCAAAGCTCAAGACTTAGGCTCTTGGGGAGCCAGGTCCCCAACTCCCATTGGCTGTCACTGATAATGAGTAGGGCCCTACCAAATTCACGGCCGTGAAAAATGCATCATGGACTGTGAAATCTGCCCCACCCCACCCAAAATCTGGTCTTTTGTGTACTTTTACCCTATACTACACAGATTTCACAAAGGAGACCAGCATTTCTCACGCTGGGGGTCCCAACACAAAAGGGTTGCGGGGGCAGGTTATTGTAGAGAGCTCATGGTATTGCCACCCTTACTTTTGCACTACCTTCAGAGCTGGGTGGTTGGAGTGCGGCGGCGGCTGACTCGGGGCCCAGCTCTGAAGGCAGCAGCGCAGAAGTAAAGAGTAGTAATACCGTACCATGCCCTACTTACTTTTACGCTGCTGCCAGTGATGGCACTGCCTCAGAGCTAGACTCCTGGCTAGTAGCCACCGCTCTCCAGCTGCCCAGTTCTTAGGGCAGTTCCGCTGCCAGCAGCAGATCAGAAGTAAGGGTGTCAATAACATGACCCCTCTACAATAACCTTGCAAACTCCCCACTACTCCCTTCTGGGACAGGACTCCTACAGTTAGAACACTGTGAAATTTCAGATTTAAATATCTGAAATCATGAATTTATGATTTTTAAAATCTTATGACTGTGAAATTGGCCAAAATGGACCGTGAATTCAGTAGGGCCCAAATAATGTGGAGCTTAATTGCCTCAGACTCTTTGGAAAAATCCCACCATTATAAATCTGATGTATGACAGCTCTGGTAGCTTTGTTTTAGAAATTAGCTTATGTGGTTATATGTGTGTGATTGAATGCACCCCTGTATTCACACCCTGCACACTACTGTAGTAATCTTTGTACAAACTATGCCTTGTGAGGTATCGTTTGAAAAATAATAATCTGCTGATCAATAACATCATGGTGAAATGTCTGTAGCAACATTATATGGAAAGTTATGACTATAAACTGAAATTATGACTGAAATGTGTTTGCCAGACAACTCTCGGGAGGGGGTAAACCTGTTTCACAAAGACAAAAAGACAAGCTAACACTTCTAGCCAGGTGTAGTCAAAGTTGATTGGTGATCACTTGTCAAGTGGCCATTCTTTGGGATGGGGACACAGGACCATATTGATCTGCATTTTAACCAGCAGCAACATGGAACTTCTATCACCATGAGACTCCATGTCTCCATCCTCACAGCTGGAAGGAAATTTATCTCAGGGTAACCCTTAATAAAATGCATTTCAAAGGTGACTGAACTATAAAAGTGAGGGGCAAAAACACCAGGAGTAATTTCTCTTTCACTCTCTCTCCCACCTACAAAGACAATGGAACCAACCTTTTGACTTTGGTAGGGATCTCGACATGACTATTTGGTCAGCCCTCTTTGCCAGAAACGTATAAGGATTTTACCTTGAACCGAGTCTAGTTTGTTAAGTTTTAGCTACTAGAAAGCATTTTATCTTTATTTTTCTAGTAATCATTTCTGATTGTAATACCTTGTACTTGTACTCACTTCAAATCTCTCTCTTTGTAGTTAAATAAACATGCTTTACTCTTTAAATCAAAACTAGTCCCGTGTAGTGTTTAAACTGAACTGTTTGGGTAACTCCAGTTAAAAAGCAAACTATTGAATATTGACCCCTTACAAGGGCAACAGACCTCTAACACCTGAACAGTCTAGGAGAGGACTGGACAGTGCAGAATATATATTTTTGGGAAAATTCGGGACTGGGAGTGTGTTGGGGTCACCCAGCAAATGTTAACCAAGGCTGGTGGAAGCTAGCATGTGACCGGAGCATGCTGGCTAGCTAGAGCTATACAGACGGACATTCAAGGTATGACCTGCAAACTGTCTGGCTGTTTTTGGGAGCTACAGCAGCAAATCTGGATTGCACAAGTCTGGATCGCACCCTGGAATGTGATAGTGTGCAACTCTTTCCTGTCTGCAGAAAAGTAGGTCTTTTCTTAAGAGAGATTTCTGAGGTGGTATGACTTTTCTGGAGAAGAGGTTGGCTTCCTACAGGCCCAAGCTCTGTGGTCAAGAATCAATACCACCTTTAGAAAGGTGGCTTGTTATGATTAATAGAGAGTGAGAAAACCAGCAGGACATAGAGCATAAAATCCATTACACCATTCACATGCCACTCAGGCTGCCCTGAGAGTTAACAATCACAGCTATCAAATGAACTGTCAGAATGGCAGGGAGTTTTCATTCACTGAGAGGTCCAAGGTCTAAAATGCCAATTAAATCTGGCATACAAAATAAACTGTGGTCACATATTGAATACCACTGGGAAAGCCTAAAACTCTTTAAACAATAGACCTTCACCTTTGCTGGGGCTGTTTTTTTCTTCTTTTAAAAACATCCAGGGCAGCAGTGTTTTCCCAAAGGCAGGAGCCTGAATTAGATGGACCGATCTGATTCATTAAGGCAACAGCTATGTTCGTATGACCATTTCCTGTAGATGTTCTACAAAATTACACTAAAATAAAAACTGAAAAGGAATTTGTCAACTTCACTCATAGATCTTATCTGGAGGAAGCAGTATAGCTCCCAGCTTGCAGACACTATCGCCTGATTTAATGACGGTTACCCGAAATTGACACGGAGGCATGCAAGTTGTCTGACAGTGGAATTTGTCTAAGTCAAATTATGAACACTGCCGTGTTCTGTGTGTGAAAATATTGGACACTGACTGCACAAGCCTGGACATGCCCAAAGGCAACTTATTGTACTCCACTACAGATAGCTGCCCTACCTAAGAATGATATTTGTCACATCAAGACTGTAATTGAGAGTCATCAGCTACCAGCCAAACCCCATGAAACAATCTACTTCCTACATAGGGACCTGCATGCAGGGTGGAGGCAGAGAGTAAGGATGATTGGGTGGGCCTGAAGCCTCCCAAGTTGAGCACGTGGCACAGAGGATAGACCACACTTAAGAGCAGGACTCTGCTCCATGCAGGTGGTTGGGAGTGGGGGGGGGCAGCAACCATTGCCAGGCACACACAACTAAAGGACTTGTAGGAGAGTGAGGGCAGGAGGGACTCCGACTAGCCCAAACTGCTGATTGACAGAAGGGGTGAGCTCAGACTAGGGGAGATTATGTCTCAGAACCTTTTCATTTTCAACCAAACCTGTAATTTAAATGCCTAAAGCAGGGGTTGACAACCTTTGGCACGCGGCCCATCAGGGTAATCCATTGGCCACCGCTTCCCACAGCTCCTGTTGGCCGGGAACGGTGAACCACGGCCACTGGGAGCTGTGGGGGGCCATGCCTGTGGACAGTCAATGTAAACAAAATGTCTCACAGCCCACCAGAGGATTACCCTGATGGGCCAGGTGCCAAAGGGTGCTGACCCCTGGCCTAAAGAGTAAAAACCACTGTGGTTAAACCATACCTTTGCTAAGCCTATGTTCCTTGCTTTCCTGCCACGTTGTCTCCAAAAGGGTTAAACTAGACTCCCAGAGCATGGACAGCTTAGGCAGCACTGTAAGCAACTGGGAGAGGGGCTTAAGAGGTCTCAGACTCAAGTTTTAGGGCACAGGGTAGCAGCACACCATGTTTCAAGGTAGGATATCAGACAAAAGGACAGAACCTGGGAGCATGCCCTATAGATCCAAAGCTAGAAACAATGACTAGACTTTACCCAGACCAAGTTGACTTGGATCATATGGGACCCAGCAACTGGGTCCACTCACAACAGACTGGTGACTAAACTGTGGACTACTAAACCAAATTCTAACAATCACCACAGGAATAAAAAATCTCCATGGTATGTAAAGAAACTAATTCCTCATCTTTGGAGACATGAAGTACATTGATTTATGTGTAGGTCCTAGAAAAACTGCCACATTATTTTTAATTATTCAATACTGGAAGGAATTTTTTAAAAAAAAAACCTACATTATGTTGGATTAAACATCACATTCCCTGGAAGAAAGTTAAGTTTGAAAGTTACAGAATGTTAAGCTTTTAAAGTAAATGATGTAACAGTCTCTAAACTGGATAATATACTAAGCAATAAATTCTGACAAAACATTAATTATCTGTCTGGGACAGCTATCAAATTGGTTCTGCAGATTAAATACGTACCTCAAAATGAATGCATACAGGTATTAAAATCACCACGTATTGCTGAAAGTGTCCAAATTCATCCCTTGTGTAACAACTGAAGTTGGGGGAATTACAGTAGGAATAAATTTGTTGAATTTATGGACACATTTTAATCACTGTCATAGTGGAACACAGGTCCCTGGCAACAGATACTCTTCCAAACAAGGGATTGCAAGGTCATAAGCCACCTGCAACACCTACCCCGCTGCTTTCATATACTTTAAAGCTAGAAAGGACCATTAGATCACCCAGTCTGACCTTTTGTATATCAGAGACTGTTACATTTCACTCAGATATCACTATTTTGAGCCCAATTACTTTAGTTAAATCAAAGCATTTTAATCCTCAGGACTAAATTAGTGTGTGGGAAAGGCACAGATCAGGGGAGAGAGAGAGAGAGAGAGAGAGGTGCCGTGAATGTCAGATGCCCCTAAAATGGCAGGGAGATTATCCTAACAGGCAAATTATAACCCTGAGCATGTGGACAAGGCATACCAGATCAGTGTTCTAGAAAGCGGATTCTTCATATCACACAGCACAGATCCACCCAGGCTGGTGTCTCATCTCCAGCTGAAGTATGAGATTTGATTATAATCATTGTCTCAACAGGCAGCTGTCAGTGTTATGGGCATGTAGATGGAAATGCAGACCTGTACACCCTGTAGCTCATGAAGCAAGAGGATGAACAGGGAGATTCGTAGCTTCTGTAGCCAGAAGGGACCACTATGACCATCCCACATACACAGGCCACAGAGTTTCTCCAAGAACCAGCACTGAAGCATACCTTTTGGAAATGTCCAATCTTGGTCTAAAGCCACCAAGCGATGGTGAGTCCACCACTTCCTAGCCAATGTTTATTCAACATGTTCCAATGTTTATTCATCTTTACTAGGAAATGTAATCTTATTTCAAAGTTGTCTAACTTCAGCTACCAGCCACTGGATCTTGTTAAACCTGTGTCATCAAGATTATGCTTACTGACTATTAGATACCTACTCATGTGTAAGTGTACACACACACACAGTGGTTAGCTTATCAAAGAGAAGATTCACAGGTGGCTTGAATAGGTAGTGCTCCTTAAACCTTGCACTGTAATGCTTATATTCCAGTCCCTAGATCATATTTGCAGCCCTCCTTTGAACCCTCTCCAATATTTCCATATCCTTCTTGAATTGTGGACACTAAAGCTGGACTATACTAGAAAGGATATTCGGGATTGAATCAGTTGTGCCTTTAAGGTTCAAACCACGTTTGATGTGGGGAGGTATGTTTTCCTAGCCTGAGTTCCTAGAGATGGCCGTATAACCTCCATGAGCACAAGGCTTGGTTCAGCAACCAGGCAAGGTGCAATTGCATTCCACTACCATCACACCTGGGAACACCCCAGAGCACACCTTGGACTCAAGGCTTCATAGAAGACAGCAACTGTGGCTGCCTTCTGCAGGAAACCTCTTTGCACCATTTTTCCCACCCATTCAGGGCCGGGGGAGGAAATCAAGCTCTTTATCCTCAATAGCAGTCAGCTGTCCTGTAGACTAGAGACTGATGTTTGTAATTTTAAAGAAGCACTCCAGGAAGAGTTGAAAAAAGTCACTTAACTTTAGAAATGTTATTTGATGAAGTCCATCATAAATATTACAAATTGAATAATCAAAGGCAAAGTCTTGTAGTAGATTAAAACCAGGTGAAGTGATAGGAGAATGACTGCCCGTCAGGAAGAGAAAGCGAGGTTAATAGTGGAGTGATTAGTAGATTTATTAGGGCATTGGAAGTAGAAGTGGACTCTGAATAGATTTAAGTTTGCTCATGATCATTTCAGTTAATGAAGTATGGAAGATTATATGAAACTTCACATAGGTTTGTACAAGTTGGAAGGCTGGTTAGCAAAATAGAAAACGAAAAGCACAAGAACATGTACATCTGCAAGAAATGTCTCAACTTATCACATTTGAGGATGAGTTTGGAACTTGAAAGATTCTTTAAAGCAAGAGATCTGAAGTGACCCTCAATGGATCAGTTATGATGTGCATCAGGTAAAAGCATAATTCTATAAACATCCTATTTTGATTTTAAAAGTAATAGTAAATAGTATGGGAAAATTGATGA
Source organism: Lepidochelys kempii (assembly GCF_965140285.1). NCBI lineage: Eukaryota > Metazoa > Chordata > Testudines > Cheloniidae > Lepidochelys > Lepidochelys kempii. The sequence goes on along the minus strand of NC_136380.1, from coordinate 95,761,590 downwards.
CTTAGCAAGTCAAAGAGCAAGGCACCCTCCTTTGGAGCGCAAACTTTGATACCCCACCTGTTGGAAAATGTGGCTCTGAAACGGTCCATGTAACACGAGAGTGAGCAACCTCTCATGGCCAGCCATGCCTCTCCAGTGCTCAGCCCATTTTCCCCCTTCTTCAGAGCTCCTTAAACACAATTCCACAGTCTCACTCATCAATCACAGTCTTTCATGGAATCTAGTTTCTCTATAAACACAAAGTTCCAGAAAGCAACCACAAAAACAAATCTTCCACCCAGCCTTGAACTGGGCACCAGCCCTCCTTGCTGAGGTACTGGAGAAAATGCAAGGTCTGGACAGACTTCTTCCAAAGGAAACGTGGAGCTGGGTCTTCTTTCCAGCGCCACTCCCTTCTTTAGCAACCACTGCAGGAGCCTACTCCATGTTGCTTCACTCTACAGTTCCCCTTCTACCTCTGCCCTCACAGAGGGCTCTCTGACCCTTTACAGCCCAGGCGCAGCCCTACCTCTTTAATTGGCTCATCTGGGAGCACATCCATCACAGGGGCTAGTCACCCTGTGACAGTCCCCATTTTCACAGAGCATTTCTTTCCAAGTATTCAGTTAATTCAAGAAAATTTCTTCATGCTACATTTTGCAATAAACTTATCTTCCTTTGAAACAGTATTTTGACATGTTTTAGCCCCCGCCCCTTCACTTGAAGAGGGCTTATTGAGGCACTCATTTATACTGGTGTAAATCAGGAGCCGCTCCAATGGAGTTGCAGTAGTGTAAAACTAGGAAAAGAGTGGTGAGAATTTGACTTTTTATTTCTTCTGCACCTCAGAGAAAATTACAAGCTACGGCACCCTTCTCGAATAGGTTCTCAATCTTCTGTGATTTTGCTTCAGTAAAAAGTTGCACCGTTCTGCTGTGCAAATGAGTTGATTGCACTCTCTGCAAACAGACCAACAAAGATAGATGATGTGGCAGCTGAAAAGACCTGAAGAAGAACGATACGAAAGTTTCTGACTGGGTTTATTTAAAGACTCAGGGGTCCCAGAAGGATACATACTAATCAAACACAGGCTATCAACTTCCATATCAGAGATTTTACATGGAAGACTAACTAGAATTTAGGCATTGGCCTTTATTTCTCTATTGTCTGGAATTATGTGTATTTTGAAGAGTCACAGTAGCTAACAAAGAAAACAAAGAAATAGAAAGGTAGTTTTTGAACAGAAGGAAACAAGCCAGAGTGGTTCACATGGAACATCAGGCTTCCTCACATAAAATACTGAGTTCTAAGCAGGAAATCTTTTCAATATACAGATAACTAGAGGATACAAATAACTACTTCTGCGTATTTTTAAGTCACATCTAGGAAAGCTGTTTACTAATGTGCAATGGATGTGCAAAATTTAGAAGACAGTCTAATGAAATGTAATATGGCAATATATAAATTCTAAGCATCCAGTCCCACGATTCCAGTTGTACATTTAAACAAAACAAAAAGAAAAAAAAAATCAATGCACACACTTATTTATATAATCATATAGATACATATATGGGTATGGCCACACGCATTAAAGTGTTTTTAATGACCTGTGTGAAAGTTACAAAGACACTGAGTTGAGGCAGCCGCTCATCTGGCTAGATTTACCATGAGCCAAATCATGGCTGGCAGGTGAACCACCCCTCAGCAAGGCTAGCCCCTGGCCCTGCCCTTTCTGCCCAAGGTCCTGCCCCACACCCACTGGCAGCCTGAGCCCCACTCTCCACCTCCTCCCACAGCTGGAGGAGCCCTGGCTGGCCCTCCCCAGCCAGCCAGAGCCATCCCAGCCACACAGGCTGGATGGACTCCTGGGCTGGTCTGAGCAGCTGGTCCAACTCACGGGCCAGCCTTAGGTGCCCCAATCCCTAACCGGAGCCCAGAGGTGGATTTACAGTGAAAAACAGGGTGTCCTGGCACAGGACCCCCAATGACAGGGGGCCCCAGGCTTGGGCAGCTGTGGGGGGAGAAGCTGGTCCTGCTGGCTCCTGGGGCTCCTGCTGTAGTCTCCACCCCCACCAGCAACCAAGCTCCCCCATCCCTCGAGTGCTCCATGTTCCTGCCACTCCCTGGCCCTCTCAGCACTTCCCTGCTGCCAAACAGCTGTATGCGGGCGCTCAGGTCGCTCAGGGAGGGAGCAGCCCATTCGGGGGAGGCTGCAGCCCATTCGGGGAAGGAGGCGGGAGCGGTTCCTTGTGGGAGAGGGGTGGAATCCAGGCAGGGCAGAGCAAAGGCTGGGCCCCCACACCCCCTAAACATACCCCCCCAGTCCTCTGCAATGAGCCGCTCAGGGCAGGGGGCTGGGGTGAGTCAGGGAGCTGGGAGCACTCCCACGACCCCAGCCCACACCCCCAATCCCCTGTCCTGACTCCTGCATCCCCCTGCACATCCCCTCCACCCTGAGCACCAAACGGGAGCCCCTGCACCGCCCCACACACACATTCCCACTTGCACCCCTTGCACCAAATGGGCGTTCCACACCCCAGCCCCCTACCCCAACCTTGAGCCCGCACCCTGACTCCTGGCCAGACCCTGCACCCCAACCCCCAGCCTGCTCCTGCACCCCGACTCCCTCCCAGACCCTGCACCCCCAGCCCTGAGCCCCCTCCCTCACCATAAGCCCTGGCCAGACCCTGCACCCCAACGCTTTTTTACATTTTTTTTTAATAAAGCGCTGTTATCCCAAGCACTTTACAATCGTTAGCTAACGGTACAAACAATATTTGAAAAGATCATTAAGTGGTCCATCGAGACCCTCAGCAATTTTCAAGTGGTCTGTGGAAAAATAAGTTAGATGACAAAAACAATCAAGGTACCTCACTTTATTTTCATTTACTTCCTACTACTTATAGGAGGAGGATGAAGAAAAAAAGAATGAAAAACGGGGACGGGGGAAATGAGAGAACGTTCTTTTTCTTGGCTGGGTCCCAAGTGTAAGCGGGGGAATAGTCCCACTATTGTGGGGAACTTTCCTGGCTTCTGCACTACCCCAGTGAAGTGCGTTAGCGAAAGGATTTGAGTCCTCACTCCCACTTCCTTTACCCAGTGGCCTCCCTGCCCTTGAGGACTCCCCTTCCACTCTCCTGTCTGGCAGAGTCCTTGTAACCCCAACAAGGCTGGGCCCAGGATTCCTGGGGACTCGACCCCCAAGCCTCCTGTGGTCACCTAAGATAGGGGCTAGGGTGTCCCCACTCTGGGGTACTCTGTCTGCACTGGGCACTTCTCTGACCCACTGACCATTACATACAAGTTAAAGCAAATACAAGTTATTTAATCAACAATTAATTTTAAGAAGAATAAGGAAAAATGGGACAGGTTAAAGGAAACACATCACCCCGCTCTGTGGCAGGGAACATCACAAACAGTGTCTCTGGAATGTCAGGGCAGTTCACAGTCTGTTCCTTGTAAGTCCCAGGCCTTCTTCTCAGGCCCTGGCTGTGCTGTAGGGATGCTGTGGGTTGGACACTTGCTCTGGTGGTGGCCACACGCTCTCAGGCTCTAAGTGGCGGGAACCTTCTTCCCAGTGGCGCCCCCACTCTGTCGGGGTTACGATCCAAGCCTGGCCTCCAGAGCCTTTTGGCTGAGGCGTCTCCCTGTGCTGGGCCCGCTGCCCAGGGTCCCCCTCACTCTCCCCAGCTGCTCACCACACCCAGCTCCGGACTGCTCCAGCCCCAGCTCCACCACTCTGTCTCTGCGCTGCTGCAGCTCTGCCTCCAGTTCCCTGGGCTGGTTCTTTTGCCCCTCTGCCTCTGGTTCCTCTAGCTCTGCTCCCAGGACAGGTCTGCTCTGCAGGCTGCTTCTGTGACTCTGCTCCCAGCACTGACCTGCTTCTTGGGCTGCTTTTCTGGCCCCTCTGGCTCTGGTTGCTGCAGCTCTCCTCCCATGGCAAGTCTGCTCTCTCTGGGCTGTGCCTCTGGCTTTGGGGCTGCAGCTCTGCTCCCAGGACAGGGGCTGCTCTCTCTGATCCCTCTGGATATGGCCCAGCTCTGCTCCCCAGCTTAGCCTGGGCCCCTGCTTTCTCCTTAGCTTGGCCCCACTCTGTCTGATCCAGGCAAATCCAGCTCACGTGGAGGACAGGACCTCCCTGGCCTCCTGATTCCCTGATTAGCCTGCCTGCCCGCCCCGTCATTCAGGCTGACCTGGAGCATTGGCCTCTCCCCATTCTTCCTGGGAGCTGTCAGTCTCAGGGTCCTGATTCCCCATTGACCCGTCCCCCTTTTTAGTACTGGGAGCTAGCAACTAAAACACCCCCACTGAATGTTAGTAAGGGGACAACAGTCCCCTTACACAAGGAAGGGCCCCAGAAATGAAGCGGAGCACAGGGCCCCACTAACTCTAAATCCGCCACTGCCCGAGCCCCAGGCCGCCGGCTTCAGGGCACAGGAGGAGTGAGAGCAGGAGTTTGGGGCAGAGCGAGGGTGGGGCCATGGCCTAGGTTAGGGGAGGCTTAGCCTCCCCTGACCTTCAATACCCACCACCCATGGGCCAAATTTTACTTTCCAATATGAGAAAGGTTTCAAGTCAATAGGAGCAGCAGCCATATGTAAGAGACAAATTCAGACCCACATACATAAAAGATGAGTGAATAGCAGAGTGGGAGTATTAATATCAAAATCTTTGAGATGGAGGAGCTGTTTGGATATATTCATGTTTTAAAGAAATTCATTTCATTCTCTTAATTAAAAAAAACAAGGGGATAATGACGAAGAATACAAAATGTTATGTTTATATACAGACTTTCATCCTAAACCTTTGCAAATTACTAAAGCTCTTTACAAACTACCGGTAAGAAAGATAAATAACTTGAATGGAATAGTGACACCGATAGGCAGGCAGGCAGATATATTAGAAATATATTTGAGGTTTGTCTTGACAGGGATTTGCACTCCAATACCGCCCTTCTTCTAGGGATTCTACTATCCAACTCAACACAGGCAGCTGATCCTATCTTTGCTGTACATAGGAGGATGCTCTTCCATGATAATGGTGGCAGCCACCATTTTAACCAAAATTTACCAAAGTTTACCAAAATTTTAGGTTAACGGCCAACTGCAGAGAAAAGCTTAAGGAGCTAGAATGTAGTTGCTCCAACTGGAATTTGGCTAAAACAGTGGGGCTAACTCCTGATTTACACAGATTGATAACACACCTCATATTTGAGATCAAGTAATAGAACAGCTGTTCCCTCCATTTTGGAGTATTTTTAATAACAAGCGGTCAGGGCCTCTGTTTAATCTCTCATTTAAAAGACTGCATGTGTGTCAAATATTACATGACCTGCAGGCCATATTATGCCCTCAGGTTCACCTGTGCAGCCTCACTGTCTTCAGATTATGCTCCTCAGTAATCCCTGTATAATTACACTGACTTTAAGTGGGTCTGCACACATAGGCGTGGGAACTAGGGGTGCTGCAGCACCCCCAGACTCCTGGCTGCCAGCCCCGCACGCCTGGGGTCCCAGCTGCCAGCCCCATGCGCAAGGGTCCCAACCTCAGTTTGGGGGAAGTGGGGGGTGGATGGGCTAAGGGGGCTGGCTTTCAGCACCCCCACTATTAAAAACGTTCCAGTACCACTGTCTGCACAGAAGTCTGAGAACATAATCAGAAGGCAGCAGAGTTGCATACATATAGCTGATTGTCTGCAGAACCTCTCTTACTGCTGAGGTTGAAACATCGAAGCCCTAGCTGAGTTTGTGGGGCTGCCAATCAGGGAAGAACTACAATGTTTTACCTGTAAAATGAGTTAATTAGTAAGATAAAATCAGTAAAAACACACTGAATGTGGAGACCCAGGATACCATTTTTACAAAGCTGTTTCTTAGGACAGAACCACGCTTTAAATAATTTTTTGCTTTTCCACTCTTTCATTACTGTGCCTTCTCATTTTTACCCAAGTACCTTACCTCTGTATCACGGTCTAGGAATGCTCCATGGTGAAGCAAAATGCACAGAGCCTCACTATAGCCTCAAAACACCCCAGCATGGCTTGAAACAGTGAAGAAAAACAGAGGGAGGGAGAAGATATCGCCCACTGACCTAATAGTCTCAAGAAGTTAAGCTTCAGCCAGATCTTGTGCATTCTCCTATGGACACGTTTAAAATCATAGATTTTAAAATCAAATGTCTATCTGCTTCAAAGCACATTGTCTGTGAATATTAAGAATGTGCACTGGGTATGCCAGAGGTGTTATGATGGTAATATGCCCTGAAAAGTAGACTCTGTTCACTTTTCTAACGAGTGCTTTTCCCATTGAGTGCTGTACAGACCCATCATGTACATCCAAAAAGTGACATCTGTATGCCCTGAGGACAGACAAGAGTCATCCATCCTGTTAAAAATCAGGCAATTAAAAAAAAAAATTAATGTGGGAGCATGTCCTCAGTGTGCTGTTGTCTCCGGGCTTGGTTGTTAGTTCTGCTGCTGTGCACTTGCATGAGGGAGCACAAGACGACTCTCCTTTCCCCTGGGGTTTGTGTGGTGGAACGGAGTGTAGGAGAGAAGCTATTGCAAGGATACTACTCTGGTGGTAGAAAATCTGTGCCTTAGCCCTAACTCCCTCCCTGGACCCACTGTCCAACACTGGAGCAAATAAGGCAGTAATCTATGCCAGCAAGGGTGCAGGCACAGTTAGCTGTTCCCCCACCCCGGAGCAAGCAGTAACCAGACTACAATCTAGCTTTTGCCATGTAATACGGGAACATTGTATATTTGCAGATTAATTGATGAAATGGCGGAAGATGGCACTCAAGAATATTTAGCATAGCTCCTCAGTTTTGAAAGGCCAAAAAATCTTGTTATTTTGGACTGCAAATGGCTTTCTCTGGCAGCTCTTAACATCCTGATCCTGAAGCAGGGCAGTTACATGAAGCCTCTTATAGTATGTCTACACTGCATTGTAAACTTGGGTCTGTGGGGCCCGGGCTTGTGGACTTGGTGTTTCCAAGCCCAACCTTGAGCACCCACACTGCACTGTAAACCTGGGCTTACAATTGCTGGACCTGGCTTTCACAGCCATGCTAACACATCCACACTGCACTTTGTAGATCTTCTGACTCAGATCTACTGCTTGAGCTGAATGCACACTGCAAAAAAGATAGGGATTGAACCTAAGTCAGAGCGGGGCCAAGGACATGGGTCCCAGGAGCTTGCTGACGCACGTCAGACTGATTTGTGCGTGGATGGAAGGGGGACATAGGCTCAAATCTGACACAGAACCCAGTCTTAGTGTTCAGTGTACACATACCCTTAGTCATGCTTGATGGTAGGACTATAATCCATCCCTCATTGAACATGGCTGCCATGCCAGTGGGATCCATTTAGGAGTTGAAGCTTATTGGGCAATGGTAAGAATTGGTAGTTACCCATGGTCCAGTACTGAGCTACTTATTAATGTGGCAAAAGAGATAGTCACATAATGTCACTTCATTATCCAACCAGTTCCATACATGGCTACATACAATTCATTCCAAAATTTTCCCCATCAGTCAGCTCACTTAACAAATTTAAAGTGTGTTTTATATATTGTTAAACGAACAAAGTCTAATATGTAGCCCACTGGGACAGGCACTCTCCCAGTCCTAGATTGCTCTGAGGCTTAGGTGGGATATAGGTGTCCCAACACCTAGAGTGAGGTAGCAGCATGTAAGCCCAGAGGCAAAAACTTGTACATTAGGGAGTTTAGATACCTACAGGGTTCAGTAGAGTCAAAACTATGACTTAAGTGCCTAAACCCAGGGTTTAGATGCTCAAATACTTCATGAAACTAGTACTGTTATTGCAAAAGTGTCCTTTGCCCTGAACTAGTGTCCTTTGCCCTGAAGCTAGTGTCCTTTGCCCTGAACTATCAATTCTAGCATAGGAAACCTCTGTGAATAGCTCAAGTAATTGTTTACAATCCTGCAGTTGGGGGTTTCTACAATTTAGGAATTCAAATGAGAAAACAAATCAATGGTCCAAGGGCTTAGAGAAATGCTGATATATTTATAAAAGGAAGTCAAGCTTGTGTCTTCTGGAAACAAACAAAGTTCTCCATTTAATAAGCAAAAAAAATATTAAATACCAAAAATATTTGGTTGTTCAACTGTATCCAATCAAATGGTGCACTTGGAGCAGTATTCTTCAGTCTGGATCAGAAGAGAGGACAAACAGTATAAAGAATGCACATTTTAATTACACAGCACTAGGGTACACTAAGGGAAAATATTTTTAAGCTAAATTGTTCTATGAACAGTTTTTTAGATGAATGACAGTAACAATTCATTTTGCCAAAACATTTGTTTACAGAATTTAGATTCAATCAAAACCAGTAATATTTCAAGAATACTGTCCTTTTCAGATGATTGAAGAGACGAACTTTGGATTGTAAGTCATGACAACTCCAACATAGGCATCTGGTCTGATGGTGCACCTTTTTATAAAGTATTGAGATGCATGGTGGGCCATATTCACATAAATAAATATAAATCAGTGTAGCTCCATTGACTTCCACAGAGATGTGCCAATTTATACCAGCTGAGGATCTGTCCCTGTGCTTGCATCAATGGCTTCTATGCAATAATGAGGCTGAGATTTTAATCATACAAAGTCTGAACATTCAGACAAAGTTCCCACAGTAACCTTAATTCTGTCTCCTTCTGTGCATATGGAATATTAACATATTTTCTGTATGGATGCACTAAACCACTAGAGATGGGAAATTCCCAAAAAGATACAGAACATCCATTTCTAAGCTTTGAAGGTCCTAAGATATCACACTTTAAAGCTGTGACCTTGTGTCCCAAAAAAAAAAAAAAAAAAAAAACCAACCCAACCACACCACACAAAAAAACCCACAAATCTATTTGGGAAACTTTTGGAGGGATTTTATAATTTTCTCTCTGAGCCTTACACAATTGAACTCATTGAAAAGAAAGCACCTAACTTCACAAGCAGAGGGAGCAAAGACATAATCTTATCTAAAAAATTAAACTCTAATATTCTTAAAATAGTTCTTCTGTAACATATGGCATATGCAGAATACAATAGTATGGATTGCAAGGTTTTATTAGTAAGAATTTATTAGAAGAGCTGCATGACCCACAAGTGGCCTCTGTACCCAATAAACATTTATGTTGGTGTGTACATACTCACACTCACTTATATGGCTTCTGGCCTAGGAACTGAGCATGGGGCAGTTATTGGGTTTCTTCTTCTGGACTAACATGGAATATTCAAAAGGTACACTTGTCCTACTTTAGCAACCATGTGATCTTATTTTTGTCCCATTGCCTCTCCTTCATCTAGTTTATTATTCCATTTTTTATGCCATCTTACATTTAGTTTATAAACTCTAAGACATACTGATTTTTCTCTGGTGTTCAAGATGCCAAACATGCTACTGAGAGTACTAATGTAAGCAGTACTCACAGATTGCCAGATGCTCATATAATTAAACTCATACAAATACATAGCAACTCTATGGATTTACAGTGCTGGAAATAAGATCAGAATCTGATCTAATGTGACCAAATACAATTTAGAGCAGTAAAGAATTATGTTTCTCTTGCAAGCAGGAAAAAAAAAGTCTCCAGAATATTTAGTCTCTACAGATGTGTGGGTTTTTTACCATGTTTTCTGCAAGTTTCAATTGACCCTCACCATGGGCTATTAGTATAGTCCCTAAGACAAGACAAGATTTGCTCTCCTGGGCCACACTTCTTCCATAAATTTTTTTCCTGACAAGAGCAGCAAAGGCAACATCATCACCACTAGTCTTAGAGCAGTCTAGGGAGACATACTAGGGAACAATAAACATAGTTATAAAAAGCTTACAAAAAAAGAATGATCCACATTGAAGCAACTCTGCTGCTGATAGAATGCTTCTACCTTCCATTTAAAAGCAAATAAATTCTTCATGACAGCCCCTAATGGCCTCCACAGTTATTCACAAAAACTTGCCCTCAAATTGCAGGGTAATAAAAGGATTATTGCCTTGACTGACTTACAGGGAGGACCCACCTCCTCGTTTAAATAAAGCTGTTTTACTTCTCCCCTTTTCTTTTGCTTGACCTGTACAAGTAAGTCAGCACACCAACAACTAAATGACTTACAACTAGCACACCAATACTTCACTATTCCACTTAAATCATTCCCTGGAGCATAAGCTGTGGTAATGGTTTAGAGATGGGTTTTTGGTCATTTGTTTAAAAGTTGAGCAGTGAAATTACAAAATAGATTCCTATCTGTTTACTCTCAGTAGGAACCAGCAGACCAAATTCAGAGATGAATCCTGGTCACGTGCCACCTGAGGCATGTTGTGCATATGCTAAGAAGTAGTAAGAACGAAAACTCGTTTCTATTGTATCATAATGTTTTTTTTTCCCTCCAGCCGACTAGAAATTTTACACAACATATAATTGCATTTCTAGCAAATGCTTCTTTTCTAGGACTCCATAAATGTAAGATACATACCAATCATCAGATAACAGCTTGTTAAAATTTGGGCTGTCTTGTAGGAGGCCATCTATGCACATTACATTTGCGGATACATCTTTCCCAATCTGCTTTCAGACACAAATCTCAATGTGAAAAATACTACTAAGTAAAAGTTAGGTTCTAAGTAGCCCAGATATTCCCTTGATAGCCGCACAGCTTTTCCTAGCTGCAGGTGCTTGGACTTCTGCCCAGATCAGCTATTAAATTCAGACCAAACTCTGCCCTTCCCTACCCTGAGTTACATACAAGCCCCATTAAAGGATGGGAGGACTTCCAGGTGTAACTAACAGAAGCATCTAGTACTTCACAGTTCTCAAGTTAAAGATTATATGAAAAGAGGAAGAAGAAAAAAAGTCTACAAACCTGGCAATTTTCTAGATCAATCCATTCAGGTGTTGGCTGCAATTGGCAGACAAGGGAAGAGTTTGGCAAGGTACCTACAGTCTATGAATATTTTTATAAGTACTACAGCGTCCTTGAATCAGTCAGTTTAAACCAATTTAGTAAAAGCAATGTGTGAATACTTATTTCAGTTTAGCTTAAGCTGTTTAGGAATCAATGTATGTTGAACCAAAATAAGCTTGGTTTAAAAACTTAAATAAGAGTGTGCCCACACAGGAGTTTGCACTACTTTTACCTAATTAGTTTAAAATTAAATGTTTAGTACAACTACCTCATGTGGACAACACCGGAAGGGTCTTCCACAATGGGGACCTCAATGGGGACAATCACAGTATTAATCTTCCAAATTAGTCAGTGATTTTTGGACCAAGCCAATAGCTAGGATGTTTCCATTACCACCCACCCAGTCAATGGGTGGAAAACTGGATTGGACCTCTGGGTGGTGGACAGCCTCAGAGCGGAAACTGGGGGAGGGGGAAGTGCATCCCAGATGGATTCAAGATTCATCCCTCCTCTTCAGGCTCTCTGCCCCCTATTGGCCAGCCAGAAAGTGTAGATTGACTCGTTCACCCTCCCACCTCCTCAAAACCTTTGCACAAGGTCTTTGGGACAGCTAAAATGAAGCAAGAGGCTCTTACTCTCCCTCCCTGCAGTTGTAGTATATTAAACATGTTTTTAGGATCCTGCAGCTCTGAGCAGTTGTGGTTTTGTGGGTCAGGAAGAATTATTTTCCCCTGTCTGGGCCACGTTGACAGAGGCTTGGTGGTTTTTTTCACCTTCCTCATGGTTTTATGAAGACACAGTCAAGTTAAATAAGGAATAGGACTTGGAAATTAATTCATTGCAACTTGCAGCTAGTGTCCTGTGCAGATAAAAGACTGAAAGGGCCAGCTTCCAGTAGTAAAAGGGACCAGAGATTTTGCTGGTGGAGCTGGGACCTATGAGAAATGGGGAGACTTGAATTCTTAGAGCAAGGTCCCTCTTTTGGTACCCTCTGTCCCTTTCACAGGAGAGAGGGTGAGAAGTTTCAGCAGAGTGTGCTGAATCCTAGGGATTGGTTCTGTGTCATGCGTTATATGGGAGGAGTACTATAACTTCTGTATGGGACCCATTTAAATGCCTGGTATAGGGAGAGGGGATAGATATTGCTGGGGAGAGGTACTAAGCTAACAAAGGTGTGGTCTGGCTCTTAAATCCATTCTTGTGTCGGTCTTCATTCATCCGTGGGTCCCAATCAACTGGCAGTGTTACCACTTTGGCAACCTCTAAAAAAAGTGGTAGAGAAGACAACAGGAACCACTGCTAAACATTCTTTGACAACCCACAAAACCAGAGATGAGTTTGAGTCTCAAGAATATTTGAGCAGTGAATTGGTATTAATTTCTAAAATAATTTCACTATGGGGCACCACATATGTTCAGAATCAACTGATTTCGCCACATCCTCTTCAGCATAAATTGGAATAAGAAAGCATAAAACACACATTCAGTATCACATATGTTCTATATAAAATTTGTTATTGTCCAATTAGACAGACTCTTTATATGTTTACTGAAATTGATATTTTACTAACAATTGTACTTTCTGAAAGCAAAACTAAAGTTGAAGATCCTAGAATTTACATAATCTAACTCTTCCTCTTATTGCTTACACCCTTACTTCTATCTTATCCAAACATCGGGAACTGTAAAAACCAAATCTTCTGAACACTGAGAGAACAAACAACAGATTGAGTAATGTTTTGACTATTCCAGATTTCATTATTGGATGTTGATCCAATTCATAATTTAAACTGGCATCCACATGCATGTCTTCCCAATGAGCTGTAGGACACTGTCCACTGCAATGTTTTCTAATGATCTAAACTCCAAGAAATGGCACAATGGGACATTTTTTCTAATTCTACCATTAATATAGTTAATTATTCAGACATTAATGTTTGCAGAATTGTACGTGAAATTAGAACTACATCATCATCATCATCCAGCTGTAGACTGTCTTTTTGTTCAAATGATAGAAGACATTCTCCTATGTTTTTGACAAAATTTTCTTCTCAAACGGTGTTTAATGAACCCACAGTAGATGATATTAGTTTAATCCATATTATTTTAGTGATATGACTACAAAGTATAATTAAGCATCCAGTCATTAGCAATGAAGACATTTCTGACAAGCTGTATGTGAATAAATCAACATTTTAAGAAAGGGAGAGGATGTGACGGTGACTCAGATGATAGGGCATTCTTCCTTTTGAATCACTACTGAACCAACATCCCAGTCTGATGCACTGTACTGCTAGAGGTTAAGTGATTCATGTCAGATATGAAATTGTGGTCCTGACTGCTCATAATTATAGAAAATACTATGGATTCCCCCCCCCCCCCATACACACAGAAATAAAGTTCTGCATCCTGATAGTTATGTTCTATCCGGCTCCCCTCACCAAATTTTTTCTTTAATTTCATCTGGAAAAAAATATTCACTTACTTTCCTAATCCCTGCCTCCCAGGTTAGGGGCTGATGGTGTGCTTAAGTCCCCATTGTGAATCCCACCCCTTATGTTCAGAGCACACTGTCTTCATTGGTCAGAATAGAAGGGGAAAATAGTGGCACTGACAGACTCTGACCGCAACCCCAGAGTAGTTAAAATGATCAGCTGTGGACCTGACTCAATGTTCATTTTAAATTGCTATTATGCTTGGCATTAACATCCTAGTGAAATGTATGATGGTAGTCTACACCTGTTTTAGAAGATTAAATCCATTCTGCTGTCACTAATATAGCTTACTGTGGTCTATAGCAGTAGCTGGAAACTATGTGCTGCCCCCATCCAATGGTTTAGGCCTGCTGCATCCACATAGTGCCAGGTCTACTGGCTGTTCCTCTGCCATACCAGTCAAACTTTTCTGCAGCAAAGTCCCTGTACTACCTGCCCAACAGGATCTGCGTGATTCTCTTACATTTCTGGAGTTTGAGAATCGTTCTACAGAATGAAATTCTGCAGAAACGGAAGTCACTGGTCACTAGAGAAGCACTGGTATGGTGCACCACTGTAATAGGCTCCCTCCGACCTAGATGCCACTTTAAACTCTTGGGGCGAGATTCTGGCTGTTGCACTCGGAAGGAATAGTAGAGGATTGAAGATTAGAGCAGCTGAATGGAGGGTTCCCAAGCCATCCTGCAGGGAGAATAGCTCAGGGACCCAGGTTGAAGGGCACACTTTGCAACAACTCTTACTGCTGTTTTAGAAGTAAGCAGCACCTACTCCCTTCAGTGCTGTAGGGCTCTGGCCAGACCACCCACCTGGCTAACCCTGGAGACCCTGGAATGCTAGTTTATCCTCCCCCAAATCCCCAGCATTCAGGGAGTTCAGTAACTATCCCTTACCTATATGTTTGTAACAAAAGAGTGGGGAGTCTGCATGGGTGCACAATGAGGATATGGGGGTGGGAAGAAGAAGGGAGGCAAAAAAGCTCAATATCCACCCTGCTTTCCAAGATGACCCACCTTAAGATTAATAAGAATTTAGTCTACAAGTCAGCAGTCCATAGAAAGTGTAATATCTGTGTTACTGGTGGCTATTTCTCCTCTATGCTATTCAGTAATGAATACAACTCCCAGCCTTCTGCCTCTTGGAATTGTAATCTGTACCTCTCAGGGTCTTTAGCAAAAGGTCGCCATGATATAAAAGCCACAAGTGATTCCAGTACTGAAGGAAGTGTCTAGGAAACAAATTAACTTTTAAAGAAGAGATATCTAGGAGGGTTATTATTCTGGAGGCAAATTATTAACCTTTTTTCTCCATGTAATGGGCCAGAGGACTAAAGAAGGGGAGTGTGGGTGGTATGGCTCCTTTTATTTTCTCCCTTTAGACTTTGGAGATTTAATTCACCTCAGGTTAAATGGCAGTTTTTTCTTTGCCATTAAGTTTTCCAAAAATAGAGTTCAGGCTTTAAATGTCATTTACATCAGAATCAAGAATAATCACATAAATAAGAATTTATGAATAATTAATTAGGTCTGGTATCACATTAGCACTGTACTATTTTTAATTTATGAGGGCCAAGATGGCTTCATTACCAACCTGAGGCGGGACAAGTAGCAATTAAAGTGGCTGACTGATTGATGAATCATTTCACAAAGCACACCAATTATATTGCAATATGCTCAGATCACAGGAAAATCTTGGGTTGTAAACAGTGACCTCAATCATAATAAAAAGTAAATTAAACAAGTATCATTAATGCTATTTTAACCAGAGGAGAATTAATTTCTTCCTCTTAAAATATAGGATAAAATCCAAATTCTGTTGTTCCTGCCATCAGCTGCTAAACACTGACAAGTCAATGGCAAGAAAAGAGTGCTGCCGAAGTGTGCTAGTGACGATACTTCTGTATGAAGAGTAATTGAAACTTTCTCTTTAAGCACTCAAAAAACATGCCCAATTTCAAGCTCCTGGGGATCCAGTGAAAATGCAGAATTTCCTGCTGAAAATGTCACTGAAGCTATATACTATAATTGACCCTAACCCCCAATACTCAGTTCTCTGAAAAAATTCAAAGCAACTTATTGTGATGCATTTTGGATTCTCTTGAGGAGCTGGTTGGATTTCATCATATGGCATTTCTTCTACTTCCCTGCCTGGCTTAGCCTCCCCTATGACTCAGGGAGCTGAATTCCTAATTACATGCAAGGTCCTCTGATATTGCACATATGGTTACTGTATAATTACATAGATTGACCTATACTTTAAAAGCATCCAGAAATTGCAGCTAGTGCTCAACAAAGCAGCCCATATATGAAACAGTGTTTCATGTAGAAAATATGTTACACATGAGTTCCATACTTTGCACTGGTTGCTAAATGACTTCCAGGTGAAGTTTAAAAGGTATGAAAGAAGATGAATGCTCATTTATTTCCTGCAGGAAACCAATGCCCAAGAAAATCCATCCTTCCCCTTCCAGAATGATTTCTTCTGGTCTCTGGAAGGCTGAGGTGAAAGAGAAGGGAAGCCACTGGAGAAAAAGAAAGAGAGTAAAGTTGCATTGAAACAGAGGGAGAGAAAGAGAAAAGAAAATGGGGGTGGCGGGGAAGAGCAGAACCTTACAAACCAGAGGAGAAAGTGGAAAGCAGGAAAGGATGAGAATTGGGAGAAAAATGAAAGTACAGATGAAAAATAAAAAGGAACACATCAAAAACACACAAGGAAAGAAGAGGAAGAAAGAAGGGACAAATTAGTGTAAGCATAACACAGATGCAGCAACCATGCCAGGCCAGGGCATGAGGAGGAAGATATGGATCCATTACAACACAGGGAGAAGCTCCCACCAACAAAAAACAGGGAACCACCAATATATATAATTATAAGGAAACAGTAACAGACTCCAAACACAGTAAGAACCTATTTTGCAGAGGATAAATAATGTGCGAAACTTTAATCAACGGCAAAGCAGTGATGCAAACATGAAACTATCATATCCCAAAATGAATTATATTGGAACTTGGAAGAATTTGACATTACAGGGTCAAAACATTGCCTACTAAGTAGACAGATGGCCCCACATGATCTATACAGATTCCTTTCTATTCCCCAATTCACTAAATAGGTGTATTCAGGGTCAGAAAAAAAAAATCACAAAACAATACATCAATTGTACTCAGGATTAGTGCCATGTGAACTGTGGTGAGTTTCTACCCCTTTTAAAAACGAGTGAACAATTTGCTTTTCGTCTTATAGTTTGTAATTTTGAGTCATAATTATTACATATGGAAATCCTTTCATAGCAATGAATACAATCTCTTAACATCTATAATTTCCAAATAAAAGGAATACACAAGCTAAAATAATACAAATGCC
Source organism: Lepidochelys kempii (assembly GCF_965140285.1). NCBI lineage: Eukaryota > Metazoa > Chordata > Testudines > Cheloniidae > Lepidochelys > Lepidochelys kempii. The sequence continues at coordinate 95,744,825 of NC_136380.1, read as the reverse complement.
CTAACATAAAAAGTACAAGGTTGAGCTGTAAAGAGGAAGATTGCCTGATTTCAGAATAAACCTAAGAAATGAAAATAAAAGGCAATTTTCTTCAGGAAGTTATGTGGCTTAGTTCAGGAGCATAATTGGAACTTTACACATAACTGATTAATTTACAATGGAATATTCCTTCAAAATTATGGAAACCATTTCCATCCCTCAAGCAATTTTGAGAGTCAGTGCTCAGATGTACATTTCCTTCCCTAAACTCCCCACCTCCATCCTCACCACAAAGTATGACATTGCACATACAGTGAGGACATATGCACTACCTTTTACTTTCTGGTGTGAACCAAAGGGACTAAGCAACAAAATGAAAGTCACAGAATTCTTTGCCTGAAATAACTTGGAAAGCAGCACATTAGTATCTCAAGGGGTCTGCCCTGCCATCCTTCTAACATAATAAACAGTGTGTTAGGTCAAGTAGAAAGAGAGAGAGACATAAAATATTGCTTCAAAATATATAGTTAAATGATATGTCAGCAAGATGTTGAAGATAAGATACCTGACACAATTAATTCATGTAACCATTAGGCTCTTATGTCACAAAACTCACGTTAAATCTCATATGGAAAAGCTGCCACATTTGCTCAGTTATTTTACTGATTTGCAATGATGGAAGCGCAACTGTGTAACACACTTTTTAACCCAAGAATGGTAATAATATATATTAGAAAAAGGCCCACCCCGGTTTCATTCAAACACACACACACACACACACACACACACACGGGCCTTTACAATATTTTTAAAATTGCATCATTTCCTAGTGATTTCAGTCTCAAGATAGGGCTTGGTCTTAAAGGCTCTGCTCAGGAGCTCTCAGGTTCAAACTATTACTTAGTACTAAACATCTATTGAAAAAACACTTCAGAATAAAACAGACTGTTGTATAATTTGTTGATGGTCCTTGCCAGAGTTCAGACCTCTGTTTTTAAGCACACTTCAGATTACGGTATACAATCAAATTAATCCATTGTTCATTTAAAAAAAATTGATCTTGCAAGCTCCATCATCATAAAAAATAAGATGCCTAGACACCTGTTTGAGTAACTTAAAATGAATTTCAGGGTAAGCTTCCAAGTGGAAACACCTGCTGTGTTTACAGTATTAAATGCAACCGTGTGACACATTTCTTCCCCCCCCCCCTCTTCCCCTAACATATGAAGGATATTAGTTAAGATTCCATCTCTGACTTAGATTCCTACTGGAGTTTAGCCACAGTGTCAAATAGTCTCCACTGTAAAGCTATTATATCTGGAGGCAAAGGCTTGAAAGAGATGGATGTGTCAATGAGATTGTATATCAGTGTAGAAAGGAACATAAACTCTAACAAGTCAAGTGTAAAAATACAATTAGGCAGGCCAAAAGAGAATTTGAAGAGCAACTAGCTGTTACCCCTCAAGAAAGAGATCTTTGGAATAATCATGGATAGTTCTCTGAAAACACCCACTCAGTGTGCAGTGGCAGTCAAAAAAAAAAAAGATAATGTTAGGAATCTTTAGAAAAGGGAGAGTAAATACGACTGAAAATATCTTAATAACACTATGTAAATCCATGGTACACCCACACCTTGAATACAGCATGCAATTCTGGTCACCCCATCTCAGAAAGTTATATTAGAATTGGAGAAAGTACAAAGACATAAATGAGGAGGAGTATGGAACAGATTCCATATGAGGAGAGGTTAAGAAGATTGGGACTATTCAGCTTGGAAAAAGAGATGACTAAGGGGAGAATATGCTAGAGTTCTATAAAATCATGAATGGTGTGGAGAGAATGAATAAGGAAGTGTTATTTACCCTTTTACATTGGGTGACCCAAGGTTCTTGGGCTACCCCATTAAAGTAATAGGTAGCCAGTTTAAAACAAACGTAAGGAAGTACTTCTTCACACTGCACAATCAGTCTGTGGAACTCATTGCCAGGAAATGTTGTAGGGCCAAAAGTACAATTAGGTTAAAAAAAGAATTAGATAAGTTCATGGAGAATAGGTCCATTAATGGCTATTAGCCAAGATGGTCAGGGATGCAATCCTAAGCCTCTGACTGCCAGAAGCTACAACTGGACAACAGGGGATGGATCACTAGATAATTGCCCTGTTCTGTTCATTCCCTGTGAAACATCTGGCACCAGCCACATGTAGGAAGACAGGATAGTGGGCTAGATGGACCATTTGTCTGACCCAGCATAGTCCTCCTTATGTTCTTGTGGTTCCTTAACAAGTAAAATGTGCTCTTTTGCATTTAAATGGACCAAAAAGATGTAACAAACTACAAGTCAATGCTTTCAAGTAAACAGAAGCCTGCCTCCCAAATTTACCCTGTTGAGAAACCAAATTCTTGTCATTTACAAGCTGGGGTTATGTGACACACTGAATCCTTGATACTCTTGTTTGATGTCTGCACCATTACTATACTTTATAGAAGAGCAGCATCCTGTAGGGTAACTAATATTCTGTAGCTAATCGTGTGCACTGCCATGACAGAACATCTAAGGAAGGCCACTATGGCATATGTCTCAGAGGGAATAGGAAGATACTTCATTTATAGTCACCCATCTGTCTAGTCACACATCCAACCACAAGTCACAGTTTGATGTCCTTCAGGAATTCTTCTCCTAGTTAACAGCCTGCCTTTCTGCACATGCATCTCTGCCAGATATCCGTGTAATGTTTAACAAGATGGACTCGATACATTATTGGGTTCGGTGATAGCACAGGAGTTTTAATTGAATAGGGAAAAGTGCACACAAAGGTTTTAGATCAAAATGAAAACAAAACTCAAAAAAGTATTCTGCAGTTTTGTTGTATCCACATTGGTCTGAGGATATGAGAATCAAGGAGAATGAAATAGCATCTTTTATTGAACCACCTTGTGTTGGTGAAAGAGATATGCTTTTGAGCTACAAACACAAGTTGGTCCAATAAAAGGTGTTACCTCATCTACCTTGTCTCTCTAAAAAAATATTCGGTTTCCCCACCCCAACCACAGCATTTATTTTGCAAATTCATTCCAGCTGGACATTGTCTAGTTAATAAAAAATATGGTCACCCTCAAAATTAAGAGGTCAAAACCAAAACGTGACTGATGAAAGCTTAATCTTAAGCATTAGCTCAGAAAATGTATTTCTAGACAGATGATTAAATGATAATAGGAATTAACTGCTGAGAATATTGATAACTAATAATTTATTGTAGTCACAGAAATCAATGGAAATCGCTATAGCATAGCTTTCCCAGTAGTACATTGAATAAAGACATGTTTAGAAGGGAGAACAGAAAGCATCCTTACTTAGAATCATAGAATATCAGGGTTGGAAGGGACCTCAGGAGATCATCTAGTCCAACCCCCTGCTCAAAGCAGGGCCAATCCCCAATTTTTGCCCCAAATCCCTAAATGGCCCCCTCAAGGATTGAACTGACAACCCTGGGTTTAGCAGGCCAATGCTCAAACCACTGAGCTATCCCTCCCCCCTTGAACACACAGGATCACAGTGCTCTTACCCTAAAATCTAATCAGTCTTAGGTGAGAGAGGGGGGGAGAAACACACCTTGATTCACCATAAGGAATTCTAAATTCTGTGCAAAAAAACCAATTTGAGAAAGTATATTTGTTCTACTCTGCAAATATTGATGTGCTTGTTTTGATATATTTGAGAGTGTGAATCTGTTTATGGGAGGCATTTCCATGTTTGTGCTTCTGGTAATCAGTGTTTGATCAATTCCTATCACCCAAGATGGATTTCTACTTCATACAGTTTTAATCTACTATCTCCCTTGCTCTGGCTGTTCAATCCAGATCAGACTTCCCACCATTCTTTGCTAGACATAATCTTCAGATGAAACTGCAGTTATTTCTCAGTTTTGTTAGTTTGAGTGAAAACAGCTTAATTAAAATATGTATGAGCAGGAAATAAAACATCCATGTTTGTTTCCCGTTTCTTCTAATCTTTTTGTGAATGATACAGAGACTGCTGTACAGATTCATTTTTATTTTTAAAGTTTTGTATTTGCCAATATAAGAATGGCCTTTCTTGCTTGCAGCAAGAAATAAGATTCAGTAAGGAAAAGTGTGCCTCATTCAATAATGTGAGAGGCACGGGAGCAATCGTAACTCAGTGCCTCAATCCTCCCTTCTTAATGGAGGACAATATCAGAGGAGGAGAAAATGTCCACAGAAAACCCTCTGTGCTTTTACTGAATGAATCCCTCCAGGAAAGGGGTTAGTTGAAGATGCATTGAGCAGTCCAGAGAACAAAGTTTCCAAATGCTGCAGAGCTGAGGACAAATTCTACAGATCCCAGTCAACATGGCATCACCCATGGCATCACACATGGCATTACATTCTACCAGACTTTTTCCATAAAACCCTATGTAAGCCTCCCTTTCTTTAAATTCTGGGTAGTACTCAACCTAAAGAGCTCAAAAATGGTGGGGGGATTATGCCAATGAGCCAGTGGCTAATACACTTCAGAACAATTCTATTCCATATCACTCTGCTCAACTCCCTTTAGTGAGGCCTGCAGAACAGGAGCAGCTGTGCCTCGGACTGGAGGCTGAGCATGGATTGGTAGTTAATCTATAAGACTACAGTCGGGAGAGTTGGCAAAATCTTGAAATATAAATTCAGTGGCACCCAAAATAGCTAAACACATCCATCACCAGGCGTTGAACACCTTGAGAAATAATATACATACACACAGATGGGAAAGAGGAAGGGACCTCAAGGCATTGTCATGAATGATCTATTATATTTTGAAATATTACACTTTCAAGGAAGATGAATTTTCTGGGGTGCCTTAGTTCTGAGTGGGGAATGCTTAACTTTACCATCTTTTGACAAACCCATGCTATAGCAACAGCCAAGGAAAGGGTATTAATCACCTATAGTAAACAGTATCTTATTGCTAGAGATCGGCTGAAAAGACAGTGCTTTGGTTTTTCAAGTCCTCACTGTGGGCTAGATTATGTAACCCTTCCTTGCATTGAAAAGTATCTGAACAGTCTCATTGATTTCAGTGGAACTACTGGTGGAGTATAGTAACATTCAACCCAAGTAAGTGTGACAGAACCCAGCTGTGGTTGGGTTTTGGTTCTGTAAAGGCAAAACTGCTGTGTGGAGCCTTTTTATCCATTCTCCCAAAAAATCAGGAATACAGAGTTTTGGATAAAAGGCTTCAGTTTGAGGCTATCTATTCTTATTAGAGAACAAACCTGCCTCAAAACAAAACCACTTAGCAAAATAGCTAATAATTGTCAGCATTCTTTTTTTTTTAAATAAAGAGACACTAAAAAAGCTGGCGAACTTGCATGGTGCCTTTCCACACACAAAAAATTGACTGTCTCATTAAGTAACTTTATTAAAGAAATTCTCACAATCCAGTTTAAACATGTGTGGCAGTTTAAATCAATTTAGCATAATTCATATTCATTTGGAGTCTGCTTGTTCTTTTCCCTAGTTGAATGCACACAACAGTACTTCTTAAGCATGTTTTCTAATTAGTCAGAAAGGGGTCAAGCTATCAAGTTGTGTTAAATTTCTGTTTCCTCAGAGAAAAAACAAAAAGTTATTTTGTTAAGTAAAAATGTTCACAACAGGCATGCATGTAGCCTGTATTTATGTTGGAGAACAATTCAGCTGTGGAGCATTACCAGCTAACTGTTGGTATCATGCAGGGTAGTAAATAGGTCCTGGAGTTCCCCAAGGAGCAGGTTGCTTACACAATATTTTTCGCTATACCAAAATATTCCACATTGGGTATTTTTGTCACTAAATCTGTCATTCAAATAGCTGTCATTTTTTTTAGCATCACAAAGGACATGGGAATGCTGGTGTTTTAACAAAAACAAATAAAAAGCATTTTTCATTTCAATAAGATAAGAACTGTCTGGAACAAAGAATGCTACAACACCATCTCAACAATTTAAAAGTAGCTACCAGAGGGGGACAAAGAAGTGTCTGTTGGCATTGCTAAAATATAATAATGGCAGTCTTGCTAAGTGTCTGTCAAGTGGTGCCAGTATTCAAGGCAATAAATGGGTTGTTTTTGTTTGAAATACTGTCCTCATGATATTTTTCATCATTTTAATATCAAAAAGACTTATGACATTTTCATTTTTATATGATTTTTATAAAGTTTACAGGAAATTTTATATTTCAAACTGTCAGTCTGGGCAGGCTACACAAAACAAATCTTCCGTTGATATCTGAAATGTCACCAGTAAGGTCAGAGGAGTGGGGAAGGAAGGGGTCATAGTGTTTGTCTAAATTGTAGAGATAAACCAGACAGGATTGGTGACTAACAAGAATTATGAGTCACTGCCATCTCTGTAACAAATATTAGTTAAGCAAACTGCTTACCTGTACTACTTTTCTTATGTTTCTTTGAGTTTTGATTGCTTAACTAAAAAGGACTCAAGAGTTTAATTAAACTTTATAGAGTTTTATTAACTATCTCTAACAACAACTAGTAGTATAGGATATAAGAAGGCATAAATAGTATTGGACTGTCTGGATTTTGCTAACTATCTAGAAAACTGGTCGATATAACTCTGTAGACCGAGTGCTTTTCAAGAGACTCTCACATTTGGTCTCATTATGTCTGTATACAATTCATCATAAAAATAGGAGTTTATGTTAGATAGTTCGGAATGTAAATCAGATCTTTCCGTTATTATAATTTGTGGGGAATTAGGTTAAAAGAAGTTTAATACTATAGACCCATTGGGAAGGAGACCAGGGCGAACTGGTCAACTTGTCTTATGCTTTAGCTTTGGATAGTTTTTTTGTCTGTTGCATTCACAACGTTGGAGTTGATAACCAGTTGGCACAAGTGAGGCCCTGTTCTGTGGGACTCAGTCACAAAGTAACCTTCTCAAGACAGTGATTGAACATAAATTGTGGTTGTGTTGTTTGATTATGAACACCTAAATGGTTATATCAACTAATCTTCTAGTTTATTTTAGCAGTCGTAGTCCAATACTATTTTGCCTTCTTATATTCTATACTATTAGTTGATGTTGAGAACACTTAATAAAACTCTATAAAGTTAAATTCAACTCTCACATCCTTTTTCATTTGTTAAGCAATCAAAATTAAAAGACTGCTAAGAAAGGTGGTATGGGTATTCAATTAAGCAGTTTGTTTAACTAAGATTTGTTTTACACCCTGCCTCTCTACAGGAAAGGCCAGAGGTATACTCTATGGGATATTCTGAGTGACTGTTCAGCTCACCTAAAATTATTCTACTGTAACTGACCAAAGATATGGTAATTGCCCTTATTAAAATTCAGCGACATATCCAATTTTCTGGCTGTAGTTAGAGAGTTAGGTGAATAATGCTCAATGAGAGCTAGATGAATAATAACTTACTACAAAATACCCTTCAAGGTTCTGAATGAATTAACTTAGCTTTTTGAGTTTGCCTTCTGTGAATATTGGCTTGATGAAGTTTTACTTTCACGGAAATTCATGGAAACCTTACTTCAAAGATGCATGAGTTTCCATGCCAGAAGTGTTCATAAGCTGTACCAGCCAAGTGAAAATAAATAATATCACCTGAGTTATCTGACCACTGGCTACCCAGCACAGTTCAAACAGTAAATATTGAAAATCAACTATTCAAATAAAAGAAACTATAAAATGTCAAACAACTTATGAAAAAAAATCAAGGACATTTTTTACCTGCTAACAGCAATATACCACTGCAGATATTTCATGAGCAGAAAGAGAAATTGAGTTCACTTTAAATTGTTCATTCAGATATTACAGTTAATAGTCTTTGAAAGGCTTAAGATCAGAAATGGTGGTTTCAGGTGTTTGCCTCATCTTTACAAATGAGCAAACCTTACATTTGTATCAAACTACTCCTCACACTACTTCTGTATGTAAAATATATGTAAAGTACTCAAAAATACCTTTATATTTCTTGTGTATGATTAAAAGAGTAGGATGTATTTAGTGTTGCACTTGTTTTTTATTATCCAAATTGCACTTCAAGAGTAAAAAAATGAAAGCTACACTGTTACTGCCATAATAATGAATAATAGAACACTGACAGAGCTTTTTCTGTTCCCAGCTCTTCACATGCATTAGGCTCCGTTCCACTACTACTGATATCAATGTCAAAATTCCCAGCCACTTCAATGGAAGCAGAAGGTGGCCCATATTTGATTAATCCTCTGAACCTACAGGAAGACGTGCAAGAATGCCGGTTGAAAATGTAACAATTCTCCTTGTTCCGCAAGCCCTTAAATCAAGAGTTTATGGGGGTAGACATTGAGGCAGCCATCTTATTCCCCACAAATCACTGCATGATCAGACAACCAAATAAACATATGACATGCATTTACCAGCTATGGATTAGTGCAGGAGTTCTGAACCTCCCTGCCTGTAGCCCCAAAACTACCCACTATTTCTTGTCATGACCCCAGTCCCACAATCCTTTGTGGACCTCTCACAACCTTTAGCAGCTACAGATCATTGAGAGATTGTGGCCATGACAAGGAACAGCACTTTTGGGTGATGCTGGGTAAGGGAAGCTAGGCAGAGGGATACTGTGTGATGACGTGTGTACAGGGTACTGAGCAGGGAGTAGTGGGTGACAGTGTTGCACGCTGAAGGCAAAAGGCCCTAAAGCTGTACGGAAAAGTTCATGGAGCCTTTGGTGGGAGGTACTTAGTAAAAGTTGACAGGAGGTAATAAATGCTGGGAGAGCAGTAAGGAGAAAACCTCACCTCCTCCACCATCCCTGTTTAGCTGTGGGGGAAGCACCATCTGAAGAAGGCATGAACCTGGCTAAGCATTCCAAGCAGCAGGGACTGGAGCCAATTCTATACCTTCCCCTACCCAGGTTTGAGGGATGCCCATGTTTTGGCTTCTGTTGAGTCCAAATGATCGCTTGTAAAAATATTTTTACAAGGATTTGGGCTACAAGTCCATTGCAACTTCTTTGCAATCTACCTTGAGGTTACAACCCTCAGACTGAGATCTGCTTTTTTAATGGATTGAGCAGAGGGTTAAGAGTTGGGACTTGTGGGTTCTACTCTAGTTACTGACTTAGCGTGTGGCATTGGGTAAGATATTCAACCTCTCCGAGTTAGGTATAGGTAATCTCTTCTTGACCTAAAATTCTCCCTCCCCCCCAAAAAAGCCCACCAAGTAACGCTTTGTTTTTTTTCACTGCAGTATTACTACCTCTTTCTGTATTAAGCTGCCCGCACTGTACACAAAGGCTGCTCATGATAGGAACCAGTTTACCTTCTTTAAGGAGGGAACCTCGTCTTCCATCCATTAGCAACACAGCTATAGCTAACCTACAATAATTAAGGGCCTTAGACCTACAATTTTTCAGACCCCAAAGAAAAGCCTAAGGAGGATGTAGGAGGAACTGAATTACCTGTATTGCTGAGGAATAATCAGTGGTCAATTCAAGCCTAGAAATTCAGTTTACATTTTCAAAGCTAATTTATCCAGAGAATAGGGTAGAAACTAGAATTTGGGGATTTTTTTCACAAAACTTATGCTGAAAAATGCCAGTGTCGGCATTGACAAATTTCCTGACCCATAAAAATATTTAAGTGAGTTTCAAAATTGTCAAAAGGTCACATTGACATTTTTCTAAATAAAACGCTTCAGCTTTCTTGCATAATGACAGGTTTCAGGACAGCAGCCATGTTAGTCTGTATTCGCAAAAAGAAAAGGAGTACTTGTGGCACCTTAGAGACTAACAAATTTATTTGAGCATAAGCTTTCGTGAGCTACAGCTCACTTCATCGGATGCATTCAGTGGAAAATACAGTGGGGAGATTTTATATACACAGAGAACATGAAACAATGGGTGTTACCATATACACTGTAACCAGAGTGATCACTTAAGGTGAGCTATTGCCAGCAGGAGAGCCGGGGGCGGGACGGGACGGACTTTTTGTAGTGATAATCAAGGTGGGCCATTTCCAGCAGTTGACAAGAACGTCTGAGGAACAGTGGGGGGATAAACGTGGGGAAATAGTTTTACTTTGTGTAATGACCCATCCACTCCCAGTCTCTATTCAAGCCTCAGTTAATTGTATCCGGTTTGCAAATTAATTCCAATCAGCAGTGTCTCATTGGAGTCTGTTTTTGAAATTTTTTTTTGTTGAAGAATTGCCACTTTTAGGTCTGTAATCGAGTGACCAGAGAGATTGAAGTGTTCTCCAACTGGTTTTTGAATGTTATAATTCTTGACATCCGATTTGTGTCCATTTATTCTTTTACGTAGAGACTGTCCAGTTTGACCAATGTACATGGCAGAGGGGCATTGCTGGCATATGATGGCATATATCACATTGGTAGATGTGCAGGTGAACGAGCCTCTGATAATGTGGCTGATGTGATTTGGCCCTATGATGGTGTCCCCTGAATAGATATGTGGACACAGTTGGCAATGGGCTTTGTTGCAAGGATAGGTTCCTGGGTTAGTGGTTCTGTTGTGTGGTTGCTGGTGAGTATTTGCTTCAGGTTGGGGGGCTGCCGGTAAGCAAGGACTGGCCTGTCTCCCAAGATCTGTGAGAGTGATGGGTCGTTCTTCAGGATAGGTTGTAGATCCTTGATGATGTGTTGGAGATTTTAGTTGGGGGCTGAAGGTGATGGCTAGTGGTGGTCTGTTATTTTCTTTGTTGGGCCTGTCCTTTAGTAGGTGACTTCTGGGTACTCTTCTGGCTCTGTCAAACACCACCCTATACTGGAAACCTACTGACCGCTATTCCTACCTACATGCCTCCAACTTTTATCCAGATCACACCAGACGATCCATTGTCTACAGCCAAGCTCTACGATACAATCGCATTTGCTCCAACCCCTCAGACAGAGACAAACAAGTACAAGATCTCTATCAAGTATTCTTACAACTACAATACCCACCTGCTGAAGTGAAGAAACAGATTGACAGAGCCAGAAGAGTACCCAGAAATCACCTACTACAGGACAGGCCCAAAGAAGACAATTATAACATTCAAAAACCAGTTGGAGAACACTTCAATCTCTCTGGTCACTCAATTACAGACCTAAAAGTGGCAATACTTCAACAAAAAAACTTCAAAAAACAGACTCCAACGAGAGACTGCTGAATTGGAATTAATTTGCAAACTAGATACAATTAACTTAGGCTTGAATAGAGACTGGGATTGGATGGATCATTACACAAAGTAAAACTATTTCCCCATGTTTATCCCCTCCCCCTCCACCCCCCTCCACTGTTCCTCAGACGTTCTTGTCAACTGCTGGAAATGGCCCACCTTGATTATTACTGCAAAAAGTCCCCCCCCACCCCCCGCTCTGCTGCTGGTAATAGCTCACCTTAAGTGATCGCTCTGGTTACAGTGTGTATGGTAACACCCATTGTTTCATGTTCTCTGTGTATATAAAATCTCCCAACTGTATTTTCCACCGAATGCATCCGATGAAGTGAGCTGTAGCTCACGAAAGCTTATGCTCAGATAAATTTGTTAGTCTTTAAGGTGCCTTTTCTTTTCAGTTTTTCTGTTATAATCATTTTTTCCCCAAAATTTAAATGAAACTTTTTAATTGACCAGAACTGAATATTTTTAGTTTTTCAGTTAGAAGTTTTGAGATTTGATTTTTCAACCCAGTTTGGGATGTGAAATGTTTTGAAGTCCCAAAAATTCTCACAAGGCATGAAAAGAGTTTTCAGTCCAGTCTTACTGGAAACTTACTTCTTTTGAAAACAACAGATGAAAGCTACAATATTCCCTTTTGTTTGTAGGGCCCTTTAATTAAGAGTGTGTATGCACTTGTTGCAGGCTGCATGCAGTGAAGGCATGAGGAGGGTCTTTGAAGTACTAGAAAATTGAAGTAATTTAGCTTTGTGTGATAATTTCTACAAAGTAAATTTAACTTCATTGAAGAATGCAGTGTCCTCTTTTCCATTATATGCAACAGAGCATGTAATTTGCACACAGATTTAATTAACTAATAAACTCCTAATCAGTAACATCAACTATGGAAATGTCATTGCCAATGACATGCTGCTCCATCAGTGAGTAAAACCAAAAAATTAAACTAAAGCAAGAGTACTTACTGCTCTGTCTTTGGGGATAGGTACACTTCAAACTATGATCAACTGGTTAAAATTTTCTGAAGAAGAACTGATTTCCACAACTGTATAAAGCTCATGACCAAGCCAACCTCAGCCCGGTAATGGTAAGCTGTAGGAAAAAAAAGTGTCAAAAAAGGAAATATTTTCTAGAATGTTGAGTGGGAATGTTGAGAGGAAGATATCTGGTCTCTGTTCACATCTGGTAACATCTCATTCATCCTGGTAACAATCCTGACATTGAAATGGTTTGAAATTGCTGCTCCTTGGTCTCAAAACTACAATTCTAAAAGAGACTGAATTACAAAAAATGGGATCAAAGGTATGTAAATTGCCTAAATGAAAAAAGCAGCCAGTCATCTTGCTGGAAACTCTGAATATTATTAAGCCAGAAAGAATCATTTTGATCATCTAGCCTGACCTCTCATCTAATGCAGGCCATAAGACTCCCCTCATAATATGTTCTAGTTCAAACAGGAATTATCTTTTTTTAAAAAAAAAATCCAATATTGATTGAAAAATTGCCAGTGATTCAGAATCCACCACAACCCTTGGTAAATTGTTCCAATGGTTAGTTACCATTACTGTTAAAATCTATGTCTTCTTTCTAGTCTAAATTTGTCTAGCTTCAACTTTGAGACATTAGATCACATTACACTTTTTATCTGCTAGATTGAAGAGCCCTCTATTATCAAATTTCTGTTCTCCATGAAGGTACCTATTGGTAAGTAAGTCACTCCTTTATCTTCTCTTTGTTGTGCTAAATAGATTGAAGTCCCTGTGTTATAGTGAAAGACTCATGTTTTCTCTTCCCTTAATCATTCTGGTGGCCTCTCCAATTTCTCCACATGCTTCTTTAACTGCTGACACCAGAACTGGGTACAGTAATCCAGTAGCAGTTGCATGAGTGCCAAATACCGAGGCAACAACCTCCCTACTCCGACTCATGACTCCCAGAATCAAGAGAAGATGTTGGAACATCATTGCCATTTCTTTCTATTGGACTGGTGTTTTATAACATGTACATGGGTATACATGATTTTTTATTATAGTGTATTTATCTTACAAATAAATATAATATACATAATATTTATCTAGTGTTTTGCATATTCAGAGTACTATAAATCCATTTCCTAACCCTGACAACTTTGCTGGTAGGTAAGAATTCTCAGTTTTACAGAAGTGGAAACTGAGACAGAGGTATTAGGTGTTTCCGCCTCTGAAATGGCATATGAATGGTTTCTCAGAACAGGAGAGTACCTCTTCCCTCAAGTACTATAGGAACTGCCTGGAGGTAAGAAGGGAAGGGAGCCTGGTAGAGCTGAACATACAATTCAGCACCAGCAGTGATCTGTCACATCAACAGCAACACATTTGCTCAATCAGGCTCTTCTACTGGGTCAGGGCCTCGTCTCGCTATATGTGGTCATGTGACATTGTGAATGTATGGAGGAGGGGCCACCTTGAAGTAGTTCTTAGGATCTCAAACAATTATTGTTCAACTCCACCATACAGGCACTCTAGAAAGCAAAAGAGGATGCCAAGCAAAAAGAGAACTCAAAGATCCTAGTGTGACATTATGACTCAACAAGTCTGATACAATTTACCTGGAAAGCCAATGCATCAGGGTTACTGATCCATCCTGATCTCCTACAGACACCCAGTCCAAATGTAGATCAGCTTGACCTTAATACTCATTTGGTTATAGCCTTTAAACACTCATATTACTCTTTTCCCCTTTTCCATTCTTTCTTTCTGTTTGCATTCTCTTCTTCTCTCCTATACTAAAATCAAGCCACTTAAAGAGATACAATTCAGATATTGTAATGTGGCACTGTAGACAATATTAGCCTTCGTATTTAATAAGCCTCCTATACTGGCATTTTATAGGATATTGAAAACTTGACAGTTCAATAATGCTGCATTGGAAAATGGCATTTTCCAAGAGGAAAGAGTTTAGAAATGGATTAAGACATGTATTCATAGACAACGTTTTTCTTAAATATGGATAAACAAAGAAAAAAGAACATAATCCTTTGAAACTAATGGATTAACAAGGGATCATCATTTTAAACCACTGACCATTATTGTTCATTATTTGTGGAAGTAGCATGTGGATGGAAGCGACCCACAGAGAAGCACTTTAAACACTGCAGAGTTTCAAAAATCCACAGAGACAGAGCTTCACTGAGAAATTATGTTATTTTGTGTGTTTCTTCACATTTGTGCAAGTGCACTAGCACAACAGTCTAAGCGCATTTCGTTCATTTATGGTTCACACATCACCTTGTGGAGTGCTGAGGGCCAAATTTCTAAAAGTCTACAAGTAAAAAAAGTGCAAAATTGCACACCTGTATTTCCATGTTCACTTACCAAAGCAAGTGAGCCTTTGTGACACAGCTTAGTGACCCCTAGTCTTGTGTACAATTTCACTCTGTCTATTCTATGTAACCAGCAGATACACATCTCACCCGTGTACCTGTAATCACCTCCCATCCCCCTTCAACAAGCCAATTCCATGTGCTGATCTCAACACAATTACATTATTGACATTTCTCAGCTGAAAGGCTCTTGCAAATGCCATCCAATTTTCCAGCTCTTTCTGAAAGATCAAAAGATGCACCTTGCATAGTAGACAGGAATTCACATTGATGGGTGCCTATTGTCTCGAATATAAATGCTATTTGCAGTGTTTGCCTGAAGCTAAAGGGGTATGTCTCTGCAGTTAGACAACTAAAGTAAACTTCTACTGGAGATAAAATATGTCTATGCTTGTGAATACCTTTTCTGCTTGAACAACCCAAAGGCCAACATCTTCAAGGCCTCCTAATTAGGGAGGCTGTCATTGAACATGAAACCTGTCGCTCTAAATAAAACATGTGTCATCTGCTGGAAGGAGAACGTCATTTTCACTTGAAAATGGATAATGACTATGTTGGTTTATTACTGCAGGCATATCACTTAAACTACACTTTTGACAGAAGTCTTCATGCTAGCATAGCTTATGGAAAGAGTCTTGGACTCTAGGTTTTCATTCATTCTGTGAGAAAGAATATGCTGAATGTCACAAGCAGTTTTGCTCAGTTACTAGCCTCAGGTTTTATTAGACTAGTTACTAGATTTATTATTTAGTTAAAACCTTCCAGTGATTTTTGCTTTCTAAAATAACTGAGCCATAGTCTCTAGTGTTCAGTTGTCCACATCACAGAGACTGCCACCACCACATAAAAGTTACTCAGAATGAGTTAAGATCAAGAGAGCATATCACCTTATTATATCTATGCAGACAGTTGAATTTTGTCTAAGATTGCTGGACATGTTGGCCACTTCTGGGAGCCACCTGAGGTAAGTGCCGCCTGGCTGGAGCCTGCACCCTGAACCCCGGCCCCACCCTGAACCTCCTCCCACACCCAAACTCCCTCCCAGAGCCCACACCCCAACCCCCTGCCTCAGCTCTGACTCCACTCCTGCACTCCAAACCCCTCATCCCCGGCTCCACCCCAGGGTCCACATGCCCATCTGGAGCCAGCACACCCTCTCACACCCCAACCCCCTGCCTCAGCCCTGAGTTCCCTCTTGCACTCCAAACCCCTCGGCCCCAGCCTGGAGCACCTTCCTGCATCCCAAACCCCTAATTTCTGGCTCCAACCCAGAGCCTTCACCCCCTCCCGCACCCCAATCCCCTGCCTGAGCCCAGTGAAAGTGAGTGAGGGTGGAGGAGAGCAAGCGACGGAGGAAGGGGGATGGAGTGAGTATGTGGCAGGGCCTTGAAAAAGGGGTTGGGGTGTTCTGTTTTGTGCAATTAGAAAGTTGGCAACCTTAAATTTCATCCCACTGGATACTTATACCAAGTATGAAGGGGGGAAGGATTTTAACTGAATCTGACTAGTAAACAAGATATTAATTTTTTGAGGGCTGATGCAAAGCAAATTTTTCACGAATAACCTATTGGAAGTGCCATCTGTCATTTTACATTGTGTAAAATGTACTATAACTGCACACACTGATAACATTTCGAAGATGTATTGTACATGTCAAATCAGCACACACCATTACTAGAGACAAGAGGTAAGTACATGTTTATAAATGTCCCAGAAGTGATCTCAACAGCCCCAGGAACAGGAAAAGTACTAGTGCAGGCATTGCAAGGTTTTAAACCCACATTCCAACCAGGCTTATCCCATCATTCCCTCCCATGACCATGAAAACTTCAGCACTGAAATGAATGCTTGCATACCAGTATCTTGCATTTTATGTTGTGCCTCCCATCCAAGGGCTTCAAAGAAATTTGCAAATATTAAAGAATTATTTTCCTTATTTTACAGACAGAAAAAGTAACATATAGATAAAGTAACACTTTGAATCCGTGGCACAGCCAGGAATGGAACACAAGATGTCCTGTCTTCAAGTCCTGTTGCTGAGCCACAACACAATACCAAATACTTCAGAAGTAGAACTCTTACTTTGCACCTTGAGTTCTGCAGCTTTGGATCTACCAATCCAAAATGATGCAATGAAATTTAATACATCCAGATAAGTAGATCACAGTGTGACAAAAACACAAAACAAGAAGAAAAATCCTTAATAAGGTATCCTGGAGCGTCTTCTATACAACAAAGAAGAAATTTATGTGCATTGGTTTTTTCTATGTGGTCACAATGTTCCTAAACAACAACTGGAAAATGAGCATCTAATACACTCCAAAACAAACCTCAGGCCAAACACATTGTAAATATAAATTTTTGAACTTAGTTGAGCTACAGAGATGAATTTGACACCCTAGGTTTTATTTCTATTTGTCAAATCATTCATATGAGCATTTGAAGGGCTTATGGCACTAAACTATAGCTCTAATGGGACTCTGTGCTCCTCCAGAAGTTTCAGGAGGACAACTCAATATTAGATGTGCTTTGGACAAAGTACAACCCTATGCTTACGTCACATCCTATCATCTCAAACAGGTACAGCAGGAGTAAGTTTCTCAAGTGAGTTCTTCATATACACACACGCAAATAAAAATAAAATGAAAAGAAAGAATGAAGATAACTTGCACAAGTTCATGGTTCTTTGGCTGCATGTGATTTTATACATCATACAGCTGTAACAAAACTCAGGGCTCAGGCACAGCATGTTGAGCTGTTTTTTCTGCGGGGGCCCTAAAGATCTTAAGATAAAGTCTTGAATGGATTACACTTTTATGGATGAATTACAAAACATCAAGTTTGGTTTTCTTTACCAATTTTACATTTTATTTAATTATGAAAGAAATTCAAAGGATTGTGGATACCAGGAACCCCATCATCTCCATGGCAGGATAAAATCAGAACAGTGTACTTTAATTTTCAAAAAAGAAAAGGTAGTACTTGTGGCACCTTAGAGACTAACAAATTTATCTGAGCATAAGCTTTCGTGAGCTACAGCTCACTTCATTGGATGCATCGGATTCATCCGATGAAGTGAGGTGTAGCTCACGAAAGCTTATGTTCAAATAAATGTGTTAGTCTCTAAGGTGCCACAAGTCCTCCTTTTCTTTTTGTGAATACAGACTAACACGGCTGTTACTCTGAAACCTAATTTAATTTTGTTTATTTAAGGGAAAATAAAAATATTTTCTTAAATATATATGTTCACGTGACTCTTCCAAGAACATCACACAAAGCAGAATAAATCTCTGTATTCAAAAGCTTGTGAATTTATAAATCTGTGAATAAGGCACCACAAGCAAGATCAGAATGCCTGGAGGAGCCACCAGCCCAAATATTGAAAAATGCAGGAGGGGAAATAAAAGGTAATACACTGGCAAACATATTACACAGCGATCCCACTGAGTACTGTGATACAGCATGGCCAGAGGGCAGCAGGAGAGTGTTTTGGGGTTTTTTTGAAGCAGAAAAGAATTTTATTTGTGTAACACTTACAAGAATCACCAAAGAGGATAAAGCAAAACTATGCAACAAAACAAAAGCAAACACAAGGTATAACACAGCAGCCTTCAGGAGGGAGAAGTGTGCAGGCTAGCCTAGGCCCAGAGTGGGGGGGCTTCCTCGACACTCATGGTCTTCCACCCCCTCGAGTTACCTAGTGCCATGCCCAGTTTCACCGATTATTCCTCTCCTGAGAGTGCCCGACAAGATGGGCACGGCTGCGGGGTAACGGTTTAGGGTTTGGGGGGGGACGTACACCCACGTGTGATAGGACCCCTCCTAGGTGACAGTGATGATGGTATCCACAGCGGCAACGGCTGGGGCTGGGGTCTCTCGCTCTTCCCCTCAATCAAAGGGTCAGACGGAGGGAACCAGACGGGGTCACCAAGCAGAGAACCTCGGACAGCGCCCACCGCTCCTCGAAGGCGTCAAGGGAGTCAGTGGACGCTGCCCAGAGGAACTCCGCCCGGATACGTGAATGTACTGAGGATCGGAAAACAGCCCTACAATCGCAGGATGCTTCATTAGCCAACCTCCCCTCTCCGGTTTTATAAATGGCTGTTTTAGCTAGGGCTAGGAGGAGGTTAACCAGGAGATCTCACGATTTTGTGGGGCCACAGATAGGGAGTGTGTAGATAAAAAGGTGAGGGGAAAAGTGTAGCCAAAAGCATAATAAAATATTCGTGAGGAGCCGGAAAAGGGGCTGCAACCTGGCACACTCTAAATATACGTGCGCCAGGGTTTCCCTCACGTTGCAAAAAGGGCAAGTATCCGGAATGGGGGTGAACCATGTCAAAAACACGCCCGTGCTCACAGCTTCGTGAAGGAGCCGCCAACTAGTGTCTAAAATGTAATGGGAAGGTCGTCTTTTTCTTAGCATTGGAGGCTGCCGCCCAGGAGGCGGTGGAGAAGGGCCTGGCGATGGGGGGGGGGGTTGTCCCCCGGAGCTGCTAGAAGACCTGGGCGTCCGCCTCGTCCTGACCTCCGTCCCTCCTTGTCTACCCAATGCCGCCCTGTTACCCGCTCTCTCCACCCTGGGGAAACCCATTTCTGTCATCAGCCCTCTCCCGTTGGGCTGCAAGGACCCCACCCTCCATCACGTCCTTTCGTTCCGCCGGCAAGTGCAGCTTTTACCACCGCCGCTGGTGCGTGACGGAGAGGCGCTCGAGGGGTCCTTCCTAGAGCCCTACCAGGGAGCCCACTATCGGGTCTACTATTCCACAGGAGAGGCCCGGTGCTATCTCTGCCGATCAGCGGGGCATGTCCGAAGAGACTGCTCCTTGGCCCGGCGGGGAGGGGCACCCGAGACCTGGCAGGACATCGGCTCCGTCGTTGCCGACGCCCCTGGCTACCCGACATCTGAAACCACCTCTCCTCCTGCTCGATCCACCACTGCTCCTGCCCGGGCCCAAGAGACACCTCCCCTACAACGCCCAGACGAGCGACGGAGCCCCGCCCTTGCTGTTAACAATCCAGCAGAGCCTATGGAGGAGGGTGCAGCAAAGATATTACCGGGCATAGGAGAGGGCCCGCCCCAAGGAGAACCGCCCCCCCATGCTGCCTCACCGTTACCCCCCCCAGCTCCTGAACCATCGCCTCTGCCCCCCGACATGACCCCTGCTAACCAGCCCCCAGACGATGCTATGGAGGGCTGGACCCTAGTCCAGGGAAAGCGAGGCAAGCGGAAGGCTCGAGCTCCGCTGCACCCATCCGATGCGGAGGCCCCCCGGAAGACCAGGAAGGGAGGCACTGATATTGAGCCTTCCGCTATGCCCACAAGTGAGATCCAGCCACCAGTGTCAGGAGGGGAAGACAAAATAGCACTGGAAGGTAGAATCTCCCCTCCACGGGAGACCCTCCCCTCCGAGACCCCTGAGGAAGCCCCTTCCGCCCAAACATCACCCGAACCCCCCGCGAACCCCAAAGCGACCGTCGTAGCGGGCGCCAGAGGGGAGACCCCCTGGGGTGGCAGAAGACGACCTCTCCTCCATGTATGAGGAGATCAAGGCCCTAGGTTTTACCCCGGTCACCCAGGGAGAGAATGACCTACTGCCGGCTGTCCTCAACCTGGGCAACCTTACCCCAGTCCCCCTTTCCCCATGCTCTCTCCCCCTAACCGCCTTCCTGGGCAAGCACCCCGCAGAAGGTGGTCCACCACCTGATGCCATGGCTGCCAAATCCACCACAGAGCCTGTGCCTAGCATCACTGGGAGCC
Organism: Lepidochelys kempii; assembly: GCF_965140285.1. Lineage (NCBI taxonomy): Eukaryota > Metazoa > Chordata > Testudines > Cheloniidae > Lepidochelys > Lepidochelys kempii. The sequence goes on along the minus strand of NC_136380.1, from coordinate 95,724,555 downwards.
CCCTCCCCACCCCCTTAACCCTCGAATCTGTTCGGGAGACACCACCTCTCAGCTGCTTGCCTCCCGAAGCCCAGAGCCTCGCCTCTGTCCCACCCCCACCCCCAATCCACCTCCTCCTGCAATGCTATTGCTGCCCCTGGGGTTATTTCTTTCCTGTTTTTTGTGGATCCCCCGCAAGGAGCAGCCTTTGCATTTTCCTGCTGCGACCCATTAGGAGCTGCAATTTTCCCTCCGCCATCCTCTTCTACCCCAAGGCTTGAGACGGACCTAATAACTTTAGCCTTTCAGATGCCCTGTCGGTGGTCTGCACCCTGCCTGCCCGCCTCAGCAGACCACGAGGCTCCACCAAGAGCCCCACCAGGGAATAACCCGGAAATCGCAACCCCACCCCCCCATGAGCTGCGAAAAGTGTTGCGAGAGTTTTTAGAAGACATCCATGGCTCCCGCAACAGGGTACAGCTAGCTCTCCAGCTATAGGGGGACTTTGATCAAATCCTCCAGGCCACAAGGGCCCTTATAAAGGAGGGTAAAGGGAAAGGAAGGCATGGTGCCATGGCCTACGGGCAGGCCCGTAGCTTCCGTGATGATTTACTCACTTACGGGATGGGTCACGGATTGTTGCACAACCCACCAGGGGCTGCAAACACCCCCGCCAACAAGGAACCCCCACCCCGCCAGCCCTCCGCATGACGCCCCTCATTATTGCAACTTTGAACACTAGGGGCTGTAGGATGGCTCTCCGCAGGTCCCAGGTGCTCTCTTACCTTCGGGAAAGGGGTACTCTGTGGTTTTCCTGCAGGAGACCCATACGGATCCGACTGCCAAGGACAGCTGGCGGCTGGAGTGGGGGGACGGGGTCGACTTCAGCCATTTCACGATTCGACAAGCTGGAGTGGCGGCCCTGTTCTCCCCCAACCTACGGCCCAAGGTGCTAGGGGTCACTGAGGCTGTGCCGGGCCACCTGCTGCATCTCCGAGTCTGTATGGAGGGGCTTGTGGTCAACCTTGTTAACATCTATGCCCCGACAATGAGCCCGAAGCGGCCGCAATTCTATCAGCGGGTGTCCGACTTCCTCAGCACCCTAGATTCTCACGAGTGCTTAGTCCTGGGAGGGGACTTTAACACCACCCTCGAGGAACAGGACCGCTCACATGCTGAGCTGAGCCCGGCCGCTGCGAACATTCTCCAAGAAATAGTCGAACATCACTCCCTAGTAGACATCTGGCGTGACCACTACCTAGATGACACTTCCACGTTCACCTTTGTCCGGGTGGAGGCCCATCGGTCACACCACTCTCGGTTGGACCGTATTTATTTATCCGTTTCCATCTTTCACAGGCCCATTCCTCCAACATTCGGCCGGCCCCATTTTCCGACCATCATCTAGCCACCATAACAACGTCCCTTCGTGCAGAGAGGCCGGGGCCGGCCTATTGGCACTTTAACAACAGCCTGTTGAAGGATGAGGGCTTCGTGACGTCCTTCCGGGAGTTTTGGCTGGCCTGGCGAGAGCAGTGGCATGCCTTTCCCTAGGCGCAGTGGTGGTGGGATCTAGGGAAGGTGCGCGCCAAGCTCTTCTGCCGTGACTACAGCCGGACCACCAGCCGACGGAGAAATGCAGCGATAGAGCAGTTGGAACGAGAGGTCTTAGAAATGGAGAGGCGTCTGGCCGCCAGCCCCGAGGACCCGTTCATCTGCGGAGCGTGCCGGGAGAAGCGGAAGGAGCTCCGGGCCCTCGAGGACCATCAGGCCCGAGGTGCCTTTGTTCGATCCCGCATCCACCTCCTTCGGGAGATGGATCGCGGCTCCCGTTTCTTCTACGCCCTGGAGAAAACGAGGGGGACCAAGAAACACATCACCTGCCTTCTAGCAGAAGACGGCGTCCCCCTCACGGATCCAGTGGAGATGTGTGGGAGGGCCTGTGACTTCTACATGAGCCTTTTCTCCCCGGATCCAACCAATCCTGGCGCTTGCAGGGTGCTCTGGGAGGAACTCCCCATGGTCAGCGTGGGCGACTGAGACCGACGAGAGCTGCCTCTCACCCTGGCTGAGTTCTCGGAAGCCCTCCGTCGCATGCCCACCAATAAATCTCCGGGCATGAACGGGCTGACCGTGGAGTTCTACCGCGCATTCTGGGACATCCTTGGCCCAGACCTAGCCATTGTCTGGGCTGAGTCTTTGCAGGGCAGGGTCCTTCCTCTTTCGTGCAGGCGAGCAGTGCTCGCCTTGTTGCCAAAGAAGGGGGACCTCCGCGATTTACGAAACTGGCGTCCTGTCTCACTCCTTAGCACGGACTACAAAATCGTAGTGAAAGCAATCTCGCTGCGGCTAGGGTCCGTGATGGCGGACGTGATCCACCCAGACCAGACCTATACTGTCCCGGGTCGCAGCATTTTTGAAAACCTATTTCTAGTCCGAGATCTTTTGGAACTCGGGCGTAGAGATGGTCTGTCGTTCACCCTCCTGTCTCTTGATCAGGAGAAGGCATTCGATAGAGTGGACCATAGGTACCTCCTGGGCACTCTGCAGGCGTTTGGATTCGGATCTCAGTTTGTGAGTTTTCTCCAGGTGCTGTACGTTTCCGCGGAGTGTCTGGTTAGGCTCAACTGGACCCTGACCGAACCGATCAGCTTCGGGCGAGGAGTACGGCAGGGGTGCCTCCTCTTGGGCCAGCTGTAAGGTCTGGCGATCAAGCCCTTCCTCCGTCTCCTCCGCAGGAGGTTGACAGGGTTGGTGCTCCGGGAGCCGGAGCTGTGGCTAGTCCTGTTGGCGTACGCTGATGATGTGCTCCTCGTAGTCCAGGACCCGGGGGACTTGGCGCAGGTGGAGGCTTGCCAGGCCATCTATTCGGCAGCCTCCTCCGCCTGAGTCAACTGGGCCAAGAGCTCTGGCTTGGCGGTGGGGGACTGGCGGCAGGTGAGCTCCCTCCCACCCGCGCTTCAGACCATCCGGTGGAGCGCGGGTCCACTGCTCTACCTAGGCATTTACCTTTCTGCCATGCACCCTTCTCTACCAGAGAACTGGCAAAATTTAGAAGGTGGGGTGATAGAGCGGCTCCGGAAATGGACGAGGCTACTCCGATGTCTCTCCCCCCGAAGGAGAGCACTGGTGCTTAACCAACTAGTCCTGTCCACGCTCTGGTACTGGCTCAACACCCTGGTCCCGGCCCCGAGTTTCCTGACCAACCTCCGGACACCGATTCCAGAGTTCTTTTGGTCAGGAATGCACTGGGCCCCTGTTGGGGTTCTTTATCTACCCCTGAAGGAAGGAGGGCAGGGCCTGAAGTGTCTGCACGCTCAGGTCCGTGTCTTCTGCCTCCAGGCCCTGCAGAGGCTCCTTTATAGTGCAGGTAGTTCGACGTGGAGCATACTGGCGCACGCCTTCCTGCACCACTTCCAAGGGCTCCGATACGACCGGCAGCTCTTTTTCTTTGTCCGAGAGGTTTTCCGCAAGACCTCTCCGGGCTGCCGATCTTCTACCAGGACCTCCTCCAGACCTGGAAACTGTTTTCAACGACCAGGTCCGTGGCGGCCACCATGGGAGCAGATCTCCTCGCGGAGCCCCTGCTACACAACCCCCAGCTCCGGGTGCAGGCGGCGGAGTCCCGCTCGGTGCGCCAGAGTTTGGTCCTGGCGGAAGTCATGAGAGTCGGAGACCTCCTGGACTACGACCGGGGAGACTGGCTGGATCCCCTGACGCTCGCTCGGCGCATGGGGCTCTCCAGACCTTGTACCCCCCGGAGCATACTTTAGGAGGTGAAGGCCACCTTGACGCCCGCTGCTCGGGCTTATCTCAACCGAGCCCTGCGCGAGGGCGCACCCCGCCCACCTTCTACCCCAGGCCTGCCGGACCTTTCAATTGGGCCCCTACCCCATAGATCCCAACAAACCCCTCACCCTTTCACTGCACGCCAGCTGCACGAACTGCAGCCGGTCAGCTTCCAAATCGCGCCACGGAAATATTTATAGACACTCACACTTCACACCCTTTATGCCCACACCCTGGTGTCCTGCCCCGATACAAAGTGGTGGGACCTCCTGCCACCTTTGGAGGGTGAGCAACCCCGGTGGGCCAGCCTGTATTCCACCTTGGTCCTGAGGCCCGTCGGGGACATTAGTTGGTGGCCACCACAATAGCCGTGGGTCCTACCACCCTCGCCAATGCCTGCACGTATGTCTCCATGTGGGGCGAGGCGGGCACCAGGAGGCAACAGACACCATGCTTCCTGGTCATGGTGGGAAAGGGGCCCCGGCCGCTATTGATGGTAGCGGAGGCGGTGGGTGGGCGAGATGACGAGGCGGCAGGCAGGGGGGAGGGAGACTGCCACCGCCCGGGCATACGCCTTGGGGGCTGGGGGAGGGTTGCTTGCAGAGCTGGTGGAGGGAACAGCGGGGAGGGACACCATGGTCGATGACGAGGCCACAGCGGTGGGGGCAGCCCCTGACATGGAGGGCTTGGTGGTTGTGGCGGGGCCCTTCCCCTTCTTCACACCCTGGCCTTTCCGGCTGACCGGAGGAGCTTTCCTAGGATCTGGAGGGGCGGTGGGCGTAGCAGTGGCAATAATCACCCTGGTGCCTCCGGCTGCCGATGCCCCAGCGGGGGCGGTGGCAGATGTTTTGGCAGCAGTGGTGGGGGGGGAGGCTTGGGGGTTGGGCAGGGGGGTAGGTGGGGGAGGGGCAACTGAGGTTGTTAGAGGGGCCTAACCCCTCTCATTCCCCACCATCGTGAGCAGGGAGAGACGGGGAGAAGGAGGAGGGGGTAACAGATTAACCACTTCTCCCTGTTGGGCTGCAGGTGGGGGGAGGGGAGGGCAAATGGGTCAGATTGGACAGGGGAGGGAAACAGGAGTTGGGGTCAGGTAACAGGGGCAAACTGTGGGGTGGGCAGTTCGATGGGGGGGGGGGCATGGACCCACGCACATTTGTCCAAAGAATCTTGTTTGGTCGGCTGTTGTGTCTGGTCCCGACGATGGAATTCAGGGCAAGCAGTTGAGCCTAGAGGCAGATGGCAGGTTGCCAGCAGGGACGGACGGCGGGGGGGGCCGTGACGGTTGTAGTAGTGTTGAGGGGGGGCACTGATGGACCGGGGGGCAGCTCCATGCCACACCCCCTGTGCTCCTACAAACGCAGCTAAGACACAGTCAAACTCCCCCCACACGAGAGTACAGTTCAAAAGTTACTCAGTCTTATGGCCCCCTCCACAATGATTTGTAGCTTCCCTGGGTGATGTCTTTGTCAGCTGTCTTCTCTCCCGGGCTTTGTGGAGCATTCCATAAATGCCAAGCAGATAAGAAGACGATTAATTACGGATCCACAAACGAACAGCAAAACGGCTGGGTCTGGGGGCGTCCACTCCCCTCCTCCGGGGAGCGGGTTGGCAGTCTTCCCCCCCTCCTCCGGGGGTTGCAGCTGAAGCAGTAGCAGCGTCCGAGGGCAGGCGTGGGGAGCTGGCAGGCAAGCTGGCAGCCGACCAGTACTCGAACGGCAGCAAAAAAAAACAGAAAAAAAAAAACCAAAGAAAAAGCGTCTGGCCCGGTTTGGGGGGGGCGGAACTAAAGCAGGGGCAAAAAGCAAGGAAAGCCACAGTACATATAGATCATCAATACACTAATAAGCACATGTTCACCCAAACATCTAACTCTGACCTTGTAGTGATGCAAGACTGACATCTGGAAGAACAAAAAAAGCCCCATCAAAACCTGACCGTTTTCTCCATCCATAACATACAGGCGAGTCGCATCTTACACGGGGGTTAGGTTCTAAAGTCAGCACGTAAGGTGAAAATCACATGTAGTCAAAATTACCCTTGAAAATCCCTTAAATCACCCATAAAGTACAGTACAGTGTACTGTACATGGTTTTGTGTATACTGTACAATCCTGTACAGCAGGGGTCAGGAACATGCACGTATGATGCAACTCACCTGTCATTTCAAATCAGTAACAGAGACAGAGCACGTCACTGCTGATTGTACAGCTGTTCTGACACTTCTGATCACCTTTGAATCCACACAAGGAGACATACTTAAATTCATGAAAAGTAGATCAAGAGAAAGCTGAAAGTCATCATTCACCAAACTCTGTACCACCAATTAAACACTCTTGGTAGATTTTTCAGAAATGCTCTCATTGGGCTAATTCTGTTCCCTTTGAGGTCAATGTAATTTTACTATTGAGTTCAGTGGGAGCAGAATTAGTCTTACACTGAGAACTTTTGAAAATCTGACTTTCCATGAGCCAACAATACACCCTGTTAGTTGTTATTATATACTGACCTCTCACATAGAGCATTAAATTCTAGAAACTAGCCAACATTAATAAAAAAAAAAAAGCAGTAGCCTAAAGTTAGGCTCCTTAATAATTTCCCTGATTTTCGAAATGCTGAGGAACTAGCCACTCCCCTTGACCTTGTTGAGAACTGTTGAGCGTTCAGCACATTTGAAAAAAACAAGGCAGTTATTTAGGCTACTTAAAAAAAAAACTGGCAAAGGTTAGCGTGGTCAGAAAAAAAATCTTATATTTTAATTCAGACTTATTTTTTTTAAATTAAAGCTAATGTTCATTATCTAATACACAGGTTAAGGAAAAGGCATCTATACATCTGGTTATAATGTTTAAATTATCCAAAAGTACAAAGTTTGGTTTAAAAGTCATAAAATACCTACAGTTCATAATCTGCAATAACCCAGATTAAGGTTAATAAATGTAACGATACAGTTTGCATTGATTCTAGTCTATTTCAAGTGTTTATAAATAAAAGAGAAATCACACTTAGCACTTCAAATCACCCTTCTGAAATTGGAAAGCTGTCTACTTTGGGGAAAACAACTACTGATGTGAGCAGTGTGTGGCAAACTCCAGCACTGGTTTTGGCAAAGGTCCCTGATGGTTTATAAGGAGTCAGCTAATGACTTCAGGAACTCAATACATTACAGATTAGTATTTTTATGGATCTTGTAAGTTGTACAGTAAAATATTTAAAATGTTTTATAAAACCCATGAGAGAAAAAATATAAAATATCCTAAATGTTGTGTTAAATTATATCTGCTAAAGTGGTAGTAGCAAATAGTTATTTATACACCCAGAATACTCTGGGCAAAAAAGGGCATCCAAATTTGTTATTGATTTACAGAAAGCAATTGAAGATAAAACAGTGAAATTAGGAAGATACTCACACAAGAATAAACTTAGATATATTATAATATGTGGGCTTGAACTCCAGTTGACTTGTAAATATAACCATTTACAAGAGGTACTTCAAATAACTCTTGTTGTGCCTTCTTTGCTTGTAAAAACTCCATAAAGTATTTTGCACTGAATGCCACATTAGACAGTCACATTGACTTTTGTTTCTGCTATTGGCAATATGTCCTCCCAGAAACATAGTCTGTTGTTCTGTTCTATTGATTGCAAACATTAGAAATCATACATCTGTCTTTTCACCATACTGCTGAAGTGTCCCTCATTTTAAAGCAGGTTGCTCATTAGTTCCTAAATCACTTGTATTGCTCATAAATTTGTATCCCCCTTATTTTTATTCTTGAAAATTATTTACATCAGAAATAAAGAATCATGAAACTGAGGTTAGAGAGAGTTTACAGGAAAAAAATCCCACAGCATTTTAAGTTTTCTGAAGGAATTAATCTGTCTCTCTCTTTCATTGGATCTGGTATTTTGGGCTTTGACAGGTTGAGAGAAATGCTTTCAGAACTGCAACACAGCCTCTCTCTGCATCAAGTAGATGGGCTAACTACCATGGGGGAGAGGGGCATAAATTGAGCAAAGTCAAACAGAATTAAGCCCATTGACTCCAGGGCCAAATTTAACTTTCAGAAGAAGGCTCTTCTTCCCATTGCTTCAAAGGGGAAATACCCAAGAAGCTTAATCTATATTACTTGTATGTGGCTTTAAATACACTTCATAATCAACACTATCAAAGGCAGGTGATGGGTTACTTAATATCACAATTAGGGTGACCAGATGTCCCAATTTTATAGGGACAGTCCCAATTTTGGAGGCTTTTCCTTATATAGGCATCTATTACCCTCCACCCCGTCCCAATTTCTTACACTTGCTATCTGGTCACCCTAATCACCATGGACACCTGAACTTCACCCATTGCCAGGGGATCATCTACCAGTATCACCAATTTTGTCTCTATGTTATGTTTAGTTCTGAATCCAGATTGACAAGGGTCAAGATGATCTCATACAGTTAGGTAATGAAAGCTGTCCCACCATGATTAATCACATATTGATGACACTAGGTGATGACTGGCAGGATCATCAACATAAGTGATGGCTTACTGAGCAAAGGGAAGCCTTTCCTAAAGGAAAATCATCAACTTCCCCCCCACCACCACTTAAGGGAAGCATTAACAGTCTTCACAAGCAGAGATTCCACTTCTACCCTATTGAACTTCAGTATCTCCAGGGGCTGTATAAAATTTTGCTTTTACAACAAAAAATATGAGCAGCACCAAAAGTGAGAGAGAAATCATTGTGATCTCATTCTTAAATTAGGTTGAGATACAGAGGGGAACAGAGTGGTGGATAGAGTAAGGGACTCAAATCCATTGCATTTTATTAAAAAAATGATCATTTGAAAAATAAAAAAAGATGTTGAAAGGAGGAAAAACAATGGTCTTGCCTAAGGGAGTTTTTCCCGTTGTTAAATTAGGAAGGTTGCAAAACTTCACATTATTCTTGTGTTCCTATACCTGTAGAAGAAGCTATTGGATATTTCAAAAGGAACATAGTTCATGCACGTATAGCTGCCATGTTGTATATGACCAAATGTTACATTAAGTTCTCACTGTACATTGTGCTTTTTAGGCCTCTCTCTTTAAGCATCCCTTGGCCTCTTATACTAAGTTAGCTAGTCACAGGATTTAAAAATTATTATAATAAACTCAGTTTATTAAATTTTGATGCAGCTTTTTGGGGGGTTGGAGGGTCAGGAAGGGTAGAAGCAAAATTGTATGCACCAATAAGAATTGGACTTGACCTAGTAACATCTCTTCCAGTCCTACATTTCTACGATTTTAAGCCTGCCTCAGACTAAACTCTTCTGGAAAATGTCAACCAAAACTGTTCAACTGTTTCCAAGAATGAAGCTAGAGAAAAAACCACATGGTTGTAACCATTTAAAAGAATTCTAGTGACTTCTTCTTTGAAAAGCTCTTGCACCCCTATTCTGTGGGGCAGCAACTTGGAGTTTGGCAGGGGTGTGTCCTTATCAGGAATGTGCCTTTTCCCACCTCTATGAAAATCTTGCCAACGAACCCTTGGGGAAAAAAAATCGCAGTTCATAAATACTCAGCAGAGATTAGTCAGAGCTAAACAGCTAAAATCTCCAATGATTCCATCCTCCCTGAGCATATTCCAGCCTCTCTCAACTCCTAAAGCTGACCAGTCTGCACATGCATCATCTTCATAGAGCTACAGGGTTGAAGACAGACTCTTCCTGGTCTAGGCTGGGCACTGGAACAGAATAGGGAACCTGTTTCTCCTGTGCTCTTTATGACCTCCCCCCCAACCCACTCCTCTCACTACCATCATCCAGGCAGCATGGAGGAGAAAAACTTAGGAAATTACACGCACAAAAACCTACCCATCGCATTCACTGCATGCCTTCCAGCATCTGCAACAAATGAAGCAGAGGTCCTAGAGACAAAAATTCTTCCATATACACAACCCAGCTCCATCCTGTGCTCTGAAGAAGACAAAGGTCCTTAGGAAAAAAAACAGTATATCATGCAATTATAGTCTATATCATAATGAAATTCCCTTGTCCATTCCTAATTCCTAATCAATTCCTAATTTTTCAGAGCTTGACTTTGCAACCTGAATAATGGTCTTCTAACCTAGTTTTGTGCATAATAATTTTGCATATTTGTTGGCAAGGTTAGCAATCACTTGATATTATTGTAAATTCTTTTAAAGTAGCACTGTAGCTGATCAGCTAAAAAAATATGAAAAATTGGGCTATAATTCTTATAAGTCTGCCATGGAATTGTGAAGTAAAAACAAAAATTTAGTAGAGAACAGACGCCTAGTTATGTCCTAGCACCATAATACTTCTAATTTGAAATATGTACTTCTGTATGTGACTGAAACGTTTGACGCCAAGGTTGTTAAATACAAGTTCATTAATGCTTAAGACAAATTCTAAAGTGCAAAGAGACAATGTTACTACCCATATTAGATTATATAGTATAGATTTTCAAGACATAGCATGAAACAAAGAATTGCTATAACACTGAGCAAGTGAACAGGGCAGCAACCAAATCTTTTTATTTGTGGCTCAATTTAAGCTAAAGCCTAAGATAACTTTAAAACTCAGGGGATATATTTAAACAAAATGAAGTGCCAGTTGTGGCCAACAAACATCCCCATTCCACAGCAGAAGCAGACTCCAAGTTTTGTCAGCGTAAGATTGGTTCATAAACAAGACTCTGCAACACCAAGGCTCCATCTTCTCCAAGACCTGGATGTTTGCCCATCAGCTACATAAGCATTAGCAGCTGTATCTCCTTGAAGTTTCCAGATGAGGAGAGGCAACTGGAAATGCTTCATCCAAGCAGAAGCATCTAGCAGGAATGCATCACTCAATTACAGAGAGGTTGTTCTATAGGATTTCATAAATTGGTAAGTTTTTAAGATCATAGGATTTCATCCTTTTATCGTGTTACTGCAGACTGCACAGTTTTATAGGCTGTAATTCAAACTCCCCATAGCAAGAGCTTCCCTCAAATTGGATTTAGGCCTTAAATCGCTAGCACTAGCATTTTGAAAGATAATTAGGACTCAAAGGCAGCACCTTGGAAACACAGTAAAAATAGGTTTCAGAGTAGCAGCCGTGTTAGTCTGTATTCACAAAAAGAAAAGGAAGACTTGTGGCACCTTAGAGACTAACAAATTTATTTGAGCATAAGCTTTCGTGAGCTACAGCTCACTTCATCACCGAGTGAGCTGTAGCTCACGAAAGCTTATGCTCAAATAAATTTGTTAGTCTCTAAGGTGCCACAAGTCCTCCTTTTCTTTTTAGGGTAAAAATAGGGAAACCAATTCAAAAAGAAAATGCAGAGATATTAATTAAATCCTGTTTCTATAAACTAATTCCAAAATAAATTCTTGTCTGACCATACCTCATCACTGTCTTCGATAACGTTAAATTACATACACATTTTCCTGTAGTCACATTGCTATATTACTTTTCCAATAACAGATTAGTTAATTGAAGCAGTAACAGAAACATACATTGTAGTTTCCAACCAACTGCTCCCAAACCATAGGAGTGCTTGTGCACACCTCTCTAACCCACTACCGTGTTTAAATGTTAATGCACATAACAGCATAAGCCACATATTGACCACAAAGTACTTTAGAGTAAATTGCTGTAGTTTTAAAGTGATCATGCAGTTTCATCTGCATGTAACAGAAAGCCATCCAACGAGATTTCTTAATCAACTAGCACAGTAGGCTTTAATAAGGAGATTAACTCAGGATTTCTTAAAGGGCATAGACTTCTCCTCCACCCCTCCCTTACAAATTCTACTGACTCCTTGGGAGTATTCGCATGCCATGGGCATTCTCAGACTTCCAGCAAATCTAACAGTTACGTTAATATGCTTTCCTTTGCATTAGCCTGGCAAGCTGTTTTATTTTGCTTCCGTAACTGTTCAGACAGTTCATGTGAAATTTATTTACACCAAACTGGTCTGATACTAATTTTATGAGCAACAATAAAAAAAAGATAGAATAAAGTACACCTGCTGTTCTGAAAGGGCTCTGATATATTACCGTAATGGGATGAGGGGAGAAAAGCTCTAGAGGATTTAAGAGCATATGTGTTCCACAGAAAACCTCAGAAACAAACTTGATGTGAAAATCTCTTCGGTAATAATACACATTTGTTCTTCATTACATGACACAATAAAAGTGTAATCTTTCACTGAAAAAGCCTCTGATCATCAGTGAAACTCTGACCCCCATACTAAAAACTATTCCAAGCAAGTGTAATTGCTTATAAATCCACCAGTTTCTCTTAAGACCTTGAAACTTCCAATGGAATTGCTCTTCATATTTTGAAACAGAAGTACCTGATCAGAAAAAAAGGTAGGAATAGAAGAATATATGTTTTCTGTACATTTTAAATGCTCTCTAGTCATGGAATGTCATGTATAAAAGTTTTTCTGCATTATTTTATTTAAAATAGTCCTCAGAAGCAGACATAATACTCATGTTAACACAAAAACAACCCACAACATCACTATAATCCTGGGGTGGCCAAACCATGGCTCATTCTTTTACAATTAAGGTGCATATCGCGGAGCCCCCCATGCCCTCTCCCATTCTCCGCCTACCAGACAGGAGGGCGGGGGAGGGGGAGATTTGGGGCTTCTGCCCTGTGGTGGGGCTAGGGGCTTCTGCCAGAGGTGACTGGTGCCTGCTGAGAGTGGGGGGCACAATATAAAGGTTCAGCCCCCTTAACAACTTGAGTTATGTCCCCTAGGCATACACACCCTTACCCTCAGTGGCCCCTCCCTGCAGCTCCCAGGTGTTAGCTCTCCATGGAGAGGCAGCAGCAAAAGCAAGGTATCTCACTTCAGCTCCCAGATATTTCCCGCTTCTTCTCCCCACAGCCGCCACTCCCAGCTTGTTGGCTTCAGTAGTGGCCGTGCAGGGAGGAGGCCTGGCAGCACCACATGACTGAGTAGTGACAAACCCTGGTAAAAATTGAGAGCGGGGGCGGGGGGGGAGAACAACACACTTTACCTTATGTGCCACCCCCCTCCCCCCGTGTTGCCTCTGGTTTCTGCCCAGCGGGGAGGGGGGGGGGGTCTTGGGGCTTTAGTCCCACAGGGCATGCCTGCCGGCGGCCTCGCTCTCAAACTTCTGAAGATTGTTGTATGCAGCTAGGAGGGTCAGTATGTTTGATCACCCCTGCTATAGTCTATCAGCTTTTTGCATTGTTCTACCCCTGTAGAGCTGCCAACACTAATTTTAATCTCCAGGGTTCTTCCTTTGGGCACTTCATGTAATAGATTTTTTTAAAAATAAAATTCAACTTCATGTGGAAATCAAATGTCATACAAGATTCAGAGATGGCCAAAAGCTATAATCAATCAACCTTCCCAATCCCATCTCCTTCAATACACTTAGTGACACCTATCACACAGCTTCAGAAAAATCCTGTGAAAATAGATTAACTTTCAGGGCACACTCCAGGACTAGTCATTGTTCTGCTGGACGAAACTGGAAGATCTAGTTCCAAAGTCCAGGTCCCTTCATTGAAACACCCTACACCACTAGCTCCCCCACCTTCCTAAAACTGGAGTTTGTTAGTTCTTACCTCTCAGATTATCTCAACTGCTGCACTATAATAAAAGGGTAAAAGGTGGTCCCTAAAGTACACAGGAATGAACCAAATATGGGCCTTCTAGATCAAAATCAATACCTTGAATTAAATCAAAACCAAACTGGAAGACTGTGCAACCACTGGACTTCACATGCAATATACTTTCTACAAAGAGTGCCACAAAATGAGTGAGCAGCTACCTTCCGGATTAGTCAGAGTTTCAGAGTTGTTTTCAGTTGTGGTCCTAGACAGAGCATCCTGCAGTAATCCAGTCCAGAAGTGACAAAGGCATAAAGAAACAAGGTGAGGTGAGTTGAATCATCCATAGCTAAGTGTTTATATGTAATTTAACAAAATCTAGTTTCTGTACAAAACACAAATGAACTTGCCATTTTGCAAAACACTTCCAAAGTCTACGTTTCAAGAAGAACTATAAATAGGCTTAGAAGGATCAGATTTATCATCAGTAAATATAAATTTCTCTGTATGCACAAATTGATGAAAAATATTTCCATCAATAATCAAAATATACAGACAGTGAAAAATGCTGCTTGAGAGCTTATTAGAGTCAAACTCATCATCAAGACTTTTGAATTACGCTTGTTACAAATGAATGAATAGTAAAAACAGGTACCATTTATTGATTTAAGGATATTTACTTTGTATATTTTGACATGTGAGGTTAATAATTTGTGTTAATGGTTTATAAAGCTTTAACCTTTTGAGGCTCAATGTCTATTGTCATTATACAATTGCCTGACCCTCCCCCCATCATAATTTCCCACAACTGTGAAATTATCTATAAAAATCTTTAAAAATAAACATTGAGATTATCCATATAACTTAAAATAAAAATCAAATGCTACCAAGCCTAACTATAAACTAGACCATACAAACTCAAATTTTATTCAATCGTGGGATGCATAAAATGTAGGAGGTTGCAATTGCCTGTATGTTTAAGGTGCAGGTGCGGCCAGAGGAAACTATGAGTCCCAGCCTCCAAGTCTCTGCCTTGACCAAAGCAGTCTCGCTGAATTCTAATTAGGCTGGCTATTCAGATCAAGCTGGGCCACAGAAGACAGGAATCTGTAGTCTCAGTGCACCCAACTTTATCCTTTAGGGGACTAGAAGGTACTGTGGAAGGCTTGGAGGTATAATGCAAGGGTTCTTCCAGTTTAATCATTTGTTGTTATTTTTTTATTAATTATTATTATTATTAACAACATTAACAAAACTTGTGTTACCATAGTGTCTAGGAACCATACTCATGGACTAGGCTCCATTGTGACAAGCGCTATACAACCACAGAACAGAGAGATGGTCCCTGCCCCAAAAAAGCTTCCAATATAAGTGTAAGACAAGAAACAGATGGATACGGACAGAAGAGTGAGTACAAGGAAAGAAACATAGACAATACTGGTCAGCATGCTAGGAACATATCTTATGGATTCTGTGTGTGAGAATTAATAGAAAATACGAACCCATCACCACAACATGGTGTGTGTGTGTAATGCATTCTGAATATAAGAGGATGCATATAAATTTCTTAGAAGTTGTAAAGAACCATATGTCTTAAGTATTATTTTTTGAAGAATCAATTTCCAAGTATAGCATAGGAAGTTTCTCTCACAAGTAACAATGGATGTTAACCTAAAAAGCCTTTATATTCTCTACTTCGTTTTGCATCAAGAAAGGGGACATTTCCTCAAGATCCCTAAACAAGCATTCCTTTACTCCTTCCTTCCCAAACCTCCTATTCCTCCTATCCATGTTATCACCCATGCTTTGCATACACAAATTGTTTTCCTACATGGTGATTCACTGCCAGGTAGCTTTGGTTAATAAACCCGGGGAGCTTCAAGTGTTCATGACTGCAATTTCATGAAGGAACATTTCACATATGCAGACTAGATGCAAAGTTGCCTCCAATGTTTCTTTCTTTCCAAGAAGGAAAGGATATGTTGAATAGGAAGCCTGCTGCTTGTAGTTCTATTGAGTCATAGAATATCAGGGTTGGAAGGAACCTCAGAAGGTCATCTAGTCCAACCCCCTGCTCAAAGCAGGACCAATCCCCAATTTTGCCCCAGAACCTTCTAAATGGCCCCCTCAAGGATTGAGCTCACAACCCTAGGTTTAGCAGGCAATGCTCAAACCACTGAGCTATCCCTCCCCAGCAAGCATTTATATCACTAGCTACACAAAAAATAGTTTTAAGTGTATTGCTATTCTATGGAAGGATGCTCCTTTTATAATATAAAACAAATGCAAATCTTAAGAAAAATACCCTTTGACCGCTACTTCAATTTTGCTATTTATTCAATTTTAAAAAAATTCTTTCGATGTCACAAAATCAGAGACAAACTGACCTGTTAGGTTAGATCTTAGTCCACTTCCCCACCAATGGTGGAATGTTGTCTATAACATATTCAAAATAACTTCCAAATAATCCCACACAATTTGACTTCTCTAGTTCCCCTGAGTTGCTATTCTACAGTCTAATCCATTGCTTTAGACTCTTATTGGTTAATACTCAATCTAAAACTATTTGTCAACACCGAATACACAGCATAACTGTGAATATTTCAGATATTTGTAAGAATCAAAATTAATGCTGTAACATTATACAATCACTCTTATGTAAACCAGTCCACATATAATAATTCTGTAGACAGTGTCCTATGCACAGCTACTGTAACACCATACCACTTTGTTGTGATTTCACAGAAGTGGAAAGGGATAATTTAATATGTTTTTTTTCAAGAGTAAACTGGTTATTTTTAAATGTGTATTTATAACAAACGCATAGACATTTCAAAGGTGCCTCTAAATATAAGTCCAGTGACTTCTAGCCCACGGGCCAGAATTGTAAGTGCTTTTTCATACACTGGGAACTGCCTACCTCTCTACTAGTTAGTTCTCTTATAATTAGCACACTGCTTGCATTTCTCTACTTTTAGCTCTCTGGAACTCTCCCCCTTTTGTGGGGGAGATCCTTCTCTCCAGGGATTGTATAGCAGTGAATGTGTTTTGTCATCATTCCCTTGACTTTCTGTGCATTTAAAAAGGAGTGACAGTAAGATGATAGGGAGAATTTGGACTCTCCTAAGATCCTGGGCCTGTTCACCTTTACTTTTTAGGTTCCCCCCACCACCACAATGAATGCCTATTTCTCTCCATGGGAACCTGTGTTGGGGAGCGTGGTCTGGAATATGAGAGTGAGACGTACAAATGTTGTGTGAATGGTATTTAACTATCTTTTTTAAAATCATTACAGCACTCTAGCTTTCAGCAATTTTCTTTTTGATTTCACATTTTTCCCTACCACACATATTAACCATATGGTGCATAGTGGCTGCAATTTAGCTTATGTTAGAAGGGGGACAGATTTGTGTCTCCCAATGAAAGAAAAGCCTTAATTCAATTCAGTTTTGTTTCTTCTGACTTTCCCTAGTGGATGAAAGTAAAAGCTCTTACTTGCCTCACAAGGTTAATAGTTGTTGTTTCACCCCAGCTCAAGTCAAACAGACTGAATTTTTCAGCTGCTTCCTAAAAACTGGTTGACCAGACATCGCAGCTGTAGCTAAATTGAAGAAGCCAGGTGAAGGAATGATCAGTGAGGAAGAATGTAACAAGGGTTAATCTGTTGTACAAAAGACCTGTGAAAGGCAAGATTCTTTTAAACACCAGTAGAACCACTCCTACTCTAAAAGAAAATAAAACCCACAAGGCATTCTTATTCAAAGCTGGTCAAGCTGCATTTAGCACTGGTCATAGGTGGGAGAAAGTGGCTCTAAACTACCTCTGTGCACTTGGAGCAAACTGGCCCCCAGCATAAATTACAGAAGACTTGGGGCTGCTCTAATTTAACCTCTCCCAAGGATAAATGAGGCATTCAGGGATCTCTATAATGCACTATGCTCCCACCTTACCTCCTCCCCTTGCCCCACCAGGAGCAATGAAGGGGTGGGGTCACTGCAAATAGCTACAAGCTACTACTACAAGCCCACTTGGCCATTTAGATGAGCTTTGAGGGTACTTTGCAATGCAAAGCATGTCTACTAATGTCAAGAATCTCTCCCACAAAAATCATAGCTGTTGATGCTGTGGAATTGACATATGCTCTAAGGAAACTATCATGTTTACTTTTTTCCTCTTGTTAACAAATTTGGATGGTTCATACAATTTGGCTTCACTTGTTCCAAGCCATTCTTTTGTAAGCATTCCCAATCACTGGATTGATGAGACTCCTCCTCTCCCTTGCCAAAATCATTTTAAATCTCGCCTTAAACAGAGCTCTCAACTATTCTGCAGTGGCATCTGTCACAAATAATGCCATTTGTTTTCAATATGCAAGTGAGCTCAAATAATTTGCTTATTTGCATGTGAACAGGAACATCAGTTTAAGATTAATACCCTGTCCCTTTTTCCAACTTTAGCAATGGGGAAACTATTTTTTTCTCCATAATATTTATCTGCTTGTGATTATAAAAGGAAGGATTTCAATTATATATCCAATCTAAGAAGGTGTAAACTGGACTGTAGACTAGCACCCAGAAGATATACATGTGTCCCACTTTTGGGTGGATTTGAAATCCTAATGGGAATTAACTGTAAATGTACCTGATTAAATTTAGCATAAGCATGTTGAGATTCTTGATACTAATTCACTTAGATATTTTTGTACACTGGGTAAATGGAATGATCAGTGTGTTAAATAAAACGTATGTTTTGACATCATTAAAACTAACGCTAAACACCAAAAAAACTTTTCATCAAAGGAAATTTGACAACATTTATCAGCTTAAATACTTTCTGGCAATAAGTGCAGCTTGTTAACAGGCAATGAAACAGGCTCTATTAAGCTCAGGGTGATGCTAAAATAGTTTCACACAGACAATAGTCATTTTCCTCACTACCAAGTGAGGATACCCACTGAGAAAGGCCATCACACACCGTAGGCCTTTGCTGTGCCTAGGTATTGATTGGAATGAGGAAGATGTTGCTATATTGCAATTCAGCGTTATACTGATTTATGCCCAATGTTTTCATTAATATTTTGTCACAAAAATGACTTGGAATACTATTTCGTTTAATAGGTTTTCCTTTTAATTTTAACTGAAGCAAAGTTTCATTTTTAACAAAAGGATTACATATAATCAATCCCATTGCTGGGAATTCAAGACCAACATTTGAAAAGGAAATGGTTCGTTAAACACTACTTTTTTGAATTTTCCAGCTATCATTTTAATCAATAATTGTTCGCCAAATCATAGCTAGATTAATTTTAGGTACCAATTGCAATTCTAAACTCTTGGCAGCCATCCAAATCTGTAGGAATTTGCCTTCAGTAAATAATATATGTCACTTTCCCTTTTATAGCTTCTTCCATGTAGCGGGAACTACTTTGTTCCAAGCGAAGTCCCCAGCACAGTTTGTGGAAAAGTAAATGTACAAGATGGAGTCCAGAAGAACATGATCTAATCATATGCCCTTGCATGCTTCGATGAGTCATAGCAACCATTACTTATATACTGGTTGAAGCATTCACAGGAAAGCTGCCCAAATGAGGATAAGCTTTTCCCATGGCACACTGTGTTCATTGATGGGCTGGTTAGACTGGAATGTGCTGGTTAGACTGGAAGTAAACTAACTTGTAGGAGTTACCTCAGGAGAAAGCACATCGAAACACAGGAACACAGTCAACATTCACAACTTCAGACACAAAGACAATACATGCATACAAACAAGACAACCTTATTCAGCAAACCATAAGTTTTCCATTGACAGATCACATGATGTATTCTGTACAAGACATATCATAATTATATGGACATGGTAAATATGAGGGTGTTAGTGTGTTGCTTTGGGACATACTCCCCACACCTAGCAGATCCTGTCCACTTCTCAGTAGCTCCTTGTCTCCAGATATCCTTGAAAGGGTAGGCCTCCATGGAAAAGATCAGCCTGTGGCTAGGTTATTTTCATAATAGGTATGTGCATCCCCATGGTCTCATCAACAGCCTACCCATTCATTACTCCCAACCCACTCAATCTCCACATTCTACCCGGAAGAGTTCAGATCTTTGTATTATACAGAGGAAAGGAAAACAGTGCTCTAAAGGTGGCCAGACACCAAATGTGGTGGACTAGGAAGTTATGGTTATGTTTCAACATTCATTTCAGTGGCTTCCATAGGCACTCTACACCTCTAAAAAGGTCACTTATTTAGGTGCCCTAATATGGCTTTCAGTGACTAAAATTTGAAAAATTCAGCCTATATGTGTAAGAAAGAAGCAGTATTTCCCCATTGTTAAAGCACTGAACTGGAAGCCAGGATTTCTGAATTTTATTCTTCATTCTGCTACAGTCTTGTTTTTTTCCTTTTGAGAAATTCACATAGGAATTTGGAGATGGGCCCTGGAGGCTGGAGTTGGGAACACCACATGGGTGTGCGTAGCAGCTAGCTACAGAAGCTCTCCCATTTAATAAAACAAAGTTTTCTTTCTTCCTTATTCACCTGTTTGTTATTTAATGAATCGCAAGACCGTTGCAGGTCTATTACCACCTCCTTCAGTGGAGAGGCTTAATCAGTTATTTGTAATGCTCATTAGGGTATGTCTACACTGCAAGCGGGAGGTGCAGTTGCAGTAGGTATAGGAAATCCAGTCTAGCTTGCTAAAAACAGAGGCAAAGGTGACAGATGAGCTAGCCACCCAAGCACAATCACACCTGTGCCCTGGAGTACATCCTTGGGTGACTAGCCCATGCTGCCACCCATGCCACCATGGTGACACTGCTTTTTTTAGCGAGCTCACTCAGGGATGCCTACATATTCTACAGTCTCGCCTCTTTATTGCTGTGTAGACCTACCCTTTGTGTCCTTGGATAAGTGAAAAGTACTGTTCTCTATTTGAGAATATACCATAGCCTCAGTCCTAGATGAAACATAGATGTGTTTTATTGTTGTACACCTTCAACATTACTAACACTTCAGAATTAGTTACAGTATGCATGCAGTAATTTTTCTTCCTACAGTGTTACTTCTATTGTGTAACACATAGTTGTGCAGTTCCTTTTATTTGAACCTATGCAGTGATATATGCTGCATAGCAGAGGGCAGATGAAGGTTTCGATTTTTAATAAAATGCTCACACTATTAAAATTCCTGCAGGCAAGTGAATCACTGTTAACATCTACGGTCATAGGCTGCAAGTGAGTCTTTCATTTGGGGAGGCTATGCGGCAAGAGCACCGGAAGCTCCCTCGAAGTGGGGGGGCCACTGGCTCCCAGACCATGGCCCCCGCTTCCCTACTTTGCCCCTCCCCCTGAGGTCCTGCCCCCAACCAGCCCCTTCCCCCCAGGTCCCACCCTAGCTCAGCCTCCTCCTCTGACGCATAGCCCATGGCTTGCTCCTTTCCACCCCATCGTTCACCCTTAAGGCAGGAAAAAAGTGGGAGGGCATAGCCCCTTGGCCTCCTGTTCCAGCGCCCAAAAGCTGAGTTGCTCCAGCATCAGCACAGCAGGAGGAGGAGTCCCACAGCTGGGCCAGCCAGTGACACGACAGCTTCTGCCTCCCACTGGCTGGCCCAGCTATGGGAATCCTCCTTCTGCTGTGCTGATGCTGGAGCTACTCAGCTTTATATCTACAGGAGCACTGGAACAGGGGGAGGACAGGCAGCCATGGCCCCATCACTTTTAAAAGTGGGAAGGCATAGCCCTCCCACTTGTTCCTGCCGTAAGGGCGAGTGATGGTGGAAAAAGGGCTGAGAGGAGTGAGCGACGGGCGGGGCCTCAGAGGAAGAGGCACAGTGAGGTGGGAAGGGGTGGGAAAGAGCCTTGGGGGAAGAGGCAGAGTAGAGGTGGGGCCACAGACTGGGTGCCAGTGGCCTCACCCACTTCTAGTGAGCTGCCGGCACTCCTGCTCCAAGGGCACAAAGGTAGCGGTGGTGGGCCAGCATGGCGTGTCTCCAAAGGGAGGTGACCCGCATCCGGCATTTGCCCCCTGCATGTCCAGCCTTCTTTACTGTGGGGAGGCTGAGCCTCCCCAAGCCTGTTATACATGCAGCCCATGTCTCTGACTGTTGCTTAGAGGAAAGATCTGGAGCAGCAGGGAGTAAAGCAGCAATAAGAAAGGCTTAATAAAAATCAAGGAAACAAACCTTTCACAAATAACAATTTTAATTTTTTTTAATTTTTCCCTTGCATCTATTTCACATGACCTATGACAAACTAAAGCATTTACAGTTCTTTTCTCCATCATTTTTATTAAACATTCACAGATGTATATTGTTAATAAAAGCCTTTCCAACAGCACTACATTAAAGCTCACTACGGACTTTTAGTGCACATCAGCAGAGTTTACACTGACATATTAATGTGCAACACATAAGCGTGCATTATCCCACTGTGTAGACATGGCCCGTAGGTGTGAATTTAAATTCCATTAGTTAAAGCACATTAAACCCCCTTGTGGATGCTATAATTCAGAAGTAAAGTGGCTTTAGTTCACTTTAATTTAATTCACAAATGTGAACTAACTATAGGTTCACACAACAAAGTTTTGTCAGCAAGACACCCAGCAGCTATGCTGACAGAAAAGTGCTTCTGTTGGCATAAATAATATCGTTTGAGGAGATGCTATTATTATGTCAGCAGAAAAACTCCTTCTGTCCGCATATGCTGTGTCTACAATAAGCTATGCCGGCATAGCTATCAATATAACTGTATCAACAAAGTCTGTGTAGCGTAGACTAGCCTTCAGACTATTTTACTTCTGAATGACAGCATCCACACAAGGGCTTATTGCGCTTTAACTAATGCACTTTAAATTCACATCTTTAGTTAATGTGGCTTTTCTTCCCATGTAGACAAGCTCTACATTTATGAAAAGATCGTAAAGCAAGGATTTCCATTCCCCACCCAATAACCAAAGAAAGTAAAAGGAGAAGTCTGCCCTATTTGCCAGCATGAATTTATTAAGATTGATGGGTTTTCTAGTAAAAAGATGTTGTACATAGGAGGTCAATTTGATGCAGCATTTTTTAGTGATACACAAGGATAATACAAAACATAACACAATTTACCGCTCCATTTCTTCATGAAGACTAAGCCAGCAACATTTACAGTGCCATGCTACAGTTGTAAAGAAATTCAGCAAAATGAGCAAAGTGAAGTGCCTACAAAACAATAAATTCTAGTATCTGCTTTCCTGAACAATATTTCTGTCCCTTATTAAAATAACTGTAAACTCTTTATTAAAAATCCATATTTGTACTACTTATTTTTCAGCAGTAAAAAAGGCCTTTACATTTTAGGATGCTACCCTAGGGATGCAATGATCAAAACTGCTTAAATGACCTAAGAACACAAGTTCTACTGAAAATCAATAGGACATGGGCTCCTTGTACTAGACACGTGCTCCACTTAGGGCTAGATCCACAAAGGGAGTAGGCACTTAACTGCCACTTTGGGTGTCAAAATCCAAAATGTATATCCTCAAAAACCAACAAACCAACAAACATAGGGGTACGAGGGACTGCAAGTGTCATCTAATCTAGCCCCCTACCAAGATGCAGGACTTATTATGTCTAAACCAGTGGTGGGCAACTTGTGGCCTGCGGGCCAAACGCAGCCCGTCAGGGTAATCCGCTGGAGGGCCACGAGACAGTTTGTTTACACTGACCATCCACAGGCACGGACACCCGCAGCTCCCAGTGGCCACGGTTCTCCGTTCCTCCGCTGCAGGAAGACGCAGGCTGCAGGGACGTGCTGGCTGCCACAGGTTGAGTCTCTCAAACTGCCCTGTTGAAGTTGTTCCATTTTTAATAAAGTACTTAAATATTCATTAGATTAGGGACTGGCACCTAGGTGTTCATGTCTTGTGTTAGTTCTCTAGCAATTGGGCTATTGGGCTGTGAATCTTAAACCTAACTCCTGTTAGGTGCCTAATTCCCTTTGAGGGGTACGTCTTGGGGCTTAGGCCCTGCCTTCTCCTGGGAGTTGTCTACGGGCCACTCATTGCTCATCTTGCTGGTTATTGTGAATCTTATTTCTAGGCATGCAGCTTTCCCCATGCATTGTACTGGGAGCCTAGGAGTCTAGCTCAGGACTGTGGATTCCATTCCATGATAGGATGCCTAAAGGTAGGTGTTGAAACACTGAGCCTACATCACCTTTGTGAATCTAAACCTTAAATGCTTTTGAAAATTCCATCAGAACATGTAATGTTTCTGGTAAATTCATTCATGTGTATTGGTTTGCTTATGTTCTGATTAGCTCAGATTTAACATTTCAAAATGAATCCTAAATGAGTGCAGTTTTCAAAAACTAACTCATTCCAAATGTAAATAAAATGCAGTCTACACAAGCAAAGAAACCAATACATTTTGTTCACTGTGAAGAGAAAGTAGTCCATCACTTACCTGGAAAACTCTTTCTTAAATTATAAAGTGTGTAGGTGCCTTCCTTCAAACCCTTTGCTCCTAACAAGTTGTGCAGGGTGTCCTTGCCTAAGCCACTGCAGGTCTGCCAACACTGATAACTACTCAGCTAAGAGAAAAGGAGTACTTGTGGCACCTTAGAGACTAACCAATTTATTTGAGCATAAGCTTTCGTGAGCTACAGCTCACTTCATCGGATGCATACTGTGGAAACTGCAGAAGACATTATATACACAGAGACCATGAAACAATACCTCCTCCCACCCCACTCTCCTGCTGGTAATAGCTTATCTAAAGTGATCACTCTCTTTACAATGTGTATGATAATCAAGGTGGACCATTTCCAGCACAAATCCAGGTTTTCTCACCTCCCTCTACCCTTTTTTTTTTTTTTTCCAAAAACCACACACACAAACTCACTCTCCTGCTGGTAATAGCTTATCCAAAGTGAGTACTTTTCTTACAATGTGTATGAAAATCAAGGTGGGCCATTTCCAGCACAAATCCAGGTTTTCTCACACCCCCTCCCCAAAAACACACACACACAAACTCACTCTCCTGCTGGTAATAGCTTATCCAAAGTGACCACTCTCCCTACAATGTGCATGATAACTATTACCAGCAGGAGAGTGAGTTTGTGTTGTGTATGGGGGTGGGGGATGAGAAAACCTGGATTTGTGCTGGAAATGGCCCACCTTGATTATCATGCACATTGTAGGGAGAGTGGTCACTTTAGATAAGCTATTACCAGCAGGAGAGTGAGTTTGTGTGTGTGTGTTTTTTGGGGGGGTGAGAAAACCTGGATTTGTGCTGGAAATGGCCCACCTTGATTTTCATACACATTGTAAGGAGAGTGGTCACTTTGGATAAGCTATTACCAGCAGGAGAGTGAGTTTGTGTGTGTGGTTTTTGGAAAAAAAAAAAAGGGTAGGGGGAGGTGAGAAAACCTGGATTTGTGCTGGAAATGGTCCACCTTGATTATCATACACATTGTAAAGAGAGTGGTCACTTTGGATGGGCTATTACCAGCAGGAGAGTGAGTTTGGGGGGGGGGGGGCGCGGAGGGTGAGAAAACCTGGATTTGTGCTGGAAATGGCCCAACTTGATTATCATACACATTGTAAGGAGAGTGATCACTTTAGATAAGCTATTACCAGCAGGAGAGTGGGGTGGGAGGAGGTATTGTTTCATGGTCTCTGTGTATATAATGTCTTCTGCAGTTTCCACAGTATGCATCCGATGAAGTGAGCTGTAGCTCACGAAAGCTTATGCTCAAATAAATTGGTTAGTCTCTAAGGTGCCACAAGTACTCCTTTTCTTTTTGCGAATACAGACAAACACGGCTGTTACTCTGAAGACTACTCAGCTAAGCTGGCCATACAGGCATACACTGTTGAGCCATCCTTAGCTAGGAGAAACTTCTGCAGAATTCTACATGGCAACCTGAACCTTTTAAATTCTTGATTAAATCCCAGACAAATCATGGGATTTAAAATGAAATATGAATGAATTGTTTGCTTTTGGGGGGAAGGGTCTGTTTTCTGACGTTTTATCTTTTTGAGGGAGGCCTCTCTCCACTCATTTGGTTATGATTATTTCAGTTTGAAAATTTAAAGTACACACACACACTCAATTGTAGGCCTCATCTCAGGCTGTTTGGACAGAGGCCCCACTTACCCTCCAAGCTGTCAGTGATGTAGTTCCCATTCTGTACCTCTTCATCCACTCCCCCCCAGTCGTTATCCTGCCTCCCCTACAGTCCTCTCACTTCATGGACTTTGTTAACACTACCCTCCTCTGTCTCCTGACTCCATCCTTCTCCCAGCTCCCTTCCCCATTATTTTTTCCTATCCCCACTCTCTCTCCCTCTCTCTCTCTTTCCCATCACAGAATCTGTTATTTCATATTCTTCCTCCCTGATTCCCCATATTACCCAATCCCTACATGTTCAACCTGCCATGCAGTCTCTCTGCCAGCCACACTCTTTGCTCATCTTTTTCCCTGTCCTACTCTGTCCCCAATCTCCTTCCGTCACCTCGTACCACCTTGCCTCCCATTCTGTACCTTCCCCCACATTCCCTTCCCCAGTCTCTCTATCCCACCAACATGCCATTATTATCTTCCTCCCCGCTACCCAACAGCCTTCTTTCCTGTTTTGTCTTACACTCCTCTGACCCCCTAGTCTCCCTCCTTGTACTCCCACATGCTACTGACTGTCACCATCTCATTTTCTGCTCCTCTGTATTCCTACATCCTTTTACGGTTTCCTTTCTTGGTTGCACACAGGGAATGGAGGTTCTTTAAAAAAATATATGATCTTTCAGCTGATCTCATGATTTGTGGGGATTGACTCATGATTTTTGGACACTTTATATTGGCAGTACTTGTAATCTCACTGGCTACTGAAGGTATAATTTTCTCAGCTGGAGGCAGCCTATGACTCCAATACCACTGAGAACAATGCCAGATGGTGGCCATTTTAGTAAAAAAAAAATTAGACTTCCTTCACATTGGAAATATCCTAAAAAAAGTCAAATTCACAAGACTTCCAATAATATTGTACAAGCTGATTCTGACAATGTACTGCTTCTGCACTGAACGTGATTTTTAAAAGCTCAAAATTCGTACAAATTAATTTTATCCAAAACATTGAAAGGTACCTACTAAACTAAGGGCTATTTCCATACAACATTTCAACTTTCTATCACCAGCCATTTCATCAGCAGAGCTGTTAATGTGAAAGACTAGAAACACTTTTTACAATGGCAAAAGTTTCTTAGCCTCTCTTCTTGTATTAAAAAGAATGTCTGGTACAATGTTGCATACATTTTCTCAACATTAAAAACAATCACTTTCAGGTAGCATCCAAACCTTAGCACTCCCAACCCCAACAGGTGATAGTGATTCGTAACTTTAAGAAACTAATACCAAAGGGTCAGAAATAAAATCACTATGCAACCTTAAAACATCTGAAGCCAGTACTGCTACAATTACAATGCTGTCCTGGACTTTGAACAGATCTGAAATTACTGTCTATTGCCAATAGGTTGTTCAGCTTGCAACCAAATAAAGCTATCCCTGAACCAAAACCACAGATCTGAAGAGTTCAAAAATCCAGATTCAAATTATGCATTTCAGGTCTGTTTCTGCTCTTCACCTGTGGCGGTGACCAAAAGGGAAAGTATTTTAAAGGGAGTTTATTAACTGTATACATTTTTGAACGCTCAACACTTTATCTCAAAGTTGGGAAATCTAACCTTACTGCCTCATACCTGCTTGTTAAATTCCCCTTTTCCTTTCCTTTTTATGGACAGGTACTCCTTCACTTAAACAGCTTTCAAGACTATCAGTTTGAAGACCCAAAACTAACCATAAAAGATGCCGTACGGACTTTACAATTAGTGTAATATAAATGCAGAACCATCACCAATACATTTATCACATTTTCATCTGCTCATAGACAATATAGTTTTGCCTACTTTATCATGAATTCATCTGCAGTATGTGAAGCTTCAGAGTTCAACACTAGCAAAGCAATGCCACATTTCAAAATAATGGTCCGGTTAATACTGAAATCCCTTAGAATACTTCATCCAAATTAATCCCAAATGAGTACCCTATGATTAATGTTATTACAACAAATTCCAAAGGAATAAATAATGATTGGTCATTATTGCTACACATTACTGTCATTCTTATGGGTTTATGAGTTTTTTGCTCAGTTACTGCACAGCTTCTTTGAAACCTAACCTCAGATTACCCTAAAATTTACATTTCCTTTTATGCAGTGTGGTGCACCAGAGCAAATGAACTAACTGCAATGTACAACATAAGAATAGTGGCTGATTCAAGACCTACTGTATTAAGGTCTGATCTGGCAGTCTCACTCAAGCATTGACTTCAATGACAAGGTTTGGGAGGGGAGGGTGTTTTTTCTCCTCTTATACTGGCTTCCTTATGTGTCTTGTTTCAAAGTTTATTTAAAAGTTTCCACATATACACACACACTCTGGCATATAAAAATAAGATATAATAGGATTTCTCTGTAGATTTGAATCTGGAAACTTTACAATCAAGTGCTTTAACTACAGGCTAAAGGCATGCACAATCCTGAAGCCCTTGTTTTCTTTTTGAGAGATGCAGTGATGGGTTTGATTAAAGACTCTGCCCCATGGCTCCTATCAGCAACTATTCTAAATTAAGGCTGTTTGTTAAATTTATTATTTTAGATATTTATATGTAAGGGGACTGTTGTCCCCTTACTAACATTCAGTGGGGGTGTTTTAGTTGCTCTCTCCCAGTACTAAAAAGGGGGAAGGGTCGATGGGGAATCAGGACCCTGAGACTAACATCCCCCAGGAACAATGGGGAGAGGCCAATGCTCCAGGTCAGCCTGAATGACGGGGTGGGCAAGCTAATAAGGGCGTCAGGAGGCCAGGGAGGTCCCGTCCTCCGTGTGAGCTGGAATTGCCTAGGTCAGACAGAATGGGGCCAAGCTAAGGAGAAAGCAGGGGCGCAAGCTAAGCTGGGGAGCAGAGCTGTGCCAGATCCAGAGGGACCAGAAAAGCGGCCCAGAGAGAGCAGACCCTGTCCTGGGAGCAGAGCTGCAGCCCCAAAGCCAGAGGCACAGCCCAGAGAGAGCAGACTTGCCATGGGAGGAGAGCTTCAGCAACCAGAGCCAGAGGGGCCAGAAAAGCAGCCCAAGAAGCAGGTCAGTGCTGGGAGCAGAGTCACAGAAGCAGCCTGTAGAGCAGACCTGTCCTGGGAGCAGAGCTGGAGCAACCAGAGCTAGAGGGGCCAAAGAAGCAGCCCAGGGAGCTGGAGGCAGAGCAGCAGCAGCAGTGCAGAGACAGAGTGGTGGAGCTGGGGCTGGAGCAGTCCGGAGCTGGGTGCGGTGAGCAGCTGGGGAGAGCGAGGGGGACCCTGGGCAGCGGACCCAGCGCAAGGAGATGCCTCAGCCAAGAGGCTCTGCAGGCCAGGCTTGGATCGGAACCCCGACAGGGTGGGGGCGACACTGGGAAGAAGGGCCCTACCACTTAGAGCCTGAGAGCGTGTGGCCACCACCAGAGCAAGTGTCCAACCCACAGCATCCCTACAGCACAGCCAGGGCCTGAGAAGAAGGCCTGGGACTTACAAAGAACAGATGTGAACTGCCCTGACATTCCAGAGACACTGTTTGTGATGTTCCCTGCCACAGAGCGGGGTGATGTGTTTCCTTTAACCTTTCCCATTTTCCCTTATTCTTTTTAAAATTAATTGTTGATTAAATAACTTGCATTTGCTTTAAATTGTATGTAATGTTCAGTGGGTCAGAGAAGTGCCCAGTGCAGACAGAGTACCCCGGAGTGGGGACAGCCTAGCCCCTGTCCTAGATGACCACAGCAGGGGTGGGGGTCGAGCCCCCCCAGGAATCTTGGGCCCAGCCTTGTTGGAGTTACGAGGACTCTGCCAGACAGGAGAGTGGAAGGGGAGTCCTCGAGGGCAAAGGAAGTGGGAGCGAGGACTCAGATCCTTTCGCTAGCCCACTTCACCGGGGTAGTGCAGAAGCCAGGAAAGTTCCCCACAACAGCAGGACTATTCCCCCGCTTACATATAGGTTAGGCTTAGCCGTTCCCTGGGTATGGCAGGGTGGGACTGCCAGGGCACTCTCAGCCATGGCCAGCCCTAGGTGTTTTGCCACCCAGGGCAGAAATCTACCACCTTGCAGATACCAAGTGAAAATAAAAAGCTAAGCAGCTAAGAAATATGGTGACCCCCACAGATCCTGATTTGGTGCCCCTGGAATTTTGCTCCCAGGATGACTGCCCTAATTTCCCACCCCTACCTGTGGCCCCAGTATACTAGAGTGGGTGCAGGCAGCACCATCTTTTACGATGTGTAATCCTCCGCTTACCAGGCCCTCCGAGGAGAGGATTAGCATTATTTTTTCCTGTAAAGTAGCAGCAAAATTCTGCTAGGTGTTGGCAAAAAGATTTGTCCTAAAAATGTACAGCCCAAGAAACAGAAATTTTAAAACTGAGAAATTATGTCTGAAGCACAATTTTATCTGCTATTGCCCATTTCCCAGAAACAAAATGAAATGTATAGTCCCTACTCCATAATCCTTCCATTACCATGGCTTGGAGCAGTGTGGTAGGCTGGAAAGCAAGGAGCATTAGACTCCTCAGCACATGCAGACAGACCGTCAGGTAGGTATAAATTGGCATAGATCCAATGATTGGATCCGGCCAAAATATTTTATCTCTTCAATTCAACTTTGCGGGTGTCTATTCAGTCCGTTTAAGTCCTGCACAAACTAATTTAAATCGTTCATTTATCCTTTTATACATTTTTAAAAGATCTAGGAAATTCCTCGGCCATAAACTTTGTTAGTGTATAGCCAAGGCTGCTACACTAAATGATACAAACATTAGAAAAATGTCAAGAATATTAGTTTAAAAATCTGAGCATTAAGCAGTAGGGAAGTACTGTAAGTTGAGGTAACGTTAGTAAGGATTTGAATATTATCATAGCATATACATTCCCCATAAGTATCATGTCTGAAGCTCCACAGACTTATCAACACTTATGCAGACATGATTGCAGGAGGGGGCACAATGTAATAGATATTGCACTGAAACAACTGTTTCAAGTCTTCTTTCTTTAATCTATTTTCCTATAGCTCATAGCTATTTTCCTATAGCTCTTCTTTCTTTAATCTATTTTCCTATAGCTCATAAACTGAAACACTAAATTTTTTGGTAGCTGTGTGTTGGTAAAGGGGGTTAGGGTTAAGGTTACCGGAATTCTAACATTAAATTTGCTGGTATGTAGATTTTTGTTGTAGAATGTATGAACTGTAAGAGTATTAAAATCTTTATTTACATGATCTGAAAATATATTTTTATACATTGAGATGAACAGAAAAAGAAAACGTATGTGAAAGGTCAACACTATCATGTTAAGTTCATTCTTTTTAGTGATAAAGTTCTTATAACTATAATATATATATATATATATATATATATATATATATATATATATATATATAAGTTCTTATAACTATAATATTCCTGGTATTTTTTCTAATATTTGTGACTCACTGTAGTAAACTGAACTTCTAGTTAATGAAGCCTGTTTAGGCTTCCTAAAATGTCCTGAAAATTAACAGCGTATTAAAAGATTAGCAACTCTCTTCCTCCTTATTCTTCAAGTGTTATTTTTGCAGTCCGCACAGCTCTTCAAAGATCTGCATTTTCTGTAGAATCTCACTTCTTTTAGAGGTAAGTTAGTGAAAGTTTATGGTGAGTTATAACTTTTCTGTTATATATTTTCTAATTCAAGCCTAAAATTTTAAAATTTGGATACTTCGAATAAACAATTTACCAACAATGTAGCATTTTAAAATGCTTTTAGGATTTCCTCCAAGCAACTGTATCACATGCTGGAGGCTAATATGTCAAAAAGATTCATCACTGACATGTTCCTGTTACAGCAAAGGTAAACTTTTCTCAACTTTCATCTGATGCCTAAAACACACAGAAGACTTTACAACTGAAATATCTTTGTTAAAAACATTCTTCAAGGCATACTCTCAAAAGAGCTATGTGTAGCTTGTGCACCCACACCTTAAAAATACACTATTATTTCTACAGCACAAAGACTGAATAATTTTGCTTATGAAGCTGAATGCCCATTTTGCATTAGTACCAGAATAAAGGAGTCCAGCCAAGATATGTTTTTTTAAAGAAGCATTCTATAGGCTTAATTTGTTTTTCTCCATATAAAAAAATCCATATACAGATTTTGAGAATTTGCACAGGATTTTCTCATCCAGATGATAAAAGCAAGCAAGGAGAGTCAAAGAAATGAGTGAAGGAAAGAAAACCCTCAGAAAGACCATCGGGCAGTGTAATTCTCTACCAGAACTAGGTATAGCCTCAAAACTATCAACACAACCGTTTATGCCTATATCACTACACAATCAAATATCCCCATGGGATGAATAACTGATGCAGGAACGCTACTAGGTACAGAGGCATTAATCCATTTTCAGCAATGAAGGAAGTCTTACATACAGGTCCAGATTCTCAGACAAAACTGCAGAGCCCAATTTAGGAGTGGAGTGTACAAAGGTGGCTTAAAGCTCTCCTTTGCACTGCCTTTGTCCTGTTAAGGTTCTGTGCAAGCTGTCCTCGCTGTGCTGAGTTAGAACAGTCCTCAGACTTCTCTAACTTACAATGACTTGCAACTGTAGACTACTTTTTCTACTTCCTTTCCCATCTTCCCTTAGGATGCTTCTGTTTATCTGCCTAAATTTTCACTGAAGAACACACAAATGTAGGAAATATAGTTCAGCAATTCCTTTAAGAAAAAAAAATAAAAAGAATAGAATATGTGTGCTGTATCTGTCTCAGGTTTCCCTCTTTCCACCACCTTTGTCTTAATTTTGCTTGGCTTTCATCAAGATGCTGGTCTGATCTCAGATAGAAAGTGGGATAATTCAAGGACTATTGCTTCAGAAGTAAAAGAGAGGTAGACCTGGGTAGCATCTCTGTATTTCCAGTATTTGTACATTGTGTCTCACAATTTCCATAAAAGACCTTCATTTATACATTCAAAAGGATCCAGAGCCAAGTTCTATGTCTCAGGCCTATCTATCACGGAACTATATATGCATGGTACTCATTCAGCCATTCCAGAAGGGAACTGATAAAAATCTACAATAAGAAACAGAAGAAAAGAATAAGCAGAAAAACCAAGAAAAACTGAATCAGACAAACTCATCCTCTTTTGCAGTCCTGTCTCCCTAAGCTTTTATCTCCTGCATAAAGTTAATTGAAATAATGTAGAATAAAGAAGAGTTTTCTGTGCCCCAGTCACTGCAAGAGGAAGTTAAAATAACTGCATAGGTTTTAGTGCCAGATTGCCAAAAGTACTGCTATTTCAAATAATACTCCAGGCTAATCCTTTAGAAGGACGCTCTGCTTATTTTCAGTTATCCATTTTCAATTTAGATAAAATGTGCTATTTCAAAGCGTTTGTATCTTTGTGCCATATATTTATATTTCTTTGACTACTATCTGCAGTGGTTTTAAATCAGCATATATCTAGTTACTGGAAGTATTTCAATTTGTATTAAAAAGGAAACTAAGTTCAGCAATAACTGCCTTGACCAAATCAAATGATTCCTCCTCCAACTCAAATCTAGATGTTCTTATTTATTGAAGGAATATGTCCCCCTCATACAAGAAACTGAGCCAATCAGCTTTATTTCTAAAGTTTTTCCAGACAGCTTTGCCGTTTTCAATAAAGTCTGTCTTTACACAGGCTTATCTTATCTTAGTTAAAAAAGATCTCTTTTGAAGGCACTTGATCCCTTGTAAAAGATAAAGAAAAATGAAGATCTGAAAAATACAATTTTCTATACGAATATTAATGCCTCCAACTTTTCAGTTATATTATATAGTTATATATCAAAGGAAGCAAAATGTACATCAACTGCCTAGATGGAATCTCTTTTTTTCTTTAGGTGAATTTAATTCTTGCAAATGAATAGACTTGCATTTAATTCTTGCAAATGGAAGCAGCGGCCAGTATGTCCCTCGGCCTGTGCTGCTTCCAGCAGCTTCCATTGCAGCTTCCTGGAGCAGCGAACCTCAGCCACTGGGAGCTGCGATCGGCTGAACCTGCGGACGCGGCAAGTAAACAAACCAGCCCGGGCCGCCGGGGCTTTCCCTGCACAAGCGGCGGAACAAGTCTGGGAACCACTGTTTCACACAAATCATTTTTGTATTTCATGAGATTACCTTGAGCAAAAATTTTATAAAGTAAAATATATTTCAGTTTACTCCAGTAATATTCTGAAGCTAATGTGCTACGTATACATATATTAAAAGGGAAAATAGATGACCAGAGGAAACATTTATATATTGTAACATTTACTTCTTTGACCAAAAAAAGACTGCATATACCTTTTTTTGTTTTTCTAAAAACTTAAACATAAATTTTCAAACCGGCATACAGGTTTTTGCCACCCAATTTCCACTAATTATGTGGCTGTCCCAGGGAGCTCTGAAAATTCAGGATAGAAGAGATAATTTCCATCAGTGTTAACAGGAGCTCTCTATACTTACTACTGTCATGAAAAATATATATCTTATTATCGGGGTCTATTTCCTCACATTAATGAACATACTGGGCCCAATTTTGACACCCTTATTCACATGGAGTAGCACCTTGCTATGCCACTACCTGCATTGGGATAGACTGTGCAACACTTACTCATGTTAGTGAACATTTACTCACAAGAGTAGCCTCATTAATTTCAATGGAATTATTTCTGTAAGCACTCATAACATGAGTTACAGAATGTGGCCAATTATTTATGTGTCTAACTGCAGAAGGAGTTTGGACAGAACTTTCCCAGGCACAGAAGAACGGATCCCTTGATGTTGTTTTAGGATTGGGTGTTCCTAGTATTCCTTTCTATAACAATTATTTTAAACCAGGTATGAGGCAAATTCTATCCACTTTACCTCAATTGAATAGTGCCTGACTCTAACTAGGAAGATTGATTCTGAGAAATAAAATACATATCTATACTGTAACATACCTAGCTTTTCTCTTTAACTTTCATGTTTTCTCCAGCCTTTTTCATTCTCATTTTGATAAGTTTTGTCTTGTACTAAAATATTTCCTCCTGGAACTAATGCTAATGAAGCTTCAGAGTGTCTAAGCAAAGCAATATACAGTAAATCTGAATCATCCTGTTTGGATTGTGACACCAACAATTCAGAGCATGCTCAGTCATAACCAACATGTGGAATCTTCAGGCTCTCTTGAAAGATTGACACTGTAATAAAAAGCCTCTCAAACATTCATTCATTTCTCTGTACAATGTACCATGGTCTATAATAGCATCAAAATTCTTTTGTCTCATTTGTTGTTTAACTGTTCAGATTTCATGAAACATATCATGAAGCTTTCACAAGGCAGAAACAAATTCTGTACTTGACCGTAGAGACTTAATTTAATCCATTAGTTAAAAACGCATGTTTTCTACATTTCCCCCTACGTAAATCTGTACAAACACAGTAGCCTTCATTACAAAAATTAACATGTCCTAAGGGTCATTATTTCGTGGTATTTGAGATTCTGTAATATTTCTCTATACATAAAACAGAAGATAACTGGTCTTTCAAGGCCTGGTCATTCCTTCCTGGGAGGGAAATGCATAGAAGCAGGTTAAAAGGAGTCTCCTCATGGAGATGGGATCCTCTGCAGAACAGACTGCAGGGCCCATCTCAAACCTTGCAGATCTCCAAGGACCCACAAGGATCCCAGGACCACCCATGCAGAGGCCCTATGCCTCCATGATGGATCTAGGTCTCCAATAGTTCCCCCTGAGCAGCATGGCTAAAATGGAATTATAGAGAAAGAGCTCCCACAGCTGACAGGTAACCCTGGTACTCCCTTTCAACCTGAAGGAAGGGGAGGCAAGGCAGGAAAAGACACAGAAAGTTGATATAGCCTTAGGCTGACATGATCTTTCTACCCTGAACTTCACAGGGTTGGGGGAAGAGAGAAATGCACATTGTACCTTTGCCTCATCCAAAAACCTGCACAGCACTCTCCAGAGAGCCTGGGGAAGAGGGCAATACTGCCATGGAAGAGTCTGACACACTCTCCTTCACCCCTGCTACCTCCTTCTTCCTGGAAGGAAGAGATCTGCATGCAGATATAGGAAATATGATCAGTCCCTCATATACCACAGGGACAATATCTTGGTTAACTGGAACATGGTGCAATCTCAGTGGAGTAAATAATATTGCCTGAGGGTTTGTCTTCACTACGCGGGTAAGTCAACCTAACTTAAATACTCCAGCTTCGTGACTAACGTAGCTGGAGTCAACGTAGCTAAGGTTGACTTACCCCAGTGTCTTCACTGCACTGCATTGACAGAAGGCACTCTCCGGTTGACTTACTTTAGTCTTCTCAGAAAGCTGGAGTATTGGGGTCAACTGGAGAGTGCTCTGCCATCAATTTAGCAGGTCTTCACTAGACCCGCTAATTCAATCCTTGCTGGTCAATCTCCCCATAGTGAAGACCAGCCCTGAAATGTACATCAGCACAGAATTTAGCCCACAATATGGTACCTATTGGTAAATGTTTACTTTTTATTAGTGACCACTGTATGTCACAGTAGGTAAAACATTCCTTACACAGAGCACATAAATAATCATTTTAATTAAAAATATATATTAAAACAAATTACACTTGATCAAGTAATATTTTACTGCACACTTTCTAGAAGAAATTTTAGACAAAATCTACAATATTTTGTGAACTACTGTCTTCTCAAAAAAAATCTGAAGTTTAAAACTATGTAAAACTGAAATAAAGTTCACCAATACACTCATTGCCAAATATAAAGTAAAAATAATAAGTAGAAACTGATCTCTTCCTGGGATAAAGCCTCAAATATCTTCTCAAGGATTGTTTTCCTCCCTCCTACAATCCACTAGAACTTTAAAAACCCTACTGAGTAATAACCCAGTCTATTTAAATGTTCAGTTTAATTTATGCTTTTATTTTAATATCGGAGAACATAAGAATGGCCATCTAGCCCAGTATCCTGTCTTCTTTTTTGAACATGGTAATAGTCTGGGCCTTCATAACATCCTCTGGCAAGGAGTTCCACAGGTTGACTGCGTTGAGTGAAGAAATACTTCCTTTTATTTGTTTTAAACCTGCTGCCTATTAATTTCATTTAGTGACCCCTAGTTCTTGTATTATAAGAAGTAGTAAACAACACTTCCTTACCTACTTTCTCTACACCAGTCATGATTTTATAGACCTCAGTCATATCTCCCTTTAGCTGTCTCTTTTCCAAGCTGAAAAATCCCAGTCTTATTAATCTCTCCTCATATACGGAAGCCTTTCCTTACCCCTAATCATTTTTGTTGCCCTTTTCTGAACCTTTTCCAATTCCAATATATCTTTTTTGAGATGGGGCGACCACATCTGCACACAGTATTCAAGATGTGGGTGCACCATGGATTTATATAGAGGGAACATGATATTTTTTGTCCTATTATCTATCCCTTTCTTAATTATTCCCAGCATTCTGTTTGCTTTTTTGACTGCCACTGAACATTGAGTAGCCACTGAACTGCCTGAACATTGATGTTTTCAGAGAACTATACACGACTCCAAGATCTCTTTCTTGAGTGGTAACAGCTAATTTAGACCCCATCATTTTATACGTATAATTGGGATTATGCTTTCCAACGTGCATTACTTTGTATTCATCAACATTAAATTTCATCCGCAATTTTGTTGCCCAGTCACCCAGTTTTGAGAGATCCTTTTGTAGCTCTTTGCATTCTGCCTGGGTGTTAACTATCTTTAGTCATTTTGTATCATCCGCAAATTTTGCCACCTCACTGTTTACCCCTTTTTCAAGATCATTTATGAATATGTTGAATAGGACTGGTCCCAGAACAGACCCTTGGGGGACACCACTATTTACCTCTCTCCATTCTGAAAACTGACCATTTATATCTACTCTCTGTTTCTCTTTGTATCTTTTAACCAATTACCAATCCATAAGAGCACCTTCCCTCTTATCCTATGGCAGCTTACTTTGCATAAGAGCCTTTGGTGAGGGACCTTGTCAAAGGCTTTCTGAAAATCTAAGTACACTATATCCACTGGATCCCCTTGGTCCACACGCTTGTTGAGCCCCTCTAGAATTTAGCCCACAATATGGTACCTATTGGTAAATGTTTACTTTTTATTAGTGACCACTGTATGTCACAGTAGGTAAAACATTCCTTACACAGAGCACATAAATAATCATTTTAATTAAAAATATATATTAAAACAAATTACACTTGATCAAGTAATATTTTACTGCACACTTTCTAGAAGAAATTTTAGACAAAATCTACAATATTTTGTGAACTACTGTCTTCTCAAAAAAAATCTGAAGTTTAAAACTATGTAAAACTGAAATAAAGTTCACCAATACACTCATTGCCAAATATTAAGTAAAAATAATAAGTAGAAACTGATCTCTTCCTCAGATAAAGTCTCAAATATCTTAAGGGTTGTTTTCCTCCCTCCTACAATCCACTAGAACTTTAAAAACCCTATTGAGTAATAATTCAGTCTATTTAAATGTACAGTTTAATTCATGCTTTTATTTTCCTACAGTGTCTCCATCACTTCCTGATTGCTGGCTGGTGGAGTATAGAAAAGACAGTTACCTTTTTCCACAACTGGTGTTCTTCGAGATGTGTTGCTCATATCCATTCAATTTAGGGGTGTGAGCTTGCCACATGCACTGGCGCCAGAACTTCTTCCCTCAGCAGTATCCATAGGGGATTGGCTCTGGCACCCCCGGGAGTGGCGCACATCTGCTGCATCATATAGGGCGCCACCGGCCCCCTTCACCCTCAGTTCCGTCTTGCCAGAAGCTCCGACAGCAGGCAAGGAGGGCGGGTCATTGAATGGACATAAGTAACTCATCTCAAAGAACACCAGTTACGGAAAAAGGAAACTGTCTTTTCTTCTTCGAGTGATTGCTCATGTCCATTCAACTTAGGTGACTCCAAGCTGTACCCGCGGAGGTGGGTAAGGAGTTCACAGACATGTAGATTGCAACACAGCTCTGCCAAACCCAGCATCGTCCTTGGCTTGCTGCGTGATGGCATAGTGGGCCATGAACATGTGTACCGAGGATCACGTCATGGCTTTACAGATGCCCTGGATTGTAACGTGTGCCAGGAAAAGCTGCCGAGGATGCCTGTGCTCTAGTCGAGTGGGCTCTGACGATCGGTGGCAGCGGGGTCCCTGCCAGCTCATAACAAGCCCTTATGCAAGAGGTGATCCAGTTAGAAATCCTCTGTGTGGACACTGAGAGGCCGTTCATCCTATCAGCTGTAGAGATGAAAAGCTGAGTTGACCTACGGAAAGGCCTTGTCCAATCTAGCTAGAAAGCCAGAGCCCTTCTTATGTCCAAAGCGTAGAGGCACCTCTCTTCACTAGTCTTATGGAGCTTAGGGCAGAAGACCAGAAGGAAGATGTCCTGGCACATGTGGAAAGAGGACACCACCTTGGGAAGGAAGGCCGGGTAGGGCCAGAGTTGAACACTGTCCTTATAGAAGACCATGTACAGCGGTTCTGAGGTCAGGGTATGCAGCTCGGAAACTCGCGCCTTGCCAACATCACCGCCACCAGGAAAACAACCTTCCATGATAGGTGAGATAGGGAGCATGAGGCCAAAGGCTCAAAGGGTGGGCCCATGAGCCTGGACAGAACCAAATTGAGAACCTACTGATGGACTGGGGACAGAATTTGAGGAAAAAGTCTCTTGAGACCTCTGAGGAACCTGACCATCATGTCATGGGAGAATACCGTCTGCCCCTGGATGAGCAGATAAAAGGTGGAGATGGCCACCAGATGCACCGTGATAGAGGAGTGTGCCAGGCCCTAGTTCCTCAAATGAAGCAGGTAATCTAAGATCGACTGCACTGAAGAATGCGAAGGGGAGATGCCCCGTTTGCCTGCCCAGTGGGAAAACCTTGTTCACTTTGCCAGGTAGATCTGTATAGCCGACTGTTTTCCACTCCCCAGGAGGACCTGCTGGAGCCCCTCCGAACAGGTCTGTTCTTCAGGGTTCAGCCATGCAACATCCAAGCCGTGAGGTGGAGAGATGCAAGGTTGGGGTGCAAGAGGTGACTGTGGTTCTGTGACAGCAGGTCTGGTCAGTCTTGCAGGGGCCACGGGGGGACCACTGCCAAGCTCAACAGTGTGCCAAACCAATCTTGGCGCAGCCACATTGGGGCGATCACAATAACCTGTGCCTTGTCCCACAGCAGGAGGAAGGCGGAGAGGGAACCCTTGCCCAGACTCCATCTGGAGCAAAACCTGTGGCACCTCCTGTTCTGCCTGGTGCAAACGAATCCACTTGGGGGGTTCCCCACCTCTGGAAGATCATGCCAGTTACGTTCTGGGTGGAACACCCAATTGTGGTGAGAGGAGAAGTTCCTGCTTAGGTGACCTGCTAGCGTGTTCCTGGCACCCAGAAGGTGACATGCTTCTAGATGGTCGATGAAGAAGCCTCACAGACAGAGCGCCTCTTGGCAGAGGGGCAAGGATCGTGCTCCGTCTTGCCTGTTGATGCAGAACATTGAGACTGTGCTGTCCGTAAGGATTCTAACCACCAGGCCCAACAGGTGAGGTAGGAAGACCACGCACACTCTACTCTCCGCCCTGAGCTCTTTGACGTTTATGTTTAGCATCAATTCCTCTGGGGTCCACACATCTTGGGTCTGGAAGGTGCCAAGGTGCGCCCCCAGCCGAGGTCTGAGGGGTCCGAAACCAATTCAACAGTGAGGAGTGCTGACGAAGGGAACTCCTTCCAGGACCTTCCCGGGGTCGGTCTACCATTGCAGTGAGGTAAGTACTGTTATGGGGATGATGATGACCTCCACTGAGAGTAGACTATCACCAGCCATTGCTGCAGTGGTCGCATCTGGAGCCCGGCATGGCGCACCACATATGTACACGCTGCCATGTGACCTAGTAGGCGCAGGCAAACCCTGGCCATGAAAAGGGGAAACATGGAGACATCTGCAATGAGGTCCATCAATGCCTTGAATCTCTCCAATGGCAGGAATGCCCTGGCGCAGGTCGAGTCGAGCACCGCTCTGATGAACTCTAGCCGCCTTACCAGAACTAATGTGGATTTTCCTTACCAGAACTAATGTGGATTTTTTGTCATTCACCAACAGGCCAAGGCAACAGCATGTGGCCAGTAGCACTGTGATGTCCCCTTGGACCTGAAGTTGTCCTTGACGAGCCAGTCATTGTGATACAGATAGATCTGGATACTCTGATGTCTGAGGTAAACTGCCACAACTGACATGCACTTGGTAAATACTTGTGGTGCTGTTGCTAGGCCAAATGGAAGGACCACAAACTGACAGTGGTTGGGAACTACCGTGAAGCAGAGGAAGCATCTGTGTCCCTCGAAGTTGGCGATATGGAAGTACACATCTTTCAGATTCAGGGTGGCGTACCAGTCTCCTGGATCCATGTAGGGGATGATGGAGACCAGGGAGACCATGCAGAACTTCAGTTTCATTAAGTAGCGGTTCAAGCCCTGCAGATCTAGTATGAGCCACAGACTGCCCTTGGCCTTGGGGATTAAAAAGTATCGGGAATAGAACTCCTTGTTCCTGTACTCCACAGGAACTAGCTCCACTGCACCCAGCTGCAGGAGACCCTCTACCTCCTGTGCGAGAAGATTCTCATGAGATGGGTCTCTGAAGAGGAATGGGGAGGGGTGGCTGGAAGGGGAGTTAGAAAGTACTTGCGCAACACCCTCTTGGAGATTGGAGGCAAGGAGGCAGGGGTTTGCCAGAGGGCATTTGTAATATTTGCCAGCCCCTCATGTAGGGGCAAAGCTACCAGGGCCAGGGCTACAGGGCAGAGAACATCAGAGAGGGAGTCTGTGGGCTCTTCTAACTCCTCCGTCTGGAGGCCCAGGTTGGCGGTGACTCTCTTTAACGGCTCCTGAGCACATTAGCATCATCCCGGGGAACCAGTGGAGGGGCCCCCACTATAGCCCTGTCTGGTGACTCGGAGGAGTAAGCCGGT
The DNA here is from genome assembly GCF_965140285.1 of Lepidochelys kempii. Classification (NCBI taxonomy): domain Eukaryota; kingdom Metazoa; phylum Chordata; order Testudines; family Cheloniidae; genus Lepidochelys; species Lepidochelys kempii. Next base: position 95,683,106 of record NC_136380.1, on the reverse strand, counting down.
ACCGAGGGGTCCTCTGCAACCAGAGGTAGTTCAGCAGCTTGTTCGCCCACTTCCTCCTGTGCCTGCCAGGTGATTGTAGCCAAGGCCTCTTGAACTGGAGTGGGGTGGGAGAGGGAGATAGCTCGTCTCTCCAAAGGTCCGGATACCAAGCAGGTGGCCTGGGAGGGCTGAGTGAACCTCCATGGGTTCCATGGGTACCACTGTGATGGTCACAGAGTCTGAAGCCATGGGGCTGGCTGCAGTGCCGTCAACGTAGTTTGCACCGTAGGTATCGGAGCTTGTCCTGTAACTAGGGAACCTTGCTTTGAACCTGAGCTAGAGACCAAGTGGTCACTACCCTGCGACCAAGACAGGGCTGAGTGGTGGCTCTGTCCTGATCGGTACTGGTCACTCCTCCCGGAATTGGATCTGGCTGACCTCAACGAGTGCCTGGATCGGGGCCTCCGTGACTGGCAGCGCTCAGTGGACCCGTGACAGCCCTGGGTCGGCGATCTACACCTCACACTTAACGAGTGGTACTGGGATGTGGAGCAGGACCAGTAACCAGAGCGGGCTTGGCGTTCTTAAGATGCAGCCACACACGGTGATGCTGCCCTGGGGGATCGGCGACTGTTCGGGGAACAGTACCGTCGATCCCTCGACCTGTCCCTGGAGTGGACCCGGTGCCATGGAGATTGCAGACGCTGACTCCGAAACTCCTGCCGGGGCGCGTGTGCCTCCAGAGGTCTGCGCCCGGTTACTGGTAATCCATGCGTCGAGCCTCTCTGCCCTTGTTCTAGGTCTGGAGATCAGATGGGGCTGCGAAGCTTCTGCCTATCATGGTCAGAAGCATGTCAGCTGTGAGATGGTGACCATTGTCGGGACATCCCACGTGTCGGGGAGTGTTGCTGTAGAAGTGGAGACTGTGGTGGTCCAAATGAGGGTTTACCCTGGGACCAGGACCCTGTAGGGGCCGGAGTGGGTGGCACTGGGAGGGACTTAATCTCTTGCACTGCTTGCAAGGCCTCCGGCGTGGATGGCACCCAGAGCTGACGAGGACCTCCATCGCTATCCAGGGTAGCCAGCGGGGAGCAAGCTGGGCTACACCGCGCAACCTGAGCTGGGGCCCGAGATCCTGAAGTGAGTGAAGAGGTGTCCAAGACAGGGCCTTGGTCCACACCAGACTTCTCCTTTCCCTTGCAGGAAGCCGGAGACCCTCCTCACCCCGTCTTCCTGGGCTTCTTGGCTGGGGCCATGGAAGGGGACCAGTGCCGCACAGAAGGTACCGGCAGGGCGCTACGCACCAAGGTCACGATGCTCGGCACTGAATTGGAGGGCTGTTCCAGCATCGGAGTAAAGGCAGACTCCATGAGGGGCGAATGTCACGCTCCTTCTTCGTCCTGGGCTTGAAGGACTTGCAGATTCTGCACTTATCACTAATGTGACCTTCCCACAAGCACCGTAAACAACTGTTATGTGGATCGCTAATGGGCATGGGCCTTTTACAGCAATCACAGGGTTTAAAACCTGGGGACTGGGGCATACCCCATCTTGAGGCAAAGTCCCGTTTGGGACCTACTAAGTTTTTAACTAACAAATAGGGAAACTAAAACTAGAGGGGAACTATACACAAGAATACAAGAGGTAAATTGGTTTGAATGAATGAGAAGCAACAGCACTAGCTTAAGCAGCAACAATTCCATGCACTGTTACTGATGGCAAGAAGGAACTGAGGGTGGAGGGGGTCGGCGGCGCCCTATATGCCATGGCATATGCGCATCACTCCAGGGAGCGCCAGAGCTGGTCCCCTACAGATAGTGCTGAGGGAAAAACTTCCGGCACCGGTGCATGTGGCGAGCACACACACCTAAGTTGAATGGACATGAGCAATCACTCAAAGAAGAACTTGAAATACAGCATGTTTTATTAAGCTTGACTACTTCCAAGAACAGTAGTGGAGAGAGTTTATGAGTATGTACATGTGTGCACACATTTATGTGTTATGGGTCAAATCTTACTGTCTGTGCCAGCTTTCAAGAATCATCTTCTAGCCCCTTTCCATGGAGGTCAGGAAAGATGGGTGTGGGTCAAGCAATAATTGGATCCTCTTTTCCCACTCTCCTCTGGGTCAGCTTCAGGCCTTGACTAGGTTTTTTAACTCCTCCTCTCATGCACAGGCAGGAGTATTTCTCAGCATAAAACAAACTCCAAAATATAGTGAGTATATACACTCAGAATCTCCGGGAATAAATGTTGAACAACTTCTGTGTTATATTAGGTTTTCTTTTCTTATATAGACATACTACTTTCCCCAGGTGCTAATGACAGCCATCATTCTAGTGATCTGCACAGCTGCCACAAATATAACTCTACAGAATCTCCAGAGAAGTGGAGTATAATTGGTACAGATGCCATTCTCTCTCTAATGGACAAACACATTACCTCTGCAACAGGTTCCACTTTATTCTGAAATTCTCACTCATGTTAAAAAGGGATTGCCAATTTTCTATACCAATAGTAAATTACAAAAATTTGCATGCAAAACATGTACATAACCCCCCGTAAAATCTGTTGAGAAAGGTACAGTTCATTGGGATTTCAGAAAGCGTTCAGATCATCAAGTAGTAAGACAAATGCCTTATTTTTTCTACTTACTGGATAGATTATTTAGTGCCAGACTTCTACTACTCATGCTAAGCAGTACCTAACTTAGCAAGCAGTCTCATTCATTTCAGTGGGACTGCTTGAAATACGGCATGGATCATCATGAGCAAAGGTGGCAGAATCTGGCACTTAGTAAACATTATGCTTCTCCCACTGAAGCCAGTGGGAGTTTTGCCATTGATTTCAAAGGGAGGAGGATCAAGCCTTCATTTTCCTGTGTGTATATGCATTTATCTCCAGTATGTATTCCTACAAAAACCTAAAAATAAATAAATAAACAAAAGGAAGTGAGACAAATGAATATGTATGTGCTAACTATTACTGCAGAAAGAAAAGGAGGACTTGTGGCACCTTAGAGACTAACAAATTTATTTGAGCATAAGCTTTCGTGAGCTACAGCTCACTTCATTGGATGCATTAGCGTTAGCTTTTGTGAGCTACAGCTCACTTCATCGGATGCATTCAGTGGAAGTTCCACTGAATGCACCCGATGAAGTGAGCTGTAGCTCACAAAAGCTTATGCTCAAATGTGTTAGTCTCTAAGATGCCACAAGTCCTCCTGTTCTTTTTGCAGATACAGACTAACACGGCTGCTACTCTGAAACGTATTACTGCAGAGTAAATTTGACTGAAAGCCACACTCACTACATAAAATGCATATTTAATTTTGAATTGAATGGGGCAGTTGTGATGGCGAACTGATTTCTAGGCAGGCACATTTTTCATTCACTAGCCCAGGGGCATGTAAAGAAAATATGATTTGCACATAATGTAGAAATAGTATAATCCTGCAGAAAATGAAAAGTAAACATATATTTAATATTATATACACTTCTTCATCAGGGAGCGCCAGCTTTTTGTTTCAGCTCTCATGGACCATAGCAGCTTTTAAGCAGTTTTGTTTCTGAGTATTTTTATTAGTAATAAGGCTTTTAGCATCTTTATGTTTAGCAGACATAACTGTTCCATAATGATTTTTATATAAAAAGTTGAGTGCAGAAATGTGATTTTTTGATAATCCAAAATGACTGTTCACTTTGCAAACCAATACATTTATTATGTTCATGTTCTTCATTATTTCCATTTTTCAGATCTTTAACATGTGACTTGCTGAATATAATGGAGTCATCACAAAAACAATTTCATAACAATTTTCAGTTCCTCTTGTAATAATTAGGAGCTAATCACATTATGCTACATTCTAACCTACTGGAAACACCTAGAATTAATAAAGGATTCAGTATACAATGGTATGATTTAGTGGCTGATGTAACTTTGAAACTTGTTTACATATTGAACTATTATATATAGTACATACAGTCATCACAACACAATATACACAATACAATCCATCCAGTTGTCCTTGTCAATAGAAAATGTTGCATGAAATCACAAAATAGTTCTTAAAACACAAAACAGTACTGTACATTCTAACACCATTGCTGACTGTATATACTTTTTCCTAGTATATCATAATCACATGCATTCTTATTGTAAATAAAATCAACTATTAACGGGTTCTTTTGTAGAAGTTTATAACTTTTCATTTTAATTATCTCAGTGTTGATCTGTTGTTGCTAGGACAAATCAGTAGATAGGAACAGAGTGATATGGGTAGCTCTGGTTTTAAATCTGGTTAAAAGAAGTTCAAATCTAATGAAATTGATCTGGCCTCTTGTTTGTGAGTAAAAGGACTATCCGAGAGGTAGGCTGGTCTTGTAGTTAAGGACTGGGTGTCCGGAGATCTGGGTTCAATTCCCAGTTCTGTTGCGGACTTCTTATGTGAGTCTTGACTTGGGCAAAATCACTTAATCTGTTTGTGCCTTTGTTTCCCATATGTAAAATGGGAAGCTCTCTTTCAGAGGTGTTGATGAATTTACCTTGACAACACGTGAGGTGGTCAGATAGCACGGTGTGGAAGATCATAAAGACACATACAGATAGTCTGAAGTGTTACATGCTTGCCAATATTTGAGAAAGAAAATGAGAGAAACATATAGCATCCAGAAGGGTCTAGGGAGAGAGTGCCCAAAAGCCAAGGTTGTTTCCCCCTAGATACAGCTCAAGAACCATTAAGTCATAGATTAAAACACAACAGAATTGCTATAGCAAGTTTTAAAATATTGTTCTGCATCGTCTGTGGAGCATTGCTGCAGTCGGCAGAGAATTGACTCGTAATATGTTGTCAATTTTCCTTTCTTTTTTTATTTGCTAACCCTTATTACAAAAAGCTAAAAGCATATTAAATACTCTTCTAATACTGACACTTTTTCATGTAAAAATTGTGGTAATTGCCAAAAGTTAGCAGTATGTGACTGGGAATGAGAGGTAGGAAAGGTGTTCTCTGAGAAAGATATGGAGATATCCTTAGACACTTAGGAGCCTAACTCTCATTGAAAGCCAATAAGACTTTCGCTCCTAAATCACACCGGTATTTCAAAGACGTTTGCCCACAGATTACACTGAATACATTTGTCATCTCTGGTGTAAATCTTTTGAAGAGAAAGAACAAAATTAATTATTTGATATATATTCCCATGTTGATAGATGAGTTGGTTTCAGTCAAGCCAAGGGGAAAAAAAAAGATCAACTCATTAAGAAAAAAGTGTCATGATTAACAAGAGGCCTGAACTGATGCTATATCCCTTATATATTCCTGTAATCCTGTGTATAGTATTCTGATATAATTAGCAGCAGCACAGTAATCAGAACGATACAGGAGACAGAAAAATGATCAATGTATTGAAATGGATCATTGTCCAGACGCTCAGTTCAAAACATTACTATTAAAGGCAATATTAGTTTGCAGCATATTTTTTTTAGGACTTCTAGTTATTACACAGTGAGTCCACATGCCGTTTTCCCCCACATTTTACCAAAATACAATTCATAACTGTTAGATCAGTCATTAATACATGTATTGTGTCTGCAAAGTGGGTTCTAAGCAATAGACTACACTAACCATGAGACATTTTCAAGTCAAATTCATCAAATTATAAAAGCTTTTGTAAATAATTACTTTGATTTAAAAAGCCTGAGTTGGCCATGAATATTATTCACAAAGAAACTGTTTCACCAGCTTTTGTTCTGGGTAATAAATTGTCTACTGTAATCTGTCCACAGGGTAACTTGAATCCTTAACTCAATATCACAGTAGTACAGCAATGTCAAGGTTCCTTCCCCACTCTGAACTCTAGGGTACAGATGTGGGGACCCATATGAAAGACCCCCTAAGCTTATTCTTACTGGCTTAGATTAAAACTTTCCCAAGGCACAGATTTCTTTCTTGCCTTGGGAACCAACTTAGGTTAAAACCCGGTACGCTGCCACCACCAAGCGATTTAATGAAGAATCCGGGAAGAGACCACTTGGAGTTGTCTTCCCCCAAAATATCCCCCCAAACCCTACACCCCCTTTCCTGGGGAGGCTTGAGAATAAACAAGATGAGCACAACCCAGCCTTGGATTTTTAAGACCCTAAAAACTCAATCAGATTCTTAACAAACAGAACTTTATTAGAAGAACAAAACAAAGATAAAAGAAACACTCTGTAAGATCAGAATGGAAGATAATCTTACAGGGAGTCAGATTCAAAACACAGAGAATCCCTCTAGGCAAAACCTTAAGTTACAAAAAGATACAAATCAGGAATACGCATTTCCTCCAGCACAGCGAATTTACAAGCCAAAACAAAGAAAACCTTACACATTTTCTAGCTAGATTACTTACTAACTTTACAAGAGTTGGAAGGCTTGCATCCTTGATCTGTTCCCGGCAAAAGTATCACACAGTCAGACAAAAGCCTTTTTCCCCCGCTCCAGATTTGAAAGTATCTTGTCCCCTCATTGGTCATTTTGGGTCAGGTGCCAGCAAGGTTACCTTAGCTTCTTAACCCTTTACAGGTGAAAGGATTTTGCCTCTGGCCAGGACAGATTTTATAGCACTGTATACAAAAAGGTGGTTACCCTTCCTTTTATATTTATGACAAGCAGTCACTCAGTAAACAACATTTGATCCAAGGAAGAACCATCCTTAACTATCACTAGATGCTCACATCATTTCTACAGGCTGGACAGTATTATTAACTAAATTGAATTGAAGACTTCAGAATGTGAAAAATAGACACCACCTAAACTCTTCAATTAAACCATCAGAAGTGCTAAGTGATCTGGATTAATCTAAAACTCTACTGACTGGTCCATTCGTTTTAGAAAGGGCTTTGCTAACACAGCTGGTGCGTGAAACAGTACAGATTACACAATATGCAAAACTAGTAAAGGATTTCAGTGTCTCAATAAGCCAAATTACTCTTCACTTAATTTATGTGCTATTCATAATGGAGATCTCTTGGCTTCAGTCTATAGATCTTGTACTGAGGACTTAAAGGACATCAGACTGTGAAGAACATTTGTATCTAATGATAGAAAGAAATGGGGCTTTATCAAAGTAATCAGCATGTGTGAAATCATGGCGGGCCTGCTCTGAAAATCCCTACTGAAGCCTTACAAACATCAGTGTCTTGAATAGTAGAAAGAACAGGTCCACGAAAGCTTATGCTCAAATAAATGTGTTAGTCTCTAAGGTGCCACAAGTACTCCTGTTCTTTTTGCAGATACAGACTAATACGACTGCTACTCTGAAACTTGAATAGTAGAGTTTAGCCTTCTAAAGTTAATCTGAAATTTTGGATGTCTTGGTAGTTACATGAAACTGTGTTGAGGCATCAAAATGCCTGTTTAAGTGCCTAAAGCAACATATAGGTGCTTAAACACATATTTAGATACTTTACTTTAGGCACCCAAGTTTGAAAACTGGACTCTTAAGATGTGTATTTTCTGTACAGGCCAGTCACAGTGGGATGGTGAGCTTCAAATTATATTTTAGGCTGGCTTCTGAATTCTGCCTTGGACTGACTTTGCACAGATGTGGGAGAATGATGAGCCATATTCTCAGAGCTGTGCTGACACTGATGGTGACACAGAAATACACTAGACAAAAAGATTTTTAAAAAATCAATTGGTCACATGGAAAAGATCAAAACTAATAAGAAAAACTGTTACTTTCTAGGTGTTGCCAGGACAATCAGACAGAGACAAAGGACACTTCCCCAAACCAAATATACTTTCTGAATTACTTGTGCTAGAGCTTAAATCCCTTGGGGGGGGAGGGGAGGGGAGAAATCTAACAAATTTACAAGTCTCATTCTATTTTCTTTCACAAAGTATCCCAAAACCCTGTTGTTTTCTTCAGAGACACACTCTCTTGCCCCCTCTTTGTCCTTTTCAGCTCTCTCCCTGAATCTTCTGTTGATTCCTTTCCCTAATCTCTCTCTAATCTGACCCTCCTTTTGGTCCTCCCCCCTTATGAAAACTTGATGTGCACAGCCCCCTGCTATCATGGGATCTTAAGAAAAGAAGCAGACTCCCAATGATAACTGGGAAACAAGGTACAAATTTTTGCTTGACAACACTGATCATATTAGGAGGCTTCAGACAGGAAAAGGACCCTAAAGATTTGTTTAACCCAGGGATTTGAGACCCAGACAGCTACTGGGAAACAGGCCAAGGGAAAGGAGGAAGAGTTAGTAGACCAGGAGCCAACCAGACAGCTAAACAGAAACCCAAAAGACCCTAAACATGGCTAGAGCCCTCTTTTTTGAAGGAAAGGAATGAAACTGGCCCAGCAGAGGAAGTCAGAAACAAAATGTTTTCACTTTGAAAGGCAGACGAAGAGTAGTGAGATAAACCCCAGTGCCAACTTCACAGAAGAGATTGACCTGAGCTAGCTGTGCCCCAGACCGCTTTACTAGCAAACACAATAATCCTGCCAAGGAGGCATCAGGTAAGAAGGTGGAATGAGATACCTCCATGCCCCTCCCTCTCCCCCTCCCCCAATCCAGAGCTCCAGCCACAAACCAGAATTATGAAGGATACAGGAAAAGGAAAGGAAAGGAAAGGAAGACTTCACACACCATTAGGAATCCTTTGCACCAGAAGCTGGAGAATGCCATTGTTCAAACAATACAAGCAACATCTTTACTGCACTGTGACAGTGCAAATTATTGCACACCAAGAAAGTTAGCTTGGAAAAGGCTCCAGAATGGGGAAAGACCCAGGCTTGAGGAACCCAGTTAAGTCAAAACCAACACACATTAAAGCTCAACAAGTCACAGAAGGGGCATGCCACTACCACCATATACAGGCAAGGAGACTTTGGCAACGCAGCCGGTTTGCTCCTGTACTTTGATTAAGGCATTCTGATTACACTTGACTATGTAAATGGAGAGGAGATAGTGTTTGATTGTTGTGGCACAGGAAGTTTTACTGTTAATGTAAAAATACCGTATGGGAAAGTTTGCAGTTATTGTTACCTTAAATTGCCTGCCCTGTGTGAAGTGCATTGTTGTAAATATAACCTGAGCAATTCTTCAAATAAATTGCAAGTTGTTGGACATTTCTATCTATATTTACTTTTAAAACATATGACAGCTTTGGTATCCATTATCTACTCAGGTATGGTGTTATCAATCTGAGTAATAGCTTTATAACACTTGTGCTATATATATATGGTTTCATTTCACAGGTAGTGTTCTAAAGAATGTTATTACCTGCAGTAAACCTATCTGATTAAATTAAATGGCACAATTAATTGTATCTTATCTCCTGAGCCAACCTTTCCAATCTACAAGTATGTCACATCAAACATGTTTCTTTCTATTCAAATAGTGCTGTAGAAAAAAAAACTAATCAGAACTTTATTTTTTTCATCTGTTGAAGTAACCCATCAGCTTCAAAGTTAAATAGCCAAACACATTTAAAATTGTTCTATCATTTTAATTGTTTTTCTTTTTGACATTTAGGCCCATGTTTTCAGAAGAGCATGTTGTGCAAATCATGCTGACTCGTACACCTATTTATCAGGCTGTGCTTTTTATAAAAACGTAGAAATATGGGTCTTCTTATCTTGAGCACGCTGAACAACAGTTCGTGTCCTGGTTTGTTTCTCTAAATATGTTTGAATCCAATTAGTAATCCATGGCTCTTTGTCTGCAGAAAGAACGTTTCCACTTCATCTAGAATCCCCTGTTTAAAACATACAGCCTTCTCAGTGTGTAAATATTGTGCCAGACAGACCTTTTACAAAGAAAGCAAAGTACAGTAAGCTTGAATTCTTTTATTGCTCAAAGCAGAGTCCCCGAATGTCCAATAACCCTCTTGCATGTAAGCAATCTTCTTTCAATAAATCTTTGTCATTTCTTTGGTTAAAATAGTGAATCTGATCCTCCTCGTCTCCTCTCAGGCTCATGCCCATTAACAAGGGCCTAATTTTTCTCTCAAAAAATAAAACACCATGTGTCATTGCACTTTAGTAACTGAGAGCGGAATTTGGCCCTGGATGATTCGGTACCATATATAATACTCATGAATAAGATCTTTAGCTGATGTAAATTAGTATAGTTTTACTGTGGTGAGTGGAGCTAAGCCGATTTATGCCAGCTGAGAATCAGAGATCTGGAGGGAAATCTTACTGAAAAGACACATTCTCCTTAGCTTATATTGAAAAATTTGGGCTATAGTACATGCTCTCCTCTTAATATTTATGCATAATACCCAATAACATTAATGAAAGTTGCACGCTTGCATCAATAAGTGGGTATAGCCACTCCTTTGTCTCCGTGATACTCTGTTATAATCGCAATAAGTGCACTAGTCTATAAATTAGTCACTGTAATTGCAAAGACAGTGAAATTAGTCAATGAAGAATGCAAATTTTGTAAATACCAACAAAGACAAAAAAAGTGGAAGTAAAACTAAAACACAAACTTCAGTGCTACATACAAACTTTTGAAAGTAATTAAAATTGAGCTAGAACATTTTATAAAAGTGTAGTCAATGATTTCATTTTAATGTTCATTTATTGTGTGATGTTTTGATTAACTAATATGTCATGTCATATCATCACTGTATGCTAAATGGAGTTAAGTTTTAGGATTATAAAAGTATAAGATTGAACAGTAGTTACAAGGGATAGTTATGTATAAGGTATCTAAATAAGGAGGGCTGATATGCAAGACCTAGACGCTGAGAGGCCTATGAGATTTTTGCTTAGCTATTATAGGCCTTAGATAAGAAATGCTGACATAAGTAAGTGACCGAAGAATAACCTGATGCCATAAGATTATGGGGAAAGATGTACCAAGGGGTAAAGTTGCAAAAAAATTAGCCATAAGATTAATTTTAGATCACATAAATGCTCTAGAGGCACATTTCTCTCTAACATGTGCCTTCACAACAGAGTATAGGTTGTGCATCAATGCTAATGAGAATACAAGGAACTATACACAACCTATAGAAAATGGGGTACCTCAAGTTTCCTGGCAACACCAGACCAATAAGGAAAAAGAGGGTTGACACTTTCATGTGCATACACAGAATGTAGGTAAAGGCAAAATCACATCATAAAAAGAGGGTGCTCAGAATGGGAAAATTGAGCTTCCTAGAGGAAAACTCCAACAGGACACATCCCTTTAATAATGATCAATCAATGAGAGACCCATTAGACCCTAACACTATCTTGGACAGAAGTCTGCAAACTGTGTGGCGCACCCCCCTTGGGGGGGTGAGGAGAAACGTTCAGGGGGACACAGCAGGGGCAGAGCCAGCCCCCCACAGAAGGTGGAGAGGGAGCACCACCTAGCCCTGCTCCACCCCCAGCTCCGCTCCTGGTCCCAGCCCCGGCCCCAGCCCCAGCTGGGGCCCCATCTCCCAGCCCTGGCTCTTCTCCCAGCCCCGCCACTACCCTCAGCCTTGTCCCCTGGCTGGGGCTCCACTCCTGACCCCAGCCCCGGCCCGCTTACCTCTGTCCGCATCCTCCCGCCCGGAGCTGCAGCCCCGCTCCCTGCCCCGGGCTCCTGGGTGGGCAGATGGCGGGGAGGGGGCTGCAACCCTAAAAAGTTTGGGGACAACAGATCTAGGAGGACGACAGTATGTCTGTAGCTATAACTGGTGCATGGATATAGCTAGGATTTGTATATGCTACAATAGTCATAACTTTGCTGGTAATTTTAATAAAATCAATAAAAATATTGGCCCTTGTTCTTATGACTGTATGTGCTACTTCCCTTGGCCTTCATGTGCTCCTATGAGCTCTATAGCTAAAACATGTCAGAGATAACTCTGTTTAACTTGAGACTTGTAGCCACCACGGCCAAACCCTCAATGGTATAATATAACATCACTAAAATGAACTTTAAATAAAAATAAAAGGCTACACAAGATACCTGATAATAGTCTGTAATGGATATATGTCCACAGTAAAAAAAAAAAAAATCTCTGGTCCGTATAACTGACCACAACTGAGCATGTCTAACAAGATTATAGCAAGACTAAAGTGCCTTGGCAGAGCTGTGTGGGGAAGTTTTAAATGCATATTGTAAAAAACAAAACCAACAAACAAAAATGGGGTACTTATTTAGCAAGACCTAGTGTGCCTAGCCCTTTCAGGGGCATTGAGGCAGGGAAAGGAAAGTCTTCTCACTCCCAAGATGGCCCACATAAGGGCCAGTCAAAATTCAAGGGAGCACAGGACCTGTTTTTCCACTGTACCCCCTTGGAAACAGACAAACCAAAGGGGATGGAAAGGAGACAAAGTCATGGTCTGACTGCTTTCTCTGCTTCCACCCATAAAGTGGTATTGGTGCATGAGGGAAGAGTACATTGCACTTCATAAATGACACAGAAGCAAGCCTATCTCCCCAGTGTGCTGAGGACTTCCAGGAAGACTCCTGCCTCTGTGATAGGGTGTACCAGGCATTTGCTGTCCCCTGAGAGAGACCCAGCTGCTTTGGCACACCCTGCCTTAGGAAGTGGCCTTTTAAGAAGAGAAGTGCAGTGAGTTTGGTCCTCCAAGGCTTGCCTTGAAAGGCTTCTGGGGTCAACTGCTGCTGGAACCAATGAGACTTGGCCCTCCAGCACCTAGAAGGGGTGGGAGCATGTAGAGGCCAATCACGGCTCAGCAGGCCAGATAAAAAAGTCTGGCAGCTTCTATCAAATGGTAGTTCTGGGTGAAACATGAAGAGGGGGTAGAAGGATTCTCCCTCTGCCTTCACCTAAGCAGCCAGACCTGGTCAGACTTTTGGCTCAGGCAGGTCATCTGGAGGTAAGTATTATTAGGCTACTGCAGTTTAGCCAAGCTCCCTTACTGAGATACCAACTGGTTCCATCAAGTCTGTGACAGTCTCCCTGAGGCAAAAGCCACTCAGTATTCCCCTGTGATACAGCACCAGGAGCTCTCTGCAGGCTGTGCCTTCAAGCGATATTTGAGCTGAAGATATTAGAAATTAATGCATAGGGGCCAAAATATTTGGGTAGCTGTAAAGCATTATCTCTGAATGAGCTCCTCTGAAACATGTCTAGTGCATAGGAGGAAGTGCTATGAACAAATATAGTGAGATGTGATTTAATTAATAGCACACACTTCTTTTCCATCAATGCTTAGATAATGTAATTAAACTAGTATTATCCAACACAACGTCATTTATAATGTCTACAATTTCTCTGTGGGTTGCAGCTCTCTAACTTTAGGCTTTTAGCTTACAACAATGTCCACATCACTGGATTTTATTACACTACTTGGCTCCCTTGTAACAAAAGATACAGCCAATCAATACAAGGTGATTCAACATCAAGGAACATTAGCATCAAGATGAAAATTGCATTAAAAAACAGTGAGGAGGAATTAGAAAGAGATGACCTTCTAAAACCAGCAACCAGAATCTCCTGTCTATGTGAAAAGGAAACAATATTGTGCATCCCTTCAAAGTCCCAGGAAAAAATGCCAGCAGTCACTGGAGGCAAAGAACCAGATCCTCCATTGGTATAATTCTTGTGATATAGCTCCACCTAAATGATGGAGTGCTCTAAAATGAGAGCTTATTTTAAGTGATCTAAAATGAGTCTAAGCCAAATTATGCCATCTTAATGAGGATGTTGAAGATTCAGAGTTTAAGAGGTACCAGCACCACAACCTTCAATAATTTAATAGCTTTCCCCACATTCTCGCTGTATACAAGCTGAGATCCTCCATCCCATTGTCCATAAGTATACACACACCATTGTTCCCAGCTAGACAACTCAGTGTCATGGTACAGATTATTATTACTTAAAATGCAAAGTATTTCAGTACATTCAGACATCTCAAACATTCCAAAATTGATTTTGATAAGGAATAATGTACAGTAAGTTACCTCCTTGGATTTGCTTTGTCTCCTTACAATTTAACTTTTTAAATACCTGATTAAGAAGAAAAGTTTAAATGCAGAGTCTCTGTACATCAATTTAATTCAAACCCCCCTTTTTTTTCAGGTATAAAAAAAATTGTGAACTGATATTTGTAAATACTGAACATAATTTCAAATGCTAAAGAACCCAGTCAACAGAACTTTTATTTTTAAATCCCCTACCACTGGGGATAATGTCACCTTACTACACAAATTTTAAATTATGTAATTTAAATTTCACTCACCTTGGACTGTTCTCAATGCTAACTCTATGTGAGGGCAAGTATTCAAAATCATTGCTGGTAACATTTTCAGATGACAAAAATTGGTAGAGTAGTAACAATAATGAAGGGCATAGGCCAGTTACACAGATCAACATGGATCTCTGGATTCACTAGAGCATGCATTTTAATACAGCCATACAGCTAGGAACAAAGAATATAGGTCACACTCAAAAGATGGAGGACTGTGTCCTAGAATGCAGTGACAATGAAAAGGACTTCAGGCTAATGGTAGATAACCACTTGAACATGAACTCCAAGTGTGATGCTGTAGCTAAGGGGGCAGACATGATCCTCAGATATAAAAGTAAAGGAATATATATAAAGTAGGAGTAGAGAGGTGGTATTACCACAACATTAGTGAGACCATTATGGAATACTATGTCCAGTTCTGGCAATTTCACTTCAAAAAGAATGTTGAAAAATTGGAAAGGATTCAAAAAAGACCTGCAAGAATGATTCAGGGTCTAAAAAGCATGTCTTATATTGAGATACTTCAGAAGCTCAACCTATTTAGTTATCCAAGAGAAGGTTAAGAGGTGATTGATCATGGTCTACAAGTATCTGCATGGGGAAGAAATTTCTTTTAGCAGGCTCTTTAATCTAGCAGAAGAAGGCATATCAAGGTCCAATGAATGGAAGCTGAAGCTAAACAAATAAAGAAAAATCATAGAAGTCAGTAATTCAGGGTCTGGGTATACACTGAGTGTAACTTATTTTGAAACTGCAGCTCATATACAGTTAAGGTTGAGAGTCATCTTCTAAAAGTTAACTATTTGGAGTGTTCTAAAATATACTTACTGACTTGGATGGCCTTGAAATATAATATGTTGTACCTCATGGGGCTGTAGAGTAGGGTTAATGTTCTAAATTTGGGGTCATTTGAGGAATGTGTTCCAGAGATTCAGTTCCCCTAAAAATCATGTGGTTCTTACAATGCTTTCCCACCGCCTCTTTAAAACACAACTGGGGCTCAAACTATCAGTGTGATTGATCCTCTTCAAGTTGATCCTACCCACTTGGGAGTGATCACAGCCAGTGCATGGCCCTGCCTGTTGGGGAGGCAATTTCAAGAGCTATTAAGTGTATATTTGTAACTTCATTTTGGCTCAAGCTAAACCAATGAGCCAAAAAGAGTGAAATGCACATAGACAGCAAGAGGAGGGGTGTGTTGCAAACCAAAGGGTCTGTAAGCAGTCAGTTAAAACAGTAACTGAGTGGTTCAGGGTGACATGCTGTAGCCATTGAGCTAAATGTGTATACTGCAATTTTGAGCCCAGCCCATTTCAGCTTTCAAAGAATGTGTATTTTGAATGTTCCTTGCTCTCTGCCTGCAGGAATTGCTTTTGGAAGTTTTGTCCTATGACCAAAATATCCTATTCAAGAGCAATATTTTAAAGTGCTTTAAAATTCATATGCAGACTCTGATTTTACTTTACAAGTATTGTGAAGGAAATTAGCATTAAGTACAGAGATGATGAAAGACTCTACTAAGTTGTTAATGTAATCATGACTCATGTCCTAAACAATAAAAGTGAATATGATCACAGGAAAGCGAGTGACTGGGTTATCTGGTCAAATGGTTCCTGATACATAGCCCACCCTAATAAGAACAGCTCAAAACATTTTCAAATTTATTTATTTGCTGCATATGGGATATAGGAGGTCAAAGCAGCAAGGGGGAATATGGAGGAGTGTTGGAGCAGTGCAAGGGATATGGTGGTTTGGGTGCGTGTAGGCTGTAGGCTCTGCCCTTTTTCCATCCTTCCCTCTTAAGGGTGTGCTGTGGCACTGTTACTGTGGGGCCAGCACACCCTAGGTGTGACTGGATGCCTGATATGGACCACACTGAGAATGCCACTCTCAGGGCAGACTGCAAGAAACATGGCAGACAATCTCCCAAAACTGTGGTTTATTCTATAATTAGATTCACCAAACCAGTAACAAAGGAACTTCAGTAGCACAACAGTGATTAACAGGAAGCCAAACACAGTCCCCTTCAGACATTCCACCCCTTGGCTCCCATCCAGACAAACTGGTCTAATATAGTAAGAAGTTACTGAAAACCCAGTTCACCACATGTAAGGTTCTACCAATCCCAAGGGATCGGACACTTACCCCCAGGTCAATATATTTTTCGGATCTTACCCAAATATCATGCTGTAAGCCAATCCTTAGTAAACTAACTGGGAATTTATTAATAAAATAAAATAGAGTTATAAATTATTAAAAAAATCATATACACACAAATGATTGCAAAGTCCTTATATCAGGTTTGTAGCAGTGATGGAATAGTCTGTGAGTTTGCAAAAGTCTCCAGTAACTTCCAAAATATTGGAAAGTCCTGACAAATACCCTTCATTGCCTAACAATTCCTCCCAATGTTTCTCCATCAGGCCAAGAAAAGGAGTTCAGAGGCTCATCTTCCCTCCATTCCACTGGATCAGAGAAAGGAACCCAGAACTCCACTCCTTTCCTAGTGCCTTCAGCACTGGGGAATGGACTGCAAGCTCTTTCCCCAAGACTCCTACATCTATATCCTCCATTTCTGTCCCCCGTCAAAACATGCTCCCACCGACTCCATGTTAATCCCTTTACTGTTTCTGAATCCTCCTCAACGCATCACCTGTGGGGCCCATGCCAGTGCCTACCCTTCTGTGTAAATGGGGGCTGGGGAGAGTGACTGCATTGCATTGGGCAGCCAGAGAGGTTGGTGATGAGGAGATGAAGAGGCAGTGAAGTAATCAGCATGTACATAGTGCCAGCTGTGTCCAATATGATCATTGCCAAGGAGTCAGAGATAATGGAGGGGGAAAGCTAAGCTTTAGAACGTGGCAGAGATGAGAAATTATTTTAAAAAAAGCAAAGACATTAACTGCCAAAATTAATGTCGAGTTAAGGTTGCCTGATGAGGCCCTTCCAGAATGAGGAGTTCAGCTACACTCAAGCCTCTAAAAAACAGTAAATACAGAGTTAAAGTACACTCCCTCCCAGAAATGGACCCTTAACTCTGACCTCTTCAAGCTACTAACACACACACACACACACACACACTCACTAGCATTCTACCCTTACAGATGCTACAGAACACTCTGAGAACAGAGTGACATGAGCGCTGTAGGGCAAAGTCTAACATCTTCTCTTTGCTAAGGCAAAACTCCAGGTATGACGAACAGGAACCATTTACACAGGACCTACTCTCAAACACTGAGCTTTATCTACGCAAACTACCCCAGACTTTCAAAATGTTATTATCCCTTCACTCTTGACCAGAGAGTTCCTTCTGAGACACTACTTTCACTTATCCATCATTAAACCCTGGAGACTACTGTCATGTATGCTACCAGACTGATGACAATCTCCATGGCAAGACACCATTGTTCAACTCTCCCAAGTGCCTAAGGAACTCAGTTCTGTAATGTGGCATGCTTGATCTTTCAAGTTACACATGCACCTCTTGTAATTCACAGCAACTTCTCCACCAACCTGCTCCAACTAATCCCTCCACCCAACACAGTGAACGGCAGAAAGAGTATATGCAGACAAACGGAGCTTGAACCTGTGGAACACAACATAAACAATGGCACATTCTCTTAATTGTTCTTGTTATTGCCCTTTCCCCCTTACTGAACCATTTGCAGTAGCTACTGCCAGCTCAAGGGGGAAGACTTAAGCTTGTGTTGCGGGGGTGATATGTGCCTTAACTCTATTTCCTGGTTTGCAAAGGTTTAAGTGTAGCTGAACTCAGCATTCTGGAAAGGCTGAAGGCACAACTGGGCAGCCTTAACTCTGCATTACTATGTTTTTGGGCAGCTAATTTATAAATATAAGGAATCTAAGCCCAATACCACTGCTTGGTTCCCAGGGAGCCTCTATAGCTAAGGAATTGACTCCAGTCAGGGACCAAGGCAGAAAGCAACCTCTCCTACTCTCTTTGCCAGGGTTAGTAGCCTAGTGGATAGGGAGGAAGCAGTAGATGAGATATATGTTGATTTTATTAACACTTTTGACACAGTCCCACATGAGATTCTCATGAACAAACTAGGGAAATGTGGTCTAAAATAAATTACTAGAAGCTGGATGCACAACTGGTTGAAAGACGGTAGTTATCAATGGTTTGTTGTCAAACTGGGAGGACAAATTTAGTGGGGAGCTGCAGAGGTCTGTCCTGGGTCTTGTATTATTCAATATTTTGATTAATGACTTTGATAATGGAGTGAAGAGTACACTTATAAAGTCTGTTAATGATACCAAGCTGGGAGGGGTTGCAAGCACTTTGGAGGATACGATTAGAATTCAAAATTATCTTAACATATTGGAGAATTTCATCTTGTTGATTTCAGACCAATTAAATAAATTCAAGTGCAAAGAACTTCATTTAGGAAGGAAAAATCAAAGGCACATTACAAAATGGGGAATAACTGATAGATGGTAGTAATGCTGAAAATAGGATCACAAATTGAATCTGAGACAACATGATGCAGCTGCAAAAAAGCTTAATATTCTGCGGTGTATTAAAAGGAGTGTCCTATGTCAGACACAGGAGACAGTTGTTCCACTCTATTCAGCACTGGTGAGACCTCAGCTGGAGTGCTGTATCCAATTCTGCGTGCCACATTTTACGAGAGATGTGGACAATTTGGAGAGAGTCCAGAGGAAAGCAACAAAAATGAAAGGCTTAGAAAATCTGACCTATGAGGAAAGGTAAAAAAGGTGGGCATATTTAGTTTTCAGAAAAGAAGATTGAATGCGGAACCTGATAAGTCTTCAACTATATTAAGGGCTGTTCTAAAGGGGATGGTGATCAATTGTTCTTTGTGTCCACTGAAGTTAGGACAAGGAGTAATAGACATAAACTAACCCAGATCTCATTTGCTGCAGATAAAATTAGATTTTTTTTCCTAATAAGGGTAGTTAAGATTTGGAATAGGCTTCCAAAGGAAGTTTAGCATCCCCATCATTGGAGGTTTTTAAGAACAGGTTAAAGAAACATCTGCCAGGGATGGTCTAGGTTTTCTTGGTCTTACCTCAAGCACAGGGAGCTGGACTGATGACCCTTAAAGGTCCCTTCCAGCCCTACATTTCTGTGATTCAATAAATCTATTGCTCTCATAGCCCCCTCTCTCCTCTACACAAAAACCTTGCATAACTCCAAAACACAGCATGCTTTCCCAAGAGTCAAAACATGCTCAAGGAAGATTATGTGTTACAGCACCACCTGGTGATCCCTGCCATAACATTATTTTTAAGGGATGATTTTCTAAATCAGCCAGTATTCTGGAGTCCCAGGAGGTGTATGTATGTGTGTGTGGTGGTGGCGGTGGGGGGGGGGGGGAGGTTACATGCATTCTGGTGAGTTCTGGGAAATTCTGTTTGGCTTTTTAAAGAAATTTCCTGGTTATCAGAAAAACTAACAGTGTGTGAAATATTTTGCCAAAGATAACTAGGGACTGCTGGGAAGGGGAAACTGCGAAAGGAAGTATATACACAAAAGGAGAGAAAAATGGGTTGGGATGTGAAAGAGAGATACAAGGGAAACTGGCAAAGAGGAAAACAGAACTTTGAAATAGAAGCTGAGAATGAGTACTTCATAGAGATGCAGAGAATGGAAAAGAGAAAGAGTGGAGAGAAAAGGTAAAAGAGAGGGAGACTGGAGAGAGACAGGACCCAAAATGTACACGGTGTAGCAACACCACCAGGGTCACATGAACCTGCAAAAATGGTAGTGATGGGAAATGCAGCTTCAAAGCGATTGGGAACCAGTGAACCAGCACTTCTCAGATTTTTGAAGCTAACTGCTTGTGAAAAAGTGACAGATCAAAAACTGGGCAAGGGAAGTACTGATGAATATTCCTGAAATAACAAATCAGTCTGAGAAAAGTGTAAGCTCTTGGCAGAAAAAAAATAAGTCAAAAACAGAGAAATTTGTTGAATATATTATTGTCTATGAATTATTAACTGAGTTCCACTTACAATAGACACATTCGGAGTGGCCCTTAAATATAGTAACAGAGAGAGAGAGAGAGAGAGAGAGAGAGAGAGAGAGAGAGAGCGAATGCACACATACTGGTATTTCATTTATTTTTTTATGTACTTTCTATATATTTTTCAAAGCATATCACAATTAAGACTGAATCACATTGTTTTAAAACACTTATAGATCACTTGTGTTAGGCAAGTGGTGACCTTGACGTATTTGGAGCTTGTCTTGCTTTGTTACATTTCACTGGCAATGATACTTCTCAGGTGCTGATATACACTTTATGTAACTGCTGGCATTAATTAATTTATGTAAATCAGAATACCATCCCTGATCAATGTCTCCTCCACTTTATTAATGTTGAACACTTTCAGAGGCTGTTAGACATATATGATACAATATCTACTTGGAGTTTAACTGTTCATAGGATTAATTTAGACCCTGAAGAACAGAATGATAGCTACAAATTGATAATACTAATTACCCATAATTTACAGCATTTTAAATATATATCTCCAGGAGCAAAACTCTGCTTTTAAAATATTTCTACAAATGACTTCAATATGTATTACCCCTGAAAATAGAGAGATTTTTATTTGATAATTAAGACTTAGAGCAAAAGCATTAATATATGTAAAACCTGTTTTAATATATTTCTATTGTGTTTGCTTCTTCAGACAAGCTACTGGTGTTACTGGGCTTTTTCAATCTCCGACTTTTTTTGTTTTTCAAGTTGAAGAGATTTTAGAGTTCAGTTCTTGTGAACCATGCATCATTCTGATAAAAGGCATTTCATTTTTAACATTTTGTATGCCAAAAAACTGAGAGAGAAACTGGGGCCACGATTCAGCAAAGCACCTAAGAACCTGCTTATCTTTAACCACATGCTGTTGACCCCAACTCAGGCATGTGTTGTAGAATAGAGATGGAGGTAGGCAGGCCCGTTGACAGCAATTCCGGACCCCACAGCAGAACACTCAGTGGGCCCCCACGCACACATAAGCCCGACACGGTCCGCCTTACATTTGGGTGGTGCTGCGCCTGCTCTGGCTGGTGCCCAGCGAGCTGCCGGCTGTGTTACTGGGCACCCTCTTCCAGCACGGTCAGGGCTTCTACGTGTCCACCCAGCAGGGCTGCCTATTGTCTAATCGTGCAAACCCAAAGCCCCTTGCACCGCCCCTTCTCTAAGGCCCTGCCCTCACTCAATGCCCGCTCCCTCCGACGCTCACCATCCCCCACCCTCACTCACTTTCACCAGGCTGGGGCAAGGGGTTGAGGTGCGGGAGGGGGTGCGAGGTGCAGGCTCTGGGAGGGGATGTGGTTGTGGAGTAAGGGCTCTAGGCTGGGGCAGGAGGTTGGGGTGAGGAAGGGGGTGAGGAGAGCCATGCTTACCTCAGGCGGCTCCCGAAAGCAACCGGCACACCCCTCTGGCACCTGCTCCTAGGCGGGGGACCCAGGGGTCTCCGCACGCTGCTTCCCACAGGCACCACCCCTGCAGCTCCCATTGGTCGCAGTTCCTGGCCAATGGGAGCTGCAGAATTGGCGCTTGGGGCAGGGGCAGTGTGTGGAGAACCCCTGTCCACCGTACCGGCCGCTTCCGGGAGCGGTGCGGAGCAAGGGCCAGCAGAAAGCCTGCCTTGGTCCCGCTGCTCTGCTGGCAGCAGCAGCAGCCGGGGGCTCCCAGGCCCTTTCAAAGCGCCTGGGCAATTGCCCCCTTTGCTTCTCCCCCTCCCCCCACCCTGTCGGCGGGCCTGGAGATAGGCAAATACTTTAAAGTTAAAGTATATATGGTTTAGGGTGTGATGCTGGCAGACCAGGTGCCAGCTCATGCTAAGGCCTAGGCCTCACTGAACACTGACAAATGCATAGGTGAAAACCAGTCTGGTTTACCAGTGAGTTAGTATAGTTAAAATAGATATTAGTGCAATAAGAATGTGTTTAGTGTTTAGATTTTACAGAATGCTTGCAGGATGCTGCATGTATTAATCATACTTACTATATCTGTATCCCATGGTATAAAGTCATATTGAGTGTTTGCAATGTAAACCTCTAACAGTAACTCAAAGAGGAAAAGAAGCATTGATTAAGGTAAGGTGCTTCTCCTCCACATAAGATGGCCCATTGAAGACAAAACAGGCATTGTGTAGCATCAAAGGAGAGAGACCTTGTTGACTGCATTCTCCTCCCTACCTCCAGGAAGGGGAGGCCTCCACATGAACTTCTCCCATCAGCTTGGATTCCAGGTTCAGGGGGGATAAAAATGCCTGATAAGGAGAAAGTGGGTCTCTTTATGCTGTCTGGACTCTGAGGGGCAAAGATTCCTAAACATAAACAAGAGATCCCCATGCTGTTTGTCATGGGTCAGCCCTAAAGGACTTACAGAGCTGCTTATTATAGAAACTTATATTACCTTTTAAAATCTAAGACTAACTCATCTGTGTGTGTTTCCTGTTTTAACCTTGTAAATAACACTCATTTATTTTCTTAGTTAATACATCTTTAGTTAGTTTGTTATAGGATTAGTTACAGGCATTGTCTTTGGTTTGAGATCTGAGTACAAATGACCTGGGGTAAGTGTCTGGTCCTTTGGAACTAGAAGTAACCTGAATATTGCTGTGATTTTGGTGTAAAGTAACCATCTTTCACATAGTCCGGCTTGCCTAGTGGCAAAATAGTACCCTTGGCATTTCAGTCTGTCTGTGACTCCATGCTAAGACTCTTACAGTGTTTTAGGAGTTTATACTTGTTACGGGGTTGGTAAAATCCAATTATGGAACACACAGACAGTTTGGGGTTTCTGCCCTGCTTTTTGACAGTTTACCCTGAGGTTGGCACTCATGGTTGAGTCACTCCAGACCATAGGTGCCAACTTTCCCCAGCACCAGTGGATGCTCGTACCCCCCACGCCTCGGCTCCACCCCGACTCCACCCTTTCCCTGCCCCTGCCCCACCCCCATTCCAACCCCTTCCCCAAAGTCCCCACCCCAACTCCACCTCCTCGCTGCCCCATTGGACCCCTTCCCCAAATCCCCACCCCAGCCTCTTCCCCGAGCGCTCCGCATTCCCCTCCTCCCGCCTCCCTCCCAGCACTTGCACACAAAACAGCTGTTCCGTGCAGCAAGCGCTGGGAGCTAGGGGGAAAAAGCGGGCACATGGAGTGCTCAGGGGAGGAGGCGGAGTGGAGGTGAGCTGGGGCCGGGGGGGCAGAGTACCCACCAATTTTTTCCCATGGGTGCTCCAGGCCCGGAGCACCCACGGAGTTGGCGCCTATGCTCCAGACAGTGTGACATAGAGCTTTGCTAAGTAAGGGACTGGAGGACTTTTTCCCCCATCTGGCTAGGGGTGTGTTGTCCGGGTGTTTAGAAGAATCACAGTTCTCTTGCTAAATATGCCACCATCACTACTTCCCTTAAACACAAAACAGTACCATGATTCTCAAAACAGATCCAGCTCCAAAAAGATGTTTGTCTTTCAAGTTTTGATTACTTACACAATACTTCTTTTGTGGAACACTGTGCTTTTCATAAAACTGAACATATAAAACATCTACAATTTCTTCAGAAATTTCTACTTTATTTTTCAGACACAAGCTGAGGATGATTGGTACTTTTGGCATTAAGAATTCTGTTTTGATATTGCTATTTTTAAAACAGTACAATTCAAAAGGTATATTTATCATAAAAAGAGATACTGCCTCTAGTGGGCCAAATTGTGGCCAGCCTAATATGACAGAAAAGATGCTTAATGGATAGCTGCACCTGCAATAGGGTATCCACCTGCAATACAGGCAGCATCACTGAAGTGGAATTCAAAAGGTATATTTATCATGAAAAGAAATACTGCCTCTATTGGGCCAAACTGTGGCCAGCCTAATGTGACAGAAAAGATGCTTAATAGGTCGCTTTGCAGTCCTTTATCCACCTGCAATACAGGTAGCAGCACTGAAGTGGAAGCAGGCTCCACACAGCTGCTAATCTCCATCTTGGTTGGGTAGAAGGGACCAGAACAGGGTCAGAAATGGGCAAAGCTTTGATTTTTGTTCACTCCATACTCCCTTCAACCGTCTATATTATCATGGTCACCACTTTAGCAAGATTATAATAAATTTTGTACAAAGAATGCCTCGTGAGGTATCATTTGAAAATTCAAAATCGACTGAACATTATTGTTCTGGTAAAATAAATGTCAACATTGCATGTAAAGTTATAAGTTTCTAGTGTATTCCATTGCTGTAACATGTTCCAGAGTTACAAAGACAGGCTCCAACCAGTTTTTCAGAGACAAAGACGCAATTCTTTGTGCATCATTTTGAGCATCTTTTGTCAGGAACCAAACCAATCAAGTATTTGATAAAAAAAAAATATCAAATTTAGAATGGAAATTATTTGCAACTAATTAGCTGACTACTTACAGCCAAGAAATTCATTAAGACTAGCCCTCTTGGCTAAAATCTGCTATCAGTTACATTGGAATAAGTCCATTGACTTCTATTAATACATTATGCCACTGTAAAGAATTGATAACCTCGGGAAAATAAACTAATTAAAAAAAGGCAACACGCAGGCAAAAATCCTGATGCCACTGAAGTCAATGACAAAACTACCATTGTAATTAGCGAAATCAGTGTCTGCCTCTGTAAATCTAAGAACAAAACAGTTGGTTCACTAAATCTAGCTAGCAAAGACTAAAATATGTTTGAAAAAGCAGTGAATGGTGCTCAAACAGGGAAACTTCCAGACATCTTGAGACAATATTGTTTTGGGATTTGGTACCTTAGTTTAATTAGAGTTTAATTTTCATTTATTAACTCTTTGAGATTTGCAAGGCAATGTGGCTTTTTAGATGCTTTTTTCCCCAAATAGCTTTAAGAAAATAAATAAATAAATACAATTTTGGTAAAACTAGTTTGTAGAACGGAAACTCTTAACAGTGAGAAATGAAAATATAACTTACGAAACATACCTATGACCATGTACAATGTTCAGAAAATCAGTCAATACTGGGAGAGATATTTTTCTAAATTTAAATGCTAGAATCATATTACAACCTAAAGGTAAGTCCATTTGGAAACAGGTTTAGGAACCAAAGTACAGTCAGAGACTTCAAAGTATTAGCTACTGAAAGTTAATTTTACTGTCTTCTAGTACTTTGTGGAGAACTCTGGGTAACTTCTAAGCAAAAAAGAGGACCATAACAAGTCCAGATAATACTTTTTTCCCCTCCACAGACAAAGTTCCATATAGCAGAGGCCAAGGAAGACTGTAATAAGAAAAGCAAAGACTAAGGGATAGTCTACACGAGAAGCACTTACATCGGCACAGCATCTGGGAGGGCTCTCCCATCGGCATAATTACTCCACCTCCATGAGAGGTGCAAGCTACATCGGTGGGAGAGTGTCTCCTGCCAGCATAGCGCCAGTGTGAACAGTGCTTAGGTCACTGTAACTTGCATCACTCGGGAGGTGGCTTTTTCACACTCCTGGGAGACAGAAATTATATTGACATAAGTAGTAGTGTAGACCTGCTCTAACTCTTCATCTTGTGCTCCAGGTGTTCAAGACTTAGCTGTGGCTTCTACTTTGCCTCAAACCCCCAAGAGATGGTGGGAAATCACCTTGCACTCTCTACCCTCCACCTCTAGTTGCACCCATATGGAGTCAGCTATAACCTGTCTCTGACTGGTTTTGCATTGTACTCTTGGGGCAAGAGTGCTTGCAGTGAGATATATTTCCTTGAAAAATTGTAAGGCGTGAATCAGAAGCAGTGAAAACTCAAAGAGAAAAACAGGGAAAAAAACCATCTTCAGGATGGTTTAATGAACCATAGTCATAATGAACAGGTCGGATTATGAACAGGAGGCTGCCAGGCAACTCTCCAACACTACATTCTACAGACCACTATCCTCTAATCCCACTGAGGAATACCAAAAGAAACTACACCATCTGCTCAAGAAACTCCCTGCTACAGCATGGGAACAAATCTACACGGACACACCCCAAGAGCGCTGATCAGGGGTATTCTATCTGCTACCCAAGATCCATAAACCTGGAAACCCTGGATGCCCCATCATCTCAGGCATAGGCACTCTTACAGCAGGATTATCTGGCTATTTGGACTCTCTCCTCAGACCCTACGCTACCAGCACTCCTAGCTATGTTCGAGACACCACTGACTTCCTGTGGAAACTACAATGCATTGGTGATCTTCCTGAAAACACCATCATGGCCACCATGGATTTAGAAGCTCTTTACACCAATATTCCTCATGAGGATGGACTACAAGCTGTCAAGAACAGTATCCCTGATGAGGCCCCTGGTGGCTGAACTTTGTGACTTTGTCCTTATCCATAACTATTTTACATTTGGGGACAATGTATACCTTCAAACCAGTGGCACTGCTATGGGTACCCGCATGGCCCCACAGTATGCCAACATTTTTATGTCTGATTTAGAACAATGCTTCCTCAGCTCTCGTCCCCTAGTGCCCCTCCTCTACTTGCACTATATTGATGACATCTTCATCATATGGACCCACAGGAAGGAGGCCCCTGAAGAATTCCACCTGGATTTCAACAATTTCCACCCCACCATCAACCTCAGCCTGGACCAGTCCACACAAGAGATCAACTTCCTGGTCACAAATAAGTGATGGTGACATAAACACCACCCTATACCGGAAACCTACTGACCTACATGCCTCCAGCTTCCATCCAGACCACACCACACAATCCACTGTCTACAGCCAAGCCCTAAGATACAACCGCATTTGCTGTAATCCCTCAGACAGAGACAAACACCTACAAGATCTTTATCAAGCATTCTTAAAACTGCAGTACCCACCTGGGGAAGTGAGGAAACAGAATGAAAGAGCGAGACAGGTATACACGCCCAACAAGGAAAATAACAGAACACCACTGGCCATAACGTACAGCCCCCAGTTAAAACCTCTCCAGCACATTATCAACGATCTACAACCTATCCTGGAAAATGATCCCTCACTCTCACAGATCTTGGGAGGCAGGCCAGTCCTCACTTACAGACAGCCCCCCAACCTAAAGCAAATACTCATCAGCAACTACACACCACACCACAGAAACTCTAACCCAGGAACCAATCCCTGTAGCAAACTTCATTGCCTACTCTGTCCCCATATCTACTCTAGCGACACCATCAGAGGACTCAACCACATTAGCCACACCATCAGAGGCTCATTCACCTGCACGTCTACTGTTATATATGCCATCATGTGCCAGCAATGCCCCGCTGCCATGTACATTGGCCAAACCAGACAGTCCCTATGTAAAAGAATAAATGGACACAAATCGGACATCAGGAATGGTAACATACAAAAGCCAGTAGGAGAACACTTCAGTCTTCCTGGACATTTGATAACAGATTTAAAGGTAGCTATACTTGAACAAAAAAACTTCAGAAACAGACTTCAAAAAGAAACAGCAGAACTAAAATTCATTTGCAAATTTAACACAATTAATTTGGGCTTGAATACGGCCTGGGAGTGGCTGGCTCATTACAAAAGCAGCTTTGCCTCTCCTGGAATTGACACCTCCTCATCTATTATTGGGAGTGGACTACATCCACCCTGATCAAATTTGCCCTGTCAACACTGGTTCTCCACTTGTGAGGTAAATCCCTTCCCTTCATGTGTCATTATATAATGCCTGCATCTGTAATTTTCACTCCATGCATCTGAAGAAATGGTGTTTTACCCATGAAAGCTTATGTCCAAATAAATCTCTTAGTCTTTAAGGTGCCACCAGACTCCTTGTCATCTTCAGGATGCTTCTTTAACTGGCATGATTGTAATAATCCAACAAAATACGTCCTTCTGTTGATCAGATATTACAAAGCCTGTTTTAAGTTATTCTAGTCAGGTTAGCTGTGAGGGAAAACAAATCTTGGGACGATTCAGTGTTGATTGTACTTAAAAGAATGTATTCCAAACTCCTTGAAATCAATATATTCACTGGGGGACGGGGGGAGGAAGCGGGGAGAAAAGAGAGATAGAAAGAGAGAGGTATGTGGCACATCAGTCTTCACACTGGATTTTCTGAATTTTGTTCATTTACATCTGGAATTTAACATTGTTTAAACTGCTGTAGTTCTTCTCTATCAGTTATATTATATGAGGTTCACAACATTCTAACAAATGGAAGAAGCTGTTTCAGTTGATCAGGCTTGTAATTCATACTTTAAAAAGCTGCATTTGTACACATTTACCTAAGAGGTTGGATGCCTTGGGAATGAATCCTTGGGTTAAATGACATACATTTAAAACAAAACAAGAAAACAAAGTTTAGTTACACATTTGAAGTACCTAGTCATTCTGAGTAAATTAAATGTAAAAGAAAAAAGATTTTTTTTAATAATATATTCAACAATATACATTGTCTATAAGTTGTATTATTTATGCAAAAAGACCAGAACAAATTTACTCTGGCATATAATTAGTATACATATTTAGAAAGCATACTATGACTGTGTGAAAAAAAAATTCTTGGATACCTTTTCCGATGATGATGATAGACTGCACATTAGCTGATTTTTAAACTGCATTATTTTAGCTTCTTGGTATTCTTTCCTTTGCAGTACCAAATACAATAATTATTTAGATTTATAAATATAGAAAGAGAGGAATCTGAAAACTCTAGGTGTTCAGGCATATGTTTTCAAAACAAGCCAGACAGGCAAGAACCCATCCCCAATGGCCACGCAATAACACATACACAAACTGACTCATTCCTTAGCTAAACAGATCACAACTCTTACACTTTGCACCAACCCTCAACCTCCATCAAGCTCCTCCGGCCTTGAAAGCCTGGGTATAAAAATTGACCTTGCTGCAGCTCAAGGCCAACAAAGCCAAAGCTATTTCAAGGTAAAGTGTGGTCCCAGTTCCATGTCTGAAGGCCCATCACAAAGAACATTCTACCGCTAGAAAGTCTACCTTTTTTTTTTTAATCAAGTATCTTTAAATTATTTTAGAAGATATCAAGATAGATTCTGAGTTACTTGGACACCTCAATCGTTCACTTATGCCCATTATTTTTATTATGCTATTTAAATAGTACTGTAGATGTACCTGACATTGTACAAACACATAAAAGCTGAGTTCCCTGTCCCACCTAGTTCAGTGCTGCTAACTCTCAACACAATATTTTGTGTTTTGCTTCAAGTCGAGCTCCTAGGCGCTTGTGATTATTTGAGAGTTAAAGTTTACATTTTTTAAAGTAATAATTTTCTGGCCCTAATGGCTGCATGTCAAGCTTAAAAACATGACCCAAATGTACCCACAAAATTAAAAAAGAAGCAAATAAAAAGAACCCTATTTTCAGGGTTTTGACTTGTGATTTCTGAATGCTTAGGGTTGGCAATATTGTGGTACAATACAAGAAAATAAGAAAGCACTAAACAGATCAATACTGGAAAGCTTCATGAAAGTAATTTTAAGGTGTGTGTGGAGCTTCTCCCCTACAGTTATCGGCCAAGTACGTGCTGTCACACCCAGTCTCTTTCAAGCGGATTTACTCTCTTAACAAAAACAAGAAACAAAGAGAAAATAGTTTCTTTTAACTCAGTCTTTGCTCTCAGGCTTCAGGGCCACCTCTCCCAGGGGTCTCTGGCACTCCTACTGCTGGTAGCTTCTCAGTTCTAGTCAGCTCTGCTCCCTTCCTGGATCTGTAGCCTCAGGGATGCCTCCCTGAATACCTGGCGTGACATGAGTGTGAGCATGGACCAGTCTTCCCTTTTTGCCTGACCTCCAGCAGCCCTTTATAGGCTAAGGTATAGCCCAACCACTTTTAATTGGCTGGATTGGGCTCATGTGCTCTGACCCAGGGGTGCTGGGTCTAGTCTGCTGACTGGGACCAGCTCCTCTGTCACAAGGTGTTTAAAGAAGGGAGAGACATGGTCTTCAAATAGAGTGTAATATGAAGAGGTAAGAATGTGAGACTGGAAAAACAGTTTTGAACACAGAGCAGCCTGGCTAACAGCATAGGATGGGAACCAGCACTTGATCATCATTCTTCTTCAACTTGGGCTAGAACCTTGCGCTGCTTCAAAGACTCTTTCTTTCATCCTACACTCCTCTTCCTTGGCTTCAGGTAGCAAACATTCTCTATAGCCTTTCCACATTTCTGCATGTTCTTAGGGGAAGGGAAAGAAGATACCTGAGACTTCCTTCCCTCAGCTGCTGACAGCACAAGATTTTTGCAATCCTTTTGCTCAGGAAAGCACAAAAGGTCAGATCCAGCTAGAGTCTCTGAAAAAACTGCAGTTATGAGTCCCAACTGCCCAGTGGAACAAAGGGTAGGGAACAGTCATTGGGTCCTTATCCCCATTCACCTGTATGACTGGCAACGCTTAGGAAATAACTACAAATATATTAGCATGCATAATTGCAATAATTGCAAATATAAACATTTCTGACAGGTTTTCATGGTATTGAAGATAGTTTGGCTAGTTGTAGTCTACCCCGAAATTCCCCTCTATTTTTGTTGCTATTGTAAAGTTCAGCATGATGATAGTACTGTATATGCAATTAATGCACCTCTGCACAGCTGTGGAAATCTCTCTTACAGGGTGAGATCTTGCTATCCTTAATCAGCTTGAGTGGTACTTTACTTCACAAGTAGTTTCACTAAAATTGATGGGCCTGCTTTCAATTTAAAGTACTATTCATCCTGAATAATGGTGGCAACATCTATCCTATAATAATTAACAGTGGTCAGTATTTATATAGGGCTGCTATCATTGATTTCAAAGCACAACTGCGTATTATATGCCCCTAATTTAATCTCACTCTATAGAACCTGCTATTTCCTTCGGCTGTTCACTTTATCTTTTTCTGTCTCAGCACGGTATTCGTCTCTGTCTTTTGTTAGTTTTACACTGTCTCAAACGGGTCTCCTAGGAATACTCGTTAGCAGAGAAACCATTGTGATGATCTGAAGTACCCTGCACTTTAACCTCACAAAGTCAGCAAATGATTGTGCATGCTCTCCTATGGCATCATTTATTTCTCTTCTCTAAATATTCCTGACAACCTCACCCCAGAAATGATAGAAAGCATATTTGTATTCAGGCTTCAGCTTCTATAAGGGCTAATTCAGACTGAGAACAACAATACAGTAGATTGTATCGCATCCCTTTGCTCCCTGTGTCTGTGCACTGTAAACAATGATCGTGTGGTTGATTATTCTAATTATTGTGACTATTTTCATATTTCCATTGAACATCACTATTGAATGTGAAGTGATAAAGATGCTACCTGGACCGAAAACAATCAAGAAAATTATTAGTTCACACA
This sequence comes from Lepidochelys kempii, assembly GCF_965140285.1. NCBI lineage: Eukaryota > Metazoa > Chordata > Testudines > Cheloniidae > Lepidochelys > Lepidochelys kempii. The sequence continues at coordinate 95,651,601 of NC_136380.1, read as the reverse complement.
CATTTTTGGTCAACACAGGCCATCTCTTGCTTCTAAGAAAAAAAGAAAATTTAAAAAGAGAAACAGCATCTGAGTACACACATACAAATCTTTTAAAACAACATCATGATGAAGACGAATTAAAACAGAACTCAGTACTACTAGCTCTGAATAAAAGCTAAATACATTTCTGCTGGTATACGCATCACCTGGAAGGCTGATTTTGGGCCAAATTCCATGGATACTCTCTGCCGTTTCTCTAGGTACTGATATGACCCTCATCATCACAATATTACACTACTATTAATTTTATGTATAAAACACTCCTCCCACAAATACATAAAAGCACTCAGTGTGTGAAGCAATCATAAAACAATTTCTCATTAAGTAATAAAAATAACAGCCCAACCTTAACTAAATTACTGACAAGGTGGGTAAACAACAAACAATAAAATAGCAAGAGTGATAATAATTTTAAAAAAAAACAGGAGGACGTGTGGCACCTTAGAGACTAAGAAATTTATTAGAGCATGAGCTTCCGTGGGCTACAGCCCACTTCATCGGATGCATAGAATGGAACATATAGTAAGAAGATATAGTAGATATAGATGCATAGAATGGAACATATAGTAAGAAGGTGGAAGTTGCCATATAAACTGTAAGAGGCTAATTAATTAAGACGAGCTATTATCAGCAGGAGAAAAAACCTTTGTAGTGATAATCAAGATGGCCCATTTAGACAGTTGACAAGAAGGTGTGAGGATACTTAACATGGGGAAATAGATTCAATATGTGTCATGAACCAGCCACTCCCAGTCTCTATTCAAACCCAAGTTAATGAAACTGGGGGTGGCTGGGTCATTACACATATTGAATATGTTAGGCTGCAAATTGAACCTATTAGGCTGCAAACTGGGGGACATTTAGGCTGAGAGGGTCCTAAGCAAGGGAAGTTCACCTGTGCACAGAGCCGGTAGCAGAAAAGAGGCTGCAGAGAAGAGGGTTGCAGTCACTCTCCCTGGGACAAGGAAGAGAAAGATTTGGATCCAAAAGGAGACGTTTGTTTAGCAGACTTAGGAGATAGGGGGTTTAGCTAAAAAGGTGTCGAATGCGAGCTTGGAATAGGCAAGTTAGAAAGCACTCCAGAGGAGTAGCAGACCTCAGCTGCTGGAAATAGGGCCCCTGGGCTAGAACGCACTGTCCTGGTCCATTTGTTCTAGCGACAGAGGGAGTGGCTCAGCCACAGCAGTGGACTTAAGGACGGCCTGGGATGGCTTGGCTGGAGGGCTAAGCCATGAAGATATGGTGCTACATTTCCTGAGGAGCAAGAAAGGGTCCGGAGAATGACAGGATGGGCTGAGGAACCATGAGAATAGAGTAATCAGGCTGGAAGAGCTAATACTTAGATGCATCCACGAGGAGGCACTCCAGTGTGACACAGGGTCATAAAGTAGGCTTCTTTTCATTCTTCATATTTTTCAAAGAAAAACCTTAATTTTACAGAAGACATTTGACATTATTAACTCAATTTTCCACTTAAAGGTGAAAACTTTTGTTGTTCCTCAAATGCTTAAGATGGCATAAGCTTCTTTTGAGGTGTATATTTGCAAATATTTTATCACTAAATGCAAGCCTACAGAGAATAACTTCCTGACACTATTGCTGTATGAACAATATAACATTTTATGCCCAAATATAGCAAGTTTATTTGAGGCTTTAACTGATTACTAATAAAAGAAGCAATTTGCATACAAAATATCAATATTAATTGGGAAATTATCTATTATCCATTATCCAGCAATCCTTAAGCAACTTACCAAACTCAGAAAGACAAGAGTCACCTCTCCAAATATTGGTACAAAGAAAGGACAATACTTTTTAAATTACTATTTAAGATTAAAAGCTCTCTTTATGAATTATGTAAGTTTAAAAAGACTTTTTTGAGAGCTTAAAGACCTTTATATAGGAAATAGGATTGTTTTGATTCATTTGAAACAAAATTTCAACTCCTACTAAACCCATTTAGAACTAAAGGGTTCTCAGAAAATGGACTACATTAAAAAAAGTAATATTCCAATTTTAAACATATTCTGAGAGTGTCCCATCACAAAGACAGAAGCAATTACAACACTGCTGCATATGCATTAGCAGACTGGATATTCATTAGCTGAAGATACTACCAGTTAAATGCCATGAAGGTTTTGATCCAATGGAAGGGCAACAGCAGTAGATATTTGAATCTACCGAAATCCATGAAAGAGGTGTGCCTTCCTCCTTCCGTGAAATTATGGGAGGAAGAAAGTATAAATAGACAGGGGGATGCAAACCACACTTTTATTTGATAAAATATTTTAAACTGTTTAGTGTATGAAGCAACAAATGGCTTCTAACAACGCTTTGGCCAAGTCTATTTACATTTTTCTTTTTGTTTGTCCCATCTGCTTGTAATCCATTTTGTCAGTATTTCACAGAACTGTATGTGGGTTTAAGGGCCCTGCATTCTCAAGAGTGCCTCAAAACTATTTTAGGGCCACAAGAAGCTTTATGTTTAGCTGCTTTCTTAAAAGACTGACAGACACAGGTCCTTGATTTTCAGACCAATTGGAAATGCAGGCTCGTTCTAACAAATAGCTTGAAAATTTGCAATCTGGTAAGGTCAAGAATAACTTTGACATCATTCAAGCTGCTCGTTTCCCCAGAGGGGGGGGGGGAAAAAAGAAGGATGTTGGTTTGGAGCCAAGAAAACAGTGAATATGATGATCAGTTGACAGACTTGACACTATTTGGTGTCAGAGAATTTAAATACTATTGATTGGGATCAATATAAGGGTAGCTAGGTGACATGTAATGCCCTGTGATATACAGGAGGCCAGATTAGATGATCTAACAGTCCCTTCTGGCCTTAAACTCCATGAATAAATGTCTGTGAATTAAGCAAGCAAGGAGCAGCACTCTCATCTCAGCTTATCCTGTTCATCTCATCTCTACATGTAAGCAAAGAACATCAACAAAGCATCTAAAAGGAACAAAGAAACCACAGCACAGCATCTGGAAACAGCAACCTTCTGATTCAGCACTGTTTCTGTAACATGATGACACCACGAAGACTTCAGCATCATTGGTGAGATAGAGTTTGCAAGGGATAATATTTTTTTCTTAACATTTTAATAGAATGTTGAAATAGTTTTGTAAGTTAAGGTACTAGCAGTTTCTCTTGTGAAACACCAGATTGTTTAGACTGTGCATTCCAGGAAAGGAGACATAAAATAATCTTGGTAAACTGAGAAATAGTGGGATTTAATTTGAATTTATCATTCATAACACTCATTAACTTGCCTGTCTCAGGTCCATACCTTGAATAGCTTCTTTGAAGATACTGAGTTAAAAACTTCCTTTGGTTTCAGACAACTTAGTTAAGATCACTTACCTCTGCCCATTTGTATACTGTTGTCCATGATAAACCAATCAGGATTCACGAATCCATAAACAAAATTTCTTTGCCCATCTATAAGTTGTTTTAGTTACTTATGCTACACTGTGATAGGACTCAGTAATGATTTGGCAATAACATACTTTGGTTTTTGTTTACCTAGAGAAGAGCGTACTCAACAGGGGAAACTCACTTACAAAGGTATAATTTCTGTTGAAAGCTCTCCACAGAAAGACATACAGAAGAGACTGCAACTGAAATAACTATTGTTTATTGTTTGTGCTCTTCTCTGTTTTGTTTTATCTTTCTTTAATAATAAAATAGACATAGTTAATAATAGTATTATTTTGCCTGTCCCCTAACACAATCTTACAATCTGTGTCTCCTCCTTGTTATCCAAATTGTAACCTCCCTGCAAGGCCCCAAATTTCAGCTAGCACTTTTAGTCAAGGTAGCTGAACACTTTTCTACAATGAGTAGTATTTACTATGGTGGCATGGGATTCCTCAAGATAGTAGGCAGTACACATGTGTTTGAAGGACTGGACTCTTTGCAGTATAAACATTTCTTACTTTCACATCCAGACACCATGTGAGATGGCAGCAAAAACAAAATAATATATTTTTTTCTGACTCGGCATCAAAATCAGAAGATGCACAAACAGAGCTATACAGCTTCCTTAAAGCTGCATTGTTTCTCTTCAGAAACTGGCAGTAATTTATGCCTTCAGGAAGCTGACAATTTCTTCTGCATTTAATTCTGGCTTAGTTGGCATCATGCCAGCCCTGAGAAAGGGCAGATCTGTAGAGCCAAATGTCATCTGGATTTCTGGTCTGCCTAAACTGACAACGCAGCTTATCCATCAATTAACTGACTCATTCCTCTATCTCCCATCTAGCTATGTGCTTATCTTTGCTCCCTCGTTTTCCAGCTCCTGAACATTTCAAAGAGGAAAGTTCTCCTTTCAGGTAAAATGTCCTCTTTGTCTCATAAGTCTGACTACTCAATCATTCTTAACTCAGAGTTCATGCACCCAAGGCCAGAAATCTTAGCACTGTGACTAACTCCGTATTTACTCCTACTTCTCACAAACTGTCTGAAGTCTGCCTGTCATCTTTTCTAAACTTGCACAATGTGTCCTTACCTAAATCCTGCCTCTTCTGAAATTCCCATCATATTAAAATTCCTTTTAAAGACTCTCCTAAATTTCTGATCTGTAAACTTCATACTCTATTGTTGAAGAATTCTTGCACTTGGGTTTGATTGTGGCCCTATTTCCTAACAGATTGGTTCCCAAACTTGTTCTGCCACTTGTGTTGGAAGAGCCCCTGCCCGGCTGAGCTGGTTTGTTTACCTGCCGCGTCCACAGGTTCGGCCAATTGCGGCTCCCAGTGGCCGCAGTTCGCTGCTCCAGGCCAATGGAAGCTGCTGGAAGCAGTGCAGGCCGAGGGACATACTGGCCGCCGCTTCCAGCAGCTCCCATTGGCCAGGAGCAGTGAACCGCAGCCACTGGGAGCCGCAATCAGCCGAACGTGCGGACGCGGCAGGTAAACAAACTGGCCCAGCCCGCCAGGGGCTTTCCCTGCACAAGCAGTGGAACTAGTTTGGGAACCACTGCCCTTATACCTTTGTTAGCACTCTACACATCTCAGAATCCAGTTACAACTGCCCTCATGGTTTGTTTTTTTTTCAAAACTATGCATCCACCTTACCTGTCTAATTTTGCTACCTCTGCTAATTGCTCTACTTGACCAATCTGAGCCTTGTTTCTGTACCTTACTTGTGATGCTCATAGTTCGAGTTTTCTTTCATTCTTGCTGAACCATATGTCTGGAAGCATTCTCCTCATTTCCTCCACTTGTCAACTGTCTCACTGCAAATTTGAGAAAAGGTGGGTGAAGTAATATCTTTTACTGGACTAGCTTCTGTTGGTGAGAGAGACAAACTTTAGAGCTACACAGAGCTCCTCTTCCCATCTGTTAAAGGTACTACTCAAAGTGTCTCCTACCATCCCAGGCTGGAACCCATATGGGGTATCACCAAACAACCACAACCATCCTCCATGGGACCCCATCCTGAAATAAAGCTTTCCTGAAACCTCTCTTCTGGCCTTCAAACAACCCCCCAATCCCTCCAAACTCATTATCAGAAGCAAGCTGCCCACAGACCAGGACACACCAACTCAAAGTGGCGCCAGACCCTGGCAAAACAACAGATGCAAAACTTGCAGACAAATCTCCACTGCTGCAATGATCAACTCCCACAACACACCTTTCAAGATCCATGTGTCCTACACATGCCTATCACAACATGTGGTGTACCTCATCTAGTGCACTAACTTCCCCAAAAACAACCACGTGGGTAAAACCAGACTATCACGACACTCTCAAATGAACTCACACAGGAATATGATAAAAGAGAAACACACACTATAACCTGCAGGTGAACACTATTCACAAAGCAATCACTCTATATTTGACCTATCCGTCCTCATCTTCAAAGAAAACTTGCACAAGCTTTCAAAAGACAAGCCTGGCAGCTTAAATTCATAACTTTGCTAGACACTGAAAATCATGGTCTTAATAAAAATACTGGGTTTATGTCTTATTACAACAATCCATAGCCCACTGACCCCCTGTTTGCCATATGACTACAGGCGTACTAACAGGACACTTCACTGTGAATGGTTCCTTAAAATATATACTAACTACATAAGCTTAACTATCTGATCAACATTGTATTTAGCTGTGTCACCCTGCGTACCTTTCTCAGACCTGGAAGAGCTCTGGGTAGCTCAAAAGCTTGTCTCTCTCAGCAACAGAAGTTGGTTCAATAAAAGATATTACCTCACCCATTTTGTCTCTCTAATATTCTGGATGAAAATGGCTACTACAACAGTGCACAAATCGCTGCAAATATGTCATTTTGGGGTAGATCCACAACTCAGTCCCCACATGGGAGCTGGGGAAATCTGCAGGAAAAGGGGGAGAAGGAATCATTCTTTTCAGGAATCAGGCTATGTCTATACTACATCCTATGTCGCCAAAACTTATGTCACTCAAGAATGTGAATATTCCACACACACACACCCCCCCCCAAGCAACGTAAGTTACACCGACATAACCATTTGTGTGTACAGTGCTAGGTTGGCAGGAGAGCTACTCCCACTGACATAGCTTATGCTGCTTATGGAGGTGGGTTTTTTACAACGACGGGAGAGCTCTCTCCCATCAGCACAGACCGTCTTCGCCAGATGCGCAGCAGTGGCATAGCTGTATTGATACAGCTGTGCCTCTGCAGTGCTGTACATATAGTCATACCCTCAGAGAGCTTTGGTGGCCCTAGCACAATCCCTCTGCAAAGGTGAAGGGAAGGATCTTCCAGCTCCACGCACAACCTTGTCCACCCTTGTACACCGTCATCCAACAACTCTCTGTAGAACTGGGTTCCATGATGTAGAGGGGGGTTGTCCCCTAAATGAAAACCTGTTTCCTCTCTTGATCAATGGAACTGTATTTGTCAGGGGTAGCAGCATGATTTACTCCTTTTAGCATATGATTAAAATTCTGTTCATCGCAATAGTCCATCCCTCCATTCTTTTTAATTATAGTTAGTCTGTTTAAAAAAATATCTGCCTCAATTACTGGTCTAAAATTGATCTTTTTTTTCCCTTTTTCTCTAAAAATCTTGTTTGCATGAGTCACAGCACCCTAAAGTAGTATCATTTTAACCTACTTTTCTCCATAAAGTGTGATATTTTGTATAAATGTCTCTATATAAAAATTAATTGTATTGCATTGCACTAGATTTTATGTGAGACTCTGAAAGTTTATGTTGTATTTTTGGATTCCTCAATAAAACCAGAGGAAAGAGTATCTAGGAAAACAGCGGTCTCTAGACAAACTGGTAGAGATTATGCCAGATAAAAATATACTGATTTATTTGAAGAAACATTGGAGAGAAAGATAATGAAATTAAAATTCTGAAAGAAAACATCAGAGGAGAAATGAAATAAAAATGATCTCCATGTACATTAAACAGAAGGTACTACGTTGGTCACATTAAAGTGGTATCTGTGTTGGAGGTTTATATTATTATCAAACACAAGATCTGCACTCAGGTTTCAGAGTGGTAGCCGTGTTAGTCGGTATCAGCAAAAAACAACCTTGTGGCACCTTAGAGACTAACACATTTATTTGGGCATAAGCTTTTGTGGGCTAAAACCCACTTCACTGCATGCATGGAGTGAAAAAAAAACAACAGTAAGCAGAATATATATTTTAGCAAATGAAAAGATGGGAGTTGCCTTACCAAGAGGGGGTGGGGGGAGGTCAGTGCTAACGAGACAATTCAATTAACGTGGAAGTGGTCTATTAGATCTGCACAGATACAGTCACCTCTCTTTCTTAGTGGTGTGATTCCCAGCTTGTGGAGAAGCTGAGTTTCTGTTTGGTCAGCCCAGAAATCTAGATGACATTTGGCTCTACAGATCTGTCCTTCCTAAGGGCTGACACGAAGCCAACTAAGCTAGTGGACGCATATTTACGCTAGCTCTCTTTTGAGCTCGCATGCTAAAAACAGTAGTGTAGGTCAAGTGGCACGGGCAGTGGTGGCACAGCCTAGCCACCCTGACCAAGAGGGTTCAGGTGGGTTTATGCAACAGGGCAGCTAGTGAGTATGTGTACACAAGCTGATAATCACACACCTAGCTCATAGTTTTGACACAGACTAAAACAATTCTTAAAAGTCAGGAAAGAGTCTTCCAGTGCTCATTTATATGCGGGTTCCCATGTTAAAAGTAAGTTCAAAGGAGCTGGAAGGTAGAGCAGTCATTAAAAGTAGCCTTGCAGTTGTCTTGTAATGCCGTTGACGAAGTGTTACTAGTGGTGGTGATTTTACAAAACGCTTCCAAATAGAAGATATAAAAGAGACTTCATGTTCTACTATTCTGACACAATTATAAGTGTATAAATAGAATATCAAATGACGGCAGTACATATAAGGGGAGCACATTTGTCGCAGGATTTCTTATTAATCAAAGGGAAAGCTATTAAATATTCTCTCTAGCTCAGATAAAGCAACTACCAGTAAAAATTTTCAGGAGTGTCAAGAAATCTAAAGCTACAGTAACCCCAATTTGTAACACCTGTACGTGATTTGAAGTTGTCTTAATGTGTGTTCAGTTAAAAAGTAATCTTATGATAATGGCAATATAACTGATCTTTGTAGGAATTGATTATCTCTAGAGACTTACTGATAATAGGCAGTTAATAACGGATAACTTGGGAATTAATTATAGGCTACAGCTACGCTCTGAGCTAGAGGTGTGATTCCCCTTCACGTGCACACATACTTGCAGTAGTTCTCATTGAGCTACTACAAGTATAGATAGCAGTATAGCCGTGATAGCATGGGTAGTAGCAGTGGAGGCATGGCTGGGCCATGATGAGTGTACATCCACTGGTTTCAGGAAGATTTGTACTTGGATCAGTTTAGCTGTGCCTCCAATGTCACTGTCCATGCTACCAGTGACGGCTAGCTTCAGTATGTGTACATTAGCAGGGGAATCACACCCCTAATCCCTAATGCGGATGTATCCATAGGCAATGCTGGGAGCACCACCTATATTTAAGGTTGCCCAGAATAGCCCATTATACAACTGTGTTTTCAATAACTTACAACTCTGCCAAACATTAATCATTCAAGATGAAATTTTCCATGCCAGGGGTCTGCCTCAGGTTGAATTTTTTGGAAAATTTCAGCAAAAATTGTTCAGCCCCTTCCTAGATTGAGATATGGGGAAATTCATTGTTTTGCCTGTGTTAAAAAAGTTCTTACAGGTATCTCATTGGAGAGCCCTCCATACTTTGATGCAGAGACTTGAAATTTGGCAAGGACTTGAAATTTGACACCCTCTGCTGTTCCCATGAAAAATCTCCTTAATGTGGCCAAGTTATATAAACCTTTGAAAAAATCTCAGTTCTCATGTACTCAGTAGAGATTTGTTAAAAGTGGAGCATCCCAATTCACTGAAGAGTCCATCTGTGCTGATTATGCTGCAGCCCAGGGTTGCCAAGGCTGAAAAGGACTTTCCCTGAAATTACTGCTGCTCTCTGCTATGGGTAACTGGGGGGCTTGGTATCGGAACTGAGAGCAGGGAGACTGTCTTTCTTGTGTTCCCCAATGATCCCCTGCTGGCTCCCAGGCTGCATGCGGAGGAACTAGTCTGACTCCAATGCAGAGGGGACAAAAGTCACAGGGGTCAAGAAGACATAGCAGCAAGGACAGTAAATTTGGACAAAGATTTTGGTTGGGAGAGGGGAGAAACTGGGAGCTGTGGGAAAATTGGGGCAGGAAGAGATTGGGAATCAGTGTAGGGGAGGAGATTGAGATCAGATGAGAAGCTGTGGGGAAAGGGGGAAACTGCAGCCCAGTGGAGAGGAAAAAAGGAGAGAGGGGTCAGCAATATTGACAATCCCAAAGTTCAAAAAGCAAGCGTCAGACCACAAAAAAAAATAATTAACTGGCCCCAATATCATGAGGTTGTGTTTATTTTAATTTATTTCATGGGGTTGGGGGTCTTTTTTGGTCTGTCTTTTGATTTTTAAACTCTCCCTGCCCATTCCCAGTGTGTCTGGGACCATTTCAGTATTGTCAACTCTCTGACTTACAGAGTCAGGCGCTTTTGGTCCCCACTGCAGGAGCTCTTGCTGACAGACTCAAGTAAGATCAACTCATAAAGATTTGTATAAAACGCTGATGTGGAGCTTCTAGCTTCTCCACTAACCTCAAATTCTAATTGATTAAGTCTGTGCCCCCGACACACACATACCCCCTCATTTGCCCATTTCCCAACCCCACTCCCATTTCAGTTCTTCAGACAGCAGCACCACATATGCCCCTCAATGCACCCCTCCTCCACCACCCCCGCTCAGGCCTGAGGGGACTACTGCAGTGGGGACGTTCTCCCAAGGCTTGGGGAGCAGGGGTACTTCAGCCCCTCTTCCCCTTCACAGGCCTGATGTTGCAGGGATGGGGAGAGGGGAGCAGAAAACAGACTGACCAATTTTTCACAGAAGGAGAAAGGAGGAAGGAGTGGATCAGGACTCTTTCTACTTCCTCTTCTCTCATTCCCTCATGTGAAAATGGTGTCAGCTGTCCTCTAGCCCTCATAGCTGCCCACCCGCCCCCGTGAATGAAATCTCCTCTTGGGTCCTGAGTGGAAGATAAATTCACCAATGTTTGTGAAGTTCTCAGATACTATAGTGATAAGCACTAAAGAAATGCCCATGAAGAAATTAATAATTCTGTCTTCAGAGTAGGGTTTGAATAAGATCATAAAAACATAAGAACGGCCATACTGGGTCAGACCAAACGCCCATCTAGCCCAGTATCCTGTCTTCTTTTTTGAATACGGTTATAGTCTGGGCCTTCACAACATCCTCTGGCAAGGAGTTTCACAGGTTGACTGTGCGTCGTGTGAAAAAATACTTCCTCTTGTTTGTTTTAAATCTGCTGCCTATTAATTTCATTTGGTGAACCCTAGTTCTTGTGTTATGAGAAGAAGTAAATAACACTTCCTTATTTACTTTCTCCACACCAGTCATGATTTTATAGATCTCTATCATATCCTCCCTTAGTCATCTTTTTTCCAAGCTGAAAAGTCCCAGTCTTATTAATCTCTCCTCAAATGGCAGCCATTCCATACCCCTAATCATTTTTGTTGCTCTTTTCTGAACTGTTTCCAATTTCAATATATCTTTTTTGAAATGGGGCGACCACATCTGCGCACAGTATTTAAGATGTGGGTGTACTGTGAATTTATACAAACCATCCCGATGTGTAGAAAGAATAGTAATATGGCAGGTGACCAGCTTGGCTTAACAGTGAAATCCTTGCTGAGCTTAAACACAAAAAAGAAGCTTACAAGAAGTGGAAGGTTGGACAGATAACCACGGAGGAGTATAAAGATATTGCTCAGGCATGCAGGAGTGAAATCAGGAAGGCAAAATCACACTTGGATTTGCAGCTAGCAAGATATGTTAAGAGTAACAGGAAGGGTTTCTACAGGGATGTTAGCAACAAGAAGGTCAAGGAAAGTGTGGGCCCCTTACTGAATGGGGGAGGCAACCTAGTGACAGAGGATGTGGAAAAAGCCAATGTACTCAATGCTTTTTTGCCTCTGTCTGCACAAACAAGGTCAGCTCCCAGACTACTGTACTGGGAGGAGGGAGGAGGTGACCAGCCCTCTGTGGAGAAGGAAGTGGTTCAGAACTATTTAGAAAAGCTGGGCGAGCACAAGTCCATGCAGCTGCATGCACTGCATCCAAAGGTGCTAAAGGAGTTGGTGGATGTGATTGCAGAGCCATTGGCCATTATCTTTGAAAACTCATGGTGATCTGGGGAGGTCCTGGATGACTGGAAAAAGGCTAATGTAGTGCCCATCTTTAAAAAAGGGAAGGAGGAGGATCTGGGGAACTACAGGCCAGTCAGCCTCACCTCAGTCCCTGGAAAAATCATGGAACAGATTTTCAAGGAATCAATTTTGAAGCACGTCGAGGAGAGGAAAGTGATCAGGAACAGTCAGCATGGATTCACCAAGGGCAAGTCATGCCTGACTAACCTAATTGCCTTCTATGATGAGATAACTGGCTCTGTGGATGAGGGAAAAGCAGTGGACGTGTTATTCCTCAACTTTAGCAACGCTTTTTATACAGTCTCCCACAGTATTCTTGCCAGCAAGTTAAAGAAGTATGGACTGGATGAATGGACTATAAGGTAGATAGAAAGCTGTTTAGATCATCAGGCTCAGTGGGTAGTGATCAATGGCTTCATGTCTAGTTGGCAGACGGTATGAAGCGGAGTGCCCCAAGGGTCGATCTTGGGGCCTGTTTTGTTCAATATCTTCATTGATGATCTGGAGGATGGTGTGGATTGCACTCTCAGCAAGTTTGCAGATGACACTAAACTGGGAGGAGAGGTAGATATGCTGGAGGGTAGGGATAGGATTCAGAGGGACCTAGACAAATTAGAGGATTGGGCCAAAAGAAATCGGATGAGATTCAATAAGGACAAGTGCAGAGTCCTGCACTTCGAACGGACGAATCCCATGCACTACTACAGACTAGGGACCAAGTGGCTAGGCAGCAGTTCTACAGAAAAAGACCTAGGGGTTACAGTTAAGGTGACCAGATGTCCCGATTTTATAGGACTGTCCCGATTTTTGGATCTTTTTCTTATATAGACTCCTATTACCCCCCACCCCATCCCGATTTTTTAAGTTTGATGTCTGGTCACCCTAGTTACAGTGGACGAGAAACTGGGTATGAGTCAACAGTGCGCCCTTGTTGCCAAAAAGGCTAAAGGCATTTTGGGCTGTATAAATAGGAGCATTGCCAGCAGATCGAGGGACGTGATCATTCCCCTCTCTTCAGCATTGGTGAGGACTCATCTGGAGTACTGTGTTCAGTTTTGGGCCCCACACTACACGAAGGATGTGGAAAAATTGGAAAGAATCCAGCGGAGGGCAACAAAAATGATTAGTGGGCTGGAGCACATGACTTATGAGGAGAGGTTGAGGGAACTGGGATATTTAATCTACAGAAGAGAAGAATGAGGGGGGATTTGATAGCTGTTTTCAACTACCTGAAAGGGGGTTCCAAAGAGGATGGATCTAGACTGTTCTCAGTGGTAACAGATGACAGAACAAGGAGTAATTATCTCAAGTTGCAATAGGGGAGGTCTAGGTTGGATATTAGGAAAAACCTTTTCACTAGGAGGGTGGTGAAGCACTGGAATGGGTTACCTAGGGAGGTGGTGGAATCTCCTTCCTTAGATGTTTTTCAGCTCAGGCTTGAGAAAGCCCTGGCTGGGATGATTTAGTTGGGAATTGGTCCTGCTTTGAGCAGGGGGTTGGACTAGATGACCTCCTGAGGTCCCTTCCAACCCTGATATTCTATGATTCTACATAGCAGCAATATGATATTTTCTGTCTTATTATCTATTCCTTTTTTAATGATTCCCAACATTCTGTTTGTTTTTTGACTGCCGCTGCACACTGAGTGAATGTTTTCAGAGAAGTATCCCCAATGACTCCAAGTCATTCTCCAAGTGTGCAGTAAATAAGTCTAAGGGCCACTCACTGAGTGAAGAGGCTAAAACAAAGTATTGAACAGCTGCACATTAACATAATGGTCTGTCTGTCTGGCCCAGTATCCTGTCTTCTGACACTGACTGATGCCAGATGGGGGAATGAAAAGAACAGGGTAATTATTGAGTGATCACTCCCCTGTCATGAGGACTGAATGAGGCATGTGGAAAAAATTGTATGTAGTCATGTAATTAAAGACTGTGTCATAAAGCATATTTTAAATCAAAATTAGCAAGAGTCAGTACTGGAACAAGGATACAGTATTATGTTTGGCCCCGACTTTTGCTAGCTCTTAAATTTGTAGAATATAAAATAATAAATAAATCATAACAATATGTTGTACTTTCATAACACCTCCATCCAGATATTCTAAAGAACTCTACAAACAGGTTGAGTTGGTAAATATTACTATCCTCATTGTACAATGAGAAACCTCATGGGAAGGAGGAGCAATTCAGTGGCAGATATGAGAACAGAATCCAGGTCTCCTGACTCCTTGTCTCAGACCCTAATCACTAAAACAAAATGTACATGTGATTATGTACTATCTTTGGATGTTTTTAAAAATGAGAAACAATCAATGGGCTTGTCTATATGGTCCGTTAATCCACACCAATGGGGTGTAAATTTTCTCATCTGCACCAGCCTGTTGCGTATGAACTGGACCATGGGAATCCTGCTGGCATGCACTAAAACTGGGGTTCTCAAACTGGGGGTCAGGACACCTTAGGGGGTTGCGAAGTAATTACATGAGGGATCGTGAGCTGTCAGCCTCCACCACAAACCCCACTTTGCCTCCAACATTTATAATAGTGTTAAATATATAAAAAAGTGTTTTTAATTTATAAGGGGGGATCGCACTCAGAGGCTTGCTATGTGAAAGGGGTCACCAGCACAAAAGTTTGAGAATCACTGAACTAGAAGTTCTTCACTGCACATTAATGTAATCCCCAAATAGTACTATGTTAACACGAACTAGGAAACTTTTAGTGCGGGCCAGCAGGGTCTACATGGGCCAATTAGAGCGCAACGCACTAGGGCACATTAGAATTTACACCCCAACTTGTGACACTAACACATCATGCAGAAAACCCCTGTTTCATAAAAAGTGAACTTACCCTATTCCTAAAGTGAACCTTGCACTGGGGAAGATAAAAATCCATCTTCTCTCTCTGTTAGGAATACCAACTGAGCGTATGGGGCCTGGTGGATATTAGGGGATAGGTGGACCACTCTGAAGGGTGACTTACTCTCACATATTTCGTCATTTTAAATCCCCTAGAGCCAAATAAGGTAAAGTCTAAAAACCAGTTAATTCTGCTCAATGCCAATTCCTCAACACTGACAAAAGTTGTATAAAAGTAAGTTTGAATAACACAATGTACACCATAGAGTATATTCAATTAATTCCACTTAGTTTTACAATTATCTTTCAGAGTAACAATTTAACATTTTAGGCATTGTAGGTTCTTACATTCCAATTATATATTTTCTGTAAAGCAGAAAATATATTAATCTATGGCTAACAGTATAATCCAAATAAATGTATTCACACTTAATGTGAGTTAAATCTCAGGTATAGTTGATTTGTTAACTTTACATCATACCTATTGCCTTGATACCTTTTATCTGTAACCCAAAATATGAAAAACCTACAAATACAAAATTACCCACTGGAGCAGTTGTCCCCAAACTTTTCATGAGCACATTTCCCTCTTAAACCCTGTCCATGCCCCTCCCCGCTAGTGCAAATAGGAGTAAGGAGGCAAAGGCTGGGGCCAGAGCTGAGGGCAGGTCTGGGGCCGGGATCGGGGTCAGAGCCAGGTGTGGAGCCATGGCCAGGGACCGAGGGTGGGAGTGGAGTTAGGGTGGGGCCAGGAGCAGCCAGGGGCCATGGGGGTGGTGCTGGGATGGGGGGTCGAGGCTGAGGCTGGGGATGGAGCAGTACTGGGAGCGGAGCAGGGCTCAGTGGCGCTCCTTCTCTGCCTCCCTGTAGGGGCTGGCCTGAGCCCAGCCACGCCCCCTCACTGAATGTTCTCCCCACAGTTTGGGGACCTCTGCACTAGAAGCAGCAGTGAAGCTCTAAACTGCAATATATGATCCAATATCTTCCCACAAAAAAAAAGAACTTAACCCAACACTAAACAAAATAAATCCGTTTTACATGGTGCTCTGAAGACTACCAAAACTGAGTTGTGATAGACCACAAAGGAAGTGAATTCCAACGTCAAGGATCCTGACATACACAGGTTCCACAATATATCCTGGAAAGTTCAACACCAGGAACTAACAGCAAGAGAATCACAAGCTATTTTAACTACTCTGACTGAAAATAAGATGAGAGGTTATCTATCAGGTAACTAAATCCTTAAATTACACCTAGAAGTTATGGAATGGTTAGAAAATAACAGGAGGTCAGTAGAAAACAAGTATATCCAGCATATAATGTATAATATGATATTGAAGGGTCAGAGTCTTCCCCCCTTATTCATGTTGTGTAGTAACCTATTTATTGAGTAGTCCCATTGAAATAAATGGGCGGCAAGTTGTTACTCAACATGAATAAGGTGACAGAATCTGTCCTGGGGACTATATCCTGTCCATGCAGAAAAATGAACTTGATGATCGAATATGTCTTTTCAATTTTCTAAGTACAATGAGGCTAAATTGACTTCAGTAGGAGTTTGCCTGAGTTAGAGTCTCAGGATTTCATCCAATACAAAGGGCATTGGAATTTAATGCAAATCCTGCTTTAAAAGTCCTTGCCCAAACCCTAGGAATTCTTTTGTATTACAATACCAAATTGTTCCACACAGAAGGTCAACAAACAATAAATATGAGTATAAAGTCTGAAAAAATATGGGGCCTGGGAATTCATTTGATGAAAATAAAGGAACTGTTATTGTCCATGAAATATTGAATGTATTTAGTGTATAATGCTTTTCTAATTCTCTATATTACTGGCATTCCTGCCGGGGGGAAAAGACATATGCTATAGCTATCTATTTGAAAGACGTTTTGAAAAAGTGAACAAAATATAGTTGTGAGAAGAATTACTTGTGATCCATATTCTCAAAAATAGTTAGGGAGGGAGGGAGTGACACTGAAAAAATCATTATGTAAGACAGCGAGACAAAGAGAGAGCCAACATGTGAGAGGAGGAAAAGGAAAGAAAGAGTAAAACCCTGTCTTTAGAATATAAGAAATCACTTTAATTATGGACAAAAGGGGGCTGACGTGCCACCAAGTCTGTTCTGATTTAGAGTAATGCCAAATATATCTAATTTTTATCACTGTTATTATTGAAGTTGAGGAATTCAGTGCTTGCTTGTAAGCTGGAGGAGAATGGGGGAAGGCAGGGTGAGGCAGGGATTGCTGTCTATTGAACAAAACTAATTTCTGGTCTTGTCTATAGTTTGGATGATGAAAATGAAAACATCACTGATTTTGGACTAATGGACTGGATTTCCCAAGCAGCCATTCCAGGGCATAAATAAAGGCCAAAAGAAAATAAATGTATGATCTCTCTGAGTAATTACTGCATCTCCTGAGGAAGCTCGTAGTAGGAAGGTAATATGGATGGGGAGCGTTCAGCTGTTGTGACCTGCACTGGATGTGCCATGTTTGTCTTTCTTCCACAGGACAGAAGTGACTTTGTGTGTACAAAGTGCAAGCTGGTCTCCATATTGGAAGAGAAGGTTCAAGGTCTGGAGCAACAGGTACTGACCCTGCGTTGCATAAGAGAAACTGAAGATTTCCTGGACAGACATCGTGATATGCTTCTACGGGCACAAGGTTCTGAAGATTCAGAGCAGGCTGCGCAGCGGGGACAGGAGGACGGTGAAGAAATTTGGCAACATGTGACCTCCAGAAGAAGAAGGGGGAATGTCCATGTACCAGCATCACAGATACAGGTAAGTAACCGTTTTCATGTTCTCTCCACAGGTACCACTGCGGGGAGTGGCCCAGATGATATGTCTGGGGAAAGGCAGCAGAAGGAGACTCCACCAGTTGAAAGGCATGAAATGCACTGTCCTAAGGTTGGGGGTTCCACGACCACCACTCCCAAGAGAAGGAGGTGGCTGGTGGTGGTCGGGGACTCTCTCCTCAGGGGGACTGAGTCATCTATCTGGCGCCCTGACCGGGAAAACAGAGAAGTCTGCTGCTTGCCAGGGGCTAAGATTCGCGATGTGACCAAGAGTCTGCCGAGACTTATCAAGCCCTCGGACCATTACCCCTTCCTGCTTTTCCACGTGGGCACCAATGATACTGCCAAGAATGACCTTGAGCGGATCACTGCAGACTACGTGGCCCTGGGAAGGAGGATAAAGGAGTATGAGGTGCAAGTGGTGTTCTCGTCCATCCTCCCCATGGAAGGAAAAGGCTGGGGTAGGGATCGCCAAATCGTAGAAGTCAATGAATGGCTACGCAGGTGGTGTTGGAGAGAAGGCTTTGGATTCTTCGACCATGGGATGGTGTTCCAAGAAGGAGTAGTGCTAGGCAGAGACGGGCTCCACCTAACGAAGAGAGGGAAGAGCATCTTCGCGAGCAGGCTGGCTAACCTAGTGAGGAAGGCTTTAAACTAGGTTCACCGGGGGAAGGAGACCAAAGCCTTGAAGTAAGTGGGGAAGCAGGATATCAGGAGGAAGCACGAGCAGGAGCGTGTGAGAGGGGAGGGCTCCTGCCTCATACTGAGAATGAGGGACAATCAGCGGGTTATCTCAAGTGCCTATATTCAAATGCACCAAGCCTGGGAAACAAGCAGGGAAAACTGGAGGTCCTGGCAAAGTCAGGGAATTATGATGTGATTGGAATAACAGAGACTTGGTGGGATAAGTCGCATGACTGGAGTACTGTCATGGATGGGTATAAACTGTTCAGGAAGGACAGGGAGGCCAGAAAAGGAGGGGAGTTGCACTGTATGTAAGGGAGCAGTGTGACTGCTCAGAGCTCAAGTATGAAACTGCAGAAAAAACTGAGAGTCTCTGGATTAAGTTTAGAAGCGGGAGCAACAACGGTGATGTCGTAGTGGGAGTCTGCTATAGACCACCGGACCAGGGGCTTGAGATGGATGAGGCTTTCTTCCGGCAACTCGCAGAAGCTACTAGATCGCACGCCCTGGTTCTCATGGGCAACTTCAGTCACCCTGATATCTGCTGGGAGAGCAACACAGTGGTGCACAGACAATCCAGGAAGTTTTTGGAAACTGCAGGGGACAATTTCCTGGTGCAAGTGCTGGAGGAACCAACTAGGGGCAGAGCTCTTCTTGACCTGCTGCTCACAAACCGGGAAGAATTAGTAGGGGAAGCAAAAGTGGATGGGAACCTGGGAGGCAGTGACCATGAAATGGTCAAGTTCAGGATCCTGACACAAGGAAGAAAGGAAAGCAGCAGAATACAGACCCTGGACTTCAGAAAAGCAGACTTTGAGTCCCTAAGGGAACTGATGGGCAAGATCCCCTGGGAGAATAACATGAGGCGGAAAGGAGTCCAGGAGAGCTGGCTGTATTTTAAAGAATCCTTATTGAGGTTACAGGGACAAACCATCCCGATGTGTAGAAAGAACAGTAAATATGGTATGCGACCAGCTTGGCTTAACAGTGAAATCCTTGCTGAGCTTAAACACAAAAAAGAGGCTTACAAGAAGTGGAAGATTGGACAAATGACCAGGGATGAGTATATAAATATTGCTCGGGCATGTAGGAATGAAATCAGGAAGGCTAAATCACACCTGGAGTTGCAGCTAGTGAGGGATGTTAAGAATAGCAAGAAGGGTTTCTTCAGGTATGTTGGCAATAAGAAGAAAGCAAAGGAAAGTGTGGGCCCCTTACTGAATGAGGGAGGCAACCTAGTGACAGAGGATGTGGAAAAAGCTAATGTACTCAATGCTTTTTTTTGCCTCTGTCTTCACGAACAAGGTCAGCTCCCAGACTACTGTACTAGGAGGAGGGAGGAGGTGACCAGCCCTCTGTGAAGGAAGAAGTGGTTCGGAGCTATTTAGAAAAACTGGACGTGCACAAGTCCATGGGCCGGATGCGTTGCATCCGAGAGTGCTAAAGGAATTGGCGGATGTGACTGCAGAGCCATTGGCCATTATCTTTGAAAACTCATGGTGATCTGGGGAGGTCCCGGATGACTGGAAAAAGGCTAATGTAGTGCCCATCTTTAAAAAAGGGAAGAAGGAGGATCCTGGGAACTACAGGCTGGACAGCCTCACCTCAGTCCCTGGAAAAATCATGGAGCATGTCCTCAAGGAATCAATTCTGAAGCACTTAGAGCAGAGGAAAGTGATCAGGAACAGTCAGCATGGATTTACCAAGGGCAAGTCATGCCTGACTAATCTAATTGCCTTCTATGATGAGATAACTGGTTCTGTGGATGAAAGGAAAGCAGTGGATGTGTTATTCCTCGACTTTAGCAAAACTTTTGACATGATCTCCCACAGTATTCTTGTCAGCAAGTTAAAGTAGTATGGGCTGGATGGATGCACTACAAGGTGGGTAGAAAGTTGGCTAGGTTGTCGGGCTCAACGGGTAGTGATCAATGGCTCCATGTCTAGTTGGCAGCCGGTATCTAGCGGAGTGCCCCAAGGGTCGGTCCTGGGGCCGGTTTTATTCAATATCTTCATTAATGATCTGGAGGATGGTGTGGATTGCACCCTCAGCGAGTTTGCGGATGACACTAAACTGGGAGGAGTGGTAGATACGCTGGAGGATAGGGATAGGATTCAGAGGGACCTAGACAAATTGGAGGATTGGGCCAAAAGAAATCTGATGAGGTTCAACAAGGACAAGTGCAGAGTCCTGCACTTAGGACGGAAGAATCCCATGCACCGCTACAGACTAGGGACCGAATGGCTAGGCAGCAGTTCTGCAGAGAAGGACCTAAGGGTGACAGTGGACGAGAAGCTGGATATGAGTCAACAGTTTGCCCTCGTTGCCAAGAAAGCCAATGGCATTTTGGGGTGTATAAGTAGGGGCATTGCCAGCAGATCGAGGGACGTGATTGTTCCCCTCTATTCGACATTGGTGAGGCCTCATCTGGAGTACTGTGTCCTGTTTTGGGCCTCACACTACAAGAAGGATGTGGAGAAATTGGAGAGAGTCCAGCGAAGGGCAACAAAAATGATTAGGGGTCTGGAACACATGACTTATGAGGAGAGGCTGAGGGAACTGGGACTGTTTAGTCTACGGAAGAGAAGAATGAGGGGGGATTTGATAGCTGCTTTTAACTACCTGAAAGGTGGATCCAAAGAGGATGGATCTAGACTATTCTCAGTGATAGCAGATGACAGGACAAGGAGTAATGGTCTCAAATTGCAATGGGGGAGATTTAGGTTGGATATTAGGAAAAACTTTTTCACTAGGAGGGTGGTGAAACACTAGAATGCGTTACCTAGGGAGGTGGTGGAATCCCCTTTCTTGGAAGTTTTTTAGCTCAGGCTTGACAAAGCCCTGGCTGGGATGATTTAGTTGGGATTGGTCCTGCTCTGGGCAGGGGGTTCGACTAGATGACCTCCAGAGGTCCCTTCCAACTCTGTTATTCTATGATTCTCTCTCTTTAAAAGTATTTTATGTTTTCATGTTACAATGAAGCTAAATGGTTGCAATACTTCCTAACTGTGATTAGTTTTACAAACTATTTTCCCCTCCCATAGGATTGGTTGTCTGAAACCAGGTACCACAGTAAGTTCTGTGTAAAATAAACTGTAAAGCCAATAAGACAAATATGGGGTTTACTTGCAAATTAATACTGTCTAAAATGTTCATCACTGCAATATCAATACCTGGTTTTCAAAATCCTTAGAAACTGTAATATGAAGGAACAGATTCCTGCAAAACACTATCGATTTACCTGAAGCTAACAGAAGTGTATATGAAGTTATTCAATTTGTCTGCTAGTTGATTGCAAGTCTATAAAGTGCATATGTTTTTATAACCATAACGTTTGTTAATACATGTTGACATCACACACACAGAGAGGTGGCTCATTATATAAAATGTATATTTATACATGATACTCAGTTGTGCATCTAATGAACCCGAGACCTTGTGCTCCAATCCCTGCCACCCTCATCTTCCCTGCCTTCTCTACACCATAATTTCCCCACTTGATGCTTTAAATTAAACTGTAAACTCTTTAGAGCAGGGATGGTCTCTTGTATGCATTTCTACACAGCCTCATCCAACTGTGACTCTGACTAGGACTTCTGGATGCAGTATTATTAGCAGTATAAATAACTATAGCCAGAAACATCATGACCGGTGTTTCAATGTAAACATACTTCTCAGGTGATGGAAGCACTTGACTTATAACCATAAGCCACATAAAACACACCAGACATCATATTATTATATTACTACCCATTCCTTGTCATGTCTTTTTCCTCATGTAATTAATATGATTATACAACTCAATAATGACATTACAGTTTATGCCTCCTGGGAATATTTTATATATCCTCCAGCAATTGTGCCGTTGTTTTCCTTTGAGATCTCTATCTTCCTTCCAATTGTACATTATGTGCATATATTATAACACATGAGAAAAGTCTTCATCTCACACAGCTCATCATGGGCTTCAATGAACCAGTTTCAGATGTATGATTTTGACCTCAAGAACTGTCCTCAATCAATGAGATAAAAATGATAGTTGTCAATAACATCCTTTTTTGGACACATTACTCTAGAAATCTGCAATCAGAACCTACTCCTCAGCTGGTGAAGCTCTTATTGAATATATTTCCCAGTGCTTTGCCTGATTAAATACTAAAAGAAGAAAAGGGATCAGTAGGACTGAATAAGCTAATCACAACACCTGAACAGGTCATCATATGATTAAATATCCTTCCTGCCTCATGCCCCATTCCCTTTCCACCTGCAGAAAAGCTGTACAGGGAGAAGTATTTCCTCCTTTGGTACACCTGCAAGGCCAGCATATGTCTTAACATGTTAACATGTGACATGCTGCAAACGTTACAACAAATGTTGCTCCGAATATGTATTTCACACAGGACTGAAGAGTCATGCTCTGATTAAGATCACTGTGAAGTACTGAAAATAACTGTCATTTCAAAACAGCATCATAGGAAAGTGACATTGTCCACTTTTGTACTATGGGACCAGTGTTAATGGTGTGAGGTATCTGTGGCTGCACTGAATTCAACAGAATATTCAGTTAAATAAATTCTTCCATTCCTATACGCCTGCATTTGTAAACATAACAGGGCACCAGCATTTCTGTATTTAGATGTAAGAAAAGGACTGATATTACAGGTAATATTACCCTAATTCTTTACTTTCATAAAGGTTGAAAGCAAGGAAAGAAATTGTGACAAGTTCACAAATATTGGAGCTTCAGTTTCGGTAGGCTATATTAAAGCCCTTTGGTATTCACAAATTCATGAAGCTTCTAAACCAGTCTCCATGATTTGGATGAACATCAGTTTTCAAGCTCAAATACCAGCAATGAATAACTCATGAATAATCCAGACACTGACATTTGTTCCCTAGGGCCACTTATTAAATAGTTTAGAATAGATTAGCAAATACTTGGGACTAGTCTGTGTCAGATACGTGAAGCCAAAATTTTCCCAGTTTTGTATTGGGTGAATGTCATTCATCCAGCCACAGATATTAGTGATTTAAAATTCTTGATTGCTGTATGAACTGTAATTGTTTTTGTCCAAGTTTCATTTGTATAATTAGGATCTTCATTTTTTCCTGTTTAAATTCATGTCATATTCTGGGAAGCATGAGGTCACATTATTGATGGATTGAATGGAGTGTCTCGGAAATAACCCTCTCAAGCGGGGAGACAATTCTGGCCCCTTCTTTGAAGGCTGTTGCTCTAAAGAAAGTAATTTGCTTTCACATTTGACCCATTTACCCTTATTGTTTTTGTGAAATACTGAATTCAATTCCTGTGTTATGCACTGATGCTCTGGGGATCCTCCTCACCATTTATGTGATTGGAGCATAACAGAATAATGACTTCATAATGCTCTCCCCACATACACACCTGCTCAGTGCGGGAGGAGTTTTGGCTGGACCAGCAGGAGATAGAAGGCCCTTTGCATCCTGATAGTCATGGCAGGACACAATAATCAGAAGGAGGTACTGTTCCTCACTTTCCATTCCTCACAGTTTTGGTGCTATACTTCTCTGTAAAAAGAAAAGGAGTACTTGTGGCACCTTAGAGACTAACCAATTTATTTGAGCATGAGCTTTTACCAGCAGGACAGTGGGGTGGGAGGAGGTATTTTTTCATATTCTCTGTGTATAAATAAAGTCTGCTGCAGTTTCCACGGCATGCATCCGATGAAGTGAGCTGTAGCTCACGAAAGCTCATGCTCAAATAAATTGGTTAGTCTCTAAGGTGCCACAAGTACTCCTTTTCTTTTTGCGAATACAGACTAACATGGCTGTTACTCTGATACTTCTCTGTGTAAGGCTGCAATTAGCCAGTTTGTGAGAAGGCGGTGGGGAATCACAGGAGTCATTTAGGTCCTGTGTCAACCTCCTCTGAGAATAAAAGCCTCTACTCAGGAGTAAGTAACCATTTAGCCCCAACATAGTCCACTGATTCTGCCCTTGTTCCACATAGTTGTCTAGCTGGCTCTCCAGATATCCTGTGGGTCTAGCCAGATTGTCTTTTTCAGGATCAGGAAGGGATTTTCACACAGAATAAAATTGGCCTATGTCGGACTGTTTTTTTTACCTTCCACACAACAGCTTGGTGGTTGGGCTGGGTTAGTTAGGATAGTAAAAAGGAAAATTAGAGAAGAACTAATCCCTAAAGTCTTTGTTGCAACTTGCAGTTGGTGTCCAGTGTGTATAGTCTGAGTAAGTGGATCACCAGCTTCAGGGGTAAACCTGAGCATGGGCCCTAGGAGGGACTAGCACCAACCCAAATTGGTTTGAGACTAAGGTTATCTTAAATCTCCTGCTGACTTAGTCAGTCTTGTAGCCATTCTCATCTGCTGCATGAGGAGAGATTGGAAGGAATCCCAGCCAGTGCTAAAAGTGAACTGATAAAAGTGCGGGATCTATCATAGGAGCAGCAGCTTCAAGTATATGGTGCTAAAGGTTGCCTCTTAGTATCCTGGCCCAATTAAAAAAAGAAATCTGCCACCCACCCCTTCCACTTTAAACATTGACCAAAAACCTCAACCAGGGATCTCTACAGGCCACACCTCTAATAATAGGCTGGGAACATTTACCCATACCAATCATAACCCTGCCCCAACTTTAACTCTAAAATAGGGATCTTTACCTCAGGGCCAGCCCACAACATTTTGGCACCTGAAGCGGGGAGCTCAAATGACGCCCTTATACCCCCTCACTTGGGCCAAAACTTTGAAAGGTCTCAATTCTGCCTTCTTCCTGTTCTACTCCTCTCACGGTATTGCTCTGCTACTTACCCCAATAAAGGAGAACCAACAACTTAAAATGCCTTGTTCAAAAATTTTAAGTAGCACTTAACTTTCAAATGCCTGAACAGCACAGTAAACACTGGCATTTCTTGTCTGCATAGTAAACACTGGCATTTTTATCTGTTTGAATAATCAAAGCCGTGCTTTCTGTGCCTTTTTGGTTACAAAGATTTGAACTGCTTCCTGCTGAAGGTCCACAGTTTGGGCCAACTCATGCTCTACTGAGATGATTTCAAGGCTGACCAACCTCTCCTGTGTCATTGTGGAGCATAGATGTGTTTTTATTAACTTCAACTTGGAGAAGCTGCCTTCTCCACTGGCAACTGTTACAAGAAGTGTTAGAAGAATGTGCAGAGCATAAAAGCATTTGGAAAGAGGGTGGTCATCTTATTTGTGCACATACATTCCAGAGGAGCCTTTGAAGTTGATCCTGCTGAAATGTACCTTGAAAGAGCTTTCAGTTCATCACCTAAATCACTCGCATCAATATCGTGCATGTCATCGTGTGTCAACACTGTCTCTAGTACCCTGCATTGCTGGTGTAGGTCTTCTTCAGGTATAGTGAGGAGTTTTGAAATATCATACAATATCCCAAATATACTGCTGTGTTCCTTGAGCTGCATGAAATGTTCTTCAGCTGACTGTATTGCACAATCTAGCATCTGGTTAAATAATTCAACTTTGAATTGTTCTTTGGGGTCTCTTATGGGATTATCCTGTGCCTCGTAATCAAAATGTCTTCTTCTTTAGTGACGCTCGTATTCTTGAATGGGTGGGAAAATAGCTTCAGTGTGAAGTTCCTCTGCCAACTTCTGTGCACCCTTCAGAATGTTTTGAAATCCCTCATCTGACCGGTAAGACTGTAGGTATGACTTTGCTTTGTCCAGTTGTTCCATTGCTCCAGATATATCAAGGTCAACACCTTGAAGTCTCTTGCTTACAACATTTATTTCAAACAGTATGTCATGCCACAACATTAAGCCACACAGAAATGTGAAGTTATGAATGTTTCTGGTGATTCCATTTCCCTCTGCCACTGTTCTCCCACACACAGTTCCTGTCAAAGCATTATCCTCCATAATGGCAACTATGGCATCATCTATCTTCCCAATTTGGTGTTTGATCGGCTTTATCACCTCCATTTGACTTTCCCATCATGTCACACTCAGTGGTTTCAGTTTTAGGGAGGATGTTCCCAGATGTTGCTTCAAAATTTGCCATCGATGAGTTGATGCAGAGAAAAATACATAGATGCTTTGAATTACATTAAAAAATTCAGCAGCCTCACTAGAAGCTGATGTTGCATCAGTGACCACCAAGTTCAATGAATGAGAACTGCATGGGACAAAAAAAGCTTGAGGGCTTAACTCTCGGATCCGTGTCTGCACTCCTCTGTTCTTTCCTCTCATGTTGGCACCATTATAGTAGCCCTAACCTCTCATGTCAGCTATCACAATTCCCGTATCTTCCAGCTTTTTAAGAAGCACATTTGTCATACCAGCTCCTGTAGTATCATCAATGTCAATAAATTCTAGAAAATGCTCTCTGACAGTCACCATTGCAGGGACATTTTCACTAGGTTCTGTTGCTGTTACAAAATGCACTATTAAAGTCATTTGTTCCATATGGCTGATGTCAGGTGTGCAGTCCAGAATAACAGAGTAACATCTTCAGATCTGCCACAATCTTCTGTTTGACATTTGTTGCCAGTAACTGTATGATCTCATTATGAATTTTCCAAGATCGTGGTGTGTGTACATTTCTTGGGTGGTGACTCTTCTTAGATGCTCGTGCAGAACAGCATCAAACTCAGCCATCAGCTCCCCAATTTTAAGGAAGTTTCCATTGTTTGGCACATACAGCTGATCTGAAGTGCCATGCAGTGCTAGGTGTTGGGTAGCAAGCATTCTCACAATGGCAATGAGCCTTTTCAGAACATTTTGCCAGTAAAGAGACTCTGATACAATCTTCTCTTGACGCTGATCATCTATGGTGGCCTTTAACCTTAGTCTCATCTCAAGCTCTTTCCACCAATGGAATGCTCTCTGGTGATTTGCTGTCTTCTCATGGCATGCCAGATTTCTAGCCAGATTTTTCCAGACCTTTGTTCCTGTAGAACCCAATGTGGCTAGATGCATGCAGTGAAAAATACAGTAGGAAGATATATGAAGTGGGCTTTAGCCCACGAAAGCTTATGCTCAAATAAATTTGTTAGTCTCTAAGGTGCCACAAGTACTCCTCGTTCTTTCTGCAGATATAGACTAACACGGCTACCACTCTGACATTTGTGTCTATGTATCTCAGGAGAGCTCCTTCCTGCTTAGATAGAAAAGCTTCCTTTGCTTTCTTTCTTTTTCTGAATGCTGCCCCAGAGGGGCGTTTTCTTCTTTCACTCATGATTGCTGTTCTGTGCCAGCTATGGCTCTCAACACTCAGTTGAAGGGGACAAATAAGCAGGCTGGTAGCAGGGCCTGAGTGAGGGAAGATATCAGCGTCTTAAGGGCCTAACCGGCTCCTACTACTTCAGTTGACTGCCTGTTCTCCTCAAGTGGGTTCAGGGAAGCAGCAGGAAACAGAAAGCTCCCTCAGAAGCTGGTGTTAATCAGTCCAGGCTAGAGAGGTACATAAGAGGATCCTCCTCCTCTCTCTCCCTGTAGCTCCTGCTGCTTTCTGTTATTCCCTCCCACCTTTTCTCCTGCCTGCCTGTTATGTTTCTTGTGTCCTCCTTCCTCCAGCACGGGACTCCACCATCTCTGTGCATCTAGAGCACAGAGACTACATATGCACCAGCAGCAGACACAATTTTCTACACTCTGAGTCCTAGTGGCAAACCCCTCCATTCCCCGCTCCACCCCCCCACCAAGTCTGGCACCTGAGGCGGCCACCTCAGTTTGCCTCATGGTAAGACCAGCCCTGCTTTACCTATCTGACCATGAACTCTGACTCAGGAAGCCTTGCCAGACCCAATACTAATCCCAAACAGGGAGCCATACTGGCTCCAACACTTGTTCTGGCCCCAAATGTAACCCTAGACCAGGAAGCCTTACTGGTTCTAATCTTATCCTTAGCCTGGGAACCCTTGTGGGTCCCAATCCTAATCCTCACCCATGGAGCCTCTCTGACCTAAACCCTACTCGTAACCCGGGGAGCATTAGCTGCATCCAACCCTAACTATAGGCCAGGGAACCATACCAAACCCAACCCTAACCTTCGGCCACAGAGTCTTACCAGTCCCAACCATAACCTGAAGTCTCCGCTAGTCCCCACCCGAAACCTAGCAGGGGAATCGCTCAAGGCCCCTACCCTCATGCTAGGCCAGGAAGCCTTAGTGACCCTAATTCTAAGCCTTTGCTAGTAATATCCACAGGCCCCAACACTAACTCTAGAATGGGAGCCTTATTCCCCCGTCCCCTTTCCTATGCCAGGGACCACTACAGGCTACAACCCTAACCAGTGCTTCAAGTGGTCTGAACCAAGTGTGTGTGGGGGGAGGGGATCTACCATCTTCTGGGAACAAAGCTTTGCTAAAACAATGTATAAGTGCACTCCTTAGCACCCTGGTTCAGTTTTTTAAAAATTGCTATGTCTGTGATCCTTTATGACTTCTCTTCTCCCGCACTCTACTTTAAGCATTTATCATTTCATGGGTTGAATTTCTAGTTCAGATATGTAGGGTAAGGCTGGGTGGAGTCAGGCTGTGGCCTGGTCTACACCTAAAACTTAGGTCAACCTCACTATATCAGTCAAAGGTGTGAAAAATTCACACCCCTGAGGGACATAGTTAAGCCAACCTAAGCCCTGGTGTAGACACTGAAAAGTTGACAGAAGAATTCTTCCATTGACCCAGCTACCGCCTTTTGAAGGGGTGGATTTACTACAGCGATGGAAAAACTCTTCCCCAGCTGTAGCAAGCGTCTACATTACAATAGTGCAGCTACAACTGCACTGCTGTAGTGCTTGTAGCATAGACATAGACTGAGGGTTGTCTTCCCTCCCTCTTGGTTAAATTAGATGTTTGGATCTAACTGGATATTTGGGACTAACGCCCTTGTAGTTACAAGAATGAAGGGAAGGACAGCAGTCAGTTTTATCTTCCTCCCACATGATTTAGGACTAGTTTTAAAAAGCTGTGGCTTGTCATGTTAAACCCATTCTTGCTGTTTGTGCCTTGCTTCCTGCAGACTTTGATCAAAACTGCTCAGGGATTTATTTTGTTTTTGTTTGATTTTTGCTTGTTTTTTGTTTTTTTAAGAAATAACCATTGACAGATCAGTTGATGCAACAAGTGTACTTACAAAGGACAGTGGCAATGCAAGGGATCATTGCAGTAGCATGGTTGATCATATGTCCAGGATTCAGCCAACAAGAAGTATAACATTTTTCTGTTCTTCTCAAGTCAGAAGGTAAGGTTCCCCACCTCCCAGACAACAATTTCAAAAGCAAAAAAAGCAACCTTCAGCCAACAGTTCGCAAAATACAGAGGAAGTTTGTCATTTCTATTTGTTCTAAAAAAAAAAAAGTAAAAAAAAAGCAAGTCTTGCTCTCACCCAGCTCAAGAGGAAGCTTCTGTGTTTTCTTTCTCAAGCTATCAGAGCCCTTGTCCCTTGCTTCTTCTCTGCTCATTTGGGGAATCAGGTGTTTGCTGCCAGTTGGTCTCATTAACATTCCCCTCAAGGAACTGCTGCTGTCCAGTTATACTAGCTGCCAGATCACAGGCAGCCAAAGGCTAAGGTGGATTTTCTCCCTTGCAATTTCAGCACCAGATGGAAGTGCACCTAGCTGTATAGCACAGGATTTTAAACCCTTCATTGTGAGGCACAGTGCAGGGTTCATTCATCCCATCACTTACTGCCCCCACTAGAAATTAGTTTGTGCTTACCTAAGGGTTACACTTACAATTAGATCAACTTGGCTCTATTGCTTATGTCTGTAAAGTATTTCATTCCCTGGGTGCCATAGTTAGGTCAACCTAACCCCCAGTTTAACCACAGCTAGGGAAATAGAAAAAAACTTGTGAAGGGGTGGATTTACTACAGCAACAGAAAAATCCCTTCCATTGCTGTTAGGATATAGATATTCAAGCCTGTCTGTAAAGGCCTGTACTCTAAGAATTTAGGTGTATTCTTATCACTTGGCTAGTTATAGAGGTATAAAAGAAAGAATCAAAATCACTGTCTGCTGGTGTAAGGGGCCTTCCCTTACTGTGACAGTCTGAGGCCCTGTTCTTAGACTAAGCAGCAGAGGCAGCCATAAACTGGGAAGTCAATGGTCACATCCTCACATTCCAAACTAGTCACACTGAAAGAAAGTGCTGTTGGGCTGTTAGGAATACAATCCTGTCCTGATAGTGCCTATTGCCTCCAGAGAAAGGGAAGTGCCTAGAAGATGTAAAAGGAAACTTAGTTTGATAGCATCCTGTCTGGCAAGAACGCACTTATCAATAGCTGGGATGTGAAATCCTCACTTCTGTATTGTTTTGTCATTATAGTTCCCACTTTGCTATTGTCTGTATAATCTCTGTCTGGTTCTGTGATTGTTCCTGTCTGCTGTATAATTAATTTTGCTGGGTGTAAACTAATTAAGGTTGTGGGATATAATTGGTTAAATAATCATGTTACAATATGTTAGGATTGGTTAGTTAAATTTCAGGAAAATGATTGGTTAAGGTATAGCTAAGCTGAACTCAAGTTTTACTATGTAGTCTGCAGTCAATCAGGAAGTGGGGCGTGGGTGGGTGTGGGGGGCGGGAAATGGGAACAGGGAATGGGGGTAAGGAAATTGGAATCATGTTTGGGTAAGGGCAGGAATGGGAACAGTGACACAGGTGTAAGGCTCTGTGGTGTCAGAGCTGGGAAGGAGGACACTAAGGAAGGAAACTGGAATCAGGCTTGCTGGAAGTTCACCCCAATAAACATCGAATTGTTTGCACCTTTGGACTTCAGGTATTGTTGCTCTCTGTTCATGCGAGAAGGACCAGGGAAGTAAGCGGGTGAAGGAATAAGCCCCCTAACAGCAAGCATCTACACTATGTCTACACTACAGCAGCAACTACAGCGACACAGCTATGGTACTGCAGCTTTGCTGTGGCAATGTAAACACTTCCCTTGTGGCCAGGGGGCGGTTTCTGTCAATGCAGGTGTGATGGGGTGGACTAGATCTGGAGGCTCCCTGCTGAAGGGGTGGAAGCCTTGGTGCTATGGTCCCATACCAGGGCCATGAGAAAGAAATAGAGACTGTATACCCCAGAAGGGGGGAGAGTGTGTGTGACTCGACCGCAGGGCCATATAGCTGAAGATCCACCAAAAGAACCATCAGCTGGGGGGTGCTCATGAGAGGTGGGAGCCACCCTGTTGTAAAAAAAAAAAAAGAAAAGCAAGCTCACACCCGACAGAAAGGGGGCGCCCATGGGAGGTGGGTGCTGCTCCATTCAAAACTAGAGTAATTGCAAGCACGTATTGGCCAGAGAAGGGGTGTTTGCGAGAGGTGGGTGCTGATGCCATTACAGCAGGTAATCCCTACCTCTAAGAGGTGGTAGCTAGGTTGATGGAAGAATTCTTCACTTGGCTTTGCTGTGTCTACCGTGGGGATTAGGGCAACCTAACTACTTTGTATGAGGCATGAAATTTTTCATACCCTGAGCAGTGCAACTAGGTTGACCTACATTTTAGGTGTAGACAAGGCCTAAGCTATAAAGCTGCAGGATTGTAGCTATAGCTCTTGTAGTGTAGACGTAGCTGAAGTATCCTGGCAGCACAAACTCACTTCTACTGGAACTGGTAGTTTTGCCTTTTTCCCACCATAATGCAATGTCACCTTTAATAAAAAACCACAACAACAACAACAACAAAAACTGCTCCTAGAAATAGATGCAGCAATGTAACTAGAAGGTAATAGAATAATGGAGAAAAAGTTCGCAGTCATTAAGAAATCTAAAAGCCTTTGAAGTAACCATATTTGGAAAAAGAAAAGGAGTACTTGTGGCACCTTAGAGACTAACAAATTTATTTGAGCATAAGCTTTCGTGAGCTACAGCTCACGTCATTGGATGCATTCAGTAGAAAATACAGTGGGGGGATTTTTTATACACAGAGAATATGAAACAATGGGTGTTACCATACACACTGTAACGAGAGTGATAAGGTAAGATGAGCTATTACCAGCAGGAGAGTGCGGGAGACGGGGACCTTTTGTAGTGATAATCAAGGTGGGCCATTTCCAGCAGTTGACAAGAACGTGTGAGGAACAGTAGTGGGGAAATAAACACAGGGAAATAGTTTTACTTTGTGTAATGACACATCCACTCCCAGTCTTTATTCAAGCCTAAGTTAATTGTACCCAGTTTGCAAATTAATTCCAATTCAGTAGTCTCTCGTTGGAGTCTGTTTTTGAAGTTTTTTTTGTTGAAGAATTGCCACTTTTAGGTCTGTAATCGAGTGACCAGAGAGATTGAAGTGTTCTCCAACTGGTTTTTGAATGTTATAATTCTTGACGTCTGATTTGTGTCCATTTATTCTTTTACGTAGAGACTGTCCGGTTTGGCCAATGTACATGGCAGAGGGGCATTGCTGGCACATGATGGCATATATCACATTGGTAGATGTGCAGGTGAACGAGCCTCTGATAGTGTGGCTGATGTGATTAGGCCCTATGATGGTGTCCCCTGAATAGATATGTGGAAACAGTTGGCAACGGACTTTGTTGCAAGGATAGGTTCCTGGGTTAGTGTTTTTGTTGTGTGGTGTGTGGTTGCTGGTGAGTATTTGCTTCAGGTTGGGGGGCTGTCTGTAAGCAAGGACTGGCCTGTCTCCCAAGATCTGTGAGAGTGATGGGTCATCCTTCAGGATAGGTTGTAGATCCTTGATGATGTGCTGGAGAGGTTTTAGTTGGGGGCAGAAGGTGACGGCTAGTTGCCCCATCTCAAAAAGTCTCCCACAGTTTTCTTGCCAGCAAGTTAAAGAAGTATGGACTGGATGAATGGACTATAAGGTAGATAGAAAGTTGGCTATATCATCAGGCTTAATCAGGCATCAATGGCTCCATGTCTAGTTGGCAGACGGTATCAAGCAGAGTGTCCCAAGGGTCGGTCCTGGGGCAGTTTATCTTCATTAATGATCTGGAGGATCGCGTGGATCACACCCTCAGCAAGTTTGCAGATGACATTAAACTGGGAGGAGTGGTAGATACGCTGGAGGGTTGGGATAGGATATAGAGGAACCTAGACAAACTAGAGGATTGGGCCAAAAGAAATCTCATGAGGTTCAACAAGGACAAGTGCAGAGTCCTGCACTTAGGTCGGAAGGATCCCTTGCACTGCTACAGACAAGGGACCGAGTGGCTAGGCAGCAGTTCTGCAGAAAAGGACCTAGGGGTTACAGTGGACGAGAAGCTGGATATGAGTCAACAGTGTGCCCTTGTTGCCAAGAAGGCTAACAGCATTTTGGGCTGTATAAGTAGGAGCACTGCCTGCAGATTGAGGGACGTGATCATTCCCCTCTCTTCAGCATTGGTGAGGACTTATCTGGAGTACTGTGTCCAGTTTTGGGCCCCACACTACAAGAAGGATGTGGACAAATTGGAAAGAGTCCAGCAGAGGGCAACAAAAATTATTAGGGGGCTGGAGCACATGGCTTATGAGGAGAGGCTGAGGGAACTGGGATTATTTAGTCTTCAGAAGAGAAGAATGAGGGGGGATTTGATAGTTGCTTTCAACTACCTGAAAGGGGGTTCCAAAGAGGATGGATCTAGACTGTTCTCAGTGGTACCAGATAACAGAACAAGGAGTAATGGTCTCAAGTTGCAGTGGAGCAGGTTTAGGTTGGATATTAGGAAAAACCTTTTCACTAGAAGGGTGGTGAAGGACTGGAATGGGTTACCTAGGGAAGTGGTGGAATCTCCTTCCTTAGAGGGTTTTTAAGGTCAGGCTTGACAAAGCCCTGGCTGGGATGATTTAGTTGATGTTGGTCCTGCTTTGAGCAGGGGGTTGGACTAGATGACCTCCTGAGGTCCCTTCCAACCCTGATATTCTATGATTCTATGAAAAAGGACACAGCAGAACTCGAAAAAGTTCAGAGAAGGGCAACAAATATGATCAAGGGTATGGAACGGCTTCCATATGAGGAAAAATTAAAGGGATTAGGGCTGTTCTGAAGAGAAAAGGGACAACTAAGTGGGGAAGATGATGGAGGTCTAAAAATCATGAATGGTGCAGATATAGTGAACAGAGAAGTGTTAGTTTATTCTTTCACACAATACAAAAAATGGGTCACTTGATGAAATTAATAGGCAATAGGTTTAATCCAAAAAAGACAACATATTTTTTTCACACAATGCACAACTAACCTGTGGAACTCATTGGCATGGGATGTTGTGAAAGCCAAAAATAAAATTGGGTTTTAAAAAAAAGAACTGGATAAGTTCATGGAGGATAGGTCCATCAATGGCAATTAGCTAAGATGATGAGGGATTCAGTACCATGTTTGGGGTGACCCCAAACCTCTATCAGAAACTGGGAGTGAAAGACAGGGTTAATCACTCTGTAGTTGCCCTATTCTGTTCACTCCCTCTGAAGTTCTGGTATGGGCCATTGTCAGAGACGGGATACTGGGTAGGTTGGACCATGGTCTAACCTAGTATGGCAGTCTATCATCTTATTATTAGGAAGAGGAGCTGAGACGGGAAATGAGGGAGGTTGGAAACTGAA
Organism: Lepidochelys kempii; assembly: GCF_965140285.1. NCBI lineage: Eukaryota > Metazoa > Chordata > Testudines > Cheloniidae > Lepidochelys > Lepidochelys kempii. Next base: position 95,616,909 of record NC_136380.1, on the reverse strand, counting down.
ATTAGATAAGGAGAAAGGAAAACAAGGACTGTGTCCCTGGAGTGGGCAGAAGACACAAATTGGATGAGGAGCTGGTGGGAGAAGGCACTGTGACTGGCTGTCCAAAGAGACAGGTACAGGGTGTGGTGAGAGGGGGAAAATACTGGAAGTAGGGGAGGAGACTGGGAGGAGGAGTCTGGAACAGTGGGACTAGGATGGCTGTGAAGCCTAAGGAGTGGAGAGTGGGAGTGGCTGGGTGAGGAGTATGGGATTGGGATTGGGATGGGGAGCCAGGAGTGGAAAAGAGACAGGTTTGGGACAGGTTGGAGAGAAAGGGGCAGAAGGGGTCAAGCTTGGAATGAACAGGCAGAAGTGTCTGAGCTAACTAGAGCATTCTCCCCTCCAGAAACTGGAATGGAACCCAAGATTCCCGAATGTCACCTTTCCTCTGCTGTCAGCAAATATCTGTGAAACCTACTGACAGAGCATATGCCTCCTCCTCCTCCTCTCGGGTTGATCCACATAGATGATAACAAGCTACTACTGCTATCAGTTACTCTGTTTGCTCAAGTGGCACAGGTCTATGTGGTGGATATAAAGGTTTCAACATTTAAAGATTCCAAGGTTCAAAGCATAGTTTCCATGCGGCAGGGGTCCTGTGGAAAAAAAACCCAGTATGTGATTGTGCAATTAAAGACTGTATCATAATGGCTTCCCATAAAACCTATTCCTTTTCAAGTCACTGTTGCTCATCTACATAACCCACAATGGGATAAACCCACCCTGTCACAAGGACCAATTCTTCTTTCATGATCCACGACAACATTTGAGATCAAAGGGCAAAGTCAAATAGGCACGTCCAGGGTTAATATTCTTCAGAGGCAGGGATCTGAATAGGAATAAACACAGCTTTAGGCATTCTACAAAGGACGGGCCCATCTGAGCCCAAGCTTCACCATGTTCAGGGCATGCAGGAAGACTCATCTCTTAATGAGGCCACCCAATCAATAGATCCAAGGACAAACTTTGAAACATTTTCTTTATAAGATGGAGACAGAGAGCTGAACCAAGGAAAGGAAAGGGGATTTGGGTACTACTTGAATCCAATTTCTTGTTCCTAATTTCCTGACAATTCCTAACACACTGTGGTGATTAGCATTTAAGAAATGTATACAGAATGCAGACATTCCTCCAAGAGAGAATAAAGGTGCATTTAAATCTCAGACAAATAAAGGATTTGCCTTGGGGTAGCACACTTGGGTTTGCATTTATAGAATATTTCTTTTTTTCAGATTCTTTTGGTGGAATTTTCAGAAATAGTCAGCATTGGCCTACCTCTGCTCCCATCAGAGTCAATGGGAATTTTACCATTGACTTGAATGGGAGCAGAGTTATGCCAGTGAGTGGTTTGAAAATCCCACCCATAAAACACAATTGGGGTAATATAGGGTGATGAATTAACCGTCAATCTTGAACTTTTCTTAAACCTTCAGCAGAATACTCATAAAATAATGCCATATCCTTCTCTCAGACAAACATACTACAATTTCAATCCATCTCTCTGGGAGTTGCACATGCAGAATTTGTTCCCTAGATAGAGTGCATACTGGATTTTATGAGAAGAACAGAAATGAAATTATTCCCAGCAAGCAGTGGCAGAAAATGCTACTGAAATCACATAAATCTCATAGTGATTCCCAAAGGGAAACTCAATCTAAATGTATCTCCAGGGTATATTTTATTCTTGACTTGCTTTACAAAGTGCAGTCTAGATCACTCCATTTTTGCGAGATGTGCGTGCTGATCTTTTGGAATGGCTTTTTTCTTTTGTGGGGTGATGAGGTTGTGTTTGTCTTTTTTCCCCAATATTGCCTGCATGATGGTCCACAAATTCAGAAAGACATTTGCTAAAATTAGAAACTTTATGGCATTCATGTGACTCTCAATTTTAAAACAAACAAACACAAGAAATCACCCAACATGAGTGAGGTACCTTGGACTACTCCAGCATCTGCCTTGAACTAAATACTCATGCATTTTTTTTCTGAATCATTTATTATGACATGGAATTAAATAGGCAAGATCAATGAGCAGGGACTCCCTCACCTAGACAAGAATGGATTCTAGCTCTTGTGGACTTAGTATTTATGAAGAAACTCTCAGCAGTTGCCAGAGATAAAAATGATGAATTTTTATGACCCCAATTACTGAATCACTCCCATGCAGTACACAGGAATGGAAACTATGGCAGAATATGTGAGCTCCCTCTTTGAAGAATGATTTATCCATATTGGTAATGTAGAAATTAGATATGGAAAATACCCTTTATGTCAAGTCCATTGCTCCAAATTGATTGACCGTGTATCAAGATGAAAATTTTACTTCTAGTTAACGTACATTGCACACATTCATTGACCATTTGTGCTCTGGAGTCTTTTTATTTTACTTTATATTGCATTCTATTTTATTTTTCTATTTCCTGAAATTCTGGAATTGTTTTAATGTTTCATTATTTCAATGGAAAAACTGCAGCTACATATGCTAAATGCACTTGCTGTACAAAATATCACAGAAACAGGATCTGGTCACTGACAGACCCATTGAGTCGTCTTGTCTATACCATCTCTCAGGATAGATAAGGGACCGAACTCATTGCCATTAATAAAAAAGGTATTCTTTGCTAAAGACACTGGACACAGGTTCCTGTAGTTCTCCTTGGTTTTATAGATCTCAGACTAATCAAACATTGCCTGTGCTACTTAATGTCCCCATCAAGGATCGCCCTAACCTCTGGTTTGAACTAAGAAGTAAGGGAAGAGCACTACCCTGGCCATGCCAGTTGCCCTACATTGTCCATCCTTTGCCCAAGGCAGGAATGCTCCCTGCAGTTTTTTTCTTTTAATATTAATACATAGGATTTGAAAACGTTGGAAGGCCAGGGAGAAGAGAGAATTACTAAAATCACAATTCAGCAGATGGCTTGTATTATTCTTAACGTTGTCTGCAGAGAGAACAAGAATGGCCTCCAACTTTCTTTGAGATGCCTTCGTCTTCATTTGGGGTTCAGTTGTCTTCACACAACAATGCTTCTACGTAAGGGACTTCACCCGTCTGAGGGGGAATAAAAATGTGGCTTAACATGACTTTAGTGGCTCCCCTCTTGCGGGGCTGCACAGTAAATTGCTTCCAGCTGTAATAGCCCCAAAGAGGTTGCTCCACTGGCTAAGAATCCATGAGGGTAGCAGCACTCTGGCCATGCTCCCTTTCCTTGGCTATGTCCACTATGCCGGGGATATGAAAGAAGGTGGTTATGCTGATTTACAGCCCCTTTGCACCACCAGAGCAGTACAAAGATGCCATCTTACGGCAGGGGACCTGGGACACTCTCTTTAGAAGAGACCCATACTGCTGTTGTATTTTTCTATTAGAGACTGGGCTAAACCAGAATCCCACAACTCTGACCTGAGGGAAAATTGAGATCAGGATCTGAACTTCACCCCTTGCACTCAGGGCCGGCCTTAGGGGAAATGGCATCTAGGGCAAACTTGCATTTTGGTGCCCTTGGCCTCTGTGGGTGTGGCATGCACCCCCCCCCGCATTGCCCCTGATCTCCATGGGCTCCCCACCCTCCCTTCCCCCCAACCCCTGCACTGTGCTCCCTCCACCCCGCCTGCTCCCGCTCCTTCACCCCAATCCTTATACCCCCTTCACTCCCAACCTCTGCCCCCTCCTGTGCCCTAATCCCTACACTGTGCCACCTTCACCCTTAATCCCTGCACCTCCCTCCTGTGTTCCTAACCCCTGCACTGTGCGTGCCCCTCATCCCAACCCTGCCCTCCTACTGCACCCCAACATCTGCCCCCTCCTGTGCCTCTAACCCCTGCACTGTGCCCCCTTCACCTCAACCCCTGCACTCCCCCCTCCTGTGCCGCAATCCCTGCATCCCCTTCACTCCTACCCCCTGCACCTCCCTCCTGAGTACCTAATCCATGCACTGTGAATGCCCTCTCACCCCAACCCCTGCCCTCCTCCTGCACCCCAACAGCGGCCCCGTCCTGTGCCCCTACCTCCTGCACTGTGGCCCCTTCATCCCAACCCCTGCACTCCCCTCCTGTGCCCCTAACCCTGCACTGTGCGTGCCTCCTTCACCTCAACCCCTGCACTCCCTTCCTGCCCCCTAACCCCTGCACTGTGCCCCCTTCACTCCTACCCCCTGCACCTCCCTCCTGAGTCCCTAACTCCTGCACTGTACCCCCTTTGCCCCAAACCCTTGCATCCCCCTCCTGTACCCACGTGGGGAACCTGACCTGGATGCACAAAGCAGCTGGCATTGCTGCTCACTCCCCCACTGGACTGCTGCTCCTCCGCCCCACGGGGTCTGTAATGGGGGGAGCAAGGAGCGATGTCTGGGCTTCCTGCATCGTGGTCACTTTCCCTGCAGGCCATGTAAGGGGAGGGCAGAAGACACCAGCTCCTGATGCTTCAGCACAGCCCAGGCGGGCATTGACCTGGATGCAGGGAGTCCTGGTGTGTGTGTTGGGGGGACTGTTGTTTGTGTTGGGGGGACTGTGTGAAGGAGAGTGATTGTGTGTTGAGGGGAGTGTGTGTGCCTGAGTGAGTGTACATGTGCACTGTCCCCTTAAGAAAGCTCTCAGGGTCAGGAGCCTGAACTAGGCTTGTTCAGACACAGGCAGCTGCCAGCAGGTCTGGACCCAGAGAGGCAGCAGCACAGGGATTCCCCCTGTCCCATCATCGCAGCTTAGTGGAAATTGGGTACACGGGGGAGGGGTCACCTCACCATCCACCCCACCTCCACAGAGCAGACAGGAGGACACTCCCAGTCCAGAGTGGCCAGGGGCTACTCAAGGGACGAAAGGGGGAGAGGAGAGGGTGAACAGGAAGAGCAGCAGCAGGGGTGAGGAGGGGCACCCTTGCTCAGGAGGAGTCACCTGGCTCCCAAGGCTGGTCGTCCAACTGTCCCCTGCACCTCGGGTCTCCCTTCCTCCCCCATACTGCTGCTTGCCTGCCTGCCTGCCTGCCCTGTCGCCTCCCCCAGCCCAGCTGGCTCTCTGCAGCAGGTCAGGTGGGAATCCAAACCCTGCACAGGGCACCCCCCTTGGGCGGGGGCCCATACAGCCCACCCCAAAGGCCGGCCCAGCTTGCACTCAGTTCTAATTATTTTTCACTATTTAAATTCACATGCTTTGCAGATTAGGGATTTCAGTACTTGTTTACTATTATTCTGTTTCTATTCCTTTTCCCCTGTCCCTTCTGCATCTCCCTCTTGCCCCCAATCCTTTCCAAATAAAGTGGAAGTTTCTCCCTTTCATAGCAAGGATGTGATGATCTCTATGAAAAAAAACAAAAGAAAGCAATCTGTAAAATTCTGAGAACTCTATAGCTTTTTCCAAGAAAAATCTTAAATCCTATTCAACCTCTAACATGAAGCAACATATTAATCTCAAATTTAATGAGATTTAATTTTGCTGACCCCAGTTCCATTGTGGGGGCTCAAACACTTCCCTCTAGCAGGTCTTAACCCTTTCACTTCTCTGTGGTCATATCCTGTAATGTACATGCTGCTTCATTGTATGTTCTGTATTGTGTTGGTGTACTGGGTACATTCTACATCAGCTATGTCCATTTCCTGATCCTCCTGCCCGTATAATCCTAGTTAAAGCCCTAAGTATTCACCATGTTGTTCAAGGGAAAATTACTGTCAGCAATCGTAGTTCTTATGAAGAGTTCATGTTTGAAACGCAGGAATTTCCAAACCAGAGCAGACTAAAAGTCCAATACATCAAATACCTCAGGGTCAACATGTAATGTTTCAGAAGAAAGTGATCTCTTCTTCTTTGCAATGTACACTGCATCAGTCCACTTGGGCAATGTTATACTACACAAAGAAAATCCCTTCCTGACCTCACCAGGTGATCAGTCTGTGACCTGAAGGAGGAGGATTGATTGCTGCTATAGGACCAGCAGCACAAAAGGGCCATAAGGCTGCCTTAACTGGCTAGCTGACCTTTCCCCCAAGCTGGTTCTACACCACCATCCCCTCACAGCCTCCTGCACAGGGGCTGAGTTGGGGTCATGGCCAGGGTAGTGCTATCCCCAGCTAGTGTAATGTGTCCTAAATTGGTGTATGTTAATGCACCCTTCTGGCCAGCTCACCCAGATCTCAGGATCAGGGTCATAGTTTTTCATCTTAGCAATTATAAGTACGAATAGCCTCTGTAGTTGGAAAATAGTAGTAGTACCTAACCTGCGTACAGGGCTTTTCATCAGTAGATCTCAGAGCACTTTACAAAGAAGGTCAGTATCACTAACCCCATATTACAAAGGGGGAAAGTGAGGCACAGAGAGGGAAAGTGTCTTGCATAAGGTCGCGCAGTAGGCCAAAGGCAGAGCCAGGAGTAGAATCCAGCTCTTCGAATCCGAGTTCTATGCTGTCTGTTCTAGGCCATGCTGCCTCCCTAAGATAAGTAAGTAAAAGGAAGACATTCTATTTGCCTCAGTAATATCGCATGAAAGTGAGTTCTAGTGGTCAATTAGACACTGTACATGAGACTTTCAAAAACTCTGGCACCTGATAATCAGAAGGGGATTCCTGAGGGAATAATAAATGTCATTTTTAATTCGGACTCTGTTAGAATTACTTCAGGAAATACTGTTTAAAAATGAGTGAGTCTGAGTGCATTCAGTGATAGTGTCCTTGATTCAAGACATGTTGTGGTTAAAAGACTTTGAAGTGAAAGACTTGAGTTTTGAATCTTTTATATCCTAGTCTTCTGGGAGTCATAATTTTTATTGGCACTTCAAATGTGGTCACAAAAGAACAATGAGAACAGGTTATCATTAATGTTCTTTAACAAAATCCACATCTTAACATATTATACCTTGCATTGTGGAAGGAGGATGGAAAGTTAAAGTACAGGGGAAAAAAATCCTCTGTGAATAGCGTGTCAAAGTTGTGGCTCAAAACCACAAAATTAGCATAATAGGACATCCATAATAAAGTACCACAAATGGGGCAGGAAGAAAACAAAACATGTTTCACCAAATGTGATGTCAGACAGTTGCAACACCTCCTTCACCTTTTGACCTCTAACAGAATGCCAGAATATTCCACCCCTTAGTACGTCTCAAAATAAAGGAAGTTATTTATACCCTTCTGTTGCAGAGATCCTCTCTCCTCCTATCTTTTTATGTCACTTATTTTCTTAGATTAGGGAAAATGATCTGTGTTTATCTGAAAATTTCCTTTCTTCCAGTAATAAGGTCCAAAGATTTGTTGCAGTGGTACTTCAGCCTGCTGGCAGCTTTAGGGCAGAAGCAGTCCAGGCAGTCACTAGCAACAGGGAAATGTCTCACCCCCATGAAGTTCTCTCAATTTGATGCAACTTCCACAATCAGGATAATTCAGTTCCACTTATCTAAATTACAGATTGTGTTAAACATACTTGGAAGAAAAAGCACAAAAATGTCTCCTATTGCAGGGCATAGGAATTCCCCATAACAGAACAAGACCAAATCTTTGGACATCAGATTCCACCTCTATTCTGAATGCCTCCAGTGTGGGTGAGATCTGCAGATTTTATCCCTTGAAGAACGGATATTTTCAGGTAAACAGAGACAAATTTTCCTATTCTTCTTCCTATTCATCATTTACAATGTAATTTTCACAACAGTGTGCCTCCAGTGTGGAAAGCAAGATCATATTTTTAACAGGAACATCCCAAACAAGGTAGAGTATTGTAAAATAGGGCTTTTGTATATTAGTGCCCCTTCAGATAGTATGGGGAGTTACACCAACCTGACTCCATCCCTCTTATGCATACACCCTATATTCTGCGTTCATCGAGTCGTTGTTATGACCCAGCCCTTTGGGACAAGTTATTAATAGTCTCTTCCCCCTTCAGTAATCACAGAAATGTGGGGCTGGAAGGGACCTCAAGAGGTCATCAAGTCCAGTCCCATGTGCTGATGCAGGACCAAGTAAATCTAGACCAACCCTGACAGGTTCTTAAAACCTCCAATTTTGGGGATTCCACAACCTCCTTGGAAGCCTATTTCAGAACTTCACTATATTTATAGTTAGAAAGTTTTTCCTAATATTTAACTTAAATCCCCCTTGTTGCAGATTATACCCATTACTTCTTGTTCTACCTTCAGTGGACATGGAAAACAATCACCATCCTCTTGATAACAGCCCCTTAACATGATAACAGCCCCTTGAAGACTTGTTCTCAGGTCCCCCCGTCAGTCTTCGTTTCTCAAGACTAAACATGACCAGGTTTTTTAACCTTTCCTCATATGTCAGCTCTTCTAAATCTTTTATCATTGTTGTTGCTCTCCTCTGGACTCTCTCCAATTTGTCCACATCTTTCCTAAAGTGTGACACCCAGAACTGGATGCAGTACTCCAGCTGAGGCCTCACCAGTGCCAAGTGGAACTGGACAGTTACCTCCCGTATCCTACATACAGTGCTCCTGTTAATACACCTCCAGACGGATATTTTTAACTGCATCACATTTTTGACTCATTCAATTTGTGATCCACTACAACCCCCAGATTTTTTTCAGCAGTACTACTTCCCAACCAGTTATTCCCCATTTTGTAGTGATGCATTTGATTTTCCCTTCTAAGTGTTGTATTTTGCACTTGACTGTTACCTTGTTGTATTCAGACCAGTTCTCCAATTTATCAAGGTTGTTTGGAATTCTAATTCTGTCCCCCAAAGTGCTTGCAACCCTTCAAAGCTTGGTGTCATCTGCCAATTTTATAAGCATATTCTCCTCTCTACAAAGGAGAGGCAGAAGTCATGTGACTCTAGTGGACACTAGACAGCCGTATGTCTTCTAGGTTCAAAGCCTTCTTCACAAGAGTCTTTGGCTAGGTAGGGGGACCCAGGACCACCCTCTCCATTGGGTGCCAACTTGGCCCTTCCTTGCAACAGCCAGAACCAATCTTCTAGCTACCTCTTACCTCTCCTTCTCCGTAGGTTTCCTCAGCCTCTTTTCCTGCTTCTCCCTCTTTAAGTATTGGCTTCTTTGGCAGTTTCTCCCCACTCTGCTGGAGGGATACTCTCTCTACAATCCCTCTCCCCCCTGACAGCTTCCTTTCTCCTGAGGAGTTCTCCCTCTATCTGAGATCCTCAGCCTTTTATCGTACCTAGTTGCTTCCCTGCCTAATTAACTGCCTCCAAGTTACTCAATGAGTTAACTACTCCCAGGTGAACCTGAGCTGCCAGAGGTAGGCTGGGCCCCTGATGCTTCTGAGGGCCAGCAACTCTCTGACAATTACATAAAATCTCCATCTTTCCCTAGCACTAAGGCATAGAGAAGACCCTCTGCCAAAAACGTAATTGAATAAAGATGGGATGGCCAATACATAGAATTGGTGAATTTATTTTTAGATGGCCAAGTGACCACCTAATAGATCTCAATTCAAGAGATGTGACTTTTCTACCCTAAGATTGTCAGTTCTTCTGAGGACTGGACTTCGATGCTTAACAGAGAGAAGAATATTTCTTGAATTTATGCTGGGGATAAATTCTGTGACAGGGTGTGAATACTAGTTTGAATTAATAATACAATACTAGTTCTCATCAGAAAGCTGCCAACTTCTAAAACTTCTCTAATTAGAAACAGTAGGTATAAGGTTTACTCTATTGGACAGGAAGCATAATGACAAGTCCTGCAGTAGCTCAGTCTGGGTAGTTCTTTAAGGAGCAGAATGATGTTCTATTACCTTGTCAGGCTAGAATAAGGGCTGTTGCTCCACGCAAATATTTATTGTTGGGATTTGTACAAAACATCCTTTTCTTGAACACGCTGATAATATTGTATTGCAGAAACATGACCTTATTCCTTGGAAACTCATTATAACCACACAACGGCCCTCCTGGAGGATCTCAAGGCTATGTTTCCAGTTCCTTAATGTGAGAGTTAAATCATGGATTTGGCTTCAGTGAGCAGAATAAAGTTCTATTTGTTGACTTCTTTCTACGACCCATGTGGGTGATACACACTTCATTCAAGTATCCACTTTGAATCTGTGTGGTTGTGGATAGACAACTGGTTCTTGTAATGCAGACTTACTCCATTAGATGGACACAGTAGAAGGTCCAATGTTAGGTTAATCAGGCTTGAGAGACATAGCCTTTTCAGTCAGAAAGGCAAAAATGATGTGACCACCACTCCCTCCTTCTTCTCTTTTATATGATCCTGGAGAGCACTGGAAAAGGTGAGAAGGCATTTAGCAGAGACATTGCCCAGCTTTGCAAGATATCATGCACCACCTCACTTCCTGGCCACAGAGCACTTTATTGCTGTTTCTGCAAAGAGGTCAATCACAGCACACCAAATTGATTTACAATGAGTGAGGATATGTTTGGGTGCAGGTTGTACTCTGGTTAATCCAAATTCTGCCATATAATTGTGGTGTTCACCTCCCCTTGATGAACAACTCCCTTGATGAGCAGTATACATAGAAATAGGAAACTTTGCTCCACCCAGGACAGGAAAATATGATTTTTTCCTCTCTGGGACGGGTTTGATCATGTTCTTCCTAATTTATTTAGGAAAACCCCAGAACTGTCACGACCAGAACAAGTCTATTATCCATAGATGGAACAGTACTCTGAGACCTAATGTATCCTTGTGTTCCAACTGCTCGATGCTGTGCTCTCTCTTTTTCTAGTATCCAGTCCCTTTCATTGTCTTGAGGCCTGTCCCCAACTGGCATCCAACATAAGAATTGCTCTGATTAGCTAATGGGTGGATCCCTTAAAAAAAATCAGATTTTCTAAATTCACTAGTTAACAAAGCATAGAATATACAATGGGATCCTGATCTTTGCCAAAAGATATGATAGGCAGAAATATGGAGGGGGAAACAGGAATGACTGGATAGGTATAATTGAAATAAGCCTGTGGATTAGATCAGCATTATGAGTAGGTTCCAAAAAGAACTGGATTTTTGTTGCTGTGACATCACTTGTTTTTATGGCAATTAAGCGATTAAAACAATTAATCGTGATTAATCTCATGATTAAAACAATCGTGATTAATCGCACCATTAATCGCATGATTAATCTCACTGTTAAACAATAATAGAATACCATTTACTTAAATATTTTTGGATGTTTTCTACATTTTTAAATATATTGATTTCAATTACAACACAGATACAAAGTCTACCCTGCTCACTTTATTTTTTATTACAAGTATTTGCACTTTAAAAAAATAGTATTTTTCAATTCACCTAATACAAATACTGTAGTACAATCTCTTTATCATAAAGTTGAATTTACAAATGTCGAATTATGTATAAAAAAACCTGCATTCAAAAATAAAACAATGTAAAGTTTTAGAGTCTGCAAGTCCACTCAGTCCTACTTCTTGTTCAGCCAATCGCTCAGACAAACAAGTTTGTTTACATTTTCAGGAGATAATGCTGCCTGGTTCTTGTTGTCAGTGTCACCTGAAAGTGAGAATAGGCATTCTCGTGGCACTATTGTAGCCGGCATCTCAAGATATTTATGTGCCAAATGTGCTAAAGATTCATTTGTCCCTTCATGCTTCAACCACCATTCCAGGAGATGGGTCCATGCTGATGACAGTTCTGCTTGATAACAAGCTACCAGCAGAAGGTTGATTTTCTTTTTTGGTGGTTCGGGTTCTGTAGTTTCCGCATCAGAGTGTTGCTCTTTTAAGACTTCTGAAAGCATGCTCCACATCTCATCCCTCTAAGATTTGGGAAGGCACTTCAGATTCTTAAACCTTGGGTTGAGTACTGTAGCTATCTTTAGAAATCTCACATTGGTACCTTCTTTGCGTTTTGTCAAATCTGCAGTGAAAGTGTTCTTAAAATGAACAACATGTGTATCCGAGACTGCTATAACATGAAATATATGGCAGAATGTGGGTAAAAGAGCAGGGGACATACAATTCTTCCCCAAGGAGTTCAGTAACAAATTTCATTAACACCTTTTTTTTTTTAAGGAGCATCATCAGCATGGAAGCATATCCTCTAGAATGGTGGCCGAAGCATGAAGGAGCATACGAATGTTTAGCATATCTGGCACGTAATACCTTGCAATGCCAGCTACAAAAGTGCCATGCAAATGCCTGTTCCACTTTATGGTGACATTGTAAATGTAACCCTTCTGCCCATCAGAGTTGGCAGCAACAAGGGCCGGGTTCAGTATCTAGGGGTTCCATTCCTATACACAATGCAAAACTGGCTTGAGCCCCCACCCAGTGACCTGGGACAAATATATACCACCCCCACTGGGCGCCTCCAAGAGGCAATACTTCCCCTCTCGCAAGTACAGAGTCTGAGTTTAGCAAAATCCTTTTAATAGCAGAGAGAAAAAATGTGGCACTATGTTGGGGAAATACTACAATAGGATTCATAACACAACCCATGAGCAAAAAACCCACCCCAAGCAATTTGGGGCATGTCCTTTCCCTTTGGTTCTTGAGTCCAGCAACCCAAAGTCACCCAAAGTCCCAAAACCCTCTGTCCCTGGTCAGTGCAGCACCGGAGCTCGAAAGTTTATCTGCAGAGTTTTACCTCACAGCCTGGGTGGAGATGGGGAGGGTTAAGGGGCACCTACATGGTCCAAAGCCGATTGCCCCACCTCTCCATGGGGTTCCGCTCCACCAGCCATCCCACGAATCGCTCCTCTCTGCCAGCCACGCCCCATGAGCTGCTCCAGCCATCCCACAAACTACTCTGCTCCACCAGCCACTCCAGCCGTCCCACGAGCCGTTCTGCTCTGCCAAATGTCCCGCAAACTGCTCCGCAATATATCTTCAGGCTCCCCCACTACTTAACACAACACTCAGTGATTGCAGCTCTTAGTAAGTTTAGCTCTTTTGTGATTTCAGCCTGTAGTAGGGGAGCCTCAGTGCTGGTGCACCATTGGTCCAAAGTGAATTCAGTTCAGCAGCCTGTAACTAGACTCCTAATGGAATCAAAATTAGCTCTGATATTCCACAGTGGAAAGAGGAGGCAGTGCAATTAGCATGTAAGACCCTCATCAGGGGCCCCATACCACCAGGTTTTAATACCTGTCCCCAACCTCTCTCCATTCACTGAGTTTTGGAACCCATGTCCCTTGCCTAGTGAGTGCTACTTAGTTGATGGCGAGTCTCTCCATCATAACAAAAGGCCAAGTACAGTTCCACTGTCCTTGAGTCACATAATCTGGATAATTACAATTTATTCTTCCTGCTCCAATAACAGAGAAACTGGGGATCCCACAGCAGCCAAAGTGACCATTTGGGCAGCTATGGGCTTCATGCTAGGCAGGGTGGGTGTGCCTATGCAAATGAGATCAGCCCCTGAAGTTCTTTTCCACAACCTGCCACAACTCACCACCAGATGTCAAGGTGGAGCTCATCCTGACTCTGTTTACATAAATAAGAGAGTAGCATTATCTCCTGTAAATATAAAAAAACTTGTTAGTCTTAGCGATTGGCTGAACAAGAAATAGGACTGAGTGGACTTGTAGGCTCTGAAGTTTTACAATGGTTTGTTCTTGAGTGCAGTTATGTAACAAAAAAAATCTACATTTGTAAATTGCACTTTCATGACAAAGAGATTGCACTATCGTAGTTGTATGAGGTGAACTGAAAAATACTATTTCTTTTGTTCTTTATTTTACACTGCAAATATTTGTAATAAATCCTACCCTTTGATTTCATTTACAACACAGAATACAAGATAAATATGAAAATGTAGAAAAATATCCAAAATATTTAATAAATTGCAATTGGTATTCTATTGTGTAACACTGTGATTAAAACTGCGATTAATTGTAATTAATTTTTTTAACCGTGATTAATTTTTTTGAGTTAATCACCTGAGTTAACTGCGATTAATCAACAGCCCTACTTGTTTCCTTTATGGCAGTCGTCATCTTCTGTTAACATTCTTCTGAGATAAGACCTTGTCCCAAACAGAATGAAACTCAGCCAAAGCCTAAAACTGTTCCTGTTCTGTTCTGAGATGTCGATGTTTTTCATTAATCAAAAATATTCCAGAAACTGTATTTCTTGTTTCCGATTTTTCTCTGTACAAAGTCCTGATTGAACAATTGTTCAAGAAGAGACAATAGTGAATTTCCTTCTTCCTTTAATCCAATATTTATACTATTGTAATCCTGGCAGAGACCCTGGGAGTACATTTCATATCAAGTAATGGGAATGCTTGAAGTGGGGCGGGGGGAGGAAGCTGCCACATATGCAAATTGGAGAAATTGTCTGTGGTTTAGTGAAATGGGAACATGAAGATAAAACTCATTTAGGAACTTATTCAGAAGCTTCTGAAGGAGCCCTACTCAGTTCGTTCCTGATTCTCTCGTGCTAGAAAAAGGGTATGGAATAGGGTGTATAATTAAGATCTGAAGTAAATGACGGATAGTTTCGTCCATGTGGGATTTCCATAGATTGACTGAGATTGGGAATGCCCTGTGTAAAGGATCTGTGGATGATGACAATAAGACAAATGGGATTGAGCCCTTTGAATACAGAGTTAGCCCCAGAGTCACAGTAGTAACAAAAAGGAGAGTTCTTCTCCAGCCTTTGGAAAGTGAACACACTGGAGGGGGTAGAGAAGGGGAAGAGAAAGGAGTGTATCTTTTTCGTGGTGGATTTTATGGTGCATTTAGCATTACTTTTGTAACTTAAGTTTTGCATCTAAAACCCTTTCTTGTTTTTATTTCCACTAAATCTTATATTTTTCTGTGGATGTCCTGGCTTCCCTGATACCTCACCCAAAGTATTTCATGGAAGGAAACAGAAACTATATTAAAATAGTACGGTCTATTGCAAACAAATTAATTAAAAATGAAAGATGAATCAATTCTTTAGTCTTTGTCTTTGCAATAAGGGTCTCTGATTTTTGTGGAGTGATTAAAAATAAATTACTTTCTCACCAAATGCACTCGAAGCCTCAGTACACTTCAGTACTGCAATACTCCGATAGCTGCCACTTGATCTGAGCAAATTGGTGATCTTCTTCAGAATGGCTAGAAAATGATCCAAATAAATTCCAGTGCTTGAATTGTCACATTAAAATCTTACTCCTGCCATGGCCACTTTCAAAATTCTCATTAGGAGATTTCTCATTAGGAATCTGTCCCTCAGTAGCAAAACTGTTCTTGGAGCAGAATACATTTAATTAGAAAGTAAGTTCTGGGTCTAATTTGAAACAATCCCAATCAAGGACTGAGTCAACTTCAAGACCTCTAAGAGATGGTCAATTGTTAAAAGAAAAGGAGTACTTGTGGCACCTTAGAGACTAACCAATTTATTTGAGCATGAGCTTTCGTGAGCTACAGCCAGTGAGCTGTAGCTCACGAAAGCTCATGCTCAAATAAATTGGTTAGTCTCTAAGGTGCCACAAGTACTCCTTTTCTTTTTGCGAATACAGACTAACACGGCTGTTACTCTGAAACCTGTCAATTCTTAAAAAGGTTGAAATCACCTGACTTGATTTTTCCTTTGGTACTCTCACTAAGGGTTCACAGTTCTTACACTAGTCTTATTTTCCAGTTCATCTATTTTACGTTGCATCTTTAATAAGAATGAAAAGTAAAATGTCACATTGTGCAGAGTTCTATTCCAGCTCTGTAAAGTACTGTGCGAATATTCTTAAACATTATCTCAATTTTCTCAACAAACTGAATCAAGAATACTATCCATTGCTCCATGCAACAGCTCTAATGTTTTCATTAATGTGATGTTCGTTGTCCATTTTAATGTATGTGTTCTCACCATGTTGCTGAATTAGGCTTGCTCGCTACGGGTGAAATTCACCCCTGTGCAGAGGGCCTGCAAATGACCAGTCCCTCTAAAATCTCATTTTGAGGGCTTAGATGGGAGTTAAGTAGTGCATTGACAATGAATGGGCAGACTGTCTGAACTGGGGTGAATTTCATCCTGAAAGATTAAATACAACAATATGCATGTATAATCTTATTAAAGCTACAAACAGAGTGCATGCGTATTACACACACCAACAACAACAACAGCCCCACCTACCTTAAAAGAACATTTTTAAGTTTGGAAAGCTGAGCACTCAAAAGTTAGGAAATGCCAGAATCAAGGTTATTTGTGCAACCTTTATTTGGCTCCCTTCGTATGTATTATGATACGGCCTTTAATTACATGACCCTCTATTTCCTAGGTTTTTTTAAAAAAGCAAACAAACAAACAAATTGCATTATGTGGAATCATACTGACACCTGCATAGTCTATCAGCAGGATTGGAACAGTTAGTTCTACCTCACAGACATCTGCCACTTGAGCTAACAGAGTAACTGATCCTCTTTGTGGACCAGCACTAGACCGGGTTGAGATACCTTCCCAGTGGGCTTCACAGATATTTGCTGATGGCAAAGGAATGGTGAGTCTCAGAAATATTAATACAAAATTAATTAAGTCACCAACGGAAATACAGAGAAGAAATTATTTAATTGCCTGTACACCACTGCTAGAAGCCAGGGAACAAATGAGAGGAACTTGAATTGCTTATTTATGAGCATAAATTCGATCTACTTGGTCATATTAAAACCTGGTCAGATGATTCATATAATTGGAATGTTAAAGTAAATAGTTATAACCTATTTAGGAAGGATTGAGTGGGCAAAAGGGGAGGGTGAGTGACATTCTATGCCAAAAAATTCATTACCTGTTTCTGAGTCACTGATAACTCAAAAAAAAATGATCTTGAATGTTTATGGATCAATGTCCTAGCAGATAAAGCGCAAAAAGGGGTATTAGTTGGTGTCTGGTACAGATGACAAAATCACATGAAGGAACAGGATGGCCAGCTCTTCATGTACCTATCTATAACATGTAGGGGGGAAAAGCTGCATGATCATGGGGGACTTCAATTTATGTGATATATACTATGCTGCTAGTACTAAAGCATCCTTGAAATTTCTAAATAATTATAGATGACCATTTCTTAACTCCAAAAGTGTTGCCTTCCACACAGGGGAATTCTATATTAAACCTTGCCTTGATAAATAAAAATGACCTGATCACAAAACTAAAAATTAATGCTAGTTTTAGTACAAGTTGTCGTAAAAAGAGAGCCTGAGCCATAAGCCCTTCTATCACAGGCCTGGTATGAGGCCTGAGTTAAAGTAACGGGCAAGCTTTGCTGATATAGGCAAAAGTCAGGCTGTGAGCAGACGTCCAGCTCGGCCTGCTTGCAAGCTCACAGAACCGGGCAAGAACAGGGCTGGCATTGCAAAAACACACACGCATTCCTAAGTAGTGCTGTGCATAGGACACTCACACACATACATTCCAGAAGGGTGGTACTAGACCATCCCATACCAAGTATGGTACAACCCCCCCCACCCCCAAAGATAACAAGAACACACTCAGCCCTCATGAAGATAAGGTCAGGATGACAGTGTGATGACTCGAGATATTTTGATCAAGCCAACATGTACAAGGTAATGGGTGGTAACAAACCACATCAGGGGACAGTAACTAACCACGTCAGAGGGGCAATACGTGACTTGTGTGTATTGATGTATAAAATGAAGCCTCAAAGGAAGTGTCTCTGTCTGGCCTAGGGGGGAACAAAAAGTCCCGCTGTTCACTGAGCTGGTCCATTGTTACGGGAATACATGTATTAGTGGTCTGGTATACTCTGTGGGATACTGGTACCATGCTTCGTCAACAATAAACCTGACGGAGTGCCTTCGTATCTTAACAGATCTTGTGGTCATTGGGCGGTTGAATTGAGGTCTGCTGTGCCAGCTGTCTGCGCAGAGTTGGGACAGCAAACACAGAGAACACACACACCCCCAAACATCTGACAACGCAAGTGATTATGACTTGATCACATTTATAATGTGCAAACAGAATAAACTCCAGACCTGGCACAAATATACTTGTGCTTAAAAGGGTCAATTTCACAAAGCTTAAAACAATTGAGCCAAATCAGCTGGGAGGAAGAATTTAAGCCAAAAAATGTGAATGGAAATTGGGAATCTTTTAAGAACACTTAACTGGATTCCCAAAAAGCCACAATCCCACAATTGAGGAAGAAGATCATATTGGTTAAAAAAACTAGCCTGGTTTACAGGAGAAGTGAAGGTAACTATAAAAAAATTAAAAACAGTATATACCAAATGGAAGAAAGGGGAAGCTGATATTAATGAATATAAATCAGAAGCTAGGAACAGTAGAAAATAGATAAGGGAAGCAAAGGGACACAAAGAAATCAATGGACAACAGAGTTAAGGACAATAGAGAGTTTTTTAAGTATATTAGGAACAAAAAGAATCCTGACCATGGTACTGGTCCATTACTAGATGGAAAGGGTAGAATTATTAATAGTAATGCAGAACATACAGAAGCGTTCAATAAATATTTCTGTTCTGTATTGGGGAGGGGGAAATGATGTAGTCTCTTCATAACCCTCTTTCCAGTCCTCTGGTATCTCAGGAGGATGTTAAACAGTAGCTACTAAAGTTAGATTTTTTTAATCAGCAGGTCCAAATAACTTGCATCCAAAAGTTTCAAAAGAGCTGGCTGAGGAGATCACTGGACCGCTATTGTGGATTCTCATTAAGTCTTGGAACATTGGGGAAGTTCCCAAAAGCTGGAAGAAAACTAATGTTATACCAGTTTTTAAAAAGGGTAAATGTGATGATCTGGGTAATTATAAGTCTGTCAGTCAGACATCAGTCCCACGCAAAATAATGGCGTAGCTGATATCAGAATCGATTAATAAAGAATTAAAAGAGGGGAATATAATTAATCCCAATCAACATGGGCTTGTGGAAAATAGATCATATCAAATTGACTTTTTTTTTAATGAAATTACAAGTTTGGTTGATAAAGGTATTAGTGTTGATGTAATAGACTTCTGTAATGAATTTGATTTGGTACCTGTAGAAGATATGGCTTGAAATAAGGCTGCCTTTGATGAATTTGTTCTTGGTAAGTGCTAGTTCCTTTAACCTCCTAAACTACACTACAGAAAAATACTGGTAGGCAGAAAAGGCTTAACAAATATAGAGGAACATATGAACCAGGGAGTCTCCAAATTTTTGCTTGTTTATTAGTTCATTTATATGCACATCCCTTCTTGTTGTTGTTTTTTGTTTTTTTTTTTAAGAAAAGGTAAGGCCTGCACTAACAGCCACTTCCCATAGGCAACCCTAGTCCTAAGTAACTACTTCACATATCCCTATGTTATAGTTTTTTAGCCTTTAGTTAAGACCCGCTCAACTGAGATTTACGCTTAAGAAAGGTACATTGTTTTGCTGTACATGAATGAATGAATCAAGGAAGTAGCTCATTGTTTTCAGGTTTTATCATAGTTACTATATGTAGAAAATATTTTGGTTTCAAGTCTGAATCAACTTAGTATTTCAAAGTGTTTGTGCAGCCTCTTCTGCACGAGGAACAAAAACACATCTATAATGTGACCACTGGTACTTGGGGATAAATCTTAAGCAAGGGAGAGAATAGGAAAACAAAAATAGCGTCAAGACAATCAGTTGAAAATGCATAGCCTCTGTACTGGAGTCAGAAACATGAAGGTCCGCAAAAGAACAAAATAAGAGATTATGCTATCCTTAAATCTTCCAAATGTGCCATGAAAATGAACTAGCCTGGGGAAAAAGTCTACTCACCTGCCCTTTACTGTGATGCTGACTATAAGAAAAAACCATGGAACATGGTAAAAATCATGTGAGTGGGCAATTAGAATTTCACAAAGCGGCCATGATCAAATAATGGCATTAATTAGTATTACTCCAGTACGTTCGGAGCAGAGAAGGATAGGGTTGCCAATATCCTATGCAACCAGGTGGTTAGAACTAGAGGTGATAAAAATATTCATAACCAAATACAAAATTAATTAAAAACCCCAAAGCTTTGGGAGCTTGCTTGTTTATTAATAAACGTATCTTTATGAACTCTGCAGATGGCCTCACTTTAATGGAAAATGCACTAAATTACATGGCGATTTTTTTTTTAAATAGCGTAGTTGTTGATCAAAAGCTGATATTTCTGAATGGGTGACATACATCAATTTTTAAGCAGTGATGGCTTGTACATCAGAAACAGGCCAAACCTTACATTTTTGGAAGTTTCTGATGCATGAACAGCTACTGGATGAAAACAGTGAATACCTCAAAACTTCAGGGTAGGAGTCCAAGATCACAAGGAGCAGATCACTAAAAACATTCATGTGGAATTTTGTAAAATAAGAATTGTGAATCTTACACCATTGTAGGTATGAATTTCACCATTGAAACATGGAAACTCCTACATACTAAAATGTATGGAACAAAATGATACCTGCATATTATTCCTATATTAAAATAAATTAGTAATGCTCCCCACCCTCATTACCATCTATCAATGTGCCTTTGTGAGCATTCCATAGGAAATACTTGGTAGAGGTGCAGTTATTTAACTAAATGTATGCAGATGAAATAGAAAGAGTGCTGCTTTTGGTCTCATTCTGTGTGTCTGAAGGGCAAGGAAACAGTTTGTTTCAGAATAAATCCATTCAAGCTTGAGAGAGCACAAAGGTGCTTGTTTGAACATTTAACAAGTGGGTGGTGGAGGCTGCTGTTGTGGGCCAATTGGAGGTAGGAATCAACCTTTCAGTATTGAATGAGAAATAATAGGTAGGGTAGGGATTAGTAGTGAGGGGCCTTGAAAGTGAAGACAAGCAACTTATGTTTGATCAAAAAAAGAAAGGGGAGCCAGTGGAGGGATTCAAAAATGACATGATCAAAGCAAGAGGCTAGCAAAATGAGCTTTGCAGCAACATTCTGAATGGATATGGGCAAGACAAGATTGCGTACGCTAAGGCTAGTAAACAGAAATTTGCAGTAATCGAGACATGAGGTGATGAGAGCCACAATGAGAGTTTTAGCTGTGTGGATAGACAGAAAGGGCATAGCTTAGAGGTGCTATGCAGAAAGAATCTGCAAGGTTTAAACATAGCCTGAGATGTGAGGACCTAGAAAGAGGCTGAGTTAAAGACGACACCCAGGACATGGGCCTGAGTGAGGGGCAGGATGGTGGTGTTGTCCAGAAAGATTTGGCAGAAAGATTAAAAGCACTGTTTTAGCCATGTTGTGCTTGAGCTTAATAGCTAGACATACATGAGGAGAAGTCAAAGACACAAGCCAAGATTTTAGTTTGGCGAGAAGGAAATAGGTCTGGAGTAGAGCTAGACAGAAAAGAGTATTCCCATCCCTCAAATATTTTCAAGAGTTCAAAATTTGTTCTATCATGAACTGAGATGACAATTTGAAATCTTGAAAACATTCACCAACTGAAAAACCAAAACAACTTCATCTCAGGTCCATCCAAATATTTCAATTTCAATACATTTTCTATTTTTGGTACCATTTTTAGTTTAATTAGCTTAAATTTCTAAATTAAAAGTCATTTTGAATAAAAATACAGAATTTTTCATTTTCAAAATGTTGAAATGAAATGTTTCAACAATTTTAATGAATTTGTAAATTTTTTTGAGTCAGTAGATTTGTCAAAATTGTCCCTGATTTGTGACATTTTTTGAAAAAAAAAAGTTTAATTGAAGAATTCCCAACCACCTCCAGCCTGTAGTGGAGAGGTGAATCTGTGAAACATCAGTGTAGAAATGGTAGTTTAATTTGTTTTTTGAAAGTGAAATTACCCAGAGATAAGGTGAAAAGGAATAAGAGAAGGGGACCAACGACAGAGCCAGGTGGAACCCCCACAGAAAGTTGGAAGGAGAAGAGGCAGAGTCTCCAAAAGACCCATTGAAGGAACATTTACAGAGGTAGGAAGAGAACCAAGAGAATATGGAGTCACAGAAGCAAGAGAGGACAAGATTTCAAGAAGAGCATAGTCAACTGTGACAAAGGTGGCTGACAGGTCAAGGAGGATGAGAGTGGAATACTGGTTCTGAGATCTGGCTACAATGAGGTAATTAGAGACTTTGGTGAGGGGGTTTCAGTGGAGTGCAAAGGGCAGAAGCCAGACTCAAGAGGGTATAGGCTGGAACTGAAAGAGAAGAATGGGAGACGGGCAAAAGAGTTAAGGGTGGAAGAGAGTGAAGCAACAACCATATAAATGGAACAAAGATGGGAGAGGGAAAGGAGAAGAGGGCTGAGAGCAGACAATATGTCTTCAATACTGATGGACTAGAAGTCACAGAAAAGGCCAAATGAAAGATTGTGAGGGAGGGGCTGATGTTAAAAAAGACCAGGTGGTTGTTGGAGAGGGGAACTTAGCAACAGAAACATCAGAGAGATAGAGTGTTTGGTGAAGACCAAGTCAAGTGAATGGTGAGTGTAAGAGCTAAACCAGGAGTTCAGGTCAAGGGTGAGGAAACATGAAACTAATGGGTCAGCTGCATCTTTAACATGGAAGCTGAAATCACCGAGGATGTGACTGTGAGGACAGGAAGAGAGAGACCCAGGAGTCAAAATCAGAGAGAATGTTCTGATGGGGAGGAGTTGAGTAGACGGTAGATGATAACAACAAGGAAAGGAAGAGAAAACAGAGAAGAGTCAGATGCAATGTCTATGCTTTTAGACATAAGACCTAGTTTTATTTTGCTAATTTGCATACTAATTCCGAAGGACTCATTTTGTTTTCCAAAATTCATCAGGCACAAATATTTGTGTGAGAGTATTTCTGACAATATTCCTAGTCTCTGAACTGCCTCTTTGTGATCATTTTCTTAAACAGATCTTCCATGTCTTTCCTTGGATTCACATAATTAATCACTCTCATTTAATGCTTTTCTCAGGAACTGAAATTGTTAAATATATGTTGCTTGTGATCCCATAAAAAAAGAGTGCACCAATTTTTAAATTGTCTTCGAAATCTTGGCACAGACTGCTACAATGAAGAAAACATCATTACCTGCAAAAGAATGGAGAAAAAAATAAAGAATCTATTTGAACACAAGCATGCTCTTCAGTTAACGATAGGTTTGGGGATATTTTGGATAGTTTCCTGAAATGTGTAAGAGGATCCCAATCAGTTTCTAAATTGTACCAGTTGTGACTGAATTACAGTTTCAGTATTCAACGGACAATTATGTACTTTTATTTGTAACACATACACACACACACACCCAGTATTTTGCCAAAAGTAGGCAGTAAGGCTGTTCAGATGTTAATGTTTGTCACACAACAGTTGGTTTACTGTACATATGACAAGAGGCTTTCAGCATATGATGTAGGAGGAGGATTTGGCAGGCATGTAACACCAGAGGACTTGAATTAGTGCAAAATAATATATTTTTTATCTGGAAATGAAGATTTAACAAGCAAAATGTATTAGAATCCTGTTAATGGTTGCACATCTACTTCTTCCCATAGAGCTCTTAAACTCTTTGCATTACAGCGTTCATATCATAACTAATGCAAGACATAGCACAGACAACGCTGGTAATTAATATTAGTCCTGAGGTAGGCCCCATCCTTCAAGTTGTTCTGCTTCCACCCACATGGAGCCGCAGTGAAGACAAAGGGGCCAGCCGCACAGAGCAACTTGCAGGATTAAGGCCCTCCTGAATCTGCTAATTCAGTTCTTGGCCTCTTTTAAGAAAACACATGTGGTGGATAAATAGAAACTAGGATGAAACCAAAATAGTCATTTTATTTTCTGATACAGACTAAGCTTTTTCTTGTCCTCTTCTTTTTTCGGTATGTAATCATCAAGCTTTAACTACATTAATAATTTGATCTTGCAATCAACTATTAATTTATCACATTCTTATCAATAGCACTATTTTGTCCTTGTTTACAAGTTATCCTCTCTCCCAAGCTATTAAATTTTATATGGTATAAATTAAATTATGTCATTCTCAGATGACAATCAGTTTAGAGCTTTTCCCCTCTCAGAAAATATGCAACTTTCAATTCATTTCAAAGCTGAAATTGCATATCTTCACTTCTTGTGCCATCTAGTCCACAGTAAATCATACACAGAACAGCATAAGCATTGGTAATGGATCCCCCTGTTACTTGTTATTTCATAGATGCTCTCTCTCACTGAAGCCTACACACTTATTATCTGTAGAATGTATCTTCCTACATTCTGTTCCAGTAATTAGTATTTATTCACACTTGTCTACAAGCATTAATACTGTTCCCTCTTTCAGTTCTCGGAACGTTTCCTTAACTTCTAAATTCTCCCACTAAGTCCTACTCACACCGGGACAGATTCTGATATCCCCTTTCACACTGAACAGTATCCTTCTCCATATTTGTCCAAGCTGAAGCCAATGTGATTGCTCATGGAGTAAGGTGCTACTTGATGGAAGTAAAGTTATTAGAATCTGGTCCAATATAAGCTAATATTAATAAATGTGTCTCTCATAGTATGATCTGTATGTAACTTCTTAAGGTAGCAAACAATTATTCTCTTCACTTCTGAACTTCACAAAAGCTGATGTTTTGAACTAATTCAGCTAAATATTTTATTCATACTTATGTATATTGTCTAAATATAATATTATAATGGCTGCCTGGTGGTTCCCACTATGGATAAAGTTTCAGTATGTCAGGAATTGCATTATAGCCACGTTTTCAGTTCATAACTCCTTGCACATTTTGGGATGAAATTATTGAATGTTGAACTGTTTTGGAAAGTTTGGAGGAAAAAAATGGTCATTTTTCAGCCATGTTTGAAAAGCATTCACCTTTTCCACAATAAGTAGATTTGAAGACTTTGTTCATACAGCTCGCAAATGAATAAACATTACTTTCTGAAATTTTCACTTCTTGGTGCCGTCTAGGTCCTTTTGTTATTTTTCAAAATATCCACATTATATATATTTATAACTGAGTTTCAGACAGTTAGTAGCCTTTACAATTCCTGGATGCTACAGCCTTACATAATATAATATCTATTTAACTTTTACTGTATCTAAGTGGACACACTGAAATACACTAATGGATTGCATTACCTTACATCTGGTTATAGCAACGGTTCTCAAACTGTGGGTAAGGACCCCAAAGTGTGTCATGACCCCATTCGAATGGGGTCGCCAAGGCTGGCATAAGTCTTGCTAGGGCCTGGGGCTGAACCCAATGGCCAAGCCCAAGCTCAGGTTACAGGCCCCTCGCCTGGGGCTGAAGCCCTTGGGATTGGGCTTTGCCCCCCGCCCGCTCCGGGCAGGGGGGCTTGGGTGGGCTCAGGCTTTGGTGCCCCCTCCTGGGGTTGTGTACTAATTTTTGTTATCAGAAGGGGGTTGCAGAACAATGAAGTTTGAGAACCCCTGGGTTATAGGATAGGGAGAGGGAAAAAAAGCAACTAGACAGGAATTACATAGTGGCTAGTTAAGAACAGAGATAATACCAACATGATCAAGAAGCTGTGCCATATACGTCAAATATAAAACAAGGTAACAAACAAACCATTAGTGACTGCACACATGCCACCAGTTCCTTGGTTTCCTGAGTATTAATTCTCTATGCAGACAATTGAGAAAGCAGAGGAACCCTGTCATGATCATTTTGCTTGCAAGACATTTCTTCTGGCTTGTGGACAATCACTTACTGAATTACTCCTAAGGAGGAAATGGAAAGCTAGGGTCTCCAGGTGCACAAAGGAAAGAAAAAAACACACACACACCTGTGTTTCAACAATGAATCTTCTGAAAAGAAAGCAAAATCAGTACTTTGATTGCATAGCAAAGCAACTAAAGCCAAAATACATAGTGCTTGTGTATGATCCATAACATGAATAGTAGAATCAAAGAGCCCAGGTGGTGACAGAGTTGACACCTTAATACTACACAGTCCTGGTAAAATCTTGCTGATTAAACAACCCCAAAAAAATGGACCAGCAGCCCACTTCAGGAACCACAGAGTCATCACTAATGACTAGAGAAGACAGTGGAAGCCTAGACTATCCTTAAAGATAACAAGTCAAAGAAGGTATACAATAACTTGTCCTCCAGAAACACAGAGAAACTGAAAAGGCTGAGACAGCCCCTCTGTTCAGAGCTCATTCTTCTACCCTTTTGCCCCATGTTTTTCTATCACTGGGGATATGGAAGGAAAACATTAATATAAAATACATTGACATTTATTTTAAACTCAAGGAAATAATATATCCTGTACTATGGGTGAAGCCAGGGAATATCGGGGCTCTACAACCGAACAACAGTCTTGTTTATGCCTGTCTAGACACTCTATTTCTCCTCTGTGCTAGTCTGTCA
The DNA here is from genome assembly GCF_965140285.1 of Lepidochelys kempii. Classification (NCBI taxonomy): domain Eukaryota; kingdom Metazoa; phylum Chordata; order Testudines; family Cheloniidae; genus Lepidochelys; species Lepidochelys kempii. Next base: position 95,590,696 of record NC_136380.1, on the reverse strand, counting down.
CTTTCACGGTTCTAGAGTCTGCTGAATGAGTCTACTGTGTCAAGTACTAGCCATCCCAGTCCAAAAACAATACTGCAGAACTGGAAGGAGCGCAAAGAAGAATGATGAGAATGATCAAGACCATGGCAAATCTTCCATATGAAGAGAAATTGAAAAGGGATTGCTAGGATGGTAATTCACCTTAGAAAAGGAGGAGATATGATAAAAATATAGAAAATAATGAATGGTATAGCAAAAACAAATTAGGAAATTCTGCTTGCCCTGTCTCGTAACCCAACAACAAAGTGACATTCAATGAAATTAAAAGATGGAAAATTAAAACCTGAAAAAGGGGAATTCTTTTGTACACAACGTGCAACTAAACTGTGTACCTTATTGCCAGAGAAAGTAATTGAGATCAAGACCTTAACAAAATTCAGAAAGGGATTGGACATTTATATGCATATCAAGAGTTATCATAATGATGACAAAAATATTGGAAGGGATGTAAACCTCGAGCATCAGGATTTAACTAATTTAACTATTAGAGACCTGGGCGGGGGGTAGGGGGGCATGATTACCTCACACCTGCCTGCTGCAGGATTCTTACACATTCCTCTGAGGCATCTCATGCCACTTCTCAGACACAGAATACTGGACTAGATGGACCTTTAGGTCCGACTCAGTAAGGCGAGTTTTATGTTCCTAAGCAACTTGTAGCATCCATAGTCACAGAATCATAGGACTGGATGAGACCTCGAGAGGACTTCTAGCCCACTCCCCTGCACACCTGGCAGGACTAGGTATTATCTAGACCTGTGGTCTCCAAAGTGGGGTGCGCGCACTCCAGGAGGTGCGCAAGACCATCCGTGGGGGTGCGCAGCAGGAGGAGCGCCACCAAGGGAGTGCTGCTGGCATGGCAGCAGCAGCACTCCTGGACCTTTGATTCTTCAGCGGCACGCTGGGGGCAGCTCGGCTCTCCCCGCTCTTAAAAATCCCCAGTGATGGAGATTCCACAACCTCCCTAGGCAATTTGTTCCACTGTTTAGCTGTCCCGACAGGTAGAAAGTTTTTCCTAATGTCCAACCTACACTGCCCTTGCTGCACTTTAACCCCATTACTTCTTGTCCTATCCTCAGAGGTTAAAGAGAACAATTTTTCTCCCTCCTCCTTGTAACAACCTTTTATATACTTGATAACTGTTACCCTGTTCCCTCTCAGTCTTTTCTTTTCCAGACTAAACAAACCCTCTTTTTTCAATTTTCCCTCATAGGTCATGTTTTTTAGATCTCTAATCATTTTTGTTGCTCTTCTCTGAACTTTCTCCAATTTGTCCACATATTTCCTGAAATGTGGCACAGGGAACTGGACACAATACTCCAGTTGAGGCCTAAGTTTACTGGACCAGAGAATTGATATCTACCAAGCTAAAGGCACAATAGCCCAAATGAAAAAAAAAATGCAAAGGGCAAAGGAAACATTAGTGAGGGAAATCCTGGAGCCATTAAAGTCAAAGGGAGTTTTGCCAGGTACTTTTACGAAGCCAGAATTTCACCCAGTGTGCCCACCAGCCAGGGACAGCTACAGTGATGTGTTGGTCTTGCACAAAATAAACTGGATTTCTGATCGTTATCCTTGCAAAATTAGGCTTCTGTTTAATGAATAGAATGTAAAGACGCATTCCTACCAGAATGCTACATATAAAGGGCACTGAAAGAGTGGACTGTGGATGGAATATGATAAAACCACTTCCAATTATCTTCTTTCTGCTTCTAAAATTGGCAAACAAAGCAACACTTTGAAACTCCAGGACCAGAATGGCCAAATACATTCGAAAAAAGCTTAAACAAATAATGAACAGATGGGAGGAAATGACATATAGTGAAGCATGTGAATATTTACATGACACCATATTTACATACAATTCTCGCATACCAAACTGAATCCTTCACTTTACTACTTCCCGAATCCATGGGAAAGAATCCAACAACCAATTTGTGGACATTATCCAGATACCTGGGTCCCAGCTTCAGAAAAAGTGAGTAATTCCACAAGCCAGCCACTGCATAAGGAGAAAATGCCGGTATTGGAAATATAAAGATTTTGAAATGAATTATTGTGGATAATACACCAGCCAGAAGAAATTATCTCAAGAATTTTACACTCAAATGAAGAAGACTACAACTGGAATCCCACATGCTTAATGTCACCTCAGTTAACAATGTTGTCCCTATCTGAACAATGAACTTTTACCCCATCTCTCTCACAAAGACGTCATGCTGTGTCAATGCAGTTATTATTCTGTAAGCTCCAGCTATTCAAGTATGTTGTGAAAAGTGGATCAAATGTGTTTATGGACATACTATTAACTTGCAAATCTGCAGCAGGTGCATCAATTTGCAAATGCAGCTATGAATTGTCTGCCCAGCAGGTATGCTTTTGATTCGTGCATTGATAATGCTGCCAAACTTAAAGGGTATTTTATTGCTGATCCATTTTCAACTGCTCTCTTTAGTTTGGGGCTATGTTTGTAAAGAGCAGTTGAAGTGACAGTGCAGGACTTGCCTGAAGAGCCCTCTTACACCTACCCACATGCACTCAGCCACACACCCATATGCACTCTCTTGACCCTCTCAGGGTCTCAGGTTAAAACAATAATGGCACCACAGTTGTACACATTCTGCTTCTTCTTCCACCCTCAGAAAACAGTAGCAGTACCTGAGCTGCTCTGCTCTGCAACCATTTCCTCCTCTGAAAGATATAGGGCTCCTTGCCTACTCTGCTCCTAGGCTGAGGGGAAGAAGCCTGTAGCTCCAGCTATTATGATCCCTGACCATAGTCAGACCACTGTCCTACCCAAAATTCCTACTCACCACAGGTATCTGAGTTTTTCAAGTCCTGTAGAATGTACAATGTGGACAAGTTAATGTCACTATGTGAACCATAACGTTTTCATTTTCTGTGTGTTTAAATATATAATCTGAATGCAATGGTAACATTTTTATATTGAATGTTCAGTGTATTTCTTACTTGTTTAGCAACAGCATTTTTAAAATGTGTGTGCATTTTGTTGCTCTTCTCATTTTGTTACAAATCTCTCCTGAAAACTGCTCCATAAATCCTGAATAAATATCCCAAATGAGACTATAATGGTGTTAATTCCCAGAGAAAGATGTACTGTATTCATTTGTTATAAGTACTCCCAGAAGTAATCTTGCCAGAATGTTTTTGGTCTTGTTAAAGTTTCACTTTAAGTACCGTATTTTTGTCAGTTCTTATTTATATACTGAAGACATAAGGAGGGTTTGGTTTGTTCTTTTCCACCGCATCCTCGAGACTTTAGAGACATGTGAAAAGCAGACGTGGTAAAGGTCTCGAGAGTATTCAATGGATACATCATGTGGCAGGTATTAACTTCCAATGCTTTTTTATAATTTCTTAAATTCAGTGATATATGGAACTCCTATTATATTCTGATAAGCAGCTCATGAGTTGCTTGAAAAGCAGCCCAATTAAAAAATAATGAACCTATTTTCTCTGGAACCAACTCATTATCTTGATGGTTTCCAACAGCAGCTTAAGGCTCAATTCTACATCAAACTGCCTTTGTGACTTGTCATAAATATAAAGGGAAGGGTAAACACCTTTAAAATCCCTCCTGGCCAGAGGAAAAACCCTTTCACCTGTAAAGGGTTAAGAAGCTAGGATAACCTTGCTGGCACCTGACCAAAATGACCAATGAGGAGACAAGATACTTTCAAAGCTGGAGGGGGGGAGAAACAAAGTCTTTGTCTCTGTCTGTGTGATGCTTTTGCCGGGAACAGAAAGGAATGGAGTCTTAGAACTTAGTAAGTAATCTAGCTAGATCTGCATTAGATTCTGTTTTGTTTAAATGGCTGAGAAAATAAGCTGTGCTGAATGGAATGGATATTCCTGTTTTTGTGTCTTTTTGTAACTTAAGGTTTTGCCTAGAGGGATTCTCTATATTTTGAATCTGATTATCCTGTAAGGTATTTACCATCCTGATTTTACAGAGGTGATTCTTTTACTTTTCTTCTTTTAAAATTCTTCTTTTAAGAACCTGATTGCTTTTTTTCAATGTTCTTGAGATCCAAGGGTTTGGGTCTGTGTCCACCTATGCAAATTGGTGAGGATTTTTATCAAGCCTTCCCCAAGAAAGGGGATGTAGGGTTTGAGAGGATTTTGCGGGGAAAGATGTTTCCAAGCGGTCTCCTTCCCTATTATATATATTTGTTAGACGCTTGGTGGTGGCAGCAAAAAAGTCCAGGGACAAAAGGTAAAATAGTTGTACCTTGGGGAAGTTTTAACCTAAACTGGTAAAAATAAGCTTAGGGGGTTTTCATGCAGGTCCCCACATCTGTACCCTAGAGTTCAGCGTGGGGAAGAAACCTTGACATGGCTGTTGGCCAGTGATAGCTCTGTAACACTCAGAGGCTCTTCAGATGTCAAGTCAAATCATTTTTCTCTAGTGAAAATTTTAAAACTCCCACTCAACGGCAACCACAATCACTGCTGCCCCTATTGCCACTGTGGAATCTGTGACTATGCCCAGACTGAATGATATATGTGACAATCAGAAAACATCTGGTGACATCAGAAAGAATCTACTGAGCATGTTCAAGACCATCCTAATAGTATAACATGGAATATCCTAACAGGGGGATAGGCTGTTCCCTATCTGTCTGCCTAATAATTATGTATGAAAGATTTGGGGGTTTCTTAATTGGGGTGTCCCATTGGACTAACCTCCTTTTTAAATATCCATGCTGTTCTGGGAGCCAAGATCATTACAGTCCTTGGACAGTCCATGGACAGTCCATGAAAAAGGTCACTAGCAAAAAATAAATGTCTTCCAGGTAGTGTCTGTGTGTGAATGACAGAGATAGAGAGAGAAAATATGAGTTACTTTTCAGAGCTACAAACTAATAAACAAAACTGGCCAATGTCATTATGGCCGTTCATGACTACTTCTCTAGTCAGTTACCAGCAGCTAAGCCTAATGCAGGGATTTGTTCCTAAGGAAGACAGACAGTTTTTCCATTTTCCCTCTCTATCAGGATTCGGCATGGTGGGAGTGGACACTGTTAACCTTCCCAAGAATCCATGGGTTCTGAGTATAGCTGCTGCATCAATGGATTTCCAGGCTCTCTAATCACACACATTTTTTGTCTACAGTTGTTTCTTTTGGGGCTACAATAACCCCTTCTGGTCCAATTCTCACCCCTTTCTCACTGTGGAATTGTCAACATTCATGCAGATAGCTCCTTATATCAGCACAGAGACCTCATTGCCTTCAGTGGGATTCTGTTTGGATGTAAGGCTCCTGTCACCACTAATACTCCACCTGCCTGGATCTGTTTGTACAATCAGGGCCTTGCAGGTCAGTAATTATTAATCACTGAAGTCTCAGTGTACAGAATCAGATGAACCTATTGTTATACATGTATTTCTCTTTAACTTTCTGAACTTATGGACCATCAGATAATGGCATCCACATTCTTGTCTGTTTCATATTAATGCAAGATTATCGAAAAGTAAAATAATTCTATTAATCTGAGCATGCAGCTACTTGTTACTGTCACATCCTCCCCAAGTTCCTGCACAGACTTACACTAGCATGTTGACAAACATGGGGTAGCATAACCATTGTACGTTCATTTCAGCTATTTTAGGGTACATCTGAACATCTCTGTAGTGAGGTGAGGATACATGAGCCCCAAAGTACTGTTCCCCAATCCTTCCCTCCTCTCTTGTCCTTTCAGTATGATTCATATCTGGAAATTCATTGCCTTCAACAATTTAATCAGTTCTTTACATCATAGTCAACCCACAGAATGGAACAAGGAGAAGATCACTAGCTATTAATACAATTATCTCAATTTGCCAACTTCATTAGTCTTCTTAGAGAGGTTTATTGGTTTTGCTACACTATAGCACAACTATAAAAAGTAACCTAAGTTAATACATCAACATCAAATCGACATGTGTGCTTCTGTAGATGACTAGTAGTTATGAATCCTAAAGTGACTTCATGGCTCATTCCTTCAAATATTTAATACTTCCTTCTTGAGATTGACTTTGCTGGTATTTACTCTACATGGGATGGAGGAGCTCTATAAAGTTTCTTTTAGAATCAAAAGCAGATATTTTGGCTAGAAGGCCAACTTGCTAAAAAAATAGGAAGCAAGAAGACAGCAATGACCAAATCGCCACTTGCCATCACAGATAATTCATCAATTCCAAGGTCATCACAATTGTGATAATCTAGCCTGACCTGTATTACACATGCCACAGAACTTCCCCAAAATAATTCCTAGAGAATATCTCTTGGAAAAACATTCAATCTTGATTTAAAAATTGCCACTGATAGAGAATCCACCACAACCCTGGGTGAATTGGTCCAATGGTTAATGACCCTCGTTGTCAAAAATATACAGTTTATTACCAGTTTGAATTTGCCTAGTTACAACTTCCAGCCATTGGATCATGTTATAACTTTCTCTGCTAGACTGAAGAGCCTATTAACAAATATTTGTTCCCCATGTAGGTATTTATAAACCCCTTAACTTCTCTTGGTAAAACTAAATAAATTAACCCCCTTGAGTGTATCACTATAAGGCATGTCTTCAATCTTTTAATCATTCTTGTGGCTCTTCTCTGAACTCTCTCCAATTCATCAGTCTTTCCTGAACAGCAGACATCAGAACTGGACAAGTATTTCAGCAACAGTAATACCAGTGCTGAATACAGATGTAAGATAACCACTCTACTCCTACTCAAGATTCCTCTATTTATGTATCCAAGGATTGCATTACCTCTCTTCCTAGGATAGAATCTCCCATCCTGTAAGTATGGACTAAAGGAAAATAAATATTACTCTAGAAGATTTCTGCTTGGAGACAGGAAGCCAAAAACTAATGAGAAAGAAAGTCATATAAATATTAAAAGGAAAATGAAATCTAACATAACTGACAGAGTCATGGTATATCTAAGAAAGAGAACACTGCCTACTACCTGCAATTTTAAAAGACTTATTTTGCATTTGTAGCATCTTTATTGAGGTTTCACATACTCTGTCTCTCACATCTATTTGTGCTGCACTGCAGAATATAGACAAACTGCCAATTGTTCTCTTGTGTACAAATCAGTGGAGAGAAACAATTCAAAACCAACCCCTCTATAAGAAAAAGCTCTTCTTGATCAATGATCTGTATTTATTCATTTAAGTATCCTTCATCAACCAGATTTTGGCATACAAGGTATAAAGAATTTGTGGTTTTGGCACTGTGCAAGGATGGTTTCTGTACTCTACACTGATTGTGCTCTAGACAATGATTTACAGTGTCCAGCTGGAGCAGCTTTAAAAAAGCAAACGCAAACTCAGACTCTAAATTCCTAATTAACTAGGTACAAAGATATCTCCACAAAGGATCCATCAATTACTGTAGAAATCTCAGTGGGATATAAAGCTGATGTCCTTTAAAAGGACAATTTTCAAAAAATGAGAATATTTATTTATACTATCTTCTTTCTTTGTATAACAGAAAAGTGTGTTTAAACCAATGTGTACTTCAGTAATGCCAGGATCAGAGCACTCCTGCGGTTCTGCAAGTCTAAGTGTTTGTACAGCATTTAGTACAATGAGGCCCTAATCTTCATCAGGGACTCTAGATACTACTATTAGACAAATAAATAATAATAATATTGTCATATTTGTCTACATTTGGGTAAGTAAGAGTCTGGCATTGTCTGCATAAAAATCCACCAAATATAGGGTCAAATACTACTCTCAGTAAACCCTGCTTCCAAGCCTGCACCTCAGTGAGGCCCCAGGTGACTTCAGGCAGTGTAAGAGTAGGCATTATTTATACTATTTTGCATCTGTCTTAGAGCTCTACACATGTAATCACTTACCTTTCTATTTCATACTTTTCATCCACAAAATGTAAAAAATAAATCTTAGCCAAATCTAGGGTTGTCACCTTTCTAATGGCTGGTAACTGGACCCCTGAGGTCTCACCCCCTTCTCACCTCTTCCCCAGGCCCTGCTCCCTTCTCCTCCTCTTCCTTTAAGGCCCCACCCCTGCAAGCCACACTCCACGGCAAGCCCCATGAGCAGCCTGGCGCCGGAGGCGGCAGTGGCTGCTGCTGCTGCACTGCCTCCTTCCTTCTGCTTAGGGTTGTCACAGATCCAAAACCTGGACATGCAGGCTTGTCAAATGGCATCTGGACACACAAGCCGAAACTCAGACTGTCCAGGTGAAAACCAGGAACACTCGACAAATCCTGCCCTTGGTTACACCTCCTGGAGTAGTATGGATACAGGAAAGGTCAAGAATTTGGTCTTAGGTCTTTAGCGCACTATTCTGATACTGCTAACAGCAAAACTTATGATTTACCCACAACCAGCCAGGTTAGAGTCAAATTATGTGCATTTTATAGTCTGTGTGATCCCTCTGTAAAAAAGACTAAAGAGTTTTGGGGGTTCTTATTAGAAGAAAGGACTTTGACTTCTGAAGATCAGCTTTAAGAACAAACTAATCACTGTTTCGGTTTTCAGTTTCAGGAAACCATTTTTGGGTATCTTCTCACTGCATCGTCAGGCTATATTTCAAAGGCAGGTGTCTGCATTTAATCAATGCATTTTAGTTATGTTCTAGGTATTCAATTAACAATGCTCATTGCTAGGCCATAGCCAACATGAAAGACTCTCTTGTAACAGAAGCAGTCAAAGAATATTGTTCCTAGCTTTTCACCAATTCAAGAAATAAAGCCCCCTTCTGCCAAGCTTTTAAACACCTTCATTTTTAAATTAGATTTTGATTTTCTGCTCAGAAACAGCTAAATCTCTGTTGAGCCACTGCAACCAACCCATTTTGGAACTTATATTAGCGTAGTCTGCCTTTCCTGCTTTTTTGCAGCTGTTGCTGCTAACAGAGGAGTCTCTGCTTTACCAATGAGAACAGAAGATTTGTTTTTAAAGAAGTTTTCTCAGTTAGGTCTACCTTATTTTTTTTCTTTTCCATTTTCAAAACTATTTAAAATACGCACATGCTATGCAAGTTTCGAGCAGATAAGAACAATGTAAATGGTCACAGCTCTAACTGGTTAAAGAAAATGCAGTATGAGCCAAAAACTACTGAAGAGATATTTTTCCCATTTCTTTATATGCCAATTTTATATTGCCCTTTTCATCCCAGGATCCAAAATTGCTCACACATAGAAGCAATATTGGCCTGTGGATTTATAAATATAGGAAAGGAAATATTTATACTATGTGTACAATTGTTTATATGTGTATCAATGTGTTTATTTATATAGTACACATTCATTCTACAGTACTTGTGTTGTATTTAAAGTTTATTCTGTTTTGAAAGATTCTATCAGAGAGAGATTTCTTAAATGCTTAAAAGGGGAGAAAAGAAAGAAACTTTAAGTGTGACCATTGTAAAGAGTGTATGTAGACATCACAACTTTATTTTCATTTGTTACTGCACCCTCCCAGCTCTGTAAGTACTAGCACAAATTAAAAAGCAAATACATTCACAAAGTTAAAAATTAACACCTCTAAAGCCTGCTGACTGGGGATTAGATGAGATGTAGTAGGCTGGGAGAAGTGCTACTGCTTTGGACAAATTATGTTTCAGCATCTCCACTATTGTGTTTTTGTTTAAAATATTTGTCAGAGGTGCACAGAGCTTTGAATGGATACCGTCTGGTATGCGGTGAGCTTTTTAAAAATCAAAACAAATAAATAAATCAAACAGCATCCCCATCTACAACCACCCCATTTTTCCAATAAACCCAAAATTTCTAGGTGCAACAAAATTAGCAGGTACCTGCAAAACTCAACATACCAGCTATGAAGACATGATGACTATGAAAGACCAATGAAAAAAACGCCCCCTAGTTTCCTTCCCATGATCACCAGTGCAGGTTCTTATATTGGTACCTTTCACCAAGGTATCTGACTCTGTCTAGCCCTCTTCACAGCCCCCAAGCAAAAGTCTGGGAGAATAGGTGACTTTTATAGCATATCCTGAAGATTACCAAGACAGAAACAAATTTCAAAAATAAGGAAACCACACAAGAATGCCTGCTGGCAGACCCTTCTAAATTCTACCAAATGTAGTGGGCCCATTGCAACTTCCACTGTTCCTCCAGAAAGGGAAAGGGGCAGTCTATCAAATTGCCAGGATGTAAATCATTTACAGCTTCTTAGGCTAAAAAACACTCCCTGAAAACTAATTGGTAGCCATCACAGATCACCAGTGTGTACAGCACACATGAGGATCGTATGTGGGACTGTGCAACGTTGCAAGGCTCAGTTTGCAATGGGATTCCTTGCCATTTCATTTTGAACTCATATTGCAAAGCAGGAGCTACCTTCATTTCCAGCCTCTCCTTATCCACCCAACCTCACATTTTCCGCATCTACTCCCCAGCTGTCCCCATCCCTCCAACAACACCAGGACACTGCATTCTTAGATGAGACATCTCTGAGGAAGTCCACTGTCTTATCCTCCTCCTGCTCCTAACAACTTGGACCAGATGGCCCACCCACTCTGTACCCTCCCTTGAGTCTTCTGAGTGAAAGGGCCTCTCCTAACTGTAGAATCTTCAGGTATCCATCAGGTATAGGCTGCCATCTACCTTCATCCTAAAAGGACTTCAGAGAGGATAGGACACGTCCCAGCAGCACAGCAGTAGTGAAAAAACATAAGTTCGAAGATAGCTGTGTTAAACAGGAGCTGCGAAAAGTCCCTTAACACTTAAAAGTTTCTAGTTATCCTTAACCATTATGGACTATATGCCCCTCAACTCAGTTGAGCTGGGAGCCAGCAGAACTACATTTTCCCAACTCTGAGCAGCAATACCTTCTTAACGACAAATAGTCACGGCTCAGAGTAGCAATAATATTGTAGAGGGTGGTAAGCTATAAAGCTGAAGTAAATGTTTGACAGTGGGACTATAATGCATCTCTATCAGGTGAAGAAATCATGATAGAAATACATTAATATCTCTTCCAGGTTAAGTCACTAGGGAGCATCACTGCACCCTGGTTAACTGGGAAAAAATAGCAAAATCCATAGGTATTAGGACCTAGTGGGAGCAACAGCATGAATGGAAAGAAGTTCTGCTCCCTCTCCCCTACCCTTATCCAGCCCCTTAACCAGCCTTGCAGCAGTTCCTCAGTGTTCCCTTTCTCCAGCCCTCTACACAGCACTCAGTAGTGGGAGAGGGGAAGATATATTTTAGGAGGCTCATTGCACAATGAACATTTTCCCAGGAGTTGATGGGAAGGAGAAGTACTCCTGACCCTCTTGCCCCACAATGTGCACAAGACCATCCCCTCACCTCAACATCAGCACCTTTTCCACAATCCACCTACACACAGTCCTAACCCTTCCACCTGAACCATCCCACTGGCCCCCTCCTCTAATGCAGCTACTGCATCCAAAATATTGTGAGTTCCTTCCTGGGATTCCAATGCCACCATCATTTACAGCCACAAGGATTGACCCAACTACGCACCATGGATGAATTTTGGATCCAGGGGAGAAAAAGATTGTTTTGAATCCAAATCTAGCAACTATAACTATGAATGTTTTATGGAAATCTCCAAACTTCTGATGAGAATAATATTGTCATAATGCTCCTGAAATAAATATGAATTGCTTAGTTAGAAGAATATTGTGAGTGGTATACAACATATTATAAAATACTTTCAAATCCCCTCTTGTCACCTTAAAGTTCAACCTAATTTCTACACTATTTTTCATTTTGGAGAATATAAATTTAAAAAATGTATTTAAATGACAAAATCAAAGGGCAATGATTATCTGGTTGCTACAGAAGTTACTTAGAGTCCAGGATTTATATTAACTACTTTTCAGATAATAAATCTACACATTCAGAAAGTAATGGTTTGAAGGATTTGGAGCTGGTCTGTAATAATTTATGAATTATTATTCTATGTTATGTTTGCTTGATTGTTGTAAGGATGTTCCCTGTGTGCGCATATGTAGAGTTAATTCAGTAACAGGATTGTCAGGAAATGTGGGGCGGATCCTGAGACGCACGGTCCTTAAGTGTTTGCTGGGCAGTGTAACAGATATGCACTTTGAAATCTTACCTCCAACATCCAGTTGAGCTCTCCAAACTGGTTTTGGGGAGCAGATCCAAATCCAGGAAAAGAACTTCAAAGACTTTGCTTGGATTTAAAGGATCACATTCCCTCAATGGAGAAGGCAGGATTTTGAGCTAAGGAGAACTCAGAGCCTTCATATGTGGCAGGCCTACCAGAGACCCCCATCAAGAAAATGATTATATTTGAAGTAAGATAGACATGTGTGCTTACCTCTTATTGTTTTAATAATCTTTTTCTCTTATGTTATGCTTTGTTCCTCCTAATAATGTTAAAAAAAAATTGGTTTAAGAAGGCTGTTTTGCGTCACTGTATTCACCAGTAGCTACAGACTCCCAAAAGAAAGAAGGTAATGGGTAGATTAGTAGGCATGTTTGGAACTCAGGGTACAAGAACCTATGACCTGGCCTATGAGTCCAAGAATCATAGAATTTCACTCCAGAAAAGGTGAGGGCATGAGGCCTGATACCTGTGGGGGTACACTCAGAGACCTGTAAAAGGGTCAGAAGGGCAACGAGCTCGGTAACTATGACCAACGGTATCATCATATACAGTCTGAATTCTGGATCGATGTTACAGCAGATAGGAGATATACATTCAAATGGATCTCTACTGTCTGAGTTGGAGGATATACCTTAATGGATTAAGCATCAGGTTTGAAATACCTAGATTCCCTGGAACTGTAGGAGCCAGCAGGATTGACTCAGCCTTTCAGTTTTCTGATGCAGATAAACTGAGTTATAGACCACTTATTAATGCATGTGATGGAACCACAAAAATAGAGATCCTGTCTAATCTGTAAATACCCATTCTAGTGGTGTGTCATTGTTTGTTTGTTTTCTGCCTTTCCATCCCAGAAGTGGCTGCAATTAACTGGTGCTCTCTATATATTTATATATTGCTTTAGGATCACTCAGGATGACAGGCATGATTTCATATATAAGATTTTATTACTCTAACCACATCCTACCAAAGAATCAGTAATATCCCTATAAGGCACCTGTAAAAAACAGTCAAGATTTCAATTCATTTCAGAAGACTTGTCCTGCTATTTTAAACTCAACAGGTCACTGAACAGGTCCTAGGCTCCATTGTTAGTACAGTGTCTGTAAAAATGTTTCTTTCAGGGTGGAAAAAAAACCCGAGCTCTCAGTGTTCAGTATCTTTTACATCTGCTGCTCAGCTGGAAACACTGTTAAAAGTCCATTAGAACTTTAAGGTAACAGACCTTGCAGGCTATGAAAGCCATAGAGCAATTTGCTATTTGTGTTAGGAGTATCAGCCTTAGCCACTTCCTTTTCATGGGCTGAAAACAGCTTCTGTCATGAGCCGTGAAAATCAATTCCACAATAACTGGGCTAAAACGTAGCTTGAGGTATTCTCTCTATAGGATGAAGTTACACAGTAGAGCCTCCTTCTGGGCACATGTGGTACCTACAGCAGATTTATAGGCAATATTTCCCAAAGGCTCTAAGAAGCAAGTTCAGGTGCTATTAATAACCTTCTAACTTAGCTCACAGGAAACATGGTCTGTGATGTGTAATAGAAAGTCTGAATTACTACTATGAATGTAGTTAGCAGTAGGCGTTAACGCTGAGCAGGGTAGGATCTGTAATATTCTAGGTTTTGTTTGCCTCTATTGCATTTAGAATTACAGTAATTGCCTAGAAAGCTCTTTCTTCCAAATAACGGTATTTCAAAATCTTTCAAGGAAATAAAGTACTGTTTTACTTTGCTTGAAGTAAAAGGTCATGTTAGTGAAAATAAACTGCACTTCAAAGGACTGGTGGTCTTAACAACAGTTTTACTCCATTACCAAGGGGTAAAAAGAGATTCCATTTTCTTAGAAATAACTCTGAGTTTTCTGGTATGCTTGAAGGAACTCTGTAGCATTAAACTGCAAAGGAAATTAACTTTAATTCCATAGGTGTAAAGTCTTACATATAGACAACTATAAAGTCAAGAATCTTACCATGTATATGTTTTGCTACCATCTGCAGTACATTTTCAATTCCTTGGGCATCTTGTAATGTATTCTCCAGTTTAGCATAGCTATCCTGCTCTTAAACATTAGCCTTGACATGCAGTGCTTAGGAATATGTGTAGACATACATTTTTAAACTGCTAAAATAATTATGCCTGGTAGTACAAATGGTCACTATTCTAAACTGATCGTTCCTTTTCCAGAGAGATAGGACCATTAACCAGGTATGAAGGGTATCACAAAGTCATAGTTCATTGAAAATGTAATTTCATTTTGCTGGTAATATGAGTGCAGATACTTTGGCACTGTAATGGAGTTTTAAGTACCAAGCCTCTTATTTCAACTGGAAACATTAACATAATTATACATTTTTACTTTACTAAGCAGAAAGAAAGATCAGTATGCATAGTTTTCTAACACATATCATGCAGAATAAACCAGTGATCTCTAAGTGATACGGCAAGATCCTCAAGTCATTCAAAAGAAATGGCAGGTGGTAATTTTTAAGACAAATTATCCAGAAAAGCTTTTATTGTTGATCACTTGTTATAAGATTTGCCATTTGCAAGTAACAGTACATTCAGCTGAAACCGACCTTTTATGAGAGCCAAGTCGTAATATTAATGAAATGCATATATTCTTTATTGCAGTCATATAAAAAGAATGGCCTGAGCTTTTAACACAGTGCATGACCACTTTGGTGTCTGACCACCACCAAGTTTCTGAACAATATAAGATACCATATGATGAAATAAGTACTAAAGTAGCAGTAAAACAGTTTAAAACATTAGCACTTAGTAATGTAAGAGTACTGTAGCTTTATATATGTTCTTCAATTGTAAATCTGAATGCAAACAAAAAGTAAAAATAACTTCAGCACAATAGTACAAGGTACTGAGGTTCAGTGTTATACTAATTATGATAGCATTGCTACTGACATTTCCATTTTAAATCCCACTTTTCAGGATTTAGAATTTCACCATAAAAATCATGCTCTGGAACTCCAGAAGTTGGGATTTAAAGTTCTCAGTCCAAAAGCAATTTTTATGAGTTAAATGAAACAAACAATAACACAATTTTGGCCTGTTTAAAGGATGCTTTAAAAAATTAATACAGATGGTGACCTGGCTTAGACATTTCTAGGAATTTTTTTTCTCAAATGCCCTGATCCTGCAGTTACGGAAGTGTTTAACATTATGAACACAAGTACATAAGAACATAAAAATGGCCATACTGGTCCATCTAGTCCAGTATCCTGTCTTCCAACAGTGGCCAATGCCAGGAGCTTCAGAGGGAATGAACAGAACAGGTAATCATCAAGTGAGTAATACCACTCAGTTCAATGGGACTGCTTATGTGTGTAACATTAAGCATGTACATATGTGACTGCAACATCATGGCCTAAAAAGTCTTTGGCCCTGATCCAGAGAAGACTTATGCACATGCTTATCAATATGTAGTGAGTAGTCTCACTGATTTCATTCTGTACTACTTGGTAATTAGTTTTCTTTAAAAAAGCAATTATATAGTTATCCAACAAGCATTCAGAACTATTCCATTTTTCTGGGTACTGTATATAATATGCATTTCAAAATCACCTTCTCGCTATTTATCAATGTAAAAACAATATGGAATAGTGGACAGAATGACACTCAGGGTACACCTACACTATGATAAAAAAGTCATGGCAGAGTCCGAGCTGCAGCCTCAGCAGCTACATTTCAATTTTATAGCTCCCTAGCCACAGGTCTTTTATTGCAGAACCTCAGGTTATGTCTACACTGCAATGTAAGCCCACGGTTAGTAGAACTCAAGTTAGCACAATCCAGATTTGCAAAAAGAAAAGGAGTACTTGTGGCACCTTAGAGACTAACCAATTTATTTGAGCATGAGCTTTGTTAACCTTGGGGTTGAGCATCTACATTAATTTGTAACCCCAGGTTAGGAATAGCTGAACCCTAGATCCGAACCTGGGTCTCCAGTGTCTACATTGTATTATGCAGGCTCAAGTCCAACTCCGTGTATCCCAGACTTCCTACCACCCTCCTAAAATGTGGCTGCTCTGGCCCTTTGTTTGTGATACAGTGTGGGAAAACTTGACTGTCCACCAAGCTTAACTGGCCAGAAGACAAAGAAAGTCAGCCCATGGGTTTGAGAGATACTTTTAGTGGACTCCCAGAGCACAAGTCGAGTGGGGCTCCCTCTATACTGCAAAGCAATAGGCTTGCCCTGGGTCCTGGCTTAACTCAGGCTTGGACTCTCCACCACTGCGGGGTCCTGTGACCCTGCGTCCAAGCCCTGGGTTATCATGATTTGTGTGTAGATAGAAGAGAAGTTAGGCTTCAGCCTGAGTTCAAAGTCTGGGTTTGCATTGCCGTGCAGACATGACCTAAGGGCTCAATTAATGGTTGACCTGTGGCCACTTCACAAAGGATCCACCGGCATTAAGTGGTTGTAGAGCTGCCATAATAGTTTCTCCATTGGGTATTCCTAGCTGTTGCAGAGTCAGAATAGCAGGCACTGCCGGCCCGCAAAAAAGCCCCCAGAGCAGGTAATCAGCTGGGGCACTACCAAAGTAGGAAGGTGTAACCAGAGAATTATTTTATGTCCTGGCTATTGGCATGGCTCATAGGGATCAGACACAAGTTAGGGCAGAACCAGGGCTAAACCAGGCAATGGCAGCCCTAGCACAGGGGCAGTGCAAAGATCACATAAAATCCCATCCCCACTTCAGTCTTTGAACTGAGCACAGTTCAAGGATACATTAATCTCTAAGGGCCCAATATTGATTTCACAAAATTACAACAGTGTAACTGCACTGATTTCAGTCATTACTTCTGAAGTGTACTGTTCAGAGATCTGAAGCAGGTCCTTAGCCTTTTTCAGTCTCTCATTGTGTCCAGTTATACAGCCACTCTGCTCACAGAGTTCCCATTCACTTCAATGGAGATGGCAGTAGAACTTATAACTAAATAACAAGCTGCTTGACACTAGTTTGACCACCAGGCTTTCCCAATGGTCTTCTGGCAACCAGTCATTGCATTCTAACAATAAGTAAGGAGGGGGAAACACTAAGAAAAAATGTCTTGGGTGCTTCTGACACAAATTAATATCTCAATTACATGAATGATTATGCAGTAGTTTTAATTATTGTTTTAGGGCATACAAGAAACAGGACTTGTTTGTTTTGTTTTGGGTGGTGAAGGGGCTTTTTTTTTCTTTAATCCAGTGCTCCCCATCTTGCCATTGTAAAGACACTTTGTCAAAGTTAACTTTAGGAGACTCCTGACCTTCAAAATAAAGGGCTTGATTCTGCTCTCACTAATTTCACTGTAGCGCCTCTTGGTTGACTGAATCTTATCCTGCCCTTTGTTTCCACAGGAGAACAGATTTACTGACTTTTGAAGTAATCTTTAAAACTCTAAATCTGTCAAGATTTTTTCCAAGGAACACTGTAATTACTCAGTTATTCAAGATTTACTCCAAAACAGACATCCTGATCTCTTTGGTAAACAATCTATAGTTCAAATATTACTATAAAATACTTCATTTTTTAAGTAAACAAGAGAACTGAACAAAGAGGTTTAAATAAGACGAAGGATCTCATTTAAATAGAAAAAGCATATTTCAGACACTGCCTTGGCTTTTAAATTGTGGAGCATTTTATTCTAAACAGTGTGAGCTAAGGACATGTTCCAACTTTAACTTTGAACTTTCAGTTTTCATTGCCTTAAGTCAGATGCTTAAAGTTATTGAAATCATGGTTTGAATTTAACAAGTATTGTTGACAGATTTTTTTACTATGACATTTCACTTTCATATAAATATCTTAAAGGGTCAGATTCTGATATTCTTACACACACACAGAATAACACCATCTTCCACAACAAGCCTGAAGAAGTGTA
Organism: Lepidochelys kempii; assembly: GCF_965140285.1. Taxonomy (NCBI): domain Eukaryota; kingdom Metazoa; phylum Chordata; order Testudines; family Cheloniidae; genus Lepidochelys; species Lepidochelys kempii. The sequence continues at coordinate 95,572,659 of NC_136380.1, read as the reverse complement.
CTTGGTACATACAACAATTATATTGTATTCGTATCACCATCATTTAAATAGACAGATTCATTATCCTTTCAGTATTTTTATACAAAGGTTATTTTGTGACACTCTGTGTCCTCATCGCATCTATGAGAGATGGAATTCATTCACTAGCAGTTTTACAAGAGGACAGGTTTTACTCTGGTATCCTTGAGTAGATCCTGCAACTACTGTCACCTGTGCCAGGGATATCAATGTCTGCAAGAAAATCTGTATCAATATTATGTGTATTGCAATACTGTTTTCTGTGATAACACATGGGTGAGGATTCTTCCACCAAGACACTCCCAGGCAAAGCTCTTCTACTGGGGATTTGCCAGCAAGACCAGTATTTGGTCCTAAGTGCTGGAAAATACCTCTGTGTGCAATAGTCCGAAGTAGTTTGCAGCACTGGAATTCAATGAGCAACATCCCCAAAAAGCCACGATATTTAGGGTTGTAGGTTTAGTCACTACATTTGATAGGTACTACACAAGTCACACTGAACACTTTAGCACTAACATAGGAGCCTACAAGACAATTGCAAATAAATATGTTCATTATAATCACATTATCATTAACTTTAACACATATTTCATTTGTATCAAAATACTGTACAGAAACAGTCTTACAGTGCAAACATATGTAACACTAGAAATATTATGAAAAAAACATATTTCCCCCCAAAACTATTAAAAGTAATAAGAGAAGTACTAGTGTGAACAGAACTTATCTAAAAAGTATTGGCTTTTTGTGGGGAGGCAGGTTTACTACAACAAGCAAATCCCAATAACAATGGTGTATTAATATTAATTTATGTATATAAGGTGTGCTGGTATTCAACAAATTTTGTTTTACAAGTGATTTTAACTTGGGTTCCTCCATGTCTGGTACCTATCTGATTTACGCAAGCTTAGCATATTTTTTCAACACCTTGTATTAATACATGTGTTCAAATAGTCTCATGTAGAAAAGGTAGCTTCTTAAAAAACAAAAGTAAAAGTGTAACTATATTAAACTCCAAAACCACAAATCAAACTGTGCATCATTTACTTTTCAATCATACTATCAAATGATCAACATCAAATTCCTTTGAAAATAAAGCAGTTACTCAAATGTATGAAGTCTGATGCACCTTGACACACCAATGCTGCAATAGATTGTTTCACTAACCAGCAATTATAGTTCATGTAAGTCAAAAAAGGACCAGGAAGGAAAATAAATCAAACAAGCAAACCCAGCACCATCAAATCCTTATGTTGGCTGTTCTAATTAAATGCTTATAATAATTGGATCAAGTGACAAATAGACAGAATTCCATTTAACAACAGGATAGCCTTCCCAAGCAATTATTACAAAAGCACTCAGCAGCGTGTGCAAAACAGCATACTGCTAAACACATTACCTAAACACAATATAAACACAGTCTCCCCAACAATCAAGTATACCACAGTCTACAAGTAAGCTGCTTAAAAGTATCATCTCACCCAGATTCAAAGTAGTTAAACATTAAGGAAAACCAACTGCATTTTAAAGTTAGGATGCTTAGGAAAAATAACATATACAGCTGCATCAATTTCCTATTCCACAAGGATAAAAGAGGAGATGATAGAAATCTTTGCTTTAACTATGATTAATGTGAATATTTAACTAGCAACTAATCATTAGGTCTCAATACTTATTAATAGAAACCTGTAAGCTCAATTGACATTTAAGGAAGATATTTTAAACAGTGCATGGCCATTCTTAATGGAATAAAAAAATAAAAAATCAAGAGTGGAGAAGAAACTAACACTTCTGGGTGAGCTGAAAACAAGAACTATCTACTCAAAGCCATTAAAAGTTTGAAATTCACTAGGATTTTTAAAACAGGACAGGGCATAAACTGACCTGTCACTGTCAGTCTGAGAGAAGAAAATTACCATAAGTGAAGGGAAAGCATGACTGAGAAACTGGGAGGGCATGTGGCTCACAGGAGAGCTCTCATATAATTGATTAGCAATTCGAGAAGAATTCCAAAAAGGGCACAGAAAATAGAGGAAGTGAGCAAGAGCTTGAGCTGAAGGAAGAGAGGTCTCTAAGTTGCCACAAGCACAGGCCCCTCACTCTCCTGTCCTTGTCCAATATTTGTCAATGGGCCAGATCCTCAGCTGGTGTGCCACTTAATTAGGGCTCCAGGGAACTCAGTGCAGCTATGCTCATTTACACCCGGGGATCTATCTGGAGGACCATTATGTATTCATATTGTGGAACAACATTCCTGTTCTATAGATTGGCATGTTTGAAGTCTTTAGATGTTTGCACCACACTGTGATGATAAAGAGCCAGATAATAAACAGTAAGCAGCACTGGCATTATTTAATCCAAAGAGAGAAAAAATCGCTGCTTCCAACTTTAAAAAAAAAAAAAAAAAGCAAGAAAACAAACCAACGGAGTGCCCAATTCGCGGCGCAAACAGGAGAATCAAGCAACAAAGTGTTAGGAGTTTGCAGAGCGGATTTCTCTCCGGAGGGCTTGAGCAGCCCAAGCCCGTGCATTTCCGAGTCATCCCCCTGCATCTCCTTTACTCTACTATCTGATTGCCAAAGGATTCTCTTTCCTGGACACATTTTTATTCAGTCAGTCCCAGAGATACAATGAGCATATGGTTGGAGCTAAAAGCTGGCCAATAAATTGAAAAAAAAAATCCCTGCTAGAAAGAAGGGTTGAAATGAACCTGTTGTAACAATGTTTCAGAGCAGCAGGAAAAATCTCCCCAGCAGCTGCTGCTGCCCAGGTTCCCCCCACCCTTCGCCCCCCGTTTCCTTGGGTGGGAGTGGAGGAATCTGGTGGTTGGTGATGAGTTCAGTGCTCGTGGGAGTCTGTGCTGAGACTTGACTAACCGGAGTCATGTTTATCAGGAGAAGACTCGCTTTCGCTGTGTTTGTAAATTCTGCCTCACGTAAAAACCCAAATGTATGTGCAGATCCCCTCGGGAACCAGACAGTGATCTCAACTGCAGGCGGAGGAGCCCGCCGGTGGCAGTGGGGAGAACCCCATCCCCTCGCTGCCCCAACTGGCAAAGGGGCACTGCTTGTCTCCCCGCAGGAACGGGCAGTGGAGGCAGGACCCACCACCAAGACGGCTCTCTGGCTTTAATGACCCAGCAGCAACTCGAAGTAAAGTTTCCAAAGGCCACCAGTGTAATCACTGCTGGGGCGCTGAGCGCTCACTCACGCCCAGCCCCTGCCACTCCTCTGGCGCGCGCCTTCATGCTGTGTCCCTTCCCTGTCAGACTGTCCGGGGGGGCGGCGGGGGGGGACACCGAATTCTCTGTGTTCACACAATGAGGCAATTCATGGCCCCGGCTCCCGATCCCAGCCGCCCAGCGTGCAGGGCTGTGAGAAAAGCTGCCCTCTGCTCCCGGGTAAGGAGCCGGGGGGGGTGGGGAGGGGGAAGGGGAGAGACCAGGCAAAAGCGAACAACATTTCAACTAATCCAGAAGGGAAAGAAGAAGGAGAAGCTGGTGGGATGCTGTAACCACATGTAGACACATTTCCTCGCCACATCCTCCCCCTCCTTCCCATCCCGCCCACCCCTGGTCCTTACCTGCTATTTCCTGAAAGGGTATATTGACCAGGCTGAAGCCTTTGGCACTGTACGCCTGCCGCACCTCACTGCAGCTCCGAGCCTTCACATCAGCCCCGGCCGAAAGTGACAGCAGCAGCCCGGTGAAAGCCACCAGCGGAGCCGCGATCCACGAAGACATGGTGCAAAATGCAAATCCAGCTCAATAAATCCTGGGGAACGATCCCACCTTCACCCGCTGCGAACAGAGCCGAGGTGCCTCCAGGGTGAGGGGCAGACGGGGTCCCCCAGCTGAGGCGGAGCGAGGAGCTCCCCCGGCTTGCTGAGGCAAACTTTTATGAGCCGAAGGGGAGATGTGCACACACACGAGCGGTGCCAGGAACAGCAGCGGCCGCCCCCCCCCCCCCCCCCCCCCGCCTGCTTCTTCTTTCCCAGTTCGAACAACCCCCCCTCGGCACACACAGGTCTGGCTGGCTGCTGCGGATCGGAGTCCCGAGCCAGGGGCAGCAAAATCCTGGAGCCACTGAGCGGTGCCTGCCCGTGTGAGGCTGGCGAGCCCTCACTCCCTGTCTGCGCGTGTGGGGATGGAGTGGAGCATGCACAAGTGTGTGTGTGTGTGTGTGTGTGTGTGTGCGTGCCTGCGCGCGCCTCTGGTGGTGTTACTCTGTGGGTGGGTGCGTGGGTGGGCCAGAGTGCAAGTACGGGATCCAGGGGAACCTCTGCTTCACACGCGCGGACGGAGCCTGCAGGAGCAGCCTCCTCAAGTAGGAAGGGAGAAATCCTGGAGACAGACACAGTGACTGAGGGAAAGAGACACCCAGAGAGAGAGATAGCGAGAGAAAAACGTGCTACACATTGCATAGCCGAAATACAGAAGCGGAGCGGGAAAGAAAACCTGGAGTGGATCTCCGGGCACAGGAGAGGGGAAGGAAAAGGACACCATACAATAAACGCCTTCCCTTACCACAGCTAACCAACCCCAAGATTGCAAATCACCAACCAGTTAGGTGTTTTAAAAATGACATGAGCACTAATAGATAACATTATTATTGCGCCAAAATACATCCCTGGCTTATGTCTTGACTTCCGTGGATTTATATGGGTTGAATATGGCCCAAAGGTTAAATTCACATTAATCTAACCTTTAAAAGTACCTGGTACTCAACACAGACTTGAGGTAAGTGAGTGCAACTCCTTTCTCTTAAAAAGTATTGGAGCCATTAACACTAGATTTGAATTTGGCCCATGATGTATTTTGTTATATATCAGAGCCAGGCAGTGGAGCCAGGCGGGACCAAGAGAGAGCCTAGAAATCATCTAAGGGCAAGAGAAGAAAAAAAAAAAAAACCTACACCAAGTGCTTAGACTTAGTGAGTAGGGTGGGAAAAGAGAGCCACCAACCCAAGGAACTCAACCCAGGTTTTGGCATGAGAGCACCACAATCCCTCCTTAACACAGGAGCAGCTGCAGGAGACTCAGGAGGAATCCCCTGCCAGGCCAATCCAATCTCTGGGCCAGGGAAGGAAGGAAAAGCACCCTTATTAAATGTATTATAGTATTTTACAGCAGTAATCCAAAACACTACATCTTTCAAGAATGCTACTGCAGTATTAGTATGATTATTATGGAACAGCAACTCCCAAACTTAATTAGTTCATGTACCTCCACCATAAAAAAAATTGTCAAGTTAAATGGTAGAACAACAAGCTTATGTACCACCAGTGGCGGTAAACATCCCACAGTTTGGAAACCCCTGCTATAAAATACTGTTGTATTTTGTCAAGAGCACTTCCATCACCACACACCCAGAGAACAAACCTCCAAGCTAGGGAGAGGGGAAGACAGAGCCACCTGCCTTTAGCCCACCCTGAGACCCTGGAGAGGTGGGAAGAGTACTCTGCCTTGACAACACACCATTTCACACAGAAATAGGAAACCCCCGCTCAGCTGAGCTAAACAGTGTTAAAGATACACTATCTTGTCTACAGTAGGCTAACAAGTGTAAACTAACACCTTCCAAATCCTAGTCTAGACAAGTCCTATATGTACTATGAAAAGGGTCTGACAGGTCTCAGAAGCCACAGTTTAGTCAAAGGACAAAGGCAAAAGTCATGAAGGAGTCACAAATATTACAATACCCTTTCCTCCACCCAACCAGATTCCCTTCCTGATTGCTCAATCTCTCCTCTACAGGATGGTCAAACTGTCCACAACATGCCAAACAGGACATGGTCCCCCTTAATCTAATAGCCTTGAATCCTTCTTCAACCCACAGAAAAATGATTTGAACCAAATGTAAAAATACAAAGGAGAAAATCACAGTAAAATTGTTTAAAATGCAGAGGTCATGGAAGAGCACTAAAAACAGTTTCTGTGACAGCTTGACTCAGGTATACTCCTAACAGGTATACTCCTAAGCATAGGTAATGTTGTAACATGGATCACTGCTAATAATAATGAGTATTCAAAGCAGCTACAAGTCCAAGTTCACTATGTTCTTGTTTTCTTTCAAATATTGTTAACAGCAAACAAAATCTGTTCATTTGACAAACTGCTTTCAATATTTTGTTTTTAATTCAACTTTTTTTTCTGCTGTTGTATGACAGGTGATTTTTTTAAGTTTGTTTCTAATTTTTTTGTATATCAAAATGGGTTAAAATCAGTTCATATCACATTTTAATAAAAATGTAAATGCAAAACAGAGAAGCAGTCAGTTTTCATTTCCCATGCCACATAAACCCTGCTCCCATGTGGACAAGCTAATTTTATGATGTGCAATAAGTGAAGCCTGGGGCCACTAAACAATAAGGAGAAAACAAACTATTGAAGTGCTGCTTCATTTGCTGAGTATCATTCATCTTGAGCTCTGAACATCTCAGGGGCCTAGCTGAAAAAATAATGTGATAATGAATTTAAAACTGTATCATAATCCATGTGCACAAGAGGGCAGAGTTAAGGTTGTGCAGAGAATCTTCACCTTATCATTTCCCGACTTCTGGGTGTTTCACTTTACAATCCTAAGGATAACTAGGAAAAAAAAATGTTAATGTCGTGCATGTTCTGATTTGAGATCTATAGACACTCAGGATATTGTCACTGTACCCAGAGTGGGTTAAGGCATCCTTCATCTGGGCAGTCAACCTTTTCTGAGATTCCTTTTCTTTACACGACAAAGGCTAGAGGTTGATGTCAAGACTCACTCTTCTGGAAGTCATGTGGTGTTTAAATGAACTGCTTTGGGGCAAGCGGCTCCCCCAGTGAGAAGCCCAGCTGTAGAGAAGGGAACAGTGTATTTAAGCACTGAAATTCCAGGAGTGTCCAAGAGAGCTGCTTCTTGGGTCAAGGGTCAATGATGTCTTAGTTGAGGTTTTTGTAGTAGTGGATTGCCTGTATGTTGTTTGTGGCCTCCCCTGTTCAAGGAAACTGTACACTCTATGTCCAAACAAATTATACTCAGAATAAATCCCAAATCTTGGTCACCAATTTCTGCTCCAATGGGAAGCTGACCTGTAAGGCCCAGAAATCAGCTATGGCTCAACAAAGGGGCAACATTATTTTACATGGAATTTTATAATTAATTTGATGAGTCCACTGACTAACCTCTGCTGAATTCCCAAAAAAAGCAATTATATACTAGATAGTAAGAACAGGGTCCGCCACTCTAGGTTTTGATATTGTGCCCATCATTCTGCTACCTCAGCACACCAGAAATTTATCAAAGTGAATGAATTATCTCTCTCCTTCCCACCTCACCTCATCTTGTAGGGACAGAGGGGTTTTTTTGGAGCGGGGGGGGGGGAGGCTGTGTGTTTTCTTTTTACTGTATGATTATTGAAAGAATGCTACCGCAAAGACATTAGTTTTTCATTTCTGCAAGGTTCATTGTCATCCTGTTCTCTCCCAGAAGCAAGTTCAATGCCTATAGGACAGCTGCAGAGAAAACTTTATTTCATGTTCACATGTATTTCTCTTCTAGTTGACACTTCCATTTTTCCAGTGGGATGTAACTGCTGTGGGGCCTGACCATGCAGGAAGAAGTTCCCGCATGTAACATAATAGAAATTTGCACACATTGCAGAATCAGGCTCAAGAAAACAGACCTAGAAGACAGCAAAATTTACAGTATAACAAACCACACCAAGGCTTCATTTCCTCTGTAGAAATTTTCAGAGGTAGAGGGTGAAAATCACTCCTATAATTGAAGATTTCATATACTCTTACAGGACAAAGATTTATGTAGATGTTTTTATAGGATACTAGGGTGAATGGGAAAGGGGTTTATAACTGGGAACTGGCAATATAATGTTAAATATAAGCTGTAGTAGTTGCTTTTGAATTAATCAAAACCTTCAGTTCATTTTATGAAACTGAGAAAAAAATTCTGGAGACTTACTGTGACACTCTCTGAAGTGGCTCACAACTATGAGTGCCAATCTCAGATCAGACTGTCAGAAAAGAAGGCAGACATCCCAAACTGGTGGTATATTCTATAATTAGATTTCACCAAGCCAGTAACAAGTTTGAACTCCTGGATCATTATATTAGTCTTCCCATGGAGTCACAGACAGTCCCTTAGACTCTCCGGCCCCCCTTGCCATTCAGACAACTGGACTTAGTGATAAACCAAAAATCATACCATTTTAGCAAAAAGAAAAGGAGTACTTGTGGCACCTTAGAGACTAACCAATTTATTTGAGCATGAGCTTTCATGAGCTACAGCTCACTTCAGCTGTAGCTCACGAAAGCTCATGCTCAAATAAATTGGTTAGTCTCTAAGGTGCCACAAGTACTCCTTTTCTTTTTGCGAATACAGACTAACACGGCTGTTACTCTGAAACATACCATTTTAGGTTACTCCCAACCCCAATAGGTCAGTTATTTACCCCAGGTCAATTAGTACTCTGGATCTTACCAAAGACAACTCTGGCAGCCAATTCTTTAGTAAACTAACTAAAGGTTTATTAGCTAAAAAAAAGAAATGAGCGTTATTAAAAGGTTAAAGCCGGTAAAATACATTAACAGGTGAGTCTAAGTTTGTAAGTCCAAAATGATAGTAGGAATGTAGTAATATGCTAGTTTTCCATAAGTCTCTCAGGGTTACCCAAAATAACTTTGGGGATCTCTGTCTTGCATCTGGAATGTTCCCTATGAGTGTCCAAATTGCACAGAGATACAGGATTGTTCCCTGGATCCATTCTTATAGCTCCTTTCCGCAGAAAGCCATCTGGCAAGTGTTTGCATTCAGAACATGGACTTTTCCTTTGTTGACTAAAGGCAGACAGGGTGTGTGAATTTCCATTGTTGAACACAATGACCCATGCTTTGAAGTTAGCAACCTTCTTCATTTACATTTTCAAGGCTCCAATCATGTTTGATGGGTAAACATGATTACAGGGATATACGCAATACAAATTGTAACACAACAATCTTTCATTAGTTTTCATGAAGTTTACACATAAAGTAAATTCTCATTGTAATACTAATACACACCTTTGATCTAGGGTTAGTTAAGAACTGAGATATAAATAATGTAGGTTTCAGAGTAACAGCCGTGTTAGTCTGTATTCACAAAAAGAAAAGGAGTACTTGTGGCACCTTAGAGACTAACCAATTTATTAGAGCATAAGCTTTCGTGGGCTACAGCTCACTTCATCGGATGCATGCAGTGGAAAATACAGTGTGGAGATTTTATATACGCAGAGAACATGAAACAATGGGTGTTACCATACACACTGTAACGAGAGTGATCAGGTAAGGTGAGCTATTACCAGCAGGAGAGAAAAAAAACCTTTTGTAGTGATAATCAAGGTGGGCCATTTCCAGCAGTTGACAAGAATGTGTGAGGAACAGTTGGGGTGGGGGAAATAAACATGGGGAAATAGTTTTACTTTGTGTAATGACCCATCCACTCCCAGTCTTTATTCAAGCCTAAGTTAATTGTATCCAGTTTGCAAATTAATTCCATTTCAGCAGTCTCTTGTTGGAGTCTGTTTTTGAAGTTTTTTTGTTGAAGAATTGCCACTTTTAGATCTGTAATCGAGTGACCAGAGAGATTGAAGTGTTCTCCGACTGGTTTTTGAATGTTATAATTCTTGACATCTGATTGGTGTCCGTTTATTCTTTTACGTAGAGATTGTCCGGTTTGGCCAATGTACATGGCAGAGGGGCACATGTTGGCATATATCACATTGGTAGATGTGCAGGTGAACGAGCCTCTGATAGGTTTCAGAGTAACAGCCGTGTTAGTCTGTATTCACAAAAAGAAAAGGAGTACTTGTGGCACCTTAGAGACTAACCAATTTATTAGAGCATAAGCTTTCGTGAGCTACAGCTCACTTCATCAGATGCATATCGTGGAAACTGCAGCAGACTTTATATACACACAGAGAATATGAACCAATACCTCCTCCCACCCCACTGTCCTGCTGGTAATAGCTTATCTAAAGTGATCATCAGGTGGGCCATTTCCAGCACAAATCCAGGTTTTCTCACCCTCCACCCCCCCACACAAATTCACTCTCCTGCTGGTGATAGCCCATCCAAAGTGACAACTCTTTACACAATGTGCATGACAATCAAGTTGGGCTATTTCCTGCACAAATCCAGGTTTTCTCACATCCCCCCCACCCCCATACACACACAAACTCACTCTCCTGCTGGTAATAGCTCATCCAAACTGACCACTCTTCAAGTTTAAATCCAAGTTAAACCAGAACATCTGGGGAGGGGGGGTAGGAAAAAACAGGAGGAAACAGGCTACCTTGCATAATGACTTAGCCACTCCAAGTCTCTATTTAAGCCTAAATTAATAGTATCCAATTTGCAAATGAATTCCAATTCAGCAGTTTCTCGCTGGAGTCTGGATTTGAAGTTTTTTTGTTTTAAGATAGCGACCTTCATGTCTGTGATTGCGTGACCAGAGATATTGAAGTGTTCTCCGACTGGTTTATGAATGTTATAATTCTTGACATCTGATTTGTGTCCATTTATTCTTTTACGTAGAGACTGTCCAGTTTGACCAATGTACATGGCAGAGGGGCATTGCTGGCACATGATGGCATATATCACATTGGTGGATGTGCAGGTGAACGAGCCTCTGATAGTGTGGCTGATGTTATTAGGCCCTGTGATGGTGTCCCCTGAATAGATATGTGGGCACAATTGGCAACGGGCTTTGTTGCAAGGATAAGTTCCTGGGTTAGTGGTTCTGTTGTGTGGTATGTGGTTGTTGGTGAGTATTTGCTTCAGGTTGCGGGGCTGTCTGTAGGCAAGGACTGGCCTGTCTCCCAAGATTTGTGAGAGTGTTGGGTCATCCTTTAGGATAGGTTGTAGATCCTTAATAATGCGTTGGAGGGGTTTTAGTTGGGGGCTGAAGGTGACGGCTAGTGGCGTTCTGTTATTTTCTTTGTTAGGCCTGTCCTGTAGTAGGTAACTTCTGGGAACTCTTCTGGCTCTATCAATCTGTTTCTTTACTTCTGCAGGTGGGTATTGTAGTTGTAAGAAAGCTTGACAGAGATCTTGTAGGTGTTTGTCTCTGTCTGAGGGGTTGGAGCAAATGCGGTTGTATCGCAGAGCTTGGCTGTAGACGATGGATCGTGTGGTGTGGTCAGGGTGAAAGCTGGAGGCATGCAGGTAGGAATAGCGGTCGGTAGGTTTCCGGTATAGGGTGGTGTTTATGTGACCATTGTTTATTAGCACTGTAGTGTCCAGGAAGTGGATCTCTTGTGTGGACTGGACCAGGCTGAGGTTGGTGGTGGGATGGAAATTGTTGAAATCATGGTGGAATTCCTCAAGGGCTTCTTTTCCATGGGTCCAGATGATGAAGATGTCATCAATATAGCGCAAGTAGAGTAGGGGCTTTAGGGGACGAGAGCTGAGGAAGCGTTGTTCTAAATCAGCCATAAAAATGTTGGCATACTGTGGGGCCATGCGGGTACCCATAGCAGTGCCGCTGATCTGAAGGTATACATTGTCCCCAAATGTGAAGTAGTTATGGGTAAGGACAAAGTCACAAAGTTCAGCCACCAGGTTAGCCGTGACATTATCGGGGATAGTGTTCTTGACGGCTTGTAGTCCATCTTTGTGTGGAATGTTGGTGTAGAGGGCTTCTACATCCACAGTGGCCAGGATGGTGTTATCAGGAAGATCACCGATGGATTGAAGTTTCCTCAGGAAGTCAGTGGTGTCTCGAAGGTAGCTGGGAGTGCTGGTAGCGTAGGGCCTGAGGAGGGAGTCTACATAGCCAGACAATCCTGCTGTCAGGGTGCCAATGCCTGAGATGATGGGGCGCCCAGGATTTCCAGGTTTATGGATCTTGGGTAGTAGATAGAATATCCCAGGTCGGGGTTCCAGGGGTGTGTCTGTGCGGATTTGATCTTGTGCTTTTTCAGGAAGTTTCTTGAGCAAATGCTGTAGTTGCTTTTGGTAACTCTCAGTGGGATCAGAGGGTAATGGCTTGTAGAAACTCGTGTTGGAGAGCTGCCGAGCAGCCTCTTGTTCATATTCCGACCTATTCATGATGTCAACTGCTGGAAATGGCCCACCTTGATTATCACTACAAAAGGTTTTTTTTCTCTCCTGCTGGTAATAGCTCACCTTACCTGATCACTCTCGTTACAGTGTGTATGGTAACACCTATTGTTTCATGTTCTCTGCGTATATAAAATCTCCACACTGTATTTTCCACTGCATGCATCCGATGAAGTGAGCTGTAGCCCACGAAAGCTTATGCTCTAATAAATTGGTTAGTCTCTAAGGTGCCACAAGTACTCCTTTTCTTTTTATAAATAATGTAATGCTCTAGCAATCAACAGGTTATTGATAAGTGAAAACAATACCATTTAACACCCAAATGAATTAGTCTATGCATACTAGTACACTCAACATTTCTTTGATATTCACAGACAAGTGAATCTTTATTAAATCTTTATTCTTTGTGACAATTATAAAGGGTGAAGTAGTACACAACTATCCAAAATGTCGACACTAGTTGCATAGGAAAATACTTTCTAAAATAAGTAATAAAAGCTATGAATGCAAGGCCTACAGTTTTAAAATTATAATAGCGTAGCAATGTGTTTAAAAGTATATGTGTTTTCTTTGAGAAGGATCATCAAAGGGCTTAATGTATTTTGCAAATTACTGCTATAATGATTCCATTTACAGAGAATGTAATTTGCTAGTCTATTTTCATAATGAATGGGAGCCTAATGAATCACACAGGCTTCAGCAGAAATATGGGATACCTTAGAAATGAGCTGGAATATTATGATAATGCTTTGGATTATATTGGGAAGTGGATTTTCTTGGCATGCTCACCTTGTCAAATTTTTTGATCAAACATTTATGTTTTCATTATCTTTATAGGTGCCATCAACCCCCTTAGAATACAGGACAAGTCTTTGAGCCAAGGAGAGCCTGTCAGCCACCTATCCCATATACATCTGCCTGAAGGTTATAGGAGCACTGGAGCTTGTTAAGAAAGGAAGGCTAGAGTAAGCAAGGAACCTCTGGTAGGGAGTCAAGGGAGATGCTTCTGTGGAACATGTAGCCATCATTCTGTTTTCTTTGCATTGCACCTTGAACTGTAAGACAACTGTTTGTCTGGTGGGGATTGGGCTTGATGTGGACTGGATTTAAGATGGAAGATTTAAAAGGGAGAGGGAGAGGGGGAGAGAGAGAGAGGTCATTCTGCTTTTTATTTTCTCCCAGTGGAGACTTTATATATATTCTTTGTTGTTTTCTTTAATTTAAAATAAAGATGAACAAGACAGAACACATGCTTATCTCTTTGAGTATGAAATAACATATTAGTTCTTTTAGTGGTCTGACTCCAATGAACCTGAACCTCCAGTGTGGTTCTCTGCCAACCTCACACAAACTGAACAGCAGGGATCAGTTCACAACCTTTTTAGAGATCTATGTACCAAGTTTTTCTTGTACCTCCCACTGAGAAAGAGGTACATACCATTTCCATACCAGCCCAGACCATTGGTCAATGAAATCCAGTATCCTGCTTCTAGAGGTATCCTCTATTTCATGCTTCAAAGGAAGGCAAAATCCCTTCATGCTGTCTTTGGCTTATTATGCAACACTGTTCCAGGGGAGGAAAATTTCTTCTTGACCTCAGTAGGTAATCAGTTTATGCCTGGAATCAGGAAGATTCATATCCCTTGAAACATTTTAATAGAGAATAGCATAACTGAAAAGTTTATTACTATTCTTATAACATCCTGAATCCTTTATTGAAGTTTACTAAATTGTTGTCCCTATGGTCCTATTACATTCCACAGGTTTTCCTGCACAAAAAGTCTGCTCTCTAAAGGAGGGCACTGCATGCAGTCTCTCTTCTCCCTGATCACCTCCCTTCAATTGTTCAACTGGATTACTACCTGATATGGCCTTAAGCCCTCTGAATGTCCAGACATTTTAGAGAATTCATGGGATTTGGGCACTGGGTCCCTCATTTCTTCCCTAAAGGTTCAGGGTTCAGAAGAAACTCTGTAAGATTGTACTTGAAGTGTTTACCCCCAACTTCTGGGGCCCCCTTCCTGTGGGTTTTGCCATGGAAAGGTGTGTTCCCCATCAAAGGATATCTCTTTCTCAAATAATGCTGTCAAATTAGAGACATTTGCTTTACCCTTACTAAAGCTGTGCTGATCTGTCCCCATTAAACTGTACACACTGGCTACTTTTTTACTTTAGTGTCAACTAGCTTCCTCTGTACTGATCTGAAGTTTAGCAGTCTATAATTCCCAGCATTATCTTTAGCTCTTTTAGTAAAGGTAAGAATTGCATTCATCAAATTCCAATCCTCAGATACAGTTGTTGGTTTTCAAGAATAAATTGTATATTTGGTGAGCTGCTTAGCTACTTCATTCTTTATTTCCAAACTCAGAAGTCCTGGATGAATGGCAGCTGGTCCTAGGGATTTACTCAATTCCCTTTTTTCCTTTCGTATCCCCCCAAACCAAAACCAAAACAAAACAAAAGGTTTGGAGTCTCTCCCTTTGATATGTTTATCTCCAGAGAACAGTAACATTAGGGTAGTTATTTCACTGCCACCTCTTTCTCTGTGATGGTAAGGGGCAAGAATATTAAAAATCACAGGAAAGAAAAATTCCAGAAGGTCACTTTCAGGCCAGCAGAAGGAGAGCAATTGTGTTGCAACGAAGAGTGGGGCCTCACTATACTGAAGATACAAGGGAATTAGTGATGAACAAATCCATGGGACATGCACAAGTCCATAGGTCCAGATCTAATTCATCCGAGGATGCTGAGGGAATTGGCTGATGTGATCACAGAGCCATTGGCCATTATCTTTGAAAACTAGGGCAATTGGGGGAAGTCCTGGATGATTGGAAAAAGGCAAATATAGTGCTCATCTTTAAAGAAGGAAGAAGAAAAACCCGGGGAACTACAGACAAAGTCAGCCTCACCTCAGTCCCTGGAAGAATCATGGAGCAGGTCCTCAAGGAAACCATTCTGAAGCACTTGGAGGAGAGGAAGGAGGAGGCTTGGAGGAGAATTGCCAGCAGATTGAGGGAAGTGATTATTCCCCTCTATTTGGCACTGGTGAGGCCACATCTGGAGTATGGCATCCAGTTTTGGGCCCCCCACTACAGAAAGGATGTGGACAATTTGGAGAGGGCAATGAAAATGATCAGGGGGCTGGGGCACACGACTCACGAGGTGAGGCTGAGGGAACTGGGCTTGTTTAGTCTGCAGAAGAGAAGAGTAAGGGGGGATTTGATAGCAGCCTTCAACTACCTAAAGAGGGGTTCCAAAGAGGATGGAGCTCGGCTGTTCTCAGTGGTGGCAGATGACAGAACAAAGAGCAATGGTCTCAAGTTGCAATGGGGGAGGTCTAGGTTGGATATTAGGAGACACTATTTCACTAGGAGGGTGGTGAAGCACTGGAATGGGTTACCTAGGGAGGTGGTGGAATCTCTTTTTAAGGCCCGGCTTGACAAAGCCTTAGCTGGGATGATTTAGTTGGTGTTGGTCCTCCGCTAAGCAGGGGGTTGGATTAAATGACCTCCTGAGGTCTCTTCCAACCCTAATCTTCTATGGTTCTATGATTCTATGTCAAAAGTGGAGAGTAGCAGGAAATGGAGCCTGAGCACCCACCCGCACCCTCACCATACACACAGAGATCTCTGTAGTGGTGCCATAATCCATATTTTCTTGGCTTGGGAAGGACAGTGTTGCTGTATCTTTTTCACCTCTGGACAGGACTGCAAGTATCTTTCATTTCAGTCCCATCCATCAGTGCAACTGCTTTCCTACTCTTCTCTGAAAGATTGCAGTTCTATACCACAAGATAGGGTCGGGGAGCGGGAAAGAGAATGAACTAGCCAATGGTGGCTCCAAGTTTTTCAACTCACTTGTTCCCCTCTTCATCAGTGCTATCTCCACTCACAAGAGATAGCCAGAAGTGGCCTGCTAGCTCAACAACACCTCTTCCCTTTGCCTGGAAGCAGCTATTAGGTCCCCCAATCCACAATATATCCCTTAAAATACCCTCCCATTTCATTCCTCTGATCCTAACAGTAACAAAAAAGCAGCAACCATTCCAAGCAGATGGATCATTATTCCCATTTTACATAGCAGATAACTGAGGTACAGAGTGCTGAAGTTACTTTCTCATGTTCACACAAGCAATCAGTAACAAATCTGGGAGTCCTGCCACCCAATTTCTTTTGCTCCAACCACATAACCATAAGCATTAAAAACACTATTTGTGAAGTAGGTGGAAAGGCAGGAACAAAGTGATGGAAGGAAGGTGAGAACCCCACAGAGAAGGTGTGTGTCTGTGCATCTGCATAGGATCTGCTTCTACATCTAGGTGTTGCCTAGAGAAACCATGTAAGATTATGACCTTACCACCAGGTTGTATCCCAATATGGCAGCTGGTCAGCTGCCTCTGGCAACCCTTGCAAAGGCTATTTGCACAACCTGTGGTTACTCAGGAAGACACTCCCATTTAGGCACCTAAGGGATATGGCAAACCAATCAGCAAATCTAGAATCTATTGAAAATCTGACCTACAGAATGCATCTTCTCCCCATTCCTCCAAATAAAGGCCAGGGTTTTAAGTAGCCAAAATATCATAATTCCTCTGAGGTGAGTTATGAAACATAGGATAGTATCTAAATTTGTTATAAAATGGAAACTCCCCTTCGGGCATTTAAGAAAACAACAAACAAAGGTTTCAGAGTAGCAGCCGTGTTAGTCTGTATCGGCAAAAAGAACAAGAGTACTTGTGGCACCTTAGAGACTAACAAATTTATTTGAGCATAAGCTTTCGTGAGCTACAGCATCCGATGAAGTGAGCTGTAGCTCACGAAAGCTTATGCTCAAATAAATTTGTTAGTCTCTAAGGTGCCACAAGTACTCCTTTTTTTTTAACAAACAAAGGGACACTTTCTGTTATGTGTTACTGCAGTGTACTCCCACTCGCTCAGAGGAGCAACTCAGGATTTACAGTGGTCTAGGTGAAAGCAGAATTTGGCCCACTGTTTCCTTTTCAGTTAGAACTTGCCCAAGGGCAGTCACATCACCGTTCACAGAGTAAAATAGAACCACCAGCAGTTAAGGGGTTTATATAAATTATCCATGTTCCTGATACCTCTGTTTTGTGTGCCTGTCCATCATGGAAACAAACATTTTTAAAATGTTTTCTTTCCTATACAATGTATAGTACACATTTTATATTAATTATGTGTATGGTGGGATTCTCAAAAGTGCTCAGGATTGGCCTCCCTCTGCTCCCATTGAATTCAGTGGAAGTTTTACACCACTTCCTCCATCTGCAGATTGCACATATAGGAAGGAGAGGGGGCACTTGGATGCGCCATGCCTACAAGCTACTGCTGTACCCAGACTGTGCTATTAACCCTTTGATGACTTTTGTAGCTGAAGGAGGAAAAGGGGAGAGAAAAAAGCAAAATGAAGATGAAAAGATGCTTCTTGTTATGGAATAATGATGATTATTATTTTATTCCATTCACTTGTCCTACACATTTGCTTCTCCAACCAGTCAAGAGATTCCTTTAGAATGATTCTCTGAAGCAATCCAAATTTCCAAAGGTAGCCTTTGTTTCTGTGGGGGATGGGGAATGGGGTAATTAGAAAGGCCTGCTCCTGACCACCCATTGCTGCAGTCCAAAAAGCTCCAACTGCTTCTTCTTCTTCCTTCACCCCTGCCACCCTGAGGTGAATTGGGGTGAGAATGGTTTCAGTGAGTACTGTTTACTCATCACTATGCACCCTGTTCAAGAACTTTATCTGTATGCAAGTACTTTATATATTTCCTGCAGAAAACTTTGGGACACAGCTTTGCTGCTTTATATCTGCAAACGACATATAAGTGTGAACACCATTTAAATATCAAGCTAACCCTATTCTGGTAAAAATGTAAGGATTAGGTGGGATGGTGCAAAGCATTAGGAATAAATTAATCGAGGTTTTATGTAAGTGGCATGAAAGGAAATTGCAAATAACAAGCCTACTTAAGAGTAAAATTGCATACCCCCCCCCCATAGTCCTTGGGTAATATATACTCCTTTCATTTTTGTCAGTTAGGAATCTGTAATCCGTTTACATAGGCATTTGGAAACATGCTTGCAAAGTTTCTAAAAACATATTTACATACACACACTGGTCTTCTGAAGTCACAAAATATATTCTGTGTTATATTGTGCACAATACAAGTGGTAGTGAGTACAGATAAGTCTGAAAAAGTACATCTTTTCCCCTAAACAGGGGATACAGATTTTTTTCATTTAAAGAAGTTTGTTTTTAAAGGTGATGGTTAATATTAAAATATTGTACTAATAGTGTAAATAGGCACATAAATGATTTTATGGAAGTTTTGTTTGGCCTCCAGGGTTTTATGCTGTAACGGCTAGTTGAAATTTATCACCAATAAATTGTTCTTGGAAGAGAATGACAACTTATCATGAATTTATGGAATAGTTGGCTTATTTATCTTACCTTTATCCTACTTGTTCAACATTTTAAGATTATCAGAAAAATATTGGATCAATTCCCTGACATCCAGAGCAATGGCATCATTCTTTGATTTGAAGGGAATGATATGCTTTTCCCTTTAAGAACAATGTTTCAGGCTTCCCAATCTATTTTATACAATGCATTGTATAAATAGTACATCCACCCACTCTCTCTCTCTCTCTCTCTCTCACACACACACACACAGCATTATAAACAAAGTTCTGGCATTTGCTACCCAGAGGAACCTACCAATAAATGTATGGCCAAAAACATGGATTGTGCAACAGAAATAGATTACCATTATCCTGCCATTGCCCCAGACTCATGGAAAAGGCTGTTGTTGTATGTGGCCTCTGCAACAGGAAACATAGGAAAGGGCCTAGAGATGTGTTCTGCATGGCTGTGTACATATACCATGGCCACCAACCACCACCTCATACATATCCTTAGCACAGATGAACCCTAATAATAGTAGGAGTAGTCTGGATAGGGACTAGTCCTGACCAAAATGTTAGTGCACAATAAGTTTGCAAGCCAATACACTTTTCCTGGAACTAGAACAATTCAGATCAATGAAAGATGCTGATACTTATGCTTAAACTTACACTGGTATAGCTACATCCCTCAGGGGTGTGAAAAATCTACACCACTGACTGAGGCAGTTATACCGACCTAACCCCCTGTGCAGACAGCACTAGGTCAATGGGAGAGCTTCTCCTGTCAACATAGTTACCATCTCTCATGGAGGCGGATTAACTACGCCTATGGGAGAAGCTCTTCCATTGGCATAGTTGCATCTTCATTGAAGTACTACAGCAGCACAGCTCCAATGGTACAGCATTTTACATGTAGACCGGCCCTTAAAAGACCTCAGAATGGAAAGATGATGACTTTGACCTAAAGATTATTGGGGAAACACCAGGGCCAACCCACTGACCTCACACAGTGCACTTTCTCCAGGATCTTATCTCTTTAGTCATTAAACTGGGCTCTTCCAAGGACAAATCCAGAATTTTTAAAAATTGTATCCACTGAAATAAACCAGACCCTCTTAATCAAGTGTGCCTGTGAAACGTAACTACTGAAGTCACAAAATAGTGTCTGCCTATCCAGTCCCCCTCCAGTAACTTCTTCAGCCCAAGGACTTCACTCATTCTCATAGCATCTCCAGCAATTTCTGTAGGACATTAAAACTTTAATGTCTACTTATACTGAATAAAAATGGCATGTAAGGCCCCATGGGAAGAAATCTAAGGGGGAAAAAAATCAGGAGAGCTGTCCATTTCTTAAAGAGATTATATTAAAGGCATAACAGCAAATTATCCTGATGTAAAGAAAAGATAGGAAGATTATTATTAGGCCAATATGGCTCCACTAGAAGCTCTTTAATGACCTGAAGATTAAAAAGGAATCTTACCAAAAGTGGAAACATGGGCAAATTGCTAAGGATGAGCAAAAAAGAGTAGCAGACGCATGTAGGGACAAAATAAGAAAGGCTAAGGCACAGAATGAGTTACACCTAGCAAGGGACATAAAAGGAAATATGAAGAGGTTCTTTAAACAATTAGGAGAAAGTAAGGTGGAGGAAAATGTAGGTCCACTATTTAGGGGGAAGGAGAGCTAATAAGGGATGACATCAAGAAGGCTGAGGTGTTCAATACCTATTTTGCTTTAGTCTTCATTAAAAAGGTTCAGGGTAACCAGATACCTAACATATTTAACATTAAAAAAAAAGGGGGATGGAATACAATACAGAATAGGGAAAGAACATATTAAAGAATACTTCGATAAATTAGAAATATTCATGTTGGCAGGGCCTGATTAACTCCATCCTAGGGTACTTATGCTATTAGCTGAAGCAATCTTGGAACCTTTTGCAATTATCTTTCAGAACTCATGAAGGATGAGTGAGGTCACAGACGACTGGAGAAGGTCAAATATAGTATCTATCTTGAAAAAGAGGAACAAAGAGGACCCAGGGAATTATAGACCAGTCAGCCTAATATTGATACCTGGAAAAATATTGGAAAAGATTATTAAACCACCTAGAGGAAAATAGGGTGATAAGCAATAGCCAACATGGATTTGACAAGAACAAAGCATGTCAAACCAACCTAATTTCCTTCTTTGACAGGATTACTAGCCTAATGGATGGGGGGACGCTATAGATGTGATATATCTTGATTTTAATGAGGCTTCTGACACAGTCCCACATAACATTCTCGTACACATTCACTAGGGAAAATTAGTCTAAATGAAATTACTATAAAGGGGTTGCATAACTGGTTGAAAGACCATACTCAAAACTAGTTATCAATGGTTTGCTGTCAAATTGGGAGGACATATCCAGTGAGATCCTGCAAAGGTTAGTCCTGCGTCCAGTACTATTCAGTGTTTTAGTTAAATGACCTGGATAATGGAGTGGAGAGCATGCATATAAAATTTGTCAAGGACATCAAGCTGGGAGGGGTTGCAAGCACTTTGGAGGATGGGACTAGAATTCAAAATGATCTTGACTAATTAAAGAATTAGTTTGAAATCAATCCATGATGAAATTCAATAAATACAAGTGCAAAGTTCTACATTTAGGAAGGGAAAAAAAATCAAATGCACAGCTACAAAATGATTGGCCAGAGGCACTACTACTGAAAAGGCTCTGGGAGTTATAGTAGAACAACAAATTGAGTCTGGAGTCCACAAGTTCTCCCAAGGCTTAAGCATCCAGCAGTGTATGTTAGTGACTTCAATAGTTATCATACCAAGTGGGATTATGTGACTGAGGACCAAATAGTGAACAACTGTTGGAGTAGGAAACAAATAATGATCTCAGACTGGTCCATGACCCTAAGCAGCATTCAGCACATTAAAATAGGGATGACTGCCCAAACCTATGCTGGGTCACATCATTTCCCAATCACCGGCAGCCAGTGGTGTGTACTCTACTTAATGATTTTCCACATAGCCAACAGTGTCTGTCATTGATTCAGATGGGAATGCGTCTTCCAGTTATAAGGAGCATACCAAAGCAGATTGGGACTGCTTTACAGAATACTTAGAACAGAGCATTGTAACCATTGCATTAAACATCATCTCTGTGGTAGATGCAAACCATCATTTCTGTCGTGCCTTTTTAAAAGCTGCAGGTGCAACAATTCCACACGGCTTCCGACCAGTGTACCTTCCATGTTTGAACGAGGGTTGTGCAAACTTGCTGAGGCAGTATGAGTAGTCAGGTGATCCAAAGATTGCAGACCACCTTGTAGAATCATTGGATGCTGCTCACTGGGCTCAATGGGAGGAAGCAACAGTGGCATTAACTTTATGTGGTCAAGCTGGAAAATCTGGAGCTTAATTTATTGACTCAATGTCCATGTGCAAAAAGCAGGCCAGCATTTACTCCAAATCAGATGGCACTATCTGTTGAAGGTCGCCAAAACTCCTGTTGACAGAGTTGTCAAATGATAGGTACATGACAAGTGGCAGCGTTTTGTAAGGAGTAATTCAGCCAATAGTAAAATGGAGCTATTGTCTAGTCTGGAATAGGATAAAGTGCTGAATGATTTAAAAACAGATACAAATCCCAGATATGATAGAATTGCACCTGAATTCATGAAACATCTTGGTACTTACACTCAGGAATGACTCGTTCGATGTTTCAACAGAGTTCTGTGGGAATCCAGACTCCCTCGCATCTGGCGCCAGGCAAAGGCCATGTGCATATTGGCGAGAGAACCAGTGCTTGGAGGCACCAGAAGTATGGCTTCGCGCAAGGATCAGTATTATCTCCAATGTTATTCATCTTATATTCAAATGACCTACCATATACCAGATCTCGCAAATTTGTTTATGCAGACAACATATGCCTCAGTCACACTCCTTTGACATATCTGAGAGTGTTCTGAAGGCAGATATGGCGCCTATGGCTGATTATTGTCATTGGTGGCACTTGATACCAGGTGGAAGTAAGACTGTGTTGAGTATCTTCCATTTACATCATGCACAAGTGGCAGAGAGCTGAATACAGTTCTCAATTTTCAGCAAATAAAGCATGATTCACAGCCAGTCTATCTAGGCGTCATGTTGGATAGAACTCTCACATATCATAACCATCTTACAAAGACAGTGATTAAGGTCAAAACTTTCAACAACCTGCTTGGAAACCAGGCTACAATGACATGGGGCACCAATGCCCAAACGTTACACGCTTCTGCCTACGCTCCAGCATGGACTTGCTTGTCTCACACTAAGATGATAGATGCACAACTAAATTCCATCCTGAGTATTATTTCAGGCACACTTAAATCTACTCATTTACCATAGTTACCAGTTCTCTGCAATATTGCTCTTCCCAGTGTTTGCAGAGAGGAAAGTGTAACACAGCTCATGACAAAAATGTGTGATATGCCACACCTACCATTAATTAAAGCCTTGTTTGATCCACCACAAAGTCGTTTTCCCTCACTGTACCAGTTGTAGATAAGTTTACCGGGTAAAGGATTTATGGTAGAGGACAAATGGAGAGCTTTATGGTCCGCAGAGAAAGTGACAAGTAATTATCTTGCCTCAGACCCCATTCAGTGTCAACCTGGGTTTGATTTTCCACAAAGGCAATGGAGCCTTCTGAACTGGTTTCGTACCAGACACGGAATTTGTGCTGCCGCAGAATTTCAGTGGCGTTTTAGAGACAGTCCACTATGTCGATGTGGGCAGCCACAAACCATGACACATATTGTTGAGGATTGCAAAATGACTCCACTTTCTGGAGGTCTTTATGCCTTGAACATCACTGATAAGAACTCTGTGGCTTAGCTTGACTGAATTGCATACGCCAAATAAAAGTGAATCAACAATGTGATGCAGTTGTGAAAAAGGCTAATATAGTTCTCCGGTGTATTAATAGTAATGTTGTATGTAAGACACAGAAGGGGAATTACCCTTCTCTACTTGGCTCTGGTAAGGCCTCAGCTGGAGTATTGTATCTGGTTCTAAGTGCTTCACTTTAACAAAGACCTGGAGAATGCCCAGAGGAGAGCAAGAAAAATGATAAAAGATTTAGAAAACCTGAAGAACGATTAAAAACAGTTAAAAAACTGGCCAGAAAGGATGTTTTAGTTTAGATATTAGAGAAAAAAAACTTTTAAACTATAGGAGTGGTTAAGCTCTGGAATAGGCTTTCAAAGGAGGTTGTGAAGCCCTGTGATGGGGTATGACTCACCACTGTGGCACCCCCTGCTGGTTATCCCAGGGATCAGCTCTGCTAGACAGTGCACCCTCTTCTCGTGGCCTCTCGCTGCCATCACTTCTGCTCGAGGACCCACATCTCTTCCAAGGACTGTGGTGTCTTCTTCAATGACACAGCTCTCTGGGTGTGCCACACTCTGTGCTTCCCCCTTCTGGAGGAACCTGCAGTCAGCTGTCCAGCCACTTCCCTCAGTGGCAACTGCAGCCCAATGTCTGGCCATTTCCTCAGTGGTATGGGGCATGGCGGGACGGGACCCTGGACTGCCCACTACTTTGGGTCCCGGCCTAGGGACCCTGTAGATGGCCACCACTTGCTGCATCCTCTCCAACTCCTCAGTAGATCTCCCTGGACCACTTTCCCGTGGTCCCAGCCCCCTCTTTGCTCTTGCCTCAGGGCCTCAGCCTGCGGATCCTGGCAGCCCACCTGGACCTGCCTTTAGCTCCCTGGGTCTCTGCCTGCAGCACTGCTCTGTCCACTGTGCTTGCTGCCTTCAGCCTGCAAGGCAGCCAGTCCTCCCTCCTCAAGCTCTAGGGAGTGACTGAAGTTGCTCTGCTCTGCACTACTTCTTATATGGGCCAGCCCAGCCCTGATTGGCTGCCTCCCACACATTCTCCCTATGGCCCTTAAAGCCCAGTGTGGGGCAGGCACCCCATCACAAGCCCCCATCATTAGAAGTTTTTAAGGACATCTTAGACAAACTCCTATCAGGGATGGTCAAGATGAACTTGGTCCCGCCTCAGTGCAGGGATTGGACTAGATGATTTCTCAAAATCCTTTCCAGCCCTACATTTCTATTATTCTATTTTTGCAGATCTGGTGGCCCCTCTGTGGGCCACTCTCCAGTCAGCCTATGGGTACCATCTTGATGACTCCCATATGAGAATCAGAGAATGTGACTGCTCCCTTCAATTCTCCCATTGCAGTCCCCTCACAGGTCTAAAGATATGGGTGGCACATAGGGGAATTTCACCCATATCAACTTTAAGGATATCTACTGCACATGCTCAGTTCACAATTTTATAAGAGTAGAAACTTTCTTTAGGAAACCCCCTCCCTCACTTTTCATGAAACCACTCCTCCTCATTAGGAGCCATTTTTGTAAAATGAAGTTTAGATAGAATAATAATGACACTTGTAATGAAGTAAGAAAGTGAGAAGGGTGGGAATTTGCAACAGGTGCTCAAACTATTGTTTTTGAATGATGGTCCATGACAGAAAAAGAGAGAGCAAGAGAGAGAGAAGATATGTTCCACATCAGCAGTACTGGGTGGGGTGGATCATATTTCTCCTTTTACTAGATTCCTTGCCAAAAAAAAAAGAAAATATCCAGGAGAGAAGTGCTCTGCTTTAAATATCAACAACAATATAAAAAGTATTTCCTCTTGATTCAGTGTTTAACAGCCTCATTGTCAAACATTACTTTAATAAATTCATTGCTGGGTTGTGTTTTTATCACCCCCATATCTCTATGATCTTTGAGCAAAAACATTCTGTCGGAAGAATAATGTCAGTTGAGACACAGCATAATTTTTCAGTTGCTAGAAAATGACATAGTTGTAATGAAAAATATTTACCTGTTTAAAAAGAGCAACACAATTAAAATATATTTAATCATGTCTGTTTTATTCCATATAGGAGAGGGTATAAAATGTTAGATTTGAACACCCCACATTTTTGGAGTATTCAAAACTTGAAATCAGAGCCATATTTCAAAGACTGGCCCCCATCTCTACAATACACTTAGCAATGCTACTATAATATCTGAATATTCTTTTCTTTTCTTATCACTACTATATTTCTCCAGGTTTTTCCAGAGAAAACATACTATGGAAGGCAGAAAAATGTTATTGAAGTGTAAAGTAGTATTTCAGTTACTGGAAGAGTCATTGTGCCCTTTTTACGAGAAAAATAAAATAGATATGCTCTCTCTACTCTTCTTATGTATCAGCTTGCTTTCACTACTTTTTATAAATAGGTATTTAACAGTTTTTCTAGCCAGTGAAAAATATGATTGTTTTTTCACTTTAAAATAACCTAACAAAAATGAATTTTATTACCTTTATATGGAATCTCAGCATCACAGATTTTAGAGATGGGAAATTTCCGTTATGACAGCTAGTCCATCCCAATCCAGTAAGACGTTTTGCTGTAGTATTTAGTTCAGTCTATTTTAAATATCTCAAGCAATGGGGCTTCTGGAACATCCCTTGGGAGAGTAGTCCATGAGCTAATAGGTCTTACCTTTAAAAACTTTTCCCCTGCTATTGGTAATGTTTTGATGTTTCTGAATTTAAGAACAGAGAATGAGGGTTTGGGGTTGGGTTAGAGGTTTTTCAGATTCAGTTTTTCCCTTTTCTTGCAGAATCTTCCCTCCACCCATTCCAGCTATTATCATCAGCTAGATTTCAATGGCAGCGGGAGTAGGCAGGAGGCTGGGCTAACAATCAGACTTTACTCAATAGGAAATTATAAGAGAACTGGGGTATGGCCTAATTCAGGAAGCTATTTTGGTAGAGTACTTGGGACATTCAGACAGGGGTGGGAGGCCTGCCAGTTCAGTTTGGCAGCAGTTAATTTTTCCACACAAAGCCTGGTTTCTTCCTCTTCTGGTCTCAATGACAGTGGTATTCAGAAAATATAATAACCTCCATTTCTAGGCAGGGGGAGAGATCCCTACAGAAGTGGAGTCCGGTTTGCTGAGGATAACACAGTTAGAGGGAGGACACTTCCATCAGTTAACTGAGGATCTCTGGACTACTTTTCTCCTACTTCTGTCTGGAATAATATTTAGAAGAGGGAGGGGACATGGGAGTGGAGAAGTTTCCTGCATTGTGCCCTGATAACCCCTAATGTTATCCTTTAATTCACCCAAGATGGCTGTATACACCTTGGAATATCCAGTACCTTAAGACAGTTGAGGATTGCATGATCTTGTTAGATGCAGGTGTAGTGGGGGTACCCCAGTTTCTTGTGCTGTTCCCAAATTCCAAGCTATGTGCCTGGGTGCGGATAACCCCATTTGCCTCCTACTAGACCCAACCCCCTTGATTCCCTTCTACAGCCTTTGAGAAGTCAGGAATTAACTCCAGTGTTAGGAGCACAGCAGGCTCCCAGCCTAGTTCCTAGGCCACCCAGCAAGCTCAGCTTGGCCCAATGAGCCATCTCCAAATGGTTGTGCAAAATGATCAGGCAGGAGATCCAGCAGCCTGCTACTTGCATTGACCACAGCAGCTGCTTGAAGCATACCACGCCTGCAGCTGCGCTTGCTTCTGCTTCCGGTCCCAGCCCTTGTTCCAGCCTTGACTCCTGCCCGCTTCAGTCGAGTCCTTGCTCTGATTCTGGCTCAGACTCTGACCTTTGGCTTGGCTTCTCTACTCTGACTCCCGTTTCACCCTCAGATTGGTACTTGAGTCCTGGATCTACGCTCGCCATTGCCCCGAACTGCTGCCACCAGGCAAGGCAAGTTCCTGCACCATCCACTAGGTAGGCTGCCCACACTCTGGCAGCTTACACCCAGAAATAAATGCTGCACCCAGATATAATATCAATGCTTTTATCTCAATAAAAGCTCAGTTAGTAAAATCAACCATGCCGGGGTCCCTATGCAAAGTCAAGATACCAGCCCAGCAATAGCACATGCTGATTCCCCATTGTGTATCTAACCAGATTAAGAGTTCAAACATCCCCCAGCTTCAGTGCTTCAGTGTTAGAACAGGTTACCTCTTGCCCCTTGTGGTGACCACTGATGCATGAGTGGGTTGTGGGTTCAGTGTGATGAATCCCAGTCTCTGCTGTGGCAAAACATGACCATCCCCCTGATATTCAGGGCTTCTCTGCTGGATCTGAACCACTCTTTCAGCTCAGCTGCAGCTCTGCTGGTTCCCTTGCCCTGGTTTTGGGGTGCATGTGGGCCTACTTCAACCAGCAGTAAGATGGATTCACTGCCCAAGCCCACGGTATTTTTGCTATCGCTGTCCCTGTGCAGGCCAAAATAATAAACCCTATTCACATTTCTCTGCCTCACCACCACAGACCATCCTTTGGGCTGGGATTAAGGTTGGTCTGGGGCCCTTCAGTTCTAGAGAATTGTTAGTGGGCTGAAATATGGAGTGTTTTTTTTTTTTAGCTCATCTCCTTTCACTTTGGGTGTCCATCCCCTTCCTCTCTCCTGCCTAAGCTTCCAGTCTCTCTCTGTCTCCCTGGGTCTTCCCCCTGACCCAGGCAGTCTTTGTGGCTTTTAAAGGTTAGCATCAACATGTTGGTGTTTTTATTCTTCATTTAGTGATTTTACATTGCTCCAAACCCTGCTCCCTGCAGATCAACTTGGCTTAACTGATTTTCCACTTCAGACATTCTCCTTACAATAACTCTTCTATGGACAAAGCACAGTCATTAAAGTAAAGTATTCCCTGTTGTCCTCCGTCTGGTGTGTACCTATTGCAGATCCTGTCTACAGTTGTGGAGTCCACATTTATATAGGGCATTCACTGACACCAACATTTTCATAGCAACAACATCATATCACCCACATATCATAAACTGTGCAGATGTCCCTCATGGTCAGCACCATTATCCTCATGGCTTTTCATCTTCTTCACCTGAATCTCATATACCTACAGAGTCCTACTGAGACTAGATTCTTCTGTGCAGTACTTGATGGCCTAATAGTCATCTTCCTCCTCTGGGCACAGGAAGGACCACTGCTAACCAAGACGCTATTTGCCTGCTCACTGGAGGAGCAGATATGGTGTGGAGCTGCCATTCACACAGTTCCTTTGATCTCTCTCCACTTCCATCTGAAAGGGATGAAGAGGGGACAATGGTTTCCAGCAGAATTAGCACCAGCATAGCTCCTGGGGTTAATGGTGTACTACTGTGGGGTAGCGTTTAAGAGAATTCTGCACTGACTCCGGCTTTCAGGTGGGTGTCCTATGGGTGGGCTGGATAAGCCCTGGTCCCGATAGAGTCTACCTTGGGCTCTAAAGGGTTAGTCCCTTTATATTAGTGGGGAGGTCCATCTCCACAGGCATCCTTCTGTGTTCAAGGCATGCTCTTCATATTTGCAAAAAGTCACAGATCACTTTGGAGCCCGGCAACTCAGACACTTTCTGCCTCTGGGCTGGAACATGGACACCTTTCTGAAGTCAGCCGTGCTGGCCAGTGACATAGGAAGGAAGCCTAGAGCATGTGGGCAGCTAAAATTAAAAGGGCTCAGAGACTTCTCTCCTTCTAGTTGTCTGCCTGTTAATATAGGTTCTACAGCTGCTGGAGACCAACAATGGAAGTCTGATAGATGGTGTATGATGCCATGAAAAATCTTGATATTTTTCTTTATTCTCTGGCAAGGTGTAATTATAACATTAGTGGGGAAGAGATTTCTGATAGATGGCTTTTTAATCTAGCAGACCAAGGCGTAACAAGATCCAGTGGTTGGAAGCTGAAGCTAAACAAATTCAGATTAGAAATAAGACACATTTTTAATAGTGAGAGTAATTAACTATGGAATAAGTTAGTTAAGAATGTGGTGGATTCCTCATTACTCTGAAGTCTTTAAATCAAGAATGAATATTTTTCTAAAACATATGATATAGATCAAACAGAAGTTACGGACTTGGTACAAGGATTGTGAGCTATATTTCTAGATCACTTGGAGAGTACAGCTGGTGCAGAAAGTGGAGCCTAGCTTTTAGATATTATTATCTTTGAAAAGTCATGGAAGATGGGAGAGATTCCAGATGACTAGAAAAGGGCAAATATAGTGCCCTTTTAATCTATAAAAAGGGAAATAAGAACAACCCGGGGAATTACAGACCTGTCAGCTTAACTTCTGTACCCAGAAAGATAATGGAGCAAATAATTAAGCAATCAATTTGCAAACATCTAGAAGATAATAAGGTGACAAGTAACAGTCAGCATGGATTTGTCAAGAACAAATCATGTCCAATCAACCTGATAGCTTTCTTTGACAGGATAAAACGTCTTGTGGATGGAGGGTAGTGGTAGACATAGTATATCTTGACTTTAGTAAATCTTTCTATACTGTCTTGCATGACCTTCTTATAAACAAACTAGGGAAATGCAACCTAGATGGAGCTACTATAAGGTGGGTGCAAATCTGGTTGGAAAACTGTTCCCAGACAGTAGTTATCTGTGGTTCAGAGTCATGCTGAAAAGGCATAACAAGTGAGATCCCACAGGGATCAGTTCTGGGTCCGGTTCCATTCAATATCTTCATCAATGATTTAGATATTGGCATAGAGAGTACACTTATAAAGTTTGTGGATGATACCAAGCTGGGAGGGATTACAAGTGCTTTGGAGGATAGGATTATAATTCAAAATGATTTGGACAGACTGGAGAAATGGTCTGAAGTAAATAGGATTAAATTCAATAAGGACAAATGCAAAGTACTTCATTTAGGAAAGAACAATCAGCTGCACACATACAAAATGGGAAATGACTGCCTAGGAAGGAGTACTGCAGAAAGGTATCTGGGGGTCATAGTGGACTATAAGCTTAATATGAGTCAACAGTGTAACACTGTTGCAAAAAAAGAGAACATCATTCTGGGAAGTATTAGCAGGAGTGTTGTAAGCAAGACATGAGAAGTAATTCTTCTGCTCTACTCCATCCTGATTAGGCCTCAGCTGGAGTGTTGTGTCCAGTTCTGGGCACCATATTTCAGGAAAGATGTGGACAAATTGGAGAAAGTCCAGAGTAGAGCAACAAAAATGATTAAAGGTCTAGAAAACATGACCTATGAGGGAAGATTGAAAAAATGGGGGCTGTTTAGTCTGGAAAAGAAGACTCAGAGAGGACATGATAACAGTTTTCAAGCACATAAAAAGTTGTTACAAGGAGGAGGGAGAAGAACTGTTCTTCTTAACCACTGAGGAAAGACAAGAAGCAATGGGTTTAAATTGCAGCAAGGGTAGTTTAGGTTGCACATTAGGAAAAACTTCCTAACTGTCAGGGTTGTTAAGCACTGGAATAAATTTCCTAGGGGTGTTGTGGAATCTTCATTACTGGACATTTTTAAGAGCAGGTTAGATAAACACCTGTCAGGAATTGTCTAGATCAGTGGTTCTCAAAGCTGATCCGCCGCTTGTTCAGGGCAAGCCCCTGGCGCACCAGACTGGTTTGTTTATCTGCTGCGTCTGCAGGTTCAGCCGATCGTGGCTCCTACTGGCCGCGGTTCACCACTCCAGGCGAATGGGGGCTGCAGGAAGCGGCACGGGCCAAGGGACGTGCTGCCTGCCCTTCCTGCAGCCCCCATTGGCCTGGAGCAGTGAACCGTGGCCAGTGGGAGCTGCAATCGTCTGAACCTGCGGATGCAGCAGGTAAACAAACCGGTCCGGCGTGCCAGAGACTTGCCCTGAACAAACGGCGGACCGGCTTTGAGAACCACTGATCTAGATAATACTTTGTCCTGCCATGAGTGCAGGGAACTGGAATAGATGACCTCTCAAGGTCCCTTCCAATCCTATGATTCTATGATTAGATAGAAAAAAAAATCCAAACCAAACCAACAAAAACAGAATTCAAAGTATTCATTTGCTCTATAAAGTCCCATATGCGTTCCATCATCACCCTTCCAACCTCATGTGCCACCTGGCAGTCGAGGTCAGCTGAGATACACAAGGTAATAGTCTCTACATATAAACCTATGGGACTGGGGACAGAGTGTTCTTAGCAGAGGACTCTGGAAATTCCTCCCCATGCTGATACTCCGCAGCCCAAGTCTATTGACCTTTATATATGATGCAAAGCTCATGTCTTTCCTCAGCCCTTTGTCTGTGACAGAAAGATGACTTTTTTTGGAAAATGTCCATTTTTTCATTGCCTTTTTTTAAAAAAAGAACCAATTTTTCATGTGTTTTTGTCACATTACTTTGGGACATTCATTACAAATAAGTAAATACTATTTTTTAAATGCATCTTAAACACCCCTTTTCAATTCTAACTCGTTAGTGTTTACAGCCTACATAATTAGCCAAATTTAAGCTCATACATACTCTAGCTTCTCAAGAGTTAAGGTTCTAACAATATCAAAAAAGAGAGTAAGTTCCCATGCCAGTTCCTTGAAGAACAGATTTAATCAGAGTTCAGATTGATCAGCCAATGGAATATTGTAGCTCATGGGGTTGAGCAGCTCTGAAATAATCTAAAAAGTATTAAACTCATAGAAAAGATTCTGATCATAACAATAATCCTGAAGCAGAGTATTCAACCTCTGTCTTTACAGAATCTAGAAAAAAATTGAATAACATTTAAAAAGGGTTGGCGGAATATAACCTCTGGAACTTTAACAAAGTTATATTCTAATACCAGGACAGTGTAGAGAAAAGCTAGCAAGGAAGCAGTCCTGGCTATGAGAACCAAAACTGAGTACAAATATTTGATAACTATTAGGAAAGCAATTCACTTATCTGAACCATGAATCATCATGAATTTGCTTACAATTGACTGCTATGACAAAAATTTTAAGACAGCCCCATATTAAAATTGCAATCACTTATCAAAAGGGTAGTACAAATAAAGAATAACCGTGAAGTATGTAATATAAAATACACCAGCAACATATGGCATAATGTATATAAATAAACCCCACCCACATACCCACAATACCAACCAACCAACCAATCAATTAATAAACAAAAAACAAAAAACCCAACCCACCCATGAATTAGTAACCCTTGGTTTAACAAGCAATATTTCAAATCTGGTTACTTTACAGCTATATAACTCTTATATCTTTGACTGTATTGTGGGGTTATATAAACTGTCACTTTTTTGACACAACAAAATACACTGTGGAATCAGTTAAATAGACGAGGAGGATTTAAAAAATATAACCAGATTGCTCTTCAACACTTCCTTTTGCTAATGCCTAAGAGTTAATTTAATAAAAGGGAGATACACTATTAATATTTTTAATGTGCTGTTTGCTTAAATGACCTTGATAAAAGTAAGTAGGTGAATTTAGAAATTAGTTTAATTAGCAGAATTTTAATATAAGCTAGCTCAATCAAATAATTTACTATACTCACCATTCAAAGTTGATTTCACTAATGGAGAGGGAGGGTTTTAAAAAAAGTATGCAGTACAACACAGCTCTAGTATAATTTCATAATTTTCTCTAAATCCCTTTAGCAAATTGCATATCCTAAAATGGAATTCTATTTAGCATTCACACAACAGCATTCAAACCGAACAGAAACTCGGAGGTTATCAATGACCTACTTTGTGCAAATGCAAATTCTACAGAAAATACATAGGATTTGTGGTTTGAAAAATATGAAGTACTTGATTTTCAAACAGTCACATAAGGAAATTGGGAATATTTGTGTTATGTTTTCCATACCCATACAGCAACCATATACTTTCAATCTATATAAATCCTTCGTCCAAGGGAAACATCACAACAAGAAAGAATAAAAGTAAACTCTCCATGAAACAGCGCAATTTGTCTACTCCAACATGCCACATCTGCTCTGTCTCCCAAATTGGCAGCTGCCCCAGCATACACCAGACCCCTAGAAATTTAAAGGTGTAGTTCACTGAAAACAGACACTTGTCAGTTGCATAGTAATAAACCTAGTTTCTGCCTAATTTGCATGAAAGTGTCCATTTAAACATCTGAATTTCATATTGCACTTAGAAATACCCAATTAATGTGTGCAATTACCATAACTGAGCAGGCAAATTAGACACACTAATTGGCACCTGATTTTTTTTAAGGGCCTAACGATACATATAAAATTAATCATGATAGTATTTCTTGTTTCTCATATGCATGGTGTTTTGTTTTTTCTTTGTTTTAAAAGCACTTCTGTTATGCCCAGTTGACAAGTTTATGTGTGCATTATTTTCTTATCCTCTGAACAACAATCTTCAAGTTCCATACAGTGTAATTGCCTTTGAAGTCAGCAAGTCTTTTCTCACCTTTTTGTGATTTTTTTTTAAAGTAAATGAATCTGAATGGTTTAAAATGTGATTTGTTTTTAAAAATACAAGTTCAGTACAATTAATTTAGTCACTCAAGTAATATTAATACTTGACCATCTATAGAGCCTCCCTTCCAAGGATCACAAAGCACTCTTACTTAATTTCAGACTACAATATCCCTAATTTATGCCTGGGTGCTTAGATTTAAGGAGACTTCTCCCTATATCTACATCTCCTAAGCATACTCCTTTATGAGCCAAAGGACAATTGAAGTTCCTTCATTCAAGAGCTCAAATTAATCCCTCCATGCATTCCTGGTAGGGCAGTGCACACCAAAAGCTAGGAACATCCCCATCCACAGGTTCTCGAAGATGGCTGGCTACATCAGGGAAGCACGCTGCACCATCTTCTTGCATGATGGGGAATTAGGGGCAGGATTGAGGCACATGAGGCTCTGCCACTCTTGGTGCTACTGTGAGCCTCCTGATGCTGGCTTGTGAGGCTTTTATGTATTCCAAAGCATACATAAAAGCCTCACAAAACTCTGCTTTAGTTGAGAAGTATAGCATTGTTATATCCTAGTATTCAGTTAGGGAAATGTAGGTGCCCAGAACAGCATTACCAACCCAAACATTCATCAATCAAGAGTCGGGCCCCCAAACAGTCATGAGCCTGACTTAAATACCATAGCACTATTTAAAAACAATAAATGTGGGAATCTTTTAATTTGCCTTTTGGGTTTTGAGTCTTTAGGATACACTCGGGTCAATTTCAAACTTTTCTCTCCAACCAGGAGGGCTAGGAACTCTTTTAAAAAGAATGAAAGCTGAAGTTTTGATGAAATACAATGAATCCAGGAGTTGGTGCTTTAAAACAAAAACACCAAACATCATGAGACATGAGATACAATGATGGAAGTTGGCAGCACTGGGAAAAATTAAGTCTTTTTCAATGAGATTTATTGCAGACATTATTCATGATTACACCGTAAATCTGTGGCAGAGGGAGGAACAGAATCTAGAGTACTTGTCTCCCTATTCTATGCTATAGGCA
The DNA here is from genome assembly GCF_965140285.1 of Lepidochelys kempii. Lineage (NCBI taxonomy): Eukaryota > Metazoa > Chordata > Testudines > Cheloniidae > Lepidochelys > Lepidochelys kempii. The sequence goes on along the minus strand of NC_136380.1, from coordinate 95,537,822 downwards.
CTTGACACTGCTTCCTTCTTTTTCAGGTTTTCTGAAAGCCTTTGCTTAAGGTGCACTTTATCTCATCCTTGCAATCCAGGTTTCAACTCTGGAGAAGCACTTCACGGGCAGGAAGCTGAAGCTGCGCTCCCATAAAGATGCTGATATGTTGCATTTTGGAGATCATAGTATCATAGGATTGGAAGAGACCTCGAGAGGTCATCTAGTCCAGTCCCCGGCACTCATGGAATGGGGACTGTCTGTCAATTACCCCAAGGACCCATGAGAAATGAAGCTCTACAATCAGGAAGGGGTAGGAAGTAGCCCAGGGAAACCAGACATTAGTCTGGTTGCGTTTGCTGAGACCATGGTCAGCATGTTTCAACGGGATCCCTATTGTTCCAGTGGCAGGATTCCAGACCACTGTTAGGGCCCTCGGTTGGGACCCAGTGGAGTAGGGTGGGCCCGGGTCCCTCTATCTCCTGCTGCAAACCCCATCTTAGGACAGACAGCCTGTATTTGTTTGCTGTCTTCCCCAGCTAGGGAGCTTGGCCATAGACTGCTTCTCCTCAGCTTTGCCCAGGGAGCTTGAGCCTGACTGTTTGCCATCTACCACAGAGTGTTTTTACTCTGTTCCTGCCAGAGAGCTTGAGCTTGACTGCTTAGTATTGGTTGGCCCTGCCCAAACGGATGAGCCTGGCTGTGTTTGCTGCCTGTCCCAGCCATTTGGCTGGCTATAGATTCTTTGCTGACTTACACTGCTAATCCCCTGTTGGTTGGCCCTCAGCTGTTAGGTGGTATAGCAAGGTGGAATGGCCCCCCTCTGATGCAGACAGTGAGGAATAATGGAAGAGTAATTGGCACTGAGGATATTGGCTCTACCTCCTGTGAACCTGTTTGGAGAATAAGGGCAAAAAGCCTAGTAGCTGACAAGGATAAAGGCCTTTGGCTGGACAGAAAAAGACTCTATCCTTCCAGAGGGGAGGCAGTTGAGTAGCCTGTTTTATGATACAGGCACCCGCTGGGGTGTCTGAAGAAGCCTGTCTAGGCTATCATCAGGGATTAGTAAACCAATAGATAGACATAAATATAGACAGTTTATTATTTTGAAATCGTTTTTCTCTAAATGCTTTGTTTCTACTGGAGAAATTAAATACTGTAGACTCAAGAAGGCTGTCTAACCACTGTACTTGCTGCTGGTCACAGATTCCCAGAGGGAAGAACTGCAGGCGCTGAACCCAGTCAGACCTACTGGGTAAACATAGTTGTTACACAAGGTACTGTAGCCCAGGGTCCACTCTAACAGTGGGAGAGCCAGAGAATTCCACTCCATAAGCGGTAAAGGCACAAGTCGTGACATGTGAGGAAGTGCACTCAGAGATCTCATGAAGATAACAGAGGTACCTGTAGCCCTGTAACCACGGCCTTTTCACTAGGGACGGAGGGAGGGAAGGAGAGTTTCTGCAACTGACGGCTGGGAGACTTACTATAGCATGAAGAGGATGAGAGACCCTAAAAGTACACAAGGCAATGAGATTTTTGAATCCACATGGAAGAACATACAAATGAGGAATAGGTGTATGGTGTTCAGAGCAGGGTATTTGGAGTTTGGCGTCCTGGATTCTATTTCCAGCTATCTCAGTGACTCGCTACATGACCTTCATTTTAAAATTATTCTTGTATAAGGATTCATTTTGAATCTGGGCCTAGACACTGGAAAAATCCAAATTACAATGTCTAGTTTGCTGGAGTGTTATAAAATTTTCATTGTCCCTTAATAAGAATGACACAATTTATTACAACAAAGCAAGAAAATCAACAGAATATGTGCAGAGGTAATTAACCTTATCCTCCTGTAAATGAGATTAATTAGTAATTTTCCCTCCTAATCTTTTGGGAAAAGCTGATAATTGTAATTATATTGTTTATGCAAATGGTGTCCAAATATGCAAAAGGACATAACAGGTTGTAAATGAAAGTTCAACTCAATGATTATTTCTGGATCTACTGCTAGAAAGATAGATAAGCTAATTAAAGTATAGTGCCTATGTAAACAAATAGAAACCATTTTTCAGGATAGAAACCTTCCATTTACATTTTAACGTACTGTATCTGACACAAGAAAAGTCACAAATGTACTCATCTATTTCAAAAATCTGCTCTTATATTTTCTTTTGCATTGATTTTAAGTCAACGTATTTTTTTGCAAGATCATTTTTCACCAAAGGCAAAAGCACAACATGCTATTTAAAGCAAAACAGGCATTAGTTTAAGGAAAACCGAAACACAACAGAATTCTGAGTTCAGTATATAGTGCACTGTTTAGTGATTAAAAATAACTAACTGTATTGAATTAATACATTAGCTCACCAAAAGAGACAGGTAAGTTAGGAAATACAGCATAACATTTTTACAATATCTTGTTATTTACTTCATCTCTTTGGTCAGAAGAAGTAAAAAAAACTAAGAAAAAAATATTAAGTTACTCAAATATATACAAATCACTTGGGTTTAAGTTTTTAAAAGCAAGTAGCAATTTTGATTGTCCAGCATGAGACGTTGTAAAAGGGCCTGATTTTGAAAATAAGTTGGGGCATTGCCAGCAGATCGAGGGACGTGATCGTTCCCCTCTATTTGACATTGGTGAGGCCTCATCTGGAGTACTGTGTCCCGTTTTGGGCCCCACACTACAAGAAGGATGTGGAAAAATTGGAAAACGTCCAGAGGAGGGCAACAAAAATGATTAGGGAACTGGAACACATGACTTTTGAAGAGAGGCTGAGGGAACTGGGATTGTTTAGTCTGCGGAAGAGAAGAATGAGGGGGGATTTGATAGCTGCTTTCAACTACCTGAAAGGGGGTTCCAGAGAGGATGGATCTAGACTTTTCTCAGTGGTAGCAGATGACAGAATGAGGAGTAATGGTCTCAAGTTGCAGTGGGGGAGGTTTAGGTTGGATATTAGGAAAATCTTTTTCACTAGGAGGGTGGTGAAGCACTGGAATGGGTTACCTAGCGAGGTGGTGGAATCTCCTTCCTTAGAAGTTTTTAAGGTCAGGCTTGACAAAGCCCTGGCTGGCATGATTTAGTTGGGGATTGGTCCTGCTTTGAGCAGAGGGTTGGACTAGATGACCTCCTGAGGTCCCTTCCAACCCTGATATGCTATGATTCTATGAAAAGGTGCTGAACATTTGCTCTCTGAAGATGAAACTCCTTTAAGGTGGGTCATGTCTGGCATCCAAGAATGCAGACAACCAAAGTCATTTGTCACTTTTAAAAACTGCATCCACCATACTTACTCTCACTGAGGATTGAAGTTCTTTCAGCTTCTCCATGTTTTATCATAAATCTGCTGCTTTAGATTTTTTTTTTAACTCTCCACTTTATCTACAGGAACAAACACCACTATCATGCGCCCATTCTGGATTGAACTTTCAGGGCTCTGACAGTGAGTGTATGCTGGTCTTGCAAACCTGCAGGTTTTTCCCCCTTTCTTCATAGGGCAGATGAAGAGTAACCTGCAAATCTTGCTATCACTGAAGAGGAGATCTGGAGGAAGAACCACACCTTCTGCTTGCTATAGTAACAGGTGTTGCACCATAAAAGTACACTCTTTGGCAATGATCCATATACTGGCTCCTTGGACTTGACAGATTTTCCCTCAGCCATTGTTCAAGAAGGGGACCTTCACATGAGGCAGCCACCTTGTCTCACTAAATCCCATAGTGAGCAAGACAGGAGTATAGAAGCAGCTGCAGGCCAGCACCCTTCTGTCACACTGAGTCCTATAACTTGCAGGGAAATGTTACATAAGTGCTGACTCACTCCTTGTTAAAGAGGGCATGGGAAACGGTCTAAAATAAATGGTGGGCCATGAGGCACCTAACCGCCTATTTGTGTCTCTCTGTCTGGGCTGCTTTCCCTCTTGTTCCTCCATGGCTTGCTGACTTGGAATGGAATGAGAAAGCTGTGGGCTCTGGCCAGCCTGTGGTGAGCAGGGCTCCATTAGCCTGTCAGGGGAGGTAAGGCCTGTCTACAGCATGAGCAGGGAACAGTTGGTCTGGGCACTTTTGCACCCTTTCCACTGGGTTCTCTGTTCCTCTTGGTTGCCTGTGAGGTGCTCCTGCCGGAGGGGATGCCCAGAAATGCTGCACTGGGAACTCTTGCAGACAACTACCTCATTGGGCTTGTCTTCACTGCAGCTCCACTTCAGATGTAGCCTAGTTCAAGTGAGAATGGAGTGAGTGACCATACTGCAAAACAGTGGATTGGATTAGCAGTTGATAACTTGTTGTAATTAAGTTACTGTATCCTCACTGCATTATTATTGAGTATCAGTGCTGAAGCATCAAACCTTACCCTGGTGGGTCAGATAGTACAAGCTTAAAGCACCACTTAATTCAAGCTATAGATATGTGTTTGTGGATATGAGATGGGCTGGGGAAAAACAAGTTATAGCTCAAACTAACAATGCAATGAAGACGAGTCAGAAAGGGTTTTCCAGAAAGCTTGTTACAGAGCGCCTTAGGCTAAATAATAGTCCAGTAACACTTAGAATCCAATAAGCTGAATATTAAGAATAAAAAAACCTTATTTTTTATTGTTTTTCTTGTTTCTCTGAGCAGATGTAGGAAAGCCTTCATGCAACTTGAAGGCAGAGCATTCATGGTGTGTCCACTTCCAGCCTGCTTTGATGAATAGGTCTGGTTCTGTCCCCAGGGGCTGCAAGCAGGGGGAAGATCTATTGTAATGGATCTGCAGACTTTCTGGAGGAAGAACTGAAATTGTGCCCACTGCATAATCCAGCAGTGTAGGGTAAAACTTGACACTATAGTTCTGGAACTACTGAACATATCACCTGCTCTTTCATGGATGCCACTTACAAAAGAACTTTTACACTCCTTGAGACTAGGGATTCAAATCCCAGCAGCGTTTACTTAGACTCTCATCTTTCTGTACTAAGTAGAGAGAACTGAGTGTAAAGATGCAGGGATACATGTGTGAGTCTACAGAGAACCTGGAACAAGAGCTCTGAGAGGTGTGAATTTCCCCATTCCTCTCAGGGAAATGTTAGCCAGGTCACTAGTAATGATAACATAAATGTCAACATTATTATTGCTTTCCTGATGTATAAAAGGAGAGATCACAGATCTGCACAATTCCCTGTGTGATGTCTTATGTAGATGCCACAAATGTATAACATTTTGGTGAGCTTCATCACTTACTTTTCCCAATCACAACCAAGGAGGAACCAAGACTCAGGAGCCTACCAGAGCCATGGGCTTGTTCAAGCCCCACTGCTTGTTAAAGCCCCACAAAGGTGAGTTGAGCTCAAGTAGCCCCATAGAGGTCAGAGAAGATGTACAACCATACTCTGAATATCTCCCTGATGAGCAACAGTTCATTTGGGTAACTCACATGCAGAGAGCTTATTGTGTGGACAGAGCTTGGAAGAGCACTATCTTCCCCCTGAAATCTGACCCCTGTGTAGATAACCAGAGCAGCTGCAAGGAGCAGAGAATGAGGCCCCACTTCATATTTGCTCTACACAGGCAATAAAGATAGCAGGGCAACTCTTCATAAAAAGTAGGGGTTTCACTCAATAAAACCTCTCTTCTCTTCCTTGGTTTTGCAAGGTGTTATGCACTGCGTTGTTGCTGATGTGAGTTTATCCCTTAAGTGCTATAAAGCATGTATAGTTTATAAAAGGCCTTTCCATGTTCGTTTATAAATGTAAAAAAAAATCCTACACAGTATGACATCACTTTTTCTGTTTTGGTATGTTCACATTTTATTAGTGTTAAGGAAAATGACGCTACTTTGATTGAAGCAAAGTTGATGGGGGGAAAAGAAGGTAAGGGGAAAACTAGAGCTGGATAAAAAGAAAAGAGGCTAGCTGTTAGAATATTCATAGGATATAAGAACTGCAAGAGTAAAGGGCCAAGGCTGTTGGCCATACTGCTGCCATCTTGGATAAAGTAATAAACAAGCTTCATAATGACAACATAGATCCTACTTTGTGTCTAACATGTTAGTTGGGCAGCTAAAAACTGATCCAAAAATAACATGTTTAAATGTATATCAGTGCTGATACACACAACCCATACCATCTGTTTAAACAGGCTACAGTAGATAGTGCTCAAACTATGCTGTTTGGGGTATTTTTCAAGCTGTAGAAATCATGGGAAAGCAAAGATATAAGGTAAATGTCCATTCTTGGAATGTGGATGGGGTTAAACACACTGAAATATAAAAAACTCATGGCTGCTCCCAGCAGCTCATGAAGGTGCTAGGATGAGTGAACATAAGAACATAAGAATGACCATACTGGGTCAGATCAAAGGTCCATTGAGCCCAGTATCCTGTCTTCTGACAGTGGACAGTGCCAGGTGCCCAAGAAAGAATGAACAGAACAGGTAATCATCAAGTGATCCATCCTCTGTTGCCCATTCCCAGCTTCTGGCAAACAGAGGGTAGGGACATCAGCCCTGCCCACCCTGGCTAATAGCCATTCATAGACCTATCCTCCACAAACGTATCTAGTCTTTTTTTTAACCATGTTATACTCTTGGCCTTCACAACATCCTCTGGCAAAGAGTTTCACAGCTTGCCTGTGAGTTGTGTGAAGAAATACTTCCTTTTGTTAGTTTTAAACCTGCTGCCTATTAATTTCATTTGGTGACCACTAGTATTTGTGTTATGAGAAGAGGTAAATAGCACTCACTTTCTCCACACCAGTCATGATTTTATAGACCTCTATCATACCCTCCTTAGTCATCTCTTTTCCAAGCTTAAAAGTCCCAATCTTATTACTTTCTCCTCATACGGAAGCTGTTCCATACCCCTAATCATTTTTATTGTCCTTTTCGGTATCTTTTCCAATTTCAGTATATCTCTTTGAGATGTGGTGACCAAATCTGCATGCAGTATTCAAGATGTGGGCATGGATTTATATAGGGGCAATATGATATTTTCTGTGTTATTATCTATCCCCTTCTTAATGATTCCCAACATTCTGTTTTCTTTTTTGCCTGCTGCTGCACATTGAGTGGATGTTTTCAGAGAACTGTCCACAATGACTCCAAGATCTCTTTTTTGAGTGGTAACAGCTAATTTAGACCCCATCATTTTAAATGTATAGTTGTGATTATGTTTTCCAATATGCATTTCTTTGCATTTATCAACATTGAATGTCATCTGCCCTTTTGTTGCTCAGACACCCAGTTTTGTGAAATCCCTTTGTAGCTCTTCACAGTCTGCTTTGGACTTCAACCAATTTACATGTTACTGAAGTCAGGCTTACTGGCTTGTAATTGCGGGATCCTTCTGGAACCCTTTTTTAAAATTGGCATCACATTAGATATCCTCTGGTCATTTGGTATAGAAGTTGATTTAAATGATAGGTTATAAACCACAGTTAGTAGTTCTGCAATTTCACATTTGAGTTCCTTCAGAACTCTTTGGTGATTACCATCTGCTCCTGGTGACTTATTACTGTTTATTTATCAATTTGTTCCAAAACGTCTTCTAATGACACCTCACTCTGGGCCAGAGTGATCTGTCACCTAAAAAGAATGGTTCAGGTTTGGGAATCTCCCTCACATCCTCAGCCGTGAAGACTGTCATTTAGTTTCTCTACAATGGCCTTATCGTCTTTGAGTGCTCCTTTAGCATCTTGATCGTCCAGTGGCCCCACTGGCGGTTTAGCAGGCTTCCTGCTTGTGATGTACTTAAAAAAATTGCTATTACTTTTCGCATCTTTTGCTAGCTGTTCTTCAAATTCTTTTTTGGCCTTCCTAATTATATTTTTACACTTTACTTTGCAGAGTTTATGCTCCTTTCTGTTTTCCTCACTAGGATTTAACTGCCACTTTTTAAAGAATGCCTTTTTGCCTTTCACTGCTTCTTTTACTTTGTGTTTAGCTACATTGGCACTTTTTTGGTTCTCTTATTATGTTTTTTAATTTGGGGTATACATTTAAGTTCAACCTCCATTATGGTGTCTTTAAAAAGTTTCCATGCAGCTTGCAGGGATTTCACTTTTCGCACTGTACTTTTTAATTTATGTTTAACTAATTTCCTCGTTTTTGTGTAGCCCCCTTTTCTGAAATTAAATGCTAATTTAATTTAATGGCAGGCTGCTGTGGTCTTTTCCTAGCCACAGGGATATTAAATTTAATTATATTATGGTCACTATTACCGAGTGGTCCAGCTATCTTCACCTCTTTGACCAAATCCTGTGCTCCACTTCGGACTAAATCAAGAATTGCATCTCCTCTTGTGGGTTCCAGGACTAGCTGCTCCAAGATGCAGTCCTTTAAGGTGTCAAGAAACTTTAACTCTGCATCCCATCCTGAGGTGACATGTACCCAGTCAATATAGGGATTGTTGAAATCCCCCATTATTATTGAGGGTTTTTTTTTTATTTTTATAACCTCTCTAATCTCCCTGAGCATTTTACAGTCACTATCACCATCCTGGTCAGATGGTCATAGTATATCTCTACTGCTATATTCCTATTATTGCAACAAAACAGATATATTTCACTCAGGCTGTAGGTCAAACATAGAAAAGACCCTTTGCAAACCAAGAATTCACACACAGCTTTCTGCAGAGTCAAACTAGCATCATCAGTCTCCACACCCAAATCATACTGTTTTGCATGTTACCATTGTCTAAGCAGCACAATACCAAAGTACTCTTTAATAATTGTCTTATATACTGTCTCCTACCTAATAGTTTCTCCAAACAAGACTGCTGGCCCCTTTCTGTCTCTCATCAACAAGCCTGGTTTCCTTTATTACTCCCCATAATGGGTTTGTTAGCACAACCTCTGGCTACTTGCCCTGCCTGCCTGATTTGGTAATGAGGCAAAATTGCCTTCTGGCAAATTTTTACCTGCTGCAGAGGGTCCTGTAAAGTCTGGGCAGGATTGTGAGAATTCACAAGGCTCTTCCTAAAAGACACAAGGCTGGCCACATCCAGATACTTTGTGCATTGGATAAGGAGACTTCCTTTTGGTTTTAAAGAAGGGTACATTAAGCTGTCAAGCCCAGGAGAGATTGCACACTAACCATCAAAAAGGGATGGAATATACATCACAATTTTTCAGGAGAAATTTGTCATATATTCACACTGTGGAAAAGAAAGAGATTAGCCTACAGCATTATGCAAACACCTCCAACAGCCGTAGGAGAAATGAGCATAATGATTCACAAGAAAGTTCAATGACACTGTATAAAAACTTTAGCAACAGAATATATGGTTCAGAGAAAAGTTATGAAATTTTTTTTCTATGGTAAACGTATATTCTATTTTTTTAACTTGTGCATGATAAAGTCTAACACGCCAATCATGCAACCAGCTCCTGAACCCGCACAGTGCCACATTGACTTTGATGGAGATCTGTAGAGAGCCAGATCAGCCCCTAAAATATTGAAAGCAAATGAAAAGTGCTCCTTAGCTCAGAAACCAATGAGAAAACATTAGTGAAATTGTATCGCAAAGTGTGATTACTCAATTGATAGACATTCATAAATCTCAAGAGACAAAAGGGTAGGATCCACAAAGGTACTTAGGTGCCTAAGTCTTCGTTTTAGTAGCAATGCAATCCAAAAAGTTCCTGATGAAGACTGTAGATGCCTAAACTTACCTGGCTCAAAGTCTGCTTTCTGGATGGGGTCCCACTCAAATTTGAGAGAATCCAACCATGGTTATTGATAATATTGATGGCCAGAGGCAGAACTACCTCAGTTATTTGATCGGAGATTTGATAAGTGAGGAAATTAAATCAAACTAAAAATGAACCATATTTTGATATTTTCAGAACTCTCATAGTACAATATTTTTGTTTAGAAAGCATTAGCAGAACATTCCATCAGTATTATCGAAAGTTATGCCCAAATTTGAGGATGAGGAGAAATGGGAACAAATTTGTAATGAATATTTATACACATACACACACACGTTGAGACTGAAGCTGAGGGACTTTATTTAAGTCCATGTCAGAACTGATACCGTTAAAAGCCCCACATATTATCTCTTCTAAATTTAAATGTTACTTAGCATTAGTTATTGCTGGGGATTGGGAATAAGGAACCCCATGGGTTCTAGTTCCCACTCTGCCACCAATGTGCTCCATGACTTCTGACAAGTTATTTCACATCTGTGCTTTCATTTACTCCTCTGTTAAAATAACAGGTCCCTCACAGAGAGGTTGCAAGGTTAGTTAATTTATATTCATAAAGCACTTTGAGATCCTTGGATGAAGAATACTTCATAAGCAACAGTAATTTAATTTTTAAAATAACCCACTTAAAGAGCCTGTGGCAAATGAAGCTCATAATGATTAGCATTCCCTTCCCCTAAAGGAGGTAAATAAACTTACTATTAGGTTGTATTCCACCATGCTTCTCCAAGGCTTCCCACTGCCTGATAGTGCCTGATATCTGACGGCTGGGTGTAAAAGTTGGCCCAAGCACTTAATCAATACTCAGATTCACACATGTCCATCAGGGCCTTATAGAGCAGTGATACAGTAGGTGGCCTATGGGCCAAATGTGCCCCTCCAATGCTTCCTGTGTGGCCTGCTAACTCACCTTTAAAAATGTTTATAATTAAATTAATGAACAGTGATGTGCTGCCTATCATTTGCCTATGGCTTCCTTAGTAAGTAACTTCCTGGCAGTGCTTAATTTGTAACGAGAGAGGTGCCAGCGCTCAGCCCTGGCAAGCTCTGGCACAAATTAAGCGCCGCCAGGGTAGCTGGAGAGTGGTGGCTGCTGGCTGGATGCCCAGCTTTGAAGGCAGTGCCACCACCAGCAGCAAGGCAGAAAAAAAGGGTCGCATGGTATGGTATTGACACCCTTACTTCTGCGCTGCTGCCTGCAGAGCTGCCTGGAAAGCTGGGCAGCCAGAGAGCAGTGGCTGCTGGCCAGGAACCAGGAGGAGCTGGGGCTCTGAACTGTCAAGTCTAGAGGTGTGGAGGCTCAGCCCTGGCAAGCCTCAGCACTAATTAAGCACTGCTTACTGGATCTTAAGTTCTTGTGATAGCGTCGGCGATGATTGAGCTAGGACCCTGCCCATTTTTTCATTATTGATGGAAATGGAGCCAAAAATGAACGTGAATGGGAGTAAGCAAAGTTGACAGTGAAAACCTAGCTTTTAACCCAAACTGGACACAGGTTTTCCTACTGTTATGCTACCTCATTTAAATGCAAAACCTTTGTGGTTAAGATGCCAAACCACTGTAACTGTCTGTAAGGTCCTCAATGTGAGGTGCCACTTTGAATCAAAGCGCAGTAACTTCTATGCAGCCTGTCCTCCTGGCAGCATTGCAAGATGTGACAAAATTGAAAATCTGAAGTCTTCGTATCACACTTCAAATGTCATTCTCACAACATCAGCAACTGTACAGGAAAAAGCAACAGCTGCTTCTCTTCGGATAATGTTGGAACTAGCTAAAAGAAAGAGCCTTTCCTGGATGCCTAGCTTGTGAAGGAGTGCACACTGGAAATGCTGGAGGAGCTTTTTGAGGGAAATAAAAACAACGATGACATTGTGAATCATGTGAACCAAATTCCCTTGTCTGATTTTACAGCAATGTGAAAATTGGACGCAAGGGAGATTTTAAGTGATTATAAGTAAAAGGCACAGAGATCAGAGTTAGTTATTTAAGAAACAAAAGTAAATTTGCAGTCTAAATTCTAACTTGAACAGACTAAGCAAGATTTGAATCAAGCAGTGTCTCACCCTAACAGGCAACTTATAGTTCCTCAATACACAGACTGGACTCCCTTCCAGCCTGTGACCAATCTTCCCCAGTTCACAGTCTTTGTCTTCCAGACCTTCTTCCATGTCTTGAGATGGGGGGGCAGGAGAGGACAGAGGCCACGTGATGATGTTACTATCTCTCTTTGAATACCTACTTCCAGCTGCTAAAAAGATCCTTACTGTGACAGGCGGTCCCCTTTGGTCAAGCAGTCTCCATTGCATTTTCTCAGGAGCCTCTGGAATAATGGATTCCTTTTTGATGGGCCATCAATGCCTGTCTGGCCAATGATGGGTGCTCCTTTGTCCTTACTGAAAGTCTGACTGTGGGCATCTCCCAACCTCCCAACATATTTCAGTACCACATATAGCAATACTTCATAGTTTCACATGCCATGATCGTACATACAATCCAACAAAATATTAATGTTCAATATACCAAGATTTTTTGAATGATACCTCACAATGTATACTTTGTACAAAACATATCAGAATTATATGACAGTGGTGAATATGGGGGTTCCAAGGTGCTACTTTGAGGCACAGAGTGTCACAGTGTGTTAGAGAGGTTTTGTCCACTTCAAAAAGAATATAATTTCTTGCAAACAACAAGACCAACAAGGCTTGTGAATTCCTGGAATTTATGAATGATGTTCCCTCTATGTCACAGGTAGCTTTTCTGTGTGATATTACTGGTCATTTGAATTCCCTCAACTTGCAGCTCCAAGGCCATGTGAGCAGTGTCAGGGATCTGTTTGAAAAAGTAAGTGCCTTTCAGAGAAATCTTGAAATTTTTCAGACAGACTTAACAGGAAAGAGGTTGCACTTTCCCACATTGCATGTTGTTGCTACAGATGAAACTTTGGTGAAGATGATGCAAGAATTCCTCAAAATCTGATAGAAAATTTTAAAATGTAATTTGAGAATTTTAAAATTTCAAAGATATGCTTTTAGTTTTCTGTGATCCATTTGTTGTCTCTGCCAATGGACTTTGCCCTTCTGAAGCAACAACCATTCTTGACTAAATTGATGAAGGTGCCTTTCAATTAGAAATTGAGCTCAGATGTCTTGAAGGCAAAATTCAGAGGAGTGGGACTTTCTGATTTCTGCACTCAATATGCTGACCAGTTTCAGAATAGCTAGAACGTACCCATCTATCTTTTAACTATGTTCAGATCAATGTACCTCTGTGAATCTGGATTTTCTACCATGTTCATTATAAAAAAACTAATACCACTATCACCTGACAGATGAGCATCTTCACCAGTGCATGCACCTTGCCGTGACCTCCTACAAATCACTCTTTTCAGAGCTTGCCAGAGATCCTTGATGTCACCTCTCCCATTACAGATTGTCAGATAATACACAGGTAATAATGTTGATTTATAAACTTTGTTAAAAGATAGAAACACTAATATTTACATTGCAATCAAGGTCTTTATTTATTGGCAGCTGAAGTTTTTTGGGGATTTTTGTTTTACCTTGTCGGCCTTCTGCGCGAATAGCCGGCCTCTTGTCATAAAATTCTCAAATTAACCTTTGGGTAGATCTAATTGATTATCACAGCTATAGAGGAAACATTGGTCACACAGAAAAATAAAGTACAAACAGACCAATGCATACCTAAGGTGTCATTCACAGCCAAGAATCTTGATTTGGGTGAGGGCAACAGGTTCAGACCATTAGAGATAATTCCAATACATTTTTTTAAAAAACCCAACAGCTTATTTCCCCAATAGTATACTAATAATGTTATCTGGGCCCTGTCCATGCCATTTTCAGGGACCACATTCACAGCTAACGCAGTGGGCCATTCACATATTCATTCAGAAGAGTTACCAATGGGTACCATCCTTTCTCTACTATGGTGAACAACTGTAGGACGGAGGGCATGCCACCAAAGAACATAAGTACAAACCTCTAGACCAGTGGTTCTCAACTGTGGTCCACTGCCTGTTCAGGGAAAGCCTCTGGTGGGTCGGGCTGGTTTGTTTACCTGCTGCATCCGCAGGTTTGGCTGATTGTGGCTCCCACTGGCTGCAGTTTGCCGCTCCAGGCCAAAAGGGGCTTCGGGAAGGGCGGCCAGCTCGTCCCTCGGCCAGCGCCACTTCCCGCAGTCCCCATTGGCCTGGAGTGGCAAACCACTGCCAGTGGGAGCTGCGATCAGCTGAACCTGGGATGCAGCAGGTAAACAAACTGGCCCGGCCCACCAGGGGCTTTCCCTGAACAAGTGATGGACCACAGTTGAGAACCACTGCTCTAGACCACCAGAGCTATTTATTGGACCAAAATCTCATGAAAGGTCATGTTTGAGGTGACATACCTAGAAAAGTGAAAGGATCAGTTTTGACTTTTGAAGGAAAATTTTTAAAATATCAGTATATGGAACACTATCGAGCTAATTAACTTTTACAGCCAATACATAGACAATTAACTTTTTCACATTTACCATATGTCTATGTTCCCTCAGGGAGTTTTTCCAGCAAGAAATCATAATGGGAGACAGCTTTGCCTTTTATAAGGGAATATGATCAAGCTTATGATAGTAACAGATTCTTACAGGGATGGCAATATTTTCAGGGAAGGGTGATGTTGCAAATTCAAGAACTGAAAAATATGAATCCAGTAATGAATTGCACCATTTCACAATGGTCATTTTCATAATTGATCCATTTCATAAATGTGCCTTTGTCCTTTGCCTGACAATGACCCAAAGCACTCAGCATCAGCAGTATTCAAAGAACAGGATATCAATTCAGGGAAGACACTTGAAGAATAAATAAATGTGGTACATCGGTACAGTTTTTCCTCAAGCCTTGTGGCTGTTCATCTAGAGGATAACAGTCTATTGCATGTTCTTGCTAGTAGAGTTAATGCTTTAGCTCAGGTGGTAGAGGTCTGTGCTGTGCTGCTGAAGGTCCTTGTTTCAAACCCTTTTGACAACCCATGGTAGGGACTTGTTACATTATGTCTTCATAAATGCTTGTCCTATCTAGACCAATTATGGTACATATTTTCAATACTGGATAACGGCAATAGTACATGTTGTCATTGTCAATTGCTGACGGTTTCCCTCAGATCACCAAACTATAATTCAACAATGTTGGTGTGAAATTATGTACGAAAGGAGGCATCCTTCAGAAAGGGAATCTTCCCTTTCTCCTTCAAACATGCAGTTGTGCCACCAAACAACACTGAAGAAACCCACGCTGGATACATCAGTTCTAGCCACTAACCACCCAGCATCAAACTTCCCATTTCTGACTAAGCTCACAGAGAAACCAGTAAAAGGCCAACTACAAGCTCATCTAATTGAAGCTAATATTCTAGCCCCCAAAATAATCTAGATTCAGGTCAGGATATGGAACTGAAACTTCTTTAGTGGCACTTACGGATGAACTCCACCAGCAACTAAGGATCTTTGCAAACCTCACCATTTTCCATGACAAGGGTGAGGCACATTTCTTTTACCTTGTCTTCTCTAACATAAATACATAGCAACATGTATCTTTAAAAAAAACTTACAAAAACAAACAAAAAAATCACTCCACTGCATACACTTCTTCCCCTGGGAAGAGGATCAGAAGAGACCAAACAATACGATAGATGTGTAGTCACTTTGCTTAATATGCTGTGTCAGAAATCAGGGCCTGCAGCAAAGTCAGTTTCCAGTCAGCCTAACAAGCGCAGCTGGCCTCTAGTAGGTTGACTGATTGGCTACACCATCTGATTGGGGGGAAAAGACAGCGGATGCGCTCTTAAGCCCAGCTGCAACAGTTTGGTGGTTGCTCAAAGCATTCTCCTGTAGCTGTGATAATGCCTGTGCCTGCTTGTTCTCAACCCTGCTCCTGCCTTGTCTCACGGCAGGTAACCTGGTTCTGACCCTCAGCTCCAATTCACCGAATCATAGAGGATTAGGGTTGGAAGAGACCTCAGGAGGTCATCTAGTCCAAACCTCTGCTCAAAGCAGGACCAACCCCCACAAATCATCCCAACCAGGGCTTTGTCAAGCCGGGCCTTAAAAAACCTCTAAGGATGAAGATTCCACCACCTCCTAGGTAACCCATTTCAGTGATTCACCACCCTCCTAGTGAAATAGTTTTTCCTACTATCCAACCTAGACCTCCCCCACTGCAACTTGAGACCATTGCTCCTTGTTTTGTTGTCTGCTACCATTGAGAACAGCCTAGCTCCATCCCCTTTGGAACCCCCTCACTCTTGCTGAAGGCTGCTATGAAATCCCCCCTCACTCTTCTTTTCTGCAAACTAGATAAGCCCAGTCCCTCAGCCTCTCCTCATAAGTCATGTGCCCCAGCCCCCTAATCATTTTCATTGCCCTCCGCTGGATTGTCTCCAATTTGTCCACGTGCACAATTTGTCAATTCCTGATTTTGCCTCTGATACTCGGTTCTGGCATCTGGTCTCTGACTCCAGCTCTGTCTCTGGGCTTCTATTCCAGGCTGCTGATTCCTGCTCTAATCAATGGGCTTGACTCCAGCTCCAGTCACTGGAGGGTCTTTGACACACTGTTGGAAGGCGCCCGGATCCTATGGTGGTGAGCACAATATAAGATCTTATATAGAATAAAACAGAACCACATGAAACCACTAAATAAAGATAAACTTGTCCAGAATTCACTTATACTAGTGTGAAATTTTGATTTTGAAATATTTAAAACATGTGTATAGACCTCCTCAATAGAGTTAACTAGACTCTATATGTCAGTCACTCTGGCAGGGCCCTAAGTTCAGGTGGGGGAAATGCATCCCTGTGTTAGTTGTCAGTAGACAGACTGTGCTCCTCTCTAACAGTATTCGTGGAGGTGAAAGGTCATATCTTAAGGCACTTGCATTCTCAAATCAGAGGAACTGAAATGAAGAGAATTAATTTGGTAAGAGGTGGTAGGGAATAAACTAATGCTGTTGTTTATCTCTTGCCAGTGCTGCATATTGAGCCCATAATTAAATCAGACTTGCCAGCAAATGTCTCCCAATGTCTGTGCACTGTGGTGGTTTTATATATAGGTATATTGGACTAACAATGAGATTTATTCCAGAATTATCATTGCTGAGTATATTACTGGAGATGCTGAAGGCAATTATATGAGAGCTCAAACCATTCTTATTTAATGCTAGGAACTAATTGTATTTTAAATATTGTTTTAAATACTTAAAAACATAATATATATTTTTAAATACTTAACAAATAAATAATAATTAAAACACTTTTTCCAAGATCAAGATTTTTAAATGTAAAACAAAAAATTCTGACTTAAAAGTTGTGGGCCAGATCACCACCTACTACTCATCCATATATTACCATTGTGGTTAATGGAGCTTATAGAGCATTGCATTAGTTGAGGATCTGGCATCAATGAATGCAAGTTCCCAGAATAACTAGGTAAAACTCACTGAAATTTATAGAGGCTCCAAAAGCAATATACTGGATAATCAGGCCCTGATCCGGCAAAGCATATAAGCAGATATATAAGTAATAAAATCATAGAAATACAGGGCTGGAAGGGACCTTGAGAGATCATCTATTCCAGCCCCCCCATACTGAGTCAGGACCAAGTATATCTAGCCCATCCCTAACAGGTGTTTGTCTAACCCAGTGGTTCCCAGACTTGTTCTGCTGCTTGTGCAGGGAAAGCCCCTGGCAGGCTGGGCCAGTTTGTTTACCTGCCTCATCCGCAGGTTCGGCTGATCGCGGGTCCCAGTGGCTGCAGTTCGCTGCTCCTGGACAATGGAAGCTGCTGGAAGCGGCGGCCAGTACGTCCCTCGGCCTCCGCCACTTCCAGCAGCTCCCATTGGCCTGGAGCAGCGAACCGTGGCCACTGGAAGCCGTGATTGGCCAAACCTGTGGACGCAGCAGGGAAACAAACTGGCCCGGCCTGCCAGGGGCTTTCCCTGCACAAGCAGCGGAACAAGTTTGGGAACCACTGGTCTAACCTGTTCTTAAAAACCTCCAATTATGGGGATTCCACAACCTCCGTTGGAAGCCTATTCTACTGCTTAACTATCCTTACAGTTAGAAACTTTTTAAAAATAACTAACCTAAATCTCTCTTGCTGAAGATTAAGCCCATTACTACTTGTCCTACCTTCAGTGGACATGAAGAACAACTGATCACCATCCTCTTTTTATAACAGCACTTAACATATTTGAAGACTGTTCTCAGGTCAGCTGTTCTCAGTCTTCTTTTCTGAAGATAAAACATGCCCAGGTTTTTTTACCCTTTTCTCAGAGGGCAGGTTTTTTAAAACTTTTATCATTTTTGTTGGTCTCCTCTGGACTGTCTCCACTGTGGGCAGTGGATGGAGCCCCTGTTTGGGGAGGGTTAGGATATAGATATGCAGGCCTGTCTGCAAAGGCCTATATTTTAAGAATGTAGGTATATGTTTATCATTTAGCTGGTTATAGAGGTATAAAAGAAAGAATCAAAATCACTGTCTGCTTGTATAAGGGCCTTCTCTCACTGTGCCAGTCTGAGGCCCTGTTCTTAAGCTAAGGCTTTTGGCTAAGCGGTGGGACTAGCCATAAGCTGGGAAATGTATGGTCACATCCTCACGTTCCAAACTAGTCATATTGAAATAAGGCAATCTGGGGCTGTTAGAAAGGTGATCCGATCTATCACCTCCAGAGAAAGGGAAGAGCCTGGAAGATATAAAAAGAAATTTAGTTTGATAGTTTTCTGTTTGGTAAGAACTCACTTATCAATAGACACAGCTGGGAAACCCTTATGTCTTTATAGATGTAGTTGTAAAATCCTCACTTCTGTATAGTTTTGTTATTATAGTTCCCACTTTGTTATTGTTTATTTGCATGGTCTCTGTCTGGTTCTGTGATTGTTTCTGCCTGCTGTATAATTAATTTTGCTGGGTGTAAACTAATTAAGGTGGTGGGATATAATTGGTTAGCTAATCATGTTACAATATGTTAGGATTGATTAGGTAAATTTCAGTAGCATGATTGGTTAAGGTATAGCTAAGAATATTACTATATAAATTAGGGGCAAACAGGAAGTAATTTGAGATTTGAAATTAAGGAAAAAGGAACTTGGATTTAAGCTTGCTGGAAGTTCACCCCGATAAACATCGAATTGTTTGCACCTTTGCACTTCGGGTATTGTTGCTCTCTGTTCATGCGAGAAGGACCAAGGAAGTGAGAGGGTGAAGGAATAAGCCCCCTTACAGGGAGGCTAGCCCCTGGCTCCGCCCCTTCCACCAGCACCCTCCCCACAAGACCCCCTGCCTCCTGCTGCGGCTGGAGCCACTTGCTCCCCCCCACGCCCAGAGAAGCCAGGAGTGTCCCCCCGGTTGCAGGAGCCCCAGGCTGGCTGAAGCCCTGAGCACCCCCACCCTCGGATGGAGGAGCTCTGGGCTGGTCAAAGCCCTGAGTCTTCCCCCTCCACCTGCTTGCAGGAGCCCTGGGCCAGCCGCAGCCTGGAGTGCCCCCCCCCGAAGCTGCGCAGTGCCTCCCCTCCCCAGACCCAACCCATCATGGGGAAAAGTGTCTAAGACACTTTGATATGCCCCATGCAGGTTCCGGCGTGGCTCAGGAGGCAATATGTGCCTCCTCAGCCACCTCAGAACCTGCATGGGGCATAATAAAGCAAAAACTTCGCTGCCAAATCCTGCAACTGGGGGTCCAGTGGCCACAGCAGCACTGGGGGAGGCAGAGCCTCCCATGGCCTATTATACCCACCGCCCATGTGCTCCACATTTTCCTAAAGTGTGGCATCCAGAACTGGACACAGTATTCCTTGTGAGGCCACATCAGTGCCAAGTAGAGTGCAGCAATTGCCCTCCTGTGTCTTACATACAACACTCCAGAATGATTTTAGCCTTTTTTTTGCAACTGCCTCAAACTGTTAGCTCTTATTCAATTTGCGATCCATTATAACCCATAGAGCTCTTATATCAGTGCTACTTCTTAGCCAGGTATTCCCCATTTTTTAGTTGTGCATTTGATTTTTCTGTTCCTAAGTGAAGTACTTTGCACTTCTATTTGTTGAATTTCATCTTGGAGAATTGGTCTGAAATCAACAATTTGTTAAGGTTGTTTTGAATTCTAATCCTGTCCTCCAAAGTGCTTACCATCCCTCCCAGCTTGATGTCAGCCACAAATTTTATAAGTATACACTCCACTCCATTATCCAAGTCATTAATGAAAATATTGAATAGTACCAGACCCAGGAGAGACCCTTGCAGGACCCCAAATGCTTTGCTGAACTGGGGCCTTGCCCTAGGGAAAAATGGATTGAAAGAGCAGCTCTAATTTTTAAATATTTAGTGACCTTGTGTCAAGGTTCCTTCCCCACTCTGAACTCTAGGGTACAGATGTGGGGACCTGCATGAAAACCTCCTAAGCTTACTTTTACCAGCTTAGGTTAAAACTTCCCCAAGGTACAAATTAATTTTACTCTTTGCCCTTGGATTTCCACTGCCACCACCAAACTTTATTTGGGTTCCTGAAAAAATGGAGTTTGGACACGTCTTTCCCCCCAAAATCCTCCCAGCCCTTGCACCCCACTTCCTGGGGAAGGTTTGGTAAGAATCCTCACCAATTTGCATAGGTGACCACAGACCCAAACCCTTGGATCTTAGAACAATGAAAAAGCATTCAGTTTCCTTACAAGAAGACTTTTAATAGAAGTAAAAAGAAAAGAATCACCTCCGTAAAATCAGGATGGTAGATACCTTACAGGGTAATTAGATTCAAAACATAGAGAATTCCTCTAGGCAAAACCTTAAGTTTCAAAAAAGACACACAGACAGGAATAGTCATTCTATTCAGCACAGCTATTTTCTCAGCCATTTAAAGAAATCATAATCTAACACATACCTAGCTAGATTACTTACTAAATTCTAAGACTCCATTCCTGTTCTGTCTCTGGCAAAAGCATCACACAGACAGATACAGACCCTTTGTTTTTCTCCCTCCTCCCAGCTTTTGAAAGTAACTTGTCTCCTCATTGGTCATTTTGGTCAGGTGCCAGTGAGGTTACCTTTAGCTTCTTAACCCTTTACAGGTAAGAGGATTTTTTCCTCTGGCCAGGAGGGATTTTAAAGGGGTTTACCCTTCCCTTTATATTTATGACGCCTTGTGATCTGTAGGTTCCCAGCCTGGCAAACTAGCTGTATCACTTTGTGCTGGGGCTTGTTGTCCTGTAAATGACCTCTCACCAACTCTTGCGGGGAGATTGCTTATCTATCGCTATTGTGCTTTTTACCAGTTTGTTTTTCACATAGCCACTATAAAGCTAGATCAATACATTCATACAGAATAATAAAATGTGCAATAGCTTCACCTCACTGACCAGGTTACATGCAGTTATAAAATTATTACATGTCAGTACTCTTCAGTTGTTATATAGCTGCTCCATGTCCATCACACTAACATGTACTTTTGTAGTATGAGTTTTCTTCTTAAGGCCACTGCCCTCCAACTCGATTTTGCACCTCGATTTTGCTCAGACCCACAATATTGCCAGTCAGCATAAGAGCATCCCTGATTTGAGGGAATCTGTTGATGGGTCCTCCTCTCCTCTGGCATCGTTACTCGCCAAAGAAAACTGATGATTGTGACCCCACGCCCAGGCCACCAGGAAGTATTGGACTTGGCATTCCTTAGCTGGTTGCCCATGACCTGCACATCTAGTGGAGATCAGGCATAATGAGCTATACATCAAGATTCTGCCACCAGTACGTCTTCCAAGATCAGGTGTCAGACCTGAAGCCTCTCATGATGTAGCAGTGAAAGGGGAGGATTTCAAAGACAGCTCCTGCCCTCTCCATAAACGCCCCCCTCATTTGCTTTTGAAGAAATATTCTGAAGAAATATTGAGACTATGCTGCTGCCTTTGACAAAAAGAGGGCAGATGTTGTGTTGCCACATCACAGTTATGATTGCCCCATTAACATGCCACCCGGGACTGTTATTCTCTTTCAGAACCCAAAGTCCAGACACTCTGGGACTACCCATGAGAATTTAGAGAAGGTGTTTATTTGTCCTACTTCTCTGAGTTCTGATCTTTTTCATGGCAGAAAATGATGGCTCCTTGCACCCCTGTGTTGAATACCAAGCTTTGAATGGAACAGTAATTCAAAATCACTGCCCTTTTCCTATTATTAATGAACTCTTTGAAATACTTCATTCAGCCAGCGTTTTTTCTAAACTGGACCTTTGCAGTGCCTACACTCTGGTTCCCATTAGGGAAAGCGATGAGTGGAAGATGGCATTCTGCACTCAGTTATGAAACACCTCAGCTCCATTTCAGCATTTTGCAAATGACATTTTCCAGGGCATTCTGGACAATTTGTTATTTTTTTAGATGGTATTTTTGCCTTTTCCAAAAACAGAAGCTACATGAGCAATATGTTCATCTTGATAGGCTCTGTCAGAATCACCTATACGCCAAACGAAAGAACAGCAAATTTGATAAGAACACTCTGAAGTTCCTTGGTTATATCATTTCCCCTGAGGGCCTGACAAGTAATCTACAGAAGGCATCTGTCATCGCTAGGTGAAATACCAAAAGGATGTAAAGGGGGTTCAGCAGTTTCTCAGATTTGCTAATTTTTAATCAGTGCTTCATTAAAGGATGATCGTAATGATAACTGTACTCCTCCAAAAATGGGTTTGCTTTGTCTGGCTGATAGAAGTACAATCTGCCTTTCATCAGGTAAAGAAAGCCTTCACTTCAGCCTCCATTCTTGTGCATATAGACCCCACCAAACCTTTTACCATGGAAGCAGATGCCTTGAACTTCCCAATCATGGCCATACTTTCAGAAAATCCAGGCACCCATAATCAACTCCACCCTTGTGTGTATTGTTCATATAAACTAACCCCCATTGAGGAGAACTACAATATCTTGGACAAAGAGTTACTTGCAATTAAAACAGCATTTGAAGAATGGAGTTTTTTGTTTCTGGAGAGGGCTCACTTCCCTGTCCAGGTCCTCACCATTCACAAGAATTTAGAATACCTTCAAACAGCTCATAATCTTAATCAGTGTCAGATCCCTTGGTCACTTTTTTTTTTACCGGGCTGGATTATATCATGACCTACCACCTTGAGTCACTAGACCGGAAAGCAGGCAACCTTTCTCGCAAGGATGAATATTCCATGCCAGACATGACTTCCTGAAATGCCGTGCTATGACCATCTAACTTTATTCATGGAACCACAGCCCAAGATTTGATGTCCCTTATTAGGATTCTATTCCCAAACGACCCACAAGCAGCCAAAATCTGTCAGACCTTTGATACCTCCAACACCTCATTTGCTCAGGTTTCCATTTACACATTGGTCTACCATATCATGGGAAGTGCCTTTACATTCTGGATGGCTGGTCGAGACACAAATGTTAAGAATCTGCCATGACATGCCAGTTGCTGGCCATTTTGACTGCTGGAAGACTCAGGACTTCTTGGTATAAAGTTTATAGAATCATAGAATATCAGGGTTGGAAGGGCCTTCAGGAGGTCATCTAGTCCAACCCCCTGCTCAAAGCAGGACCAATCCCCAACTAAATCATGCCAGCCAGGGCTTTGTCAAGCCTGACCTTAAAAACATCTAAGGAAGGAGATTCCACCACCTCCCTAGGTAACCCATTCCAGTGCTTCACCACCCTCCTAGTGAAAAAGTTTTTTCTAATATCCAACCTAAACCTCCCCCCTGCAACTTGAGACTCCTTGTTCTGTCATCTGCTACCACTGAGAACCGTCTAGATCCATCTTCTTTGGAACCCCCTTTCAGGTAGTTGAAAGCAGCTATCAAATCCCCCCTCATTCTTCTCTTCCACAGACTAAACAATCCCAGTTCCCTCAGCCTCTCCTCATAAGTCATGTGTTCCAGTCCCCTAATCATTTTTGTTGCCCTCCGCTAGATGCTTTCCAGTTTTTTCACATCCTTCTTGTAGAGTGGGGCCCAAAACTGGACACAGTACTCCAGATGAGGCCTCACCAATGCCAAATAGAGGGGAATGATCACGTCCCTCAATCTGCTGGCAATGCCCCTACTTATGCAGCCCAAAATGCCATTGTCCTTCTTGGCAAAGAAGGGCACACTGCTGACTTATATCCAGATTCTCATCCACTGTAACCCCTAGGTCCTTTTCTGCAGAACTGCTGCCTAGCCACTCGGTTCCTCGTCTGCAGTGGTGCGTGGGATTCTTCCGTTCTAAGTGCAGACTCTGCACTTGTCCTTGTTGAACCTCATCAGATTTCTTTTGGCCTAATCCTCTAATTTGCCTAGGTCCCTCTGTATCCTATCCCTACCCTCCCTCGTTTCTACCTCTCCTCCCAGTTTAGTGTCGTCTGCAAACTTGCTGAGGGTGCAATCCACGCCGTCCTCCAGATCATTAATGAAGAACTTGAACAAAACTGGCCCCCGGACCGACCCCGTGGGCACTCTGCTTGATACTGGCTGCCAACTAGACATGGAGCCATTGATCACTACCCATTGAGCCCGACAATCTAGTCATCCTTCTATCCACCTTATAGTCCATTCATCTAGCCCATACTTCTTTAACTTGCTGGCAAGAATACTGTGGCAAAAGCTTTGCTAAAGTCAAGGAATAACATATCCACTGCTTTCCCCTCATCCACAGAGCCAGTTATCTCATCATAGAATTCAATTAGATTAGTCAGGCATGACTAGCCCTTGATGAATCCATGCTGACTGTTCCTGATCACTTTGCTCTCCTCTAAGTGCTTCAGAATTAATTCCTTGAGGACCTGTTCCATGATTCTTCCTGGTTTGTAAGCAGCAGGTCAAGAAGAGCTCTGCCCCTAGTTGGTTCCTCCAGCACTTGCACCAGGAAATTGTCCCCTACACTTTCCAAAAGCTTCCTGGATTGTGCACCACTGTATTGCTCTCCCAGCAGATATCAGGGTGATTGAAGTCTCCCATGAGAACCAGGGCCTGCAATCTAGTAACTTCTGTTAGTTGCTGGAAGAAAGCCTTGTCCACCTCATCCCCCTGGTCCAGTGGTCTACAGCAGACTCCCACCATGACATCACCCTTCTAAACTTAATCCAGAGACTCTCAGGTTTTTCTGCAGTTTCATACTTGAGCTCTGAGCAGTCATACTGCTCTCTTACAAACAACGCAACTCCCCCACCTTTTCTGCCCTGCCTGTCCTTCCTGAACAGTTTATTTCCATCCATGACAGTACTCCAGTCATGTGAGTTATCCCACCAAGTCTCTGTTATTCCAATCACATCATAATTCCTTGACTGTGCCAGGACTTCCAGTTCTCCCTGCTTGTTTCCTAGGCTTCTTGTATTTGTGTATAGGCACTTAAGATCACTTGCTGATCGTCCCTCTTTCTCAATATGAGGGAGGAGCCCTCCCCGCTCACGCTCTCCTACTTGTGCTTCCTCCGGTATCCCGGTATCCCACTTCCCCATTTACCTCAGAGCTTTGGTCTCCTTCCCCCGGTGAACCTAGTTTAAAGCTCTCCTCACTAGGTTAGCCAGCCTGCTTGCGAAGATGCTTTTCCCTCTCTTTGTTAGGTGGAACCCGTCTCTGCCTACCACTCCTCCTTCTTGGAACACCATCCCATGGTCAAAGTATCCAAAGCCTTCTCTCTGACACCACCTGTGTAGCCATTCGTTGACTTCCACAATTTGACGGTCTCTACCCGGGCCTTTTTCTTCCACAGGGAGGATGGATGAGAACACCAGTTGCGCCTCAAACTCCTTTATCCTTCTTCCCAGAGCCACGTAATCTTCAGTGATCCGCTCAAGGTCATTCTTGGCAGTATCATTGGTGCCCACATGGAGAAACAGGAAGGGGTTGCGATCCGAGGGCTTGATGAGTCTCAGCAGTTTCTCCGTCACATTGTGAATCCTAGCTCATGGCAAGCAGCAGACTTCTCGGTTTTCCTGATCGGGGCAGCAGATAGATGACTCAATCCCCCTGTGGAGGGAGTCCCCGACCACCACCACCCGCCTCCTTCTCTTGGGAGTGGTGGCCATCCCTAGGACAGTGCATCTCATGTCTTCCAATCAGCGTAGTCTCCTTCTGTTCCCTTCCCTTAGATGTATCATCTTGTCCACTCTCCCCATTAGTACCTGTGGAGAGAACATGAAAATGGTTGCTTACCTGTATCTGCATTGCTGGTACATGGATTCTCCCCTTTCTTCTTCACATGCTGCCAAATTTCTTCACCGTCCTTCTGTCCCCGCTGCGCAGCCTGCTCTGAATCTTCGGAATGTTGTGTCCGTAGAAGCATGTCCTGACATCTGTCCAGGAAATCTTCAGTTTCTCTCATGCAACGCAGGGTCGATACTTGTTTCTCCAGACATTGAACCTTCTCTTCCTGGTGGGCGAGGTGAGTACTTATGTGAAAAAAAATATATCAGGTCCTGTGATCTGTGCTTTTGGAACAAGTCTCCATGTGTTAAACTGCTTGTCCTATTCCAGCCTCTGGCCACCATACCTCAACCTTGGTCCACAGTTTCACTGGACTTTATTCCAGAGATAACTCACTTCCAAGGTTGCACCATCATCCTGGTAGCTGTTGATGTTTTCGCTAAAATGGTGCATTTTATTTCTTTTCATTCTCTACCCACCACTCAGGAAACAGCCTGCCTTTTCCTAAACCATGTTTTCAGTGCCACAGTTTGCTGACCTGAATAGTGTCTCATTGGGACAGAGAATTCACTTCCTGGTTTTGACATGAACTCTGTAAACTTCTAGCAATTGAACTCCTCACCTCCTCAGCCTACCACACACAGATCAAGTGGGTAAATCAAATCCTTGAGCAATCTTTTTGATGCTTCCTTAAGTATTGCCAAAGTGATTGGGTCACTCTCCTGCCGTATGCTGAATTTGCTTACAATAACTTCATCCATGACTCCATCCGACACCGTCCATTTTATGGCACTTACAGTTTCCAACCTCATTTCCATTTAGTCACACCTGCAGCTAACAAGTTTCTACTGTGACAGAAGTCATTACCCACCTTCATCAAGTTCACCAGGAACTTATGGAGCATCTGGAAGCCGCTAAGCAAACGTGAATGCCAAGCTGCCTGAGACTGTCAACACTAAGATTGATTGATAAGGGCTGTGTGTCTGCCAAACACCTCAAATTCTCCCACCCATCTGTCAAATTAGATAATCAATATCTGGGCCCATTTGAGATTACTGAACAAGTCAACCCAGTGTCTTTCCAAATCCATCCAGTTTTTCACATGTCCCACCTGAAGATCTACACAGAAAAATCATAGAATCATAGAATCATAGAATATCAGGGTTGGAAGGGACCCCAGAAGGTCATCTAGTCCAACCCCCAAAAATCCCTTTCCCAATCACTGTGCTCCACTGCCCTCTCCTATAGAGATCCGGGGGCAGGAAGAATACGATATCCAAGAAATCTTGGATTCTAAGAGAATCTAAGGTTGACTTTATTACCTGGTGGACAGGGAGAAATACAGTTCAGAAGAACGATCTTGAGAATGTGAAGGCACTGTCCATGCTCTGGAGCTTGTACATGCTTTTCACCAGAAGAACCCAGAAAAACTGGGTACTAAGACCCTAGAAGCTGTCCTGAAAGGGGTGGGGGTACTTCCAGAATGTAATCATCGCTTGTCAGGGAGCCAGTTGGAGCAGGGTCAGTCTCCTAGCAACACACTGGATAGAGCTGATCCTGGCAGGGTCTGCCTTATTGACTGCACTTTTTGATTGGTGGAGAGAAGGAGCTAAGCTACTGCTTGACTCAGCAGCAATCAGAGCTTGGTGGCAGCTCAATGCATTCCACGTCACAGCTATGCTTGTTCCTGCTTCCTATGCCTGCTACTGCTCCCATCCAGCCTGTTCTTGCTCCTGGTCAACCTGCTCTTGTGCCCATTCCAATTCCAGCCCTTCCCCTTCCTTCACACCCCTGGCTCTGACCATCAGCTCTGCTCTTAACTACACCCTTGGGTTTCCCAAAGGTCTGATTCTTGACTCTGGCTTGACTCTGCTTTAACCGCCAGGCCTGGCCACTCCCATGGGTTTGCCCAGAAGGCAAGACTGCCAATATCCCAATCATGAACTTGATATCACTCGCTTCTCAACTGTTAGTGTAGCTCTCATTCTGGAGGGCTGAGGGAAGCTTGGCACACAGATCCAGCAATGTGGCCTTTCACATCCAGAAGTTCAGCAGCCACTGCTTGTCATCCCAAACTTTATGATGCAATCCCACCAGTCAGTGCTTGTTTTTGGGGCCCAGAAGTGACCCTCCACCATCTGTACCTACTCCATAAATGTCACAGCCAAAGTTGATTGGTTTTACACTATCCCTCTTAGCAAATGGTCCTCAAAGAAATCGTCATGTCTCCCATTGCTGCGGTTCTTTCTGTGGGTCTGGAAATACAGGAGGATCATGTGTCCTGTATTTGAAACATTCATAAGAATTTTGCTGAGCTCTGTGAGCTCCATGCTTCTGTTTGACAGTGACAGCTGACGCCAAAAAGTGCTGCGCAGGTTGGAGAGATTTTTTTTTACAAAAGAAGGTGCTAAAATTATAGAATAAGGATTGCATTATGTGTTGGAGAAGCTGAATGCAAGGAACTTGACCCCTAGCTTCCAGAGATCCCCGTGCAACTCAGTTCTATCCCATAACACATTGAAAAAATTTCCCCAGATAGTGGTGCATGGCACACTAGAATACCTACCCATAGTCCCCCACACTTTGCGTTGACCCAAGAACTCCTGCTGCGTATGTGCAGTTTTGACACAAGAAACCATGTATGTACACGCACAAGCAAAATGTTAACTTCAGCAGCTGTACACCAAAGTAACTTGCGTCAAAAAGTTTGTAATATAGACATGGATGGCCTCACTCATGCTCATATATAGACCACCTGTCTTTTTCTCAACTGTTTAACTTAAGCGGGGTTCCTATTAATTCATTTTCTGCCTCTGTTTTTGAAAATTTTCTATATCTGTTTCACTCTAGCATATCTAGTTGCTAATTAACTAATCTTTATGAACTTGTTGCTTTGAATCATATAGGCCATCTACCCTAACTGAGCTGTGGCTCTCTTCTGAAGATTTTACTATTCTGGATGCATTAACTGAAGGAATATATTTCAATTTAATTTCTCTAGTTTGTGGGTAGCAGTGAGGGGCTTGGCTTGAGGCTCTGTCCCAGTTAGGGTATGAAATCATAAGCTCAAATTGTGTTAGGTACTTTAGCTTCCTTTGGTACCACATTGTCCAGCTACTTATTCCATGTTATTTAGGGTCCTAACAATTTGTTGTTCTCCCAGTTCATCTTCTATGTTTATGGAAGAATTTGCTCAGTGGTTTTTCTAATTCTGTTATCTTCTTCACTTTTATTTTCTTCTGTTTTGAGCATTAAATACTTGATTATTACTTGCTTATTTGGTTACCATTCATCTGGAGACTGTCTCAATGCTGTGGTTATTCAGCAGTGCCCTAGTGAAGCACTTTACAAACCAGTTTTGCATTTTCAGACCATGATTTATTCTGGCATTTCTTAATCCTAATGTATGGCTGTCCAGTAGTGACTTTTCATTGGAATCTTGCTGCTCTTAATAGTGATAATCTTATATCAGAATGACAGGTTTCAGAGTAACAGCCATGTTAGTCTGTATCCGTAAAAAGAAAAGGGAGGACTTGTGGCACCTTAGAGACTAACCAATTTATCTGAGCATGAGCTTTCGTGAGCTACAGCTCACTTCATCGGATGCATACCGTGGAAACTGCAGCAGACTTTATTCTCTGTGTGTATATAAAGTCTGCTGCAGTTTCCACGGTATGCATCCGATGAAGTGAGCTGTAGCTCACGAAAGCTCATGCTCAAATAAATTGGTTAGTCTCTAAGGTGCCACAAGTACTCCTTTTCTTATATCAGAAGTTACTGCAGCATTCAATGAATCACACTTAAGCACTGATTTAACACTTTAATTGACTTTTACAATAAATAGCTCATTGTCTATGTGAAAAGCCATTTCTCTTGATTTAAAAGCCTGCTAGAAATCTCCTGACTAGCTCTGGTTTTCCCCGGAACTTCACCATACACCTCCATTTCTTTCTTTCTTCTTTTTTGGTTGAAGTCCATTTCTGAGTTTGATTTGGGCTTGTTTCAGCATAATTAACTATTTGTAATGAGAAGCTGGCTTCATCTAAATAGTACTACACTACTTTCATGAAATGAGCAGTTTGAACTTTTAGGCAATTTTTAAAATGTCTCATCATTTGTTCAGCATTCAGCCTAGGTCATCCACATATACCGAGAAGTTAGAATTTCAAGGGCATGAAGGGCAGTTAGGTGTATATCCAGACTTGATACTTCATTTGCTGATAAGATTTGTGGGAGCTGGGATGTGGGTAGTGGTGTTATTAGCATATTATTTCTCTTTCCTCTCCTACATTTCCGTTTGGGTATTGGTAGGCAATATTGCCACACTGATTTCTTCAATTTAGCAACCTATTTTGCTAAGTTACCTTGTGCTTACTTCTCTCTTTGAAGTTTTGCCATATATTTCAGGTGCTGACATTAACATTACCAATGTATTGCTTTCTTCTTGGGCTTTTGCTCTGAGGTTTAAATCTTCATCTGTTAGGCCTGTCTTAAAACATCCACTTTTATTTCTTTTATTAGACTGGGGAGCTTCAAGGTGAACAGTGTTGGCAAAGTATAAGTCTATGGTTACCCTACAGTTATGTGAATTAGCCACCCCCTGAGCAACATAATATATGCTGACTTAAGCACTGGGTGGGAGAAGCTTCTTCCACTGTCATAGCTACCACCTCTTTCAGGGGCAGGAGTAATTAAGCAGATGGGAAAACTCTCTCCTGTTGGCTTTGAGCAGCCACACTAGAGAGTTTACAGCAGTGCAGCTGTGCCCCTGTACGATCTCTAGAATAGCCATAGCCTTAGTCACAATCAGTGGTGAGCTGGAGCTGGTTCGCTAGAACTGGTTGTTAAATTTAGAAACCCTTTTAGAACTGGTTGTTCCACGAGGGACAACCGGTTCTAAGAGGGCTTCTAAATTTAACCGGCCAAAAGGGGCACCTTAGGTGCCAACTCTGTAGGTGCTCTGGGGCTGGAGCACCCACGGGGAAAATTTGATGGGTGCAGAGCACCCATCGGCAGCTCCCTGCCCCACCCCCAGCTCACCTCTGCTCTGCCTCCTCCCCTGAACGCGCCTCACTGCTCTGCTTCTCTGTCTCCCACCCCAGGCTTCCTGCAAATCAGCTGTTCGCACAGGAAGCTGGGGGGCTGAGTAGGAGGCTGTGGCTTCCTGCTCAGGCCCAGGGAGGCGGAGGAGAGCTGGGATGGGGGGTGGGAGGGCAAGGAGGGCTGCCCGCGCCGCAGCAGGTAACCCGGGGGCGGGGGGCACAGGGGAACCACTCCCCGCCCCAGCTCACCTCTGCCACCCTCGGCCTGAGCAGGAAGCTGCCGCCTGCTTCTCAGCCCTCCGGCTTCCCGCCGAACAGGTGATTTGTGGGAAGCCTGGTGGGGGGCGGGAGGGGCGGAGAAGCAGAGCGGGGCAGCGCATTCAGTGGAGGAGGTGGAGCAGAGGTGATCTGGGCTGGGCGCGGGGTGGGGAGCTGCTGGTGGGTGCTCTGCACCCACCAATTTTCCCCGTGGGTGCTCCAGCCCCTGCGCACCCAGGGAGTCATTGCCTAAGGCGCCACTTTTGATGTGATCAGTGGGGGAGTGGCCGCTCCCCCTGCTCCCCACCAGCTACCCTCCCCCACCCCTAGGAGCCAGAGGGACCTGCCGGATGCTTCTTGGGAGCTGCCCCAGGTAAGCACCTCTGGAACTCCTCACCTCACCCCCCGGCAGGTGTCTCTGGCTCTTAGGGGTGGGCACCCACTATGGTGGCCCACAAGACCCTCCTGCCCGGTTCTGGGGGCAGTCAGGGGACAGGGGAGGGCGGTGGATGGGGCAGGAGTCCTGGGGGGGGCATCAAGGAAAGTGGGGGGGTTGGATGGGGCAGAAGTCCCGGGGGGCAGGGGTGGGCAACGACCCCCTCGTGGGGTGAGAAGAGAACCTGTTAAGATTTTGGCAGCTCATCACTGGTCACAACTGTAGTAGAGGAGAGACAAAAGGTGAGTGTGAAGCTTCAGTGGACCTGTGCCAGAGAATTTTATGCTGGCTGCATGACAATTAACAAACCCATTCCAGGTTTCAAGCTCCTCAGCCATAAACTGTCTTAGGTGGCGACCCTTTCTGACCAGGGTATTTCTAGGCTACAGTTCCCTGCATTCATTGTTTTATTCCTAGCAAGACAGTCTGCCTAAGCAGATCTGCTTTACTTCTTTCCTCAGAGACAGTACACAATGTAATTGCCCCACTTATAAATTACCACACAGCTTTTTCTAAGCAAGCATATTTTATTTTTCAGATAAAAGCAATACAGAAAAAAAACATATTAAAAGGGTAAAATAAGCTATGTGCATGCTAATAAGCTTACTGGAGATCATCCTAACCATAATGCAGCCTCTGGCAGGAGCAGCTAGTCCTTCAACCTCCCCACCCAGGGGTTTTCCTGTGATTCCAAGTTCATTACACCCTTTACTCCAAACAAGAACAACCCATGACTCTGTAAGTCACTCATGTATGCAATTTGGCTCTTTGATGAGACTAGGTAATCAGCCAGTCTCTGTTCAAAGTGCAGCTTCAAAAAGATAGATTCAAGGTGAGTCATTTGCATTCCCCAGCAAAAGAGCAGACAGCAGCTATAGAGAGATGGAGAATGCATTACACAAACATCTGCTGTTCATGGTGCTCTTCTTTGTTTTATAGCTGCTGTCTGCTCTTCTGTTGTTTCCTCCCTTACCTTCCTACTCTAAATTCATTTTACCACCTATGAGCTCTCAGGTTTATTATAAAACTGGCAAGCTTAATAGCACTCAGTGGTTAGCTTTTTCTCTTAAAGGATTTCTCATGTCTTCTGAATATCTAACTTTGTATTAATGCTTTCACTTGATGATGGTCTTGAGGTGCCAAAGAATCCACATCCACTTTTGCTTCAGTAAAGAGCATGAGTAACTGTGAGGAGAGTCTTCTTTGCATCACATATTCGAGTCATGTTATATTTATTCCCATCTTCAATGCAGTTCATCGTACTTTAGCTGTGTGGCTACAACCCTTTGCACTACTTTGAAAGTCAGCCTGAATTGCACCCTGAAATCCAATTTGTGTTTTGAGGTAATAAACAGCCTAGGTGGTAAATGTATTATTGATAGATATTTTCCCACTTATTTTTACTGTTAAATTTCCTTTTGAAGAACTACATAAAACTGTTATATGAAGCCTCATGATTGATCTTTATATTGCTTAAAGCTATTGATTCATTTATATTATGGATTTGTATGTTTTATTAAATTACAAATTTGAATGTACAATGATACATTGTAATATAACATTAATTATAACATTCAGGTTAGAAGAATTTAATTTAATCTATTGTAGTTTGTAAATAACCTGCATTTTTAGTTTATTCATAATTTAGCATTGGTTCTGACAATCTTACTTAATAGATGGCCTCCCTGTTTTCATTTAAAAGAGGGCTGGATAATGCAGGTTGTTGGTTGTATAACTTGCTACCATTCTCCTCTATGCTCCTTATTTGACCTAAATTCAGATCTGTAGCCAATCAGGAAATAAACTTAGGCATTGGGCAGCTGGATGGAAACATCTCCATATGAAGAAATAGTGAAAAAGGCAAACAATGTTAGGATGTGTCAGGAATAGGATGAAAAATAATGCTGAAAATATAATACCATTTTGCAGATCTATGGTAAACCTTCACCTTGAATAGTGTGCTCAGTAATAGTCACCCCATCTCAGATATAACAGAAAGATGGACCATGAAAACGATTAGAATCATGGAAAGACTTCCATATTTGAACATTAGAACTCTTCACTTTAGAGAGGCGATTAATGAGATGGAATATGATAGTATATACTCCAATATAATTAATGATATAGAAATAAAATATTTACCTTGTCTCATGCAGTAATACACAAACAAGGCAACATCCAATGAAACTGAAAGGCAAGAGGTTTAGTGTTTTCCTACAAAAAGCAGAGATAACCTGTGGAACATATTTCTACAAAATGATATTCGGGTGAGAGTTTAGTAGGATTTAATACAAGATTAAGATTTACATAAGGTAGGAGAAACTTTTAGAAGAGCTGTAAATTTTTTATGCAGCAGAGCATAAGCCAATCACTAACTACTGAGGGTGAGGAAGACCTCCACTATGGACAGGGTATTTACACACTTGTCCATTAGGTGGCTTCTTGCACCATCCTCTGAATAGTTTGGTACTGATGGTCAGAGACAGGATGCCAGCAAATATACACAGTTGGTCTGTTGTGGTGTGCTAATACTTAAATTGCTAGAGAGCCAAAAGCTGTTGTCACCTGACTGGCTGTTTAGTGGCCTGTGTGAAATGGATTTTCTGGTCTTAGATTTGTTCACAGGAGATATATGTCTATCTCACAGACACCATCATCATGAGCACTATTTATTATTTATTTGTTGAGTACCACTAGTCTGCATAGTACTGTATAGTCCATGCTGCAGAAGATGATATAGTCCCAGCTCCAAAGAAATTTCACTCTTAAAAGCCAAATTTATGGGGTTGGATAATTATGAGTAAGAACTTCTTTTAAAAAAATCTTTTAAGACAACTGTTCAGACATCATAATACATTATGAAAATGGAATGATCACAGACCAATACAAGATTTTTTTTATAATAATGACAGATAACAGTAACAATTATTAAATAAAAGTTCTGTAAGTGATGTATTTCCCTTGGGACACTATTCCATCACCAGTACTCTACCTGCGCTAAGGTTTTTTCGTCTAATATCCAGCCAAACTTCCCCCGTCTTAATTTTAATCTTCTGTTTATACCTCTATAAACCACATTAAATAATTCCTCTTCCTCCATGGCATTTACAACTTTAAAATATATGTACCGTATACTGTTTGCTGATACATTGACGGACCTCATTCTGACAGTAAAGTTCAGATTGTAAGGATAAAGCACAGGTAGACAGACAATTAAATTCTGGAAAGAAAGGAATTTTACTTGATCCTGTCCAACGTAAAGAGAGCAGATAAGCAATTTAGGTAATGTGGTTATTTGATTTCTTTGTATTGGACAGGATTAAAATTACTCCTTCTCCTCAGTGAAGTGGCAGCCAAACTCCATGGAGTTCAGTGGGAAAAGGATTGAGGCATATAACATGCATAGTATGGAATCCTATTATTCATGAATTTTTACTTTAAGTAAAGAGCTATACATCATGGAGGATACATTTTTAGATTATAGCATCTATATGCAGGCTCAAGACCTGCATCTAGAACTCCATGCAGTGGCCCACTGGATAGGGCAATGAATTGGGACTTAGGAGATCTGGGTTTTATTCCCAGTTTTATCACTAAGTGACCTTGAGTAAGGCTCTTTCCCTCTGTGTGCCTGTTAGGAGCACAGCTGGCTCCCAGCCTGGTTGCTAGGCAACCCAGCAAGCTCAGCTGGGCCCAATGAGCCTTCTCCAAATGGTTGTGCTTCCTGACTGGGCAAGGAAGCCATCAGCCTTCTACTTGAGCCTTGCATTGCAGCACAATAGTGGCTGCTCAGTGCACCATGCCTGCAGCTGTGCTTGCCCTGCTGGTGCTTCCACTTCTTGTTCCAGCCTTGACTCCAGCCTGCTTCAGTCTAGTCCTTTCTCCATGTCCTTATTCTGACTCACATGCCAACCTTTGGCTTTGCTCCTCAACCCAGACTCCAGCTTCACCCTTGGATAGGTACCTGACCGAATTGGTGCTTGCCATTGCTCCAATCTGCCACCCCAATGTCCAGGCAAATTCCTGCTCCAGCCACTAGATAGGCTGCCCATGCCCCAGCAGCTTACCGAGCCTTGTTTCCCCTGTATGTAAAATGGGGAATAGTCCTTACTTCTTTGGAAAAGTGCTTGAGATCTATGGATGAAAAGAACTTGTTTTTTTTATTATGCTGCCAGTCATGGAATCCCCATCCCTTAGCGGAGTTTTTCTTAGAGATTATACTGTAGTGTTTTGAGACAAGTTTCATACAATAGTTTTGCATTTTAATGTCAATTTTGATTTTGTCAAGTATTTTGTTTTGGTTTTGAGAGGATAATTCTTTACAATATAATCTTATTAATGTGGCAAGTAAGATAATGTTCAGGATCCAGAGAGTGAATTATTCATTACATTTCAAATATTAAATTGTCATCAAATGCTTTCCGCTCTGCATTACATAAAGTTATGTTGAATGGGTAATGCCAGGACTGTGTATGTAATGAAGAACCTTTCAGACAGTGTTCGATCAAAATACACTTGAGGAACAGCAGACATATTACTATGATAAACATCATGAGTACTACGAAGAACTAATTCTTTGTTCTGAACCTTAAGAATGATGGAAGTGAGGTCACCCAATCTCTTTCTCTGAGAAGTGCTTACTCAAGCACTAAAGTTCAGACTTTAAAGCTATTACGACTTTTATCATTCAGTGAGATTCTTGGGTTTTTAGTACAAAATGTAGTAGTAGGTCAGCTAAAGTAATTGTTTTACAAATCTCTAATTCTTGAGACAAAGAACATATTCTGGCCCAGTTCTGAGACTGCAGTACACAAAGAAAAAGGACCCCTCTTCCATAGGAAAAAAAAAACCCTTTAAAAAAATCAAAGTATGATTAATGAGAGTCCACTGTGCTGGAAACCTGTAATTTCTGAGGAGCTGAAAATGTGCAAAGCTAATTCAGAGGGCTAAGTAAAAATCATTTAAAAAACAGGTGATGCTGAAGCAGTTGGTGACAGAGACTTTATTTGAATGCATGCTATATTATTATCTGGATATATGATTTATTTATCCCCCATTTTCAGACATTGATACTTTGAGGTCTACATGATCAAATTGCACCCACAAAATAATAGTGTGCTCCAATTTGTTCCCACAGTTATTTGCACTATAAGTTTTGAATTCAAAAGAGAGAGGCTGCTGGTTAAAAAAAAATCACTCTGTTCTTATTTTATGGTGTGTTGAAACTAACAGTTATTCTTAATAAATTTTAAATTGCAATTAATTGTTAGGTCACTAGGTGGCATGTGACTATGAGGCAGACGGGAAATTAAATATTTGGAAGTTGTATTTAGTGCAGCTGGCATGGCTGCATTGCAATAAAGGCATGTTACAATAAAACTATTGCCATCTGCCTTTATTTGTTAATCTTTTGGACACCAGAGACGGTCAGCTGCTGATCAACATGATTTTACTCAAGTGTTACTAAATGGTGCCAAAAGATTTTGTTCAAGAACTTGTTGAAACATCATTCTGTGTGATTGACACAGGCTGAGAGTCTCCGCCTATCTTCTCCCATCCCCCACTCCTTTCAAAAGAGAAAGCTCAAAAGCCCAAAGACTGCAGAAAGGGAGCGGGGAAACATACTGGTATTATTATTGTAATGCCGCATTTGCAAGCTATTACTGTGGTATTAAATCAATTTTTTTTGGTAAATAAATTCATGCAGTTAGAAGTTTGTTGATTTAATTGTCTTCTGAGTCTCAGCTTCCATTGAAGAGGACACCTCTAGCTGTTATGGTTGTACAGTAAACCTTGAAAACATGACCCTTGTGTAAAAATATAAAGACAGCTGCATGAGTTGGCAGAGAGTCTGAAATAATAGCTCTGAGGTGTGAACTGCCCCCTTGCTTTCAACAGGAGATAAGTGAGATGTGAATAATGATATTTTAAATATCATTAAAAGAAAAGGAGTACTTGTGGCACCTTAGAGACTAACAAATTTATTTGAGTATAACCTTTCGTGAGCTACAGCTCACTTCATCGGATGCATTCAGTAGCAAATACAGTGGGGAGATTTATATACATAGAGAGCATGAAACAATGGGTGTTACCATACACACTGTAACGAGAGTGATCACTTAAGATTGGCTATTACCAGCAGGAGAGGTGGGGCGGAACCTTTTGTAGTGATAATCAAGGTGGGCCATTTCCAGCAGTTGACAAGAGCATCTGAGGAACACTGGGGGGTGGGGAGGATAAACATGGGGAAACAGTTTTACTTTGTGTAATAACGCCTCCAGCTTTCATCTAGGACACACCACACGATCCATTGTCTACAGCCAAGCTCTACGATACAAGCGCATTTGCTCCAACCCCTCAGACAAAGACAAACACCTACAAGATCTCTATCAAGATCTCTATCACCTACAAGATCTCTACAACTACAATACCCACCTTGTCTTTTGTTGAAGTATTGCCATTTAATAACCTCTGAACACCTTCCCACCAGCATTTATTTCCCAGCTTTCTGGTAAACAAAGGAATAAAATTGTTACAAGTGTTCAAACTAGAAAAACACACCACCAATATAGAAGATGAAAAGAACAGTCAACTAACTGTCTTTAATCTAAATGTGAATGTTACTTTTAAAGGTCACATCACATTTTTTGTGTTTTTCAGCCTCTCGGTATTTGAGAATCACCTACAGAGGTATGGTTCACAACATACTTATGCAGTTTAGAAAAGAAAGAAAGGGCTTAAAGTGACCTAGAGACTACATTTACTACGAGGCCCAAATTTTCCGAAGTGACGAATGACTGAACTTCCACCCTCTGCAAATCAGGCCCTTCACTGTGACTCAGGTTAGACACCTAAATATCAAGGCAACTGAAATCACTAGTTACTTTGAAAATTTTTGTATCTGAGTTTTGTCTGAAAATACTCTTCCACAGCTGAAGAACCAATGCAGTTCCACCATGTAGATGTTCTGACCGCTTCTTTTAGCCACCATGTCATATAACCCCATTTAGAGCAGGCCTAAATGACAAAGTGGTAAAATCACTGATAGCCCTCTACCATTAGAGCACCCACCATTGCCTTCACCAATGCTACACTAGCAGTTGAAGAATTTTCAGAAAAGTCTCCATGTAAACATGGAGCATGTGGTTTACACTTCTAGTGTCAGAGTCATATTAAATATAATAAAATCAGGATCAAAGCCAGTATTTATAGTGTACCTAAAATTATGGGACTGGAATATTATTTCAAATATTGTTTTAAACAAGAATGTTCCATATGTCCCTGGTGTTTAATTAAATTGAATAGATATTTTGTTCAATGAACAAATAGTTTAATAACTGGTCAGGGTTTGCACTTGAGTGGCCAAGCTTACATGCTTGAATAATTTGGGTTTGGTAGAACAGAGTGAAAATGGAATTTTATTGAAACAAACTCAAGGACCTTAAATTAACATTTTAAGAAATCACAATTTCAAAAACTAGCCCAAAGGGATAAAATCAAATTACAGGGAAGAATTTCCATTCTACTTTTCAATAGCTAAACACCCAATGGATATGATCTTCTAGAAGAATCTACTATTTTAAATGGGATAGATAATTCAAAAGGAGGCTGACTGTGATGCTGTATCATTGAAACAAGACCATTTATATCATTAATATTGTCACTGTTAGACAATTGCAACAAATCATGTACAAAGTATATTATCTAAAGTGTCCATGGAAAAGTTATGATTTATTGAGAATGATTATCCTTTTTTATGTATATGTCATCACGGTATCTGAAGTTATGAATACTGGCTATATAGAACTATGTTTCAAATGTATTTGCTCCTGGGATAACACCCACAAGATAATTTACATCTCGTCTGGCCAGCACATTGTGAATGGACCACTCAAGTAAAAAAAAAAAAGTTGATGGCTCATTAGAGAACACTTAATGGGTCATAGAAGAAGCTTGTCCCTGCCCGGTGAGCCTTCCTATGATGCCCTAGCCAGAATGTGGGTAATGGCTGCTCCTGTAAGTCATGAAAGCATGCAAGGGCATGTGACTTGCTATGTGACCCTGGACTCCATCTTGTGCCTGTAATTTTCCACAAATTAAGAGAGCATTCCCTCCACATGGGAGAAGGCATGAAACACCCTGGAAGCATCTCCATTTTGCCTCTTTCCTGTTCTGATCTCTGGACTTACACCAAAAGGAGCATATTGATTATGAACTAAGGACTTTCCAAATCTTTTGGAAGTTACCAAAGAATTTACTAGCCAGAAGACTGTAACATCACTGCTACAAACCTGATCCAAGAACTTTGCAATGATTTATGTATGACTTACTTGACTGTTTTAATTCCCTCCTTTTTTCTCTTATAAATAAACCTTTAAATATTAGATACTAAAGGATTGGCAACAGCTTGATTATGATAAGATCTGCGTTATATATTGACCTATGTGGCTGATCTTTTGAGTTCAGAAGAACCCTTTGATTAAATTAGTTTTCAGTAACCATTCATCATAAAGTCTAGTCTCTGGGTGGTGAAGTAAGTGCTGGAATTCCTAAGAAGATGCACTTTTGACTTCTTGAGATAAAAGTTCACTTTTGTTAGTGGCTTGGTATATTTTATGATAGAATAACCACCAGTTTGGAGGTGAGTCTGCCCTATTTCTGAGCAGTTTATCCTGAATCTGTCATCCTGAGCTGTGACCCACTGAGGCACAGTGACACTTAGTAACAGTTTATTGAACTAGTCCTCCATGACATAAAACAAACAAAACAGAATAATGTATTAAAATATATGGAATTAAGCATAATTCCAGCAATATTGCAGAGAAGTGAAAGTTTTAAAAACATATATAAAACAAAAAACTTGTCAGATCAAATCCATCAGCTTCATTGCTCCAATAGATAGTCAATTAAAACAATCTGTTCATAAAGGTGCAGGTAGAAAAATTAATTGACCATCTAAGCTTCCCTGCATGTTAATAATACAAGGACATAACTTGCTTTTCTGGAACCAGAGTGTTTTATTTAGTGTGTGGTGTTGTTTCATTTTTTTTTTTTGTGAATAAATTCATGCAGTTAGAAGTTTGTATTTTGGTGGAATTTTGAGTTAAACAAGAAGTCGCCATTTGGGGATGCAGCCATTTGACCCTCACATTTTCTGGAAAGCAGGGAAATCAATATATATAGTTATAGGTCTTCTTCAAAAGTCAGACCACACAAATGGAAATCTAGTACAAATGCATCTGTGTCAAATTCAGTCATCAGTTACACCCGTGTAAATAATTTCTGCTAAGTGTCACTGGAGTTGCTTTGGATTTACATCTATATAAACAGAATTTGGCCCTCTTCATTTAACAAATACTTATTACCACAATTAATTACAGCTATGTCTGACTAAGGAAGAGCTAAAAACCAGAGACGTATATGCTCTTGAAATTTGGTTGCCTCATTTCTTGGATGCTCAAGTAGAGACATGTTTTGAAAATCAAAATATTTGTGTTTTAATATGAAGCTTAATTCTAAGCATCTGATTTTTTTAAAAAAAATTTTGTACTCAGCAATTCAAAAAATGTTAAACATCTTGTTGAGATATTTGGCTGGAATGTGGGAATCAGGAAAGTGGCTTAGTTTAGCCCAATAACCTTGATTTTCCTAATTCCTGACTTCTTGCCAGATGTCTCCACAAGACTATAGGATCCTTAAATATTGGCTTTTATAGTGGTTTTCAAAAATTGAGGTTTTACTATAGCAGATTAGGAAAACTATGTCTTGCACAGAGCTAGATTCCTCAAAGAAGCAGAGGTTTATGTTTTATGAATCTTTTGGAGATAAATCATATTCATCTGCTTCAAGAATTTCAGATCTTGAAAGATTTAACTCTGGTGAATTAGAACATTCCTTTATTTCCAGTTCATATGGAGTCTCCTGCTTAATCCTCCCTTTTTTTTGTAAAGGAAAAGGCATCTGGAGAAATTCTGGCCCTACTGAATTCAACTGAAAAACTTTCATTGACTTCAGTAGGGCCAGGATTTCACCCCCTGTTCTGCAATGAAGAATGAAGGAAGGAAGCATTCTTTTAATTATGTTCACTTCCAGGTTAGAGAGACTGAGGTAACCACAATTGGTATGGAGATATGAAAATTAGTAATCCCATTTGTAAACTCCAAGGGCTAGTCTACATTAGAAGTACCAATGCAGCTGTGCCACTGTAGCATATCTGGTGAAGACACACTATGCCAATGGGAAAAAGCTCGCCTGTTGGCATAGTAAAACCCCCTCCTCAAGAGGTGGTAGCTAAGTTGGTGGGAGAAGCTCTAGTTGACATATCGCTGTCCACATTGGCGCTTAGGTCGGTGTAATTTACGTTGCTCAGGGAGGTGGTTTATTCATACCTCTGACTGACGTAAGTTATACTGACATAAGTGATAGTGTGTACAAGACCCAAATATAAAAGGTTTTGTTGGTTAATCCTAAAAAGGTATAAAGGACTGGATATCATACTCCTTGCAGATCTAAAACTTCAGGAGTCCAACTGGTGTGGGGGGTGGGGTGGGGTGGAA
Source organism: Lepidochelys kempii (assembly GCF_965140285.1). NCBI lineage: Eukaryota > Metazoa > Chordata > Testudines > Cheloniidae > Lepidochelys > Lepidochelys kempii. The sequence goes on along the minus strand of NC_136380.1, from coordinate 95,495,676 downwards.
TGGTGGTACTCATCCAATTCTGTCCACAAAATTAGTTCAACCCCTGTGTGATGCCCAAAGGAGCCTCCACTCACAGTTGACTGTGTAGGTGTTAAAAATATTATTATGAATGCCATCTGAGTTCAATTGAGCCCCTTGTGTTTACTTCCCCCTCAATGAAGTTTGAATACATCCATGGGCTCTGCTGGGCACAATGGACTTACTCCTTCTAGACTAGGGTTCAGAAGAAAAGTGTTGGAACTCTCCCCAACATCACCCACTTGGGACACCAAAATGAAATGTCACTCATGGTAAGGAATGAAATAGTTATTATTGAATTTAAATGATCATCACTAAGTATCTGAGTTAACACCTTCCTGAGGTGAAAGCCAAAGATTGTTCCAGACTGTCTGCAGAATTCTGGGGATATTATTTCTCCATTTTGAGGTGGTTTTATCTGTTTCTTTGTTTAGGTTTTCTCACGTCCATAACAGCTATGATAGCATTCACAGGCCCAACCTATGGTGCATTCTGCGGGCATCTGGAATCTCTCTCCATTTAATGAATATCATCAGAAGCTTCTATTTCATGCACTGTTGATCGCAGTGAGCTCAGTTTTGAAGTCAAAACAGGAGTATGTCAGGGTTGTGTCATATCTGCAATCCTCTTCAACATTGCTGTCAACTGGGTAATGCAGCATACAACAGAAGACATGCCAAGAGGTATTAAATGCCCCACCTCATCCCTTGAAGACCTTGCAGATGACCTCAGTCTCCTATCACATACCCAAGAAAAAAATAACTTAACTCAATACATTCAGTGAGCAAATTGGACTTAAAATCAACCGCAATAAGACAGATATCATGCTTTAATATGGCCTCACCAACACCAGTATGGATAGAGGATTATGTTCTCACCAATGTAGAAACATTCACATACTTGGGCAGAACCATCAGCCAGGACAGTGGAATAAGCCAGGACACCTGGAACAAAATCAATAAAGCCAGGAAAACCTTCAGGAGCTTAAAAACACTCTGGAAATCATCAAAATACAACACCAAAACCAAACTCAAGATTTATCAGAGCTGCGTATTTTCAACATTACCTTATAGTGTAGAATGCTGAGGAATGAGAAAGGATGACATGTCCAAACTGTCTTCATTCCGTATAACCTGCCTCAGAAAAATCCTCCATATCTTTTGACCCAGAACAATCTCAAACCAGGATCTATTGACACAGTGCTGCCAAGAAGATATCAGCACCATCATTGACAGAAGGCATTGGAGATTGATTGGCCAGGTGCTTCAGATGGAAACTGATTCTATCACCAGAGTTGCAATAAGATGGGCACCTGAAAGCAAGCGAAAATAAGGCCACCCGAAAACAACATGGCAAAGAGCTGTGGAAGCTGAGATGAAAAACCTGGGCACAGCTGGGAAACCATTGAAAGACTTTCCAGAAACAGACAGGAGTGGAGGAGCTTCGTGGCTGCTCTAAAAGCCAGAGGCATAATGGGAACATGATGATGATGATGGTGATGATAACAGTCAGATACTTTTTTTAAAATGAAAGTTGAGATTCTGGAGAACAAGATAGTAGGCTGAGAACAGTGCCATTATACCATATTACCCAGCATAACAGCCCAATTTGAGACCTATCTTCCCCCTGAACTCCACAACAATTCCATATGCAGAAGTTTGTTTGATTGGTTCCATGGTGTTTCAGTGCACTGTGGTCAGTAAAAAGTTCCATTTGTTTGAAAGATTCTATTGCATCCAAAATAAATCCCCATTTAAAGATAAGGAAGTTCTTTGAAAAGGTAGATTTTTTTCAAACTAGTCAGAACTTTCTCAGTGCATTCTCTGTACATGAACCTGTTTACATTTGTAGCACCACAAGTACAGAGATAAACAGAGTGATAGTCACAGGCCACAAAACTACAACATGTAATTCCCCCCCCCCCAACAATTATTATCTGGTTATATCTAAACAAAGTTTCTTCAATTTATCACTAGCATTCATCTTCACTGACTACTAAGATAATGAACAATTGTGCTAGTATCCTAACATACAAAGGAGAGGGGGGCAAACGCCCCCACCCAAAAAAACCCAACCCCATTAGGAAACTGTCTTAAATCATGGAAAAAAGGACTTCTCAACACAGGGGTTGTGGAACAATTTTTATATGATGGAAACCATGGAAACCAAGTATTTGGTGTTTGTTATTACTACTTCAAGCCAGGAAGTAGGGCAGCACCCCCAGCACCTCCAGTTCCAGCACCACTGTCTCTACATACCCCCACCTCAGAAACCGCAGAATATATTTTCTTCAAACTTCCCAGAAAAATTCACTTTTAAGCTACCGATGAATCTTGGAATTATCAATCCGTTGGGGTTACAGTATATTTTAATGAAAGTCATAAATATCTGAAATAGGAGTTTACAATTTGAAAGGTCATCTCAAATGACACTTTTATAATTACATAATGGATCAATCGGTCAATGAGAGAGCTGAGAGTCAGTCGTAAGTAGTAGAGCTCTTCAAAGCAAGACTTGATAATCATCTATGTTTTAGAAGTATTACAATCTCTCTTGCCTTGATGGAGGTGAAGTCCTTTCCACCCCAAGTGATACTATGATTCAGTCAAAAGGACCTGTGGCAACTGAAGTCCATGGGCATGCAAGATGATGGTTAAGCAGTGAAAAAATAGGCTCCTTAAGTGAGGCTCTTAAATCTATATTGAGGTTCCTAAATAAGTAGCTTGATTTTCAGATAGTGCTGAGCTGTGTTTGAAACATAGCATGAGATATATTGATGATGCAATCAGACATTCAGTACTTTTGAAAATTAAGCTAACTTATTTAGAAAACCAACTATGGATTTTGAATCCCAAGTTTAGACTCCCATTTTTGCAAATCTTATTCAGAATTTTCTTCAGAAGACAGACATTGGACAATCGGCTACATTTAGGGCAACATCAACAGAACAGTAAAGATTTGGGGGATGAGGTGAGTATAAGTCCTCTGCATTTCTCCCATTGCAGGACTGTTCAAATCTAAAGGAAAAAAAAAAGAGGTTTGAAAGTCCCAGATACTGAAAGCTAAAGAAAATAGTTTGTGCATCACCTGAGAACTAGCACTACTAAATATTGCACAATATCAGATTTAGTATACCACACATGTTACTGACATTAACCATTTTGAAAAATTACAGCTTGGCCTACAACTGCAATTGGTATATAATGAAGTATCTGAGGCATCTGTCTTTTCCTCAGTAATACTTTGCGGCATATTTGGCTATGCAGGGTACTTTATGGCACCATCGTGCGTGGTGTCAGTTTAGGGAGAACAGTCCCTAAAAGTTGTACTGTCTGCAAGTTGAAATTGCAGCCTGCTTCCGTTTTTCTTTTAAAATTATGACCTGTACCTCTGAGAAAACAAACTGAAATTTAAATGTATGCATGATCTCAAGCAGAATATTGTCACTACTGGAAAATAAAAATGCTGTAGTGCAAATGTTAGAGATTAACTATAGCAGTGAACATGAGTGCTTGGGTCTGGTTCTGCAGTACATTGTGAAGTTGCCATGCATTTTACCTGTTTGCTCATCCATTTTACACATAATTAGAATTCCTAGGGCCAAAGGGAGAGGGGGAAGTCACCCTTTGGAACTGAAATGATGTTAGACATGAATCTCTTAGGAAATATTACTTCAGCTGTAAAACTTGTTGAAATGGGACAACTGTTTCTTATTTTACTACATATAAACTTCAAAAAGAATTATTTTCAGAGCCTTATCTTTAAATGGTTTATGTAGCCAGCACACTCCCGCAAGACACACTCCCATCCCACACATATATTATACAGAGACCAATATTGTTAATTTATATCTACTGTCATCTACTGATTTGTTAGCAAATCAACAAAGTCATTAGCTACTTTAGGTAAAATAAGAGATTAGAGTATCCTAAAAATACATGTCTTATATAATAGAGCTGAGCGACCCTCACAATAATAAAAATAAATACAGAGATACCAGAAATATTATTCATAGGGGTTTACCATTATCTATATCCCACAGCTGCATTAGTCAGTTAAAAATTCAAAAGCTAGTAAAGGTTTGAAATTCTACAGTAGGATTTTTTATTAGGGTTAGAAAAACAGATATGTTATAAATATCTTTAAAGAATCACAATCTTGCTCTCAAGGAAGACAATAGGTGTCTTGCCATTAACTAAATGGGATCAGGAGGAAAGAACAGAACTAAAGGACCACTCACTATATTCAATGAACAAAATAATCTTGTCAGTTCTGCACTTTAGCCCTCCAACATTAGGCATTAATTTTGTGTTTAGGGGCATCTGAGCAAATAATGGGGAGGCAGGAGCACTGTAGCTATGAAGCAGTCCTCTAAAAGATGTCTGACCTCCGGATCCACATCTTTATGTAGAAAGAAACACAAAGAGGCCATGGTATGACCAAGGGTAACTGGTATCAAACATACAATACTAAGCCATATTGACCCATCAGGAAAAAAAACTGGTCCAAAGGAAACATGGCCAGTTTCAGTTAATTGCAAGCTCACACCCCCTATTTACTTTTAGGAAGAAAAGAAAAAAAAAACCTCTGGGTTGGAAGACGGTGAATTTCCCTGCAGGAGTTAAGTACCCTGCCTCCAGGCAAAGAAAACCTGCAATTCATAAGATAATCCCCTTTTGTCTCTGCTTGGCCACAAAGCAGAGAGAAACCAAGCTGCTTTCAGTTTCAAAGCTGCTTTCTGGACTTCCTAAAAATTCCTTTTTAAAATCTGTATTTCTAGTTCAAAAAATCTCAACTGGATCTCAAAATGATTTCAGGTTAATCCCACCGCTGTGCCACCATGTCACGGTTCCTCCCCCACTCTGAACTCTAGGGTACAGATGTGGGGACCTGCATGAAAAACCTCCTAAGCTTATCTTTAGCAGCTTAGGTCAAAACTTCCCCAAGGTACAAAATATTACATCCGTTATCCTTGGACTGGCCGCTACCACCACCAAACTAATACTGGTTACTGGGGAAGAGCTGTTTGGACGCGTCCTTCCCCCCAAAATACTTCCCAAAACCTTGCACCCCAGTTCCTGGACAAGGTTTGGTAAAAAGCCTCACCAATTTGCCTAGGTGACTACAGACCCAGACCCTTGGATCTTAAGAACAATGAACAATCCTCCCAACACTTGCACCCCCCCTTTCCTGGGAAATGTTGGATAAAAAGCCTCACCAATTTGCATAGGTGACCACAGACCCAAACCCTTGGATCTGAGAACAATGAAAAAGCATTCAGTTTTTTTACAAGAAGACTTTTAATAAAAAAAGAAGTAAATAGAAATAAAGAAATCCCCCCTGTAAAATCAGGATGGTAGATATCTTACAGGGTAATTAGATTAAAAAACATAGAGAACCCCTCTAGGCAAAACCTTAAGTTACAAAAAAGATACACAGACAGAAATAGTTATTCTATTCAGCACAATTCTTTTCTCAGCCATTTAAAGAAATCATAATCTAACACATACCTAGCTAGATTACTTACTAAAAGTTCTAAGACTCCATTCCTGTTCTGTCCCTGGCCAAGACGACTACAGACAGACCCAGACCCTTTGTTTCTCTCCCTCCTCTCAGCTTTTGAAAGTATCTTGTCTCCTCATTGGTCATTTTGGTCAGGTGCCAGCGAGGTTACCTTTAGCTTCTTAACCCTTTACAGGTGAGAGGCTTTCCCCTGGCCAGGAGGGATTTCAAAGGGGTTTACCCTTCCCTTTATATTTATGACACACGGTCTCCCACAGTATTCTTGTCAGCAAGTTAAGGAAGTATGGGCTGGATGAATGCACTATAAGGTGGGTAGAAAGCTGGCTAGATTGTCGGGCTCAACGGGTAGTGATCAATGGCTCCATGTCTAGTTGGCAGCCGGTATCAAGTGGAGTGCCCCAGGGGTCGGTCCTGGGGCTGGTTTTGTTCAATATCTTCATAAATGATCTGGAGGATGGTGTGGATTGCACTCTCAGCAAATTTGCGGATGATACTAAACTGGGAGGAGTGGTAGATACGCTGGAGGGGAGGGATAGGATACAGAAGGACCTAGACAAATTGGAGGATTGGGCCAAAAGAAATCTGATGAGGTTCAATAAGGATAAGTGCAGGGTACTGCACTTAGGATGGAAGAATCCAATGCACCGCTACAGACTAGGGACCGAATGGCTAGGCAGCAGTTCTGCGGAAAAGGACCTAGGGGTGACAGTGGACGAGAAGCTGGATATGAGTCAGCAGTGTGCCCTTGTTGCCAAGAAGGCCAATGGCATTTTGGGATGTATAAGTAGGGGCATAGCGAGCAGATCGAGGGACGTGATCGTTCCCCTCTATTCGACATTGGTGAGGCCTCATCTGGAGTACTGTGTCCAGTTTTGGGCCCCACACTTCAAGAAGGATGTGGATAAATTGGAGAGAGTCCAGCGAAGGGCAACAAAAATGATTAGGGGTCTAGAACACATGACTTATGAGGAGAGGCTGAGGGAGCTGGGATTGTTTAGCCCGCAGAAGAGAAGAATGAGGGGGGATTTGATAGCTGCTTTCAACTACCTGAAAGGGGGTTCCAAAGAGGATGGCTCTAGACTGTTCTCAATGGTAGCAGATGACAGAACGAGGAGTAATGGTCTCAAGTTGCAGTGGGGGAGGTTTAGATTGGATATTAGGAAAAACTTTTTCACTAAGAGGGTGGTGAAACACTGGAATGCGTTACCTAGGGAGGTGGTAGAATCTCCTTCCTTAGAGGTTTTTAAGGTCAGGCTTGACAAAGCCCTGGCTGGGATGATTTAACTGGGAATTGGTCCTGCTTTGAGCAGGGGGTTGGACTAGATGACCTTCAGGGGTCCCTTCCAACCCTGATATTCTATGATTCTATGATTCTAAGGTGGGCCTGTACAGTCGTATGGAATATATGCCTATACAAAGATAATAAATACAAGAGTACTTTGTTCAATGAACCATCTTCATAAGTTACCCCTAATGGTGGTCACAGAGTCTAGTAATTATATTTGTGTCTACAGTATATGTCTGGGTTTTAAAAATATTTTAATGGGCTTTTTTATTGCTGCAGAGAGGTAAAACTGACATGTTGTATACTCAAAAGAAATGCAATGGAATGCATTTAATATCTCTCTCATTTCTGAGTATAATTTCTTGCTTGCAGGAAGACATTTCTAAGGCAATTTTTATGGTAATTGCCAGTTTGACATCTTTCCAAAACATTTCTTCCTGCTGCTAGAGCTGCTCCCATCATATATGTAAGGTGGTAAGCAAAAATATGGGTCTCTTAATGGTACCAGCAATTGGTCTCAATGAAAGCAAGTTACTCGGCTAATCTTGTCTTCAAACTGACCCACGTGGATTTGCAATATCACCTATTATAATAACCCTTGTTCAAAATGAATATTGGTGGGTTATTATAGGCAAGGCAAATACTTGGAAGGCAGTTTTGGAAGAATGTTGATATGTTCCTTATATATATATAGTGATACAGCATGGCCAGAGGGCAGCAGGAGAGTGTTTTTTTTTTGAAGCAAAGAAGGTGTTTTTATTTGCATAACACACTTACAAAACAAAAAGAACAGCATATGCAATGTGTAACACAGCAACCAATCACAATGGTTTTCTCATTAGCTTCAGGGGAGGGAAGTGTTCAAGCTTGCCTAGGCTCAGAGCAGTGGGCTTCCTCGACTCTTGTGGTCTTCCACCCTTCCGAGTTACCTGGTGGCCCAGAGCAAGGGGGCTTCATAGGCTCTCAAGGTCTGCCACCCCTTCGAGTTACGTGGTACCACGCCCAGTGTCACCAACAATTCCCTCCTCTGAAAGCACCCAACAAGAGGGGCAGGCTGTGGGGTGGACAATCCGGGGGGGAGGCATGTGCACCCACGTGTGAAAGGACCCTTCTAAGGTGGTGGTGTCCGCAGCAGCAATGGCTGGGGCTGGGGTCCCTTACTCTCTCCCCCAATCAAAGGGTCAAAGAAAGGGAACTGGATGGGGACATGGAGCAGAGAACCTCGGACAGCACCCACCGCTCCTCAAAAGCGTCAAGGGAGTCGGTGGACGCCACCCAGAGGAACTCCGCCCAGATACGTGAACGGACCAAGGATTGGAAAACGGCCCCACAGTCACAGGAAACTCCATCGGCCAACCTCCTCTCTCTGGTTTTATAGATGGCCTTTTTAGCCAGGGCTGGGAGGAGGTTAACTAGGAGATCCCACGATTTTGTGAGGCCACGGATGGGGAGTGCATAAATAAAAAGGTGAGGGAAAAATGCAACCAAAAATATAATAGAAGATTTGTGAGGAGCCGGAACAGGGGCTGCAGCCTGGTGCAAATATACGTGCGCCAGGGTTTCCCGCACATTGCAAAAGGGACAAGTATCTGGGATGGGGGTGAACCGCGCCAAGTACATGCCCGTGCTCACAGCTCTGTGAAGGAGCTGCCAACTGATGTCCCCGATGGGCCTCGGAACCAAGGTGGAATATAGGCTGGCCCACCAGGGCTGCTCACCCTCCAAAGGTGGCAGAAGGTCTCGCCACTTTGTGTCGGGGAGGAACACTAGGGTGAGGGCATGAAGGGAGTGGAGCACGAGCGTGTATAGATGTTTCCTTGGTGTGGTTTGGAAGCATAGCGGCTGCAGTTCATGAAGCCAGCTCGCTGTAAAGGGGTCGTTTGGGTCTATGGGGCAGGGGTCCAACTAAAAGGTTTGGTGGGCCTGGGGTAGAGGGTAGGCGGGGCGTGCCCTCGAGCAGGACCCAGTCGAGATAAGCTCGAGCAGCGGGCGGCAAAGTGGCCTTCACCTCCTGAAGTACGCGCCGGGGGGTACGAGGTCTGGAGAGCCCCATGCGCTGCACGAGTGTCAGGGGATCCAGCCAGTCTCCCCGGTCGTAGTCCAGGAGGTCTCCGACTCTCGTGACTTCTGCCAGGATCAAGCTCTGGCGCACCGAGCAGGACTCCGCCACCTGCACATGGAGCTGGGCGTTGTGTAGCAGGGGCTCCATGAGGAGATCTGCCCCCTCGGTGGCCGCCATGGACCTGGTCATTAAAAACAGTTTCCAAGTCCAGAGGAGGTCCTGGTAGAAGACCGGCAGCCCCGAGAGGTCTCATGGAAGACCTCCCGGACGGAGATAAAAGAGCTGCTGGTCATATCGGAGCCCTTGGATGCAGCGCAGGATGGTGTGCGCCAGTGTGCTCCAAGCTGAACTGCCTGCACCATAGAGGAGCCTCTGTAGGGCCTGGAGGCGGAAGACGCGGACCTGAGTGTGCAGACACTTCAGGCCCTGTCCTCCTTCCTTCAGGGGTAGATGAAGAACCCCTACAGGGTCCCAGTGCATTCCTGACCAAAAGGACCCCAGAATCGATGTCTGAAGGTTGGTCAGGAAACCCAGGGCCGGGACCAGGGTGTTGAGCTGGTACCAGAGCATGGACAGGACTAGTTGATTAAGCACCAGTGCTCTCCCTCGGACGGAGAGACATCGGAGTAGCCTTGTCCATTTCCGGAGCCGCTCTATCACCCCGCCCTCTAAATTTTCCCAGTTCTCTGGCGGAGAGGGATGCGTGGCAGAAAGGTAAATGCCAAGGTAGAGCAGCGGACCCGCGCTCCACGGGATGGTCTGAAGCGCGGGTGGGAGGGAACTCACCTGCTGCCAGTCCCCCACCGCCAAGCCAGAGCTCTTGGCTCAGTTGACTCAGGCGGAGGAGGCTGCCGAATAGATGGCCTGGCAAGCCTCCACCCGCGCCAAGTTGCCCGGGTCCTGGACCACGAGGAGCACGTCATCAGAGTACGCCGACAGGACCAGCCGCAGCTCCGACTCCCACAGCACCAACCCTGTCAACCTCCTGCGGAGGAGACAGAGGAAGGGCTTGATCGCCAGAGCATACAGCTGGCCCGAGAGGGGGCACCCCTGCCATACTCCTCGCCCGAAGCTGACCGGTTCGGTCAGGGTCCAGTAGAGCTTAACCAGACACTCTGTGGAAGCGTACAGCACCCGGAGAAAACCCCACAAACTGGGGTCCAAAGCCAAATGTCTGCAGAGTGCTCAGGAGGTACCCGTAGTCCACCCTTTCAAACACCTCCTCCTGATCTAGGGACAGGAGGGAGAATGACAGACCGTCTCTACACCTGATTTCCAAAAGGTCCCGAACCAGAAATAGGTTATCAAAGTTACTGCAGTCCGGGACAGTGTAGGTCTGCTCTGGGTGGATCACGTCCGCCAGCACAGACCCCAGCTGCAGCGAGATTGCTTTCGCTACGATTTTGTAGTCTGTGCTGCGGAGCGAGATGGGACGCCAATTTCGTAAATCGTGGAGGTCCCCCTTCTTCGGCAATAAGGCAAGCGCATGAAAGAGGGAGGACCCCGCTCTGCAGAGACTCGGCTCAGACGGTGACTAGATCTGGCCCGAGGACGTCCCAAAACACGTGGCAGAACTCCAAAGTCAGCCCATCCATGCCTGGGGACTTATTAGTGGGCACACGACGGAGGGCTTCCGAGAACTCGGCCAGAGTGAGAGGCAACTCTAGCCGGTCTCGGTTGCTCACGCTGACCGTAGGGAGCTCCTCCCAGAGTACTCTGCAAGCGCTTGGGTCAGTCATATCCAGGGAGAAAAGACGTGTAGAAGGCTCGGGCCCTCCCTCACATCTCCACCGGTTCCGTGAGGGTGGTGCCATCTTCTGCCAGGAGGCAGATGACGTGTTTCTTGGCCCCCCTCGTTTTCTCCAGGACATAGAAGAAGCAGGAGCCGCGATCCATCTCCTGAAGGAGGTGGATGCGGGATCAAACAAAGGCGCCCCGGGCCCGATGGTCCTTGAGGGCCCCTCCTCCCACTTCTCCCGGCACGCTCCGCAGAGGAGCGGGTCCTCGGGGCTGGTGGCCAGACGCCTCTCCGGCTCTAACACCTCCCTTTCCAACTGCTCTATCGCTGCATTTCTCCGTCGGCTGGTGCCCCGGGTGTAGTCGCGGCAGAAAAGCCGGGCGCGCACCTTCCCCAGGTCCCACCATCACCGCGCCAAGGGAAAGGCACGCCGCTGCCCTCTCCAGGCCAGCCAGAATTCCCGGAAGGATGTCACGAAGCCCTCATCCTCCAACAGGCTGTTGTTAAAATGCCAATAGGCCAGCCCTGGCCTCTCCGCACAGAGGGAGGCTGTCAAGGTGGCTAGGTGATGGTCAGAAAATGGGGCCAGCTGAATGCTGGAGGAGTGGGCTCGTGAGAGATGGAAGCGTGATAAATAAATGCGGTCCAACCGGGAGTGGCTCAACCGATGGGCCTCCATCCGGACAAAGGTGAATGTGGAAGTGTCATCCAGGTGGTGGTCACGCCAGATGTCCACTAGGGAGTGATGTTTGACTATCTCCTGGAGGGTGTTCGCGGCGGCCAGGCTCTGCTCGGTCCCCGAGCGGTCCCACTCCTCGAGGGTGGTATTAAAATCCCCTCCCAGGACCAGGCACTCATGGGAATCTAAGGTGCCGAGGAAGGCGGACGCCTGCTGATAGAATTGCAGCTGCTCCGGGCCCGATGTCGGGGTATAGACATTAACGAGGTTAACCACGAGCCCCTCCATATGGACCCAGAGATGCAGCAGGCGACCGGGCATGGCCTCAGCGACCCCTAGCACCTCGGGCCGTAGGTCGAGGGAGAACAGGGTCGCCACTCCAGTCTGTCGAACTGTGGAATGGCTAAAGTAGACCCTGTCCCCCCACTCCAGCTGCCAACTGTCTTCGGCGGTCGGATCCATATGTGGTTTTCCTGCAGGAAAACCACAGAGTACCCTCCCTCCCGAAGGAAGTAGAGCACCTGGGACCTGCGGAGAGCCATCCTACAACCTTAGGTGTTCAACGTTGCGATGGTGAGTGGTGTCATGGGGGGGGGCGGTCAGGGGGATCCTCACTGGCAGGGATGCTCGGATCCCCCAAGCAGTCCTTGACCCATCCCATAGGGAGTAATTGTTCACGGAAGATGTGGACCCGCCAGTAGGCTGCGGCATCCCACTTCCCCATCCCTTTACCTTCCCCCATGAGGGCCCTTGTGGCCCGGAGGATTTGAGAAAAGTCCCCCTGTCGCTGGAGAGCAAGCTGTACCTTGTTGCGGGAGCCACAGGCATCTTCTAAAAACTTCCGCAGCGCTCCTCGCAGCTCATGGGGAGGTGCGGTTACGGTTTCCTGATTGTTCCCCGGCGGGGCCCTTGGTGCAGCCCCGTGGCCCACTAAAATGGGCAAGCAGGGTGCGGACCCCCGACGTGGTGCCTGATGGGCTGGAGTGTCTAGGCCTGCCTGAAACTCTGGGGCAATAGGGGGCGGTGGAGGGAAAATAGCAGCCCCTAATGGGTCGGGGCAGGAGAACACAAAGGCCGCTCCCTGGGGGCCATCAGTTGGAAAAGGGAAGGAGACTGCCCCGGGGGCGGCGATAACGTTGCAGGAGGTAAACTGGATAGGGGTAGGGGCAGGGGCGAGGTTCTGGGTTTCGGGAGGCAAGCAGCTAGATGGTAGCGCCTCCCGATCAGGCTCGAGGGTTAAGGGGGTGGGGAGGGAGCACTCAGTGATACCGGGTGCGGGGTCTATGGTGGATTTAGCAGCCACAGCATCAGGAGGTAGATTATCTTCTGTAGGGCCCCTGCCCAGGAAGGAAGTCAATTGCTCTGCACCAACGGGGGGTGCCCCTGGCTACTCGTGTCCCGGGCGCGTGGCGCTGGCTGTCACCTGAGCAGGCTCGGTGGTTGTCAGCGGGGTGCCATCAGCGGCCAGGTCGATGGAGGAGTCCAGGGGCTCCTCGGAGGTGGGAGCAGAAGCAGCAGTTAGGGGGAGGGAGCACGGGGAAAAGAGGGGTGGAGTGAGGTCGCCCAGATCGAGGTTTGCTGGCAAAAGGTCGTCCTCCCCCTGGGCGACCGGAGTCAGATCGGGACACTTTCCACCACCCCGGGGTTCTTCCCGCTGGCACCCGCCACGATGGTTGCCTCGGGGTTTACGGGGGCTTTGGGTAGTGTCAAGACAGAAGGGGCTTCCTCGAGGGTCTCGGAGGGGAGGGTCTCCCATGGAGGGGAGACACTACCTTCTGGTGCTACCACATCTTTCTCGGCTGACACCGGTGGATGGGACGCACTCGTGGGCAAAGCGGAAGGCTCGACATCGGTGCCCCCCTTCCTTGTCTTCCGGGGGGCCTCCACTTCAGGTGGATGAGGCGGAGCTCGAGCCTTCCGCTTGCCTCACTTTCCCTGGACTAAGGCCTGGCCCTCCATGGCATCATCTGGGGGCTGGTTAGCAGGGGTCGTGTCAGGGGGTAAAGGCGATGGCTCAGAGACTTGTGGTGGGAACGGTGGGGTAGCATAAGGGAGGGAGGATTCTCCCTGGGGCACCCAGGCCTGGCGGTATCTCTGCTCACCCTCCTCCATAGGCCCCGCCAGATTGTCAGCAGCAAGGGCGGGGCTCTCCCGCTTGTCTGGGCGTTGTAGGTCCTGAGCGGGAGTAGCGGTAGTCCGAAGAGGAGGGGGGACGGGTTTGGGTACTGGGCGGCCAGGGGCGTCGGCAATGACGGGGCTGATGTCCTGCTGGATCTCGGTGATCCCAGGTGCTCCTCCTTGCCAGGCTAAGGGGCAGTCCCTCCGGACATGCCCCGACGCCCAGCAGAGGTAGCACCGGACTTCCCCTGTGGAGAAGTACACCCGGTAACGGGCCCCCTGGTGGGGGACTAGGAAGGACCCCTTGAGCGCCTCTCCATCATGCGCCACCGACGGCAGTAGAAGTTACATTTGCCGGTGGAAGGAAAAGATGTGACGGAGGGTGGGGTCCTTGCAGCCCAATGGGAGAGAGCTGATAACAGAAACAGGTTTCCCCAGGGTGGAAAGGGCAAGTAACAGGGCAGCACTGGGGAGAAAAGGAGGGACAGAGGTCAGGACCATGCAGATGCTCAGGTCCTCTAGCGGCTCTAGGGGGACAAACACCCCCCTCCCACCTCCAGGCCCCTCTCCACCGCTTCCTGAGCGGCAGCCTCCAATGCTAAGAAGAAGACGACCTTCCCATACATTTTGGAGGCCACCACAATGGCCGAGGGCCCCACCACCCTCACCAATGCCCGCACGTAGGTCTCCACGTGGGGCGAGGTGGGCACCAGGAGGCATCAGACACTGTGCTTCCTTGTCATGGTAGGAAAGGGGCCCCGGCCGCTATTGATGGTGGCAGAGGCAGTGGGCGGGAGAGATGACAAGGCGGCAGGCGGAGGGGCTGCCGCTGCCCGGGCATACGTCCTGGGGGGTGAAGGAGGGACACCTGCAGAGCTGGTGGAGGGGGCTGTGGTCGGTGGCGGTGCCACAGCAGTGGGGGTGGCCCCTGCCATGGAGGGCCTGGTGGTTATAGTGGGGCCCTTCCCCTTCTTCTTCCCTGGCCTTTCCTGCCAGCTGGGGGGGGCCTCCCCTAGAGTCTGGGGAGGCAATGGGCATGGCAGTGGCAGAGGTCACCCCAGTGGGTACGGTGGCAAGTGGTTAACAGGAGTTGGGGGCAGGTAAAAAGGGACAAGCTGTGGGGTGGACAACTAAGGCGGGGGGCAAATGAACCATGGTACGCTTGTACAGAGAGTCCTGTTTGGTTTGCTGGTGCTTCTGGCCCACACGGTGGAATCAGGGCGAGCAGCTGAGTCCAGAGGCAGATGTTAAACAGCTGGCAAAGATGGTGGAGGGCGGCAGTGGTGAAGATAGTAGTGTGGGGGTTGGGAGGACACAGATGGATCGGGGGGCAGCTCCGTGCCACACAGCCTGTGTCCCTACAAACACAGTCAAGACACAGTCAAGGCCTCCCCCCACACGAGAGCACAGTTTGAAAGTTACTCAGTCTTAAGGCCCCCTCCATGGTGATTTGTAGATTCCCCGGGCAGTGTTCCTCTGGTAGACAGCTTTTTCCCTTTCTTTTCTGGGCTTTCTTTGCAGCTGTAGCATTCCAAGGATGCTGGAACAGATTATAAGAGTCTCTCTCGGCCGGACACGGGTCCACAAACAAAGAGCAAGCAGCTGAGTCCCTCCATTCCCCCCCTCCGGGGAGCGGGCCAGCAGGCCCCCCCTCTCTCAAGGGGCCTCAGCCGGAGCAGCAGCAGCGTCCAAGGTCGGGCAGGGAGGGGGGTGCGACAGCCAGCCGACCAGCACCCAAGCAACAGCAGAAAAACAAAAAAAAATGGGGGGGGAGAAGGGGAGAGAGCATCTAGCCCAGTCAGGGGGGAAGCTGAAAGCAGGGGCAAAAAGCAAGGAAAGCCCAGGCTACAGGAGAGTGCCAGAAGGGAGCCTTATTCCCTGTAGAGGGAAGAAAGTTTGCTGTAAATTAATTAAAGCACCTGAAGCCAATTAAAGCACCCGAAGCCAATCACATGATAACCCCCCCCCCCCGCTTCAATCAGACAAGGGAAGGAGTTGAAGCAGAGTGGATTGGTGTTGGAGCAGAAAGCACTTTGGAGGGAAGCAGAGGAGAGTTTGGAGAAGTGCTGTGGTGGGCTAAGAAGACCAAGACCCTAGGTAAAGGGACACCTGGTTTGTGCAGAGGGAGGGCAGGAAGCCCCACAAGCTGACGGGCAGGAGAGAGAAGTAGCCCAGGGGAAGGAACTGCTAGTTCAAGCAGTTTACTACTATCCCTAGGGCCCCTGGGCTGGGACACAGAGTAAAGGGTGGGTCCCTCCCTCTCCACTCCCCTTCTCTAGGACACTAGTGGGGCAGTTAATACCCCAGTTCAGAGGCAAGAAAGGGTGCCCTGAACCCTCCCCAAGAAGAGAAAGCACGAGACCCATCATAGTAGTGCTGGCAATATGCTACATGATATACCAATATGTCAGGGACTAGGATTATTTGCCTTATGGAAACATTGTTGAACTGTGGTTTCAGGACAAACAGTAGGCTAGTCCTAGTGTGCCTGACCAAACACTTTGGTTCAGCTGAAAGTCCACAAATTATCACAAAGTATTGCCATCTCTCACAATTTTATTGTATTGTATCATGAAATTAGTGGGGGTTTTAATCCCCAGCTATTGGAGTTCTAAAATTATGTGAGTGTAACTGGGTGCAGACTCCCGGCGGCGCCTCCTGCTGGTTGTCTCAGGGAAATAGCATTCCAGCCTCTGGAGCATCCTCTTCAGGCTGGTGTCTTGCCTTGCTGCTGGCTCTTGGGTCCCTTCCAGGACCCCAGTGACCCTTTAACTGGGTGCTGCCCCCTGGCAGTACCCCACAGCTCTGTGTCTCCCCCCTCCAAGGGGAACCCCTCCCTCATCCACTATCCGCACCTCGCCTCAGTCGTAGGCTCCTGCCAGTCACCAGCTAGCCCCCATGCCCTGGGGCAGACTGTAGTATGAGCCACTCATCACAGGCAAGGGGGTTGTTGGACCTGCTGCCTCTGGCTACTCATGGGCTACCCCATGCAACCCCAGTATCTAATAGGCCTTACCAGGCCCGCAGCCTGGGGCTTTCCTAGGCCAGAGCTCCCCAGCTTCCTTAGCCTGTCCCCAGCCCTACTCCCCTCCAGATACTTAGTTAAGCCCCTGCAGCCAGGCCCTTCTCTCTCTCTCAAGGCAAAGAGAGACTCTTCTGGGCTTCTGGCTCACAGCCTCTACAGAGCCAGCTAGGCCCTGATTAGGGCATGGCCCCCGCTGAGGCTGCTTCCCCAATCATCCCCACTGCCTTTCTCCTGCAACAGCCCTCTCTCAAGGCTGTTTTAAACCCCTCTGGGCCCGAGTGGGTGGCCACCCCGCTACAGTGAGAATATCTGCTTTTGTTTAAAAAAAAAAACCATAAGTATCTATCCTTCACAGTTGAGGAGAAAAGCTTGAAAACATGAACCCCAGAGGCTCAAGAACTAGAAGACAAATAAAAAGACCTCAACATTATTATTTTAAAATACCATGATTTTTAAAATCAAGCTCATGATTTTGGGTAACATCTGACGTTGGCAATACTGTATGAATCATAGAATCGTAGGATTGGAAGGAACCTCAAGAGATCTTCTAGTCCAGCCCCCTGCACTCAAGGCAGAACTAAGTATTATCTAGACCAGGGATCAGCAACCTTTGGCATGTGGCCCGTCAGGGAAATTTGCTGGCGGGCCGGGACAGTTTGTTTACCTGAAGCGTTCACAGGTTCAACCCATCGCAGCTCCCACTGGCTGCAGTTCGCCGTTCCAGGCCAATGCGGGCTGCGGGAAGTGGCGGCCAGCACATCCCTTGGCCCATGCTGCTTCTTGCAGCCTCCATTGGCCTGGAACGGTGAACTGTAGCCAGTGGGAGCTGTGATCGGCCGAACCTGTGGATGCTGCAGATAAACAAACGGTCCCGGCCCGTCCGTAGATTTCCCTGACAGGCTGCATGCCAAAGGTTCCTGATCTAGACCATCCCTGTTTGTCTGTCTAACCTGCTCTTAAAAATCTCCAGTGATGGAGATTCCACAACCTCCTTAAGCAATTTATTCCAGTGCTTAACCACCCTCACAGTTGCTTCCTCCTGCATTGGACTGGGACAGCAAAGACCTTAAAGGAAAGGAGAAAAATAACCTCTGACAGACCATGACCTGCAAGAAGGAGGGTGGAACCTGGTGTTGGACTGGTCCATAAGATATGGGGAAAATTCCAAGCAAAGCCAAGGGAAGTTTGGGGGCAAAAAAAATCTTTGAGGTGTTCAATGAGAAACACACTTCTTTAAAATAGGCCTTTCAACATCTGCTTTCCCTATGGGAACACTTGCAGCAGATTTTCTCCTTCCAAAGCTGACAGCCACCACTAGTTGATGGTCAGCCACACTGAAAAGTCCCATAGAATGCACTGCAAACAGTGACAGCCAGAAAGGGAAGATCCCACCTGTGTCTCAGTCACAGAGGCTATGCCTCACCAATCTGAGCCTAAGGGGAATAGATACTGTTGTTTGTGGTAAAACAGGCTCTTTACTCTACAGCTGGTTGGAAAAAAGGTAAGTATATTTTTTAAAATATTGAAGAAAATTTTTTTTGTTTAATTTTTCAGCATCAACAACAACAAAAAATGAAACCAAAATTAAACAAATCTTTTCATTTTTTTTAAATTGTGGGGAAGGAATCCATTTTCTATCCCTCCCCTTTTTTTTCATCCATGAGGAAAGAGGGTAAGAATAATTATAACAAGATAAAGTTGAATATTTCTCAGAAAACAAACATTTTGAAAAAATGGTTATGTAATTTTCTTTTGAAATTTGACCAAAAAGGAATTTTTCTACCAAAAAACTCATTTTGGTCAAAATGCTTTTTTTTTTTTTTTTTTGGGGGGGGGGGGGGGTCAAAAGAATGTTGTTGAAAGAATTTTGATCTGTTGATCTCTGTTTTGGCAGCTCTAGAGGGTTGGTTCCTTTTAGTATAGCTGTATAACATCAAAACTCTCCGTCAAGGTTGAATCTAAAAGATTAGAAAAACAAGTGTAGAGCAGGTACAGGGAGGCCCTTTGGGAGTTCTTTAGCATGTTAAAGAAGTCATGTACTTGGTGCTGTGGGGATCAATGTGATGGCAGTAAGAATGAGAGACCAATCTCAGACCTACACTCATATGCTGAATTTCTGAAGTCAAGTGTATAATTTCACTAAACCAGATGAACACAGTGTCCACCTTTGCAGTCGTGTAATATTATAGTCTTTTTGCCTTTCTAAGGTGTTATTCTTTACTGCTGTATTTCACATGGCAACCTATTAACTTTGTTTTTATGTGTTCATTTT
Organism: Lepidochelys kempii; assembly: GCF_965140285.1. NCBI lineage: Eukaryota > Metazoa > Chordata > Testudines > Cheloniidae > Lepidochelys > Lepidochelys kempii. Next base: position 95,476,956 of record NC_136380.1, on the reverse strand, counting down.
ACTGTTAGTTAATAATTGTTTTTGCTGAACTGAAGTATTCCGCTGAACCATTGCCTAATGCACATGGTACAGATCATTGAATAGTTTAATTACAGACTGTTGTCTGATGTATGAACTCTGTTAGTGTTAGAAGTGGTAAGTGACTCATCAGTTCAATGCAGCACAGTGTTGTTACAGTAGAGTTAGAAGCAGAATCTATTGTGGCAAGAGATTTCTTCTTTTATGAGATAAGAACAGCAACTATCATATCAGCAAGTGAAAAAATCAATCAATTTTTCATTCTGGTAGCTCTTTTCCATTCAAAGAATAATTAAATTATAATTACTAAATCCATTATGAATCATGTCACCCCATAACTTCTTCCAATGGGCACAGTTTTGCCTTCAGTTAGTTGCAACCATGCAATTCTAATTAAGCTAATTACAGTATGCAAGGGAAACTAAGGTCTAAGTTTGTCCCACTATATATTCTTAGATGTCATATTTTCAAAATTGCCTTAATTCAGTCTCCTTTTGTCTGTGCATAGCTTGTGTGCATATTTTTGCACACCTAAATAAGCTTTCACATTCAAATGGAGTGTGCAGATGTGAGATTTATCAGATGCATAGGACAACTGTCCACAATATTGCACCTGCAAGTGTTTTGCATGCATGAAGTTCCATAGGAACAAATAGAGGCCATGTTACAAAATTTGGGCTATATGTGTTGTATTGTGGATACAACATGACCAAATTCACAATGAAGTCCAATAAAATTACCTTTAAAAGTAACATAATAATTCAGTTTGGGGTACAAGTGAGAAACATTTTTATAACCGTTTCAGTAACTTTTGAGAGATTTATACTATGTGCCCATCTGAAATTGCACACTCACCAAAATCTATTGTTAACTATACAAATTCAGTATCCTCCCAACCTCATGGCTAGGTTTTGTTTTAACCATTCCAGTTTTTGGGATCTACAGAATACAGTGCACTTTTCACACAGTGATGTGACAAAAACACTGTCAGCTTCAGGGGGGGAGGGGGAGAGTTCAAAATATCTTGTGGCCACTGGACAAGAAATTGGGTCAACAATGATACACAAAAAGGACAGCACTGAGACCACAGAGGGGTAATCAGATTGGAGTCTGTGGAACTGTATAGGTGTATATCAAGACAGACTGTGGTGCATAGTGTTTTGGTGGGAAAGACTGAATATCAAGAAGGTAGTGGTTAGAAAAATTAAGTCAAAAATACACTTGCAGTGCTTGACTGAGGGAACTTGAATAGATAGTTGAAAATCATAGAAATGGTAGAGACACATTGGTGGGATGGATAAGATGACCGCAGAGCTGTAGAGGAGTGGAAAGAAGAGCACCACATGAGTGATTTGGAGGAGCAAAGGACGGATGAGAAACATTCCAAGTGGACCTGAAATGTGCCTGACTTTGGTATGAAGAAGCTATTACAGGAGGAACTTTGTCAGATTCCAGGTGATAGAGATGGGACCATTCGGATACCAGCATTCCTTGATTCTGAAGATGCAATCTTCTGAGATGCCTGCACTTTTGGAATCTGAGGAAGAGCAGCACTCCAATCCATCCTGCCATTTCTTCCCCTTAGAAGAAGTTGCCTGCAGATAAAGACACAATAGTTTGGGTTTCTTAATAGACCTTGAGACCTCAAAATGGAGAGCTCCTCTTTGTGATGCCTCTGTGTGCCTCATCACTGATGCAACTGCTGGAGCAGAGATTTCAGAGCAGTTGGCCAAAATTTGGTTCCAGACCCAGCCAGTTGGGCTCTAAAGCTTTCCTTACTGAGGAATTTCTTAATTACTGCTCTCATCCAACTCAGGCTCAAGCGATGAACACCATATGTGAAGTACTTTCTCTTTCAGTGACCTGCTCCAAGGTACTAGGAGTGCTAGTTCATGTCCAAGATCTTCACTATCAGGGACCCTCAGATCTAATATGCTTCCCCTACCCCCCCCCAATCTCTTTTACTTCGTATATCTAAGACTGGATATTATTATTTTAATGAAATGACAATAGAAAAGAATTATGCATAGATAATTAATGTAACCTTAGCTAAACTACCATACTAATTAAAAATGACATGGGGGGGGACAAAACAAATAATGAAACTTTTATGCTAACTATATAAATAACAAGAAAAATTAAATGAAGGAAAAACCTAGATTGGGTGGCAGCTAACATAAATTTAAATCAAATTTTTATTAAAGGCCTTAAAATATTCCATCATTTTACATTCTCCTAAAAGATAATAGTAACTTGACATTGATATATTTATTTCATTGAATTACTAATGCGATTAGGATTCATTAGGAATGCCATATAATATACTCACTATAAGCCAAATTCTTAACCCCTGTGCATAGCCTGAATCAATGGGCATTACATAGGGACCTATTTCCCCCATACCATCCCTCCACCCCTCGGGAAGAAAAGGATGGAATCTCACGTCCCCAACCCAGTGCCATATTATTGAACAGCTCCAAAGCCATTTTGAAGCCTCAGAGTTGAAGTAGTGGTCAATGTCTGATTTTTTATATATATAACTACATGAAAAGCTATGTTAAAAGAAGGTTAAGATTGCAAAGACAAGTGCTCAACATTTAGGAAATGCCAGAATTAAAGGTGTCCAACTTTAATTCTGACCCGTGTGTGTATACGTTATGAAACACTTTATTTACAAAAGCACATATTATTTTATCCACAGGATCTAGCTCTCCATCCGCTTCACACTCCTATCCCGCCACTACCAAAGCTCCTGCCACTGTTCTGCATCTTTTCTCCTTTCCTACACAAAGGGAGATTAGACCTGCCCTGCATGGCTCCTCCATGATTTTCCTGGCTCTAGGCAGCAGAACTATCTTGGTTCCACTGGTTTTTGGACCTTGCACACCTGTGCAAACTGGGAGAGGGAGAGTAGGAATTATCCCCAACTGGATGCACCAGAACTCAGCTGTTTTCTGTTGCACGAAGAGAGAGAGTTCTCATTGTAATGGAAGAGAAACAAAGGATGCATGTTAAATAACTCTTTACTGATAGTGTCTGAAGAATCTTAATGACACCAACTTGAAGATAAGAGATAATACGTCACAACTTCTCAAACCAGATCACCTTGAACATCAGACTTGTATTAAATATAGGCCACTTGACAAGTTGCCTGCAGATTGCCTAAGTACATTAAAAAAGTAAATATTAAATGTATGTAAATCATGCACTTTTGCCAAATTAAATAAAAGAAATTCACGCTGCAGTCTGAATTCAAAATGAATGCTACTGTGACAGAATGATTAATGATGAGCTACAAATCCAAAGACCTAGGCTACTACACTCAATCTTTGCTAAAACACTTGCAAGTGTCCAAAGTATACTTCATACATTGTATTATCATATTTAATTTTAAATTAAATGTCAAGATCCTGATCCTAATCTCAGGCCTTGTCTATACACAAGTGGTACACAATTTAACTGTAGCAGTAAAAGGCACATTTATATTGGTATAACTACATCCACACTAGGGGATGAAGCTGTATAATTATAATGCTAATCAATCATACCCCTAACTGACATAGTTATACTAGCCCAAAAATGATGCAAACCAGGCCTTACAGTAACTCCATTAACTTCAGAATTGGTCATTAAGTGATTTTTTTTGGGGGGGGGGGGGGAGAGAGAGTAAGTGGCATATCAGAGCTATGCAAGGCATACCTACTTTATTATACAACAAAGTTATGTTTCAGCAAAGGAGTTTAATCAACCAGTTATAAAAGGGCACTTAAATACAATAATTGATATTTAATACTTACTGAAGATGTGGTATACACACTATTTGCTTTTGCTTCTATATATTTAAATGGTACTCATCAGTGTAGCATCTGAATGCATTTTGTAACAGGGTGTGGGGGAAGAAAAGCACAGCATGGCTAAAGTCTTGGGTTAAAATCCTGCAAACCTCAATCAGTTCTTACTCAGGTGTCATTGAAAGGCAGCAGCCTGAAAATTACACATCATGGTCTCAGTCCTGCCTTACTGAAGTCAATGTAAGTTTTGCCACTGAATTAAAAAAGAACAAGAGCAGTCTCAATATCAGCCCCTATAAAGCAAAGGAAAATAGCCCCCTCTTTCCTGGACTGTGCCCTAAAGAATTTGTTTCCAATATCTTGCTAGTTGTAGAGTTTGTGTCTTGAAAGTTTTACTCCCCAACTACTTGGTTACTTCCCAGACTAGTGTGACTATAGTACCTAGCTTGTGTTCCCCAAATGCAATCTATACAAAAGCTCTTCAGTTTCTTCTTTCTGGAGGGAAGGAGAAACTAACCCCTAATTCTACAGCTCCCCTGCCAAACACATCCTGATATGCTGCTTCTGGGCCTCACTTTCAGCCCTCCTTCCCATCTCAGCTTTATCTTCACAGAGTCCCAAAGGAGAAATCTTAGGCACTAATGCTGTTCTCCTGCCTCCCCAGGTCCCATTCCGCATTGCCCTTGGTCTCATCTCATCAGCTGTGCTGCACTGCCCTCCCAGCTCCCTTCTCTGGCTTCCCACTGAAATTCACCCCATGGAGAAGTACAAACTCACAAGGTACAACCACAACAACATAGATGCTTAAATTCTGTAGAAAGAGATAGAGGGGGAGAAGGTAAAGTCTCAGAGGGGGAGGGGCAATATCTTAAATCCTAGTACCTTGAGTGTCAGCATCCTTGTTTATTCCCATCTTGTGAAGGATTTCCTCTCTGTTACCTATCGTGCTCACTTTCCGTAATTACCAAGTGATAACCTGTGTACAAAAGTCAGGAAAGCTAAGAAGAAATAAGGCTACATTTTTCCCTCAGATATATTGCTGCAACTTGGATTAAGATCCGTGTTAGCTGTTTGTTTGTAGGAGAGCTGAATTTAACCTTTTTGTTTGTTGTACTTCATCACTGAGGAATTGATTTTTTTTTTTTTTGGTGTCTGGAATCTTTGTATCAAAACAATGGAGACACTATAGCATAAGTGGTATCTAAACCATGATCTCTTTGATAATTAGCAGCATTTTAGATTACCATCTTCATTTTCTTAAGAGAATTCATGCAAAAATCAAATTCCTCAAGCTATCTGTGCCATTAAGAAAGAAATCTCATTTTCTAAAAGTTTGTCTTATGTCCCAATTTCAGTGAAAAGTCTATCCTTTAAAAGAAAGCAGGCTCACATTTGCAATCCTTCTCCTTCTATATGACTGAACATGTGACTGGTGACTATTGAAAATGAGGGACAGATTTCTTGCCTTCAGCAACAGGTTAGGAGGGAGGCCTTAAGAGATGCTATCATAAACTGATCTAATTGCATGTTCCACCACCTATATACATACTCAGTCTCCCCCTATCCTTCTCAGAACTACATAACTGATTTCCTTTTGGCAATTCAGGGGTAAGCAGCACCTGGGAGCTCTCCCATGGGCACTTTTTCCAAGTGATAGGCCACTACCCATGCTCCTTCCGGAGTCACACTCCATAGTTCATCCGACTTTAGACTGGTTCACTGGGCTACAGCACTCCCTTACAGTTCCCCGTGAGTGTACCCCTCACATTATCTCCACCAGTCTCTGGGACTGGGGCAATGGAATGATTCTACCATTCTTAGACTGGATTCCGGGATGGCAGCCCCACTGTTTCCAACTGTGTTAATCTGATGGAATTGGTAAATGCAAGATGCTCCCCTTCAGGTGCCTATGACTAGTGGTTGATTAAAGTAATTCAGAACAGCTCCTTCCAAACAGACATATTGTCCATTTTCCCAAAGGTGCACAGCAAGCAGCAAAAATGGTAAAGACAACAAAAGGTTTACCTGCATTGGTCTTGCGTAATCACTCCTCTCAAAGCTCAGATGAGCACAGCTACCTCAGATACATCCTGCAGAGCCTCTGCCCCCTCAGAGTATCACTAACAGGATCTCTCCCTTGAGCAGTAGCTAACAACCAATCATAGAATACCAGGGTTGGAAGGGACCTCAGGAGGTCATCTACTCTAACCCCCTGCTCAAAGCAGGACCAATCCCCAATTTTTGCCCCAGATCCCAAATGGACCCCTCAAGGATTGAACTCACAACCCTGGTTTTAGCAGGCCAATGCTCAAACCACTGAGCTATCTCCTCTAGGCAGAGATCTTTCACTAGTCATTGTCTCTTTGATCTTAGGCCCCAGCCCTGGAGAGATAAACCTGTTAACCTGGCTGAAGCCAAGGAGGTAGGCATTTCCCAATCCATAGCCCTCCTATTGTTCTCCTAAGGATCCTTGAAGTAGTTTCCATGGAGGCTATCTTACCTCTAGTTCTTGTTTCATTTCCTGTTTGCTCCTTTGACATTACTTGGCCTATGTGGAGTTACATCAAGCAACTAAACTGTGGTATACCATATTCATATAAATATAGAATTGGAATCTCTCCCACTCTCCATAAATGGGCCTCATGGCCTATAAATGTTTCAGGTGTCTGCCACACTAGAATAAAAGTTAGAGAGAGAACATGAAAAGGTAAAGGAATAAAATGCAAGAAAAAAACATGAGTGTAAAAATAGCAAGCTTATCCCTTGAGATCCAAGAAAGTAAGGTGTCAAGTGCCTCCTGTGAGGTGAATCTGTGGTGGATTATGTCATGAATAAGAGTAGTGGCTCTTAAATATTTATGAATAGCCTTCCATGAGACAAACAGGAGACCTGCCAAGAGATAAAACAAACATCTAGTGGCAGTACATCCTCTGGATGCAAGTTAGCTCCTGAGACCAATAAAAGTTCTAGCAAGAGTTGCTATCACTTACAGGTAAATTAGTATTAATTAATTAATGCAACCAATTAGTAGTACTCATTTAATACATTATTTTACCTCCTGTATTTCCAATAGACATTTAAGGGCTAATTTAGCAAACACCTGATCACCTCAGTAATCCCACTGAAGTCAATGGGATTATGCATGTGAGTAGGGACCATTTATGCAAGTAAAGGTGTGCAGAGTCTGGTCCTCAGACCTGATTTGGCCAGTGAGCCATTCCAAGCATAAACATACCATTTAAGTTGCCATAGGTTTTAAGACTCAGAGTAGGAGGAAGATAAATGATTGCAAAACTAATGATTAAGGTATCAAAATATATCTGGAACTATGGGATTTCATGACCCAATTCTGTGATGGAAAATTAAGAAAGGGAGCTTTTGGCTGTCTCATTTAATACAGCATTTTAGTCTCTAAGGTGCCACAAGTCCTCCTTTTCTTTTTGCGAATACAGACTAACACGGCTGTTACTCTGAAACCCACAAATAGAGGATAATTCACCTGCTTTCATTAGGTTTCATTTCAATATGTCTAAATTCAGGTTTTTTTTTTCAGGATTTTTCACCTGGCTTGTTTGTTTTCTCATTGTTCATTTTCAGAAGCCAGTGGAAAAAAATGTTGTTTAGTCTTTCGTGCTGAGAAAGAATGTGGAATCCCCCAAAAAGTTTAGCAATGTGGAGTCTCCCATTATAAATGAACCTAATAGTTTGTCTACATGGTGCTGTAATGCATACCAGAGGAGTGTGAATTCTAAGTGCACCTATGTGTTTTGCGCTAACTGGCCTGTGCTGATCCTACTGGCATGGATTGCAAGTTTCCTAGCACATGTTAACATAAAACAATACTGTGTTAACTCACACTGGGAAACTTTCAACGCGTGCCAGCAGGGTCAACACAGTAGACAACACATAGGTGTACATTAGAATTCACATCTCTCTGGTGTGCATCACTGCACCATGTAGACAAACCCTGAGACTCATGAGTTTCTACACAATCCCCTTTGGCTTGCCACCATTTCTAGGGCCTGTTCCACCACTGCATCACTCCAGATTCAGCTAGTGCAACTCCATTGAAGCCAAGACAGTTACATTGGCCCAAAACCGGAATAATGGGGTGTTGGAAAGGCCTTTTATCTTAACATATGGAAGTGATGCTGATGAATAAGGAGATGTTCTTTCTGAGACAGTACAGTAATAACTACCAGGAAAAAGAAAAGGAGGACTTGTGGCACCTTAGAGACTAACCAATTTATTTGAGCATGAGCTTTCGTGAGCTACAGCTCACTTCATCGGATGCATACTGTGGAAACTGCTGATGAAGTGAGCTGTAGCTCACGAAAGCTTATGCTCAAATAAATTGGTTAGTCTCTAAGGTGCCACAAGTACTCCTTTTCTTTTTACCTGTGAGTCAGATATGCAAGTCAGGATGTATACAAATTTCTTAGTCATGATGGGTCTCAAAGAGCTCGATTTAAATTGAAATTCTCATCATTCATTCATTCTTTTTTTTTTTTTTGTTTCCCTACATGCTGCATATGGGGAAAGAGGTTTTAATAAAAAAAATCGGAAGCAATCACAAAACCATATCAAGATAAGGCCATTCACCACATTAATCACTTTACCTTGTTCTACCTCTCTATTTGTCTAGATTGTACAGCCATTGGGGCAGGAACTGTGCCTTCCTTTATGTTTGTACAGCACATAGCATCTCGCAGATTCCACAGAAAAAAATTATTAGAGGGAATGACAGATTGACATAACGAAAGATTAAATATCAGCTACGTTTAGCTTGGCTAAACAATGACTAAGAGCACAGTGTACAAATATTTGACAACACAAAGGGAAATGAATGACTTATCATATTACAAAGGAATAGAACACAGAGTAATATGATGAAACTAAGCAAGGGGAAATTTAGTCTGAATATCATGAAATTCTTAATGGGGAAAGTAATTGTCAATGGAAGGTAATGGTAGAAACCCTATCACTTAGCACATTTCAAAACTAGATAGGACAAAACACAAGTAAATGCAAGATGGGGAATAATGCAGTGCTAGTAAGGGAATGGACTAGATGACCTAATACATCCTTCCCCATCTCTGTCTTCTGGCCAAAAAACTCTTTAGTTTCTGTTAGACCCAAAGAAACACCCCCACAGCTTTACCTCCTGAATTTACTGGCCACCCCTGCCAGCATGACTCAGCAAAAATTAACTGGAAAATTGAGCGTGGGTTTTAGAACTTGAGCCAGGGTGACTCACCAGAAGAGCACCATACCTTGTGCAGGGCTTTTATTTGTTCTTATGTCCACACCCAAACTAGCTCTTGAATGAAGTCAGTCAAAACTATTGCAAATGTAAGGGGACTGTTGCCCGCTTACTAACATTCAGTGGGGGTGTTTTAATTGTTAGCTCCCAGTACTAAAAGGGGAAGGGTAGATGAGGAATCAGGACCTGAGACTGACAGCTCCCAGAAACAATGAGGAGAGGCCAATGCTCCAGGTCAGCCTGAATGACAAGGCGGGCAGGCTAATCAAAGAGTCAGGAGGCCAGGGAGGTCCCGTCATCCGTGTGAGCTGGATTTGCCTGGGTCAGACAGAGTGGGGCCGAGCTAAGGAGAAAGCAGGGGCTCAAGCTAAGCTGGGGAGCAGAGCTGGGCCAGATCCAGAGGGACCAGGAAAGCAGCCCCAAGAGAGCAGCCCCTCTCCTGGGAGCAGAGCTGCAGCCCCAAAGCCAGAGGCACAGCCCAGAGAGAGCAGACTTGCCATGGGAGGAGAGCTGCGGCAACCAGAGCCAGAGGGGCCAGAAAAGCAGCCCAGGAAGCAGGTCAGTGCTGGGAGCAGAGTCACAAAAGCAGCCTGCAGAGCAGACCTGTGCTGGGAGCAGAGCTGGAGCAACCAGAGGCAGAGGGGCCAAAGAAGCAGCCCAGGGAGCTGGAGGCAGAGCAGCAGCAGCAGTGCTGAGACAGAGTGGTGGAGCTGGGGCTGGAGCAGTCTGGAGCCGGGTGCGGGGAGCAGCTGGGGGGAGCGAGGGGAACCCTGGGCAGCGGACCCAGCACAGGGAGATGCCTCAGCCAAGGGGCTCTGCAGGCCAGGCTTGGATCATAACCCCAACAGGGCAGGGGTGACACAGGGAAGAAGGGCCCTACCACTTAGAACCTGAGAGCGTGTGGCCAGCACCAGAACAAGTGTCCAACCCACAGCATCCCTACAGTACAGCCAGGGCCTGAGAAGAAGGCCTGGGACTTACAAGGAACAGACTGTGAACTGCCCTGACATTCCAGAGACACTGTTTGTGATGTTCCCTGCCACAGAGCGGGTTGATGTGTTTCCTTTAACCTTTCCCATTTTTCCTTATTCTTTTTAAAATTAATTGTTGATTAAATAACTTGCATTTGCTTTAACTTGTATGTAATGGTCAGTGGGTCAGAGAAGTGCCCAGTGCAGACAGAGTACCCCGGAGTGGGGACAACCTAGCCCCTGTCCTAGGTGACCACAGCAGGGTTGGGGGTTGAGGCCCCCAGGAATCCTGGACCCAGCCTTGTTGGGGTTAAGTGGCCTCTGCCAGACAGGAGAGTGGAAGGGGAGTCCTCAAGGGCAGGGAGGCCACTGGGTAAAGGAAGTGGGAGCGAGGACTCAGATCCTTTCGCTAGCCCACTTCACCGGGCTAGTGCAGAAGCCAGGAAAGTTCCCCACAAGAGCGGGACTATTTCCCCGCTTACACAAACCTAATTCTCATTAATGGTTTAATTGTATTATTATCAAACTACCAACACCAGTAGCATTTCTTTCTAATTCCATGGGAAAGAGTTCAAGTTAACCTGTCTAGCATTAATTTCATATTTACACAAATTAAGTTTCATATTTTAACGGTGTACAACCAAAAAGTTAAGTCACTCATGAATAGTATTCTGTTTCAATGCTTGCTGATTTTGGAGATTCAGCTTAGACATTAAAGGTTAAGAGAAATGATGGAGTGGTGTTTTTATATTGGACACAGCAGCAGTGTGACATTTTTCTTTTCAGCTACAAGGCTTTTAGTCTGACAGTACTGATTTGTCATAGTTACCGAGCACACAAGGATCCTAATTGGAAACTTGGTGTTTTATGCACATACACGTAGAGTCAACAGAAGAGTAGCCCCTATGGCTTGTGGAAGATTCATTTGACAAAAGCAACACACATAGCACCAAAATAGAGGGAGGAACGCAAGTCATATAAGTGTACAGGGAGGAAAAATGCAAGCAAACCACCAACACTAATGTCTCCAGGAATTCATTTAATTTTGTCTGCTTCATCGTCCTTTAGTTCTCATTTAACTTGCCATGAAAAGCTGAACTTTCCATTAGTGCTATGGAAGAAGGAGGTAATAGAAAGAGATTTAACTTACTCAATTTAATGTGCAGTATTAGTTTCTATATTCTGTTCATTATAAGATCATAGGTATGTCACTAAGCCAGTTATCACTTAAATTTCCATAATAGTTGTAGAGAAATACATTCAAATAACAATCTTTTCCTCCAGAGCAAAATAATTTTATGTACACTTAACTAGACAGATATCAGTATACAAAAAGCAAGCATGTGCATGTGGCCTAGTCCCAACTCTAACGGAAGATGGTAAACTATATACTCTACATTAAATACCATAAACTATGAAATTTAGCAGACAGAAGAAATATTGGTATAATTGCAATTATACCCATATTGTTAGACTGAGCATGTATATGAATTTACTGCACCTACCAAAGCCAGATTAACGCATAGGGGCTGAAGGCCAATTCCTAAAGCCCCAGTTCCTGGAGTCATGTGATTGTCAGAATCCCAGCTTAAAAAAAAATCCCTCAATTTTTAGCCTTCAGGGTTATGAAGAACATCTTGAAAATATGCCCCACATGAAACCAATGCAGTTATGTCTACCTGAGTCTGTAGACAGCCTGAAATGATAGCCCTGAGACTGGGGTGTAGTGCCATGTGAATACCAATGGGGTGTTAGCAAGAAGCCTCATTGCTGTCAGGAGGGCCCAGAAGAAAACCCTGGGTATGGTATAACATGAAGAGCGAAGTGGGTCCGGTCCACCAACTCCAGTAGATATACCACAGCTCCTGGAGTAAGTAATAAGGGAGGCTGCTGTCCATATCTTTCCAGAGGGAGAATGCACTCCTATGCCTGGTCGAGAAGGGGGTCCAGTGCAACTACCCTTGGAAGGGATGGCACTACTACCACTACTCCAGATTGGGACCGCAGGGCCATAGTGCCAAGGCCAGGGCAATCCCTATCTCATGGTGTGTCTACGGTCCTGAATTGTTTTAATCCAGCCCTGACAGCTACTCTTGTTCTACCCTCTCCTTTCCTTTCTATTGTTTTTCATGCTGACTTGTTATGACTTGTCTCAAATTAGGCTGCAGACCAGCGATGGGCAACCTGCGACCGGTCAGGGTAATCCGCTGGCGGGCCACGAGACCATTTGTTTACACTGACTGTCCGCAGGCATGGCCGCCTGCATCCCAGTGGCCAATGTTCGCTGTTCCCGGCCAATGGGGGCGGCGGGAAGCAGTGGCCTGCAGGCCGCAGGTTGCCCACCACTGCTGTAAACACTTCAAAGCAGGAACTGTATCTTTTTAAGGGATTGTACGGCATCTACCATAATTGAGGCCCAATCCAGGCTGCTCTGTAAATTAGAAAAGGAGGACTTGTGGCACCTTAGAGACTAACCAATTTATTTGAGCATGAGCTTTCGTGAGCTACAGCTGTAAATTAGGTTCAGAAACACACAGTTCTCCAAACTTCATCTTTTAGATGCCTTTTCAGTGTTTCTTTGAACTACAGAGATATATTTAAGGTTAGCAACTGAGATTTTTTTTCTGTTTAATGGCTTGTGTGGATAATTGAGTATTAAAACAAGTTGTTTGTTGTTTGTAATTGTAATTGTTTATATAACATTAGCTTGTTGTCTCTATTCCTTAATGTTTATTTGTAGGTTTATTTATTTATTTAATGGACTATATGTAGAAACTATACTCAGAGCTATCCTATATAAACTAGCATGAAGCAGATACACTACTTTAACACACACCACTTGGTAGTTTTGCCTGCTTTTTATCTCTTTCAGTCCCTTTTCACGTCACTTACAACAGCTTAGTCGTCATGGACAAATTCACGGGTGAGGTGTACATGAGAGGTGAGGGTTGTAATTTGTAGCTTGGCAAGTGAGAGCAGCCCAGATCCACCAAGGTAATTAGCTGCCTAAATCCCAGATGAAGGTGCCTCTACAATCCATGAAACTCCGGCTCAGCTGCTACTAACTGTAGACACCTAAAATCACTTGGCCCCCAACTTTTTGCAGTAAAAAATTCCTGGGTGCCTATGTTTCTGCCTCTGGACATCACACGGCTGCCTTATTCTGCCTATCTCCTGCCTAAGCCCCAGAGTGATTGACAAATAGGCGTTCAGCCACCTGACTCCTGGGTACAAGACACTTCGTGCGGAGGGGTGGGAAGCCCTTGCCTTTAGCCCAGTGGTTGGGGTATCACCTGGGACCACAGTTCAAATCCTGCCACTCTCTAAAGGGATTTGAATGGGGCTTTTCCCTATCTCAGGTGAGTGACCTCACCATTGGTCTGGGGGAGGATATATTCTGCTGTAGGGCTCCCTTAGTCTTTCCTATTGAAGTTGTACCACTGTAACGAATTGAATAATTAAATATTAATTGGCCCAGAGGGAGTGAGTGACTATATAGCTGAGTAGTTAAGGCAATAACCTGAGAGGTAGTAGAGTCCTATTCAAATCCCTTCTCCTCATCAGGCAGAGGGAGGAACTTGAAATGGAGGGTCTCTGACGTCCTGGGTGAGTGCTTTAATCACTGTTATAAGGGAGGACCCTCTCTCCGCCCAACTGTTTTGTGTGGAATTAGGTGGCCTCTGAGCAAAACCTACTGGCTCAAGCCCCACATGTGAGCACCTATCTTCCTCCAGGCTGTGGATAGCAAGCTGAGATATGTGCTGCTGTAACCCAGAGTTGGGCCTTTTCTTCTGTGAGAGGGGCAGGGTTTATGATACGTATCACATCTGCATCTCCCATTGCCTCTCTGAGTCGGTTCCCCGCCTCGCATGCTGACTTTGTGAGTAGCATTCTGTGGTGCCTGTCTCTCCCCTTCCGTTGTATGGGAAACCTCAGCACCTAACTCGGGCTTTGTGGATAGCAGTGTTGTGATTTTCTAGACTCCCAGAAGGTAGGTGCTAAGGAGTCTGGAAGGTATAAATTACATTGGCTTAGAGTTCCCTCAGTTTGGCCCACAATAAATGATTTTAGAATAACAGACCCTCTTAATAAAGTGTACCTTGATTTGCTGAACTCTGAGTAACAGAAGCAACATGTTAATTATAGGCCTGATATATCCCCTTAGGCTGGACTGAGTGAAGCTTTGCTCTTATGCTGCTCCTAAAACACACAGGAACAGAGGTTTTTAATCCTAAACTTAATAGCTCTGCAGGAGTGCAGCTTCACTCCTGTGGATCTTCTGAATGTAACAGACTAGATCTCCCTAGTAGCCCCCTCTTCTTTTATTCTGAGTTGGCTGGCCTGGGAGAAAATTCAGCCATCTCTACCGTGTGATCATAGAAACCCCAGTTATCAGACTTGAATAGTTTCCAGGTCCCCACAAAGAGTTCCCTAAAATTATGGCTAGATTGTACATTCGCCTGAGAAGAGGAATATAATGAACACTAGAGAAACTTCACGATCATTTCCATGGCTTGAGCATAAGAAGTCAGGGTGAATTTAAAGATAAATATCAGATCCCCTTCCTCCATTGTGTCAAACACAAGGCAATACTTTAAGGCCCTTCTCCATTTAGTTCTACCACAACTATGAGATCTAAGCTTATCAAGCTGTCAAGCCCTGCACTCTCTGCCAATGAAGGCAGCCTTGATCATCTGTTTCTCTCTCTCCCCAATGCTGTTTTCATGCCTAGGAAAAACTTTCCATAAAATGTGTAAAGTTGCTGCCTTCTCCTCTTTTAAATCCCTCTTCAAATTTACCTCCTTCATGAAGCCTGCAAGTCATGTACCTTTGACAGGTTAGGCAAGTGATGAGCCAAGTGACTTCTGCTTTTCTACTGAGCAGTTTGTTTTGTTGGTATTTCATCTTCCCAGTTCTCCCCCACCAACTCATCTGGTTAGTTTGCGCCTCTGTTGAGTCCTGTATGCCATGTCAATTGTGAGCACAGTTAGTCAAGAAATGGTAAATATGTTTTGTGAAAAATTTCAAAGATTTACAAATTTTTGATGAAAACCAGAGTATTCAAATTTTTGGGTTCCCTCCACCTTTTGTTTCCCCCTCTTCCTCCCATGCCCTTTTTCACTGTCAAAATTTAAAACTGAAAAAAGGAAGTGGGAAGAAAGTGGGGGGATCAAAATGTTTTCAGTTTTTGGTTTTGAAAATAAAGAATGTTTTAACTTCATTTTTTTTTCATAAAAAATCAGATAAAAAAAACTTGTAAGTTTCATTTTGGAAAGAAAAAAGATTATTTTAATAATAATAAATAAAGTTCTGAATGAAAAATCTCAACCAGGTCTGATTGAGAGCTTTCTGGAACAGGAAGTGTTGTCTTGGTTACCAGTCTGCACCATGCCTAGCACAATCAGGCACTGGTTCTTGATTCTGGTTCCCAGGTGCCACCACAATACAAATAATAAACAACATAATAAAATAATCTATATCATGACTTTTTGGAGTATAGTCAGTTTGTTACCCAGATATTATTTAACATTGTAGGATGCAATTAATATTTCCTGAGTTCTGGAAATTAGCACACTTCATCTTAAAGAGATAAAGACTGAATTCTCAACACCTACAAAAAATACTGACAAGAAGGACCTGGGGAAAGGAAAATTCCATGGATGTTCCTCTAGTGGAGTTTCTTCCAAGCTCGTTTCAGCAGGGGGCCAAATATGGAAAAGGGTTTGTACATATTCCCTAAAGAATGGGTTCCTTCCAGAACATCAGGTCCCTCAAGAACCTTTGGAGGCTAGGGCCATTCATGTGGAGGCATGGAGCTTTGCACCATCTCTGGGTCCCTTGCCTTTGTTCAGTTCCCTGCGAGCACAGCTCCAGTCAAGATAAACTACTGAGATTTCCTCCACTTGCTGATAACTCTCCTCCAGAAGGGATGGGGAAAATAAAATCTGAGGCTGTATTAGCTTTCCCAAGGATTCAGTATGGGGTTGATAGAGAATGGGGATGTGAGGAAAGATGATACACAACCAACACCATTAGTACCAGACTTTAAATTATCCTGGTACATGAGCCAAAAGAGCATTCATTTATATTTGCTTTAGTGCAGAAGCTAAACCAATGATTGGCTCACCATTTTCTGCAGTTAAGCGAGGAGGCTGATGTGCAAACCAATCTTTTTCTGAGAGCTTTTCTAAGTGAAGGTCGCTGAAATTACAAGTAACATAACATGATCAGATCCATTGTTCAGGTTAATGCTGTCTGGGGAAGAAAGTGATTTTCAGTAAAATAAGTTGTTTAACTTGAGGCCAATTTCTCCTATTGATGTCAAGGGAGTTGCACCTATGTACTTGACGAGGAATGTAGGCTACCAAAGAAACCTAAATTAAAGTTATTGGGAATTCAATTGTGTCATCATAGCCATTCAGATAAGGGAGGTAGGCACATGACCTAACAGTTCAGATGACAGGCTTGCCCGTGGGCCATACTCAAAGAGGGTGGAGAACATCTCAGACACAGTCATATGGAAAGTTTGATTCTGCTGGGATTTTGACCTAGTATGAGTAGGGAGTTGTGTCCCATGAAGAGGTTATATATAGTCTGAAGAGTAGCACAAGCACATTCAGACTGCTGTGAGATGTGGCCTGGCTGTATGGCTCTAGAGCAATCCCAGAGACCTCTGGTTTGTTTTTGTTATTTTTTTCCCACAAGCAGTGTCAGGCTCAAGGTGGTTTGGATAGTAGAATTAAATTCCTATAATGGTCACACATAACACACACAAGGCCTTTTAATGACACTGTTGTGTGCTTGATTCTAAAAGAGGGGTTTCAGTAGAATCACTATGGGTTTTGGCCTCTCAAGGTGATATCCCCATAACCTCCCCTCCGCCTCCCTCCCCCAATGAATTGTTTGTAGTTTGTTGGAGTCTGGGAAAGAGGACTCACAGAGCTAAGCACAGAGTTCCTGCAGAGGAAAGAATGTGTATAAAGTGGAAGGACAAACACTTCATGCTTGTTCTACAGCTTGCCAGCAAGAGTCATAGCCAAAAAACAATGAGATTGAGGAAACAATAGGTAGGCCTTGCTCTGAGGAGCAAGAAGGGAAGATAAAGTAGGCCTTCTAAACTGGTCAGTAGTTCAGATGGTTTCTGCACACAGAGAGTATTTGCATGCTTGGGTCACTGAATTTACTGAAGCACTACCCGCAGTGTGCATAAGACATGGCAGTGAAAATCAACCCCTAGTTATAGCCATCTGCCAGAGAACAGCTAGTGGTGCTTACGGGACTCTAGCCTGGTGGTGCCATTAAATAGCAGGGTGGTATTGACTGATCTGTCTACTTGGTCAGACAATGTGGCTTCTTCCCCCGTCTACCCCCACAAATTATATAGAAAGTTGCAACATGAACCAGCTACATCCAATCTTTGAGAGAGAGAAGTCAGAATTTTCTTAAAGTAAGGTTAACAAAACTTTTTTTCCCCTTTTACTCTAACTAGGTTAGTTATTCCCTTAGCACTCCAGGATAATACTTTGGTAAGTCACAATGCTATGTGCAGTGAATAGCAGTTCAAATAAAGTAATTTAGAGGTCTCCACTTCTAATGCTAGTTGCCTGTAGGTTTGAGATCACAGCATTATTTCACTTTGGGTCACTTTTGTCTTTAGAGGAAATAGCAGGAAATTTGCAAGACAGAAATTCTGATTTACTGTTTTGATTTTTTTCCTTTTTAAATACTGTAACAAAATTCTTCCTGTTGTGGCCACAAGTGTACTGCAGTTTCAGCTACCTTCCACTGAGGCACCTGTTATCTCCTGGAGTCATAGAGCCATTTCAGCCAATAGCACACTGGAAGAAGCAGTGCAAGTTGTTGCAGTCTTGGAGAAATGCAAGTGAAATGTCCTAAATTTTTAAAATTTCTGCATCTCATATTCACTTGTGCCATTATAATATGGCTACTGTCAGTAGAAGTCTAATTTTGTGTCAACACAGCAACTAATGGCCACCCAGTATATGGGTTTAAAATAAGAATACCCATCTAGAAACAAGCAGTAGAAAACACAGTGTGAAAAAGAAAAGCATGAAGCGAATACCTTATTTATCATTATTATGGCTAGTGATAGTATGAAAAGGACAGCACTGGAGCAAAAAGTGCTCAGATGTTGATTGGCATGTTAGAAGAATGTAGATTTATAACCAGGTAACTGCAGTAATCCATTCACTAAATAAAATCCCATTAACAATGAATAAATCATCCATATTTAAAAGAAAAATTGCCATGACTGGTTAATTAGATTAACCTTCCATTAAAGAAAAACATTATTTTGAGTCTATACTTGGTCCTCATCTTTCATGCTGACAGGGTGAAAATTGCCTTATGACTGAAGGATAAAAATCAGTTTTAGCTGATAGCATGGACTGTTATCGACCAGAGCTGACTGAACCCAGAACACAGTTGAGTTTTCAGAGTGATACAGCAACAAAATGTGGCTGTTGGGAAAAAATAATTTATCCAAAAAATGTATCCAAATTGCATAGCCAATTACTATAACAAATGCACTTCACTGGGAAT
The DNA here is from genome assembly GCF_965140285.1 of Lepidochelys kempii. NCBI lineage: Eukaryota > Metazoa > Chordata > Testudines > Cheloniidae > Lepidochelys > Lepidochelys kempii. The sequence continues at coordinate 95,458,351 of NC_136380.1, read as the reverse complement.
AGGCAAAATGCCAGAGGTTAAGGAAAAAAAATATTTTATTTTTGGAAGATCACATATCAAAAGGCCCTAGAAACAATGTGCTGCTAAAGTTTTGTTCTCTTTGCTCTTTCTGGAGAAACTGGGCCTGATTCTTCTCTAACCAGCACTATTGTAACTCTATTGTGGTCACTGATATAAAACAAGTCTGGACCTGATCCAAAGTCTACTGAAGCCACTGCCAGTGGAAACACCCCTATTGACTTTAATGGGTTTTCTATCAGGTCTACTGTGTATAGCTAATCTTTTGACAGGAGGGCATATTTTCCCAAGTTATGACAGCACCATTTTGCTGATGGGCAATTATAAGGAACAGTCACATGAGTGAGATGTCTGCAAGCTGCATAGAAACTTTAAAAAAACCCACCACAATAGAGTCTCAAATTATATGTGTACCCCAATTAAATAATAATTAGAGGACCAGAAAAGCTACCACCATGGCTAAACACAGTAAAAGAGGCAGTTAGACACAAAAAGACATCCTTAAAAATCAGAAGTCAAATCCTACTGAGGAAAATAGAAAGGAACATAAATGCTGGTAAATCAAGTGTAAAAGTATAAATAGGCAGCCCAAAAAATAATGTGAAGAGCAACTAGCAAAAGACAAAAAACTAATGGCAATATATTTAAGTACCTCAGGACAGGAGTCCTGCCAAACAGTCAGTAGAGCCACTTGATGATTGAGGTGATAAAGGAGCAGGCAGGGAAGACAAGGCCATTGCAGGCAAGCTAAACAACTTATTTGCATTGGCATTCACTGCAGAGGATGTGAAGTCGAGGTGCTAATAGGGGAGGTTTGGGAACAAATTGATCAATTGAACAGTACTAAGTCACCAGGACCAGGTGGTATTCACCTATGAGTTCTGAAGAAACTCAAATGTGAAATTGAAGAACTACTAACTGTGCTTTGTAACCTGTCATTTAAATCAGCTTCTCTACCAAATGACTGGACACAATATCCTAATGTGATGCCAACTTTTAAAAAAAGCTCCAGAGGCTATCCTGGAAATTAGAGGCTGGTAAGCCTAACTTCAGTACCAAGCAAATTCATTGAAACGATCATAAAGAACAGATTTATCAGACACATAAATGATCACAATATGTTGGGGAAGAGTCAACACAGCTTTTGTAAAGGGATATCATGCCCCACCAAATATAAGAATTCTTAGAGGGGTCAACAAATATGCAGACAAGGGTGATCCACTGTGTACAGTGTACTTGGACTTTTTGAAAGCCTTTGACACTAAAGGCTCTTAGGCAAACTAAGCAGTCATGGGATAAGAGGCAAGGTCCCCTCATGGATTAGTGACTGGTTAGAAGGTAGGAAATAAAGGGTAGGAATAAATAGTCAGTTGTCACAGTGGAAAGAGGTAAATAACAGATCTTCCGAGGATCTGTATTGGGATTAGAGCTGTTCAACATATCGATAAATGATCTGGAAAAAGTGGTAAAAAGTGAGATGGCAATGTCTGCAAATGATACAGAATTACACAAGATAGTTAAGTCCAAAGGTGACTGCAAGAGTTACAAAGGGATCTCACAAAACTGGGTGACTGAACAACAAAATGGCAAATGAAATTCAGTGTTGCTAAATGCAAAGTAAAGCACACTGGAAAACATTATCCCAACTACACATACAAAGTGATGGGATATAAACTAACTGTTACCACTGAAGAAAGAGATCTTAGAGTCATCATGGATGGTTCTCTGAAAACATCTGCTCAATGTGCAGCAGCAGTCAAAAAAACAAACAGAATGTTAGGAATGAGATAGATAATAAGACAGAAAATGTCATAATGCAACTAGATAAATCCCTGGTATGCCCACACCTTGAATATTCCATGCAGTTCTGGTTGCCCCACCTCAGAAAGATATATTCGAATTGAAAAAAGTACAGACAAGGCAACAGAAATGATTAGCGGTATGGAACAGCTTCCATATGAGGAGAGATTAAAAAGACCAGAACTGCTCTGCTTAGAACAGAGACGACTAAGGGGGATATGATAGAGGTCTATAAAATCAGGAATGGTGTGGAGAAAGGGAATAAGAAAGTGTTATTTACCACTTTACATAACACACAAACCAGGTGTGACCCGGTGGTGACTGGACCAGCCCTCATTGGAAATGCCAAGGTCAGAGCAGACTGCAAAAAGGAGAGCAGATACTCTCAAGTGCTGGGTAACACTGAAGTTAAACTCCCCAACTGATCACAAACTGTGCTTCTGATCCCCACACTGGTTATCAAGAAGTTAAAAAAGAAATCACAAAGCCTCCTTTATTGCATTCCAGTTCTCTGGGTTCCAATCAGCACCTAAGTCCAGTACAGTGAGAAGTTGTAAAACTCTGCTCACTATACAAAATGTTCTTCTGACCCAGAGGGACAGCCACCTTGCCAGGTCAATATTAGGTTGGATCTTACCCAAAATACCATGCTGCCATCCAATCTTTTAACATCTAAAACTAAAGGTTTATTAAAAAGAAAAAAGAAAGAACAAGAAGAGAGTTGTTAAATGGTAAAGCAGTCACATACATACAAAGACTTCAAAGTCCATATATCAGGTTCTTAGCAGTATTGGTGAGTTTGCTGGCTTGAAAGTCCCTTTGGAACACATCCACAGCTTGGATGTGTCATTCAGTCCTTCATTCAGAGCTTCAGTTTGTAGAAAAATTCCTCTAGAGGTAAGAAGCAGGGTTGAAGACAAAATGGAGATGATGCAGTTGCATTTTATATTCTTTTGCCATGAGGTTGCACTTCCTTTGTTCCCAACACAAGCTTCACACAGCACATGGCAAAGCCTTAGAATTCTTTGCCCATAGGCATGCCCCTACATGGCTTGCTGTATTCCCTTGCCTTTCAATGGATTTATTGTCCACCTGATGTCCCTTGATGGGCAATCAAGCAGACTAATTAATGCTGATGCCAGTGTGTCTGGGGGTGTCCCCCAGATGCACAGCACAAGTTTGGAAATATAGATATACCCTACATATCTATAATTTACAATACAAAGGTGATACAAACATATAAACATATTATCATACTTGGCAAATTATATCATTTTTCCAGATACCTTACATGGCATACCTGGCACAACTCATTGCAATTTTACAATATTGGTATTCATAATATCCTAAAGTATCCCTCAGATTCCATACAGTGTCACACAAGGGTCAGTCAATTCAGTTAATATGCAGCAGGTTTAAAACAAACATAAGGAAATACTGCTTCATACAATGCACAGTCAGCATGGGGATGTTGTGAAGGCCAAAACTATAACTGGGTTTACAAAAGAATTAGATAAATTCATAGAAAATAGGGCCATCAATGGCTGTTAGCCAAGATGGTCAGGGATGCAACCCCATGCTCTAGGTGTCCCTAACCCTTTGAATGCCAGAAGCTGGGAATGGATGACTGTGAATGGTTCACTCAATAAATTGCCCTGTTCTGTTCATTCCCTCTGGAGCATCTGGCATTGGCCATAATCAGAAGACATGATACTTGGCTAGCTGGAACATTGGTGTGACTCAGTTTGGCCATTTATTTTTATGTTCTTAGAGAATCATGTCCATCTGTAACATCAGTCAGTTCAGCTCTCTATTTCCATTGCACTTATCACCAGGGCTGGTTCTAAGAGCCAATTATTGGAGGGGCAAGTGGTATTCTGGGGACTCTGAGTGTTGCTATTTTAAAAAACAAAACAACAACAACAACAAAAACCCCAACAACCTTCTTTTTGCCCAGAGGCTAGTTAGATGCCTGGAAAATCTTGCTTTTTAAGAGTTTAAAAAAAATCAGATTTGGCTATTGTGTAGTGATGGGGGATGAGGACTGTACATATTGTGCATGTTTTGGACTTTCTAATAATAATTTTGAGCCCCTGGAAGACCATTTGGGAAGTGGGGGAGTGAGAGGGAAATGGCCCTCGTAGGACTGGGCCAGTGCATCACAACTTTATTGCTGCCTTCTAACCTCTCTCTATCGTTGTAAATAAATATGCAAATATGGGCAAAAAGTAACTACAAAATACAAATGAAATGCAATAATAACATAGTTAAAATAAAAAAAATAACAAATAGACCAAGGCTCATGTGATATTCATTCTTGTTTTCAGTCTAATTTCTCGTTCATTTTTCAATATAGTAATTAGTTCATGTTTATAATGAGTTCCTTGTGGGATTTTAACAGTGACTATTTCCCTCATCTCATTACTTTCATAACGCTCGAACTAATACAATATACCTATATAAAAAGTACAGAGTTAAATAATTATCAGTTTTCACTCTACTATAAGTTCACCCCTGTGTCAGTCTCTCTGTTTGCCCTGTATAATTTGTGATAAGAGCACAATTTGGCTCCCATGGATATCAACAGAAAACTCTCACTGACTTAGGTAGTATCAGAACTGGACTTCACAAACAGGACCCAGCGCTATAAGGTGCTGAATGTTTCAAATCCCTCTTAAGTTAATGGGCATGCTAATAGTGGGCACAAGGTCAGCTCTCAGACTGCTGCGCTGGGCATCACAAAATGCGGAAGAGATGGCCAGCCCTCTGTGGAGATAGAGGCGGTTAGGGACTATTTAGAAAAGCTGGACGTGCACAAGTCCATGGGGCCGGACGAGTTGCATCCGAGAGTGCTGAAGGAATTGGCGGCTGTGATTGCAGAGCCACTGGCCATTATCTTTGAAAACTCGTGGCGAACCAGGGAAGTCCCAGATGACTGGAAAAAGGCTAATGTAGTGCCAATCTTTAAAAAAGGGAAGAAGGAAGATCCTGGGAACTACAGGCCAGTCAGCCTCACCTCAGTCCCTGGAAAAATCATGGAGCAGGTCCTCAAAGAATCAATCCTGAAGCACTTGCATGAGAGGAAAGTGATCAGGAACAGCCAGCATGGATTCACCAAGGGAAGGTCATGCCTGACTAATCTAATCGCCTTTTATGATGAGATTACTGGTTCTGTGGATGAAGGGAAAGCAGTGGATGTATTGTTTCTTGACTTTAGCAAAGCTTTTGACACGGTCTTCCATAGTATTCTTGTCAGCAAGTTAAGGAAGTATGGGCTGGATGAATGCACTATAAGGTGGGTAGAAAGCTGGCTAGATTGTCGGGCTCAACGGGTAGTGATCAATGGCTCCATGTCTAGTTGGCAGCCGGTATCAAGTGGAGTGCCCCAAGGGTCGGTCCTGGGGCCGGTTTTATTCAATATCTTCATAAATGATCTGGAGGATGGTGTGGATTGCACTCTCAGCAAATTTGCGGATGATACTAAACTGGGAGGAGTGGTAGATACGCTGGAGGGGAGGGATAGGATACAGAAGGACCTAGACCAATTGGAAGATTGGGCCAAAAGGAATCTGATGAGGTTCAATAAGGATAAGTGCAGGGTACTGCACTTAGGACGGAAGAACCCAATGCACAGCTACAGACTAGGGACCGAATGGCTAGGCAGCAGTTCTGTGGAAAAGGACCTAGGGGTGACAGTGGACGAGAAGCTGGATATGAGTCAGCAGTGTGCCCTTGTTGCCAAGAAGGCCAATGGCATTTTGGGATGTATAAGTAGGGGCATAGCAAGCAGATCAAGGGACGTGATCGTTCCCCTCTATTCGACATTGGTGAGGCCTCATCTGGAGTACTGTGTCCAGTTTTGGGCCCCACACTTCAAGAAGGATGTGGATAAATTGGAGAGAGTCCAGCGAAGGGCAACAAAAATGATTAGGGGACTGGAACACATGAGTTATGAGGAGAGGCTGAGGGAGCTGGGATTGTTTAGCCCGCAGAAGAGAAGAATGAGGGGGGATTTGATAGCTGCTTTCAACTACCTGAAAGGGGGTTCCAAAGAGGATGGCTCTAGACTGTTCTCAATGGTAGCAGATGACAGAACGAGGAGTAATGGTCTCAAGTTGCAGTGGGGGAGGTTTAGATTGGATATTAGGAAAAACTTTTTCACTAAGAGGGTGGTGAAACACTGGAATGCGTTACCTAGGGAGGTGGTAGAATCTCCTTCCTTAGAGGTTTTTAAGGTCAGGTTTGACAAAGCCCTGGCTGGGATTATTTAACTGGGAATTGGTCCTGCTTTGAGCAGGGGGTTGGACTAGACCTTCTGGGGTCCCTTCCAACCCTGATATTCTATGATTCTATTAAAGAGGCACTCAGCACCTCTCAGGATCAAGCCACTACGGTCATTTTTTTTTTTTTTTTGCAATCATTATATAAGGAGAAATTTTGTTAATCCAGTAACATTCCTAGACGAATGCCCACAGCTATAATACCAATTGTTATGCTTATGGCTGAAAGCAGTTAGAAAGGCCTTTCTGAAACCTTAGCAAAACTAACAGACCAGGAGGGGAGGGGGAACTGAGTGACCATGGGGAGTAAACATGACTCTGTGCCCTCCTAACTTGAGCTTTTTGCCAAAGCATGTAATACAAAAAAATTGGGCATAAAAAGAGGAAGAAATCTGAGCTTGATGGACACTTGAACACTTCTCAAGTTCCCCTGCAGATGGAAATCTGGCCCCTGGATGTCTACAATTATCCACTCAAGACCTCCTCAAGACCCTGGGTAAATATGATTCTGGGGGTAATTTGGGGTGCTCTACCAACCTGATGCAGATGTATGTAAGTGCTGGAGATAAATGAAGTAGAAGCTTTGAGTGAAAGCACTTTTGTTTGCCTGCTTGTATCAACTATCGGCTGGACAGTTGTGTCCCCATTGATTTATTTCCTGTCATTACCTTGCAAAGAACCTGAACAATATTGTAGAGTGTCAGGATATTCTCTTGTTGTTCCTCTGTTTTAGCAGGTAACCTGCACAGAGCTGCGGATTAATTCCTACTGACTCATTGCAGCTGGTGTTGCTCATTAGACTTCATCTGAATATAAGGAGCTAGGAAAAGGAGCCCTGGTAGCAGCCAAGCCTAGAAAAAATTCTCGGATTAATGCAGTGTTATATAAAAATCTATCACCTTTTTGTTGCTAAAACTAGATCCAGAAGTGCTGACCTTTTCTGTCTACCAGTGTGCAGCTTCTGTATGGAGCTGGATGGGGACTGCACTGTCTTTAAACATATAAAATTATGTTTTAAAGAAAGGAATTCAGAAATGAAGCATAATCAATATTATAATGAATCCCCAATGATCTGATGTCTTCTTCCAGAATTAACACACCCATTTTAAGGTGTCTACATAAGTGTATGGAACACAATGTCTTATGCAGGAAATCACAGCTGTGAAAAATTAATGAGCAAGCCTTTCAAGCTAAATAAAAGCCAAATGTTTGTAAATTCAGCCACTACTTTAGGTAGTAGGGAATAAACATTGAATATGCACCCTATAGTATCTGACAACTTCTCTTCTAGCATCAGCAACAGGGAAAGAAAAAATTGAAAGGAATCTTAGGCTGAGCCCTGAAGCACCTAACTTTAGGCAAGCTGCTACCCAGTGGAATCCACAGTCCTGCGTTATGCTCCCTAGGCAATGCATCTGGAGAATTACCCACCTCAAAATGGGATCCACAAAAGCCAGCATGCTGAGCAAGAGGTTGCCTAAACTAGCCAATGGGAAATGCCAAGGTAAGGGATGTGGTCTAAGCTGTGCCCCTCCCAGGGAAGGAGGTGCCTATCTTCACTTGATATTCACAGCTGTGAACTCATCTATGGAGTTAGGAGCCTCAGCCAGGTCAGCCCTCTCTCATGAAAAATCAGGGAGACATACATGCAGATTCCCATTCTGCCTGGGCTGGATGAGTGACTTGAACAGAAGTCTTTCACCTCCCAAGTGAGTACCCTATCCTCAGGCTGTTTTCTGGAGGGGGAAAACAGGGAAAGTCACCTAGTTTTTCCTGTTGAAGCTGTTCCACTTAAATACTCATTGGGCCACAGAGAGTGACTCTATAGCCCAGTACTGAGGGTACAATGCTGGGAGATTCAGATTCCAGTCCCATCTCTAATTAATATTTAATATGTCATACAAAGTAGAACAGCTTCAAGAGAAGAGATACAACTGGCATTCACCTGAAAGACTGAAGACCTAGGTTCAACCCCTTGCTCTGAATCAGACATGGTGGGGATTTGAACTTGGGTCTCCTATATCCTAGCCAATTGGTCTAATCACTGTGCTATTGGGTGTAAAGGAGGGATAGCAGCATTACCTCATTCTTAGGTATGTATTGTGCAGTGCCTGATCCAGTCGACAACCTGAGTTTGCCTACCAGATTGGGCTCCACAGGTGAAATAGGCAGGGCAATGCCTCGTTTGAGGATCCTGCTGGGGTTTTGGCAGCTGGGTGGCATCACGATTTCAGCAGCTTTTCATGTACCCACTGGTAGAAATTTAGGCATCTATGGGACTTTACTGATGGAGATTTAGGTGGCAGGAAATTTAGGAGGCAGCTAAGATGGAGTTTTGAGGATCTAAATGTTGGACTTAAATGCATAAAATGGCAATTAGATGCCTAAATCACATTGTGGATTTAGCCCTTTATATCTCACTGGCACAGTGAAAAGGGCAGTACACCATAGTAAGACAATGATATTTGGTATTTCTTAAATATTAAGAGCTAACCTCCTTCCTGCCTTTCTGTGACCTTATACATTGAAGTCACACAGGATACCTACTGAAATCACTTTATAAGAGATATAATCATGAATTCTGAGCTAAGGGGAAATAAAATGAACTGCATGATGATAATTATCCTCTTTGTTGGATTTATCTTTGTACTAATATAGGGCCCAATTTTTAAACTCTTGGAACCTAAATCCATGTTAAAGAGCCTGAATACCAATTTAGGTGCCTATTGGGCCCAAAATATTGATTTGGATGACTAAAGTTAGGCAGTCAACTTTAAAAACTGGGATGCATCTTCTATTGGCAGAAAACCATATACCTCAATTTTGTATCGGTTTTTAAATTTTTCAGTTTTTAAGATTCACTCAGCTCACAGCACTTTCTTTCACCATCAGCCAAGATATTCCAGAACTAGGTTTCTAATAGGACTCTTTCTTTTTTGTGCAGGCAGTACCCCCGGAATATTATCTATCCCATAGGTCAGGGGTTGGCAACCTTCGGCATGTGTCCCATCAGGGTAATCCACTGGCGGGCTGTGAGACATTTTGTTTACACTGACCATCTGCAGGCATGGCCCCCTGCAGCTCCCAGGGGCCACTGTTTGCTGTTATCAGCCAATGGGAGCTGCAGGGGGCCATACCTGTGTACGGTCAGCATAAACAAAATGTCTCACGGCCCGCCAGCGGATTACCCTGATGGGCCACATGCCGAAGGTTGCCGACTCCTGTCATACCTAGTGGTTCATTTCTGTTTTGATAGGGCGTTGCCTTAGATCATGCACATATGAACTGCCACTGGACTGTATGAAGGGTATCTGAACTCAGCAGTACTATATTATTTACTCTCAGTAGCTAATTGTTTTTTATATTGCAGTGGTGCCCAAGGGCCCTGTCAAGGTTCCTCCCCCACTCTGAACTCTAGGGTGCAGATGTGGGGACCTGCATGAAAACCCCCTAAGCTTACTTTCACCAGCTTAGGTTAAAACTTCCCCAAGGTACAAATTAATTTTATCCTTTGACCCTGGATCTCTACTGCCACCACCAAACTCTAACTGGGTTTACTGGGAAACGTTGTTTGGACACGTCTTTCCCCCCAAAATCCTCCCAACCCTTGCACCCCACTTCCTGGGGAAGGTTTGGTAAAAATCCTCACCAATTTGCATAGGTGACCACAGACCCAAACCCTTGGATCTGAGAACAATGAAAAAGCATTCAGTTTTCTTACCAGAAGACTTTGAATAGAAGTAAAGGAATCACCTCTGTAAAATCAGGATGGTAGATACCTTACAGGGTAATTAGATTCAAACCATACAGAACCCCTCTAGGCAAAACCTTAAGTTACAAAAAAGACACACAGACAGGAATAGTCATTCTATTCAGCACAGTTCTTTTCTCAGCCATTTAAAGAAATCATAATCTAACACATACCTAGCTAGATTACTTACTAAAGTTCTAAGACTCCATTCCTGTTCTATCCTCAGCAAAAACAGTATACAGACAGACACAGACCCTTTGTTTCTCTCCCTCCTCCCAGCTTTTGAAAGTATCTTGTCTCCTCATTGGTCATGTGCCAGCGAGGTTACCTTTAGCTTCTTAACCCTTTACAGGTAAGAGGATTTTTCCTCTGGCCAGGAGGGATTTTAAAGGGGTTTACCCTTCCCTTTATATTTCTGACAGGCCCCAATGAGGGGACAGCTCAGACTGTGCCAGGCAGTATACATACATGTAAAAAAGACAGATACAGTGGAAGAGATCATAATCTAAGAAGACAAGGAGGTGGACAAAAAAGACAAGTAGGGGGTAATATAAGGAGGACAACAAGCATTTAGATTGTAAACTCTCCAGGGTAAGGACTGTCTACTGCTGTATGTTTGTACAGCGTCTAATACAACGAGGGGCCCATTCTTGGTTGGACCGTATGTTTGTACAATGCATGCTACTGTAATAACAGGGTCAATAATAATACAAAGATGGGCACATTTGCATAAATTAGTTAATTAATGTAGAATTCTTTGTACATTTTAGTCAGGGTACTGTGCTAGAAAATCAAGACTAGTTACAAGATACCAGAACTACTCATGTTTGCGAGGGTTCTAGAAGTGCACTTTTAATGCATAAGGTATTCTAAAGCAGGAAGATATATTGTGAAACCATCATTCAGTGATCTGTGGTCTTCTCTCAGTTTAAAAATTAATTGTATTACCTGTACCCTCTTGTGTACTTGTCCACACATAATCAACCATGAGGGCATGGTAGTTAGGTCTGAACAAAATGTGACACCTCTGTGGGCTGTGAGATGCAGCTTGCTGTGTGAAGAGACTCACCGGCATACTTTTTTAATACATAAGGTGCCATATTTGTGACAAATCAAGAGTTCACTGTGCCGGAAAAGCAGTGCCTTTGAGTAAATTCTGAAAGTGAGTTCTTTACCTGACAGGGCACCTCTGGACAGTATGACTTTTTGCAATTACAAGATTCCCTCTCCCAAATTAACTTTCAAGCACTTTATCATTTAGGCTAATTAAAGTACATCTGCAGCAGAGGAGCATTTGGTTTGTCGAAATGGACATGCATTGTGCATATTGGTCATCCATGCCCCTTTTCGTTGTTCACAGTCAGGATTTTTCATTGTGACGTTAGTATTAGTATGAAAGGGCTGAAAATATGTGGCATTCACTGTCAAAAGGTTTTAGTTTTGAGCCATATTCTAATCCTATGTGTGTCCTTTCAATTGTTAACCAAAACATAATTAAGACATTTCAAAACAATCAAATTTTGCATTGGAGGTGCACTGGAGCTGCAAAACTCAGGTCTGGATCCAAATGTATCCAAAATTTGGAAGTGTTCAAATGCAGGATCTTGGTTTGGTCCCCTCTGGAGATAGGGGCCTGTCCTGTTAAGTCCCAGAACTCTATTAATTGTCAGGGCAATGGTGTTTTACTCTGGGATTTTGGTTCAGAGCCATCACTAATATTAATGGAATAAAACTGGATAGAGTAGTTAATTCTTACTACATAATTCAATAGACAAATTTCCTCAAGGCTTGTACATTTAACAAAAATACGTGAACATTAGGAAAATGAGGACATTCCCAAAAAGAGAAAGGAAAGAAGTTAGAGGCCTTACTCTCTTGTCTGTGGTTTACTTTTGTATTTTTGTCAGGTGCTCAATCACAACAGTGGTGAGATAAATAAAAATATCTAGATACCAACCCAGTTTCCTTTGTAAAAGTAACTTAATGGAAAATGCTAGCTTTGTCATGGCTTAGATCCTTTCATTCCTAAAAGTACAGTCTGAAAAATAGTACTTTACCTGGTTATGTTTAGACTTCTTCCAACTCTAGAATTTCATATTGCAGGGCTTTGCATGTGCATAATTCACCAGTTCAATCCAAACAGTCTCCTGGAATTCCAATTGTATTGTATGCCAATGTTTCATTTACAAAAAGAGGAATGAGAGGATAAGTTAAAGGAAACATTATAAATATACACTGCTGCCAGGACAAAGTACTTATGAATAGAAAGCAAGCTTTAACAGTTCAGTTGATGTGCATGTCATGTTCTACTCTGTTATGTCTGAAAACTGAAGAATAGTCAGTTACTAACCAGTCATTTGCAAAAAGAAAAGGAGTACTTGTGGCACCTTAGAGACTAACCAATTTATTTGAGCATGAGCTTTCGTGAGCTACAGCTCACTTCATCGGATGCATGCCGTGGAAACTGCAGCAGACATTATATACACACAGAGATCATGAAACAATACCTCCTCCCACCCCACTGTCCTGCTGGTAATAGCTTATCTAAAGTGATCATTAAGTTGGGCCATTGGTTGTGCATTAACACAGGAGTATGGAGCAAAGGACCGACCTGTGGCCTTTGCCTCTCGACTTTTGAGTGCTGTGGAATTGAAGTATGGATGGTGTGAAAAGGTGCTGTTGTGCTCCTACTGGGGGGTAGGGAAATTTAAATACCTTACGGGAATGCAGAAAGTAATAATCCGATCTCATCATGACCCCCTGCGGCTGTTAAACATGCACACTATTTTACAGGGACAAGTGAGTGGGCAGTGTATTGCTAAATGGTTGCTGGCTCTACAGGCAGAAAACATTAAAGCAGAGGTGTTAAAGGAACCCATAGTCTGGGTAGCTGGATTACATCTGGCTGGCACCCCACACCAATGTGAAGCCAGCCCAGGTAAAACCCAACATCAGGTGTTTCGGGCAGCTAATCCCAATCAGGTAAAGGAGGGGACACTGGTATGGTTTTTGGATGGAAGTTGTAGCTATCAAGGGGGACGGAAAACTGCAGGCTTAGCTGTTGTGGGAATCAGAGGCAATGAGACAGTCAGCACCATTGGTTTCTCACTAGAAGCAAAGTCAGCTCAGGAGGCAGAACTGGCAGCCTTGCTAACAGCTTTAAATGAAGTGGATCCCAAATTTGAGGCAGAATGTTGGGTGGTGGTAGATTCAGATTATGTATTTCGTGGTGCCACATTAATGCTGAGATGGTGGGCAGATAATCATTTCAGGGCGACAGATGGCTCCACAATCAAGCATGCTACCTGGTGGAAGCGAGTGGAGGAGCTGAGTCACTGTTTTACACGGATCAATGTGGTGAAGGTAAAGGCACACAAGAAAACAGGACCCCTAAGCAAAGGGAATAATCTGGCCGATGTAGAGGCCAAGCGGGCTGCAACAGAGGCACCCCCATGGCCCTGGGAGCCAGAAGAGAGTGTGCCTGTAGCAGTGTTAACAAGAAGCGGGGTGGATACAGATCGGGGAGGGCGAATTCGAGAGTTGCAGGAATCTGACCCAGGACTGGAAGGCATCATGAAACTTGGGGACAGGCATGTGCCAAAGGTGGAACTAATGGAAGGGATTTGGTGTGTCTTAACAACTGAGGGACCGGTCATGTTGTGCCCTCAGGGAAGTCGGACGGCTTTCTTAAGCTGGGTGCATGGAAGCTTGGCAGGGGGACACCCCGGGTTTGAGGAGGCACTGGGAACTTTAAAAAGGTTGTGCTGGTGGCCAGGAATGGCAGCTGATTTAAAATCACATCTGGAACGTTGTTTGGACTGTGCCAGGCACAGCCCACCTCACAAGGTGCTAAGGGGAGAATTAATGAGACAAGCCCCAAGGGGACCATGGGAAAGGATACAGATTGATTACACAGGACCCCTACCACCAGATCACAGGAAAAACCGATTCATGTTGGTGGTAGTGGATGCTTTCAGCCGGTGGGTGGAAGCATTCCCCACAAAGTATCAAACAGCCCGGGTAACTGCTGCAATACTGGTAAATGAGGTATTCACTCGCTGGGGGGTCCCAAAGGTGATTGACTCAGACCAAGGAGCTGCTTTTCAGTCAGATCTGTTAGGGGAGCTATCAGCCCTCACTGGAATCACACAGTTGTTCCCTATTGCTGATCACCCCCAGGCTGTGAGGTAGGTGGAACGCATGAACCGCACCATTAAAAGTGAGCTAAGAAAGGGAGTGGAAATCGGAGGAAAAAACTGGTCACAGTTACTGCCCTTTGTCTTAATGAGAATAAGGGCCCGAGAATCAAAGGGCACAGGATTTTCTCCATATGAAGCTCTCATGGGAAGGCCTATGGAACGGTGGGAAAATCTACTTACCCCAGTACCTGGGGAAGTCACTACACACGGCCTAACACAAGAATGGATTTTAACTTTAATCGAACATGTAAAACAGGTACAGCAGGCGGTGGCCTGGCGAGACGAGCAAGGAGCAGCAAGAGTCAGAGCGTGGTATCACCTGCCTGGGGAGCCTAATCTACCCATGGTGGGAGATCTAGTGATGTACAAGATTCCAGGTCAACACCATCCATTCCCAGCTCCTAAATGGAAGGGCCCCTATCTTGTCCTTGACCAATTAGGGCCCAGTCTGCTATTACTGGGTACAGAGAATGGAGGACGGGAGTGGGTTCACTGCACGCAAATAAAAAGGTACAAACAGGGGATTGGGAAAGGGGACGTGTAAATTGTGTTATGTGTGTATTACAGGTTAATTCAAAAAGGAGAAAAGGATGAAAATTCCCTGGCCCTGGATGGAACAATTACTAGTGCTAATCACAATTGTCACATTTACAAATTCTATTCAGATCCCACGATGTGAAGTGTCAAAAGGAGGAAACACATGGACGGCTACACATGCAACCTGTGGTAATAAAGCTAATGAAGACTATGAGAATCTCCCCATAGAAAGATGTACCACTAATACTCCAACAGGAATTTGGCAGTGTCGGTATATGGTTTATGGATTAGATGGGGGAATCCCAACCAGGTGGAGAATATCAAATTTATCAGGAAATATTGCATGGTACTCCCTGGGTGCTGCCATGATTAACGATAGTGAAAAACACAGTTACCCAGCTATGTGGTTTGTTACAGAGGGTCCAAAGAATATAACCCTCTGGTCTCCTGGAGCAAATGAACCCTCTTGGGAAAATAGGGCCCCACATTTAGGGTGTGATGTTACCATATGTAACCACAATGGTACTTCCATGGAAGATAATCCCCAAAGGTGTGATTGTTATGTACATATTACATTAGGCGTAAAATCCCCTTTGGGACGCTGGGTGTACGATGAGTTAACCATTTTACAGAATGTAACCCTACAGGTGATATGGATGCCAAGTTGGAAGAATCCAAATTTAAAGTGGCCACAGCCTGGAGCCAACAATATTCCCCGACGAGCAAATGTCTGGGAGCCATTGTGGGAGCAGGTGCAGCCAGCACTTTTTAACGTGTCCTTTCACTCTATTACATGGGTGGTACGCCCCAAGGAATGGTGGGTGGACCAAATCCATCCTAATTGTAGTATGTACATAAAAGGATTGAAACAACAATTCAATGCATGGGTGAGGGGACACACCTGGAATCGTCGTCGGAAAAGGGGATTGTGGGCAGCTGGGAACACTATGCTGGGTACATGGAATCTGGGGGACGAGTGGGTAACCAAACAATTAGTAAGCCAAAATGTGAAATTTCAACAACAAATTAATGAATTAATGGCACAGCAACTATCAGCAGTTGCCACAGGGTGGAGGACAGCAGTAGAGGTAAACTTGCAGTTAACTCATTGGGCAGGGGACCTGGTGACATGGGTAGAAGATGGCTTCAGAAGACTAACATGGGGAGAAGTGTGCATAGGTATTCAAAATGCTCAGTTAATAATGTTAATGGATATTATGAGAGATGCTTGGTCAGAACAATGGCCTTCAGTATTGAATCGGGAAGCTAGCCCATATTTATCCACAATTGCAAAAACATACCCATCTACCTGGAAAATAACATCCCCGACCTGTGGGGACAGTTCTTGTGTAATTGTTACTATGATACCATGGGAAGGAAATGCAAATAAGGTGGTTCCCTTGTACCCTATGGGAGTAAGTAGGGAAGGGGGAGCACGTTGGGAGCCACTAGGGAATAGTTGGGGGGCATGGAATGGGGTAAATTGGACTGTCATCACATTAAGCAGTTGTATATCCAGAGGAGGAATATGGATGTGCCCCTCTCCTATGACTATGGAGGAGCAGGATCAATGGCCTATTGCAAAGGGGGGGCATTTAGGAGTAATGTATATGGGGTATGGTGTATTCTGTTGGGAATCAGAGGAACAGCCGTGTTAGTCTGTATTCGCAAAAAGAAAAGGAGTACTTGTGGCACCTTAGAGACTAACCAATTTATTTGAGCATGAGCTTTCGTGAGCTACAGCTCACTTCATCAGATGTTTACCGTGGAAACTGCAGCAGACTTTATATACACACAGAAATCATGAAACAATACCTCCTCCCACCCCACTGTCCTGCTGGTAATAGCTTATCTAAAGTGATCAACAGGTGGGCCATTTCCAGCACAAATCCAGGTTTTCTCACCCTCCACCCCCCCACACAAATTCACTCTCCTGCTGGTGCTAGCCCATCCAAAGTGACAACTCTTTACATAATCAAGTCGGGCTATTTCCTGCATAGATCAAGGTTTTCTCACATCCCCCCCACCCCCATACACACACAAACTCACTCTCCTGCTGGTAATAGCTCATCTAAACTGACCATTCTCCAGGTTTAAATCCAAGTTAAACCAGAACATCTGGGGGGGGGGTAGGAAAAAACAAGAGGAAACAGGCTACCTTGCATAATGACTTAGCCACTCCCAGTCTCTATTTAAGCCTAAATTAATAGTATCCAATTTGCAAATGAATTCCAATTCAGCAGTTTCTCGCTGGAGTCTGGATTTGAAGTTTTTTTGTTTTAAGATAGCGACCTTCATGTCTGTGATTGCGTGACCAGAGAGATTGAAGTGTTCTCCGACTGGTTTATGAATGTTATAATTCTTGACATCTGATTTGTGTCCATTTATTCTTTTACGTAGAGACTGTCCAGTTTGACCAATGTACATGGCAGAGGGGCATTGCTGGCACATGATGGCATAGATCACATTGGTGGATGTGCAGGTGAACGAGCCTCTGATAGTGTGGCTGATGTTATTAGGCCCTGTGATGGTGTCCCCTGAATAGATATGTGGGCACAATTGGCAACGGGCTTTGTTGCAAGGATAAGTTCCTGGGTTAGTGGTTCTGTTGTGTGGTATGTGGTTGTTGGTGAGTATTTGCTTCAGGTTGCGGGGCTGTCTGTAGGCAAGGACTGGCCTGTCTCCCAAGACTTGTGAGAGTGTTGGGTCATCCTTTAGGATAGGTTGTAGATCCTTAATAATGCGTTGGAGGGGTTTTAGTTGGGGGCTGAAGGTGACGGCTAGTGGCATTCTGTTATTTTCTTTGTTAGGCCTGTCCTGTAGTAGGTAACTTCTGGGAACTCTTCTGGCTCTATCAATCTGTTTCTTTACTTCTGCAGGTGGGTATTGTAGTTGTAAGAAAGCTTGACAGAGATCTTGTAGGTGTTTGTCTCTGTCTGAGGGGTTGGAGCAAATGCGGTTGTATCGCAGAGCTTGGCTGTAGACGATGGATCGTGTGGTGTGGTCAGGGTGAAAGCTGGAGGCATGCAGGTAGGAATAGCGGTCAGTAGGTTTACGGTATAGGGTGGTATTTATGTGGCCATTGTTTATTAGCACTGTAGTGTCCAGGAAGTGGATCTCTTGTGTGGACTGGACCAGGCTGAGGTTGGTGGTGGGATGGAAATTGTTGAAATCATGGTGGAATTCCTCAAGGGCTTCTTTTCCATGGGTCCAGATGATGAAGATGTCATCAATATAGCGCAAGTAGAGTAGGGGCTTTAGGGGACGAGAGCTGAGGAAGCGTTGTTCTAAATCAGCCATAAAAATGTTGGCATACTGTGGGGCCATGCGGGTACCCATAGCAGTGCCGCTGATCTGAAGGTATACATTGTCCCCAAATGTGAAATAGTTATGGGTAAGGACAAAGTCACAAAGTTCAGCCACCAGGTTAGCCGTGACATTATCGGGGATAGTGTTCTTGACGGCTTGTAGTCCATCTTTGTGTGGAATGTTAATCCTGCAATATAACACTAGGAGGCAAAATCCTTCCAGTGTATGACAAAATTATGAACTTCTATACTCTGCCACCTGGATCATGGTGCACCAATGGATCAGTGGACTCAATCGTTGTAAACAATCGAACCAGCACCTACTACCCGATACCGTACCAAGTAGTTGAATTGGTTTGGACAATACCAAATTTCACTGTGGATATTCAATGGACACACAATATGGACAAAAGTACACAAAGATTACAAGAGCAACTTGCTGCAAGCGACAACAGTTGGACACACTTACAATACACACTACAGGATGGCGCTGACAAAATTTTAACCTTATCAAAGGAGGAGAAGCAGTGTTTTTGGTGGTGGCCAGGATGTTGGACCATACTGCAGTGGTCAGGACTCTCGGTGTTGCTGTGGAGTATCATAGCAGCTAGTGTATTGTTAACTATGTGTGTGTTACATTGCATATGGAAACGATCAAGGGGGGCACAACCCCCTAGAGAACAGCCACTAATTATAACTTATAAGTAATGTAGTAAGCCCCCCCAAGTGTACTAGACAACCTGGACCCAACCTTCTCGGGCCCACTACACTGGGAAGTCTGGAACACAAATTGGAATAGGTGTGGTATGCCCGTACGAGAGAAGGTGCAGGGCACTATACTACACAAGGGGCAGTGGGACAGATGGAGCATCGACACCTTCCACCTCGATGCCTGGCCCTATCAGGAAATGTGTCGCCATATGTCCTATGCTTTTCCAGGGATACCTGGGCAGGAGGATCCCAAAAGAAAAAGAAAAAAAAAGGGGTGGAGTGTTAGGATATAGATATTCAGGCCTGTCTGTAAAGGCCTATACTCTAAGAATTTAGGTGTATTCCTATCACTTGGCTAGTTAGAGGTATAAAAGAAAGAATCAAAATCACTGTCTGCCAGTGTAAGGGCCTTCTCTTACTGTGACAGTCTGAGGCCCTGTTCTTAGGCTAAGGCCTTTGGCTAAGCGACAGAGGCAGCCATAAGATGGGAAGTGAATGGTCACATCCTCACATTCCAAACTAGTCACATTGAAATAAGGTGCTATTGGGCTGTTAGGAATTTAATCCTGTCCTTATAGTGCCTATCACCTCCAGAGAAAGGGAAGTGCCTAGAAGCTGTAAAAGGAAATTGAGGTTGATAGTTTTCTGTCTGGTAACAACTCACTTATCAATAGACACAGCTGGGAAACTCTTATGTCTTTACAGATGTAGTTGTGAAATCCTCAGTTCTGTATTGTTTTGTCATTATAGTTCCCACTTTGCTATTGTTTATTGGCATGGTCTCTGTCTGGTTCTGTGATTGCTTCTGTCTGCTGTATAATTAATTTTGCTGGGTGTAAACTAATTAAGGTGGTGGGATATAATTGGTTAGCTAATCCATGTTAGGATTGGTTAGTTAAATTTTAGTAGAATGATTGATTAAGGTATAGCTAAGAATATTACTATATAAATTAGGGGCAAACAGGAAGTAAGTTGGGATTCGAAAATAAGGAAAAAAGGAACTTGTATTTAAGCTTGCTGGAAGTTCACCCCAATAAACATCGAATTGTTTGCACCTTCGGACTTCGGGTATTGTTGCTCTCTGTTCATGCGAGAAGGACCAGGGAAGTAAGTGGGTGAAGGAATAAGCCCCCTAACAGCCATTTCCAGCACAAATCCAGGTTTTCTCACCCCCCCATCCCCATATACACACAAACTCACTCTCCTGCTGGTAATAGATCATCCAAAGTGACCACTCTTCTTACAATGTGCATGGTAATCAAGGTGGGCCATGTCCAGCACAAATCCAGGCTTTCTCACCCCCCCCACCCCACCCCCTTTTTTTTTCCCGGGGACGGACACACACACACAAACTCACTCTCCTGCTGGCAATAGCTCATCCAAACTGACCACTCTCCAAGTTTAAATCCAAGTTTAACCAGAACGTCGGGGGGAGGGGGTAGGAAAAAACAAGGGGAAATAGGCTACCTTGCATAATGACTTAGCCACTCCCAGTCTCTATTTAAGCCTAAATTAATAGTATCCAATTTGCAAATGAATTCCAATTCAGCAGTTTCTCGCTGGAGTCTGGATTTGAAGTTTTTTTGTTTTAAGATAGCGACCTTCATGTCTGTGATTGCGTGACCAGAGAGATTGAAGTGTTCTCCGACTGGTTTATAAATGTTATAATTCTTGACATCTGATTTGTGTCCATTTATTCTTTTACGTAGAGACTGTCCAGTTTGACCAATGTACATGGCAGAGGGGCATTGCTGGCACATGATGGCATATATCACAATGGTGGATGTGCAGGTGAACGAGCCTCTGATAGTGTGGCTGATGTTATTAGGCCCTGTGATGGTGTCCCCTGAATAGATATGTGGGCACAGTTGGCAACGGGCTTTGTTGCAAGGATAAGTTCCTGGGTTAGTGGTTCTGTTGTGTGGTATGTGGTTGTTGGTGAGTATTTGCTTCAGGTTGCCAACTGTGCCCACATATCTATTCAGGGGACACCATCACAGGGCCTAATAAACTTGGAGAGTGGTCAGTTTGGATGAGCTATTGCCAGCAGGAGAGTGAGTTTGTGTGTGTGTGTCCGTCCCCAGGAAAAAAAAAAAAAAGCCTGGATTTGTGCTGGACATGGCCCACCTTGATTATCATGCACATTGTAAGGAGAGTTGTCACTTTGGATGAGCTATTACCAGCAGGAGAGTGAGTTTGTGTGTGGGGGGGTGGAGGGTGAGAAAACCTGGATTTGTGCTGGAAATGGCCCAACTTGATGATCACTTTAGATAAGCTATTACCAGCAGGACAGTGGGGTGGGAGGAGGTATTGTTTCATGATCTCTGTGTGTATATAATGTCTGCTGCAGTTTCCACGGCATGCATCCGATGAAGTGAGCTGTAGCTCACGAAAGCTCATGCTCAGATAAATTGGTTAGTCTCTAAGGTGCCACAAGTACTCCTTTTCTTTTTGCGAATACAGACTAACACGGCTGTTACTCTGTAACCAGTCATTTGTTACTAACCAGGATTAAGACTTAGTAAAACTAAAGTTATTGAAAATTATCCATGTTTTGTATGACATTCTTAAGACAGATTATGATTTATGAATGATGGTAATCAGTTTTTGATAGAAAACAGTACAGTTTAGTTTTAATTTGATTTATTAATAAAATAGCTATGGCTATAGATTTTCTCCTTTTAAGAGGAAAAGTGTCCAACAAACAAATAGCCAAATCCCTGCATTTCTTGTGTAGTCAGAACTTCAGTTTAAATCATTGAGAATGATAGGTACAACTGCAATACATGAAAAGGCCAACAAATTTCTTCAGGAGATTTAATGATTTATTTATTTTCTGCTTTTGTTTCATTAATATGGACAATAGTTATTCAAGGAATTTTTTCATCTTTGTTTGATTCTACTTCTATCTAAACGATAATACTATCAACTTTTCACATTTAGGTCTCCAGATACTGGCTACCAAGGTATAGAAATTGGTTAAGAAAATCCAATTGTGACCTGCTTGCTGATCTCATAATCAACACAAGAGATGGCCACTTTTCTATAGATGCCTTATATTGTTGTACATTTGACATTGAGAAAGAGAAGTGTTATCTGTGTAGTTCCTGACAGGAAACAGGCACAAGGGAGGCAAGCTGACACAGTAAAATGAGAAGTCTCATTCACATTTCTCCAGCAAGTAATTTTAGCTTGCAGAGAATATTCTGACAAGGACTCCAGCAATCATTTGTAAAGTTCAGTGAGTCATGATTAGAACTGAGTGGAAATGGTTTTCATATACTGGGAAAATTTGAGATTTCAAAAAGAACTGGGATGGAGTCAAAATCCCAAAAATGTTGATGAGCCAAAAATTTGAAAAAGAAGTGTCCTTTCTGGTCAGCTGAAATATTTCATTTCAATTTTGATCTTTTATTTTTTAAAAGATATTTTAAACTATAAGTTACATTTCAGAACAGTGTCTTTCAAATAAAAAAACCAGAAATTTCTCATTTTGAAAATGTCGTAACTGTTTTCAAAAGAGGAAATTCATTGAAACTGACCTTTTCCCATAAAAAGTTTCAATTTTGATTATTCAACATTTTTTGAGAGAAAAATGTTTTGTTGAAAAATTCCTCAACTAGCTCTAGTTTGATGTTGCTTTCAGAAAAGCTCCACACCATTCCTGATTTTATAGACCTCTATCATATCCCCCTTAGTCGTCTCTGTTCTAAGCAGAGCAGTTCCGGTCTTTTTAATCTCTCCTCATATGGAAGCTGTTCCATACCACTAATCATTTCTGTTGCCTTGTCTGTACTTTTTTCAATACACCAGTACAATGATATACAATATCCTGTATTGAACCTGAGACCAGCTGACGCTCACACAAGCCAGTGTAACATAAGCAAAATTGCACCTTTTGGTACTAATTGCGAGATTTGTGATACATGACCCAGCAATAAGTTTTCCCATGACACAAAGTTATTGTATCATGTCTCAGGCTATGTAACGTTAAGTTGCAGGGCTCAAGACTTTTTGCTGGACTCACATAATTAATAGTAGAACTGTTTCAGAAAAATTGTCATTTTTGTCACGACAGTAAATCTGTTTATTTAAACAGTGTGTATATTGACCAAGCACAAATTTATATTATTAACATGACATTACCCCAGTTAATTTAATTGTTTAAATAGCATTATCTTGTGAAAATCCCTTTTAGTCTATTCATAAAATCTGATGCTTCTGCTTTCTGGGTTTCCTGTTGTTCACCTGTCATTACCACAGGCAGAGGAAACTGCTGAAATGTACAAGGCAATTTACTGTATTTGTCTTCCATAGTTCACTAACGGGTTGTTTGTGACTGAAAATCATTTTCTCAGCTTGCCAAAACACAACTCATTTAAATAAGTCTGTACAGTTACAATGTATCAACACAATTATCAGCACTTCTTTGAAAGCCTGAATCTGAAAGCTCAGGGTTTTAAAAGACAGGTTTCAGAGTAACAGCCGTGTTAGTCTGTATTCGCAAAAAGAAAAGGAGTACTTGTGGCACCTTAGAGACTAACCAATTTATTTGAGGATAAGCTTTCGTGAGCTACAGCTCACTTCATCGGATGCATACTGTGGAAAGTGAAGAAGATCTTATTATATACACACAAAGCATGAAAAAATACCTCCTCCCACCCCACTGTCCTGCTGGTAATAGCTTATCTAAAGTGATCACTCTCCTTACAATGTGTATGATAATCAAGTTGGGCCATGTGTGTGTGTGTGGGGGGTGAGAAAACCTGGATTTGTGCTGGAAATGGCCCAACTTGATTATCATACACATTGTAAGGAGAGTGATCACTTCAGATAAGCTATTACCAGCAGGAGAGTGGGGTGGGAGGAGGTATTTTTTCATGCTTTGTGTGTATATAATAAGATGGTTTTAAAAGAGATGGTCTTGCTCACCATTTCCCGGAAGAAAAAAGTGTAGCTGTGATGTCATTAAACACAAATCAAAAAAAGAGACAAGGCATCTTGCTTATTGCTTTTCCACAGAAAATCTTGAAGTCAAGGCAAAAGATTACACACTATGAGCGTGAGTTTTTAAAAGACCTAAATCATCTTTGCAGCTTGGATGATGAAATTCTGGCAGCGTTAGAAATGTTTTCTATCTCTATGGATACTTATCATGGGGATGAAGTGATATTGGAACACTTTTTAGGTGTTTATGTATTACTCCTGTCAACACTCGTATGAGGAAGGGCAGTATTATTATTCCCATTTTACAGCTGGAGAAATGTGACACAGATAGATTAAGTAGTTTGTCCAAGATCATATAAGAAGCCTGTGGTTGAGCCATTAATTATGCCTGCATCTCCTGAGACCCAGTCCATTGACCCAGTCAAAATGGGATGCTTTCAGAGTTTCTTTTTTTTTTCCAAAAATGTCCAAAGTGAGAGATTTCTCAAAACTGATCCTTTCTTGAACAGTTTTGGCATTGACAAATCAGCATTTTCCAACAATAAAAGCTTTTGATTGGAAAATTTCTGATCAGCTCTCGTGGAAATCCTCTGCTTTTTTATAAAGGACACAAATGTGAAGAACTAGAAGTACAAACTAACATAATATTTATATCAAAGTTAAACCTAGTTCCCATTTTCAACAGGGAAAGTCTCTATTTAAGGATAAAAGGGGTGAAAAACAAGGCTGTTGTTATGGTAGGGATCTATAATAGACCACTTAACTGGGAAGAAGAGGTGGATAAGGCTTTTTTTTAAACAACAAAATCATAAAAAATACAGGATTTAATGGTGATGGGGGAACTTTAACTACCTAGACATCTGTTGGGAAAATAATACAGCAGGGGACAGATTATCTAACAAGTTCCTGGAAGGCATCAGAGCCAACTTTTTATTGCATAAGGTGTAGAAAGCATCTAGGTATTGCTCTAGATTTGATTCTGACAAATAGGGAGGAACTGGTTGAGAATTTGAAGGTGGAAGGCAGCTTGGGTAAAAGTAATCTTGAAATGACACAGTTCATGAATTTAAGGAAAGGTAGGCAGGAAAACAGCAAAATAAAGACAATGGACTTCAAGAAGACAGACTCTAGCAAACAGAGAATTGGCAGGTAAGATCTGCAGGAAGCAAGTCTAAGGGGAAAAAACAGATAAGGAGAGTTGTTTTTTCAAGAAATGTTATTAAAGGCACAGAGCAAAATATCCTAATGCACAGGAAAGATAGGAAGTATGGTAAGAAACCATGCTGACTTACCCAGGAGATCTTCAATAACCCAAAACTCAAAAAAGAGTAATGCAAAAAAGGAAACTAGGCCAAATTATGAAGGATGAATATAAAAAACAACACAAGCATGTACAGACTAAACTAGATGGCAAAGGCACAAAACAAGATTAAACTATATAGAGACATAAAGGGCAACAAGAAAACCTTTAAGAAATACATTAGAAGCAAGAGGAAGACCCAGGACAGAGCAGGCCCATTACTCAATGAGGCAGGAAAGCCAATAAATAACAACTCAGCCGTGACTAAAGTGTTAAATGCCATTTTCGTTTCAGTTTTCACCAAAAAGGATAACAGTGATTGGACGATTAACATAGCGAACATCAGTGTAAATGGGATAGGATCTCAGACTAAAATATGGAAAGAACAAATTAAGAATTACTTGGACAAATGAGATGCCTTCAGGTCAGCAGGGCCTGATGAAATATATCCTAGAATACTTAAGGAACTGGCTGAGAAGAGCTCTGAGTCATCAGCAATTATCTTGAGAAATTGTGGGGGATGGGAGAGATCCCAGAGGACTGGAAAAGGGTAAATATAGTCCCCATCTATAAAAAGGGCAATAAGGACAACCCAGGAATTATAGACCAGTCAACTTAACTTCAATACCAGGAAAGATACTGGAGAGAATAATCAAATATATAAAAGCACCTAGCAGATAATAAGGTTGTCATAAATATAAAGGGAAGGGTAAACCCCTTTGAAATCCCTCCTGGCCAGGGGAAAGCTCCTCTCACCTGTAAAGGGTTAAGAAGCTAAAGGTAACCTCGCTGGCACCTGACCAAAATGACCAATGAGGAGACAAGATACTTTCAAAAGCTGGGAGGAGGGAGAGAAACAAAGGGTCTGTGTCTGTCTGTAGTCGTCTTGGCCGGGGATAGACCAGGAATGGAGTCTTAGAACTTTTAGTAAGTAATCTAGCTAGGTATGTGTTAGATTATGATTTCTTTAAATGGCTGAGAAAAGAATTGTGCTGAATAGAATAACTACTTCTGTCTGTGTATCTTTTTTGTAACTTAAGGTTTTGCCTAGAGGGGTTCTCTATGTTTTTGAATCTAATTACCCTGTAAGATATCTACCATCCTGATTTTACAGGGGGGATTTCTTTATTTCTATATACTTCTATTTTTTATTAAAAGTCTTCTTGTAAAACACTGAATGCTTTTTCATTGTTCTCAGATCCAAGGGTTTGGGTCTGTGGTCACCTATGCAAATTGGTGAGGCTTTTTATCCAACATTTCCCAGGAAAGGGGGGGTGCAAGTGTTGGGAGGATTGTTCATTGTTCTTAAGATCCAAGGGTCTGGGTCTGTAGTCACCTAGGCAAATTGGTGAGGCTTTTTACCAAACCTTGTCCAGGAAGTGGGGTGCAAGGTTTTGGGAAGTATTTTGGGGGGAAGGACGCGTCCAAACAGCTCTTCCCCAGTAACCAGTATTAGTTTGGTGGTGGTAGCGGCCAGTCCAAGGTGTAATATTTTGTACCTTGGGGAAGTTTTGACCTAAGCTGGTAAAGATAAGCTTAGGAGGTTTTTCATGCAGGTCCCCACATCTGTACCCTAGAGTTCAGAGTGGGGGAGGAACCGTGACAAAGGTGATAAGTAACCGTCAACATAAATTTGTCAAGAATAAATCATGTCAAAACACCTAATATCCTTCTTTGCTGGGGTAACAAGTGTTGTGGATGGGGGAAGCAGTAGATATATCTCAACTTCAGTAAAGCTTTTGATACTGTCTCACATGACTTTCTCATGGGAAATTCAGCATAGATGGAGCTATTAGAAATTGGGTTTACAACTGGCTGGAAAACCATTCTCAGAGACTTGTTATCAATTGTTCATAGTCAAGCTGGAAGGACATACCTAGTAGGGACCTGCAGAGATCTGTCCTGGGTCTGGTTCTATCTGATATCTTCATAAGTGATTTGGATAATGGCATTTAGATTGCACTTATAAAGTTTGCAGATGACACCAAGCTGGGAGGGATTGCAAATGCTTTGGAGGGCAGGATTAGAATTCAAAATTATCTTGACAAATGGGAGAAATGGTCTGAAATAAATGGGATGAAATTCAATAAGGACAAATGAAAAATACTAAACCTGGGAAGGAATACTAAACCTAAGAACAATCGTACAAATACAAAATGAGAAATGAGTGCCTAGGAAGGAGTACTGCAGAAAAGGATCTGGGGGTTATAGTTGATCACAAGCTAAATATGATTCAAGAGTGTAATACTGTTGCAAAAAAAAAAAACCAAGCCAAACATCATTATGGGATGTATTAGCAGAAGTGTTGCAAGCAAGACGTGAGAAGTAATTCTTCTGCTCTACTCCACGCTGATTAGGCATCAGTTGCAGTACTGTGTCTAGTTCTGGGCATCACACTTCAGGAAAGATATGGACAAACTGGGAAAAATCCAGAGAAGAGCAACAAAAATGATTAAAGGTCTGCAAAACCTGACCTCTGAGGAAAGATTGAAAAAATTAGTTTGTTTAGTCTGGAAAAGAGAAGACTAAGGGGTGACATGATAATAATCTTCTAGTATGTAAAAGGCTGTTACAAAGAGAAGCGTGATAAATTGTTCTGTGTATCCATTGAGGCTAGCACAAGGAGTAATGGGCTTGAATTGCTGCAAAGGAGATTAAGGGTTGGACATTAGGAAAAACTTTCTAACTGTCAGGGTAGTAAAGAACTGTAATAAATTACCTAAGGAGGTTGTGGAATCTCCATTATTGGAATTTTAAAAGAACAGGTTAGACAAACTCCTCTCATGGATGGTCTAGATAATGCTTAGTCCTTCCTCAGTACAGGGGGCTGGAATAGATGACCTCTTGAGGTCCCTTCCAGTTCAACATTTCTATGATCTATATTGTACATTCCTCAGAATTTAGATGCCATGGTGGTGGGTGCCTTAAAAATGCTATAGATAGAACAGTGCATTCGCTAAAAGATTACTGCCATTATACAGTCTGAGAGGGGGAATGGCCTACTTTCTTTATAACTCACCATACTTGACAATTATAGGGTCAGAAGGGATTGAATTATCATCTAGTCTAACCCCCTGCCAAGGTGCAGGATTTGTTGTGTCTAAACCAATGTAATACAGGGTTGTCAAATTTGCTTTCCAAGGTGTTTCTAGATCATTTATTACTGTGGTATATAGATGCTGAACAAAGCAATTAAGATTTGCCTCATCATGACATTTTGAAATTGAGGCTGCAGGCCAGGACTACGAGGTGAGATTTTAATGGAAATTTTAGAATCAAATCTTGCAAATACTCACTGCTGAGCGTAGTGCATACTACTATGAATAATTCCATTGACTCAGATGTGACTACTCACATGGGTAATCAATATGTTCAACAGCAAGTATTTGCAGGCTCAGGTCCCGAACACATTCATTCAGTATAAGTCAGCAAAAATTGTTTTGTCATGCATCAAAATTAAGATTCCTATTTTTTCTACTATATTTCTCTCTATTTCTCCTTGTACCGTAATTAGGTGTCTCCTTCTTGTCTACTTTCTATTTTCATCTGAACTCAGTCTCTCTTTTTTGAAAGAAGATGACAAGCACAGGCCTATTCCTCTCCTCACTCCCCTTTCTCTCTCTCTTCTGTTATCATTTTCCTGTCTTCTGTGTCTGATTTTTCACACTTCTTCCTTTTCTGATCTCCATGACTCCGTATCACTTTGCACATGAAAGTGGCTGCAAAGGGGAAGCTACAGCATCCTGGTCAGACTCCTTTTTCAGGAGCTTTACACAAACTTTAACATGGCTTGCGTAGTTGTGGCAAAGCACTGGGAGAGAGCTCTCCCAGCATTCTAAAAAAAACACCTCCACGAGGAGCATAGCGACCACTGGTGCACTGTCTATATTGGCACATTACAGTGCTGAAACTTGCAGTGCTAAGGGGGGTGGTTTTTTACACCCCTGAGCAAGACGGTTGCAGCACTATAAAATGCCAGTGTAGACAAGCCCTTAGTGGGCTCCATGTGTAAAAAGCCCGATGCTATTCATGGTTACTTTCCCAATGCACCCCCATCCACGTGTGTAGCCAAATTCTGCTCCGTTACCTTGGCACAACCCCACTGACATCTGTGTAACTGAGAATTAAATCGGGCCCAAAATGCTTCTGCAGTATCATAACCAGCAACTATTTAACTCAATGAGACTTAAACACACGTGTAAGTCTGTGGCTGAATAGGGATGGTCAAGTATTTGTTTAAAATTAAGCATGTGCATGAATCCCTTCTTGAATCAGTGTTTGCAGGATCGCCTAAGAATGGCATAAAGATTTTTCTGCATAGAACAAGATTACACAGTCTGTAACTGTACAAAGAAATTCTGCTGCTAGGTGGAGTACAGTTAGCATTCATTAACTCATGGGACAGAGTGGTACATCAGTAGGGCTGCATCTTGAATATGAACTTGAATGATTGTATAATTAAAATATTTTCTGAGTTATATAAGGTGGTACTTTGCTCCTCTTCCTCATTCCTCATCCCTCCTTTGGATCTGTGACACATCCACCAATGCATCATCCGTAAAACCTGTGACACAGATTAATTTGTGTTTGATGAAAGCTGATGCTGCATAACCTGTCGACTTTTATGCAGTCTCTCTCTAAGCAGGTCACAGTATTTCAAAGCACTAATCACTCAAAGCTAGGGCAATGACAGTCGAATCCACATTTAAACATGCAAGGAGGCAACCCATTGTAGTGACCATGTCAAATCTAAGAGTATTATTTACTACATAATATATAGTGGGGATGGGGCACTCAGGCTTATTTAGGGTATATTTTGTAGAAAATATAACTAGATAGCATAATTAGTGGGTGGAAGTGATAGGATAACATTTAAAATGTGTGAAACAAGGATTTAACTAGAAACTTGGGAGTGAAAACAACTTTTTTTGAAAAGGAACTATTCTGCCTCAGGACAGTTAATGGAAGGAGATAATAGATTTTAAAGTGTATTACAGTGTGCAGCAAGGCTCTTACTGGTTATGATACTGCAAAATGCAGCAGCATAGTTATTACACGAAATGGGCAGAGGGGATTCTCTCTACCTGCTGCTTCACTCTCTGCTGTGCCTGTCAGATGGCACATAAATCAAATGTAAGCTTTTAAATTGTAGTTTGTTAAAATCCTATGTGGATTATGCTCCATGTACTGTATCCCACAGAGATTCTGATAGACAATGTACAGCCTTCCCATCTTGCATTGGGAGAAGTAAGTGGGAGTTCAGATTTAGAAGAGATTACAGAGGGGAAAGACAAACAGGTGCTGCTCATATTTTTGCATCTGTTGCCCTCTGACTTTTCAAATTCCCCTTCTGCCACCTAGTAAAGAAATTAGCCATTTTAAAAAGGTCCCATAAAAAGCTATCCATTTTCCAAAGTTTTGAGCGTATTTTAATATTATGTTTAATTTTATGTTGTGGCACTTACAATTCTTCAAGTGATTGCACATGTCCATTCCACTGTAGGTGTGTGTGTACCTCTTGCACAGTTATTGGAGATTTTCCCCTCAGCAGTACCTCTCGAGGAGACACGAGCACCTTCTGCTACCTCATGCCACTGCAGCTGACCTCCCTCAGTTCCTTCCTATTGCTGCTGATGGCTGTTGAAGCTGCTATCCTTGCATTTGCAAGTCTGACCCTCTTTACTGTATATTGTTAGTTTTAGTAGAGGTTTGAATTTTTGTACAGATATATGAGCAAGTTTAGATTAGTATATATTAGCGTGGAGTCACCAGTTCCCTTTTGGTGCCGGTACCAGATTCATGTCTCATTCTCCTCACCTCAAATCGTGTCATTCATGTAACAAGTCTATGCTAAAAGAAAAGGAGGACTTGTGGCACCTTAGAGACTAACCAATTTATTTGAGCATGAGCTTTCGTGAGCTACAGCTCACTTCATCGATGAAGTGAGCTGTAGCTCACGAAAGCTCATGCTCAAATAAATTGGTTAGTCTCTAAGGTGCCACAAGTCCTCCTTTTCTTTTTGCGAATACAGACTAACACGGCTGTTACTCTGAAACAAGTCTATGCTAGTGAGTGACTCAACGCCTAGCTGCTTTAAGTGACTGGGGGAGGTCCATGTGAGTGACAAATGCCACATTTGTAGGGGGTTCAAACTCTAATTAAAGAAGGACAGGAAAGCCAGACTCAAGTATCTGCTCAGGAAGTCTGCACTTTCCCCACCACTGAGAGGCTACCTAGTCTTAAAGATTCAAGGGTGACTCTTAAGTCTCTGGGGATTTGTACAACGGCAACAAAAAGAAAGCCATTCCACCCACAGCGGTCCCAACAGTTTCTGCTTTTTGTGCTAGGACCAGTCCAGGAAACTGGGCAAAAGTTAGAAGATTCATCCTTCTCCCCTCACTTCTGCAGCTGCTTTCGTCATGTAGGCAAACTGGGTCCTCTAAGCAAGCACTTTAATCCATTTGTAAAGATCTGTCTACAACTTCCCAGAGCAAGCCTTTTTCTCCCTTGGTGGGTATGGCCTTTTCACATAGCTCCCAATGCAAACCAGTGCCTTAAAATAGCATTTGCCCCTCATCATTGCACTGCAATGATAGAAGGCTTAAATCTTGCAGTGCCACAAAAGAATATGAAACACACTGTGGGGCCAACAATCCTGCAAGGAAACAGTTATTTAAAATAGCACGTGAGGACATAGTATATGACATGGCATTCAGAGTAAGTACTGTGTGCACTACATTAAAAATGGAGTTTATAAACTATATTAGATTCAAACCAGTGAGCAACACATAATTGGTAAGGATCAAATTTATTTATAAACGTGTAGATTAAAAAATCAGAGTGCATAATTAAGGTTGCGTGTCTGTCATGGAGGTCATGGAAGTCGCGCTTACCTAGGGGGAGTGCCCCAGAAGTGGCTGGCATGTCCCAGCAGCTCCTACAGGGAGGGGCCAGGTGGCTCTGCGTGCTGACCCTGCCTGCAGTCACCGCCCCCACAGCTCTCATTGGCTTCGGTTCCTGGCCAATGGGAACTGTGGAGCCAGCACTCGGGGTGGAAGCAGCACTCGGAGACCCATGGCCTTCTCCCCTGCCATAGGAGCTGCAGGGACATGCTGGCTGCTTCCGGCGAGCCGTGAAGAACCGGGTAGAGAGCCTGCCAGCTCCACCAACTGCCCCTCACCACCAGGCCATGTGCTGCCGCCCGCCCGTGCAGCGCCCGCCCCTGCCCCCCTCCGTCCCCCGCCAGCACCTGTGGTGCCCTGGCCCAAGTTTTAGTTAGGGGTATATAGAACACGTCATGGACAGGTCATGGGCCATGAATTTTTGTTTACTACCCGTGACCTGTCCATGACTTTTACTAAAAATATCCATGAGTAAAACGTAGCCTTATACATAGTGCATGCAAGCTATATACTCTGTACATTTCCTTGTCAGTATGTGGTGGCGGCATCCACACCAGACTATTTATGGAAAAACTCCCACTGTTCACTACTGCTGCACTAGTGATAGTGAAAGAGTTGAAATTTTCCAATAAAGTGTAATGTTGATAAGGCCCTTCAGTCTTGCATTAAAGATAATTTAAACAGCTGTGCCTGCTGAGAACTGTGATTTACTGCATACATATACAGTGCATTATTGTGTACATGATCACTCCTTAAATAGCAGTGCTGAAATATTTACTAAGCCAAGACATGTATATAAAAGGGTGTATAGAGTCAAAGAAGAGGAGGCCCTAAACAAAAAACTCATGTCCCCTTTACGAAGACCGCCAAACCAATCTCAGCCAGCAGAATTTCTGGTTCTCTTATTGTTATATGAGGCAGGCAGGCTTTCTCCCTTTCCCTTACATATCAGGTCAGGGAAGGAGCAGCTTAACCAAGATTATAAGGCCCTTATCTCACTCAGAATCTTGAGTTAGAGCAACCAAACATAGGCCTTGTCTACACTACAAAATTAAGACGACCTAAGCTATGTAGACGTATAGCCACTGCATTAGTTAAATTGCTGTTGCATGTCCACACTACACCCCTTGTGTTGGTGAACCATGTCCATACTAGCACCGCTTGCATCAACACAGAGAGCAGTGCACTGTGGGTAGCTATCCCACTGTGCAGCTTGCCACCATTAAGCACTGGGTGTTGTGGGAAGGGTTTGCAATGGCTCATGGGGGAAAATGAGTCATGCAGGGGTGACTGGAAACATGGATTCAGCATCCTATGATGCAGTTTTTTCCATCTCATCATTCCATGGGTATCCTATTATGTTTCGCGTAATTTTTCAAAATCCCAGCTACCCTGTGTGCCCGCCATGTCTGTGAGAAACCTGGATCCTCCACTGCTCTTCAGTATTGTGCTAAGCATTACAAACACAATGCATCTGATCCTGCAATATTCCCTGAGCTGTGAGTCTGGTGATGATGCCTTCGTGGCTGCCTTGCAGTGCGCCATGGGAAAAAACAATTCAAGATTGCTGTTGGCATTCACAGAGCAGTTGCACACAGTGAACTGCTGGTTCTGGGCCTGAGAAACAAGAATTGACTGGCAAAATCACATTATTATGCAGGTATGGGATGATGAGCAGTGGCTGGAGAGCTTTCAGATGCACAGGGCCATGTTTCTGGAACTGTGTGCGGAGCTCGCTCCAGACCTCCGGTGCAGTTACACCAAAATGAGAGCTGCACTAACAGTTGAGAAATGAATGGTGACTGCAGGGTGGAAGCTGGCCATGCCAGATTGTTACTGATCAGTCGTGAATCAATTTGGAATTGGGAAATTCACTTTGGGTGTTGCTGTGGTGCAAGTGTGCAGGGCCATTGGTTAATGGCGTCTTGTTACAAAGGACTGCGACTTTGGGAAATGTATGGGAAATACTGGATGGTTTTGCAGCAGTGGGGTTCCATAACTGTGGTGGGGTGATAGGTGGCACGCATATCCTATTTTTGCAACAGACCACCTTGCCACAGAGAACATCAACAGAAAGAGTTACTTGTCTATTATATTACAAGCACCAGTAGATCATCAGGGACATTTCACCAACATCAGTGTGGAATGGTCAGCGAAGATGCATGACACACACATCTTTAGGAACACATGCCTGTACAGAAAACTGCAAGTAGGAACTTTCTTTCTAAACCAGAGGATTACCACTGGGGACATGGAAATGCTAATAGTGATCCTAGGAGTCCCAGCCTATTCCTTTCTCCCATTCACCTTGGCAGCAGGACAGACTACTTACAATAGACCCAGGAGGTGCAGAATGACTATTGAATATATCTTAGGAAGTTTGAAGGGCTGCTGGTACTGTCTACTCAGGAGATTAGACTTCAGTGAAGACAACCCCATGTTCATAGCTACCTGCTGTGCACTTCATAACATATGTTAAGCAAAGGGGCAGAAGTTTCCACAGGAGTGGAGCCTGGAGGTGCATCAGCTGTCAGCTGATTTTCAGCAACCAGACATCAGGGCAATAAGAAGAGCTCAGTGGGGGACTATTTGGCTCAGGCAGGCTTTGAAGGTGTATTTTACTAATGAGCCACAACAATGTGTGTTGCTGTGGTGTGCTGTGCTGTGCCTGGCATTTTTTTTTACATAGTGCTATGAACCTTGTAATGAGTGCTGTGTGTGTGCTAATATAAACATGCAAATGCACCTATTGCAGCAGCCACCGATGTGTTGGAGACCAATAAAGATTAATTAAGTTTCCATAAGTAGTCTTTTATTCACCACCCTGCACACATACCTATTTAAAGCTTCATATGTACAGGGGAAAGTATCTTTAAAGGGGAAGAAATAGGGAATTCACAAGCACACCCAGCTGTGAGAGCCTTGATGGTGTATGTTTGTGCAGCTCTCACTGTGTGTAATCTTCTGAGGAGTGGAGTGCCTTGGGTATTGCTGCAGCCCTTGAACATACATCGAATGTTGGGGGGTGGAAGGAGTGGAGGGAGGGCCCAGAATGCAGTTGTGTATGGACTGCAGGGGGAGGCGAGCACAGATCTGTTTAGCCTGAAGTTCAATCAGAGACTGCAGCATGTCTCTTTGCTCCCTGAGCAGTGTTATCATCTCCTGCTGCCCGTTCCTCCTCTCCTTGCTATCCTTCTGCATTTTGTCATTGATTGTCAACCTCCAAGACTTTTGCTTGCAATCTGAAGCACCAGAGGCTTGCAGGACATCCTGAAACACATCTTCCATTGTCCTCTTCTTTTTCTTCCTTGTCTGACTGAGCCTGTCCACCTGTGTGGATGGAGAGGCCATATTTGAAGCTGCTAAAGCAATAATGGACAGATGTACTATTGTCAGTGCGTTTGCTCCCTTTGAACCACAAAAGTTACAAGCACAACATTCTCACTTCCCCTTGGAGTTCATAGGCCAAGTGGCAGCCACAGCCATGGTGAGTTTGGGCCCGGAGGGGAGAAGATGGGATAATAATGGGAGGGGGAGAGCACTTGGGCATCAGTACAAGTGGATAAGGCAGTTGAACTGAATAGAGGAACTGTTTTCCACAGGTGGTACTGATTGTAGCCAATATCTCATTCCTGAGAGTAACCAAGGCTGAAAGGAACAGCTCCTACACAGGTCCGGCTGCGGAGCGGGTCCGCATGCTGCTAGCCTATGGGCTGCAATGGTGCCTGCTGAAGTAATTGCTGAATGGCATGGACAAATGTCCTACTGAAGTGGAAGAAACAAGGTGGCCAAGAAACCTTCTACAGAGGATTGCATACTACCTGCAGGAAAATTTCCTAGATATCTCTCCGAAGGGCATCCTGGTGCACATAAACAAACTATTCTGTGGGACTCCCTCTGCCCAGCTCTACAGGGGAATGAGAAGCAGATAGCCACTGTACCTCTGTTGGTTATTTCATTACCTCCTTGATTTTTACTTGGCACTGCTGTGTGTCCCTGCCATAGTCCTTCTCCACCATGTCCCAAGCGTGGCCATAGATGTCAAAGTTCCTAGGGCTGGATTGGAGCTGTGCCTGAACAGCCTCCTCTCCTCACAGATCCAGGAGATCCAGCACCTCCCATGTACTCCTGGAAGGAACATGTTTGCTGCGTGGAGCCAGTATGGTCAGCTGGTATGGTCAGCCAGTATGGTCAGTTGCTATTTAGCTGTCCAGGCTGAGCAAACAGGAAAGGCAATTTCAAAAATTCCTGGGGCTTTAAAAGGGGAAAGGTGTGAACCTCTGTACCTGCCCGTCAGGTGGCGAAGTTCAAAATAGTAAACAGAGTGGTCATGGTGGGTGTGACATTCCTCTGGTGTTGTCTGGACCAGTGATCTGATAGGCCACTCCAGTCCTTGGCTCTGGGAGCCAGCCTTACCCTGCTTTGCTGTGAGAACCCCCCTCTAGGGCTGTTCACGCACAGCCTCTGGAATGTAAGCTGCTCCCAGCTACTTGTAAGTGAATGACACTAGCCAATATCTCCAGTCCCAGACACAACCCTAGGAACCTCCATCTTGCAGTGTCCAGTTATGCCCACTGGATGCTGCAAGCTTATATGAGTTCATCAATTTAACAAAGACATTGATATGTACCAGGCTTGTTATCCCAAAGGGAGCCTCTGACACCCTGCAAACCAAATGCATTGCCTCAGGTAGAATAAACAAACACATTTATTAACTGTAAAGATAGATTTTAAGTGATTATACGTCAAAGCATAACAAGTCAGAGGTTACGAAAATAAAATAAAATATAAGCACGCAGTCTAAACTCTCAACCCTGTACTGGGCAGCAACTGGACTGGGCAGCAACTAGATTAAACAGTTTTTCTCACCCCACTGGATATTGCAGTCCTTAGTATACAGGTTTGTTCTTTAAACCTGGGCTAATCTCCTCTATTGGAGTCTTGTCTTCTTCTCAGTGTCTTGGTTGCTTGCAGCATAGGTGGGGGCAGGAGAAGGGCCCAGTATGTGTCCACTCTGTCTGTTTTATACTCTCAGTCCATGTGCTTGTAGAACACAAGTCCAGGTGTGTCTGTGTGGCATTCCTGAATCTCTCCCAGCAAGGTTGAGCAATTCCCCTGGTGGGGCCTCATGCAGGTGAGTCATTGCGTTGTAGCTCCCTTGCTGGACAATGGCTGTTGATCGGCTGTTTCACACCCTGCCGGGTGTTGGTTACTTTCTTTGCCGTTGCCTCTGGGGATCTAATGTCTGGCTGATTTCTCCAACTTACAGCATGTTTTAGTGACAACCATACTATACAAGTCTCATAACTTCATATGCACTAATGATATACATATATGGATAGAGAAATGACTTTCAGCAGATCATAACCTTTCCCCTGATACCTTAAAAGTCATGCTTTATATATAAGACCACGATTATATGAAAATGAGGAATATGGGGGTTACAGCATACTCCCCCAAGGTATAGAATGTCACAGTGGGGCATTGTGGGATACCTTCTGGAGGCCACTAAAGTTGACATAAGTAATGCACTGTCTACATTGACATTGCATTGCCCTATCTATGTCGACCTAAGAGCTATACCTCTCACAGAGGTGGATTTATTAGGTCAGCATTGCAGGCAAATTAAAGCAGAGGGAGGAACATTGTAGTGTAGACACTTACATAATTAGCTCTATGTAACCTGCCTTCGTCAACCTCACTCTGTAGTGTAGACCAAGCCATAGTTAAAAACACAGTCTGTAAGACCCAGGACAGGCTAGTGTCCTGGGGTCTGTAAACCATAGCAGCCAGTACAAATTCCAATCCAACTCAACCCCTTCCCCTTCCCCCTTCCCACTCTATTTCCTTTTCCTGTATATATAGCCCAGCCCCAGAGCAGGGCAGGATTTTCTTTGATTGCTCGCATCCTTTAAGCTCCTGTCCCTTAAAGGGGGTAGTAGACCTATGCTCACCACATACAGAGATTACCATTAGTTCACAGATGTATACCTAAATGATTTAGTCATGCAGTGGCTTGCTCTGTGGTCCAAAGCTATCAAAAGGGTAAATTCAGAGAACGTAGTAAAACTTTCCAGTATGCTTCTGTTCCCTTTTCAGCATCTCTCTGGAGATCAAGCAAGACATATCTGGAGAGCCTCCTGTTCTTGAAACCCAAAGACCAACAGCCCTGCTGTTGGAATCAAGAATTTCCTGATATTCATTGTTAAGAAACACCTACGTTTCTAATTCTAGTTCAAAACCATGTTTAATCTTGATAGTATTGGAAAGGGCTTTTCATTTACCTGCCTTTCCACAAAATGTACCTTAAAATTAATGGATTTTCTTTTTATTCAAGTTTTCTTGAAGGCTAATATACTGTAGAATACATTGTAACACACTGTCAGGCAGGCAAAAGAGAGGTTTCCTTTCACCTTTAATGATGACTACAGAAAAGGAGAGAGAAATAGGAGATTTTTGTGTGTTGACAGTGATTTAAAAGTGCTTTGTTCTTACAGAAGCTGAGAGGGCTCCTGATCTTTTAGGGAGCTTTAATAAAGGAGAACTTTACAACGTTAAAGCAATGATCAATACAGGCAGTCAAGCGCTTCTGAGATATGGCCCCAGCTCATACAGATATGACATCTATGGTTACTAGATCTTGTAGACCAGAAATTTGAGCTTGCAAATCAAGTTTCCTGTTTCTCCCTCTTTGTTTTCACTATAAATACTTAGAGCAATTGGAATGCTTATTCCAGTCAGAAATACTTACTGCCTGGATTCAGCCTCTATACTCACTGTCTGCAATTGTGAGTCAGATGAAGGGGAGACTTGAACCAGGGGGAGATTCCCCACATGCTAACAGAGTACCCTACTCAAAGTGCTGACAATTATGAGGGAGGTTGAGCTCCTCCATTCCCCTGCCCTCCAGCCATTGTGAGTAAAATCATCTATAGGGGCCAGATCTCAAAGGCGAGCTCTGAGAACACTTACCTGATTGGGCCCCACAAGAGAGTTTGCATGTCTTGTGTAGGACTGCAGTGCACATTTTCAGAGCCAGAAACATAGGTGTTTAAGGAACTTTTACTGCAAAATTTAGGTACTGAGCAAGTTTAGGCATTTACAGGTTTCAGGGGGCAGCTGAGTGTGGGCGTTGTAAAGTCCACTGAGGCCTGATTCTGTGATTTAGGTGCCTAACATGACAGGTAGGTGCCTGGGTCATTTTGTGAAGCTAGCCCTAAGTGTTTTGTGGGATCAGGGCAAGAGTGCTCAGTCCCTTGCAGGATCAAGCCCTGAAAGACTAGGGATCCAGGTATCAGTTCACTAGATTGGAATTTATCTATACCTTCTAATATCAGCTGTATGCTCCCAGCATCCAATATCCACTCCCAGTGTAGCAGGATGGCTGAAATAGACATATGCAACAGGGCGGAACTGATATATCTATATTCAGGAGGACACTCCATTAAAGGAGCAGCTATGAACTAGGCATGCACTAGAGGGCTATGATGGAGAAAGTTTTAAAATGTGGCCTGCTTTAATTTCTCAGTCTTGGGACTGAGGAACCAAGAATAATAGGAACAGTTTCTTAGCTTATAGCCCACAAGCCTCTTTAGCCAATAGACCTAAAAGCCCTCTCAAGATTTTTTCCAGGGTCACATTGTACTTACACATTCCTGCTTGGCTTACTTGCTTCTCCTTCTTCTTCTCTTGTTGTCTGTTCTCAGTGTGGTCTCTCACACACATACACACACAGTCACAATACACAGTTGAACCATCCTGTTACATGGTGCTAGTTTCTGGGCTGATTCTATAGACCTTATTTTAGGTGTGGCCCCTTAACTGTCTCTTATAGCAGTCTTAAAATGGACTCATTCATACAGGTAGTGGCACAGACAGCTGCAGCGTCACAGGAACCAGCAAACAGAGCTGTCAACAGGGGAGTTTGAGTGGGAGTTTGCAAGGGGAGTTTGCGGGGAAGACTAAGAGAGGCAGGCAGAGGAACAGACAGGTTAGTGAAGGGAGTGTGTGGTGTTCTGGCAGTGTTTTGGTGCTCGTTGGGGGTTTGCTTTGCTGTAGGTGGTGGTGTTTTGGTTTGGTTTTTGTTTCCTGGACTAACAGGACTTAGGTGAGAAGGCTATGACAGATACAGAGGCAGCAGTGGTAGTGACCCAAGTCATGGAAGACACAATGAAGATGACTGGATATGGAAGCTGCGGCATGTACGTGATCCTGGAGGGGGTACCTGAAAATAGTTTTGTCTGCATGAAGTGCCTCCTGATAGAGCTGATGAAAGAAAAGATCTGAGGACTGGAGATGCAGGTGGAAACTCTGGTTGATTTTATAAGGGGATTCGAGTAGACCATGGAGCAAAGACATGAAGAGGCTGAAGGGAAAAGCTCAGACTTGCAGACGGAAGCAGGACCAAAGAACTCCTAGGGGAGACTGCTGGGTGAGGAAAGTGGACAGTGGCAGCATGTGACTAAGAGAACCAGGCAGAGGAAAAGATGGGCTAGTGAAGGAGAAACAGCTCAGGAACAGGTTTGCAGAGTTGGAAAATGAAGAAGGGGCACAGCAGGCGGTCACTGAAGGTGAGAGGGCAAGGAAGAAGAGAAAAGCAGCTAGTCCTATAGGAAGAGGGGACGAGTCAATGGAGATAACAACACCAAATATGAGCCCCAGGAGGATAAGGGATGGGTTGCAGAGGATTGCAAGGGAGAATAGGGATCGAGATGACTTGCAGCCAGAGTAAACAGTGGATAGACTGGAGAATCGCACCATCACCAAGAAAAGGCAGGTCTACATGACTGGGGACCCCTTACTGAGAAGAATAG
Organism: Lepidochelys kempii; assembly: GCF_965140285.1. NCBI lineage: Eukaryota > Metazoa > Chordata > Testudines > Cheloniidae > Lepidochelys > Lepidochelys kempii. The sequence goes on along the minus strand of NC_136380.1, from coordinate 95,417,785 downwards.
ATAGGCCTGTAACCAGAGCCTATCCAGAGAACAGAATGGTGTGCTGCCTGCCGGGTGCTAAGATATGGGATGTGGACCTGGGGCTGAAGAGGATCCTAACGGGGGAAAGAATCCACTGATTGTCCTTCATGTGGGAACAAATGATAAAGCTAGATTCTCGTCGGAACATATCAAGGGAGACTATGGCAGGCTGGGGAAGACGCTTAAGGAAATCGAGGCTCAGGTGATCTTCAGTGGGATTCTGCCTGTTCCTAGAGAAGGGCAACAAAGGTGTGACAAGATTATGATGATCAACAGATGGCTCAGGCAGTGGTGCTGTAAGGAGGGCTTTGGGATGTATGGCCACTGGGAGACATTCATGGACAGAGGACTGTTCTCTCAGGATGGAATTCACCTGAGCAGGGAGGGAAATAGACTTCTAGGATGGAGACTGGCACAACTGATTAAGAGAGCTTTAAATTAGGAATTCGGGGTAGATGGTTGGGAGATGTCCAGGTAATCTCCATGCCGGATTTTAACATTGAGAGGGAAGAAAATGAAGTAAGAAAGGATACAGCCATGGGTAGGAGAATGGACATAAGGAGGAAGGGCAGTGTACATACCAGTCTAATAGGTAATACTGACGCTAGAATGTCTGTGCCTAATGGGGTAAAGAATGTGAGCAAAGCAAAACAGCAAACATTAAGATGTTTGTACACTAATACAAGGAGCCTAGGTAACAACATGGAGAAACTAGAGCTACTAGTGCAGGAAGTGAAACCAGATATGATAGGGATAACAGAAACATGGTGGAATAGTCGTCATGACTGGACTACAGGTATTGAAGGGTATGTGCTGTTTAGGAAAGACAGAAATAAAGGCAAAGGTGGTGGAGTAGCATTGTATATCAAGGATGAGGTAGACTATAAAGAAATAAGAAGTGATGGAATGGATAAGACAGAGTCTGTCTGGGAAAAAATCACATTAGGGAAGAAAACTATTAGAGCCTCCCCTGGGATAGTACTTGGGGTGTGCTATAGACCGCTGGGATACGATTTGGATATAGATAGAGATCTCTTTAATGTTTTAATGAAGTAAATACTAATGGGAATTGTGTGATGATGGGAGACTTTAACTTCCCAGATATAGAAAGGAGGACAAGTGCTAGTAATAATAATAGGGCTCAGATTTTTCTGGATGCGACAGCTGATGGATTCTGTCACCAAGTAGTTGCTGAACTGACAAGAGGGAATGCCATTTTAGATTTGGTTTTGGTGAGCAGTGAGGACCTCATAGAAGAGATGGTTGTAGGGGACAACCTTTGTTGGAGCAATCATGAGCTAATTTAGTTCAAACTAAATGGAGGGATAAACAAAAATAGATCTGTGACTAGGGTTTTTGATTTCAAAAGGGCTAACTTTAAAAAAATTAAGGAAATTAGTTAGGGAAGTGAATTGGACTGAAGAACTTGTGGATCTAAAGGCAGAGGAAGCCTGGAATTACTTCAAGTCAAAGTTGCAGAAACTATCAGAAGCCTGCACCCCAAGAAAGGGGGAAAAATTCATAGGCAGGAATTGTAGACCAAGCTGGATGAGCAAGCATCTCAGAGAGGTGATTAAGAAAAAGCAGAAAGCCTACAAGGAGTGGAAGATGCGGGGGATCAGCAAGGAAAGCTGCCCTTTTGAGGTCAGAACATGTAGGGATAAAGTGAGAAAGGCCAAAAGCCATGCAGAGTTGGACCTTGCAAAGGGAATTAAAACCAATAGTAAAAGGTTCTATAGCCATATAAATAAAAAGAAAACAAAGAAAGAAGAAGTGGGACCGCTAAACACTGAGGATGGAGTGGAGGTTAAGGATAATCTAGGCATGGCCCAATATCTAAACAAATACTTTGCCTCAGTCTTTAATGAGGCTAATGAGGAGCTTAGGGATAATGGCAGGATGGCAATTGGGAATGAGGATATGGAGATAGATATTACCACATCTGAGGTAGAAGCCAAACTCAAACAACTTAATGGGACTAAATTGGGGGGCCCAGATAATCTTCATCCAAGAATATTGAAGGAACTAGCACATGAAATTGCAAGCCCATTAGCAAGAATTTTTTATTAATCTGAAAACTCAGGGGTTGTACCATATGACTGGAGAATTACTAACATAGTTCCTATTTTTAAGAAAGGAAAAAAAGTGATCTGGGTAACTACAGGACTGTTAGTTTGACATCTGTAGTATGCAAGGTATTGGAAATAAATTTTGAAGGAGAAAGTAGTTAAGGACATTGAGGTCAATGGTAATTGAGCCAAATTACAACATAGTTTTACAAAAGGTAGATCGTGCCAAACCAACCTGATCTCCTTCTTTGAGAAGGTAACAGATTTTTTAGACAAAGGAAACGTAATGGATCTAATTTACCTTGATTTCAGTAAGGCATTTAATATGGTTCCACATGGGGAATTATTAGCTAACTTGGAAAAGATGGGGAACAATATGAAAATCGAAAGGTGGATAAGGAACTGGTTAAAGGGGTGACTGCAACAGGTCATATTGAAAGGTGAACTGTCAGGTTGGAGGGAGGTTACTAGTGGAGTTCATCAGGGATCAGTTTTGGGACCAATCTTATTTAATCTTTTTATTACTGACCTCAGCACAAAAAGTGGGAATGTGCTAATAAAGTTTGTGGATGACACAAAGCTGGGAGGTACTGCCAATACAGAGAAGGACCGGGATATCATACAGGAAGATCTGGATGACCTTGTAAACTGGAGTAATAGTAATAGGATGAAATTTAATAGCAAAAAGTGCAAGGTCATGCATTTAGGGATTAGTAACTAGAATTAGAATTCTATTATAGACTGGGGACTCATTACTTGGAAGTAACTGAGGAGGAGAAGGACCTCGGAGAATTGGTTGATCACAGGATGACTATGAGCCGCCAATATGATATGGCCATGAAAAAAGCGAATGTGGTCTTGGGATGCATCAGGTGAGATACTTCCAGTAGAGATAAGGAGATATTAGTACTGTTAACAAGGCACTGGTGAGACCTCATCTGGAATACTGTGTGCAGCTCCGGTCTCCCATGTTTAAGAAGGATTAATTCAAACTGGAAGAGGTACAGAGAACGGCTACTAGGATGATCCGAGGAATGGAAAACCTGTCTTATGAAAGGAGACTCAAAGAGCTTGGCTTGTTTAGCCTAACCAAAAGAAGGCTGAGGAGAGATATGATTGCTCTCTTTAAATATATCAGAGGGATAAACACCAGGGAGGGAGAGGAATTATTTAAGATCAGTACCAATGTGGACACAAGAACAAATGGATATAAACTAGCCATCAGGAAGTTTAGACTTGAAATTAGACAAAGGTTTCTAACCATCAGAGGAGTGAAGTTCTGGAACAGCCTTCCAAGGAGAGCAATGAGGACAAAAGACATATCTGGCTTCAGGACTAAGCTTGATAAGTTTATGGAGGTGATGGTATGATGGGATAGCCTAATTTTGGCAATTATTTGATCTTTGACTATTAGCGGTAAATATGCCCAATGGCCTGTAATGGGATGTTAGATGGGGTGGGATCTGAGTTACTACAGAGAATTCTTTACTGGGTGTCTGGCTGTTGAGTCTTGCTCACATGCTCAGAGTTTAGCTGATCGCCATATTTGGGGTCGGGAAGGAATTTTCCTCCAGGGCAGATTGACAGAGGCCCTGGGGGTTTTTCGCCTTCCTCTGCAGCATGGGACACAGGTCACTTGCTGGAGGATTCTCTGCTCCTTGAAGTCTTTAAACCACGATTTGAGGACTTCAGTAGCTCAAACATAGGTTAGGGGTTTGTTACAGGACTGGGTGGGTGAGATTCTCTGGCCTGCGTTGTGAAGGAGATCAGACTAGACGATCATAATGGTCCCTTCTGACCTTAAATTCTATGATTCTGTGATTCTACATCAGTTTGAACAAGGTTTTAACTCAACCCATAAGGAGGTTTCACCCAGCTCATATCAATCTTTTTTTTTCTTTTAAAATGGTAATTATTTTCTGCTGCTGCTCTGAAACAATAGAAGGAGAATGGTAAATAGTAACTTGCTTCTGTAATTAATAAAATCCTGATTTATCCTTCAAGCTCACTAAGAAAAAAATGCAGTTTTGTCTGTATTGGACTGTTGAATTGCCAACATAAATGGTACCAATGTAGCTTATATTTATTAGGAACAAACCTCTGAACAATACAATGTGGAAATATGAATAATTTTAATCCCTGTTTGTTTTCAAATTATAAAGTACAGTATGAAATGGAAATGTACTTGTGCCATAGTTTTATTTCACTAAATATACTTTGTTAATCATTTGGTATTTAATATCCTCTACAACTGCCAATGCTTCTTCTGAACAGCCATGTTATATCAGTCTTCAACTCATAATTCCACATCTTAACCATATGCTTAAAATGTCTGCAGTACCCTACCACTGTAAATGACGACATTCTCTTCATTAAAATTTCTTCAAAATACACTTCTTCTGTAAGACTTTGGAATAATAATCCACCAAGGAGATCATATACATATACACATAAAATAAAGAAATATTTTGTATTTTCTGTTGACATGAGCAACTATATGTTGTAATGTTGAAGACCATTATTTCTCTAATTCGTACAATAAATACAGACTTTATTTCCTATCTGAGGACTTGTATAATGAACACTGAGTTTATTTCCTAGCTGGGATCTAGTTAGATAGCTATAAAAGTCTTCTTTAAAAAGAGAATGACAAATTAGGGAACAATTTAAAGCATATTTTACCTATAAAACTGATTTAAGATATTGTCTTATGTTTTGCCTAATTTTTCTTGTCATTTTAGCCAATTATCAAAGTTATTTGACACATTTTGTCTCATCCCAGGCCTATGCTCTCTTCCTAGTTGATCCTGCAGTGAAGTTATCATAATGTGAAAATTTCTAACATCCCACTCAAAGCGTCTGGTTACTAATGCTACTGAATGTGTTATGGTTCTTATTGCTCTTTTTTAAAAAATAGACCAGAGACTCTGGCAGTTGTGTAATGAAACTATAACTCACTTACCGTAGCTGCAATAAAAACACTTTGTAGGAAATACTAATAGGAGCTATGGTTCTGAGTTTAGGCTGATTGTTTAAACAAATGTAACCCATAATGAAATGACCAACAATGCCAGTAACTGATGGGACTAAAATGAACACAAGAGTGTTAACCATTAAAGGCAACTCAAATAATAATACTTCACAATAATGGAACAAATCCTGAGTTGTGCTAAGCACCTGCTATGTAAAGCTTGGAAAATAAAACAGAAAATTGTTGCATAATATTCATTGACATTTTTAAAACAACTTGCTTCAATGGTGTTCCTCCTTCCTATGGCCACCCCAGCCCCCCAAACATCTTTTCATGTGTACTTTCCACAAATGTGCTGGGGAAGACATTTCCTGGCAGGAATGCTTCAGAAACATTAAGATGATACAGGAGAATATTTGTAAAAAGTGAATTTTTAAATGTGAATAAATAAGTCCTGCAAAAAACTTACACACTTAAGTTGAGACAGTGCAAGTATCAAATCTCAGTGAAATGGAGCTATTCAAAGTGTTTAAAGTTAAGCACTTGCATGACATCTTTGCAGAATCAGGACCTTACAATGGAAACTACATTCACAGAGTGATTTGCCTTCAGTCAGAAGAATCAGGGACAGAAAACATGTCATGTGACCTATGGGTCCAATTTAAAAACTAGCTAAGAGAGCTCAAATGCTGACAATGATCTGCTCAAATGCAATGTCCAGGCCAATAGTTACTTACAGAAATTAATCTGAGAAGGATGATACCAGATAATCTTTCCCTTTACTTGAACTACTATTTATAGAGGAAGGTGCTACACTATAAAATCCCTTGTCTCCAGCAACAAATTTCTCTATTGCTTCCAATAAAATGGTTCCCCCTTAAGGTAAATTCCTACTAACTGGTATATTCCGCCTCCCAATAATCAAATCTTGCCTATATTTGAGAATCGTTGAACACATCTTGGATCTCTTATATGGCAATCACTGCCCCTTAGAGTAAATTAACCACATACTCAAAGCAGGGATTAAGAAGGAGGAAACTCCTGTAATGGTGCAATGCTCGTCTGAACTCAATATTGTAGCACAGGTGATTTATAGGCGAGGCTGGGCGCATCAGTTATTATTAAGGTTGACTGACACTCCTCATTAAGAGACCCTGTTTTATTGTCCTTATAACTTTATCAAACTTTAACCATTTGAGCTGAAATTTTCCATGCCAGGTGTCTGCCTCAGACTGACTTTTTTTTTTAAAGAAAAAACACATCTCACCCATCCTGCCTGTCCTCACTCACTACACTGACTCCCTACAGAACATTGCAAGAACTTCAAAATTTCACTAACAAAAGCAGATAGCAGACGCACCATAAAAACACAAAAACACCGTTTATAAATTCCCACAGGGAGAGGAATAGAGAAGGAACTTCTCGTGGCAGTTGTTAGTCACGTCCTCTGTTATGCATTGCTGAAAGGTATTTTGGGCCATGGATGTGTAAGGCTCAGATTGTGTCAGAGATATTTTTAGTAAAAATCACAAACAGGTCACAGGCAATAAACAAAAATTCACAGAAGCCTGTGACCTGTCCCTGATTTTTACTAAAAATATCCCTGACAAAATGGGGAGGAAGGAGGGTCTAGCACCCACAGCGGCTGGGGACTCTGGGGTCCCCTTGCCGCCCATGGTGGCTGAGCCACTGTGGAGTCCCCTCACCATGGCTGGCAGCTGCAAGGAGACCCACTGCCTGCGGCAAGTGGGAGCTGCAGGGACCTCCTGCCATCCTCAGCGGCTGGGAGCTCCGGGGGACCCCCCCACTGCCTATGGGGACTGGGAGTTCCAGGGTCCCCCTGCCACCCAGTGGCTAGGAACTGCTGGGAGCCCGCCACTAGCAGCAGCTGAGAGCTTTGGGGCTGCCTGCTGACAGCTCCACCCCGGTGCAGAAAATGTCATGGAGATGATGGAAATCACAGAATCTGTGACTTCCAGAGACCTCCCTTAGATAATCATGGCTTTAGTTATAGGAACCTGACTAGAACAGAATAGTTGACATTGTGGTTTGGAGTTTTTACTATTTATTTCCAAGTGAGATAGTCTTCCCTCTAGTAGAGTACCCTCTTCTTTCCGAAGCATCTGTTCTGTTAGAAAACACTGAGCTCCCTTCAGGTATGTGGGTGCCATTCCTTTACTTGAAGTATCAAACTGTAGAAGTCCTACTATTCTTCCTTCCTATGAGCCACCAGAGTAATTCTGTCACATGTACTTGGGTTCAAAGAAGTTTCTATTCTTTATATGAAATCCATGATTATTTTTCACCTTCACCTCCCCTCAGGATGCAAGTGGGAATAAAATTTGTTTTCTCTTTATTCTTGCTAAGAAGCAATTAAATGGATTCTACCTTTATCTTGAATCCTGGTTATAGGCAAGATGCTGAATTTATATAGTGCTCTAGTATTCTTGGGGATGCCTTCACCTGCTGCTCTCAGGAAATGGATTAAGTTAAGTGCTATTCCTACTACACAATCACTCCCACTGCAGAAAACTCTCACGTTGCATTACAAACGTATGGTTGTGTCTTAATTGTATGATCAAATGAAATGAGAAGATCCAGTAGGTTGTAAAAGAAAGAAAGCTCTGAAAAGCAGAAGCATCTCTAGCAACAGAAATTGGAATAAAAGGTGGTGCTGGGGACAAACTAGATATTTTAGAGCATAAGCTTTCGTGAGCTACAGCTCACTTCTTCAGATGCTGTAGCTCACGAAAGCTTATGCTCTAATAAATTGGTTAGTCTCTAAGGTGCCACAAGTCCTCCTTTTCTTTTTGCGAATACAGACTAACACGGCTGTTACTCTGAAACCTAGATATTTTATATGACTAAGCAATTTTTACAAGTTTCCTTCACTGTGCAAGTCTCTCTTTAATTGAGCTTTTCTTGGATATTAAAGGGACTGCTCTAGTGACAGTGCACTATATTGGAGTGTTGTGACTGTGATGAGGAATGATAACTGGGCTTTTCACTCCCTTTCATGGCCAGGGAGATGAAATGCTTGATGTTCCATAAATGGGATCAGTAATGTTATCTGGCAGATTCATGGCAGAACGTGGATGGTGCTCTCAAAGGAAGCTTTATGTGTCCTGCCCACCAGCTGCAGGAAGACTGAAATCATCAACAAAGATGAAGATTTAAAAAAGTAGGATGAGGTTTTCAGAGAATAAAGTGGTGCTCAGGCATTCATTCACTCTGGCCCTGGAATTGGTTCAGGCCCTAGAGAAAATGTTTGTTTGGATAACACAAGGAAATAGACCTACATAAATTAAATTCAATGACCTTTCAACAAAATGTCAGTCACCTCTAATACATTAATGCCTTTTTTGTTTTTAGCATTCTATATCCAAAAATATATTTGACTAGCATCAAACAGAAATATTCTTGAAAGGCCTTAAAAATCTCCAGAGGAAGAGTCTAGATCAGTGGTTTTCAAACTGTGGGTCGCGACCCAGTACTGTTAAAAGTCCCGTCGGCGGTGCTGTCCAGCTAAAGCAGGCTAGTTCCTACCTGTTCCAACACTGTGCTGTACCCCAGAAACAGCCAGCAGCAGGTCTGGCTCCTAGGCAGGGGAGCCATGGGGTTCTGTGCGCTGCCCCTTCCCCGAACACTGGCTCTGCACTCCTTTTGGCTGGTTCCCAGCCAATGGGAGCTGGAGGGGGTGTTGCTTGTGGGTGAGAGCCGTACGGAGCTGCTTGCGCGCATCCACCTAGGAACCAGACCTGCTGCTGGCCACTTCCATGGTGCAGCACGGTCCGCAGGGCCAGGATAGGCAGGAAGCCTGCCTTAGTACCCCCACTGCGCCACTGACCAGGAGCCGTGCAAGGTAAGCCCATGCCCCAATCTCCTGCCCCAGGCCTAAGCCTCCCCCCAAACCCAGAGCCCCTTCTTGCACCCCAAACCCCTCATCCCTGGCCCCACCCCAGAGCCTGCACCCCACCCCAGAGCCCTGACCCCCTATCACACCCCAACCCCATACTCCAACCCTGAACCCCTCATTCCTGGCCCCACCTCGCAGTCCTCACCCCCACACCTCAACCTTCTGCCCCATCCCTGAGCCCCTCCCACACCTCAAACTCCTCATTCCCAGCTCTATTGGGTCATGGGCATCAACAATTTTCTTCAACTGGGTCACCAGAAAAAAAGTTTAAAAACCACTGGTCTAGATGATTAGACAGCACAAAGGATTTTATGTATAACACAAGCATTGATGTAGACATTTGTTGCCGAACTGTATTTCCTTGTCAGTAATTATATACAAAAAGAACTTTTTTGTACTATGATTAAACTGTTAGTTCTTTGAGACATTCTTATAGCAACACATAGTCAACAGCTTTTTTAACACATGCAATGCATTGTGGATAGTATTCATGATACTGAGACACATGGTTCTTAACCCAAGCCCCTGATATTCACAGGTGCTAATCACCCACTGTTGCCACTGACTTCAATTGACTTTAAATCTCAGATCTTGAAAATGTGGCTTAACTATGTCAAACCAATCTTAATAATGTGTGACAAAGTCCTAGAAAAAAATCAGAAGAGGAATTCCTTTTTATTTTAACCAGCGCAAATTTTCTGTGATTACAAATTTGAGAATTTACATTTCCATTGTTCTACAGGAAGACATTATGAACTAAAAGTAAGATTGTGTGGGATCCACCAAATTTGTGTTTAAATTGAGTTACATGGCTTGACTTTATTTTGACCTCTAAAGCAGCCGAGACTCCAGGGTGGCCCAAGGTGGCTCAAATGAGGCACAGCAGAGAATCTAGCTCATTATCATAGAATCATAGAATCATAGAATATCAGGGTTGGAAGGGACCTCAGGAGGTCATCTAGTCCAACCCCCTGCTCAAAGCAGGACCAATCCCCAATTAAATCATCCCAGCCAGGGCTTTGTCAAGCCTGAGATTAAAAACTTCTAAGGAAGGAGATTCTACCACCTCCCTAGGTAACGCATTCCAGTGTTTCACCACCCTCCTAGTGAAAAAGTTTTTCCTAATATCCAACCTAAACCTCCCCCACTGCAACTTGAGACCATTACTCCTTGTCCTGTCCTCTTCTACCACTGAGAATGGTCTAGAACCATCCTCTATGGAACCACCTCTCAGGTAGTTGAAAGCAGCTATCAAATCCTCCCTCATTCTTCTCTTCTGCAGACTAAACAATCCCAGTTCCCTCAGCCTCTCCTCATAAGTCATGTTTCCAGACCCCTAATCATTTTTGTTGCCCTTCGCTGGACTCTTTCCAATTTATCCACATCCTTCTTGTAGTGTGGGGCCCAAAACTGGACACAATACTCCAGATGAAGCCTCACCAATGTCGAATAGAGGGGGACGATCAAGTCCCTCGATCTGCTGGCTATGCCCCTACTTATACATCCCAAAATGCCATTGGCCTTCTTGGCAACAAGGGCACACTGCTGACTCATATCCAGCTTCTTGTCCACTGTCACCCCTAGGTCCTTTTCCGCAGAACTGCTGCCTAGCCATTCGGTCCCTAGTCTGTAGCTGTGCATTGGGTTCTTCCATCCTAAGTGCAGGACCCTGCACTTATCCTTATTGAACCTCATCAGATTTCTTTTTGGCCCAATCCTCCAATTTGTCTAGGTCCCTGTGTATCCTATCGCTGCCCTCCAGTGTATCTACCACTCCTCCCAGTTTAGTATCATCCGCAAATTTGCTCAGAGTGCAATCCACACCATCCTCCAGATCATTTATGAAGATATTGAACAAAACCGGCCCCAGGACCGACCCCTGGGGCACTCCACTTGACACCAGCTGCCAACTAGACATGGAGCCATTGATCACTACCCGTTGAGCCCGACAATCTAGCCAACTTTCTACCCACCTTATAGTGCATTCATCCAGCCCATACTTCTTTAACTTGCTGACAAGAATACTGTGGGAGACCGTGTCAAAAGCTTTGCTAAAGTCAAGAAACAATACATCCACTGCTTTCCCTTCATCCACAGAACCAGTAATCTCATCATAGAAGGCGATTAGATTAGTCAGGCATGACCTTCCCTTGGTGAATCCATGCTGACTGTTCCTGATCACTTTCCTCTCGTGTAAGTGCTTCAGGATTGATTCTTTGAGGACCTGCTCCATGATTTTTCCAGGGACTGAGGTGAGGCTGACTGGCCTGTAGTTCCCAGGATCCTCCTTCTTCCCTTTTTTAAAGATTGGCACTACATTAGCCTTTTCCCAGTCATCCGGAACTTCCCCCGTTCGCCACAAGTTTTCAAAGATAATGGCCAATGGCTCTGCAATCACAGCTGCCAATTCCTTTAGCGCTCTCGGATGCAACTCGTCCTTCCCCAAGGACTTGTGCACGTCCAGCTTTTCTAAATAGTCCCTAACCACCTCTTTCTCCACAGAGGGCTGGCCATCTATTCCCCATGTTGTGATGCCCAGCGCAGCAGTCTGGGAGCATTATGTTTTAATCAGCTGAAGAAAGGAGAGAAAAGGTTCTTTGATGGCTAGGGCGCTACATTTGGAGAAGTAGGTTCAATTCCCTGCTCCATGGGCTTCCTAGGTGACCTTGGGAAAGTCGCTTAGGTACTTATATTCCCTTGAACGAAGGAGTTGAACCTAACTCCCACTGATTTTAATGGGAGTTACGTACCTAAATACCTTTGAGGATCTGAGCCTTAGTTTCTTTGTGCCGCAATTCCTCCCCCATAAAACAGGGTTAATAGCATTCTCCTACATCACATGGGTATTGTGAGGATAAATACATGAAATACTGAGGTGCTCATATACTATGGGAAAAGGGGCCATGATCTGAAGTAGGTAGAGGATATCCTTGCAAATCTTTGTTGAGTGACCAATGATGGAGTATGGTTGTGGGAGATCTGTGTCTGCTTTCTGTTCTCTTCCTGCTATTTGATTATAGAGGAAACATTTCAGTCTCTGGGACTAGGAGTCGAACAATTTTCACTTTTATAAAAGAGTGGCAAAATGCAACTTCCCACTCTCCACTAACTCAAAATACATCACCAAATTATTCAGCAGATTGACTTCTCCATGGTATTCGGAAGAGCATTAGCATGGGAACTTTCAGTGAATTAGTTAGATAGATGTCTTGGTATTTTGACCTCCAAGTCCTTGTCAGACTACGTGTGTGTCTACACTGGGGGGCTGGGGGGGGGGATGTTAATCCAAAGCTTTTTGATGCACGTCAGGTAACTAGCAGTACATGAGTCTCACCAATATCATGGAATCTCTGTTCTGTTTTCAATTCACATCATGTGAACACTCTGTGGCAGTTTTCTGTGAACGTAGGATGTAATGTTCTCTGCGGGTATCTCCTGGTCCTTTGAGTTGCTGCTGAGCAGCATGCATCCTGGGATTGTTTTGACTGTGACATGTATGAAGCCAGGCAGGGTCAATTTTTTTAAAAAAATCCCATGTTTCTGTTGTCTCTGCCTCATATTTCCTTCCTGGTCTGGCTCACACCACTTTCAAATTGCTGTTGGCCAGTATGGACCCAACAATGTTCCACACTGCTGTGATGACAAGTGTGAATACCCACAGCCTGTTTGAACTATATTATAGCACACAGAGCCAAACAAATTCTGCATTGGAATTTGCCCATCACATCACCAAATAGGTGATGTAGAAGCAGGAGAATATTCTATAGCAGCACACCAACTCCTCCAGCAGCATGAGGATACTTTGCAGTGGTGGCAGCAGGATGAGGAAGAACAGGAGGGCACTGAGCTGTTGGAAGAGCACCAGCTCCTCAATAACTTACAGAGTTCAGTGCTGTTTTTTGGACCCAGGAAACAAAGATGGCAAATGAAGTTAAAAAATATAATTAGAAAGGTCAAAAAACATTTGAAGAACAGCTAGCCAAAGACTCAAAAAGTAATAGCAAATTTGTTTTAAGTACATCAGAAGCAGGAAGCCTGCTAAAAAACCAATGGGGCCCCTGGATGATCAAGATGCTAAAGGAGGACTCAAGGATGATAAGGCCATCTTGGAAAAACTAAATGAATTCTTTGCATCAGTCTTCATGGCTGAAGATGTGAGAAAGATTCCCAAGCCTGAGCTATTCTTTTTAAGTGACAAATCTGAGGAACTGTCCGAGATTGAGGTACTATTAGAGGAGGTTTTGGAACAAATTGATAAACTAAACCGTAATAAGTCACCAGGACCAGATGGTATTCACCCAAGAGTTCTAAAGGAACTCAAATGTGAAATTGCAGGACTAGTAACTGTAGTCTGTAACCTATTATTTAAATCAGCTTCTGTACCAAATGACTGGAGGATAGCTAACGTGACGCTAATTTTTAAAAAGGGCTCTAGAGGTGATTCCCAGTAATTACAAGCCAGTAAGCCTGACTTCAATACTGGGCAAACTGGTTGAAACTATAGTAAAGAATAAAATTGTCACACACATAATTTGTTGGGGAAGAGTCAGCATGGTTTTTGTAAAGGGAAATCATGCAGTACTGACCCCAGCGACAACATACTGACATTCAGTGCTGTGTACCTGTGGAGAAAGGGGTTGCCATTGCTTTGGAAAATGGCCATTCAGAATGTTACTAGTCTGTAGCCAACCAATTTGGTGTGGGAGATCAACTGTTGGGGCCATTCTCATGTAGGTCTGCTAAGCCATTAATAAGGTGCTCTCTAACTGAGCCACGAAGCTGGGTGATGCTCCAATTTTTGATGACTTTGCATGCATGTGATTCCCAAACTCTATTGGGCCACTTGATGGAACCATATGCCAATCATTTGCCCCACCCGCACCAGGGCCGGGATTTATAAACAGATAGGGGCGTTTCTCCACAGTTCTCAAAGACTATTGGACCACTGTGTCAGGTTTACGGACATAAATGAAGAGTGGTCTGGGAGGTCCACAACACTAGCATCTTTCAGAACTAAGTTCTGTTAATATTAATGGAGAGACCACTAATTCCCCCCGGGAGTACTGTGAACATTAATGGTGTGGAGGCTGGTCTGGTTATTTTGGAAGACCTTGCTTAACCCCGATGCTCTGGCTAATGAAGCCATACACAGGCCACTTGGACAGAAGGAAGGCATATTTTAATATTGGCAATGTGAATAGTTGCAGAAAGGTAGTTGAGTGTGCTTTGGCTGTTTGAAAGGGAGATGGTGCTGCCTATGGAATAGGGTGGAAGCAACAGAAAAAATATTCCAACCTCTATGAATTCATGTTGTGTTTTGTGCAATATTTATGAGAGCTGTAAGGGAAAGCCTTAATGATGGGTTCAGAGTCTTGCTTGGAGATTCGAACAGCTAGCAAGGTGTCCCACAGAGAACACAAAGACATGTGGGATTGCTGTCAGGGATGTCTACTGTTCATATTTTGAGTCACAGACCTGAACACATTAGCCCAAGGAAGGCTGGGGTGAGGAATGCAGACATAGAGATTACTGCGGTATTGTGTGTGGGTAATGGAAATTTAATGTTCCCTCTGTGCTTTTGCAAAACCTTATGAATTATTTCAGCTTTATTTTAAAGAATTTTCTACTTTAAATGCAATGATGACTCATCATGAATGTATTGTAAAATGGTTTTATCATAAAAGAACAATAAAAAACCAATAATAAAGTTTTAATGAAACCAGTGCAAAAATAATGTCTTTGTATCTGGAAACACATTTAACTACCAATCTCCTTAAGAAACCAACTGTGCACAAACGTTTAATTACTGTAACAGTGCAAACAAAACTCAAAGTGCAACGGTAAGAACATTTTAAATGCAACACTTTGTGAGAGGGGGAGGTAACATAAAAACATAAGAACAGCCATACTGGGTCAGATCGAAGGTCCATCTAACCCAGTTTTCTGTCTTCTGACAGTGACTAATACCAGGTGCTTCAGTGGGAATCAACAGAACAGGTAAACAACAAGTGATCCATCCCCTATCACCCATTCCCAGCTTCTGGCAAACAGAGGCTAGGGACACCATCTCTGCCCATCTTGGCTAATAAATTTAAAAGCAAGTATATGCCTTGCCTCTGAGTCTTCTTGTCCGTGAGGGAACTGAAGTCAAGTGCCTCCACTCAAAATTTTCAGGGGGATTGCAGGGCTCAAAAGAGCTGGATTCCCAGCTGCAAGTGTTCTTGTACCCGACAGTTGATTCTGAGAGACAATTGGAAGCTGTTGGGAGCACTACTGCAGGGATGAGGCAATTAGCAGTTGCTGCTGGTCCCAGTAGCCAGCATTGTCCAGAGGCTGAAGGACATTATGGGACTGTAGGGCCTGCTGGCTAGCAGGAACATGTTTTGCAGGAGGGCATTCTGGTTTAGGATTGCATCCATGAACTGTGTCTGCATCTCTTTCTCCATGCTTTCCCTCATCCATTGTGATGCTGTCCTTGACCAACACCATGATTTCCCTGGTGACTGCAAGATTGTATTTGGCTAAATAAAGTTGAGTCATTTCTCAGTCTTAAGTTCTGCTATATCTCCCCTTAAGATATGGAGAAAATGCAGAGTACAATAGATAGGATCCTGCAATGATTGTCAGTTACAATGCATGGTTCAGGACATTTTTAACTCAGTGAGAAGCAGTATTATTTGTACCTTGACCAGGGGTGCAATGTGAACTTATATCTCATGTAAGCTATGAAAACTAACCAAATTTCTTTTCTGGTAAGCATTGTCTCAATAAACTGTTGAACTTTGTACAAATGAATGCTTTTATTAATTGAATCTGCTGTGGGAGAGGGTCTGACCCCAAGCACTCCTGGATTCACACCCCACACACAACTGCATTGATGTTTGTACAAAATATGCCTTGTAAGGTATCATTTGAAAACTAATAACAACACTGGCTATTAATATCACTGTAAAATGCATGTGTTAACCTTATGTGAAGTTATGAATTCCCTCTGTATAATATTACTAGAACATATTTAAGAAGACATTTTAGCCTAGGTAAAGGTGATAAACACGTCTGTGCTAGACAAAAGAATGTGGGTTTTATGTCAGTTTACATATCAGCTGTAAACAAAGTTACTAAGCAAACTAGCTGGGGTTGTCCTGAGCATGAATTTGAGAGTCAGAGAATTAACATGGCTCCTTCACCCCTGAGAGACATAGTAGACTGAATCCCCAGGAGGCCTTCCTAACTTTGAGAACAAAGGCATTTCTCTGGGAATATTAAGGGACAGAATAAGACTCCACCTTTATCTTTCAGCTAAGAAGACGAGAGAAACCAGCACCTAGCAGCTTTCTCAGGGGAATCTCCCTGCGTGTTCAGGAGGGGAACGATGATCCCAAGGCAGTCCCTGAAGCCCAGCATGTCGGGTCCCCAAACCCTCTGCAGGAGACATCCTCAGGTGTCGCCCCAGACATTTTTCCAGACCCATTTCCCCCTTGTAAGGAAAAGAGGAGAGGAAAGGCAACTAGACTGATTCAGAGACAGTAGTGTTTGCACGTTGCTCAAAGCCAGACTCATGTTTTCATTTGTATTTCCTTTTTAAAAAGTTTCACTTTTATGTTCACTTTTAATAAATTTCATTGTTTCCTTGATTTGTTCATGGGCCATCTGTCTTAAGTATGATGAATGGAAATGTTTTTTTCAGGTTCGGGATAGGGCCTCACAGTTTAGAGCAAATGACTTTGATTTGTGTGACTCTGGTTCCATCATGCTGGAAAGAGGGAGAGGTGAGCGGGAACAGGTAGTGGCAAATGTGTGAAGGCAGCAGATAGTACAAAAACACACAGCTAGGCAGTTCCTAGAGTGTTACCTGTAATGCACTCAACCCTGGGATACCGCTCCTAGAGTGACAGTGCGAACATCACATAACAAAAAGAGGCAGTGTGAACACAGCCATACAAGTTTACACAGCGCATACCTGTGTCTAGCACAGGATATGTAGATATTAGGCACGGGTATGGTATGCATGAGTGAGAAAGTAGACAGTCAACCAGCGAGTATGCACTGTAAGCGTAGCCCATCTGTGTTTTAAGCCTGGAATGTATCAGACATTTCTCGAAGGAGCAGTGGCACAGTACAAACTCCTACAGCTCCATGTGAGGTCCTGTCCTTCATGGGCCTCATGTGAAGAGATCATAGAATCATAGAATCATAGAATATCAGGGTTGGAAGGGACCTCAGGAGGTCATCTAGTCCAACCCCCTGCTCAAAGCAGGACCAATCCCCAATTAAATCATCCCAGCCAGGGCTTTGTCAAGCCTGACCTTAAAAATTTCTAAGGAAGGAGATTCTACCACCTCCCTAGGTAATGCATTCCAGTGTTTCACCACCCTCCTAGTGAAGAAATTTTTCCTAATATCCAACCTAAACCTCCCCCACTGCAACTTGATAGGAGGCTGGGTGGTATGAGAGCCCTGTTGTTCTCAGAAGGCGCTCTATGTTCATGTTTGAGAATTAGTACCTCCAAGTGTCATGCAGATACAGTTCCTACTTCTTCTAGAATACAAGCATTTTGACTCTATATGTTACTCAAAATATTGCCAGGTAGAAAGATACAGTGTTAGTCTTTCATAGGGAACATGTTGCTAAGGCCTTCTTTTTATTATCTGTTTCTTGACAGGTATTCCACTGTGCCTGGATGATTATTTATGTTCCTGTTATCAAATAATATACAACTAGAGGAAAAATACTTGAAAAATTTTAAAATAATATCAATTAAGGATAAAAAAGCCCACACAATAAACCTTCAAGACCTATTATGGATTTTGGCTGTCTGAATCCCTGAAGCTCTTCTCTTGTATGATAGATGGTACATTTAATTTTAGCAATAGAGTCTTAAATTCATCCTCACTACTTAAATGGTTTAAATTACAGCTAGTGAGCAAGTTGGGGTACAGAGTTGGGATACGCAACTAAGGATGATGGTAAGTCACATAGGTTAATGATGCAACTTCACTGTCTCCCAACCATATATTCACAGTAAAAGGGAGCTAAAGGGATTTAAAATAAATATTTATATTAATTTTTGATGGACCTAACAAATACACATATAATACACGAGCAGAATCAATTACTAACAAGACATATATATCAATACAAGTAAATGCAGAGATGCAGATTTTAACTACCACATTAGATTCAGTAACACATTTATCAGAACAGATATTACATTAAGATAATTAAAGCAAACACTAAAATGTCAGTAAAATAGCATACCATAAATCTGAGTCTGAGTTCAATGTCTTTTCAGAGAACAGTCATAGACATCTTTTATCAAAAAGTATGAAACCAACAGGGTTTTATAGAAATTTAACAGCGATCTACATAAATTATTCTAAAATACCCTATAGTATATAATATTGTCATCCTTTATGCAGGTGTTTTTGAAGCATGTATACCCAAGACGTAATGCACTATTTAATTACATAGGATGGGTCCAAAAATCTACTGGAAGGTTGTTCAGCGGGATGTTTCATTAAAGATACATTTAAGATGCACTTCCTTAGCACTGTGGTGCATGTTAAAGTCAACATCTGCATCACTTTTAATATAATCCATAAAATTTCCCCAAACTACCTTTTAATGGGGTAATTCATTTTATAGTTTGTAAATTAACCTTTCAAAAGTTGCAGCTTCATCCTACCAAATGATATTCTTTGCATATCATCAATGTCAAATATGAGCCTTCAGGCACTAGAGTTGAAGAACCTCAGGAGGGAAATAGTGATTTTTTTCCCCAATCATGGGTATTCAGTGATAGAAGTAGCTGGAACTATTGCTGAAATGGTTCTCCAACCATGTCTAATGGATATTGAGATGGTCCCACCCTAAACAGTTGATAATAAAGATGTGATAAGAACTAGTAACATCTCACAGCACTTTCCTTAGAGTTCCCCACAAGAGTAAGTAAGGAATGCTGCCTAGAAATGGTTTGACAACCATGCTCCAGACAGAGTGTAAGCAGAGTTGCCTGTTCCCCCCACCCCAAATTGAACTTGATGCCCTCCCTTGGAAATACAATACTACTATGGTGGGTTCTTCCTCTGGAAAATCACAAAGGGCTTCTCTTGATATTGGAGCAATGCAGCAGCATTGAGTGGGAAAAGCACAGTTTTATTCTGGTTAGTAGCTTGTAGTGAATGCCTTGAAAATATGATCCATTAGCTTTTATATATAAAAATATTGTAATAATGGGTCTTTAACTTTTTGTATCCCCTTGCACTGGGGAATGAAGGCTACACTGGCCTGGCTCTGTCCTCCCTTATGGCATCAGTCTCTCTGGCAGCCACACTGCCTCCTTCCTTGCAGCCCTTTTATCCTCCCAGCTGCTGTGGAGTTGCCAGTCAGCTCTGGCTAAGCACGCAGTTTCTTTGTCAACCCTTTGGGCACTGAGCCAGGATGGGGTATGACAAGGATGTTGAGGAGAATTTCAAGAAATGAATTCACTGAGCAATGAAGAATGCTTAATCTAATGTTCGAGATTATTTCTAATATTTGTGAGGGCCCATAACCTCTGGCTGAGTTACTGAAGTCCTCAAGTCATGATTTAAAGACTTCAAGTTACAATTTTGCAATCAGTTAGACCCCGAGTTTGTCAGCAAGATCCTCCAGCCAGACACCTGGAAAAAAATTTACTGTATTAACTCAGGTCTGGTCTACGCTACGAGTTTATGTCGATTTAGCAGCGATAAATCGAATAAACCTTGCACCCATCCAAACAACAAAGCCATTTTTTTCGACATAAAGGGCTCTTAAAACCGTTTTCTGTACTCCGCCCCAACGAGGGGATTAGCGCTGAAATCGACATCGCCATTTCGAATTAGTTAGTGTGGTTAGTGTGGATGCAATTCGAAGATATTGGCCCCCGGGAACTATCCCACAGTGCAACATTGTGACCGCTCTGGACAGCACTCTGAACTCGGATGCACTGTCCAAGTGTACAGGAAAAGCCCTGGCAACTTTTGAATCTCATTTCCTGTTTGGCCAGGCGAGCTCATCAGCACAGGTGACCATGCAATCCCAGAATCGAAAAAGAGCTCCAGCATGGACCGAATGGGAGGTACTGGATCTGATCGCCGTATGGGGAGAGGAATCCGTGCTATCAAAACTCTGTTCCAAAAGACAAAATGCCAAAACATTTCAAAAAATCTCCGAGGCCATGAGGGACAGAGGCGACAGCAGGGACGCAACGCAGTGCCGCGTGAAACTTAAGGAGCTCAGAGAAGCATACCAGAAAACCAAGGAATCAAACGGACGCTCTGGGACAGAGTGCCACACATGCTGCTTCTACGCTGAGCTGCGTGGAATTCTAGGGGGGGCCGTCACCACTACCCCACCCCGTCCGTGGACTCCGAGGATGGGGCACTCTCCTCCATGCCTGAGGATTTTGTGGATGGGGAAGATGAGGAGGAGGAGGACAAGCTTGAGGAGAGCACACAGCACACCGTTCTCCCTGACAGCCAGGATCTTTTTATCACCCTGACTGAAACACCCGCTCAACCCAACGAAGCCCAAGAAGGGCCCTCTGGTGAGTGTACCTTTTTAAATATAATACATGTTATAAAAGCAAACATTTTTAATGATTAAGCAGCCCTGAGGACTTGGGATGCATTCGTGACCAGTACAGCTACAGGAAAAGTCTGTTAACTTGTCTGGGGATGGAGCGGAAATCCTCCAGGGACATCTCCATGAAGCTCTCCTGGAGGTACTCCGAAAGCCTTTGCAGAAGGTTTCTGGGGAGAGCAGTCTTATTCCATCCTCCATGGTAGGACACTTTACCATGCCATGCTAGTAGCAAGTAATCTGGTATCATTGCATGGCAAAGCCTGCCAGTGTATGGTCCCGGTGTTTTGCCGGCATTCAAGCAACATCCGTTCTTTATCTCTCTGTGTTATCCTCAGGAGAGTGATATAATTCACGGTAACCTGGTTGAAATAGGGGAATTTAATTAAGGGGACATTCAGAGGTGGCCGTTCCTACTGGGCTGTTTGCCTGTGGCTGAAAAGAAATCCTCCCCGCAGTTAGCCACACAGTGGGGGGGGGGGGGGCATTGGCACTGAGCTGTTCACATTTGGCTAGCAGGGATCTTCCTGATACCAGCCACACAGTGGGTGGAGGGGTAAAGCAATCATCCCAGAGAATTGGATGCGGGGGGACGGGGGGTTAGTTTGGTTTCTGCTTTTTTGATGCTCAGCGCTTCCTGCTGTACTCTTTTAACCACCCTGGTGTCTGGCTGCGCGTATTCAGCGGCCAGGAGATTTGAATCAACCTCCCACCCTGCCATAAACGTCGCACCCTTACTCTCACAAAAATTGTGGAGCACACAGCAAGCAGCAATAACAATGGGAATATTGGTTTCACTGAGGTCTGAGCGAGTCAGTAAACTGTGTCAGCGATCCTTTAAAAGTCCAAATGCACACTCTACCACCATTCTGCACTTGCTCAGCCTATAGTTGAACAGCTCCTTACTACTGTCCAGGGTGCCAGTGTATGGCTTCATGAGCCAGGGCATTAAGGGGTAGGCTGGGTCCCCAAGGATAACTATAGGCATTTCAACATCCCCAACAGGTATTGTCTGGTCTGGGAAGTAAATCCCTTCCAGCAGCCGTTTAAACACACCAGAGTTCCTGAAGA
Source organism: Lepidochelys kempii (assembly GCF_965140285.1). Taxonomy (NCBI): domain Eukaryota; kingdom Metazoa; phylum Chordata; order Testudines; family Cheloniidae; genus Lepidochelys; species Lepidochelys kempii. Next base: position 95,396,133 of record NC_136380.1, on the reverse strand, counting down.
TGCAAGCGTCATGAACCTTTTCCGGCCATCCCACGTTGATGTTGGTGAAATGTCCCTTGTGATCCACCAGTGCTTGCAGCACCATTGAAAAGTACCCCTTGCGGTTTATGTACTGGCTGCCCTGGTGGTCTGGTCCCAAGAAAGGGATATGCGTTCTATCGCCCCACCACAGTTAGGGAATCCCATTGCAGCAAAGCCATCTAGTATGACCTGCATATTTCCCAGAGTCACTACCCTTGATAGCAGCAGCTTAATGATTGCATTGGCTACTTGAATCACAGCAACGCCCTGTCAAGGTTCCTCCCCCACTCTGAACTCTAGGGTACAGATGTGGGGACCTGCATGAAAAACCTCCTAAGCTTATCTTTACCAGCTTAGGTCAAAACTTCCCCAAGGTACAAAATATTCCACCCGTTGTCCTTGGACTGGCCGCTACCACCACCAAACTAATACTGGTTACTGGGGAAGAGCTGTTTGGATGCGTCCTTCCCCCCAAAATACTTCCCAAAACCTTGCACCCCACTTCCTGGACAAGGTTTGGTAAAAAGCCTCACCAATTTGCCTAGGTGACTACAGACCCAGACCCTTGGATCTTAAGAACAATGAACAATCCTCCCAACACTCGCACCCCCCCTTTCCTGGGAAATGTTGGATAAAAAGCCTCACCAATTTGCATAGGTGACCACAGACCCAAACCCTTGGATCTGAGAACAATGAAAAAGCATTCAGTTTTTTACAAGAAGACTTTTAATAAAAAATAGAAGTAAATAGAAATAAAGAAATCCCCCCTGTAAAATCAGGATGGTAGATATCTTACAGGGTAATTAGATTCAAAAACATAGAGAACCCCTCTAGGCAAAACCTTAAGTTACAAAAAAGATACACAGACAGAAATAGTTATTCTATTCAGCACAATTCTTTTCTCAGCCATTTAAAGAAATCATAATCTAACACATATCTAGCTAGATTACTTACTAAAAGTTCTAAGACTCCATTCCTGGTCTATCCCCGGTAAAGACCAGCATATAGACAGACACAGACCCTTTGTTTCTCTCCCTCCTCCCAGCTTTTGAAAGTATCTTGTCTCCTCATTGGTCATTTTGGTCAGGTGCCAGCGAGGTTACCTTTAGCTTCTTAACCCTTTACAGGTGAGAGGAGCTTTCCCCTGGCCAGGAGGGATTTCAAAGGGGTTTACCCTTCCCTTTATATTTATGACACGCCCACAGTAGATTTGCCCACTCCAAATTGATTATCGACTGACCGGTAGCTGTCTGGCATTGCAAGCTTCCACAGGTCTATTGCCACTCGTTTGTGACCTGTGAGGGCTGTTCTCATCTTAGTATTCTTGGTATTCTTGCACTTCAGGGCAGGGGAAAGCAAGTCACAAAGTTCCATGAAAGTGCCCTTACGTATGCAAAAGTTTCGGTGCCACTGGGAATCATCCCAAACCTGCAAAACTATGCGGTCCCACCACTCTGTGCTTGTTTCCTGTGCCCAGAATTGATGTTCCACAGCATGAGCCTGCCCCAGTAACACCATGATCTCTAAATTGCTGGGGACCGCGGTTTTAGAGAAATCTGTGTTCATGTCCCTATCACCGCACTTCCATCGCCTCCTTTCCTGGTTTTTCAGGTGCTGGTTCTGCATAAACTGCACGGTAATGCGCGAGGTGTTTACAATGGTCATAACTGCTGCGGTGAGCTGAATGGGCTCCATGCTTGCTGTGCTATGGCATCTGCTAGGGCAATCCAGGGAAAAGGGCGCAAAATGATTGTCTGCTGTTGCTTTCACGGAGGGAGCGAGGGTTGACTGATGACATTTACCCATAACCACCCACAACAAATTTTTGGTCCCATCAGGCATTGGGAGCTCAGCCCTGAATTCCAGTGGGCAGCAGGGACTGTGGGAACTGTGGGATAGCTACCCACAGTGCACCGCTCAGAATGTCGATGCTTGCCACGGTACTGTGGATGCACACAGTCGAATTAATGTGCTTAGTGTGGATGCATGCACTCGACTTTATACAATCTGTTCCCAAAAATCAACTTCTGTAAAATTGGAGTACTTTCATAGTGTAGACATGGCCTCAGAGCCCTCCCCATCTAGTGTCCCATCTTTAGCTGTGGGAGGTATTTGCTATTAGCAGTTGCAGGCAATCTCATTATACCATCCTTTCCACAAACTTATCAAGCTCAGCCTTGAAACCAGTTATGGTTTTTTTTGTCCCCACTGCTCTTCTTGGGAGACTTCCAGAACTTCACTCCTCTGATTATTAGAAACCTTCATCTAATTTCAAGCCTAAACTTGTTGATGGCCAGTTTATACCCATTTGTTCTTGTGCCAACATTGGCTCTTATTTTAAAAAATCGTCTCCCTCTCTGGTGTTCATCCCTCTGATATATTTACAGAGAGCAATCATATCTCCCCTCAGCCTTCATTTGGGTAGGCTCAAACCAAGCTCCTTTAGTCTCTTGTAAGGTAGGTTCTCCATTCATTTGGCCATCCTTGAGGCCCTTCTCTGCATCTGTTCCAGTGTGAATTCATGCATCTGTTCCAGTTTTAATTAATCTTTCTTTAACATGGGAACCCTGAACTGTTCACAGTATTCCAGGTGAGGCCTCACCAGTGTCTTGTATCACAGTAATAACACTTCTGTATCTCTACTGCAAATACCTTGCCTGATGCATCCTAGGATTTAATTAACCTTTTCACAGCAGTATCACATAGTCATCCTAGAATTGGTCAATACACTCAGGTTTTTCTCCTTCTCTGTCACTTCCAACTGATATGTCCCCAATTTATAGCAAAAATTCTTGTTAGTTCCAAAGTGCATGATCTTGTATTTTGCACTATTAAATTTAATTTCATTTCTATTACTCCAGTTTTCAAGGTCATTCAAATCTTCTTTTAAGATATTTCGGTCCGCCTCCTTATTAGTAATAGCTTCCAACTTTGTGTCATCCACAAATTTTATTAGTACACTTCCACTTTTTGAGCCAAAGTCATTAATGCAAATTTAAATAAGACTGGTCTCAAGACTAATCCCTGAGGAACTCCACTAGTGACCTCCCTCCAGCCTGACAGATCACCTTTCAGTATGACCAGCTATAGTCTCCTCTTTACTCACCCAGTTCCTTACCCACCTTTCAATTCTCATATGACTGCCTATCTTCTCCAATTTAACTAATAATTTCCCATTATCAAAAGCCTTACTGAAATCCAAGTTGATTAGATCTACTGTATTTCCTTTGTCTAGAAATTCAGTTAACTTCTTAAAGAAAGAGACCAGGTTGCTCTGGCATGATTTACCTTTTGCAAAACTATGTTGTATTTTATTCCAATTACCATTTACCTTTATGTCCTTATCTACTTTCTCTTAAAAATAGATACTGTATCAGCAATTCTCCAGTCATAGGGTATCATTCCCAAGTTTATGGATTCATTAAAAATCCTTTCTATTGAGCTTGCAATTTCATGTGCCAATTCCTTTAATATTCTTGGATAGAAATTATCCAGGTCCCCGATTTGGTCCCATTAACCTGTTTCAATTTGACATCTCACCTCAGATGTGGAAATTCCTACTTCCATATCCTTGTTCCTATTAGTCACCCTGCAACTACACCAAGTTCTCCATTACCCTTTTTAAAAATGGAGGCAATGTTTTCATTTAGGTGTTTTTCTCCCTCCATCTCCAAACCTGGGATCTTCTTTTCCAACACATTTATCAGATGGCCCTTCATACAAATGAAGCACCTTTCAGGTAATAATGCACATCCTGCAACTTCCATATCCAGTCATCTTCATTTTCCCTTCCATTCTTTGGGTCACTACCACTGCTGCCTCTGTAAGTGTCATCAGGGCCAGATTAAGACATTTAGAGGCCCTAAGCACTGAAAGGATTATGGTGCCCCCTGTCATAAATATAAAGGGAAGGGTAACCACCTTTCTGTATACAGTGCTATAAAATCCCTCCTGGCCAGAAACAAGGTCTTTTTACCTATAAAAGGTTAAGAAGTTCAGGTAACATGGCTGGCCCCTGACCCAAAATGACCAATGAGGGGACAAGATACTTTCTTGCAAATATGGAGTGGGGGGGGGAGGCTTTTTTCTGTCTGTGTGATACCTTTGCCACGAACAGATCAAGGATACAAGCCCTCCAACTCCTATAAAGTTAGTATGTAATCTAGCTAGAAAATGTGCTAGGTTTTCTTTGTTTTGGCTTGTGAAATTCGCTGTGCTGGAGGAAACGTGTATTCCTGTTTTTGTGTATTTTTTAACTTAAGGTTTTGCCTAGAGGGATTCTCTATGTTTTGAATCTGACTGCCTGTAAGATTATCTTCCATTCTGATCTTACAGAGTTGTTCTCTTATCTTTTTTTGTTCTCCTAATAAAGTTCTGATTTTAAGACTCTGATTGGTTTTTTTGGGTCTTAAAAATCCAAGGCTGGTCTGTGCTCATCTTGTTTATCGTCAAGCCTCCCCAGGAAAGGGGGTGTAAGGGCTTGGGGGGATATTTGGGGGAAATAGGAACTCCAAGTGGTCCTTTCCCTGATTGTTCGTTAAATCACTTGGTGGTGGCAGTGTACCTAATCCAAGGGCAAAAGCTTTGTGCCTTGGGGAAGTTTTAACATAAGCTGGTAAAAATAAGCTTAGGGGGTCTTTCATGCAGATCCCCACATCTGTACCCTAGAGTTCAGAATGGGGAAGGAACCCTGACACACCCGCATATGTAATTAAAAATAAAAACAATACAATACCATAAAATAAAATTTTATTTTTCGAAATGACAGAAAACTTACATGTATGCTGAAATTAAAATAGCTTCTTTCTAGATTTTCTGATTGCAAAATTCTGGATAAGTTCATCAAAGCTGACTCGAGGAAGCATATCCGCTTCCATACACAATAGGGAAAGTGAATCAAGTCTGTCCTGACACATTGTTGTTCTCTGAGGGTTTTTTATTCTTTTCAGCTGAAAAAAAGAGCATTCTGCGAAGTGGTTAGTAATCATCAATGTCAGAAAAATACATAGTACGATCTCTACATTTGGAAATACACATTGTATTCTGTCTTTCAATATTGTGTCATGAAGATCAATGTGACTGAATTTCATTTTTCCTGTTTCATTAAACTTTGCGCGCATATAACAGTGGAACTGCTGTACTTCTCCACAGAGATTCATGTTCAAGTCAACAGTTTATGAGTCAACTAGCTTTTGGGAACCTTGTGAATATTGTTAATCAGATAAGTCCATATCATTTAGAAAAGAATATCTACTTGATACTTCTTTGTACACTTCACCTCTCCTCTTCAGATGAGCTTCAAGTGTATCAATTCTAGAGTAGTAAGTAGATATGCAAAATTTGTCTCTAGGATTTAACGCTGTTTCTGTTGCACTATCATTTGCTTGTTTTTTTCCTGATTCACTTGCGGGACTGGCCTTCTTTGTAGTTATTATCAGGCAACATATCTTTTGATATGCCTTCAAATCTTTCGAAATCATTCCTCAAAGTGTGTAAGTGGTCTGCTAATGATTGACAGAGGTCTGCACATGATTTCAAATCCAATTCTTTTTCTTGGAGAGCTTGACTTGTGTGGTAAAAGTGTTGTAAAATTTCATTCCACATGGTCAACATGAATACAAACTCTAGTTCTTGCATCTTGTTTGCAATGTTTTCTGCCTCTCGTATAATTTCTCCCTTTTGTGATTGGTCTTCAGCTATACATTCTAATGCATCCACAATCTTTGAGTAGGACTCCAGAATTGCACTTGTTGCCACTGCATATGCCTCCCAGTGAGTATTAGAAAGAGATTTCAACACATGATCATTGCCCAAATATGTTTTAAGAACGGCCCATCGGTGTGTTGTGACAGAGAAAAATGTACAAAGTAACTGGACTGTTGAGAAAAAACTTACTGCCACCGAACAACAATCAACAGCTCTGCGGCCAACCAGACTGAGAGAGTGTGCAGCAGCTGGTATGAATATGGCATATTTGTTCTGTTCTAAAAGCTTCTTCTGCACGGTCCTTGATAACGCCCTGACACGTTGGCAGCGTTGTCATAAGATTGACCTCTGCACTTTGAGAAATCTATTTTGCAAACTTGGCACAGATAATGCAGTACCTGATTTGCCATTTCTTCACCAGTGTGGCTTTTCAAATTGAGGAATGTTATAAATCGTTCAACTGGTTTTCCATCTGTGGGAGACACATATCTTAGTACAATACTCATTTGATCAATATGTGAAAGATCAGGTGTAGAGTCAACAGATAAACTGAAGTACCCAGCAGTACTTATTTCATCCACAATAGCTGAATGAATTAGACCAATGAGTTCATCACATATTTTCTTGGATAAGTTTGATGGGTTACCTTTGCCAGCATTCCCATATTTTGAGATATGGCCTGAGAAATGGGTCAAACTGAGCCACAAGCTCCAACAATCCCAAGAAATTTCCATTCTGCAATGATCCAAATGTGTCAGACCATGTTCAGCTAATGTTTGAATAACAGCTACAACACGCTGCAAGACATGTTGCCAGTATTCACGCTCCCCTTTAATTTGTTCTTCCAATTTTGGTGTCAATCCAAAGCCCTGACTTCGATTTAAATACGTCAACATTGAATCTCTGTAAGTAGTGCTATTTTCATGTTGTTCAATTAAAACAATATTCCGGCAGTCAAACCAGGATGTTGAAGGTTTATATGCAAAAAAGTTTGCAAACAAAACAGTACACAGACTCTGTTGATGGTGAATACAGTAGCCATTCTCGAGTGTATTTCTCACCATTTGCTTTCATGCCGAAAAATATTTTTTGTGGACAATATCTTGTTTGTTTGCCATTGGTAAAAGTCTGACGTGATTTCTCAAGTGGGCCAGTGAGGTGTTGATAGTCATTTGGTCCACGATTTATCCAGTAAGCTACATCATCGTACTGAAATCAACCGACATACCAGGATCTTTTCTCCTATTATTTACAGCAGGAGCAGGTTCAGTCTCTGACACATCCACACCTTCTAGAATAATGTCTGTTTTACCACCAGGAGTAGGATGATCAGTTACAGTCTCTAACACGTCCACATGTTCTGGAATGGTGTTTGTTTCACCAATAGAAGAAGGGTCAGTCTCTGAAACCCCTACAGGTTTTGGAACGATGTCTGTGCTACAGAGAAATGATGTTGCTTCTGATGGATTCGCTTTGAAAAATTATGTCAGCTTTGGAAGATTTTGGAAAATTTCACTAGTTTTTTGTTTCTTTTCTTCCACCAGTTTACGTGTCTGTGCTCCACTCAGTTGGTTACATTTCATCCTGCCCCTATCTCAGTTATCTGAACTAAAAAACCCCAAGAAATTACACAATATGCACAATTTTTATGTATATATATATATATAAAAGAAAGAAAAAAATGAATCAAGTACGTATAACTCAGAAGAATATATCAGAAATAAAATATAAATTTATTGCAATACATGACAGGATCTGATTTCCTTGCATTATTTTGATCTATGTTAGCGGGACGCTCCCCTGGTTTAGGTGGGGATAAATAATAAAAAGAGAACAGAAAAACAGGGGAAGACTGTGTAGTGGAGTGTAAGGAAGTCTAACAAAGTTCTGATCTTTCCCATGATGACTACTTTGATGCTTTTTTTGAAATATCAAATATCATTTTATTTTGGTGCCCCCTGCTTTGCTGGTGCCCTAAGCACGTGCTTAGTCTGCCTATTGGGTAATCCAGCCCTGCATGTCATAGCCTTCCCACCTAATCTCCTGTCAACCCGCACTCACAAAACAAAAACAGAACACGACACATTCCCTCCCCAAACTCCCCTTACAAAATCCCATTCAAACTCCCCTGTTTTCAGCTCTATTTGTTGGCTCCTGTGTTGCTGGCTGTGTTGTGGGGCTGCCTTTATAGATTGCCCGAAGCCCCACCCCCTAATCCGGGCTCTACTGTGATTAAAGGCTCTGCTTTCCTACCAGCCTCTGCAAACTGAACCACCAGAAAAAAAATCACCAAGTAAAAACAAACAAGCAAACACTCAAGAACTCACTCATTGACTCTAAGGATCAGGGGCTTGCCTTCTTCTCCAACAGATCTCCACTCTCCTGCAATGTGCATCTAGAGTTATTTAAAAGTTTGATTCATGTGTGCTCCAGCACTAAACAAAGAAACGTGTGTATTTTTGAACAGAGTATTCTTCTACCCCCCAGGTAAATATGCATTTCTCTATTTATCCTCCAACTTTACATATTAAAAGCGGAAGTAACTACAGTCTGAAAGAGAGACAAAGTAAAAGCAAGATGGAGAGACAAAAAATATCATGTTGTGTTGGTGCCAAGTCCCTTAAGTAATATGCAGTCTATTTTATCATGATCTTATGCTTTGCTTATGCTTCTTTTCACTTCTCTTTCATGAATCTCCAGCCCTTTACAGTGCTTATGGCCTCATATGAGTTATAGATTGTTACCTCCACATTCCTAGTACACCAATAGATTGTCCTGATAAGCATTTCATGATACAGTATATTCTAGGAAATGCCTGTTCCCTTGAGCTTTACACATTCTTTCCCTTATAATTAGCAATCTACCATTTAAAGCATAAAAACATTATAGTTGCACTTTCTATTTTGGTTTTTGATCCCAGTCCCACAAGTGATTTGGTGCCATCCATATTGGTGGATTTTTGTGTTCTTAGCAGTTGTTTAACTTTGTTTTCCTTATTTTTCATTATGCAATTTATTATCTTCTGTAACGGCACACATGGTTATAAAGCATCGTAATAGTTGTTGGGGACACTGGGGCATGGCCACTAGGTAACTCGAGGGGATGGAAGACCACGAGTGTCGATGAAGCCCCCTCGCACTAGGCCCAAGTGTCCTTGGCCACCCCTCCCGCCTGGAGGCACTCGCAGCAGCTCTGCGTACTAGGCCCAAGTGTCCTTGGCGCCCCTGCCTGGAGGCACTCACAGCAGTTATGCTGAGGATCTGCAACAATATGTTGCAGTGTCAGACTGCCTGAAACTAAGCAAGGCCAAACAGGGCAGATATGGAAGAACAATGCTGAATAAAGCAGCTTTATGTATGGTTTAAGAAATGATACAGAGCACAAGGGCACTAGCTGGGAACTGGATTGGCTGGCTATATGGATACTTAGGGCAGCTTGATATTGGATAAGTATGCTGGGAAAAAGGATGTAGAAAAGCCTGTGTAACTTCCTGCTCTGTGTGCAGGATTTGAGATCTTATTCTCCCTGTACCTTTTTGCAGCTGCAAATAAACTTTTCTGCTTCTCCACTCCGTTGTGATTATTGGGTGTAGCACACCGGGTAGCGAACCAACTCCAGCTGTTGTTTAGCCTCTCGGCACTGGGTGCCGGCAACATAGTCATGAAATATACCAAGTACTAACAGAGCTCTCACCAAATGGGGATAGAATCTTGGTCTAGAGAGCACAGTCATTAAAAGAAAATCTGAATTATGAAAAAGGAGCCTTTCTTTGATGTCCTTTGTTTGTGCTCGGTATAGCCCTTTGCAAATTATCATTCATTCTGGATGAACTAAGATGTGATATTTTTAAAACCATTACTAAACACAGTAAACATTCGGAAGTGATGCATAAAGTTGTGTAAGTTAGATCCCCTCGACTAATTCAGACTCCTTTAAACTCAGACTCTATTAGACCTACTTGCAGCTACTCTACCAAAGTTTAAGGGAGTCTAAACTTGTCTGGCTTATATGTATAGAAATTGGAAGAAAATGTAAATTAAAGAAAGGGGTGGAGGTTAAATGTTAAAAGATGCTTCACATGTATCTAAGGTTGCATAGAATATATAAGAAAGAAAAGATATAAAGATATACAGTAAGTCACTGAATGAACCGGGGTATCAATGGTGAGGATATGTTTACTTTTTTTCAAAGTTCCTTACCATGTGATGGTCCACAGAATCCTAAATGCCATTTGCTGAATGTAGTGAAGTGATGTGTCCTTCCTCCAAGCCAAGGGGAGATACCATGCTCTGTGCCCAGGTGGGCGGTGTCAGGCAGGGCTTATCCCTTCCAGTGGAAGTTGAGAGGTGGGAGAGTAAGTACAAACGGCAGAGCCTCCAGCTCAGTTGGAGCCTAGCCAGGGAAAGAGGCAGGCGTACCTTGCTTGCTGCAGGACTCTAACTCTGCTGCCAAGCCAGGCAGTTCCCTGGCCCCAGAGGAGACTGAGTCCACAGAGGAGCTGTTGGGATTGCTGCTGGGAATCTACCACAGTGAGACAGAGGACACCCACTGAGCTGAGGCACCAAACAATGGGGTGGTAGGAAGTGGCCCAGAGACCCTAGACTATAGTGTGGTTGTGTTGTTGCCTGAAACCAAGTCAGTGTGTTTTGGGCAGATCCCCACTGACCCAGTGGTGGAACGCTTCACCACTGTTAGGGCCCTGGGCTGGAACCTGGTGGAGTAGGATGGGTGTGGGTCCTCCTACCCCCTGCTGCCAACCCCCCGCCTGCCCCGGGGTAGCAGCCTCCCCACCACAAGCCCAAAGGCCTGCGTTGTCTGCCAGCTGCCAACGGTAAGACGACAGGCTGCTGTTTGCCTGGCCCCTGCCTGAGGGCCTGAGCCCATACACTGGTGCTCCACCCTGCCAAGATGTCAGGCCACTAGCACCTGATTTGCTAATTCCTCCCCGATATTAGGCAGTGACCCTGCTGACGACTCTGGGAGGGAGGCATGACTGCCACCTTACTACACTGATTATGACCTCATATAATACCCACGCATATATATAAATATATAAGCATATAATTAGCCACAGTAGAATTGCAGTGCATCACTCTGTGTGTGTGTGTGCGCGCATGCCCACTTGTATGTAATATTTGGACAAGACAATCAAATGCCAGCTGGGCCTTCCTGTGACATCACTTAGCAAGAAACATGAAGGGACTCTTGACCAAGGTTCTATCATTAGCATATTCCACCTTGCTTTTAATCTTAAATATTTTTTGTTCAAAATTCCTGCTAATTCGTATCTGATTGTTGTAACCAAAGTTTACTTTGTTTCCCTTTTACAAAATTTAAATCAAGAAAATGCAGAATATTTTAGCAGCTCTCAGAGAAAATGGAACCAAGCGTTAAGAAGAAGAAGGTGCTTGTTTCACAGAAAATAGTTGCTTTATGTCAGATGAGATATTGGTAAGCCTGCAGCTGAAGGTTCAGTTCTGAATTCAGGTTTGTCCTGAATTTGTTTTTAATGGCAATCCTTTACTTGAGAAGCCATGTCTCAAACTCTTCTTAACACACTGTTGTTAAAGAGAAACAACTTCAAGCTGTTTTACATCTTTATGTCCAAGGATTGATGACATAACGTTTTTTGCCACAAGTAACATGAACATCTCACCTGTTGTATGAAGTTTCTCTGCAGTCTTTAAGCTTAAATGGTGTGATGCTTCCATAGCCTTCACATTACTGCCACTGAGAGATGTTATTGTTTTAGGTTGTCTTTCAATTAACTCAGCTTTCTCTTTAAAAATCAGGAGGTTTATCTTTTAAAGAGCTGTGCTTTGTATTGAGGTGACCGTGAAAGAGGGAAGGTTTCTCTGAATGATGGGATGGCAATTCATAGCCAATGACATATTGAGACATTGGCTCGCTTTCTTCATCACTCAGACTTAATTAAATACAGATGATATGTAGACAGGATTGTATCTCCTAATGATTCTGTGCTGTTTATTACTTGCAACTGTTTTTTTCACTCAGGCCTTGATTCCTGTTACTGCTTGTTTCATCAACAGGCCTTTGTTGTGTTTCTGAATGTTTTCTTTTGAAGCTACCATTAATTAGTCACTTATCCATAATAGAGATCATAATTATATACAAAATACAAAACAACTTACACAACCACTTAGAAGCTGAAACGACAAAGCACTCAGATGAGAAGGTTGAAGGTGGATGAGGATTTCTGAACATATACAAACTCTTTTTGTTGAATCAAGGTGCAGGCCACATCCATGGAATGTATGTGTGCAGATCCAGTTAAAGATCTGGGTGCCTAGGTGAATTAGAAGAGAAGGGATCTTGGCTGGGAGGCCTAGAGGATGTGAAGTAGGAGAGCAGGGATTCTGGCTGAAGTGTAAGGGGATCTCTGATGTGTGTGTGTGTGTATAAAAAGGCAGGCAGCTCAGAGGGAAGGGCTGGTGAGGTGGGAGAGTCTTTGCTAGAAGCGGGGACCTCAGGCACCTTCAGCTCCAGGAGGCTTCATTCAAATCAGCAGCTCTGATCTTCTCCCAAGCAGGGCCCTCAGATGCCTGCAATGCTGGGCAGACTTTACAGGGAGGAGGCTAAAATTGCAGCCAGCCAGCTGCTCTGCTGCCTGACCACCCTCTGCAACTCCCCTGCAGTGAGAGTAGAGAATTCCCCATGTTCCTCTTGCCTCCTGTCTGTGTAGGCACTGTATGACAGGGAGTGCAGAGGAAAGACTTAGCTGAAAGCATCCAGGAGAGTGCATTTTGCTCCTTGGGTATATTTTGGTGCACAGCAGCACATTCAACAACTGTTTGTTTGAAACAGAAGGGGCTTTTTAGAGGTTTTGGCATACCACTTCCAACAAGTTCATAAACCACCACTGGTACATGTTTGGAAATCTCTGCTCTAGAATATCTGCAGTTTTAATAGCCTGATGAACTGTATTTTGTCTATTGTATTTATGTCTGTCACAGTTTTCCTTAGTCTTATTCTTCACCATGCATTTATCTTATTAATCCATTTCCCTCTAATGAGGTCAGTGTGTCTATAGTCTCAAATATTACATGAAATTTTTTCATTAGTCCTGCCTTGCTGTGTGCCCAATTGAGTTGAAGAGGGATTAGAGGGCAGTGGATCTTCTGGCCTTGAAAAGACATTTACAGTTCTGGTGGAAAAAACAGTTCTTTCACTTTATATTTAGTTTTAGGCACAGTTGCCTTTTCACTTCCACAGAGTTCTCATGAGTTTTCCATCATTTAGCGATGTTGAAAGACATGTCTGAAAGATAAAATGTAATTTAAAAGTGTTCCATCAGGAGCACCAAAAGCACATCATCTTGCCTGACCTTGCCCCTGCCTACTGCTAACCCCATTCTTATTCATGTGACATTTTTTAAGTGCATGAGCCATGTTAAAAGAGAGGTGAGTAATTCTCTCTCAAATTATTTGTCCTATCATCTTCAACTGGTGCCTTTTTGTCTCAGGTTCTGAATGCCCAAACTGAATTTGGTGGAGATCAGAAATTGATTTGAGTTTATTTAAGCCCAAGGAATGACAGGTATTCTAGTTCATCTAACTTTCTTTCCCATTGTATTAGCCTCCTCTACAGAAGGTCTTCAGGATTTTATTCATATCATCTTTTGCTTATTCTCCAGTAACATAAATCAGCTGTTATTCCAGAATGTCAGAACATGGAAGCCCTGGGCCTTTCACACTGTGAAACTCTCTGCATTCATTTTGTGTTATAAAGTCCAGACATCACAGATTCAATAACTTGTAATAATAACTATGTGGATGATTTCAGACCTCTGGCTTTCAGTGAAACTCAGGGCTTTTTTCTGATCTACACTAATGGAATTACGCCTTAGGAGAACAAGTATTTTCTCCTATCTGATTCATACTGAGCCCTACTCTTGAAATGAACCCTTTTGCCACAAGAATAACTAAAAGGTTAAATGGAAGCTTTTGAGAGAGCAGAGATTTCAGACTTTATTGTTGCAGGCCAATTTTTACTCTACCTGAGAAGAGGAGGTATTATTTGAGTTGGTTCACTAATAAAGGGTCCAAAAGTTGTAACATAACTGTAAGTGTGTGTTTGCATTCAGGCAAGCATTGATTTCTATAAATATTTGGAGGGACTTTCCAATTAAGTGTAGAAATCACAAAGGGAAACTGCCTAGAATCTGACTCATGAAATATTTTCCATGGCAAGAAACCTGCTAGAGACCTGTTAAAGAATGGCTACACATTTAACATCTTGTTGTATTACAGTGGTTATAAATCTGTGAGTTTGAAGCTCTGGGATTTCTGGGTCCACATACTTTCCAGACATTTGTGCTGTCATTTCATGGCTCCCTCTTGGAGTTGTCAGGTTTATTAGCTGACACTGATCATCCCACACTATATGTTCCTGAAGTCAGGGAACACAAACAGCACCAGAAAGCAATTTCCAATATTATTTCAGATACCCAACTCAGTTTATAGTCAGGTGCTTCCAGAGTTTGTCCCTTCTAAACTATTTCCCTAATCTACTCCTCCTGAGAAGAGAAATTGTCTGTCTGTGTCTTTTCAAATAACCTTCAGACTTCTGTGTGCGGAAACCCTTGAACCACTGAAGCAAAAAGACTCTGGCAGACTGTAAAGATTTGGGAAGTAATGAGACATCATTTAATTGCAGTTTCACTACGCTTGTTTTTAAACAGCAGACAATGCCAGTATGTACTGTGGATTTTTCTGTAAACTGTCTATGTGCATAGATGAAATCTCTACTGTACAAAAGACTTACTATTTGAATTGTATTGTCTGTTATTAAAACAACTGCAAACAGAAAAGACACAGCTTTTACAAAGAGTACAAACTATGGTGCTTTTACCTACAAGTTCGGAGAGCTCTTGTATTATTTTTATTAGATCTAAAACCACAGGCTGCAACTCCTCAGTTGTGTGCTTCTGTTACTTGAACATCAGACCTGTTATTTATCTAGTTTTGATTTGCTGATCATAAAACAGTACTCATAGATTTGGATGCATTCCCAGCATCGCATTATACTGCAGATAGGGGAGCTCAGCTTTCATATACTTACATGGGCTAAATAGTCCAGTGAGTTGGGGAGAGTTTGGTGGAATGCAACAACTTATGTAAAGGTCATTAAGGTTCCCCCCGCCCTTTCCATTTCACTAATAGCTGGATTGCAGAAAAACTCATTTCAATGTTAATGATACAGCTAAACCTGAGACTGTCTTGTACAGCAGCCAGAAAGATGTTGATTTATAATGAAAAATGAGAATGGGTCTCTGTGGGCCTGTTCCTCCTTCTGACCGGCATAATATTTGAATATTTGGAAGATAAATTCCTGTTTTAATATGTCTTGTATCACTTCCAGAGAGATTTTGTCATACTCTAATCTCATCAAGTTATCCATGTTAGATTTTTTTTTCCTGGTCTCTTACTTGTCTTCCTTATTTTAAAACTTTTTGTCAAATATTTGTTTCTAAAACAAGAATTAATTTTTCATGAGGCAGTTACAAGCCATGTTAATTACCACACATTGCTCCCTAGGTTTCCAACGAATAAGCCCAATTAAAAGTGATTTATAAGTACTTGCTTGCTTTTCATCTTCCTATCTCATCTTTCCAGGCAGAACCTAACAATGCTGAAACAGAAATGTGGACAGCAACAGAGCAAGACAATACTTCACTTCAACATAAACCTTTTCTCTGGACAGGTCTAAAGAAGGACCAGTGAATTTAGCACATCATAGAGAACTTCAGATATTTAGCTGGTTGGATGGCAGACTCTGCACTACTAGGCCCTTTGCATAACATGTACTGCTAAAACTACCTTAGCAGCTGCTAGATTCAGTATACACCAGAGACTACCAATGAAAAGTGAGTATTTAGCAACAGTTACTATACAATGTTATTTAAGATACCCAGGGTTATTTTCTTTCTTATATGCAGAGATTAATAGATTTTATGGCTAGAAGGAAACCTGAAACAATCTAGTCTGACTTTGGGCCCTAGATTTTCACGCAATAATTGCTGCAGAAGAGGGAAGTATTTTCTTTCTTACTACATAAGTGAACAGTAACAAGCACAATAGCTAGGAAATACAAGAAGAAAAACTGCAGTATCTCTGCTGCTGTATGGTAATAGCTGATAAATGTTATCTTTAAAACAGTGACTTCTATACTATGTCAAAACATTTGGAATTGGACATGATTATCTTTCCACCAAGTACACTGCAATAAAATTACTGAATTGTAGGTTTCTTAAAACAAGGCATGTTATCTGGGCAGAAATCTGAAACATCTATATGCTGTTTTTCAAGTGGTGAACTCTTTCAAGTAGGTTTGTGGTATGCATATCATACCCATTGCTGTCATTTAACTCCAAAATGACAGCAGTGGGTATGATATGCATGCCACAAATCTACTTGAAAGAGTTCACCATTTGAAAAACAGTATATAGATGTTTCAGATTTCTGCCCAGATAACATGCCTTGTTTTAAGAAACCTACACTTCAGTAATTCCACATTAAATTTTTTAAACAGTCTCTCCTTATTATCAAGCAGAGACTCTCTGGCCTACAGTTGCTCTTTGCTTTACAGTGTAGATTATCTTCTGCTATTAGTCTCCTTATCTCTATTTTTTATTTTCAGGATGAATTAATTATAACCAGGTGTTTTGAAGAGTTCCGTAGCTCAGACTCCCACTCAATCCTGCACTAAGACTCAAAGGGCCACTTTTCCAGATAAGGAAGCTGAGAAACTGCAAGCTTCTAGGGTTTCAAAGATGGCGATTGTTCAGATATTTCTGTAGTTACTCATTGAAGGTTTGCTTGGGAAATGAGAGAACTGAAAGCACTGGAGATGGAAGGCTTCTATTCAAAGGTTCAGCAATGGCATTTGCAGTGTAATCTTCCTCACTGTTACCTTGCCAAACTACCACAACCCTGGCTTGAGGAGACAAATTCTGTAGGTGAGAGGTGTGATGGGTTCCTCCCGCCCCAGCTCTCGGGGTACCATGTGGAACTGGGGTACCACTGAGCCCACCTGACCCACCAGCCTGGGCTCCCTTTTCAGCCTGTAATGCTGTGACAAGCTGCAGACACGCTCCCACTCTCACGCTTTCACCGTCACACAGGTAGGGACACACCCAGCTGCAGCTACACATGCAGATGCTGAGATCAGCTCTGCATGGGAAGGCTTAGCTAAGGCATGCCAGTTCCTAAAGCACTCACCCCCTCTGGAGGGTAAACCCAAAATTATACCATCTTGTGCTGCACTGGGAACTGTGCAGTATAAGATCATGAAATTCTCCCCCTCCCTCAATGTGGAGAGAGATATGCAACAGCTTTCTGCTCCAAGTTATAATTTCCACACCATAATTTCCATAATTTTGTTTAGACCTAACAAAAACAAGTTTATTAACTACAAAAGGTAGATTTTTACGTGATAATAAGTGATAGCAAACAGATCAAAGCAGTTTACCTTAGTAAATAAACAAAACGGCAAACTGAATTTAACACAGTTACTTAGAGAGGTAAGATATGAATTAGCAAATTCTCACCCTGAGTGATAAAGAGGCTGGCAGATTCTTAAGGCACAAGCTGCCTTGGCTTTCTCAGGTTTTCAGATGCAGGCTAGCAATCTCTTAGCCTGCGATCATCACTTCCCCCTGTTCAGTCTTTTTTCTCAGGTGTTTCCACGTGCGTTGTTATAGGGAGAGTGAGGTCCCCTCATGATGTCATTGTTCCCCTTTTATATCTTCTTTCTACTGGCTGGAAAGCTCTTTGCTGTGACCTGTGTCAAACAGTTCCCATTGTGTAGTGCTATGTCTGAGAGTATTCTATGGTACACAATTCCTGGGATAATTCTTGTTCTTGTGTGCATTTTCTCAATAAGCCATTAACATTGCTTGGCCATTTTACTGTTGTACCTGAAAGGCTGCTTGTGGGTGTTTTCAACCTTACAATATGTTTCAGTAACATATACATAGCCAAACTTCATAACTTTACATACATACATACATACATACAAAGATAGCACATACAATCCAGTGATGGGATAACATGATTTTGGTAATTAATTGATCTTTAAATATTCATGGTAAATAGGTCTAGTGGCCTGTGATGGGATGTTAGACGGGGTGGGATCTGAGTTACTACAGAAAATTCTTTCCTGGGTATCTGGCTGGTGAATCTTGCCCATATGCTCAGGGTTTAGTGGATGGCCATATTTTGGGTCGGGAAGGAATTTTCCTCCAAAGCAGATTGGAAGAGGCCCTGGAGGTTTTTCGCCTTCCTCTGTAGCATGGGCCACGGGTCACTTACTCGAGGATTCTCTGCTCCTTGAAGTCTTTAAACCACGATTTGAGGACTTCAATAGCTCAGACATAGGTGAGAGGTTTTTCGCAGGAGTGGGTGGGTGAGATTCTGTGGCCTGCGTTGTGCAGGAGGTCGGACTAGATGATCATAATGGTCCCTACTGGCCTTAGTATCTATGAATCTATGAATTTGTAAAGTCTAGCAGATCAATACTTTGTACAAAACATATCCTAATTACATGACAGTGGTGAATATTGGGGTGCCAGGGTGTCACAAAAGATAATTCAATTTCCATGTCTATTCAGTCCTTGGCCTTTCTGCTAAGATTGTCATCAAGAGTGCCAATTCTGTTAGGGCTATTATAGTGCAGATATTGGGCTGTGAGGGAAGGGAGGTTATTACTTGGACTGAGACTACTACTCTGGATCAGATAAACTACCAAACAGCCATTGGCATTTTCTGTATTTAATAGATCTGACTCCTACATCCCTGATAACTCACAACTTCTTGTGGTTTTTCAGTTTCCATCCTGGTCAATGCCTGCTGCAGCCCTCTGTGATACACTTTAATGGGACGGTACTCTTTTGTCTATGTCCCATCTGAATGAGATTATGAGTGAGGGATTAGGTGCCAGATCTCCTCACCCTTCAACAGCTCTCTTGTTTCTTTGGAATACTCTTCAAGAAATTACCCAATGCAACAGCACATTGCTGAAAACATGATTTATTAAAAATAGAAAGACAATGGCAGTAAAACAAAATAAATGGTTTGCCTAATATATAGCAACTGAATGTTTTGCAAAGCTGTGGAGTAACCCCTTGGCTTAGTAACAGAGAAAAGAAAATTTTAGCTCTCTAGAAATCAAGTCCCTCTGTGACCATCCCTTGGTCAGCGTGAAAGCCTCTCCTTGGTGTCCAGAGAAATCTCTCTCCCTCATACTTGGCATGCTACTCAAATCCCAGTACATAGAGTTTGTTATCATATCAGAGTGAGATTATATCAACCCTTCCAAAAAGGAGTGTTTATCAGGAGTACCATCTGCAATAAATGCCAGTTTTATCCCCTGTAGTAGGACTGTTGTCCCCTAATCTTCTTGTCCCCAAGCCCAGCATATATATCATTTTGATCTACACCAGTCAAGGTGATTGACTTTTCATTTTTATGTCCATGGCCCTTGGATATAGAACTTAGTTCACATCCTTGTGTTGGAAATATCCAGTTTCTCCCTTAGTGACCAGACAGGTAACATGGACTTATAAAGACAGGTTTCAGAGTAGCAGCCGTGTTAGTCTGTATCCACAAAAAGAAAAGGAGTACTTGTGGCACCTTAGAGACTAACAAATTTATTTGAGCATAAGCTTTTGTGAGCTACAGCTCACTTCATCAGATGCATGCTGTGGAAAATACAGTGGGGAGATTTTATATACACAGAGAACATGAAACAATGGGTGTTACCATACACACTGTAACAAGAGTGATCAGGTAAGATGAGTGAAGAAACAGATTGACAGAGCCAGAAGTTACCTACTATAGGACAGGCCCAACAAAGAAAATAACAGAACGCCACTAGCCATCACCTTCAGCCCCCAACTAAAACCTCTCCATCGCATCATCAAGGACCTACAACCTATCTTGAAGGACGACCCATCACTCTCACAGATCTTGTGAGACAGGCCAGTCCTTGCTTACAGACAGTCCCCCAACCTGAAGCAAATACTCACCAGCAACCACACACCACACAACAGAACCACTAACCCAGGAACCTATCCTTGCAACAAAATCCGTTGCCAACTGTTTCCACATATCTATACAGGGGACACCATCATAGGGCCTAATCACATCAGGCACACTATCAGAGACTCATTCACCTGCACATTTACCAATGTGATAAATGCCATCATGTGCCAGCAGTGCCCCTCTTCCATGTAAATTGGTCAAACTGGACAGTCTCTACGTAAAAGAATAAATGGACACAAATCAGACGTCAAGAATTATAGCATTCAAAAACCAGTCAGAGAATACTTCAATCTCTTTGGTCACTCGATTACAGACCTAAAAATGGCAATACTTCAACAAAAAAAACTTCAAAAACAGACTCCAACGGGAGACTGCCGATTTGGAATTAATTTGCAAACTGGATACAGTTAACTTAGGCTTGAATAAAGACTGGGAGTGGATGTGTCATTACACAAAGTAAAGCTATTTCCCCTTGTTTATTTCCCGCCCTGCTGTTCCTCACACTTTCTTGTCAACTGCTGGAAATGGCCAACCTAGATCACTACAAAAGGTCCTCCCCCCCAGCTCTCCTGCTGGTAATAGCTCACCTTACCTGATCACTCTTGTTACAGTGTGTATGGTAACACCCATTGTTTCATGTTCTCTGTGCATATAAAATCTCCCCACTGTATTTTCCACTGCATGCATCTGATGAAATGAGCTGTAGCTCACGAAAGCTTATGCTCAAATAAATTTGTTAGTCTCTAAGGTGCCACAAGTACTCCTTTTCTTTTTATGGATTTATAAAATTTGCTTTGCCTTGAAATATGAATTATTGACATACTTCAGGTCCTCTGTCACAAACATGGCATCTCTTGCAGTCAAAGCTTTAGTAAGTTTGATGAGACTATGGGTAGGAAGACTAGATCAGGCAGAAATGGGACTATGAGGATGAAGGCTATGTGTGCATGGTGACAAAGCTCAAACAAGAATCAGAATCAGAGGGAGTATATCTATATAGAGGATCACAAACTGGCTTGGAAAATATTAGAGCTCATACAAACCTTTTGTCTAAAATAGAACTGATTTGAGATTGAAAAACACTTGCCACAAATATAGTGAAGGGAAAAATAGCTGAATGTTTTTGAACCTCAAAAAGGTTCAGTTCAAGTTCTGTGTTAAGCTTCAAATCTATTCTTATTTCATCAGACCTCATTTTTTCTATATCTTCAGTTGTTATGTGCCCCTCAAATTCGGTATGATGCTCTGTGAAACTTGTTGAGTAGATGCATGATTCTGTAACTCAGTGGATCAAAGGGGAACCACACCTCAAGACGGAAGTGTGTTATTTATTGTTATAGACACAAACCTATGTGGACTCTTCAAGGAGTAAGCAGTTACAGTGAGATACCAGTTGTTTTCATTCAGTAAACAAAAGTCTGTGCAAAATACACTGTAGGAATAAGAAGTGTTAGATGATTATCAGAGTCTAATTGACATACTGTAGGTTGATTATTCACATATTGCCAGTATACTCTTAGAAAAATTGTATTTGACAGGAAACCACTAGAGTATTCTCTATACAAATTCCCCCTCTTCAGGAAGTGTAAATGCTGTGTGGGACAAATCACCTAATTGGCTATGAAACTTTTAAGGCTTATCCATTATTTTTTATGATTACATATAATAATCAGTTAATTATCATACAGTTTGGTTTGTCCAAC
The DNA here is from genome assembly GCF_965140285.1 of Lepidochelys kempii. Lineage (NCBI taxonomy): Eukaryota > Metazoa > Chordata > Testudines > Cheloniidae > Lepidochelys > Lepidochelys kempii. The sequence goes on along the minus strand of NC_136380.1, from coordinate 95,374,640 downwards.
CATTTTCCAGAATTACCTCAGATACTAAACAACTTTTATTGAATACCAGCGGTTATTCTTCTCATTATATTTCCTAATCTTCTAAGTCTTTTTAATTAATTCCTCCTCCTCCACACTGATCACAATAGGCACTAGAACTGTAAAAGTTTACTGCTCAGGTGACAGAAAACATGACAAAACACTTTCTATTTCTATAACATTATCCTTTCATAAAGGACAAGCATATGTTCTAATTTTACGTCTTATATCTGCTTCAGAGATTGTCTCTTACTCGTCGATTGCCCTGCATGGCAGATGTTTAAAATGCATATCAAAATTTTCATTTTTAATTGCCCACCAAAAGAACTAGTGTTTCTTTAATGAAACTACTCACAGAAAAGCACAAAGCTCTATTTTGCCAATGCTATGTTATCATAATTCAGATTTTTTAGACATTTCTCAGTGCAGCTCATTACGTTTATTATCACAAATGGTGTGTGAACAGTCCCTGTTTTGAACACTGTGTTGACTTGCACATAATAGACTAAGAAATCTCTGACAGTAGTGTAATCCCCCAGGAAGCATCTTTTTTCTTTTGAAGCAGTGCAGAAAATATTCTGTGTTGAATTAAATTAACTTGAAAATACTAAAGAATTAAGCCTATCTGCAGATCATGCTAAGGGTCACTCCTCTCTGATAGTACTAGCAGCTGAAGCAGCAGTTGCAGAGGGATAAAAACACGCTGCAATAGTCTTTTAAAGAACATTTACAGCTAGCAATTTTCACGTGACACAAAAAGACTGGGAAGTTAGATGTAGCCTAAAATCATCATTTATGTATTCACTTTGATGAAAGAGAATCTTAAATGCATCAGGCCTGCTATCATTAAGCAAAACCCCATTCCCGCTCTTCAGATTTTCCCTGGTTTTTTTCAGCTTTATGTATTTTGTGGTCTGGGTACTTGCCCCTGACACTTTGGGTCTGGGTACTTTGTTCTTCTCAAGAATCTTGTTATTCAATTTTTAAAAAATGTTAGTTAAGATACATTCTGACAGTTTAGAACATTTGTTCTAATAAACAGGGAGGTATGCTGAACTAACATAAGAACATAAGGACGGCCATGCTGGGCCAGACCTTAGGTCCATCTAGTGCAGTATCTAGGGTGACCAGATCGCAAGAGTGAATATCAGGACACATTGGGCGAGCGGGGTGGGCGGGGGTTGGGGTGGGGTGGGAGGAGAAGAGAGCCACAGGTGCACAGCCCCGACCGGAGCCATGAGATGGGGCGCACAGCCCTAGGAAGCTGCAAGAGGGGTGTACGGCCCCTGCTGCAGCCTGCACCACAAGCCACGGGGCAAGAACTCAAGGACTCATGGCTCCAGCTCCAGCCCCTAGCAGAAGCCCTGGGGCCAGAGGCACAGGTTTCTCCTCCCTTCCTCCCTCCCAGTGCCCTTCCCCACAGCCCCACCACCACAACTAAACAATGCTCCACACAGGCCCCCACTGCCCAGTGCCCTGACACACAAAGATCTCCCCCACTGCCCAGCACCCCCCAACAGGCTCCCACTGCCTAGCACCCCAAAACATGCAAACGTCCCCCACTGCCCAGCGCCATCCATACCCTCACAGCCCAGCACCCCACATACACTTCCCAGACACTCACTCCATCACACCCTGCCCCCTTCCCTGGCCACACTCACCAGCCCGACTGGGTAGTCTCTGATTCCTAGGGTCAGAGCAGCGAGGAGGGTCTCCAGACTCTCCACGTGCTGCGCCTGCCACAAGTGTGAGCTCTGTGGCTCCTATTGGCTGGGAAAGGCACCAATGGGAGCTGCCGGAGCTGCGGAGTGGGGCTTGTAGGCGCCAGCAGCATGCAGAGGGCCCCCTACCCCTGGCCCTGCCCCTAAGAGCCAGAGGGACCTGCTGAGGGGCGAGGTGGGGAGTCCCGGCAGTGCTTACCTGGGGCGGCTCTCAGGAAGCATACGGGAGGTCCCTCTGGCTCCTAGCGTCGGGTCGGGGGGTGGGGGGGCTCTCTGCCCGCTGCTGGCATCTGCAAGCCCCGCCCCTGCAGCTCTGATTGAGCAGGACACGTGGAGCATGTGGAGACCCCCCTCTGCCTCTGTGCCTAGGGACCGCACTGCAGGCTCCTGCCCATGGGTGGGCTCTGGGAGCTGCCCCATGAAGCGCTGCCAGCCCGTTACCTCAGGTGCGTGCAGTGAGCGGTCCCCAATAATGGAGCAAAGGGCGTCCCGACCTATATATGGTCAGGACACGGGACAAATCACTTAAAATTGGGACTGTCCTGGGACGTCTGGTCACCCTAGCAGTATCCTATCCTCCGATAGTGGCCAATGCCAGGTGCCCCAGAGAGAATGAACAGAATAGGTAATCATCAAGTGATCCATTCCTTGTCACCCATTCCCAGCTTCTGGCAAACAGAGGCTAGAGACACCATCCCTGCTCATCCTGGCTAATAGCCACTGATGGACCTATTGTCCATTAATTTATCTACTTCTTTTTTGAATCCTGTTATAGTCTTAGCCTTCACAACATCCTCGGTCAAGGAGTTCCCCAGGTTGACTGTGCGTTGTGTGAAAAAATACTTCCTTTTTTTGTTTTAAACCTGCTGCCTATTAACTTCATTTGGTGACCCCTAGTTCTTGTGTTATGAGAAGGAGTAAATAACACTTCCTTATTTACTTTCTCCACACCAGTCATGACTTTATAGACCTCTACCATATCCCCTCCTTAGTTGTCTTTTTTTCCAAGCTAAAAAGTCCCAGTTTTATTAATCTCTCCTCATATAGCAGCTGTTCCATATCCTTATAATTTTGTTGCCCTTTTCTGAATCTTTTCCAATTCCAATGTAACGTTTTTGAGATCGGGCGATCACATCAGCACACAGTATTCAAAATGTGGGCAAACCATGGATTCATATAAAGACAACATGATATTTTCTGTCCTATTATCTATCCCTTTCTTAATGATTCCCAACAATCTGTTCCCTTTTTTGACTGCCACTACACATTGAGTGGATGTTTTCTGAGAACTATCCAGAACAACTCCAAGATCTTTCTTGAGTGGTAACAGCTAATTTAGACCCCCTCATTTTATATGTATATTGGGATTATGTTTTCCAATGTGTATTACTTTGCATGCATCAACATTGAATTTCATGTACCATTTTGTTGCCCAGTCACCCAGTTTTGAGAGACCCATTTGTAGCTCTTCACAGTCTGCCTGTGACTTAACTATCTTGAGTAGTTTTGTATCATCTGCAAATTTTACCACCTCACTGTTTATCCCCTTTTCCAGATAATTTATGAATATATGTTGAATAGGACTGGTCCCAGTACCGACCCTTTTGGGACACCACTATTTACCTCTCTCCATTCTGAAAACTGACCATTTATTCCTTTGTTTCCTATCTTTTAAGCAGTTAGTGATCCATGAGAGAACCTTCCCTCTTATCCCATGACAGCTTTCTTTGCTTAAGAGCCTTGTCAAAGGATTTCTGAAAAGCTAAATACACTATATATACTGGATCCCCCTTGTTCAGATGCTAGTTGACCCGCTCAAGGAATTCTAGTAGATTGGTGGGGCATAATTTCCCTTTACAAAAACCATGCTGACTCTTCCCCAATAAATTATATTCATTTATGTGTCTGACAATTTTGTTCTTTACTATAGTTTTAACCAGTTTGCCCAGTACTGAAGTCAGGCTTACTGACCTGTAATTGCAGGGTCACCTCTGGACCCCTTTTGTAAAAATTGGTGTCACGTTAGCTATCCTCCAGTCACTGGTATAGAAGCTGATTTAAATGATAGGTTACAGACTTCAGTTACTAGTCCTACAATTTCACATTTGAGTTCTTTCAGAACTCTTGGGTGAATACCATCTGCTCCTGGTGACTTATTACTGTCCAGTTTATCAAATTATTCCAAAACTTCCTCTAATGACAACTCAGTCTGGGACAATTCCTCAGATTTGTCACCTAAAAAGAATGGCTCAGGTTTGGGAATCTCCCTCACATCCTCAGTTATGAAAACTGATGCAAAGAATTCATTTAATTTCTCTGCAATGGCCTTATCGTCCTTGAGTGCTCCTTTAGCATCTTGATCATCCACTGGTTGTTTAGCAGGCTTCCTGTTTTTGATGTACTGAAAAAAATGTTGCTATTACTTTTTGAGTCTTTGGCTAGCTGTTCTTCCAGGTTTTTTTTTTTTTGCCTTCCTAATTATGTTTTTACACTTCATTTGCCAGAGTTTATGCTCCTTTCTATTTTCCTCACTAGGATTTAATTTCCACTTTTTAAAGAATACCTTTTTTACCTGTCACTGCTTCTCTTACTTTGTTGTTTAGCTATGGTGGCTCTTTTTTGGTGGCTCTTATTATGTTTTTTAATATTGGGTATACATTTAAGTTGAGCCTCTATTATGGTCTTTAAAAAGTTTTCATGCATCTTGGAGGGATTTTACTTTTGGTGCTCTACCTTTTAATTTCTGTTTCACTAAGCTCCTCATTTGTGTGTAGCTCCCCTTTCTAAAATTAAATGCCATCGTGTTGGGCCACTGTGGTATTTTCCCTGCCACAGGGATGTTAAATTTAATTATATTACGGTCACTATTACAAAGTGGTACAGCTATATTTACCTCTTGGACCTGATCCTGTGCTCCACTTAGGACTAAATCAAGAATTGCCTCTTCTCTTGATGGTTCCAGGACTAGCTGCTCCTAGAAGCCGTCATTTAAGGTGTTAAGAAACTTTATCTCTGCATCCTATCCTGAGGTGATACGTACCCAGTCAATATGGGGACAGTTGAAATCCCCCATTATTATTGAGTTTTCAATTTTAATAGCCTCTCTAATCTCCCTGAGCATTTCACAATACTATCATCATCCTGGTCAGGTGGTTGGCAATTTATCCCTACTGCTATATTCTTATTATTAGAGCATGGAATTACTATCCTTAGCGATTCTATGGTACAGTTTGGTTCATTTAAGATTTTTACTTCATTTGATTCTATGCTTCCTTTCACATATAGTGCCACTCCCCCACCAGCATGACCTGTTCTGTCCTTCCAATATATTTTATACCCTGGTATTACTGTGTCCCATTCATTCTCCTCATTCAACCAAGTTTCTGTGATGTCTATTACAGCAATATCCTCATTTAATATGAGGCACTCTAGTTCACCCATCTTATTATTTAGATTTCTAGCATTGGTATATAAACACTTCAAAAACTTGTCACTTTTTAGCTGCCTACCTTTACATGATGTAATTGAATGAGACTTTTGTTCATTTGACTGTTTCTTATCAGATCCTACCTGTATTTTATTATCTTCCACACTCTCCTCCTTAGCAGGACATAGAGAATCTCCATTAGTAGATCCTCCAGTAATAGATGTCTTTGTCCTAACCACATGGTCCTCCACACCTGTTGGCTTTCCCCCAGCCCTTAGTTTAAGCAACTAAATTTTCCACTCTTAACAAAGGTTCCATAGCTTATCATTCTTAAAGCTTACCAAAGATTTGGTTCACTGAATGGCAGACCTTAACTTAATAACAGGCCCTTCATCCCAATGGTTCACAGTTCTAAGCCTAGCTTTAATTCTTTCTCAACATATGTAATTAATTTGACCCTCACTCAATATTTTGATAATCAACACTTCTCCCAATCTTGAGACTGTATTTATTGAGGGCCTGACAGTCAGGATCCGTAGATAGGGTTATAAAATCCAGCATATGCTTTCTTTCCTGTTTTCTTTGCAAATTCCCCATCATACATGTCATGCAACAGCATATAACCAGCTCTACTACAATAAGTATAACTTGTACCATTAATAATGCCTTAAAGTTAAGCGCAATAATAGGACGATCTTTAATAGTATTTAATTGTTCCACCAACTAATTGATGGGAACTACCTGGTTTCAAAACTTGATTAATTTGCTTAGTAAACTCATGCAATTGCTCATGCATGTATACAAGATGAATTAGGGTTCTTTGCAAGAGACACTGTAGACGCAGGTCTAATTTTGCAATGGGTACGATAAAATTAGGAAGCAACCTCATAGCCTCATTCCCAAATTTAGTTGGCTGTTGACCACTACAGGGTTAACAAATTTAGGGATAGGTATAATTTTAATATTTCCAGTTATGTTTTCAAATTCAGGGATAAAACACCAATAGAGCTGGTCAAAAGAGCATACTTTCCCTCCATAATTATATTTTGTTTGCTATATAACCCTACAATACTCTCCATTTCCCACATAGGTGGCATGAGTCTGGTGTCCATTCCAGGTGCTCCGTTGTACAGGGCAATGGAGATGAGTCTGTTTTGGGAGTCCTGTCTTGTTATTATGATCTATGCCACAGATTGATTGCATGGCCAAGACGGCGTCACATCGGCAAAACCACCTGGCCTGCACCTCCATATAGCAATTTAAAGTGTGTGCCTGCCATCATTTATGCGGGTGTTGCACTGATATCTGAGGCAGCGGGACTTGTTCCTTGAAGTCGGAATTCTCTAAAACTCCCAGTGGGTATACACATACTACTAATTAAAGGTAGGGAGAGCATGAAATAAATCCGCTGGTCCTCCTGAGGAGAACAGTCAGAGGGTAACATTGCCATTACTGCTAAATCACAGCACGCATGATGTTTCTGTTAACACCTGTATTTCATCTCTATACTATTTTAATATTTGTTCATTGATACTTTCCCTACTCTAAAGTCTCTCAAGGTTTGTTTAATTTCTATATAAATACAAATGGGTTTCTCTTGGTTTTGTTTGTACAGTCCAAGACCATAATCCAGTAAACAGACAGCTCCCAACAACAAAACCTATCTGCATAATACAAACAAAAGCATCAGGCTTCTCCTGGAGGGTGATACCCTCTTCTGCAGGGCCACCAAATCAGAATTTAAGTCTTTCCACTGTAACTTCATGGCAGTAATGTGAATTATGCTAAGTTGCATTTCCCATATAAAGGCCTCTGTGGCCATCTCTTTAACTGCCAGGTCAACTTTTTTATTCCGTTCTGCGCCTGGAGATGATTTAGAATGGGCTTTAGCCTTTACCATGGCTAACAGTAATTTCTTGTCCCATTTGCTATCAGCATATAAATATACTCCGGCAAAGCAGTATGCTAGTGTTTTTCCATTCCCCTAAATGAAAACTGTGGTATAACCAATAAGGTAGTAGTTCAGTTAGTGTGTCACATACCCACTGTGAATCAGAAAACATAATCGCAGGCTGATTTCTAGTATTTAGGCCACTGCTGCCAGTTCTGCACACGGCACTTACAGAATGCTATATGAGAGACTCCAAATCTGGGTTTACCAATGTAAACCCTACCGTAGTAGTACCCTTTCTATAGTAAGCAGAACCATTTATGAATATTTTACAGGTTTGATGCTCATTTGCTTGTTGACAGGGTAACACCTGAAGGGGAGATGTCCACTCCTTGTGTCTAGTAAAGGATGTTCTTGTGGTTCTCCAAGAGTTAATAATCCACAGGGTAATGGTGTGGGTTTGTCAGTTTTTAGCAAGGTAATATCCCTATCCTGCAACATTAGTGCCCAGTGAGTTAGTTTCGCATTTGATACACTGTCCTCTCTAATTCGTCCAGATAACAAAAATTGAATTGGGACATGTGGGGTATTAATAATCAAGGGTGTGAGTAAAGCAAAATGTTTTACTGGCCAAAAGGTAGCCAACTTGTGTTTCTCTCTCCATGAAGATTTTTGTTTCACAAGGGTTAAAACCTGAGATGCACAAGTAACTGGCCTTAATTTTGAATTGTGGTGTTGCCGTAAGGCTGCTGCCAGAGCTACCGCAGGAGCAGTCAATTCTAAAATAAATGGCTGTGTAGAAGCAGGCTGGATTAAAACTGGTGCAGAGGTTAGTGTCTGTTTCATTTTACAATCGTTTTTTTTTAAAGTCGGGCAGCATTTCTCAAATGTGGCCACTGTGGCTGCATGAGGCCACCAGGGGCTTTTTTGCAGCCACAGCCCCCTCGGTTGTGATTGCAGGGGAGGGGGAAACATAGCAGCCCTTCCCTCTCCCTGTTGCTCCTGGATGCACAGCCTTGGTGTTGATTGCTGGGGCCACCAGCAGGGTTGGGTCCTGCCCCCCTCTGAAGGGGGCACAATGCAGGAGGAGCAGGCAGCCAGTGAGTTCCCACCTTCCCAGGGTTGGTAGGGCTCAGGCTTTGGGGTTCAGCCCTGGGATTGTGGGGTGGCAGGCTCTGGGTAAGGGCTTCAGGCTCCACCCCCAGGCCCAGCTGTGCGGCGGCAGGCCCTAGGCTCCGGATACAGGGCTTCAGGCTCTGGCCGCAGGGCTGTGGGCTCCAGCCCCCAGCTGCCTCCCCTAATCCTCCATCCAGGACTTAATTTTTCCCCAGGCTTGCCAGGGCTGAGTAAGTCTGCTGTGAAAAGTGATACTTGTATGTTTGTTAATATCACTTTTCACAGCAGACTTACTAGCCAGCAATAAATAAATTACGCTTTGGATTTGTATATGTGCATAGTTATTTGTTTTTCTAAAGCTAATTAAGTATTTTAGGATAAAGTGTGAGAGTAGCCACCAGCAAGAGTTGGTGGCTGCACTCTGAGGCCACCAAAAATTTGTCTTAAGAACCCCTGATTTAGGGCTCCATTCCCAGATCTCCCTTTCTTAAGGAATGCTTTCAAATGGACTGCTATTTCTCCATATTCTGGGATAAGCTCTTGTAGAAAAATCTTGTAGAAACTGTCGTAAGCCCATTTCCAAGGCAACCAATGGCAGAGTTGAAATCATCCTTAACTTTGGATGATCTGGAGATTTGCCACCAGGCTGCAGAATCAGTCCCCCAAAATGCACCTCTTTTTTTCTCAGTTGTGCCTTGGATAGGTTTACCTTTCATCTTCCCTGCATGAAGGTTACCAGCAAGGTTTCCAATACTAGCACATCGTGATCCTTTGTCACAATCAACAAATCATCCACATATTGTATCATATTGTTGGTATTCAAAATTGGCCAACCCTCATATAAGCATAAAAATAGCAGGTGAATTATGGAACTTCTGGGGCAAACAAGTAAAGATATACTGACCTCCTTCAAATTAGAAGGCACATTTATACTGGGAATCTGGATGCAATGGAATTGAGCAAAACCCATTAGAAATGTCCAGTACAGAAAACCATTTGGCACTGCTGTCAATAGCCTTTAATACCTGTGGTTGTGAAGAAACCACTGGAGCACATGCCCTAATGATTGTATTTAAATGCCAGTAATAAGTAGTTAGGTGCCACCTGCCATCTGGGTTCTGCACAGGCCACATTAGGAGATTTATTACTGAGGCAAATTTTCTATAGACCTTTTGTTCTCGGAGTGACTGTATTACTCTTTCAGTACCCTCTAGTGCCTTTCTAGGGAAAGGATGTTGTTTCCATCCTCTGTTACAACACAGGCATTTATTTGACCACAGTTATCTTTGGAGACAGCAAATACTTTTCGCTGTGTGACATATATTTGCTTCACATCCTCCTGTTCTTCCTTCTCAAAAGGAGGGTACTGCACCAGCAAAGGGGTACATCTCTTTCCTATAAACATGATACGTGCCTCTGGTATACCCACTGCCTAAATTCTGTAGCAGGGATTATTTAGAAGCACATATTAGCTAGGTCCGCCATGAGGCCATGCTGGACTATAATGTCAGATCCCATAAGTGATTATGTAGTAGGGAGACCTGCAAGAGCCAGTGTGGCATCTTTTTCCTCGTGACCCAGTCCTTATCAGAATAGGCATAGAAATTATTGCCATCAAAGGCTTGCAGTCTCATTTTCTTGGGGTTCCACAATGGGCACTTCCCAAGTATTTCTCATAAGAGATGGAAACAATGTCTCTGTATCTATTGTGACTGTTTGTTGATTGCCTCCTATCCAATGCTCCATGAGGGGACATCCCCAGTCATTGAGACGAAGAGAAACTAACCATCTCAAGGAGGAGGCTCAGTTTCCCTGGGCTGAAATTTAAGCCAGTGTCCCAGACACTGTTGTAGCTGCTGCTACCAGACAATTCTACTGTGTTGGCAGTTGACCCCTATTTTTTTAAACTGCTGTATCATAGTGACATCCTGCCTTTAAGCTGCTTTCACTTCATCATTTTCTCACTGAGCCTTAGCCCGTGATGTCCACAGCTGCCTGGCTTCCGTACTGAGGCTTTCTGATTTCTAGTTTATACTCTCTGCTTTTATTGCTGCCAGTTGGCCATGGACCACAACCTCTCTGAACTTCCCTTCTAACACCTCTTTTTCCCCCCCTTATAACTCTTTCTTCTGTATTTTTAATTGGCTGCAGGATTTTTGAATCCCCCTTAACTTGTCCTGGAGACACAAGATTCCTTCCATACACCATCCTCTTTTATAGCAATCTTATTATTTTTTATTATTTACAGTATGATGCTCAAAGGTCTTTTGAATCCTATCCCAAGGCTTCCTCTCAGCTAAGACCTTTCTATATATACCTGCCTTCCCCCTACATCTCCATGGGAGATTATGAATTGTTTAATATACTCCTCCAATTTTAAGCAACCAGTTTCTCTGTCTGAGTATTCATATAATAACGTGGACATGTGGCTGTCTACACTCATTTGACCTTCTTAAAATTCTCCTTTCTAAGTTGCTAGCCCCAGGTGGGGATAAAGTGGTAATATACTGCCTGGTCTGTGCCCACTCAGGAATGCCAGTTTGTTGGGTGAAAAACTCAGTCCACACCAATTTAACAAGTTTAATCAATTTCAGAGTATTATTATGACAATTTTAGGACAATATACTACCACCGTAATTAAAACACAATATATAAGTGCATAAGTAAAACAGGTAAAGCAGAAAAGGGAAGTGAGCAGTTACCTTATCCTGGGGTGAAGGTAGGCTGTTTATTTCATCAGCAGGTCCATATTGATTCGACTGTGTGTGAGCGAGGGGGCGATGGGGCCTGTGTTGCTCCTACTATTCTTCGCAGTTCATACCATGCCACCCTCATTTCTGCCCCGCTGCTGGCAGTGGTGCTGCCTTCAGCGCTGGGTGCCCGGCCAGTAGCCACCGCCCTCTGGACCATCCAGGTCTGTGGACAGCACAGCAGTAAGTGTGGCAATCCCGTGTCCCCACTACAATGGCCAGATTTCACAGGAGAGACCAGATTTCACTGTCTGTGATGCATTTTAATGGCCAATGAATTTGGTAAGGCCCTACATATAAAGATATAAAAGTTGATGTACTTAGATCTGCTTACCGCGGTGTCTTGCTGCGGCAAGTCGACAGCTGACGCTCTCCCGTCAACTCCACTTGCGCTCCTCATTCTGGTGGAGTACTGGAGTTGACGGGAGAGCACTCAACTGTTGATTTATTGCATCTATACTAGATACGATAAATTGACCCCGCTGGATCAATCACTGCCCGCCGATACAGTGGGTAGTGTAGACAAGCCCTCAGAGCCCTCCCCAATCTCCATTTAGTCCCATCACTGGCCATTGGAGATATTTGCTAGCAGCAGTTGCAGATTGGCTATATCCCATTGTAGGCAATATCATCACACCTACCCCTCCATAAACTAATCAAGCTTAGTCTTGAAGCCAGTTAGGTTTTTTTTGCCCCCACTACTCCCCTGTTCAGACATTTCCTTTTTTTCTTAACATATCTACTTTGTGGTCTGGCGTACATACCCCTGACATTTTGGATCTAGGGTACTTTGTTCTTCTCAAGACTCCTGTTATTCAATTTTTAACAAACTTTTAGTTAAGACACACTGACAGTTTAGAACATTTGTTCTAATAAACAGCACATTATGTTGACCTTAGTAACTAAATTTTCCATTCTCAATAAAGGTTCCATAGCTTATTATTCTTAAAGCCTGCCAAAGATTTGGTTCACTTAATGACAGGCCTCAACTTAATAACAGATCCTTCATCCTAATGGCTAACATGTTTAGGCCTGGCCTTAGCTCTCACTCAATATATGTAATCAGTCTGACCCTAACTCAATATTTTGATTCTCCAACAGTGGCTCTAGTTTCCATCTGCTTGTTTTAAAATGTATAAACTGTATTTACTTCTTTTCATAATAACAGAAACAGATAAAACATCGGGGAGTCATTACAGAGCATCCACAAAAATCCAAACAATATTTGTGTGGATAGGGCAAAGGGGTTGAAGAGAGTGGAATTTAGCAACATCTAAGGACTCTACTAGCATTAAAACATTTTATAAAATTGTTAAAGTTACTATTTAAAATGTAAAGAAATAACTGAAAACAGGGAAAAATAATGCAACAATTTACTGCTGAAACGGCAAAACATTTTTGGGCACTGGAAAACAATAAACAATATAGTAAAAGAATGAACAGTGTGCTGAATAGTATAAAAAACTTGCTAGTGTATTAATTAAGAAGGATTTTAGTTCATTATGGGTTTTAACTCTAGAAAGAATGAAATGTGGAACTATTTGTCCAATGTATTTTGGTTTCTTTTCAGCTTTTCTTTACAGCCATTTTCTTTACTGTTATGCACAAAAATCTACTCGAAAAGAATATTATTAAAGTTGGGTTTCAGAGTAACAGCCGTGTTAGTCTGTATTCGCAAAAAGAAAAGGAGTACTTGTGGCACCTTAGCGACTAACCAATTTATTTGAGCATGAGCTTTCGTGAGCTACAGCTCACTTCATCGGATGCAGTGAGCTGTAGCTCACGAAAGCTCATGCTCAAATAAATTGGTTAGTCTCTAAGGTGCCACAAGTACTCCTTTTCATTAAAGTTGCAAAGTCAAGCACTCAAAAGTTAGGAAATGCCAGAATTAAGATTGTGTGTGCTACCTTAATTTGCCCCCTTTGTATGTATGCATTATGATAACAGTCTGTTCACATACTAATTTTTCCACAGTGCACAGCATGGACAGTGTTCACTGAATAAGCAGCTATTCACTATGTTGTTTTATCTTCGCTGTTCAATGTGTGACCCTAGCCCTTGTTTACTGCACACTGTTCAAACTGTGCCTTGAAGACAGAATTATTAATTTCTTTATGGGCTTTTGTATAGCACTCATCAGTATAGTATCTGAGCACTTAACAAAGCAGGGTTATAGTTTAATGACCCAATTTAGCCTACTGATTGTAAACTTTTTGGAGCAGGAACTATGTTTTCCTTTGCACAGTGCCAGGTATATGGTCAGTATGTAAATGATCATAGAATCATAGAATATCATGGTTGGAAGGGACCTCAGGAGGTCATCTAGTCCAACCCCCTGCTCAAAGCAGGATCAATCCCCAATTTTTGCACAAGATCCCTAAATGGCCCTCTCAAGGATTGAACTCACAACCCTGGGTTTAGCAGGCCAATGCTCAAACCACTGAGCTATCCCTCCCCCCTTCTATGATAAATAGAAGGTTTTTATATTACATCCTACCTTTGCAAATAAAAGCTGGATACTGTAGAAATCAGAGGTCAAAAAATGTGTGTGTGTATTACACATGTTAAGCTGTATCACTTACAAGTGTGATCAGAATTTAATTTGGCTTTAAGCAGAGTGAAAACTGCTTTGTGTTAAATGAAGCATGCAGCTACATATAGATTAAATGGGGACATCTCAGGCTGCAAGTATATATAAATTGCAAGTTCATCACTCTCTCCAGGCGCTTCCTTTCAGGAGCTCAGAAATTCACTCTCCCACCTGCCCAAAATAATAAAAAGTCACAACAAAGAACACATCATATGGGAGAATTACAGTCTCTAGACAGATATCTACTAAAATAATGGAATGAATTAGAGTTATTTATGAATGGCTAGAAACTATGGATAATTTCTCATCTGCACAGGTCTTATAATATAAAAGCATACCATCTGCTTCGAAAACTGAGTGAACAGCTTGGCGAAGGGTATATCTCATTTATCTCATCTCAGCATTGTTTTGAACAAAATCAATTGAAATGTGTCTTTCTTCCCACATAACTCAAAAGATTTAAAAGTCATGTCTTTTTTCAGTCTCTTCTGCTCATGTAACCTAACAACCATTGAGTTACTTATCATCCATTTATTACTTGTCTGTTTAGACTCAGTCTTCTTTTTACAACAAAATAAAATCTTTTGTTGGTTTAGATCAGATATATGCTATGCACTTGACTGTGTACAGAATAAATAAGTGGTGGCATTTGGTGGCGTCATTCCTCATACCGGAATGAACTGGATGCTTTCCTTAATCAATCAGAATGAATAATGTGGATATGCCTTGCAGTGACTAAAATCAGTACTGCCAGCATGACACCACACGATTTCATCTTCCTAACCAGACTAGCAAAATGCTTCACCTCTCTTACACCTGACAACTTTATTTTCACATGTTCAATTTAGCAAACCTCAAAAGGAATTCTAAAAGCTTGCCTGTCTCATAAAATGTTTACTAGATCTCTCTACAGGAAGAGTGCTCCACTACAGTGCTCCATAATAATGGGAAATAAAGTGGACAAGTAAACCAGAGTGACTAGGGTGAACAGTCATATTCACCAGAGATTGCTTATAGGCATACACGATACAAGGAAGAATGTATTCAGCCACTTTATTTTATATTCAATTTAAAACAAATGATTATTGTTGGAAAAGAACAATAAACTACCTTGTTATCCAGGGCTGGCATTTGTTTAAGTCTGACTTTAAAGTAAAGTATGCTCTGATCAAATATTATATTTTACCTCAGCTTTTATTCTAATTTAACTTCACATGGAACTACTTACTATACTTGGGAGGAGAGATTTTTTCCAGTGGAAAGCTGAAGGACTAATTACCAGCCATAACCATTTAAAGTGTGAGTGAAAATACAGAAAAGTGTAATGTTTTTGTATTAAAGATACATTTATAAATAGGTCATAAAAGGTAAATAAATTACAAGTATATGTTATAAGCATGTAACAGGCATGAGCAGCATATATTATAGATGTTTTAAGGTACATCAGTAAAAGGTGGTACATAAGGTTAAAAACCTGTTTGCAACCTATTAACACTATGACAATTGATTGACCGTTTTATAACACGAATGAATAATTTATTAACTCTTTATAAACAATATAAGGTGATCTAAGTTGTGAGCAATATTGGTAATACTAATACCTACCTATGCCATGCTATTCATTCATAGGGTTCAAAGAGGTCTTAAGTACAGTAGCTGGAAGTACCCAGTGATATTGAGCTGGTACACAAAGTGACTAAGCAATAATTAATAAAGACAGGGTTCTGTTGTAGAGTGGCTGCTCTTAGCTTGTTTATTCCTAAATGCTATTAACATAGTACTTACCACTTAGACAGCATTTCTTCACATTTATAGCCCCACTATTATAATTACCTAAGCACAGTCATGATTTTAAGGTGTGGCCTTTTAAGTTATATGGAGAATCAACTCCTTTGCTTCCCGGTTATTGAGATTACCTCAGTCATAGTTATGGCTACATTACTATAGACGTACACAGCATTTTACAGCACTCAGTACATGCATGAAACCAGGAAAACCAAGTCTCTTTCAGCTGAAGTTCACAAAGTAAGGGCCCAACCCAAAGCCCATTGAAGTTAATGGAAAAGAAAAAGAATTACTCAAGGAAGAATGGTTTCAGAGTCGCAGCCGTGTTAGTCTGTATCAGCAAAATCAACGAGGAGTACTTGTGGCACCTTAGAGACTAACAAATTTATTTGAGCATAAGCTTTCGAGAGCTACAGCTCACTTCATCAGATGCATTCAGTGGAAAATACAGTGGGGAGATTTATATATATATAGAGAACATGAAACAATGGGTGTTACCATACACACTGTAACAAGAGAATGATCACTTAAGGTGAGCTGTTACCAGCAGGAGAGCGGGGGGTAGGGGGGAACCTTTTGTAGTGATAATCAAGGCCATTTCCAACAGTTGACAAGAACATCTGAAGAACAGTGGAGGGTGGAGGGGGGGAATAAACATGGGGAAATAGTTTTACTTTGTGTAATGACACATCCACTCCCTGTCTCTATTCAAGCCTAAGTTAATTGTATCCAGTTTGCAAATTAATTCCAATTCAGCAGTCTCTCGTTGGAGTCTGTTTTTGAAGTTTTTTTGTTGAAGAATTGCAACTTTTAGATCTGTAATCGAGCGACCAAAGAGATTGAAGTGTTCTCCAACTGGTTTTTGAATGTTATAATTCTTGATGTCTGATTTGTGTCCATTTATTCTTTTACGTAGAGACTGTCCAGTTTGACCAATGTACATGGAAGAGGGGCATTGCTGGCACATGATGGCATTTATCACATTGGTAAATGTGCAGGTGAACAAGCCTCTGATAGTGTGGCTGATGTGATTAGGCCCTATGATGGTGTCCCCTGAATAGATATGTGGACAAAGTTGGCAACGGGCTTTGTTGCAAGGATAGGTTCCTGGGTTAGTAGTTCTGTTCTGTTGTGTGGTGTGTGGTTGCTGGTGAGTATTTGCTTCAGGTTGGGGGACTGTCTGTAAGCAAGGACTGGCCTGTCTCCCAAGATCTGTGAGCGTGATGGGTCGTCCTTCAGGATAGGTTGTAGATTCTTGATGATGCGTTGGAGCAGTTTTAGTTGGGGGCTGAAGGTGATGGCTAGTGGCATTCTGTTATTTTCTTTGTTGGGCCTGTCCTGTAGTAGGTGACTGCTGGGTACTCTTCTGGCTCTGTCAATCTGTTTCTTCACTTCAGCTGGTGGGTATTGTAGTTGTAAGAATGCTTGATAGAGGTGTTCTAGGTGTTTGTCTCTGTCTGAGGGGTTGGAGCAAATGCGGTTGTATCATAGAGCTTGGCTCTAGACAATGGATCATGTGGTGTGGTCTGGATGAAAGCTAGAGGTATGTAGGTAGGAATAGTGGTCAGTAGGTTTCCGGTATAGGGTGGTGTTTAGGTGATCATCGCTTATTAGCACCGTAGTGTCCAGGAAGTGGATCTCTTGTGTGGACTGGTCCAGGCTGAGGTTGATGGTGGGATGGAAATTGTTGAAATCATGGTGGAATTCCTCAAGGGCTTCTTTTCCATGGGTCCAGATGATGAAGATGTCATCAATGTAGCGCAAGTAGAATAGGGACATTAGAGAACAAGAGCTGAGGAAGTGTTGTTCTAAGTCAGCCATAAAAATGTTGGCATACTGTGGGGCCATGCGGGTACCCATAGCAGTGCTGCTGGTTTGAAGGTATACATTGTCCCCAACTGTGAAATAGTTATGGGTGAGGACAAAGTCACAAAGTTCAGCCACCAGGTTTGCCGTGACATTATCGGGGATACTGTTCCTGACGGCTTGTAGTCCATCTTTGTGTGGAATGTTGGTGTAGAGGGCTTCTACATCCATAGTGACCAGGATGGTGTTTTCAGGAAGATCACCGATGGATTGTAGTTTCCTCAGGAAGTCCGTGGTGTCTCGAAGATAGCTGGGATTGCTGGTAGCGTAGGGCCTGAGGAGGGAGTCTACATAGCCAGACAATCCTGCTGTCAGGGTGCCAATGCCTGAGATGATGGGGCATCCAGGATTTCCAGGTTTATGGATCTTGGGTACCAGAAAGAATACCCCTGGTTGGGGTTCCAGGGGTGTGTCTGTGCGGATTTGATCTTGTGCTTTTTCAGGGAGTTTCTTGAGCAAATGGTGTAGTTTCTTTTGGTAACCCTCAGTGGGCTCAGAGGGTAATGGCTTGTAGAAAGTGGTGTTGGAGAGCTGCCTATCAGCCTCTTGTTCATATTCCGACCTATTCATGATGACGACAGCACCTCCTTTGTCAGCGTTTTTGATTATGATGTCAGAGTTGTTTCTGAGGCTGTAGATGGCATTGTGCTATTTCCCCATGTTTATTCCCCCCTCCACTGTTCCTCAGACGTTCTTGTCAACTGCTGGAAATGGCCCACCTTGATTATCACTACAAAAGGTTTCCCCCGCTGCCCCCGCTCTCCTGCTGGTAATAGCTCACCTTAAGTGATCACTCTCTTGTTAGAGTGTGTATGGTAACATCCATTGTTTCATGTTCTCTATGTATATAAATCTCCCTACTGTATTTTCCACTGAATGCATCCGATGAAGTGAGCTGTAGCTCACGAAAGCTTATGCTCAAATAAATTTGTTAGTCTCTAAGGTGCCACAAGTCCTCCTTTTCTTCAAGGAAGAATGCTTACCCAAAACCAGATTTAATCATTCATTTTATATTGGAGAGTAAATATTTTGTTCTGCAAATGAACTCATGCGCTAGAATCTGATCTTAATTACAGAATAATATATCTGGAATAATTTATGTCAGTGGAGTTGACCTGGATTTGTCTACCCCCAAAATAAGAGACGACTGGATTGGGTTGTGCTGTCTCCAACAGAAGAATTAAACTCCATGTTGAGTTTGAGGGGTGGGAAGTGGGCTATTTGGTTAGCCGCTGAAGGTTGACTAAACACTGATTGAGGGCACCGGGTCACTGTCTCTTTTCCCAGAAAAAGACAATACATGTATAGTGAGCTGGGGAGCACGTCATCAGAGGCCTGGTAAGAGAATTTGTACAGATTTGAGACTAGAACTAATCAAAAGATGGGAAAAGAAAAAAACACATTTTCTGAAAATTTAAAAATATTTTTTTTCTGCGGGTTTCAACAAGGAATGCTTTTTCTTTCATACACATTTGCTCACATATATATGTTTGTTTTCAATTTTTTTTCAATTTGTTTTTTCTCCCCTCTCCCCACTCTTCTGTTCCTTTTTTCCATCGTTTCCCCCTTTTCCTGTTTGACCTTGAAAAAAGGGAGGGGAGGATGAATGAGAAACAGGGAACAAAAAGCAAATGATTAACCAAATGAAGAAAACTGAAAACAAAAAACAACTACATTTTTTCAATCAGATTTTTTTGACAGGCATTTTATTCAAAAGTGTTTTTTGTTCAAAATTTTCAACCAGCTCTACTTGAAAGTAAGAGCCACTTGGAAGGTGGGGGGCACATATGTGGGTCCTTATGTGTGTGTGTGTGTGTGTAGTAATCGCTGAGTCTCAAATTCTTCAGATACAGTGTAACTTTGGATAATTATCTGAAGCAAACCATTAAAGCTAGAGGTAAAGAGAATTTGAGAGAGTGGTATTAGTGGCAAACAGCTTGAAAATTCAAGTAGAAGAGACAATCACAGCAAAGGGAGTAGCCAGACTATGGAGATTTTCATGTTTGCACTTCAATAACTCTGAAATAACTGTACAGGAATTATACATATTGCTATACTACGGCTGGCTAATAAAGGCTGCGAGCCAGAAATCAGGGAGTCACACAGTGAGAAATAATTGAACAGAGATTATACAAATTAGACACCCAGAGCCAAAGTGTAAAGTATTGCATGAATGAGAAACTATACAAGTATGAATCAGTAACTATATAGGATCCCTGCACACTGACTCCTTGATTCCATTTCAGTATCACTGAAAAATAAACACACTTAGAATTATTTTATAGGTTTGCTTATTTCATGTTATGCATCATCTTTTAATACAGCAAACCATAAAACACAATACATGTTCAGATTTGCTGTTGGTTTCTAATTTGGCAATCGGAATGTAAATTTTCTTCCTACACAATACATGAAGAAGTAAAACACACCCCAAAACACATACCAAGCAAAAAACTATAATTGATTGTCAGTACCACATCTTGTCTTACATTTCGTCTCTGTGTGATCTCATATAGGCAGCTATGTATCAGCAGACAAATATACTTTCTAACATTGAAATTCAATGATGCAGATAATAGAGAACCAGAATCTCTTTGTAGAATATGCACTATCCTCATTGTTAGGCCCAGATGTTTGTAACAACCAGTAAATTGTATTATAACAACAACAACGACCAAAACCGCATGAAGGAAAGGTCTGTTTAGCTAGATTTATTAGGCAAAATCTTTAATATGCCCTATGGCAGGTTAGCTCTTCCCGGAAGCAGAACTATGTGAATTAATGTTCTGAGGTGTGCTGACCAGCACCACCAGAGAAATTGATGCCTTCCAGGGGAAAAAAGTGCTTTCAGCAGAATTTTTCACTAGTGTCACTTGTGATACATTTCCAGGTAGTCCATTATGTCCCAATATGTTTTCAATCGAACCAGCGATCTCCATTTAGCACACTGTTTAGCGGAATTTGTAGGCATTTTGGTTACAAGAAATAGAGGACATTGATAAGATTCTTCATGTTATCTAACAGTTTACTTTTATCACAATACTTCATGCAGGAAATCCAAACAAAAGGATTTACAAAGGTTTTGAGGGCCATTATTCAAGTAAATGGAAACAAGGCACAGAATACATTGTTTAGACAGCTTAGCAGATATTTTTATTCTTCCAGAAAATAACTGTATATGGAAGTCCTTTAACCATTAAAATGTTGTGGCACCGAAGAATAAATGCTTTTATTGGAATGATTTAAATCAGCCTTGTACTTCCTTTTCATTAACTGACTGCAGCATATTATAGTTGTTTTTAAAGGAGTTGGGGAATATGAGCTGTAATACACACACTAAATGCAACCTTGAAAATATAAAATATGGACCCACATTCTCTGTACAAAATGCTAGAACTGATATTGTATTATTTAAATAGCTTTTTTATTATTTCTTTTTTGCTCAGTGGCATATTGCTTGAAAAGTTGCAATAGCACCCAACTAGTGAATGTACAGAGGAAGGAGATGTTTAAAGGATGCCAACACATGGACAATAAGGGCCTGATCCTGAACCTCTGAAGGCAGTGTGAGCAAGATCAGGGTGTAGAACTCTTCCTTAGTAAGACAACAGTGGAACCTTTGATCACCTTTTCCTGTAAAATTCATTAGCTTCAAGTTCAGGGAAACATTTTGTTCACACAGTGCACATTCAGCCTTTGGAATTCATTGTCACATAATATGATTGAAGCCAAGAGTTTAGCAGGCTTCAAAAAGAGGTTTAGATCTTTATATGGATAAGAACATCCAGAGCTGAAGTAGTGAAAAGTTGTTATTAAAAACAAAAACAAAAACAAAAAAAAACCCAAACAGTTTTTGAAAGGATATAAACGCTAGGCTTCAAGGCATAAGCCAACCAATAGCCAATGCAGGGGTAAGGTTGGGAAGAAATTTCCCATTGGGTCAGGTTAACTCCATAATGGCTTCCTTCAGATTTGTTTTGCAACTTCCATTTAGTTACAGTGACATCTAGTACATTGAGGACTTCAATAACACTACACTGATTTCCTCCAGCTGAGGACCTGAGTGTTTTTTTCCTTCATATTGGGTTTGATTTCTGGCTCAGCTTTCCTAAGCTTCAGTTTACACAGAAACATCGGAATAGCCATGCTGGATTAGACTAGAGGTCCATCTAGTCCAGTATGCTGTCTCCAGTGTTTCAGAGGAAGGGGCAAGAAATCCTGCGGTAGGCAAATGTGGGATGACTTCTGCACTAGGATATAACAAATGTGCCATGTTTCTATGGGAATTCTGAACTAAATATTCAAACCAGGGTGCCTAATGTTAGACACCTACATACACGTTTAGACAACATTAACTTTTTTGGCATTTAAGGTGTGAATTTGGGTGCTCAGCTTTTAGGCACCCAAGTCTCAGCATTTTGTTCCTAATTCCAATAAGAAAAAATATTTTTTTCACTTACACTACAAAGCTTGCAAAATGTTTTAAAAGCAAACATTTTTGGAGACTATTCAATTTATTGCAATGGACAACATGGAAAGTCTTCAGTCAGTTTTAAATTATTTTAGCAAGAAAATAAATAAAAATTATTCAATTCAGCCATTATAAAACTTGTCCCATTATAAAAGTTAATTTGTATTTTAGTTATATTCTTGTCTTTTTAATAAGGCCACTTCATCAGTAAAGGCAACAGTGCTTGTTAGAAAACATGGCCCACAAAAACAAATATACCATTTACCCTTTGAGCATTATTAGCAGATATTTGAGTAGCAATATTTGCGGAAAGGCTGTGGTGTTTGCCAGTTGACAGGCCATTAGCTCTTCTTTCCCTTCAGCAACTAAACAACAATTGACTTGGAAATCTTAAAGTTAGATTGCTTATTACCACTGAGCTCCTTTACTGTTTATTGGTTCATTGCCCCAGAAAAAAACAAATCTTTAAAACTCTATATTTTACAAAGGATTAACTTTCATATATTTCAATTATATATAATTAATTGCAAATTATAATAACCATGACACAGAAACACTTCAAATTATGACACATCTTAGCATTTCTTTTTCATAGCAATTGATATTTCCCTAGAAGTAACTCTATTTGGGTTTATGAGTTAATGAATGAAGAAAAATAACTACTAAATTAGAGGTGATATAGACTCACTGTTAGTTTTGCCATTGGCAAACAGTACTTCCAATACTGACAACAGGCTCATGAGCCTATGCATAGCACATCTGTGATAATGAATCATATTCCCAAGGCAAAATGTACATTGTAATCTCGCATTCAAGTAGAAAATTTAGCAACAAAAATATTTTCTTTTTTCCCATTTGTTTTCTGCATTTTGTTAAACAGGGTGAAAATGCAGGTTGTTTAACATGTTTTTCAGATAATTTGCTAATCTTACATATCTGTTCAAACAGTTGAAACGAACAAAGAATTCATTATTCGTTTAAATGGATGGCTAATTTAATATCTACTGTCTTGGAAATCAGGGTTGTGTTTACTAATTTAATCAGTATAAATTTGAAAGATCTGAATTCCCATTGTCCTTCTCCTTCAGATCTGGACTATGTCCATCAACATTATTTGGAAATCACATAAAGGTCTGTCTATATGTTTTACAGCTACTATTATAAATATGAATTAATGTCTGCTCCAATCAAATCCAGCTTGTAAAGATGCTAATTGTTTGAGGCAGGACTGAATTATGAAACTTACTTCTCTCCAAGAGATCTTTACACTTCGCTCCTGATGATCATCAGCTCTCAGAGCATGAGAAAATCTGAAAACCTTTTACCAAATTAATCTCTGCCACCATAACATCTTCTCAATATGCTGTTCTAGCTGTAGGAATGATTTGCAGATGCACATTTCCAAATACATAGTCAGAATTTAAACAATCTAAACCTCAAATATGGGCCAGCCAGTCATGCAGAACTCTTGTGGTTATAGAGGGTTGGTTCTGGTTGGCCCTGGGGAATGTTTTCCTCTCCCAGTCTGTTTCTTCTTGGAATGCATGTCTCTGTAGATGACCTAAAACTCCCCCCTTTGATATTTGCTGGAATGCATGGACAGCCTCTCTCTTTTGGTTTGAGAAGCTTGTTTAATGTTTTGGTGAATAGTTTTCTCCTCCCTACCCATGGAAGTCTTTATTCTGCTTTTGCCTGGGGGTCAGCCTCATAAGCTCATAGTCATATCTGTCTCCTTTCAGACTTTCTTCCTTGAAGGAATGGCTGCCATGAGTTTGTCCCTCCAGATCAGAGCTTCCTGAGAAAGAAAAAACCTGAGATTGTAACATCCAGAGTCAATGCCAAAATATGTAGTTGCCCATTATGAAGGCTATCACTGTGCTTTCTGTAGACATTTTGGGAGAAAGTCCCATCAGCGGGAGTCACTGTTTCCTTGGAACATTACTGCAATAGCTACCTTAAGAAGTGCTACAGGTAGTTTTTGCACATAGGGATACATTAAAAGCTCTATATCTGTCTGTTTAGCAACTTAGATTTACCAGATCTTTCCCACCGTACTTTAATTACCTCTTCCAGTGCAAAGTGTATCAGATGGAAGAATTCCTTCTTACCTCACCATGGGAATTATAATCTGGGAATATTCTTGTCTCATGTTTCCTTTTGTTTAGGAGAGAATACCAGGTGTACTGGTTGCCTCTTTCAACATAGTGTTGGAGAAATTGATAAGGAAAGACATTCTTGTGCTGAGATTCTTCCTGTGACCTGATTCTGAGAGATCTCCTTCCTCAGGAGAGAATGTCCTGACCTGCATGATTTGTTCTGCACTTGCTTTCATTCCCACTTGACCAATTACGCATCTTTGGGTATGGAGATGAGCTGGAAGATTACCTAGGGGAGTTATATCTTTTCCTAATCATCATCATCTTTGTCTTCTTCCTCTTTGGATTTATATCTTAGAATGTGAGGCTTTCCATTACTAGACAATGGGGAGATTGAACTTAATACATTCTTATTAATTTTACTTTTGGTTTGAACTTTGAATATCCATTGTTTCTGATCTTGGAGTTTTCTTTTCTCTCTTCTTAGGTGGAAGAAGTCAGAGACAGCCTTATTTTATCACTTATCTTGACATTTCTTAAGTCTGGCTGTGGATCTCTCCTTTCAATCATAGGCTTCTCTGAGAAAGGCTAAGAGAAAGGGGTTTATTTGAGAGGGCTTTGCTGTTAAGATAGGTAGGGGGATTGAATGAGGTATTGATGTGGGAGGAAGACTGGATACGATATTATCCCTGGGAACATTAAACTAAAACTCACACTACACAGAGATGTGTAGTCCAATGGTATGAGCATAGGTCTGGAAACCAGAAACTCTTGAGGCTGATATTGATCCCCTCTATTACTTTGAGTAAGTTACTTCTAGACTCATTTTCAAATGTGCTGAACAACAGTGAGTTTTATTGATATAAATTGTAGCTAAGGGTGTTCTGAATTTGAAATCAGACACTCATCCAACATGGACTTTTACCAATCTAACCTGCACTCATATAAATGTAAATTTCCATATACTAGTAGAATGAACACTTAGGAAAAAAGAATTTCAGAAGCTTTCAATTCAAAACCAAATATAAAAGTATTTCAGATGAAACAGTATAAATTCTGGGCACTGACATGAGGCCTATTTTCAGTAAAAAACACGCAGTGAAGTCAGGGTCTATGGGCCACAGAGTCAAACACAGTGTCAGCATAGAAACATGGATTGAGTATTTTCAATCTATGAACATCTCTTTGTAGAGAGTGACAACCAAGATTACTTCTTTAGACCAAATCTTATCTAATCACTAAACTCAGTTAGGAAAAATCCTGGTCCCGCATAGAAAGCCTGGCCAAATGGATTTTGCACAGGGATTAATGTTACTGATGTTTCCTGCCTATTATAGGGGCAGGATGCAGGTAATTTGAACAGTTGATTTGCAGCTGCTGCTACAATTGAAAGGCTATAGTCTCCTATGTGGACTTCTGGGATTTTTGCCAGTGGCTCTTTGCAATGTCTAAACTCACTGGTAATTCCTCTCCTATTCCCTCAGGTCACCTACAATGTTATTTCTCTCTCTCTTTCTCTTTCACACACACACACGCACAGTATCACAGAGCCAACTGCTGAGGGCTTCTCCTCTTCACTAAAAATGGTGGTTTTGGAATCCTCTCATATAGCTCAGTTACTGATCCTCCCGACAGCAGACCTGCAGTGGTTGCACTGCAATATGGGAGTTCTGCTAGCCCCAGGTTTTTCACTATTAGTTATTTGAATCTGACTGGAAGAGAAAGAAGAGAGGAATCTTTTCATGTATTTGCTAGGCCTCAAAGACAATGATTGGCCTGGCTAATGGAATTCGTAGTCTACAGTTTCATTTAGAGATACTTAATATTGTGCAGATCTACTCTGAGAATGAAACAAATGAGATATAGCCTGCAGGGAACAAAAATAAAGGGCAGAGATAGATCAGCAAGTAAGAGTTTTGTTTTTAACCTCACAATTTGAGAGAGTACCCAGCACACATACATCTTGTATGTAAGGATCAGAGTTTGATGTAAAGCCATTTCAATACAATGCACTATAGATCAGAAATCTCCAAGAGTATTTTATTGAAATCAGCTAGCTGTGTTTGAGAAATGATAATTACTAGCTTTCATGAAAGTTAGATTTAATTTTGCTTTAGAATTTGATAGCTTTATGGGATTTTTATATAAATCAATTTAGTGCTTGTAAAACTTGTCAGACTGTCACCTCAGGAGTCTGAAATCTTCTATCTAGCCATGGAACAGACAACATAAGCAGTAGGACTGCAGGTTCCCTGACATCACCTTGTCAATGTATTGTACTGCAACCCTGTTCTGGGAGGAATCATGGCTAGGGGTGAGAGTAGTTTAGCCTCTGTTTATTCAATTTTTGTCCTCTCTGCTGAAACTCCCAACTAAAGGTATAAATTGTTATGGCAGGCACTTGACTAAGACCACAGTCTCATTTCATACAGTCTAACAAGAAAAGCCATCATATGGTAATGACTTTCATTCACTACTAATCTGGCTGAAGTTGCACAGGCAGCTTAAAGATGAAACATTTTGTATCCCATTTATTAGTCCCCTGCATGAGCCAGTTCCCTTTGTACCATTAGGCCAATTCACTTGTGGTGTAAAGTGTGGTGTAACATGCATGTAAATCAATCCCTCAAGAGGCTATAGTTTGTAGGCTGTAGGCATTCAGTGCAGTATGTGTCTCCTTGGCCTAGCCGTTGGAGCTGGGGAATAGGGGAGCTCAAAGGAGAAAAGGAAGTATGGTGAAATTCAAATAGGAGCATTCCCTTGGTTACAAACACACCCATATGTGGGGCAGGGGATACCAGGGAGAGTTTAGTCATACCTCGAAATATCTAAATGTATTGCCTCTAAGTCTTTAAATGGCTTAGTGCTCAGGGCAAAACAAAATGGAGCTCCTCAGACTCACCTGCATGAAGCTGCAGGGTCAATATCTACTTTATTGGGGCTTTTGGCATGTGCTAAGGGCAACAGAACAGGCATTTGAGGAGAACCAAAATTTATAAAAGACACACTTCGTTGTGCATATAAATGCTGCCAAGTATGACACAGATGACATCTGTGAACACCATTAGTGATGCAAACTTTTGTCCTAGCAAAGGTTAGGAAGTTACCAACACATATCAAAAGAAATCACTGCCTAACTAATTTTGGGAAACAAAATTTCAATGTTTCTAAGATACCTCAACCAACTTCTGTGGTCTTCCCTCAAACGAATCATTGTTAATTTTATTGAGGTAGGGTTCAAGACCCCAGGCCAGGTCAGGTTCCCATTTTGCTAGCCCCTATACGGACACATAGGAAGAAACAGACATGTTCTAAAGAGAGTATAATCGATTTTGAAACACAGGCCTTGTCTTCACTACCAGGGTAAGTTGACCTAAGTTATGCTACTCCAGCTACATGACTAACATAGCTGGAGTCGATGTAGGTTAGATCGACTTACCCCAGTGTCTTCACTGCACTAAGTCAATGGGAATCTCTAGTCGACTTCCCTTATTCTTCTCGGAGAGCTGGAGTACCAGGGTCGACTGGAGAGTGCTCTGCCATCAATTTAGCGGGTCTTCACTAGACCTGATAAATCGATCCCTGCTGCATTGATTGCAGCAGTGTCGATCTCCCCATAGTGGAGACCAGCCCACAATGCAATAAGCGAGTGTAAGAAACAACAGGAGGAACTGGGAATGCAGTTACATAGGATAGCTACGTACATAACTTTTTGGTACTTAGTCACCTATCTTTCTACCCATCAGTAGACCAATGACTAGTCCCAGGAGGCAGCTATACTGGGGACTAGTTGAGACAAGCTGTAATGTGGGTTTAGGTGCTAACACTGAATGTGGACCAGTATGTTCAGGTGTGGCTAGCACACTTGGTGCTATAAGGGTCATGGATGTAAATAACAGCTGAAATGTTTCTGTTTGCTTCAGAGACATAATTACATTTATGCTTTTAAACTAGGTCTTAATGTTCCAGATAGCGTACAAGATAGCAAGCAGCATGATGGCATGTGTTCTTTCTCACTTAATGTTCCTTGTAGCTCTGCACGTATCTCTATAGTATTTGACAGAATAGTATGGTATGTGTGAAACAGTCACTGAATGTACGTATTTCTTAATCAACGGAGTGCTCATTGGGCATCAACATTCAATGAGAAAATTGTGAGATACTTATGTAACTTTTTTGATTTATTGTGTTTTGTTTTGCTTTGTTTACTGTCATTTGACACTATGCCACAAAACCTTACTTTTTTACACTGATCAGCTCTGATCCAAAATTCTGTTATCTGAAGGGGAAGAAATAATGCTAAATCCAAAATGCAAAAAGAATCACACAGTTTATTGGTGACATTTGCTGGCATATTAACACATGCCTATTCATGCCTGTTTGAACAAGTTCTTGAACATGATTTCTTTTTGTTAGATGGTGTAAATGACATTCATAAACACTATAATTCCAATTGTAACAGAACTAAGCAAAGATGTTAGTCTATAACTATTGCTATGTGAGATAATGGAAAAGTAACAAATTCACCCACCAAATGCTATGTTAAAATAAATGTTTAAATTCCAGAGAAGGTCTATAAAAAGGATGAGCTACATGCTGGGTTATGGGGAATGAGATTAAACACTAGTATGGAAAGGATTAGGGAAGGTGAATATATGTTAAAAAAAGTATATACCTATGACTAGCCAGTTTCTCTAGTTTACCTTTTCTCATACTACAAGAACAAAGGAGACAACTGGTGAAATTAAAAGACCACCAAATTTAAATGGAGACAAGAAAATACCTTTTTATTCAATGTGTAATTTATCTGTGGAACTTACTGCTACAGGATAAAATTAAGTAGACTTGTTTGAAATTCAGCAGTTTCATTTTTGTAGCGGTTCATGCAAGTATTTTTCTCTGATCCCTTGGGGGTGTGAATGAGAGAGTTTGGCTTTGTGCTTTGGGATTAAATGAACCACAAACTTCAAAGAAAACTTCTGATGAAGCTAGTGCATGTCATATGGATTCACCTGCTAAACCACAGCATTTCACATGGTTTGCTTTTTACACCATAATACAGCCAATTAAATTTGAAACAGGACCCAGCATTGCTCAAAAAAGGCAGTAGGCTCCCCAGGAACAGCACCCAACTTTGTGAACCTTAGTAAACCTTTTAAATAACATGGTTTGAGTTTCAAGTCTAATGAAACATGAAGGCAGATGAATTTTGCATGAATTCCAGTTTTGTTGAAAGTATCTCACACAGCTTTGTTACAGGGTGGCTCTGTTTCTTAGCCCAGATCGGTACAGAGCTGTAATTAAAAGGGCTTTTGAGAGCCAAGCCACTATTTGTTATGTGCAGTGTATTTCTATAGATTCATCTTACCCACTTTCCCCATATACACAGATTAAACATCTGGGGTAAACTGTGAATGTTATGGGCTTTTCCTCTCCCTAGGATCTTCTCCTCCTTTCTTCTTTCCATAGATTGGTGTTATTCTCTACCTTCCCTTCATGGTGTCTGTGACAGCTGAGAACCCATAGGTTGATTCTTAGTGCCATAAACTTCTAGGATTAGCTGTATGCAAGCATGTGTGGGGTCCATTACTGTTAGCATGAGTTGCCCTGTAGGGAAAACAACTCAGAAGGCATTCACAGGGATTAATGAATTGTGATATGTACACACCATGAACTGTCCCATATAATAGCTACCATTCGCAGTGGGGGTCAAAGTGGTCATCAGAGTAGAGAACCATGAGAGGAAAGAAGATAGGTGAAGGAATTTGGGTAGGTGAAATTTGGTGGGGATGCATGAAGTTATTTAATCATTTGTGTTGCCTGTAATCACAGAAGAGCTGATCTTTATAACCTGCCCATATGTAATCATCATAAAGTCTTAAGAGATGCAGTTCTTCTTTAAAATAATATTTATAATCTAAAACCAAGACAAACTGAAGAGAAAGCAGCACACTAAGAAAATAACTGGTTTTTGTCTCAATTTCCCAACTGTCAGTCAGACTTTTGTAATGCAGGCAATCATGCCTGGAATATGCATTTTTACATGTAAGAAACAACAAAAGAAAAGCTGAGCATAACAGGTGTCCAGGAAAGGGTATCCTATGGAATAACTGATTCCTCCCAAGACAGAATCTGTTTGTTTTTTTAATCAGCTTGTGCATTTGCTTCAATTTCCTATGGACTCTATTCAGGCACATTATTATACAGCTTTTGAAAGTGCATAAAGTTCACAGGAGCATATAGAACCTATTCTATACACTATCAACCCATGCAGCAAAAAATCAGTAAGCGTATAAATGTGTGTTTTTGTGTCTGTTTCATAGGATCTGCCAGGAAAAGATGAGAAAGAGGAAAACACCATTAGAATAATAATAATTAATAATAATAATTTTCACTGCTATAGGCTCTATTTGAAGATATCAAAGCCCTTTAGAAACCTTAATCACTTAACCCTCATAAAACCACATGTTCCAATCTCACCAACTCCCATGCCACATGCACCTTTTACTCTGTTCTCTGGGCTGTAAAAGCATCCACAAATCTGCTTAAGTACTTCACTGCCACTGCAGCTGAATTAGTGGTATAGTGGTTTAGCCACTGTCTGAATGAGACATACTGACGCGTTACTTTAACCCATGTAAAGTCAGAATAGATAGCAATTTATGTTCAACCAATACACCTAATCACATTCTGTAGCATGGTCCCTTGTAGGGCAGATTCTTAAAGGAATTCAGGCATCTAAAGATGCAGATAGGTGACTAGTTGGATTTTCAAAAGCGTCTAGTGAAAATCCCACTAGGTGCCTATATAACTTAAAAAGTTATCTGGTCCACCTTTAATGAATGAGCTTGTATAAGTGAAGGTACACAAGGGCCAGATTTTTAAACTGCTCAAGTCCAGAATTCCCCATAACTGCTCCAAACCCTGCACTGTTTTAGGTGTTACTGGTTTTATAAGGTGTTCTAAGGAAAACATAGAATTTTTGAGGCAAGCCTTGGCAAGCAAATAAATGAGGAACTTATTCCCAAATATTTGGTTGAACTAAGTATTAATTTGTAACTCTACATACATATTTGGTTAATGATTTAGCTTCTTTTCCACCTCTCCAAATCTTTCCATTCATTTTTTAAAAAATGCCGTGAATTTGCTGACATGCTGAAAGTCTCAAAGCCAGTCAGATAAATGGACACTTCGAAATGGAAAAATGAATAAATTTTTTGTTTTTTCTTTAAGAGTAATAAATCTAAGGTTGACAATATAAATGTCATAACTTTATTTTTTTGTATGGTACACATAGAATGTTCTGAAGTAGATAAATACAATATGTGATTGTCTGTACTGTCACAAGAAATAATCTTGATATGTTAAATGTATTAAAAGATGTATGGGGAGGGCATAGGGCCAAATTAAGCTCGCAGCCTCACCCTTACCATCCCCCGACTTCAGTAGGGTTTCATGAATGTAAATGAAAGCAGAATTTCACCTATGCACATATTACTAGTACTTTCAGTGTTTTGAAAATACAGTTTAAACATTAAAAATAATGTTTTTACCAATGCATAGCTGTCTATAGCAATCTACTCTTTAAGGTGTGATTGTTCTCTGAAACATGATTTTGTAAAAATGGCTTCATCGGGTGCTACATGTTCTCTCTTTCCAATTTCCTCATCAAGTATGTTCCGTTTCTAAATTAAAAAAAAAATTTTTTTGTTTCAGTGCCAGGCATGCAAACTCAGAATCAGATCTGAAAGTCAAGCTGGGCTCTTTTTGGCTCACGCATCACCAGTATGAAGAGTCTGTAATTGGAATTATGTTAATAAAGTGTAAAAGATTTGCAAGCAAGAATAGAACTCAGCTCCTTGTTCCAGAGCTACATTGCCTCTCTAGCAGTAGTATAATATAAGTAGTAAAACACTTTTTTTTACCATTTTCAGCAGATATGATTCTGAACACACAGTGCAGGATCTGCCAAGTAAGAAGATACTTTTACATAGTGATTTGCAAAGTAAAACAGCACTTTAAAAATAAAACAAAGCAACCATCTAACTCTCAAGAGTT
This sequence comes from Lepidochelys kempii, assembly GCF_965140285.1. Lineage (NCBI taxonomy): Eukaryota > Metazoa > Chordata > Testudines > Cheloniidae > Lepidochelys > Lepidochelys kempii. Next base: position 95,342,851 of record NC_136380.1, on the reverse strand, counting down.
GTTTCTTCTACTTTTTAATCTATACTTCTAAAGAGGTGCTATGGAATTGTTAACATTAAATTTGGCATATTCAGAAAAAAAGAGTATTATATATTTATCGCTACCTGTTATGTGGCTGCAGTTATGATTCATCTTTTATTACGTGGCATTTGAAAACACCAACACTACCTGCTTCCTAAAGAAGTAAATGCACCCGAACCAACTTCAGTGACGACACTCAGGAAAGATGACACCTTAAATATTTATTCAAGTGCTAGGAAAACACTTCTTATGTTGCATGAGAAATAGTGCATTTTAATTCTTTCTTTCAAATGGCAACTCCATTTAAAGGTGATTTTTAAAAAAAAGTTCAAGAAAAATAGCTGAACTTTTACTAAGTAAGGCCGTCAGACATTTTGTAAAATGTGTCCATCTATTTAAATTTTGTTGTTGTAGTATATTGTGATACAAATAAATAATGCAATTTCCCATACCATCCTCTTCTTGTCTAAAAATAGCTGCTCCATAAACCTGTCTCACACCTACTGCTCACCAACTTCTCACTTGTAGTGAGACACTCCAGTATGCACTGTCTAATGGTCTTGATACCCAGTGCTATAATAATATATGGATTATCTACGTACAGGGATGGTATTTTTAGCATCCTCAGTTTAAGTTTCACAAGTTACAAAATACAAAAACAGGTTTCAGAGTGGTGGCCGTGAAGTGGGTTCTAGCCCACGAAAGCTTATGCGCAAATAAATTTGTTAGTCTCTAAGGTGTCACAAAGACTCCTCGTTTGTTTTTTTAAATACAAAAAGATTATTTTAAAAAATGCACTCTGCAAAACCAGATATAACTGGGCCTTAGTTTAGCAGGATTCAGAAAAGGGCTGGATGTTTACATGGACAATGGGTAAAATGTTCAAAACTTCCTAAGGGCGCAAACTACTTGAAAATGGATTTCTGAGGTGTTTTTGAAAATTATACCTGCTCCAGTCACAGTAGTAAGGATTAAAAGAGCAGCAACAACCACAGTTTGGAATAGAAAAAGTGCTTCCAGGTGTAAGTCAGCTTTAAACTAATGGATATTAGTAGAAATCTTTCCCTATGGAGAGGTTATTTCTGAACTGCTTACTCTGGGATTTCTTTCAATTTCCTCTGAAGCATCTGGTACTGGCCACTCTTAGAGACAGTATGCTGGACTAGATGGAACAGTAGGCAGACTAAATGTACACATAGGCTGGTATGTCTACTAATGACGCCTGGGCATTCAGCTGCTTTTAGCAATGTTGGGCTGGGTTTTTTTAAACACAGTTTCTGTTTACCTGTATGATATTCATTTAGGAACCACAATATTTCTATATCCGTCTTTATATTCTCTATATAGTCTAATATAAAATGTATTTTTACAGACGAGGAAGACTTCTAAGTACAGTATGTGCATACAGTTCTAAATATATATATTTGCAAAGGAAGGAAACAAGATAATATTTTTGAAGACATTCTGGATACAATGGGATATGAATCAGTCACAATTAAGGTAATCAAATATGAACATGTAATTAGTGACTGGTAACAGAACTACACAATACACATTCAGTACTATACAACATTCCAGATTCCATCATCTCCATATGGCATGAGAATTTGCTGTTATCTCTGGCCAAGATGGAATCATGTGTACCTACACACCCACAAGTATTGCATAATATCTAATTTTCCTGATGTATTAAAAGAAACCCCTCACAAATTAGTTTTATCTGTTTATAATATGTATTTCTTTTTGTCAGTAGAACTGTGCAAATGATTTTGGGGTCAAACGTTTTGTTGTACCCAAAACAAAATATTTCATTTTGATTTTGAATTTTGATTTTTTTTTAAATAAATTTGAAGGAAATTTCAAAACAGGTAGTCAGTCTGAATGAAAAAAATCTAAATGTTTTGTTTTGCAAAGGGCAAAATGAAACATTTTGACTTTTTTGGCATTTGTTTGTTTTAAGGCATGAACAATTGACCAAAACTAACATAAATTCTTAAAGTGTTTTAGTGGTGTGTAACCTTTATTTTTCACAGAAAATAGTTTAGGCTTAAAATTTCACCCATTTACTCATGCAATGTACAAATTCTAGTTTTTAAGACTTGTAAGGGACATTTTTCTGTAAACAGAAAGGAGACAGAATTTTCAAGTACAAAAATGCTGAGAAGTTAAATTGGGTTTCTCTTTTTTAAAAGTAGTTCAGAGTTCAGCAAGTTCAACATACTGGTATTATATCTGTAACATAATATTCTAAAAAGAAATATGATTTTGGTTAATTATACAGGTGTTAAAAAACCCTACAAAATATATTACACAAGCAAACAATTTTGTTAATATCTCGACCTAGGATCAGGCTACCATAAATATGGCTACATTCAATCTCTTATTCCAGGCTTGTGCGGGAGAACAAACAGACTGCAATGAGATGCTTATATCAAGATAGAGCTGCACATTTACCAAAGATTGAGAAGTAATGTTACCACACTAATCAGCGTAAATGTCATATAAGCAACCGTTCCTGTACATCCTGCTCCAGTTGTGTCTAAAGTGCTGTCACCTTCTGTTTGATGGATTTGCTTTACGTCACTGAGGTTTGTCTTGTCTGGCATCCCTGCTGAGACAAATAAGAAAATACAGGATGATGCACGCTTTCCCATGACTGGCAACATGATACAGCTAGAACAAATTTAAATATACAGAGCACACAGACTGTCACAGTTTGGTTTCTAATTCTTTATGTTACTGCCAAATTCAAAACTCTGCGTAATTGCATCTAGAAACACATGCCACTCTATATGGCAATTTATCCTTGAAAGTAATTCACAGCCCTACCAGTACTGGACAGAGCAGTTATTATAGAATTATAGCTAAGCAAATATTCTCAGACTGAAGTGAATAGTTTGTGAGTCCCAGGAGTACCCAGAAGTCAACTACTCACATCTTAAATTTGAAAGAAGATGGAAATAATTGTATTAGAACTTTCAGGTGTGTGAATCCAGAATTTAGATGAAAAGAAGGTGTAAATGATGGAGAATTTTAGGGCCTCCATTTTCGCATGGAGAAAAATGGACATCACAACAAAAAGTCACGTTCTAAGACAAACTGTAAACAAAACAGACCCTTATTCAGCTTCTGGTTGAATGTTTCTGAACTTTAGGAACATATATAAGAAGTTTTTTTCCTCCCTGCCAGAATATGAAACAAGGATATTACAGTCATCCATTACACCTCCAGTACCTGGTTCAATAATCATAAGTAGAAGGGTCTGGAGACACATTCAGCGATAACAGCATTGTCATTTGCTTTCCATTTTGTGTGCATACTTCTGGACTAACTGTCTTATCCTATATAATAACCTGTGGCATGCCACTATCAGTCAAAATTAACAAGTCTAAATTCAATGTTATTACATGCAATACATATTGACATTGTAATTACACTGAGACTGAAAAAGGCCTTATAGAAAGCAAAGTCAATATTTATGTAATTATGTCAATACATATATAATTCAGAAGGTAAGCTCTATTGCACTGGAACAGAGGCATTATAAGGAAGCTTAGCTCTACTGATCTGACATATTGATTCTACAATCTGAGTTCCTGCATTATTATTCATTGTTTAGGACTTCTTTCACCCTTCTGCATCATTAGCAAAGATGAATAAACTCACAATTCCATTACATTTTAGGGCTATGATGGAGTATGAATATTTTAGTCATGGTTTTATACTCCTTGTTAAGCTAGACTTTAACCAGAAGCTAGAGTAGCTCTCCGTGACTTCCTTATTTTTCAGGCTAACTACTTTTTATTTTAGTGCTAAAAATATTCCTTTTCTCCTACATGTAGCTTGAAAAGTGCTCTTTGTGAACTTACTGTACATACTAAAATCTCTTTCTTGTAGCTTTGGAAAAATGTGTTAAAGGAAGAGTAGGTGAAAGCCAATCATGTTGTCTATAAAACCTGCTAGAATGTGTTTGTCTTCTTTGCTGTTGTACTCAGACAGGAGAATGGACTGCTATTTTGTGTGGATTTATCGATCTATTGTGATTGCCTGGAATTTGTGAAAATTAGCTCCACGAGGACAATGCAAACCAGCAAACAAGGAAAGACAGTAACAACAGGGAGTGAGGGGAAGTAAGGCCTCCTGATCATGCTCACTGTGTAGTCTCCCTGGGAAAAGACCAATAAATCAGTACTTCACTGAATCAGGGTTTAATGGCTCACCAAACAGGGTGGATCAAGGCATTTTCCCTTAGGAGTGTGGGAGATGGAAGCAGAAAGCAGATTGTCTGGGTCATTTGTCCAGCTCTAGTGAATTCAATGGGTCAAATTTTGCTTTCAGCTACACCTGTGCAACTCCATTGAATTCAACCAGGTTGCATGGCTATAACATAGATAAATTTGGCCCAGTGGATTTATAAGCAAATCTACAGCAGGGGTGTCAAATTTCCAGTCTCTAAGAAAAATCAGCCCACGTGATGCATTTTTCTAGCCCACATGACATATTTATATTGTACACAATCTCAGTTTAACACTAAGATAACAACATAGCACTCTCAGGGGACAAGTGCACCCCCATTCTCCCTTTAGGTGCAGGGAAATGGTTTTATAGCCCTATGGCTAAGTCCACTTGACCAGCATTAGCCTCAGGGTGGTATAGCCTAGTGGCCAGAGTTAATCAGGCCCGTCTCAGGGTGGTATAGCCTAATGGCTAGAGTCAATCAGGCTGCCCTCTCTGATGGCCTTCAAAAAGGAGTAAGTTTGGTCTTTGTTCCAGGTTGCTTTTTACAGTTACATAGCCATACCTTCTCTCCTTCCTGGATGGGCATTTTATTTTCCTTTTTCCTGGTATTTTGTGCTTGGCATGCTCACTTCTGGCTCATCTGTCCCTCCACCTTCTGGAATGCTGTCCTCAGGTCCCTGATATATGACTCAGTCACATTACCTACCTGGATAGGTGCAGAGGACCGTGGCAGTTATTGCCGCCTGCACATCAAGTCACAGAGAAGCGTGGTTTTGTGGAGTCCAAAAATAATCTCATCAGGAGAATAATGTCTAGCTGAGTACTGATTGATGTTATCTGCAATGGTGACAACAGGTGACTTTGAATCCCAGTCTTGCTGGTCTTTCCACTGACTGAGACTCCAAGCATAAAACAAAGTGAAGTTTATTCTTTCTACTTCCTTATTACTTGGCAGGTGGGCAACACTGGACCGCACCTTGGTTATCTGGAGTTGTTGGCAAAACTTGTGCTACAACCAATGATTCAAATTCCTTCACCTGATCACTGTGAATGCAGCCTCTGGGGGCCAAACTGCAACCCTCCAGGTTTTGTCAATGCATCTCTAACTGTCTCAGTCCTTTTCTCCTTCCGTGGTTGTGCTACCACATACTTTGAAAAGATGTCGTGTGCTACCAGCAAATACTGATTTACAGCTGGTGTTTCAGGTAGAGGGCGTTTCAAGTCAATCTGTGTGAACTCCCAGAGCTTACTAGGTTGGGGCACTTCCTCAAAAAGGAGTTCTACCTCTTCTTGTCGGCACTTTCCTTCCTTGACAGGTAAGACAGGAAAGTTCCCAGTCCTTCACATCAGCAGCCAAGCCCAACCAAAAAAATCTGTCTGATACCAGCTCAATGTCTTTTCATAACCCAGGCAGCCTGATGCTTTGTTAGCATGAAGACACTCCAGCACCATTCTCTGTAAGCTTGCTGACAAGAGAATCCTGTTACCATAATATTTCAGCAAGTTGGTAGCTGGATCAATGGATAATCATTCCTGAACTGAGTTGACCCTCCACAGGCTAGGTTTCCTTCAGTAGATCTGTTGGTGCACAGAACGGAACTCAGGGTCCTTCGATTGTTCTTGATAGATATCCTCACAAGACCTGGCTGAGTTTATTCTCGCTGCCCAAACCTGGCTGAGAGCAACTGCACCCACATTTGCTTTCCAGATATATGGTGAACTGTGAAAGTATATTCAGACAGTTTGTGAATCCATCTCCACAGACATCCTTTGGGTTGTGCTTTGTAAGGAGCCACTTCAGGGCATTGTGGCGTGTTTACACTGAATTCTGTGCCTCCACAATAACTAGACTCTCCAGTTCTGTAGCTGAATACTTGGCTTCCCTCTCATTTAACTTGTGATCCCCAAAAGACACCACTCTGTGCCAATCAAGCTCAATTTGTTCAAATGCAAATCTGACAGCAACCTTTGATGCAGCACAGGTTGCCGTGAATGGGAAGGATTGATCTGTGAATTTAAGCACAGAATGGTTAAATTCAGTGACTCAAACACTTTTTGGTGTTAATCCATCCAGACAATCTTGCTCTTCATTAATTTGTATAACAGCACTGCCTGCTCTGCAAATTTTTTTTTACAAATCTCCTGTAGAATCCACAGAGGCCGAGAAACCACTGTACCTCTTCCAGGTTTGTGGGAGCCTTCTAGTCCTTTATAATGTTCAATTTCTAGGATTAGGGTTCCAACTCATCTTTATAAACTATATGTCCTGAAGAAGGTGACGAGATTCCTTGCAAACTAACATTTGTTTCCTGAAACTTTAAACCCTGACTCCTTAAAAAGCTTTAGAATACTTCACATTCCTACCAGATGTCCCTCCCATGTTTTATGGAAACAAATGAAGTCATCTAAATATGTGAGGATGTCTTCAGTTCTCAAAACTTGGATTAGGCCATTTACTACCCTCTGAAACATACTTGGTGCATCCATGAGTCTGAAAGGCATTCTGTGAATTGAAACAGTCCACAGGGTGTCACAAAGGCAGTTTTTTTCTCGATCCTCAAGTGCCACTTTAATTAGATAGTATCCAGATACCAATACAAAATTACTAAAATATTCTGCTCCAGACATTTTATCCAATGTGGGGAAGTAGGTATGTATCGTGAACTGCCTGTGAATTAAGACTCCTATAGTCAATTGCATATCCTCCAGTTTCCGTTAGGTTTTTTTTACAACTACAGTTGGGGATGCCTATGGTGAAATACATTGTTCAATCAGGCCATACTCCAGAATGTGATTTTAGCTTCTCTTTCACTGTAACCCGATACAGAAGGGGAATATGACATGGGACCTACCCCATAGGAAAACCATCCGATGTTGCAACCAATCACACATGCCAAGTTCTTCATTATTCCTAGAGAACACACTAGCACATTGTAAGAGCAGCTGTTCAAAACACTTCTTTTCATTGCCTCCTACAGCTGCTTCTGCCAAGTCAACCCCTAGCTCTTTTTATGACAGGGCTGCTTCACGGTCTTGACCTCTGCCCCTGTGAGAGGCCTTGAGACACTAGCTACATTGGACACTGTCCCCATCATCTGATTTTTCACTAGCTACATTTCCTGGTCAGTCCATTAATTGCTCTTACCCAGAACTCCTCCTTTGGTCCAGATGGAAACAGAGTTCTGCTAAACAACAAACCTGACTCAATATTGGTAGCTTCAAACATTCTTACAGGTTCACCGAAGCAGTCTTTTATCCTTAGGGGTACTATTGCATGATGACCTGACTTCACCACAACTTAATTCTGAGCCACCACAGGGAGCCGTTCCTTCTCTCCCCCTGTAGGTATGGTGGAAGCACCTCTAAGGTCCTAAGAGTTGCTCCCCAGTGTGGAGCACAGCTATTGAAAAAGGATATAATATACCAAAGCTATATAATCAATTTATTCAAGACTTATCAGTAGTTGAAGAAATTCTGTTTAAAGGTAATAGAGTAGTAATTCTTTTAGGGTTAACAGCAGAGATATTGAAATGCATACATGAGGGATATTTAGTCATAGAAATATGTAAAAACATAGAGCAAAATAGGTTCTGATTTTGCAACAAATGAATCCAAACATAGAGGACTATATAAAAGAATGTGGCATATGTCAAAAATATAGAAATGTCAAGATCTATGACATCTATTCAAAGTAGTCCACAGTAGTTTTAAGAACATAAGAACAGCCATACTGGGTCATACCAATGGTCCATCTAGCCAGTATCCTGTCTTTTGCCAGGTGCTTAAAAGGGAGTGAATAGAACAGGCAATCATTGAGTGATCCATCTACTGTCATCCATTCCCAGCTTCTAGGATTTATTTGAATATAAAGGACATGCATATGTTAGAGTTGTTGGTTATTTTTCGCATTTTCCTGAAATATCTATACTAGAAAACACATGTCATTAGTAAAATTAAATCAGTTTTTTCAAGGCATGACATTCCCAATATGGTAATGGCTGATGATTGACCTCAATTTCACAGTCAAGAGTTTAAAGATTTTGCCGTAGCATATGAGTTCAAACATATTACATCAAATCCAGGCTATCCACAATCTAATGGGTAAGTAGAAAGTGTTAAAATAGTAAAAAGATGACTAACAAAAGCTGAAGAAATGAGCACTAATTTATATTTGGTGTCATTAAAGTATAGAACATCGCCATTATAACAAGGTTTATCACCTGTACAGTTGTTATTTAACAGAAAACATTAGAAACATGATGTTTTTTCCCAGGCAGCTATAAGGAAAGGAATAAATACAAATATGAGTCAAGTTTGTATCAAAAGAATTAGTTTGCTAGAAGATCACAAACTATCATTTGAAAGTAAATGATAGTGCATGTCTCTATTATGACACTATAAGATTGAGGTACTACCTCTTTTGTTACAGGGGCTTTCTGAGCACAGTTCCTATCATTATAAATTAATAAGAACAACTTCAATAACACAGACATTAGATGGTTATTGTGTCAAAGGAGATCTGTTACAGTTGTTAAGGTGGATGTATATCGATGAATAAATTTGTGCTAAAAACAAAGAAAAGAAAGGAGATGTGGTGTCAACTTTGGCTTAAAAAATTAGTAGAATCTTCAGGGTGTGTGAACTGATAGTGGGAGGAGGCTGTTTGTTTTGTTTTGTTAGATTTATCATGTGAGTTAAGATGGTCTGTATGTATGTTAACTATGTATCTAATAAAGTCTGTTGTCAAGTAATTAGCAATGAATTATTATTAAGACAAGTGGATTTACTTGAATATAAAACAACACACCTGGAGTCCACACTTCCTCCTACTCACAGTAGGGGTATCTGAATATTGGCCAGGGACAAGCGAGTTCTATGAATATCCAACAAGTTTTTATGATGCTGGGTGTAATCCACTCCCAAGAGTGCTAGAAATATTAGTGACCACAGCCAAAGTCAATTTACTATGAAGACACCCCAAGTTCAGAAGGAGCTGGATTTTTCCTGTTGTCTGCAGTAGGTGATGATTCTACTCCAATTCAACTCCTGCAGTACAAATTTTATTCCCTCTCAGTACAGGGTGTTTAACATGAATCAGATTTACTTCAGATCCTTAGTCCAACAACATTGTGGTTTTCTAGCCACCAATGTCTGCAGACACATAGTAACAGGTATCTGAGCTGCTCTTCACATGGGCCATTCCATCTCCATTGGCCTGTGCATTCGCATCACCAGCCAAATGTCTTCTGGCCTGGGGCCCACTCAGGAAAGTCTCTTTGGTCCCATGGGACACCTGTGAAAAACTGCACTTGGGTCTCCTCCAGTTTTTTAGCCACTTCACGAGCCATCATTTCTTCAAGTGTTGTGTATATGGTATAAAGGAGTCACCATGAGGCTGGGAACTAATAGCTGACACCTTTAAGGAAACACCAACTTCGTCTTCCACATTTTGAACTCTGCATATAATCTGCTCCATAGATTTATCCAGGAAGTTATACTTATGGCCCTACCAAATTCACAGTCCATTTGGTAAATTTCACAGTCATGGGATTTTAAAAATAATAAATTTCATGATTTCAGCTATTTATGTCTGAACTTTCACAGTGTTGTAGTTGTAGGGGTCCTGACCCAAAAAGCAGCTGTATGTGTGTGTGTGTGTGGGGGGGGCGTCACAAGGTTATTGTAGGGCAGGGGAGTTGTGGTCCTGCTACCCCTACTTCTGAACTGCTGCTGGTGGTGGCACTGCCTTCATAGCTGGGCGGCTGGAGGGCGGCGGCTGCTGGCTGGGATACTGGCTCTGAAGGCAGTGCCGCCACCAGCAGCAGCACGGAAGTTAGGCTGGCATGGTATGGTGTGGCCACCCTTACTTCTGCACTGCTGCCTGCAGAGCTGGGCCCTCAGTCAGCAGCCACCGCTCTCCGGCCGCCCAGCTCTGACGGCACCAGTGCAGAAGTAAGTAAGGGTGGCATGGTGTGGTATTGCCACCCTTATTTCTGCACTGCTGCTGGCAGGGTGCTGCCTTCAGAGCTGGGGATCCGGCCAGCAGCCGCTGCTCTTTGGCTGTATAGCTCTGAAAGCAGTGCAGAAGTAAGGGTGGCAGTACTGTGACACCCCCCCTCCCCCCACAACTCCCTTTTGGGTCAGGACCCCCAATTTGAGACACACTGGTCTCCCCTGTGAAATCTGTATAGTATAGGGTAAAAGCACACAAAAGACCAGATTTCACGGTCCGTGAGGTGTTTTTCATGGCCATGAATTTGTTTGCACAAACCCCGACAAAGCAAACCTGCCAAGCTTCATACATTTCTGCACTCACCACCATCTGTGAAAGCCAGCTAGCGGCTGAAGTGGAAAAATATTTTTCTAATTTGTTTTAGTAATAATTAACTAACCAAAGCATGTCACAAAGCACTGTGGTACATATTACAGTCAAGTGTATGTGTGTCAATATGGTACAGTAGCTTTAAAGGTTTCTATCATCTCCAGCCTCTTTTCAAAGGTTTTGTCTGTGTGTGTATTTAAGGCTTGTGAAAGGTGACAGGACTGACAGCTCTGAAGGCTGAACTGTTCTATTAATCCACAGAACAGGTGCAGCAGCAGGGTAACAACAATCAGTAACATGCCTTAACCCTGACCTGGAAGAGCCAACCCTAGTGACACTTTACGTGTTCATTCAATCCTGAGCCCCTCTGCTGAGACTGCCAACAGCACTGCAGTCAGCACCAATGGCTTTCTGCTATTACTTGCCTACAGGGAACTGGACCGAGACCACCAAATTCATTTTAAATAGACCTCTCAGCAATAACAACTTTGTTCGCCATTGGCCTTGGCAAATTTGGAGCTGAGCAAGCCTCATTCCCACATTCATAGCAACATCTGCACTCCTACCTCATACCACTTCACACACTTCACTGTCTGCTGTATGCTGAATCACACACACTGGAGGTCAGGAGATTCTTCAAGTTAAAATGAGGTTGTCTGGTGTTTTTCCATGTGTTATTTTGGGAGACTCCAATTAGCTTTGAGAAGGAGGAAAAGGAACTTTCCTGGTGTGCAGTGCCCTCCCTGCCACATGCTAGAACAACGGTTCTCAAACTGTGCGTCGGGACTCCAAAGTGGGTCATGACCCCATTTTAATGGGGTCACGAGGGCTGGTGTTACACTTGCTGGGGTCCAGAGCCAAATAAATAAAATAAAAGGAAAAGAGGGATGGGAGTGAGAAGGGAATGCCACCTGGACTCAGTGGAAGCCCACTGCTTCAAGAAAGTCAAGGGAGTCAATTGATACTGCCTAGTGGAACTCTGCCTGGATGCATGGATATGTAAGGCATAAGAAAATGGTCCCATAGTCAGTAAGAACCAATCCCATGGCTAAGCTCGGTTTCCAGACTGACAAGAGTCAATAATATCAGAGTCAACTCAATAGAGGCAGAATTGCCTCACCAAAAAACTAATTCAAATAAAGGAGTGTTGCATTTTGTTGTGAGATCTGTGGCCATTCAGAGGTGGTCATCAGCAGGTTTCACAGCTGTGCAAAAACTATTCACGAGTCTCATGACGTTTGACTGTAACAATTGAACTGTGGCTGACAGATCAACTCTTCTAGTGGAACATAGCTACTGTGGGCTGCCACAGAGAAGAGGTACCTCAGGTAACCTGGGCCAATCCTGTGGAGGTCACTGAATACAGGAACTAAAACAGAGAATTTGATTCTGTATTCCCACATAGAGGCAAAGCAGAGAATGGAGCACTGATGTAGTGTTGGTGGCCTACATCACTGCATATGTGGGCTGCTCCATTCAGGCCAAACAGAGATTGTCCAGGGCTGGCAGCTTCATTCCTAGATATAATGAATTTCAGGAATCAAGCTTAAAGGTCACAAATCAATGGATCATGGCAGCTGGATCAGAGTCCAATAGGAGGGGACACACTCTTCTGGCCAGTAGTAGAAAAAAGGCATTTTTAGTAGTTGTAGGTATTTACATATCTCTAAATAGTGAGGAGTCCAGAAAGAACACAAGCCTATGGAGTGTCTTCATGACTAGAGGGCAGATTTCCTCAAAGGACTTGCACTATAGGGAAAACATTAAAGTACAGATGCAGTGGTAATTTTTTTCAAAGAGGTTCCCTCTCCCCTCCAACATAACCTCCTTACCTTTTCTGGGATTTCTGATGCTCCTGAGTTGTTAAATTCTATTGGTCAAATTGAGTCATAGAACTTAGAAATAGAATTTTTCCTCACAGAGCATTTTCCAGTGCCTTATCCAGTCCTGTCTTAAGAAACAGAGCTTTCACCAATTTCCCTTGGGGAAACTATTCCACAGCCAATATAATGTAGCACTCCTTATTGTGAAGATCCTTAGTGTGATAAGGGTAAGGTCCATTTAGGGACTATTTTGTTTGCTGAACTGTTGTCAGTTTTTGTTCTCTGCCTCTGCAGTAAAATATATGGTTGGCCATGGAAAATACCATTCTGCAATAAAATTGTTGCTGAATAAACTTTCTGAGAATACAGTTTGTACTTTTCAGAAGGAAATAACTTGGTCTTATTTAAAATCCTCTTTTTTTAGTTTCTCCACTTTAATGACGATTCTAATAATTCACAAACAGGAACAGATACAAGCACGTAAGGAATCAGAAGTTGCAACTAAACACACCTACAGACAAAGTAATAACATTACTGTTAATGTTAGAATCCAATTAAACAGACTTTCTAATAACATTAGCTAGGAGAATTCTCCATGGTCAACCATATATTAGGAAATGAAGCCAAACTATCATACTTAATTGCATATATTTTCTCAAAGCTGTAGAAATAGAAATGAGAACCAGAGTGTGACCAATGGTCTTAAGATAAGTCTGGCAAGTTTTATAAACAGTGAGAACAACAGACATTAAAATTCAACTCCGATATTTAAAGTTTTATTTCCAAAATCAGAGTAGCTTTTGTTTCACATTATAGATTAATAAACAAATGTATTTCCATTTAGAAAACAAAGCTTTTATGAGTTAATGTAGCACAATGTCACAAATCATATCTTCACTCTTCTAGGAATTAAAAACAGGTAGCCTTGGCTATGTGTATACTGCAGGCAAAGGGTGTGATTCCCCCTCTGGTGTACACATACTCACACTGATTGAGCTAATGCGAGTATGAAAAGACACGTTAATATAGATAGTGGCAGTGGAGGCATGGCTGAGCCATGTCAAGTACATCCCCACTAGTTTCAGGCAGGTTTGTACTTAGCATAAAAATTTGTACACAATCAGGGAAATCACACCCTTGGCTAGCAATGTAGACATAGCTCTTGTTTGCTTAAAATGGCTAAAATATACTTTGTGTATGTAACGTAGAAAGCAAAGATTCAGCACAAAGTAAAATATTGTACATCTGAATCCTTGGGTTTTATTTTGCATACATAGATACAAATCCAACTATCATGCCATTGCTGATAGCTACTATTCAGTTTTGAGCTAAAGCACTTGGAGATCTACTGGTGAAAAGCTCTCTATAAGAGCTAGGTAGTAGAAGTAGAACTACACCTCTGTCTTCTAACCCAGTATCACTGCAATCCATGTCCATGACAAAAATAATTTCAAAGCTTTGGTGCCCCAGAATTAATGCTGTCGGTGGTACTTATTTTAAGTGGTGAAATGCATCTTTACAATCCTATTCACTGCTGATTAACTTTTGCCCTTTCCCCATTAACCTGTGCAAAGTCCTTGCAATCAATGCAAAACCCAGCATAAAACTATGGTAATAGGAATAACGTCCTATAAATCAGCAACTTTTCTGATGATTGTGGAAATAGGCAAATTCTTCACTGTTAGAATTTCCTGTCCTACTGATGAAAAGCCCTGTTTAAATTACTGGGCTCTTAAACAATTCACATTTGTTTAGATTCGGTTTTAAACTGGATGCTTTCAGTTTATCAAAAGTCTATTGTAAGAGGTTTACATCTTAATCAACAATTTTGGTATATACCAGAATATCATCTAGGACTGAGAGATGAGCTTGAACAAAACCCCAAGAATAGAAAACACAAACTTTGGGAAAGTTTGGATCTGGGTAGAACCTCGTGGCTTGATGAGTTCATTAATGAAGTTAAAATGTTTTGTAAAGTTTTTTCAAAATTTTCTAAGGTAGCTTCAACATTACACCATTCAAATGGAATTATGTTGAACTTTCACAAACCTTGACCTGCTGTCAATATTTTGATGTGTTCATTTTGATTTGTCTACATGTACTCTTTACATCAAAGGTAGCAAACCATAGTTTCCCAGAAAAGACCTCTCATGAGTCATTTTTGTGGGCCAGAGGCTAAAGCTCCTGCAAAGTGACGTTTGAAATTTGTTATACAATAATCCACCTAAAATCTAGCATGCCTATCTTTTATCATGCAATTTATTTTGTATCCGTTTCTTTCATATAAATGTCTAGTAGTCAATTTTCATTTGAGAGATTGGTGACTTTGATGGAATGTTTCAGAGTTCAATTTCGTTTGTGCCAGACCCAAACACTCTTTCCACCTGTGACAAATGTGGAGGTGCTCAGTAATGAATAGTCATCTGTGTGCCAAAATGTGCTTTATGAATCGGATTCCTGAGGTGGTGTGTTGGGATGTCGAGGGAAGCATCCAGTTCCAGCACATACCCCTGCAGACACAAGAACTCTAATTGCAAGTCATTAAGGCTGAACGGGTCTAACTGCCAAAAAATGAAACAGTCATCACAGGGGCATTCTCTTTGATGGGCTGGCTGGCTGAGACCTTGTCTACACTACAGAGTTTTGTTGACAGAGAGCCACTGCTTAAATGAAACTGCTGTTGCATGTCCACACTATGCTCCTTGTGTTGGCAGAGTGCAACCATACTAGCAGCTCTTGCATTGACACAGAGCAGTTCACTGTGGGTAGCTATCCCACTGTGCAACTGGCCACAGGGTGCTTTGGGAAGGGTTTGCAATAAATAAATAAATAAATAAATACATAAATAAATAGGGAGAGGGATAGCTCAGTGGTTTGAGCATTGGCCGCTAAGCCCAGGGTTGTGAGTTCAATCCTTGAGGGGGCCATTTGGGATTTGGGGCAAAAATTGGGGATTGGTCCTGCTTTGAGCAGGGGGTTGGACTAGATGACCTCCTGAGGTCCCTTCCAACCCTGGTATTCTATGATTCTATGCAATGCCTCATGGGGGAGGTACAGTGTCATATGATGCAGGCTTCTCAATACCATAATACAAATGGGTATCCTATTAGATTGCCAGCTGCTTTTCAACTGAAGTGTGGGGGGGGGAAGGGTATGACAGGGAGTATGTGTGTGTTCGTGTCGGGGGGGAGACAGAGACAGAGTGTGTGTTGGGGGAGAGTGAGTGTATTGGCATGCTGTCTCTTTAATTCAGACAGCAGCCGTAAGCAACCAGTCTTGAGGCAGGAGGAGGGGGACACCCCCTCCCACATCAGCCCCTGCCTCCCTCCCTGGCTCTCCACAGCACAGCAGTCCCCCATCTCCCCACCCGCCACTACAACCCCTCCGCAGCAGCAGCCTGTCCTGATGCTGTGTTACTAGCGCGGGGGAGAGCAGGATTCCACATTAATGATTTGCAGTTTGCTGCCTAAGTGAAGCAGCCGGCTCATCTGTCAGAACTTCCTGGAGCTTTGAAAGGGGAGGGATGTGTGCCTTTGTGCTGAATGCAGGGCAGCCGAGTTCAAATCAGCGTACAGATGGGTCACAGTAGTCATTGTGGGATACTGGGGGAGGCCAGTTATGGTGACATAACAAATAGCAGCATCTACACTGACGCTTTGTCACTTTAACTTTTGCCAAAAAAAGTTCTATACCTTTTATTGAGGTGGTTTTGTTTTGTCAGTAAAACAGGAGCTGTGTTGCCAAAAGTAGCATTGTAGTGGGTACACCTCCACTGTTTTGTTGACAAAAGCTGCCTTTTTATGACAAAACTGTGTAGGGCTGACTGGCAAAAAACAGTCTGAGGTAAAAGGAAGACTTCACACCTAGGTTCTGTAACAAAAGCCACTGAGCAATATGGTAATTGAGTCCAAGGATACAAAGGGGGCAGAGGGGAGTTGAGAGAAGAGAGTTTTCCTTGAGACAGAACAGACTGTGGCGCACACTTACTGGAAAGAAAACAGAGACCACGCTGGGTTCAAAAAGCTCCTTGGTCTTCATCAAACAATGTAGGTTGTCCCTGTTCTGTTCCTGTAACTAGCTTGTGGTAAAGTGTATTTAAACTGTAGAACACGCATGTTTTGAAATAATTTTCTCTAATGCTTTGTTCCATTTGCCAATAAACCTACTTTGTTTTAAGAAGCCAGTTGGATACTGTATAGCAGTGATCCCAGGCTCCCAGAAGGAAGGAGTATAGGTGTCCTGGCACACCTGCACAGTAATAGCTGGTTAGCATAGACAGGTGTACATTGTACCCAGCTCTTGGTCTAAGGGTGGGTGAATTGTGAAATTCCACCCAAGACAGGTAAGCGAACAAGGCCTAACCCTTGAGGGGGTACACTTGGAGACACCAGAAAGAGAGCAGAGATGAAGGCAGCTCTAACCATGACACCACCATATATTTAATGTTGTAAACTCTGCCATAGTCTAGAGGATTCCAGAGCGAACATTAATGCTGTAGCAATATTCTTGACTACACAGCTGAGCTCTTTGTCTCCTATGTTTTATATAAAATTTTGAATGAATTCATTATCATTAAACTCATTCTGTACCAGTTCACACTGGAATGGATCAAGGACGATTATGTGCCATAACGGGAGACTTTAACTTCCCAGAAATAGAGCTAGTCTTCACCACGGGAGATCAACACTGCTGCAATCAATGCAGCAGGGGACAATTTAGTGGGTATAGTGAAGACCTGCTAAATCAATGGCAAAGTGCTCTCTGGTCGACCCCAGTGCTCCACCTCTCCAAGAAGAGTAAGGGAAGTCGATCAGAGAAGATCTCCCATCAACACAACGCAGTGAAGACACCGGGATAAGTCGACCTAAGCTATGTCGAATCCAGTTACGTTATTCACATAGCTGGAGTAGTGTAAATTAGGTCGACTTACCTGGTAGCGAAGACAAGCCCATAGATTGCAAAATAAATGCCACTAATACTGATAGGACCCACTTATTCCTGGATATGACAGATAAGAACTTTCTTCATGAAATCGGCACCAAACCAACGAGAGGTGATGCAATTTTAGGTTTGGTTTTGGTAAGTAGTTGGGACGTTATAGAAGTGCTGGTTGTAGGAAATAACCCTGGATTGATTGATGAGTTGATTCAGTTTAAATTAAATGGAAGGATAATCAAAACCAGATCATCAATTATTTTTGATTTTACAAAGGCAGACTGGGAAATTAAGGGAATTAGTTAAAGAAGTTAGCTGGAAGCACTCAAGGACTTAAATGCAGAGGAGGCTTGGAATTTCTTCAAATCAGCTACACAAAAGTTATCTGAAATTTGCAATCCAAACAAGGGGAAAACTCTTGTATGGAAAGGCTCCATATCCATATCTGGATGAATAATAACTTTAAAAAGGTTATTAGGAGTCAGCAGTGAACCTACAGAAAATGGAAAAACAGGTTGATCAGGAATGAAAGCTACCGAAGTGGCTATAAAATATAGGAATAAAGTGAGAACTACTAAAAATAAAGCTGAATTAGTTCTTGACAAGGAAATTAAAATAAATAATATGAGGTTTTTTAGTTATATAAATAAAAAGAGACTAGGGACGGGTGAGATTGGATCACTATGCAGTGTGGATCGGAAGGAGATTAAAGATAATCTTGGTATGTGCCAAAAACTAAATGAATACTTTGCCTAGGTTTTCAATAAGGATGATAATATGCAACATGTGCATGAAGTCAGTACGATGATAGAAATGAGTGTCTAGAAATGGAAATTACCACACTGAAGGTAGAAGAAAAACTTTAATAGCTTAACTTGCACAAATCCAGTGGGGTCTAGATAATTTCCATCCCTAAATACTGAAAGAACTGGCCCAGGAGATTGCTAATCCAGTAACAAGGATTTTTAATAAATCTATCTATTAGTATGTAGGACCCTATGACTGGAGAATAGCTAACATCCTAATTTTAGAAAGAGAAAATAAAAGTGATGCAGGCAATTACAGACCGGGTAGTCTGACCTCAGTAGTATGCAAGGTTTTAGAACAAATTGTGAGCAAAAGAATATTTAAATTCAAAGAGGTAAATGATAAAGGAGATGTAATGCAATATGAGTTTAACAAAGGTAAATCATTCTAGAATAACACAATTTCCTTCATTGAGAAAATAATTGTTTTTTTGGATAATGGAAATATAGTAGATATAATATTCTTGGACTTCAGGAAACCATTTGATATGGTACCACATGGGAAATTATTTATTAAATTAGGAAAGATGAGGATCTGTACAAGCATTGTAAGGTGGATAAGGAATTGGCTAAAGAGAAGAAAGCAACAGGTTGTGCTGAAAGTGACTTATCGGACTGGAGAGAGGTGACTAGTGGAGTTCCACAAGGATTGATCTTGGGACCAATCTTAGTCAATACTTTTATTAATGACATTAGTGCAAAAATTGGGAGAGTCCTAATGATATTTGATGATACAAAGCTGAGAGGCAGCATCACTACAAAGCAGGATCAGAATATCTGGATGACTTTGAAGATGGAAATGGAATGAAATTCAATAGTACACAGTGCAAGGTAATCGACTTAGGGTCAAATAATATGAGTTTCTTCTTCAAGATGGGGGCTTCAGCAGTTGGAAGCAACAGAGGATGAGACACACCTGGGTGGGTGGGTCAGTCACAGGATGATTATGAGCCACCAATGTGATGTGGCTGTGGAAAATGCAAATGTGTCCTAGCATGTATTAGGCGAGGAATTTCCAGTAGAGAGAAAAGTATTAATGCCACAGTATAAGGCAATGGTAAGACCTCATCTGGAACACCGTGTATAATTGTGGTCACCCATGTTCAAGAAAAAGTAATTGAAACTGGAACAGGTGCAGAGATGAGCTTCTAGGATGACATGGGGAATGGAGAACCTCTCTTCTACGAGGAGACTAGAAGAGCTCAGCTTTATTAGACTAGCAAAAAGAAGGCTGAGAAGTGATATGTCTGAACTCTGTACATACATTAGGGAATGTGATGGGGTGTCCACCCTACAGAAGCTCTGGGTGGGTTAATGTGGGCCAGAGGGGCAAATTAACTTTATATGCTGCAACTGAAAGGAAGCCAGGGATTGATAAGCACTAATTGCAGATGAAGCCCAGGTGAGGGAGGAGCTGGGATAGGAGTATAAAACCAGTCAGAGAAGGCAGGAAGGGGCTGCTGGGATGAGATCTGCAGTTGTTCCCTAGACAGAAAATTGGCCAGGAACAAGGAGGAAATCCAGGGGAAGAGAAAGCCTTGTGGTCCTGAACTGGACTAGGGAGTTTGGCAAGAGGCCAAGAGAGGTGAAGTAGCCATCAGGAGCAGTGGGATCCCTAGTGATAAACCCAGAGATTGGCAAGGAGATAAACAGGTGAGATAGGAAGGAGCCAAGGGAAACAGCAACAGAATCAGAGACAGAGCAGACTCAGGTTGGTAGTCATAGGGTCTCTGGGCTGGAATTTGGAGTAGTGTGTGGGCTTCCAGTCACTAGGAAATTGACACTGGACTTAGATTTGAAAAAGAAGAACGTCTGAGACTGCATCTGGACAGGTTGTCTGGTGGGATTTGGTTACCCCAGAAGGGGAGAACTATATAGTGACTTGGTAGATGGCTGACTCATGAAGAGGGAGCACCCTGAGTCATGGAGATGGGAGTGTGAGTAACTGATGGACAGGGGTGCCAGATAGGATGAGAGCTTACTTCTAGCTTAGCCACAAGGAGGCACACCTGTGGTAAGCAGAACGCCTTCACAGGGGGTAAATACCAGGGTGAAGAACTATTTAAGCTGAAGGACAATGTCGGTACAAGAACAAATGAGTATAAACTGGCCATGAACAAATTCAGCCTGAAAATTAAAAAAAAAATTTTCAGGTCAGCTTGGCAGTGACCTTGGAGAGTAGGGGGTCGTGTTCCCTGGAGTGTGTGAGTGATGGTCACTTTTAAGGATTATCTGGGTATATCTAATTTAATAATTTCCCTGTCACTGTTGGAACCTTGGACACTGGTGCATCTTGATCCCTCCTATTCTCTGCCTGTGGCACATAATAGGCAGGTCTCCTCTAGGCTGTAATACTTTGGTCTCATTTCAGTGGTTGGGTTTAGTGTGTGGAAGCTGGGTAGCGTTGGTGGCCTGTGATATTCTGGAGGTCAGACTGGATGATCTGGCCTTAAATTCTATGATTCTGTGACAATTCTCCCTTGATTTGTATAGAATTTTTAGTTCAGAATGAACATTTTTTTATCTTTTTACTTTCAGAATGTTCATCTTTCCACACTCACTCTTCTAGTTTGAAGAAAAGGAGTACTTGCTCAAATAAATTTGTTAGTCTCTAAGGTGCCACAAGTACTCCTTTTCTTTTTGTGGATACAGACTAACACGGCTGCTACTCTGAAACCTATCTTCTAGTTTGAGTATCTTTAATTACAGTCTGAGTCTTTTTGCACAGTTTATATGTTTTTATTCTAGTCTAACTTTCTTTAATTTGCTTAATGGTTCAATTATTGGTTCTGGGCCTCCTGCGCTAATATGTTCAATCTCACTTGTCAGTATTGCTATAAACACAGTGTTTTTTTTAAACGGTCAAACATGGATTAAAAACAAATCAGTGACAGCTACCATAATCAAACCCTTCCAATTTTACAAGATGTTAATTTTACACAAAATATGTAATGCAAAGTCTAAACAAGGATCCTGCATCCTTTCTAAAATGTAGGGTTTTCCCTTTGTATACCACAATAAGTTCTGCAGTGGGATAACGTCTGTTCTCCATAACTTTCATTTTTCAGTAATGTGTATATTGACACAAAGAGAAAAGTGCCTCATAGTTTCTTCATTTGGGAGGTGGCTGAGCAACCTTCTGGTGGTATTCCCCGCAGAGCAACATTTGGGTGCAGTGCAATTTTGAATGTCTTTGTTTAACACTAAAGCTACTGCCTATATAACCTCTGACCAATAATGCCAATTCTCTACCTCTCCATGTTATATTGTATAGTGTTGCTATCCTCACTATGACATCTCTAAGAGTTGCAGATATGTGTAACATGCGTTTGCTTTGCAATGTTATAGAAAGTTAAATCACTAAGTAAGTGTAAAACTCAATATTTTGCTGTGAGTTTTATATTTTGTTACTGCTGGTACTAAGGCTTCCACTCCCCAGCCACTCCCAACCATATTTGTCAAGTTCAGCTTTGTGAGTAACACCACATGCCCTTTTGTTCTGAGCTTGTTTATTCTAAGGACTGATAGAAAATCATCCTGATAAATTCATTCAAGATTAATCTTACCATGGGCATATATACATATATATGATGACTGAGAAGCACACCACATCCTTGGGAAAAAAATCCATCACAGGTAAACCTCATTAGCATTGCTAGGAAGTGTGAAGTTCAATCTCATGGAAGTGTCCAGTCACTATTGGAGTTTGTCCCCTTGATTGTAGGTTATGCTCCTGAAGCTCCTCAATAGATTCAAGATCTGAATAATTTAAGACCACATCAGAACCTTATCTCCTTAGCCACTTTGGTGGTGTTTCTGAAGAGCCCTCACAACACTTGTGCCAGTGGTCCCATTCAGAAATCTCAGCATACCTTATTTCATTTTTTGAACCATGTAAATCAGATTAAATTTATAGAATCACAGGACAGGTAGGGACCTTGAGAGGTCATCTAGTCCAGTCCCCTGCACTCATGGCAGGACTAAGTATTTTCTAGACCATTCCTGACAGGTATTTGTCCAACCTGCTCTTAAAAATCTCCAAAGATGGAGATTCCACAACCTCCCTAGGCAACTTATTCCGATGCTTTACCACCCTGACAGGTAGGAAGTTTTTCCTATTGTACAACCTACACCCCCCTTGCTGCAGTTTAAGCCCATTGCTTCTTGTCCTATCCTCAGGTTAAGAAACAAAATCTCCCTCCTCCTTATAACAACCTTTTACATACTTGAAAACTGGTACTTATGTCCCCCCTCAATCTTTTCTTTTCCAGATTAAACAAACCCTATTTTTTTCAATCTTCCCTCATAGATCATGTTTTCTAGACCTTTAATCATTTTTGTTACTCTTCTCTGGACTCTCTCCAATTTGTCCACATCCTTCCTGAAATGTGGCGCCCAGAATTGGACACAATACTCCAGTTGAGGCCTAATCAGCACAGAGTAGAGTGGAAGAATTACTTCTTGTGTCTTGCTTCCATCACTCTTGCTAATACATCCCAGAATAATGTTCACTTTTTCTGCAACAGTGTTACACTGTTGACTCATATTTAGCTTGTGGTCCACTATGATCCCCAGATCCCTTTCTGCAGTACTCCTTCCGAGGCAGTCACTTCCCATTTTGTATGTGTGCAACTTTTAATTTTAATTTTAATTTTCCTTTTAATTTCTCTTTAGCCAGGATTAAAGAGAGAAAAAAGTTACAAAGGAATGTCAGATCCAGATATCTCCTCTCTTCCAAGTCACTGATGTTTCTCCAGGCAGACTTGTGTGGTGAATATTTAAGTTTTCAAAAAGGCATTAATCTCTTTTTTACAAAGTTTGGAGTCTAGTCAGTTGGATTTAAAATCTAAGGGTTGGTGGATTAGTTAGGACTATCATTTTATTGACATAAACATTGTGCTAGTAATACTACTGTCCATTAGACCAGCAAGAGTCCTATTTAAGTAAAAAGGTCAAAGACATTATCTACAACCCAATTATTAGAGAATGGCCTCACTATTAAAACATTTCTTATTATGAATATAGAATACTTCTTAACAGTGATAGAAAAGACTGTTATTGTACAGAATGTCTGTTTAAAAAACCGCCACCAGCATCGTGACTATCCTTCAAAGAAGCTATGTCAAAAAAGATTGACTATTTTAAGCAACTTTTCTAAATTGTCTCTGTTCCCAATTCTGTTTTTCACTTGTCATTTAATACCGTGTGACAGATTCAGTAATAATATAGCTGCTTTTCAAGGACAAAAAAGAAAGGTGTCACATTTGTAATGCTTGAAAGCAGGGAGTGATGTACAGGTAATGAACCAAACAGATCCTCTCCATGGTTAGACATTAGCGAAAACAGGGATATCTTGCTGTTTAATCATTTTATTGTCATACTGATTCCACCCCCAGGTGTAAATTATTTTTAAATGCACTCTCCAATTATGAACTTCCAAACTGTAAATAAATGTAGTGAATTTTAGAAAGTCAGTTTTATTTTCTGTGAATAGTGGATTTATCCTACAAAATATGTAATATGTCCTGTATATTTCATACCTGCAAGTCCATGGGAATCTATGGTTGGAAGTCAGCACAAAAGAAGGATTTTAGGGCTTGATCCAGCAGGCTTCCCAGTGAAGTCAATTAAAAGATTCCCCTTGATTTCACTAAGAGTTAAATCTGGACCTTTGTGCATTTTAATTTGATAGGTAAAATGGGCAATATTTTTAAACCTGTAATATAAAGCATTCTGGATAAATGCAAATGCTATTATGTACTCATCCCATTGTGTTTTGTTCTAGTGTGTATATGTAAGATTTATTCATATACTGTACCCAGACACAATGACATTGTTTAATAGCAGTTTTTCAACCTAAATCAAGCCTTTGCCTAATACAAGACCATAAACATGAACAGAAATTGAAAATATTACAAATATGAAGACCTGCTATAATTAACTTGTCTTTCATGAACTGGAGTTTTTGGATGTCTTTCACCAGTCATGAATGTGGATATGTTAGCATCATTTGTATTTGGGGAAAGTCTATGGGCTGCATTATGCAGGAGGTCTAACTAAATGATCATAATGGTCCCTTCTGGCCTTAATCTAGACACGTAAGAGAATCCTCTTGAAATGTAACTAATACATATTGGCCAGACTTTCAGATATGCTCACAAACTGAAAGGTGCATACATAAAACCTCAATTTATATAGTCACACACATCTACAAATTGAATTGGCCAGCCTCATCAGTGTTTGTCTTTAGCAAACTGGATGTACTGATTGTTAATTCTTAATGTGTGTTTAGGCATTTTGAAATGAAAAGCACTTCAGAATAGAAATTTTTAATAAGAACATCAGCTACTGATGTTTATGTATATAAGTTTATATACACAATTATGAATTTCTTATATTTTTGGTGAACAACCATAACTTATGATTCTTGCATCATCTTTGTCTTTTGAAACAATGCAAAAAATAAAATAAAATAAAATTTCCCTTGTGCTGAGATATTGTGTTTTCTATCTCTGGTGTATGCAGTTTCACATCAGAGGAAACTTGAAAGGCCAAGAAATAAATTCCTGAAAAAAGAAGCTTACCATATAATGGTGCCAGACCCTTAACTATAACTCTGCAATTGGAATTGTGATAACCAAGTCCGCAAATAAAATCTAAGCTCTGTGTATTTTGTATCTCAATCTCTTTCCAATGCTTTATATTCAGGTGACATTTGTCAAAGTATTCTTTTGTGAAAACACATGCTTGAGAAGGATACTGCCCTCCTGGGAGTGAAGGTGATTTTCTATGCGTCCTTTATGGACCAGTGACCCAACAGGCAAATGACTATGTAAGAGTAGCCTTCCTTCATGCTTGTAAAGTAATTGCCCTATATCCTTGTCTCCACTTCTATTTAAAATTACTAAATATCTATAATGTTCAATAACAGTATTATAACTACAGCTGAGCAAGCCTGATGCCATTGCCTGCAGGAGTGAAACACAGAGGAAAGAGGTAGGGCATATGGACTCCAAGAGACTTAGGTGCCTACCAATGGGATAAAGGGAGGTGCCTATCACTGCTCTGGATTCTTAGCCATGAACCCTCTACTGGTGTTAGGAGCCTAAGCCAGGACTCCTCTTCCTCATAAAAGAAGAGAGAGAGATTCCTCCGGGCTCATTAGAGCCAATAGCCCGCTGGTCAGAGCATTGCCCTAGGATTTAGAAGACATGTTTCCAAATCCCAACTCTGCATGATTTGGAGCAGGGACTTAAATCCAGATCTCCCTGCTTCCATGAGAGTGCCGTAATCTGGTGACTATTGAGTACTCTGGGGTAGGCCTCTGTTAATCTTTCCTGTTGAGGCTGCCCCACTTTGTATAAGTGATTAAATGTTCATTGGGCTGCGGTGAGAAAAATTGAGAGATTGATGCTACAGCCAGGTCAGGGGAGTACCTTAAGTGGCTATTGGATATTCTGGTAGACGCACACACCTGGTTGCCCTCAACTGTCTTTTGTGTGGGCTATACATGTTCTGAGCACAGCTACCAAACTGGGTTTCACAGGTAAGGTAGGCAGGGTTTCAGAATCTAGTTTAGGGTGCCAAACAACCTGGCCGCATCAGTACTTAGGTAGCTTTGTACACACTCACCCACAAAAACTTTGGTGCCTGGGAAATCTAGGTACCTACATGATTAGGCGGCCACAGGGTGGTGGTTTTGTGAATGTTAGTGGTGCCTAAATTTTGGACTTAGGCAAGAGGCAGTAAAGTGCATAAATTTCTTTGTCAATCTGGCCCTTATCTCACAGACTGTCGTCGGTGTGTCTGTCCATACATATGCAATTAATCTTTTTTTTTTTGCATTTATTGCAAACAAATATTTCATTGAAACTAAATTTTAGAAGATTCTTTTGCAGAATAAAATTGGTATAAGATATCAATTATATAAACATTGTTTTATGAATATTTATATAAAACGTTTTACTACACAGAATATTTCTGTAGACTAAGATTTTTTTACAGGGATACATATTTCACTCTCCTTACAAATCCCCAGTAATACTATATCTGCCTGTCTGCATATTTATGTTCTGCTAATAGACAATACCTTATTTGTAGTGTTTCTTGTGGAAAGAATAGCTTGTGATAACATAGACCATTGTGAGGCATCTGTAGACTATGTATGACCATGTTTTAAAAGCCCCAAAGTCAATTTATGACATTATATATCAGTCCCTAACAGACAGGCATGGGAAGCTACAGAGACAAATATCCAAAGTCAGAAACAAATGTATAGTTCCATAGAATGATCACATAATGCAATAGCCACTTTTCCTCGGGTAATTTCACTTTGTAGAAGAGTTTTTGGTAAACTAAATCAGAGTTAAAACAAAGCCTGCTACTGCCAGGTTCTATTTAATTAAGAAATGCCCTAAATGTTAGCATTAATGTAACCTTGCTCTCATACTTGGTTAAATCTACTAAGAATGACACACTTCTCTCCTCACCTACTGAAACTCAAATCCAGTTCTGTTTTTGCATGCCAAACAAAAAAATTAAAATAAATGTTGCTGATGGAATCCACACAGCAAAAACACAGACCAGTTTTATTTGCTAAGACAAGATTTTTGCTAAAATGAGCCTTCATCTACAGAATAAGGCTTACATCATGCCCTAAACTTGAGCAAACACCATGCTCTAAGAATTCTCTTTGGATTTGTAGTCAAACAGGCCCGCTCTGGAGCAGCCAAGATCCAGTGCAAAGAAACAGAACACGTTTTTTTTTAAAGGCAGTGTTTTTACTTTTCCAAATTAAACAGGCTGCATACTTTCGTGCCAGGATTTACTTTTGGTTTATATAGCAATGACTAGCCAATGTACAGGAATTATCTATAGCTGTTTTTTTATTTATTAATTAATTTTGAGACCAAATGAATGCACTTTTTCTTGTATAGAAATTTAAACAGGAGAATTTGCAGACCACAACACTTCCAAGCTGGATGTAACAGAAGCTGAAAAGCTATTTTAAAACCATGTTTTGTTTATATTTGGAACATTTATGTAACTCGTTTATAAATCTTCAGAGTGTTAAAATGTACCACAGTGTCTTAGAATGCCCTGTTGCTGTAAAGAATCAGTTGTGCTCTGAGCAGTCACATTTTAAGTATGGAAGTGACTTCTCTCAGCGTGTCATTTTTCCCATTACCATTCCAGAAAATATAAGTGCTGTGGTGTAATATTAGGGATGCTTTGAGATATTCACAATCCAAACAAATGTCTGGAAACCTGTTTCAAAACCCCTCGATACAGTAAAGTCCATAGCAAAGCATCTGACTCAAGACAGTACTTTGTATCTCTATTACTAATGCTATCCAAATCACTAAACTATCCCAAAGGGAGAGAAGCTAGGAGGACTGAAAGCTGTCATGAAGCAATTGTTGCTGGGCAGGTGTTCAACATATCTATTTCAATTTGTTTCTGGCACAGAGTGAGACAAGATCAGAGCCTCACACTACGGGAGAAACGAGGACTAATATTTAATCATTTCAAAGTATAAAATAAACTAATTCAGTGAATGGCATTTCTGTGAGTACATTCAACTGATCACAACTATCCAAGTGTGTCTGGGGAGCAATTTAAAGGGCAAGGAATGTTTCTAAGATTTAGTGGGGGGAAATGGGGCATTATGTTTCTGAAGTGTATTGGGAAGACTACTAATTCTTTAAAAGCCAGGTCTCTGACCATCCTTGATCTGTAAATTTCAAGCAACACTGACAACATTTACAGGTAATTTCATTCTGCCTGCAAAGAAGATGCAGTTCTTAATATTTTCCTTAAAAAACAAACAAACAACATCACTTCTCCACAGAGAGTGAGTGAGCAGTAAATTCTCTCTCAAAATATAATGATAATCTTTTAAATAAATAACAAGGAGTCCGATGGCACCTTAAAGACTAACAGATTTATTTGGGCATAAGCTTTTGTGGGTAAAAAACCCACTTCACAAAACTTTACCCACGAAAGCTTATGCCCAACTAAATCTGTTAATCTTTAAGGTGCCACCAGACTCCTTGTTCTTTTTGTGGAAACAGACTAACATGGCTACCCCCTGATATTTTTAAATAAATGAATCCCCAAATTCTAGAAGACTAGGTTGCCAAATAAAAACCAAAGCAACCAAACCAAAAATAACCAAGAATTCAATGGAGAAAATATCATTTCGGGATGGGAAACAAATTTCAGACATTATGGCCTAGATAGGGAGAGGCACCAGTGCAGCCTTGTAGGAGATGTGATGGAGCACCATGCCAATAAGAAGGGGGGAAAGGAGGTGAGGCATTAGTTCTGCTTCCCCTCCACGCTGGCCCATTAAGAAAAGCTGGCACTCTCTTCACTGAGGTAACAAGGCCCTATAATGCCCAAGCTGAAGAATAGGTTTGGGGTCCCCTTCCTGATTCCACCCCTATCCCATTGCCCCACAGCCCACAAACACTCCCCACCCACCTAATGCCCCATCAGCAACTGTCCCCCAGCTCCTCATGCATCCATTTTGGGACATCCCTAGCCACTCACCTGTGTTCCCCCTCCCCCACCTCAGAGCTCTGCTCCTCTTCTGAGGTGTCTTTCCCCAATCCTGCAGAACCCCTCAATCGTAGCAGTGGCTTAAAAGCCACAATACAGCCCTATGAAAAATACTTTGGCAGTTCCTTTTTAAGTTTTGTAAATTAAAAAATCATCAAAAGTAAATGACCTGTTTTAGTGTCTCTGTATATTTGTCTCTTCTGCACCACCTATGTCTTAAATTATTGCTGTAAGAAAAAGTGTGCAGATGAAAGTTTAACTGAGAAGCTAAGTTTTCCCAGACACTTGGATGTAAATGTTGCTATTAATATGAAACTTGGGGCTAATAGAGCTGGTTAGGAATTTTTCGACAACTTTTTATGGTGTGTGGGGGTGTGGGGGTGGGGAGGGGAGGAATCAGAAAATGCTGATTTGTTGAGAGCAACACTTTTCATTGAAGTTTGTCACTTTCAATTAAATGTTTGTCAGGAAGATTTCTCAGATCCAGGATGGAATTTCTAGTCGATATGAGAAAGCACTACCCTCAAATTGCCCTAACTACTGAGCTCCTGGCTGTCACCTGGAATGTAGGAATCAGGGAATGCAGGAGTTTGAACCTGGGTCTCCTACCTCTGAGGTGAGCCCTGACTACCAGGTTACTGGCTATTCTGGCATGGGTCTCTCTCATGATCTTCTGTGGAATATCTTGAAAAGTATTGGCTTATTCCATATCATAATGAAAACAAATTATGAAACCTAAACATTTTTCACAAAAAAATCTTGTATTCTGGCCAGCTGTAGTGACTAATCCTCCACCTACAAACAATAACCCCCCCCCCCGTTTAAATTAGCACACCTACTAACTAAGTCTTCAGTCTTTCCATACAATTATACCACTTAAATATAAAGTATAACATCAGCTTTTTCAGGAAATACTATTTTTCTAACATTGCTGGAGGCAAAAGCAAAAGCTGTTTCCCACACTTTCAAATTTACTGAATATTTTGCAATTCAAATACTGTGGTTATTTTCTGCAAATATTGTAAAATGAAACTCTGCAGTCTCACCTATCTGCCAACAACAGTTGATGGAGGAGATCCAACAACACTGATTTGTGTGCTAGCTATGGGTGACTTATTTAGGAACTTCTGGAAACTTTATTACAAAACAAAGGAACGCTGATCCTGATGTCACAGAATGTTGCAGGAAGGGGACACATTAATCATCCCTATAGCAGCTACTTCCATTATTTTACACTAATATAACTGCCAGAGACATCCAGTTGGCTTGCCCACTCCAAGACCCAAAACAAACAGTAAAATATGGTCATGAGCTATGAGCAACCCCTGCCAATAAACCAACATTCTCACTAGAGTGATACCACTCCTGCAAACCAATCTCCATCACTCACTTGAGACAGTTAGACTGATGCATGTTCTGAAAGAAAGAACAGTCCCACCTATCTCAGTAGCTCTAGGGTGGCAAAGTCACTTCAGCCTCTTGTATAGCAAACAGCTGTTGCCCTTTTTGTCAGACAAAATGCCATAGATGCATTAGCCCTAGGCCTTGCTGGCATTCCCTTTCCTTTTACATCTCAGCAACCTCAGTAGTCAGGATGGGAGACTCAGGTTAAATATATCAGAGCTGATGTCTGAGAGGGGGATGCAATGATGAAGAATAGGCCAGGACAGCCACATGACAGGCCCTGATACTTAAAGGTGTTGCTCTTAAAGGTTTTGAACCCTCTAAACATTTGGTCAACACATGCGCTGGCCTGGTGTACGATGACAGTTCACAGACACAGATCCAAATGTGCTGTGGCTATGGCTATAACAGTAAGAATTCACCTCTGTGGTAACCTAATGTGCCTGATTCTCTGGGCATAGCATTACTTACATGCACACACCCATTGCTTCAATAGTGCTACTCACAGAAGTAAGGAGTATCCCTGGCAGCAAAGGCTGGGAGGCCCAGGACAAAAAAATAAGGAATCTTTTGGGTCAGATGCTCCCAGCCCATGCCCCGGCAGCCTCCGAAGGTGTGAAGCCACTGGCAGCCAACACTATTTTGTTGTGCAGGGCAAAAGTCATTGCTGTAGCCCCCATAATAATGGCTGCAGCTGAAAGGGTAACAGCTTAATGCTTAAATTCAAACTAAGACACCACATGTATTATTTAAATAAACTGTTAAAAACCAATACTTTTTTTAAATGACAGGTGAGAGATTACAGCTATTGTTAAAGCCTCTGTAATATGAGCATCCATTACTGTAGGATAGTTATGATGTAACAGCACTTCTGAATGGGTCTTTTGGGTCTATATATTAACATTTCTTCAGCTGGTCATTGGTTTTAGCAACATTTTATCTTTGTATGTGTTAGTTTCTCACAAATGCATTCATGCTTGAAACAGCATCTGTGTTATTTTTAATTTTCCCTTCAGCAGCAGGGGCTATATGAGGAAGGTTCTCATCAGGACAAAATTGAAACAGCTCTATAAACATTAACATGTCTGTGACTTTGTTGGATCATATTAAAGAAGTTCTGTATTAAAATCACAAATGAGTTTGAGTCCCCATAGTTTAAATTCCAGGGTATTACTAATTAAGAGGTTTCTTGGTTTTTGGTACTGTTTCTCTCCCTCTATGTGTGAAACTTGCAAGCTGCTAATTGTGTTAGTACATTTCTCAAAGCAATTCTTTGTAACAACAACTACTGACACAGAGAGAGACTCAAAGCAATACTCTGTAACAACAGAAACAGCACCAAGAGACTCCCCACAATTTGTTGTATTCATCTCGCTTTGTTAACAATTTTGATTAAAATAGAGATAGAGGATGTATGTAGATGGATGCTTGGTGTGGATAATAACTGAATGATCAGGGAGGTGCCAGCCTAAGAATCCAGTGTCCATCGGCTGAAGAAGGTGTCAAGTGGAAATAACCAGAGGACTCCCGGAGGGCAGACTGGAATCCACCCAACAGCCTCAAGGATGAGAGAACCAAAGAACAAGATAACATCTGGCAGCACGGAGCCATCAGGAATGTGCTATCTGCTGATTGATCCAGCAACAGCATGATGAAGCAATTCCCATAGACTGGCATAGGAAAAAATTCTTATAAAGATGGACTCTAGAAAGTGAGAACTTTGGGGTCTGATTCTGTAAACCAACTTCCAGGAGCATCTGATGAGCATCTGACAAGGCCCTGCTCCCTCCTCATGTCCAGGCCACCTGGCCAGTGGCTTGGCATGAGCAACTCTAAGGCTGGTAACTATGATAACAACATTGCAGAACCTGTGTGTGTGTGTGTGTATGAATGAATGAATGTGTGAATAAATATGAGATTGAATGGAATGTTATAGCTATAACTAACTGCTTAGTATGATTCTTTCTGTATTCACAATAAATGTGGCATTTTGCCTTTTCCCCTTTAATAAGATCCTGCTGGTTTTTATTTTATTGGTATAACATTTTGGTGGAGAATTGCAAAAGGGAGAATATTGGTAAATAACCTCAGTTATTGTAAATATTGGTGTGCACACCACCAGCTCTATTGAGCTAGGCATTTCTATTAGTTTAACCAGACCTGCTGGCCTCCGGGAAGGTAGCAGGGGAAAGTGTATAAATTAAGCTAAGATTACTAAAAACAATCAAGTTAACCAGATCTGCTGGCCTCCAAAAAGTAGCAGGGAAAAACAGGTTAACCAGACCTGCTGGCCTCTGAGAAGGTAGCAGGGAAAAACAGGTTAACCAGACCTGCTGGCCTCCAGGAAGGTAGCAGGAAACCTGCCGGCATCTGCGAAGGTAGCAGGGGAAAAACGCATAGATTAAGCTACGATTACTAAACCTAAGTCCTATTGCTCACTGAAGTATCAGGGGCAGCAAGAAGGCCTAAGGGCCAGGCTAAGCTACTCGCTGGAATAAAGAGTAGCAGGTTCAGAGAATCTAGGCTGTGTCACTCACTGACCTGTGCCAGGTGTGACGAGGAAATTTGATAAGCTATGATTTCAGAATCTAGGCTGTGTCACTTGTTAAGTAATACCAGGAGTGACAAAGAGATTGAAATATCCGTTAAGATGTTTAAAAGAAAACAGGGTAAGCCAGTACCAGAGGAAAGAATGAAGTCAAAAGGAACTCCAACCTCACCTTTTGTTAAAAAAAAATTACACCTTTTAAACAAATCCTTCAAAAATTTGGGCACAGTCCTTGGACTAAACAAGCCCTAGCTGATGTCTGCACTATTTCGGACCTAGAGAATAGATTGGCTCAGTATATCCTCATATACAAACCTTCTAGTGATGCCAAAAGAGATGCAGCAGCAATTTGGTTGTTGTGGGAGGCATGTATGGATTCTTACCTCCGCTTGTCTTCATGTAAAGAGGAAAAGGTGAGCAGACAATTGGAAGCTGCTGGCTACAAATACTCAAAGTTAGTTGAAAATAGTGAAAGAGGTGTAAGCAGAGTCAGGATGAGCTCCATCCTGACATCTGGTGGTGAGGTGTGGCAAGTTGTGGAAAAGAACTTTAGGGGCTGATCTTATTTGCATAGGCACACCCACCCTGCCTAGAATGAGGCCATAGCTGCCCAAATGGTCACTTTGGCTGCTGTGAGATCCCCAGTGTCTCTGTTATTGGGGCAGGAAGAATAAATTGTTATTACCCTGATTATGGGAATCAAGGACAGTGGAACTGTACTTGGCCTTTTGTGATGATGGAGGGACTCGCCATCAACTAAGTAGCACTTGCTAGGCAAGGGACATGGGTTCCAAAACTCTGTGAATTGAGAGAGGGTGGGGATAGGTATTAATACTCTGGGGCTGCCCTGACCAGGGACAGAGACTTTTGGGTCATTGGACTTTTGGGACTTTGGGTGATTTTGGGTTGCTGGACTCAAGAACAAAAGGGAAAGGACATGCCCCAATTTGCTTGGGGTGGGTTTTTTGCTCATGTGTTGTGTTATGAATCCTGTTGGTGGTGTTTCCCCAACATAACGCCACATTGTTTCTCTCTGTTATTAAAAGGCTTTTTGCTTTTAATCAGACTATATGCTTGTGAGAGGGGAAGTATTGCCTCTTGGAGGTGCCCAGCGGGGGTGGTATATATTTGTCCCAGGTCACTGGCTGGGGGCTCTAGCTGGTTTTGCATTGTGTTATTGGAATGGAATCCCTAGATACTGAACCCGGCCCTTGTTGCTGCCAACTCTGACAGGCAGAAGGGTTACAGAGGCACTCCAGGAATGCAAAAAGAGAGAAAGATTCCTGGCAGACCAAGCTAAAGCCTCTGAGAAAATTGAAAGAGAGAGTCATGTGCTCCAAGGTATGGTAAAGAAATTAACCTTGAAGCAGGGCAGAGCACCTGCAAATCATAGTAGTTGTGAATCACTAATTAAGAGTCTGAGACAAAAATTGGGCTTTGCCTCTAAACAGGTAGCAGCCATTACAGCAGGTGAAGGGGGAGAAGGTCCTATGGGCACCCCCAGGCATAATTACAAAGAGAAAAGAGAGTGTAAAAGTTAACTCTGCAGAGGCTGGAGGAAATTAAGTAGCTAAACTTTGTGAAAATGTGAAAAAGGAAAAGTGTTAGAGAAAGAGCATTCTTGGTTTCTTTGCAGCCTTCCTTCTTTGAAGGAAAAATGGGCCCTTTTCCAAAGGAATGTCTGTAAATTAGCCAGGCAAAAATAAACTATCTGATTAAAATAATTTGACTGGACAATTTAGTCAAATTTGTTAAAAGAACATAAGGAGGTTCTATTGGAACTTAACTGCCTCAAATGTATAAAGATAATGTAAGATGTAAAAAACAGAGCAGTGTGGAAGGGATGTTAAGGAAAAGAAAATGTGTATGTATCTGTCTGTGTGTGTGTAAATATGTAAAGTTCTAAGGACCAATTGTTTTTGTTTTTGTTTTAAATAATGCCACTAAAAATTTGACTCCTTAATTCGAAGTTTCAAAACTGACAGACCTTTTTGCTAGACACAGGTGATTAGTGTTGTTTAGCTTTAGGGTTTGGCATTTTACCCTTAAAGGTAACTCAATGCTTTACAAAATTTAAAATGTTTTTAAGTTGTGGCTGCAGCAGGACAGTCAAAATCAGGAGAATAGAAAAAAAAATTCTGGATTCTTTTTGTTTGTTTGGTTTTTGTTTGTTTGTTTTTGTAACAAAACAGCAGATGAGAGCTGTAATAAATAAATAAGAAATTAAAAAAAGACAGTGCCCCTCTGAAGCAACAGCAGGGGTGAGGTGCACAAAACAAAAAGAAGCAATGTCAGAAACACTGAGTCTTAAAATGGCTCTGAGTAATCAGACAGTCACTTTAATGAAGGTACATGAAAACTCTGTAAGCAAAAAAAAAAAAAAAAGAAATAGTTACACCTTATGTAAAAATTGATATGGATAATGTTATAGAAGTTAAACTATGGAAGGAATGTGCATTTGCCCCAGAACATGTGCAGGGTATATTGTAGAAGGGGCAAAAGAAATGCAAACATACCATGCTACTTAATTAAAATGCTATTAGGGCTCAAAGGGAGCCATAATAGGTTGGGTTTTCTTTTTCAGATTGCTCTGTGTTTTGGAAGCAGAAGTTTAAAAAGTAATCAAAACTCTGGTGAAAGTTGATTGTGTCCCTTTTACGATAGAGTCTCTGAGCTGCTGATGGCTTTAAATCCAAAAGCAGGAAGCGTCTGTGAAAATGCAGGTTTCAGAGTAGCAGCCGTGTTATGAGCTGTAGCTCACGAAAGCTTATGCTCAAATAAATTAGTTAGTCTCTAAGGTGCCACAAGTACTCCTTTTCTGTTTGTGAAAATGCAAATGACCTAAA
This sequence comes from Lepidochelys kempii, assembly GCF_965140285.1. Classification (NCBI taxonomy): domain Eukaryota; kingdom Metazoa; phylum Chordata; order Testudines; family Cheloniidae; genus Lepidochelys; species Lepidochelys kempii. The sequence goes on along the minus strand of NC_136380.1, from coordinate 95,307,344 downwards.
TGATAAAGGAAGGAAAGAACTAGCAGCACAAAGGCGCTGCAGATAAAGGACATACCTGGTCAGCAAACAAATTGTCGAAATAAAAGGCAAGGTATAACAAGAGAATGTTAATAAATTTAATGATGATAAGTACCCCTGTAACAATGTGTAGTGTGTATGATTTTTGGAAAAATCCTTTAAGGTCATATGGTAATGATGCTTCTCAGCTATTACCTGTAAATAAACTTAAAGCTTAACATAGCAGGAAAAACATTATAAACTTGGTCTGCTGTATAAGAAGGAAACTCGGGGATTTAATGACTAAACAGTGGGATAATTTCCCCATAACCCTTAAAAGATAAAAGCCATTGAAACCTGGCCTGCCTATAGAACAAACACAGGAAAATATGGGGATAATTCCTCTGTTTTGCCTGCAATCAGCAAGGGTATTTGTAAAAGAAATATTTTAAGCAATAATCTGCCACCCCAAAAGGGGTAGAAACATGTTCTTTTTGTCTTTCAGAAAATCAGGAAAAGCTGATGCCAGCTGAAGAGCAACCCAATACCATGAATCTACTGTCACAATAGAAATTGTGTTTTGTGTTCTATGTTTTGTCTTGTTGCTAGCACTGTTGTGTGTTTTAAAAAAAAAATACTGCAGACCTGCAGGTACTTAAAAATAAATTAAGCGCTCTGTCCCAGCTACAGGACAGCCTGATACTAAAACAAGTACATGCCAATGTAGACTTGGTCCAAATTGGTCTGGGTAACCTAAAAGCCTGATGGAATCTTTGGCAATGGCTTAATACTACCACATGGCTTATGCATAAGAAAAAAAAATAGAAATAGGAAACTACACACAGCCATAGCTATGGGATGCACTGAAATGCAGATACTTGCACTAGCTACTTTGGAACACGAAATGTTCTGCGTCATATTGGGAAATATTAAGGGTTTGATGCATTTGTTAAAACAAAGAAAGAGATCATTGTTTGACACTTATCAATATGAATGGATGCAATACGTTTCCAGTATTGTAAAACCAGACTTATTAATGGGAGAAATTGTTGTCAACAGTCCCTGGAGGCAAAGGTATTGAAGGTTAGCCCACTCCCCATATTACACATGGGATCCTTCTGGCTACCCTGGACCTCGAGCCAGTGGGCTGGGGAGAAAGGGAAGCTATTGGACACTAGAGGTTGTACCGAATGGACTCCTCAAAAGTGGGTGTGCCTCACCTTGCCTGTTGCCCTAAAATCTTGTAGTAAAGATACATCACTAGGATCATGTATGTGGGATGAATTGGAATCACAAACTCAAATTGCCTCACAGTACCTTCTCTTGAATAAGCTACATAGAAAGTAACACTGATGATTATAAATCTTAGTTCAAACGGGGGATAATGTTGGATCATATTAAAGAAATTCTGTATTAAAATCACAAATAAGTTTGATTCCCCATAGTTTAAATTCGAGGGTATTACTAATTAAGAGGTCTCTTGGTTTTTGGTACTGTTTCTTTCCCTCTGTGTGTGAAAATTGCAAGCTGCTAATTGTGTTAGTACATTCTAAGACAGAGTCTGTTCTCAAAGCAATTATTTGTAACAACAACTACTGACACAGAGAGAGACTCAAAGCAATACTCTGTAACAACAGAAATGGCACCAAGAGACTCCCCGCCCTTTTGTTGTATTCATCTCGCTTTGTTAACAATTGTGATTAAAATAGAGATAGAGGATGTATGTGGATGGATGCTTGGTGTGGATAATAAATGAATGATCAGGGAGGTGCCAGCCTAAGAATCCAGTGTCCATCGGCTGAAGAAGGCGTCAAGTGGAAATAACCAGAGAACCCCCGGAGAGCAGACTGGAATCCTCCCAACAGCCTCAAGAATGTGAGAGCCAAAGAACAAGATAACATCTGGCAGCACGGAGCCGTCAGGAATGTGCTATCTGCTGATTGATCCAGCAACAGCATGATGAAGCAATTCCCATAGACTGGCATAGGAAGAAATTCTTATAAAGATGGACTCTAGAAAGTGAGAACTTTGGGGTCTGATTCTGCAAACAAACGTCCAGGAGCATCAGATGAGCATCTGACAAGGCCCTGCTCCCTCCTCATGTCCAGGCCACCTGGCCAGTGGCTTGGCATGAGCAACTCTAAGGCTGGTAACTATGATAATAACATTGCAGAACCTGTGTGTGTGTGTGAATGAATGAATGTGTGAATAAATATGAGATTGAATGGAATGTTATAGCTATAACTAACTGCTTAGTATGATTCTTTCTGTATTCACAATAAATGTGGTATTTTGCCTTTTCTCCTTTAATAAGATCCTGCTGGTTTTTATTTTATTGGTATAACAACTTATCCTGTAGATGTTACCATCATCTACCATAAATATATAAGAGTACAGCACTATTTGATGTAACACATTGTGGTATCTCCTCACTAGCTTTCACAGTTAATGTTGTCTAGTATATTATTGATTTATAAATCCAGATTTTCATCCCAGCAAAATTCTCTTTGGGATACTCTGGCAACTGGGAATGTCCCTGGCTATTCACCAGTCTCTCACATGCCCTCCAGTTTAGACAGTATTTCAAGCCCTTTCAGTATGGGAGGCAGAAAGGCTCAAGTTAGTTCCCTGTTAGTGGTCTCCACCAGCACAACAGAGGTTGTTAAAAAGCTGTCACAATTCACCTGCTCTAACTTACATTGGAGATCAAAGCAGGTGGCACTTGCCTCTTCCTTTTTCAAGTACACTGAGAACTGGTCGAGTACCCCAGAGGATCTGACTAACAGCATATAGTATATTGAGAGCGGAAATAGTTTGGCTATTTTTCACATTGTAAATTTTGACTATCTTGTTTTAGCTCTGGATTTCTTCACTGTTGTAACCCTTAGGGCCAGCTTAGCCTTATTTTACTTAGCAGTAACACAAGAAATCTACAGGCCTGCATCCTGTAAGACATTGTCTTAAATAAGTTAGCATAAGAGCAGCATAGGTCTATGACCTCTAGCACAGATTAAGTTGCCCAACAGCCACCCTAAATTTTGGGGAGCTAAGAATAGCTTGCTTAGGAGAAAAGTTGGCATAAAATGAGACTAGACAATCATAGGAATGCTGAACTGATACTGAGCTTGGATATTTTAGGATAGGATCACTGGCAGATGTCTAACCACAAACTTGCTTTTGCAATATGGGAATGAGTCAATAAGGATTGATATGCTACCTAATCAGGGAAAGGCACCCCAATATTATGAGAGTGAGGAAGTTGGATATGGACCGAGGACGCTGGGTGTTGTATGAATATCCATGCTATATAAGAAAGAACCCACATGAAAAAGCTAGCTAGTCCTCCACCCTTCAATATTTTAGTTCTATTATCTATCAGCTATCTTCAAGCACTGGGGATCAGGACTACTGGGCCAAGTTGGCTTGCCAGAGACAGGGCTGGTCCTTTGTCTCTTACCACCAGATTGCCAAGAAAGGGGTGTGAGTATATAAGTCTGAGAGCATATGCTATGTAGGGAATAACCTTTAAAATTTCTCTAATACTCTATTAATTACTATTTGCTTATGTGATTTGGAGATTTCATGTCTCTATTAACTGTGTTTTGCTCTCCATGTGAGTGTCCTTGCCATAAACCCTGGTGTTCCCTACAAGATATTGAACTTGTCAATTTTGACTCTCTTGTGTTTGATTCTGGGACGAGAACCTTATTATACTCCTCTCACTAGATGAATACCAATTGGCATTCATTATAGGATCAGGCTAAACTGTACTATAACTCTCATGGGAATCTGCTAGAGCTTAGAATCTGTAAGAGCTGTAGCTGCAGGCAGACAGGTTATAGTTATCTACTGTATAACCATGCTTATTACCACAGCTCAGTGGAGTGCCACTGTAAATGAGCAAAGCAGGATAAAAATCATCATCCTCTTTTCATTTTTTTTTAAACTCTGCTTGATGATCCTGATGTATTATTTCTAAGGCATAATAAATATACATGGCATTTTCAAACAAATAAAATGCCCCAGAAGGGCTTACAGTCTAACTTTGGACAAAACAGATGAAGAATTTGGACAAGCACCAGGAGGAACAAGGAGGCCAGTAGGATAAAGTGCTATAACTTGTGGTTGCCGAAGATGCTGATGCCCACATCTTGAGGGTCAAGTGGGTTTTGTTACATTTTGCTCTTTCTGGAAGAAGTCTTTCTGTCTTTAAGTTAACAGCCATTGTCATCTCATGCATGCACATGAACACATAGACAAGGAAAGGATTAGGTTTTGGATTCCTGCTGGATAAGGTCTAAGGAGAGCCTTGGAGGAGGAAGTAGAAGCCTGGTGGGTTCCAGACATAAGGATTGAATTTAGGAATACCCAGAGACAAAAGTGAGAGGAGATAAAGTAACTTAATGGCTTGCTGAGGGAAGGGGGCAGAGTACAAGGTGGTGAGTGGAGAAGTAGAAGGGGTGAGGGCAGAGAGGTAATAGAGAAATAATTTGTGCAGGTGGGAACAAGTAGATTGAACTTGATATAGAAAGTGAGATGAAACTAGCTAAGAGATTTAAATTGTGACTGGGTATACTGTTGCACCTTTCCTTATCCTGGGCTGGCTTTTGGTTGGTTTGACCACTCATATAGCTTAGAGTTGCCTCAGGACAGTTCTAATTTATGCCCCCAGATGTGCCAACTCTCACAGGACTATTATGGCAACCACTACTTGATAGAAAGCAACTGTAATCTGACCATACCTCTGGCAGGACCCTACACCAAGACCGTGAGGGTCTAATGAGATATTGACATCGCTATACCACCTTGAACCCATACTGATCTGTACTCTACTTTTTCTCCTAAGAGTGCATGTCATTTCTGGAACCTTTCAGCAAAGCAGTGTGGAGTGCAAGATTACAGTGGGCAACAATAGATAGAATTTTCCTCCCACAAAGCAGCCCAGGGAAAGCATGTGAATAAGGAGGAAAGGGATGCTAGCTTAGGGAGTTGTGAGGGGGGAGGTTTGTATTAGAAGAGTCAAGAGTTTATGAGGACAGGGTAGCTGGATGGGGGCAAAGGAAAAGGATTAGTCAGGGCTACTTATTGTGCACACTGCATGTTAATGGGATTTTCAGGAATTATTTTACGTCATTGTTTCTGTGCTTAAAGTACAGAGCCCCATTAAGAATATCCTATTCCTCTCTAACAGAACATCCTAGAGATATTCCTTGTTTTTGACATTCTTGCCATCCCCTGGCCAAGACAATATGGCATACTTCAGGTTTTTAAGTAGAATATTTGTAGTTTATCCCCTTGAAAATGGTCATGATCTTTTGTTTAGATGTATATGTACGTTTACATCTGTTTCAGATGGACTTGAATCCACTGTTAGATGGCTTTCTTATAGTACGTCTTATAGTGCCACTATAAAATGTTTCCTTGGTATGTATTCTAATTTTATTTCACACTTCTGAAGGTTTAGGGGAAGCCTTTGACTGTGAAGTGGAATGGTACATTTACTGTTAAGAAGAAAACAGTGGTTCATTTCTACTTTTAGCCACACTTACAATTGTGTGTGCATTTAAATTTTAATTAACACAATGACAATATCTGTATTCATTTCAGGGATTCAACAGGACCTATCACTAGGTATCAGTGATTGTAAATATCACTTAGTTGCATTAGCCTTCCTGCAGCTTTATCTTGTTGTTGGGCTCTTCCTAGGAAGAGCTGATAATGTAAGAATTCAAAATTTCTGTATGCAAATCAGCTTCATCAGATGAGTCCTATGTTGGGGTGGAGAGGAAGGCTGTGAGCTTCACCTGGACAGGGCAGTGTTCAAAGCAGAATATTTGTCATGCTTATTCCTAGGCTTAAATATCAGATACAGCATATTTAAGCCTAGGAATATCAGATACAGCATCTGGGCAACCGTATTGGTCTGATGATGGTCTGACTAAATTGTTGGGCTTCCACATAAGCTAGGAGATCAGATACCAGCATGCCTATAGGGATGATGAAGTCCTGAAGGACGATGAATGTGCAGGTGTTCAGCATCATCCTGAGCAGAAAGTACATTAGTTGCTCTAGAGAAGACCATGGGCTCTTTGTATTACAAGTTAGGTTCCTATTGTCCTTAGCTTTGCAGGCCATGTAGATACATTTGAAGGATTCCGTTTGTGGGGTGGAAGACTTTCTACATCTAGGGTTGGTGGGAGAACAGGACCATTACTCCACTTCCCCTTTCTTCTTTCTGGCTCAATCTTTGGCCTCTTTTGGGTTGTGTTTTACCTGTTTTTGTTTGGTTTGACAGCTATAGTTTATAATCTATGGCTATACATTGTACAAACTCAAAATCTTCTGTATAAGTGCAAAAAAATGCATTAATGAAAAGTTTAAATTTACCTAGTAGCTCCTAATGGTCTAGGAGGGAGCAATGCTTTTCTCACTCATGGAAATTGACATTCCATTAAGTAAAATTGCCAGGGTTTTCCAGATAATAATAAAATGATAAAGCTGATATAGCATTGTGCATTCTTAAAGCATCATGCAGACATTAACCAGGCCCCCCCAACAACCAGTAAGTGTTAAGTGGGTATTAAAGTAGACATTAGGGATCAGATTTTTTTTCCTAACCTTGCACAGGCATGCATGAGGAAATCGGCTCAGGTTCTTGATACACAAGGGCAGGGAGAGGTTAGCAACCATAAGTGACATTCCTTAAAGAAGATGAAAAGGGGTGGGACAAGGGTGGAGCCATGGCCCTACTTTTCTGAACTGGTCTATTGTGATAATATGATATGTGAATAAATATATGCTGCTTCCTGTAAAGGAGGTAGCAGGTACTGCTCAGATCCTTGATTCATGAGGTATGGTGCTTCCTTCAGTCATAATGTCCTTGGAAGTAGCTGCTAACCTGAGGCCATCCTCAGATCCCCAGCCTTCAATACTCCAGCAGCAGCGTAAAGCTACAATCTTGTCCTGTGTCTATGCTACACCTTTTCAAAAGGACAAAGATCACTTCAGTACCCAGTGTTTTCAATCTTGTCCGTTTCATGAATACAATGTATAGTATTACCGTTTGCTCTCTCATGATACTATTTGCTCTCTTGTGGGGGAGGGATAGCTCAATGGTTTGAGTATTGGCCTGCTAAACCCAGGGTTGTGAGTTCAATCCTTGAGGGGGCTGTTTAGGGATCTGGGGCAGAAATTGGGGATTGGTCCTGCTTTGAGCAGGGGGTTAGACTAGATGACCTCCTGAGGTCCCTTCCAACCCTGATATTCTATGATAGTCAGAAACATACACTGAAATGAAAAGACTGTACTCTTTAATCTACATTTCATTACTCATCTTTGATATTTTTATATTTTTTTTGAATTTTATTCCTGCACAAGAAACATGTTTCTTTTCTAGAAGTGCAATGTAACACATATATTATAATAACTGATTTATTGCTTTCTCCCCCTGTAGTGCATGCGAAAATATTATACACATCAAGAGGAGTTGATAGTGCTACTGTGTACTTCTGCTCCAATTGATTCCATAGACAGGTCAAACCTCTGTTTAAAATCTCTCCAGTGTTCTTCAATATTTCCTGTAAATTTAAGCTCTGTAGGGGGTCTAAGTTACTCCATTTTCCACTTTGTTGCACACTGTTCATTCCTGGAACCTGATGCTGATTGTAAATGTGCCAGACATTTCAAGTTTAATATAACTTCTTTGAGATATCAAGCATTACAAAAAACATGCTGAATATAACTACTTCATCAGACCTGAATAGACCTATGGCATATAACCTCATTGTTTCTTGCCATCAATAGTTTTATGCACTATATGTAAATGATGACTAGGGGCAACTAGTATTGAGTTACATGCATTTTGAATTGGCTAATTCTACTGAATATAAAGTATCACCAGATACAAAATGGAAAAAAATACCCGTTTTATATTGCTCATAAAATATATGCACTCCATGTCAACTGAAGAAAAGATCTACTATGGAATTTTAAGTAACTAAAATGCAACTGAGGTGAACTAAAAAGGTAACATAAAATAACCCATTATTGTGATGGGCATTGTGATGTTGTAAATTTACAGCATAGAAAGGAACAGAAAATGTATGTGGTATTTTCTATTGGATGTGCAATCAGAAATAATGCATGAAAGAATCAGGAGAAAAAATTGTAATCTCAAGATCTCTACTATACTGAGACAAAGAGGGATGGATTTTTATATGTATATTAAAAAGGGACTGTCATAAATATAAAGGGAAGGGTAACCACATTTCTGTATACAGTGCGATAAAATCCCTCCTGGGCAGAGGCAAAACCCTTTTACCTGTAAAGGGTTAAGAAGCTAAGGTAACCTAGCTGGCACCTGACCCAAAATGACCAATGAGAGAACAAGATACTTTCAAATATGGAGGGCGGGAGCAAAGGGTTGGTCTGTCTGTGTGGTGCTTTTGCCAGGAACAGATCAGGAATGTAGCCCTACAACTCCGGTTAAGTTAGTAAGTAATCTAGCAAGAAATGCGTCAGATTTCCTTTTGTTTAACGGCTGGTAAAATAAGCTGTGCTGGTTGGAATGTATATTCCTGTTTTTGTGTCTTTTTGTAACTTAAGGTTTTGCCTAGAGGGATCCTCTATGTTTTGAATCTGATTACCCTGTAAGGTATTTACCATCCTGATTTTACAGAGGTGATTCTTTTACCTTTTCTTTAGTTAAAATTCTTCTTTTAAGAACCTGATTGCTTTTTCATTGTCCTTAAGATCCAAGGGTTTGGGTCTGTGTTCACCTATGCAAATTGGTGAGGATTCTTATCAAGCCTTCCCCAGGAAAGGGGGTGGAGGGCTTGGGGGGATATTTTTGGGGAAGACATCTCCAAGTGGGCTCTTTCCCTGTTCTTTGTTTAAAACGCTTGGTGGTGGCAGCATATGGTTCAAGGACAAGGCAAAGTTTGTACCTTGGGGACGTTTTTAACCTAAGCTGGTAAGATTAAGTTTAGGGGGTTTTTCATGCAGGTCCCCACATCTATACCCTAGAGTTCAGAGTGGGGAAGGAACCTTGACAGGGACTATCAAGCAATAGCAGTATAATGCCAAAAGGGACAGATTTATAGGCTGCCAAAAGAGCAGAAACCACATTTAGATATTTTGGAATTTGTGAATACCTTTGCACAAATTCTGGAATAAAACTGGCACTTAGTTCTTAGGCTGGTCACCTCTTCAATATGCAAATAAGCTACCATATTCACGTTGTGCAAACAATTATATGTACAGTTTATCATAGAAACACACATGGAGATAACAGTTTGTTACAAGTATGATGCTAACTTAAGTTGGTTGTGACTGATAAACCACAAACTTACAAAAGTAAAAGAAAAAATGGTATGTGAAAATAATTGTACAGACCAGCCTAGCTACTTTGTTAAAGCCAATACCCCTATCTACTTTGATGTGAAATCAACATTTGAGCTCAAAAGTTCCTTCATGGCATTGTACAGTGAATCTACCCCATGCTCATTTGTCTTTTTAAAATAGTCTCATGTAAACCATCACAAGGTGACAAACAATGACACATTTGCTTGAATAACTGTACTCAGTTTGAACACCAAGAAACCTATGCCAGTTTGATTACTGTCTTCCAAACATCTTAGCTTCCTGAAATGTCTACCTACTCATCCTTGGCCAGATCCTGCTCTGCTAACATTTGTGGCTATAATGTCTGTCAAATTCCAACTCTCTGGATCGCTTTATACTTTGAGACAGTCTTCTGACTCTGTCACTCACTGTCTACGGTTGATCTTACATTCCTCTTAAGGAGGTGCTTAAGTGCTTTGTTGAATCAGTGCTCTACTAGTGAACACCTATGGTTATCAACTATATCCCATCATGCCTTCCTTACATAATTTTAATCTATTGGTCTTTTCACTTTAACATAATTGTTAATCATCTTTAATCAAGAAGATTAAAGTTAGGTAAACCATTTACACTGAAACTTGAAATAATTCCAAACTCAGTTGGTTTCAGGTTAATATTTGGAAACAATATCAGTCAAGGCTTGTACAAAACTGCTTGAGACCTGTGAATTGTTTGTAAAAAATTGAAGCAAAAATTACTGCTTACTCTTTAGAGGCACAAATAGTTTGAAACTGAGGGGCTTTTTCATAAAAAAAACCCCAAAAAACAATGGTCACATGGCAGGTCTTCCAGGCAGAAGCTAAGAGGTTTAAAATCAACTAATCTAAAACTGACACAAAAACAGTTGTTGAAACATATGGGAATCACATCTGGCAAGTTAGCACAGCACTAATGAGGATTCATACAGAAAGTCCTTCAGAAGCCTACGCCTCAACATTATATATTGTCTTTATTTTTTGTATTTTTGTCACTCTCATTCATTATCAGAAATATTTGAATGAAAATAGGGTTCTTGAGTTCAAGATTCTTGTACAATAGAGGAATATAAACAATAGTATAGAAGCCATTTAAAAATTCTATAAAACAACAAAATATTGCCCAAATCAAAAAATAGTTCCTCAGATTATAAAACTGTATATTGTCTGAAGCGAAAGGATAAGGGAAATATGCACAGTCAATGAAATAATGTTTACTTTGTGTCAATTATTTTTACTCGTATTCCCAAAGGAAGCAGAGAATTTTTGGTTTCTTATGTTTTTGATTTTTTTTTAACAGCTTCTAAATTCCTCTTGAGTTTACAAAAGGGAATTCTACGGGTACATCTGCCCTGTTAAGAGGCCATCTTTGGTTGGGGAAGGGGGGAAGACACCAAAATTGTCTCTGCATTCACCGTGATGTGGGTCCCTTGGCATTTTGTACCAATATTGTTTAAAGAGAAAAATAGTTCCAAAGTGTAAATAAATATGTATATTTTGCAAAGAGTTTCTAGATTAAAGGTGGCATGTACATTGACTTCCCAACATTTAAGCTATTGCAGTATTGAATAGAATGGAAAGAGTTTTCTTTCAGTTAAATCTCTCAAATTATGCAGGGTGATGTACTAGTTTGTCCCTTATGTCTTACTTTAGAATTTCCTACGTATAAGCTGGATTCTGTGTGAAATGGTAAGCAAAATAAAATAGGATTTAGGGTGACCAGATGTCCCAATTTTATAGGGACAGTCCCGATTTTTGGGTCTTTTTCTTATATAGACTCCTATTATCTCCCACCCCTTGTCCCAATTTTTCACACTTGCTGTCTGGTCACCCTAATAGGATTAATTGTACTCAGAGTCTAAAGGAAGATACAAAGTAAACAAACCATAGATCCTATGAAAAAAAAAAGAGTATGTGATATTCTCCAGGAGTGAGCATAAAATGCTTGTCTCCAATGCTCATTATTTATATTGGTTTTTATGTAACAAAGAATTCTTATGGCCATATTTTTTAGAATATCTTCAGGAAATGAGTAGTCAAACTTGACAGTAACAGCTTGAAGTATTTGAGGAATAACAGAGAGCTTCCACCATTCAAATGTATGACGAATACAGAATGAGAAGTATTATATTATGGTGTCTGAAAAGAGAAAATATTGATTCAGACAGCATGTACTTCTCCAAGCCACTAGCAAGTAGAGTACTTCAAAAGCATTGTGGCTATATCACAAACAGAAGCTTAAAATTAGGTGGCTCACAGTTGCTTGCAGTCTACTGCCTCATCCTGTGAATCATTAAAAAAAAAAGAAGAGAGAGACTGAAAGATGCTGTTGTATAGGTAAAGAAGTTTCCGTTTATGAAACTTAAATGCTGTGTTGTTCGTTATCTCTGCAAATAAAGTTACTTTGTTGGGAAAATTGCTTCACACAGAACTAAATCAACGAACATTTATTATTAGTACTCTGTGTTGAGCGCCTCTGGTATATAGAAACAAGTTTTGTGTAGCATTTTCTTGTTCTTCTGTACCTGTGAAAAGCTTTTTTCCTATAGCTTTTCCTTGCCGAGTATAAGCCTCCCTCTATCACTCTAAAAGCAAAAGACCACTTCATTAATTATCTTACATCAACTGGTTCATGATGAAAGAAGATAGTTTGTGATTCTTCCTTTAGTGATGAGGGAGTAGGCTAATTGGATATTGCTTTCACACCTACTTCCATTGTGAATGTTATTTAAACTCACTTTCTATATCAAATTATTGGCCAGATTCCAATATGGGAAATACTAGCTTACTTTACAAATAGTGCCATCAATTTCAATACAACTACTTGCAAAACAAAATATCACTCAACCTGAGAAAGAATAGTATAATCAGTCCCTATATAATTTATCATGTTTGAGGATATCCCTGATCACATAAGACTCATCATGTAGAAAAATGCTTCTACTGCTCATGAGAAAAAAGACAAAGATAGTTGATATGGTCACAGTTAATCTGCCAATCTATATAATTCCACACTTTGGGTGTGGGAACAAATGGCATGTGGATCATACAACATTTTAGTATTCACGTTGTTTTATTAGCTTGCCACTCTGATCCTGAAGGAACTGCACAAGTAATCTAGTCTCACTTCCAGACCTGACAATGCAACATCCTGTGGTATCACTCACAGGAACAGCCAAGTAGTTATGAAAATGTGGTATTAGAATCACAATGGAGCAATATCATACAGGCATAGGCGAGTGGGTCATGAGGAATGGTAGAATTGTAGTCATTTAGTTCACTCTATCATTTAATTATGTTATTGTCATGGTTAACTCTTATGTTATTTCATATGAAATGAATAAAATTAAATTGTAAGATTATAGGAATATAAGAATGACAACTATTTAGGAGTGATAAGTGTGTATTATGCATATAAGTAATGTAAACTGTAAAGCAGGGCCTATAGGTTAAGGCCTGTAAAATTTCAGCTTAGGCATACTAGGCCTCAGGCTTAAGGAGCCTTGACATAAGTAGGTGACCTAAGAATAATCCTTTGCCAACAAATGTAAAGATTAATGTGAAGAATGCACCAATAGGTGATGTTTTGAAAAATATACCATGTTTAGACTGCCAGGCACCTCATTGTAACATCATAGAAAGTTTTCTTTTTACCGCATGTTACCACAGGAACATGTTTACATAAAATGTTAACAAGGATAAGGGGAACTAACAGAACAACCTATGGGAAGCAGGACACGGCAGAATTTATGGGGTGTGGAAATACAGATAAGGAAAAGGCAGATTGGAACCCGCATACATATGGACATAACAATAGGATTAAAAGACATTCCCTGGTATGGATAGGGTGGGAAGATGCCCTGCAGGAACCATGCTTCTATCAATGACCACCCATTGGGAGATCCACCAGACTCTGTACCATCTTTGGGTATGTGAGTATGAATACTGTATTGCCTAGTGCTTGGCTCTCTCAGGTTGCGTATTTGTGTATGTGAGTATAACTTATAACAGCAAGATTTATTGATTTGTAACTGTGTGTGAGGTCACTGTATTCATTCTTGGTGTGCTCCGAAGAGTTTCAAAATTTAAAAGACTTGTGAAGCATATCTTCCATCTTATCGATCTGAAAACTCTAGCACCACAGGAGCTGAATTCACTTGCCAGGGGCACTTTAACACAGTAGTTTAACACAGAACAATCGATTCAATTTTAAATAGAGGCTACAGATTGCCTAGGAGAGAGGCTGATTTTTTTGGGAAACTATGTCAGTCCCATCACGTTGCTGGAAGGGATGTATAAAAGCAAAACAACAAAAACAGTCCTGGAAAGCACTCCTTCTCCTACCAATCAAAAATGGTTCAAGGGAACACCAAGCCAAACACACACAGCTGGAAATGTTTTCACTTGAGAAGGGAAGCATTTTCATACACAATACTGACTTTGGGAATCTAGTTTATTTACAGGTCCCTGTTGCCAATGACCACCTTCTGAGTCAGTCAGCAACATTGGATTTAGTCTTTTCCTAGAAGAAAAAAATAGAAATCAAGTGAAATGCAAACACTAGAAGTTGGTGAACATTTGGTATATGATGTAGAGAGAGCCTTCTGGGAAGGTTTGCAAGGATATAAGAATGGCCATACTTGGTCTTACCTCACAGGAATCTCCATGCCTTCTTTTATGCTACTCCCCCGCCCTCGAGATGTTTTCAATGCCCTCCAGAAACTGATTTGTCAGCCTCCAAGCCAGCTTCTACAGAACATGTATTCATCACCTGAGAAACTACATAATCATACATCCACATCTCTCATTCCTTTCTTAGATAGAGAAGGTAAGACAATCTTGCCTATAATTTATGCAGAACCACCAGCATATGTGCAGAATATCACCTTGCTTTCAGTGAAGCACCCAGCACACTTGCAGGTTCTATGTATTTTTTATTAGAACACAATTCATAGATGAAACTATTATTACAATAAGAAACTGATATAGTACAAAGAAAAAGTAGCTTCTTTGAAAAATGTACATTACTGGTACTATACATTTTGAGAAAAGGATGCATTGACAGCTAATGTATTCTGAGTATAAAATATGAAGTATAAGGAATTAAATAATTGGAAGATGAGCCAGATAGGTTTGGTTACTGCCACCGTGCTAGGCTGCAATATTAACAAGTGCATTAGAGAAAGACACTGGTTCAAAATATCATCATTTACATTCTCTGCTATTAGTTATCAATGTGTATTTCCGTAGTTGCATTTATAGTTAGTACATTTCAAAGGGGACAAAGTAGGCTTTGCTGGTACAACAAACTATATACTGCAAACTGTGAGGTAAATATTCCCAGAAATCTTATTACACACACATCCCAGAGTCAGTTCTGGAGGTCTCATATTGCTACCAAGGACTCTGTCAACAAATTACAGGCTAAGAGCCATCTACAGTTGTGCACTTTAGAAACTGGGGAATTTGTGACTGAGAAGAATGCATTTAAATATAGGCTAAATGACACCTGTATCATATTATATAGTCTTTTATTTATAAATCACTTTTAAAATACTTAAGTTCTTGCTGTAGGTGATTGTTTCTTTGACCTTTCGTAACCTGAAGGAAAAATGTTAACAGTCTGTGACTAATGTTGCATGATAGGTGATGTGATGTACAAGCAACATGTTTGAGTGTAGTAAGCATTTTAGAAAGTACTGTACACAAATAACGTTAGAAGCATTTTTCTTCTAATTTACCTACTGAGGCTGCATCCCCTTTCTAATCCAGCAAACTCTAAAAGCACATAAAAGAGAATTAGGTAGTCTCTTTCAGAAGATAGACTATGAATTACTGTGCTCATAGAACAACTTTGTGGAATAAAATATGACTTTCAATTATGCTATACAAATAATGATTTTCTTTGAGGAATTGTACAGTCTGACAGATTAAATGCACTTTTAGCTCCTCCAGGAGCTCGAGTTATTTGTGCTGTAAGGGATCAAAAGTTCTTTTTTTTTTTTATAGTGGCCTAACACTTCTTCCTTCATGCAAGTCATGATATAGAAAAAGATAAAAAGGAATGGGAAAATATTGCAGAAAATTAAATGCATAACATTATTTTGAAACAATTTTAAGTTTGTAACACAAAACTCACCGGAAATTCAAAGTTAAGGCTGACACACTCCTCCCAAGCTCTAGTATATTGAAATACATACTCCCTACTTTCAAACTCTGTCTGAAGTAAATGAGTTTAATCTGAGTAAAGCATGCAGAATCTAATGTGTCTAATGCCTTAATTCTATTGTGTGCTGATGCATGATTATGGATTTCCTATATGTCACCTGATATTTTACTTGAAATGAACTAGACAAGAACTGTATAAGAAAATAAAGAAACTTATTTTACTGCAAACCTTAGAGGGGTATACTCAAACTTAGCTTGTATCATTAACTGGATGGTAAAAACATAAACAGAGAACAGTGCAAGTTATGGAATGAAGGTAATTGATTAAACTGGCTTCTGTCATTTTGCCTCAAAACCTGAATGTTATTTAAACAGGCAAAAGTTTTAAAAGATTAAAAAATTCAAAGGTAGTTTAAAGGCTTTTAAAATAATGTGTTAAGATTCATGTTAAAGGATTTCCTTCTCCTTTCTCTGTGATAGGATGTCTCTCTATATGGCTTAAGGATCAAAATTTTCAAAATTATAGGCAGCCTTTTAAAATAATATTTACCTTATTGACTAATGAGTCTACTAAATGTAAATACATCTTTGTATTACTCAATGCATATTATTTTTTCCAGATGCTACAATGAGTTGCATAGCTAAGAGAGATATTAAGACCTTAAGATATTAAGATCCTCCATCATAAAAAATTACACATTTCAGAGAATAAGTGACTCAGTGTGTGTGTGCGCGCGGAGAGTAGACAGGGTACTTTGAAACAAAATGTTTTTTTAAACTGATTTCTCCCAAAAGATTACATACACAAATGGATAGACTGGAAGATCTTCAATTTAAACAAAAACAGCCCAGAAATCTGTGAGGGTTATATGAAAAAGGGAGTATTACCAGGATGATTTCTGGTTACCAATGTTATTTTAGTTTACTTTGAAATTTTCCCAATGTAGCCATTTCAGTTTGTAATATTTTTGGAGAAACCAGTTTAAAAGATATCTTGTGCTTCCGTGCCAAGTGGAAAGGAAATTTACATCAGAGTGAAAGGAGAAGCTGCTTTAAGAAAGTGAGTGAAATCCTGATTTGAACCTCCTACATTTCTTAAATAAGGGATGTTAGCATTTTTGTTTGTGCTCATCTCTATACTTTTACTAATGATAGAGTGATGGGATTCAGTATTTCTAGAATGTCATGCTTAGTAGAGGTATATAATGGGATACCAATTCTAATTTTGCCCATTATATGATATGGGAGAGATTAGTTGAAAGTATTGCCTGCCTTTATGAATCAAATACAGTTTAGCTCTAGTAAGTATAGACACTACTTTAACAATTACATAATCAGTTTTCAATGCTGTAATAATTTTTTGTTTTCCAGTATATAATCACTGTCCTTAACAGCATTACATGCTGTGAAGCAGAGCTGAAATGTAACTCTCAATGAGTATGTATTTCCCATAATGCATGGCTTTGTCAGCATGTTAACAAAGCATGGTCAGGCAGAATGCTGGGAGTAAGGAATATCAGTACTTTAGACTAATCCCAACATGATTCCTGTCATTCAAGGATACGCTACCGTTTACAGCCCAGATATTCCAAATACAGAAAAATGTAAAAGAAAGACTCGTACATAGGCTTGTCACACTTCAAGAGAGTCTTTGGATAAAGGCTTGAAATAATTCCCTTTCTCTTACAGAAAGGTGTAAATTATTTTAGCCGACTTTATAAAGCAATTATGCTATAGAGGACCTATTTTCATATATCATTTTACCCATTCACATTACCAACAGTATCAAAGGTATTGCATGTCATGCCATTCTACATGAGTGCACATCGTTAATAAAAATGCCTGTTCTTACTCAAATGCAGCTAAAGTTAAGAGCTGACGTATGCCCTCAGTCTTTCGCTTGAATTCATTCACACAACCGTGAAGGTAACATCAATAAGAATAGAAAACAAAGAGCAAGCTGCAAGCAAAAACATTTTGTTAGGACAAATCCATAATCTTTAAATAACAAATGCACAGATACAGTAAGGCTAAATTGTGCCTTGAGATTTAGCACTTAGTGAGAGACAGTGTGTAATTTGCACCACCACAGCAGTAGCCATGAGAGGCACTGTGTTTTCAAGATACGCTTCCAAGGCATGTATTTCCTCCTATGCTTTGGTATGGGAGAAGTAAGGGAAATAACTCGCTGCTTGCCTGACATGGTTGGTGTAATGGTGAAGCAAAAACCAAACCTTTGTCTACTCCCTGTCCCTCCCTATGTCACTTGCTTCACTTGGGGGAGAGGGGAGAAGGGAAGCTTATTCTAGCATGCCCAAACCCAACATACACATTGTGCGTATGATCAAATAGCCAATATTCACAGCTCGCAAGAGTCCACTGCTGGTGTGTTTTTCCAGGAGTTTTCAACTCTGCTGCAGCCACATCTTGCTCACCAGAGCTGTGTCCTTCTGACCTTTCAGGAAAGTTCCAAACTCGAAAGAGACAGGGCACTGGAAACTACAGCCCTGACATTTCATCCAGTTCTGTGTAAAACAAACGCTTAGCAACAACAAATGGCATTTGCACTAGAAAACACATGACAACTTCTGAGTGCTAGCTATACAGAAACATAAGAGGGAGTAAGAATCTACCCTATACTCCTGCGTAAGCATTTAATTCAAGTCACAATCTAGCCCATACAATGTGAAAGTGTTAAAAGGAAACCTGCCAGCATGGAATTAGAAGGATGAAAAAAGATGACAGAAAACCATCCTGTGACAGGTAGGAAGCACCTTATCTGATAATGCAAAGTTTTCCAAAATTTGACACCACAGCCTGCTCCTTAAATTCAGATTCCAATGCTAGAAGGGCAAACTGTGATAATCTAGTCTGACTTGTATAACAGCCATAAAATGTCCCCACAATAGTTCCTAACACAGATCTTTTAGAAAAACATCTAAATTTGATTTTAAAATGATCAGTGATGGAGAATCCACCATGACCCTTGGTCAGTTGTTCCAATGGTTAATTACTCTCACTATTAAAAATGTATACCTTATTTCCTGCATGTGTCTAGCTTCAACTTCCAGCCATTGGATCATGTTACACCTTTCTCTGTTAGACTGAAGACCATTATTAAATAATTGTTTCCCATGTAAGTACTTAAAGAATGAAGTCACCCTTCAGCCTTCTTTGTTAAGATAGACTCAAAGACTCCAGTCACTATAAAGCATGTTTTCTAATCCTTTAATCATTCTCGTAACTCTTCTCTGCATCCTCTCCAATTTATCAACATCTTTCTTGCGGACATAAGAACTGGTCACAGTATTACAGTAGTGGTCACAACACTGCCAAATACATAGGTAAAATAACCTCTTCACTTGTACTCAGTATTCCCCTATTTATGTAATGAAGTACTGAAAGAATGTGTGAGCCTCTTACCATAATGTAAACATATCTAAAAGAGAGGCACCATTGGGAAGTTTCCCACATAAAAATATTGAAATAAATGGTTCATTTTGAAAGATTAGTTTAAACATGTGGAAAGAGCAGTTTAATTTTTTTTCTTACCAATCTATCAGTTTCCACTTACCACTCGGCAACAGCAGATCTATGAGGTGTCTGTTTTGGTTTTTTTATTTTATTTCAAAGAAATCCAGTAGATGCCTCTGTTTTTGCTGTGTCCTAAGTGAAAACACTCGCACGTGAAAGAAAAAGACATTCTTTTCATTTCATTTTAAATAAACGACTTGCTTCTGCCTTCCTAGGAAGAGGTCAGCTTCTGCCCCAGGGAGACCAGTCTCACAGTATGAGAACACGCATCTAAACAAGATGGATAGCAAGGGCAGAGGCACCAGAAAGAATGTACTTTTCTGCTACCCATGGGATGCCTTTTGCATCTCAGCCTTCACACATGGTATAGTGCAAGATGCTGACATCTATAAAAATCATGTTAATGATAGGTGTTTCTGAAATGTCCCCACAAGATGAAACAATGATTTGCCCTAGGAACAAAGACAATTAGTGTAGGCAACAATTAAAAACCTGTCCTCAGTATAATGTGAAAAGAAAGATACCGATCTCCTGCTTTGCACTACTCAACAACATGCCTATTAATAAGAAAATGGAGAGTGTTGTCACTGCCTCTGTTTAATTATTGTACTAACGGCATGTAACTGCTTTTAGCATCGCTTAATGTTACTTAGAAATAATTAGTAAGGCCCAGATCATCCACTCCTGTTAGACTAGCAGCTGAAGGGGAGGACAAGAGAAGAACAACAATTTCACTAGTTTCCCCCAAAATTATTTGAAGGGAAAGGTAAATCCCCCCTATCCTTATCCACAGTCAGAACTCACCGGTCCACTGAGATTTCTATGGATACCAGGAAGTCATGGCCACCTACTCAGAGGCTCTGTGCTTCCATACCAGCTCCAGGACTTCCTGAGCCCTGGGGCTCACAGGTTGCGCCAGGTCCCCTCTGCTAGCAGCTGTCTACAGAAGACCCATAAAGAGCTGCTTCTGCACACAAAGGGAGTGGTAGATAAGTTAATGCATCCTTAAACTGCAGGAACTTCTTAGCGTTCCCATAGGATTTGGAGGAGGGGGGCAGAGATCCACAACCTATTCCTCTGCCCTGCTCCTGCTCATCCACTTCTGTTCCCTCCGCAGCTGTGAATCCCTGTCTACATGGAAGATACTCCACATGGTCTAGGAAAACGAATGGAATAGTGCCGTTGGAGCCTACATATCTCCTGGACCATTGTACCAGGGGCAGAATTCATTGCAAACAGATCTAGGAGGCATAATCTGATCCTAAGTAATTAGTCAAAAGGTAATTGTGGGCCTGAAATTCAGGGGGTGTTAATCAGTGTAGCTCCACTGAATACATGGATTTGCTGGAATCCACATCTTCCCTTATAAATAACCAACCTCACAGCCCAATAAGCTACCTTATAAGAAGGGGAAACTGATAATAATGTTCCCCAAATGTCCTGAATTTGCAGGTGATTTTGTTCACTCTATTTTCATTTAGTATATGAATCCAACCTAGCACCTATCCTCTCTTTCACCATTAGCCAGCCGTCACCCAGTCAGTTTAAGTGAGATCACAGCGATCACACTGTTATCAGGTGTTATAGGTGTTACTGCACTGGGTAGGACCTTTAACACCACTTTCCTTCAAGAGGGATAGTAGAACAATCCAGCAACAATTGAACTGAACATACAGACATTCCATCTAAAAATAGTCTTAGAATTCCTACATGCTCTTTTATACTGGAGAATTATTTCTGTTAAGCACCCTTATTTACATGTTCCATGAGTCACAGATTACTGGACAGTATAAAACTAAAAAAAAAAAAAAAATCTTTGGAGCACTTCTGTCCCCTTCCATTCTAATTTCCACAAGAACAAAGTAATCAATTATGTTTACATGAATTCACACTGTAAAGGGACTACTTGAGGAGTAAAGAAGGGGTAACAGAACATGTCTGTAAGAGTTTAGTGCATTCATCAGTTTATTAAATGAACAGTGAAAGGGTTTAACTGATAAGGATTTTCTCATCAGACATCCATGGTAAAATTTGACCTGTAATAATTGTTTACATTTATTTATTTATATTTATGGAAGTGTTTAAAAGTCATCCATTCTTATGGTCTAGGAGGCCTTGACATATCTTAAATTGTTGCATTTGCACTTTTAAGTTAACCTAGCCCAAATCATGCAATCTTCCAAATAGTTCCCTACCCCTAGAATTACAATTAAATATACACATTGTTTTCAAATAACTAGGAAAAAAAGTTGTTTTGCAATAATCACTGAAGGTCATAAGATTTGGGCTTTTTAGAACCAAGGGGGAAAGTGATTTCCAAATCCTCCCTCTTGTTTATATTAATGTGTGCATATGTATTTATTATTCATTCCTCTGTAGCCAAACAGTTGTATAGGCTGTATGCAAATAATCATAGATTCATAGATTCATAGATATTTAGGCCAGAAGGGACCATTATTATCATCTAGTCTGACCTCCTGCACAATGCAGGCCACAGAATTTCACCCACCACTCCTAAAAAAGACCTCACACCTATATCTATGCTATTGAAGTCCTCAAATTGTAGTTTGAAGACCTCAAGGAGCAGAGAATCCTCCAGCAAGTGACCCGTGCCCCATGCTACAGAGGAAGGCGAAAAACCTCCAGGGCCTTCCAATCTGCCCTGGAGGAAAATTCCTTCCCGACCCCAAATATGGCGATCAGCTAAACCCTGAGCATATGGGCAAGATTCATCAGCCAGATACTACAGAAAATTCTTTCCCGGGTAACTTGGATCTTACCCCATCTAAAAACCCATCACAGGCCATTGGGCCTATTTACCATGAATATTTAATTACCAAAACCATGTTATCCCATCATACCATCTCCTCCATAAACTTATCGAGTTTAATCTTAAAGCAAGATAGATCTTTTGCCCCCACCACTTCCCTCGGAAGGCTATTCCAAAACTTCACTCCTCTGATGGTTAGAAACCTTCGTCTAATTTCTAATCTAAATTTCCTAGTGGCCAGTTTATATCCATTTGTTCTTGTGTCCACATTGGTACTGAGTTTAAATAATTCCTCTCCCTCTCTGGTATTTATCCCTCTGATATATTTATAGAGAGCAATCATATCTCCCCTCAACCTTCTTTTAGTTAGGCTAAACAAGCCAAGCTCCCTGAGTCTCCTTTCATAAGACAAGTTTTCCATTCCTCGGATCATCCTAGTAGCCCTTCTCTGTACCTGTTCCAGTTTGAATTCATCCTTCTTAAACATGGGAGACCAGAACTGCACACAGTATTCCAGGTGAGGTCTCACCAGTGCCTTATATAACGGTACTAAAACCTCCTTATCCCTACTGGAAATACCTCTCCTGATGCATCCCAAGACGACATTAGCTTTTTTCACAGCCATATCACATTGGCAGCTCATAGTCATCCTATGATCAACCAATACTCCAAGGTCCTTTTCCTCCTCCGTTACTTCTAGTTGATGCGTCCCTAGCTTATAACTAAAATTCTTGTTTTAGAATCAGACAGAGGATGCCAAAATGTACCTGCCTTCTGTAACACCATCCAGCTGGGTACATCAGTGCAGGCAGAGGAATTAGAGTTGCCTCATGTATCATTACACTAGTGAGGACAGAGAAATAATAAAGAGGGATTTAGAGATGCTAGAAATATGGACAGAAATCAACATTAGATTCATTTTGATAAAGTGCAAGATAATAATTACGGGAGAAATAATCCAAATGAGGATTTCCAATGTGATGGCAAAATTTGGAGAGCAGTGATGCAGACAGAGTTTTGGAAAAATAGGAAAGGCAAGTAAGATGGAGTTTGCAATGAGATATAGGTACCACAAAAGCCAATGCAGAAACCTCATAAAACTGAGCACGGAAGTAATAGTTCCTGTCTATATAAACCAGTGTGACAATACTTAGAATCTGTCTTCAGTTGCCAAGCATTTAGTTACCAGAAATGTTTAGACAAACCAGACAGAAATCAAAGAACAAACATTAAAATGATGAGGAGCCTGGAGGGATTGATTTATGAGGAAAGATTAAGAGAACCGTATATGTGTGGTTTGGCTAAAAGATACCTTGAGGAACAAATGTTAACCATTCACAAGTATGTCAACACTATGGGGGGAGAATTATTTAGAGTGGTACCAGGTATAAAATTAGAAGTGATGGTCTGATAGGAAAATTTGGGCTTGATGTCACGTAAAGCTTCCTGACACTATGATACTTTACACTGGGAATAGTCTCTGGAGGGACATGGTGAAAGTCCCATCCCTAGAGACATTGAAAACTAGTCTGGTAAAGTCCCATACTGTTCTTCACATCAGCAGGCACAAGGACTGGATAGTTTTTCTCATCTCTAAAGAGACAAGCTTCAGGTGATCTGAAGAAGATCTCAGTGTAAGCTCAAAAGCATCTCTCTCTCCCAAACAGAAATTGGTCCAATAAAAGATATCACCTCGCTCACTTGTTTCTCTAATATCTTGGGGCTGACAATAGCAACAACTACACTCCTTTCCTCAAGAGTCATATTTCAATATAAACACTCTTGCTGTTTAAATAGTGGTGTGACATTGTAACAGAGTTGGCACCCACCTCTCACAAGTGCCCCCTTCTGGTTGGGCATGTCTGCATTTTTTAATTCTGGTGACTCCTTTCGGTGGTTCGCAGGTGGGTTTGTCAGTGACACAGTGCTCCAGCTGAGTCATACTGTCAACATGTTAACCAGCACAAACCCCTTCCAGAGTATACAGTCCACTGGGGCCTATCTTAGTACCTCTCTAGTGGTGTCTTTCTCTAGCCCTCCCTGAGCTTTGGTCTTTAAGTAGTCCAGCGGCTGGTATGTCCCTCAGCACGCGCCGCTTCCCGCAGCCCCCATTGGCCTGGAGCAGCGAACCACGGCCAGTGGCAGCCGCGATCGGCCGAACCTGCGGACGCGGCAGGTAAACAAACCAGCCTGGCCCACCAGGGGCTTTCCCTGAACAAGCGGTATCCCAAGTTTGAGAAACACTGTATTGGAGGATAGAAGCTTTAGTATATCATGTGTGGTTTTCAAAGGATACTGTCCTAAAGATGAAAGATTTGTCCTTTAAAACCATACCATCCATAAACATTAACCTTTCTGACCAGTCGCTACTCCCTTTGCTTTGCCAGTGGGAAAGGAGAGCTTGGGCAATGCAGTAGCAACACAGAGAGCTTCTCCAACAACTGCAGTCAGATAGGCACTGACAAGAATATTCAGAGGATGGTGCTTACAGCCAGCAAGGGTTGGTAAGTGATTACAGCCCAGAGACCTGATTCACACACTGGCCTGCTACTACTAGCCTCAGAGGTCCATAAATATAAAGAGCAAAGGATGGTTTGCGAATCTCATTCTAAAGAGCTCATATCTAGCAGTGAGACTCCTATACAGGTGATATATTTAGAGAAATACTGTCTTTTATCAGTAGAGAGTTTCCAGAGTATATTGTACAAATCACTTATGCAACTGGTGAATCTTGTAATATAATACCTTTATTTCAGCATCACATTTTCAAGTGGCATTTTAAATTAAGAGACGTCAAATTAAAAAGACTATGACTGGATTCTCTTTCAGATTGTGAAGACTTAACTACCTTCTGTCAGTGTTGGCAGGATTTTTGCTTCATTCTCCTGGTATTGATTGGCCCACCATTTGTGTTTTGTGCTTTCTCAAACTTTCTACTGTTTGCATTAAGCCAGTCAACATTTCTTTTCCCACTGGCAAAGCAAAGGGAGTAGCGACTGGTCAGAAAGGTTAATGTTTATGGATGGTATACCGCTTGTTCAGGGAAAGCCTAACTCATCCCCTTTCCAAAGATTTGGACTCTACAAATATATGGCTCAGCTCATGAACATTTGTGGGAGATGTTGCTTGCTTCAGTCAAATATAGACAAATGGGCAACAAAAGTGCCCTTATACCACATACAATAAAGGTGTCTGACATTGTAACAAACTAGCTGCCACAAAATTTTAGATTCAGATAAACATAATGAGCTTGATTGTTCCTTCACACAAATTTTATACCAGTGTAATCTCATGCACTTCCATAGAATTATTTATGTTTTATGCCAGTGTTAAAGGAAGAAGAATCGACTCCAACCCGTCTACCCCAACAAGAGCATCTAAAACCAGTAGCATGAACTGCTCCTTTGATCCCAGATCTGGAACATCATAATGCATCTGACAAATTGTACAGTAAAACAGCATGAATTTTTAAACCTTTTTATTAATAGATATTGTCTTCCCCATTCCATGGTTAGGGAATACCCGCTCAAACCAGACGGGAAAAGGAGACTCAGAGAACACTAATTTGGTCCCTATTCACACTATTTACTTATGGCTAAATCCCAGAGAAAGGAAAAAGACAGCAGGGCTGTCTCCTTTTCACCCCAAAGCCCAGCACTGTGAAGTCAGTGCAGTACAGTATCTGGGTGGTGGCTGATAAAGCCTAGCCTGCACTTCCAGAAGGGATTCAGCAGTTCAGCAGAGCAGCTGAATGCAGAGCCTTATTGGCCATACTCAGACACACGGGAAAGTCAGGAGGAGAGATAAAGAGAGAAAAATGAAAAACTTATGAAAAAGAGATTTAATAGGCATCATGGAAGAAAAAGAAGAGGAGACCAGAGTAGTCTTTGGGAACAGATAAGTACTTTGTGTGAAGAACAAGTGTGCGTATGTGTGTATGTGCACACACATGTGAGCCTGTGGAGGGGTAGGAGAGAGCCAAGGTGCAAAAGGAAAGGACAATTTCAGGGAAATCCCTAAATCAGTGGAGCTATGAAGATTTGTACCATTTCCAAGAACTTGAGAGATGCTGCTGTGAACTTCATGCATTCTGGGATATTTTTCATTGTGGTGGGAGGCCAGAAAAACAATATAAGGGATTACAAAGAAATTACACACATGTTCTAGTGGCTCTGGTTCAGAGGGAAAAGTGGGGCTTTGAAGGTCTTGGGGAGTTTGACTTGGAGGGATTGCATCGTACTGAGGAGCTTTGGGTGTGTCTAAGGGGTTGGAGGGGGGATAGGAACAGAGTGGATAACGGATTCATAGGTCCCTTACAGTTTGGTTCAGAGGGAGTTGCTTAAGTCTCTGTTGGGAACGGACCACATCTGCTAATATTCTTCTAAGCTGCTACATCTCACAGCAAGACTGGACAATGTTTCTCTTCTGCATGAAACAGCAATTAGATTACAGGAGTTTACAGCCAGAGGAGAGCTATCCTCTCCCTGCTCAAAGTTGTCAGACGACCTGGGGAGAATGCAGTGGGTGGACCCCGGGAAAGTCCAAGCCCATGGGAGACATCTGGCAGAACCGTTTTATTGAACTTCCAACAGGGAGAATGAAATCAGTTTCAATTGAAAACAACACCATTGATATTAGTATTGGAATCAGTAACTATAAACCATTGAATTTAGTCACACAGCATGTTCTCTCAGCAGATATATGGCAAATACAACTACTGGGCAAGGGTTATGTTCAGTGGAATAAAAAAAAAAACATTTACTTTCCCCAAGAGGGTAACAGGTGGAGGATTCTCACCGGGACTAGGTGCTGTGTTCAGCCTAGACAGCAGGGTTCTCCCTTTAGTGACTGTCCAATCTGTACCAATGGTTGACAGTAATGGGGGAGGAATAGGGCATACCCCCTTATGGAGGATAGACAGAACAGTTGCCAACTCTCACGCGGTAAATAAGCATCCTGACTTTCACAATAAGCCAAAAATCAAGCTAATCCTATTTCAAAACAAAGCCAAAACAGGCCAATCCCTAAGAACCCCAACACTCTATGTGACTAGATCCCCCATGGGATGCAGTCTGGGACTGTGGTGGGCCTGCTGTGCACCGCTGACTCTCTCCCCCCATGCCCCTGTTTGCCCCACCCTTGTCCCTGCTTGCCGGGAGCCGGTCAAAAAAAAAAAAAAAAAAAGAAGCAACAAGATACAGCAAGTAACAAGCTACAAGCCAAACAAGCAACAAGTCAACAACTAGCCAACAAGCAACTCACAAACCAATTAAGCCAAAAACAAGCCCAATTTCTGCAGTTTTTTTGTGGTTTTGGCATGTCTGATAGACAGCTGTGCCTGGCCACTTAGAGCAAGCATTTGGGGAGTGGCCACACTATGTACTATAAATGACTTAGTCCTTTGATGTCCAAGTCACAGTAACAGGGGAAAGAGCTAGCTCTTTGTCTCTATGGCAGTGTTTCCCAAACTTGGGACACCGCTTGTTCAGGGAAAGCCCCTGGCAAGCCAGGCCGGTTTGTTTACCTGCCGCGTCTGCAGGTTTGGCTGATAACGGCTCCCACTGGCTGCGGTTCGCTATGCCCGGCCAATGGGGGCTGCGGGAAACTGTAGCCAGTACGTCCCTTGGCCCACGCCAGTTCCAGCAGCCCCCATTGGCCGGGCACAGTGAACCGCGGCCAGTGGGAGCCGCAATCGGCCGAACCTGCAGATGCGGCAGGTAAACAAACTGGCGCGGCCCGCCAGGGGGCTTACCCTGAACAAGCGGCGTCCCAAGTTTGGGAAACACTGCTCTGTGGGCATCTTGGTTTAATGCTCTGAGTTGAAGATAGTGCAGGGGGAGTGAGTTGGAGAGAACACCAGGGAAATTCCACCTTTGAGAGGGAAACCAATGAGCTATTTCATAAACAGCTTTGTGGGGAAAGAATATAGATTTTCTTGATCTCACAGACCACATTGATTAAATCCCCCTCTTCTTGGTGGGAATTGGGGTGGAGGGGCAAGGTGAGACATGCAGAACAGAGTCTTACATGCAGAGGCTATGGAGATTTGTTTTATTATTCAGTTATGGGCATAGAATAGAAAATGCACTCTATGCAATATTGCCAAATCTGCGCAGCCAAACACCACAAACCAGATCTCCAAAAGTAATAGGATTGGTTTAGGAATCAACAGGTTAAAACACAAAAAATCACACTGTTGTTGTTCTACCTTCTAGTGTTTCAGGAGATCATTCAGGAGACCACAGTTTTCTGCTTTTGGCTTTGTTGGCTGGGCAAGTGGCATTCCCAACCAAGTTCTGTACAGGTTCTGTGCTGGCTGAGCTCCCAGGTGGCTGGGCATGAAAAGGGTAAAATTCCAATCAGGCCAATTTGAAATCCATGATGACCTCCTGGTCCTCTGGCTTAGTCTGTCCAGGAGGATCATTAAGAGAGAAGGAAGCAAGGAGTCCTCAAGCAGCAGAACAGTTCAAAGATATTACATGGCAAGTGAAGGCCAAGACCGGTATCTATTGGCCGTGGGCAGTTGGGGCATGAAAAGCAAACCCTATCTTGGCTCTTTAGTGATTTCAAAGTCTCAGTGGGGGCAATTTGAAATTTCATGGTAACCTCATGGTGCTCTTGCTTAGCCTGGCCAGGTGATGGAAACTGTTAACATTTCAAAGCAGGCAACAATTTGCTCTTCCCCATTTACCATCATTCTGGCCATAGGAGTCTGCAGATGGCTGAGGACATTCCTTAAGGCACCTGGAATGGAGTGAAAGGCATATCAATGTTTCTACAGAAGACCCTCAAGGATCATTAATTAGGATTGTGTGCTGGCTTAGGTTCCCCTGGCAGTGGGGGATAAACAGCTGCACACTCTGGCTGAGTTTGTACACAGATGCAGGATGAGACCTTTTTTTGTGCCAGAGTGCAGAGCAGGCCAGACATCCCTCTTCCAGATCACTCAATCCTCCCCTTCTCCCATGTGGCAGAGGCCAGCAGAGAGGGTTTCCTTCAGTGCTGCCAGACAGTTTTGCCCTGCACCTCTGTGGGCAACTCTCTGGCTCATGGTCAACTAGCAGGTCTGAGGGGAGAGTGGTTAGCCCCCTAAAAGAAGTCCAAGGGAGTAAGTGTTGAAGCTGATTGGCGAGGGAGGTTGAAGTGAAAGCCACGTGGAACATATATGGACCTCAGACCTGACTACTCCAACACCCTCCCAGAGGGCCTAGCCCAGAGCTGGTGGGAGCCCCTAATTGAGGAAAGCCACTTCCTCACGGTGAGAGCTGATAACTGCTACAAACTGCCAGGCTAAAAGTGGAGGGCGACCGGAACTTCCCTTCTTGTGACAGGGAGGTTTAAGAGGATGGCCCCACTTTTCACCTACCTGGAGAGGGGGTTATACGTCTCATGGCAAGCCT
Organism: Lepidochelys kempii; assembly: GCF_965140285.1. NCBI lineage: Eukaryota > Metazoa > Chordata > Testudines > Cheloniidae > Lepidochelys > Lepidochelys kempii. The sequence continues at coordinate 95,278,098 of NC_136380.1, read as the reverse complement.
AGACTACTATATATTTTGCAACCTCTATGGTAAAGGTTAGTCTCCCTGCTGAGATGGGGAAATCTCTTAATTCAATGTTTTAATTATGAAGGGCATCCCGAGTAGACCCTGGGTGTGAAATATGTAAATTATCCATTGTTTCACACTGATCAGGTAGAAGAGACAGAGGCAAGGACATTTCCATTGAAGATCCTGCAGTAACAGAGACACTGTAGGTGAGGTGTGGGTGGAGAACCTTTACTCCTGAGTTTTATTGATGACCATATTGAGAGTGGAGAGGGGGTATTTGGGGGGGGGGGCTCCCAGTTTCTTTCATGGACACCCGGATCCCCTTGAAGACACTTGCCATAACATGCTTAGAAATAGATAATACTGCCCCACCTTTTGGTTATAAACAGGCTGTCATCTCATTTAAGCATTACACCTTCCATCACCAGTCCCTTTGCAATGTCTATCAGTTGTCTTCATGCTTCACAGTTTGGCCAATGGGTAAGAGAAACCCCTGCCAAATTTTAAATCCCTGCTCCAAAGCCCGAAGGTGCTATAGCATCTCAACATGCTTGTAAAAATTGTTTTTAAACGTGGGCAAAATGGCATATTTTCCCCTAGTCTCATTCTCAGAAATGGCTGAACAATTGTAGCTGAAACTTTTAAAAAAGATTCAGCCTGAGGCAGAAATCTGGCATGGGAAATATCGCCCTAAATACTTAAAGATGGGCACAGTTACAAAGAGCTCAAAACAGGTTCTTAACTATAGGTGGTACTTTCTGCAGTACCTATAATACTATACATTGAGAATGGCAGTAAAAATATAGAATGGGCTCAACCCAGCAATATATTGAATATGTTCAATTTCTTTAGGTTTCAGTGGGAACTGAGAGTATACAGCACACTACAGGATGAGATCCAAACAGAGGAATTCATACTGGTGTTGCTGACCCATTTTGCTTGTGCTATCATTATTCTGTTTATTACTGGTTACCCCTCAACTGAGCATCCAACAAGCAGAGCAGAATCCCAATTTAATTAGTAAGTTAGCCCCACAATGGAGTAAGTATTTATAGCAAATGTATAAAATGGGCACTTCTGATCAGTTTGCCAAGCTGTTAATGCTTTCAATTAATAAAAGGCCAGGGTGATATTTCATTAGGGCTTAAAAGAGGCAGAAAAATACCTGCAAAGAAGAAATCTCCTTGCAAATCAAAGACAAAACATGAAAGTAGTTTTGTAAAATAACATCAATGGTCAAGAAATATGCTTAAAGTGGAAATTGCTTTGGGAAGTTGGGAAATGATCACACAGCACTGGATGTCATGTACTAGAAGCAGATCACAGAATAGAGGACAAAAAGATACTACAGGTCAAGAACACAGTTAACGTGAAGACTAATATATACAAATTTTTGCCAGAGAAAAAGGAGGAAGAACATTAAAGTTACTTGGTAACTGCCAGACCTGTTTCCATTCTGAGTAATATTTTCAACTTCCAGCCCCATCACCTTTCTCAAAACAAAACAATCATTTTAGCCTAGAATTTCTCATGTTTATTCTCAGGTGAGATTTTATGTATTTATTTGTTTTAATTGGTGGTTGAGTGGGGAGTTTCAAACAGAAATTTCACTTTTAAAACATTTTTGGAGAAGAGATCTATTAAAAATTATTGCTAAAAGGAAACTGAGAAAGTGCATGATTATGTAGATGGTCCAATTTGAGACGAAATGGGTGGTGGTAGTGGGGGAATTACTATACTAGTCAATCCTATAAACTACAGGTTCTGTTTATATCCAAAACAGCTGCATGAAATAACTTAGCAGCAGGCACTGGAGGTTTCTCATATTTCATCACTATGGACATTATTTCATCGTTAGCACATTAAATACGTGCTTAACTTTAAACACGAGTATTTCCATTGACTTCGCTGGTGTAGAGTCAGTCCCTTAGTGCTAGTCCACTGAATGTCCATATGAAACAAGCTGGAACACTAAATAAGTTAAAGCTAACTACTGGATTTTCTCTCAGGCTGCATAAACGTTATTTATCTCACTATATTTTATTTCTCCATTGTTAAAGGAAGGGCACAATAAGTTAAACATACAGTATTAGAATGTATATATTATGGAGGTATTGTATTGATAGTAACTATAGTTACAGTTGCCATGAAATTTTCTGTTACAAAAGGATGTATATCTTTTTGGTTTACACTTCAGTAATACACTTTAGTCTTGCGATTTGGTACAATGGTGCTTCATAAGTTAGCCTAAACATTACAAAAAAAAAATACTGAACAGTCACCATTTGCAGCTGTACTCCAGACCTTACTTGCTACACATACACACACCAATACAAAACCTTGCTCAGAACTATATACTGAGTGATTTCAACAAGCCACATGAATCAGAGCAAGGACATGATTTTGGTCTCACCTGATTTTTAAACTGCTCCTCATAAGTGGAATTCTCGCCTGTTCTTCAAGTCACCACTCTCTTTTAGTGAAATCTATCCTAAACAACTCACTTCTATATATTTCCCTATTGCATTAACTATCACACACACATGCAAACATACACACTTAACATATACACATGATATGTAAATTTAAATGAACCATGCAGATATGCATATGCTGTAAGTCACTACCATGTGATACTATTGTCTGTTATCCTTCCTCATATTTTCTCCTTACCTTTCTCTCTCTGTTATACCCACTCACTTCCATGTTGAGATTACAATATTTCCTGGCAGGGATTTGGTTTATTTATTCTGTAAAATGCCTAGCAAACTTTAAGGTGCTGAATATAACAGGCCAGATTCTCTTTCCCTGTTCCAGCCAGTAGTACTGCTGAGATAGCTTAAAGCGATAGACTATGACTGTAGTTGGCCAACAGGGGGTACATGGTACAAACTACCCTTAAACCGCTCTAACTTTTGAACGGGCTGCGGCCAGAGGAGATTGAGAACTCGTGACTGTAACCTGCTCCCTGAATAGTAAATTCCCCTCCCCCCACAAATCCCCCACTTCCCCTCCTGAACTGTGTGGTTCTTAGCACAGGAAGGGCTCCAGGCTAATAACTTACACCAGAATAACTGCATGGTTTAGGTGGAGAGGCTCTTGATTTCCGTTAGTGCCCATGAGAAGAGAATCAGGCTCCAAGCACCCAGGTGACAGCTCTCATGAGTATGTTGTTTACTACATGTGCATAATGATGCACGTAAAATCCTGTACGGCAGGTATTCATTTTAACAGTTTAAAAATTAAGCTGGGTCCAGAAAGGGGTGACAACAATGTTTTCATAACAATGGTAACAACTGGTGTGCTTACCACCAGAAAACTCATGACTGGATTAACACCTTTTACAAAGTTATAACTGGTTTCTCTCATGCACAGTGCACATTACTCAATGTAGCACCCTGATTAAATGTATTTGAAGATGGCTACACTGTGCCACCTGGAGTTCTAATAAACCAAAACCACAAAACACATTACTCTCTCTCTCTTTATAATGCTATTTTATTTATGAATAAAGTATTCAAATTTGGAGAATGAGCTTAGTTCCATGACTCCTTGATACTGAATTCATGAATAGATTGGCTAGTGTTTTGGGGAAAGCTCATCAGCTATCCAGAAAGCATGGTTAACTGTGTAATTTGTCAATATATTTTACACGCTAGATACACCTGAGAAAAAATGAAGCAGGGATAGGTGCTAGAAACTGTAGGGAAATGTGAGTTCCTAAATATTTCAGAATGCTAAAATAGCCTTGTTGGGATATGTAGTGGTTAAGTTGAGACCTGGGAAGCTGCTAATGTGTTGACATGGCATTAGGGGACAAAGGAATAAGAAGGCTGTAGTTCTTTGCTTAATAAATAAGTTGCCATATTTTGCCCTTCCCTGTTGCTTGTAAGAATTAATAAGAATGCAGCTGCATAAAAAAAGGAACTGCTGAATAATGCCCTTTGTGTGAAAGAAGGTAAAAGAAATGTTATCTTCTCCCCCCCTTCCTTTACCAGCTACATAAACAAGCCCTGGTTTATGGCCCCTTCCTACCTCTCCTGAGAATTGCTCATGGCCCCTTCCTTCCTCCCTCCCCTGAGAATTGCTGACCAGGGAGATTTGTGGCAACAAACTGTTGCAAAGAAATATATTTTCAAGGTAAAATGCCTGTGTGATATGTGTAATGCTGCACACAACAACTAGGGTGGGTTTACTAACAAAATGGGTGTTTTTATTACTTAATAAGGGTTTTTGGGGTGTTGTAATAAACATAGGCATGTACATACTAACAAACAAAAAGAACGTGCTGTAACTAATTCAGTTCTTACTGGACAATTGGGCCCAGGGAAACAAGTATTGCAATAAAGAAGCCTGTACCCATATCCGCCTCTGGGTAACCTGCTCCTTCTTCTTCTAACAAGCATTGGATAAGTAACAGTTTGCAATAACAAAACATAGCATGAGTTGCACTAAAAGCGTCCCCCTCCCCACCTTCCCTTGGGCACATATTTTTGCCTGCACAGTTTATTTGATCTCTACAAGTCTGACTGGCTGAAGACAATTGAAGTGGGTAGATCTATGGTTGAGGTACTGCTTCAATGTCTTGGTTAGATAGCCCTGCTTTAGGGAACACAATCTTGTTCATCATATCTTTTCATCTGGGAAAGCCACTATCTGAGCTGACAAGCTTTCTGAGGTGAAAATGTGTATATGGATTTTTATATTATACACAAACAGCGGTAACTATTTTTCAGTCAAAATGGGTGTATTTTTATTAAGCAGAAATGGAGAAAGCTTATTAAGTAACAAATTGAATAACACTGCTTTAGTCATCTGAAGAAAGAAGAAGCTATAGAAACATCTAATTGAATATTTAAAGGCTTCCCAAGATAAGGTTATAAGTTTTCCACTGAATTGGGAGATAATGCATCTGATCCAAAAATGAAAATGGCTTTCAGGTTTGCCTACCTGGCGAACAAAATTATATGTTCTCCCATACAAGACAGTGGATCTCTCACTTCTTATTCCGAGTGTGCATATGAACAGCAAAGAATATTACTCTCGCTAGAGCTAGGAGAATTACAAACTTCCATTTGGACTGGCTAATTCTGTGTTCTGCTCTTGCTCTTTTGAGAAAGGCATGTTGGTAGCACTTCTAGTTTCAATAAGGGATGTTAGATGCCCAGGCTGGAATAATTTTGTTTCTTCCTAGAGCAAATTAAATTATTGTGAGTTACTCACAGTTAATTAAAGAGATCTCATAGAATGGAGACAGGGACATCATCTCTTAAGAAAGAATTTTTGAAATGTGACTATTAGTAAGATACACGTCCAAACCAGGTAACAATCTATTGCTGGATATTTACAAAGATGTCATAGGCACCAGCTACTGCACAATAACTGCTCACATGCAGTATGGGAAATAAAGCTCACAGGTAGTGCTGAATAATCCCAGTGAGGTTTGTCACATGTTTTGGCATTGGCTCAATCCCTGAAGATTTACAGGGAGTTTCAGGTTGACATGAATTTGAATTCAGGTTTCCCACTGAGGTAAGTGGGAAAGCGGGATACAGGGAGGAAGCACAGGCAGGAACGTTTGTGAGGGGAGGGCTTCTGCCTCATACTGAGAAAGAGGGGCGATCAGCAGGTTATTTCAAGTGCTTATATGCACAAAGCCTTGGAAACAAGCAGGGAGAACTGGAGGTCCTGGTGATGTCAAGGAATTATGACGTGATTGGAATAACAGAGACATGGTGGGATAACTCACATGACTGGAGTACTGTCATGGATGGATATAAGCTGTTCAGGAAGGACAGGCAGGGCAGAAAAGGTGGGGGAGTAGCACTGTATGTAAGGGAGCAGTATGACTGCTCAGAGCTCCGGTATGAAACTGCAGAAAAACCTGAGTGTCTCTGGATTAAATTTAGAAGTGTGAGCAACAAGAGTGATGTAGTGGTGGGAGTCTGCTATAGACCACCAGACCAGAGGGATAAGGTGGATGAGGCTTTCTTCCAGCAACTTGCAGAAGCTACTAGATCGCACGCCCTGGTTCTCATGGGTGACTTTAATCTTCCTGATATCTGCTGGGAGAGCAATACAGCGGTGCATAGACAATCCAGGAAGTTTTTGGAAAGCGTAGGGGACAATTTCCTCGTGCAAATGCTAGAGGAGCCAACTAGGGGGGGAGCTTTTCTTGACCTGCTGCTCACAAACCGGGAAGAATTAGTGAGGGAAGCAAAAATGGATGGGAATCTGGGAGGCAGTGACCATGAGTTGGTTGAGTTCAGGATCCTGACACAGGGAAGAAAGGTAAGCAGCAGGATACGGACCCTGGACTTCAGGAAAGCAGACTTCGACTCCCTCAGGGAACGGATGTGTAGGATCCCCTGGGGGACTAACATGAAGGGGAAAGGAGTCCAGGAGAGCTGGCTGTATTTCAAAGAATCCCTGTTGAGGTTACAGGGACAAACCATCCCGATGTGTCGAAAGAATAGTAAATGTGGCAGGCGACCAGCTTGGCTTAATGGTGAAATCCTAGCGGATCTTAAACATAAAAAAGAAGCTTACAAGAAGTGGAAGGTTGGACATATGACCAGGGAAGAGTATAAAAATATTGCTCGGGCATGTAGGAATGAAATCAGGAGGGCCAAATCACACCTGGAGCTGCAGCTATCAAGAGATGTCAAGAGTAACAAGAAGGGTTTCTTCAGGTATGTTGGCAACAAGAAGAAAGCCAAGGAAAGTGTAGGGGCCCCTTACTGAATGAGGGAGGCAACCTAGTGACAGAGGATGTGGAAAAAGCTAATGTACTCAGTGCTTTTTTTGCCTCTGTCTTCACTAACAAGGTCAGCTCCCACACTGCTGCGCTGGGCATCACAACATGGGGAGTAGATGGCCAGCCCTCTGTGGAGAAAGAGGTGGTTAGAGACTATTTAGAAAAGCTGGACGTGCACAAGTCCATGGGGCCGGATGAGTTGCATCCGAGAGTGCTAAAGGAATTGGCGGCTGTGATTGCAGAGCCATTGGCCATTATCTTTGAAAACTCGTGGCGAACGGGGGAAGTCCCAGATGACTGGAAAAAGGCTAATGTAGTGCCAATCTTTAAAAAGGGAAGAAGGAGGAGCCTGGGAACTACAGGCCAGTCAGCCTCACCTCAGTCCCCGGAAAAATCATGGAGCAGATCCTCAAAGAATCAATCCTGAAGCACTTACATGAGAGGAAAGTGATCAGGAACAGTCAGCATAGATTCACCAAGGGAAGGTCATGCCTGACTAATCTAATCGCCTTCTATGATGAGATTACTGGTTCTGTGGATGAAGGGAAAGCAGTGGATGTATTGTTTCTTGACTTTAGCAAAGCTTTTGACACGGTCTCCCACAGTATTCATGTCAGCAAGTTAAAGAAGTATGGGCTGGATGAATGCACTATAAGGTCGGTAGAAAGTTGGCTAGATTGTTGGGCTCAACAGGTAGTGATCAATAGCTCCATGTCTAGTTGGCAGCCGGTGTCAAGTGGAGTGACCCAGGGGTCGGTCCTGGGGCCGGTTTTGTTCAATATCTTCATAAATGATCTGGAGGATGGTGTGGATTGCACTCTCAGCAAATTTGCAGATGATACTAAACTAGGAGGAGTGGTAGATATGCTGGAGGGCAGGGATAGGATACAAAGGGACCTAGACAAATTGGAGGATTGGGCCAAAAGAAATTTGATGAGGTTCAATAAGGATAAGTGCAGGGTCCTGCACTTAGGACGGAAGAACCCAATGCACAGCGACAGACTAGGGACCGAATGGCTAGGCAGCAGTTCTGCGGAAAAGGACCTAGGGGTGACAGTGGACGAGAAGCTGGATATGAGTCAGCAGTGTGCCCTTGTTGCCAAGAAGGCCAATGGCATTTTGGGATGTATAAGTAGGGACATAGCAAGCAGCTTGAGGGACGTGATCGTTCCCCTCTATTCGACATTGGTGAGGCCTCATCTGGAGTACTTTTTTCAGAGTAACAGTCGTGTTAGTCTGTCTTTGCAAAAAGAAAAGGAGTACTTGTGGCACCTTAGAGACTAACCAATTTATTTGAGCATGAGCTTTCGTGAGCTACAGCTCACTTCATCGGATGCATACCGTGGAAACTGCAGTAGACATTATATACACACAGAGACCATGAAACAATACCCCCTCCCGTCCCACTGTCCTGCTGGTAATAGCTTATCTAAAGTGATCATCAAGTTGGGCCATTTCCAGCACAAATCCAGGTTTTCTCACCCTCCGCCCCCCCCCCGCCAAACTCACTCTCCTGCTGCTAATAGCCCATCCAAAGTGACCACTCTCTTCACAATGTGTATGATAATCAAGGTGGGTCATTTCCAGCACAAATCCAGGTTTTCTCACCCTCCTACCCCCATACACACACAAACTCACTCTCCTGCTGGTAATAGCTTATCTAAAGTGATCATTAAGTTGGGCCAGGGGGGTGAGAGAACCTGGACTTGTGCTGGAAATGACCCATCTTGATTATCATACACATTGTGAAGAGAGTGGTCATTTTGGATGGGCTATTAGCAGCAGGAGAGTGAGTTTGTGTGGGGGGGGGCGGAGGGTGAGAAAACCTGGATTTGTCCTGGAAATGGCCCAACTTGATGATCACTTTAGATAAGCTATTACCAGCAGGACAGTGGGGTGGGAGGGGGTATTGTTTCATGGTCTCTGTGTGTATATAATGTCTACTGCAGTTTCCACGGTATGCATCCGATGAAGTGAGCTGTAGCTCACGAAAGCTCATGCTCAAATAAATTGGTTAGTCTCTAAGGTGCCACAAGTACTCCTTTTCTATCTGGAGTACTGTGTCCAGTTTTGGGCCCCACACTACAAGAAGGATGTGGATAAATTGGAGAGAGTCCAGCAACGGGCAACAGAAATGATTAGGGGTCTGGAACACATGACTTATGAGGAGAGGCTGAGGGAACTGGGATTGTTTAGTCTGCAGAAGAGAAGAATGAGAGGGGATTTGATAGCTGCTTTCAACTACCTGAGAGGTGGTTCCAGAGAGGATGGTTCTAGACTCTAGAAGAGGACAGGACAAGGAGTAATGGTCTCAAGTTGCAGTGGGGGAGGTTTAGGTTGGATATTAGAAAAAACTTTTTTACTAGGAGGGTGGTGAAACACTGGAATGCGTTACCTAGGGAGGTGGTAGAATCTCTTTCCTTAGAAGTTTTTAAGATCAGGCTTGACAAAGCCCTGGCTGGGATGATTTAATTGGGGATCGGTCCTGCTTTGAGCAGGGGGTTGGACTAGATGACCTCCTGAGGTCCCTTCCAAACCTGATATTCTATGATTCTATGATTCTATGAATTTAAAAAAAATTACCCCACCCAACTTCCTAAAGAAATTCCCACTTCCATATCCAAGAGACACCCTTTATGTGCCTTTGTCCTCTTCAGGTGTGTGTAGCATAATGCCTCTCAGGAGAGAGGTTTCAAAGTGGTAGCTATGTTAGGTCTGTATCAGCAAAAACAAAGCGGAGTCCTTGTGGCACCTTAGAGACTAACAAATTTATTTGGGCATAAGCTTTCATGGGCTAGAACCCACTTCATCAGATGCATAGAGTGGAAAATACAGGAGCAGGTATAAATACATGAAAAGATGGGAGTTGCCTTACCAAGTGTGAGGTCAGTCTAATGACATAATTCAATTAGCAGTAGGATACCAAAGGAGGAAAAATATCTTTTGTCGTGGTAATGAGAGTGTCCCATTTCAAATAGTTGACGAGAAGGTTGACAAGAAGGTGTGAGTAACAGTAGGGGGAAATTAGGTTGAGGTTTTGTAATGACCTAACCACTCCCAGTCTTTATTCAAGCCTAATGTGATGGTGTCCACTTTGCAAATTAATTCCAGTTCTTCAGTTTCACGTTGGAGTCTGGTTTTTAAGTTTTTTTGTTGAAGAATTGCTACTTTTATGTCTGTTATTGAGTGACTAGGGAGATTGAAGTGTTCTCCTACTGGTTTTTGAATGTTATAATCCCTGATGTCAGATTTGTGTCCATTTATTCTTTTGCATAGAGACTGTCCGGTTTGGCCAATGTACATGGCAGAGGGGCATTGCTGGCACATGATGGCATATGTCACATTGGTAGATGTTTAGGTGAATGAGCCCTGATGGTGCGGCTGATGTGGTTAGGTCCTATGATGGTGTCCCTTGAATAGATATGTGGACAAAGTTGGCACTGGTGTTTGTTGCAGGGTTTGGTTCCTGGGTTGGTGTTTTTGTTGTGTGGTGTGTATTTGCTGGTGAGTATTTGCTTTAGGTAGCTGTCTGTAAGAGAGGACTGGCCTGTCTCCCAAGGTCTGTGAGAGTGAGGGATCGTCTTTCAGGATAGGTTGTAGATCCTCGATGGTGCGCTGGAGAGGTTTTAGTTGTAGGTGACGGCTAGTGGCATTCTGTTACTTTCTTTGTTGGGCCTGTCTTGCAGTAGGTGACTTTTGGGTACCCTTCTGGCTCTGTCAATCTGTTTCTTCCCTTCAGCAGGTGGGTATTGTAGTTTTAAGAATGCTTGTTAGAGATCCTGTAGGTGTTTGTCTGTGTCTGAGGGATCGGAACAAATGCAGTTGTATTGTAGAGCTTGGCTGTAGACAATAGATCATGTGATGTGGTCTGGATGAAAGCTGGAGGCATGTAGGTAAATATAGCTGTCAGTAGGTTTCTGGTATAGGGTGGTGTTTATGTGACCATCGCTTATTAGCACTGTAGTGTCCAGGAAGTGGATCTCTTGTGTGGAGTGGTCCATTTGGCAGCCCTGTGTCTTTGGTGGCTTCCCTGAGATCTGGAAAGTCTGAGCTCAGCCCATCTGGTCTTCCCTGGGGACAACTGTGGCCCACTTCAACTAATGGGAACATTTGAAGGAAACCTTGTGGTGACCTCTTAAAACTAGCTAGCCCCAGTTGGTCTATGTTCCCTAGGTGACTATAGCCAGTTGGTGCAAATTAGAGAAGCCCTTAGGTCAGACCTGAGGCAGATAATCTGGTGATGACACTGGCATTGTGCCTCAGAAGTTGGCTCTGCAGAAAATCTGCCCCTCGGTCTTTTCTGGTCTTCCAAGCGTCTATCCTCTCCTCATCTAATCCCTTCATAAGACTAATTTCTTTCACAATGCCCACAATGAGTTAATAATATTTAATAATTACAATGAATCTGCAACCAATGTGGTACCCATGAGTAAGGCTGTGAGTCTGTCATGGAGGTCATGGATTCTGTGACTTTCTGGGACCTCTGTGACTTCTGCAGCCAGCAGGTGCAGCTGACCTGCCCAATCTGCTCGGGAAGCCCTGGTGCGAGCTGCACCTTCCCCCCACCCACAACAGTGGCAGTCCTGGGCCGCCCCCTGGCAGCAGCAGCTGCTGCTGTCCCAGGCTGGAGGGAATGTCCCGGACCATTAGCAGCGGCGATGGTCTCAGGCTGACCCCTGCCATGGTCCCATGCCACCCCTCTCCCCCAAGCGCCAGTAGGCACCCTGGAGCCCCCACCCTGAGCACCAGTGGGTGACCCAGAGACCACCCTACAGAGCAGCAGGTGCACCCCCAGAGTTCCCCAGAACACCAAAGATTTAGTGATGGGTATATAGTACAAGTCATGGACAGGTCATGGGACCATGAATTTTTGTTTATTGCCCATGACCTGTCCATGACTTTTACTAAAAATGCCTATGACTAAATCTTAGCCTTATCCAGGAGCAACTAAGTACTTGTATGATCTTATACTTCTTATCACATCACCTTTCTACCATTTATTTTCTTTGCATAACATACAGCCTTAGACTGTAAGGTTTTCAGGGAAGGAGTAGTGTCTTGCTATCTGTGCTGAACTACAGTTAGTCCACTTTTGTACAGTGTGAAAAAAAGTCATCCTCACTGGACAACATTTTCATATGTGACTAGTGATTTGGGGTGCCTAACTTGAGAATTCTTAAAGGGGTCTGGTATTCAGAGAGTGGGTGCTCAGCAGGGTGAGTTGATTTAAATCAGCAGTCAGAGAACCTTGATTTAAATCATCTAATTTAAATGTGTTTTGCATGTGTACTTTTTAGTTGATTCTCATTGCTTAGTCACCACTAAAAATGGCTCCATGTTAGTGATCAATGGCTCCATGTCTAGTTGGCAGCCGGTATCTAGCAGAGTCCCCAAAGGGTCAGTCCTGGGGCCGGTTTTGTTCAATATCTTCATAAATGATCTAGAGGAAGTTGTGGATTGCACCCTCAGCAAGTTTGCAGATGACACTAAACTGGGAGGAGTGGTAGATATGCTGGAGGGTAGGGATAGGATACAGAGGGACCTAGACAAATTGGAGGATTGGGCCAAAAGAAATCTGATGGGGTTCAACAAGGACAAGTGCAGAGTCCTGCACTTTGGACGGAAGAATCCAATGCACCGCTACAGACTAGGGACTGAATGGCTCGGCAGCAGTTCTGCAGAGAAGGACCTAGGGGTGACAGTGGACGAGAAGCTGGGTATGAGTCAACAGTGTGCCCTTGTTGCCAAGAAGGCCAATGGCATTTTGGGATGTATAAGTAGGGGCATTGCCAGCTGATCAAGGGAGGTGATCATTCCCCTCTATTCGACATTGGTGAGGCCTCATCTGGAGTACTGTGTCCAGTTTTGGGCCCCACACTATAAGAAGGATGTGGAAAAATTGGAGAGAGTCCAGCGAAGGGCAACAAAAATGATTAGGGGTCTGGAACACATGACTTATGAGGAGAGGCTGAGGGAACTGGGATTGTTTAGTCTGCGGAAGAGAAGAATGAGGGGGGATTTGATAGCTGCTTTTAACTTCCTGAAAGGTGGATCCAAAGAGGATGGATCTAGACTGTTCTCAGTGATAGCAGATGACAGGACAAGTAGTAATGGTCTCAAGTTGCAGTGGGGGAGATTTAGCCTGGATATTAGGAAAAACTTTTTCACTAGGAGGGTGATGAAACATTGGAATGTGTTACCTAGAGAGGTGGTGGAATCCCCTTCCTTAGAAGTTTTTAAGGTCAGGCTTGACAAAGCCCTGGCTGGGATGATTTAGTTGGGCATTGGTCCTGCTCTGGGCAGGGGATTGGACTAGATGACCTCTAGAGGTCCCTTCCAACTCTGATATTCTATGATTCTATTGATTTGCAACTAAAATAGCTTTAACACTAAAGCTGGTGCTACTTTTTGCTAACCTGGAGATACATTATATTTACATATTTATTTAAGCAATTATATAGCTTAACTTACATTCATTCTGATTTTTAATTTTAAAAATTTTATGTTAGAAAATGGTGAGTGATGCATTTATTTACTAGATTATTAATTGTTTACCTGTGATTTGTGTCAAGCTCTATTTGGATGGAAATTCGAATAAATTAAAAATGTGCAAAACAGCATTTAATTTTATTATTATTATTATTGAATAAAATTACCTTAAATGTTTTGGATACATAACAAAAAGTTTATAAAAGATAGTTTTAAATGCAAAACAGATGATTTATTAAACAAAGGGTTGTAACTATAGTTAGCAAATTGCAATGATTGTTTCTGGTCACCAAGTCCTTCAAGATTTTAGAACTAGTAGATCTCATCCTTTTACACCCAATTTTTTTCTTACAATGAAAGAAGAAAACAAGCTTTCCTGCTTTTCCAACTCCCAATTGGTTTCTGAACTTTAAACTAGTCATTGAACTGAATTAGTTGAATAAACTGAAATGAAGAAAATATTCTCACTAACTTGCAGAACAAGCTATTGCTATCAAAATCTGGTTTAACTTCTGTTGATGGGAGAGACAAGATTCTGAGCCACACAGAGCTCTTCTTTGGGTCTGGAAAAGGTACTCCCAATGTCACAGGAAAATGCAAGGTGTAACAAATTGTTTTGCATAAGTAGTTAGCACATATAGTAAGGGACCATTCAAGGTAGAGTGTCCCATTAATAGCCCTGTAGTTATAGAAGAAAAGGGGGGTTATTGGGTTACAGAATGTTGAAATACTCCATAAATCCAAAGTCTCTGTTCAGTCCACGATTTTTAATGTCTAGCAGAATAAAGAATTTAAACTCTCCAATATGACAACCTCTTCATGGGCAACCTTGAAAAAGAATTTCTGGACACATGCCTATCACAATATGTGGTATGCCTCATCCAGTGCACTAAATGCCTCATCCAATGCAGTAAGTGGAGATAACAACGGGCAATCACTGCACTCTCAAATGAACTAACACAGGAAAATGATAAAAGACAAAAGCACCCTATCACTTGTGGGTGAACACTTTTCACAAAAAAGATTGCTCTGTATCTCACCTATCAGTCCTCATCCTCAAAGGAAACCTGCACAACACTTTCAAAAGATGAGCCTGGTGTCTTAAATTCATTACTCTACTAGACACCAAAAATCATGGACTGAACAGAGACATTGGATTTATGAATTATTTATAACCCACTAACACCCTCTTTTTGTCCTATGACTGCATTAGTGTTAATGGGACATTCTATCTTGAATGGCAAGGGGGGTGCATAGCCCTGGCTTCAGCCCTAGACTAGAACAGTTATTCTAGTATAACAGTTGTTAGTGATGGGAATCTCCAATTAACCTTCCAAAGCCTATATCACTATGGAAACATGGAATTCATGTCTACCAGTAGATATTTTAAATTTCTACGTGATATTTCTGAGACTCTGCTTTAGGGTTTGACTTGTCTAGAATTGAAATGTCAGTTAAAAAGTGTTATTAAACTCATTCTCAGTAACATATTCTAAAAGTTTAGTGTTAGGGTGACTATACATCCCGTTTTGGCTGGGACAGTCCCTTTTTTAAGCCCTGTCCTAGCTGTCCCGACTTTTTTGGCAAAAGTGGGAATTTGTCCTATTTGCTTTCACCAATTGATGATCAGTTAGCAAGAGAAAATGGGACAAATGCCCACTTTTCTCAAAAAACTATGGTGTGCACCCCTAGCGGGGCTCAGAGGAATGTGCAGGAGGGGTGGAGGGGGTGGCAATGCCAACCCTGAAGGGGGAGGGGGACAGGGCTCCTGCAACCAGTGACACCAGCTGCATTGGCCGGGAGGGGAGCAGGCAGGATTCTGGTGAGCAGTGATGCCAGCCTCACGCTGGGAGCAGTTTGGACTTGGACGAGAGCCTTGTGTGTGGGGGAGGCAGGACTTGGGTCAATGACTTGGATTAGCTCCATGTGGGCTGGGGAACAGGGCAGAGGCCAGCTCCATGTATGGGGCAAAGGAGGAGCAGGGCTCAGCAAAGCAGCTCAGGCCAGCTCCTCAGGGTGTCCCGTTTTCCCTTTGGGAAATATGGTCACCTTATTTAGTGCAGACATGGCAATGCATATTTTTAACACATCTTAGTTTGTTGAGTTGAAGACTAAACTCTACCATAGGCTTCAACTAGATCGGCTTAGCATTTGTTAAAGTCTATAGTGTCTTGCCTACACTAGACTTGTATAATATATTTATTTAGAAGGTGTTAGCTTACACTTTCTAATAACACACCTCTAACTCCTAATCAAGACAATTCTTAAAGAAGATTGCCATTCTTTCAAAAGTATCATATAGGAGTTTAAAATCTGCATTTGTAGATTTGAATGCATATAGGGAGCAGCTTTCTTAGTGGCTGATCATCACACAAGCAAAGTTAGCCTTTAATCATCGTGTCAGTTGATATCTTTCCCTGTCACAAAAATTGCCTACACTAGACTTGTATAATATATTTATTTAGAAGGTGTTAGCTTACACTTTCTAATAACACACCTCTAACTCCTAATCAAGACAAATCTTAAAGAAGATTGCCATTCTTTCAAAAGTATCGTATAGGAGTTTAAAATCTGCATTTGTAGATTTGAATGCATATAGGGAGCAGCTTTCTTAGTGGCTGATCATCACACAAGCAAAGTTAGCCTTTAATCATCGTGTCAGTTGATATCTTTCCCTGTCACAAAAGGAACAGTAAAATTCATTTATCACGAAGTACTGCAATTTACTTTTTCAACAGAAAAAACTAGAATTATTTCTTTTATTAACTACATTTAACAGGAAACAATTTTGGGGGTGCAGGAAGTCAAACAAGAATATTTTTCACCTTATTTTAAACATCAACCACAACATGGTAGATTAGTGTTTTTAAACATAAAAGCAGAAAAATTGTGTTATTTTTTTATTTATTTTTTCTCTACTGCAAAATGGATCAAAGACACAATTACACTCAGAGTGTTAGGGTGTGTCTGAAAGCAATCTGTACTTTCCAAGGGTTTAGAAATAAAAACGGTTCATCACCCCATGAATTTTGTTAAAAGAAGTTATGAATGTGTTAAAATATTTTAGTAGGAGAATATACCAGAGTGCAAATACTTATATTTAACTATTTTTACAATAAGATACAGAAGCTCTTTTAAGCTAACAAAAATATAGAATTGCAGAAAATCATATGCAACTCACTGGGGCATTTATTGACCTATTCCTTTGTTCCTTCTTAAATGAGTCTGAGCACTGCTTATGGATGATATTGATCATGTTTTTAAAATGACAGATGACCTCCACATTAGGTTGCACACCAGTATCTTTTAACAAAATGCATTGTTACTTGTCAATGTCAGCATAATAATTGAACTAGACATTGATGGACAAGACCTTCAATTTACTGTTGAAACATGTAGATTCCCCTGATTAAACTGATGCTTTTGTGTTTAATGAGCTCATATTGATTAGGTGTTTACTGCTACAGTAAATTATAGCATTACTGTTCTCAATGCCATAGGTAAGAAGGTTTAAGCATTTCCATTATAACACCTAGCTATGTACACAGGTTTATAATTCATTCATTTAAAAGAAAATCTGCATTCATTACAATAGAAACTATACAAGGGCTAATCTGGGGAGCAAATTCCTTTCCTATATTAAAATATATTTGAAATTTAAATTATATGAGTAAGCAAAATAGGATGAGCTGTATCAAAATACAAGTTATTTCTGCTGTGTCTGACACTTTCAAGAAAAGTCTGTACACTGTAATTGGAATACCTCGAAAGATTGCAAAGGACTATTCTTCCACTGGGGAGTGGAAACTAAAACTATGGTTCTTCTTTCAAGCAACATTTGAGATTATGAAAATTTAAATTCATCTCCTAATACAGGCCCTGATTCAGGAAAGGACTGGGATTTAGCACATACTTAGTTATGCATGTGTTTAAGTGCCTTCCTCAAACCATGAGACAAGGTGGGTGAGATAATGTCTTTTATTGGACCAGCTTCTGGTTGGAAGAGAGATAACAGAAGTCGGTCCAATAAAAGATTTTATCTCACCCACCTTGTCTCTCTATTATCCTGAGACTGACCTGGCTACAACTAAACTACGTTCCTCAAACAGGGTCATCATTTGATATAAACACTCTTGCTTTAGAAATTTTGGTGTGATGCATTATAAATTATTGTCTTAAAGCCCAATTCTCCCACTCTTACATGAATTGAGGATACTGCATGGTAAAGTACTGCTCAGTGGGTGACATCTTGCCCCCACTGAAGTCATTTGCAAAACTCTCATTGAGTCAGTGAGTTCAGAACCTCCCTTAATCGCTTTGCAGCATATTTTCATTTTCTTAAAATAGAGCTAATATTACAGAGTTTCATAGGACAATGCACATAGATTTGTCTTACTGAATCAAGTTTAATCTGTGTCTCCAATTTCTCAAAATTACCCTGTGTTTTGGTTCTAGCTTCTAAAGTATTTGTAGTTCCGCTCAACTTCATATCATCCATAATTTAATTAACATACTCTGCACTCCATCCCTAAAGCCATTAATAAAATTATTGAATGATATTGGACCCAGATAGATACCCATAGGATCTCAGAGAACACCACTTTCCAACTTGACAGTGGATCAAAAATAATGATATTTTGTTCGATTTTTGGTTTAAGTCAATTGCATATATTTATGTGACTTCCCTGATACAATGACTAAATTTCAGCTGGCTTTGGATGCAGGTAATTTTTTTCTATCTGAGTAGTTACTCATATGATTCTTATGACTACAGTATCTGACCATCTGACCAGCATTTATTAATTAAATAATTTTAAAAAAGAAAATAAGACGTTAACTTAGAAATAGTAAGTGATTGTGTACTTAAAACTGCATTGAAATGCATGTGCATAAGAGGCAGAGGTAAGGTTGCTCAAATAACTTCATTTTTGGCCTTTTCTTTTTACTTTTGAGTGTGTAACTATGTAACCTTAATGTTCCTTTAGTTTCATTTTTTGTTTATTTTCAATGGAATTGGTAGGACAATGAAATGCAGAGTTTGCAGTAGTCAGAAAATTATGTAGAATGAATCACTGTGGCAAGTAATTAGTAACTCTTGGTAAAGAGTCAAAGACAGCTGTCACAGATCTCTCCCAGCACCTCCTTCCAGCAACCCAACTGGATTGCTTGGGAATCCAAAACTTTGTGTCCCTGGTTCCCTTTGTTATTTTAAGCTCACAGAGCCTGAACAGAGCCCAGTCACTTCCCCAATCTTGTGGTCATTAGGCACACTCTCAGGGCTTGTCTACATTTACAGCGCTGTAGCACTTAGTGAAGACGCTATCTATGCCAACTGGAGAGCTTCTCCTGTCAGCGTAGGTACTCCACATCCCCCAGAGTCAGTATATCGACAGGCAAAGCTCTCCTGTTGATAACATAGCGCTATCTACACCAGAAGTTTGGTCCGTATCCAGTGGTGAGCTGCCAAAATCTTAACAACTGGTTCCCTCCTCACCCCACGAGGGAGTCATGGCCTGTGCCCGCGTCCGCCCCCCGGGACCGCTGCTCCATCCACCCCCCTCCTCTGTCCCCTGACTGCCCCCAGAACTGGGCAGGAGGGTCTTGTGGGCCACCGTAGTGGCTGCCCACCATGCCCCGCCCCTAAGAGCCAGAGGGACCTGCCGGGTGGCGAGGTGGGGAGTCCCAGTGGTGCTTACCTGGGGCAGCTCTGGGAAGCATCCGGAAGGTCCCTCTGGCTCCTAGGGGTGGGGTAGCAAAGCTGGGGGGAAGCAGGGGGAGAGGCCGCTTCCCCCACTGATCACATCAAAAATGGCACCTTAGGCGCCAACTCCATGGGTGCTCTGAGGCTGGAGCACCCATGGGGAAAATTTGGTGCGTGCAGAGCACTCACTGGCAGCTCCCTGCCCCGTGCTACACTTGGCCCCAGCTTACCTCCGCTCCGCTTCCGCCCCGCGTTACGCTCCGCCCTGCTCTGCTTCTCTCCCCCGCCCCACTTCCCGTAGATCAGCTGTTTGCGCGGGAATCCTGGGAGGGCTGAGAAGCAAGCAGCGGCTTTGTGCTCAGGCCCAGGGAGGCGGAGGCGAGCTGGGGCGGGGAGTGGTTCCGCTGCGCCCCTCCTGGGTTACCTGCTGCAGCATGGGCGGCCCTCCTCATGCCCCAGCTCACCTCCGCTCTGCCTCCGCCTCCTTGGGCCTGAGTGTGAAGCCGCTGCTTGCTTCCCAGCCCTCCCAGGATTCCCGTGCAAACAGCTGATCCATGAGAAGCAGGGCAGGGGGGAGAAGCAGAGCGGGAAGGAGCATAACTCAGGGGCAGAAGCGGACAGGAGGTGAGCTGGGGCCAGGCGTGGCGCGGGGCGGGGAGCTGCTGGTGGGTGCTCTGCACCCACCAAATTTTCCCCATGGGTGCTCCAGCCCCAGAGCACCCATGGAGTCGGTGCCTAAGGTGCCACTTTTGGCCGGTTGTTAAATTTAGAAGCCCTTTTAGAACCGGTTGTCCCTCGGAGGACAACCGGTTCTAAAAGGGCTTCTAAATTTAACAACCAGTTCCAGTGAACCGGTGCGAACTCCAGCTCACCACTGTCTGTATCACCGCATCGTTCAGGGGTATGGATGTAGTTATACCAACATACATTTGTAGTGTAGACCAGGGCTCAGTGCACATACTTTATATCTTGCACCCCTTCTGAGAGCTGGTACCCCATGTCCAGCTGCTTAGTCCCTGGGCACAATGGTGACTCTTCAGGCTCCCTTGTATGTAAATACACCATCTCCCAGGGCAGAACTCCACCAAAAAGATGTGAAGCTTCTGGTTTACAGTTTAACTGTCTATGGAGGCATGCAATAGTTATGAATCATTTAACACAGAGAGAGACATTTTCCCCAAAGTCTAACACCTTAGCTCTTTTATACTTAATTATCCAAAATAGATCATATGAAACAATAAACATCTTACACCATAATGTCCCTCACTAGCTCACTCTTTCCTTGTTAGTCCTTGGGGACCATCTGTGTCTCGAGGCGTTACATGCTTGGTTGCTTCTCCCTCGTGGACTTGAGCATCTGCCCTTTGAAAACCTTTAATTCCCTTCCATCCGGTGATACATTTTCCAGCTTCCCCATCTCAGCACTCAGCAAACTCTTGTCAGGTAACTTCATTGCAATGGTGACCCCTCCCTTGATATACCAGTTCCTCTGGGTGGAAGCTAATCTATTGTCTAGAGGAATTACATTTCAATGGAAGAGCACTTATCTTCAACAAGTCTCTTTTGTCATCTGTTTGGCATCAGATTTTGGAATCTCTGCCCAACATGGAGGCAACAGTCCACAGAAAAGGCAAAAAGCTGCATATTCAAAATGGACATTATGCAGCTTTACATAAATGCACAGAGTTTGTAATCTCACATGAAATTCATAAATTTGTACAGACAGAGCATCACTTCATCACAATAACGAATGAAAAATTGGAAACTCCCAGAATATTAGAAGATGAAGCAGGGACTTACTACAAGATTGGTGTAAACTGAGATGTAGAAAATAACAATTCAAATAACAAACTAGACCACAGTGGCCCAGTATACAGTTCACATTAAAAAGGCAGTATTGTATTCAAGAGTGAAAACCCTAATGAGCAAGATAACAGCAGCAAAAACTAGAGCACTAGAATATAAATACGCTTAAAAACTCAGCAACATAGGTCTGTGAAAGATCCAGAACTGTATTCTCATCTGCGGTGTATTTTTGCATTTCCATGGATATAAAAACACATCACTAATTCAGTAACAGAAACACAGATGTAAATGCGAGATACTCAGTGTTGCATCTGAGGCTAGAGGCTGTCCATGAAACCCAAACTGTTCATAAACTCAGCAACCATTCATAAAACCCTCAGACTTTATCTACCACCTTGAAGAGTAATCCTGTGAAAAATATCATGCCTAACTATTAGTCCTGTGCATAGATCAGACAAAATTCCTTTGAGAGGAAGTAAAATAAAATGTACACATTTTCAAACTGATAAAATACTTAGCACTTTAAAGATTCAAAGAACTATATAAACATTAATTAGCAAACCTCTCCCCATAATTTCCCATGGCTTAATAAGTTTTGTAAAATTCATTTAAACCAGTAAACCAAACTGTAGTGTTCATACTGGGGGGATTCTGCACCAAAAATTAAAAATTCTGTGCCAAAAAATAATAAAAAAAAAAATCTGTACACAATATTTTAAAATTCTGCAAAACTCTGCAAATTTTATTTGTCAAAATAAGACTACATAATTATGCCAGTTTCAATTATTTTGGTAATTATTTCAAAATACCTGTCAGCAAGTATGTCTGTAACAATACAGACACACAAAAATTCTCCCAGGAGTAGACAGTTAAAGAAACCCTTATGACAACCCAGTTCCTGTTTCTCTGACCCCTTCCCCCCAGAGCTCAATTGAGGGGCCCTTCTCCCTAGAACCGAGCCATGCCCCCCTGTATCCAATACACCCAAATCCCCTTCCCCCCGCAGAGCCCAGCCATGGGGCCTCTCCGGCCAAGATAACCTCACCCCCTTGCTCCCAGAGCCCAGGCGTGCCCCCGCTCTGCACAGATACCCACACCCCCTCTCCCTCAGAGCCCAGCAACGGCTCTCCCCCTTGCCCAGACACCCATCTCCCTCCTCCCTCCAGACCCCAGGGATCCTGAGGAAAAAACAGCCTGATGCTCGGTCCCAGGCTTGCACGGAATTTCCTGCACACTGCCCTCTTCTTCCCTCAGCATGCTGGGAACTGCAGCTGCCAGGAACTCTCTTGCTCCCTCCCCTCTCTCCCCGGCACTGTCTTCTATGTGTGAGCTGGACTCTGATGCGTCCATCAGCCCTAAATGGCGGCTAGCAGTACTGCAGCCCATTTCTGTGGGGGGAAGGAAATTCTGCGTGCACAATGTTAATTTCTACAAAATTCTACATTGCCCAGTGGCCCAGAATTCCCCCAGGAGTAACACTGTGTACATATGCTACTTAATTTCTTAATACATGAACACAATAAAACTGAATAACCATGTAATTCTACCTTAGTGTCCATTTCAGCCACTCCTCTTACCCTCTCAGCTCCAATGTATGTCTCTCTCATTTGTTATGCCATATGTCTCAGTTTTCTATTTAATATCGAAATTTCAAATATTCACAACTTTAAACTCAGCTAGTACTGTCAACCTCAAATGCTCAAAATCATGAGAGGGCACTAAAAATGATAAAATTGGCTTAAAATCATGAGATTTTTTAAAAAATGTAATAATGGGGGGCACCTTTTTAGTTGCCTTCTGGTTTCTGAGCCTTTCTGGTGGGTACACTTCCTTCACATTTTGATGCTTTTCTCTGCAACCATGAGACCTAGAAACTTCGAAGTGGAGATTCTCATGTAATATGTTGATCCCAGCAGCTGGTGCTTTAAGAAAAACACCTGATCTAATAAGACTCATGCTAAAATTGTGTGAGTTGGTAATATTACTTAGCCATTCTTGCTTGGCTTGTTTTTCTGACATTAATAGGATTTAAAAAAATGAAGATAATCCAAAGACCTTGAGTGTAAACTGGCCTACTTCGATTGACTTCAAAGGAGCTAGGCCAATTTACAACAGCTAAGGTTCTGGTCCTCTAGGTACTGTAAGCGACTGTACAAGAAATTCCAGTTTATGTTGTATTATTTGACAAAACAACAATATAAAAAGACTTTGTTTTAGGAAGAAAAAACAAAAGTTGTTATGATGCAGCTTATAATTCCTCACAGCACTCAATATAATAGAATGATCTGGGCACAATTATTTCCCCAAGGTCCTAGTGCACTCTTTTTTTACAGTTAGACATTACAATAATCAAGGCAAACAGCTTCATTTTTTTTCTGCAAAAGGCACAAAAAGTATTGAGCTTTTAGAGAAGACTAGAACTCATCCTATAATCCAAGTTATAGAATTTCTTTATCCATTTACTTTTATAGAGTTTAATAAAACAGGCTGCAGGCTGTAAAGTCCACATCCTGAATCCTGGTGGGAAGAAAGCTGCACAGACATGCAAAGCACAACACCGATCTTTCCAGCATATTAAACATTTTTTCTATTCATTTAAATGCTTATAAGAAGCCATAGTAAATGTATCCTTTCAGGCAGATTGTTTCACATTCCAATTTGAGGCTACATGATGTTACACAGAAATCTATCCAGAGGCTTAAACCAGTACAAAATGCAGCAGCCTGCATATTAAGTGTTTCCTCTCAGTGGCAGGATATTAGAGCTCCATGAGCTACACTGGCTGTCAGTTAGTTTCTCAGTGGATTTCCAGCTGTTGGTTTTGAACTATACATCCCTAAATTGGGACCTGCCTACTTGAGAGACTGCTGCTTTCCCCTTGTGATACTGCCACTGTCATGTTAAACAGAGGACCTTGAGCTTGAACCTACCTATTACAAAAGGTGTGGTTTGGGGGCTGCTGGCAGAGCATTCACCCTTCCTTTGGAATACTGCACTAATCAGGGCCTGAAATAGCCTGCATCTGTTGACCTACTAAACATGTTGCAAAACCCATTAGTTTGAGTGAGCATTAGTGAAGCATAGAGGCAATTGAGGATGGGATTTCTGTCTAGTGGGGAAACTCAATGGGAGATTATAAACTGTACAGTAAACCCCACAAACCATACAACAAAAATAAAAATTATTCACAGAGCTTATAATTTAAGAAACAAAGCTGAGACTGGCCAAATGGAAATGCAGTCTTAGAGGGGTTCAGCTGTGTTTAAAATTTGCTATAAAAGAAAAAAGTGAGTTTAACTCTCAGTGACTGTTTTCCTAGGCCTGTACAGCCATCCCTGAAAGGCAATGTGTCTGGTGAAGCTGAGCAATTTCTCAAGTTAAGATATATGTATGCACAGTTCCTAGCTTTGGAAATAAATCATCTACAGGAGTGTGTTTGCAGGCAAATGATTAAAATGTAATTGCTCGCTGGGAACTTGTTGCATAATTCAGTATCTGCCTTAATAATAGGAACAAACTATATGGTTTAGGTATGCTTTTAGATGCAGATTGAGCTGTTCCCTAAATTCTAGATGAAAAGCAGTTTTGGATTTGCCTGATAACTGCATTTGATTTTTTGAATGAAAATAGGCAGGCAAATTGGGAGAGTTAAGTATCAGGATCAAAGCTCCATCACACTATCTTTACAAGGCTGAGAAACTGAGTACAATGGTTTTCGTGCTTTTATTCAAAGTTCTATCAGAAACTGATGCTTGATTTTGGATCAGACGGTCTTTATCCTTGGGCTATTGTAGAATAAATGCATCCTAGAAGTGATGCACTTAGATTAGAGGGAAAAAAAAATAAACAGCTCAGAAAATCCTTTGTTTGCCTGTACCTGAGGTAACTGGTGTCAACTTCAAAGGAAGCCATTTGCCTCCTGAATACTTTGATATATTAGCACAGGTGCTGACTTTCCAAAGTGCTGGGAGGTGCTCGACCCCCAGCTCTGACCCAGGCCCTGCCCCCACTGCACCCCTTTCCCAAAGGCCTCACCCCTGCCCCACCTCTTCCTGCTCAGTTCCACTCCTCCCCTGAGTGCTCCTCCCCATCCCTCAAAGCCTCCTGCATACCACAAAACAGCTGTTCATGGTGAGTGGGAGGCTCAGGAAGGGAGGAGGAAGCTCTGATTGGTGGGGCCTGCTGGTGGGCAGGAAGTGCTGGGGGGAGGGCAAGGTGCTGAAGGGGGCTGCCAGTTGATGCTCAGCACCCACCATTTTTTCACCATTTTTTCCCACAGAGTCAGCGCCTATGTGTACTAGCGCTGTAGAAGTAGTAAGGGCCAGGTTTTAATGATGTCTAGTGGGTCCAGTTAAAATAAACAAAGTGATTTGTTCAAGCCCCAGCTAAAACCTTATCCACGCCCAGGTATTAGGAACCCCCCTTGTCACCTTTATAGCTTTCTTACCCTCCGACAAGCATTGAGGAGTCGTTGGAAATGTGTATTGCAAATACCTTCTAGTAGGGAGACCAAGATAAGCATTCAATTACATAAAAAATAAAATTAGTAAAAACCAAAACAGCATATCACAGGTATGGGCAGTCCCACAGTCCCAATTGTTATTTGTCCAAAACCAGTCCCAGCCACCTAAACCTCATTTACAAGCCCAATTATGGTCAGTGATGAAGGCTGCACTCCTCAGACAGTCTGCAGCACTCCACCAAGTACCACCTTGATATGTAGCTAGTAGATTCACTTCCACAAAGCCACCTCCACCACCTTGGCTGCAGCCAGGTCTGGTTCCATCAGTCAATTTTACCAGCTCAGCTCACCTCCACTGAGGTTCACATATATCCTTATCATCAGAGTGCCTGTACACCTTCCAATTATTCCAGAGATCTGATTAGTATCTGTTACATGTAGGGCTGTCAAGAGATTAAAAAATTAATTGTGATTAATCGCACTCTTAAACAATAATAAATGGTATTCTATTTAAATACTTTTGGACGTTTTCTACATTTTCAAATATATTGATTTTAATTACAACACAGAATAGAAAGTGTACAGTTCTAAAATTATATTTATTTTTGATTACAAATATCTGCACTGTAAAAAACAAAAGAAATAGTATTTTTCAATTCACCTCACACAAGTACTGTTGTGCAATCTCTTTCTTGTGAAAGTTGAACTTACAAATGTAGAATTACGTACCAAAAAACTGTATTCAAAAATAAAACAAGGTAAAACTTTAGAACCTACAAGTCCACTCAGTCCTACTTCAGCCAAACACTCAGACAAACAAGTTTGATTACAATTTGCAGGAGATAATGATGCCTGCTTCTTGTCGTAGAATCATAGAAGATTAGGGTTGAAAGAGACCTCCGGAGGTCATCTAGTTCAACCCCCTGTTCAAGACAGGACCAACCACAACTAAATCATCCCAGCCAGGGCTTTGTCAAGTCAGGCCTTAAAAACCTCTTAGGATGGAGATTCCACCACTTCCCTAGGTAACCCATTCCAGTGCTTCACCATCCTCCTAGTGAAATAGTTTTTCCTAATATCCAACCTAGACCTCCCCCACTGTGACTCAAGACCACTGCTCCTTGTTCTGTCATCTGCCCCCACTGAGAAAAGCCTAGCTCCATCCTCTTTGGAACAACCCTTCAAGTAGCGGAAGGCTGTTATTAATCACCCCTCATGCTTCTCCTCTGCAGACTAAATAACTCCAGTTCCCTCAGCCTCTCCTCATAAGTTATGTGACACAGCCCCCTAAGCATTTTTGTTTCCCTCTGCTGGACTCTCTTCAATTTGTACACATCCTTTTTGTAATGGGGGCCCCAAAACTGGATGCAATATTCCAAATGTGGCCTCACCAGGGCTGAATAGAGGGGAATTAATCACTTCCCTCCATCTGCTGGCAGTGCTCCTACTAATGTGGCCCAATATGCCGTTAACCTTCTTGTCAACAAGGGCACACTGTTGATTCATATCCAGCTTCTCATCCACTGTAATCCCCAGGTTCTTTTCTGCAGAACTGCCGTTTAGCCAGTTGATCCCCAACCTGTAGCAGTGCATGGGATTCTTCTGGCTTAAGTGCAGGACTTTGCACTTGACCTTATTGAACCTCATAAGATTTCTTTTAGCCCAATCTTCCAGTTTGTCTAGGTCACTTTGGACCTTATCCCCACCCTCCAGCATATCTACCTCTCCTCCCGGATTAGTGTAATCCAGGAGTTTGCTGAGGATGCAATCCATCAGATCATCCAGATCATTAATGAAGATGTTGAACAAAACCAGCCCTAGGACTGACCCCTGAGACACTCCACTTGATACTGGCTGCCAACTAGACATTGAACAGTTGATCACTACCTGTTGAGCCCAACAATGTAGGCAGCTTTCTATCCTCCTTGTAGTCCATTCATCCAATCCATACTTTTTAAATTTACTGGCAAGCATACTGTGGGTATCAAAAGCTTTGCTAAAGTCAAGCTATATAATGTCTACAGCTTTCCCATATACACAGAGCCAGTTGTCTCATCATAGAAGGCAATCAGGTTGGTCAGGCATGACTTGTCCTTGGTGAATCCATGTTGACTGTTCCTGATCACCTTCCTCTCCTCCAACTGCTTCAAAATGGATTCCTTGAGGACCTGCTCTGTGATTTTTCCAGGGACTGAGGTGAGTCTGTAGTTCCCTGCATTCTCCTTCTTCCCTTTTTAAAAGATGGGCACTATATTTGCCTTTTCACAATCATCCGGGACCTCCCCCAATCACCGCAAGTTTTCGAAGATAATGGCCAATGGCTCTGCAATCACATCAGCCAACTCCCTCAGCACCCTCGGATGCATTGCATCCGGCCCCATGGACTTGTGCATGTCCAGCTTTTCTAAATAGTCCTTAACCTGTTCTTTCACCACAGACGGCTGCTAACCTCCTCCCCATACTGTGCTGTCCAGTGCAGCAGTCTGGAAGCTGACCTTGTCTGTGAAGACCGAGGCAAAAAAAGCATTGAGTACTTCAGCTTTTTCCACATTGTCTGTCACTAGGTTGCCTCTCCTTTCAGTAAGGGTCCCACACTTTCCCTGACATTCTTCTTGTTGCTAACATACCTGTTGAATCCCTTCTTGTTACCCTTCACATCTATTGCTAGCTGCAACTCCAGTTGTGTTTTGGCCTTCCTGATAATACTCCTGCATGCTCGAGTAATATGTTTATACTACTTCTTAGTCATCTGTCCAAGTGTCCACTTCTTATAAGCTTTATTTTTGTATTTAAAGTCACTGAAGATTTTTCTGTTAAACCAAGCTGGTGGCCTGCCATATTTGCTATTCTTTCTGCACATTGGGATGGTTTGTTCCAGTGCCCTCAATGAGGCTTCTTTAAAATACAGCCAGCTCTCCTGGACTCCTTTCCCCCTCATATTAGTCCCCCAGGGGATCCTGTCCATCAGTTCCCTGAAGGAGTCAAAGTCTGCTTTTCTGATGTCCTGGGTACATAGTCTGCTGCTCTCCCTTTTTCCTTTTGTCTGGATCCTGAACTTGACCATTTCATGGTCGCTGTTGCCCAGGTTGCCACCCACCTCTACTTCCCCTACCAATTCTTTCCTGTTTGTAAGCAGCAGTTCAAGAGAAGAATGGCCCCTAGTTGTTTCCTCCAGCACTTGCACCAGGAAGTTGTCCCCAACAATCTACAAAAACTTCCTGGATTGTCTGTGCACTGCTGTATTGCTCTCCCAGCAGATGTCAGGGTGATTGAAGTCCCCCATGAGAATCAGGGCCTGTGATATGGAAACTTCTGTTAATTGTCTGAAGAAAGCCTCATCTACATCATCCTCCTGATCTGGTGGTCTATAGCAGACACCCACCAGGACATCACCCTGGTTGCTCTCGCCTCTAAACTTAATCCAAAGACTCTCAACAGGCTTTTCTCCAGTTTCATATTGGAGCTCTGAGCAATCATACCGATCACTTACATACAGTGCAACTCCTCCACCTTTTTTCCCCCTCCTGTCCTTCCTGAACAGTTTATACCCATCCATGACAGTGCTCCAGTCATGTGAGTTACCCCACCAAGTCTCTGTTATTCCAATCACATCATAGTTCCTTGACTGTGCCAGGAATTCCAATTCTTGTGTTCTTCTACAGGAACTTGAGATAACTAGTCGATTGCCCTACTTTGTCAGTATGAATCAGGAGGCGTCCCCTGCTGCACCCTCCTCCTTGTGTTTCCTCAAGGTATCCCACTTCTCCACTTACCTCCGGCCTTAGGTCACCATCCCCCGGTGAACCTAGTTTAAAGCCCTCCTCACTAGGTTAGCAAGCCTGCCTGCGAAGATCATAGAATCATAGAATCATAGAATATCAGGGTTGGAAGGGACCCCAGAAGGTCATCTAGTCCAACCCCCTGCTCAAAGCAGGACCAATTCCCAGTTAAATCATCCCAGCCAGGGCTTTGTCAAGCCTGACCTTAAAAACCTCTAAGGAAGGAGATTCTACCACCTCCCTAGGTAACGCATTCCAGTGTTTCACCACCCTCTTAGTGAAAAAGTTTTTCCTAATATCCAATCTAAACCTCCCCCACTGCAACTTGAGACCATTACTCCTCGTTCTGTCATCTGCTACCATTGAGAACAGTCTAGAGCCATCCTCTTTGGAACCCCCTTTCAGGTAGTTGAAAGCAGCTATCAAATCCCCCCTCATTCTTCTCTTCTGCAGGCTAAACAATCCCAGCTCCCTCAGCCTCTCCTCATAACTCATGTGTTCCAGTCCCCTAATCATTTTTGTTGCCCTTCGCTGGACTCTCTCCAATTTATCCACATCCTTCTTGAAGTGTGGGGCCCAAAACTGGACACAGTACTCCAGATGAGGCCTCACCAATGTCGAATAGAGGGGAACGATCACGTCCCTCGATCTGCTCGCTATGCCCCTACTTATACATCCCAAAATGCCATTGGCCTTCTTGGCAACAAGGGCACACTGCTGACTCATATCCAGCTTCTCGTCCACTGTCACCCCTAGGTCCTTTTCCGCAGAACTGCTGCCTAGCCATTCGGTCCCTAGTCTGTAGCTGTGCATTGGGTTCTTCCATCCTAAGTGCAGGACCCTGCACTTATCCTTATTGAACCTCATCAGATTCCTTTTGGCCCAATCTTCCAATTGGTCTAGGTCCTTCTGTATCCTATCCCTCCCCTCCAGCGTATCTACCACTCCTCCCAGTTTAGTATCATCCGCAAATTTGCTGAGAGTGCAATCCACACCATCCTCCAGATCATTTATGAAGATATTGAATAAAACCCTTGGGGCACTCCACTTGATACCGGCTGCCAACTAGACATGGAGCCATTGATCACTACCCGTTGAGCCCGACAATCTAGCCAGCTTTCTACCCACCTTATAGTGCATTCATCCAGCCCATACTTCCTTAACTTGCTGACAAGAATACTATGGGAGACCGTGTCAAAAGCTTTGCTAAAGTCAAGAAACAATACATCCACTGCTTTCCCTTCATCCACAGAACCAGTAATCTCATCATAAAAGGCGATTAGATTAGTCAGGCATGACCTTCCCTTGGTGAATCCATGCTGGCTGTTCCTGATCACTTTCCTCTCATGCAAGTGCTTCAGGATTGATTCTTTGAGGACCTGCTCCATGATTTTTCCAGGGACTGAGGTGAGGCTGACTGGCCTGTAGTTCCCAGGATCTTCCTTCTTCCCTTTTTTAAAGATTGGCACTACATTAGCCTTTTTCCAGTCATCCGGGACTTCCCCGGTTCGCCACGAGTTTTCAGAGATAATGGCCAGTGGCTCTGCAATCACAGCCGCCAATTCCTTCAGCACTCTCGGATGCAACTCGTCCGGCCCCATGGACTTGTGCATGTCCAGCTTTTCTAAATAGTCCCTAACCGCCTCTATCTCCACAGAGGGCTGGCCATCTCTTCCGCATTTTGTGATGCCCAGCGCAGCAGTCTGGGAGCTGACCTTGTTAGTGAAAACAGAGGCAAAAAAAGCATTGAGTACATTAGCTTTTTCCACATCCTCTGTCACTAGGTTGCCTCCCTCATTCAGTAAGGGGCCCACACATTCCTTGGCTTTCTTCTTGTTGCCAACATACCTGAAGAAACCCTTCTTGTTACTCTTGACATCTCTGGCTAGCTGCAGCTCCAGGTGCGATTTGGCTCTCCTGATAACATTCCTACATGCCCGAGCAATATTTTTATACTCTTCCCTGGTCATATGTCCAACCTTCCACTTCTTGTAAGCTTCTTTTTTATGTTTAAGATCCGCTAGGATTTCACCATTAAGCCAAGCTGGTCGCCTGCCATATTTACTATTCTTTCGACTCATCGGGATGGTTTGTCCCTGTAACCTCAACAGGGATTCCTTGAAATACAGCCAGCTCTCCTGGACTCCTTTCCCCTTCAAGTTAGTCCCCCAGAGGATCCTGGCCATCCGTTCCCTGAGGGAGTCGAAGTCTGCTTTCCTGAAGTCCAGGGTCCATATCCTGCTGCTTACCTTTCTTCCCTGCGTCAGGATCCTGAACTCAACCAACTCATGGTCACTGCCTCCCAGATTCCCATCCACTTTTGCTTCCCCCACTAATTCTACCCGGTTTGTGAGCAGCAGGTCAAGAAAAGCGCCCCCCCCTAGTTGGCTCCTCTAGCACTTGCGCCAGGAAATTGTCCCCTACGCTTTCCAAAAACTTCCTGGATTGTCTATGCACCGCTGTATTGCTCTCCCAGCAGATATCAGGAAAATTAAAGTCACCCATGAGAATCAGGGCATGCGATCTAGTAGCTTCCGTGAGCTGCCGGAAGAAAGCCTCATCCACCTCATCCCCCTGGTCCGGTGGTCTATAGCAGACTCCCACCACTACATCACTCTTGTTGCACACACTTCTAAACTTAATCCAGAGACAATCAGGTTTTTCTGCAGTTTTGTACCGGAGCTCTGAGCAGTCATACTGCTCCCTTACATACAGTGCTACTCCCCCACCTTTTCTGCCCTGCCTGTCCTTCCTGAACAGTTTATAACCATCCATGACAGTACTCCAGTCATGTGAGTTATCCTACCAAGTCTCTGTTATTCCGATCACGTCATAGTTCCTTGACATCACCAGGACCTCCAGTTCTCCTTGCTTGTTTCCAAGGCTTTGTGCATTTGTATATAAGCACTTGAGATAACCTGTTGATCGCCCCTCATTGCCAGTATGAGGCAGGAGCCCTCCCCTCACAGACATTCCTGCCTGTGCTTCCTCCCGGTATCCCGCTTTCCCACTTACCTCAGGGCTTTGGTCTCCTTCCCCCGGTGAACCTAGTTTAAAGCCCTCCTCACTAGGTTAGCCAGCCTGCTGGCAAAGATGCTCTTCCCTCTCTTCGTAAGATGGAGCCCGTCTCTGCCCAGCACTCCTCCTTCATGGAACACCATCCCATGGTCAAAGAAACCAAAGCCTTCTCTCCGACACCACCTGCGTAGCCATTCGTTGACTTCCACGATTCGACGCTCCCTACCTAGGCCTTTTCCTTCCACGGGGAGGATGGACGAGAACACCACTTGCGCCTCCAACTCCTTTATCCTTCTTCCTAGAGCCACATAGATGATCTTCCCTCTCTTTGTTAGATGGATTCCATCTCTTCCTAGCAATCCTTCTTCCAGGAACAACATCCCATGGTTGAAGAATCCAAAACCCTCTCTCCAACACCACCTGTGTAACCATGCATTTACCTCCACTATTCAATGGTCCCTACCTGGGCCTTTTCCTTCAACAGGGAGAATGGATAAGAACACAACTTGCACCTCAAACTCCTTTATCCTTCTTCCCAGAGCCACGTAGTCTGCAGTGACCCGCTCAAGGTCATTCTTGGCAATGTCATTGGTGCCCATGTGGTCCAAGGGCTTGATCAGTCTTGGGAGAGACTCCATCACATCCTGAATTCTAGGTGCAGGCAAGCAGCACTCTTCTCGAGTTTCCTGGTCTGGACAGCAGATGGATGACTCCATCCCCCATAGGAGGGAGTCCCTGACTAC
Source organism: Lepidochelys kempii (assembly GCF_965140285.1). Taxonomy (NCBI): domain Eukaryota; kingdom Metazoa; phylum Chordata; order Testudines; family Cheloniidae; genus Lepidochelys; species Lepidochelys kempii. The sequence continues at coordinate 95,245,334 of NC_136380.1, read as the reverse complement.
CACCACCCATCTCCTCCCCTTGGGAGTGGTGGTTATGGAATCCCGATCCCTAGGACAATGCATCCCATGCCTTCTGGTCCATGAGGTCTCCTTCTGATCCCTTCACTCAGATGACTCTTCCAAACCATTCTCTGCTGTAGTATCTGTGCAGAGAGCCTGAAAACGGTTTCTTACCTCTATCTGCACTGGGGGTACATGGGCTCTCATCTTTCTTCTTCTAGAGGTCAAATACTGTTAATTTTCTTCCCCATTCTGCACTGCCCTCTCAGGTTCTTCAGCATGCTGTGCCTGCAGTACCAAATGCTGATTTCTAATGCAGCACTCACTGCAGCTCCTCTCAGACGGTTCCCAGGCAAACCCCCTCTGTTTTCCTGTCCTCTGGGTTTTTTTTTGTTTACAATGTCACCTGAAAGTGAGAACAGGCATTTCCATGGCACTGTTATAGCTGGTGTCACAAGATATTTACGTGCCAGATGCGCTAAAGATTCCTGTGTCCCTTCATGCTGCAGCCACCATCCTAGAGGATATGCACCCATGCTGATGACGGATTCTGCTTGATAATGATCCAGAGTGGACTGACACATGTTCATTTTCATCATTGAGTCAGATGCCACCAGCAGATGGTTGATTTTCTTTTTTGGTGGTTTGGGTTCTGTAGTTTCCACATCTGAGTGTTGCTCTTTTAAGACTTCTGAAAGCATCTCGTCCCCCTCAGATTTTGGACGGCACTTCAAATTCTTAAAGCTTGCTTCCAGTACTGTAGCTATCTTTAGAAATCTGACATTGGTACCTTCTTTGTGTTTATTCAAATCTGCTGTGAAAGTGTTCTTAAAATGAACATGTGCTGGGTCATCATCTGAGACTGCTACAACAGTAAATATATGGCAGAATGTAGGTAAAAAAGAACAGGAGTCATACAATTTTCCCCGAAGGAGTTCAGTCACAAATTTAATTAATGCATTATTTTTAGTGAACATCATCAGCATGGAAGCATGTCCCCTGGAATGGTGGCTGAAGCATGAAGGGACATACAAATGTTTAACATATCTGGAACGTAAATACCTTGCAACGCCATCTAAAAAAGTGTCATGAGAACGCGTGCTCTCACTTTCAGGTGATAATGTAAATAAGAAGCAGACAGCAGAATCTCCCATAAATGTAAACAAACATATTCATCTTGGCAATTGGCTGAACAAGAAGTAGGACTGAATGGACTTGTAGGCGCTAAAGTTTTACACTGTTTTGTTTTTGAGTGCAGTTATGTAACAAAAAAAATCTACATTTGTAAGGAACACTTTCACGATAAAGAGATTTCACTACAGTACTTGTATGAGATGAATTGAATTAAAAATACTATTTATTTTGTTTATCATTTTTACAGTGCAAATATTTGTAATCAGAAATAACAATCTAAAGTGATCACTGTATGCTTTGTATTCTGTGTTATAATAGAAATCAATATATTTGAAAATATGAAAAATGTCCAAAATATTTAAATAATTTCAGTTGGTATTCTATTGTTTAACAGTGTGATTATTTTTTTTGAGTTATCATGAGTTAACTGCGATTAATTGACAGCCCAAGTTACATGTGATTCATTCTTTGTCAGCCTTCCCCCAGGGTTAGAAGTAATATTGCGGTGTAATATTGTGTTTTGGTAGGGGTGTTTTAGCGGATGTTTGATGTTTTTTAAAAAATGTTCATACTACTATGTATTTATGTTAGAGAAGGCAAGTCAGAGAAACACCTTGCACTTAGAGTTGTAGTGGGAAGATGAGGGAGCTTGGAAAGCAGGCCGAGGGAAAGACTGCACATGTGGCTGAGCATATACAAGGAAGTGTAGTTGTAGCTGTGTTAGTCCCAGGATAGTAGAGAAACAAGGTGGGCAAGCTCTGTGTGGCTCGAAAGCTTGTCTTTCTCACTAAGAGAAATTGGTCCAATAAAAGATATTATGTCACCCCCCCGTCTCTCATACCCATGGAAAACAGGCTTAAATACCATGGAACACTGGCCTCATTACCTGTTGAGTCAGCTACTTCACACAGGAGATCGAAGCTAGCCTGCGGGAGGTAGGAAATGAGGGAGAATACAGAATACCTAAAAGCTTCTTATCTGAGGGTTTAGTTGTTCCCCTACATGTTTTTATGCCAATATTGGTTCTTAGTTACTTGACTAACTAATTCTACTGACTAATCAAGCTGGCACAAGGAGGCTAAAGATTTGTACAGTTTTGCAAAAATCTCCGGTATAATTATTCTGTGACTTTGCAAATGCATTCCTGTTAAAGAAGAGTTGTTGTTAGGATAGTCTGAAAAAATAACCTCAGTTGATTTCAGCTGAATTGAATGAAATAGACATTTAACAGAACAGAAAGCTCTATTTACATAATATAGAGATGGTGACAAATTGGTAAAACTTGTGAAATTCAAAATTAACTTTTACACTCTCTCCTTAAAGTGACACAGTAAGGTATTTTTCTTTGGGCAAATTGTGCCTTCAGATGCATACTTGTGTGGCTCCCACTGATATTAGTGGGAATAATTTGTGAGTGCATCTGACGAGAGAAGGCTTTTCGTTTATTTATAGTGCTCACTAATATTTTTATTTCCCCTCCTCCATGTGACAGCAGCCACTTGAGTCACTGGACACGGTCCTCTGCCATGTTGGAGATATATTTACCTTTGTAACCTTGACCCACAATACGACTCTAGAGCTTAGTCAATAAAAACTGACTCTTCTGTGTGTCACACCCATATTATAGAGTGTCAGAAGAAAACTGATTTTTTGTCAAAAACAAAGCAAATTACTCCCTCACTTTGGAAGAGAACCTGGCAAAGAACTATTGGAGGTGGTTGCAGAGCCTCCAAATTGTCCTGAAATTCTATTGCAGAGAGAAGTAGGAGTGTGAAATCCTCCACAATAACAAAGGGGGCAGACTCAGAAGCCTTGGAGATCTAAAATATAATCCAGCAGAACAAGAGGGAGACAGCAAACTGCTAGATAAAGTAATCCAAAAATATCACAAATATTGTCATGCATGCAGGAACATCACTTGGGAAAGAAACATTTTCTTTACAAGAAAGTAGCTGCCAGATGAGACTGTTGACCATTATATTGCAGATTTATAAATTACAGATAAATTGTGTGAATTTGAACCATTAGCAGATGGACCGATCAGAAAAAAACCTATTTGTAGTATAGTTGAATATGAGGTCAACACAAAGTTGTTACAAAATGGATTAGATTTTGCAAAGAACAATGGATATTTGCAGGGCTAGAGAAAACTGATTCTCAAATTAATGTGATATGAGAAAATGAAAGAACTAACATGTATATAAAGGCATCAAAACAGGATACAAGGGTACACAAATTGCAGAGACCAGATTTGTTTGTAAGGAATGTGGAGGCAGTCACAATGTGAAAGTGACTAGCACAAGCCTTCTTTTGAAATCCTCCAGTTAAGAAGCTTCCACAACCATCCTAGGCAGGCTGTTTCCCTGTGCTACTGTTCTTGCAGTTAAGAAGTTTTTCTTGATATTTAATCTAAACCTGATATGATGTAGTTTGAACCATTTGCCTCTGTGGCAAAAGAGAACAACTTTTCTCCATCTTTTTTGTGGCAGCCCTTCATGTATCTGAAGAGAGTTATCATACCCGCCCCTCCCCATCTCCTCTTTCCAAACTAAACATACCCAGTTTCATCAGCCTTTGCTCATGTGGCTTGCAGTCCATCCCTTTGATCGTCTTTGTCACTCACCTCTGGAGTCTTTCCAGTTTTTCCACATCCTTTCTATACAGTGGTGACCAAAACTGAACACAGTACTCCAGCTGAGGCCTAACCAGTGCCAAGTGGAGTGGTATATCATCTCCCATGCCTCTATTAATGCAACCTAAAATTGCATTTTCTTTTTTTTTTTTTTTTGCAACAGCACCACATTGCTGACATGTTAAGGCTATGATCCATCCCAGCGCCTAGATCCTTCTCAGCAGTGCTCCTGCCAAGCCAGTTTTTCTCCATTCTGTATTTGTGCATCTGATTTTTCTATCCTAAGTTATAGTACTTTGTCTTCATTTAATTTCATTTTGTTGTTTATAGCCTGGCTCTCCAATTTATCAAGATACCTCTGAATTTTAGTTTTACCTGCTGAAGTCCAAATATATTATGACCACTGCATTCCCCCTATCCACCAAATCAGTTACCCTGTCAAAGATGGAAATCAAACTGGTTTGGTATGATTTGTTCTTGGTAAATACATGTAGTCTACTGGTGATCACCCTTTCATCCTCCAGGTAATTGCAAATTGAATGTTTTATACATTGCTCTAGAACAGTGGTGAGCAACCTGCGGCCCACCGCACACACAGGGTAATCCACTAGTGGGTCACAAGACAGCATTTTTACATTGACTGTCTGAAGGCATGGCCGCCTGCAGTTCCCAGTGGCTGTGGTTCACTATTCCCGGACAATGGGAGCTGTGGGAAGCGGCGGCCAGCATGTACCTGCAGCCCGTGCCGCTTCGCGGAGCTCCCATTGTCTGGGAATGGCGAACCACCACCATTGGGAGCTACCGTCAGTCGTGCCTGTGGACAGTTAATGTAAACAAACTGTCTCATGGCCCACCAGTGGATTACCCTGACAGGCTGCAAGTTGCCTACCACTGCTCTAGAAGCTTCTCAGGTAATGAAGTCAGGCTGACTGGTCTATGGTTTCCCAGCTCCTCCTTTTTCCCCTTTTTCAAGATGGGCATTACATTAGTAACTATTCTGCAAAAGTGGGTCATTCTAAGCAAATATTACAAAGAAATACAAAAGCAAAATCTGTGCATGAACATACAACTCAACACTTGTTCCACAGGACTGTTTGTTCCCAGTAAACATAGAGCTAATTCTACGTGGTAGAGAAGCACATCTTGGGCATTTTGAAATTTTTAAAAAAATCATTTTTATCAAAGAAATGAAAAACCAGAACATTCCAGAGACACAAAGACATCATATGAAAAAGTGATATTATCCCAGAAAAAACAAGATATGGGACATTACTTTAAGCTTTATGTCAGTTTCAAAGGTATCAGAATTATACCTAAGGCCAGAATCGGGGCATGTCAGAGCGGCACTCAATCTATTTCAGAAGGGAAGGACTGCAATGGTAACATTAAGCCACCTTTATGCCCATAACCTGATTCGGACCTGACATAGACACCGGCACAACTGAAGGCAGTTAGGGATTGCCAGAACATAGAATCTTTATGCTGGGGCCAAAAGCATGATGAAGATCCACTACATTGGCTGTATACCATCCAGCCAGTAAGGTAAGGGGTAAGGTAAGGGGACTCCAGAATGGTGTGGTTAATCTGGCTTCCTTGCTGTTTATGGCACTGGAGCAGGGCAAAACAATAAAGCATTGGGGCGATAGTATTTTCTTCCTTTTATACAGATGCCTGACCCCTTTCTTTGAGCTCAGATGAAGTTATCTTTTTGTCCCACTTTGCAGGAAGAGATCCTTAGGAAGTTTAGATCAGAGGCTAGAAACCAAGAGACATCAGAGGTCCTTCCTGTTTTAAAGACCTAGACTGATGGCTGCTCCTTTCAGTTCGAATCTGATGCTTTACTTTCCTTAATCACTTGAATATAGTTTTACCTGGATTTGGTTCTTGAAAAACAGAAGGCTTTAATCACTAGTCCTGCTGATAGTATTAAGAATTCTGTTTTTATATCCACTTAAAATGAATCCCTTCCATTCTATTACATTATTTTTATCTAAAGGTTTTTCATTTTTCCTATGATCCTATAGGATTAAACTCATTATACTGAAGCAACCATTTGGGGCTTTGTTTCCTCCATAGGTTTGATGAAAATAAAAAATAAACACATAAAAATCAGTGTTTAAGCCAGTAACGCTCCTTATTGGTGATAGAGACATTTGTGGCTCTAGGGCTCTTTTCCACGGTGACAGTTCCTTCACTCGATGCAAATTTAAAGGGTAGGGACAACCCAAATGTCCAAGATCCTGAGCTGCAGATGAGTCCTCATGTAGCTCATCTGTGGGAGGGCCTTAGCCACCCTGTTCTTGGGCTGATCTGTATCAGGCTGGTCCCCTGCGCAACCTGAAGCAGTTTGATGGCTTAGTTGCACTAATTGTCTATAGCCCAAAAAGTTTTTCCAGTAGATGAGAATTCCTGCCTTCCCCTGGTCATACCTGTAAAGGTTTGGATAACAGAAACCCCCTTGGGGCTACCCACTGATGTGCCAAGACTACTTCTGCCCCTGCCTTCCCTGCCAGCTTGGGGCTCCAGAACCCTGCCTGGTTGTGCCAGACATGCAGGCGGCTACAAACAAAGACCCAGTCTGAACCACGTCTCACAAACTGCAGGCTTAACTGAAAGCAACTTAAGAAATCTCCCTGTCTCTAACACTCAGATGCCCAACTCCCAATGGGGTCCAAACCTCAAATAAATCTGTTTTACCCTGTATAAATCTTATATAGGGTAAACTCATAAATTGTTCACCCTCTATAACACTGATAGAGAGATATGCACAGCTGTTTGCCCCATCAGGTATTAATACATACTCTGGGTTAAATAGGGTGACCAGATGTCCCGATTTTATAGGAACAGTCCCGATTTTGGGGCCTTTTTCTTATATAGGCACCTATTACCGCCCACACCGTCCCGATTTTTCACACTTGCCCTCTGGTCAGCCTAGGGTTAAATAATAAATAAAAAGTGATTTTATTAAATACAGAAAGTAGGATTTAAGTGGTTCCAAGTAGTAATAGAGAGAACAAAGTAAATTACCAAACAAAATAAAATAAAACATGCAAGTCTATGCCTAATACAGTAAGAAAACTGAATACAGATAAAACCTCACCCTCAGAGGTGTTCCAGTAAGCTTCCTTTTATAGACTAGTCTCCTGCTAGTCTGGGTCCAGCAAGGAATTTAGAATGCTGTACTGAAAGACAGTATAGAGAAAAGTTTGCACAATGGCCAAAGAGAGGTGGATTTGTTAGTTAACTATTATGAACGAAAGCTATAGAACATTAATATTAAAATATTGAAATTGCAGAAAATTAATATTCATAGTCTATATATTGACTTTCCCAGTTTTTTAAATATTTAACATGCTTGAACCATATGCTGGATTAATGATCAATAATGAAGAATTAAGAAGAACGTCAACCTCTATCTTTTATATTCTCTGCCAAATAACTCGTAGTTTTACAGTCTAAAATTAACACTTTGCAGCACTTGAAAAGCAGGAGGAAGAAAATGATGGCATGCACCGTCTTCTCCAAAAGGTGATTTTAGGGTTGCCAACTGTCACAATTTTACTGGGAGTCTAGTGATCTTTGCTGTTTTTCTTAAAGCCCCAGTTCCTGAAATTATTTGAGTATATGAAAATTCCAGTTTAATTAAAGAAAGGATCTAGCCATCATGGTTGCAGAAAAAAAGCTTGAAAACATGAACCCTAATGGCTCAAAAATGAGAAGGGAAATAAAATAGATCCCATATCTACTATTTTTTTTAAAAATCACATTGTTTTGTGGGCCTGACTCAGGATTTTTATGATGCTTAGGGTTGGGAATATTCTGGTATATTTCAGTTAGCAGCAGTGAGAAGAGAGGAATGGTACAAAAACCTATAACCCCTCTCCATTTTAACACTGGCTGCTTGGCTGACCCATTGTATGTATGCCGAAGTTTTGCCTTGAGAGAAATTTTACAGCTGAGTGACTGAAATCTCTGAAATTATAGTTTCTAGTTTCTCTGAAATTATAGTTTCTCTGGAACAGTGCAACTTTAACTAAAATGGGAAGAGATAGAAAAGAATATGCTGCTCTTGTGTATAATTAAATTATGGTGGGAGATTTGCAGTCAATATGCTAATGTTTCTACAAAACTGCAAATAATGTAATACTTCATAAAACCAGTACATATATTTATAAATTTTTAATTCAGACCTAAGTAGCAAGGGGCCAGGCCATTTGGTCTCATGAAAAAAATCTATGGAAGGACTCTGGGAGAGCAAATTTCTTTCAGGGATCTTATTGGAGACCTTTGTGGTTCTGATTGGCAGGGAAGGGTGGAGGCATGAGGTTTGTAAAAAAACCCACAGTTACTAACCTTCTGTAACTGCTGAGATGTGTTGCACATATCCATTCCACCCTGGATGTGTGCATGCCCTGCACACAGTCATTCCCTCAGTGGTACCCATCAGTGTGGCTTGAGCACCCTCTGCTGCCACATGCCACTGTGTGCCAGTATAAAGGGCACAGCCAACCCAGACCCCCTTAGACAACTCAGATACAGAGCAGGAAGGCATGTTGTGGAATGGACATATGCAATACATCTTGAAGAATAACAGTCACAGAAGGCTAATAAATGTTTTTTTCTTCTTCAAATGATTGTACAAGTGATTTTCACTCTTGATAACCCACAAGCAATAAAGTAGGAGGACGGATTGCAGTTCATGTGCACACAGAATGGAGTACAATTTGTCCAAATGTAGCTTTGTCTCTAGAGCACTGAGTGATGGCATAATGGAATGTGAAGGGGTGAAATGAAGACCAAGTTGCTGCTTGACAAATTTCCTTGATAGGAACTTGTGCAAGGAATGCCACTGAGGTCACTTGCAATCTTGCAATGTATTGTGAAGGGTTAATGTCTAGCTATTCCACCTGGAAGCAGGCGGGGCACACCCTGACTGTTTCCTAGGAGCAATGCACACATTGCTCTATCCAAGGACAAGGGCTAGATATGAACCCTGAGAACTTGATTGTTTGGACAGCAACTGTGGGAGGTTTCTTTAGCCTGGGCTCAAGGCCTGAGAACCAGGATTGTAGTAGATAGAGGATGGTAACTAAGCATATGAATTAACGTCATACATTCCTTTGTGTAGCAGTGTGTAATGCTTAGGGGGAGAAATATAATAAAAGGAGAAGGTGGAAGGCAGGGGGGGCAGAACAGCCCATCTCCGCTGACCAGCCTGTTTGCTTGCATAAAGCTGTGTTCTGTCTCATCACTGAACCGCAACAGTATTGTCATTTTGCCTGGTGGGAAAATGCCTGCCAGATGATAACATGCACCAGTGGAGGAGGTTAGATTAAATTCTTTGCAAAGAGACTGGGAGACCCATCATTCTGCCTGTGAGGGCCCAAAAAGTTGGGTTGACAAACTGAACTGTTTAGTTTTGTCTGTGCAGAATGACACAACTCTTCTAACATCTAAGGTGTGCAAGCATGGCTCCTCTCTATTGGCATGTGGTTTGGGGGTTAAACATAGGTAAGTGAATTGACTGGTTGACATGAACATTAGAAACCACTTTGGAGAGAAATCTCGGATGATGGGTGCAAGCATACTTTAAAGAATCTAAAGAAAATTGCATAAGGCAGTTCAGAGATCAGATGATGAAGCTCGATCACCCTCCTGACTGAAGTGATGTCACCTTCAGTGACAGGTGCAGCAAGAAGCACTTTCCTAGAGGCTCAAACAGAGGCCCCTGAGCCTTGAAAAACTAGGTTCAAGTCCCTGGAGGAGGGAAGGTTCCCTTATTTAAGGGTACAACCATTCCAGACCCTTCAAAAATCTGACTGTCACATGGTTAGGAAATATAAAGTGGTTGTCCACGTGAGGACAGAAAGCTGATATTGCTGCCAAGTGGATCTTGATAGAAGCAACTGCTAACTCTTGCTGTTTTAAGTGCAATAGGTAGTCCAGGATATGCTGGATTGAGGACTGCTTTTGCAAACCTCCAGATTGATGAGTCCATTCGGAAAAACACTTCCACTTTGGCATGTAAGTGGACCTGATAGAGGACTTTGTATTATTTAACAAGATGTTATTAACTTAATCTGAGCAAGACCCATCTCTAGGATATAGCCATGGAACATTCCAGACAGTTAAATGAAGCACCCAAAGGTTTGGGTGGTGTAGTTGATCATGAGCTGAGGAGATTAGTCTGAGTCCGGCTCTGGGTCCAATGGAAGTGAGACTGGAGCTTTCTCTGATAGATCCAGTAGAGTGGAGAACCAGAGCTGTCAGGGTCATGCTGGGGCTATTAGAATAACTCAGGTATTAGCAATACTTTGTGTGGGAGTGGGATTGGGGGAAAAGCCGAACAGACCTCATTCAACCAGAGTAGCAGAAAAGCATCTGTGATGGAATCAAATTGGGATCTCGTAGGGAGCAAAATGGATGGCATTTCCTGTTGATTTTGCCTGCAGACAGGTCTGCTTGGGGATTCCCTCACTGCTAGAAAATGTATCTGGCTACATCTGAATGGAGCGACCACTTATCGTGACTTGTAAATTATCTGTTTAGGCGGTCTGCTAAATTGTTCTGTGAATGAAGCCATGCACCCCAGGAGTCTCATACAGTTTCAAGCTGTTGTGACTTGGTGAGCCTTAAGATCTGCAAGAGATCAAACTGTTTGGACTCTCGTGTCCAGAAAGAACAGCTCTGTCCTGAGTAGCGTCCAATACTGCTCCTATAAACTCTATCCTCTGAATTAGACAAATGGTAGACTTGTCCAAGTTGATTAGTAGACCTATAGCTTCAAAAGTTGACTGGATGAGACACACTGTACAGCACCTGACACCTGAACTGGCAGCTACCACTGTCATACATTTTGTAAAAACCTGAGGCCAAAAGGCAGCATGATGAACGGGTAATGAAAGTGCCTCACGAGGAATCTGAGATACTTTCTGTCACTTTGATAAATTGCCACATGAAAATAGTCATCTTTTAAATTGAGGGCAGCATACCAGTATCCAGGATCCAGGAAGGGAATAATGGAAACCAAGGTGACCATGCAGACTTTATCCTTCTGAGGTATCTGCTGATGTGGTATAGTCTAAAATTGGTCTGAGACCTCCCTTTGCTTTCAGAATTAGGAAATAATGGAAACAGAACCCCTTCCCTCTGAGATAGTGTGGAAGTTCCTTTATGGCTCCTACCTAAAGGAGAGATTGAACCTCTTGGAGGAGGAACTCGTCATGAAAGTGGTCCCAGATTGGGGACAGGGAGGGAGGTTCGCAGAGAGATGTATAAACAAATTGGAAGTTATATCCCACTTTCACAGTACTTGAGATCCATTGGTCTGAGATAATCCAGGACCAAGCACTGAGGAAGTGGGAACGGTGGCTTACAAATATGGGGAAGATGGCATCTGGTATCCTGGAAACTGGTATGGCATCCTCAAACAACCCACCAAAATACCTGTTTAGCAGGCTTGGGTGTCTAGATGGAGCAGTCATTGATGTAGAGGCAGAAGAAGGAGGTGGTCTGTGTCTATGGCCATGTCTACACTTACTGCGACTGATGCAGCAGGGTGGGGGGGGAGCGGGGTCAATTTAGCAGGTCAAGCGAAGACCCGGTAAATTGACTGCAGAGCACTCTCCGGTTGACTCCGGTACTCCACCGGAGTGAAAGGAGTAAGGTAAGTCGACAGGAGAGTGTCTCCCATCAAGACAGCGTGGAATAGACATCACAGTACATCAACCTAAACTAAGTTGACTCCAGCTATGGAATAGCATAACTTAGGTCGACTTACCGCGGTAGTGTAGACAAGGCCTATAAGCCTAATCTTCTTTTTCTGTAGTTCCTAATGAGGAGCAGGGGCAGCATAACAGTGGTCTGCACTGAATGGAAAATGTTTTCTGGACAGAGACAGAGTATATAACCTGAAAGTCTTTAAAGTTTCCCTAGAGTCCTTCAAACTATGGAGCTTAGAGTCTGTTTTCTCTGAAAACAGTGAAGACCCTTGAAAGGGTAGGTCTTGTTATGTCTGTTGAATTTCTTGTAGAAGGCCCAAGGACTGTAGCTCAGAACTCCTGTGCATGGCCACAACAGAAGTCATGGTCCTAGCCACTGAGTTCAGCGCATCCAGTGCAGCCTGCAGCAAAGTTCTTGGTACAGATTTCCCCTTAACAGCTAAAGCAGGGTTGGTGAACCTGAGCCTGAGAAGGAACCAGAATTTACCAATGTACATTGTCAAAAGCCAGAGTAATAGGTCAGCAGCCCTGCATCAGCTCCCCAACCCTGCTCCCAGCACCTCCCGCCCACCGGCAGCCTCTCCCCCTCCCTCCCGATGAGCTGTTTTGTGGCATGCAGGAGGGGGGAGGAGCGAGGGCATGGCAGGCTCATGGGATGGGGTGGAGTGGAAGCAGGGCCTGTGGCAGAGCCAGGGGTTGAGCAGTCAGCACCCCCCGGCACATTGGAAAGTTGGCACCTATAGCTCCAGCCCCATAGTCAGTGCCTATATAAGGATCCACATATTAATTTCTGAAGAGCCACAGGTTGGCCACCCCTGAACTAAAGAGAACTCCTGCCTATTGTTCTCCAACAACACTTCCCTAAACTTTAATATGGAGTCTCAAACGTTAAGATCAAAATAGCTCATAAGAGGCTGTTGGTTGGCAATCCTGACAGTGGCAACCCCCACCCAGTAGAATAAACTTTTATTCCAAATAGATCTAGGTTTTTTGCATCCTTTGATTTGCCCATCCGCTCCCCGTTGGCCCTGTTGTTTGCATTCATTGGCCACTGGGAACATAACATTTACATTCATCCCTTTTAGAAGTGGTAGGAAGGGACAAAGGGACTGCCAGAGAGACTTAATGGTGTCCATAATTGCCTCATTTATAGTTGTGGCCACTCATGATGGCCCGGTGGTGGCCAAAATAATAAAAAGGCAGTGGGAGGACTCCTTAACCTTCTCCACCTGGACCTCCAAGCTTGAGTACACCTTCAATAGCTCTCAAAAAGCCTTATAATCATTGGGGTGGGGGTGAGGGGTGAGCTGCCCCTTGCAGAGACTGTCTTATCAGGAGAGAAGGATGAAGAGGCCAGTGTAGGCTGAGGCTCCTCCTCCTCCACTAGCTGTCTAGTAAGGTTCCCCTGAACTGTCTGTTGCCACAGGAATGCCTCCTGTATGATGTACAAACCAGGGGGAATCCCCACAGGTTCTAAAATGGCCACTGGGCTGGTGGTGGGCTCTTCCTGTGCTGTGAGGGCTGGTCCCCCTACCTGTTCTATATGGATAACATAAGAACGACCATACTGGATGAGACCAATGGTCCATGTAGCCGAATACTGTGCATTGTGACAGGGGTCAGAGTCAGATGGCTCAGAGATAATGACTGGAACAGAGCAATTTTGAGAGATTCATGCATGGTTCTCCCATCCCAGCTTCTGGAAGTTGGAGGTTTAGGGATACCCAGAGCATGGGGTTGCAACCATGAAAATTTTCGCTAATAGCCCTTGATGAACCTATCCTCCATATCTAATGAACATATCTAATTCTTTTTTGAACCCAGCTGTACTTTTCACCTTCACAACATCCTCAGGCAATGAGTTCCACATGCTGATGGTGTATTGTGTGAAGAAGTACCATATATACTCCTTCATAAGCCGAATATTTTTGGTAAAAACATGACACATCAATAAACGGATCTACACTAAAATTTCATGGTTTTAAACTCTGTGAAATCATTGAATACATTGTCGTTTTGTTTACCTGGAGCATCTGTAGGCATGGAGCCCCTCAATTCCCTGTGGCCACGGTTCGCCATTCCCAGCCAATGGGAGCTGCGGGAAAAGGTGCGTCACTTCCCACAGCTCCCATCGGCTGGGAACAGTGAACCATGGCCACAGGGAGCTGAGGGGCTCCATGCCTGCAGACACTTCAGGTAAACAAAACGTCCCAATCTGCCAGCGGCTTACCCTGATGGGCCGGGAGCCAAAGTTTGCCAACCCCTGAAATATAGGGTCAGCTTATGAAAGGGTCATACAGTTTTTACTATTTTTACCTATCCATCTTGGGGGGGGGGGTCGGCTTATAAACGAATGGGCTAATGAACAAGTATATATGGTACTTCCTTTGGTTTGTTTTAAATCTTCTACCTATTCAGTTCAATGTGTGACCCACTGGCTCTTTGTTATCTGAAGAGGTAAATAACACTGCCCTATTCTCTTTCTCCACAACATCCATGACTGTATAGACCTCAATCATAGCACTCCTTAGTCATCTCTTTTCAAAGCTAAACAGTCCCAGTCTCTTTAATCTCTCCTCGTATGGAAGCTTTTTCATATCCCTAATAATTCTGGTTGCCCTTCTCTGCACTTTTACAAATCTTAATACATGTTTTTGGAGATAGTGCAACCAGACCTGCACAAGGTATTCAAGATGTGGGTGTACAATGGCATAGTTTCTGTCTAATTATCTGTCCCTTTCCTAATGGGGCCTTACATGCTGTTCGCTTTTTGACAGCCGCTGCACATTGTGCCGTTGTTCTCTGAGACCTATCCACAATGACTCCTTCTTGATCTCTTTCTTGAGCTGGAACAGCTAAGTTAGACCCCATCATTTGGTGTGTGTAGTTGGTATTATTTTTTTCCAATGGGCATTATGTTGCACTTATCAAAATTGGATTTCATCTGCCATTTGTTACACAGTCACTCAGTTTAGTGAGATCCCTTTGTAAATCTTTACAGTCAGCTTTGGTCTTTCCTATCTTAAGTAATTTTGTATTGCCTGCAAATTTTGCCACTTCACTGTTCACCCCCTTTTCCAAATCATTTATGAATGATCAGCACAGATCCGTATGAGTGATCAGCAAAGGTTCCAACACATCCCTCGGCCTGCGCCGCTTCCCGCAGCCCCCATTGGCCCGGCACAGTGAACCATGGTCAGTTGGAGCTGAGATTGGCCAAACCTGCGGACGCTGCAGGTAAACAAAAATTCCCGTCCCACCAGCGCACTTTCCTGATGGGCCGCGTGCCAATCCCTGCTCTAAAGAATCTAAGTGAAACAAACTACATGTTATAGCCACTTGATAAAGACTGGAAAATCATCGCTGACAGAAGATTAGAGGGAAATGTTTGTGTGTGTACAGAAGTCTAAATAGTATGTTGCAGTCTCACTTTTACATATATGTAACAGCAAAAAAAGGGGAGAAGCCTGTACAAGGAAAACTAGTAGATTTACTGCCTAATAATTTATGTGCTTAAAAGTTATTCATAGTATACTTTTTATAATGGTTTATACCAGGGGTTCCCAAACTTGGTTTGTGGCTTGTTCAGGGTAAGCCCCTGGTGAGCAGCTAGACGCTTTGTTTACCTGAGTGTCCACAGGTATGGCCATTTGCAGCTCCCATTTGCCGGGAACGGTGAACCTCGACCACTGGGAGCTGTTAGTGGCCGTACCTGCGGATGCTCAGGTAAACAAAGCGTCTTGAGGCATGCCAGGGGCTTACCCTGAACAAGCCATGAACCAAGTTTGGGAACCCCTGGTTTATACTATTTATTATGTTTTCTCTGTGCATTAAAAGTTTACTGAGAAACTGTGGAACTATTAACACCCATTTACCTGGGTTTTACATAGAATAGCCCTGAGGTTTAATTTTGTATTCTTTTCTGAAAAGTCCAGAAAAGACAGAACTCTGGCATATGCTTCAGCAAAGAGCTAAGAAGAGGTGTGGGGAAAAGAGGAATGTAATACATAATGTTACCTCAGCATCTTCCCAACCCATTACTTGAGCAGGCCCGGTAGAATAACGAGTAATAAGCGCAACTGCCTCCCACGCTGCATGGCTCCGCAGGGACTGCTCATAATAGCAGTTACTGAATTCAATAGACTCCTGCTTTCTCCTTCCCATTCCCTCATAGAAGAAGCAGTATTCCAAACAAGGAGGTGGAGAGGAAGGACAGAAGTCACAACCCTGGTTCGTTTTCTTACCAGTCCACAGAGCATGGTCACAAAGAAGTGTGTGTGTGTGTGTATGCACTTCATCTTTTGAGTCCCCGCTCCTAGCACATAAGGAGTAGCTGCAGCAGAGTTTGTGATACAGAGAAATAGCACAGAAACCTCTTCATTCTGCTCTTCCTTTCAGTCATGTCTTTTATCCACTGGCTGCCGTACTTGCTTAACTGCAACTCAGTCCTTTCCCCTTGTTTCTCAAAAGATTGAAGGGGTTTTCACAATATGCTGCATGGTTTTAGTATGTTCAACTAATACTAAGTTCTATGTTTTGCATCCTGAAATGGATTCTGTCAAGTGAAAAAGAAATCCCTTTATCCTCTGATCTTTTGATTTGAATAGGAGAAGAACTCTGCAGTCTATTGAAGTAAAGCTGAAAATAATATGTTGGCTGAAAAACAGAAAATCTGTAGCAAAGCTCATACGTAATTTCAAGTTGGGCCTATGTACCATTAAAACCAGTAAGGTAGTAAAGAAAATGCTGGGGAAATTTAAAAGGGAAGTGAAAAATAACAAAACAATGCAGAACCTCTGCAAATCAAAATCATAAAGGAGATCGATTTCCCTTGAGGAGAAGATAGGCAGCTAAAAAAAATGCTGAAACACAAGATGGGAGTTCGAGTAGGCACACTCAGTGCAGAAGGTTTACACTGTACAGGAATATGTGAGACTGTTAGAAGTGTCTAATACACTATCTGGCATAGACATATTTTTTTAAAAATGTAATGTCAGAACTGTAGGAGTTTAGCAGATATAGCAATGGTACAACCAGAAACAAAGGAAAAGATACTAATTCCATGAACAACAAGATCTATCTCTAAAGCAAACGCACAATCCAGACAAAGCTGGTCTGTTTTAGGACCATCTACTAAAAGGCATGCAGATGATTTTCAGTGGGACTAATTCCAAAGTAATCTGTAATTGCAATGTGCGTAAGGGTATCAGAAACTGGTTCTTTGATAATTCTGCCATTGAAATATATTGTACTGCTAAACTTCTTCTTAGTGGAAGTATGGCAGACTAAGACCCACTTTTTCAAATGCATAGGGCAAGGCTCAGATCTAGTACATAGTACACCCGATTGGGTGGTCTAGTGTATCTTTAAAACTGTTTAATTATGTATTTGTCTTCCCTGGTCTTAATCTGTTTTACCCATCAACAATGAACTTTAGTTTACTTTTCTTAGACTGGCAGTAACTGGTGTGCTCCTGTGTAGCCTTGATGCTATATTATCATTTAAATAATAAAAAGGACTAAGACATGAAAATATAACAAACAGAATTACTGAGCAGCATCACTCACCATACCTAGACACAGCAAGTCATTTGATTGCCTAGTAGAAGTTTGTTTAAAGATAAATTGACAGTGACAGCTGCCTTCTTTCTCTAAGTATTGTTATGATAAACTTTCTTGACTAATGAGAAAAGAGACTCACAAAAAAGGATATGATTTCAACACCATTTCTGTCCCACCCACTTCCCCAAAGAAAACACTAATAACTCATTATTTTGGCAACTTTAAACTCATACGGCAACAAGAGCATGGGTGTTCAGTTGTCTTCTATAACTTATCACACCATCAGGTCACATCACTCAATAATATCTCAACCCAATTCTTAAACTAAATTAGAGCCATTGCTTGTGATTATACAGTATATGTTTCTATTAGGAAGATACATTTTGGCAAAATTATGACTTGGGGTGCATGTGCTATAAACCAGGGAAGAATTTAGCCCTACTGCTTTAGTTTGGATTCATCACTTTGGCAGTTCATGCCTCAAATCTGCCCCCCCATCTTATTATCCCCCCCAAAATGCAGCAGCCCAAAATTTAATCCTGATTAAAACTTAGTATCCCTAATTGAACAGAAAGGGGAAAAAAGGAGTGGGATGTGTGATGTGCTCCTCCTTAATTATCATCCAGCACATTGTTTTAGCCATATGGTGTATAGTTTGATCCCAGGCAATGTATACAGAAGTTTGACCTCACGTTGACCTAAAATCTAACAGTTATGGAAATGGACATGCAACAAGGGACAGCTTAAAACTAGACTGAAAAACACAAGGGAGGGAGGCAAAGAAACAGAGACAATTAACATGTACAGTAGAACCAAGCTGGCTGAATAAACTGCACAGTGTGAGCAAACTAATGACACCTTTCCCTTCCTCTTTACACTTCATACAAACTTTCATCATTCTTTCACATGCTGGGCACAAAGGCAGGCTTCTCTGTTTACTTAAAAGCTATAGAAATTGCATCAGGGTTTTTGTCCCATTAGTGCACTGTGCAATATTTACACAGGATTTGACCACTGTCCCTTGCATGGTACTGAGTAGCTGCAAGTCATTGTTTTCAATGTTAAGAGACATGTGTGGTATGACAACTCTCTGAAAGGTCTCTCAAGAGAACAACGATTATCCATTATGCATCACTATACCTGAAGTATATGTCATATGAAGAGAACAGTGAATGGAGTACTGTCCCTGGAACAGTTGGATTCTAGTATACAATTTTTATAGGAAAACTGGGCAAAATACAGTGCAGTGTCCAAAAGAACTGGTGTTGCTTATGGCTACAGCTAGTTCAAAAACTGTAAAGGTTTCTTGTGAAAATTTTTGAAAAGGAACAAATTTTGTTTGTTGGATTTTGGTAGGGCTCGGTTTTTATAACTTTCCATCTGTCTCTCCCTTTTCCTTGTTTCTTTACCTATTTTTTTTTCTTTTTGCTCCTGAAAAAGGGGGAGGAAGGAAAAAATTAAAACTTTTCAGATTTTGAAAGTTAGACCAGTTCTATTTACAAATTCTTCTCTCTCATCTAACCTGTGTCAGGATCGTGACAAGGACAGTTAGGACTAGGGTGACCAGATAGCAACTGTGAAAAAATGGGACTGGGGTGGGGGGTAATAGGCACCTATATAAGAAAAAGTCCCCAAAAACGGTACTGTCCCTATAAAAATGGGAGATCTGGTCACCCTAACCAGGATCAATGGTCAAAGCAGAGTCAAACCTGAGGCCGAGATTAGCAGGGGAGCTTGTAGTCAAGTTCCAGGCTAGGGTCAATAACAAGGATCAGGGTCCAGGTCAGGAGGCGAGTTCCAAATCAAATCAAGGTCAAAGCCAGAAGTTCATGAGCAGCAAAGCAGGAGTGAGCTGGACAGCAAAGGAAGATCTGCACTGTAGCCTGAACACTTCCCAGAATGCCCCTTGGGTTTCAATGGCGGGGGGGAGTCAATCAAAAGCTTTATGAGACTGCAATTGCTAAAGGATGAGAAGACACAAATACTCATGCTTCCCCTGTCCCCTAACAGTATCACCTTCATGGTGCTTTCAGCTCCATTTGCCTAAGGAGTTATGCCTCTGAAATGCCTTTTAAACTCTCACTCAGTCTCTCCTGTAATTCAGAAATGCCCAGAACTTCTCTATCCAATGAGCCATCAGACCATTCTTCCCAATCCTTTTTTAAAGTGATAGTATTAGCAATAGATCTGGAAAGTTACATGGCAAGCTTTAAAGTGGGTGAGATAACTGAATGGGACTCCGGCCTTATATTAATGACCCAAAACATCTGACAAATGAGGCGGGGGGGGGAGGGGGAAATCTGTTGTACTACATTTTCAAATGTGTTTATTTTTGTGTAAATCAACAGAAAGAAAGAGAGAATTGAGTAACAGGGAATTTGCAGAGCACAACAGGATCATCTTGCAGTATATTGCCATCAGCAATAGAAAGGGAATAAAACTCCCCTAGTATGATAAAAAGAAATAAAATCAGTGTGTGTGTGTGTGTGCGTGTTTTATCTGTCTATCTATCTTTTTATTTATACTGTGAATATGGAAAATATCATCAGATTTTTCGCTTTTAGGGAACCACTGATGCCTCAAGAAAGTGCAAGGTACTTGCCCTTCACGTCAAAACTTATCCTCCTCCCAATATATATATTAGATATTCTTACAAATCCTGATAGATGTTTTATTGGCTACAGCATGTAGCATATTATGCTCTGTTCAGTTTACTAAACAAAGAAGTTTCTGCTTCATTGAAATTATATTTCTATGTAATATAGACAGAGAGAGAGAGATCTTCCAATGGCATTTTATAGGGAAGACTGTTTTTTTTTTTACCCTTGACGCATGTTAAGTATTCCACTCAGGTTAGAGAAGATGGTTGTCTGATTGCCTGCCCTATTTTTCTTTGCCAGAACAGATAGAGTACACTTATCTATTAAAAGCACTCCAGAGCAACATTAAGCCTGGACACCTGTGGAGCTTGTCAGCACAGGTTCTCAAACAGGTCACTGGTTGCTGGGTCAGCGTCAAGAACAGAATAACAAGCATTATTTGGTCTGAGAAACAGACATTTCTGTGCTTTTTTGCAGTCGGCATGTTAAAAAAAAGCTTCTGGGTAAGGAAATAAGAAAGCACTCTAAAATATTAATTAGGGTTCAGCGCTCATCCTCCCCCCTCCCATTTTTATTGATTATTGATATCTTTCTATGTATTCTTGAATTATAAGAAATTGTTGAAAATATGGAAGTGATAAGGGCACTGAAACAGCAGATTTTCATATTCTGTGCTTCTACAAGAATGTCTGGCTTTTGCCTTACACTTTGGATTTTGACAGAAGTGGGTTTTTTTAGAGTTCAAAGCAGGCATCAAAATTTTAGCAACTGCTCCTATAATTTTAATCCCTAGCCTCAATTTTCAAAAGAACTAACAGACATCTCATGAGCTAAGTCTTCTGGTATTATTCCATTGTTAAAGGTCCTGATCCAGCATTGACCTCATTGGGACTACTCATACGCTTAAATTTATGCATGTGCTTAAATGCTTTGCTGGACTGGAGGCTTAATGCATTGGAATCTTTTAACCACCCTAGGTATGTATATTGATAGATTGTTCTTTAAACTTTAGCAAGAGGACTAAAATAAACAATTGATTGTGTGATAAAGTACTAAAGCAATAATACTTTATATTTAAATGCATTATTAGGTAGATAATAACCATCCGCAGAAAAGGACCTAGGGGTGACAGTGGACGAGAAGCTGGATATGAGTCAGCAGTGTGCCCTTGTTGCCAAGAAGGCCAATGGCATTTTGGGATGTATAAGTAGGGGCATAGCGAGCAGATCGAGGGACGTGATTGTTCCCCTCTATTCGACATTGGTGAGGCCTCATCTGGAGTACTGTGTCCAGTTTTGGGCCCCACACTTCAAGAAGGATGTGGATAAATTGGAGAGAGTCCAGCGAACGGCAACAAAAATGATTAGGGGACTGGAACACATGAGTTATGAGGAGAGGCTGAGGGAGCTGGGATTGTTTAGCCTGCAGAAGAGAAGAATGAGGGGGGATTTGATAGCTGCTTTCAACTACCTGAAATGGGGTTCCAAAGAGGATGGCTCTAGACTGTTCTCAACGGTAGCAGATGACAGAACGAGGAGTAATGGTCTCAAGTTGCAGTGGGGGAGGCTTAGATTGGATATTAGGAAAAACTTTTTCACTAAGAGGGTGGTGAAACACTGGAATGCGTTACCTAGGGAGGTGGTAGAATCTCCTTCCTTAGAGGTTTTTAAGGTCAGGCTTGACAAAGCCCTGGCTGGGATGATTTAACTGGGAATTGGTCCTGCCTCGAGCAGGGGGTTGGACTAGATGACCTTCTGGGGTCCCTTCCAACCCTGATATTCTATGATTCTATGATTCTATGATTCATCCAGAAGAAATAAATGGTGAATGAGCTTAATAGGAACATCCAACATAGACTTAAACAGTGAATATCACTGTCAGTGTTATTAAGCATTTTCATGTTACTCGTGGAATGAAAATCCCAAGAGGTAGTGAGCACCTGCTGGTAGAATGAAAATCCCAAGAGGTACCGAGCAACCGGAGTTGCAGGTGCGGAGCAAAATTCAAGATTTTCCCTAATCAAACAAATTTAGTTTAGAACAGTGTCATTTCATGACTCTTTAAAGTATGTTTTTTGGTTCTTTCAATGAGCACTCTAAAGAGTGTTTAGAGTGTTTCTTTTCATGTTTGACTTTCCACCAAAAAGCTAAGGAGCTGACAACTGACCAATAAAATTATCTGAGAGGACTTATTGGTTCCACTGTAGGAGACCACCATTTTGTTGGTTCAGGTAATTCCTGTTTATAGTGTATGTGTGATGTCCTTTAACAATCTGAAATAATAGCTGCCAACAAATATATCTGATTAGATCCATTTCCCAGTATCTGTGATCATATGGATTCCTTCTTTAACTAAACTCATTTTAGAGTCTTCTGTAAAATCAGAAGGTCAACTCCCAGACAACTGCACTGGGCAGGACAGCATGGGGAGGAGGTGACCAGCCCTCTGTGGAGAAAAAAGTGGTTCTGGACTATTTAGAAAAGCTGGACGTGCACAAGTCCATGGGGCTGGATGCATTGCATCCGAGAGGGCTAAAGGAGTTGGCGGATGTGATTGCAGAGCCATTGGCCATTATCTTTGAAAACTCATGGCAATCGGGGGAGGTCCCAGACGACTGGAAAAAGGCTAATGTAGTGCCCATCTTTAAAAAGGGAAGAAGGAGGATCCTGGGAACTACAGGCCAGTCAGCCTCACCTCAGTCCCTGGAAAAATCATGGAGCAGGTCCTCAAGGAATCAATTCTGAAGCACTTAGAGGAGAGGAAAGTGATCAGGAACAGTCAGCATGGATTCACCAAGGGGAAGTCATGCCTGACTAACCTAATTGCCTTCTATGATGAGATAACTGGTTCTGTGGATGAAGGGAAAGCAGTGGACATGTTGTTCCTTGACTTTAGCAAAGCTTTTGACACTGTCTCCCACAGTATTCTTGCCAGCAAGTTAAAGAAGTATGGGCTGGATGAATGGACGATAAGGTGGATAGAAAGTTGGCTAGATTGTCAGGCTCAACGGGTAGCGATCAATGGCTCCATGTCTAGTTGGCAGCCGGTATCAAGTGGAGTGCCCCAAGGGTCGGAGGTTTTGTTCAATATCTTCATAAATGATCTGGAGGATGGTGTGGATTGGACCCTCAGCAAATTTGCAGATGACACTAAACTGGGAGGAGAGGTAGATACGCTGGAGGGTAGGGATAGGATACAGAGGGACCTAGACAAATTGGAGGATTGGGCCAAAAGAAATCTGATGAGGTTCAACAAGGACAAGTGCAGAGTCCTGCACTTAGGACGGAAGAATCCAATGCACCGCTACAGACTGGGGACAGAATGGCTTGTCAGCAGTTCTGCAGAAAAGGACCTAGGGGTTACAGTGGACGAGAAGCTGGATATGAGTCAACAGTGTGCCCTTGTTGCCAAGAAGGCCAATTGCATTTTGGGATGTATAAGTACGGGCATTGCCAGCAGATCGAGGGACGTGATCGTTCCCCTCTATTCAACACTGGTGAGGCCTCATCTGGAGTACTGTGTCCAGTTTTGGGCCCCACACTACAAGAAGGATGTGGAAAAATTGGAAAGAGTCCAGTGGAGGGCAACAAAAATGATTAGGGGACTGGAACACATGACTTATGAGGAGAGGCTATGGGAACTGGGGATGTTTAGTCTATGGAAGAGAAGAATGAGGGGGGATTTGATAGCTGCTATCAACTACGTGAAAGGGGGCTTCAAAGGGGATGGCTCTAGACTGTTCTCAGTGGTAGCAGATGACAGAACAAGGAATAATGGTCTCAAGTTGCAGTGGGGGAGATTAAGTTTGGATATTAGGAAAAACTTTTTCACTAGGAGGGTGGTGAAACACTGGAATGCGTTACCTAGGAAGGTGGTGGAACCTCCTTCCTTAGAAATTTTTAAGGTCAGGCTTGACAAAGCCCTGGCTGGGATGATTTAATTGGAGATCAGTCCTGCTTTGAGCAGGGGGTTGGACTAGATGACCTCCCGAGATCCCTTCCAACCCTGATATTCTATGATTCTATGATTCATTCCCATTGGATAACCAAAACTGTTGTACTATGATTTTAATATCAGCATATAAGTATTATTATTATTATTGATAGATACATAATATCCCTGTTCATTTTTGTTTGATAGCTATACACTGTTTTAAATTTAATAGCTTTTAAACTAGAAAAAGTATTAAATACTTTTATTTCTAACTTCTTTAAAAATAAACTGTGATTACATGTTATTACTGATAATTCCAGGTTATTAATGATCTGACACAAAGTATAACAAAATATCCTTATATATAATATTTAGCCATATACCAGTAAGCCACAAGAATGTGTATACTAGTAGGCTATTGGTGAATGACTCAGGTCCAGTCTTTTGGCTTCATATGATCAACAGTCAGGGAGGGTTTGGGTATATTTGTTCCTGCCTCAGGATGAGGGGCTGGTCCAGATGATCTCTCAAGGTTCCTTCCATCCCTATATTTCTATGATTAACCACCCCAGAAGTGCATCATAGCCTACTAATGTATACCATGCAGTGGTTTTAGGTTAGTATCTGAATGTGGCTCCTTCATTTTACATGGGATTTTTAATGCTTCCCTTAAAAATATTCTGAATTTCTTTTCACAAAGTATCCTTCCACAATGAAAAGTAGAGCCTAGTAAACCGATGAGAAAATAGAAACACATCAATCATCCTTCAAGTATTAGAGGGGTAGCCATGTTAGTCTGTATCCACAAAAACGACCAGTCCCAATTCTTCACATGCATGGAGTAAAAATTACAGATGCAGGCATAAATATACTAATACATGAAGAGAAGGGAGTTACCTTACAAGTCAATCAAACCTCCTCATTATTTTGAGCCTACATAATGTTTTTATTTTTAAATTTTAACTCCTTTTCCTATTTTAATGATCTGGTGTACTTGGACTCTATCATCCCTCTTCTATGCCATAGAAACCTAGCTGCCTTTTCAGCACTTTATATAACATTTCACCACTGAGCAGTTACCAGTTTCATTTTTACATCAGAGAGAGAAAGTATAAAAAGCAGTTAAAGGAATCACAAACTTTTATGAAATGGAATCTTGTCACTGTTTCAAACTGTTCATTTTTCTCTTTTATCCCCTCTATCTCAAACCTCTTCCACAACTGCCTCTCCTCAAACCTTACTACCACCATTCCTTCATTATTTGTATTCCTCCTTCGTAACTAAGGAGTTTTTGAGCATGTTCATCAGAGAGATCACAGCTATGGTCCACTGCCATTGGTGCAAAGGTGTGACACCAAAAAAGTTAAACTGGCCAGTCATAATGTGCACAACCAGTGTCCTGAGCCAGACTTTATTTTGGCATTAGATATGGCCTCAGATTGTTGCCATCAGTGATATCCTAATTTTTAATTGTAAACTATAGAATGAAACAGGTTATTTCATAAACTGCTATGCTAGAAATGTTCAGAGATAGGTGTCTGACAATAAAACTTCCAGTGTATGATTTACTGATTTTCTGATGGAAAATGTAGTTTCTACAAAATCAAAATTTTCCATAGGAAAATCTAAATTTTGCTGAAAAATTTAGATTTTCCATTGGGAAAACCTAAAAGAAACATTTCAATTTTGGTCATTTTACCCAAATCAGAATATTTTGTTTTGTTGAACTGACACAAAACATTTATTTTTGAATTGGATCAACAATAAATAGCATTTCTCATTGTCCCATGAGTGTTGTAGTTTGGTCTCCCTTTTTCTTATAAGGGCTGGGCTTCCTTGCGGCACTACATCTCCCATAACGGAATGTGGACCCCCTTCTGACCAAGCTGCATGTTCTATGGCTCATGGTACATAAGGGGAGATGTGGTGTGGCCTGGGAGCCTGGCCCACATGGCAGAATGGAGGCATAACGCTCTCAAGCTACAACTCCCATGAGGTACAATAGAAAATTGCAGTTTAATATTGACCTGACTGGAAACAAAGAATTTTGGGTCACTTCTACAAACTGGAAGGAAAAATGCTTTGTTTCAATTCAAAATTTTTGAAACATTTCATTTCAACATTTCTGAATCAAAATTTTTCAGAGTGTTTTGTTTGGCAAAAAATTGGGTATATTAACTTTCATCCTGATTTTGGACAAATATAAATGGGAAAATATTGGAATTTCCTGTGTGACAGAAATTCCAAATATCACTCAGTTCTATTACAGAGATTCCCTTAAATAACAGGAAGAAGATTAGCTTGTAAATAAAACTTTAGGGAGGGTGCAACACACACTTACTGTAACAGAGTAGAGGCTATATCTGAGAATTTCTTTCTCAAGTCCTAAAGATGACACTCTTATCTGCAAATATGAAGTGGGATGACAGGAAAACCCAACACACTTCTGAAAATTCTTTCTAGGTGGAGAAATCTTTCACAACGTTTAATAGCATTGGCACCTGGCCAATATCGGCCTCAAGAAGGAGGAGATATATTTGGAGTATTTAAATATAGAGAACACAATTCTCAGATGCACCGAACTCATACGCAGTAAGCTGAAGGGCAAAGGAGGCAAAAGCGGTCCAAAGCCACTTTTCTCTCACCTGGACCTTGAGTTGCCAATTGGCTGGTTAGAGCAACCAAAGAACTGTGCTTGGCACTCTGGTCATACCACCTCTTGCCCCAGCCCACTACCCGGTGTAGACAGAAAAGTGGAAAAGGATGTTGTAAAGCTGGATATTCCATCTTTGTGCCATTGAGGGACTCCCTATGACAAGAGAATGTCCAGCTGACCCTTTTGGGTTGCTTTAAGTCCATGTTGTGCCTCTGGAGCAGCACAAGGAGGACTTAGTGTGGGCTAGATCTTTGGCCCGGGCAATTTGATCCAGTCAAAGCAGATCTTCAGAGGGTGGAACTGGACACTTTCTTCATAATGACAACCACAGGATGAACCAGCGTACACCCTAAACATTCAGATTTAATTCCTGATTGTTAGCAATTTGTGAATGAAACTCAAAATTGAGAGTTCCTAAAGAAAGACACTTCCTTTCAATGTGATATAGGTGTCTTCTCAATAGTGAATATCTATAGTATATCCTATTAACACACACAGCAAGGGTTTAATATTTATACAAGAGGCAGCTAAGTGAATGCCTTATTTTAGCTTTGTTCACTATATGAATGAGAGCTGAGCCAAGGCAGAGCTGAGCCAAGGAAGGATATTCTGTCATTTCTTCCTGCCATAATAGTAATCACATTAAGTACAGTATTATTTTGCATATATTTTTCACCTGTTTATAATCTGTTTAATTTTGCTTTTTGGACCCCCATAAGACCTTCTGCTTTGACTGCCTAGACTTGGTTATAATTTATAAACAAGGAAGTCTTTAAATGTCAGTTTAATACGAAATGTCATTAATTATGAAATGTTAAATAGTGACCATGTCCTTCACATTGTAAATGAAGATCTCTGCCCCAGTTACATTTATTCTCAGGTTTCTGCTAAAATATATTCACAATTTGTAAAGAAAAACTATATGTATTTCATATCTTTAAGAATATGCAGTATAAAACATTGTGAACACAGATGTTAATACGCCCCTGCTACTCCTTTCTGGACGTAATTCTACTATGACTACACTTGTTTTAGTTATGTAACCTTCTCTTGATAACTTTTCCTCTTTGTCTACAGACTTCAAGGTCAGCTGCAGGCCAGTCACTCTCTGCACAATATATAAAGCTATTTCTGCAGGCCAATTTTCAGTATGGTGAATTAAGGATGTCTCATGGTTGTATTGTAGTTTAGACTCATAGACTAAATACATTAAAATATCTTTAAGAAAGTTCCACAGTCTCATTTCAGACAATAAACCTACACTCTCCCAACTGGCCATGATGTTACTATGGACTTTTAAAATACAATTTTTGCTTTGATGACCAGAAGTCACAAGAATCTGACCATAGTGCCTTACCCATTTCTTTTTCTTGACCTGGCTTTTTCCTGCTTTTTTCCCTCAGAGACACACTAGCTGGATGCATGAACTGATTTATGCCTCTGGCTAGAAAGACAGGGCATGAGCCAGTTTGAGCCATCAATGATGCTTGGTGAATTGTTTGTTAAGGAATGTAAAATTAGTATGACAGACATCTGACAACACAATTTGCATCCAAATAGCGCCCCCACAAAAAGCTTGGATGCTAAAGGTCTGAAGCACTGCAAAGCCCCCATCTGCTACATGGAAATGAAGAAGACAAAGCCCTGGCTGGGATGATTTAACTGGGAATTGGTCCTGCTTTGAGCAGGGGGTTGGACTAGATGACCTTCTGGGGTCCCTTCCAACCCTGATATTCTATGATTCTATGATTCTATGAAGTTCTCCCAGTGTATGCTGCTGGACCAATGTGTGAAAAAAATATGAAGATCATGGGCCTGATTCTCCATTGCTCTTTCTCTTGTCTAATTATTTATATACCACTGCAAAGTGTATGCAAAATGCTGCCAAATAAGAACAGAAGTATGTACAACAAGTCTCTATGAATACTGAGAAAGGTAGCTTTGACAAAGTCTTGCTTAAAGCATTAATATGAAATTTATGGTGGGTAAATTTGGCGAGCTCATAATATGTATAGAGGGTTGTAACACTATTTTAAAAGTCTTAAATTCTAGTGAACGGATTTGGACTGCAAAAAGTTATGCAAACATTTGTATGACCTTATTAGTGGAGTCTATTTTCACATGTACTCCTATTGCTTCCCTCAAGTATGTCCTTTTGATTCTTTAGGGCCTGAATTTTGCAAATGCCAGGTCATGATTTCTGATGCTCTCTTGTCAGTAAGTGTTCACCTTCTATGATACTGTTCAAAAGCACTTAATGCTCAAATAGAGCAGTGTTCATATTAAATGGGATTTCATGAATAATTCATATAGTCCAATTTAGGCTTTTTCTGGGCCTCAGATGATAGTTCAGAATGGAGCACAATTAATGCTTTTTAAAATATAGTTTTTCAAGGTTGTACCTGGACAGCCACTTGAAAAAAAAGAAAATCAAGTATTCACAACTTACTTGCATGCTGTGAATAGCCTTTAGTGTGTTTTTGGTATCTAAAATCCTATTATGTGTGTTTATGGCTTCCCCAGGCACTCTGGAATATCTCAACTATACTAGCATGGAAATAAAAGATGCAATGCCTCTTAGTTTACCATTAACAAATGTAATCACATTTTTGCCTCTCTATGCTGGTTGTAGGGAGAATTCCAGACTGGCACACTCCTTTTATGTCTCGGAACACTGACATTTTCTTTTTGTTTCATTCCTTTGCTTGAGAAAAGGATGGTCTTATAGTTAAGGTGCAGATAAAAGGATACCTGGAGTGAAAATGTTGGCCGCATTGAAGTCAGTGGTAAAACTCACATTGACTTCAGAAGGGCCAGGATTTCACCCCGGGGCTCTACCCCTGGTTCTGCCTTTTTTCTGCAGGGCATTAGGCAAGCCACTTTGGACCCAACTCTCCACTGCCTTGCACTGTGACAGTTATTTATGCCTGTGAAAAGTGGTTGTAAAATACACTTTACTTATATGGTATTATTTTCCACTCACTTTGAACTCATTTTGCAGATTTAAACAACCACCCACGGTGTAAATGCCCACACAAGTCACAATGAGGTCGAATATCAGGCCTTTTGTGCCTATTTCCTCTTCTGGAAAATGGTGGTAACAATTCCTTATCTTTTTGATGGTATGAGGCTAAATGCTCAAGATGGATGCTCAGTATTCAGAATGCTTAAAAGATTCATTCTCCTCCCTCTTGCAATTGGTGTTAGTGGGGTTACTCCTGATTCCCATTGGTGAGAGTGTAGAATCAAACCCAGAAATGCAAAGCTTTATAATTTCCTACTTTTCCTATTTTAGGAGATGGGCAACAAGCAGAAAAATTCCTCAAAGATCCATCCCAGTTGTACTCCACAGATCAGCCAACAAAGTTTGTTTGGGGAGTGACATATAGCTGCTGGCCTTCCTTCTAGAGACCCAGTTCATGGGAGTCAGAATCTTTTTCTGAACTAAGGTCAACACATTAGTGATTGCCAGCAATGCAGTGCTGAGCTGGCCAAGTTCTGTTATGCAGTTGTTTCGCAAACTACGATGAATGTAACATGCTCAACTACCCTAAATCTAATGATTTAGCACTGGAACTGTCACAGAGGTTTCAAAAGGAATTAGTCTGTACATTGATCTAAGCTATTATAAATTTAAAAATTTCATAATTCATCTGGTGCCAAATCCATCAGTCATTGTTTCTTTCTCAGAAAAAAATAAAACTTACTATTTACACAGCATTTTTCATCGTTCTTGCATGGCATTATAGGGATGTATAACTAAGAATAACATGATCACTTTATTTTTGTTGACAGGAAAACTGAGGAGAGTGGTTCAAAGACATGCCCAACTTTATACAGCAAGTCAAAAACAGAGCTGGTACTCAGAACTCTTAACTTTCAGTAATATGCTTAACTTATTCAGTGGACTACACTGCTTTCAAAGAGAGTTTTAGGGCCTGGTCAACAAACAATATAGTTGACCAAGAGATATTTAGTTATTTTTATGGCATTTAAATATGGTGCTGTTTGCTGCATTCTGAGAGCTTCCTCATGGTGGCTTGATGCTCAAAACAGCTTGATGAAATTAAATGTTTGCTTCATTCTCTGAGACAAGTGCTACAGAGGGATCAAAAAAACATGAGCAAAACTCAGTGGAGAACAGCCATAGCCACCTTAATAGATTCACTCTTGCACATGTGTACATTTGCTGGCATTTATTCTGCAGGACTACAGTAAATATGTAACAAATATAAACTAGGGATATTGTGACAATGTGCTGAAAACAGAAACAGATCCTGCCTCCAAGGGTATGTCTACATCACATCTGGAAGCGTGCTGCCCAATGCAGGTAGATAGACACATGCTAACTCTGCTCAAGCTAGTGCACTAAAAATAGCAGCCTAGTCAGGGGTAGCATGGACAGTGGATTGGGATAGCCACTCTAGTATGTAGGCAGGGGATGCAGGTGGGTTTGTACCCTCCCAGCTGCAGTGCTGACATATCCAAGGAGATTAATATACAAGAAATGAGCCTGAAGAGAAGATGATGTGTTGATGACTGGGGGGAGTTGGGGGGAGGTGCCCTCGTTAAGGTGAAAGAGAATTTTGCCACTGATGTCAATTTTTCATCTGTGGATTTGGAAGAGCATTCTATATGTTATCAAAAGGGTGGAAGAAAGCAAAGGAGTAGCAGAAGTTGATGCACAAGATGTTAAAACATCTAAACACTAATCTATTTTTCACTGGAAAAGTGCAGGCTGATATCAGGATGAATTGTATTTAGAGCGGTATACAAATTAATGTTGCCTTTGAAACCTTAATTTTAGCATTACCTGATTTTGTCATTTTAACTATGCAGCCAAAATATTTTACTGGAACACAGGACTTTTTGGTTTGCTAGCATTTTTATAATGAAAGCTGGTTTTGCCATTGACAACTTAATTTAGAATTCTAACTAAGTAGCAAGTAGGCTTCCAATATTTTTTTTTGCCAAAAATATCAATCTACAATCTTCTAAAATACAGGAAAAAGCAGGGATTTTTTGTTTTTTGTTTTTTTTTTCAAAATTTGTTGGGGAAATATCCTCAGTCCCTTCTGCATTATTTTATTTTCTTTCCTTCCTATAGTCTCATTGATTTAATTGTTCTTAACTATGGATCTGTGTCACAGATATACTGCGGAACATGCCTTCGCCACATTGCCCTATGGCAAATCTATATATTTTTCCCAGTCTCTGCTGTTCTTCTTGCTCTATTGCCTGCCAAGCTGTTCCAGAGCAGCTGGAAAAACAGCAGGGGAAACAGATTATTGGAAAAGAAAGAATACTGGCACGGGAAGGAGATTGAGTTTCATGCACAAAGTTTCAAGCAGTCCCTGTTCACCTTGAAACATTTCACTCTCTTCTCGAACCTGAAGGAATTTACTATTTTTACTGAGATACCAGAGGCAAGAGAGTAGTTTTATTATGAGATGACCAATATATAACCATTAGGTATATCATAGAAGGAAGATCATAGAAAAGAGCAAAGTGAACCCAGAAAAAAAAGGTGATTTGGTCACTAGCTGTATCTGTCCAGGCATTTACTGATATTCTACAGCTCTGGTAACTGGATCAATCAGTAGCCAGACTTGTAAAACTCTCAATTTTGGCACAGCCCAAGTGTGCTCCTGCTTAACTATTAAGATGTTATTATGACTAAGGGACGAGCCATACAAGTACATTTAATTTTGTTTATCAATACAAATCAGGCCTCAAACAGAGAACCGCTAATTATAGTACCTGGAACTGAGTAGTTTCACAAGTGACAAAAGGGGTAATTGCTATTTATGTTTAACAAGTTATTCACAAAACATAAAACCATGCCATGAACTGCAGGTCAGAAAAACACGTAGGGGTAAACTTGCAAAGCAGTCTGTGGGGTTTTGATCACACCACTCCAATTTACTTTAATGGGAGATGCACAACTAAAACCCTGCAGGCACTGAGAATTTAGTGGTAAGAGACTGAGACTGCACAGGGATTTTGCAGAGACCTTTGCAAAGTGTCTGCTGCTTCTTGTTTTTTTTTTTTTTTTTAAGCTTAAACAGGATAGTGGAACTAAAATAGCTCAGCAGGTATCATGAAGGACATTTCACACTCTGATAAACATTATATGCTTCTACGTCAAGCAATAGGTGAGAGAAAAAGGAGGAAGTATTCTATTAGATAAGGAAATGTCATAGTACGAAATATACTTCCAGGCATTTGTTTTTTATCATATTACGTATCAATTAGAGGAAATACTTTAACTTATTTAGTACATCAATAAAGACAAAATACTTTTTATATTGATTGGTATTCAGCAACACTCTCAAAAAATGTGGCTCAGAGTCACTCGGGAGGCCCAATTCTGTCCTCCCTCGCACACTCAAAACTTGGATTTGTTTATTTCTCTGTTTTATAACGTGCCCCTAGCACCTTTTTCTAGGTACACAAGCAAAAAGATTTAAAAACATTCATCATAATAATTTAGATGAACAAAATAAGAAAAAATACACTAAATGAATCCCTAATCTACCAAAAATCTTCCTACTCAACTCACTCCACCTGAAAAAAGTGTGAGTGAATATATAGACATCGCAGCCAACCCAGAAGTTCAGCACACTTGAGCTCTGTTCTATCAACAAGGAAAATGAATTGCTTATGCCCTGCCCTAAGAATAACCTGACACCAGACCCCTGATATTTAAATTAAATATAGGGACTGTCACTTTGAATGTCCCAGATGATCACAGCTCTTGACATACAGTAGGAAGACAGAAGAGTCTCTTGTCTACACAGGGTTTTAAATCAAAATGAGTTAATCTGGTTTGAAAACGCTTGCGTACACATGACACAACCCATCACTGTGCACTAATTCTGCATTTACTGGGAACTCTGGAGTGCTCTTGTAAAGTGATCTAGGTTTTCACTGAATTGAGGGAGTTCAGTGTTTTGCTCATATGACCACAATTGTTGCGCAACACTTTGTGCATTCTCCTAGCAGCTATCCCACAGCATTTTGCAAGTTGACCATTACAGATCAGTCTGTTTGTGTGCCCTCACTGCCCGGGTGTCAAGTTTCCAGGATGACCCTTCCCTGCCCCATTTCAGAGATGGCACAGAGCCAGGTTTTGCCATATGTGCCTGGATCCCAGTATATCATTATTCTGGTGATACAACCTCAATAGCACTCCGAAAGCCCCACAACATTGAAGGGTTTTATATAATTTATAATTCTTCCTGTACAAAACACCACTAATAAGCAAACAACTGCATCCTTCTCTAGTTGAAATTTCTGATGCTTTTCAGATATAGACTTAATGGAGCATCTGCTTTTTTTCTGTAAAAAAGAACCACCATACTTGGCACCAGTACCATACGCATTTTGGCTAAAGCCCATCCATACCTTAAGGGACTACATCAGCCAATAAAGGGAATCAGAAATAGTTACACTAAAATCCTCTTACACGTTATTTGAGTTTGTGATGCAATTAGCGTTATGATTAAGGCTGTTTCTAGGGCAATGTGCTGTCATATTCAAGGCTTGTGACAAAACCACAATTTAGCCCATAATAAATTCGCCACATGATACTCCCTATAGTCTCACATGTAATCCAAAGGCTGTTATTCAATTATTGTAAATGTAAATACCTTCTCATGATTTAATTTGAATGACTGGACATGCATAAAAACTGCATGTGCAATTAGAGAAATGCACTTCTATACATCTTTCTGAAATTCAAAAAAAATTATGTCCCATGCAGTCATAATGAGCTATTTTAAAGCCTCCAAAACTTAATTTCTAAAACAAAATCTCTTGAGATAAGGCAAAGACATTAGTCCTCATTCAGGACTTTGTATAGAGCATCCTAATGAACATCTTTAAAAAAAGAGAGGAGTTCCTATGAAGACTTTCCGGACATTCAGGAGGGATGGACTACGCAACCAGGAGCACAGATTCAGGGCAGTCACATTAAGACTAAGGCTTGGGAGCTGCAAGTGGCTCTTTAAGGTGGGTCCGGCGGCTCTTTGCAACATATAATATTAAAACACTGTTTGATTTAATTATTAATCAGTTTAAGTTATTAACCAATCAGTATGCTTTTACTCTGTTATTAACCAATTAAGTTATCAATAAATAAGTTAACTTATTTTACTGTGAGAATTTAGATAGATAGATAGATAGATAGATAAACACACTAAATATTTTCCTGTCATGCTGTTTACATATGAATATATAATACTATAGCCAGCTACTGCTGTGATTCTTTTGGGTGATACTGATTGTTAATTTGGCTCCTGATTCACTGAGGTCTGAAAATCACTGTTCTAGGTGCAAATGTTAGGGGAAAGGGAACTACAAATAGGGATCTTTTATATAAAAGTGAACTAGATTCACTGTAGGCAGTAAAAGAGAAGGGAGTTTTTAAGAGGCACTTATCTATGAACAGGTAGGTGCCTTCCCAATGAGCTCAGGCAGGTTGTAGCAGGACTAAGCGACCACAACTGAAGAAGCTATGGAGGCAATTGTGAGAGAGAGTTCTAAGGTCTTCACTGAGTCACCCAAATTACAAACAATTTAAAAAAATTAACAGCGCAACCTTGTATTTTATGCACATTCAGATAAATGTAAAAGATTATACATGAAATTTCCCCTGTCCTCTTCCCCTCTCCTTCCCCCAAATTAATTAATTAAATAAATATATATCACTGCTGGAATAAGACCAACCATGAGAAATTTCAATCCGAAGGATATTTTCTGAGAAAACAGTAGGCAAGTGAAAATAGAAGTTTTGAGGTTTAGGATGAAATCACCTTTCAGATTTAAAACCAGCACAGCCACAATGCTAGAAAGAAATTCATATGAATTGATCTGTTACATAAACTTGCCTATTTATTTTTCTGATATCAAATCTTCAGATCACATCTCTAATTTGTAAGTTTTAAACAAAATTGGTTGGGGGAAGCCACTAAATTATATTTTCATTAAAATGGCTCATATTCATCTGATTTATTACACACAGATCACCACATGCCATAAGGAAACTTCGTTATTTTATATGCAACTATGAAATGGCAGCAGGATTCCAAATGTCATTGTTGTTATATGTAGTCAAAAAAGCAATGAACTGACCCAAACACAGAAAGGTTAAAAAAGCGTGATTCCCTCCCCACAAATTTCACTGTGGAGAATTAGGTATTTCCAGTTATCTACTCAACAGGTAAATGGAGGGCTTCATTCTCCATTCTCTAGTGAACAGGTAAAGTCACAGAGAATGAAACGCTCCTTTTTTCTCTTGAAGAGGTAAAGCAAGGCTTGGAGCAGCAAGAGCTTTCCTACAGTGACCCAGCTCTCTTATGGAGACACTTGTGAGAAGCTAGTTAACTCTCTAAGGCCTTATAATTTTAGGCAACATTCTTTCTGTCAGCTTTGCAAGGACTCAGGGCAGACTGTGGTAGTACCGCTCAAGCTGCTCCGGGCACAGTTAAATGTCACAGAGGTAAGAACACCTGTGGTCACTCTAAACCAGCACTCCCATAATTTCTACCAGAGCTGGAGCTGCACCAATGTTAGTGTAATCACAGCCTCAGAGACCCTCTCGCCTTTAGAGGACCACCCAGAACCAAAACTATCCAGAAGGGGACTGAGGAAATGGAATTAACCTCAGCAGACGATTTGGCCCATTAGCTGAAGAATGAAGTCAATGGGAGTTAGGCACCTACGTGCTTTTGAAAATCCCCCTGGTGCTTTCTTGCACCTTTAGGCACCTTTAAAACTCTGTCCTTGCCTGTAGTGCCTTAGCATGTGGTTAACAAGGAATGACAGTTAATTTTCATGTATATAGCATCTTTCACTACAATGTGCTTGACAAAGTTTTTAAGAATCATCATCCCCATTTTATAGATGAGGAAACTGAAGCATACATAAATATTTCCCCAAGGATTGTGTTGGCTGAAATGCAATTAGGTACATCAGCAAATCTCCATCTCCTGAAATCTCCATTAAAAAG
Organism: Lepidochelys kempii; assembly: GCF_965140285.1. Classification (NCBI taxonomy): domain Eukaryota; kingdom Metazoa; phylum Chordata; order Testudines; family Cheloniidae; genus Lepidochelys; species Lepidochelys kempii. The sequence goes on along the minus strand of NC_136380.1, from coordinate 95,209,085 downwards.
CAGTACAGACTTCTAGCCATTGTTCAATGGCATGTTTAAGTCATAGATGCAGTAAATTATTTTGTTTGGTCTGTTAGTTACCACAGCTTATTCCATTCAGGTAACTGGAGGTCATTGACAAGTTTCTTCCTCCCCAGAATTAATGTAGTCTCTCTTCACAGAGTAATTCATGTTAATTCATGGTGCGATGGCCTTACGATCTATTAATTAAATTAATGAGACTTCGCTGCATACACTCATGCAGCCTGAATTAAAAAAAAGGGGTGGGGGGGACACAGCATATGGCATTATCAGTGTCATGCCCCAGAGAATAATTTAATGGAAGCTCAAGATAATTCATTGTTAATAAAATCTAGCCACTCTCCCAAAATGCATATGGTAATGGGGACAATTTGTGAAAATTAAATTTTACAAAAAATGTTGCTCTATTCTGTATAGCAACCTGATGACTAATGAGCCAAACCTATAAATGACATAAAGGTGTTACATTCAACTGAATAAACTAAATCTGGTGACTTCAGGAGTATCTTCTGAACAGAATTCATGATGTTTAGCTGCCCCTCATTACTGCTAATGGGGGTTGTAGATCTATAGCTCTGCACATTGAGCTAAGCATATGCTCCCAAAAGTTTGCCTTAAGTCTATTAAAGCAAGCATTTATAATTAAATCTGTAATTTATCCATTGCTTATCTGGTCAAGTCCTCCTGGTGCTGACGTAACCCGAACACAGTGAGTTTATATACCAAAGGAAGGAGTTAAGGACAAAGAGTGCATGCTTCCCTGAGTTACACAGCTTAGAGGGAAGTAAAGCTGTGGATACAAGAGCAAAAGGAGCCCTAAGTCCAAGGAATGAAGGGAGCAGATTTCAAAAGGGAAAGCTTCCTTGGAAGTCTATTCCACCTCCCAGGGTTCACTGAATCTTCAGGAGCTTCTGTACAGGAGCAACTGCATTCTGTCACATGTTCCTCTCAGGATCCTAAATATTTTCCTCTTGGAAAGCCACATGGGAGTTAATACTGCCAAAAGCACCATTACAGCTACAGCAGACACCCTTCGGTAACACCTACTGTACAGCCATGGGGAGCATCCAATAGCAGCATTGCTCCACAGGAACCTCTGTAGCTCTGGGTACAGTGGACCATGAAGAGCAGACTGGGAGGGCAAGCCTTTTATTTAGATGTAAGTCCAATGCCTGATCTAGAAAGTGGCTCTGCATATGCAATTCTTCCTAAAGTAACCGCTAAATTCCATGCAGAGGGCAAAAGTCTGATCTTTGCCATCTCACAACTCTGTTTGGGAGTTGTGAACCCCTCTTTTTATGGGCAGCCTGGCTTATATTCTCTCTCTAGTTATCACTCACTAAGAAAGACTTCGATCCCTGTGCTGGGGCAGCAGCAGAGGCTCCAGCTCCTCCCCAGCAATTCAAATGCCATATATGACAGTGGAGAGAAGGGTGGCAGGATGTGTCTTTGGTTTAGAGGAATGGGTGGGATTAAATGTCCACAATGTAGGTCTACACCGGTTGAGGATATGTGTTTTCCCCTTTTAGGATCTAATTAGTGCTGTGCAGGTGCATCAATCTTGCCGAGTCCCATGCTCACAGCACTCAGTTCATCAGAGTAAGGCTGTTCCTCTGAAATCGTTCACCTCAGTGACTCCCATGTACTGAATTCCTGTAGAATCTCCATCCTGCGTTTCATTGGTACAAAACTCACAAGGCTCTAAACAACCCATATAAATAAAAATAAATACATTACACCGTGGAAACGATGGTAGACATTTCTTATTAAATGTACAGCACCTAGCATGCTGGAGCACTAGTCCATGACTGGGATGTCTATGTGCTACAGCAATACAAATAGTAAGGAAATAATAACAATAACACAAGGCCTTTCCCCCCTCACAAATATTGCACTGCCACTTTGCTGAAGACTGATCTTGCATCTGATAAACTACAGGTTGTTTCATCACTATTTTTCTTTCACTTTTCTACTTTTTTCCCCTCTAGTCCCACTCAAAAGTAACTGAAATAAAAACAAGATCTTGAAATGTAAGAGAAAAATGAAAAAAATCTCAATTCCAAAAAATTTTCATAATTTGCCAGTGGAAAAAAATCAAAAAGTTTCCCTACTTGCTTTATTAGCAAAGTGGGGTTTTTAATCACAATTTGAGATGAATTTTTTAAAAAAATATATGATTTTTGTCCCCCCAGCCCAAAAATGAAAAATTGCTAAAAATTAATTATTTTCCTACAAAACATTTAATGCTTGATGAAATCCCAATTTGCAAAGGAAGAATTTATTCATCTATTTAATTAATTTTGACCAACTCTTATATTGGGTCATCTTGTCCATTCCACTCAGCTAGTGCAGGATTTTTTCCCTACAGTGTATTTGCTCTTGCTTTGCTCAGTCCAATTTAAAGTTATCCAGTTGATGGGACTTCCACCACTTTCCTTAAGAAACTTCATTGTGCTAGTAGATCTTACCATTAGGAAAACATTCCTAAAATTAAGCATAACATTTCCTTTGTTTCATTTCATCTGATTACTCACACTTTTAACAGTTCTGTACCATCCTTAACAATATTTACCCCTTTTTGGTTTCCAAACCATTTCCAAGACTTGCACATATTCATCATATCCGCTTTTAAATTATCATCTGGCCTAGCTAAGCACATTTAGTTATTTTAATCCTTTATTTAAAGCTATTCCTCCAGCCACTTTTAATCATTTCTATTGTTTTTTTCTTAACAGAAATCTACTGCTTCCGGGTAACCATTGCTTCTACAGCAGAGAGAAATGTTTGGAATTTACAAGTGGGCAACCTTTCATTATGAAAACCTTCAGAGCAGGAATCAGTTTCTTTTCTACTCTGCAAAACACTCAAAATGGAACATTGCATCACATGTGGTTTTAGACTGACCCTCTTTGTATTAAATTAGGAAAGCGAAAGGGAGAAAGAGTAACTCAGCCAAACATACTCTCTGTTGCGCTGAACCTTTAGATGTAGCTCATACTGTGCACACAGTACCCTTGACTTATTTATTTGTCCATTTTCTTGGCACAGAGAATTTCACACTCACCATTAGCTAGAAACTTTGTAACATTTTGGGGTGGATGCCTTCTTCTTCTTCCCTACCCCTCTTCCCCAAACATGTGTTTTGAAGTAATACTTGTTATTTAATGCAAAAGAAGTCTGGTGATAGTCCAGAAACACAGAACTTTGAATAAAATGGCACCATCTGCTTTGGAGACCTAGGGGCAGTAGTCTTATGAAAGAACTCATGCTGTACTGCGAAAGCTCAAAATATTCATCCTGACAAATACATATGGTAAATGTTCAGTGAAGCAATATACGGGGAAGACAGAAGCCATTTCTAGCAAACACCTTGAGCAAATCATCCAGACAGTCCCAGAAACACCTCCTGCTTTTACCATGGAATGAGGCCAGAATCCTGCTGCTTGGCTATCTCTGTTTTCTTCCCCATAAAACACAGACACACACACCCAGCAGTTTCCTGTCACAGGGACTTTCACTAACATAATATATTTGCCAAGTAAACTAGAAGATTCTGTTAGAGCTCTAGTTTCTTGGAACATTGTCTATTTGGCTGGAAATACCTTTTGGTCTCATGTGTTTATACTAATAAAAAAAAAACCCACAGAAAACTTACAAAAGCAAGCTGGTCTTAAGCATTAAACAAGATGTCTTGGGATCTCTGTTTGATTCCCAGCTTTAAGCATTTTTATTAGTGTAAACACTACATACATTTATCTATTTGTGAATGTATTGTATTTAATAACAAATACAACAAAACTGGAAAGAGTCTTAAATCCAGCCCAACAAAAACAATACTTGAAAAGTTTGGAGCTACTTTCTAAAGTGTGACACACTTGGATGATTAAACTCAGTGTAGACAAAAGTAAAATAGATTTTGCTTACAAAGGGACAAATCCTTCAACCCTTAACACACACAAAAATACCCCTTATCCTTGAACGTACTCCAAATGTAGTCAATGGAATTGACAGCTCACACAAATAAGAGTGGCAGGATCAGGCTCCAACGCATCACACACAAATAGAAAAACTGAATGTAAACTATACAGTATATAAAGCAAAGAAATTGCAATGACAAAGGAGTTGTTACCTCTGTTGGGAACAGCCTGGGAGTTGAGAGACCATGATTAGATTATCTACTCTGCCACAGACTTCCTTGGACAAGTCGCTCAGTATCTCTGTGCCTCGGTTCTCCTTATGTAAAATGGGGGCAATACCACTGACCTACCTCATAGTGGTGCTGTGAGGATTACAGGTTAAAGACTGGAGGCACTCAGACAGTTTGGGAATGGGGGATATATAAATACCTAACAGAGAATAAAAGTTTTTGACAAAAGGTCTTGATCCAAAGCTCACTGGGAATATTTCTATTCACTTCACTGGGTTTTTGATCAAGCCCAAACAGAGGAAAGAATGTGTCTTGACCAATGGTTTGACCACGGAAAACAAAATAGTAAGAAAGAAAAATGCAGAATCTATCTGTTCGCTGTGCATTTTTCTAGTTTAAAATTGTTTTTCTTTTAAATGAATACATATTTTTCACAGTAAATGACAACTGGCTTATTACTTTTCCTATGTGCTGTTAAGTGTTAAGGTATCAATGGACATCAATTTGCTCTCTCACTTTATTATTAATTGACAGCAACACAAAATGAATCAATAACATTACATTACAATACCCCCAAGCAAAAGTTTGCAAGAGTGCTTGACTACAAATTTGGATTCATAAGCAGAATACATATGAAAATAAAAAGGTAAGCTATGTTAAAATGCAACAAAATAAAAAAGACATTTAACTCTGATTTTTGAAAAGCTGGGGGCTCTGTGGATTAGATTTTGCCTTTAGTTATATTTGTGTAACAGAGCAGAATGTGGATTTCAGAAACATGGCGGCTACGAACATTGCTATAAGAAGTATAATAGGCAAACAGACCAAACATGTAATGCAAATATGTTGCCCTTACAGGAAGTCCTCTGCTCACCGCAACTCAGCTGAAAAGTGGTATTTTTGCTCACTCTCCGCTTCTGTATAACTCTCCTATTTCTTCCTATTTTTCAGGTTGGGAGCTGCAAGCAGTTAACCAGTGGGAGCTTGATTATAAGGGAGGCACAATCTCTTCCTTTCTGAATGACATTTCCAAATTTCCTTTGCTTAAAAAACCAAAACAAAAAAACCAACCGACCAAACAAACAAAACAGGTAAAAATGCCGAAAACTAAAATGAAACATTTCTCATTGAATGAAACATTTCATGTGACCCAAAACTTTTTGTTTTTTGGTATTTTGTTTTGCTAAGAAAACTGAAAAATTGTTATTTTGGGTCAATCCAATTTTTTGTTCTATTTTTCAGTTCAGCCAGCAAACTGAAAAATGAATTATTTGCAAAGATCTACTCAACTGTATTAGTATCTTACAGGATCAATTCTTTTTTTTTTTAAATGACAATGAAGCACAAACCCAAAACAGCACAAGGAGTGGATTTAAAAACTCTAGAGCTGCATGGCTTAGTGCTGCTTTCCCCACGTCTCACTCTGTGTTCACAGAGTTTGTGCTGTCTTTCAGTTTGGAAGAAGACAGGGACTGTTCTGCAGTTCAGGCTCTTCACATATCAGAGAGAGATTATGATTTTGTATTTAAAAGGTAATTATGTATTTCTCAACCCCAGACATATTTCTTTTCTCCTTGCTTGAGATGATAAAGCAGGTGATTTTATTTCATTTTTTAAAAATTAAAACATTAATCGGTCACCTTTTAATTGATATTTCCATGTCCCAGGGATTTCAAACACCTAACTGGGCAATCAAATATGCAATAAAGACCAAAAAAAAATGTCAAGATAGAAATTAAGAGCAACTTTTATGGGACATTATCATGCAATGCAAGAGAAAAGGCTGAAGGTCCCACTTTTGAGAAAAGCAGAGTGCTTTCTATGAGATGTTGAACACACTTAACTCCAACCAATGTAAATGGGTGTTTCCAGAACCAAGCAGTTCCCAGGAAGAGTTCTGCACTATGCAGGTCTGGCCCCTTGATGGGCTGAATAACTTTTTCATGTCTGAAATGTCACTTAATTCTTTAAAACACTTCTAAAAATTTAGCATTGTACATGGAAAACTGCACAAAAGGGAACTGGCTCAAAAAAGGAATTTTATTTCCACTTCCTGCTCCTGGTTAAAAGGCAAAATTGCTGGCACTGTCATCGGAGGTTGGTCCTGGCACATGGACAAGCATATTGCACCCAGGAAAAAGCATGGTATGGTGGAAATGGAGAAGAGATTGGTAGCGGAGCTGATCATGTGCCCCACAATCAGATGCCTCACATGGTCAGTGGCCCAAAGTTGGATCAGGGTCCCAACTAGTCTAAGATGGAATGACCCAGCACTAAAAGAGGACCAAAGCTCACAGGAGAATGGACTTGACTAGATCGATAGATTATTGCAGTGGTTCCCAAACTTGTTCCGCCATTTGTGCATGGAAAGCCCCTGGCGGGCCGGGCCGGTTTGTTTACCTGCTGTGTCTGCAGGTTCGGACGATCGTGGCTCCCAGTGGCCACGGCTCGCTGCTCCAGGCCAATGGAAGCTGCTGGAAGCAGTGGCCAGTATGTCCCTTGGCCCACGCCACTTGCAGCAGCTTCCATTGGCCTGGAGCAGCGAGCCGTGGCCACTGGGAGCCGCGATCGGCCGAACCTGCAGACACAGCAGGTAAACAAACCGGCCCGGTCCGCCAAGGACTTTCCATGCACAAGTGGCGGAACAAGTTTGGGAACCACTGGATTACTGTAATCAGAAACTTAAAACAAACTAGACTTGTACAAGTCATTCTAGTCAGCAAAATTCTATTTTTCTCATACTCATAGATCTTTCAATCTAGTTCTTACAAATCACCTTTTGTAAACATACTGTACAATATATCAGGCAGTGCAAGTGACAAGAGGATAGTTGACTCTTATAGCAACTCTGATTTGAAGACTGGAAAGTGATTTATCATCCAGCAAAGAGCTACTGTATCACAAGTGAATGGTTCTTCCAATCTGAGAAATAATTTAGCCTTTATGGGCCCACTCCTCCACCCATTTAGTTACACAAGTAATTCACTTCAATTGGACCTTTCAGATAAATAAGGGTTTAATGTCAAAACTCAGTTACACCTTTTATCATTACCATAAAAACCAACAGTACTATACACATGTGTTAGAGATGCAGGACGAGTCCTCCCACAAGAGGAACATTTTACTTTAAATTCAGGTTACCATAAAAACCAACAAGCCTAAGTAATGAAATAATTTTCTCATACCAGCTGTTTTCTTTATTTCCTTATTGAAGGCCTCAGCCTGATTCGCTGTTTGGAAAAATCCTTGTTTTGAACTGTTTATGTCTCTACACAAATGTTTTTGGCATGCTGTGATTGCTTCAATACCCTTCTCAAAAGTTCATTACGCAAACCAATTTGCCCTTTGACAACCAACTGTTTTCGTATTCCAGCTAAGATTTTTGGATTTGGCAACATTTCTGAAATACTTTTGAACAAGAAATGAACAAGAGTAAGTTAAAGAATTGGTGAGGGCAATAGTACATATTTAATGAGAGATTTCATCACTGTGACTGAAAGGTACATCCAGGCATTACTTTCTGGACTTACTAAGAGGAGTTCAGTTCAATTACAGCATTAGATACAATTGATCATCATGATTCTCCATTCGTACTGGGATAAATCAGGAGTTACTTCAATTAAGTCAGAGTTACAACAAAAATGGTGTGATAGTAGAATCAGGCTAAGTTTTTTGAAGACTCAATTGCTCCCAGGTATTGCAGATGCAGGAGTATAAGAATTATCATAATGATCATACCATTTGTGGATCTAGTCTAGTAACCTATGTCCAACATTGGCCCATATCAGAAACTTCAGAGGAACATGTAAGAAACTCCAGAATGCTTCCCTGTGGAATAACCTGCCCATCAGGAAAATTTCTGGCTTGCCACAGGCAATAAGAAATTGACTCATGCTCAGAAGAATGTGGATTTGTATCCCTTGTTCATTTTTAATTCCTTCTAACACAATAGTGGATGTTTTCATTATTCACGAAAACACCTAGTCCTTTTTTCGAATCCTGGTAAGACCTTCACCTGACAACCTGTGGTGCTCACTGCCTCAGGTTAAGTATTTGTTGTGTAAAACAGTATTACTTTACATGCACTGCCTTTTAATTTAATTGGCTACTTGTACTAGTATGATGATGTAACCCTTCTGCCAGGTGGAGTCAGCAGCAGCAAGGGCTGATTTCAGTATCCAAGGGTTCTTCATCAGTACAAAACAGAACTGGCTCAACCACCAACCTGATAATCTGGGAAAATTTAGCATCCACCCTGTGCACCTCTAAGAGGCAAATACTTGCCCCACTCCCAAGCACTGAGTCTGCGTATAACCACAGAGAACGTTCATTAAATGGAAAACAGAACCACACATTAGTTTGGGAACACACCACAAAAATATTCAAAAGCATGCAACCATAGGCAAACCTGACTCCACAGTGCCCTGGGCAGGTTTCAGAGTAACAGCCGTGTTAGTCTGTATTCACAAAAAAGAAAAGGAGGACTTGTGGCACCTTAGAGACTAACCAATTTATTTGAGCATAAGCTTTCGTGAGCTACAGCTCACTTCATCGGATGCATACTGTGGAAAGTGTAGAAGATCTTTTTATACACACAAAGCATGGAAAAATACCTCCACCACCCCACTCTCCTGCTGGTAATAGCTTATCTAAAGTGATAATCAAGTTGGGCCATTTCCAGCACAAATCCAGGTTTTCTCACCCCCCCACCACCCCCCTCCAAAAACCACACACACAAACTCACTCTCCTGCTGGTAATAGCTTATCCATCCAAAGTGACCACTCTCCTCACAATATGTATGAAAATCAAGGTGGACCATTTCCAGCACAAATACAGGTTTTCTCACCCCCCCCCTTTTTTTTTTTTCCAAAATAACACACACACAAAAACTCACTCTCCTGCTGGTAATAGCTTATCCAAAGCGACCACTCTCCCTACAATGTGCATGATAATCAAGGTGGGCCATTTCCAGCACAAATCCAGGTTTTCTCACTGCCCCCCCCCCCACAAACTCACTCTCCTACTGGCAATAGCTCATCCAAACTGACCACTCTCCTTACAATGTGTATGATAATCAAGGTGGGCCATCTCCAGCATAAATCCAAGTTTAAACAGAACGTCGGGGGGGGGGGTTAGAAAAAAACAAGGGGAAATAGGCTACCTTGCATAATGACTTAGCCACCCCCAGTCTCTATTTAAGCCTAAATTAATAGTATCCAATTTGCAAATGAATTCCAATTCAGCAGTTTCTCGCTGGAGTCTGGATTTGAAGTCTTTTTGTTGCAAGATAGCGACCTTCCAGTGTCCTTTTTAACACATCACTGTTCTGTCCCTCTACTGCATCCCACTCACAGTTGACTGTCCTTGGTTAGCAAAGTTGCAGAGTTCAGAGGAGTGTTCAGAGGGGTTCACCTCCCACCTTAGGGGATTCAGAGGGGTTCACTGGGCAGGAGGCAACCTTGCCGCCAGCACAGCCTTTGCAGCATCTTTCACTTCACCCTGTCCCTACACCAGGTCCAAGGTGTAGACCCTAGACCAGGGGTGGGCAAACTTTTTGGCCTGAGGGCCACATCGGGATTCCAAAATTGTATGGAGGGCCGGTTAGGGGAGGCTGTGCCTCCCCAAACAGCCAGGCGTGGCCTGGACCCCGTCCCTTTATGAACCCCCTTGCTTCTCCCTTTATGAACCCCCCTGACAGCCCCCCTGGGACTCCTGCCCCATCCAACCCCCCCTGTTCCCTGTCCCCTGATGCCCCCCACCCCCCGGACTCCTGCCGCATCCATGCTCCCTGTCCCCTGACTGCCCCCGGGCCCCCTGCTCCTGACTGCCCCCTGCTGCCCCATCCAATCCTCCTCTCCTTCCTGGCTGCCCCCCCAGGACCTCTGCCCCCATTCAACCCCCCATTGTTCCCTGCCCTCTGACCGCCCCGACCCCTATCCACACCCCCGCCCCCTGACCACCACCCCAAACTCCCCTGCGCTCTATCCAACCCATCCTGCCCCCTTACCGTGCTGCCTGGAGCACCGGCGGCTGGCGACGCTACAGCCGTGCCGCCCAGAGCACCAGGACAGGCAGCCGTGCCACCCGGCTGGAGCCAGCCACGCCACCGCACAGCGCAGAGCACCAGGTCAGGCCGCGGCTCTGCAGCTGCGCTGCCCAGCAAGAGCTCGCAGCCTTGCCGCCCAGAGCATTGCACAAGTGCCACAGTGAGCTGAGGCTGTGGGGGAGGGGAAACAGTGGGGGGCGGACGGGGCCTACCCTCCTGGACCAGAAGCTCAGGGGCCAGGTAGGAGGGACCCGTGGGCTGGATGTGGCCCGCAAGCCATCGTTTGCCCACCTCTGCCCTAGACTGACTTATCAGTGATTCAGTTCTGATAATCACTGAGCAGAAACAGTGACTCTCTCAATCCAGCCTAAGAAGATCTATCTTTAAATATTGCAGAGGGGACAGTTCTGTTGCCCTTTATTCATATCACAAGGATAACAACATTTCATCACCCCTGCACTCTCATATGTTTTCTAATAGGCATGTCCAATATGCATTACTTTGCATTTATCAACATTGAATTTCATCTGCCATTTTGTTGTCTAGTCATCCAGTTTAGTGAGATCCCTTCATAACTCTTCATAGTCTGCTTTGGACTTAATTATATTGAGTATATTCTATATTCTAATGTATGGAGTAGTACCTTTGAGAAGGAAGGAGTGGGCAAGACCAATTCCAATTGCATCCTTCTACTCAGCAAATGTGCAGAGCATGACCTTGTGATCACAGACACAATCTTCAGACAAAGCAACAAGCACAAAACAACTTGGTAACACCCCTGCTCAAAACAGTGACACCTCCTAAACCAGGGGAGGGCAAACTTTTCTGCCCAGGGGCCGGGGTGTGAAATGGTATGGAGGGCCAGGTAGGGAAGCCTGTGCCTCCCCACACAGCCTGGCCCCTGCCCCTTATCTGCCCCCTCCCACTTCCCCCCGCCTGTCCCCCTCAAAACCCCTGACCCATTCAACCCCCCCGACCACTCCCTCCTGGGACCCCTGCCCCTAACCACCCCCGGGACCCCACCCCATCTAACTCCCCCACTCCCCATCCCCTAACTGACCCCCCAAACCTCCACCCATCCAAACCCCCCATCCCCTGACTGCCCCCCAGAACACCCTGCCCCTTATCCAAACCCCTGGCCCCAGCCCCCTTACCATGACGCTCAGAGCAGCATATCTGGCTGCCGCACTGCCTAGCTGGAGCTAGACATGCTGCCGCTCTGCCCTGCATGAGCAGGAAGCCCCACCACCCAGAGCGCTGCCCGTGTGGTGGCGTAACTATGGGGGAAGGGGTCAGTGGGGGAGGGGCTGGGGACTAACCTCCCAGGCCAGGAGCTCAGGGGCTGGACAGGACGGTCCCGTGGGCCGGATGTGGTCCCACGGGCCTAGACTATGTCATTGTAAGAAAACAGGATCTATGAGACGTCCAAATCACCAGTGTCATGAGAGGAGCTGATGATTGCTGGACTGACCTCACCACACTGGTGAGGTCAGTCATGTCCATCAGGATTGCACCGAAACATAGAAAGCAATCAAAATCAGACAACAATACAACATCCAAAGACTTCAATCCCCAGTGCACCAAGCAAACTTCCAAACACTCCTCAGTGAAAAAATGGCCATATGCACTCCTGGAAATGACAATGCAAGTGTCGAAGAAGATTGGGAAGCCCTAAAACAGACCTTCCATGAGGTTTGCGAGGAATCCATTGGCTTTGTTACCCACCGCCATCAGGACCGGTCTGACAATAACAACATTGAAATTACAGCCCTTTTGGACCAGAAGAGAAAAGCTTTCTACAACTGGGAAAACCAACCACTATCCAGTCAGAAGCAGAGTTCTTTCCACCAGCTCAAAGCTGAAGTTCAAAGGAGGAGCCGAGAAATCAAAAACAAATGGTGGGAGGACAAAGCAAAATAAATCCAAACATTCACTGACAGACATGATATGCAGAGCTTTTTTTGTGAGACAAAGACCCTTTATGGACTAAGCTTATGTGGCCTCACATTTCTGAGATCCAAAGATGGTAGCACCCTTCTTAAATATAGCAAATCCATCAAAGAGCCCTGGAAGGAACACCACCAAAAGATTCTAAATAGAGAATCGACTGAGACTGATGACACTCTCTCTCTCTCAGCACCCAATCTGGGAAACTCTTGGCAACCCATCAACACCTGAGGAGGTCTGCAAAGAAATTAAACAAATGAAGAACAATAAAGCACAAGGCCCTGATGGCATACCAGCTGAAGTACTGGAAGTGGGGGGGAGAAACACTGACTATCAAGCTTCACTTGCTGCTCCTCAAAATCTGGCACACTGAAGAGATCCCTGTTGACTTACGTAATGCTAACATCATCACCATTTTAAAAAAGGGAGAAAAGGTCGACTGTGGCAACTGTCAAGGCATTGCCCTCCTCTCCATTACTAGGAAGATTCTTGCTGGAATCTTACTGAATCGCCTGCTCCCTTTTGCAGAGGACGTACTTCCAGAGTCCCAATGTGGCTTCAGACCATCACGAGGCACAACTGACATGGTTTTCACAGACAGGCAGATCCAGGAAAAATGTCAAGAACAACACCAGCAGTTGTATATGCCATTTATCCATCTGGCCAAAGCCTTTGACTCTGTCAGCTGTGAGGCTCTGTGGAAAATCATGTCAAAGTTTGGCTGCTCAAGCAAAGTTAGCACCATTGTAAGACTCCTCTATGACCAGATGACTGCCTCCATCCTGTGCAGTGGCTCTACCTCTGAGCCTTTTGTCATCCGAACTGGGGTAAAACAAGGGTGTGTACTGGCACCTACCCTTTTCTCCATTTTCTTAGCAGCTTTGAAAACATTAACCCAAGACCATTGGAAGCATTGGCATCCAATATCAGATTGACAGCAACCTCTTCAACCTTTCTCGTGTCCATGCCAGAACTAAAGTAATATCAGAAACAATAACTGAACTCCAGTACACAGATGACTGTGCTGTAGTTGCACCCTGAAAGGAGGATCTACAAATAGCCCTTAATTGCTTCTCTGAAGCTTACAAAAGCCTATGGCTAACTCTGAACATCGGCAAAACCAAAGTTCTTCACGAGCCAGTCCCCGGTCAATCATCAGACCCAGCAAGGAAGGTCTACATTGACAAAGAAGAACTAGAAAATGTAGAAATCTTTGCAAATCTCGGCAGCCATCTCTCACAGAGGGCAGACATAGACGCTGAGATTCAGCGCAGAATTTGCTATGCCAGACTGTCTCACTGAGTGTTCAACAATCACAACCTCAGAACACATACTAGGCTTTTAGTTTATAAAGCAGTAGCAATCTCAACTCTCCTCTGTGGCTGTGGGACTTGGGTGACCTACAGAAGACACCTGAAAAACCTGCAACACCAGCACCAGCACTTTCTTCAGAAGATCCTCAACATAAAGTGGGAGGATCATCACACTAATGTCAGTGACCTCACAGAGGCCAACATCTTCAGTGTTGAGGCCCTGATTATCCAGCACCAGCTGAGGTGGAGCAGGCACTGTGTGCACGATGCCTGATGTACGTTTACCAAAAACCTGCTGTATGCCCAACTCACCAAAGGAGAAGGGAAATGGGGAGGCCAAAAGAAACACTGTAAAGACACCCTCAAGATAAACATCAAGACATGTGGTATCGACATCACAAACTGGGAGACAGCAGCTCAGGATTGGGATAAGTGGCGAAGATTTGTCAGAGGGAGAACGTCCACTTTGAGGAAAATCACCTTGTCCTGGTCGAAGAAAAAAGCCAGAAAAGAAAGGACAGACAACTGTCATGCAGTAATCATGGCCTAACCCTGACTTCCAACACCACCTGCAATGTCTGCCAATGAGCTGTGACTCAAGGTTCAGACTCCTCAGCCACTTAAGGACCCAGGAAAAATAAAACCTGTGAAAGAGATCATCCTCAACCTCGAAGGATCGCAAAGGATGATGATTGAGTAGTTTTGTATCGTCTGCAAATTTTTCCACCTCATTGTTTACCCCCTTTTCCAGATCATTTATGAATATGTTGAACAGCCCAGGTCTTAGTATAGACCCGTATATAATGAGAATAGGTAAAATGGAATCGAGACACCACCTTCTCTATATTATACAAACCTGTATCATATACTTTCTTCTTCTCCTCTTCTCTAAACTAAATACTTCTAATATGTCCAATCTTTCCTGCCATAGAACTTTTTCCATGTCTCTAATAATTTTCATTCCCCTTATCGAGATCCTTTCTTCCTTATAGTTTGGAAGATCTGGAGAAAAGGCAGAGCTATATGCCCGGAGTCCCTGTGCTATTGAGCTATATGCCCGGAGTCCCTGTGCTATCTAGCTCCTGGGCAGCATGGCTCTATTGCAGAGGTAGGCAAACTGTGGCCCGTAGGACCCTCCTGCCCAGCCCTTGAGCCCCTGGCCAGAGAGGCTAGCCCCGGCCCCTCCCCGCTGTCCCCCGACTCCTGCAGCCTCAGCTCGCCGTGCCACCAGCAATCTGGGTGGAGGGGCTGCGAGCTCCTGCCAGGCAGTGCAGCTGCGAGAGCCACTGGCCTGCCCCGGTGCGCTACACTGCGCAGTGGCATGGCTGGCTCCTGCTGCACGCTGTAGCTATCAGGCATGGTGCTCTGAGCAGCATGGTAAGGGGGCGGGGAGCAGGGGGGTTGGATAAGAGACAGGGGATCCCAGGGGGCAGTCAGGGGACAGGGAGCAGGGGGTGGTTGGATAGGCGTGGGAGTCCCTGGAGGCCTGTTAGGGGACAAGGAGCAGGGGAGGTTGGATGGGTCGGGGGTTCTGAGGAGGCCAGTCAGGGGGAGAAAGTGGGAGGGGTGGAGACCAGGCTGTTTGGGGAGGCAAAACCTTCCCTACCCGGGCCTTCATGCAGTTTCGGGACCCCAATGTGGTCCTTAGGCCAAAAAGTTTGCCCACCCTGCTCTGTTGGAACCATACCACCCAAATTTTCTCCACTGGGGCTGCTCCAGTCTCCCTTCCTCAGGCGGTGGTACCATAATATGTCAAGGAAGAGGCCTGAAAGCATTTAATGCAGGTTGACTTTTTGGTGGCTTCAGAGTGGGACTTATGACAGTATTAGGAAAAGACTGATGTCACGACCTACCCCTTCTCCATACACAGATCCCTAGATTACCTTAGGTCCCGGGCAGTACACAAATTCAGCACAACCTTCCTACACACTGATACAATGATGCTGATACTGAGCTCCTTTTAAAAACTCTTCGAAATCTACTGATGAAAAGTGCTATATGAGAGCAATTATTGCAGCAAAGCAACAGACAGACAGATATGTTCATGAAGAGTTCCCTTTTGGATGTGGCTGAAAGGTGCACAATCTGAGAACCAATTCTGCACCTATTGAAATAAGCAGCAAAAAATTAAGAACAAATATTTTCCATTGGTTAAAGCTCATTTATTTCACATATATTTATTGCTTCTGTTTCTGACAATCACCTAGGCCCTCATAAATAAAAGAAATGAAACAGAATGAAAAAATCCAAAGCCAAGCTGGGAATTTTGATTTTGTGACGCTGTACGGAATATGGGATACACTTGCTGATATTGTTGATTTTATAAAATTGCAAGGAATCTGACCAGGTATGCCATGTAAGGCATCAGTAAAAATGTTAAGTATGATAATCTTGTTTATATGTTTGTATGAGTCAGCAAGATATGTAGGGGCATGCCTATGGACAGAAATCTAAGGCTTTTCCATCCTATGTGCTGTGAAGCTTGTGTTTGGGACAAAGGAAGTACAAGCCACGTGGCAAAAGGTATAAAAGACAACTGCACTGTCTCATTTTTGTCTTCGTTCCTGCTTCTTACCTCTGAAGTTACTTTTCTACAAAATGAAGCTCTGAACAAAGGCCTTAATGACCCATCCAAGCTGTGGATGTGTTCTAGAGGGACTTTCATCCAGCAAACTCACCAACACTGCTAGAACCTGCTATATGGACTTTACAGTCTTATTTATGTATCGATTGCTTGACCATTTAACAATGCTCTTGTTGTTCTTTCTTTCTTTCTTTCTTTCTTTCTTTCTTTCTTTCTTTCTTTCTTTCTTTCTTTCTTTCTTTCTTTCTTTCTTTCTAATAAACTTTTAGTTTTAGGTGCTAAAGGATTGGCTGGCAGCATGGTATTTTGGGTAAGATCCAAACTAATATTGGCCTGATAATGTGGCTGGCCCTTTGGGGTCAGAAAAACATTTTGTACAATGACCAGAGGTTTAAAATGACTTTACACTGTATTGGACCTATGTACTGACTGGGAGCCAGAGAACTGGAATGCAATAAAGGGAAATATGTGATTTCTTTTTTAGCTTCTTGATAACCAATGTGGGGGATCGGGAACACAGGTTGTGAGTGGTTGGTGAATCTAACTTCTGTGTTAACTACCAGTTCTGGGTGAATCTGCTCTACCTTTTGCAGCCTGCCCTGACTTTGGCATTTTCAATGAGGGCCACCTCAGATACACTGTGTCACAGATGGTGTTTGTTTTTCCCCGGTATTTGGGATGGGTGAATCCCTTTTTATAAACTAAGAACTCCTTATTCAGTAATTTTGTGCAAAAAAACCCCAGTGGAATCAAGTATACTTAGCAAAGTGACTCTTCATAAACCCATGCTGCCTACTGATCAGGACTATTACCCTTAAGATGTCTTTGATTCTTCTCTTACAATATCTGCTTCATTTTTACTAGGGATAGAAGTCAAACTTATGGGACTCTAATTGCCAGGGTCACTTTTCCCCCTTCTTTTTCAATCCGTACTGCATCTGTTTTCTTCCAGTGTTTTAGTACTGTCCCCTTATGGACTCTTCAGAAATAACTGTCCATAGTTCAGTGTGTATGGCGAGGGGGGGTGGGAATTGCCAAAGACATGAAAAGAGGTTAGGCTCCCAACTCCCACCGACTTTCAATAGGAGCATGGTATCCACCTGCCCTTTGTGTCTTTGAAAATCTTCCCTTGTCCATTTACTAGTTTCATTAATATCCTGGAAAGCATGTAATCTGAACGGGTTGATTTGCATAGGTTCAAATTTCCCCTATCCCTTACTGTCCTTCGTCAAGTTATTTTTACAGGGTTTTCTTACCTTACTAATTAGCCATTACTACTGGTCTACACTTTCCTTTTTGAAGAAGATTTTAAAATGGAAATAGCATGTCAGCTATTTTGAATCACCATTCAGTCATTGCCTTGTCCCCATTTACTAGATCTGCTTTCTCCTTAGTGATTCATTTTCCATTGATATATTTACAAATGACCCTTTTCACCTTGACCACTATGGCTAGCATTAAGTCATTTCGTGCTTTTGCTACCTTTATCTTTTCCTCAACAATTATAATATGCATATTAGTTATTGGAAATCCAGATAGTATTGTTGTAAATGTTTATTATTTCCATCACAAGTCAATGCATGCTTTCACCTTAGATAACATTTTTTTCTGAGGAAAATCAAAGATAAGTGTGTTATGAATAAATAAATGGTTTTCCTTGAAGCCTCACTAGTTACTGAGTCACAACCCATTAATCTTTTCATATACTCCTCTGCAAAAACAATTAATATCTCACTATAAGGAATCTATAAAAAGAACTCAAGTGATGTAAGATGGTAAATTAAAAAAAAATCAACCACCACAACTTTGGAACATTTTCAATTAATCTTTCAAATTACCAATGATTTTAGGACAACCATATTTAAGTATTGGTATCTAGACCTAAAATGGACACCACACAGAGGCTAAACATCACTTTCATTAACAAAACATAATTTGCTTTCAACTATGTGTAGTGTCACTAACGAGCTAATCATAACTGTGAACCTAATTGATTCCACTGTTACTCCAGGTTTACAGTGGTATAACTCAACTGAGATCAATGGATTTATGCTGACATAAATCTGGAGTAATGTAATGGTGAATCAGGTCCCCTGTATTGATAACATTCTAGGTAAGGAAATATATAGCCAATGGTTCTAGCTCATGGGACTATGCTAGGAGCCTTAACAAAGAAAGAGGATTTAATCTTACAACACATCTCAATAGCTCTGAAAAATCTCACCACAATTTCTTGTTTAATAAGCTTTTTCATAAAATCCAAATGACATGGTAAGTCAGTGCTAGATGGACAGCGAACTCTGTCCTCCAAATATTCTTGGATAACTTGAGTTAACTACTGAGGAAAAAAAAATAAAGTTACACAGTGTGAAATGGCCATCGTTATTACAAACCGTGCTGAAAATTTGCAATTATGTGTACAAATACGTTCAGTCTGAGCCACAAATTAAATTGAATTTCATATCTACTTGTTGCAAATACGACAGCAACAGAACTATTATAAAGTGTCTGTTGGAATCAAACATTGCATTTACTGTTGTGGTTTTGTTATAATTAAACTTTTGGAAAAAGAGAAAATTGGGTCCTTGTTGTGTCTAATTTTGTCTCTTAATTGAATTTGTAATACATACACATGTATCAGCATAAAGATGGAGATGAGTTCCAATGGCTCACAGGCTGATTTGATTCAATTCAAAGTTTCGTTTATATCAGTGATAGTAAGTAGTTAAGAAGGGACAGTAATCAGTGTTCAAAGGGCAAAGAGTGGAGCTCTCGGGGGGGAGGTCCAGCATTTTTTCCCAGCAGCACAGGAATAAATCTCTTGAACTTTTTACAAAAATATTTGTTACTGTTTCTACTGAAGTAGAAAAAAAGATGCAAAGAACAAAGCCGAAGGCTAAAGGGAAATGATTTCAAAGGCAGATATTCGTAAAAGGAAATCCTGACTTGTGGCCCATTCTCTGCTGTACAAGTTATTGCTGTGCAGAAAAGTGGAAATTCTAAGTTTCAACTCAAAGAATTTTCTTGCATTTCTTCTAGGGCTTCATGCAAAGGAACTGAAATCTATGGAAAGACTCTAACTGACATCAGAGTGTTTTAGATCAGACCCATATTGAGGGATGGGGAGAATAGTTTTTCCCCTATTAAGGTGGCCAGAAGGTCCAGACCTAAAACCTGTGAAGATTTTGGATCCTTTGCATTGCTGCCTGCCACACTCCTGGGCCCCTAGATAGTACAGCTTCTGCCAACTCCTATAGGAGCCACATTGTCAGGGACTCTTTATACCGCAGCTGTGCTCACAGCCAAGCTCAGGGGGGAGTGGAAATGAACTAGCACAGCATAGGTTTCAGAGTAACAGCCGTGTTAGTCTGTATTCGCAAAAAGAAAAGGAGGACTTGTGGCACCTTAGAGACTAACCAATTTATTTGAGCATAAGCTTTCGTGAGCTACAGCTCACTTCATCGGATGCATACTGTGGAAAGTGTAGAAGATCTTTTTATACACACAAAGCATGAAAAAATACCTCCGCCACCCCACTCTCCTGCTGGTAATAGCTTATCTAAAGTGATCACTCTCCTTACAATGTGTATGATAATCAAGTTGGGCCATTTCCAGCACAAATCCAGGTTTTCTCCCCCCTCCTCCTCCCCCCGCCCCACAAACCCACTCTCATGCTGGTAATAGCTTATCTAAAGTGACCACTCTCCTTACAATGTGTATGATAATCAAGGTGGGCCATTTCCAGCACAAATCCAGGGTTTAACAAGAACCTCTGGGGGGGGGGTAGGAAAAAACAAGGGGAAATAGGTTACCTTGCATAATGACTTAGCCACTCCCAGTCTCTATTCAAGCCTAAGTTAATTGTATCCAATTTGCAAATGAATTCCAATTCAACAGTTTCTCACTGGAGTCTGGATTTGAAGTTTTTTTGTTGTAATATCGCAACTTCCATGTCTGTAATTGCGTGACTAGCCTAGCATAGTGGGGGAAGTCACAAAAAGAAAGTTGATCTAGTTTGCTATGTGAGTTGGGGACTGGATGGGGAATCGAACAGAGCATGGCTCCCACCCTTTCCAGCACTGTCCATTCATGGAATTGGGACCACATAAAAATAGGGGTTCTTTTTCACTAGCCTTAATCTATGTAGCATGGCTAAAAGCAGCAGTAAAGCTGTGGAGACAGAGGCTTCAGTGTATGCTAACAATACGAGTATGTACCCAGGGTTCTGGCTACATTGTACAGGTCATGCTGAAGCCACTGTGGGTTCACTGCTAATTTTAGCAGTGCTAGATAGATTAAAGCTAGTGAAAAAGAACCCCTATTTTTACATGGTCCCAATTCCATGAGTGGGCAGTGCTGGAAAGGGTGGGAGCCATGCTCTGTTAGATTCCCCATCCAACGTCTACCCAAGCTGAAATCACACCTCGATGGCAGTGTAGACATACCCTAACAATGTTACTTTCCGTGCCCCAGAGCTGAGCACTGTATGGGTAGGGGCAGGAGGAAGAGGCACAGTTCCAGGATGATTTGGTCAGGGATGGCAGGGTGAGGGGATGGTGGGAACAAGAGGTAAAGAGACAGAGAGAAAATTGTTCCTTTAGGTCCTGCTACAGCAAGTGACCATGGGATTCTGCAGATTTTTATTTTAGTTCATCTACTGAGTGACCCACCTGGGAGTCACATCCAGAGAAACACTGATGACTGAAATGTGGAGACAAAGAGGGTGTGAATACAAGCCAGGCAAATTTATTAACAAAAAATTGAATGAGAATTTCCATACCTCTCCCATCCCCACACAAGTATTTTCCTACCTCTAACTGAGACATACAGAGCCAAAATCTGCCCTCTCTTACACCTGACTAATGCTATGAAATGAAATTTCAGTGAATTTCCTGGGTGTAGGAAAGTGGGGAGAAACTCAGTGGCCTTCCTTAATTTTTCTGCATTCTTTGGTTCCGCAATTGTGTTTTTAAAATGTTCAGTGAAGCACTGCATCATAATTTATTTTCTGCAGAGTTGACACATGGATTTCATTCTTCTGTTGCTGACAGACCTTTTGTTAATCCAGGTTAAACTCAAGTTACATCATGAGTTAAAACAAAAGGAATAAATTTATGCCAATACAGAATGCAGCTGCAGTTTTCTGTTACTAATCAGTTTTGTAAATCTGTTTCACTTTTCTAAGAAAAGTTTATTGAATAGTCTACAAAGAGGAACTGGAAACAGTTATTCTATTTAAAAACTGATTTATTTTCATGTAGTTTTAACCTATTTACCTTTGTTTGAATCATATTTTCCATAATATTTTCTATTTGTCTGGAGGCACAATTTTTTTTTAAATCAATAGCTGGGGTTTATTAATGACTGTGTATACTGCGTAAACCTCATGAACTAACATAAGGCATTCATATGAGTAGCATGCAAAACATTACTAGAAAAGCTGCTTTCCCATTTAGTTATGGAGAACTCACAGTGTTTTTAATGCCTAATTGAATAGATGTCTGCATTTTAACTGTTATCTTTAAAATTAATAAAATTGTTATTTGCTGGTTATTTCTCAACTCTTCTGTGAGTAGTTTTGAGACACAAGAATATTAAACAGAAGGTCATAGAATCCCAACAATGGTAATTGTGGAATTTTTTTTAAAAAATGGCATCAAATTTATTTTTCACTTGCATGTTGCTTCTCTTTCAGATTTTCAGAGGCCATCGGGATATGCATAAAGAGACTCTTGGACTCTTTTTTTTTAAAATTGATCTTCTCTTTTTGTAAAGTGAGAATCAAGATGAATAGATTAATCTTGGGATAAATCTTGGTCCTTAAAATACAAATGCACATAGAAGGCAAAATATACACACAGGTAGAAGCCTGCTTCCTGTTCAGAAAAGTTAGTGCACAAATAAGACAGAAACACACCTACTTTCTATCCCCTTCTCTGCCACTAGCTTAGTCTGTAATCTTGAGCAAACCACATAACTTTGTGCTGCTGTAAAATGGAGCTAATGATATTCACACAATTCTGTAAAGCATTTTGAGATCTACAGACAAGACGTGCTATATAAGCACTAATTATTATTAATATAAGTGGTATACTCCTCATCAGGGCTGGGGCCAATAGCACCTCATGCTGAGGCTGTTTGTTGCTAGTCTTTGAGAACAGCAGACTGAAGAGACTAGAAGATCAGCTGGTAACAGGGAAAATATACTCCTACAAAGCATCTGGGTCACCCTGGATGATGATAACTACCCCAGAAGTATACAGCTGGGAGGGCAAGGTAGGAGGTAGAAGCATTGCAGAGGAGCTGAGTGGACCTTTTACAATGAGCATGGAACTGCCTTTAATCCTTGTCCCCCATCCCACAGGCTACCTCAGATTTCTGCAATGCTACAAGTGCTCCTGCCCACCCCTAGATGACTTGCTTGGATGTGGGCACAGGATTCTGGCTAGTTACTCCACTCCAGCTGACCTGGATATTTCAGGGAGTAGCAACGAAGGTGCTCCCTTCCCCAGTGCCAGTTCTCCTGGATATGGGTTACTCTCCTCAGCCTCCACACCAAGATGTCCCAAATGCTCTGAGTGGGAGCAAGGCACTAGTGTTCCCTCCCTCCAACTCCCATACATTGGAGCAGCAAATTATAATCTCTTCAGGCAGCTGCTACTGACTTAGGCACTGCCCCAATAAAACAAATCTAAGTATGAGCAGGGCTTCTACATGCGAAAATGCAGAGGGTCAGTAAGGGCTCCTAAACGTCCCAGATTAACACAGATTAAATTATTTTTACAAAAATAGTTGATAAAAAGGCATTGGCCACTTAATAAACAATAATATCCAGCACATATATAGTGATCTCAAAACATATTACAAATGTATCATTATCTCCATTTTACAAATGAGGAAAGTGAGGTACAGACAGGTGAAGTGATTTACCCCAGGCAGAGTTAGGAATAGAACCCAGGCCTCCTGAATTCCCATGGGCTAGTACACACTGATCTTGGCAGTGAGAAAAACTGCACATTAATCAGGAAACCCATTTAACTGGAATATTTCTCCAGTAACCAATTTTACTAACCTTAACTGAAGGGCAATAACTGCTACTCAGTTCTGATATAAATAACAAAATTACACTTACTGGACATGCATTTGGATGGCACCAATGTGTTAAATAGTGAGTAGACATTTGTAAATAAACGTAAACTCTAACCTCCAATTTCTATTTTTATTTACTAGGAAAAATAAATAAAAAATGCAGTGAATATCATTTTTACTCTTATGCTTTCATTCTGCCTTGTATTTAATTGCATGTTAAATATTTTTAGACTTAATCAGGACAGGCACTTAATTGGAAAATATATGCAAACTAATGGAATTCCCCAAATATGAAAATTCTACTGTAGTGTGCTGCAAAATTTAATATTATCCAGCTTTTCCAACAGGATTGCAATAGTCTAGGGACATTTCACCCAATGTTTTCATAAGCCCTGTGACTAAAGAGGTGGGGAATTGAAGACGTGTTAGCTGGCATGTGAACAATAGCTAAAGTAAGACGAAAGAAAATTAAACACTTGTGGACATTTTCAAGGGGAGCAGGGGTAACCATATATTTCATTGAGATTTGCATATATTGCCAAGCATACTGCGTTGACAAGTTAACCTAGAGAGAGACTGTCTTCCTGTCACAGTCCTGTTTTTTTTTACTTATTCTAAGCTTTTATACGCTTTAATACTGTGAAAATAGAGTTTCTTTTGATATGTTTGTTTTGCAGTTACCTGTTAGTAAGATCCATTTTGGACTTAACCTAAATAAATTCTATGTGGGCTGTAAAAGAAAGCAATCCCTTGGTGATTCCCATTTGTAGAAGTGTTTTTTGAGCTACTGTCTGTCTGTCCCAGTTCTATGGAACTCTATGGATCAAACAGGGACAGGATCATGCAAGTCTAAAGGGAAAAACAGTTGAAGACAGTTGGCAGTTTTTCAAAGAGACATTATTAAGGGCACAAGAGCAAACTATCCCACTGCTTAGGAAAGAAAGGAAGAGACCACCCTGGCTTAATTAGGAGAACTTCAATGATCTGAAACTGAAAAAAAAATCCTACAAAAAGCAGAAACTAAGTCAAATTACAAAGGATGAATATGAACAAATAATACAAATATGTAGGGATAAAATTAGAAAGGCCCAGACACAAAATAATATCAAACTAGCTAGAGACATAAAGGGTAACAAGAAAACATTCTATAAATGCACTAGAAGCAAGAGAAAGACCAAGGACAGGAAAGGCTCGTTACTCAATGAGGGAGTAAAAACAATAATAACATGTGGAAATGCCAGAAGTGCTTAATGACTTCTTTGTTTTGGTTTTCTCCAAGAAGGTTGGTGGTGATTGGATGTCTAACATAGTGAATGCCAGTGAAAATTAGTTAGGATCAGAGGCTAAAATAAGGAAAAAACAAGGTAAAACTTACTTTGACAAGTTAGATGTCTTCAAGGCACCAGGGCCTGATGAGGGGACATCTGAGCCATTAGCAATAATCTTTGCAACATCATGGAAGATGGGAGAGATTCCAGAAGACTGGAAAAGGGCAAATATAGTGCCTATCTATAAAAAGGGAAATGAGGACAACCTTGGGAAATACAGACCAGTCAGCTTAACTTCTGTACCTGGAAAGATTATGGAGCAAATAAGTAATCAATTTGCAAACATCTAGAAGACAATAAGGTGATAAGTAACAGTCAGCATGGATTTGTGAAGAACAAATTGAGTCAAACCAACCTAATATAGTTTTATTTGACAGGGTAACAAGCCTTGTGGATGGGGGGAAGTGGTAGATGTGGTATATCTTGACTTTAGTAAATCTTTTAATACTGTCTCACATGACCTCCTCATAAACAAACTAGGGAAATATAACCTAGATGGAGCTATTATAAGGCAGGGGCATAAATGGTTGGAAAACCATTCCCAGAGAGTAGTTATCAGTGGTTCACCATCATGCTGGAAGGGCATAATGAGTAGGGTCCCCCAAGGATCAGTTCTGTGTCCGGTTCTGTTCAATATCTTTGTCAATGATTTAGATAATGGCATAGAAAGGACACATAAAGTTTGTGGATGATACTGAGCTGGGAGGGGTTGCAAATGCTTTGGAGGATAGGATAATAATTCAAAATGATCTGGACAAATTAGCAAAATGGTCTGATGTAAATAGGATGAAATTAAATAAGGACAAATGCAAAGTACTCCACTTAGGAAGGAACAATCAGTTGCACACGTACAAAATGGGAAATGACTCCCTAGGAAGGAGTACTGCGGAAAGGGATCTGTGGGTCATAGTGGATCACAAGCTAAATTAGAGTCAACAGTGTAACGCTGCTGCCAAAAAACCAAACATCATTCTGGGATGTAATAGCAGGAATGTTGTAAGCAAGACACAAGAAGTAATTCTTCCACTCTATTCCGCACTGATTAGGCCTCAACTGGAGTTTTTAAGGTCAGGCTTGACAAAGCCCTGGCTGGGATAACTTAGTTAGGGATTAGGTCCTGCTTTGAGCAGGGGGTTGGACTAGATGGCCTCCTGAGGTCCCTTCCAATCCTGACATTCTGTGATTCTATGATTGTGTCCAGTTTTGGGTGCCACATTTCAGGAAAGATGTGGACAAAGTCCAAGGAAGAGCAACAACGTTTAAAGGTCTAGAAAACATTACCTATGAGGGAAGATTGAAAAAAAAAAGGGTTTATTTAGTCTGGAAAAGAGAAGTCTGAGGGCATGGCTATACTTGCAGATGTCAGAGCGCTAGGAGTTAAACCAGCCCTCGGTGACAGCAACAGGGAAAGCGCTTCTGTGTGTTTACACTGTCAGCTGCAAGCACTGTGGTGTGACCACATTAGCAGCTCTTACAATGGCACAGAGAGCAGTGCATTGCGGTAGCTATCACAGCGTGCAAGTGGTTGCAGCATACTTTTCAAATGGGGGTATGTGTGTGCACTGTGACAGGGAGTGTGTTGTGTGTATGTGGGGGGAGAGACAGTGTGTTTTGGGGGGCAGAGCATGTGTCAGCATGCTGTCTTGTAAGTTGAGACAGCATCAGAGGGAAACCCCGACATCAGCCTCCCCCACCCTCCATCCCTAGCATACATGCCTGCCTTGGCAGTAGCAGCATTTCACAGTAATTGTTTACTTTGTCCTGGAGCAGATGAGCATGTTGGCTGTCAGAAATGGAGCTTTGAAAGGGGATATCCCCATGCCTGCAGCTGAGCTCAAAACAAAACAAGAGTGGCTACTTGACTTCAAGGGATTATGGGACATAACCGGAGGCCAATCACAGCACAGTAATGCAACACATCGTCCACACTGACACCCAGGCATTTCAGCAAGCTCTATGCTTTTCGTGGAGGTGGATTACCAGGAGCGCTCCAGCTGCAGAGTCCAGGTGCTCTAAGTGCTTTGTCAGTGTGGACACCTGAGGAGTTAGGGTGCCCAGGGCTGATTTAATGCACTCCAACCTTCAAGTGTAGCCAAGGCCTTAGAGGAGACATAACAGTTTTCAAGTACATAAAGGTTTGTTACAAGGAGGGAGGAAAATTGTTCTTCTTAACCTCTGAGGATAGGACAAGAAGCAATGGACTTAAATTGCAGCAAGGGAGGTTTAGGTTGGACATTAGGAAAAACTTTCTAACTGTCAGAATGGTAAAGCACTGGAATAAATTGACTAAGGATGTCATGCAATCTCCATCACTGGAGATTTTTAAGAGCAGGTTAGACAGACACCTGTCCATCTAGACCTGAGGAATGGTCTACATCAGTGTTTCCCAAACTGTGTTCCGCGGAACACTGGTGTTCTGCACGATGTGAATAGGTGTTCCATGAAAGAATCGTAATAAAAAAAAGGGTCTTGCCCTTGATTTTTGTACTGCTTTATGCACGCTTTCCGGTTAGAAATTGTTAGTTCAAGTTATATTAAATTTGTATTTTTGCTTTGTTTTATAAAATATATTTGAGCATAAATAACACAATTTTTATTTGAAAACCAAACAACTACAAACTAATATTATAAGTGTTCCGTAAATATATACCGGGTGTTCCATGGCCAAAAAAGTTTGGGAAACGCTGGTCTAGATAACATTTAGTCCTGCCATGAGTGCAGGGGACTGAACTAGATGACCTCGCGAGGTCCCTTCCAGTCCTATGGTTCTATGCCAGTGAGGTGCTGAGCTCCTCCTAAGAAATGCTGAGACTCCTCAACTTGCATTTCATTTCAGTCGGAGTTGCAGGTACTCAACATTTTTCTGGAAACAGGTAAGAAATAATTTGGCCCAAGAGTATGGCATAGCTGGCCACTACAGTTACGATCTTAAGCTCCATTGTTGAAGTGGCCTTCAAGGACTTCCTTTTTACTGCTGAAGCATCATGAAAAGAGTCTCCTCTAAATACAACCACAAGAGGTAGGGAGGACCCAGGGCATAATCCAGACTTCCTTACACAGATCTGATGGCTCCAATGTACCCACAATCTGGAATAGTGGCCTGGGAGTGGGGAAGGGGAACACAGCAGCCTCACACCCAAGCCCTTAGTTGTGGTTTTGGATTTCACTTCCCTAACCACTTGGTCCTCCATCTGTATAGAGCCCTAATAATCATGCTACATGAGGGTGGAGAGAATTACACCCTAAATGCATAATTCTTTGACTTCAGGTAGATGGTTGCAGAGGTAAGCACACTTGAACTGGCATCAAACTTATCCAATACCTTTAATATTTTGTGACTGATCAAATTTATCAATTATACTCTTATTATACACCCACAGTGAGTTATTGGGAGGTTCTGACATTGCACAAACCAAAATATTTATTGCAAAAGACACTATATGAATGTACAAGTACTGAGGATGAAACTCTTCAGTAAAAGTCTGTGTTACACCTTTTTTTAACCACCAACCAGCTATTAAGGGGATTCTGCAGGTTAAAATACTCTCCTTGTTTGATTGAGGAGTGTCCAGGATATGCTCCACAAAAGGAAGATCAGCACCCAAACTACCTTTTGAGATATTGTGGTCCAATGTAAGCAGTTCTGCACTAGAGGGTTTGTCCAGGAAAAAAAGTCCAGGTGCTAAGGAAGAGAAAAGGGAAGAAACAGGAGAGTCCAAAAGAGACAGAGGCACAAAACAGCTGCTTCTTGGTGACTGGGCAATGGTGCCTTAGCTGAGATTTCTGCAAGAAGGAAATTACCAGTGTGCAGTTGGCAAACACATCAGTTCAAGGAAACAGGACTCTGATGCATCCTGTAAACAAATACATGCTAGACAAAACCTGGCTCTGAAGCCACCCTCCTGAGTGACATAAGTTACACCGACCTAAGTGCCAGTATGGACAGCTTCTCCTGCTGACATAGCTGCTGCCACTCTTTGGGGGTGGATTAATTAAGTCGACAGCAGAGCTTTCTCCCATCGGCTTAGAGTGGCTACATCAAAGAGCTTGCAGCCGTGCAGCTGCATACGTGCAGCTATGTTGCTGTAAGTGCTACAGTGTAGGCATAAACCTAAGTCACCACTATCTCCTACAACAGATTCTACTGCTCAGCAAAAGGACAATTACAACAAACATCTGGATTTCAGGTGTTTGAATTTAAATTGCCAACACTAGCTATTTGGTCATATAGCAAATTATGTTAATGATTGTGGTCTATGTGGCTGTCTTGCAAAACTACAAATATGTTTCAGCACATATACTGACATCCAAAATTATGCAATTACACTTTGATCAACAAAATACAGAAACACACAACTTTGATTATGAATATATTAGTATCTTCTGTTAAATATTAGGGATTTGAAGTCCTATTATCAAGAAACTTTCCAATTGGTTGAGTAGAAATATTTTCAGATTATGCTACATGTCAAGCTAGAAGAGTGAAACAAAAAGAAGAAATAAAAACAAAGTAATCAGTCCATATTTAGGCTCTGGTTATTGTAATGTATTTTAAAAAAAGTAAATACAAATTATACTGTATTTTATGAAGAAAAAACAAGCATATGTATAACTTTTAAAAGGCAGGGGCTCTTTTTTTGGCCCTTGAAACTTCCAATGCCATTCAAGAACATTGTATGCTTGTATGCAGTGAGAATACAGTTGTCAGAATACAGTTCACTTTTTCCTCTAAGTTGATGCACTGAAGTGGCATTATCTATTGTAGAGAGTACTGTACTGTACTAACTGCTTCAGTTAGTGAAAAATAAACCCTATTGTTTGTTAATTATAGTGCAATAACACTCTAAAGATGCTATGTGCCATCCAGCTACACATGCAGATAGAGTCCATCCCCGAAAGACCTCAAAATTAAAAATTGATGTTGTAATCTCCCAGAACAAACTCTGGGACAAATACACTCTGTGCTGGCTTACACTTCATACAGCTTCAGTAAGCTCAATGGAGTTGCACCGGGTGTAATAAACATAATTTAAATGTTCTAACTCTTCAGAAAACTGTGTGTAGCTACTAATTACCCCCAATATAAATTGACTTGGTAGTCAATAGCCACATCTGGTTCTCCACATTTAAAAAAAAAAAAAGAGTAATGGGCCTGTTACTGAAATGACCTTTCTTCAGTGACTTATGACATTATTTTTAGAAAACAAGGTTGGCTACAGAGTTTGCTTCAAAAATGTCCACATATCCAGATGCTCTTAAGGGACCAAAGTCCTGCTGACTGGCACAAGAAGCATCTGGCTAGCTGTCAGTATTGATTTGGCTCAACAGAAACTGACACTATTAACAGAATAGA
The DNA here is from genome assembly GCF_965140285.1 of Lepidochelys kempii. Lineage (NCBI taxonomy): Eukaryota > Metazoa > Chordata > Testudines > Cheloniidae > Lepidochelys > Lepidochelys kempii. The sequence continues at coordinate 95,179,256 of NC_136380.1, read as the reverse complement.
GAGAGGCTGCAATTACAATACCTAGTAACCCCTCACATACCAAATTTGGGAGGGTAACCTAATACGTTTGATCCCTGAAAAAGTTCTAATATGGTTTTTGATTCCTGCATTAGTCAAAAATAACTGTCTATAATTGGAGAGTGGCCTGAATTATCAGCATCTCACACCAGTGCTATGGACAAAGGTGTTATAAAAGTAAATCTGAGGAAGAGAAGAGAATAAAGTGAGAAATAACAAATACTCAGCTGTGCTTTGGATTTAGGCCCAAATCCACAAAGGATTAAGACATTGCAATGTCTAATTCTAAGGTCCTTAGCCACCCAGTGGAATCCATAAAGCCTGAGTTAAGTGCCTAGACTCTGGATATCATGCACAGGAAGAGATAGAAAAGGAGTACTTGTGGCACCTTAGAGACTAACCAATTTATTTGAGCATAAGCTTTTGTGAGCTACAGCTCACTTCATCGGATGCATGCAGTGGAAAATACAGTGGGGAGATTTTATATACACAGAGAACATGAAACAATGGGTGTTACCATACACACTGTAGCGAGAGTGATCAGGTAAGGTGAGCTATTACCAGCAGGAGAGAAAAAAAAAACTTTTTTAGTGATAATCAAGGTGGGCCAATTCCAGCAGTTGACAAGAGCGTGTGAGGAACAGTTGGGGGGGTGGGGGGAAGGGGGTGAATAAACATGGGGAAATAGTTTTAATTTGTGTAATGACACATCCACTCCCAGTCTTTATTCAAGCCTAATTTAATGGTGTCCAGTTTGCAAATTAATTAACTAACTGCTGGAAATGTTTTCATGTTCTGTGTATATATAAAATCGCCCCACTGCATTTTCCACTGAATGCATCCGATGAAGTGAGCTGTAGCTCACGAAAGCTTATGCTCAAATAAATTTGTTAGTCTATAAGGTGCCACAAGTACTCCTTTTCTTTTTGTGAATACAGACTAACACGGCTGTTACTCTGAAAGAAATAGATAGGTGCCTGAGAATGTGATTCACAAAAGCCAGCATGCTAGGCAGGGAGCCACCTAAGCTAGACAATTGCAGCTGCTAAGGAGAGGGGTAGGTCCTAAACCCTGACTCTCAGGGAGCTAGGCCCCAAGTCTAGACTGGAGGGAGGTGCCTACCTCTGCTTGGGAGTCTCAGCTGGGAGTCCCTCTCCCAGAGTCAGACACCCTAACCCTCTTGCATATGTCTAACTCTGCACAAACTGGTAGAGGAAAGGAAAAAAGCAGCCTCCCTTATCATTTTGAGTCCAATGGTTAGGACACTCTTCCAAGGTGCAGGAGACCCTGGTTCAATTTCCAATCTGTGCCTGATCATAGAATCATAGACTTTAAGGTCAGAAGGGACCATTATGATCATCTAGTCTGATCTCCTGCGCAATGCAGGCCATGGAATCTCACCCACCCACTCCTGTGACAAACCTCTAACTTATGTCTGAGCTACTGAAGTCCTCAAATTGTGGTTTAAAGACTTCAAGGTGCAGAGAATCCTCCAGCAAGTGACCCGTGCCCCACACTGCAGAGGAAGGCGAAAAACCCCAGGGCCTCTGCCCATCTGCCCTGGAGGAAAATTCCTTCCTGACCCCAAATTTGGCGATCAGCTAAACCCTGAGCATGTGGGCAAGACTCACCGGCCAGACACTCAGGAAAGAATTCTCTGTAGTAACTCAGATCCCACCCCATCTAACATCCCATCACAGGCCATTGGGCATATCTACCGCCAGTAGTCGAAGATCAATTCATTGCCAAAATTAGGCTATCCCATCATATCATCTCCTCCATAAACTTATCAAGCTTTGTCTTGAAGCCAGATATGTCATTTTCCCCCACTGCTTCCCTTGGAAGGCTGTTCCAGAATTTCACTCCTCTGATGGTTAGAAACCTTCGTCTAATTTCAAGTCTAACCTTCCTGATGGCCAGTTTATATCCATTTGTTCTTGTGTCCACATTGGTACTGAGCTTAAATAATTCTTCTCCCTCCTTGGTATTTATCCCTCTGATATATTTATAGAGAGCAATCATATCTCCCCTCAGGCTTCTTTTAGTTAGGCTAAGACTGATAAATAGAATACATTTGAATATGGATATTCCAGCTCAGTTGAGTTTCCTAACCACTGGATTATGGGCTATGCTGTTGTGGGGCACTGAGTCTCTCCTGTTGAAACTATTCCACTGTGTCAAAATAATTGAATATGCACAGGGCCACAGAAAGAGTGAAAATGACTTTACAGTCTAGTGGTTAGGGCACTCACCTGAGGTGGAAAACCTATTTTCAAAACCTTTCTCTTCATCAGACAGAAGGAGGATTTGAACTAAGGTCTTCTTCCTCTCATGGGTGTGCCCTAACCACTGGGCTAAAGGTTATAAGAGAGAGCACCTTCTGCTCCCCTCCAAAACCAGTTTGGGTGGAGTCAGGTATGCTTGGACATCTGATTGGGGGAAATGCCTCATTTCTCCTGGTTTGAGGATTCCACTGGGGTTTAGGCATGGGACAGGCACCCAGGAATCTAGACTGAGGCACAAGCATGTGTGCCCAGAAGTAAAAATTTGGACACAGTTTACAGTGGAAATTTAGGCACTGAGGAATTTTAGGCACCTCCAGAATTAGGCAACAGTTTAGCAGTTTTGAGGCTCTCAGTGGCACTTCAATTTTGGACTTAGGCATCTACGTCTTTTTGTGAATCTAGTCCTTAGTCTCATTTACTAGATTCTTCATGTATGTATGTTACCTATAAAGGATTTTAGGTTGTTGGGTTTTTTTTTTAATTGCAATAGATCTGTTCTCAATAGTGGGAAAGATAAATGCCATTAAAGAAGCCTTCAGAAATTTCTGTATCTCCATGCCCCAATACAATGTGAACTGTATAATGGTTACAACATATATCCAGATCCTTCAGTGTGTCACACAGCCAGTGCCAGCATTGTAGATATGTGGAGAGTACAGATACTACAGTGAAGGAGACTGCTAATAACTCCAGTCCTGCAGGAAGGGAGTGTTAGTCTTTCATTACAGGAACTAAAATTAATTCAGTGAAATTCACTCTACAGGGCAGGAAATCCCTTGTAGAATAGGTTAATTTTAAAACTTCAGAAGACTAGGTAATTGACATCTTAGCTAAAGAACAGGATTTTTTCCTCAGATAGCTTTGCCACAGTTTACAGCTGTTTTAAATACATTTAACAGCTTTCATATCTATACGTTTTTCATCATAGAGATTGTATCTCCTGCTACAGATGCAGACTGATTTCCCTTTAACAGTTTCATTGCTGATATATTAACAGCAAAACACATCTATATACTCCATTGAATGTGGAAACAGTGAACTAACATTTTTCACTGTTGCTCTGGGTATTGATATTCCCTTGTACTCCCTTAGCCTGGGCTGTTCCACAACTTCTCCACGCAGTAAATGCATGTATCATTTCAGAAGATTTCTTTGGCACTCACACAGGAGCTGGTGTAAACAACAAGAAGGTGCAGACAGGCAAAACAGCTTGCAGCACTGTGGTCATGTAAAAATGGCTCCATTGATCTTTGTCAGCTTCATGGAGAGTTAAGGTGCTGCCCTTGCATATTCAAGTTAGGTGGAAAGTCAGCAATTAGCAACTCCAGCAGTGTGCAAAGTATGTGCTTTGTTGGTGCCAATACCAGTGTCATAAACTGTCAGTCTTCCATCACCCTCACCTTCATTCCAGACACTGCACACAAACCTCATTACGTTTATTTACAGATATTAAAAAATGCAAAGAAAACCAAGTATATATAATATTAAACTCACCCTGTCTCATGATTTTTTCGCCCCTCTTACCCTACTCCCTGTTTGTTGTTTGCTGTCATCCCTTCCTGTTCATGTCTATTACAGCTTCTAAAATACTCAAGACTGGAAACTATCCTTTTATTTGTCCATAAAGTGCTTTGCACTTTAGCTGGGATTGATTCTTCTGTGTCTTGCACCACCTGTAGTCAGTCATGCCTGCAGAAAGTAGGTGTAAAAGGCTACAACCATTCCAATCCTCATGGTCTATGTGGATTAAATTGCAAGACTGGGTGTCTGTCTCAATTTACCCAACTGCAAAAAGGGATCATTAATACATATTTGGATTTTGTAAGACCGAACATCTGTAAATTACTTGTGATCCTCAGACAAAAGGTTTCCCCGCCTGTAAAATGGGGATAATGATACTGATCTCCTTTGTAAAGTGCTTTGAAATCTCCTGATGAAAAGCATTGTATAAGAGCTGGATATTATTAATTATTATTATTATTATTATACATGTGTCAAGCATTATTATATCATATCACAGCTGTTTTCAGATACATTGTACTATACAGAAGGGCCCAATGCTACAGAATTCCCATTAGTCCAATGGGTGTTTTGACTATGCAACGAACGTAGAGTGAGCCTTAAAACACTGTACATTTTTAGGAAAAATGTGGTATAGAATATTAGGAAAAAAACTGAAATAAAATCATATTTGTATTTAAAAGTTTAGTGAAAATATAAAGAGAAAACATTGAGGACTATTGAACTTTCTTTACTGGCCCAAGATATCACTGACAAATAACAGGGGTGTAGACAAAGACTGAATATTATGGCCTTACCTTTTCTAAAGTGGATTTTACTAAGCAAAGAACAAAGTGTCTGTTCACACCCTCCTAATGGATTTAAACCATAGGATCAATAGTAAAGGGTAAAACTAAACCACTTAAAAGGTATTGCATGAAAAAAATCCTTCCACTTGCTTCTGCAAAGCAGGATAAACAGAAGAATGTTTTGGGGGTGATCAAGAGAGCATCAGGTCGCAGTGAAAGGCTCAGTTGGGGGGACAAGTAAGCCTTTGCTGTACAGGGAGATAAGGCAAAGGATTGGGAGGCTGAGTCGTGTGTTATAAGTTTTATGGGAAGATGCAAACGTTCTTTTTGGTTTTTTTGACAAAGCATCTTGAGGCTGTATATATAGTTAATAAAAAGATGGTACAGTGGTGTGCGGAAGCTATTTTTAGGGCTGTTTGTTTAGCTCATTTATTGTAGCCACAATTATATTTGATTCCTAGCTGTTTTTATTCATCCTGCAAGATGCCCATGGGGACATGTGGGTAAAACTGTGAAGATTCAGTATGATTTTATTGCATTTTAATAATAAAATGTACAAGTTGTAATACTTTTATGAGCTTGTTTGTTTGCAAGCATGAGCCACCCCTACACAAGTTTCAAAGACTGATGCACTTACTCTCATATCCCTCATACTCTAATTCACTGTCAAATTCACTATACTTTTCTGCAGCTGGCTTGCACATTGTTACATGCAGCCCTGGCAAGACACTCACCAGACTGCTGCATTTGGCTCTCACACACTGGGCCCATATGTTCTGAAGCGTCTCTTGGTCTGAGTAGGTTGCAGCACTGGCTCTCCCGTCTGGGATGCCACCTGATATACTGGGGTTTCACTGAGCCTGACTGCTCCACTAGCCAGAGCTCCTTCTCCCTGTTTTGACACTACTGAATTAGGCTCTCTAGCCTCCGGCAGCATACACACACAGGTAGATGTACCAGTTGTAGAGTCACACAGAGTTTACAAACAGGTCTCTATGGGAAGACTCAGCTAGGAAATTGCCAAGCACTCAAGTGCAGCTCCCCTCTGGAAAGTACACCCAAAATAATATTGTCTTGTGCTGTAGAGAAAACTATACAACGTAAGCTCATAAATTCACTCCCTCTCTCAGTGTGGAGGAAGATATGCACAACTTCTCCCCCCCACTTATAAATTGCACAAACCGGGTTTTATAATACACAAAAACAAGTTTATTAACTACAAAAGGCAGATTTTAAGTTATTATAAGGGATAGCAAACAGAACAAAGCAGATTACTAAGCAAATAAAAAAAACACGCATACTAAGTTTAAGATCTTAAAGAGACTGGTTTCAAGAAGTAATTTCTCACCCTAAATATTGCTTTTGGGCTGGTTGCAGAAATTCTTCAAGGTTAGTTACATAGCTTGCAGCTTAAATCTTCAGACACCATATTCACAGACAAGATCCCCTTTTCAGTCTGGGCTTAACTCCCCCCCCCCCCCCCCCGGGCATGTCTTTGTTTTTTAGATCTTTCCAGCTGTCATCCTAGGTGGGGATTCAATGAAGAGTGAACCAAGATCAACTTACTCCCCAGCCTTAAATAGAATGTACATAAAGTGGGAACCTTTTGTTTTCTACTCTTGACCTCCCTCTCCTTTTAGTGGAAAATCATTAGAAGTTCAAGATGGTGTTTAGTACCAGGTGGCATGACCACCTGACCTTGTAGTGTCAAAGCAATGTCCCAGGATGCTTCTCAGGAAGGAGAGATATTAGTAGCTTCAAAGTCTTATTGTTTCTTCCTAATGGCCCATCAAGGCTGATGGCCTGCCGTCTGGTGGGTGTTTCCTAAGTACGCACACAGTTGTAATTGTTACATAGTCAATATTCCTAACTTTAGATACAGAAATGATACATGTATACAAATTGGATAATCACATTCAGTAAATCGTAACCTTTCCAATGATATTTCACATGACCCATCTTGCATAAAACATCTTCATTATGTCATATTCATATCATAATATTGCTATGAAGAATATGGGGTGTAACGTCACAGTGGACACTCTGGGTTTCTAGTTAACCTCTTCAGAGACATGTGACAGTAAAAGCAAACTAGCATGTAGACTTTGCAAAGGTTTCTAAACACAACTACTCTTTACCTTACATAGCACAAAAGATATACAGATCCAGATAAAAAATAATACAACTCTACACACATTTCCCTACCTCTGTTTCCTCACTACCCTGTAGAATTCTATGGGGGTAGGCCAGAATCTTCTGGAATATCTAGGATCGTTCTCCTGCAGCTCATGCCTTCTCCAAGCCATCTTCCTTTGACCTGGGTTGGTCCACAGTCAGAAACAGTCCCCTATCCTACAAAAACATGTGTAACTCACATTCCCAATAGGAAGATATCTCTTTAAGAGATCGAGAGGGGTAATAGTGAGTTGTGCTAGGCAGATGCACAATTAGCACTACACTCTCAGAAATTTCTGAACTTGGGTGTGGTAGTTAGGGCAGCTGCTTTGCACAAGACCATGTGCCCTGTGTGGGTTCATAGAATCATAGAATCATAAAATATTAGGGTTGGAAGGGACCTCAGGAGGTCATCTAGTCCAACCCCATGCTCAAGACAAGACCAATCTCCAACTAAATCATCCCAGCCAGGGCTTTGTCAAGCCTGGCCTTAAAAATATCTAAGGAAGGAGATTCTACCACCTCCCTAGGTAACGCATTCCAGTGTTTCACCACCCTCCTAGTGAAAAAGTTTTTCCTAATATCCAACCTAAACCTCCCCCACTGCAACTTGAGACCATTACTCCTTCTTCTGTCATCAGCTACCACTGAGAACAGTCTAGAGCCATCCTCTTTGGAACCCCCTTTCAGATAGTTGAAAGCAGCTATCAAATCCCCCCTCATTCTTCTCTTCCGCAGACTAAACAATCCCAGTTCCCTCAGCCTCTCCTCATAAGTCATGTGTTCCAGTCCCCTAATCATTTTTGTTGCCCTCCGCTGGACTCTTTCCAATTTTTCCACATCCTTCTTGTAGTGTGGGGCCCAAAACTGGACACAGTACTCCAGATGAGGCCTCACCAATGTTGAATACAGGGGAACGATCACGTCCCTTGATCTGCTGGCAATGCCCCTACGTATACATCCCAAAATGCCATTGGCCTTCTTGGCAACAAGGGCACACTGTTGACAAATATCCAGCTTCTCGTCCACTGTAACCCCTTGGTCCTTTTCTGCAGAACTGCTGCCGAGCCATTCGGTCCCTAGTCTGTAGCGGTGCATGGGATTCTTCCGTCCTAAGTGCATGACTCTGCACTTGTCCTTGTTGAACCTCATCAGATTTCTTTTGGCCCAATCATCCAATTTGTCTAGGTCCCTCTGTATCCTATCCCTACCCTCCAGCGTATCTACCTCTCCTCCCAGTTTAGTGTCATCTGCAAACTTGCTGAGGGTGCAATCCACACCATCCTCCAGATCATTTATGAAGATATTGAACAAAACCGGCCCCAGGACTGATCCTTGGGGCACTCCACTTGATACCGGCTACCAGCTAGACATGGAGCCATTGATCACTACCCATTGAGCCCGACAATCTAGTCAGCTTTCTATCCACCTTATAGTCCATTCATCCAGCCCATACTTCTTTAACTTGCTAGCAAGAATACTATAGGAGACTGTATCAAAAGCTTTGTTAAAGTCAAGGAATAACACGTCCACTGCTTTAATCGATTCATAGATATTTAGGTCAGAAGGGACCATTATGATCATCTAGTCTGACCTCCTGTACAACGCAGGCCACAGAATTTCACCCACCACTCCTGCAAAAAACCTCTCACCTATGTCTGTGCTATTGAAGTCCTCAAATCATGGTTTAAAGACTTCAAGGAGCAGAGAATCCTCCAGCAAGTGACCCGTGCCCCATGCTACAGAGGAAGGCGAAAAACCTCCAGAGTTTCCCCTCATCCACAGAGACAGTAATCTCATCATAGAAGGCAATTAGGTTAGTCAGGCATTACTTGCTCTTGGTGAATCAATGCTGACTGTTCCTGATCACCTTCCTCTCCTCTAAGTGCTTCAGAATTGATTCTTTGAGGACCTGCTCCATGATTTTTCCAGGGACTGAGGTAAGGCTGACTGGCTTGGTTCCCTGGATCCTTCTCTTTCCCCTTTTTAAAGATGGGCACTACATTAGTCTTTTTCCAGTCTTCCGGGACCTCCCCCCAATCACCATGAGTTTTCAAAGTTAATGGCCAGTGGTTCTGCACTCACATCCGCCAACTCCTTTAGCACCCTTGGATGCATTGCATCCGGACCAATGGACTTGTGCGCATCCAGCTTTTCTGAATAGTCCTGAACCACTTCTTTCTCCACAGAGGGCTGGTAACCTCCTCCCCATGCTGTGCTGCCCAGTGCAGTAGTCTGGGAGCTGACCTTGTTCGTGAAGACAGAGGCAAAACAAGCATTGAGTACATTAACTTTTTCCACATCCTTTGTCATGAGGTTGCCTCCCTCATTCAGTAAGGGGCCCACACTTTCCTTGACTTTCTTCTCGTTGCTAACATACCTGAAGAAACCCTTCTTGTTACTCTTAACATCTCTTGCTAGCTGCAACTCCAGGTGTGATTTGGCCTTTCTGATTTCATTCCTGCATGCCCGAGCAATATTTTTATATTCTTCCCTGGTCATTTGTTCAATCTTCCACTTCTTGTAAGCTTCTTTTTTGTGTTCAAGATCAGCAAGGATTTCACTGTTAAGCCAAGCTGGTCGCCTGCCATATTTACTATTCTTTCTACACATTGGGATGGTTTGTCCCTGTAACCTCAATAAAGATTCTTTAAAATACAGCCAGGTCTTCTGGACTCCTTTCCCCCTCATGTTATTCTCCCAGGGGATCCTGCCTATCAGTTCCCTGAGGGAGTCAAAGTCTGCTTTTCTGAAGTCCAGGGTCCATATTCTGCTGCTCTCCTTTCTTCCCTGTGTCAGGATCCTGAACTCGACCATCTCATGGTCACTGCCTCCCAGGTTCCCATCCACTTATCCACTTTAGGTTCCCCTACTAATTCTTCCCGGTTTGTGAGCAGCAGGTGAAGAAGAGCTCTGCCCCTAGTTGGTTCCTCCAGCTAGGGTTGGGAGAAGCTGAGCCACAGAAGCAGAAAGCAGGCTCTTTTTCCCTAACTCTGAAGCATTTTGCAGCAGGTTAGTTATATTGTTAACCCTCCAACAGGGAAGCTCTGGCTGTGTTAACTATAAAAAGGGGAAATTGGGAGGGAAAACTAATTACCCTTATTTTAATTGTATAGTTTGAATGTTGTTTGATTTTAGCCAAACTGTTTTAGTTAAATTGTCTCAGATTAATATGATTCACCGACTCTTCTCTTATTTAAATGTCATGATAGGGAAAAAGATTTATATTATTCTATTCTCAGTTTTGTATTTTTCTTGTAACTAGCTTTTTTTATATATAATCTATATACTTAACTGAGTAGCTGGTTAATTGGTTAGCCCATACCTTGATTAGGAATTATTTTAGAATTATGGTAGCTGTCCATAATTTCACTAAAAGGAATCCCATTAGCACTTCCCATTCTTTGGCTGTGGCCACCCTATAGGGAATGAAAGATACATAGTGGCTCCAGCTGTATGTGACTCCCCCCCACCCTCATGCCACTTAGCTTGTTGCACAGAAAGTTAAAATCAAACAAAAAACCCACACGACAAAAGTCCTTGAGCTCAACAACTGCTCTGTCCCTTGCCCCAGTCTTTGACAGGATCTCAAGAAGAAAAGATAGGGGATGTTACTGCCTCTCACCCATTTTTTTTTTGGAGGTTTCACCTGATGGCCATTTGATATCTAGTAAATAAGCTAAGCAGTGACCTCTGGAAATCTATATACCCTCTATTCCACTCGGAACTAAAATTATCTTCATTGTTGCGCTATTTGTCTCCATCTAAAGGTCAAAAGGAGTCTGGCCCTGAATTCTTGTCTCCTAGCAAACAGTGCTAATGGATGTTGCTTTGTGATTAGATCATTTCATAGTGGGAGAACAAAACATAGCCAACATTTTTCAGGGTTCAACTAAGCCAGGACATTTAGTGGTATGACATACCAGCATTTTTGATTTCCAGCAGCACATTCATAGGCTATCCCTCCTCATGAGTTAGGCCTAACAGCACAAGAAGCTACAGCCAGAATATATACCACTTCTCACTCCCCTTCTGGCTCCTGAGTCTCCTGCAGTGAAGCAGCAGTTCTACCACTGAATTAGCTGCTGCTATCCCCTAGCCAGACATGAGGGAAACCTTTAAGATCAGGCTCCATGAGTCACTTTCACAGTTAAGTTCATTCTCACGTATATTTTTTTGAAACATCTAACCACTATTGGAGACCTAGCCCCACTGTCTGCAGTATCCACTCTCCAAAATCCACCACGAGGAACAGCTATGCAGACACCAGAAAGGGAGGAAGAAGAAAGTGAATGCATTTAAAGAAAAGACCAGAAAAACTTTAGTCCCCTAATCCGCTCCTCTCCTTCCACATTACACAACATCTTGCAAAACAGGCCTCATTCCAGTCCCTTCTAATATTACCTACAAATTCACTCATTGCTATAGTTTTCACACTTACTCTAAGGAATAAATGTGTGTCTGTTTATAAAACAAAAATATCCTTAGCCCCACATTCAGTCAATCAGCTGTTCTCATTTGTGGATAACCCTGCTAGTCTCAACCTAGAGTGTTCATCAACAATGTTATACACTAGGAAACTGGGAGAGTGAAGATGCAATAACATTGCGGGAGGAGGGAGTGGTAAAGAAGCCAAGTACATTCTATCTAATCTCAGTTGCAAGAACCAAGGTGTGACACCATTCCAGCAAACCAACAACAAGGAAAAGATCTAGTGACAGTCCAGAGCTGTCAGTCTCACTGATCTAAGCTCTAACCATTGGCCCAATGTTAAGAGTAACAGGGATCCGCATCAATAAGGTTAGCTGTCAATATAACTATTCTCATTCATGCTCCACTTCCAGATGGGGCACCCAAATTCATATACACTGCAGAGTCTCAACAAATCAGTTACAAGGTCATTTACCCTGTCACTGATTTGTGTAATCAGCAACATCTCCATGGCAATTTGCAAGTTTTTTTGGAGAGTATCAGGAAATACAACCCATATTGGTTACTGTGATTGTTCTGGAATATGTCTGTCCCCTCAGCCTGATATTGCGGAAACCATGACATGTTGTCGACCTCCATTTTGAATGTAACTTGATTATGTTCTTCACTGTATACTGTAGCTGTCATGTTGGACTGCTTCATCCCTCACCTGTGTTGGGGTGGGAGGGATCTGGTTCCTAGGCCTCTGACCCTGGATATGAGAGAGATGCAAGGATCATCAACAACTGAATAGCCTTTCTCTATTGGGACAATGGGGGCTACTGGCAGATCCATGTACTGTTAACTACCTTCTATATCCATGGGAGGTTGGAGAATGGAAACACACAAACACCCCACCCCCCAGTAGAAGGAAAGAAAGAAAAAAAGGTGTGTCACACTGTTTTAAAGAAGAAACAGGCTGTCTAGCAAGAGGACCCATCCTACAGCCAGCTGCAGAAGCAAGGGCAGGAGAGACTGGGCCCTCATGAAGGACACTGACCAAACCTCAAAGGACTCCAAGGAGTAGTGAGAACTCTGGAGGGTGGGGGTTGCGTTCAGGTTTTTGTTGTTTTTTCATAGACAAGTACATCTCTTTCAAAGCCTGTGTGTTCCTTACTTTATCTACCACATAGAGCAGGGATCGACAACTTTCAGTACGCAGCCCACCAGGGTAAGCCCCCTGTTGGGCCGGGCTGGTTTGTTTACCTGCTGCATTCGCAGGTTCGGCTGATTGCAGCTCCCACTGGCCGTAGTTCACCGCTCCAAGCCAACGGGGGTTGCGGGAAGCGGCGCAGGCCGAGGGATGTGCTGGCCACCGCTTCCCGCAGTCCCCATTGGCCTGGAACAGTGAACCGCAGCCAGTGAGAGCTGTGATCGGCCAAACCTGAGGATGCGGCAGGTAAACAAACTGACCCGCCCACCAGGGGGCTTACCCTGGTGGGCTGCATGCCAAAGGTTGCCGATCCCTGACATAGATTTATACTATACACTGGAGTGTCCATGAAGATGAGAGGATGCATAGGCTCCTGAGGAGACTTGGGGCATTCAGCACTGGTCTTGGGCCTTCTGGAGCATTCCACATCCCAAGAACAGAGTGCTAGACATGGGGTCTGGACCCCAAGAGTGTGCCTGATTGGCCAGAGCTGGAGACGGTATCTGGGCTTGGAAACACATGGGATTCAAAGGCTGGGTCCAGTTATAACAGCCTGGTGACCATTCACAAGGGCGTGGGGACTCTCATAAGAACATAAGAATACCCACACTGGGTCAAACCAAAGGTCCATCTAGCCCAGTATCCTGTGTTCCGATTGTGGCCAATGACAGGTGCTTCAGAGGCAATGAACAGAACAGATAATCACCAAGTGACCCATTCCCAGATTCTGGCAAATAGAGGCTAGGGTCTCCATCCCTGCCCATCATAGCTAATACCCATTGATGGACTTTTCCTCCGTGAATTTATCTAGTTCTCTTTTGAACCCCGTTATAGTCTTGGCCTTCACAACATCCTCTAGCAAAGCGTTCCACAGGTTGACTGTGCGTTGTGTGAAGAAATAGTTCGTTTTGCTTGTTTTAAACACGCTGCCTATTTTCATTTGCAAAAAGAAAAGGAGTACTTGTGGCACCTTAGAGACTAACCAATTTATTTGAGCATGAGCTTTCGTGAGCTACAGCTCACTTCATCAGATGTTTACCGTGGAAACTGCAGCAGACTTTATATACACACAGAAATCATGAAACAATACCTCCTCCCACCCCACTGTCCTGCTGGTAATAGCTTATCTAAAGTGATCAACAGGTGGGCCATTTCCAGCACAAATCCAGGTTTTCTCACCCTCCACCCCCCCACACAAATTCACTCTCCTGCTGGTGCTAGCCCATCCAAAGTGACAACTCTTTACAACATTTTTATGGCTGATTTAGAACAACGCTTCCTCAGCTCTCGTCCCCTAAAGCCCCTACTCTACTTGCGCTATATTGATGACATCTTCATCATCTGGACCCATGGAAAAGAAGCCCTTGAGGAATTCCACCATGATTTCAACAATTTCCATCCCACCACCAACCTTAGCCTGGTCCAGTCCACACAAGAGATCCACTTCCTGGACACTACAGTGCTAATAAACAATGGCCACATAAACACCACCCTATACCGTAAACCTACTGACCGCTATTCCTACCTGCATGCCTCCAGCTTTCACCCTGACCACACCACACGATCCATCGTCTACAGCCAAGCTCTGCGATACAACCGCATTTGCTCCAACCCCTCAGACAGAGACAAACACCTACAAGATCTCTGTCAAGCTTTCTTACAACTACAATACCCACCTGCAGAAGTAAAGAAACAGATTGATAGAGCCAGAAGAGTTCCCAGAAGTTACCTACTACAGGACAGGCCTAACAAAGAAAATAACAGAACGCCACTAGCCGTCACCTTCAGCCCCCAACTAAAACCCCTCCAACGCATTATTAAGGATCTACAACCTATCCTAAAGGATGACCCAACACTCTCACAAGTCTTGGGAGACAGGCCAGTCCTTGCCTACAGACAGCCCCGCAACCTGAAGCAAATACTCACCAACAACCACATACCACACAACAGAACCACTAACCCAGGAACTTATCCTTGCAACAAAGCCCGTTGCCAATTGTGCCCACATATCTATTCAGGGGACACCATCACAGGGCCTAATAACATCAGCCACACTATCAGAGGCTCGTTCACCTGCACATCCACCAATGTGATCTATGCCATCATGTGCCAGCAATGCCCCTCTGCCATGTACATTGGTCAAACTGGACAGTCTCTACGTAAAAGAATAAATGGACACAAATCAGATGTCAAGAATTATAACATTCATAAACCAGTCGGAGAACACTTCAATCTCTCTGGTCACGCAATCACAGACATGAAGGTCGCTATCTTAAAACAAAAAAACTTCAAATCCAGACTCCAGCGAGAAACTGCTGAATTGGAATTCATTTGCAAATTGGATACTATTAATTTAGGCTTAAATAGAGACTGGGAGTGGCTAAGTCATTATGCAAGGTAGCCTGTTTCCTCTTGTTTTTTCCTACCCCCCCCCCCAGATGTTCTGGTTTAACTTGGATTTAAACCTGGAGAATGGTCAGTTTAGATGAGCTATTACCAGCAGGAGAGTGAGTTTGTGTGTGTATGGGGGTGGGGGGGATGTGAGAAAACCTTGATCTATGCAGGAAATAGCCCGACTTGATTATGTAAAGAGTTGTCACTTTGGATGGGCTAGCACCAGCAGGAGAGTGAATTTGTATGGGGGGGTGGAGGGTGAGAAAACCTGGATTTGTGCTGGAAATGGCCCACCTGTTGATCACTTTAGATAAGCTATTACCAGCAGGACAGTGGGGTGGGAGGAGGTATTGTTTCATGATTTCTGTGTGTATATAAAGTCTGCTGCAGTTTCCACGGTAAACATCTGATGAAGTGAGCTGTAGCTCACGAAAGCTCATGCTCAAATAAATTGGTTAGTCTCTAAGGTGCCACAAGTACTCCTTTTCTTTTTGCGAATACAGACTAACACGGCTGTTCCTCTGAAACCTATTTTCATTTGGTGACCCCTAGTCCTGGTGTTCTGAGAAGGAGTAAACAACACTTCCTTATTTACTTTCTCAACATCAGTTATGATTTTATCAACCTCTTTCTTATCCCCCCTTAGTCATCTCTTTTCCAAGCTGAAAAGTCCCTGCCTTATTAATCTCTTCTCATATGGAAGCTGTTCCATACTCATCATCTTTTTTGTTGCCCTTTCTGAAGCTTTCTCAATTCCAATATATCTTTTTTTGAGATGGGGCAACTACATCTGTATGCAGTATTCAAGATGTGGGCGTACCATGGATTTATCTTGAGGCAATATGATATTTTTTGCTTTCTTATCTATCCCTTTCTTAATGATTCCCAATATTCTGTTAACTTTTATATTCCTGGCTGAGTCAAAAAAGGCTATCTGTTGAAATTGCAGCTCAAAATATCAATTGGGCCTGCTTAGAATCTATAATAAATTAAGATTACTGGTTGCTTTGCTCTGCAAATCATTCAAATCTATTAATGTAGCCCTGGTCCCATTTTCAGCACATTAAAATGTATACAAGAGAAAATGTACTAACATTTTGTCTGAGCCACCGCTGTGATAATTAAAAAATAACCAAATTTGAAACACTCATAAAGGAATAGAGAAAGCTGTTGAGCAATACCAGAGTCTCATAATAATAAACACCACATTGCCTTTAGATAAGTGGATCTCAACAATGATTGACCATTATTAGCTCCATTGAACACATGAGGGAACTGAGGCACAAGCTAAGTGAGTCAAAGCCAGGCAGTGAATCAAAATCTTATCTCCCAACTCTGTCCCTATCCATTGCATCATGCTAACTCTGAGGCTAAAGAGAAAATGGCTATCATAAGGCTGTATAAATATTCACAAAATTAGAAAATTTAAAAATTACACTTATAAACATCTATGAAGCACTTACGATTGATGAGCATGTCTTCATCCATGGTGAATACATGTAAATTTCAATATTTTCAGACTGCACAGTTCATTACAAATGGCTTCAATACATTTTAGAAGCTACTTGTAGTGAATCAGGCATGGCTGAAAACAAAGTAAGGAAAGGTGTAGTGATTGTTGACTACTTAAAACTAATCTACAACCCAGTCACAATGAAATAAAGGCAGACATAAATGCCATCTCCCTATTTAATAAGTCATTTATAATGAAATATGCATCTCTTAAATAAAGGGAATGCATTAGCAGTGGTTAATATGTTAAAATTATTCTCTGCTGTAAAACTGTTGTAAGTTATGCATGTTTATAAATCAATTACCTTTTCATAACACTGTGACAGGCAACCCTTGAAAATACTGGAACAAACTCATTCCTGGTTTAGCTTAATTGTCTTCCAGACTAAAGCAAGAATGATTTTGGCCCATTGCCTTTAAAAAGAGAGGAATTATTTGGAACTAGTTTCATTTATTAGAGAATATGATGCACCATGGAAATTTTAATAGTATTTTCAATTATTTGTAATACAGGATCTTACTGTACTTGTGAATTTTAAATATATATATTTATTGTGGGAAGCATGCTATGACTCTAATTCTGCCTGCTAGGAACACTCAAAAGAAGGTAATATGTTGGAATCTAGATCTTGAGATATTTGATGATTTCTTCATACAATGCACATTCCCTTGAGTCATGATAGTTTCTATTGCTGGACAAATCACCCAGCCTCACCAAAACAATAAAAATACTTAAATTTCAGTGCTTGTAAAGCACTTTGATATCCTCAGATAAAGGGTGATAGAGAATTTCAACATGTAATGAACATGAATTATAAAATATTATATGTTTGTGACTCACAATGTACTTCGCTGAACTTCTAATAGCCAGGATGCAGCACCATGCTGCCCTTCAGCAGAAAAGATTGTGGCTAGAAGTCCATCACTAGTAGAGACTACCTTACTGGTGTCAAGACTGAGGAGGTTATATAACAAGGTGGTCTGAGACAAGCATTGTCCCTTTCCTAGGTAGGGGCCTACTGCAGATGGGATGTAAGCTTACCATGCTTCTCCGTGGTTTCCAAAGTGAGAAAGGAAAGAAGATTGGAGGAGTAGAACTGATTGTGAGGAAAACACTGCTTTTCTTAGTCTCCTTGTTTCAACTAAGTAGAAGTTTGGAGAGGGCAAACAAGGGGATGTCTGACAAATTCCAATTTCCACTCTTTTCATACATTGCCGATTCTTTCAGTCTTGCACTGCATTAAACTGCCACGGCTTGGTTAATTGTCGCATATGTTCAAAATAATTTTAAAGAAGTGAGTTACATGTCTTTGTAATTTGCAATAGTGATGAGACTCTTTAACGTTATACACTTATGATTGCCATTAATAATTCGTACTCCTACTCTTGATTTTACATATCACTTCAATCCTGTCAATTTATCTTTTGCTTAATCAGGATTTCCCTCACTTGCAGCTTAGTTAAAGAAAGGCCACTGAATAGGGTAAGGGGGTTTGTTACTTTGCCCATAGCCTGTTGGAAAACTTTAGAGGAACTGACACCAGTGGTCATTTTCTGTATTGTACAGTGTGTAACTAGGGCATCTGGGGAAATGTGCTTTTGTTTCCAGCCTTCCTTCAACAGAAGAATAAGAAACAAAAGGCAGTGAATGGGGACCCAAGATTCTTATTTCTAGTTCTTCTTTGCATGAGAAGTTCTCATATATTAATAGCACTGTGGGAAAAACACTCCATACTTTTGTATCTCTTAGGACAGGTTGGACCAACTGTGTAACTTAGCAGTTATGGGTTTTTTGCCTTTGTTGCTCTGTTTAATTGGAAGACATAATAAATACTGCAAGTGCACATTTGTCTTGCTTGGTCTGAAGCTCCTCAGGTTCTGGAGATGGGTGAATCAATGTTACTTTGTCAGACCCTAATCACTACACATTTTGTTTTGTGGCAGTATTTTAGTATCAGACACACTGCTGTGACCACATTACATTCCTTTTATTATATGTGCAGTTTGCAGCTAGAAACAGAAAATCAAGATCCCTTTGTATGTTTCTATTGCATGTGATGTTTTTCTTGTTAAAGAAAAAAAGTATTTGAAAGGTGTCTTAACTGAATTTTCTTTTCTAATTGTAGATTGTTATTATTAGTTATTAGTTATTATTTGGTGGTGCACCAACAGTGTGCTCACCATTGCAGAGAACCTAGCGCATTGAAATAACTGCAGGTGGGTATACCCCCGGGCGTAGCCAGGCCAGGCAATAGGAGGAGGACTTAGAGGTCCTCACTCCAAACCGAAAAATCCTAGCTGCATATACCTCAGCCGTAGCAAGACTGAGCTTAAGAGGAGAACTTAGTGTTTCTTGCTCTGATCCTGGGAAGGATTTTTATATTTGGTGTATGAACCCTTGGTGGTAGAAGGCTGAGCAATACAGAGGGGGACTTAGAGTTTCTCCCTCTGGCCCAGAGTGGGTTAAAATGATAAGTCCTGGCACTAGCATGGGCAACAGGGTGAAGGAAGGAATTTGTAAGCCCCGGCACTGGCACGGGCAAACATAAGATCTTAATGAAAGTTATTAGAAAGAACAACCAAACATCTTAAAACACAATGTTCAGGCGAAAAGAGTCCCCTAAGGACAATACTCAGGCAGAACTAAAAAAGCTGCCATGTGTGCAAGAAGTCACTCCTTTTAAAGAAATCCTGCAGAAATTTGGCAACAGCCCATGGACAGAACAAGCAATAGCTGACGTCCACACCATAGCCGATTTAGAGGACAAATTGGTAAAATATTTATTGATTTATAAACCTTCAAACCGAGTAAAAAGGGATTAGGCTGCACTCTGGCTATTGTGGGAGGCCTGTACTGAGGTGTTCCTCTGGCTGGCCAATTGCCAAGCAGATAACACTGTACTGCGTGAAAAGCTCAGCACCAGTGAGCAAGAGGCAGAGAACCTGCAAATAATGGCTACGGTGGTTCATGACCATTTAGACGTACTGAAAGATACTATAAGGGAACTGAAAACAAAAGAAAAGGGATTATTAGAACAGGTAGAAGAAAAGGACACAGTTGTAAGAGAAAACCAGGTCCTACAGGGCATGGTAAAGAAACTAATGTTAGAGCAGGGCAGAGTTCCTGCAAGCCATAATTGCTGTGAATCAATTATCAAGCAACTTAAGCAGAAGCTAGGCTTCACAACCCATCAGGTTGCAGCAGTTACAGCAGGAGAATGGGCTCAAACACAGTCCAGGGAAAGCCTGGACTGGGAGGAAGGAATATGGGACCCCAGGAAAACCTGGGAGGGAGATATTTGGGGTAATCTGCATGAATGTTTACACAGCGAGTGCACCCCCACTCCCAAAGCCCAGGTAGCAGCTATCGAGCGACGCACAGTAACCACCCCCGTAGATGGTGCGGGGAGCAGAACCGTTACCACAGTCCCAGAGTCAGCTACCGATTTAAAAGCAATGGCTGATTATTTGGGGACCCTGAACCAGGAAACCTTTTCTAGATGGTGCACCAACGCAGTCTTCCTGGCAGGAAGGGAAGAGCTAACTACCACAGAAGTCTACCGACTCATGGGGATATGTACGGCCCAGGAGATTAGGGCCACCCTGGATAGGATAACAGTCGCCAGTAATGACGGCCTCCTGGCTCTGATGGCAACATTTGGGGAAAAAAATAGGCAAGCGTAACTTTATAGCACAAACTGTAGCCTCCACCCAGGAGCTTAATGAGGACCCTGAGAATTATTTAACTCGAAGGGCCCTGATGCAAATAATGGCTGGTCTGGTGGCAATCAATGGTGCCACCCCAATAGAGGAGTTAGCATTTAGTGTCCAATCCTTAAGGGACTGCGCTGCCTCCTTGGCCCTATATTACTCTGGTAAACTTGCAGTGTGGCAGGATAAATCACCCTGCTAACCTAAGGGAAGTAAGGGGATTGGGCCAGCAAATAACCACTCACTCTGGACCATGACCCACTATAAAGAAAGAAAGGGTCTCTTATATGGCAGCAATAGAACCAGCAGTTACATATACAAATGAGAGCAGTACAAAAGGGATTGTTGTGAACCGGGGGGAATATCCAAGGGGTCGTTCCTGAGGGCGAGGGAATAGGGGTCGGCAGCGGGACGGAGTATACCCAGACTTCTGGCAATATCAGGCCGATGCTGCTAAACAGAACGGGGCAGGGAGGGGAGGGAGAGAGAGAGATAACTGATAATGAGATCTGCCGACTGGCCTGGTGAACTTTGATGCAGTTCAGAGCCAGCAGAATGCAGTGGGATGGGGCATCCACATCTGTCTTGGTTAGAGAAGCTACAAAGTTACAAAATACCCATAAGGGAGTAGCCTGTGAACCCCCAGTGCACCCACATCATCAACACCACTCCAGCTTCTCCCCGATGCTGAAATAACTGACCCCTTGTGGTGATTATTAAAGAAAAAAGCCAAATGGGAGTGGGGAGAGGAGGAGGAGGATGCTTTAAGGCTCTTAAAGCAAAAGGCTCTCACAGCTCCAGCATTGTGCTTCCCTGATGAATCACAGCCTTTTGTTATATGTCTGGCTGCCAATAATACAGCCTTGGCTGCTACACTACTACAAAATAAGGAGGAGGGAAAACTGGTTCCAGTAGCATATGAATCCAGGAAGTTAAAAAAGAGCTGAGATCAATGTTGATCCCTGTGAACGCGAATGCCTAGCAGCAGTCTGGGCAGTGCAATCTTTTGAGCCACTCACAGGAATAGCTCCAATCAGTATTCAGAGCGCTCACACTCCACTGAAGACATATTGTCAGGAAAACTGATGGGAGGGAAAGTCTCTAATATCCGAATGGCACAATGGCCTCTGATATTAATTAATAGAGGGGTGACCACAGAAACAGTATCTAAACCAGACATGCTAACACATGCTTTAATTGAGAAAGGAAACTGACATGACTGTCCAGAGATCACTCTGGAGCAAAGAGTTGCTTTAGTAGAAGCAGCCCCACTGGAGGAAATGGATACGGTAGGGCAAGAGAAGCACATTTGGTTCACTGATGGAAGTGTAATGGTGATAAATGGGAAAAAGTGGGTAAGGTACGCAGCTATCAGTTTAGATAAAGAAGTTATGCAGGGTCAGCTGGACCATCGGTCAGCCCAACAGGCTGAATTACATGCAATTTATCAGGTTCTAAAACAATATGAGCATTCCCCACAACCAGTGTATATTTACGCTGATAGCGACTTTTGTGTAAAGGGAATTCAGTTCTGGATGCAGGACTGGAAAAGAAATAAGTGGAGGGCAGCGGATGGCAAAGATATTGCATACCTAGATGAATGGAAATGGATTTATCAGTGGGTAACAGAGAATCCTAACCAACTGAAAATCAGGCATGTAAAAGCCCATAGCAAGGGAACAAGCAAGGAAGCCATTTGGAGCAGTCGGGTAGATACAATAGCCCAACAACAGAGTATAGCAGTTGTAACTAGAAGTCAAGCTAAAAGCACCTCCACTGAGGCCCCTGAGCCAACAGATGTCACTGTAAATCACTGAATTCCAGGAAAAGTGGAAAGACAAGAACTGATTAATGTAGCCCATCAGTTTATGCATGAAGGGATAAAGGGACCTTTAAATAGGTTAAGACAAGTGGCAGAATGGAGAAATATGGAAGATGATGTTAGAATATGGGTAAGGAATTGCATTCGGTGTGCACAGGATAAAGCACGACTGCCCCACTGGCAACCCATGATGCACCAACAAAGGCTCGGGCTCTGGCATAGGGTCCATATTGATTTTATTGATAAATTACCAAGAAGTAAAGAAGGATTTCAGTATTTGTTAGTAATAATTTATTCTTTTTCAGGATGGGTAGAGGCATTTTTCACTAAAACTAACAGCACCAACGTGGTAGCTAAGAAGTTTTTTAATGAAGTGGTGTGTAGATATGGTACCCCTGAAATAATAGATTTTGATAATGGGGGAGGGGAGTTTGTGGGAGAAATTTTTACATCAATGTTACAAGCTTTAGGAATTAAACAAAAGTTTCATATATCATACCAACCCCAATCTTCGGGTCAGGCAGAACATATGAACCACAGCATTAAGGAAGCACTGCGGAAGATAGTAAATCACACTGGAAAAGACTGGCCAGACAAGTTGCCTCTGATCTTAGCAGCTACCCGCAGCAGCAACAGATTAAAAACCAAATCCAGCCATTCCAAATTAAGTTTGTACACTCCATGCATCTTATGATTGACCCTAGCCACCTAACACAAGATGTCGGATAGACCCCTAATATAACACAGGATGAACATTTGCAATGGTTTTAGCAGCTGCAAGAAGGCAAGACCATTCTCCAATATAGGGTTAATCAAGCTATTGAACAAATGACTAAAAATATTAATGCACAAAAGCATACTGACGCAGCTCTATGGAAAACAGGGAATCAAGTTATGTACCTTAAATTGGGAAAAGGGGGCCACTCTCTGGAATCAAAATGGACAGGATGCCATTCCATAGTGGACCGCCTTAGTCCACTGGTATCCATTATTGAGAAGGATGGAAAATTGAAATGGGTACATGTCTCACAAATTAAACCTTTTGCATGATTAATGATGTTTTGATCTTTTTACAGAAAAGGACTCCAGGGATTCGGAACATAAGTCACTGCTCGAACACTAATACCTCCAAATCCATGAAACCTCAGGATGAGGTTTGGCAGTCCCTGTTCTTGGGGGCCTGTATGTCTCAGATATTTAAAAATATCTTGGGGAAGCCCACTGCCATCTCTCCCCTAAATAACCAATCATGGGCCCTCACCCAGAAACCAGGAATCCTCTTGGAATGGTATGATACAAATACAAATCGAATCCTAAGGCCGTTGGGGAATACCAATATCTATGCCTAGGAAGGGGAAGTGGGACTCAAGGTTAACCTGACAAATATCATAGGAAAACCAAACCACTGGGAAATAGGGGTTAAAATAGAGGGTTCCTATGGGAACACCACCTGGAGTGCCAGCTACCCATGATTACCATATCAGTGGAATGAGCCTGTTAAAACTGGAACAATACTAACTGTCATAGTGGGATATTATCCAATACCTAGTGGAGCCTCAAATCTTTGGTTCCCAGATACGTGCACTAAGACCTGGACCAAGGATGTTGCTTTTAAAAGGATCACCCTGATCAAGACGAAGAAACCCAAGTTATTTATAACTCACAGTGACCCCCATAAGAGTCCTTCTGAATCCTTTGTTAGTAGAGATTAGATTTGATATGGATTGGACCCAACTGAATGTGTCACGAGTAGAACAAAGATGCTTGCCCTATGCCCTTCCTATTTTAAAAGCATGGATAAAGACACACTGAAGCCCCTATGGTTGAACCAAGCGGGATGTAGCAGACACCATATTGGGAGGGGTTGGTTTTGGAGCGGGTATTATGAATACGGTAGATTTAGAAGTAATTAGGAATAAATTAAGTGCCTTATCACAATTGCAGGAGAATCTTGTACACAAACAGGCAGATGCAAACATAGACTTGGTGCAAATAGGCCAAGGCAATCTGAAAGTGACATGGAATCTGTGGAAATGGTTGAATACCACCACCTGGATATTATACAAAGAATTGGGAAATAAAACTGTCCTAGCCATGGGATGCACTGAAATGCAAATTCTTAGCTTAGCATCACTCGAACATGAAATGTTTTGGGTAATATCAGGCAATGTTAAAGTACTGGAGCACCTTGTAAAACAACGAAAAAGATTGTTGTTTGATACTTATAAGCATGAATGGATACAGTATATCTCCAGCAGGGTTATGCCTGAATTGCTATTAGGAGAAATTATAGTTAAAATTGCCCATCAACAGTCTGTGGAGGCAGAGCTATGGAAAGTCAGTCCACTACCAAAATTGGTCATGGGATCTTTCTGGTTACCTCGTATTATGGGTCAGTGGGCTGGGAAAGAGAAAAGATTATTAGACATACGACAGTGCACAGAGTGGGACCCTTGCAAATGGGTATGCCTCTCCCTGCCTGCCACCACAGAACCATGCAGTTGGGATACATTGCTAGGCACATGTGTCTAGGATGAACTAGAAAATATAACCCGTGTGGTATATAATGGACAATGTGTATGTGTTGTGTCCTGGGAAATATTTTGGGAAGATTATAGCATTAGCCAGCCACCAGTGGATAAGTGTAAATGCAGTGCAAACATTTTATACACTAAGAACCACACTTATTACCTTCCTAAGTTGGAGGAAGCCTGAGGTATTATGATTGCCCCCTTCGTACATTTTTCTATATCTCTTGGTTTGGACTGGCAAGAGTTAGCCAATCATCTGCTTTTAGGAGCCAAAGTAACGCAGTTTTTGCAAAAAAAAAAACAAAAAATATGTAGGAAAGCAAGTTCTCCAAATAACACATACAAATGGAGTATTTAATTTTATTTCCATTGACCATACTTGGCAATTTACCTCACTTCTTTGGCCAGAATCATTAAAAAGATACCAGGTAGATGGTTGGGGGGTTTTTAATGACTAAATGGCATCTCCATTTGTTCAAATATTAAAGCAGGTAAGAAAGAAATAGTGCTAGAGATAATTACCAAATTTCAATATTTATAGAAACCTGGCACTTGTGTAGATAATAAGACCATTCTCAATGTACTTTGATGATGATGAAGTGCCAGTTTTCTGTAAATATTGAAATGAGGTAATTATCTCTTAAACTATTATTAATTATCTGCTTTCAAATCACAATGAATACAGTGGAAATGCCATTTATTCATTATAATTTGAAAAGTTAAAATAAGCACACTGTTAACCTTTTACACATCTTGTTGGAAATGGTTTGAAAAGCATACTGCAGAACACAGAGTGATAGATTCTGTGGACATATAAGCCAGGATGAACCTGTCAATTTGTTCTCAAAGCTTAGTGACAAGCCCTGTTATAAAATAGCTATCCAATATCTATTTCGACCCTGATCCTTCAACACTTACACTGGTGAATAGCTCCATTTGCTTCAACAGGGCTACTTGTGTACAGAAAGTTATGTATGTGTGCAAATGTTTGTAATATGCACTTATAGAAAACAAAGGATTTATTGAACAATCCAAATAACAATTCCAGCACACACAAGCAGGACTTAACTTCCTCCAAACCAACACAGCGTCAGAAAAAGACAACTTAATGCTAAGATAAAGATACAGCACCACCTGTTGGTGGAGGTGCTATCTGCTCTGCTCATTACAATTTGCAGGATCAGGGCCTTAGATTGTAAGGGGCAGGCCCACTTTAACCCATGTACACTCTGCACTTTCGCAGGGCCCCCAATCTTAAGGGGACCGTCCAACCAGGTTTGGGCCTAGGGTGTTATCTGGCCATTTTTTCTTCCACACTGCTGATTGCAATGTGCGAGGCTGTTCTCTCCCCCACCCCGTCCATTTGTAACTTACAAGTAACTTGTAAGTTAAAGTGAGAAAACAGCTCAGCAAATTGCAACCACTGTGAGGCTCAGGTGACATCTGGGGGTGCTACTGGTGCAGCACTCAGGTATAATCCTTGCAGTGGGCCCTCAACGTGCCAATGCAGCGGCTAAGGCTCCTGCTCCTCTCAGCACAAAAGAGCAGGACTTCCCGCAAGTCATCTTCAGGGAAGGACAAGAAAAGACTCTCTGGACTGAGACTCCTTGATTGAGGGGAGGTGGGTGTAGGGGCTTATGAGCCGGTGGGAGACAGGCTTTTGGTGAATATGCCTGGGATGGGGAAAAAAGAAGAGAGTCAAGCTGGGGGGGGTGGGGAGGGCCAGGGTGGCAAGGGAAGAGGAGGGTCATGCTAGTGGGGAGGGGCAGTGGATATTTTTTTCTGCCTCTAAGAGCTAACAAACATATTTGGGACTTGAACAGGTTTGGCCCAGGTGCCTCCCAGTCGTGACTCATGAGGGGAGAGGAGGAATGAAATTTCACTGAGTGGCACCGTAACTTGGCACAAGGGGGTCAGAGCCATGCTCAGGTTTCACACTGTGGGCAGCTGCACAGGTAGGTTTTGCTCCCTAGGCAGCTGGGACTCACCAGATGGTTAGTGTAAGGGGGCTTCTGGGACGGGTCTGGTTCCTCAGGTCCCTTAAGGAAGATGGGGAGACCCCAATTTTCACAGTTCGTAGGGCCAAAAAATTCTTTAAATTGGCCCTCGTATGGGCCAACGATTAAATATTCTTCTGCTTCTTGAGCACAGTTAGTACTTAATAAATACAGCGTGGCTTACAGAGGTGCTGAGCAATCATTGAAGAACTGTACTTATTTATTTTCAGCACTTCTGAAAAGGAATCCAATAATAAATTGGATATAAAGGAGCATCCTGGGTACTGACATGCAAATTAGCGCACCAAACTGCATATTGGAACTGCTGTCAAGCCTTTCAATATTTCCGCTGCATCAGAGCACAGCCCTCTGTAGGGCATTTTTATTAATTTTAAATGTTTCTGAGGCCAGACCATGTTTGCTTAGCCCTGCATCCAGATTTCTATACATGCAACTAGCAAACTGTTGCTACCCGATCATCCAAGCTTAGCGTGTAGTCAGACAGAACCCCGAAGCTTTGTCCCACTTTGTTGAATGGAAGCTGTGCACCTTCAGTGAAAGGTGAGACAACATCTTGACCAGCTCTTTGAAGCACTTTCTCCTTTCAAACAACTCCCCACAACTTAGTGCTCCTGAGTATATCAGGAAATATCTGAGCAAATAAACTGCCACCTGCTAAACAGGCTGGGTTTATTACTAAACAGGACTGGGAGATTCTACTCTGGATACAATGGTATTTTGACAAAAGAAGAAGGATCTTGACCCTTTCCCCAAAATAATTTATTGTTTTTTATGCTCACAAAATACTAGACAGCAAAAGATGGCTGTATCTTTAGCTTAAATACTGAATGGTGAATTCCTATAAATTTAATATATTAATAGAAGCTTCCAGATTAATAGTAAACTTTGTTTAACACGAAAGTATCAAAACACTAAAATAAATTGTTTTGGAAATGAAAGAAGACTCAAAATAATACAGCCTTAAAAGCCACAAAAAGATCCCATTGCAGAACTCCTAAAGACAAATTAATCAGGGCAAGTTCATGTCAACAAGACTGGCAACTAATCCTGCAACAGGTAACTTTATCATTGTGAGTACTCCCATTGGTTTCTATAAAATACTACATGTGAATAAAGGCTTCTATTGGATTGTGTCTGGGGCTGCTGTAATTGTATAAGGATGAGAGGTCTGACTACAGAGAGCAAAAGTCAGCCTCCATCTTGAAAGGTGTAGTCCTAGACTAGAGAGAGAGACAGAGGTCACTGCAGGCTGCAGGGTCTTAATGTACTCTGTTTATAAAACCTATATAATATCACTGTTCATTGTAGAATTTGTCCCGTAACGCACACAGAAAGTATACAATGCATCCATTACATCCTAAATTAACATCACTTTATGAACCTTAACCTTCACATTTCCTGACTTTCTGTAATTTTTAGTATGAATTCTTATTTTAACCCACAATTAAACAGGTTTTTGAATTTAATTATAATGTTAAATTAACAACATTTGGTTATGTATCCTGAATAATGTTGCACATTAAACAAGCTGGGCAAAACTGTGGCTTAGCCACCTGCACTTGTTTATTATTCTTTCAGAGTTAGTATAACAAAGCCTGGCTTCATAATTACCATGCAATTAGACAGAACTTTGCCTAACTGGTACACTAATGCAGTAAATGCAAGGCTCAGAGTCAGCAGAATAACGTTGTACTGAGATCTGGGAGTTCACATAATACTGTGAGGAGAGGGGATGCTGCTGCAAACAATATCCCAAGGTGACATAGGTGAAGCTAAGCTATTAAATTTACATCATTGCCATGTTCTGGATGTATACCTGACCTTTTGGGTTTGTACATGTACGTGAGCCACACGCAAAGATACGAATTTGCCAAGTGTGTAGCAGAGACGAGAGCAATAAGCACCATCACTCTTGGCCCAATCCTGGACACTACAAAAATCTTCTGTATCATTTTTATCCTGTGTACAACAGGAAGTCCTAATACCACACTGCATATTGGAGCTAAGATTTGCCAGGACCCAGTTCTCTCCATCTTGTGGGGAGGAGGATATAGTATTTTATGGTTTCATTATGCAAATTTGAGCCATCTGATTCATTGCACAGTGTTACTGATAGCGCTTTTCAGAAGAGGTGTGAAAATACTTGGTAAATGAATGAACTGACTTTGGAAAGGTACTTTCTTTATAACAACGGATTGCCCTTTGAAAGCTACAAAGCATACAATAAGTGGACAAGCACATCTTAATGTTAATTCTAATTTAAAGCTACAGAATGTTATATAGGTTTGTATGGTTATGTTTCCAATGAAAAACTGAATTGCAGCAAGTGGTCCAGTAAGGTTACTTTATACTGAACTTTAATATTTCTTGAGCATTAGTGCATTGCAAGGAATCAGAATTTGTTTTCTCTTATCAGTGACTTCAATAAACATCTGAAGTTCAACAGCCTATGTCTCAGTTTGGTATTTTCATGCATGAAAGCTGGTTGAATTAGCAGGAGTGCATAATTCTTTACTGAGACTGCTACAGTTCAGGTCCATTACACTAGCTGGCCTAATCTCCATGCTCTTTTTAGTTCATGGTCATTTTGGTAGATTGAGGCCAAACTAAGTTTATCTAGCTAAGCCATATGATGTGAACATTGCTGGCTCTGCATCGCTTCCACCATCTTTCATGCATTTTCGGTTTGGGGTAGCAGAATTGAATGCTGACTTCTGAAGTTGGTTAGCGATCTTACAAAGCTATTTCCACAGATTCATGGATGCAGAGAGCTATGGCTGCTGAATAAAGCAGATGTTAAGGAAGCTAGAGTAGGATAGCCATGTGAGTAAATTAATTGAGTCAGGACAATGTTCACATGTGGGACTTCTCTGTAACACTCTCAAGCAAGGTACTACAGCCACTCTCTGCGTCAATACACCAGCTGTGCCCATAAGCTTGAAATCAATCTATATGAAGCAAAGTAACCATAACAAAGCATATATTCTAAGGGGACCTTTCAAGGTAGAGTGGTCTATAGAATGGTCTTTTAACACCTCTTCAGTCATAGGACAAAACAGGGGATTAGTGGGTTACAAATTTGTTGTAATAAACCATAAATCCAGTGTCTCTAGTCAGTCCATAATTTTTAGTGTCGACCAGAATTATAAATTTAAGCTCCCAGGCTGATCCCTTAGAATATGTGCCAACTTCTTATGCTAAACAATCTGTTCCATCTTGCATTTAGCTATGACACTCAGGCTATGTCTACAATACAGAGGTAAGTCAACCTAAGTTACACTACTCCAGCTACATGGAGTTGATGTAGCTTAGATCAACTTACTGTGGTGTCTACACCATGCTGGGTCAATGGAAGACACTCTCCTGTTTACTTACCTTACTCCTCTCGTTCCCAGTGGAATACTGGATTCGATCAGAGAGCACTCTGCCATCTATTTAACAGGTCTTCACTAGACCCGCTAAATTGATCCCCGTTGCATTGATTGCAGCAGCAGCGTTGATCCCATGGTAGTGTAGATGTAGCATCAGAATATCTTTCCCAGTCCTGAAGAGCCTTTTGTGACTGAAAAACTTGTCTCTCTCACCAACAGAATTTGGTCCAATAAAAGATATTAACTCATCCACCTTGTCTCTAATATCCTGGGACAGATGTGGCTACAACTACATTGCATACAAACTCAAACTCTGGCAGTCTGCACCTTTCAATAAACAAACACCACAAAATTCCAAGGCAAACATCTATCAGCCATGCCTGAAGGCAAGCCCTTACCCTGGCCTTGGGATGCTGGGTTATCACTGAGAAGCTCCGCTTTTTTCCCAGTCTCACCCTACACTGCCCTGAAAAGAAGCAGGCAAGCTTAACTGGCATGCTGGCTCTTGATTGGTCCATATTTCCTCCAGGCCCTTCTAGACATTAGGAAGACTGTTTAGTTGGTAATCCGGTCTGAGTGGATTTATCTTGAGCAGGGGGTCTCAGTGCGTCAATACCTCCATCAAGGGCAGAGAAGGCCTGAGAGACCCTGTCATGAAAATAAAGGGAGGGCTAACCACCTTTAAATCCCTCCTGGCCAGAGGAAAAAAACGCTTTCACCTGTAAAGTGTTAAGAAGCTAAAAATAACCTCGCTGGCGCCTGACCAAAATGACCAATGAGGAGACAAGATACTTTCAAAGCTGGAGTGGGGGAGAACAAAGGGTCTCTCTGTCTGTGAGTTGCTTTTGCCGGGACCAGAGCAGGAATGCAGGTCAGAAATCCTGTAAAGGGTTAATAAGCAATCTAGTTAGATATGCGTTAGATTCCATCTTGTTTAAATAGCTGATAAAATAAGTTGTGCTGAATGCAATGCATATTCCTGTTTTTGTGTCTTTTTGTAACCTAAGGTTTTGCCTAGAGGGATTCTCTATGTTTTGAATCTGATTACACTGTAAGGTATTTACCATCCTGATTTTACAGAGGTGATTCTTTTACTTTTTCTTCAATTAAAATTCTTCTTTTAAGAACCTGATTGCTTTTTCATTGTTCTTAAGATCCAAGGGTTTGGGTCTATGTTCACTTATGCAAATTGGTGAGGATTTTTATCACGCCTTCCCCAGGAAAGGGGGTGTAAGGCTTGGGGGGATTTTGGGGGAAAGACGTTTCCAAGTGGGCTCTTTCCTGGTTATATTTTGTGAGACGCTTGATGGTGGCAGCAATAAAGTCCAGGGACAAAAGGAAAATAGTTTGTACCTTGGGGAAGTTTTAACCTAAGCTGGTAAAAATAATCTTAGGGGGTTTTTCATGCAGGTCCCCACATCTGTACCCTAGAGTTCAGAGTGGGGAAGGAACCTTGACAGACCCCCATCAACCATTTGGTATGTAATTTAAGGAGACAGAAGACTCAATCTTGTAATATTTCAAAATGCTAAATGATACAGTGAATACTTTTTGTGGACTGATGTAGCTTATTTAGCTGGGTGATATTTTCTGCCATAGTTAGGTTGGTATCTAACTACCTAGAATCTAATTTAGAATAAAATGGATCACACTTTCTCTTTTTACATGAATGTTATAAATTTTACATTCCTTCCCTATTTTTCAGGGAAGCAGTTTCTTCAGCTTCCTTTCTAAAGATTTCTTGGCCATATTTGATCCACTGTTTGATATGCGTTCACAACAATGAGCTGTTCAAAGTTTCGACTCTTTTTACCAATGTACAATGATTTAGTTAGGGTTGGTCCTGATTTGAGCAGGGGGTTGGACTAGGTGACCTCCTGAGGTCTTTTCCAACCCCAATCTTCTATGATTCTATGATTTATTGTATCCTGACGTCACCAAATCATGGACAGGTCAGCTTATACTTTATGGGGGAGGAGACTTGGCCAATTACTCTGTGAACTTTCCTCTCCTCAGCCTCCCCACAGCACTCACACTGAGCATACATCTACTCAGCCTGAGGCAGTAAGTCCCAGAGTGTGGGTCTATGGGCTTGCCCTGTGTTGCTAAAAACAGCTGTAGATGGTGCAGCTCGGACTGGAAGTTGGAATCTCAAGACCACTCTTCCCACCTCCAAGCTAGGCTTCAGAGCCTGAGCTCCAGCCCAAACCTGTAGCCCAAGTCTACACAGCTATTTTTAGTGCTGTAGCATGAGCCTGATTCTGTAGACACACACTCTGAGATTCACTGCTGCAGGCTTCCACTCGCTGTGTAGAGGTATCCTAAGGGAGCTCCTCTGGAGTATGTTCAGTCTCTCACAGTAGTTCTGATTTGTTTACGATCTTTCTGCCTTGTGGTGAGGACAAGATTTGGCTCAAATGGTATCGAATGGTATCCATATGATGGAACAGTCACTGGGTAAAGTTTCACATCACCCAGAAACACATACTAAAAGGTAAATCACCTTTTTTTCCTAGCAACCCTAGTTAAAGAGCATTGCATAGTGTCTAAAATAGATGACTGAAAGCCAGAAGCTGGGTTCTGGTCCCAGCCATCCCATATTTCCTGAGTTACTTATCTCTTTGTGCCACCATTTCTCCATTGGCAGAATGATGGATATAATAACACTTACCTGCCTCACAGAATTGTTATTGTGACGTTTGATTAATTGAAGTTTGCAAAATGCTTTAAGATGGAAAGCACTATCTTATTATTACTACAATTAGTATTACTTGTGGATGTCCTGAAGCTGATTTGGTTTCGAGTTCATTCCATGGTGGGTAAAACATCACATGGAATGATTTTCAGGATCATGGCCTAAAATATCACCACCATTTCCTCAGAAACTATGCAATTAGGGTTTCCATACTCTGCAGTTCTAACTTATTCTCCAAACTGTTTGAAATCTCAGTAATAAAGACTTTAAGAAGACTCACACAGTATTGTGATCATTTATGCTTATAATGTTCCCTGAGTCTATGCATTAAGAACATATTTGTAAGTATATAAATAAATAAAATTGTGCCAAGAACAGCACAGCTTATAAAGATAAATATGTCATAGCAAACATCTGTTTTCAGGGGTTTTTTTTCATGCAGTATTCCTCTTCCTGACAGCATCGTTAACTGTCAACACAGAAGTTTCCTTGAGATGTGATATATTTATTGTCACTGTGCATCCCTCAGAAGACATCACGGCCACCGCCTCCTTACTAGGTTTTTATGAAAGAAGAAATAAATGTATTATCCTGGAAAGAGACATGACCCAAACTGCACCCTGTATCCTTCCAATACACACAGGGTTTCTTTAATATTCTTTCAAACTATCTCTTCACAGCTTGAGCACATCAGAGGATTATCTCATTATAGATAATCCTGTTTACTGAATATCCTCCTTGCATGACAATCTCTTCAACGGTGTCCCCCTCCCTTAAGGGATTTGTCAATTTAGATTTCTCTCTAACTCTTTTTGAGCTTGCAGCTCATGAGAATGTTTCATCTGTAGCATCCTTCTCCTTGTACCAAACATGTTTTTTCTCCTTGGAAATTAAAATGTCTTTCAAAAGGTTACCAGGTTGGAGAAGCAAATGTTTAAAAAGTATTCTGCCTACTATAGTTCTTATATGTGTCTTATATATATATTATATGCATTTTACACACACACACACACACACACACACACCAAAGCCTCATTTTTTTAACAAGCTTCTCATACAGTGAAATTATGTTTATCCCTATGGAAGATAAAAACTACAGAGGGGATAAAGTGACGTGGTAGCCATATTTCTTCGCTGATAAAAATCCAATAAAATATTTCATTTCCATCTTTGTTTTTGTGCATTTTGAAATGCCAGAGTTGCTGCTCTGTTCCCTTATTGTCTCGATGGCACAGTTTTGCAAAACTTTACAGTTAGTGGAGATACAACTACTCAGTTGTTTTGCAAGCCTCTCTGATAAAGAAATGGTTTAGAAGGATAAGTTACAGCAAAAATTGTAATTTTACTATTTGTGAAGTACCACTGCCTTGCCAGAATAGACTGAACTTCAAAGCCTGACTAAAAACACTACACACCGTTTATTTATCTGGAGGATACAAAAATAAAAGCCAGAGCTGTGGCTCTAACAATAGTATTTTCAATAAATCATCCTGACATTCAAATATTTGTCAAGACCTCAATCCGCTTTTCATCAGACTATTTCTCGTTTGCTAAATTTAGTAATTGATAGCTAACGTGCAGGTTTATTGCTCCCCAAACTGTCATCCTGTATTTAGTATATGGAGAAAGAATGAATGTTTAGGCACCCCATCAACATACCTTTTTCTTTAATAAACTATGCATTTAATAGCTTCCAAATTATATATTCCAGTCACACTGTTTTAATTGGTTTTTGACCTCCATACTATTATGGGGTTGATTAACAATTCTCTAATCAAGGTTGCAAATCATTCGTCTGCACGTTCAATAATTTAGAGATTCATTTGGGAAATGTATTGTTGCTCATGGTCTTAATCTGCATTTACTGAATTCCATACTTGCAGTTCTGAGATGCAGTGTGCCAAAAATAATTCCAAATTCAACAGCAAAAAGCCAGCATGTGTCCAAGCGTCCATTTAATTTTATACTGTGTTTTCCTTTCACGGCTAAGCAGATCCGCTCATAAAATTGGTGAGTACATTACTAATTAATATAATGCCACATTTGCTTTGCCCTTTCTGGGCATATTAAATATAGATCTAAAACCCCCAGGCCCAAATCCTCCTTTGTCATGTGGCTACTTGGTGCCACAAGGCAGGTGGGAATTTGCCATAGAGCCATAGTGTACAGCACCAGAAGGAACATTCCTGTGGAAGAAGGCATAAAGACTCCTTTGGCACCCTTCCTCTGCCAGTGTACGGGGGATTAATGAGAGGAACTGGTTTGAGGCCTGACACCTAGACACAGTTCTGATTCACAGCTGTATTTCAGGCCCCCTGAATAAGGGCCATGAATAATCCTAAATTAGAGTAGTCCTCAGTCCTCTCTGATATATGCTGAGGGTTCAGCACTGCATACGCTGGCCCTAGTGAGCTTTGTGCAACGTTTCCACCTATAAACCTGTGCTATTCATCCCTAGGAGAGTACCTTGCCCCTACACCAAAACAAAATCAGAATCATTCTCTCAATACACGGAAAATCCATTGTAAGTATTCGGTTTCTGAAAGGTATGCAGCTAAATTAACAAAAGCCAGTCAGTATTTCTTACTTGTCAGTCTCAGATGATCTATTTTTATCACTGAGAAGGTTTAGAAATTTTTTCTAGAAGGTGGATCTTTCATACTTCTCCGTCAAATGATGTGTGTATGCTAACATAATATGACTAAAGTTCAGTATCTTTAAGACTGTACTCAGCACAGTGTGTGACAATAGGAAAAAAAGACTATTGTGGCCTCAATTGTTTCTCATTCTTAATTTTGTCCAGATGTTTATATGTGTTTGTATCCTATTGTGGAATTTTGTAGAATCTGTTAATACTGCAAGGGATCTGGTTTCTAACGTCATTTCCTCATATTCTAGCAGATAGGAGTTTGCCAAGTTTTTAACTAAACTGAAACTCCTATCTGTGATACACCAGGGTTCTGATATTATTCATAGCCTTACTAGATACACAAAATAGCTGAGATATGAAAAGCAATATCAGTTTTAAACTTTGCAGAAAAGCTCACAGACTTCCAATCACACAAATCAGGTGAAAACGATAAACAAAAGAGATACTGGGATATTGTTTTGAATGATCATAGTCAAACATAAAAATTGCATTACAATTATTAAGAGTATTAGAGAAAACGTGAAAGAAACCCAGCATGACAAGTGTTTGTGCATTTAGCTGATAGCAATTATATTGATTATCCTATATAAATTGATTAAAAAGATGGAGGGGGTATTATATGCTATAATTTCTAAAATTAAATACCTCAAAGGGTCAGTATAAAACTGCTTAAAGGGCACTAGGAGTTTTAAAAGGGCAGGAGCAAATTAAAATTGTGTTTAATTATTTTAAATCATTATCTAGGTCTCTATCTCAAGAAAAGATTGTAAATCTGCAAAAAATAGTAATATTGGATTTTTGTCAATGTGAGTTACTAAGAAGGTAGTTGCAGTAGATTACCAGGAGGTTGAAATGATGTAGTGGTCAGCATTGCATAGGCATCACCTTTATCTGTGCATTTCCTTACTTTTATTATTTTCTGTAATGATTTTAAGCTGTGGTATTAGAGTGTGTGGGGGAAAGAATTGCTATTCTTGGCAAAAACAACACAAAGCACTGACTTCCACTAGATTCTCAAAAACCACAAAATGCGAAGGTATCTCATGGCAAAGGCAGATTTTGTAGGTAAAGATCAGCATCTGTCTGTCAGTACCATCGAAAAACTGCATAAGGTACCGATACTGCACCATTAAAAGCTTTGGGAGCAGTTTCAAGGTCTAAATACTCAGAACCCTTAGGAATAACCTAACTGGATCTCACTATATCTCCCAACTTGGAGAAAAAAATAATTGAAAAACTTCCTCTAAATAAGTTTGTCTTCACTTTTGTCCACAGACCCAGTTCTACCATTTCCTATTATTTGAATCTTGGCTCCCTAAGAAGCTAATAGGTGGCCATGCTGGAGCCCCTTCAAGACTATGGTGGAATTGTAGTCCCTTGCAGTAGACACAGAAGCCATAGTGAAATTTGTTTCAACAAGTGTTTAAAGACTTGTTTAAATAAAAGTTTCCAAAAACTTCAAGCAACACTCATAGCTGCTGGGACGTGAAGTAAAAGTTGAGTGTATAAAGACCATTTTTGTGCTGAGGTTTAAAGACTATTTTTTTCCATTGGGGGCAGGGGCAAAATAGTCTTTCCCTTAAAAATGTGGTGGTGTTTTTTTTGTAAAAAGCAGTATATAAAGGACCATCAAGGATTTGTCTCTACATATGGGAGCCAGAAGCTGCAGGGAATGCAGCCATTTATATAAAAAGTGATACTGAAATGTTCTAGGCTCCACAAAGGGGTAGTGGGTAACATTGACCCCAGTGATGAATGCATTTGAATTCAGGTTGGAACAATCTTCGCTGGTTAAAAGATTTACTGTTTTCTTTTTAAAGCCAATGAATGGTCTCTTACCTCAAAATTGTTTGGGAAGTGAAAAGTTTTCCACCCAGTCTATCCATGCTACTGTTTCAGTGATGGTGTAATTCCTATTGATTTAGCAAGTAATGCTGTCAAATTTCACACACATATAGAAATGATGAATAGAAAAATCTCCTTAGCTTTCAGGAAGATTAAATCATAACTCTGCTTGGACTGTTCTTTAGTTCCAGCTATTTCACACTAATGGCCACATTTTATTAACTCCCAGCAGTCCTGATAGGATATCTTGTATCTGCAACTGGGATGAAATTACCCATGGAGTATAATATGACTGTCTGTTATATTCAGAGAAATGTTTGCTGTTTATGATTAGTAGACATTTGTCATAAGCCATGAGTCTGCATGGGAAATGTATCAGTATTTAAATTTTGTTTTCCACACACTCTAACAGATCTTGTATTATAAAAAGAAAGAATCACCTCTTAGATGGTAAAGTGACAAAACTAGGATAATATCAAAAGTTCAGTCGATCAAGGATCAGCAGCTGAATCTAATTAACAGAAATGGTGTAAAACTGATTTTTGGTATAGTAAGAGAATTTGTCACAGACCTTTAAGTGGTACCATAAAATGTGAACATTTGAAAAATAAATGCATATAAGGTTTGTTCACTGAGCATAACTAGTGATTATCTATTTATTACAGAGCTATTACAGCAAATAGACCCAAATATGATTAAACCAATTATATTAAATCATGAGCCTTTTTGTTATTAAGGATTCAACAACCTGTCTGAAGAAATGTGTGTGTTCTCCTCAATTTAATGAGCTTTCCTCAATGCCCAATCCTCCAGTGCATCCAACCTTCCCTCGCATTGAGACAGAGGTGGAGCTAGGGTCAACTACATGAGCAATATTGGGATTCCAGCAGCACAGAGGACAGGGAGATGGTCAATGTCCTGCCTGATAAGAGTTGAAGGCTGCAAGAAATGTTAAAGATTATAGCCTGAATAAACAAACAGCCGTTTCAAAGTTTAAACATTAAAAGGAAAAGCTGCTCAATTTTGTGGTTTAGTGCATTAGATCACAGAGTGCATATGCAGCTGGACTATAAAAGAACTGGAGACACAGAGAACTGTGACACGCATGGTTGTCTTCAGTGATAGATTCTATGACAAAAGGAGCTCTGAATGTCAGAGAGCTTTGTATTCACTGTGACTGTTTTATTCCATGGGCAGATTTGTTTATAGAGAATCTTTCAGTTTATTAAGAGAACTTTCAGTCTTGTGCACAGAAGATAGGGATAAAGCAACAAGAAGAAAGACATATATACATTTATTACAAAAAAAACTTTCTCCAAAGAGAATCCAATCCCCCTGAAATTTCACAGGAGCTCTCTCTACCTAGGTTAGAATTTTTCTGCAAAGTATGGGGCATGGGGGGATGGAAATCAGTAAAGGAATCATCATCAGTAAAGGAACGATCATCACCCTGATCTGGAGTCCCCTTATGCAGTGAAAGACAGCCATAAAGATGACACCTGATGACCCCGAAAAGGGGCCATGCTAGGTATGGGAGAGGTGTGTTAGGGGCATGATCACAGCATGCAGTGATGCGGAGTTTTAGGACCATTCCAGGATGCTGCAATAACTTAGGCCCCAAGGTGTCTAAATTATGCCAGTGTCCTCTCCGGTCCCCAGAGCAACGTAGAACCAGAAAGTGCAAAGGCAGCTTAAAGCCACCATATTCCCCGTCCCAGTAGGTGTGCCGCTAAGAGGCTCAGCACAGAATCTCACCTGCTGTGTTTAAAAATATTCCCTTTCAACTGTACCAGGTGTTCTGTCCTTACAAGGAAGGCCTGTTGCCCTTCTACCTCAGTTCGGCAGCTTTGGTCATGAGTGATCATCAGGCACAGCCACTGACTCCCTGAATAGTCATCAGGCTAAGGTGAAAGGTGGTCTTCTTTCCACTTGGGAAGTATGTCAGGCTCTTAAGGTCAGAATCTTTTCCAACAGCACTATAAGAATGATCACATCTGAAAGCTTTTCTACTCAGCCAGTTTCACTTAGTCAACATTGACCAACACAGTGACATACTTTGATAACTATTTCTTTCAGTGTTGCTGCTATCTGTTCCAGAAGAACAATTAACTCAAGTTCCAGTCCTGGTTCCACCACTGGTTCCCTGTGAGCTTGATTCAAAGCCCCTCAAAATCAATACGAGTTTTCCAAGGACATCAGTGGGTGCTGGATAAGCCTCTTTGTGGCCTTTGGCATCTCACTTAAACTCTCTTTCACCACTAGTAAAATTGGAACAACATTTACTTACCAGATGGATGTATAATGAGGATTCATCAATTAGATGTTGTTATAGCAGTTGAAATTATAAAGGGCAATTTAAGTGTTACATATCAATGACTGTGAGCATATGACTACTCCCATATTTAGAAATATACACAGTTACTCAAAGTAGGTAGGTCCACCTCTTATTGATTGCCTAGTTTAATAGAAAAATGATATGTATTGCTGGACTGATCTTTATCATTCACTAGATGGATTGGGAACTTTTTGCTTCGGGGCATTTTATTAAAGGAGAAAATGTAGTAGCCTATCATTTGACAAATTCTTATTATTTGTATTGGTAGCAGTGTACACCCTATGAAAAATAAAATGCCAATGCAAGCTAACGAATCAGAAAGAAATTATGTGACTTTAAATGATAAAAGCTTTATTAAATAGAGTTTTAAATTATTATTATTCTTTCTTTGCTCATTCAAAGACAGTTCCTTTAAACAGTAAAATGAATGGTGTCACCACATTGGTTATTTATCCAGTGTCTTACATATATCTAGAAACATTCTAATGTAATTCAGCAACAACTGATGCATCTTAAATAAAGTATTACCAGTGAGTGTAAATCAGGCTTCTTTATTTCTAGCCATTAGTCTCTCTCTTTTTTTTAAATAACTATAGGAAATAAACTGATTTGCATGAGGTATTTAGGGGCTATTTAAAAATGGGGATTCATTATAAAAGCCTAATAAAGAAATTCTGAAAAGGCAAATCATGTTTATCTTGTTCTAAGAGTCCATATTAACATTTAGCAGCCTTGCAATAGGAGGAAAAAACCCTGTTACTCTGAGAACCAATGTGTCACACATATCCAGCATACTGGAAATGCAATTGCAAAGCTAATTTAACAACAAAATTCTCCAACAGATGTGACATTTTAAAGGACTAATTTAATTTAGTAAATATCCACTGGAAATGTAATTTAAGATGTGAGGATTTTTCCTGCTGTATTTAGCGACAGATTGAGACAGTTGAGGTTACTACAGCTTACTGTAACCATGTTTCGAGTGGAAACTCATTCTCACTCTGTCATAAAATAGTAAAATAATTGATGTCTGTGGAATTATCTTTCACATATGAATATATCTTCAGTACCAAAGGCAAATCATTTATATAAGCAACAGGTAGGACAAGAGAAAATGTGGAAATTTGGATATAATGGGTCAAATTTATCTCTTTGTAACTTCAGTGGGCTTATTTTAGTGTTGACTTTGGCTCAGTACCTACAAATACTTCCAAGAAGAACACTAAGAAAGAAGTAGAATTATTCTGGGTGATAGAGATACATACTGTACACCTAAAAATCAGTGAGATAAAAAGGAAAATTTAGTCTTATGAGGTGGTGGTGAGGCACAGAAAGCGATTGATGTATAGAAATATCTGGATAAAAAACCATAAATATAATATTGTAGGAGAACAGAAATATTATCTCAACATTAAGCTTCATCTCTGAAAAATCTCAAACTGTCTTTTTACCTGATCGGTAGACAGTTCCCTAAGAGCTGGCTGTTTATGACAGCCTGACTACAGTCTGTCAAATTAATATTTTCTAACCAAGAGATGTGACTTATAGTTGTAGAAAAAACTCCACCCAGTCAGATGGAATTACTTTCCCCAAGAACAAAGGGCTGGCCCATCAGAAACCAATGGACTTGATAGGTCAGGTAGTTTTATGTTTCAGGCTTGCAAATAGGAAAACTCACATTATACTGGAGGTGATCTATCTCCTGGGGTTAGCCAGATCTGGGGTTGGGGAGAATTTATTACAATATTAGGTGGGGTTGGGTAAAGCTTGAAAAAGAGAGTGAATAAATACATGGAGGGAGCAGCTCTCTCCCTCTCTCCATTCCTCTCTGGATAACACAGTGTGGGAACTGTCACAGGAGAGTTCAGAGCCAGGACTTTGATCATTAAAGATTTTTCTTTCCTTTTCTGTGACTAAGCTGAGAATGCTGTATCTAGTTTAGCTTATAAGTATCAACTTAGATATGCTAAGCAAACTACCTGGGTTTTTTTAATATATTGACTTGGATGTTAATATTATTTTAAGGAATTCTGCTGTTGTGTGGGTGTTTCAACAGTTCATTTCCAGGTAGAAAAGACCTTTGCATCCTCAAAAGAAAGGTACTATGGTCTGGTCTACACTAAAAAGTTAGGATGGCCCTGCTACATTACTCAGGGGTATGAAAAATCCACACCTGTGAGCAATGTAGTTAAGGTGATCTAACCCCCCATGTAGAGAATGCCAGGCCCACAAAAGAATCTTTATGTTAACTTAGCCACAGCCTCTCAGGAAGGTGGATTACCTACGCCAATGGGAAAACCCCTCTCAGCACAGATAGTGGCTACACAGAAGCACTGCAGCTGTGCTGCTGTAGCATTTCAAATGTAGACAGCCCTGAATGAGTAATGGTACCTACACAAACAACTCAGTTAAGGTCAAATCAAAGACATGGGCAGATTTGTGCTCAGCGAGGGGAGCGTGTTGCAAAAGGCTACCGTGGTTTGCACATGGGGAGATGCCAACAGGACCAAAAGGGAAATGTGCATTGAAAGGTGACTGGGTCACAAGAGTCACAATTTAACTTTCCTGCTTGGGTTCACTCTTTCGCAGCAAGCTCTCATAGTAGCAGAGCCTTTAAATCCCAGAGAAACAACCAATCACAACCCTAAAGGGTATATTTTATTATTATGTGTATTACTGTAGAGCCTATGAGCCCCAGTCATGGACCAAAACCCAATTGTGCCAGGCACCACATAAACACAACAAAACCACAGACCCTACCACAAGAGGCTTGCAATCAAAGTATAGAACAAGAGACAACAAACAGATATAGACAAATGGGGGAGTACAAGAAAATAAAAAGATAACATTGTCTGCATAGACAAGGCAGACATGAAGGGAGGAAGAGGTGGAACACACAAGCAAAGTGAACAATGTGATGGCAGCAAACCTAATGTTAGTTCCATTAGCTAAATGAAAAATAAAGAGAAAAGGCTGATGGGGCCACGACAGGAGAAGAGTGGAATCATAGAATCATAGAACATTAGGGTTGGAAGAGACCTCAGGAGGTCATCTAGACCAACCCCCTGCTCAAAGCAGGAACAACACCAACTAAATCACCCCAGCCAAGGCTTTGTCAAGCCAGGCCTTAAAAACCTCAAAGGATGGAAATTCCACCACGTCCCAGTGCTTCACCACCCTCCTAGTCAAATAGTGTTTCCTGATATCCAACCTAGACCTTCCCCACTGCAACTTGAGACTATTGCTCCTTGTTCTGTCATCTGCCCCCACTGAGAACAGCTGAGCTCCATCCTCTTTGGAACCCTCGTTCAGGTAGTTGAAGGCTGCTATCAAATCCCCCCTCGCTCTTCTTTTCTGCAGACTAAAGATGCCCAGTTCCCTCAACCTCTCCTCATAAGTCATGTGCCCCAGCCCCCTAATCATTTTCATTGCTCTTTGCTGGATTCTATCCAATTTGTCCACATCCTTTCTGTAGTGGGGAGACCAAAACTGGATGCAATACTCTGGGTGTGGCCTCACCAGTGTCGAATAGAGGGGAATAATCACTTCCCTCAATCTGCTGGCAATGCTCCTACTAATACAGCCCAATATGCTGTTGGTCTTTGCAGCAACGAGGGCACCGTACTGACTCATATCCAGCTTCTCATCCACTGTAATCCCCAGGTCCTTTTCTGCAGAATTGCTGCTTACCCAGTCGGTCCCCAGCCTGTAGCGGTGCATGGGATTCTTCCTTCCTAAGTGCAGGACTCTGCACTTGTCTTTGTTGAACCTCAACAGATTTCTTTTGGACCAATCCTCTAATTTGTCTAGGTCACTCTGG
The DNA here is from genome assembly GCF_965140285.1 of Lepidochelys kempii. Taxonomy (NCBI): domain Eukaryota; kingdom Metazoa; phylum Chordata; order Testudines; family Cheloniidae; genus Lepidochelys; species Lepidochelys kempii. Next base: position 95,136,142 of record NC_136380.1, on the reverse strand, counting down.
ACCCTATCCCTACCCTCCAGCATATCTTCCTCTCTTCCCAGCTTAGTGTCATCTGTGAACTTGCTGAGGGTGCAATTAATCCTATCATTCAGATCATTGATAAAGGTGTTGAATAAAACCAGCCCCAGGACCGACCCCTGACGCACTCCACTTGATACTGGCTGCCAACTAGACATGGAGCCATTGATCACTACCCATTGAGCCCGATAATCTAGCCATCTTTCTATCCACCTTATAGTCCATTCATCTAACCCATACTTTTCTCACTTGCTGGCAAGAATACTGTGGGAGACCGTATCAAAAGCTTTGCTAAAGTCAAGATATATCACATCTTATGTGAGAGAGGGGAAGAGGGGCAGTTGTGGAAAGAAGCTAAGGTGGAGAGACTGAGGGATGGGGAGCATTGGAGCAAACAGTCAGCAGAGGGAAGAGAAAGTCAGAGATATTTTAACAGTTTTTACTGGAGTATCCAGAGGTCCCTGTTTTGGCTGCTCCTGAGCCTACCTGCTGGAGTCTCTGGATGGTTGCTCTCTCAGTTCTCCCACAAGCTATATGGTGGGTGAAGGGGAGGTACCACCTGGGTCCTAGTGACCCCAGAATGTGCGTGGGGTCTACCCTGCACAGATCTGGGTCCAGGAAGCAATGCGGGGTGCGGGGGTGGAGTGGGCCCTAGCTGGGCCTCATTTTACCCACCTATGCAGCAATGCCTGCTTTGGCTGTTCCTGTTCCTACCAGCTGTTTTACATCTGACTTCTGCACCTCCCTCCTTTCTGGGTGAGAACTTTGTAGCTCCTATGTTTTCCCTTCTCTTATGTATGAGGAGATGAAATATCCTCACAAGACTGAATAAAGGAAAACTTCCAGATAGTGAAATCTATTATATTGTGGCATAGTCTCTGAAGGGAAGTAGCAGAAGCCTAATTGCTAAGGACATTTAAAACTAGACTAGGTGAAGCACTAGAAAATATACTTTAGGGAGGCATCTGGCACATTCATGAAGTAGATGACCAAACAGCATTTTCTATCTCTAATTGCAGCAATTAACACCTATGTTATGGTACCAACCTAGAGATACCCAAAGGTTAATGGTCTATATAGCTGCTTTAAAAATGCCAGGATATTTTATAACGTTTGAGGTCATTACTATAACTTATGTTATTTTAATAGAGCTAATTATTACTGAATCTGACTTATAAAGTACTATAAGTTAAGAAGGGGTATGCAGCAGCACAAAATGCATCTTATTCTAAAAGGATACTTCTCATATTGAAGCTACAGAATGCAACATCTAACTCAAACCTTACCCCACATGGCATCACAGACTCTGCCTGCTAATGGCTATCCAAACAATCATTGAATCACAGAATCATAGGACTGGAAGGGATCTTGGCAGTCATCTAGTCCAGTCCCCTGCACTCATGTCAGTACTAAGTTTATCTAGACCAGCAGTGGGCAACCTGCAGTCCGCGGGCTGCACGCAGCCCATCAGGGTAATCTGCTGGCAGGCCGCCAGACAGTGTTTATATTGACCATTTTCAGGCATGGCTGCCCACAGCTCCCAGTGGCCATGGTTTGCCGTTCCCGGCCAATGGGAGTTCAGGAACCGGCGGCTAGCACATCCCTCTGGCCCACGCCACTTCTCGCAGCTCCCATTGGCTGGGAACAGCAAACCGCGGCCACTGGGAGCTGTGGGCAGCTGTGCCTGTTGATGGTCAATGTAAACACTGTCTGGTGATCCTCCAGCAGATTATCCTGATGGGCCATATGTGGCCCACGGGCTGTAGGTTGCCCACTACTGATTTAGACCATCCCTGATCAGTGTTTGTCTAACCTGCTCTTAAAAATTCTCCAATGATGGAGATTCCACAACCTCCCTAAGCAATTTATTCCAGTGCTTCACAACCCTGACAGTTCGGCAGATTTTCCTAGTGTCCAAACTAAACCACACTTGCTGCAATTTAAGCCGATTGCTTTTTGTCCTATCCTCAGAGGTTAACAAGAACAATTTTTCTCCCTCCTCCTCCAAACAACCTTTTATGTATTTTAAAACTGTTATCATGTCCCCTCTCAGTCTCCTCAGTTCTGAACTAAAACCACATTTTTTCCAATCTTCCCTCATACCTCATGTTTTCTAGACCTTTAATAATTTTTGTTGCTCTTCTCTTGACTTTCTCCAATTTATCCACATCTTTCCTGAAATGTGGCACCCAGAACTAGACATAATATTCCAGTTGAGGCCTAATCAGCGAGCAGTAGAATGGAAGAATTCTTGTGTCTTTCTTACAACACTCCTGCCAATACATCCCAGAATGATGTTTGCTTTTTTTGCAATAGTGTTGCACTGCAGAAAGGGATCTGGGGGGCATAGTGGATCACATAAGAACATAAAGAATGGCAATACTGGATCAGACCAAAAGGTCCATCTAGCCCAGTATCCTGTCTTAACTGAGTGAACAGTGTTCCTTCCTACGCAGTCATTTCCTATTTTGCATGCATACAACTGATTGTTCCTTCCTAAGTGGAGTACTTTGCATTCGTCTTTATTGAACTTCATCATACTTAATTAGGTTTCTCCAGCTCATTTTGAATTTTAATCCTATTCTCCAAAGCACTTTCAAACTCTCCCAGCTTGGTATTGTCCACAAATTTTATAAGTGCACTCTCTATGCCATTATCTAAATCATTCATGAAGATATTGAACCAGACTCAGAACTCATCCCTGTGGGACCCCCACTTGATTTGCCCTTCCAACTTGACTGTGAACCACTGGTAACTGCTTTCTGGGAATGGTTCTCTAACCAGTTATGCACCCATCTTATAGTAGCTCCATCTAGGTTGTATTTGCTTAGTTTGTTTATAAGGAGGTCATTCAAAACAGTATCAAAACCCTTGCTAAAGTCAAGATATACCACATCTACCTCTTGCCTCCATCCACAAGGCTTGTTAACCTGTCAAATATAGCTATTAGGTTGGTTTGACACGATTTGTTCTTGACAAATCCATTCTGACTATTACTTATCACTGTTATTATCTTCTAGGTGTCTGCAAATTGATTGCTTAATTACTTGCTCCATTATATTTCAGGGTACTGAAGTTAAGCTGACTGGTCTGTAATTCTCTGGCTTGTCCTTATTTCCCTTTTGATAGATTGGCACCATATTTGCCCTTTTCCAGTCCTCTGGAATCACTCCCGTCTTCCATGACTTTTCAAAGACAATTGCTCATGGCTCAGACATCTCATCAGTCAGCTCCTTGAGTATTCTAGGGTGCATTTCATTCCACCCTCGTGCCATGAAGATATCTAACTTGTCTATGTAATTTTTTCACTTGTTCTTTCCCTATTTTAGCCTCTGATTGTACCTCATTTTCACTAGAATTCACTATGTTAGATGTTCAATTGCTTCTAACCTTTTTGGTGAAAACTGAAACAAAAAAGTCGTTTAACATTTCTGCCATTTCCACATTTTCTATGATTGTTTTTTCCACCTTCATTAAGTAATGGGCCTACCCTGTCCATTGTCTTCCTCTTGCTTCTAATGCATTTGTAGAATATTTTCTTGTTCTCCTTTAGGTCTCTAGCTAGTTTAATCTTATTTTGTGCCTTGGCCTTTCTAATTTTGTCCTTACATACTTGTGTTGTTTGCTCATATTCATCCTTTGGGAATTTGACCTAGTTTCCATCTTTTGTAGGACTCTTTTTTTGAGTTTTCGATCATTGAAGATTTCATAGTTAAGCCAAGAAACAATGTTTCACTGAATGCATCCTCTGACATCTGCGGGGTGGGGATTAGGGTTGCCAAGTTTGGTTGGATGTATTCCTGGATGTTTCATCACATGACATAATCATAAATTAAAAAGTAATGTTTAGTTCCTGGAGACTCCAGGACAATCCTGGAGGGTTGGCAACCCTAGTGGGGATGGCAGAAAGAATGTATTGACATCTATCAGAAATAAAAGATTTTTTTAAAGGGTTCTCTGGTGCAAAATACCTCTGGCTAACAGCCTGAAAGTACAGCTAAGATAGGCTATTGATGAGGTGACACCTGGCCTGGAACATTCCACTTCACACAGGGCATTTAGCCCCACCTCAATTAGAATCCCTCCACCTATCTCCGTCCACTCAGTCAGAGGCCCAGCACACCACCCCACCTCTGGCAGAAAAGAAAAATGAGCCCAAGCCACCAAGTTCAGATCCAGATCTGATTACAAACTTTTCCAGTGTTGGAACCTGTTTGGGTCTGTTGTTGATTTGGGTCTGTTGGGTCTGTTGTTGAATTAAAATATTGGTGAGTGGTAAAGTTTGTATCTAGATCAGTGGTGGGCAACCTGCGGCCCATGGGCCACACACAGCCCGTCAGGGTAATCCGCTGGCGGGCTGCCAGACAGTTTGTTTACATTTGCATGGCCGCCCACAGTTCCCAGTGGCTGCGGTTTGCCGTTCCTGGCTACTGGGAGCTTTGGGAAGTGGTAGCCAGCATGTCCCTGTGGTCGGCGCCATTTCCCGCAGCTCGCATTGGCAGGGAATGACGAACCACGGCCACTGCTAGCTGTGGACTGCCAGGCAAATGTAAACAAACTGCCTGGTGGCCTGCCAGCGGATTACCCTGATAGGCCGCAGGTTGCCCACCACTGATCTAGATTGATGGTCCCAAACTTTGGGGTTGTTTTGATGTAGAGTTTTCCTTTGGGCCCATTCTCTTGCTAGAGGGTATTATTTTTTTCATTAATACATACAGAAAATGGCCTCCAAGAGGATCTCTCCTCTCCTCTCAGGGAATATGTAGTCAGGATTAACGTATTTTAAGGTTAGTAGTAATTCATAAGAGTGGTGGGAGGGGAGATAGATAAGCAGAAAACAGGGTGGAATTTATCAGTGGGTAGTAGCCCCTTTATGCTAGCTGTGGGAGTACTAAGGGTCTGTGAAGCCAGTTTAACAGCCACCTAGGTAGTCCCCCTGACATTTATGGTGATCCATAGCTGGTACGGCCTACTCTGTCCCTTATAGATACCTATTCCCAGTGCAGGGAGTTTGTTGGCAGGGTATAAAAGACAAGAATGGAGGTGATGTAGCCATGGCATTCCCACAATTCTGGCTATTCCCAGTTGGTGCAATGGCATGTAGGTTAGGGAAGTCTTCAGACTCTTACAGACTGTACTGGGGGCTACCTAGGAGCCATAGCATGGGGGAAACCCTAAAGTCATCTTTGCACTGCCACCTTGATCCCTGCACTGAACTCAGTCAGGCATAAAGATGTGTTGCCCCCATAGCACACAGAAGACAGGGAAATATTGTAAAAGCCCTACAAGTTCTTTGCCACAACTTGACATTGCCCCTGGTGCAACATGACCTGGTTTTTGGACAGATCAAACCAAGATCCAGCTTCAGCAGTTGGCACTCCAGACACTGATATGCATTTCCAGCAGGCAAAAGCAATCAGATGACAAGAAGGTGGTATTAGTTATGTTTTAGCTCCCAGGACTGTATAAGGTATGGAGTTAAAACAGGGTTTGTGAGTGAGGTTGGGAATTTTATTAAACTAGTTCTAGCAATAAAATTATTTAAACTAGAATGAAATTTTATGTTTCATTTACTATCATTTTTCTTGCAGTGTGAGGGTTATTCATGTTTAATGTCTAATTTGCAGGATAAAAGAAATCTTTTGTATCCTTTGTACTAACCAACCTTGGTAGTTTTGAAGCTTCCACATCTTCTCGTTTGTAATACTCTCCATTTACAGGTCACTTATGACTCCCATAGGAAGGAACCAAAAATCTTTCAATTTAAATAAGGTTCTTACTGAAGACTAAACCTTAAAGTGTCTTCATGAAAAATAGGCTGTATTATCATTCCCTCCCTCTCTCCCTGGATGGCCTCTGCTTTCAAATATAGTATCTCGATTACCAACCCTGTCCTTTACTGGCAGAAAAAATAATGTTGTTCCATAGCGAATGAAGGAAAAAACTGGAAAAGAGCTCTGTCAAAAACATGGATTTTATCCTGAGGGAATCAATATTTAAATGTAACCTTACAATGAAGCCTCATCTTTTTTACTGATTTTGTGATTACCAGTTAAATTTAGAATTAGGGTCTGGGCTGCATTTACTGTAGGGATTCATCTGAACTCGCATACAATAAGGCTATGTTACACATACTAGATGGAAACAAAAAGTGAGTGTGTGTGTGGGGGGGGAGGGGGACGCAGAGAGGTCACCAGAGATGTTCACCAGTTCACTAGATGCAGCTATGTTAAAAACCAGCTAAGGTGGACTAATCAAACTGCCCAACTAGTGTTTCTTAACTAAGTGTTCATTTTAGACAAACTGCCCCCAATTATGGCTCTAAGTCAACTCCAGCTCCTTTCAACTCATACTTCCGCTGCCTCATAGTCCCTATTCCCGTTAAGCATCCCATCTAAAAGGAACCACCATTTCCCAGTGCTTTTCTATCTGTCCCTAGTGTCACATATTTCACAACATGTCTATATCCTACAGCATATTTGGGCATGCATAGTGGGGACAACTTATGACTTCCTGCTCCAGAAAAATAAAGGCCTGCACATATTGAGTGACAGGAGAAACTATTAGCTGACATTACTAGTATGGGTTTTAATCTCTATTTATGCCACTAGGATACATCAGAATTCACGAAACCCAGGCACTATATTTTAGTAACTCCCAGCCATGAGGCAGTAAAGTGAGCCATGTAAGGTAACTCAGATGCTATGGTTGTTCCCTGTCCAAATATCACTTTAATACATGGGAACAAGATTCTTGTGAATATAGGAAAATAACGTAGAGCACTACCTGAAGTCTGTCAGATATTTCTACACATGCCATCCTCTGAGATTACTAGCCTTTCCTCACAAGGACAAAATGGAGCAAAGCCAAACTTCTTGTATTACCAACATTTCAGAAGTCGGTACATACCCTGAATCTTGTACAAGAGTTCACTCTTATTAAGATGCCATCCCCAAGCACATTCAGTACCATTCTGCTTCATCTTCGTTAGAAGGCCACCTCTATTAAACCACTAATTTATGTTGCCCCCTTGAGTGTTTTTTTTTAAGAGAAGAGTTTCATTTTTTTTTTAATTTACTCTATACAAAAAACATTGTCGTAATGGAGGGTATGTGAAATTGCTGGCTGTAAATGAAGAGTTTGCTGTAAATTGCTGTAAAATTGCTGTAAATTGCTGGCTGTAAATGTCAGTTGTGAACCAGCTGAGCAGCGAACAGCAGAGCAGCTAACAAAAGGAGTTTGCCTGGGGAGAGCCCACTGAGGCTTACATCTTGCCGGATTCTCTGAGTAATTACTACAACTCCTGAGGAAGCTCGTAGAAGGAAGGTAATATGGATGGGGGGTTGTTCAGCTGTTGTGACCTGCACTAGATGTGCTATGTTTGTCTTTCTTCCACAGGACAGATGCGACTTTGTCTGTACAAAGTGCAAGCTGGTCTCCATACTGGAAGAGAAGGTTCAAGGTCTGGAGCAACAGGTATCGACCCTGCATTGCATAAGAGAAACTGAAGATTTCCTGGACAGATGTCAGGATAGGCTTCTACGGGCACAAGGTTCTGAAGATTCAGAGCAGGCTGCACATTTGGGACAAAAGGATGGTGAAGAAATTTGGCATCATGTGACCTCCAGAAGAAAAAAGGGGAACATCCATGTACCAGCAAGGCAGATACAGGTAAGTAACCGTTTTCACGTTCTCTCCACAGGTACTAATGCGGAGAGAGGACCAGATGATACGTCTGAGGGAAGGGAACAGAAAGAGACTCCGCCGATTGGAAGGCATGGGATGCACTGTCCTAGGGTTGGGGGTTCCACGACCACCACTCCCAAGAGAAGGAGGCGGGTGGTGGTGGTCGGGGACTCTCTCCTCAGGGGGACTGAGTCATCTATCTGCCGCCCCAACCGGGAAAACTGAGAAGTCTGCTGCTTGCTAGAAGCTAAGATTCACGATGTGATGGAGAGATTGCCGAGACTCATCAAGCCCTCAGATCGCTACCCCTTCTTGCTTCTCCACGTGGGCACCAATGATACTGCCAAGAATGACCTTGAGCGGATCACTGCGGACTACGTGGCTCTGGGAAAAAAGATAAAGGAGTTTGAGGTTCAAGTGGTGTTCTCGTCCATCCTCCCCGTGGAAGGAAAAGGCCTGGGTAGAGACCGTCGAATCGTGGAAGTCAACGAATGGCTACGCAGGTGGTGTCGGAGAGAAGGGTTTGGATTCTTTGACCATGGGATGGTGTTCCAAGAAGGAGGACTGCTAGGCAGAGACGGGCTCCACCTAATGAAGAGAGGGAAGAGCATCTTCGCGAGCAGGCTGGCTAACCTAGTGAGGAGGGCTTTAAATTAGGTTTACCGGGGGAAGGAGACCAAAGCCCTGGGGGGAAGTGGGATACCGGGAGCAGGCACGAGCAGGAGTGTGTGAGAGGGGAGGGCTCCTGCCTCATACTGAGAAAGAAGGGCGATCAGCAGGTTACCTCAAGTGCCTATATACAAATGCACAAAGCCTGGGAATCAAGCAGGGAGAACTAGAAGTCCTGGCACAGTCAAGGAATTATGATGTGATTGGAATAACAGAGACTTGGTGGGATAACTCACATGACTGGAGTACTGTCATGGATGGATATAAGCTGTTCAGGAAGGACAGGAAGGGCAGAAAAGGTGGGGGAGTTGCACTGTCCATAAGGGAGCAGTATGACTGCTCAGAGCTCAAGTATGAAACTGCAGAAAAACCTGAGAGTCTCTGGATTAAGTTTAGAAGTGTGAGCAACAAGGGTGATGTTGTGGTGGGAGTCTACTATAGACTACCGGACCAGGGGGATGAGGTGGACGAGGCTTTCTTCCGGCAACTCGCAGAAAGTTATTAGATCGCAGGCCCTGGTTCTCATGGGAGACTTCAATCATCCTGATATCTGCTGGGAGAGCAACACAGTGGTGCACAGGCAATCCAGTAAAATGTAGGGGACAATTTCCTGGTGCAAGTGCTGGAGGAACCAACTAGGGGCAGAGCTCTTCTTGACCTGCTGCTTACAAACCGGGAAGAATTAGTAGGGGAAGCAAAAGTGGATGGGAACCTGGGAGACAGTGACCATGAAATGGTCGAGTTCAGGATCCTAACACAAGGAAGAAAGGAGAGCAGCAGAATACAGACCCTGGACTTCAGAAAAGCAGACTTTGACTCCCTCAGGGAACAGATGGGCAAGATCCCCTGGGAGAATAACATGAGGGGGAAAGGAGTCTGGCTGTATTTTAAAGAATCCTTATTGAGGTTACAGGGACAAACCATCCCGATGTGTAGAAAGAATAGTAAATATGGCAGGCAACCAGCTTGGCTTAACAGAGAAATCCTTGCTGCTCTTAAATACAAAAAAAGAAGCTTACAAGAAGTGGAAGATTGGACAAATGACCAGGGATGAGTATAAAAATATTGCTCGGGCTTGCAGGAGTGAAATCAGGAAGGCCAAATCACTCCTGGAGTTGCAGCTAGCAAGAGATGTTAAGAGTAACAAGAAGGGTTTCTTCAGGTATGTTAGCAACAAGAAGAAAGTCAAGGAAAGTGTGGTCCCCTTACTGAATGAGGGAGGCAACCTCATGACAAAGGATGTGGAAAAAGCTAATGTACTCAATGCTTGTTTTGCCTCTGTCTTCACGAACAAGGTCAGCTCCCAGACTACTGCACTGGGCAGCACAGCATGGGGAGGAGGTTACCAGCCCTCTGTGGAGAAAGAAGTGGTTCAGGACTATTCAGAAAAGCTGGATGAGCACAAGTCCATTGGTCCGGATGCAATGCATCCAAGGGTGCTAAAGGAGTTGGCGGATGTGAGTGCAGAACCATTGGCCATTAACTTTGAAAACTCATGGTGATTGGGGGGAGGTCCCGGAAGACTGGAAAAAGACTAATGTAGTGCCCATCTTTAAAAAGGGGAAAGAGAAGGATCCAGGGAACCAGGCCAGTCAGCCTTACCTCAGTCCCTGTAAAAATCATGGAGCAGGTCCTCAAAGAATCAATTCTGAAGCACTTAGAGGAGAGGAAAGTGATCAGGAACAGTCAGCGTGGATTCACCAAGGGCAAGTAATGCCTGACTAATCTAATTGCTTTCTATGACGAGATAACTGGCTCTGTGGATGAGGGGAAAGCAGCGGACGTGTTGTTCCTTGACTTTAGCAAAGCTTTTGACTTGGCCTCCCACAGTATTCTTGCCAGCAAGTTAAAGAATTATAGGCTGGATGAATGGATGATAAGGTGGATAGAAAGTTGGCTAGATTGTCAGGCTCAACGGGTAGTGATCAATGGCTCCATGTCTAGTTGGCAGCTGGTATTAAGTGGAGTGCCCCAAGGGTCGGTCCTGGGGCCGGTTTTGTTCAATATCTTCATAAATGATCTGGAGGATGGTGTGGATTGCACCCTCAGCAAGTTTGCAGATGACACTAAACTGGGAAGAGTGGTAGATACGCTGGAGGGTAGGGATAGGATACAGAGGGACCTAGACAAATTGGAGGATTGGGCCAAAAGAAATCTGATGAGGTTCAACAAGGACAAGTGTAGAGTCCTGCACTTAGGACGGAAGAATCCAATGCACCGCTACAGACTAGGGACTGAATGGCTCGGCAGCAGTTCTGCCGAAAAGGACCTAGGGGTTACAGTGGACGAGAAGCTGGATATGAGTCAACAGTGTGCCCTTGTTGCCAAGAAGGCCAATGGCATTTTGGGATGTATAAGTAGGGACATTGCCAGCAGATCGAGGGACGTGATCGTTCCCCTCTATTCGACATTGGTGAGGCCTCATCTGGAGTACTGTGTCCAGTTTTGGGCCCCACAATACAAGAAGGATGTGGAAAAATTGGAAAGAGTCCAGCAGAGGGCAACAAAAATGATTAGGGGACTGGAACACACGACTTATGAGGAGAAGCTGAGGGAACTGGGATTGTTTAGTCTGCAGAAGAGAAGAATGAGGGGAGATTTGATAGCTGCTTTCAACTACCTGAAAGGGGGTTCCAAAGAGGATGGCTCTAGACTGTTTCTCAGTGGTAGCAGAGGACAGAACAAGGAGTAATGGTCTCAAGTTGCAGTGGGGGAGGTTTAGGTTGGATATTAGGAAAAACTTTTTCCCTAGGAGGGTGATGAAACACTGGAATGCGTTACCTAGGGAGGTGGTGGAATCTCCTTCCCTTGAAGTTTTTAAGGTCAGGCTTGACAAAGCCCTGGCTGGGATGATTTAGTTGGGGATTGGTCCTGCTTTGAGCAGGGGGTTGGACTAGATGACCTCCTGAGGTCCCTTCCAACCCTGATATTCTATGATTCTATGATTCCATGATAGGTAGGGAAACAGGTTGCACAGGAACATGCATTTATTTTAAACTAATCTTCTGCGAGCTTCATGGAAACTTTTTCACTATAATGGAGGGTCATTTAAATGTACACTCCGAATTAAATAAAACACAGTAAGAGAAACAAAGAAAGTCCCACTGTGGCTAAATAACAAAGTTAAAGAAGCAGTTAGAGGCAAAACGGCATCCTTTAAAAAGTGGAAGTTAAATCCTTTTAAGGAAAATAGAAAGCATAAACTGTGGCAAGTGAAGTGTAAAAATATGATTAGGAAGGCCAAGAAAGAATATGAAGAACAGCTAGACTCAAAAAGTAACAGCAAAAAAAAAAAAAAATTAAGTACATCAGAAGCAGGAAGCCTGCTAAACCGTCGGGTCACTCGATGATAAAGATGCTAAAGGAGTACTCAAGGAAGATAAAGCCATTGTGGAGAAACTAAATTAATTCTTTGCATGGGCCTTCATGGCTGAGGATGTGAAGGAGATTCCCAAACTAGAGCTATTCTTTTTAGGTGACAAATCTGAGGAACTGTCCCAGATTGATGTGTCATTAGAGGAGGTTTTGGAACAAACTGATAAATTAAATAGTAATAAGTCACCCAGGACCAGATAGTATTCACCCAAGAGTTCTGAAGGGACTCAAATGTGAAAATGCAGAATTAATAACTTTGGTATATAACCTAACATTTAAATCAGCTTCTGTACCAGATGACTGGAGGATAGCTAATGTGAAGTGAATTTTTAAAAACAGGCTCCAGAGGTGAACCCAGCAATTACAGGCTGGTAAGCCTCACTTCAGCACCAGGCAAATTGGTTGAAACTATACTAAAGAACAGAATTGTCAGACACATAGATGGACATGATTTACTGGGGAAGAGTCAACATACTTTGCAAAGGGAAATCATGTCTCACCAATCTAGTAGAATTCTTTGAGGGGGAGCAACAAGCATGTGGACAAGGGTGATCAAGTGGATACAGTGTACTTAGATTTTCAGAAAGCCTTTGACAAGGTCCCTCACCAAAGGCTCTTAAGCAAAGTAAGCTGTCATGGGAAGGTCCTTTCATGGATCAGTAACTGATTAAAAGATAGGAAACAAAGAGTAGGAATAAATGGTCAGTTTCCAGAATGGAGAGAGGTAAATAGCACTAGGTCTGTACTAGGACCCATACTGTTCAATCTATTCATAAATGATCTGGAGAAAAAAAAGGTTAAACAGTGAGGTGGCAAAATTTGCAGATGATACAAAACCATTTAACATAGTTAAGTCCAAAGCAGACTGCATGGAGGTACAAAGGGATCTCACTGGGCTACAAAATGGCAGATGAAATTCAGTGTTGATAAATGCAAAGTAATGCAAAGTAATGCACATTGGAAAACATAATCCCTACTATACACATAGAATGATGGGGTCTAAATTAGCTGTTGCCACTCAAGAAAGGGATCTTTGAGTTACTGTGGACAGTTCTCTGAAAACATCCACTCAGTGTGCAGTGGCAGTTAAAAAAAGTGACCAGAATGTTGAGAATCATTAGGAAAGGGATTGATAATAAGAGAAAAAATATATTGCCTCTATATAAATCCATAATACTGCTGCATCTTGAATACCGTGTGCTGATTCGGTCGACCCATCTGAAAAAAAAATGTATTGGAACTGGAAAAGATTCAGAAGTGGCCAACACAAATAATTAGGGGTATGGAACAGCTTCCGTACGAGGAGAGATTAATAAGACTGGAACTTTTCAGCTTGGAAAAGAGACGACTAAGGAAGGATATGATAGAGGTCTACAAAATCACAACTGCTGTGGAAAAAGTAATTAAGGAAGTTTTATTTACTCCTTCTCATAACACAAGAACTAGGGGTCACCAAATGAAATTAACAGGCAGAAATTTCAAAATAAAAAAAGGAAGTATTTCTTCACACAGCACACAGTCAATCTGTGAAACTCTTTGCCAGAGGATGTTGTGAAGGCCAAGACTATAACAAGGTTCAAAAGAGAACGAGATAAATTCACGGAGGATAGGTCCATCAATGGGTAATAGCCAGGATGGGAAGGGATGGAGTCCCTAGGCTCTGTTTGCCAGAAGCTGGGAATGGGCAACGGGATGGATCACTTGATGATAACCAGTCTGTTCATTCTCTCTGAAGCACCTGGCACTGGCCACTATTGGAAGACAAGATACTAGGCTAGATGGACCATCGGTCTGACCTAGTATGGTCATTCTTTCATTCTTATTGGATGCGGAATTTGCGGCAGCCTCATCAGCAAATTGCAGAGCCCTCACACCAGGGCAGTTGTCAGTGATGTGTGACATTGTCTTTGGCCACAGCCACACATGGGATCTTCTTGTTGGCCCCAGATGTGAAGGCCCCAGACAGCACATTGACCCTGGCCTGCTTGAAATCAGTTAAGAAGGGCTCACAAACAGCATGGCAAATCAAAGCCAGGTACATGCATGGTCGGGTCAGTTGTAAGAGATTAGGTTCTGATATCATCCTTCACACCATTCTTCATGGCACACTGACATCACAGAGAAATCATCCAATGCACTAAATGCCCCAACAACTACTATGTAGGTGAAACCAGACAATCACTACACTCTCGGACGTACCCACATGGGAAAATGATAAAAGACAAAAATACCCTACCACCTGTGGGTGAATATTTTTCACAAAGTGATTATTCTGTATCTGACCTATCAGTTCTCATCCTCAAAGGAAACCTGCACAGTACTTTCAAAGACAAGACTGGGTGCCTAAATTCATAACTTTGCTAGACAATAAAAGCCATAGTCTTATGTTAATGGGCCACTTCACCTGGAATGGTCCCTTAGAATATGTGCTAACTACTTATGCTAATCTATCTGCTCAGCTGTGACACCCTGAGCACCTTTCCCAGAACTGAGAAAGAGCTCTGTGTAGCTCAAAAGCTTGTCTCTCTCACCAATAAAAGTTAGTCCAATAAAAGCTATTACCTCACCTTGTCTCTCGAATATTCTGGGACCAACAAAGCTATAACAACAACCCAAACACAAATGTAAAGGTGCCTTATTATCCCACTGAAATGTAGGTACAGGCTGGTTTTTGGGGATGAGAAGGCCCATGAGTTAAAGACATAGCATCATTGCAGAATGGGACAGATCCCTCCCTGTGATGGGGACAGTCATATGGCTATAAAATAAAATGTTTTATCGTTGGGATTCTTCTTTCATTCTCTGTACTTAGCATTTTAATTGTCGTGGGTTCATTTTGAGACTACTATTTGTTCACTTTCAGTTATTTGTTAGCATCATTGGGAAGACTGTTAACTTCTAAAAAGGCTGCATAAAACTTACTTGATTAAAAATAAGCTTGCCATTTTTCATTTACATTTTGTATTCCATGTACCTGTAAAGTATCTAGGTTTGTTCTTTGATGCTCTGGGAGATCCAGATTGTGTTGAGGTTGGGTGTGAGCAATTCAGACCTATGAAGGATAATTTATGTTCATTTTCCCTGTTTTTTTTAATGAGCCATTCACCAAGTCCAATAGAGAAATATATTATCATTATATTCAATGATTCAAAATCATTATATTCCTGACATGAATCTTTTTGAAACATTTTTTTTTTATTTATGGTTACTCATAAGCAATGAATAACCTGTACTGAGAAGCTCTGTTTTACAGTCCTTGGAATATTTGCAAAAGTGGATTTAAATCTCCCTGGGAATGATAGGAACTACATGCTATAAATTCCTGTAATGCTAGAGCTATAAATATTATTTTATGAAGCCTGCTTCTGCCTGTGCTTTATCAGGTACTCTGATTCTGCTCTTCTTTTACAGTTTTCAAATATTACCTGCATCAATAGGTGAAAGACACTGGCCCTTCCTTCTTAAGAACAGGTGCTGAAAATCACTCCAAAAAGGTGGTTATAAGCAGTCTTTAATAAAAGGGATTTAAGTAGCAAGTCAGTTGCTGCTCAAATGAAGCCCATGTTAATAACTCAAATGAGGAGCAAAATTAAATGAGAAATTTTAGACTGAAACTTTCTGTATTAGAAAATAGAAGTATCAGCAGAATGTCATTTGGAAAACAAATATGGAATGTAGTGTAGGTTTTGCTAAAAGAAATGACTTCTGAGACTCTGCACCACTTCAGTTTTGGCAAATCTAGTCTTCTATTATACTACATAAATTAAGGGACCAATCAAGACAAAGTGCTGCATGGGGACACAGGTGGAGGAAAGGACACCCTGCAAACACGTTAGTCATCAATGTTATCAAGCATAGAGATTGCTCTCTGCCTCTCTGCAAGCAGTCCCTGAGGTGTAAGCCACCCCAAATCAGATAGAAAGATGCAAGGACATGCTGTTGCCTCCATTATATCCCTCCCAGGGTGAAACAATTCATTCCAGCTGCCTAGCTGGGTGATCATCTACAAGCGCTGGTGAGACATTCCTGTCCTGGTTCCCATCATCTGCCCCCCTTCCCAGATCCTCACAGTGCCCAAGTCCAACCTCCATCTTCTTCATCTTTCCCAGGGTTGCACAATGCAGCCCAATGCCTAGCATGTGGCCTGTACCTTTACAGCCTTTTTCAAACTCTGGTGATTTGTTTGTTTAATATTCTTCAAAATTGGGCTCTTCTAATATTCCCTCACTTCTCTGCCACCATCTGCGCCTGCCTTCTGATGCTCGGTTTTCAGCTCCATCCAACTCCCTCTGTGGCTGCTGCCATCACCCAGCTCCTGTGAACACTAAGCTGCCCCCTGAGTACTTCACAACTACTCCTCCTCACCACTGCCACAGCCTCACTCATCTGCTCACTGCAGCTACCCTCTTTATGGGCCTGTCTGCTGAGGTAACTAGCTCTCCTCATGGCTCATGGGACTGGTATTTATTGGCTCATTGTTGTTCATCTTATTGGTTCACATTTATTGATCCATTGCTGAATTTATTTTTAATCATGTCCATAAACCTATGGCTCTCATCACAGCCCTCTTCTGCATTGTAGCATCTACCGCCTACCTCCTTCTTCCATCCCCCTCTTCTGCCTATTGTTTCCATTTCCCCTTCTTTGTTACCCTCACCATTATACAGTTCCCACCAATGCTAGCTTGTTCTCTTACCTTATCATTCATTTCTAACCTCATGCCCATCCCCTCCCTCCTCACTTCTCATTGTCTTTGAATGTCCATTCCATCTCTAAAAAAGACCTCAGCCGTCCATTACCTCTTCATATCTTGATCTCTCCATCACCTGGCTCTCAGAAAGGCCTGGATTCCTTCATTTGACACTACCTCTGCAGCTACCCTCTCCTACAGAGATCTCTCTTTCTCTCACACTCCCTGCACTGCACTGAGTCAGATTGTGGTGTGGATATTGGACTTCTCTCCCATACTTGCTACTTCCAGACCCCTCCCACTTTTTCTCCTTTATTGAACATTAGTGCATCTAACTGTTCTCTCCTCTCTGCCATCATCTACCATCCACCCAACTCCTTCCCATCAGCCTTCCTCTCTGATTTTAAATCCCTTTTCCTCTCCTCACTAGCAGTGACTTTGATGTCCATGTTTATTGCCCATCTTACCCCTTGTCCTTACATCTTCATTCAACCTGCAGCTGTGATTCAATTCTCCCACTCATCAAAAGGGCCGTTCCCTCAG
This sequence comes from Lepidochelys kempii, assembly GCF_965140285.1. NCBI lineage: Eukaryota > Metazoa > Chordata > Testudines > Cheloniidae > Lepidochelys > Lepidochelys kempii. Next base: position 95,119,161 of record NC_136380.1, on the reverse strand, counting down.
CTTAGTCTTCACCAAGCACTTATCTCTCTCTGATCGCTCTTTGCTGAGTTCCCCCACTCCGGCAGTCACCTGGCCTCTCTCAGCATTGTCCATCTTCCCCCTCCCTCTTGCCCTATCACCTGGTCATTGCATGGTTTCCAGTTAATATTAATAACTTCTTGTCTGTTCTTATCCCCTTCCTCCCTGCCCTTTCTTCAAGAGTGGTGTTCCCTCCATACTTCACTGTCCTCCACCCTTCACTCTTTTGCCCCATCACAAGGTCCATTCTGGCAACCTCAGCCCTGGCTCACTCCCAACATGCACTTCCTCCTCTACTGCTTTAACACTGAGGAGCATCTCTGGCAGAATTTCCCGTCATGCTGTCTGGAGTGGCTTATGACCATGAGTGTCTAGCTCAAGGCAGACTGTCAAAAAGAGGGAAGACACCCCAAACTGGTGATATGTTCTATAATTAGATTTCACCAACCTAGTAAGAAATATGAACTCCTGGAACACTGTACTAGTCTTACCGTGGAGTCACAGACAGTCCCCTTGGGCTCTCTAGTCTATCTTGCCACTCAGGCAAGCCTATCTTAGTGACAAATGGTTACTTATATTAAAATCCACAAAATATTCAGATTGCTTCTATTCCTGAGCCCAGTCACTTACTCAGATCAATTGGCACCCTAGATCTTACACCAAAGACAACACCTATAGCCAGTCCTGTAATAAGCTATCTAAAGGTTTATTAACTAGGAAAAAGAAATAGGAGTTATTTACAGATTAAAGCAAGCAAACATATACATACGAATGAATTACCATTTATGGTTTCTAAAGGTGATAGAGATGTAGTAATCTGTCTGTTCAAAATGTCTTTCAGACTGAACCCAGGTTAACCCTGGGTATCTCTGCTTTATTTTACAAATTTATTTGGGCATAAGCTTTCGTGGGCTATGTGGGAACGATTTCTGCACCTGGGTTCACAAGTTCAGAACAAATATTTTCAAAGTTATAAAGCAAAATGTACATATTTCCTTTTAGCATGGAATATGGATATGACAAGTGAGATTATTGCATGAAGCTACTTACAAGCATTTCATAGAGTCTAACTACTAAACATATTCTAAGACTAATACCTATTTTGAACAAAACTAACGTACAGGTGAGCTGGTTTGGGTTGGTCAATTGTTAGCTAACACCTATGGCCTTGGCCAGAGCAGGTACTGAGTTTACTAGAGTCACGCTCCCACCACCAGGCTGACTTTCTCTATTATAAACTCATTCTCTCCTCATTCAGTTCTGCCATCTTCCTAGCTAACAACTCTAGTTCTCCATCATAAGTGATGCCTGCAATTCCAGTTTCCCTCAATTCCTGCCTTCTCTTCTCTGCCTGCATGGGGATCTCCATTTCTTCAAAGAGAAAATGGACAAACTATGACCTGACCTTCTTTCTCTTCTCTGCTCATCTTCTCTTCTCCCTTCTCTTCTTACAATTCTTTCCCTTTCTCCCAGCTCCTCCTTTTTCCTATAAGCTACTTGTCTTCACTTTCAAAGCCCTTATGGCCTATTTCTATACTACCTATAATCTCTCTTACATTATTGAACTGTTGAATCCTGTCTCTTATTAGGCAGTGATGTCGGTCTTCATTCTCCACTTATTAAATCTTCAAACACACATCCTTGTCCTTTGGCCTATGCTGCCATTCATGCCCAGGAGGAGCTCCCCATAGACATCTTCAAAGCTACCTCATTATCCTCCTTCAAATCACTCCTTAAAATTCTCCTCTATCATGATGCCTACAAAATCACTTGATAACTGTTAGGCAGCTTGAGTGCTGAGACCACAGACCATCACACAAAATGATACCATTTCATTGTTCCCTTGTGATTCTCTGTCCATCTGTCTGTCTTATCCTTAGGGCTCGACTACACTGGCAATGCTAAAACGCTGCTGCGGCAGTGCTTTAACGTGGCTTGTGTGGTCGCAGCAGAGCGCTGGGAGACAGCTCTCCCAGCGCTCTAAAAAAACCCCACCTCCACAAGGGGCGTAGCTCCCAGTGCACTTCAAATACAGAACAAAAGACGAGACCAGAGGCAGTCTAAGGGCTTGTCTACACTGGTGCTTTACAGTGCCAATACTTGCTGCGCTCAGGGTTTCTTTTTTTTTTTGAGCAAGAAAGTTGCAGCGCTGTAAATTGCCAGTATAGACAAACCCTTAGACTGCCTCTTGTCTTGTCTTTTGGTTGTAAGCTCTTTGGGGCAGGGGCCATCTTTGTGTTCTGTATTTGAACAGTGCCTAATACAATGGGATTCTGGTTTGTAAGTGGAGCTTCTAGGTGTTATTGCAATAGTACTTAATACAATAGTACTGTGCCCTTGAGGAGGTATCAAAGCAGAAACATTCGTCCTGCATAAATGGGAGCTCTGGGAGACAATAAGTCTTCTTGAGGCACAATAAACCTCTTGATGTAGCTACTTAAGCAGAGCAGCATTATACTGCACCCAGTATGGTACCCTACTTATATAGGAAAGAGCTGAACAATTATTTGCACATTCTTTGACCTTATTTTTGTAGAGGTTTAGGGGCATGCCTACATGTATATTTACTGCATAGCAAGCTGAGGTGTAAAGCTACAGCTCTCCAGCAAGCCACACAATAAGTGTCCATGTGGACCCTGCTGATGCATATTGAAATTTCTCCAGTGCTTTGACCTACTGCAAAGCATACTAGGGAACTTTTAGTGTGCATCATCAACAGGTCCACCTGGACAAGCACTTCACAGCACACTGGAGAGCTGTAGAGGTATATCCCAACTTGCTGCGCAGTAAGTATCGATGTTGATATGCCCTAGGATTTAGAACAAGGCAGAAGAGCAAACATCCTGTGGCCTCAAGATTTTGTTTATCTTTCTTGAAAAAAGCATTCTGGGTTTTCTGATTATGATACCAGTAACTTTTTAAAGAAGGAATGGGAAGGTGGATGTATTTTTTTAACTACTATAATCCTATAAAGATGAAATTTTGTCCCAGAACTAAATCTGAATTTGAATAATTTTCAGGGGTTTGTTTTATAATTGTAACACACGGGCTCTGATTCAGTGCCCATTGTGGTCAATGGAAAGCTTCCCACAGTGGGCTGTGGATCAAGCCCTTGTTTGGTAGTAAGTGCTACAGCAAATCTTGCAACACAGTTTCAGTTATAACCCTGTTCCTACACTCGTTTATAACTTGCCCCCACACCAAATTCTATTTTTCTCTGAAATTTTCCTTGCTTAGACCTAGCCAAAACGTAAATTTCTTTTTGAATAAGGAAATCTGAATTTTTAAGATTTCTTTTATCTAGGTCACTGAAGACCCTTTACTACCTGCATATTAGGCATCTGCTTTTCCCTTGATGTGCACATACAACTCTCATTAATGCAAAGGGAAAACAGCTCTCCTATGATTTCCTATTTATCTGCTAAAGTGGCAATCACTATATTTCAAATAACATTTGAACTATTTCAAGTCTACTCCTGTTTTCCTTTTAGATGGTCTTTAAGATTTTCTAACATCCAAGTGAATGTCTTTTAGTATCAGTTTCCATTGGCTCTGAAAAGAATGTGCTATGTTATCAGAAAATTCACTACACTAACTGTCAAGGTTCCTTCCCCATTCTGAACTCTGGAGTACAGATGTGGGGACCCACATGAAAGACTCCCTAAGCTTATTTCTACCAGCTTAGGTTAAAAACTTCCACAAGGCACAAAATCTTTGCCCCTGGACTAGGGTATGCTGCCACCACCAAGCTTTTTAAAAAAGAACCAGGGAATAGGACCACTTGGAGTTCCTCTTCCCCCAGCAATCCCTCCAAGACCTTTCACTCCCTTTCCTGGGGAGGCTTGAGAATAAGCAAGTAGAGGACAGACCAGCTTGGGTTTCTTAGGACCTTAAGAACCCGGTCAGATTCTTAAAAAACAGAACTTTATTAGAAGAACAAAACAAAGATTAAAAAAAAACACTCTGTAAGATTAGAATGGAAGATATTATCACAGGCAGTCAGATTCAAAACATAGAGAATCCCTCTAGGCAAAACCTTAAGTTACAAAAAGACACAAAAAGAAAAGGAGTACTTGTGGCACCTTAGAGACTAACCAATTTATTTGAGCATAAGCTTTCGTGAGCTACAGCTCACTTCATCGGATGCATACTGTGGAAAGTGTAGAAGATCTTTTTATATACACACAAAGCATGAAAAAATACCCCCTCCCACCCCACTCTCCTGCTGGTAATAGCTTATCTAAAGTGATCACTCTCCTTATTTGTGCTGGATTTGTGCTGGAAATGGCCCAACTTGATTATCATACACATTGTAAGGAGAGTGATCACTTTAGATAAGCTATTACCAGCAGGAGAGTGGGGTGGGAGGAGGTATTTTTTTATGCTTTCTGTGTATATAAAAAGATCTTCTACACTTTTCACAGTATGCATCTGATGAAGTGAGCTGTAGCTCACGAAAGCTTATGCTCAAATAAATTGGTTAGTCTCTAAGGTGCCACAAGTACTCCTTTTCTTTTTGCGAATACAGACTAACATGGCTGTTATTCTGAAACCTGTCATTATGCAAGGCACTGCATTTAGCAGTATGGAGTGGAAATCTATCAACTGCATGAAAAAACGTGTACAGATACAGACAGACATCATCTTCCTTTCCAAATGCAAACAGATGGACATCGTACCAAAAGGACTGAAGGTAAAAAATCCATTACAATCTACATACCACACAGACTATGCTGACAGCTTGTGCCACACACTCTCAAAGAAACTGCGGAATCACCTGATCAACATCCTCTGCAGCAAACAGGGAAAGATTAAGAATGAGCTCTCAAAAATGGATACTCTCATAAAAAAACAACCTTCCACACAATCTTCCTTGTGGCTGGACTTTACTAAAACTAGACAAGCCATTTACAACACACACTTTGCTTCTCTACAAAAGAAAAAGGACACTAAACTTTCTAAACTACTACATGCCACAAGGGGCCACAGCAATGGTTCCCTCAACCCACCCAGCAATATTGTTAACCTATCCAACTATACTCTCAGCCCAGCAGAAGCAGCTGTCCTATCTCGGGGCCTCTCCTTCTGCCTCTCCACCCCCTCGAACATGATACAGTTCTGTGGTGACCTGGAATCCTATTTTCGACGTCTCCAACTCAAGGAATATTTCCAACATACCTCTGAACAACATACTAATCCACAGAGACCTCCCTACCAACACTACAAAAAGAAGGATTCTAGGTGGACTCCTCCTGAAGGTCGAAACAGCAGACTGGACTTCTACATAGAGTGCTTCCGCCAACGTGCACGGGCTGAAATTGTGGAAAAGCAGCATCACTTGCCCCATAACCTCAGCTGTGCGGAACACAATGCCATCCACAGCCTCAGAAACAACTCTGACATCATAATCAAAAAGGCTGACAAAGGAGATGCTGTTGTCATGAATAGGTCGGAATATGAACAAGAGGCTGCTCGGCAGCTCTCCAACACCACTTTCTACAAGCCATTACCCTCTGATCCCACTGAGAGTTACCAAAAGAAACTACAGCATTTGCTCAAAAAACTCCCTGAAAAAGCACAAGATCAAATCTGCACAGACACACCCCTGGAACCCCGACCTGGGATATTCAATCTACTACCCAAGATCCATAAACCTGGAAATCCTGGGCGCCCCATCATCTCAGGCATTGGCGCCCTGACAGCAGGATTGTCTGGCTATGTAGACTCCCTCCTCAGGCCCTACGCTACCAGCACTCCCAGCTACCTTCGAGACACCACTGACTTCCTGAGGAAACTACAATCCTTCAGTGATCTTCCTGATAACACCATCCTGGCCACTGTGGATGTAGAAGCCCTCTACACCAACATTCCACACAAAGATGGACTACAAGCCGTCAAGAACACTATCCCCAATAATGTCATGGCTAACCTGGTGGCTGAACTTTGTCACTTTGTCCTTACCCATAAGTATTTTACATTTGGGGACAATGTATACCTTCAGATCAGCGGCACTGCTATGGGTACCCGCATGGCCCCACAGTATGCCAACATTTTTATGGCTGATTTAGAACAACGCTTCCTCAGCTCTTGTCCCCTAATGCCCCTACTCTACTTGCGCTATATTGATGACATCTTCATCATCTGGACCCATGGAAAAGAAGCCCTTGAGGAATTCCACCATGATTTCAACAATTTCCATCCCACCATCAACCTCAGCCTGGTCCAGTCCACACAAGAGATCCACTTCCTGGACACTACAGTGCTAATAAACGATGGTCACATAAACACCACCCTATACCGGAAACCTACTGACCACTATTCCTACCTATATGCCTCCAACTTGCACCCTGACTACACCACACGATCCATTGTCTACAGCCAAGCTCTGTGATACAACCGCATTTGCTCCAACCCCTCAGACAGAGACAAACACCTACAAGATCTCTATCAAGCATTCTTACAACTACAATATCCACCTGCGGAAGTGAAGAAACAGATTGATAGAGCCAGAAGAGTTTCCAGAAGTCACCTACTACAGGACAGGCCTAACAAAGAAAATAACAGAACGCCACTAGCTGTCACCTTCAGCCCCCAACTAAAACCCCTCCAACGCATTATTAAGGATCTACAACCTATCCTGAAGGATGACCCAACACTCTCACAAATCTTGGGAGACAGGCCAGTCCTTGCCTACAGACAGCCCCCCAACCTGAAGCAAATACTCACCAGCAACCACATACCACACAACAGAACCACTAACCCAGGAACCTATCCTTGCAACAAAGCCCATTGCCAACTGTGCCCACATATCTATTCAGGGGACACCATCACAGGGCCTAATAACATCAGCCACACTATCGGAGGCTCGTTCACCTGCACATCCACCAATGTGATATATGCCATCACGTGCCAGCAATGCCCCTCTGCCATGTACATTGGTCAAACTGGACAATGTCTACGTAAAAGAATAAATGGACACAAATCAGATGTCAAGAATTATAATATTCATAAACCAGTCGGAGAACACTTCAATCTCTCTGATCAAGCGCTTACAGACATGAAAGTTGCTATATTACAACAAAAAAACTTCAAATCCAGACTCCAGCGAGAAACTGTTGAATTGGAATTCATTTGCAAATTGGATACAATTTGGATTGGATACAATTAACTTAGGCTTGCATAGAGACTGGGAGTGGCTAAGTCATTATGCAAGGTAACCTATTTCCCCTTGTTTTTTCCTACCCCCCCCCCCCAGACGTTCTTGTTAAACCCTGGATTTGCTGGAAATGGCCCACCTTGATTATCATACACATTGTAAGGAGAGTGGTCACTTTAGATAAGCTATTACCAGCAGGAGAGTGGGGTGGGAGGAGGTATTTTTTCATGCTTTGTGTGTATATAAAAAGATCTTCTACACTTTCCACAGTATGCATCCAATGAAGTGAGCTGTAGCTCACGAAAGCTTATGCTCAAATAAATTGGTTAATCTCTAAGGTGCCACAAGTACTCCTTTTCTTTTTAACGAATACAGACTAACACGGCTGTTACTCTGAAAAAAGACACAAAAACAGGAATACACATTTCCTCCAGCACAGCGAATTTACAAGCCAAAACAAAGAAAACCTTATACATTTTCTAGCTAGATTACTTACTAACTTTACAGGAGTTGGAGGGCTTGCATCCTTGATCTGTTCCCGGCAAAGGTATCACACAGACAGACAAAGGCCTTCCCCCCATCTCCAGATTTGAAAGTATCTTGTCCCCTCATTGGTCATTTTGGGTGAGGTGCCAGTGAGGTTACCTTAGCTTCTTAACCCTTTAAAGGTGAAAGGATTTTGCCTCTGGCCAGGAGGGATTTTATAGCACTGTATACAGAAAGGTGGTTACCCTTCCCTTTATATTTATGACACTAACGGAAAAGAGTTTCTCTCTGATTCATATGTAAATGTTTTATAAATTATTATTTTTAGAAAATTGTAATTCTATAGTGCCTGGGAACTCTAGTTACATATCAGGATCACATTGTGCTAGGCACTCTACAAAGATAGAACAAAAAGACATTCCCTGCCCCAAAGAGTTTACAATCTAATATAAGACTAGAGACAATGGATCCATATAGACAGATATCCAGATAACAGATAGGGGGAGTACAAGGAAACAATGAGATAATATTGGTCAGCCTGACAGGCAGTGCTCTCAGCACTCCAGCTGCCTGAGAGAGACAATTGCTTGCTGTACTAAATAAAGGATAGACTTAAAATCAACAAGGACCTGAGATTCTGCTATTCCTATTCACATTCAGTAATAAGCCAAGTGAAGTCAGTGGGACAACTCACATGACAGCACAATTTGGGCTCATAGAGCTTTCCTTTTTATAATACAGTTATTAAGTAGATAGAATTGTAGTTGGACATGGTGATTTCATAGAATATCAGGGTTGGAAGGGACCTCTGGAGGTCATCTAGTCCAACCCCCTGCTCAAAGCAGAACCAATCCCCAATTTTTGCCCCAGATCCCTAAATGGCCCCCTCAAGGATTGAGCTCACAACCCTGGCTTTAGCAGGCCAATGCTCAAACCACTGATCTATCCCTCCCCCATTTACAAATAGTATAAGACAGTAAAGAACAAAATACCTACCCCAAAGATCTTCCAGTCTGAAGAAAGAGCATGCAATCAGTAAACCGAGGATAGATGAGTTTATGAATGTTCACTTTCCATTGACATATGTCCTTTAAAATGGCCTTTGCTGCCTGGTGATTTTCCTGAACAATAAGGGATTTGTTCACTGTGGGGAAGATTATAATATTTTCAAACACACTGGAATGTTTTGTACATCAGGGTATTCATAACAACACAGATCCATTTAATTAATATGGAATTACACTGGAAATACTATCAAAGTACTCATGACATTCACATTAATTCCATATGAGTCATCAAGAATAATGTTATCACAAGAAATACTAAAGGAATTAATAATGGTTAGACAATTATTGTACAGAGTTGTTGAATCCACTTCTGTTAAAGTCATTTTAATTGAACTGAACAATATAGAAAAGTAGCTAAAACCAGGGGTTGTCAATTTCTTCGGGGGGCGGGGAGATTGAATAACATTTTAAATTATGGTCTATGACACAGTATAAATTTAGTGTACATACTATACTACCTTCCATCCATGGCAGAACACCCAAGACTTGTCAAGGGAGGCTAGTACAAATATCCAGGAATTCAGGATAGAATTTGGCCATCATTTTAAATGTGGGTGAATAAAATTGGTCCATTACAGTAATTCGTCACTTAAAGTCATCCCGGTTAACATTGTTACGTTGCTGATCAATTAGGGAACATGCTCATTTCAAGTTGCGCAATGCTCCCTTATAACACTGTTTAGCAGCCTCCTGTTTTGTCCACTGCTTGCAGGAAGAGCAGCCTGTTGCAGCTAGCTGGTGAGGGCTTGGAACCAGGGTGGGCTGGCAGCCCCCTATCAGCTCCCCGCTCCCCTAAGTTCCTTGTGCAGCAGCTGCCCAGCAGGCTATCAATTGCCAGGCAGTTCAGCCGTCCCTCCCCCACTGCCATGTGCTGTTCCTGCCCTCTGCCTTGGAGCTGCTCCTGGTAACCTCCTGCTTGCTGTGCAGGGGAGGGGGGCTAATGCCAGGGTGTCCCCCTTCCCCCTACTCCTGCCCTCTGCGTACCCCTTTCTCCATATAGAGCAGGGTGGGGACAGGACTGGGCTCAGGATGGAGAGAGCTTGCTGGCCGCAGCTCCCGTCTCAACTTCCTGATCTTTTTAAAGGCAATGTACATAGAGTGGGGTCAGCGTACTTAAAGGGGCAATGCGCATCTCTCTCTCTCCCACACACAGGGTGTGTGTCTCTGTCTCTGCCAGACTGTCTCCCCTCCCTCCATTTGTGCTGCCTTGTAGAGTGTGAGGCTACATTAACAATGTGTTAACCCTTGAGGGCTCATCCGAATGCTAGTTCATCATGTAGCAGCAACACATTCCCTGGGAAATATCCCACCCTCTTCCACCCTCTGACTTCACCACCTCAACTAAGCTTCACAATCATTGCTGTGTACAGTATTAAATTGTTTAAAACGTACACTGTGCGTATATATATAATATAGTTTTTTGTCTGGTGAAAAAAATTTCCCTGGACCTAACCCCTCCCCCCATTTACATTAATTCTTATGGGGCAATTGGATTCACTTAACATCGTTTCGCTTAAAGTCGCATTTTTCAGGAACATAACTACAACATTAAGGGAGGAGTTACAGTATTAGACAAATAACTAGCCCGAGTTTCAGAAGTGATTTGAACGTAGCAGAACCTACCTTTGAAAATTCATGGTTATGTCTACACTGCAGCTGGGAGTGTGCTTCCCAGCTTGAGTAGACAGAGAAGAACTAGCTTGGCTTCATCTAGCATGCTAAAATAGCCGTGTAGTGGGGGTTCCAGGCAGATTTTATTCAGACAGCTAACCCAGGATGCTGCCTGTGTTACCCCCTGCCATACTGCTATTGTTAGCGCACTAGCCAGAGCAGAACTAGTGCATGTCTGTCTACTCAGGCAGGGAACCATGCTCTTGTCTGCAGTGCTGATGCACCCTAAATGAGAGGGGAAAGCAACTGGGGCTGGATGAAATGAAGTAGCAGCAAAGTAATGCTGGCTTCTGCCCAAAACATAGGGAGCTCTGGCGGAGACAGGAGCTTTGACAGAGATACTGCCTCAACAGGCATTGTAATGGAACATTAAACTGTAGTATACTGTTCAGCCACTAGGTGGCAAAGTGTGTAAAATAACTCATTTAAAGCTAACCTTACCCATACCTGGCAGAACATTAAAAAAATTTATGATGAACACATCTGGTGTGTATAAGCAAGCTCTGTACCCAGTCCATATGTGGTACAAGGACGTAGCATGGTGCCAGAAGTAAACTAAAGACTAGAAACAGAAAGAAAACAGCAACAGAGGTTGCTGACAGAAGGAACAGCAGCAAAGGTTGCAGTATCTCATCAACACGCCAATCTTCAATGCCCCAGAGAACTTCAGTCTTGACAAACCTTCACAATGGACAGACTGGAAGCAGTAGTTTGCAAGATTTGGAATTGGAAACTAACGCCACAAAGAAACTGGAAATATACAGGTATCTTCTTTAATTTAGATATGGGGAAACAGAGTATTTTTTTAATCCTTTGATTTTATTGAAGACAGTTACAAATATTACTATGAAAGGGTTCTGTCTGTCTGGTGCATACTCTATACCTCAGAGAAATGTGGCTTATGAAAGAGCATGATTTCACCAGAGAATTTGAGAATGGGCGAATATGTTGAATATTTTATAAGAGTTGTGCATACACTGGCTGAAAACTGTGAATTTGGGATCCAAAACATGAAAATATCAGAGACAGGCTGGTTCTTGGGTTAACAGATAAAAACCTTTCACAGCAGCTACTAGAGAAACTTGACAAACTTTGAAAACCTGAAGTTAACTTAAAAACTGTAAACAGATACTTGAGTGTTAAAAGACATTATCATAAAAAACCCTGAGGCAAGGAGAAAGAACCCTTAGGTTTAGAGAGCTAAATTCTAGTATACATGCACAAAGTATGGAAAAAAATAATATTCCAAGAGATGATGCAGAGATTTATTACACAGTGTCATAAATGTCTGAAATATGGTCATTTTGCAGCTGTTTGCTGCACCAAAGCAGTCAGGGAGATGACTCATATTAGAGACAATCGAGAGCCATTATTTCTGGGATCTATCGGTTGTGATGACACAGACCCTGCCTGGAGACTGAAATTGAGTATTTGTGGCAAGACTATGACTTTAAAAGTGACTCAGGAGCTAACATCACAGTCATCTAAGAAGGGGCTTAAAATAACCCTCAACCCCTCCCAGAACTGAAGTCACCTGACATAGCTCTGACTAGCCCTTGAGGTATTCTGAACTGCATGGGCCAATTCACCAAAGAAACAATTTATAAAGACAAAATCAATGCATTAATTCAGAGTGTATGTGTTCAAAGGGACACAGACCAAGATCCTTCTCAGCCACTGTGTAACAGCCATGATGGGCCTAATGAGAAAGGTGGAAGAACTCAATGGAATATTTGGTGATATTGGACTTTTGAAAGGAGATCCAGTACAAATAACATTCAGAGACAATGCTGACCCATACAGTGTACATCCACCTCACAGGATTCATATTCCATTACCTCATAAAGTGGAAACTGAGTTAAAAAGAATAGAGTGGATTGGCATAGTCAAGAAAATGTCTGAGCCAATAGCATGATGTGCCCCAATGGCAAGAGTTATAAAGAAAATGGAAAATTTGTGTGTATCTTAGAAGGCTTTATCAAGCAGCTGTGAGAGAAAACTATATCCTTCCAACACTGGAAGACTTTCTCCCCAAAGTGAAAGGAGCTACAGTATTTATACAAGCTGGAAGCCTTGAGCAGATTCTGGAAAATCCCTTTAACCAAAAAAAAGTGCTAAATTGACTACATTTATCAGAAATGTTAGGAGATTTTGCTTTTGAAGATAATCTTTTGGAATTACCAGTACACCTGTAATTCTCCAAAGAAAGATGGCAGAACTGTTAACAAACATAAATGAAGCTGTAGTTTTCATGAATGATGTTTTGATGTATGGATCTTTGATTAGTCTTAGGACTTCATTGAGGGTTTTGTTGTATTCTTCCATCAATCAGTCTGTACCAAAGCAAAACAAGGACAAATATGTTTTCTGCCTATCCCAAATCAAGTTTTTGGGACAGACATTACACAAAGATGGAATCAGTGCTACCTCTGAGAAAGCAAAAGCAATTCAAGAATTGAATGCACCAACTAATGTACCAGAACTGAGCCTTATACTGGGGATGGTAAATTACCTTGGTTGATATCTACAAGAGCTTTCTACAATGGCAAAACCATTGAATGAACTGTAAAGTCCAACAGATCTTGACTATGGGAGCAAAATCAAGAAATTGCCTTCAAAAAGGTAAAACAAAATGATCTCAACAGCTCCAGTTCTCAAATACTGCGATGTGAACAAAGCCACAATGATCAGTATAGATGCAAGCAGCTGTGACTTAGGTGGTGTATTGTTGCAACAACATGGTTCTGAGTGGAAGACAGCTGCATTTTGCTCTTGCACACTCAGAGAAGCAGAAACACAATATGCACAGATTGAAAAGGAGTGCATGGCAAGTGTATGGGTATGTGAGAACTTTTACAAATATCTGTGTGGACTGGATTCATTTATACTGATAACAGACCACAAACAACTAGTAACTCTCATCAGTGGAAAAGACCTTGATCCAGCATTGCTGAAATGCCAACATCTATTACCAAAGTTAATGTGATTTAACCCAATTGGTAAACATTCTCCTGGGAAGAATCTGATAGTAGCAGATAGTCTGTCACAGAGGCCAGCATCACCCTCAACTACCCTTGATCTCGAAGATGACATAAAGGAATACAGTGACGCTGTGGACACAGAGACCAGTGTCAGAAAATAGACTACTCCAGCTACAAAAAAGCAACCTCAAGAGACGTGCAACTTCAGGAAGTTCTAAGTTACATTATGGGAGGCTAGCCCAAGTATCTAATGGCCACTAAGAAAATCACAAGAGACTACTTTGTGGTGCCTGGAAAATAAAGGAAGTCAATAAACTCATGATTAAAATCAATTGCATCAAAATTCCAAATAAAATGGGAAGAGAAATCCTAAAACTCATCTATGAAGGCCATCAAGGATTAACTAAATACCAAGAATGGGCCAACACAGACAATTTGGTGATCGGGCATCAGAAAGGACAAAGAATAAAGTATCTGCATGTGAACATTGCAGAACTAACAGATCAACACAAAGAACTTTTAATAACACCTCTACCAGACAGACCTTGGAAGAGACTAGCTGCAGATTGATGCAAATTCAGGGAACATCATTGCCTGGTCATCATGGACTATTTTTCTGGGTATATAGAAATAATATACATGAAAGAAATAACATGTCACAGTATTATCGAAAAAGTGAAGTGCACTTTTGCTCACTTCAGCATTCCAGAAAATCTAATGACAGATGATGGACTACAATTCAATGCAGCAAAATTTAAGTAAATCCAAATGAAATATGATTCTGATCATATTACTAGCAGCCACTTTACCCACAAGTAAATGGCAATGCCAACAGAGCTATACTGACAGACATGACATCCTACAGCAGGAAGATCCATTTCTTGCTCTTCTGAGTGACAGAGCAACACCAGTACCAGCTACTGGACATAGTCCAACACAACTCCTGATGGGAAGACAATTCAGAACTACTATTTCAACTTTGGAAAATAATCTATTTCCAAAGTGGCCAGACATGAAAAGATTAGACAAACCAGATAAAAAGGCTAAAGAGCTTATGAACACTTTTAACAACAGATGTCACTCAGAGACCTGCCAGGTTTAGAACCTGGTGACCATGCTCATGTCAAATTGGATGGAGAAAGGAATGCACAGCTCCAGCTGTTGTAAAGAAAAAGAATTCAGTGCCCAGATCATATGTGATCGAGACCGATAGTGGAGAGTTCAACAGAAACCATCGACATCTATAGTTTATTCTTTCTGAGGAACAATCAAAAGAGAAAACTCTACAGATGGTGAATGCAGAATAAGAAGACTCAAGAATTCCAGACTGACCACAACCTGTGATTGTGACTAATGGACAGTCAGATGACCAAGTTATTACAGTATGATTCAGAGACACTTAACAGACTGATCTGTACTGAACTTCAAAGATAGCCTGATAGTGTATATTTTGTAAATGGTAGGCATGTAGAGGAGGACATGTAATGGAATGCTAAACTGTATCATACTGTTCAGCCACTAGGTGGTGATGTGTATAAAATAACTTATTTAAAGCTAACCTTAGCCATACCCGTTGGAGTATTACAGGATTTTATGATGAACACATCTGGTGTGTATATGTAAGCTCTTTAGCCAGTCCATATCTGGTACAGTTGCATGACAGGCATCATCATAGGGAAACAAGTTAGCAGTGAATGGACTGAAGGGGCCAGGCATTATGGTGGCTGAATAGCTGAAGATGTCTAATCAAGTGGTGGTGGTGGTTGTAACCATTTATCCTTCCTTGGGAAGGGTTAAGGAGAAAGGAGAGAATACTGGGTCATCAATGGTGAAGCAGGCTTGAAAACAGCTATACAATGTGGGATGTAGCAGCGCAATGTAGTGGGATTTTCTGGGGTTTCTCTAAACAAGTCTTGCTTTTTTACATTGTTTGTATGTTGTATGTCTATTATTGTTTGGGGGTCTAAACAGAAAAATGTCTTTAAGGATAGTATTCTAATGTATCTTTGTACAATGTAAAAAGAAAAGGAGTACTTGTAGCACCTTAGAGACTAACCAATTTATTTGAGCATGAGCTTTTGTGAGCTACAGTGAGCTGTAGCTCACGAAAGCTCATGCTCAAATAAATTGGTTAGTCTCTAAGGTGCCACAAGTACTCCTTTTCTTTTTGCGAATACAGACTAACATGGCTGTTACTCTGAAACCTGTCTTTGTACAATGTCTAGCACAATGGGGCATCATGTCTGTTGAGGTCTTTAGGCAATACAAATAATAAAATACACAAAGCATTCAGTTGTGAAGCAGTTAGGAGTGCTACTCATACAACATGCCTGACACAAACCCACAAAAACAAGGAAATAAACAGTTAAGCCATCTAATAATACAAATTCTTTACTCCTCCACTGACAAGCATGCACCTTATTATTAGCACAATTCATGTGCACCACAGACCAGAGACAATAACCTTACTTCTGCCCCTATTTCAGCCTTCTGGACATACCACGTTACCAGATTATATTTTCCCTAACACTAGGGGCTTGTCTTCACTACCGGGGAGATCGACGCTGCTGCAATTGATGCAGCGGGTGTTGATTTAGTGGGTCTAGTGAAGACCTGCTAAATCAATGGCAGAGCACTCTCCGGTCGACTCTGGTACTCCAGCTCCCTGACAAGAGTGAAGTAAGTTGACCAGAGAGCGTCTCCCATCGATGCAGCGCAGTGAAGACATAATACTGACAGACCCCGGTTGTTGGTGGGCGGGATTGAACCTAGGATCTTGAGAGCTTAGTGCCTGAGCCTCTACTACATGAGCTAAAAGCCATATGGCACCTAGCTAAAGCTGTAGAGCAGACTCATTAATCTCTCTCTCTCTCTCTCTCTCTTTCTCTCTCTCTGTGGTCTCGGTGCTACTAGATGAGAGACAACACTACACCCAGGAGGTGTGTGGGTTGCAAAGACACTGGGATAAGTTGACCTAAATTATGTCAACACTAGCTACATTATACACGTACCTGGAGTAGCATAACTTAGGTCGACTTACCCCGGTAGTGAAGACAAGCCCTAACAGTGTAGAGGTTAGAATAGCAGTTGGTCATTTTGGGAGAAGGTAGTTTGCTAATGAATTTTATGGTGAAAAGTGTTTAAATGTACTGGATGGCTGGCATCCATGGAGCAGAGGTAAGGTAAGTGTGTGAGCTGTGGCATATGGTAACAGTAAGATATAAGTTTGTGTTGCCCTGCTCCCACTTTCAGGCTTGTGTACACAACACAAACTTTCTGTTACAATGTGAATAAGAGCAAAAAAAAAAAACTTTAAAACCAACATTAAAAAAACAACAAAAAAACCCTCCCTGTTGCACCAATTCTCCCCAACAGCCACCTCTCAATCAAGTTTTGTGCAGAGACACAATGATTTTTAAGAGAGATCTATTGACAGTGTAAAGCAGGACTGCCAAAGGACAATTTCAGACAGCGCTCAATTTCAAAGGCTTGATATTAAACATTTACAATGAGGAAACCAAAGCAAACTACATAGAAATGTAGAGGGCATAAAAACTAAGCCTGAGTGAATTTTCACACCAAATGGCCACCTACTTTTTACAGCAAAATGAGGAATACATGCCCAATTTTAAGTCAATTTAAGAAAACAGCCCTATCAATTCACTACCATCTATGTCCATAATAGTAGTATTCATAATAATTTATTTAGGTGCCTAACTGTGGACTAACATCTTTTAGTTCTTACTAAAACATTTTTTTAAATGAAAGTTAGATTGTTCAGTATTTGAATGTCATGCAGAACACAAAATATATGTGAAAAGCTGGATCCAGTCTATAGGATGGCTCTTTGGCACCACTAAAGTAGAATACACCTCATAATTTGATGTTACATTTTTTCTTCAGAAATTGTAATATATATATATATTTTTAAAAAGCAGCTCACATTAGGAAAAAAAAGATAGACAAAAGATGGTAAGAAAGAAGAGGAGACCATATTTGGCTAGGACAGGGAGAATTATGAGAATTCCATCACTTTTCCCATACTTAAGTATTATTGATTTTAGTAAACCACCAATAAGTGAGAATGTCAATATATCTTTAATTTACCACAAAGTTTACCTGATTTACCTATCTAATAATTTTAACATGAGCAGCTTTTCCTATTGTGCATTTTCTCAAAATAGAACAAAATAGTATTTTCTTCTCAACTATCTTGCAGAAACAGATTGCGTAATATGAATATACCAATTAAATAGGCAATACTAAGTCAACACTCCAGGTATTCCCAGATAACGAGGACGCCTGAGAAGAGTTGCTCAGGTCATTCACATTGTGAAATACTTTGCTTATCAAACAAACAGGATCTATTTCAATCAAACTGATTGACATTACTCAAAGGGGAAATATTGACTTATTAGTCTTTTCATGCTTTTAGATTTTTCTCTCACTCTCAGAGTCTTCAGACAAATTGGTTCAGCAGACCTAGGGAGAAAGAAATAGGAGTCCTTTGACTTCTGTTGGAGCCTTTGCTACAAACAACATTCACCATAGAGAGACATAAGTGAAATAATATTTTTTATTGGACCAGCTTCTGTTGGAGAGAGAGACAAGTTTTTGAGCTTACACAAAGCTCTTCTTCAGGTCTCTCACTAACCGAAGTTGGTCCAATAAAAGATATTACCTCATCCTTGTTTCTCTAATATCCTGAAGACCTGAAGAAGATCTGTGTGTAAGCTTGAAAGCTTGTTTCTCTCACCAACAGAAGTTGGTCCAGTGAAAGATATTACCTCACCCTGTCTCTCCGATGCCCTGAGACCCACACAGCTACAATAACACTGCATATAACATTCACTGTAGTCATAATGTGGAGATTCCAGAAGAGGAACAGTTCACATTGAAGTACTAACTGCAAAGCACTCAGAAGAATGAAAATTTCTAAATAAGAAATATAAAAAGAGCCAGAGTGAAAACTGCACAAGTTGCATATTGCCATGATCAAAGATATGTCAAGGTTTCAGCATCAGCTCCATTTCTCCCCAAAGGTAGAAGTAGAAAAATTATATAGCTTGCTAACATTGGTAGATTAATCAGTATTATTGATGAAGATTTTCATTTAAATGCCAAATCATTTAAAAGCAGCATTACTGAAGTGACTTTCAGCTGTCGGTCTGTCTTTCTGAAGCATCACTTGCATCAATATAGCACAATATTAGTGTGATATTATGGGGAATTACATAATCACCTGATGCCTCCTGATCATTCAAAGTCAAGGTTTGCTTTAAAAAAAAAGATAAGAAGACAGTTTAAATATTTTTTATCGTAATTAGTAGGATCTTTTTCATAGCTTAAAAACAAATTGACCTATTACAGCTTCCACAGGGTCAGATTCTGTTACTCTTACAAATGCTGACTAGTATCTTAACTCCACAAATAGTCCCATTGACTTCAACAGTGACTTCAGTAGGACTGCTTGTCAAGTAAAGTACTATTCCACATAAGTAAAGGTCTCAGAATACAGTCCTTATATTCCATCAGCAAGAACTATAGATATGTATAAGCATGAATTTACTTTGAGAGGGGGTGTTGAATTGTAAAGGCAAATGGGGTTCCTTTAAATTCCTTCACTTCTGGTTGTTTTCTTACATTTTATCAGATATCAATGTAAGATCCAGTAGAAGTGAACCTAATGATAGCAGACAAAAGAAAGACGACTCTTTTAACCGAAAAAAAAGAGTGCAAGGGTGAAAAGACAACAGGAAGAGATGACCTTAGCAGGAATGTAAGAGAAGTAACAAGGTGGTGTGTTCACAGCTGCTTTTTGTATTAGCTGGAGTGTTTTCCTAATAATAAGTTTCAAGAATATAGCATAAAACCACAGAAATATACACTGGAGTACAGTGGGACTGACCCAGTGCTCTGCATTGTCATGAGAAAAATGCAAGTTCAGTTCTCAGTGCCTTGATTCAGGCATGGGAGAACTCCAGAGTCAGATTCAGGAGACGAATTGTAACACAAAGTCTGTCATTGATCCTTCTAATCTGATTGTGGGCCGCGAGACATTTTGCTGATGTTGACCGTCCGCTGGCACACTCCCCCACACCAGAGCTCCCAGTGGCTGTGGTTCGCTGTTCCCAGCCAATGGGAGCTGTGGGAAGCAGTGGGCTGCAGGGACATGCTGGCTGCCACTTCCCACAGTTCCCATTGTCTGGGAACAGTGAACCGCGGCCACTGGGAGTTGCAGGGGGTCATGCCTGCAGATGGTCAATGTCCGCAAAAATGTCTCACAGCCCTCAATCAGATTACCCTGATGGGCCACAAGTGGCCCGTGGGCCGCAGGTTGCCCACCACTGCTCTTAAACATGAAGATACTTCTATTTGCCATCTATCTTCTTTCACAGGAGGCACCTATTATTTTTTAATTACTAATTTATTTTATAAAGCTACACTATGAGATTTAAAGTGCTTGGCAGATGATGGTGTAAGTGCTCAATTACAGTTATTTCTTATTACTAAATTATTAATTATTTTTATTATTATTAATGTTGAGAAATTCTGGAGCTGCTGCTGCTATGTTGGATGTTGAAGTCTCCCTTCTTCTGGCATCATAAGAGTAGCATATAGTTATATGAATATTGCTATATGCCTTGGCTTATAATATAATAAAGAACCTGCCCCTGTAAAGCAAAGAGAAACACACATATCAGCGTCAAGAGGTTGATATCAGCCAGAACAACCACAGCAGCAAACAGCAAACCTGCCATGGCAATGGCAATGCCAATAAAAATGACAAAAACGAAGGAAAAGGTCAGACCAAAGGCAGCAATACAGACAGTGCTCTACAATTGCTTTCCAAAACGTCCCTATAGACAGATCACTCTTCCTGCAAAACAAGGAAAAACAATACCACCATGAGTCAGCTGTGCTATTTATTTTTGTAACATCTCTCCTTTATTCCTCTTTGCAGTTTGTCTTTCAGCTCTCTTACCCCATTCTCTTGCTCTTTCCTGCCTCGGGGGTCAAGGCTGGGTTCACCTACTGTACAAGTGCAGCTGTTCCTTCCCTCAAATTCTCCCCCTGAGCTTTAATTCTAATTCAAGCCAGTAAAGAGCCTTACCAATAACTGAAACCCATGTTGACCCTCATCACTCATACATATTTTTGAAATGAGATCAGAGAGCTGGCCCAGATGCATGAGAGGAGAAAATGAAATTCAAAGTAAAAAACAAAGATTTTATGTTTTTTCTCTCTCACAAGCAATAGATCTGGAATCAGTAACCACAGTGTACTGTACCTGATTCAACATCTATCTTTGCAGATCCTGGGAATGTCTGGATTTTTAGTGAAACAGTCTTCCCTTCCCTTTGTAGTCACAACACTTGATCTGACAAAGACAATTAGGCCACTATTGTTACTATAAGAGCTTCCATTATTTGTTGACCAAAATCATAAAATGGTGGGCAGACAAAGTTTTACAGTCTGAACTTTGAATTTCCTTAGTTTTATATATTAATTTTCCACCAACTCCAGTTGAAGCTGCACCATTAAAATCCCAAGCATTAGTTTTAAAATAAGGAGGTGATATTATTAGAACACAGTTTTACATTTTTGTCTCTGCTTAACAACACAACATTTCTCATGGACATATAGAACAGTTGACTTTTCAGCGCTGTCATAGCCCATAATGTAAATATGCATATTAATCACATTTTAAGCTGGTAAAATGCAAATTCAACATATTTGAAACATGAGGCTCAAAAGTAAATGCTGAATCATTGAAAAAGCAAAGGTCATTACACAACACAGTGTGAATGGAGAGCATGTGGATTTTGCATAGGTCAAATTTCCAAGTAAAATTTAGGAGACTACACTCAGAATAACTGACCTGAATTAGAAAACAAAAAGGAGCATAAGGAAATACTGTCTCATTTTATAAATTAACAAAACACATTCCCAGTTTCTCATCACAATGTTGGAATCAAGCATAAGAATCAAAAATCAGAAAATAATCAGCATAACAAAGTGTGACTGGGTATAGAATGTCCATCCTCGACAGCAAGGGGTTAAGAAGCTGCTCTGGGCTCAGGCAGCTCCACCCCACCATACCTGCTACAATGTTTTGGCGGGATGTATAATGGCCTCGATTATAGGGAGGGCTACCTTTCCTGCTGCATTGGGATGGAGAATATCAATCTTTTTGTGGGTATTTTCATCTGCTAGCTACACCTACACCAGAGAAGCTGCCATTCTTCTGAGGCACTCCTGGTATGTCTTAAAGTCATTTGGTACCAGAGAGGGCCCCTCTAGTACCAGGGCCTCATCAGGTGATGAGGATGCCTGAAGAGCAGTCAGAGGAAAGAGCTCCCAAGGCTATTACTGAGGCACGAGGGCAGGCTAAGGCTCCAGAGTAGGTTGAGGCAAAATCCTGTTCTTGAGAGTTCAAAGGCTGATCGGTACTGACTGTCACTGGCTTCCCAATACCAGCAGGAGAAAGCTCTCTGCTGAGGGATCTACCCATGCGAGGTATTAGTGATGTAGATCTGGATGCTGGAATCATTCCCCAGAGCATTCAATAGGGTCAGTGAAGGGACTGGTATTATATTGGGCCCCAGCTATATATGTCTCAGGAATCCCAAACTCTGCCTGTACT
The DNA here is from genome assembly GCF_965140285.1 of Lepidochelys kempii. Classification (NCBI taxonomy): domain Eukaryota; kingdom Metazoa; phylum Chordata; order Testudines; family Cheloniidae; genus Lepidochelys; species Lepidochelys kempii. Next base: position 95,097,135 of record NC_136380.1, on the reverse strand, counting down.
CTTCTCAGACCCATGCCAATCAGTATAGGAGTGGGACCAAGAGGAAGATCTTGATATCATGAGACCTAGGAGCCCTCTTCAGAATCTATGAAGAATCAAAGTATTCCAAGAGCCAGCGCAGTCCAGTACCAGGAGGGTTCCTCAGTGAGCACTGTACACTTTGTATTCTGTGTTGTATTTGAAATCAATATATTTCCCCCTGGCTACCCCTATGCATAGGAGCTGGAGGGGGGCCATGCCGCTGCTTCCGGGAGACGCTTGAGGTAAGAGCTTCCCAGAGCATGCACCTCTGAGCCTCCCCCGATGCCCCAACCCCCTGCCCCAGCCCTGACCCCCCTCTCGCCCTCCAAACCCCTCGATCCCAGCCCAGAGAACCCTCTTACACCCAAACGCCTCATCCCCAGCCCCACCCCAGAGCCTGCAACCCCAGCTGGAGCCCTCACACCCCCGCCTGCCCCAGCCCGGAGCCTTCTCCCATACCCTGAACTCCTCATTTCTGGCCCCACCCTGGAGCCTGCACCCCCAACCAGAGCCCTCATCCCTTCCCACACCCCAACCCCAATTTTGTGAGCATTCTTGCCCCACCATACAATTTCTATTCCCATATGTGGCCCTCGGGCCAAAAAGTTTGCCCACCCCTGCTCTACAGTATACATTCTCACTGGTCACATTCAGGAGTATACCATTTTGTTGCTGGGATTGTTTGCATACAGGAGATTGTGAGTATTTCATTTAAATATTAGGGCTGTGAAGAGATTAAAAAATTTAATTGTGATTAATTGCACTGTTAAACAATGATAGAATACATTTATTTAAATATTTTGGATGTTTTCTACATTTTCAAATATATTGATTTCAAATACAACACAGAATACAAAGTGTACAGTGCTCACTTTATATTTATTTTTATTACAAATATTTGCATTGTAAAAAAACTAAATAAATTGTATTTTTCAATTCAAATACTGTAGCGTACTCTCTTTATCATGAAAGTTGAACTTACAAATATAGAATTATGTACAAAAAAGAGACCTGCATTCAATAAAACAATGTAAAAGTTTAGAGCCTACAAGTCCTCTCAGTCCTACTACTTGTTCAGCCACTCGCTCAGACATTTGCAGAAGATAAGGCTGCCTGTTTCTTGTTTACAATGTCACCTGAAAGTGAGAACAGGTGTTCACATGACACTGTTGTAGCTGGCGTCACAAGATATTTATGCCAAACGCACTAAAGATTCATATGTCCCTTCATGCTTCAACCACCATCGCAGAGGACATGCGTCTATGCTGGTGATGGGTTCTACTCGATAATGATCCAAAGCAGTGTGGATCAACGTATGTTCATTTTCATCATCTGAGTTAGATGCCACCACCAGAAGGCTGATTTTCTTTTTTGGTGATTTGGGTTCAGTAGTTTCTGCATCAAAGTGTTGCTCTTTTAAGAATTCTGAAAGCAGGCTCAACACCTCATCTCTCAGATTTTGGAACACATTTCAGATTCTTAAATCTTGGCTCGAGTGCTGTATCTATCTTTAGAAATTTAACTTGGTATCTTCTTTGCATTTTGTCAGATCTGCAGTGAAAGTGTTCTTAAAATGTTGGGTCATCATCCGAGATTGCTATAACATGAAATATATGGCAGAATGCAGGTAAAACAGCAGGACACAATACTCCACCAAGCAGATCAGACACAATTTTAATTAATGCATTTTTTTTAAAATGAGCATCTTCAGCATGGAAACATGTCCTCTGGAATGTGAAGCCAAATCATGTGAGGCATATGAATATTTAGCTCATTTGGCACATACATATCTTGTGATGACAGCTACAACAATGCCATGCAAATGCCTGTTCTCACTTTCAGGTGGCACTGTAATTAAGAAGTGGGCAGCATTATCTCCCGTAAATGTAAACAAACTTGTTCGTCTGAGCGAGTGATTGAACAAGAAGTAGGACTGAGTGGACTAGTAGGCACTAAAGTTGTACATTGTTTTATTTCTGAGTGCAGTTATGTAACAAAAAAATACGTTTGTAAGTTGTACTTTCATGATAAAGAGATTGAATTACAGTACTTGTGTGAGGCGAATTGAAAAATACTATTTATTTTGTTTATCATTTTTACAGTGCAAATATTTGTCATAAAATAACTTAAAGTGAGCACTACAACACAGAATACAAAGTGTACAATTGAAATAGATATATTTGAAAATGTAGAAAAACGTCCAAAAATATTTAATAAATTTCAATTGGTATTCTGTTGTTTTACAATGTAATTAATTTATTTGAGTTAATCGTGTTAACTGCGATTAATCGACACCCCTATTACATATACCTCAAAAACATGCAAAAAGAAAAAACAAATAGAAAATACAGAAAGGAATCTATACCTTGCCTTAACATCAGGGATGGAGAATAATGTACTTTGAAAAAAATCACAGAGCCTGCATTTTAAGTTCTTGACATAATTTTTGTTCTTTTCTACAATATTCTGTAACCTCTAAACTTTCACTTAAAATGGTACTATTTGTAAAATTGGATCACTGTACCACAACCATCCATACTAGCATTGACCATGGCACCAAATAGGCACCACTGGTTTTGTGGACTGCTTTTTCCTCCTCTGCCAGTAGAGGCTTTCTTTATGCCCAGGGATATGCTGATAGCAACTTATACACCACATCCAAAATCAACAGGCTAACCTCAGTTACAGTTGCTCTTAGACCGTGTTCTGTTTATCTGTTTCTTGTCTCTATTTTGTAAACAAAGATGAATTCTAAGTTCACTGAATGCCTTCACAATGGAAAAAGAAAGTATAGGATGTAGCTGAGCCATAACAATTTGAACAAGGGCACCATTGCCCCATTAACTTAATCTTACAGAAAGCCATCTCCAGAAAAACCACTGCAGCAGTGAAGAAAATAAAATCTCTCCTCTTCCAACCTTGTTCAATCTAGTGCAGTTATTCTGCTCCCTGAATGCCAGCGGAGCCCACTATAACCAGCTCATGTGGGAGGAACAAAAGGGGAAGTTCCCACTCTTACACATCTGCAAGCACACAATATAATGCAAAACATAGGGCTTACATAAAGCAGACAAAAGAAGTCAATTGTGGGATCATTGTTGCTTGGTTTTTTATTTTGCCAGTTAGTTTTCCCTTGCTGAAGTGTATTAAAGGCTTAAATGCTGTTGTGTGCCATTAAGTTAGTAATTATAAGGGTTGTGGATTAATCGCAGTTAACTTACGCAATTTACCTCAAAAAATTAGTCGCAAGTAACAAAATTAATCGTGATTAATCGCAGTTTTAATCACATTCTGAAACAATGGAATATGAATTGAAATGTATTACATTTTTAGCTTTTTTTCTACATTTTCAAATACATTGATTTCAATTACAACACAGAATACAAAGTTTACAGTGCTCACTTTATTTTTTATGACAAATATTTGCACTGTAAAAAAAGATAAAAGAAAATGTATTTTCCAATTCCCCTCATACAAGTACTGTAGTGCAATCTCTTTATCGTGAAAGTATAATTTACAAATGTAGATTTTTTTGTCACATAGCTGCACGCAAAAACAAAGCAATGTAAAACTTTAGAGCCTACAAGTCCACTCAGTCCTACTTCTCATTCAGCCAATCGCTCAGACAAACAAGTTTGGTTACAATTTGTAGGAGATAATGCTGCCCACGTCTTGTTTACAATGTTACCTGAAAGTGAGAACAGCCTTCACATGGGACTTTTGCAGCTGGCATTGCAAGGCATTTACGTGCCAGATATGCTAAACATTCATATGCCCTTTCATGCTTTGGTCACCATTCCAGAGGACATGCTGATGACGTTCATTAAAAAAATAATGTGTCAATTAAATTTTTGACTGAACTCCTTGGGAGAGAATTGTATGTTTCCCGCTCTATTTTATCCACATTCTACCATATATTTCATGTTATAGTGGTTTTGGATGATGACTCAGCACATGTTAATTTTAAGAACACTTTCGCTGCAGATTTGACAAAATGCAAAGAAGGTACCAATGTGAGATTTCTAAAGATAGCTACAGCACTTGACCCCAGGTTTAAAAATTTGAAGTGCCTTCTGAGAGGGATGAGGTGTGAAGCATGCTTTCAGAAGTCTTAAAAGAGCAAAACTGATACAGAAACTACAGAACTCGAACCATCAAAAAAGAAAATCAATCTTCTGCTGGTGGCATCTGACTCAGAGGATGAAAGTGAGCATGCATCGATCTGCACTGCTTTGGATCGTTATCAGGCAGAACCCATCATAAGCATGGATGCATGTCCTCTGGAATGGTGGTTGAAGATGAAGGGATATATGAATCTTTAGCGCATATGGCATGAAAATATCTTGCAATGCCGGCTACAACAGTGCCTTAAGAAAGTCTCTTCTCACTTTCAGGTGACATTGTAAACAAGAAGCATCGTCTCCTGTAAATGTAAACAAACTTGTTTGTCTGAGCGATTGGCTGAAGAAGAAATAGGAGTGAGTGGACTTGTAGGCTCTAAAGCAGTGATGGGCAACCTGTGGCCCACATGTGGCCCATCAGGGTAAGCTGATTGTGGGCCACGAGACATTTTGCGGACATTGACTGTCTGCAGGCATGCCCCTCCCGCAGCTCCCAGTGGCCAACACTGCTCTAAAGTTTTACATTGTTTTATTTTTGAATGTATGTTTTTTGTACATACGTCTACTTTTATAAGTTCAACATTCATGATAAAGAGATTGCACTACAGTACTTGTATTAGATGAATTGAAAAATACAATTTCTTTTGTTTTTACAGTGCAAATATACGTAATAAAAATAAATATGTGAGACTTATACAAGTACACGTATTCTGTGTTATAATTGAAATAAATATATTTGAAAATATAGAAAATATCAAAAATATTTAAATAAATGGTACTCTATTATTGTTTAACCATGCGATTAATCGTATGATTAATTATTTTAATCGCTTGACAGCCCTAGTATTATACAGGTACCGTATCCTATCCTCTCTTGCCACAAGAGAAAAAGTATCCTGATGGTATTCAGTTACAAGGGACACCTTCTAGAATCAAAATAGGTTGATTTTCAATTGTGTGATGGGATTTGTGGAGTCTTGTCTTTTGAAAAGCGGTCAATAATTTGTCCGGATATTCTGGTGCTGGGATCTTAATTTCTAACAAGTTCCAACTATTTCTAACTGCTACCTCATGACTTATCTTAAACTAAATTGCACAGGTGGGGATATGATAGGCTGAGAATCTCAGACAGGTGGGAGATGGTTGCTATTTAAGTGTCATTCCTGGGCTTTTCTCATTCCATAAAATAGTTTTGAATAGCATGATCAACAAACAGAATATGTGATCTGAATTTTTTAAGGTCAATATATAATATTTATGAAGTTGTTATTTGGGTATAACATTTAAATAAGTAGTATTTATTCTCCACAATAAAAAAAAATTCTCCCCGCGTTCATGCGTCTCCATTTTATGCTGGATTCTGACCTGATTCTATAATTTTATAAATGGATATGTAGCACTACAATGTTATAGCCATTTTTAATTGTTCAAGTATTAGAACGTGCAGAATTTAAGGTATTCTCCTTAATTTACAGAAATGTTTATCATTAGAATTAGCAATCAGATTAATTGCTTGGCCCTTGCTCTCTTTCATACACAGCCTTAGAAAACATGGAACTTCCCTTGAGACTTGTTTACAACAGCATACTGAAAAAAGATGTAAACATTTAATAGGATGACAATAACACCTCATTTCTGGTTAAGTTTAAGATGACTAGCAGTTGCTAACTAATAATCATTATACAATATCCTCCATTTCAGCTACAGTTCAGGGGTTCAAGTGCTCCAGAGACTCTTTGATGTGCAAATTATGCCACAATAGTAAACATCACATCATGGAAACTTTAGCATTTCTTCAGATATAGTCTGTTTAGTCATATAATATGTCACAACAATTTACTGTGCTCTTCAATGTGACAGGAGGTTTTCTGGTGGCCTGTTGCAGACATGCTGTTAGCAAAGACAGCTTGCACACTATATGTATATGTAATGTCTCTAAGTGATATGATCTCTGAGAGCTAACAACAACAAATACCACAAACATGTGAAACACGGATTGCATGAACAAAAAGACATCTTAGTCCTTTCATCCACGAGGCACAACTCTGGAGTTGATGCTATTCTCACACTGCTCCTAGTACAAGAAGTGATTGCATTTTCCCAATAGAAAGCTGCTGTGCAGGGAGAGCAGACAGACTCTGCTTTCTAAAATGATGTATATCATTCAGTGGAAGCTGAACAGACAAGACTTTTTTCATTGTTTACAGAAAATAGAAGCCAAACATTATTAAATCCTGGAATAAAATTAACCACACTAATCATACTTGGCTGCAGTTACAAAACAGTGTTGCATTAGCTAATGACCTAGACTTGGGAATGCGACTGGCACATCACAGAATGGTGGATCAGCCCGGGATACAAGTTTAGAGACTACCCAACCCAGGAGTGTCATACCCAACCTGACCCTGATAGTCTGGTCCCATTGAGTTGGGTTGGTTGGGATGAAAGGCTGTACAACAGAGTGGCTGCCAAACCTACTGGGTTTCCATTTAAAACATGTAGGCTGAGAAAGAAGAAGGGGACAGAATCTAAAAAGAAGTCAGTCCATTGAGAAAAGTCTACAAGGAAGAAGCTCTTATCTGAGCTTATTCAAAGAGGAAGCAAAATTCCAGGCTCAGTTTGGTTAAAATTTAAACCAGTTTTTATTTGATCTGAGCCAGTTTAGCCAAGCATATTAAATCCTTCACAAACAGAACAGGCATGTATAAACTCAGTGGAATGAAGAGAATAGTATTGCTTCCTGATAATAGAGGATCATCTTAGATTGATTTTGTCCTCAAAGAATTTTAAAAATGTAGCGACTAAACCTCTTGATGCTATAATCACAAGATGTGCATTTTGTGGCAAATTACAGTATCTGAAATGGGAAGAAAATGTTTAAAACAGCAAGCCAGAACTATTAGGTCAATTGGACAATCTCTGCTAAAAATCTGTTCCAGTTCTAGGAATTTATTAGAAAGTGATATAAAACCAGGACATTTTCTTGGGTGTTTCAAAGATTTGTTATCTGAGGCCTTCAGAAGTAACCCTTTGAGAACTGGTCCCAAGATCTGTCCTAACTAAAATTTTCCCTTTTCCCCTCCAATATTAGAGCATCTGTCAACCAACCAATTAAAAAGTAATTTTATTAATAAAATCACACCCACACACGGAGTACATATATAACAGGGATCAACAACTTTTGACAAGTGGCCCTCAAGTGTAAGCCCCCTTGGCGGGCCGAGCCAGTTTGTTTACCTGTCACGTCCACAGGTTCGGCCGATTGCAATTCCCACTGGCCGCAGTTCGCCGCTCCAGGCCAATGGGAAATGGCGCAGGCCAAGGGATGTGCTGGCCGCTGCTTCCCGCAGCCCCCATTGGTGTGGAGCGGTGAATCGCAGCCAGTGGCAACTGTGATCGGCCGAACCTGCAAATGTGGTAGGTAAACAAACTGGCCCAGTCAAGCCCTGGCGGACTGCGTGCCAAAGGTTGCCAATCCCTCATATATAACAAAGTAAGTGTGTGTCTGTAAAATATAGAAGTTATAGTATTTCCTTTCCAGTCATCTGAACACAATCTCTTCCTTCAACTCTTGTAAGAATCATACTGGAACAAGTCATATTTGGTGTACCAACAAGAGAATCTATATTGTCCTTACCATTATGCTCATTGCTAATTACATTTGAGATTTTTATTTTATGTTATAAGAAGTGAGAGAAAGTGTTATTCTTCATGTATTCCTTTATACATAAAAAGTGGTATTTCTGTAATTTACCCATACATTTATTGTAGAGCACAAAATTAAGTCCTCTACATACTTACAGGGTAAGCTAAAAATACGTAATACAAAGATTAGTGAAGCGTAGGTACATATTTGAAGTATGGCAATTTAGCAGTTTGCTTCCTGTGGGCAAAGACTGCTTTTATTAGGTGAAGAGATTCTAAAGCACAGTGGAATCATCACAGGGGATGAGGGGTTCAGGCCATGTAAAGCCTGCACAGGGAAAACTTCATATGCGACATAAGCCATGAAACAGAGCTGTGCAGTGATGCTCTATGCGACACCAGAAAGATTAGTTTTGAGGAAGGGCAAAGCCAAAAGCACATCAGTGGATCCACTTGCCAAAACCCCTATGAGGGAGGAGTCCAGAAGCTGCTGCAGTAGCCTTGCTATGGCTATGGTGATGCTCCGATGTCTGAAGCTAGGAGGGATTCTATAATTCTATGCCCCTAGGAAGCACATGCATAGGTACTCAGGCTTTGCACATGGATGAAGAATTTGACAGAGTATACTTGTGAATGAGAAAGACAGAGGTCATTTCCACTTAAATAGTTTGCACCCCTCAAAGCTTCCCATTAATGTTATAGATTAAATTCTATAAATTTGCACAGCTTTAAAAAATATTTATCTGATATTTGTGGTGTTTTCCAGATTCTAGGTTTTTCAGGACCACAAAAAAGCTTGTATGCTCCACACTAAGCCATTAGGGTTCCCTCCCCTTTCTCACTGCTGGATATATCTGAAAGTCTCCCATAACTTACCAGATACAAATACAGTTACTGAAGCTAAAGAGAATTTCTAAGGCATATATAGTAGAGGTTTTGCTCCTGTTTTAATTTGAGGTAGCTAACGCATTTGTAAATCCTAGTCTAAATACATCACAAACACTGTTTAGGTCAAAAACACTCTAGACCTACCAGGGTGGCCAACCTGAGCCTGAGAAGGAGCCAGAATGTACATTGCCAAAGAGCCACAGTAATACGTCAGCAGCCCCCCATGAGCTCCTCCCAGTGCCTCCCGCCCCCTGGCAGCCCCGCCGATCAGCGCCTCGCCCTCCCTCCCCCCACTTCTGGATAAGCGGTTTCATGGTGTGCAGGAGGCTGTGGAGGGATGCAGGGGAGGAGCAAGGGCACAGCAGGCTCAGGGAAGGGGGCGGGAAGGGGTGGAGTGGGGGCAGGGCCTGTGGCAGATCCAGGGGTTGAGCAGTGAGCACCCCATGACACCTTGGAAAGTTGGCACCTGTAGCTCCAGCCCCAGAGTTAGTGCCTATACAAGGAGCCGCATGTTAACTTCTGAAGAGCTGCATGTAGCTCCGGAGCCACAGGTTGGCCACCCCGACCTACACTAAACACAGTCATTTACTTCACCAGGCTGTTTTAGTCAAACACTGCTGGAAGAGTTGCACTAAACAGAGACAGCTTCTCCAGCACAAAATGTCCAAGATTTTATAATAAAGAACAAGTTCTACAATAGTAACTGAGTAACAGACCTGTGGTTGGGGGATATTTTTATCATATAGAAACTGTAAAAGCCGACCCGGTCAGGATTTTTATCCTTTTGCCTTAGCCTTTAATTTTTATTCAGTTTTTTTATTTTGTTCTGCTTCTTCTATATTCTCACATCAGGCTGACTGAGTTAAAATACTTTCTGGATCTTCCTTTGGCTAAATAACTGCACACTGCCCTCAGTGTCTCCAAATCCATTTACCGGCAGGCAATGGATGTTAGCATTTTGTGGCTTTTGGATCTGGTTTGTGGAATTATTGGCAAATATTCATGCATCAATCAACACTAATTACCCAACCGTACAAAGAACTATTTGTATTTAGAGGCAAACAGTGATTTAACTTGTAACCTTTCCAGCTCTCCTGTTCTACATATTTATTAAGATAATTAATCATGATTCCTTTTTTAAAAAAAAGGTCACATGCAGTTCTAGACCTAAAAAGGCTATTTTCTTAATTTTTTAAAAATTACTACAATTTGTCAAAACTTGGAAGTAACATGTCCAACATCATAGACATCAGTATCACACTATCACCTTGACTAATAAAAGCCAGAGAGTGTTTGTTTTTCCCTCACCCCCCATTTCAGACAAAGCACTTTCAGAGCTGGTCCCAGGTCCCAGGTCTAACTCTAGAGCTATGTCTACACCACAAGCTGGGGTGTGATTCCCCTGCTCATGTACACGTACTCATGCTAGCTTCAGTGTAGCTGTGGAAGCACAGGTGTGGAAGCACGGCTTAAGTTACCCTAATATCAAACAAACTGTAGAACAATCTATAACCAGTATTTTATTAATCAAAGTTAAATCAATTACACAAAAGATGATATCATGCAAACTATCTGACAACTCTTGACAATCTGAAAGATCTTTTAAATACATCCATTTTATACATTATATAAAAAAATATGCTTTCAAGATAAAGAGGCTCTGAATTTGACCTGTTTCTCTCTTTTGGGACCATTTCCACCTTCAACATTGGACCTGAAATTTTACTGCAGTTTTGCAAATAGCAGCTGCCCAGGGGATGGTTAAGGGACATGGGACTAACAACCCTTTTTGAAAAATCCCCTGCATAGCCAAATATGTGCTGAGCCCCAACTGGAGCTCTGCTTGGGCCACTGGCACTTACACAAGCTTTTGAACATTTCTGCATGCTTGTTTTAGTCTTACGTTACAAAAGACACACTTGTCTACACTGGCCAAATAAATGAATCTAAAACATCAGGTTTGACCATAAAATACGCTGTCAGTTTTACTGGCCAGCATGGATTGTGCCAAACTATATTAGGTCAACTAAGTTCCAAACTTGGTTTAAAACACTGTTATAACATAGTTGAGCCCTGTCCTTACTGGCTGGTCAAACCAATCAACCCAATGTGATCATGCCCAAGTTAAAAAAAAAACAAGTTTGTAAAAGTTTAACTTTCTTTTCCCCATTATTTTCAGGTATTCCTATTGTTGCACTACTAATTTCCAACCAAGGCTGCAAGTAACAGATTGTGCTAGAAATTATACAAGTAAACCTGTTGTCATGAATGTTACAGATCAATACTAAACTCCCAAAGGGCCAGATTTTCAAGAGTGCTCAGCACTCACAATTAGGTAACATTTTCAGGAGCACTCAGCCCATTGTTTTCATAGGGAGCTGTTGGATTTGAAACGCCTACGAAAACTTGCCAGGTTAATTTAGGTGCAGTGCAAAGCTCTGTCCTTGTCTCCGTGTGTCCCACGTTTCCTGGCAGATTTTGCTAGCCTCAGAGACTCACTGTGACTTTCCATGTAGCCCTTCTCTCTCTAGAGGCAAGGGTCACAGCCTACTGAGCCATTTTCATCATAAGCCAGTGAGGGAGGTGAGGAGAAGCTATCCTCCCTCCCACAGTCTCTGTTGTCTCCCAGTCTCAGTGATTAATCAATGGGGCAAAGGGGGAAGCCCAGGCCCGCCCTCTACTCCGGGCTCCAGGCCAGGGACCCTAATAGTATCAGCTATGGTAGCTGACTTTTTAGAAACAGAACGAGCACAATTCCCTGGGCTACTTTCCCACAGCAGCTCCCACTTCCTCAAGATTCACTTCATCCTTACCTCAGGGCCTCCTTCCTTGTGCCTGATATGGTGTATACTGCTCAGTCTCTCCAACAGCACAACTTCCTCCTACAGCTCCTGACATGCACACCCACCTGACTAACTGGGAGGCTTTTAACTAATTTCAGCCAGCCCCTGATTGGCTTCAGATGTCCCAATCAACCTAGCTGTCCTCCCTGCCTTCTGGAAAATTCTTAATTGGCCCCAGGTGTCTTAATTGACATGGAACAGCTGCCATTTTGCTTATTCTGGTAACAGGGATCTGTTTAGCCTGTGGCTAATATATCTGTCTCCCATTACTTTACTATAGCCATCTGTCCTTGCCCCATCACAGTGCCTAAATGGAAGATACTGGGAGCTGAACTCATTTGAGAATCTGGCCCAAAAGGCTCAGATAATTTTCATGTGTTTCTAAAGTTTCCACTATTGGACCTTTTGAGATTAATTATACATTAATTATGTTAAATCTAGAAACTACTTAAATTTGGATATGATTAGTAGGAAAAAAATTATTCATTTTAAAAATTAATTCATGATAAAGAAAACACTTCCTAATGATGAATTTGGTCATCGTTACTTTTTCATTCTTGAAAATTAGCTCACAGATGATGTTTAACTAGAGTCAATTGCTACGCGTTATCTTGTGCAGATTCATCTACACAGTCACGCTACCCTAGAGGACACTTGTAGAAAGTAGAATTATTTTTAGCTGCATACACTTGGGAGCTTCAAGTCATTACTATGAATCATGTGACATTAAATACCTGTGGCAGACTGCCACCTATGACAAACTCTTTACTGTTAACCATAAGTATATGCATGATTAACATTAGATTGTACATCATTAAATTTTCCTGTCTGGCTTATGAATGAGCTCTGCCCTACAGGAGTATTAGCAAGCAACAACAATGATCCTGCTTTACAAGCCTAGGAATAGTTAACCTACTTTTGATATGTCTTCCTCTTGGACTTATGGAAAGACTGTTAATTACACTGATGATATATCACCACACTTTTTTTTAATAGGGGTTTCAGTAAGAATGCACAGCTATTTATATCAAATATTACTTTTCCTGTCACTGCCTGGAATTTATGTAATTTAATTAACTTATGCCTCAGTGATATGTTGGAAATGAAGTGGTTCTGAAGTAGGCTTTGAATGGAATCTACTTAATATTCCGTCATCGTATACAGCAGCATAAATCTAATTCTCGTAATAAGATGACACTTAGAATATAAAGTAGTTTGGAAAATTGGGCCTTTTTACTTAGTACTGAAAAAGCACACACATTTCAGAATTCCAAGCAAAATAATGGTGATGAATAATAAAGACTGATGAGACAAACAAGTTTATCTAAGAGTAGGTGGCTTCCAAAATGTGAGTTTTCAGTGGCAACAGGTATGTTGCATATGCCATATAACTCAGGACTGATGAGTCCTATCATTAATTCTCATTATTCCGTGGTACATAATCAACCTTATCCTTAGATAAATTCACTGTTGTCTCATTCATCTACAAATCCAACTCAAAATATTCCGATTGGTTTTCAGAATTCTCTATGGATTTTCTCAACCCTACTTCTGTGGCCTTATACTCACTCCATTCTACCCGCTCTCTCCATTTTCAGTTATTTATTATCTGTATATTGCTCCATTCAAACATGGATAACTCATTTAAGTAATGGATATTTTAAGTCAATGGATATTTTGTATTCACAACAACTACAGAATCAACCCTTATGAAAAGGGATGGTAAATTACCATTCTGAGGGACAAATTATTGCTGTAGCTCATGAGCTGTAGTCTTTGTTAATTTCATTTGACATTTTCCAGGGTATAATTTTGAGAAGTATGAGGATTCTTTTGGAGCTCTGGAATTTGCAAACTGCTAGTATCTGAAACAAATGTCATTAAATATATCTGCTATAAAGGCAATTTTTAAGACATGAGTGTCATATAAGAAACTAAACAGACAGCCATGTAGACAGACAAAGCTGACTAAAATCACCCCAAACCAAGATAGCTGGGAAATGTAGAAAAGTTTAATAGTATAATTTGTATGGTTAGTTAGCTGAAACATCATGGAACAGATGGGTTATGAAGGGCTCTTTTGAAGATGGTAAGGAAAGATCTTTATATACATTAATGGCCATTTCAAGACTAGGAGCTGGCACAGAAGTAGGGGCAAAGATGGGAACAGATGTAGCAGACAAAGCAAACAGTTGGGACTGATGCTTTAAAGGAGTGTTCCTTTGCTCTGTACCCTTTAAGTATGTCACATGACTTTGTGCTTTCCATTAATGCACTCACAATATCATGGTGATGAGGGTGGCATAAGAACCTACGAAGAATAAATGTTATCAAATAAACTCTCTATTTATTAGTGATGGGGAAATGAATAAGTCCTAAAAGAGAAAGGGGTCATATTAAGAAAGCTATGCTAAGTGTGTACACAACTGTTTGCATAACTGGGATCTAATTACCCTCAACAACCTATTCCCTACAGCTAGTCATGCTAAGCAATGAGCCATCTAAGCTATCCAATGAAAGGTGCTGATGACAAAGGCTAAGTCCCAGCCCTTTGTTGGAAATAGCCACCAAAGTCCGGGGTGCAGGGAGGCACCTATCGTTGCTTAGTGATCCATGAATGGGAACAGACACCTGAAGTCAGGCAGCTTAGGCATCTCAGGCATTTCTTGTGGGAATAAATTAGGCTCCTGCCTCACTCCACACACAATGGCTGGAGGAGGAAGAGGCTGTGGTGCTGGTGGCCACCTTATAGCCTGGTGGTTAGAGTCTCACCCCTAAACACTAAGCTATAGGATATTGTGATAGTAGGGATTCCCTCAATCTCTCCTTCCAAAGCTGTTCCACTGTGGTAAACACTTACGTGGTCATTGGGCCAGAGAGAGAAGGAATGAATGAATTGACTCTGTAGGTCAATGGTTAGGGCACTGACCTGGGAGATGAAATACCCTGCATCCTCTCACCCTTTCATTATTTAAGCACAGTGCTACAACTTCAACAGGAAAGGAGTTGAAGGAGTCCCACATCAGAAGAGCCCATAGCCCATAGCCCACTGGATAGAACATGCTCTTGAAAGGTCAGAGACCTCCAACCTTCAGATGTTTTCTCCCCCTCTAGCAGAGAGGGGGGAATTGAACCTGGTTCTCCCACATACAAAGTGAGTGCTCTAACCACTGGGCTAAAAGTTATGAGGTGGGCAATACCATTTCCTAGAGGGAGGCAGCAGTGTGGCAGAAAAATAGGCCTATGGAGCTTGTACTCTGAAAACATGGCCACTTAAAGGGTTTAGGGGCCTACAGGATTTGACAAGAGTTTTTTGGATCACAGTGAAACATAAAATTGGAACTTAGGTGCCTAAATCTGGGCTATTGGTGCCTAAATACCTCTGTGGATCCCACCCCAATAGTGTAAAATCTGGTTTCAATTTAAGTTGTATTTTAAATAATTATAACAATGTTTATCCAAAAAATGTACATTTAAACATCCTAGGATTAGACATTTGAATGTCCCTAAAACATTTATTTCACTTAACCAACACTGGCATGAATCAAGGATACCTGAGGTTTGTATGTTAACGTAAGTCAGGAAGGTGGCACTGGCTGGTGGTAGAGGCGGACATAAGTGGTATTGTCTGAAGGGATGGTGCAGTAGACGTATTCTCCTCACTTGCTTCAGAATTCCAGCACATGCTTAAGTCTCATTGACTTCATTCAGGAATTAAGTGCATGCACAGAGTTATGTACATGCTAAAATGAAGTCCTGTAAAGGGATGTACTTAAGTGATGGGTTCCAAGGGAGGTGACAGATACAGAGGGAATAAGTTGCAGCTGTGATAATTTTTATTGATTATAAGCATTGCCGCGTCAGTTTCAAGGGTGAGAATTGTTCAGTATTATCTTTAAATTTAGATGTTATGCTGAATTAGTTGGAAAGCTAGTTTTCTTTTGCAAAATTGTGACTGCATGGTATATAGAATAAATGAAATAAAAAAGAGTTTAAATGGGATTTAAATAGTGCACAATCCCCATGCTGCCCTTCTGTGCAGGGTAAATGTCATCTAAGAGAAAAAGTCTTGATGTAGTTCTGTGTCTTAGGGTATATCTACACTACGAAATTAGGTTGAATTTATAGAAGTCGGTTTTTTAGAAATCATTTTTATATATTCGAGTGTGTGTGTCCCCACAGAAAATGCTCTAAGTGCATTAACTCGGCGGAGTGCTTCCACAGTACCGAGGCAAGCGTCGACTTCCGGAGTGTTGCACTGTGGGTAGCCACAGTTCCCGCAGTCTCCGCTGCCCATTGGAATTCTGGGTTGAGATCCCAATGCCTGATGGGGCTAACACATTGTCGCGGGTGGTTCTGGGTCAGGCCCCCGTTCCCTCCCTCTCTCCATGAAAGCAGCAGCAGACAATCATTTTGCACCTTTTTTCTTGAGTTACCTGTGCAGACGCCATACCATGGCAAGCATGGAGCCTGCTCAGGTAACGGTCACCGTATGTTTCCTGGGTGCTGGCAGACGTGGTACTGCATTGCTACACAGCAGCAGCAACCCCTTGCCTTGTGGCAGCAGACGGTACAGTAGGACTGGTAGCCGTCATCGTCATGTCCGAGGTGCTCCTGGCCACATAGGCCAGGAGCGCCTGGGCAGACATGGGTGCAGGGACTACATTAGAAGTGACTTGACCAGGTCATTCTCTTTAGTCCTGCAGTCAGTCCTATTGAACCATCTTATGGTGAGCAGGCAGGCGATATGGATTGCTAACAGTCCTACTGTACCATTTTCTGCCAGGCAGGCAAGAGATGAGGATGGCTAGCAGTTCTACTGCACCGTCTTCTGCCGAGCAGCCATGAGATGTGGATGGCTTGCAGTCCTTCTGCACCGTCTGCTGCCAGCCAAAGATGTAAAAGATAGATGGAGTGGATCAAAACAAGAAATAGACCAGATTTGTTTTGTACTCATTTGCTTCCCCCCCTCCCCCCTCTAGGGGACTCATTCTCTAGGTCACACTGCAGTCACTCACAGAGAAGGTGCAGCGAGGTAAATCTAGCCATGTATCAATCAGAGGCCAGACCAACCTGCTTGTTCCAATAAGAACAATTACTTAGGTGCACCATTTCTTTTTGGAACCCTCCGTGAAGTCGTGCCTGAAATACTCATTGATGTAAAGCCACCCCCCTTGTTGATTTTAATTCCCTGTAAGCCAACCCAGTAAGCCATGTCATCAGTCGCCCCTCCCTCCATCAGAGCAACGGCAGACAATCGTTCCGCGCCTTTTTTCTGTGCAGACGCCATACCAAGGCAAGCATGGAGGCCGCTCAGCTCACTTTGGCAATTAGGAGCACATTAAACACCACACGCATTATCCAGCAGTATATGCAGCACCAGAACCTGGCAGAGAGATACTGGGCAAGGAGGCGACATCAGCGCAGTCAGGTGAGTGATCAGGACATGGACACAGATTTCTTTCAAAGCATGGGCCCTGCCAATGCATGCATCATGGTGCTAATGGGGCAGATTCATGCTGTGGAATGCCGATTCTGGGCTCGGGAAACAAGCACAGACTGGTGGGACCGCATAGTGTTGCAGGTCTGGGACGATTCCCAGTGGCTGCAAAACTTTTGCATGCGTAAGGGCACTTTCATGGAACTTTGTGACTTGCTTTCCCCTGCCCTGAAGTGCATGAATACCAAGATGAGAGCAGCCCTCACAGTTGAGAAGTGAGTGGTGATAGCCCTGTGGAAGCTTGCAATGCCAGACAGCTACTGGTCAGTTGGGAATCAATTTGGAGTGGGCAAATCTACTGTGGGGGCTGCTGTGATGCAAGTAGCCCATTCAATCAAAGATCTGCTGATATCAAGGGTAGTGACCCTGAGAAATGTGCAGGTCATAGTGGATGGCTTTGCTACAATGGGATTCCCTAACTGTGGTGGGGCCATAGACGGAACCCATATCCCTATCTTGACACCAGAGCACCAAGCCGGCGAGTACATAAACCACAAGGGGTACTTTTCAATAGTGCTGCAAGCTCTGGTGGATCACAAGGGACGTTTCACCAACATCAATGTGGGATGGCCGGGAAAGGTACATGACGCTCGCATCTTCAGGAACTCTGGTCTGTTTCAAAAGCTGCAGGAAGGGACTTTATTCCCCGACCAGAAAATAACCATTTGGGATGTTGAAATGCCTATATGTATCCTTGGGGACCCAGCCTACCTCTTAATGCCATGGCTCATGAAGCCGTACACAGGCAGCCTGGACAGTAGTCAGGAGCTGTTCAACTACAAGCTGAGAAAGTGCAGAATGGTGGTAGAATGTGCATTTGGACGTTTAAAGGCGCGCTGGCACAGTTTACTGACTCGCTTAGACATCAGCGAAACCAATATTCCCACTGTTGTTACTGCTTGCTGTGCGCTCCACAATATTTGTGAGAGTAAAGGGGAGATGTTTATGGTGGGGTGGGAGGTTTAGGCAAATCGCCTGGCTGCTTGTTACATGCAGCCAGACACCAGGGCGGTTAGAAGAGCACAGGAGGGCACGGTATACATCAGAGAAGCTTTGAAAACCAGTTTCATGACTGGACAGATTACGGTGTGAATGTTATGTTTCTCCCTGATGAAACCCCCCGCCCCTTGGTTCATTCTACTTCCCTATAAGCTCACCACGCTCCCCTCCTCCCATCGATCACCGCTTGCAGAGGCAATAAAGTCATTGTTGCTTCACATTCATGCATTCTTTATTCATTCATTCATCACACAAATAGGGGGATGACAACCAAGGTAGCCCAGGAGGGGCGGTGGAGGAGGGAAGGAAAATGCCACACAGCACTTTAAAAGTTTACAACTTTAAAATTTATTGAATGCTAGCCTTCTGTTTTTGGGGCAATCCTCTGTGGTGGAGTTGGTGGTTGGCCGGAAGCCCACCCACTGCATTCTTGGGCAGCTGGGTGAGGAGGCTATGGAACTTGGGAAGGAGGGTGGTTGGTTACACAGGGGCTGTAGTGGCAGTCTGTGCTCCAGCTGCCTTTGCTGCAGCTCAACCATACACTGGAGCATACTGGTTTGATCCTCCAGCAGCCTCAGCATTGAATCCTGCCTCCTCTCATCACGCTGCTGCCACATTTGAGCTTCAGCTCTGTCTTCAGCCCGCCACTTACTCTCTTCAGCCTGCCCCTCTCCTCCCGGTCATTTGGTGCTTTCCTGCACTCTGACATTATTTGCCTCCACACATTCGTCTGTGCTCTGTCAGTGTGGGAGGACAGCATGAGCTCAGAGAACTTTTCATCACGAGTGCATTTTTTTTTCTTTCTAATTGTCACTAGCTTCTGGGAAGGAGAAGATCCTGTGATCATTGAAACACATGCAGCTGGTGGAGAAAAAAAAAGGGACAGCGGTATTTAAAAAGACACAATTTATATAACAGTAGCTACACTCTTTCAGGGTAAACCTTGCTGTTAACTTTACATACATAGCACGTGTGCTTTCGTTACAAGGTTGCATTTTGCCTCCCCCCACCACGTGGCTATCCCCTCAACCCTCCCCCCTCCCCGTGGCTAACAGCAGGGAACATTTCTGTTCAGCCACAGGCAAACAGCCCAGCAGGAACGGGCACCTCTGAGTGTCCCCTGAAGAAAAGCACCCTATTTCAACCAAGTGACCATGAATGATCTCTCACTCTCCTGAGGATAACAGAGAGAGATAAAGAACGGATGTTGTTTGAATGCCAGCAAACATACACTGCAATGCTTTGTTCTACAATGATTCCCGAGTACGTGTTTCTGGCCTGGAGTGGTAAAGTCTCCTACCAGGAGGACGCAATAAGGCTGCCCTCCCCAGAAACCTTTTGCAAAGGCTTTGGGAGTACATCCAGGAGAGCCACGAATGCCAGGGCAAATTAATCCTTTCACATGCTTGCTTTTAAACCATGTATAGTATTTTAAAAGGTACACTCACCGGAGGTCCCTTCTCTGCCTGCCGGATCCAGGAGGCAGCCTTGGGTGGGTTCGGGGGGTACTGGCTCCAGGTCCAGGGTGAGAAACAGTTCCTGGCTGTCGGGAAAACCGGTTTCTCCACTTGCTTGCTGTGAGCTATCTACAACCTCATCATCATCATCTTCTTCGTCCCCAAAACCTGCTTCCGTGTTGCCTCCATCTCCATTGAAGGAGTCAAACAACACGGCTGGGGTAGTGGTGGCTGAACCCCCTGAAATGGCATGCAGCTCATCATAGAAGCAGCATGTTTGGGGCTCTGACTCGGAGCAGCCGTTCACCTCTCTGGTTTTCCGGTAGGCTTGCCTCAGATCCTTAAGTTTCATGCGGTACTGCTTCGGGTCCCTGTTATGGCCTCTGTCCTTCATGCCGTGGGAGATTTTGACAAAGGTTTTGGCATTTCGAAAATTGGAACGGAGTTCTGATTGCATGGATTGCTCTCCCCATACAGCGATCAGATCCCATACCTCCTGTTCAGTCCATGCTGGAGCTCTTTTGCGATTCTGGGACTCCATCATGGTCACCTCTGCTGATGAGTTCTGCATGGTCACCTCTGCTGATGAGCTCTGCATGGTCACCTGCAGCTTGCCACGCTTGCCAAACAGGAAATGAGATTCAAAAGTTCGCGGTTCTTTTCCTGTCTACCTGGCCAGTGCATCTGAGTTGAGAGTGCTGTCCAGAGCGGTCACAATGGAGTACTCTGGGATAGCTCCCGGAGGCCAATACCGTCGAATTGTGTCCACAGTACCCCAAATTCGACCCGGCAAGGCCGATTTAAGCACTAATCCACTTGTCAGGGATGGAGAAAGGAAATTGATTTTAAGAGCCCTTTAATTCGAAAAAAGGGCTTCATCGTGTGGACGGGTGCAGGTTTACATTGATTTAACGCTGCTAAATTTGACCTAAAGTCCTAGTGTAGACCAGGGCTTAATTTAAAGAAATGGGGAAAGGGTGGCTTCTATCAAATTAGAATAGTCGACTACTGAAGGCTGATGCTAAGTAGTCACTGCCAGGCTAGCTGTAGGGAGAAATAAGTGACAAAGTCATTCCTGTTAAGATGCAGTATTTGAGTAATTGGTAATTCCTCTATAAACTACCAAGCACTCAAAACGCAACATATTCTTAATTCCTGGCAGCCATTACAGTGCTAATGCTTAATGCTGCATAAATTTTACTTCTACAAGCTAATCTATTTCATGCTACTCTTACATACTTTGGCTTAATGCTTCATGTTTTTGTTACTAACTTTTGTGTGTGGATTGCCACTTTTCCCTTATTGTTCTGCTGTAATAAGTATGCATTTTCTTTTATTTAAGTTATTACTACCATCTCATATATTTGCTTAGCAGTTTAATTTTTAGCTATAATCTAAATCTGTAATCTTCATCTTTATAATTGATGTTATTTTTATGATAGTTTAATGTGAAATTAGACATTGTGAAAAGGCCATCCTTTAGTGTCTAATATAGGCTTTAAAGAGATAAACTCCAAAGGCTTTAAATGACTTTGATCTTTAAGGCTTATTAATGAGTGTATTACATGTCAAATTGTGCTAACATATTTAAATATTTTCAAATAATCCGAATTGAGTCACAAAGCTGTACAGATTTGCATAAATGAGTTGAATTTCCAAAAGCTCTGAGTAAATACCACTTGCTTCTTGATTAAGTAATTTGAACATAAAGTGACACAGGAGAGATGAGGCTGAAATTTTAATAATTTGAAACAAGATTTGGTAATTTTTAACTAGTGAGATGAATTATGAGTGAGGTCACGTTCTTGAATAGGATATGGATTCAGATGGAGTTGCAAAATAGCATTAAAGGTTAATTTTTGCTCTTGGAAAGGGAATTATTCACCTCCCTATGCAATTCAAAATTTCTGTGCTGCTCATATCCATTTACTCTCCTGCTCATTCATCGCACACTCTAGGATGTGATTCTCAAGTGAAAGTAAAAGGTATGTAAAATGCTAACAAGTCAGAATGCTAGCATTACACATAACCTCACTTCACCAGATGACTACACAAGGTATGAGGCATTCCAGAGCCAGATCTTTTGTCACCTTTTTTGTGCCCTCACTATAGTAGTAGGCTGCTTTTTCATTTATTCTAACCCATATGTCTGGGACTCTTTTACCCTCTGTCTGAGCTACTGAGTGATCCTGTTTCTGAAAATTTTATCTTAAAAATCTTCTCTCAACCCTTAACTTTTTTAGGAGATTAATACTGAGCACTAAGCATGTTATATCAAAATCAAATTGTATGTGTTATTCTGTAATATAATTTTAATTGATTTTATATTATCTTTGCTCAAGGATAATTTAATCAGACCCCACTCTTCCATTTGGAATGTAAATGTATCCTTAAATAAATAAGAACAAGAGAATATAACAGCTGCAGGTCAGCAACCTGGTCCACATATGATTATTTTATTTATAAAGAAAGGCAACTGAGATTCTAAAGGAAATTTCTGTGGCAATTGGTAGATTTTGCAGTAAACTCCAACAAAAATAATTAATTGATTAAAATGCCTAGAGGTTGGACATGGCATGCGATCCAAGGAGCTTTTTTTCTGGATCAGCCATTGACCACCTCATAAATATAATAAATACAAAGCAATTGTGTTTCTTATATTTCTTCTTCCACAACTTTTTATGTTTAAACTTGACCATGGAAATTTGGCAGCTTGAATAAAAACCAATTTTTAAAACAGCAATTTGGTTGAAAGGGCAGCAAGCATATTAGCAGTAAAGTGAGCATTTTGAATATAGTACTTCTCTCCTATTCAGTCCTGTCATGTATATGAAGATATGGTTGAATTATTCATTGTAAATAATTTCATTAAATTAACCCATTTCTATTCATGTATTTTCTCTGACCATGCCTGGATTTTTATTAATTACAATACAATTGTAATATACAGTTGTTTGAACAGTTTATGCAAACAAGTTCAGCTCTTCACGAACTCTTCACTTCCACTATACAATTCACCTTCATGAAGTGGAACAGCACAAGATCTGCATCTTTTCAATCCCACATAAACCTTCAGAATAGGGTTTACGTGGTACAGATGTCCTTGTGATGGCCCTTTGCATAACAGTGAATTTCACCCTCATCACAGTTTATTGGTCACCCAAGTAACATTAATGTAATATTTCTTTGCAAAAACACATTCCTTTCCTCATAAGAAATCAAAAAGAGGCACAAGCATGATGGAAGGAACCCCCTGTTTGGAATTCAAACAAATATTTGCTAGCACTGTTTTAAAATATTTGGCCAGCTGTAGTGATTAGTTAGAATTCACCACATTAGTCTGTAATAAATATGTAATCACCAGACACTATTACTTAAGTGTTTTCATTTTAAAGCATTAATAGTAAAAAGCTGAACGTGCCCTGAAGGTTACATAGCTCAGCCTGGTTGACAGGTATTCAGATGGATAGACCTATTACAGTTTATCTAAACAGGAAGGCCAGGTCACTCATTAAACTTTAGTCAATAAAAGTGGTGAAGTAGATTTTGTCCCAAGGATGGATGGATGGATAATTTGAGAAAGGGATGGAGAAGAATCATGAAATGGCACAGGATCGATAGCTATTAATTTAAGAGCAGCACATTTCCTGGAATGAAACAGTTTATGTTGTTATGTGGGATAATTACCATTTTCAATTAACTGACATTTCACATAGCTTTGGGACTATAGCAAGACAATAGCCCTCAGCGCCTAATCTCAGCTTTGCTGTTAGTTGAGCCTTTTGTCAATAGTCTTGTGGTATTATTTCAAAGGCAAGCCCAATACACTGCGAGCAATTACTTTTTTTTGTCATAAAATACTAAGAACCACACAGACACAGTTCAAATGAAGTTCAAATGAAATGAACACTTTGACAAATCAAGTCTCTCATGCTAATATTGCTTCAATGGATGAACATCTCTGTTGTTCTTCTTTCCAGACCATTTCACAGACAAGAGTGGCTGGGTGAACTAGTACAGTTATAGTGTGTCACAATAAAGTGGTAGAATAAATATCAGTTAAATGGCAAGCTATCTGATTAGATGAAAACGGAGACCATTTCACTAAACAATATATATACTATTTGGGCCATACTTTAAACCTCTTAATTCACTAAAAAGAATTACTGTGACAATTCAATGAAAATGTCTCAAACTGCTTCTTTCATAATTAATTTTGTAAAGTGCTTAGATACTTTGGTTATACACAGTATATAAAAGCCTAAGAAAGAAAGAAAGAAAGAAAGAAAGAAAGAAAGAAAGAAAGAAAGAAAGAAAGAAAGAAAGAAAGAAAGAATAACCACAATTTATTTGTACAAACTATAATGTCAAAATTATGCAAGTAAGATTAATTTGGCAGTGTATCTGATTAATTGCCATAGCTACAACATATCCATAACAGGGAAGCTAAAGGAAGTTCAGGGAATTATGTATGCAGTAACTCAAAGTGATTGCTTTAACCTTTAATTATTATTTTTTAATTTTAGTTTAACCTGTAATTTTTTTTTCTAAACTGTGTGGATGGAACACTCATAAAAGTGAGGGATTAACACTCAACAGCATTGACTTCAACCAAAGGGCACTGAGGCACTGTAAGTATTCATATTGCCTTTGCCTCTCGTATCCAGGCCTCTCTCAAGCAGAAATTGTTAGACATACCAAATACATTGGTGCTTCTTCATATGACTCTACCTGAAAGGGGGTTCCAAAGAGGATGGCTCTAGACTGTTCTCAATGGTACCAGATGACAGAACAAGGAGTAATGGTCTCAAGTTGCAGTGGGGGAGGTTTAGATTGGATATTAGGAAAAACTTTTTCACTAAGAGGGTGGTGAAACACTGGAATGCGTTACCTAGGGAGGTGGTAGAATCTCCTTCCTTAGAGGTTTTTAAGGTCAGGCTTGACAAAGCCCTGGCTGGGATGATTTAACTGGGAATTGGTCCTGCTTCGAGCGGGGGTTGGACTAGATGACCTTCAGGGGTCCCTTCCAACCCTGATATTCTATGATTCTATGACTCAGTGTTCACTGGAGACTACGAAGAGAAAATTGAACTCATTCTCTAGCTGCGACCAAATTGACAAAAGCTTTTAGAAGCAAAGTACACTTAAAACACTGGTTAATACTTAGGTATGAGAAATAAAGGGGACCTGAAGAGAAGATGGTCTTCTGGCTAAGGTACTAGAGACTTACTCAACATATCTGGGTTCAGTTCTCAGGTATAACAAATAGTTCCCATGTGACTTTGGGCTAAATGCTTCAGCTCTCCATCTACAAAATGGGGATAATAATACATCCTGTCTTCCACTCACAGATCTCTTCAGGGACCATCATTCTCCATGTCTTTGTATAGTGCCTAATGCAACAGAACTTAATGTTGGCATAGGCATCTAAGTGTTACTGTAATATAAATAATTAACAATAACACCATCACCTTGGATACTGGTGAGGATGGATGCAAGCTTCTGCCCAGTGGTAGATAGATCAGGTTAGATCAGGATAACTGGAAAGACCCAACCCTAATGTTTCATCTCCCAATCTCCATGAATTTCCTCTTATTCCACTTTGCCATAACTGAGCATAGCACACTGGGGTCCTGGTCTATGAC
The DNA here is from genome assembly GCF_965140285.1 of Lepidochelys kempii. Classification (NCBI taxonomy): domain Eukaryota; kingdom Metazoa; phylum Chordata; order Testudines; family Cheloniidae; genus Lepidochelys; species Lepidochelys kempii. The sequence continues at coordinate 95,072,016 of NC_136380.1, read as the reverse complement.
GGAGTTCCCCAGGTGCTACCGCAATATAATTAATAATAATTTAATCCATCTTGATGGACTGTACATAGAACCAACATTCAGTCTTTAAGAACTGCACTGATTATTCTTTACCATTAAACTCAAAGAAACTTAAAGCGGTGTCAAAAAAAGCCAGCATGTTTCAGTTTAACCACTGAAACCATTATATGCTTTTTTTTACAAATATGTTATTGATCATGCTTCCATGATGAGAAATGCCATCGTTAAAAGGCTAAAAAGAAGACAGTTTGTCTGGAATAATATTTAAAGCATGTAAGGGAAAGTTTCAGGCATGCATCATAAAACTTTTCTCCTAAATTGGGCAGGTAAAAGACTTAATAAAATCCTTTAAAACAAGTTTAGCTTAGGTTTAAAATCTGCAGTCAGAGTCACAGGGTGAAAACAAAGGAATTTTAAATCAATTAAAAATTATAACAATTATGAAAATATCAAGAGGGTGCCTGGGTCTTCCAAGTCACTCTGCTCAGGCAGACCACTGCTCTGCATGGAGCCCCACTGAATCCAGGTATGCACATGGGTACAGAGCGTTGACTATAGAGAGGCAGTTACAAGTCTGGGCCCTGAGTTTGTACAATGCATGCTAAAATAGAATAGAAACTGCAATAAAAAGATTGAATTCACTATTATAATATATTGCACACACCTGTGGTTGGTAAGAACCTTGACCAAAGCTTTATGTACAAATGGTAATTGGTGGAGAACTTCATCAGGAAGTGCATAAAATAAAGGGTTATAATATTAAAATCTGGAAGTAAGCATAGCATGAATTACCACTTCAGGAATAGGTTGAGATACTTGTATCCTGAATGGAAAAGTATTCCCTAGATGTGATCAAATTATATTTCTGAATAGAGATGTTATTTTTTCCCGTACTTCAAATATTACTAATTTCTTAAGATACATAAAGGGTACATCACAAGTAACCAGCAGATAAAAAAAGAAACCATACATGTCACAAAGTATTCACAAATACTTATTTGAATTTGATTTAAACTATTTATGGGAAAAGCATTTTTTTCTACTCTATATACTTTCTTATACAGCATTTATCATTGTATCTAAATGCCTACCAGTAGTGCATTAAGTGACATGACTACATGTCAAGGTTCCTCCCCCACTCTGAACTCTAGGGTACAGATGTGGGGACCTGCATGAAAAACCTCCTAAGCTTATCTTTACCAGCTTAGGTCAAAACTTCCCCAAGGTACAAAATATTACCCCCGTTATCCTTGGACTGGCCGCTACCACTACCAAACTAATACTGGTTACTGGGGAAGAGCTGTTTGGACGCGTCCTTCCCCCCAAAATACTTCCCAAAACCTTGCACCCCACTTCCTGGACAAGGTTTGGTAAAAAGCCTCACCAATTTGCCTAGGTGACTACAGACCCAGACCCTTGGATCTTAAGAACAATGAAAAAGCATTCAGTTTCTTACAAGAAGACTTTTAATAAAAATAGAAGTAAATAGAAATAAAGAAATCCCCCCTGTAAAATCAGGATGGTAGATATCTTACAGGGTAATTAGATTAAAAAAACAGAGAACCCCTCTAGGCAAAACCTTAAGTTACAAAAAAGATACACAGACAGAAATAGTTATTCTATTCAGCACAATCCTTTTCTCACCCATTTAAAGAAATCATAATCTAACACATACCTAGCTAGATTACTTACTAAAAGTTCTAAGACTCCATTCCTGGTCTATCCCCGGTAGAAACCAGCATATAGACAGACACAGACCCTTTGTTTCTCTCCCTCCTCCCAGCTTTTGAAAGTATCTTGTCTCCTCATTGGTCATTTTGGTCAGGTGCCAGCGAGGTTACCTTTAGCTTCTTAACCCTTTACAGGTGAGAGGAGCTTTCCCCTGGCCAGGAGGGATTTCAAAGGGGTTTACCCTTCCCTTTATATTTATGACCTGCCCCCCAAATCTCAGCTAGGGTGAAACACTGGCTAGGATTTCTTCCTGGAGCTCTAGGAAAAACAGAGTTAATAAGACACATGCATCTCTAAATATACTACCAAGTACATAAAGACTAACAATATTTTCCACATCTCAAGGACGATTTTAACCAGTTGATTCTGGGAAACTTTCATGGGAGAGTGCATCAGCCACTTTGTTAGAAGCTCCTGAGATGTGTTGGATGTCGAAATCAAAATCTTGGAGAGCTAAACTCCACCGAAGAAGTTTTTTGTTAGTTTCCTTGATGGTGTGAAGCCACTTCAGTGCAGCATGGTCGGTTTGCAGGTGGAAACGCCGTCCCCAAACATATGGGCGTAGCTTTTCCAGAGCGTAGACAATGGCATAACATTCTTTTTCAGTGACTGACCAGTTGCTTTCCCTCTCAGACAGTTTTTTGCTGAGAAACACTACAGGGTGGAATTCTTGATCAGGTCCTTTCTGCATTAAAACTGCTCCCACACCACGCTCGGATGCATCTGTGGTTACTAGGAACGGTTTGTCAAAGTCTGGGGCCCTTAGTACAGGGTCAGACATGAGTGTCGCTTTAAGCTTGTTAAAGGCCTTCTGACACTTTCCGGTCCACTGAACAGCATTTGGCTGTTTCTTTTTGGTTAGGTCTGTCAGTGGGGCAGCGATTTGGCTGTAGTGCGGTACAAATCGTCTGTAATAACCGGCCAAACCTAAGAAGGATTGAACCTGTTTCTTTGACTTTGGGACAGGCCACTTTTGGATAGCATCCACTTTGGCCTGTAGGGGGCTGATAGTTCCTTGACCCACCTGGTGTCCAAGGTGAGTCACTCTGTTTAGGCCTATTTGACACTTCTTAGCCTTAACAGTTAGTCCTGCCTCCCTTATGCGCTCAAGGACTTTTTGTAGATGTTCCAGGTGGTCTGCCCAGGAATCCGAAAATATGGCCACATCGTCAAGGTAGGCGACTGCATATTCTCCTAATCCCGCTAGGAGACCATCTACAAGTCTTTGGAAAGTGGCGGGTGCATTTCGCAGCCCGAAAGGGAGTACATTAAATTCATACAGCCCGAGATGTGTGATGAAGGCTGACCTTTCCTTGGTAGATTCATCTAGCAGTACCTGCCAGTACCCCTTGGTTAAGTCCAAGGTAGAGATGAACTGGGCCCGTCCCAGTTTCTCTAATAGTTCATCTGTGCGTGGCATTGGATAATTGTCTGGGCGAGTTACAGCATTTAGCTTACGGTAGTCCACGCAAAAACGTATTTCCCCATCTGGTTTGGGAACTAGAACCACTGGAGATGCCCATGCACTTTCAGAGGGGCGGATTACACCCATCTGTAACATATCCTGGATCTACCGTTCTATAGCAGTTTTAGCTTGAGGAGACACCCGGTAAGGGTGGACCCTAATTGGGTGAGCATTACTTGTGTCAATGGAGTGGTATGCCCATTCAGTCAGTCCTGGGGTGGCTGAGAACGTTGGCGCGTAGCTAGTGCACAGCTCCTGGATCTGCTGTCGCTGCATACGCCCAAGGGTCATGGAGAGGTTCACCTCTTCCACACCACCACCACATTTCCCTTCGTAGTAGACACCTTCGGGCCACTCAGCGTCATCTCCTCCATGGGCTGTAAACTGACAAACCTTTAATTCTCTGGAATAAAAAGGCTTTAGAGAATTAATATGGTACACCTTAGGCTTTCGGTTGGAGGTGGGGAATGCTATGAGATAATTAACAGCTCCCAGGCACTCCTGGACCATGAATGGCCCTTCCCACGATGCTTCCATTTTATGGGCCTGGAGCGCCCTTAAGACCATGACCTGGTCTCCTACTTTGAAGGAACGCTCTCTGGCATGTTTATCATACCAGGCTTTTTGCTCTTTTTGAGCATCCTGTAAGTTTTCTCTAGCAAGAGCTAAAGAGGTTCGGAGGGTGTTTTGTAGGTTGGTTACAAAGTCCAGAATGTTAGTTCCTGGAGAAGGTGTAAATCCCTCCCATTGCTGCTTCACCAACTGCAATGGCCCCTTAACCTCACGGCCATATACAAGTTCAAATGGGGAAAACCCTAAACTGGGGTGTGGTACAGCTCTGTAGGCAAAGAGCAACTGCTGCAACACTAGGTCCCAATCATTGGAGTGCTCATTTACGAATTTACGTATCATGGCCCCCAAAGTTCCATTAAACTTCTCCACCATGCCATTTGTTTGATGGTGGTAAGGAGTGGCAACCAAGTGATTTACCCCATGAGCTTCCCAAAGGTTTTTCATAGTTCCTGCCAGGAAATTAGTCCCTGCATCTGTGAGGATGTCGGAGGGCCAACCTACCCTGGCAAAAATGTCTGCTAGTGCCTGGCACACACTTTTAGCCCTGGTGTTGCTTAGAGCTACTGCTTCCGGCCATCGGGTGGCAAAATCCATGAAAGTCAGTATGTACTGCTTTCCTCTGGGTGTCTTTTTCGGAAAAGGACCCAGAATATCCACAGCTACTCGCTGAAATGGAACTTCAATGATGGGGAGTGGCTGGAGAGGGGCTTTGACCTGGTCTTGGGGTTTTCCCACTCTTTGGCACACCTCACAAGACTGGACATAGGTAGAAACATCCTTGCCCATTCCCTCCCAGTGTAATGACCCCCCCAAATGGTCTTTGGTCCTGTTCACCCCAGCATGGCCACTAGGGTGATCATGGGCTAAGCTCAAGAGCTTGGCCCGGTATTTAGTTGGAACTACCAACTGTCTCTGAGGATGCCAGTCTTCCTGGTGTCCCCCAGAAAGAGTTTCCTTGTATAAAAGTCCTCTTTCTACAACAAACCTGGATCGATTAGAAGAGCTGAGAGGCGGTGAGTTGCTCCGTGCTGCCGTCCAAGTTCTCTGTGTCTGCATATAGACAGACACAGACCCTTTGTTTCTCTCCCTCCTCCCAGCTTTTGAAAGTATCTTGTCTCCTCATTGGTCATTTTGGTCAGGTGCCAGCGAGGTTACCTTTAGCTTCTTAACCCTTTACAGGTGAGAGGAGCTTTCCCCTGGCCAGGAGGGATTTCAAAGGGGTTTACCCTTCCCTTTATATTTATGACACTACACATCTAGCATGTGGTGTTTGTTTTCTCATCCTCTCCCTGGAGAAGAAGCATGTGCAATCTTTGTTTTGATAGGGTTTTAGGTTTGGTTTTGGTTTTGCTTTCAACATTGCACTTGGAGTTGAAGTTGGTGTAGTTTTTGATCATTCTTTGTTCCTGGAGCTCATCCCACAGTCTTGGATCAGCCCCAAAGAAAGTTCTGTCTTCTGCATAGATGAGCTTTATTTAATTATAGTTTTCCAGTGTGCCAGAGGAGAGAAATTGCTGACCATCCAGCGCTTTAGTCAATCTTTTAAATACACTGGGCTCAGGCCTTCGAGAACCTTGAAGTTAAAGACTCAGACCTTGAACTTGACAGCGTACAACATGCCAGCGTAGAAAGTGGGGACAGGCTGATGGGCTCACAGAAGTCTGCAGCATTCTGTACTAGTTGGAGTTTCCTAAGCACTGAAGACTTCATGCCCAGACTTTGCATTACTGTCGTCCAGCTGAGAGGTGATGAAGGCATGAATAACTGAAGCCAGTTTGTTGTTCCACAGGTTGGGATGCAGTCTCAGGTTGGGATGCAGTCTCCTAGCCAATTGGTGATGGCAGAAAGCATTACCTGCAGATGCTGCTATGCACCTTAGCATCAGTGAGGAATCCAGGAGCACTCCTATACTAAGGAATAAATAGATGAGTTGTAGGTGTGTGCCTACAAACACAGGAGGCTGCACCTGGCTGCAAATTCCTCTAAATAAAAGTTCACTAGAATCACCTATGTTTTTCTTGGGTTCAACTTCAGCCAGCTGTTCTCCATCCATGAGCTGATCTTATCAAGCATGGGGCCATCTTGGTGACAGAGATGTGGGCGAATGTAGTAAAGAATATGTAGAACTGTGTCTCAACTGCACATCGTGAACCCATGTTCTATGGCCAGTTCACCAAGTGGTTGCTTGTAGATATTGAATAGGATGGGAGAGAGAATTGTTTCTTGTGGGATTCCACAAGTGAGAGTCTCATGATGGTGGAAGCTCCCATCACTCTTCATTGGGTGTATCCCTCCAGAAAGGACTCAGACCATTTTACCACATTACTATGAACCCCTGCCACCTTTTTCAAGCAAGACAACAGGTTTTAGGCACTCAGAATTGATGAATGAAGTGATTTACTACCTGGAGATACCTCTTTCGGGCAGTGTAGCGGGGTGAGCACCTGCTCCAGCCCTGAAGGGGTTGGAAAAGCCCTGAAGAGGGATGGGGCTGGGGAATGAAGCAAAACCCTGGCTGATTCAGGGAAGTGGGAGCAGGTGAGGGCCATGCCCCAATCAGGGCCCAGCTGGCTCTATAAAGGCTTTGAGCCAGAAGTTCAGTAGAGACTCTCTCTAGCTTGGAGAGAGAGGGACCTGGCTGCAAGGGCTGAGAAAATACATAGATTGGGAGCAGGGTTGGGGAAGGCCAAGAGAGCCAGGGAGCTCTGGCCTATTAGGTACGGGGGTTGCAGGGGCAGCCACAGGGAGGCAGAGGCAGCAGGTCCAAACCCCCTCACCTGTGATGAGTGTCTTATACTACAGTCTGCCCCAGAGAGCAGGGGCTAGTTGGTGTCTGGCAGTAGCCTAAGACTGAGGTGAGGTAGGGGTTCCCCTGGGAGGGGGAGACTCAGAATGGTGGGGGTCCTGCCAGGGGGCAGCACCAAAGACAAGGGCACCGGGGTCTGGGAGGGACACGGGGGCCAGGGGTGGCGAGACACGGGCCTGAAGGAGGTGCTCCGGAGGCTGGACGCTAATTCCCCGAGATGACCAGCAAGAGGTACTGCGGGGTGAGTCTGTGCCCCATGACAGGCAGGATTTGGTAGTTTCAATGGAAGCTGTAATACAGCCTCAGTGTAGGCTTGGAGAAATGAATTATGAATGGAACATATGTGAACCAGAGCAGCTAACAGGGGAGTTCTGTAAATGAGTTTTCCAGGTGAAGGAGGAGCGACTACATGACCTTTGGGATATGTTTGTCATTTATGTTGTGCGCTTGCTTGCCATGTGCCTCTTTGCAGTGTGTTCTGTTCAGGGGTCTGTGTGCTGAGCTCATTAATGAGGCTCTAACCTCCTATCCTTTAATCCCTAATCCATGTAGGATCCCTTGACAAGGGGTCAGGGATAACTCAGGGAAAACAGGGGGTTAATATGCCAGCTCCTAAACAACCAGAGGAGCTACTGAATGAAAGCAGCAAGTGGGAGTTTTGTGTGGGAATTTAGAGAGGGCGCATAAGAGCCAGATACACCTAAAAACATACTCTCAAACTTAGTCCAATAACCTTCTCCAAAAAAACAGAGAATAAATTCACAAAACCCTGAAAAAGTAGAAATAATACAGGCAGAAGTCCAGCAGCAGGTTAAAAAGGTTTCTTAGAAAAGCAAGTTCCTCCCTTGCAGATGGCTGCTATGCAGAGGAATGTCAGGCAGCTACATGAATACACACACGTTGTGTGAGCCTTGCTTGTACAATAGCCTAGCATGTAGGGAGCAAATGGGGAAAAACAGTCCCTACCCCTGAGTGAGAACAGAGGGTAGGGAGGGGCTGAGCAGGCCCTACACTAGGAATCACAGGTTCTCCACTAGACAAGTGTGATTCTCTTTGGATAGCAAGCTCGCAGGGCATCAGCTCCTAAGGGAGAAGAGAAGGTCCCAGCTGAGTTGCTCTATTCTCAGTAATAGCTGGGGGTTAGCAGTAACATCTACATTACAAAAAAATACTGATTATTCATGAACAGGCTCCGCTTCATCACAGGGGGATGTCATGCAAGCAGTAAAGAGCCATCCAGTTACCCCACCTCCACTGAAGAAACAAACCCACCCCACTCACTGACATTCTCTTCCTCACCCCTGCTACTGTTCAGATGCCAGCACATTCACAGCAGCATGGCTTTAGTTGCATGTGGAGGGAAGACAGATCCCCCTCTGCCCCCACCCAGTGCTTTCTAGGGAAGCTAGCATGGGGTATGAGGTTGATCAATAGTCAGAGCAATAGCTTCTGACCCCATCCCTATGGTGAGGCTGTTGACAAGGGTTATTCTCTCCTTGGTGAAACATGTGCTGTCAGAATAGAATACCCTAATACTTCTCACGCACCCGCACCCGCGGCATAGCTGCAGCTGCACAGAGGGATCAGTTTCAAGGAGAATGAAAGGAAGACCTGGATTAATTCCCACTCCCATTTGCTCAGAGCTCTGTAGCCCAGATTCCACTCCCATCTACCCAGTCCCAATTTGCTTTTCTACTGCCCATCTACATGGACATGCTGCTTTTAGAAAACCACTGCCCATTTCCAGGTTAGACGCACGAGTTCCTCCCACGTCTTTCATTGGCTGACTGCATCAGGTGGACACAAAGTCTGGCTTTCACTGCACTGAAGAGACCTGTTGACACATTCTCCTCTCCTCAAAAGTATATTTACAATACAGAAGAGCAGCCCCTCACAATAGAGGGGAGGGAGGAAGAACCAGGCATCATGAAGTGAGAGTTATCCAGTTTATTGCACTGAATGCAGCATGTATGATTACCTGCCTTGTGGGTAGGTTGCATATATGAACATTCAATGTAAGCAACTCATGTCCCACAGAGACTGAGTATGGGCTCTTGAGACCAGAGTGGCTGAACTGGAAGAGCTAAGGGAAAAACACAGTACACAGACAACTCAGGAACTCAGTAGAGCGGTCCCACTCCCAGTCTGATGGCCTCTGTGGATGGAGAATGAAAGTCTCAGGAAAGGTGAATATCAAGTTGCAATGAAGGGAAATGATGCATAGATGGGAACCTCCTTCCAGATAATGCCATGGTATTCTTTTGAACTGAGAATACCCCCAGTTATTAGGAAGAGACAGGTAGCAGTAATGGGGGATTCAATTATTAGACATATAGATAGATGGGTTTGTGATGACTGGGAGAACCATGTGGTGAATTGCCTGCTGGATGTGAAGGTTGCAGACCTCCTGAGACATCTAGATAAACATATGTTTAGTTCTGGGGAGGAGCCGGTGGTTGCAGTACCTGTAGAAACCAGTGACATAGTGAAAAGGAAGGAGAGAGGTCCCGGAGGCCCAATTTAGGCTGTTAGATAAGAAATAAAAGTCCAGGATCTCCAAGTTAGAATTCTCTGAAATGCTTCCAGTTCCATGCACAGGGCCAGTTAGACAGACAGAACTGTAGGGTTTCAGTGCTTGGATAAGGCAATGGTGTTGGTGGGGTGGGGCGGGGAGGATTTAGGTTTATTAGGAACTGGGGAGCCTTTGCGAAAGAAGGAGCAAATACAGCCAGGATGAAAACCAAAACAGAACCAGATTGCTGGCATGTCAAGTTAAAAAGTGAAGTTTTTAAACTAAGTGTTGGGGAAAAGCCAACAGGTGCAGAAAAGCACATGGTTTGGACTCAGACATCGGTAGAGGAGGATTAAAGGTGATACTTTATATCCTACTAAAGATGAGAGGATAGAAGTTGATAAAGTACAGGTAGGAACTGAAGACAAACAGTCAAACAAAAAAGAGTCCCCATTCAATTAAACTGTATGAGGGCAGAGAGCTAAATACTGACAAATTTTATAAATGCTTGTACACAAATGCTTAGAAGTCAAAGTACTAAAATGGGTTAACTTGAATGCCTGGTATTAAATGAGGATATTGATACAATAGGCATCACAAAAAGTTGGTAGAATGATGTAGATATGGTATGCCAGGATACAAAGTATATTGGAATGACAGAATAGGTTACACTGGTGGGGAAGTGGCATTATACATGAAAGAAATTGTAAAGTTAAATATAGTAATAATCGTAAATGAATCAAGCTGTACCATAGAATCTCTATGGCTAGAAATTCCATGTATGAATAATAAGAGTATAGCAGTAAGAATATACTACTCACTACCTGACCAGGCTAGTGATGGTGATTGTGAAAAGCTCAATGGAATTAGAGAGGCTACACAAACAGACAACCCAGTTGTAATGGGGAATATCAACTATCCGCATACTGACTGGTACATGTCACCTCAGGATAGGATGCAGAGATAAAATTTCAAGACCCCATTAATGACTGCTTCTTGGAGCTGCTATTCCTGGAACCCACAAGTGGAGAGGCAATTCTTGATTTAGTCCTAATTGGTGAGCAGGATCTGATCCAAGAGGTAAATATAGCTGAACCACTCATTAATGGTGACCGAAATGTATTAAATTTAACATCCACGTAGGGGAGAAAATAACAAAGAAACCCACCACAGTAGCATTTAATGTCAAAATGGGGAACTACTCAAATGAGGAAAGTAGTTAAATGGAAATTAAAAGGAACAATCACAAGAGTGAAATCCCTGAAATCTACATGGCAACTATTTTAAAATACCATATACATGTATGCACCCCACATCACCCCCCCAAAAAACAGTAAGAGGACCAAAAAAGTCCAAAACATTGGTTAGAGGTAAAAAGGCATCCTTTAAAAACTGAAAATCAAATTCCACTGAGGAAAACAGAAAAGAGTATAGACTTTGGAAAGTCAAGTGTAAAAGTATAATTAGGCAAGCCAAAGAAGAATTTAACGAGCAATCAGCAAAAGCCACAAAAATTAACAGCAAAAACTTTGTAAGTACATCAGAAGCAGGAAGCCTATCAAACAATCACTGGGGCCACTTAAGAACCAAGGTACTAAAAGAGCATTCAGGGAAGACAAGGCCATTGTGGAGAAGCTAAATGAATTATTTGCAATAGTCTTCACTGCAGAGTCCCACACCTAAGCCATTCTTTTTCGGTGGCAAATCAGAGGAACTGTCCCAGATTTGAGGACGTTTTTAAACAAATTGATAAATTAAACAATAATAATTCACCAGGACCAGATGGTATTCACACAAGAGTTCTGAAGCAACTCAGTTATGAAATTGCAGAACTACTTACTGTGGTATGTTACCTATCATTTAAAGCAGCATCTGTACCAGCTGTCTGGGGAATAGCTAATGTAACATTGATTTATTTTTTTAAAAAAAAGGCCCCAGAAGTGATCTTGGCAACTGCAGGCTAGTAAGTCTAACTTCAGTAACAGCAAAACTGGTTGAAATTATAGCAAAGAACAGCTTTATTAAACACATAGATGAACACAATGTGTTGGGGAAGAGTCAACATATCTTTTGTAAAGGGAAATCATGGCTCACCAATCTATTAGAATTCTTTGACAAGGTCAACAAGCATGTTAACAAGGGTGATAGAGTTGATATAGTGTACTTGCACTTTCAGAAAGCCTCTGACAAGGTCCCACACCAAAGTCTCTTAAGCAAAGTAAGCAGTCATGGGATAAGAGGGAAGGTCCTTTCATAGACCAGTAGCTGATCATAAGATAAGAAACAGGTAGGAATAAATGGTCAGTTTTCAGAATGGAAAGAGGTAAAATGCAGGGTGTTCCAAGTATTTGTACTGGAACCAGTGCTTATCAATATATTCACAAATGATCTGAAAAAAGGGGGTAAACAGCAAGGCAGCAAAATTTGTGGAAGATATAAAATTTCTCCACAAAGTTAAGTCCAAATGCAAAGTTGATAAGTGAAAAGAAATGCACATAAGAAAACAATCCCAACTATACCTACGAAATTATGGAATCAAAATTAGCTGTTACCACTCAAGAAAGACCTTGGAGCCGTCATGGAAACAGAAAACAACTGCTCCGTGTGCCGTGGCAGTCAAAAAAGCAAACAGAGTGTTAGGAACCATTAGGAAAGGGATAAATAGTAAGAAAATACCATAATTCCACTACATAAATCTACTGTATGCCCACACTTTAAATACTATATGCAGTTCTGGTTACCCCCATCTTAAAAAAAGATATATTAGAATTGGAAAGGGTACAGAGAAGGGCAACATGAATGTTTATGGTTATAGAACAGCTTCCAAATGAGGAGAGATTTAAAAAACTGGAACTATTCAGCTTCACAAAGAGACGACTCAGGGGAATATGATAAAGGTCTATAAAATCATGAATGATGTGGAACAAGGAAAAAGGGAAGTATTATTGACCCCTTCGTATCAAGGGTAACCCTGTGAAATTAATAGGCAGCAGGCTTAAAAAAAATAAGGAAGTACCTCACACAATGCAGAGTCAACCTGTGGAACTAGTTGAAAGGGGATGTTGTAAAGACCAAAAGTATAATTGGGGTCAAAAATAAAAATGAGAAGTTCATGAACGATAGGTCCATCAATGATTATTAGCCAAGATAGTCAGGTCTGCATGTTCTGGGTGTCCCTACACCTCTGACTGGAAGTTGGGACTGAATAACAAGATTCATCTTTTTAACAAGACCATATGGAAAAATGCTTCCACTTAGCTAGGTAAGTGCCCATAGTTGAATGCTTTCCTTTATTTAGCAGGTATTTCTTGAATCACAGGCACCGACTTTCCAGTGTGTTGGGGTGCTCGATCCCCAGCTCTGCCTTAATATTAAGCAAGATTTGCTGGATCCTCATCTATACATGCAGCATCCACACTGTGAGATGCAGAGAGCTGAAGGCTGGATTGAAAACCTGATTGTGATGCTGAGTTGGGAGGCTGGGATGAATGGGAGGCTGAAACACTAACATGAAGATTTCGGAGAACCAGTGTTGTCTCCGCCATGCTGAAGCAATGAGAATAAGGTTGGCATGATTCAATTTCAGCTTGACCATTAACTATGGGATGATCAGAATTGGAGGAAAAGCATACAGGAGTGCCGATTCCCAGCTCTGGTGAAAAGCTCTGGTCAATGAAGGAGCCCAGATACTGACTCCCTCAGGAGCAAAACCAGCCAGCTTTACTTGTCCCTTGTGGTGAACAGGTTGAATGTTGGGGGGTCCCAAGCTGCAATAATGGACTGGATCCCCAGAGAGGCTAATATGAGGGGGAAAGGAGTCCAGAAGAGCTGGCTGTATTTTAAAGAGGCCTTATTGAGGGTGCAGGAACAAACCATCCTGATGTACAGAAAGAATAGCAAATATAGCAACATATTTAGAAGAAAAATCCTACCTCTGAGGCTGCAGCCAAGGAAGAAAATCCGGGGTGTGGCTTCCTTGTCTGCAGCCCTGCAAACCCACCTGCACACAGGACCGCATAGGAGGAAAGGGACTGTGGGCTGGGAGGGGCGGCTGTGGCAGGGCACTAGCAGTGAGGTGAGCTGAAGCCCATATGCTGGAGCTACATGGTAACTCTCCAGGCTGTGCCCTGCTGGGTGGCTGCACCCAGGGAAGGAAGTGCTGGGATGCACTGAGCTCCAATCCCTGGAGAGCACAGGGAGAGGTAGAGTGCGGGCCTCCAAAATCTCCACTCCCTATAGAAAACCCCAGCAATTCCAGGCTGCCACCCCTCCTTCCCACTGGTACCCTACCCACAGGTAGGTTTGCAGGGCTGCAGACAGGGAAGGCACATCCCAGACCTTCCTTTCCTGGATGCTGCCTGGCAATTCTGCCTTCCTTTTTTTTAGCAACAGCTGGGTAATGGCAACTTTTTGCAGGCAACCAAGGAGTTGCTAATAAGCAGAATTTACTGTATATACTGTAAAACACACTTCCCACCCCCTCAGTGTTTAATTTGTAAAGAAAGAGTTGCCAGGGCTCAAGCAATATTTTACATTCATAACTCATGCAGGAAGCCCAGGGATGCAGGCGACTATGAACTGCCAAGCCTAGAGGTGCCAGGGCTCAGCCACCCCCCAATCCCTGTTGTGGCTGTCTCCAGAGAAAACTCCCCTCTCCCCACTTCTTGCCAACTGATCACTCAGTGAAAGCACCACGAGGGAGGCATATAAATTTTTCAGCAGAGGTTTGGGAATGGGGGCCTATTCAGGGAGACTAGTGTTCTTAAGGCTTGACTAGTGATTAGGAGTGTTGTTCTGAGGCAGGGATGGCTCATTCTGAAAAGACAACTGTCAGTAAAGGAAGTATGTTGAACGGGGATGGAGGCCATGTACTGGGGGGCCCATAAGCATGGTTTGAGTTTTCTAGGCCAAGAATATCTAATCCCCAGTACTTCAGAGCAATTTGCTGAGGGATAGCAGATTCCTGTATTTAGGGCCTTACAGGTGTACTTTGCATATTTGAGTTCACTGTATCATAAACAGGTCATGTCACAAGTCAAGACGTAATGCCTAAGAAGCTAAAGTATTCAAAGTATAATAACACGTGGGGAAAGAGAAACAAACATTTATGGGCTTGGCAGAAAACTTCTGCTTTTGGCAACAATCAGTGTCATAGGGCCTTCTATTAGAGAAATGATCTAAAATTTAAATTCCTGCATTTTTTTCCGATCTCATCTGTTTCCACTGTCCTTTGAGTGTAATAAAGTCCTAAATGATTTATATGAACCTCTTTCCTGTCATTTTCTTTCGGTTCATCTGTTAAAGATATTCATCTTTATTGGAATCAGGTGAGAATTTGGCTGTCACAGGCTGTAGACCAGCCCAGCTGGGTAAATATTTCCTTATTTTCACAGTTTGTATTTGATAAAAATATTTTATTTTCATTTTCATATTTGGAAGGGGGGAAGGGTTTGGTGGTTTTCTTACAGTACTATAAAAGGCATTGTTATCTTTTTTTAAATTGTGATTTCTCCAAACAAAAATGAAAACACTATTTTAATGAGTTTTTAATGTGACATTTGTGTGTTCACTGTTAACATTATTGGGAGGAGAGGTAGGCTAATGGGCATTTGGCAAAGTTAGTTTGGCAACATTAGGCCAATGTTGAGCTTTTTTTCATGTCACCCTCAAATTCCTTGGTTATCTTCCATGTTGTATTCTGTAATAAAATGTGGACCAAGTCCCAATTCTGGAGCCTGATTCTCCTGCTTCAGGATATGACTAAGTCCCATTGATATCAATGCAAGTTAATTGCATCCAGCAGCAGGGAAACTGCATCCCGGGAGTGCAGGGTATACAGGGCTCTTATTCCTGTACACAGGGGCTTTACAGCAGCTTGATCAAATGTGGGAATGGTTATGCTAGTATGATAGGGGAGATGGACTGGCTCTTCAGATTCCACAGGGCTTAAACCCACACAGGACCAGAAGGGGAGGGTGATCTCAAGCAAATGACCTGTGATCCTTGGCTCCTCTTCTAGCCCTCTTTAAATCCTAATCCTCTGTGCCACTCTTATGAGAGTTCCTGCTTACCAGGGCAATGTAACCCAGCAGGAAAACATACTATGGGAAGCAGAAGGCATGGGTGTTAGAGTCAGACAGAAATTTACAAAACAAAAGCTGAATGTAGGGACAGGTTGAGGAGTTAATAGTGTACGGAAATGATGTTTGTTCTGAGAGGACTTCCTTTAGCCTCAAAGAGCTCATGGGGTAGATTTCTGACAGCATTTACTGCCTAAAGATGTAGATAGGCACTTAACTCCCATGTATCTCAATGGGAGATTGGTGTCTAGGAGTTTTTAAAAGTTCCACTGTGCACCTAAGTACCTTTAAAAATCTGGCCCCTTGACCTTCTCTGCTGAAAGCTTAAATTTCAAAGCTGACCACCAACTTCCCAAACAAGCTGCAGCTCAGTACTTCACTGGATTCCCAGAAGTTGCTCAGGTAGGTGGACTCTGAAGGTGTTATCACTCCTTGATGACCCTTTTGCTACACATGACAATTTGTGAGGAATCACAGATTCAGCTGCTGAGGATGAGAAAGGGTTGAGGTGGGCTTGGAGCAGGTCCAAAAGCTTTTACTGGATTGCTGGGAGGAAGGAAGAAAACTGTTATCCCTTTCAGTATCTGAGCCAAGCAAGATTGTTGAGCCATGCCAGAATTCAGCAGTCAAACCACCAGCATCTGCATTCAACTTCCATTCTTACTTATCCGTAGACTTGCTCTAAAGGCCATGAGCATTTAATAAGCTACATAATCTAACGTTTTCCAGAGGAAAGAACATATGGTGTCATAAATATAAAGGGAAGGGTAACCATTTTCTGTATACAGTGCTATAAAATCCCTCCTGGCCAGAGGCAACATCCTGTTACCTGTAAAGGGTTAAGAAGCTCAGCTAACCTGACTGGCACCTGACCCAAAGGACCAATAAGGGGACAAGATACTTTCAAATCTTGGGGGAGGGGGGGAAGGTTTTTGTTTGTGCTTTTTGTTTATGTGGTTGCTCTCTCTTGGGACTGAGAGAGGCCAGACAGAAATCCATCTTCTCCAACCCATCCCAATCCAATCTCCAATATTACAACCAGTATAGGTAAGCCAGGCAAGGCGGATTAGTTTATCTTTTGTTTTATGTGAATTTTCCCTGTGTTAAGAGGGAGGTTTATTCCTGTTTTCTGTAACTTTAAGGTTTTGCCCAGAGGGGGATCCTCTGTGTTTTGAATCTGAATACCCTGTAAAGTATTTGTCATCCTGACTTTACAGAGATGATTTTTACCTTTCTTTTTTTTTTTAAATAAAATCCTTCTTTTAAGAACCGGACTGATTTTTCCATTGTTCCAAGATCCAGGGTTTTGGGTCTTTGATGATTTTGTAACCAATTGGTTAAGATATTATTCTCAAGCCTCCCCAGGAAAGGGGGTGTGTAGAGCCTGGGGGGACACTTTGAGGGAAGACATCTCCAAGTGGTCTTTTTCCCTGTTCTTTATTTAAAACACTTGGTGGTGGCAGCATACTGTTCAAGGACAAGGCAAAGTTTATACCTTGGGGAAGTTTTTAACCTAAGATGGTAAGAATAAGCTTCAGGGGGTTTTCATGCAGGTCCCCACATCTGTACGCTCAAGTTCAGAGTGGGGAAGGAACCCTGACACATGGTATTGCAGGTTTTAGTGAGAGCCCCGTCCTGGCCCCTCACTAGGACTGCTGTAAGGGGAATCCAAGCCTCTGTGCTCTGGATCCCCTGGGTGTTTCAAACTCCTAGGAGCCTGGAGAAAGTCCAGCCCACTGCCCCCAACCTCAGGGTCCCTAAACTCATTCTCAAGACACAAACATTCTGGCTGCACTGTTGGAACTTTCTCTCCTTACCTGCATTCTGCCATATATGTTATAGCAGTCTCGGATGATGACCCAGCACATGTTCGTTTGAAGAACACTTTCACAGCAATTTGACAAAACGCAAAGAAGGTACCAATGTGAGATTTCTAAGGATAGATACAGCACTCGACCCAAAGTTTAAGAATCTGAAGTGCCTTCCAAAATCTGAGAGGGACGAGGTGTGGAGAATGCTTTCAGATGTCTTAAAAGAGCAACACTCTTGATGTGGAAACTACAGAACCCGAACCACCATAAAAGAAAATCAACCTTCTGCTGGTGGCATCAGACTCAGACGATGAAAATGAATATGCGTCGGTCTGCATTGCTTCAGATTGTTATCGAGCAGAACCCATCAACAGCATAGACTCATATATTCTGAAATGGTGGTTGAAGCATGAAAGGACATATGAATCTTTAGCACATCTGGCACATAAATATCTTGCAATGCCAGCTACAACAGTGCCATGTGAAGGCCTGTTCTCACTTTCAGGTGTCATTGTAAACAAGACGTGGGCAGCATTATCTCCTGCAAATTGTAACCAAACTTGTTTGTCTGAGCAATTGGCTGAAGTAGGACTGAGTAGATTTGTAGGTTCTAAAGTTTTAAGTTGCTTTATTTTAGAATGCAGTTATTTTTTGTACATAATTCTACATTTGTAAGTTCAACTTTCCTTATAAAGAGATGGCACTACAGTACTTGTATTAGGTGAATTGAAAAATACAATTTTGTTTTTTACAGTGCAAATATTTGTAATAAAAAATATAAAGTGAGCACTGTACACTTTGTATTCTGTGTTGTAATTGAAATCAGTATATTTGAAAATGTAGAAAACATCCAAAGATATTTAAATAAATGGTAGTCTATTATTATTTAACAGAGCGATTAATCACATGATTAATTATTTTAATTGCTTGACAGCCCATATATATATATATATATATATATATATATATATATATATATATATATATATATATATATCTCCTAATGACCAAGTTCAGAATATTACATACTTACATAAAAAACCTTACCTCACATATATTTAAACCCAACAACATTGTATATAACCAGTTGATTCAATGGTTTATTCACTGGGGTTTAGACTTCCTGTTCTCACATTAGGGTGTCTGGACCCAGATTGTGACAGGAAATTCTACAGCTTGTCTTATATAGGAGGTCAGACAAGATGATCACAGTGGTCCCTTCTGGTCTTGCAATCTATTAATCTATAATGAAAAATCACAATATTTTCTGAATTATTCAACTATAAATGGTTCAAATACTTCAGTACATGTTTGCTTTGGATAGCTTGATATGCCCCTTTCTCTCCCAAGTGACATCCTATTTAACACAGAAACCTACACACACATTTATTTGTCCTTCCTCAGCACACATGAGAATGTCTGCCAAGTTCTGTTATCACATCGTATCCATGTAAGTTTTCATTCACACCATACAGTTTTTCTTTAAAAGAAAAAAAAAGTGAGAAATCCAGTTCACTTAGCTTCCATAGAACAAAACTGGCAATTCATCTAGGAAAATCAGTTTACATGATCCTTGATATTTATCCAAGGTATTTAATGATTAATCCATTGCCCTAACATGTTAAATACCCTGCCACTTGTAGGAATTTAACAAGTAAGTAACATAATCCAAGGTAATTTAAATGTCAATGACATAAGAGGAATTATAGTGGGACTGTAATGGTATAAATAAACTATTGAATTTTACAGTAATCTGAAACAAGAAATCATAGGAACTGTGTACAAAGGTTAGGCCTGACATTATTCAGTTGAAAGCATAGTACATAATGCCTGTCTCACAACAAACTTTTAATAATCTTCCATATATTTAAGTTGTGTTGGTGTTACAGCTGTGCTGTGAGCAACCATATTTATTACACTACGCCCTTTTGGAAATACCCTATAGAATTTAATAGAGCATTGCAAATTGCTATACGTTTGTTAAACTATAATAGAAGAATTATCTAAAAAATTATATTCTTTCTATAGAACTCTATGAGATGGCTCAAAAAAAATCCCCTATAGAATGACTGTCATTTTTTATTTAATCTACAAGACTTTTTTATATAAGAATAGCAGCACTGTGGCAATTGCTCTAACATTAATGATACTGAATATTCAGAAACATGATTTTGATGTTAATTAGTCTCTGTATCAAATCATTAAAACACCTTCAGGTTTTTGTTCACATTTTTGTTTGAAATTCTGATCATGTAAAGTTCACATTTCCTGCAACTATATCACATTTCCAGTTCAGTTCATGGGAAATATAAAGATGTATGAGCATTATGAATTATTTTTGATTGAGTACTGTCAACATCTTATAAAAATAATATTTTATTTATCTGCATTTAACATGACAGGAGCAAAAAGATAATATCTAAAACTAAGAATTCTGAAGGATCTTAGCAAGATTCTAGTAAGTCTACCCATTGTTTGTGGAAAGTGTGGAAAAGCCTACTGTATCATATTGGGGCTGTTTATTTTCCCATAAGAATTATAAGCAGGGCACAAAGAGCATCTCCACCAATGGATGGTGCTGTATCTTTATCTTAGTATTAAGCTGTCTTGTTTTGATACTGTTGTCTTGGTTCAGGACAGGGCTAGAAGGAAGTTAAGCTGCCTGAGGTGCTGGAGTTATTACTTGAAGTGTACAACAAATCCTTTGAGCTGTATAAGCATGTACTACAGCTGTGGTAGTGCCTTCAGAATTGCAACATCATTTTGGCCTGAGAAGAAACTTACCGGTCATGCAGCTGAGACTGGAATCGATATGCACCCGGCAGACGGTGAGCTATTGTCCTCTGTGAACGAGCAGTGTGAAAACAGCTCAGTACCAACAGTGTTTTTGGATGGTGATGACAAGGCTTTTTTACCAGCAACTTCCAAGTGCAGACTGTGAACCTTACAGACAGTTACATGAATATTTGACCTCTATGAGGGAGACTGGCCCTTTTGAAATACCAGAAGGAAAGGCAAACCAGGAGGCATAGTGATTTGTGTGCATTGAGAAGACTGTTTGGGTGTTTGCAAGTTTGCAACCCTTGCTTGAGTGCAGCTGCCATTATACCAGCTAACAGTGACTTTCTCTGGATGGAAGAACACCAAAAAGCATTTGAGACACTGAAGAAAGGACTTCTAAAGTATGCTGTGCTTAAATTTTTGGACACAATCAGTCCATTTTGTTAACCTATGGATGCTTCAAAGGCTGCTGTCAGATTTGTAATTGAGTTTGGTAGACTGGTAGCTTTTGGAGGGTGCAAATTAAATGAGGGAAACCAAGTATTTGGATAAGTATTTGGACAAGGATTGTCGGTCGGCTCCTGGGGAGAGGAAGCACTGCTGGGCTCTTACAAGCTTAGGCTATCCCTATTAGAGTATGAAGTTTGAAGGTTACAGATCACTGTTTTGTTGTGTTATGTTTACTCAGGTTAAATAAAAGTTTAGTGTTTTGTCAAACCCAGAAGTTGGAGCCACAGTCAATTGGTGGTTTTTTAAGAGATCTGCAGGGCCCTTGAAATAGGAAATAAGGAAAGCGGCCAAGATCACCTGATGCTTTCAAGAAGGTGTCTTGAGAAGAAGAGTAAAGGGGGTGGGGGAAGCTGCACTAGTGACCAGAGACACCAGTGGTGATTAAGGTGTGTATCCAAGAAAGGAGCAGGTCATGACAGATGTCTTGCCAGCAAGCTTACAGAGAAAAGTACTCCATGATAACAAGGCAGTAGGCATCTGAGGTATGAAAAGACACTGAGCTGGGTATCTGACAGATTATTTTGGCTGGGCATGGCTGCAGATATTAAGGACTGGTTCAAGAAAGGGAAATCACCAACAAGAAGAGGCAGAACTCCTTTAACCTCTTAAGCCCTGGTTGTTCATACAGATTGACTTGGAAGGCCTACTCCCAAAAGCACTGTCTGGAAATTGTTATTTGCTGGTAGTGTATGACAGCATCCAACAAAGTATGTGGTGGCACAGACACTGAAGGATAAAAGGACTAAAACAGTTTCAGCTTCATTGTTGAAACATGTAGTGTTACAGTTCATCCCACCAAGCTGCATTTGTAGTGATCAGGAGAAGGCATCTGAAATCACAGTTAATACACAAGAATTGCCAACAACTCCAGATAACCAAGTTGAGGTCCTGAGAATATACAGTGAATTCCTTCTCAACACCTGATTTCCCATTACCAGCTACAGGAACCAGCTGGGGTATTTTCAAATCCTTTTCTGCATCCCTCTGAGATGGTTATTGAGCACCCTCATGTTTGCCCTCTCCTTTCTTTCAGTAAATGTGTGCACCAGTTCTAAATCCATTGATTTCTATAAGCAAGTATTACAGAAGTCTCCCTGCTGCTTACTTCCTAGGGGCTGTGATCATTATATACGTTCACTTCAGAATCTGCCTGCACATTCTGTTAGAAAACCTGGATTTGTGCTGGAAATGGCCCAACTTGATGATCATTTTAGATAAGCTATTACCAGCAGGACAGTGGGGTGGGAGGAGGTATTGTTTCATATTCTCTGTGTATATATAAAGTCTGCTGCAGTTTCCACGGTATGCATCCGATGAAGTGAGCTGTAGCTCACGAAAGCTCATGCTCAAATAAATTGGTTAGTCTCTAAGGTGCCACAAGTACTCCTTTTCTTTTTGCTATATTCTATGTTGCCCTGATGAGTAGACAGACTGGTTCCTTCTTGGACAGGACATGAATTCTTTTGCTTCTGAGGGAGATCCTTCTGGGGCTGACCTGCTGATATACAGATGGCCCTGTAATTGGTTCTTGCATTTTATTGTTTTCAAGTTGGGAGCTACATAGGGAAGAAAGTGTAAGATTGCCAACCCCATTACCATGATTTCCGATAGACTGATTTTTTGCTAAGGTGCAATACACAGGGCTTTATTTCTGATGAACTCAGCTTAATCATAGAATCATAGAAGGTTAGGGTTGGAAGGGACCTCAGGAGGTTATCTAGTCCAACCCCTGCTTGAAGCAGGACCAATCCCCAATTTTTGCCCCAGATCCCTAAATGGCCCCCTCAAGGGTTGAACTCACAACCCTGGGTTTAGCAGGCCAATGCCCAAACCACTGGAGGAGGTGACTGTGACTCGTGAGAAAGTGGGACTGCAGATGGACTAGGTACTGAGAGGGAAGAAGAGAATATTTTTCCCAGTTTTTCAATAAACCCAGAGTTTAAAGAATTATAAACAGATATGCCTACAAACTCCTTGATGAAATCACCTAGGGAGTCAAAAATGTGGCTCTTTTCCTTTCTGATGTCCACTACAAACACATTATCACCATGGGCTTGGAAAAGCCCTAGAACTAACAAGCCAAAGGAATGGAGCCACGTATTGTAAGTGGAGTTGCGTGAGAAAATGAAATAATCTGTGAAAGGCTAGGTGGATGGTATGCACAGATTAGATTTATTTCAGGACCGTCAAACCCAGATAAGTTTACAGGGATATCTGAATAATATGGCAAAAGTCTCCAACATATATTTGGATTTCTTCATGAACAGATTGAAAAGTTGGTAAACCCAGGATAGGATAATCCTCCAGTTTTTTGGACACCATGGAGAGCCTTGAGTAAGTCCTTGAGTTCTGCTCTGAGGAGGGGGAAAATGGGCAATGGCTCCCAAGCTAAGCAGCAGCTACCATCTCTAAGAGCTGGAACTGCAGATGGCCAAGTCCCAGAAGAGGAGTCTAGCATCATGAAAGGCTTGGGGCTAATGGAAGGGGAAAAAACACCAGGGATTTGTGTGTTGTGTGGTTGGGAGAGTAGGGAAGGGAGAGGAGGTGAAAGAGAGAGAACATAAAAGTTATGAAGCTGACCTGTTGATTTCATTGATGATTTCATTACTGAAATAAAAAAAAACTGTTTTTTTTATTTCAGTCGTTTTTTTTATTTCAGTAATGAAGATTGATACCTGTCACGTGGAGCAAGCTCTTTTGTTTAGTAATAATGATATGCTGTAAGCATTCAAGACGTATATAGTATATGGTGTGTGCTTGCTGGTAGATGGGCATTTGTATATAGATGCCCAAAATCACGAACACCAGGTGCCCAGACCTCGAATTGCACCTTTATTTTATTTAGTTCTGCTAATTTTTACCTTTGTCATTTTCATGTCAGCTTGCAGCAGAAAGAAAGAGAGGGAGCGACTGTAGGCACTATTAAGGTAAGCACTAGTGACAAGTGTGTGCTTAGGCCTCTCTCTGAGCTCTCCCTCCCCTGAAAAGATGAGTTGTTATAGCTTCCACCTACAGAACTGTAGCACCTCATGCTTTTAGCTCTGGAGGTTCCCCAGTTCAATCCCTGGTGTGATCGCAAGATGGTAGCCATCACCCAAGTATTTAAAGCATCCAGGGAAACCCCTTAATATTAGAAATCAGTCTGAGATACAAAACGTGAACATGGATCTAGTTATCCACCCCTTAAATGAAAGGTCTCTGGATCTGGG
Organism: Lepidochelys kempii; assembly: GCF_965140285.1. Lineage (NCBI taxonomy): Eukaryota > Metazoa > Chordata > Testudines > Cheloniidae > Lepidochelys > Lepidochelys kempii. The sequence goes on along the minus strand of NC_136380.1, from coordinate 95,048,520 downwards.
ATTTTTGTTTTTCTGATGACAGAGGTAGAAGACCACTAGAAAATTCAGATACAGGTTCAAATTCTGAAGCCACTTACCACTCTCATGTCTCTCTCCCTCCCAGAAAAACCCACCACACACTTAAATTGTTTTGTTCAGATTTAAGCCTATTTCTAAGCAATTGATATTTTTAATAGTTCACTGGTGAAACATAACTAAAAAGTTAGGACCAGAAGCTTGGGTAATTAATGGCCAAACCATCAGAAATAAGAAACAAAGCAACATAAGAAAAGAGGCTGAAAGAAACTGTTTCCCCCTCTTTACTGACAATCAGTACCAATAATCATGGCAGAGTGCATTTCTGCTCTGTGGGTCCTCAAACTAAAACTCATTGTCAGAATGAATGCAACAGATTACCGACAGTGTGACTGTATCCTATTGATTCCCATGTAGCAAATATATTTTCAGCAGCAGGAACACTCTAAGGGCCAAAGACTGATATCCATATTTAGGCAGAAAGTCCCAATAAAGGCCATGAGAGTTTGACCATAATGAAGACTAGGAAAGGAAGGACTACAGCATTTGACTCTAAGCAAAACAGCAACCTGTAAGCGAGAGTGAATACCACTAAAGAGAATATAACTGTGAGAGATGACAGACTTCCATATTTCACATCATCTGAGAAATATAGAAAAGAAATAAGACTCTTGAAAGAGAAGATTAAAAACAAGAATATTCTTTCAGGGCTAAGAGTGAATCTTATACTTTGAAAAACAAATCAGAGGTCCTAGAAGCATGAAACCTCAGAAAAATGAGAGCTAGGACAACTTGTGTCCTTAACAGAACTACATACAAAACAGCTTATTAGTCAGACTGACTCATTTAAAAGAAAAACAACTTATCCTACAAGTGGCACTGGAAAAAAAATCCTTAGATCTGTAGAGAGAAATGTGTCTTTTTTCTGGATAATTTGGATGGTAGGCTATACAAGAGGAGAGCCTCTGCAGGTGCTTTGAAGGAGGTGAGAGAAGGAAAAGGTTTGCCCTAGCCATTTTGGCAATCTTAAAGGTGCTTGAACAAGATCAGATACCTTATTTAGTGGTAAAGTTTGAAACTGAAAATTTCTTCAAGTCATTGGCAGAGAACTTGGATCCAAATAAAGCTTATTGATTGGTGTTTTATTGGCAGCTGTCTGAATCTTCAAGCTGACTACTGGTACTTCCTGTAAGTATTATCAAGGAAAACACTACACTGGTTTAAATTGGGAGTCCATTATACAGAATTCTAATTAATTATTGGAATAGCAAGGGTCAGGTTCACAGACATCCTGGGGACAGATGGGGTTGTACTGAAGCGTGCAAGGGTTCTACTAAATTTTAGATTTTGATAATACAGCTTAGTCTAGATGGCTATTATGAAATTACTTCTGATATATACTATAATTAGAATGTGAAGGATTTGCATAGATTACCAAAAATGGGAAGCATCAGAATAGAAATCAAAGTGGAATCATTACACTAATTTTACTTTTTTTTCAGCTGCTCACAATGTTAAAATTATAAAAAGTCTTTAGGATTTGTATGGTTTTATCAAGTGGCTCTAACCAGAGGGAAAGGATATTAGCATAGGACTCAAGAAACCTGTATTCAGTTCCGACCTCTGCCACAGACTTCCTGAGTGATGTGAGAACATTGTCATAGATCTCAATGGGAAATTGCAAGTGCTCAGCATCTTGAAATAAGACCACTAGTATCTGTGACTTAATTTCTCATTTGCAAAGTGAGACCACTTCCACAGAGGGGATATAGTAAAGAGGAATTCATTAATGTTAGTAATAAATAGCTAATGGGTATCTGATTTATAAAGCTGCATTAAACTTTGGAAACTTTATACAATATTGAAATGAATAATAATTTGAACTGGTCATTTTTGAGGTAAACTGTTACCCTGATCCTGCACTACTGAAGTCAATGGCGTTTTTACTATAAACTTCAGTGGGAACAGGAGCTGGGCCCGAGTGAACACTCCAAGATGTATAGTACCAAAGATGTATCAGGAGTGGAAGTGGTTAAAGAACAAGCTAAAATACCTGCAAACATTTGTTCATTGAAATTCAAAATGTTGATAAAAACATCAGAATTGTGAATTTCAAGATGGAACTAAAAGACCAGGTGAAAAATTATTAGAAGATGCAATGGCTATGCCTACAGAACTGGAGGGATTTGGGAGCATGGTAGGGATTTAACCCATGTAGCCACTTCTAAGTTCTATTATCCATGTAGGAGGGCGCAGCCTGGGAAAATGATACCATCCCTTATTACTTTGTGCTAAGCATATTTACACCGTTTTGGGAGATGATCTGACTGTTCTGAACTAGATATGAAACAGAAGATATGTTTATAGTGAAGATTATCCTCACACTAGTAGAAACGTAAAGTACTATAAATCTCCTAGAGACAATTCCCCAAGGATGATAAAAAAACAACCACCACCACTAGCCAATACTTATCTAGCTCCCTGGGAGATGAGAAAGACAATGAAGCGAAGACACATTCTTCCCAAGCTTGCCCAGTAGAAAAGAAGAGATACAGTAAAAAAATAAATGAATAAAGTAGACCCAAGACTACATCAACATATGAGAGAAAAGAGTGACTAGATACAACACCAACAGAAAGACACAAATTCACCTGTTTTCTCTTAGCCTACATAAATGCTACACAAGGCATTGTACAACAGTGGTACTCACACTGAGGAAATTCTGAGTTATTTAGTTCCAGGAGCAAACAGACCAATTTTAGCTTCGCACCAGCATTTAAGTGGCGACGTGACATCTGGTCAACATGGACACAGCGCCACACAGGGCATCACAGATAAACAGACAGGTCAGTCTTTGCACCATACAAAGCGGTGTGGGATAGCAGTTGGCAGTCTGATGAACTAGTGGGAATGAACAGTATGTGCACACAAACGTTAGTCTGCCCCAACTCAGAACTCAATCAATTTAATGTATTTTCAAATTGGACTATAGAATATGTATTAATTGGCCCGTAGCTACACTACAAATTTTGTTGTGTGCACATGGGTCACTGGAATGTGCACTAATTTGTAGACAAAGTCAAGGTATGATTCTTTTAGAAGGTAGCAAAGCTGTATAAGTATTCATTGAATTATCTGGTTCATAAGTGACTAGCACATAAACTACTTTCTTTGTTTCAATAAAACTGAAAAATACACACATTAGGGTATTTATTTACCTGGGATACATACAATAATTTGCCAAAGTGCATATAAGATATAAATAAATAAATAAAATAATAAAACATCTAAAGACAATTAAATTTGGTAAAGTTAATAAAATATAGCACTGGTTTTCACTATTTTTCCCCATTAAAAAAAACCAACCACCTACTTTGCCACTTTTCCATTGTCATTGACTAATGTAAGATTCTCTCTGTTAGGGCTCAAATTTATTATACTTGAATAAAGACAATTCCCCTAAAGTTCAGCACCGCAGGAGGTAGGAATTGTATTGATTTCAAGAAAAGAATTAGTCAGAGTTTATATGCATAAGTACCCTTTAGTGCGACTCAGAATGACATTGCCATTTTTGGTTTGGTTGTTTATATTTTTCCTTGTCCTTCACTCATAAGCTTCTATGTAGAAACTATGCAGCAAGGGACTGGCTCCAAAAATATTTCCCATTGCTTGGTCGATGGTTGGAATATTCAGTAGCATATTTGCCAAGACTAGAAAACATCTCTCTTATTTGTGTACTATTTTCATTCAGTTTTACGGCAGTTATAAGGAAGGGTTTTTATTTCAAAAGCAAATCGTATGAACTGATACTGTTTATTGCTTGCCACAGTAAAATGTATGTGCTACCCAGTAGCATGTTTAAAGTTCTATAATTGTTTGTCAAAAAACTGAATGGGAGTAACTTATTTAACAGAGGGTATAGCAGTACAAAAGCACAACCCTGTGCATCCTTTCCCTGATATGGAAAATATGCCTCTTGGAACAAATATTTTTATGTTTGAATTTTAGTTGCATTGTTAACAAGTGTTTTAAGACAGCAACAATGTAATATTTTTAAATTATTGAGAAATCATAAGACAGCTTCAATGGGCAGAAGAATCATAATCATATTTACAATGACCAATTATAAATGCATATTAATAAAAGTTGTCTTCAGGAACCCCTGCACTCCTAAATAATTTGAGCCTATTGGAGGACCAGAAAGTTTATTGCTGGCACTGATAGGAGGACACACACTTCCCCTAAGATGGCTCACTGTACACAAATTCACCATTGTTGGGTGCAGTATCCACGAGGTGTTTTTCCAACCCTCTGTCCATAACCACTGCTTCTGTCCACTGCTCCTCGAACATATCTGTATGAGCCATCCTGCCAAATGCCTGTCCTCATTCCCAGTCTTTCCAAAACCCTTACTTAAAAAAATCTTGCTTTCTTACTCTTGCCTGTTCACCCATAATCAATTGTTTAATTATAGGGTGTGGGTGCTGTATTCTGTTAAGTTTTTAGTGTGTTCACCTTGCAGCCAGACTAATCAATACTTCTGGAGTACCTTAATCTGTACCCCTTGACTTAGATATACCTCTGAGCCAACTGCATTTGCACTTAGCACCTTTTGTGTCCCTGACTGCTTTTAACAATACTGTTTGAGCATAGATCCCTATATTAATGGTGCAATCCTGCTCCTCTTGGAGTGCAGGAGACCCACAGAGCTCAGGGCAGTTGGTGGAAAACCAATATTAAATAATTAAAAATCTTGTGTATGCACAAATTCCAAGTTGCACCTATAAATGGGTGCCCTAATGAGTACCTGCACCCAAGAAAATTATATTAATGTTTGCAAATAGCTTTGGAGATAAGAATCTCCACACAAATAATATAGTATGATTGGCACCTAGATACAATGGTTATCTAGGACAGATAACTTTAATTTTTAGTGTGCATAGCCTCCAAAAATGACTTTTATATTAATGACTGTCAATCTATAGTAGTGTGCTAATTTAATCTATGGTACCATGAGGTCGGCCAGTCAAAGGGTTAATAGATTTGTAAATAAAAAAGAAAGATTTTGGAGCTTTAACATGTAGTATTTCAATAGACATTTAATCAGGGCAGCTAAATCATAATGACACTAATTAATCAAGATGTGAAAACACATTTACTTTAGAACAAACCAGAACCATTAAACTCTGAAGAAGATTAATTGTGATTAATTGAAATTAAATTAATCAAAAAACACAGTAACATAATTATTATAGGACAATGTCAAACAGCCTATAGATTCTATGGCCTCTATTGTTACAGTTCTTACTCAGGCAAAACTCTTATCACAGTCAATGGAAGTTGTCTGGGTAAGAACTACAGGATCAGACAAGAGTTGGATAAATAGAAGCCCTAGACGGCTTTCGATATAGCATGCTGGGGAAAGGAGCGGAGAAATTTTGTTTCCAACAATAGTAATGCAAAAGTAATACTCTTAGAATAGTTTTTTGTAATCATGGTAAAAATAGATTGAATAGTAGATCAGCACATATATATATGGCAGCATGCAACCCTCTAGAATTAGATTTCAGTCTGAAACTCTTTTTTATGTAGCTCCACAAGTGGAATTCACAGCACAGTGAGATCAAGTTTTCTGATGTTAGGGTGTTATGTGTTGGGTGAAAGTGGAATTCCATCAAAAGCCAGGAAGACAGTTGACCTTACCAGTGAGGCAGGGCTGGGGAAAAAACAGGGCCGCCCACAACATTTTGGCACACAAGGCAGGGAGCTCAAATGATGCCCCCTCCCTTGGGCCAAAACTTTGAAATGTCTAAATTCTGCCTTCTTCCTGTTCTACTCCTCCCATGGTACTGCTCTGCTACCTACCCCAATAACAACTTAAAATGCCTTGTTCATAAATTTTAAGTAACACTTAACTTTCAAACGCCTGAACAGCAAATGTAACTTTTCTTGTCTGCATAGTAAACGCTGGCATTTTTATCTGTTTGAATAATCAAAGTGGTGCTTTTTGTGCCTTCTTGGTTGCAAAGATTTGAACTGCTTTCTGAAGGTCAGGGCCAACTCATGCTCTATTGAGATGGTTGCAAGGCTGACCAGCATCTCCTGTGTCATTGTGGAGCATAGATGTGTTTTTATTAACTTCAGCTTGGAGAAGCTGCATTCTCCACTGGCAACTGTTACAGGAAGTGTTAGAAGTATGCGCAGAGCAACAAAAGCATTTGGAAAGAGGGTGGTCATCTTATTTCTGCACATACATTCCAGAAGAGCCTTTGAAGTTGATTCTGCTGAAATGTATTTTGAAAAGGCTTTCAGTTCATCACCTAAATCACTCGCATCAATATTGCGCATGTCATCATGTGTCAACACTGTCTCTAGTGCCCTGCATTGCTGGTGTCAGTCTTCTTCAAGTATAGTGAGGAGTTTAAGAATATCATACAAGATCCCAAATATACTGCTGTGTTCCTTGAGCTGCATGAAACGTTCTTCAACTGACTGTATTGCACAATCTAGCACCTGGTTAAAGAATTCAACTTTGAATTGTTCTTTGGGGTCTCTTATGGGATTATCCCATGCCTTGTAATCAAAATGTCTTTTTCTTCAGTGACTCTTGTATTCTTGAATGGCTGGGGAAATAGCTTCAGTGTGAAGTTCCTCTGCCAATTTCTGTGCACTCTTCAGAACGTGTTGAAATCCCTCATCTGACCGGTAAGACTGTAGGTATGACTTTGCTTTGTTCAGTTCTTCCATTGCTCCAGATATATCAAGGTCAACACCTTGGAGTCTCTTGCTTACAACATTTATTTCAAACAGTATGTCATGCCACAACACTAAGCCACACAGAAATGTGAAGTTATGTATGTTTCTGGTGATTCCATTTCCCTCTGCCACTGTTCTCCCATGAACAATTCCAGTCATCGCATTATCTTCCATAATGGCAACTATGGCATCATCTATCATCCCAATTTGGTGTTTGATGGTCTTTACCACTTCCACCTGACTTTCCCATCATGTGGCACTCAGTGGTTTCAGTGTCAGGGAGGATGTTCCCAGATGTTGTTTCAAAATTTGCCATCAATGAGTTGATGCAGAGAAAAATACATAGATGCTTTGAATTACACTAAAAAATTCAGCAGCCTCACTAGAAGCTGGTGCTGCATCACTGACCACCAAGTTCAATGAATGAGAACTGCATGGGACAAAAAAGGCTTGAGGGTTTAACTCTCGGATCCGTGTCTGCACTCCTCTGTTCTTTCCTCTCATGTTGGCACCATTATCGTAGCCCTGACCTCTCATGTCAGCTATCACAATTCCTGTATCGTCCAGCTTTTTAAGAAGCACATTTGTCATACCACCTCCTGTAGTACCATCAATGTCAATAAATTCTAGAAAATGCTCTCTGACAGTCACCATTGCAGGGGCATTTTCACTAGGTTCTGTTGTTGTTAGAAAACGTACCATTAAAGTAATTTGCTCTGTATGGCTGATGTCAGGTGTGCAGTCCAGAATAACAGAGTAATATCTTACTGACTTCAGATCTGCCACAATCTTCTGTTTGACTTTTGTTGCCAGTAACTGTATGATCTCATTTTGAATTGTTTTTTCCAAGGTAGTGGTGTGTATACATTTCTTGGGTAGTGACTCTTCTTAGATGTTCCTGGAGTACAACATCAAACGCAGCCATCACCTCCCCAGTTTTAAGGAAGTTTCCATTGTTTGCCACATACAGCTGATCTGAAGTGCCATGCAGTGCTAGGTGTTGGGTAGCAAGCATTCTCACAATGGCAATGAGCCTTTTCAGAACATTTTGCCAGTAAAGAGACTCTGATTCAAATTTCTCTTGATGCTGATCATCTATGGTGGCCTTTAACCTTAGTCTCATCTCAAGCTCTTTCCACCTATGGAATGTTCTCTGGTGATTTGCTGCCTTCTCATGGCATGCCAGATTTCTAGCCAGATTTTTCCAGTCTTTTGTTCCTGTAGAACCCAGTGTGGCTGGAATATTAGACTGGAAGAGTTTGCAACAAAAACAGTATGCAGCATTCTGGGTAATTGAGTATATAAGCCATGGCCTCTCCACTTTGTCACCATTGGGGATTTCACGCCAGTAATGTGTTGGATGGAAACTTCTATTTTCATTGTCTCTGGGGAACATGAAGTTTTTCACTTGCTGTGGCCTATACAGTAGAAGGAAGTCCCGCAGGCTACTGCTCAAGTGGGTCCACAGTCCTGGATCATCTAGATTTAAGGAACTAAATTCAGCAGCAGCTGTGTCTTGCGCCTCCATCACACTCTTCTCTGATCTACACTTTTCTTCAGGAATGTGCATGGCTACATCCATTTGAGATGGAGATATGGATGCTGCAGTAGATGCCAGGTCACCTGAACTCTGACTAACTGAAAGATCAGGCATCTCCTCATCACTCACATCCTCATGGGGCCGGGAGACTCACCATGAACATCTGTGTCTATGTATCGCAAGAGAGCTCCTTCCTGCTTAGATAGAAAAGCTTCCTTTGCTTTCTTTCTTTTTTTGAATGCTGCCCCAGAGAGGCATTTTCTTCTTTCACTCATGACTGCTGTTCTGTGCCAGCTATAGTGGCTCTCAACACTCAGTTGAAGAGGACAAATAAGCAGGCCAGTAGCAGGGCCTGAGTGAGGAAAGATATCAGCGTCTTAAGGGCCTAACTGGCTCCTACTACATGCCTGTTCTCCTCAAGTGGGTTCAGGGAAGCAGCAGGAAAGGAAGCTCTCTGAGAAGCTGGTGTTAAATCAGTCCAGGCTCCTGGGGGTGCCAGAGGTACATACAAGGCTCCTCCTCCTCCTCCTCTCTCTCCCTGCAGCTCCTGCTGCTTTCTGTTATTCCCTCTCACCTTTTCTCCTGCCTGCCTGTTATGTCTCTTGTGCCCTTCTTCCTCCAGCACAGCACTCCATCATCTCTGTGCATCTAGAGCAGAGAGAATATATATGCATCAGCAGCAGACACAATTTTCTACACTCTGGGTCCTAGTTGTGCCCCCTGCACAATCTGGCACTTGAGGCGGCCGCCTCAGTTCGCCTCATGGTAAGGCCAGCCCTGGGAAAAAAAGTACCAATAAAAATTGCTATAGCACTGAGTCTCTGTTGTGAGAATGATTAAACAATAGTTAGTAAGAATCATTTGTAAGTTGCAATTTCTGTGGTTGATTGCTTGGGTAATACAATATAATCCTTTTGCCCTTCTACACAAGTTAATTAAATCAGGATATTTTAATACATATCACTTGCAACATAACACTTGTAATTACTGCACCACTCCTTCCTCTATATTTTAATTTTTGTTTGAAGCCATTTATGATCACATTTAGTCATGCCAGCAGGAGCAAGGAGGACCAGGACACATGCATGCATGTTACAGATGTAGGCACTTTATTATTCATGACCAAAGTAACATAGGAGAATCCTCACTAGTTCCAGGTGTAGTGGTACCTGAAATATGAACTCTTAAAGTGAGTTCAAATACATCTCCTCTCTTACCTATAGAAACCCTCTTTTCAAATTACAGCCATTTATACCTTTTATGGACCAAAACATAAGATCAGTTTGAATGGGCACAGCAGGTGTAGATGTAACCCACACCACTTTCATCCCTGTGTGGGCTACCCATATTATGGTTAACTGCACAAGGTGATGAGTGTATGCTGTCTCCACAGGGCTGTTACATCTCACACCCCAGGCCTGTGGGTACAAGTGTGCTACACTGGCGAGCTTGTGGATATACTCTGTGCACAACATACTTGCCTCACCCACCTCTAACAGCAATGGAGAAACCCAGAAGCAAATCTTGGAGTCACACTCTGTCTTTTGGTCTGTTGTTGCCCTTTGTTTGGGGATTTAGCCCCATATTCTCAACTTTTAATGCAAATATTAATATATCAAAAGCCCAAAGAGGCTTACATTTTAACTGTAAGTGGGGGACAGAATAGAGTGCCTTGCCTGAACCTCCAACCTGACTTCTCCTTCTCATCTTTGGGCTGGTGTTTTTCTTGCCCTCACTCCTTTTTCTCTCTCAAGTCATCCTATCTTGTTCTGTAGGCTTCTCAATTACAAATACTTATAATGAAATTACACTGTTTGGCAATGCTTGTTCAGTGCCAGAAGGAAGGAAACAAGCCCCACCTATACCCCTTCACTTACTTTTTGCACCACTTATTTTTTTCTTTGTTTTCTCCTCTTTCAAGTGGTAGGACCCAGATGGTGATGTATTGTGGTGTCAGAACGAAAGTGATTATTAGAAGGGCTTGTGTGGTTCAACAGTGGTACCTGTTTTATTACCAATAACTCTGATTTATCAAAGTAAGAATCTGCACTATTTCCACACATTAAGTGCAAAATACCAGCTGTATGCCATTTGAAGAAAACACCCAGAGTGGCACACGGCTGCATGCCTTTTGCAGATTATGTAGTGCTTATGGGGGAGAGAAAGTGGAAGAATATTTAGAGAGATGGGTTGAATACTTGAAAGAAATAGCATGAAAATCAGCAGAAATAAAACAGAGTATATAGTTTACAGATTTGATGATACCTTGAAGGGAGACCGCAAGACTGTAGGTCTGGGGAGGCAGCCACTACCAGAAGTTCAAGTATCTAGGTTTGATAGTACAGGATAATGGTGAATTCAGTGATGAATTTATAAGCAGAACAGGAAAGGCATGGACTAAATGGAAACAAGTAAGCAGAGTGATCTGTGATAGGAGAAGGCCTATCAAACTGAAAAGTAAATCTACAAGGTGGTAGTTAGGCTTTCACTTTCATATGGCTCCAAAATGTGGGCACTGAGGAAGAAACAGGAGCAGATCTTGAATACAGTTAAAATGGACGTTTGGAGATAAAAGGATGTATCATGTTCAAAACAAACAAACAAATTAGGTGGGGTACCAATTAAAGAAAAACCGAGGGAATCCAGACATTGATGGTTTGGGCGTGAAACGAAGATTAGAAGAGATGTTAGATTTAGAAGTGGAAGATCAGAGAAGGGTTAGAAGACCCAAAACTAGATGGAGGGATGTCATACAAAAGGATATAATTAGCTGCAGAGTTTCTGAAGAGCTGCTTAAAGACAGACTGGAATGGATAAGGACTTTAAGAGCCAACCCTGTGTAGATGGGACTAAGGGTAGAAGATTACGACAGCTGGTAATTTGCAGTAACCGAAACATGGGACAATATAATCCCCACATTGGTGTGAGACATGTAATCTTTGAAACAGGAAAAACATTTTGCTGATATTTGTATTGTCTCAGAATAAATACTAGGTCAGCTGTCATTCAGCAAGATGGTTGGTAGTTAGCATCTGAAAGAAAAGGAGACATGTAAAGAGAACCAGTATGTGGTGTCATTCATTATTTATTATTATTGTTTAAAAACCTCATGGTATAAGCTTGCAAAAGTGGATAATGATTTTGAAAGCCTTGGTTTTTCAGATACTCAACTTGAAACATCTGAAAGAGGCCTGATTTTTAAAAAAAAAGTCCACAGCCAACTTCTAAAAATACCCTATAAATGATCTCAAGTTTTGCACAGAAAGTTTGTGGCACCTCAAATCACTAGTGACTTTTGGAAATTTCAGCCTTAAAAATATTCGGAATTCTCAAGATATGCATGTAGCTCCCCTATATAATCTATTTACCTCCCTCCCTATTCTCTCCGATTCTTTGACACACTCACTTGTTGTTCCCTATTTTAGGTTTAAGGGCAGGTGTACAATTAAAAAGCTACATCGGCACAGTGGGCTCCGGCGGGAGGGGCAGGACCTTGGGAAAAAGGGGCAGGCCAGGCCAGGGGCTAACCTCCCTTAGCCCGTGGTTCACCCACTGCCCATGCTTCTCTCATTGGGGTAGTTCATCCACCTCCTTGAGAGGCAGTAGCTATGTCGACAGGAGAGGTTCTCCCATTGATATAGCACTATTTCCACAGGGGGTTAGCTCCATCACTCGGGTATATAGGTCTGTAGAGTAAACCTGAGCTAAGGCTCTTTGGGGCAGGGACCCCATCTTACTCTGTCTTTATAAACCAACTTACAAAATGGGGTTCCAGTCCACCACAATACAAATTAAACAATTACAAAAATGTTGATCATAGGCAAGAATGTAGATCAACCCACACTTGCTTTCAGCATGGTTAAACTTTCAGAATATGGATCCTAAATGATTGCTTACACAATTTAAGTGAGTTCTGAACTGACTGAATGAAAACTTAGGACAGGAGACGGAGCAAAGTCAAGGATTCTTCAAACTTTATCTCAAAAACTTCTCTTCTGCTAAGTATAATATCCTTCAGAGGCTAACAGCTGTTGGTAACAAGACTGAAAAGTTTTACAGTTACAGTCAGACCTCCCACAGGGTACTAAAATCTACTATATATTTTGCAGTAGGATCCACATGCCTATTGCACCACTCTATTTTTACCAGTACAGGTATAATTTCTGGACAGGAACAGTTCACAGAATTTGATCTTACATTTTACCCACTTTCCATGTACCAAACTCAGCATGGCATAGTAAGATTATTTCCCAAAAGACAAAGCTATCTGTTTACAAACTCACAGCTTCAAGCAACTCCACCAAGCATATGTTAAAACCAACCTCAAACCACGTCTCCAAACAACATTCAAATACATCAAAGTTTGTAGTACAAGTCACATGGCACGCAGAGGTAATCAGAGCCAGCACAAATTATTTTTTTCATAGGAGGAAAAGGAAAATTACTGCCAAGTGTGACACACATCAGCTACTGGTTTATCCATCTTTTTTCTACAGGGTATAGCTTGTAATACAGTGTTATCTTTGCCCAAAAAACATGAAATATGTGCCAAATCATTTAACTGAAGATAATAATTCCTCACAAACCAGACTATTTTTAATTCTAATAACTGGATTAAATTATTCAGTAATAAAATGTCCTATTCAAAGTCAGTGGGTTTGTTTGTTTTGGGAGGGTTTTGTATTGACTTTAGTAGGAATTGGCTCTGGTCGTAAATCGACTTTTGACAATATTAAAGGATAGTATTTATGTTTCTTTGGAGAACTGTGGATAAATACAACCTTTACAATGACATTTTATACCTCCTTTATAGGCCCACAATTCATCTATCATACTCCCAGTCTGCCAAATAATAAATGCACTTTTTCATTCTCAAAATCAGTACCAAGTTTAAATATTTTAGGTTTTGAGTTGAAATAGGGGCTTGTTTCAAGCCCATCTCCCACTCCATCACTTCTTGTTAGGTACTTGACCAATGTTACTTTTCCGTTTCTCTTGGATTTCCATATGATTGCTGTGTTGGAATCCTTTACATCACCTTTTGCAATATTGATTTGATCCTATTTGCTTGCAATTTTGCTTTTGGAGGCAGACTTGCTTACCACTTTCCTGCCTTTATAATGAATGAAGAAAAGGCTGGCTTTAGTTCTAGTAAAAACTTCAGTTTGTGTTTATGACAGTGAAAGCTGAGATGCGTCTAGGCTCCAGATTTGTACAGTAGCTATGGGAAAAATTAAGTATAGGGACAAAGAAAAATAACATAAGCAACCAGTAGCTCAAGAACTAAAGCAGCTCTGATATATTACTTCTTGGCTGATCCTGGATGATGAAGGGAAGCCCCTTGTTAGGAATAGCTAGTTACTTCCTTTGGGTAGTTGACACTTTACCCATATGGTCTGATGTTTTGCCCTATGCTAATTGCTCTGACTTTCTCAGGAATAAAAAGATCCAACACAGTTATCTGAGCCATTGTGGTGCAGCAGCTCTGAGAGCATACTAGGAGCCCTTTCCTTTCCAAAATGGAGCTGGCATGGAAACTTGGAGAAAGAAGTAAAAGAATTCAACTGGCTTTTTGTCTTCATATAATTAAAGTTAGCATTGGTAGGTAGAGTCAATTTTCATTCAGACTACGAAGCTTATTGGCTTCTCGGTCTGGGTTTTAGCCAAGCAATTCTTTGACAGTTTAGGACTATGAATCGTATGTGCAAATGGCAAGATGTGGGTGGAGAGGGAAAAATATTCAGACTACTTTGGAATCTGATGAAGAGCAAAGCAGAGGGATCTTGCTTTGGCCACCATTACCAGTTACAGCCTCACACATAATTGGGTAGATACATCACACAAGCTAGAGTTGTAATTCAATTCTTTTTGATTTTAAGTTTTAATAGTTTTATAACATGTTTCCACCTCAAATGGAACTAGTCTCGTACAATAAAGGGTAAGTAAAAAATAAAAACAAACTAGAGAATAGCTGTCACAAGCTACCTGGAAAGAAAGAGCAAAGGGATTAATTTCAAGGCAAAACCAACAAGCTTGCCCACTGACTTTTACCTCAGGTGAACCACATGTTTCATCCCATTTGTTTGTGCTAAAAAAAAATAGGAAAAAAGAAGTTCAGATTAACTCTGTCTCACAAGCCTGGTTAGCACATACAGAAATATAAAATGGGGCTTATGAAAAAGCAACACAGGGATGGAACTTGTGAAAATTAAAGATTATTTTTTTACATCCATTACTTCCTGTTCTCAAATATGTAACACCATCACAACTATAGGTTATCTGTCGTTATAGAGATTCTATTTAATTCTAATCTGCCTCTCCGCAGCCTTGGAACAACATCCCTGCAATCTTTTAAAACAGTGTTTCCCAAACTTGTGGGAAGCAGCGGCTGCGGTTTGCTGCTCCAGGCCAATGGGGGCTGCGGGAAGTGGCGCGGGCTGAAGGATGTACCGGCCACTGCTTCCCGCAGCCCCCATTGGCCTGGATCGGTGAACCGCGGCCAGTGGGAGCCACAATTGGCCGAACCTGCGGATGTGGCAGGTTAACAAACTGGCCCGGCTCACCAGGGGCTTTCCCTGCACAAGCGGCATTCCAAGTTTGGGAAACAATGATTTAATATAACAAATGTGAAGATTGTAGTGGAGAAACAACCTGTAGATGTATCTACTACACCTCTCACGCTTTACTAGGCACCATTTGTCAAACATGGCTGTTGCAAAGTCACTCTCATCTGCTGTTTATGGCACTGCTTATGGACAAAGCCTAATTGTGTCCATCATGTGGTATAAAGATTGCGCCGGACTTGGAACTGTGCTATAAAAATGTATAAATACTGTGTGTGTCCTGGTTATTAGGATGTTTACTGTATGACTACATTGGGTTAAATCAAACAGGGCTACTGAGAAATAAACAGGAAAGCAATAACTCCAATAAGAGAGTCTTCACAAAACACTCAGGGTTTTTTACAAGACAACAAGAGAGCAACTGGCCAAGAGTAGGCTAGCTTGACCTCTTGTGGAGCTCACTAAATTGGTTTTAAGCAGTAAGGTCCAAGCCCAGAAAATTAAGAACACAAACGAATTCTAGCCGGATAAAAAGTGATTCTCTCTCTTTAGGGAGCAGGGGGGAATGGACACATGCAGATCCCTGCTAGAGGAAGCTAGGCTGTTCTAGTCACCTACCACAGAAGTGTAGGTTTTAAGAAAGATAGACATTCATCTAGACATTATTCTTATTTTAAAATCCTTTTTCTATTATGTCATGCTTGGCTTCTACTGTTAAGATGAGACAACACCCTGGTTTTAAGAAGGCTCTTTGATCACTATATTGACCCCACGTTACAGATTCTGGAGGAGAAGTACTGCAGGTGAACCTAATCAGACTTTCAGGCTAAGGTTGTTATGCAGAGTACTGTTTCACAGGGCCAGGGAGTGGGAGAATCACATGATTACATCCCAGAAAGGTAAAGGTGTGACAGCGGTTGGAGTGCACTCAGAGAAGGTCAGAGGTGCAGCTACTGCTGTAACCATGACTGAGGTATGAACAATGCCCCTTCAAGTGGGGAATGAACATTCCTTTCTTACAAAGGGAGTTTAACCAGTCTAATTTTAGTTTATCAACTAACAACAAAGCATAGTTTATGAGTTGATGACATAAGCATGTTGATACTGCGGTAATCTAGCCTGGCTGTGTTCTGTATCGCAGACTATGCAAATCATTTGGGTTTCTGGAAATAAGAAAGTCAGAGAGCCAACGGGAAGTGCAAGACTGAAGAGTATCATTCATTTTGTATGGTAACTTCCTGCTGAAGCTTAACACTAGACAGTGCCATACTTTTCAGTAACACTTAATCTTTGTAGCAAGAGGACTGTGCCTACTCTACACATCATGCTGGTATTGGAAACCCAGTGACAGAGATGTTGATTTCTGTAGCATAAATCTAGCCACAGTGACCAACCTGATGGAGAAAATCCCAATCAGAGCTGCTGAAAGTGTGTGAGCAGTTGTTTAATTGGTAAGTTTATTGTGAAGTATTATACTGCAATCACATCACAAGTCACTTTCATATAAGTGTGATGGTTTGAGTAACAACAGGCTTTTGGATTTTGATTTACACATTCTTTACACACTCTTCTTGTGCTTACAACAATGGGAGCTCACCAGATTTCTCTTCAATTGACATTTATTTAACAATCCATTTTCCATTCCTAACAATGGCAACTGGGAAAAGTTATCTGGGGGAGGGGAGGGGGCAAGGGGACTTGGGAGGGCTGACAAAAAAACTAAACATACAGCAAATCCTTGCAAAACTGAACACCTTATAATGGGCACAAAAATTGGTTGTCTTGCTCCATGTCTTAGCAAGAATGCAACAGGAGATATTATAGTGTGGCCTTATATTACTAAAATTACAGTAAAATTAATGGTACAATATGAAGTATCAAATAATTAAAGCTATAATTGTTACATAAATAAAGTAAATCTTATAATGGAGTGTCCTTTCTTTTTTAAAATTGTGATGATTCATTTCTGCAAAAATGTGCAAAATTCAATAATATACAGTGGGCTTCCTCATGCTAATTGCTTGTATTTCTAATGATTTATTAAAATGTGCTTCTATTATGCTCTGGGTATATATATGATGTTTATAAAAACTTAGTGCTATCAAATGCACAAAGTAAACAATAAATATGTACACACACACACACACTCCTTTTGTCTTTGTCTTTTATATATGCTCCAAGTAAACTTAGGTTTTAATTGTAACAACAGTAGGCAAAAAAAATATTTAGGTACAAGGAATGATTTTTAGACTAATGGTGTCTATAGTAGCAAACCTGTCTATAGGATACTTTCTGCTGTTAAAATATCTAATACTGATGCTCTTCTTTATATATGCATGCATAACTGCCATTAATGTCAATAACACTTATGTGTATATGTAGTTAGATATACAAGGAATAATTCCAGTCTCCATTGGTCTTGCTACAGTTGTTAATACCATATATACCATCAAAATTGTTGCTGCATTGGTCACATAACATTGAGTATGTAAGAAATCTAAAGGGGTAAGTTATAATATAATTCCTGTGTTACTTATTTTATGTGCCTTATCACTTATTAAATATTATTGATCATCTTTATTTATAATCGTCTTACATTTTATAATCTTTAAACTACGACCATGGAACAGATGGTTAATACATACTTTGCAGTTGACTGTGATAGCTATTAGGTCTTATTCATGGAACTAGAAAATTGAATATCACTCAGTTCTGTCAAAAGTAGTAATTTTAAGTGTATGGACCTGATAAGTTACTGCATAACAGCTGGAAGTTTTGTCATCTAGTACACCACGCTATTTTCTACATAAGACTCACATAAGAAAATATCAGAATTTAATACCTCCCTTGGTAACCAAAATATCACCTTTGGCAGGTAGAAATTTGGAGCAATGAAGTTCTATACACATTAAAAGAAAATTGTCATTTGAATGGTCAGTGAACTGAATACTTTTACCTATTGTCTTGTACTTAGTAAATATCCTCTAGGCAACTTACGTGCTTTCATTATCTAATGTACACACATTATATGCACAATTAAAGGCAGCAGCAGCCCTACGCACAGGTGGAAACAATGCTTTGGGCACCAACATCCTGGTTCTGGCCACTTCCAATATGCTCCCACGTGTCTGGTATTTTGCTAGCAGCTATTCCCCCCACATGCCACACAGAACAATTCTTATTAGATGAGCCTAAAGGAGTGTAAAGTTCCATCAGTTTACCCCTGAGAGGTAACTGCCAATTCAAACTACTCCTTAACAGCTTGTAAGGGTGTGGAGATCACCCTGGCACCCCCACCCCTCACAATGGTCAGGCATGGCACTGTAGATGAGCCCCTTTGTGAATTTCCCTTCATCAGGTGCATAAACAAGTCCAAGCAAGACCCTTCAGAGTGTCTCATTTATCTAACAGAAAAGGACAACACAAATGAAAGTTTTAGTTAGCTACTCCACCAGAAACTCTGCCCTTGGATTAATCATTCTGATGTCTCACCCCTGTAGCCACTGGGTACTCTCAAGCTGAACTTCCTGCCTGGAGTTTGGACCTCAGCAAGATGCCAGTCTTTCCCTGACAACGTGTCACTAGTTGCTGAGCTAGTTCCTAGTAAGTCTCCAGGAGGTGCCCCATCCAGTTCATTCTCCTGGGCTGCTCTGGGCCTTGCCTCAGAGCTCCTTCTCTCTGGGTCTCTTCCTTTTCTCTGTGAGCCTCTGCTCTCCAGGGACACAACGCTGAGAGTAGCTGTCTAACCAACTCCGCTGAGGAACTCCCTCTGTTCTAGCCTCCTGACTGACCCCTCATAAACCTTTATTTGGCCCAGGAGCTCCTTACCTGATTAACAGCCACCCAGCTACTTAGGCAATTAACTATTCACAGGTGGATCTAAGCTGGCTCATTCTCCTTAGCTAGAGCCTGTCACTGGTAGGCTGGGTGCCTGACCCCTCCGGAGCCAGCTATCCTATGACACAGCCATATATAACCAATTGTGGGTGAAAGAGGCGAAGCTTTCCTCAGAGTCAGATTCTTTGAAAAACCCTCTGAAAATGTGATCAGTTTCAGAAAACCCAACAATGGCCAATGGACTTGTGTACTGAGAAGCAAGCTAGCATACTGTAGGACCATTCATTTCCAGGTTACTCTGTGTTCCTAGAAACTCTTTCTTGGTTATGGTCTTTATATCTGTTATATCCACTGATTCCACTATCAAAAATAAAATAAATAAAAATTAGGCACCATGCATTGGCTTAAAAACTATTCTACAGGCTTGGAGTTTGATGCAAATTTTGAAAGATACCCAGTGAAATCAAAAGAAAGATTCCTATTGACTTCAGTGAGTAGTGGATCAGGCTCTTGTTGTCTGAATTAAACAAAGGAGGGCCAATTTTGAGGTCTTAACACATGCACAGGCCTTGTGGTGGCCTTCTTTATGTGTCCCTAATTACGTGACTTGTAGATAGCAATGGTGCTTATTAAAGGGATTCAATCTCAGCTAAATTTTCCCTACTTGAATAGTTGCCGGAAATTATAATAATATACTGCTCGATAAATACTTGTTGCTTTCTTTAAAAGTAAATTGCAAAGTTGAATTGTTTAAAACAAAATCCACTATATGCTTTTTTAAAGCTGAACTCATCTATATAATTGATTGTTTTCCTGATCAGTGTTTTCTCACACACTTTTCAGACAGTCTGAAGTTTAGCCATATATTTTTCTATTTTACTGAACCACAGCATCCTTTAAAATGTTCCATTTCATTCTATACCACTCCGTTTGACCACATCAAACTGCAGCACTGCTCAAGATTTTCATGATACACAGCAGAATTACTATAGTCTCAGTGAAAAAATCAGTTTCAAACGCAGTTGAAAAATTGACTTCCCACTTGCACAACTCAACCAACCAAATTTTAATTAAGAATGTTTTAAATTAATTGACTTACAGTAACATAATTAAAATTTCATTTGATTTTTTTAAAAAAAATCTCATACATCTATGTCTTAGATTTGTGAATTAAAGGTATCTGGCCTTTGTATTATACTCACAAATAGCAGTTGAGAAAGACAATACGGGGATTCTTTTTATCAGTATCCTTTCTATTGCCACTGGTAGAAAGTCATGTTTGTATGAAGATTCTTGTTAGGCTGAATGCATTGAAAAAAATCCCATGGGGAATTGTTTCTGAAATGTAGCACATCTGTTGTCAGAAATCACATGTCTATAATTTATCTTTGATAAACAAATATTTACTAGACTCAGATAAGTAGACCTGTCATACTCTGTGATTCTAAGGGCCAGCTCTAGAGCAAATTGGCTTATGGGCTTACAGGTTTACTGGAGAGTGTATGTTCTTTTTGCTGCTTCATTATTAAAAATAGCAGTCTGACACATTTGTGTATAGAGATTTATATGTGGTCCAAGCAAGATAGAAGGACTGACACATACTCACTGTTAGATGCTACGCTGTGCTTTGCTTAGGGAAGGCATTCTTATATTAATAAACAGGAGATGAGGGGGTTCTTATTACTGCTTTGAAGAGGTTGAATATTAGTAAAATGCCAGCACAGTTTTGTAGTTAATATGAAAAGCCCATATAATGGATGGGCAAAATATAAAAAAGTGCATTGAGTGCACACAAAGAGAGAAGAGAAAATTCCACACAGTATTCAAAGAAAACACCCTTTTTTACTCAACTTATTAAAAGTAGAATCTCCACTGTTTTGACTTACATCAGGTCTTGTTTACACTGAACAAGATCTGATGTAGGTTGAAATGTCAGAGGGCCTGCTCTGATGTTTTATATTCTTTGAATGCTCCTGTGAATTTTCCTATCTTGGAGAATGCTTTTAATGCATTTTTGATTGATTTGAGTTTAGCCTGTCCTTTGGGGAGGGATGTGAAATTTTGAAAGGTACCTCTCTTCTCCCTCCCTTGGAAATTCTGTGAATCATGAACTGCAAATTTGTGTTTACTGAACCAGAATATTTATTAGAGAAAGGGAGGAACAATCTTTCTGGATAAAATCACATGGTTTTAACTGTTATAATAAAAACTGGTTGAGAGAGGTGTTTTGTTGCTTTTTTTACAATACACCACAATTTAAGCACACACCTTATACAAAGGAAATTACTTTGGCTGGAGCAAGAAAGCATTTTTCTCCCACCCTTTTTTAAATTGTCAACTTTTTTCAACCAAAAAGTGACAAGACTCACTTGGAAATTACATTAATTTTTTTAGCTATTCTAATATGCAACAGACTTCTAAAGATTTGGCCACCAATATTAATGATAGTGAAGCACTGTTTGGCATTATAGGATAAAGGGTGCTAAGGGATGCTATGGGTGCACTAGGTAGCATGCATCCGACGAAGTGAGCTGTAGCTCACGAAAGCTTATGCTCAAATAAATTGGTTAGTCTCTAAGGTGCCACAAGTCCTCCTTTTCTTTTAGGTGGTATTAGCAACTCAAATTGCTATGCATGCTATTCAATGCAGTTATGCAAATAGAACATTCAATTTACTTGCATTTTTTCAAAAACTAACCGGCTTTATCCAGATTAATTCCTATCTTTTGGTCATTTAGATATTTTTTAAAACTTTTCCCTCAATCACTTTTTATGAAGAAGGCTCAGTTATTGCAAATGATATTTATTTCTCTGAAACTTTAAAAGTAAAATAAAAACTTCAGTTAAAAAAAAACTAGTCAGAAGTCCAAATTCTGATCTCCTAACTCATGTTTAAGTAGTCCCATTGATTTCAGTGGGAGTACTCATAAGAAAGTGTATCAGAATCTGGACCTTATTAAATACTTTTAAAAGAAATGTTATATTGTACTACTTTGCCACACTACAATGAAATTACATATATATGCTTAATTATAATTCATTCTCAGATAGAAACAGAACCACATTATCGAACATTGTAAGGTTGGATTAGTTTCACAATGTTACATGATCTTGAGAGATTCATAGAGTTTAAGGCCAAAAGGAACCATTATATCATTTAGTCTGACCTGTAAAACACAGGTCTTGATCTGAAAACCTCAAGAGATGGAGAATCCATCACTTCCCTTGGTAGTTTGTTCTAGTGATTAAATCACCCTCACTTGTAAAAATGTGTACGTTTTTCTAATTTGAATTTGTCTGGCTTGAACTTCCAGACATTGGTTCTTGTTATGCTTTTCTCCTTAGGTTAACGAGTCATTTGTTATCCAACATTTTTTCTTTGTGACAGTACTTATACACAGAATCAAGTCATTTCTCAATCTTTTTTTTGAAAAGCTAAGCAGAGTGAGTCTCTCACTGTAAGACATTTTCTCCTTTATGTTCCCCTCTCCTCAATGTCTGTTACCTTTTCTCAGCATGTTGTGTTTTAACTTCAGACCCATCAAGTATGCACTTTTGCACAAGTATCTTTACCCACAAAAATAGACTTAGTGAGTTCAGAATATTTCCAATGCACATGCTTGTGTACAAGAGACCAGTTATAACTAGCTCCTAAGAGAATAGGGTTTCATGTATACAACAGGCATACTGAACACCATATGTAGTATCATCAATTTTAGTTTCTTACTTATTTTTTTTAGTGTAAAGCCATGACTAGTTATTTTTTGAGATGCTTTCGTAGACAATGGAACAATAGAGATCCCCTACAATAAAATTCTAAGCAAGATATTCATGTTACATACTAAAGACCCACCTCATAGACCCAGACAGAACAAGCTTATATTAGGAAGAGTAGGTTCAGATAACCTAAGAGATTTCTAAACATATTCACAAAACCAAACACTTTGCAAATGGTCCAGGTATCCTTTGCAGGGTAAACATGTGACAAAGTGAAATGGACGTGTGTGTGCAGTGATGCAGCATTCCAGACTCTAAGATGATTTTAAAATTTGGATTAAAACCCTATTTGGCCCCATTAGACCTCAGACTTCTCCATAGCTTTGGGATGATCCAACTTTGAGATCTGGAGTTCTCCATTATGAAGGACAGAGCCAGGTCCAAACCATTCTAAAGTTCAGAGGTCCCATTTTTTTTAAAAAAAAATCACAGCACAGTGCTAACAGAAATCCTACTGCTGAATCATGAATCACAGTACCACAAACCTTTTGCTGTAAGCAGTCTCACTCCCACTAGTCCCAAAAAAGAGCTGCTGCAGTGAAGGGAGAGCACAACAGATCGCCCATCCTCCTCAAACCTTCAAACCCACCAGTTCTTGCCTCTCACTCACATGGATTCTCTCCATTTTGTCCCAGAGAGAGAGAGACAGCTTCCTTTCCATCCAATTCTTTCCTCACTGGGCAGATATCCCAACATCCTTACCGCTGTCCTGAGAAGGCGGCAGGTGAGGGGAGAGGAACAGTCAGCTCCTTATTCAGGGGAAAGTAGAAGAGGATAAATTAAAAAATAAAAATAATATTTTTCCCCAAGAAACTGCAATCTCAGTATCTGCGACAATCCCCGACACGACCGCCACATTTAGCTAGTTTGCTCCTGCAGTCTGCAGCTGAATACAGGAAGCATTCTACTGAGCATTTAGTATAACCGTAGTACCAAGATAATAGCAGTGGATATGACTATCACTGTACTGAGCTGATTATGGTCACTGCTTGTCGATAACTTGTTTTCCGAAGCTTGGAATGCATCCTTTTTTATTTTTTTTTCCTTTTCTTTCTCTCTCTTTCTCTTTAAACTCTTCTCTGACATTTATATCTCCACATATTGTACATATGAAGAATATGATGAGACAGAACTTGGGATGAGCCTGTTGAGATTTTACAGGTGGAAATTTGATAGGACCGTCCTCTTAAACCCCCTTTAATACACAAAGTAGTTGTTAACAAACTAAAAGCAAACTCAGTCTGTTCAAAAGCACTAGCAATAAACTTACACTCACAGCTTGACTTAGAAGTTACAGGTTCTAATTTCATGTGGGAGTTAAAGGGAAAGTTCTGAGTCTGCTCTTATTTTATCAGAACTGATTTCATTCCCATCTTAGTACAAGGTCTTCATTTTTTCATGCAGAATTGGCACACATCATCTATGGGCCTTTAATCTGCACAATTATCTACCTACACTACTTTTCAATTAAAGCATCACAGTATGCATTCTAATAGCACATTCTTGAAAGACCTATGTCTATATGAAAGATAAGATTTTCAGTATCAAAAATAGAGTTTGTGCTGATTTTCAACTGAAATTTCATCTTTGATATAGCACAGCATGTACAAGACATATGAAAAAAAATCATCAGTATCTTTCACTGACTTATATTTAACAGAACAGCAGTAGCTGTAAATGCTGGTGGCCTTGGCTTGGAATTGAAATGTCAGAAGTAGCATTATAATGCAGTATGTATCTGTCCAGATACTTCAGAAAAGGAAGCCTGAGTGCTATCTTTATAACAAGACGCTTTAACATTTATCAGCACAGGGGTATAACAGATAAATTCTAATGGCACAAAGATGTTAGAATTATTTCAAGAGGTTTTGCAATATGTTATTATAGCAACATTTTCACAGGTCAAAAAGTTATGCACAGTGAACACGGAATCTCGGACTGCAATACACTGCACATAGACCAAATTAAAGCAACCTACAAAACCTTTTTTAAAAAAAGCAAATGCCAGACTGCAGTAATTTCATTGTCAATGGACATGATACTCATCTGCTTCCTAAAGTGAAAAAGTACAGTTATATTTCTGAAGGTAAGTGTGAAAGGAAGCATTCCAACAGAAGGGAAACTTTTTTTTTTAAATATTGCCTCACTTCTGCTTACATTTTGAAGGCCACTTTTCAATACAAATGATACACAGAATGGTAAATCGGTGTTCTACACAGAGCTGAGCAAAATTTTTTGAGACAAATTGTGTATTTGCCAAAAATGCAGTTTCAGTTCACCTGAAACTATTTATGAATTTGCCAAATGGTTTTAGCTGGGAGGGGAAAAAATTCAGGCTGGATTTGCAATTGGAGAGAAGAACCATCCATCTTACGATTTTTGAGACATTGTCCAGTGGATGATCTCAGGATGTGGGTAACTGAGGTTCAAATCCCCACTCTGGAGACAGGATTTGAACTTAGCTCTCATTCCCTCCCTCCCTCCCTAACCCTCAACCTATAGCTTATCCCAGGCTGGATTTCTCTCAGTTGCTTCTGTTGAAGCTGTTCCAGATCGTATAAATACTTAAATTATTGTTAGAGCTGGCACTTGAATTTGGGTGCCCCCAAGTGCACTAAGCACCAGGCTGTATAGTCATTCCACAGGTACACGTGCTCTCTGGCCTAATGACTATTCAAAAAATTTAGATAAAGTGGAATAGCTGCAATACTGTAAAATAGCATATAGCTTGGTGGTTAGGGCACTTACCTGGTGGGAGAAAAGACTTGGATTCAAATCCCTGCTTTAATGCAGAAATTTGAACCTAGGTCTCCCACATCCCAGGTGAGTGCTGTGACCACTGGGCTAAAAGTTGTAAGGTGAGAAGCATTCCCATCTCCTCCTCAAGCCATTTCGTAAATTTAGCCCTTTAAAAATGTCTGGAAACAACATATTTTGGGTCAATCATCAAATGACACAGTTTGTTCAACCCAAAATGGACTTTCTTGAGTCACCAAAATTTGTCTGCATTTTCCAATTCAGTTCAGGAGAAAGTTAATTCGTTTTTCAATTTTTGGGAACTCTCATCAAACAAAAAAAAATCAGTTATTTGCCCAGCTCTAGTTGCACATAGCATTGCACAAGACAATGAATGGTCCCCAGGTGGACACATAAGGATGGAGGGGTCAGTAGGAAGCCCCACCCACTTGAGCAGCTGTGCAGGGGCTGCACATAGTAGCCGTACCTGCATTCGGGTGAGAACAGGGTCTCTGATCTCAGTGGTTGCCATCCCTGTTTTCTGCATATTCAGTTACTAGCTTCTCATTCCATTCTGCTTATTTAATTAACTCTCTGTACATTTGATTACTGAATATTTAATTAATTTGCTGCTCGGTTACTTCATATTTAATTGACTTACTACCCACTCAGGTCTCTGCAGTCTAGGCCACCATGCTCCTTATACTACCCCTCTGCAGCTTAATCTCGAGTCGTCTACTCCTTCCCATCAACCAAACTCCATGACCTTCAGTACCCCTTCCTTCCTCCCTGTGCAATATCGGTGCTGTTCTCCTTCCTCTTTTCGTCAAATTCATTTCAATTTCTAGGTTGACAGTCCATCTGACTGTTTCGGCTCCTCGCCCTCACTGCCTTGTTAGACTTTCAGGTGTGGGTCAACTCATTCACTGAACAAAATGGCCATTCATTTAACCTTGTCTTTATAAAACACTGCACGCACTCTGATCTACCCATTGCTGAGTTTACTCTCTGACCACTTCCTCATGTACTCCAACACTGTCAAACTGTCACTAGAACCTGTCCCCAAAACATCTTTTCTGTAGCTTCCAGTCCATCACTGCCTATGCTTCTACGCCACTCTCAGTACTCTCTGCCTCCTTTTCTATTGACTAAGTTATTGATTCATTCCACTCCATCCTTTTTAGTACCCTTGACTACTTCATCCCTCTCTCCCCTTAAAAAGTCCATCCCACCAACTCTCATCCCTGACCCACCCATAACATCTACTTCTTCTGCTCCTACTCCCATGCTGCTGTGAACATCTGGAGAAAAATCGCAAGACCAAACCAACTTCCTCCACTTCAAATGGTGTTCTCTCCTCCTTCAGTTCTGCCCTGTCCCTGTTTCAGCAGCACCTCTTTGCTGCTGACTTGCATTCCTGCACTCCCAGCTGTGTGTTTTCCACCTGTAACTACTTCTTTGAGCCGTTCCTACGTGCTTCTGTCCTCACACAGGACACTGCTGGCTTTTTCAAAGAGAAGATTAGCAAGAATCTACCTGTTTTCCCTTTTGTGATTATCACTTCTCCATCTATCACAGATACTCTGGCTTCTCATCTCCCTTTCAAGAGTCACTTTGTCTGTGTTAAACATGGTAAACTGCCAACTGATATTGGCTAGGCAAATGGCCAGTAGGGACCTGTGATATTCATCTTCTTTAAATATTAATTATTACAAAATAATATATATCAAGCTCAAAACTACTTAGGTGTGTAGATGCCTGGCATATGTAAACACATATTCTGACTACCATTTCCCTCATCCTCCTAAAGTTTATTACATCAATAGCTTTTATGTTTATTAGGCTGTACACTCTTTAGTGCAGTGATTAACTTAACCCTGTACTTGTACAGTGCTTAGTAAAATAGTGCTTTGGTCCTGACCTCTAGGACCCATAATACAAATAACTATAAATAATAAAACCCATTGATGAAGTGGACTCGATTGATCGCATCTGCAGGTGACTGGGATATGGGCGGCCATGTCTAGTGGTTGGGGCAGGAGTCGTTATCCAGGAATAGAAGCTCAGGGTCAGAGCCAGAGGCAAGATGGCAGAAGCCAAAGTCAGGAATTGGAGCTGAGGGCCAGAGTTGGGTTAGCTGGAGTGTGATAAGGCTGAGTCCCAGGTAGGAATAAGGCAAGAGAAAGGATGGAAAAAAGGCAGGAACAGGAATCTACACAACCAAGGGGATATGCTTTGAGCAGCCAACAAACTGCTACTGCTGCTACTGGACTTAAGAGCTGGTCTGCTGACAGTTCCCACCAATCAGACAGCCTACTATAGGCCAGCTCTGCTCGTTCAGTTGCCCACAGACTGGCTTGTCTGCAAGTCCTGATTCCTGACAATGTGGATGGCAACGATATTCAACATCTAGGTTATTGCTTCAAACTTATCCAAGTCAGGCGTGACTGAAATTTCCTTTTTGTACCTAAAGGCTGAGTATTGGCCTTTCTGGGAAAAGTATGGTGTTATCAGTGCCTCCACTAGATAAATGTCTATCTCACATCCCCAATAAATTAAATTTAAAAATTGGCATCTTTTGCTGGTGTGATATTTCCCAAGGGACCCAGGCTAATGAAGGATCTTGCCACAACCTGCCTTTAATGTCAGGACATCTTATCTGTGCCTGCTGTGGATCATCTTCCTGAAACCACCAGCCTCTGGCAACACAAGCACTAACTTCCACGCCTCCACAAGCCACACTCTGTAGTAACAGGGACACACAACCCTCTGAGCGTCCCTCCAGAGTGCTGAGCCCCTGTTCTACTGGACACTCACAGATCTGCTATTCCAAACAAATGGTATGCATCAGGCTTGGAAGACTCAATGCAGGATCACACTTTACTTAACACACAGCACTCATATTTATACAGTGAAAACAAGAACAAGTTAACAATCAAAGGGCAGAGATTTAAGTGATAGAGAGTGAAAATTTTAAGACAAATGATTACATATAGAACAAAATATAATAAACACAAACTTAACTGACAAGGAATTCCCCTATCTCCTACCAGATAATTTACTCCAAGTAATTTCCGCAAAGTTATCAACCAGTTTGGCTGAAATCCCTTCTCATAAAATGAATACATGCGGGGTTCATTTACACCCCAGAGGTAGTTTTAAAAATTTCGTTGTTTTATACCTACACAGGAAAATCCTTGCTATTTTCTTCTTACAGCCCAGGTGTCTATTGATTAATGTTTGCTCAGACTGTAAATGTGTGAACCATACAATACTTAATTTGCACATTACCAGCCAGAGAGAGATAAGTGTCTCTTACCCCCTGGATTACTGTTGATGACCTGTTTTACCTCACAGACCTAGAGAACATATTTTTTAATATAAATATATAACTCTTTACATGTTTTCCAGACACATATACTTCACAATCAGTATACTGACCAGGGTGAGACAGGCTTTCATTACAGACCTTACGTAACATTCTTTGATAGATTAATATGTAGATATCAGACCCAGGAGATTCCTGTGACCCTTTGCATACCAGAGACATCAAAGACCAAATAGTCCTAAAGAATGAGCCACTTTGTAAATCTTAATAGTGATCTCTCCAGATCAATCTGGCACCTCTCACAAGAACTGGATTCACATTTAAAAAAAATAAAATAATCAGTAAACTCTCTGACCAAATTGGGGAAAAAATAGAAGAAAGTTAAATCTGTACTATCCACTACCAGTTATTGATTACTGGATTAGAAGAGTAACCAGTTTCATATCACATTTTATAAAGGAAATAAGTTATTAGCTGTATTTTCACATCATCTTCAGAGTGTCACTGTAGTAGATAGAATGACAAAAATTGTTCACTCAGGAGATGAATGAAAGAATTGGCAAGAAAAAAATGGTGATATATTCCTATGGCGAAATTCTATCATCAGCGAACTTCAATGTCTGCTATGCCTTTATTCTGCACACACAGACTCATTTTTATTCCAGTGCAAAGATTATTATTAGACTGACAAATGGCATCAAGCTAATCCATCTTCATGACAAAAAAGATTGTAACAAGAACAGAGAAAATGATAACCTTTTTTCATCCTTGTGACTACAATAAAATGAGAAATACATTCAAGAGGAAGATTCTTTTTGAGCTAAAGATTGTAATGAGAATGAAAAATGTTACAGAATTAACCCATTTTTATGATAATCTAATCTTAACATCCTAATCTCATGGTATTCTCCTTCGATGTTGGACCTGAGTCATTCATGACACTACTCAAAGTTCTTTTGCTCTTTTATCTGCTCAAAGAAAGATGAGAGCCCAGGGCTTGTGAAACGAATCTAAGAAGCCAAATTTCAGACTTCATGATATTCAAGGGCTGATGCAAAAAAGGAAAACAGATTGTTACCAGACACATAATTAACCCAAAATGATCTGGGATTTGCTTTGCAACAAACTGACAACAGCAATAAGTCACCAGGACCAGATGGTATTCACCCAGGAGTTCTGAAAGAACTCAAATATGAAATTGCAGAACTACTAATTGTGGCATGTAACCTATCACTTAAATCAGCTTCTGTACCAAATGACTGGAGGATAGCTAATGTGAAACCAATTTTTAAAAAAAGCTTTAGAAGCAATCCTAGCAATTACAGGCCAGCAAACCTAACTTCAGGACCAGGCAAATTGATTGAAGTGAGCAATTAAAGAGCAGAAGTGTCAGACACATATATGAACAAGATTTGTGGAGGAAGAGTCGACATGGCTTTTATAAAAGGAAATCATGTTTCACCAATCTATTAGAACAACAAATAAGTGGATGGGATGATCCAGTCAATATAGTGTACTTGGAATTTCAGAAAGCCTTTGACAAGGTCCCTCACCAAAGGCTCTTATGCAAAGTATGCAGTCATGTAATAAGAGGGAACATCCTCTCAAGGTAACTGGTTAGAAGATGGGAAACATAGGGTAGAAATAAATGTTCAATTTTCAGAATGGAGAGGGCTAAATAGTATGTCCCCCCAAGGAGCTGTACTGGGACCAGGGCTATTTAACATATTCATAAATGATCTGGAAGAAGGGGTGAATGGTGAGATGGCAACATTTGCAGATGACACAAAATTACTCAGGATAGTTAAGTCCAAAGCAGACTGCGTGGAGTTACAAAGGGATCTCACAAAACTGGGTGACTGGGCAACAAAATGGCAGATGAAATTCAATGTTGATAAATACAAAGTAATGCACATTAAAAAAACATAATCCCAACTACAAAATCAAAATGATGGGATCTAAATTAGCTGTCACCACTCAAGGATGAGATCTTGGAGTATGCAGCAGCAGTTAAAAAAGCTAACAGAATGTTAGGAACTATAGGAAAGGGATAAATAAGAAGTCAGTAAATATCATAATGCCACTATATAAATCCATGGTATGTCCACACCTTTAATACTGCATGCAGTTCTTGTCACTTCATCTCAAAAATATATGTATTTGAAATGGAAAAATTATACATAAGGGCAACAAAAATGATTAGGGGTATGGGATAGATTCCACATGAGGAGAGATTAAAAAGACTGGGACTTTTCAGCTTGGAAAAGGGATGCCTAAGGGTGGATATGATAGAGGTCTATTAAATCATGAGTGGTTTGGAGAAGGAGAATATGGCAGTGTTATTTATCCCTTCACATAACACAAGAACCAGGGGTCACCTGATTAAATTAGTAGGCATCAGGTTTAAAACAAACAAAAGGAAGTACTTCTTCATACAGTGCAGTCAGCCTGTGGAACTCATTGCCAGGGGATGTTGTAATGTCCAAAACTATAACTGGGTTCAAAAAAGAATAAGATAAGTTCCTGGAAGATAGATCCATTAATGGTATTAGCCAAGAGGGTCAGAGATGCAAGCCCATGTCCTTGGTGTCCCTAGCCTCTGAATGACAGAAGCTGGGAGAGGATGACAGGGGATGGATCACTCAATAATTGCCCTGTTCTGATCATTCCCTGTGAAGCATCTGGCATTGGCCACTGTCAAAATACAGAATACTGGGCTAGCTGGACCATTGTCTGAACCAGTATGGCCATTTTCACATATGTATGAGAGGAAAAGAGAAAAGGAACAGCAGTAAAGTCTAATGACAAGGTGGAGAAGCAGGGAAAAGTTGATATTTTATTTACGTAAATAAATTTTAAAAATCTACATAGTGTGACAGGGTCAGGCCAGATGGCTATAGGAGAGTAATAGAAGGCAGATTAGCCCCAGGCTAAGTAGGTCCCTGGATAAGGTAACAGGGAAGGTTTTTATTTTTTTTTAAAACAGAAAAGAAGTTTATTTGTAACACTTACAAAGAATTACCAAAGGAAACAAAACAAACTATACAACAAAACAACGCAACCAGAAGGTATAACACAGCAGCTTTCAGGAGGGAGAAGTATTCAGGCTAGCTTGGGCCCAGAGCGGGGCGGCTTCCTCGACACTCGTGGTCTTCCACCCTCCTGAGTTACCTGGTGGCCTAGAGCGGGGAGGCTTCCTCGACACACGTGGTCTTCCACCCCCTCGAGTTACCTAGGGCCGCGCCCAGTGTCATCGATTATCCCTCTCCTGAGGGTGCCCGGCAAGATGGGCATGGCTGCAGGGTGGGCGGTTTAGAGGTGGGGGGGGTAGACACCCATGTATTATAGGACCCCTCCTAGATGACAGGAATGATGGTATCCACAGCGGCAACAGCTGGGGCTGGCGTCTCTTGCTCTTCCCCTCAATCAAAGGGTCAGACGGAGGGAACCGGATGGGGTCACCGAGCAGAGAACCCCGGACAGCGCCCACCGCTCCTCGAAGGTGTCAAGGGAGTCGGTGGACGCCGCTCAGAGGAACTCCGCCCGGATACGTGAAGGTACTGAGGATCGGAAAAAGGCCCTACAATCGCAGGACGCTTCATGGGCCAACCTCCCCTCTCTGGTTTTATAAATGGCTGTTTTAGCCAAGGCTAGGAGGAGGTTAACCAAGAGGTCTCGCGATTTTGTGGGGCCACGGATGGGGAGTGTATAGATAAAAAGGTGAGGGGAGAAATGAAGCCAAAAGCGCAATAGAATATTTGTGAGGAGCCGGAAAAGGGGCTGCAATCTGGCGCACTCTAAATATAATGTAATGTGCGCCAGGGTTTCCCTCACATTACAAAAAGGGCAAGTATCTGGGATGAGGGTAAACCGTGTCAGAAACACGCCCGTGCTCACAGCTCCATGAAGGAGCCGCCAACTGATGTCCCCGACGGGCCGCGGGACCAAGGTGGAATACAGGCTGGCCCACCGAGGTTGCTCACCCTTCAAGGGTGGCAGGAGGTCCCGCCACTTTGTATCGGGGCGGGACACCAGAGTGTGGGCGTGAAGGGTGTGAAGCGTGAGTGTGTATAAATAATTCCGTGGTGCGATTTGAAAACTGACCGTCTGCAGTTCGTGCAGCCGGCTTGCAGTGAAAGGGTGAGGGGTTTGTTGGGATCGGCAGGGTAGGGGCCCAATGGAAAGGTCCGGCAGGCCTGGGGTAAAGGATGGGCGGGGTGCGCCCTCGCACAAGGCTTGGCTAACATAAGCCTGAGCAGCGGGGGTCAAGGCGGCCTTCACCTCCTGAAGTACGTGCCGGGGGGTACGGAGGCTGGAGAGCCCCATGCGCCGAGCGAGCATCAGGGAATCCAGCCAGTCTCTCCGGTCATAGTCCAGGAGGTCTCGGACCTTCGTGACTTCCGCCAGGACCAACCTCTGGCGCACCGAGCGGGACTCCGCCACCTGCACACGGAGCTGGGGGTTGTGTAGCAGGGGCTCCGTGAGGAGATCTGCTCCCACAGTGGCTGCCATGGACCTGGTCGTTAGAAACAGTTTCCAGGTCCGGAGGAGGTCCTGGTAGAGGACCGGCAGCCCGGAGAGGTCTCGCGGAAAACCCCTCGGAGAAAGATAAAAGAGCTGCCGGTCGTATCGAAGTCCTTGGAAGCGGCGCAGGAAGGCATGCGCCAGTATGCTCCATGCCGAACTACGTGCACTATAAAAGAGCCTCTGCAGGGCCTGCAGGAGGAAAACGCGGACCTGAGTGTACAGACACTTCAGGCCCTGCCCTCCTTCCTTCAGGGGTAGATAAAGAACTCCAACAGGGGCCCAGTGCATTCCTGACCAGAAGAACTCTAGAATCAATCTCCGGAGGTGGGTCAGGAAACCCGGGGCCGGGGCCAGGGTGTTGAGCCGGTACCAGAGCATGGACAGGACTAGTTGGTTATGCACCAGTGCTCTCCCTCGGAGGGAGAGACATCGGAGTAGCCTCGTCCATTTCCGGATCCGCTCTATCACCCCACCCTCTAAATTTTGCCAGTTCTCCGGCGGGGAAGGGTGCGTGGCGGAAAGGTAAACGCCGAGATAGAGCAGTGGACCCGCACTCCACTGCATGGTCTGAAGTGCGGGTGGGAGGGAGCCTACCTGACGCCAGTCCCCCACCGCCAAGCCAGAGCTCTTGACCCAGTTGACTCGGGCGGAGGAGGCTGCCGAATAGATGGCCTGGCATGCCTCCACTCGCGCCAAGTCGCCCGGGTCCTGGACCACGAGGAGTACGTCATCGGCGTACGCCGATAGGACCAGCCGCAGCTCCGGCCCCCACAGTACCAACCCTGTCATCCTCCTGCGGAGGAGACAGAGGAAAGGCTCGATCGCCAGAGCGTACAACTGGCCCGAGAGGGGGCACCCCTGCCGCACTCCTCGCCCGAAGCTGACCGGTTCAGTCAGGGTCCAGTTGAGCCTAACCAAACACTCCGCGGAGGCATACAGCAGCCGGAGAAAACTCACAAACTGAGGTCCGAATCCAAACGCCTGCAGAGTGCTCAGGAGGTACCCATGGTCTAC
This sequence comes from Lepidochelys kempii, assembly GCF_965140285.1. Classification (NCBI taxonomy): domain Eukaryota; kingdom Metazoa; phylum Chordata; order Testudines; family Cheloniidae; genus Lepidochelys; species Lepidochelys kempii. The sequence continues at coordinate 95,014,427 of NC_136380.1, read as the reverse complement.
TCTATCGAACGCCTTCTCCTGATCAAGAGACAGGAGGGCAAACGACAGACCATCTCTCCGCCCGAGTTCCAAAAGGTCTCGGACTAGAAAGAGGTTGTCAAAAATGCTGCGACCCGGGACAGTATAGGTCTGGTCTGGGTGGATCATGTCCGCCATCACGGACCCTAGCCGCAGCGAGATCGCTTTCGCTAGGATTTTGTAATCCGTGCTAAGGAGTGAGACGGGACGCCAGTTTCGTAGATCGCGGAGGTCCCCCTTCTTCGGCAGCAAAGCGAGCACCGCTCGCCTGCACGACAGAGGGAGGACCCCGCTCTGCAAGGACCCAGCCCAGACGGTGACTCGGTCTGGGCCGAGAATGTCCCAGAACACGCGGTAAAACTCCACGGTCAGCCCGTCCATGCCCGGAGATTTATTGGTGGGCATGCGACGGAGGGCTTCCGAGAACTCGGCCAGGGTGAGAGGCAACTCTAGTCGGTCTCGGTCGCCCACGCTGACCGTGGGGAGTTCCTCCCAGAGCACCCTGCAAGCGCCAGGATCGGTCGGATCTGGGGAGAAAAGGCTTGTGTAGAAGTCACGGGCCCTCCCACACATCTCCTCCAGATCCGTGAGGGGGGTGCCGTCTTCCGCAAGAAGGCAGGTGATGTGTTTCTTGGCCCCCCACGTTTTCTCCAGGGCATAGAAGAAGCGGGAGCCGCGGTCCATCTCCCGAAGGAGGCGGATGCGGGACCGAACGAAGGCACCTCGGGCCCAGTGGTCCTTGAGGGCCCGGAGCTCCTCCCTCTTCTCCCGGCACGCTCCGCAGAGGGACGGGTCCTCGGGGTTGGCGGCCAGGTGCCACTCCATCTCTAAGACCTCCCGTTCCAACTGCTCTATCGCCACATTTCGCCGTTGGCTGGTGCCCCGAGTGTAGTCATGGCAGAAGAGCCGGGCGCGCACCTTCCCGAGATCCCACCATCGCCGCACCGAGGGAAAGGCACGCCACTGCTCTCGCCAGGCCAGCCAAAACTCCCGGAAGGACGTCACGAAGCTCTCGTCCTCCAACAGGCTGTTATTAAAGTGCCAATAGGCTGGCCCCGGTCTCTCTGCACAGAGGGAGACCGTTATGGTGACTAAATGATGGTCAGAGAATGGGGCCGGCCGAATGGTGGAGGAGTGAGCCTGTGAAAGATGGAAACGGGATAAGTAAATACTGTCCAACCGAGAGTGGTGTGACCGATGGGCCTCCACCCGGACAAAGGTGAACATGGAAGTGTCGTCTGGGTGATGGTCACGCCAGACGTCCACTAGGGAATGATGTTCGACTATTCCTCGAAGAATGTTCGTGGCGGTTGGGCTCGGCTTGGGCCCTGAGCGGTCCCGCTCCTCGAGGGTGGTGTTAAAGTCCCTTCCCAGGACCAGGCACTCGTGCGAATCTAGGGTGCCGAGGAAGTCGGACACCCGCTGCTAGAATTGTGGCCACTTTGGGCTCGTTTGCGGGGCATAAATGTTAACAAGGTTGACCACGAGCCCCTCCATACGGACTCGAAGGTGCAGCAGGTGGCCCGGCATGGCCTCAGTGACCCCTAGCACCTCGGGCCGTAGGGTGGGGAAGAACAGGGTCGCCACTCCAGCTTGCCAAGTCGTGAAGTGGCTAAAGTATACCCCGTCCCCCCACTCCAGCCGCCACCTGGCCTCGATGGTCGGGTCCGTATGGGTCTCCTGCAGGAAAACTACAGAGTACCCCCCTTCCTGAAGGTAAGAGAGCACCTGGGACCTGCGGAGAGCCATTCTACAGCCCCTGGTGTTCAAGGTTGCAATAATGAGAGCTGTCATGCGGAGGGCTGGGGCGGGTGGGGGGTTCTTATTGGTGGGGGTGTCCGTGGCCCCCAGGGGGTTGCGCAGCAACCCGTGACCCATCCCCATCCAAGCCTCGGGGTTCGCGGGGTGTTCGGGTGGTATCTGGGCAGAAGGAGCTTCCTCAGGGGTCTCGGGGGAAGGGTCTCTCGTGGAGGGGGGATTCTGCCCTCCAATTCCAGTCTGTCTTCCCCTCCTGACACCAGTGGATGGATCTCGCTCGTGGTCGTAGTGGAAGGCTCAATATCAGTGCCTCCCTTCCTGGTCTTCCGGGGGGCTTCCGCATCGGATGGGTGCAGCGGAGCTCGAGCCTTCCACTTGCCTCGCTTCCCCTGGACTAGGGTCCAGCCCTCCATAGCGTCATCTGGGGGTTGGTTAGCAGGGATCGTGTCGGGGGGCGGAGGTGATGGTTCAGGGGTTCGGGGGGGGTAACAGTGAGGCAGCATGAGGGGCGGGGGGTTCTCCTTGGGCCGGGCCCTCTCCTATACCTGGTAATATCTTGGCCACACCCTCCTCCATAGGCTCTACCAGATTGGTAATAGCAAGGTTGAAACTCCCTTGCTCGCCTGGGCATTGTAGGGAAGGTATTTCTTGGGCCTGGATGGGAGCAGCGGTGGATCGAGTAGGAGGAGGGTTGGTTTCAGGTGCCAGGCGGCCAGGGGCGTCAGCAACGATGGGGCCGATGTCCTGCCGGGTCTCGGGGGTCTCGGGTGCCCCTCCCTCCTGGGCCAAAGGGCAGTCTCTGCGGACATGCCCCACTGAGCGGCAGAAGTAGCACTGAGCCTCTCCGGTGGAGTAAAAGACCCGATAGTGGGCTCCTTGGTAAGGGACTAGGAAGGACCCCTCGAGCGCCTCTCCGTCACGCGCCGCCGCCGGCGGTAGAAGCTGCACTTGCCGGCGGAACGAAAGGACGTGATGGAGGGTGGGGTCCTTGCAGCCCAATGGGAGAGGGCTGATGACAGAGACAAGTTTCCCCAGGGTGGAGAGAGTGGGTAACAAGGCAGCATTGGGTAGAAAGGGAGGAACGGAGGTGAGGACGAGGCGAACGCCCAGGTCTTCTAGCGGCTGTAGGGGGACAAACACCCCCCCCACCGCCAGGTCCTTCTCCACCACCTCCTGGGTGGCAGCCTCTGAAGCTAAGAAAAAAACGACCTTCCCATACATTTTGGAGGCCGCCACAATAGCCGTGGGTCCTACCACCTTCGCCAGCGCCTGCACGTACATCTCCACGTGGGGCGAGGCGGGCACCAGGAGGCAACGGACGCCGTGCTTCCTGGTCAAGGTGGGGAAGGGGCCCCGGCCGCTGGTGATGGTAGTGGAGGCAGTGGGTGGGCGAGATGACGAGGCGGCAGGCAGGGGGAAGCCTGCCACCGCCTGGGCATACGTCCTGGGGGCCGGGGGAGGGACGTTCGCAGAGCTGGTGGAGGGAACAGCGGGATGGGGGGGTGCCACGGTCGATGACAAGGCCACAGCGGTGGGGGCAGCCCCTGCCACGGAGGGCCTAGTGGTTTTAGCGGGGCCCTTTCCTTTCTTCCCACCCCGGCCTTTTCGGCCAGCTGGGTGGGGGGGTTCCTAGCATTTGGGGGGGCGGTGGACGTAGCAGTGGCAGTAATTGCCCCGGTGCCAACTGCTGCCAGTGCCCCAGCAGGGGCGGTGGCAGGTATTTTGACAGTGGTGGTGATGGGGGTGGGCTCGGGGGTTGGGTAGAGGGGGAGGTGGGGGAGGAACAACTAATATTGGTAAAGGGGCCTTGCCCCTCTCATTCCCCGCCATTGTGAGCAGGGAGAGACGGGGAGACACCGGAAGGAGGAGTGGGGAGGGGGAAGCAGATTAACCGCTCCTCCCTGCCGGGCTGCAGGCGGGGGGGTGGGTACCAAATGGGTTGGACTGGAAGGGGGGAAAAACAGGAATCGGGGTCCGGTGATAGGGTCAAGCTGTGGGATAAACTGTCTGGGGGGGGGTGTGGACCCATGCACGTTTGTCCAAAGAGTCTCGTTTGGTCGGCTGTTATGTCCAGTCCGAAAGGCAAAGTTCAAAGCAAACAGCTGGATCTGAGGCAGATGGCAGGTTGCCAGCAGGGACGGACGGCGGGGGGGCTGTGACAGTTGTAATAATGTTGGGGGGGGCACCGATGGATCGGGAGGCAGCTCCATGCCACACCCCCTGTGCCTCAACAAACGCAATTAAGCCACAGTCAAACTCCCCCCCACGAGAGTATAATTCAAAAAATTACTCAGTCTTACGGCCCCCTCCACGATGATTTGTAGCTTCCCTGGGTGATTTCTTCTGTCTGCTATCTTCTTCTTCTCGAGCTGTGTTGGCTGTGTTCCAAGGCTTCCGGCAGGCAGAGAATACTGCAAAGATAGTCTGACAGCAAAATGGCTGGGTCTGGGGGCTTCCACTCCCCCCTCTGGATAGCGGGTAGGCAATCTTCCCCCCCCCCCGGGGGTTTCAGCTGAGGCAAATAGCTGCGCCCAGGAACAGGCGTGAGGGGGGGGTGTGCTGGCGGCAAGTTGGCAGCTGATCAGAACTCAACGGCAGCAGAGAAAAATGGCAGAAAGACAAAACGAAACAAAAAAGCATCTGGCCCGGTCGGGGTGGGGGTGGGGGGAGGGGGCGGAACTAAGGCAGGTTCAAAAAGTAAGAAAAATCCAGGCCAGGGGGCTTTAGGAAAGAATAGAAAGCAGATAGCTGAGGAGCAAGCGAGGGACATCCCGTTTCCCAACAGGGAAGGTTGCAGAACGATCAGGAACCTTCTGGAGACAATTAAGACAGGCTGATTAGAACACCTGCAGCCAATCAAGAAGCTGCTAGAATCAATTAAGGCAGGCTAATCAGGGCACCTGGGTTTTCAAAAGGAGCTCACTTCAGTTTGTGGAGTGCGTGTGAGGAGCTGGGAGCAAGAGGCACTAGGAGCTGAGAGTGAGAATGCGGATTGTTGGAGGGCGGAAGTGTACAAGCATTATCAGACACCAGGAGGAAGGTCCTATGGTGAGGATAAAGAAGGTGTTGGGAGGAGGCCATGGGGAGGTAGCCCAGGGAGTTGTAGCTGTTGCACAGCTGTTCCAGGAGGCACTCCAGACAGCTGCATTCCACAGGGCCCTGGGCTGGAACCCGGAGTAGAGGGCGGGCCCAAGTTCCCCCCAAATCCTCCCAATTCCTGGTCAGACACAGGAGGAGTCGACCTGGACTGTGAATTCAGAAAAACGGCCAAGTTGAGGGCTGCCGTGAAGCTCCAAGGGGAGCAAATCACCAATAAGTGCAAGACCCACCAAGGTAGAGCAGGAACTTTGTCACAATAAACATTTGATTGTCTCACTCTACCTCCTGTATCCCACTGCCATATACCCATCTTCTGAATGTTGCTTGTATTCTTAGATTGTAAGTTTTTCAGGGGAGCGGTCTTGTCTACATCTGCTGTAGAGGTGGGTGGGAAAATAAGTTTCCTGTCCCATGAAACTTTTCAAGATTTCAGGAATTGTACTGTTTCATATTAGAATGAACCTGGGACATTTTAAGTTTTGGGTTTTTTTTTCATGAAAAACAAGTGGAGGAGAGGAAGAGAACATGCAAGACCTACCCTAGAACAGCCAGTGTCCTGATGGCTAGGACACTCTCCTGAGATAGGGGAAACCTAGGTTCAAGTCCCTAGTCTGAAGTAGACAGAGCAGAAACATGAACCTGAGTCACCTGCATCTCAATTTGGCATTGTGCCATGCATCTCTCTCTCTCTCTGTCTCTAATTTTGACCAAAAATTCTATCCTGGACTTGAGACATCTCCCCTGACAAAACTTTGTTGAAACTGGTACCTTCCTGCAACATGGTTTGGTTCTGACAAATTTTGATAAATTTCAAAATTCATTGAAAAATGCTTAGCTGAAAAGTTCCTGATCAGCTCTGCTTTGCAGTGCCTGGTACATGAGGGTTGTGATCAGGATTATGTCATGTACATTGTATACATGGTTTTCAGAGTCATTCACTATTGCAAGTACTGTTTTGAATAATTAGTTTAAGTTTCTGTTTCCTCTGTACACCTCAAATCTCGTTTCCTAATAAGCATCCTCAACTCCCAGGGCTGTCTGCTCATTGTTTTCTAGTAAAGATGATATATTTGTTCATATTAACTGTCCTGGTGAAGATGTGAAGTTGACTCCAGTTCACTGTCTGCTTTGCATCAGAGTTTAAAGAGGTAGGGCTCATATATGCTTATTCTTCTCTCAATGTTAATTCTACTCTGTATCAAACATGAATTAGTGTTGATCTATCAAATATAAAAGTAAGTGAATTTAGATAATTTTCCAAAATGTGATACTTTGCCAGCTAATGTAACTGGATTTTTTTAAACATGCATTTTCTACAAAGGTACAGTATTTTAAAATGATGTCATGCTAAATGTTGGATAAGATTACATGAAGAAACAAGTATGATCAGTTCATGTGAAAAGAAGGAATATACAATAATAAACACACACATGGCAAATATCCCCAAAACTGCATCAATCAGTATGCAGGGACTACAGAGAAGCAAGAATGAGGTTGCTGGGCCATGAAACCAGCCCCAGTTATTTCTTGATAGGTCTCAGGGACTAACTATTCATTGTAAAATTTTGCAACTGCTATAAATTGTCTTGAAGAGATACGGAACTGGAAACCAAAAGGAAGCAGAGTGTTGATTCTTATGTCTGTGCTACACATCTAAATATAATTATGTTGGAACAAAGGGATTCTGCTGCTGAAAAAATAATTTACAATGAAATCTTAATAGTAATATATCAATTGTAATATTTCCCTTCTCCCACTAAGATGGCAACATTTATTTATTTTAATTCACCAAATCAACCATAAGGAAAATATTCATGGGCATATGCTAGTTTTGTAACGGTGACATATTTTTACAGAACACAACATGTGGGAACAGTGTGTAACTATGATGGAGTATGTACCCCACACAGGCTCTAAATGGGTAAATGTGGTCCTGAGCGGCCAATTAACATAGCAGGCTACATCTGAAAAGTGGGCCAGGTTTAAGCCCAGCTGGGGAAGGGCCTGGAGAGGACTATAAACAGCAGAAGTTGAGAGCAGAAAAGACCCTTCTTACCACTTCCCTATATTAACTGTATATAAAGGCCAATTAATATATTGTTCAATGTTGATAACATTGAAGGAATCCCAACCTCAAACCTTAGAAATGCAAATTGAGGACACTTTAAGAGGAAGTGCAATGAGTATTTAAGTTCCAATTGTATACGTGAAAATTTAGAGAAATTTCAGGATAATATGATAAAGAGAGTTGTAGCAGCTGCCAACCTTGCTAAATGTAACATATGGAATTGCCACAAATTCAGTAATTCAATTCCCTGGTGGAATGAAGATTGTAAAGCAGCAACTAAAGAAAGAAAGAAGGCATACAAACAAGTAAAAAGTACATGAATAGCAAGGACTTAATGAACTATAAAATATGTAAAGCAGTGGCACAGAAAGTTATTAAAAAGGCACAGAAAGAGTTGGATAAAGTAGTACAGGAAAATGAACAAAGATTCCAAGATTTCAGAGACATATAACAAGTTAAAAGAATGAATGGAATACAGAGTAAAAATAAATTTATACCTGGTCTTACAGTAAGTGATATAAGTCTAACTTGGAAAAAGCAGAAATTTTAGGAAAAGAGTTCCAAAAAGTCAGTTGTGATACACAAAATAAAGAATTTTGTGAACAAAGAATGTTTGCTGAAGAAAATCGTGAGCTCTTAAATGGCTGGGCAGAACATAAAGATAATGTACTGAATGAAAATTCCAGCTAAAAAAACCCTCAAAAAACCTATAGACAAACATAAAAATACAGTCCCAAGTAAAGATATCGTACATAATACAACGATTAGGCACCTACCAGAAAGGAGTTTAATGGTTTTATTGACATTATATAATAGTATATGGCAACAAGGCATATTAGCAGTAAAATAGAAGCAATCGGTGGTTATACCATTAAGAAGACCTGCTAAATTACGCACAAGACCTGATATGTATAGACATCACGTGAGGACCAAATTATGGAAAGAATGATAAATGAGATATTAGTAGCATACTGGGGGAAAATGAAATTATAAACTGTATACAAAGTTTATATGAAAGTGATTTAACGAAAAGATGATGCACAGTTGTAGGATTAGAAATGGAAACATAGAAAAGCAAGAGGAACAGAGAGCTTATGATCACTGTCTTTTTGGACATTGAAAAAAACATATGACATGCTATAGAGGGAAGGCTTGCTGTATAAACTATCTGCAACTGGAATAAGAAGAAGAATGTTCTGGTGAATAAGAAACTCCTTAAGTAATAAAACCACAAAAGTCAGGGTGGGGACAGCTTTGCTGAATATTTATAAACTTAGTCATGGCACTCCACATGGGATTGTTATCAGCTCTACCTTGCTTAATAGCATGATTAATAATCTCCCAGACAGTGTATTGGCAAGAGTAAGTATTACCCTATTCATGGAAGACCATGCTGTATGGGTCAAACCATAGAAGAATTAAGACAGTGCCTCATTAGTACTTTCCACAGCTCAGGGGGATGTCAAAAATGGGGAGATGCTTGGGTATTTAAGTTCTCACTTGCTAAAACAAGGAAGTATTATTTACTCCTTTATAAAAACTAGGGGTCACCAATGAAATTAATAGGCAGCAGGTTTAAAACAAACAAAAGGAAGCATTTTTTCACACAATGCTCAGTCAACCTGTGGAACTTTTTGCCAGAGGATGTTGTGAAGGCCAAGACTATAACAGGGTTCAAATAAGAACTAGATAAATTCATGGAGGATAGGTCCACCAATGGCTATTATCCAGGATGGGCAGGTTTAGGGGCAATGTTGAGGAAGATTGGCGAGGAGCTAAGTGGTGGACTGAGTACATGACTGGATGTAAGCAGAGGATGCAGGCAGTTTCAATGAACTTTGTCCGACAGACTCTGCCAAAAGATATCTTAGCATAGTTCAGCATATTTTTTGCCTATAAAGAAGTCAGTTTATATAACAAGCATAAATCATACATGTAAGAATGTAAACAGCTGTTGACCTTATGTAACCACGAGATAAGTGCGGATAATATAGCACCGCAGAGGACTCCCTCCCCGGCGCAGTCCTGCCTGGTCAACTGTCCCGAACGGCCAGAGTCCCCTGCAGCCCCTCCGCGTGTCCTAGGGGATCCCCGCTCAGGTTGGAGAGTAAGTTTTTCCTTCAATAAAGCGTAGCTTACTATTCTCAGGCCTGAGTGTCATCCTTTCACTGGTATCTCCCCCCGCCCTTGCGGGCACAGCAGGGATGGTGTCCCTAGCCTCTGTTTGCCAGAAGCTGGGACTGGGCAACAGGGGATGGATCACTTGATGATTACCTGTTCTGTTCATTCCCTCTGGGGCACCTTGCATTGGCCACTGTCGGAAGACAGGATACTGGGCTAGATGGACCTTTGGTCTGATCCAGTATGGCCGCTCTTTTGTTAACAAAGGGAATGAAATTCACAAAAAGGAAAAATGGAACTTGCATCTCTATGCGGAGAAAATTCCAGTAGTTCAAAATTTTATATTTTTAAAAGCTATGTTCAAAACAAACAAACATGGAAAGATCATATGGGTAATATCAAGACTAAATGTAAAAATAGGATGAATCTGCTTAAAAGTATTGATGGGAAAACTTGGAGTGCAGATGAGAATACACTGATGATGCTGTCTAGGGCATGACTTGATAGATTATGGATGCCAAGCCTTCAATTCAGCTTCTAAATCTGCACTTAAACATGCAGAGCCAATCCAAGCCCACACTCTGAGAACGGCATGTGGTGCGAGTATTACAACACCATTGAGTGATGCAGGTAGCTATTGGAGAAACGCCTGTAAATCTATGGATGAAATTGTTAGATTTAACTTTCTGGGCTAAGGTCAATGGCAATTGTGAAAATGAGAGAAATAAACAAATACATGAGGACTCCTGGGAATTACATAGTCCAGATGTAACAGGATGTCACAAACTCTTAGGTGTTAATAGGGTCGAAAGGGAGGTAAAAGACTTGAGTGACAAGTAATGGCTGGAGGAGCTTAAAATATTTAATAATGGGGATTTTTTTATTAGATTTATATTATCACTGAGTAATTTAATTTTAGTTGGGAAAATTGACTATTCTATTTATTTATTGTATTTTTAAAGACTGACAAGTATGTTCAGAGCATTAGATCAGCACTCTTTTATTATAGTATGTAAGTATCCAAAGAAAATAAATATTCTCCATTTACCTAACTAATGACCTATCTGTTGAGCCGTATGTCATTCACAATGGTTACGTTTACCATTATTTTTCTAGCAAAAGAGATATCAGATGCCCTACCTTACTATGGCCTGAATTCAAGAAAGCATCCCTGTTCAGGAGACCACTTAACTTTAAGCACATGCCTCAGCGTTCTTATGAATTGGGGCTTGACTGTCCAAACGTTACCCACACCTTCATCAAACAAGGTATGGGTAAAACTAAGGTAAAGAAAATAAACCCTAAAAAGCTGTGACTCCAAGAAACTCTTAACTGACCTTCCTTTGAAGTTTCAGGCTATATTAAAAATAAATCAAATAAATCATCTGCCTAGTAAATTAAATAGAGCCAAAACTCGGTAATTTTAATTCTCACATTAGCTAATCTAATCTCTGTTGATAGTCAGATGAGCGTGAGGGAGGGGAAAAGCTCAGAATTTTACAATTCCATATAATCAAGGGAATTTTCTGGTGGGAAATTGTGGTAATTAAAGATTCACTATCTGTTTTAAATGCCAAGCAATGAAACAAAGCATTAAGGGCTACAAGATTAGGTTAAGTGCAGCCTGCTTAAGCATCATTCATAAGATTATGTCTTGACAATGCCAAAAATGTGAAATACATATTCAAGTGTAGGTTAAAAAGAGCTACAGAAGGAAACAAAACAAGCTAGGCCAAAGACTTCTGATGAACTAAACATAATTCAATTTAAGTTGATGTGCTACAGCCAGGTTTTCATCCTTCTACAAACTAGACCATATGGCAATGAAAAACAAAGCCTAAATGCAAAACAATGTTCAAAGTTAAATTTGCACATTTCATTTCACAGTCTCCTAAAACTCTGCATGTTGTAGGCTGGAGAATTTATTTTACAGTAAAGATCAAATCCTGCTCAGGTTTCTTGTCCTAATGAAGTCATTAAAACCACTTACATGAGAAAAGTGAGCCAGATTTGGCCCATTGTTTCTAGTTGAGAGCCAAAGCATGATTAACAGATGTGGGGTTGCAAAGACCTCTTGGGTAAGTAGTGGAGACATGTCTGAATCAATTTCTCTGAGTGAAACGTTATTCTACTAAATTACAGCAAAGTATTCAGTTAATCTGATAATTATGATGGGAAACAAATCTATAATCTTACTGTCTTATTAATGGTAAAAATAAGCCTGATTTGTACTAAGTGGTGTCTGTCTGTGTCCATCTGATATTATATTACATGGAATATAGATTGTTCTTTTCTCACAAAAAAGATTCCTCAGCCCTGGTTTGTTTAGTTTAACAATAAAAGTACTACTTCTATAGTGTTGCCAGCTCTAATTGTTTCCCCCTGAAAATGAACATGACATTTAAAGAGGAAAACACAAAACTGACCACATTTCACTATACATAAAATAATTAAACAAATTCAGTTGGTGTTTACATAGAACCTTTCTCATGATATATTTAGAGCTGTGTAAAATGTTCACAACAAAACCACAAACCACATGAAAGCTGTTTGGTTTTGGGTTGAGTTACAAGCCAGAAACTCCAACCAAAGGTTTCCAAATGCTAATAATTCTTCTGAACAAACATGGATTGATTTACGATTTAGCACCAAAACCATGCACAATTTGTGGTTTTACTTGTCTCAGTGCAATACCAGGGGAAACTGGACAGCCTGAATTTTAAGTTGAGTTTTTGGATTTGGTTTTGAGTAAACCTCAAAAGCAACATTTAGGGGATGCGAAACACATATGATTTGAAACTGTGCAGAAAAACTGAATTTCCCAGACCTCTAGGTATATATATAACCATTTCATGAAAATGGATTCAAATAATAGCCCTATGAAAGCTATATTCTTGCTCAATTCAACTTTTCAAGCAGTATGTTATGTCATCAGACATCTCCAATTTTAATTCCAAAAGTGTGATTTATGTGTAGTGCAGTAAGAGTAAAAGATTAGCTTACGGACTAAGGGCTAGTGTAAGTAAATTAAATAAAAATGTATGTTCAATAAACTAAGGACCAACTTTATGCACAATGCTTAATGGTGTTTTGCATTAATAGTTTTTATCTAAAGCAGTTACCAAATCTATAACAAATATACATCAGCAGCACTATTGGAGGGAATGTATGTAAATTTAGAGCTATGGATCAATGTGTATCCATGGGGCTTTCATATGAGAAAAGGATCTTTAGAGCTGCTAGAGAATTCAAACTCTTTAGTATCATAAGCAACAGAATATAAGAAAAACCTATGAAAACCACCTAGTACTAATCTGAAAAAAAAAATCTCTGGAGTCTGGTTTGAGAAAGCAGATCTCTAGCACTTACCAATAATCAAATACAAAGTGCTCATTTCCCTATAGCAAAGCTACTTTTATGTGATCTTCTAAACTGAATCGCCAATTAGCAGTTTCCTACCTTTCTTGGCTCCTGGGATGAAGAGGCAGACATATTGATCAAAATGTTAGTAAAGCATCACTTGGCAAGAAGTGTCTGAGTGGTGTTTCCACACTATGCCCTTTCTGATAGACTGGCATTTTGCCAGAGCTATCTAGTTATGAAGAAATAGAAAAATGTTTTCTTCCTGTTAAAAGAGGCTGAAAGAAGAGACTGCAAATCCTAAATATTTTTTATTATATTTAAAAGCTTAAAGTAGATATGCAATACTCAAAACAATAATAGACTCTTCTTTGCACTACTCTTTTTTAGAATGCTTTGCAAACTCTAAGCATTACAAGACTTGTGTGGGAGATAAGGAGTAGAGAGGACTAAACTGAGGAACAGAGAGGGGTTAAGTACCTGTCCCAAGGTCGCAAGGTGAACTAGTAGCAGAGTCTGAAATAGAGCCTAGCTCTCTGATGACTGCAAAGCATTACGTTGGAGAAATTCACTGTTAAGGACTGTAAGTATGCAACAAAAAAGAGAAAGCTAGGAAGGGAAAAGAGGCAAGCAGACCAACGGGGCTCTGCCAGTAAGCCTCATAACGTAACCTAGAGGTGGCACCTCCATTTTAGAGGGCCATTGTAGTTTATTTGTCCATTTGAGCCTTAGCCTCTCAGCTAAAAACCATCAAAAGAGGTTTAATTATCACACACTGTATTGGAACACACACAATGGCGATGTTTTGATGTTGATTCTTGTCTACTATGTACTGAACTAAGGTACTTATCTCATTTCACATTAGTCATGGAACAGCTGTCACTACTTAGGGTGGGTGCACCTCAAACAATGTATTCGCAAAAAGAAAAGGAGTACTTGTGGCACCTTAGAGACTAACCAATTTATTTGAGCATAAGCTTTCGTGAGCTAAAGCTCACTTCATCGGATGCATACTGTGGAAACTGCAGAGGACATTATATACACAGAGACCATGAAACAATACCTCCTCCCACCCCACTCTCCTGCTGGTAATAGCTTATCTAAAGTGATCACTCTCCTTACAATGTGTATGATAATCAAGTTGGGCCATTTCCAGCACAAATCCAGGTTTGCTCACCCTCCGCCCCGCCCCCCCCCCCCCCGTCCAAACTCACTCTCCTGCTGGTAATAGCCCATCCAAAGTGACCACTCTCTTTACAATGTGCATGATAATCAAGTTGGGCCATTTCCAGCACAAATCCAGGTTTTCTCTCCCCCAACCCCCCCTTTTCCAAAAACCACACACACAAACTCACTCTCCTGCTGGTAATAGCTTATCCAAAGTGACCACTCTCCTTACAATGTGTATGATAATCAAGGTGGGCCATTTCCAGCATAAATCCAAGTTTAACCAGAATGTCTGGGAGGGGGGGTAGGAAAAAACAAGGGGAAATAGGCTACCTTGCATAATGACTTAGCCACTCCCAGTCTCTATTTAAGCCTAAATTAATAGTATCCAATTTGCAAATGAATTCCAATTCAGCAGTTTCTCGCTGGAGTCTGGATTTGAAGTTTTTTTGTTGTAAGATAGCGACCTTCATGTCTGTAATTACGTGACCAGAGGGATTGAAGTGTTCTCCGACTGGTTTATGAATGTTATAATTCTTGACATCTGATTTGTGTCCATTTATTCTTTTACGTAGAGACTGTCCAGTTTGACCAATGTACATGGCAGAGGGGCATTGCTGGCCCATGATGGCATATATCACATTGGTGGATGTGCAGGTGAACGAGCCTCTGATAGTGTGGCTGATGTTATTAGGCCCTGTGATGGTGTCCCCTGAATAGATATGTAGGCACAGTTGGCAACGGTCTTTGTTGCAAGGATCGGTTCCTGGGTTAGTGGTTCTGTTGTGTGGTATGTGGTTGTTGGTGAGTATTTGCTTCAGGTTGGGGGGCTGTCTGTAGGCAAAGACTGGCCTGTCTCCCAAGCACCTGATCAACGTCCTCTACAGCAAACAGGGAAAGATTAAGAATGAGCTCTCAAAAATGGATACTCTCATAAAAAAACAACCTTCCACACAAACTTCCTCGTGGCTGGAATTTACTAAAACTAGACAAGCCATTTACAACGCACACTTTGCTTCTCTACAAAAGAAAAAGGACACTAAACTTTCTAAACTACTACATGCTACAAGGGGCCACAGCAATGGTTCCCTCAACCCACCCAGCAATATTGTTAACCTATCCAACTATACTCTCAGCCCAGCAGAAGCAGCTGTCCTATCTTGGGGCCTCTCCTTCTGCCCCTCCACCCCCACGAACATGATACAGTTCTGTGGTGACCTAGAATCCTATTTTCGACGTCTCCGACTCAAGGAATATTTCCAAAATACCTCTGAACAACATACTAATCCACAGAGGCCTCCCTACCAACATTACAAAAAGAAGGATTCTAGGTGGACTCCTCCTGAAGGTCGAAACAGCAGACTGGACTTCTACATAGAGTGCTTCCGCCGACGTGCAAGGGCTGAAATTGTGGAAAAGCAGCATCACTTGCCCCATAACCTCAGCTATGCAGAACACAATGCCATCCACTGCCTCAGAAACAACTCTGACAACATAATCAAAAAGGCTGACAAAGGAGGTGCTGTTGTCATCATGAATAGGTCGGAATATGAACAAGAGGCTGCCCGGCAGCTCTCCAACACCACTTTCTACAAGCCATTACCCTATGATCCCACTGAGAGTTACCAAAAGCAACTAGAGCATTTGCTCAAGAAACTTCCTGAAAATGCACAAGATCAAATCCGCACAGACACACCCCTGGAACCCCGACCTGGGATATTCTATCTACTACCCAAGATCCATAAACCTGGAAATCCTGGGCGCCCCATCATCTCAGGCATTGGCACCCTGACAGCAGGATTGTCTGGCTATGTAGACTCCCTCCTCAGGCCCTACGCTACCAGCACTCCCAGCTACCTTCAAGACACCACTGACTTCCTGAGGAAACTACAATCCATCAGTGATCTTCCTGATAACACCATCCTGGCCACTATGGATGTAGAAGCCCTCTACACCAACATTCCACACAAAGATGGACTACAAGTCGTCAAGAACACTATCCCCGATAATGTCACGGCTAACCTGGTGGCTGAACTTTGTGACTTTGTCCTTACCCATAACTATTTTACATTTGGGGACAATGTATACCTTCAGATCAGAGGCACTGCTATGGGTACCCGCATGGCCTCACAGTATGCTAACATTTTTATGGCTGATTTAGAACAATGCTTCCTCAGCTCTCGTCCCCTAATGCCCCTACTCTACTTGCGCTATATTGATGACATCTTCATCATCTGGACCCATGGAAAAGAAGCCCTTGAGGAATTCCACCATGATTTCAACAATTTCCATCCCACCATCAACCTCAGCCTGGTCCAGTCCACATAAGAGATCCACTTCCTGGGCACTATAGTGCTAATAAACAATGGTCACATAAACACCACCCTATACCGGAAACCTACTGACCACTATTCCTACCTACATGTCTCCAGCTTTCACCCTGACCACACCACACGATCCATCATCTACAGTCAAGCTCTGCGATACAACCACATTTGCTCCAACCCCTCAGACAGAGACAAACATCTACAAGATCTCTATCAAGCATTCTTACAACTACAATACCCACCTGCGGAAGTGAAGAAACAGATTGATAGAGCCAGAAGAGTACCCAGAAGTCACCTACTACAGGACAGGCCTAACAAAGAAAATAACAGAACGCCACTAGCCGTCACCTTCAGCCCCCAACTAAAACCCCTCCAACACATTATTAAGGATCTACAACCTATCCTGAAGGATGACCCAAAACTCTCACAAATCTTGGGAGACAGGCCGGTCCTTGTCTACAGACAGCCCCCCAACCTGAAGCAAATACTCACCAACAACCACATACCACACAACAGAACCACTAACCCAGGAACCGATCCTTGCAACAAAGACCATTGCCAACTGTGCCCACATATCTATTCAGGGGACACCATCACAGGGCCTGATAACATCAGCCACACTATCAGAGGCTCGTTCACCTGCACATCCTCCAATGTGATATATGCCATCATGGGCCAGCAATGCCCCTCTGCCATGTACATTGGTCAAACTGGACAGTCTCTACGTAAAAGAATAAATGGACACAAATCAGATGTCAAGAATTATAACATTCATAAACCAGTTGGAGAACACTTCAATCTCGCTGGTCACGCAATTACAGACATGAAGGTCACTATCTTACAACAAAAAAACTTCAAATCCAGACTCCAGCGAGAAACTGCTGAATTGGAATTCATTTGCAAATTGGATACTATTAATTTAGGCTTAAATAGAGACTGGGAGTGGCTAAGTCATTATGCAAGGTAGCCTATTTCCCCTTGTTTTTTCCTACCCCCCCTCCCAGACGTTCTGGTTAAACTTGGATTTATGCTGGAAATGGCCCACCTTGATTATCATACACATTGTAAGGAGAGTGGTCAGTTTGGATGAGCTATTACCAGCAGGAGAGTGAGTTTGTGTGTGGGGGGGGGGGGGTGTGAGAAAACTTGGATTTGTGCTGGAAATGACCCACCTTGATTTTCATACACATTGTAAGGAGAGTGGTCACTTTGGATAAGCTATTACCAGCAGGAGAGTTAGTTTGTGTGTGTGATTTTTGGAAAAAAGGGGGTGGGGGGAGAGAAAACCTGGATTTGTGCTGGAAATGGCCCAACTTGATTATCATGCACATTGTAAAGAGAGTGGTCACTTTGGATGGGCTATTACCAGCAGGAGAGTGAGTTTGGATGGGGGGGGGCAGAGGGTGAGCAAACCTGGATTTGTGCTGGAAATGGCCCAACTTGATTATCATACACATTGTAAGGAGAGTGATCACTTTAGATAAGCTATTACCAGCAGGAGAGTGGGGTGGGAGGAGGTATTGTTTCATGGTCTCTGTGTATATAATGTCTTCTGCAGTTTCCACAGTATGCATCCGATGAAGTGAGCTGTAGCTCACGAAAGCTTATGCTCAAATAAATTGGTTAGTCTCTAAGGTGCCACAAGTACTCCTTTTCTTTTTGCGAATACAGACTAACACGGCTGTTACTCTGAAAAAATGTATTGTTCATATAAGGACCTAAAAATATGGAAGCTCACTCACCCAAAACTCTGAGTATTCTGAGGCTCCACAGTAGGCCTTTCTGACCTTCTAGATCTATCCAGCTCATTAAAGGCCTGCTCCAAAGCCCATTAAGGTCAATACAAGTTTTTCCAGTGACCTCAATGGGCTTTGGATCAGGCCCATAACACTCAGACTTTTCAAGCACCTTTGTAATCTTCTCTTCGGATGCAGCTTTTTCCTTTTCTCCTGCCAGATGCTCTTCAAAGTGTGGCCAGACATACACACCCTTCACTCCATCATCGGCCGCTAAAAGCCAAGCAAGTTCTCCTTTAGAGTACAAATCTCTGGTATTTCACGCTGGTATTTCAAAAGAGGGGGGTCAATACATTGGGGAACTCCCAGTGTGCTACGAAGGTAAAGAGGCTGCAGCAGTTGGGCCCAGGGGAAACACTACTGGGTCATGCCCCTCCTTCTTCCTGAAGAAGAGGAACTGAACTCCATGTTTGCCTCCTAAAAGTTCTTAAACAAACAAATCTTATGTTTCAGTTCATGAGTTAGCACCAATTAAGGCGCATTCTCTTTAGACATAAATTAGTTTCCCATTCCTAACCACTGCCAACCTGGACTTGATTTCATGCAGTGACCTAGAAGCAGAAGGTGGCACACTATCCCATTACCAGTCCCTTTGGTGATTCAATCACTTCCCTCCTTTATAATTTTCTTAACTCAACACAAGTGCCTAACCCAATTTTGGGTACTATATAAATAATTAATACTACTTTTTTTGTTTTCAGAAACAGTTACCAGATTATCATGTCTCTATTTGTTTTAGTAGGACATATGTTTATATATAGAAATTACTTGAGCATGCACTTAATCTAATTTGTGGAAATGATCTAATTTACTCAAGAGAATCATTTGTCTAATTTGAAGCAAGGTTAAAATAAACATTACAGGATCACCCCTCCAGTTTGCCTCACTGTGATACTTGACCTCATTTATCACATATGCTGTTTCTATTTCTAATGTACAGTACATGATACTGATCAAATCTTAAAAGTGAATTACAACTTTGAGTTAAACTTAAAGGTTATACAATTACCATGCCCCTCTTCAGACTGCAGCTGCGTGTAACAACAACTGTTTTATACACTTCCACTGCATCCATGACAAATATCCTTTTTTATTAACAGGCATCAGTGACACAATGCTATGTGCATGTTATTTTGAATAATTTAACGTGATATAATTATTCATTTAATTAAGCAACTATAATTGCCAAAATCTCAAAACGTTTTAAGTTCCTTACCCCTTTTATGAGTCGCATTAAACAGTAACATTGATTAGCTATTTGAAAAATGTAACTTTCCTATTTTTGACCATACCATCTCCATACTTTGAATACTTCCCCTGGATCCCTATTTCTCTACAACTCAAGTAGAAGAACATAGCCATAAGCTTTTTAGTCTCAAACTACATCTCTGACTTAACGTGGTCCCCAGAACTCACTAATTTGCTTTATTTCATTCTCCCAATTTGATCTCTCTAACTTCTTCTGTTCTACTTCTTAAATCTGTTCACCAAGATATTCTAGTCTCCGAAGTTAAATCGCTTCTAAAAGCTCACTTCTGGCATACTGCAGAGAGAAATCAGTTAAAAAATCATACAAGAACCAACAACAAGATCCACACATGCTTAAAATGAATTACTTGTTTGTTTTTTCCCCTTCTACTTGCATCTCATCTAAAACTAGACTAAACTCTTCACGTAGAGATAACATCTTTTTCCTTGTTCTGTAAAACACATAAAATACTTGAGTGATGTAAAAAACCAAACCAAACCAAAACAAAAACCAACAAGTTTTCATGCAATTCAAATGTAAGTACTGAAAGTTAACGCTTGGATGAACATGATTTAGCTACCTTAAATGCTGAATGCCTTATGCATCTCCCCTCACCCTTTCTGATTAGGTTCTAGCTTTCTTCCTTGTTCACAAAACCCCAAAGGGATGTGTGTCTTATTCCTGGGCAGAAGATGAATGGCTTCAGCCCTCTATTAAATCATCATCATAGTTACAGCCTTGTTGTGTCCACTGAAGGACAAAGACCTCACTGCACTGCTACGAAACATCCATGTCACAGGGCAAATATATTCACTGAATTTATACTCAGGTTCCCATGTTAGACTTTTAACAAATATGTACAGGAATAATCAAAAATACACTCTGAAGAGCAAAAGCACTCTTCCTTCTCTAGTTCTTATTCTTCCATTTTCTTCCTTTCCTTGCAATTTTAGACTATGGCACAGTTGACTCATGATAGCCCTGGAGACACAGGACTCCCTCAGATCACAATGACAAGACATTTCAACAATACTTTGCTCAGCAGGATACCTTTAATGAAATACCATGGGCATTGCAGGTGTGGTTTTGAGCTCAGCCTGGTTTGGGATTGCAGTCTTGAGTAGAGCGGATTATGAAATCATAGAAAATACATTGCCTGCAGAAATTTTAATTTTGACAAGATGCTGAGGTTCTTAGGTAGGAGATCCAATCTTGATGTATTATTCGCAGCACTGGCAGAAGTGCTGCTTTCAGTTCTGAAGAAGGGGAAAGAAACTTGCCATAGTCGTGTTAATCTTCGCAGGCCAATACATGGAGTCACACTGAGAAAGTCTCAAGACTGTTTTTAAGAATGAGGGAGTTGAGATATTTCATGGCGCACCTGAGAGAGACACTAGTGAGACTCTCTAATTGGAGATGTCATTGTGCACTTGCAGGCAGGGAGACGGCTATTATAGGATATTACATGGGAAATGCAGTCTGCCAGGAAGCCACATGACAACTGCCTCGACTATGGATCAGTTTTCAGGATAGCGCTGGCAGAGCTCCCACTCTTTTTGCAAGTAAAACAATGAAGCTAGACAGCAACGCGTGGTGCTCAGGAGGTGCGTTAGCCAAAAAGAATGGTGACGTCTCCTTTCTAGATTGGGTAAGGGTTAGGAAGAAAAGGTTCAGTTCCTTGGGTGACTAGGGGAGGAGGACTTTTGAAACACGAGACCTGGTGCACACCCTGTCCACACAGCACACTGTCACAGGCCAAGGTGTGCAAATACTCACACCCCTCAGTCACATGAGCTTCCTTGCTCTGTACTTGACTGTAGACACGTGCTTTGGCTTTAGGTGTGGACAATAGATCTCAAGCTTCAATAGTCCTCCACACACACACAGTCCCACAATGCATCAAACCCTTTTCTCCCTACCCCTTACCCAATCTAGAAAGGTTCCTATGCTCTCTCCCCATTTTCACTGCTAATAGAGAGCTGCACTGACCACATCAGAACAGCTTTCTGATACACCCTATTAATCAACACAGCTGAACATGGGCCCTGCTTGGAGAGGAGCCTCCTGGCCTGCAGACCACATCTAGGTGCTGAAAGATGTGTGGTTAGAGTATGACATCCTCCACAACATCTCCTGGAATGGCAGGAACATTCATCTGTACCAGGACATTTCCTGGAGGCTGGAATAGGCAGGCACTGAGTAGACTCAAGTCCAGTGCCAGGAACACACAAAGCATTTTAGTCTTCTGTACAAGAGGCCAAAGACTCCTACAGTTGCTCTGGGAAGGGTCGCTGTAAATGCCTCTTTCAGGACAAGCTGGACCAGGTATTTTCAAGGGCTCCTAGTACAGAGCCTGGAGTGGCTCATGACCAGAAGTGTATTAGGGGTTTGTGGGGCCCTGGGCCAGAGCAAGTGGTGGCCCTTCCCCAACTCTTCTGCCTGTAGTCCCCTCTGGCCCCTCACTGCTCCTGCCGGAGAAATAGGGTTGGGGTGTGTGGGCTTGCCCCACCCTGCTGGGGAGCTGGGTCAGGGTGCAGGGGCTTCCCGCATCCACCTCGCACTCCTGCCGGGGAGCGGGGTCAGGGTACAGGGGCTTGCCCTACCGGACAGGCGGAACTCCTACCAGGCAGGCAGAGCAAAGCAAGCCCCCGCACTCCGACCCCCATTCCCAGCAGTGTGGGGAGTGGGTCGAGGTGCAGGGGCACTGGCCTATTGGCCCAGCGGGCTAATCTGCCACTGCTCATGAGCTCTTCTTCAATGCTGCTGGCCTTATTGTATGACCGGATGCTGATGAGGGGCAGGGTGAGGAGGCAGCACAGCCCTTGGAGGATGCCCCAGAAGACCTGGAGAACGTGATTCTGCACCTCAAGAAAACCTCCCCTGATGAACTTGAGGACTCTGAGATGTGGCATGAACGAGAAACTGATGCTAGTAAGTTACAATAAGAACATAAGAATGGCCATACTGGGTCAGACCAAAGGTCTATCCAGCCCAGTATCCTGTCTACCAACAGTGGCCAATGCCAGGTGCCCCAGAGGGAGTGAACCTAACAGGTAATGATCTAGTGATCTTTCTCCTGCCATCCATCTCCATCCTCTGACAAACAGAGGCTAGGGACACCATTCCTTACCCATCCTGGCTAATAGCCATTAATGGACTTAACTTCCATGAATTTATCCAGTTCTCTTTTAAACCCTGTGTGACAGGGTCAGGCCAGATGGCTACAGGAGAGTAACAGAAGGCAGATATATTAGCCCCAGGTTAAGGATATTCCACCACCTCCCTAGGCAGTGCATTCCAGTGCTTCAGCACCCTCCAAGTGAAAAAGTTTTTCCTAATATCCAACCTAAACCTCCCCCACCGCAACTTGAGACCATTACTCCTTGTTCTGTCAGGAGGTGTCTGCAGTGGTTTGTAAACGTGTGAGTAGTGAAGACCAAAGCACTGTACAATGAGCTCATTACAATCTCCACAGCAGAAACCCATACCCCATTGTGACAATCCAGTGGAAATGCCCTGCAGTGCGTGAATTGTCATAGGAATGAATGGCTAAGGACCTCTGGCTACAGGGAAAGAAAATACTCACAAAACTATGCAGTCCCACAAGTATGTGCCAATGTTCCCTCAGGCTTTTCCAGCAGCTGCACAGGGTGTGAATGTGTCCCTTGGCACAGGTAGATATCATTCTCTGCCTCCTTGCTGTACCAAGATGCGTGCACATATGGCAACCCTGATTTCCCTTCCCTGTGAACCAGGACCAGTGTGCACATGAGTGAGATCCAGTTGTCTACACAAAATTTGGCCCATTCAGGATGGAAGCACTCCACTTTTTCCTCTCAAACATTATAGAGCATGCAGCCGATGACAATTGCATGAATGGTTTCTGCCACATTGATATCCAAATGGATGTATACTAACACCAATAGGGTTTCAGCCTACCAATGGCAAAAAAACAGTTGGTACAGACACATTGTAAAGAAACATGTTTCTTTGGACCTGTGATGGGGCGGTCCACACACTGCTAGGATTGTGCTGCCTCCTAGTCTTTCTGGGGAATAGCTCACCCCTTCCCATGGTTGCCATCTCTCTTCCCCTCTCTCACACACTCCACAGGCTGATGCTGCCTCTCTGTGACTCAGCTCTCCAGCACAGTCATTATGCCTGTTTTCCCCTTCCGAGGTGTCAAAGTCTTTCCTCACCAGCAGTCCTAGGCAGTCTTCCTATTCACTGCCTCATAGTACCACTCCCTCAGCAGCTGGCAAGGGAACCCAGCCCTGTGCTCTATGCTGGGTTCTGTCTCAGGGATCCTCTAGCCAGCAGTCTAGGCCTGTTCCCTTCTAGACCTTACTGCCTTTCCCTGAGCACTGGCTGGCCTACCTTCTTGGCTTCCTCTCTCGGGGTTTGCCAGCCCAAACACACCTCCTTTCTCCAAGAGAGTGACTGAAGACTTTCCTAGCAGCCCCCCTTTCTGCTGCCAATTTGCTGCCTTTATAGTCGCAGCCCAGATCGTTTCTCCTGAGCTGAGCTTCCTCATGCAGTCAGGGGATTACTTAGCCACCTGATTCCCCGCAGCAGTGGCTTGTTGGATTAGTTGCCTCCCTTCTCAGTCTGCCTCAACCCTTTCAGGGCAAGTGTGGGGTAAACACCCATCACAGGAATAAAGTACCTTCTTCTTCCTTCAATCCCAATCTCCTCAGCATCATAAACCTCTCTGGTGTCATGAGTGGTTCCCACATTTGTAGTCACAAATCTGTCTCTATGGTCCACCAAGCCTTGCAGAATGAGTGAACAGTTGCCTTTTCAGTTCATATGTCACTTGCCTCTTTTGATGGACACAGTGCTGGGATATGGGTGCCACCAGTGGCCCCTGCACGGTTCAGAAATCCCATCCTCTGAAATTCAGCTATTATTTCCGGACTTTTACTTAGAGCAGTCATCCATGGATAGATCACAGTTTTAATTGCCTCACAGACTGCACAAGCATGACCCTGACAGTGACTTTCCAACCCCAAAGTGGCTTGGAACAGACGTAGAGCTGTCTGGTGTTGTCCACTTCCACCAGGCAATAGCCACCTAATTCTGCACTGGTCTAGGGTCTCTGAATCAGGTGTTTTGACGCTGGAGATTGGTGAAAGCTCAGTTCCATGAAAGTCTAGTTTCCTGCTTCAGAAGTTCTGAAGATATTGTTGGCCATCCCAGATATCCAAAATGCCATGATCCCACCACAACATGCTGGTGCTTCTCAACCACAAATGATAGTCTGTCCATAGCATGCTGTGGCCATACGTGTGCACCACATCTATACCAAGGGAGTTGAAATGAATTGTCATGGACCCCTAAGGTCAGTTGACTTCGATGTGTGACAAAGTTCATCAAAATTCCATCCAGCATCTCACCGATCACCTACTCTACCACATAAACATTTGTCCCACAATAAGGAGAAGGACTCTCCCATTGCTCCATGTCTTCCACCCAACTTAGCAGGAGGGAGACATGATTGGGAACTGCCATCGGCAAATGTGTGAAGGTGGAGGAGACACACAGCAAAATGGGCTCCGAAGTGGCTCCCTGTGATGCACAGAACCCCCGGATACTGCTCCTGTAATGGGGGCTGTAGCACTGCATAACAGCGTAAGTGTGGAGTCAGGTATATGCATATACACAGCTGTATATCCATATCCAGCACATCATATGTGGGCATATGGCATAGATATAGGGAGCACGTGCAGTCATGCATACAGTCAAGTAACCAAGTATTGTGCACCAGTGTAGCCATAGCCCAAGTGGAAAGAAGTCTGGATGTTGCTCATTGGCTCTAATTATAAAGCTTAGGAAAGATTCATTCCCTGTTTCTTTGCGTAGAAAGCAACTGCTATTTTTAAAGATTCCTTTCACTCCGTGTGCTTGGTAGTGTATTACATTTATCTCTCTCTTCTGGTATTTAGCTCAAGATGTACATACAGCACTGCATTTTTTTAGCTTAGTGTTGTTCTGAAGTGTACTGGACACTAATGAGGTGTGTTTTTGTCATCATTCATCCAGATAGTGTTCAGGTATTTTTAAAGACCTTAATTGATCTATCCACAATATTGTTTCTAAGCTTTTAGTTTTCATTAACATTTTAGAACAGCAGCCGCTAGGAATCATGGCCAAAAATGCTCTCCATTTGCTATCACTGTGATTCTTCACTTTCTTACATGATATTAAGACTAACCCTTATTGTACGGCGGTATAATTTGATAGGAAAGAAATAATTTATTAGAAGGTTAAGATAATGCATTAAACTGTGAGAAGTCAAGAATTACCAAATTAAGGTTGCAAATTGTTAACCCTGTACATTTGTGCCATGACTGTACAGACTTTAATTGAAGGATCACCTACATGTCTCACATGCCCAAGTCCTGCTAATAAACAGTATTAAACCTATGCTTGTGTGTGAGTAGATGGATGTACCTTCCATTAGACAGTACAGGAGATAGGCATAGGCAGGCTGAGGGAAACAAGAGTTTCTTTGACAAAGTCTGTATTTGATGTGTGATCTCAGATCATACATTTACTTAGCACAAGATCATACGTTCACTTAGGATAGTGTCATAACATCAAAAGAGAATACATAGCAGTGGTACTATGTTTTATTCCATAGTTACCATACTGCTTATTGCTGGTTTTATAAATTACCATGAGTGTTTCAAAGTTCAAGAAATCTATCCTAAGAAATTATCAGTCACATTTTTTAAAATTTTACATAGATTATAGGAGAGTGAATAATAGAATTATTTCTCAATGTCATTTTTTTATTATGCATTTACAAAATTTAAAAATGACAAAAATATCATATGCCTTATTGTGCCATAGGAACTCCTCATTCACAACTTTAGACATGTGAATAGCCCTATTGAAGTTAATGGGATATCAACACAAGCAAAAGGGTGTTGCTGAATAGGAATGGGATTACTCACATGCTGAGTTAGGAGTGTGCATAAGTACTCTGTTGAATCAGGGCCTTAATCAGGATATGCCAAAGGACTGGATTATGATATATTTTTGAAGCAAAAGTTATGTGGAACAAACGGTCAAAGTCTTTGAAAAGTTACATATGGGATGATAGAAAATTTTCTGTCAAAATTGTTTTTTAGACAAAACAGTGTTTCCATTGAACATGTGCTTTCTGGCTGAAAACTTTCAGTTTTGGTGGTTTGATAGATAAGATTTTTTTTTTCCTCTGGAAAACTGAAATAGAAAGGATTTTTAAAATCATTTTTATTATAATTTTCTGCAGGAAAAACACCTATTTTCCAACCAGCCCTAGTTGTATACTTTTACTGAGGAGACAGGTTTTAACTAGAGACACGTATATTAATTAAATCCCTATACTGAGAGTTATCGGTATGCCCTCATAGCATATTTCTTAGTAGCTTGAAAAAAATAGTTTCTAGAAATCAGTAGATAAAACCCACTTACAAATAAATACATTGGTTTCAAAAGTCAATTTCTCAAGAATTTTATTTTATGCCTCTTAATGTTTTATGTACCTATTTTCAAAAGGTTCAGAAAAAAAAAATCTCCTCAAATGTAGAAATTTCTTAGAACTCCCAAACAGCAGGCTTCACAAAATAAATTTACAGTATTAAACACAAAATTATTACGTTTTAGAAATGTCCTGTAACATGGTTATTTCATATAGATTATAGTAATCCTTTTAAATAGGTTGTAAAGAAAGGAAAAACAAATTCACTCAAATTCTCACTTAGGGGTCAATCCTACTCTTTGCGATGAAGACAGTCATCCCAGTGTATTGGGGAAAAATGACTTCTTTGCATGCATACAACAGCCACAGAAGGTGATTTTCCAAGACTGATAGTGTTGGGTACTCACATATTTAAGAACTGAACTCTTAGGCTCAGATTCTGGAGATTAAACTTTATCTTGCAGTTTCTTAGGTGGTTGGATTTAGCTATTATTAAAGTAATATATCTGAAAAAAAAAGCAGTTGTGAAGCAGTTCTAGACATTTTGGACCACTAAGGCCACTTTACATCACTCTGCCATTTTAAGTTTCTTACAGTAGTAAAGTATGGTTAAGGACCTTACTGTAAATGAGAATCAGGCCCCTAATGGCACAGTGATTTGGATACAGCTCATATTGAGAAGCAATTGAGACTCCTGCTTCCTAACAGACAAGTAGTTTAAGCATTTTCAGGAGCTGATGTCATCTGACTCCAGAAGGGCACAGAACACATTACTGTTTCATTGCCCAATGCACGGGGCAGCATTAATGGTTGCTTTAAAGTGAAATTTAACATTCACCTTGTTGTAGTGCCTATTGTGCAAGGTGTTGTATAAACATAATGTGTCAGCCCTGCCCCAAAGAGTTTTCCATCTAAAAGATGATCTGGATGGATTAGATGGGCTGGGTGGGAAAAACAGGGCAACAAATATAATAGGATGTAAGTAGAAATTACTGGGAAAATCCAGGATTCCTATTAATATCATCCTTTAGGAAAAAAGAGTGCAAGGTAAGAACCCTGGTGACCGTATGAGAGTGACATGGCTGCTAAATGCATAAGCTAATGATCCAACCAGTGGACTAAATTCGGTGATGAATCCTGATCATGTGCCATCTGAGGCACGTTGTGCATATGCTAAGAAGAAGTACCTTTCTTACATTATGCCACCAATCAGTTTGGCTAGTGGACGCAATTAAAAGAGCTAAAAACTAAAGGGTGTCTCTTCATCTTTGTAAGGGGGTTTACATGCAAATCTCTCAGACTTATCTTCCTGATAACTGGGGTAATACATCTCCTCAGCGCTCACTTATATGACACACACAACTTTTATAGCCTGAAGTTCTGTGGGAAACCTAAGGTTACACACAACTGCTATAGACTGTGAGGATCCGTGGGATGAAAACCTGGCCCTGAATAACTGCAATAACACATTACTTAAGCCTGCAGGAGACACCAGGAAGTTGACTGTGCAACTAGGTGGACCTTGGGCCAGCTGCTATGACAGACTCTACCCCTTCATCTTGCTTTGGTTCCTGGTTTTGGACGCCAGCCCTGGTTCCTGGCTCTGACCTCTTGGTTCCAGCCATTTTGCCCAACTCCATCTCCACCCACTAGGCCTGACCTCTCAGGGAACTGGCTGTGACAGACTCCCTGCCATGTGACATGAAGGAAACAAGACTTTCGTTAGGCTCCTAGCCTGTGGTCCAAATACTCAGCTGTCTTCCCAGCTAATGGGATACGAATAGCTTTGTTCATAATAGAATTGTCTTCACTTAAGCAACATACCTTACAGAGATACTCTAAGAGAAGACTATTTTAAATAATTTGATATAAGATTGAGTCAAAAAATTATTGAATTTAACACTATGTACAAGGCCAATCTCATAAGTACAGGAAACAAATAAAAATGGAGCATCCACAAAACTTGTATTAAAAACTAGTTAGGCGACTAGTTCAAGCTATGGGAAAGTTCTATTACAGAGAAGGGTAGATTGTATAAAAACTACAAGAACATATTTCTAGAAAATTATAGTGTTACTTCTGTTTCAGGTGCTGAGGGCCTCATCACACAATGTCTGCATTACCAAATAGGACATCATGGGTGATTTCGTTCTTTGAAAATTTTCTCCAGGCTTGATAACTAAGACCTTGTGGTATTGAGAGGACAACACCTAACCCTATCAAATAGATTATTTCAAGATCTTCCCCACACACAACTTTTATAGAACTATTCATGACCTCCCTTCTTCTTCCATTTTGGGGGCTTCAGAATGATCAAGGTGAGTGCTATGCCGGACATGAGTAATTACAGACTTGAAATCCACAGTCTGATTTATATTTCAATAGCCCATACTACATCATATGTTTGGGGCAGTTAACTAAATATCCATAGCCAGACTCTCAGTAATCCATCTGGTTAGCTCTCAAATGAAAAAATAAAATAAATAAAATTAAAGTATGTTTACTCTTATGTGAAAAGCTTTATATTAAAGGGATTAGTATTCCAATGATCAAAGAACTACTTCATACAAAAATAAAGAAACTGTCCAAAAGATAATTATATTTCCTCTAAACTTGCTGATATAGCCAACAACAGCTGTATACCCAAAGTTACACAAACTTTGTTATAATAAGAAACATATTGGCTTACATGTTCAAAAGCAACTAACGATTTTTGGGTCCCAACCTGAGATGTGTTCAAGAGGCCCAATTATCAGAAATGCTGCCTACCATCTGAAAATCAGGTGTCGAAAATTGGGCACCCAGTAATTAAGGATTACTATTCACTACACCACTTTTAGTAATCACTTTTGAAAATTGAAGTTATTTACTTAATTCACAAGTTTACAAGGAACACCATTTTGACTGCTTCAGTCTTTGTCAAACCCGTATCTTCATTTGGTTAACATAATAGGTTTATAAACACAGGATGAAGTGAGAAAAATTTAAAGGTGATATGAAAAAACACCATAAACCTTTAAACAAATTTTCAAGTTTAAAATTTCAGGAGGAGGAGGAGGAAGGAAAGAACAGTGACACAATATTTTAATAGTCTATCAATTATTAACATATACACTATATGGAAAAGTTACCTGTGACAAATATGCAAGGTGTACTGCCTCAAATTAGTGAATATTTATTTATATTTTGCCTTCAGAGTATAACATGCATTCTGTATTGAGTTTTGCCAACAGAAACAGAAAATATCAATACATAGGGTGCAATGTATGTAATCTCTGTCACAGAGTGGTCTCAAAATGGCTGAAGATGGTGAGTGGAGAATTCCTCCTCCTCAAGGCAGTCCTCTGCAAGCAGAAAGTTGACACAGACAGCTCTTCTGCCTCCTATGCCAGACAATACTCTGCCTCCAGCACAAGGAGAGGAAAGACATATTCAGGGTGTTCCAGTTGTGGGGCATGGGCAAGACGTAAAGAGAGGGGGGCATAGCAGAGCCTCTAGAGATTCATTATGCCTAATTCTCCTCTGGAATAAGTTTTTTGAAGGCCCTTACATGAGTGTCACAAGTTAGAGATCCTCCTATGCGCCTCTAATGTGCCTAGGGGCTGGGTAATGCAGCTACAGTTAGCCTACTTCACCCTAGTTCTGTCAGTTTTTTTTTTTTAATCTGCAGAAAAAAATCATAACATAACTAATCTTTCAATATTTTGCATCACATCAGTCAGTATGCTGTTGAAAAAATGCACAAATCTGGTCTATGAAATTCTGGCATTTGTCAGCCTGGGGTTTTTCTACTTGTGTCCTGCTTTACTGTCCCTTTCCACCCTGAATGTAGCAACAATCTCAAAAATATACAGAAGCTAAACTATTGTGTTTGTGCTTCCATTAAAGCCTCAATCCTGCAAACAGCAGTGCATGTGTGTAACTGTCACTGGTTCCTGGTGTGGCCTTTTGAGGTGTCCTTGCTGTTCCTGACTGTAGTTTGCCCCCAGTCAGGGCAGTTCTTGGACCCTCACCTCTAATTGAGTCTAGCAGCCTACTTCAATCTCTTGGCTGTGTTTGTGGAGGCAGCCGAGTGCAGGGGTGTTGCCCCTTTGCTGTCCCAGGCCTTTCTGCCACCTCCACCCCATGTTCTGTCTCTGTGCTCTCCGCTTTATAGAAGACCTTGTTTCCTCTTTTGGTTGCAGCTGCTGTGTCTGCCTCCATTACTGGCTGCTATGGCAACTGCAGAGGGTGTGTAGTCAAGCTGCTTTCCTGTAAACAGGAGAGGTTGTTCTCTCCCTTCTGTCTATGCTCAGTGCAGGATTTGTAGACCCCATTACAGTAATTTTGAAGTCAGCAGAGTTACTCCTGTTGTTTAGTTATGCATGCAGATCAGGGCCTAATACTGGAGCTGATAAGTGCAAGAGAGCACAGATTAATAAAAGTAATAGAATATAAAATCTACTCTTGCAACATTATTTTGAGACAATTTATACAGGGTAAAACAGGGTAAAGCCATTTCTCAGTATCCAGATATCAGAGCATAATTGCTTAAACAAGAAATGACCTCCTTATTTAATTAAACAGCTGTGAATATGTATTGCTATGTAACCTACTCTTGCGGTTTTTATTAGAAATCCATGACTTGCTCTTCCTTCAGTATCTGTAGTTTGTAAACACACAAAAATGATTTAACTTGGGGGGGAAACATTAATGCTAGTGGGAGGACTGAATAATATCAAAGGAAGAAAAATAAGGAAGTTCCCACAGCGCAGGAAAAAAAGAAGTGCTGTTTAAAAACATCACAAAAGCCAAATGAAATACAGAAGAAACTTGCAAAATAATGGAAAGCATAATGACTTGGACTATTATCATGCTAATTTTAAAAGACTGAAAGAAGAAAGTAGAAGTATGAGAACACAAATTTTGTATTTTTAAAAAATTCCTTTTACAAGTGACACATGCCAGTTTTTCAGAACTCAAGACTGAAGTCCTCTATTTAGCCAAAATAACACAATACAACACAAGCAATCTAAGCTTCTTCCTACTGCTGTGCTAATGTGCCTCCTCTTTGACCTGAAGAGAGCATTTCAAAGGGTGAAAGGGAAGTACACTCTCCATGTGTATTCAATTCTTCACTCCTCTACTGAGGCTGCCAACAAAGTTGACAATTTGTTCCAGTGGTTTCTGTGAAGTGTACAGCAACCCACTAGGAACTGGACATGAACCAACTCATTTCACATAGGCCTCAAACAGTTATAATTTTCACTCTCCTCAATTCATATATTCATGAATATTCATCAGAGCACTATATTTCCACTGTGCTGTGAAAATTGGCAAAGCTTGTTGTGCCACTCCTACAATAACCTGAACATATAGAAAAGTATATTTAATGGAAATATAAAATTCCATGGAGATTGTGGTAGAATATAATATGTGATTATATGGTACTAAATACATGTCCCAAAAGTGAATGTTTCGGTAGAGCTTACAATAGTTATCAGACTATGAAACTATCTTTTTCCCATGAAAGTGTCATGAAAAGAAGGTATTCTGTATTCAAGGAGTTGGAAATTCAAGAGTCAGGAAAAGGGTAGTGACAGAAGACCCTCAATCAAAAACATTTAATAATATCTATTGGAGTTCATTTAGCCACATTAAAACAACACAGATGAAATCAAATGGCACAAACCAAATTTGGAAAAGACTGTGAAAGCATAAATAGTGCCGTATATAGTACTGCATACAACTTGGTCATAATATGGAACATAATTTACAAAATATTTTCACCAATTGAATCAGATAAGTGTGCTGACAATCCCAGGGCCCATAAAAATCACAGAACATGACAGGTGGCAGAGGAGATAGCATGCCAATGACAATGCAAGTTGAACAACAAGAATATATGGTAGCTTTGTTTTGCTGTGAATGCTTCTTAGTGTCTACATAAAAAAAGATAAGGAATTAAAGACTTACGGAGGTAGACAAATTGATGAGGAAAAGGTGGAGTTTGTGGGAGGAAAAAAGTGAAGTGGGGAAGGGGAGATGAAGACAAAGTTAGAGGGGAAGGAGGATACAAGAAGGGGTGAAAGAAAAGAAGACAGAGGTAGCATGGGAGATAAGGAAGGTGAGAGGTATGGTGGACAGTTACAAGTAAGAGGCCAGGAATGGAGAGAGTGAACAGCTCAGAAGAGTAGGGAATTAGAGATAACCCATGATCCTTCAGCCACAGGGGAGAGTTTGATCCCGAGATCTGCGTTAATACCATAGGTTGATAGGTCTTAAAAGTATTGTTAAGTGGAAATGGGGGTCCTGCTTGTGGCTTTTAACTGATGGCCAATCCTGGAAAAATGCTGGGTGTCGTGGGGGCGGGTCACAAAAGTTGTGCAGGTAGGCCTGGCCACTCAGAGTGATTCTGCTTTGCTACAGTGGGAGTTCAGGAGAAGTTCTGCAGTAGAATTGGTCAGAATTTATATTTTAAAATGTTGTAATGAGACAATAGGGATTTTTTTTCATTAAAATTTCCATTTTCCCAGCCAGCTCTTACCTGGTGCGCACTGCTTTCTCTGCCAGCTGCCGTTGACAACAGGGGTTAGCAGCCGTTGCGGTAGGGAGTTTAAGTAATTATATCATCAAATTCTTCAACATGTTCTGGATCTACCGTTCCCATCACAGACTGAAAACTAGGTGTATATTTCAAAAGGCTTGCATAGTGTGCATTGAACAATATAGCAGAGCACAAAATATCTCCTTTTACATTTTCTCAGTGCAAAAAATAATAAAACTTGCTACCAACTTTAAAACACTCCCCGTGGATGTAGTATTTCCAGCTACTACAATATTTTTATGTAGCTAGCACAAAGCCATGGGTTATGATTTTTCACAAACCTTGTGAAAATGAAAGACAGTCACTATATGGACAGGTATTGTGAAAGGAAACATTCAGACATTGCCAATGCACATTGATCTCAACTTGCCCAGGACTACAAAAGGTGCTTTATTGCCCTTCTTGAGCTGAGATTTAAATCGTATCAGATTAAGTTATGGTTTTGTGACACGGCTAGATGTTACCAGTGTCTATTTTTAGGTTATCATAAATTTATTTTACTTAATAATACTTTGCACTAAAACAGTGCTTTATATGTTCAAAGGTCACATATGTAAAACTGGAGCCTTAAAACTTTGCCTGTGATTGAGGAGGATTCTTAATCTGGAGGGTGAATTCCAACTAATGATGACTGCACTGCAACTTTAAGCGTGGGGGGAGGTGGGGGAGGCTGTTGTCCAGCTTGCCAAGGGAAAGGAAACAGGGCTTAATGGGCGCGGAGGTTGCGGAGAGGGAAGCCTCAGAAGCTGCTGCAAAAGGAGGAGTGAGTCATCCCCTGGGACCAGAAGGGCTGGGGAGCTGAAAAGGGACAAGCCCAGGTGTGAGAAGCCCCTTTTTCCCAGACCAGGCGGAGCAGTACCTATCCTTCCTCCCTTTGAGGTGGCAAAATATAAGGTTTGGTCAGCATCTGCTGTCGGCATTGGGCTAGAGGCTCCTTTCTAGGGAGACTGGGAAGGAATTTTTCCCTCACTACCAGATTGGCCTAGGTGGAGTGAGGGTTTTTTGCCTTTCTCCCAGTGGCTACAGGGTGGGCTTTGTTATGGTGAGGGGTGAAGGGAATTGGGCTTTGATGATCACATCTCCTTATGTATGTGTGGGGTGGATGTCCAGTGCAGGTACGCCATAGGGAAGGTGTACAGTGACCAGCTAAATGGCTTGGTAAAGGACTTAAAAAGGAGATGTTGGTTGAAAGAGTAGAACAGGATGGGGAGGGATTCATGCCTCCTATAACTGGTATGGCAGGGAGCCAACCCCCTTTCTTATAGCCCACCTTAATCCTCATTCCAGGGGAGTGGATGGTCAGGTCGAAGCAATGTGTTGGCTGGGGGGCCTGGACAGAAAAGGAAGGGGGCAGGTAGATATTCAATGAACAGGGGTTACCTGCACTGTACACTTTTATCTGCTGGGTAGTCCCAGACATCTAATAATAAAGTTGGGGCCTGATTAGAACTATATGAAGTGTCTCCCATCTTATTTTGGTATAGTTGCAGAACACTGGGTTCCTAATAAGGAAAAGACATTTTCTTCCTACAGGACAGCTGGAGTTTTAAAGCTACAATGGTGTATTAGTGACAAAAGCAAATCTGAAATCTGATCACCAGAAATTAAAATATTCTGCATGAGTTACAGTATCAGTTATCCCCGCTACTACAGATACATGCTAAATAGGCAGCATGCAATAAACACATACAGAGTATGTAGATTATTAAGAGGTATGATAATTACTTGGCAAAAAATTGAAGATATTTATAATTCAATTTGAGAATATGTGATTTTTACTCTTATGGGCCCCAATTGTTTGAAATCGGTTACATGGAATTGCAGACCTAGTTTATATGCACAGTTACCATAATTGTGTGCACAAATCAGGTATCACTGTCACATCAACCACTTGAACATACAAATAGCTGATATGTGAAAGCAGCTGCAGTAACTGCACAAACATGTCAGGCATGCAATTACATGTGCATTTTGTACACAGCCCTGGGCGGGCATGGGTTTTGAAAATCAAGTCCCTCATATAGTTAGCCCAGGGAACAATCATGGAAAGTGCCAAGCAACCTCTGCTCCTATTGATATCAGCAGTAGAGTTGAGGTAGTTCAGCACTTTGCAGGATCAGCCTCTTAGAGCTCCTTTTAACAGCATTGTCACTGTAGTGCGAAGAACTCTCTTCATGCTAAAATGCATCCTATATCAAATAAGCACCGGACACTGTTTGTTGGTATTGCAGATTTGAATCAAAATGTATCAATAGAATCTGAATTGCCATCATGTCCTGATGTATACACCTAAAACAATGAACAATTGAAATGTATTTTCATAAAAAATACATAAGGCATATGAAATAATATTGTGGGGAAAACAATGCTGATTTGAAAGACAACAGTGGAACTAACATAAAATGGCTTTTTAACAAATGCTTGTGTCAACCTAGAGAATTAGATGGCAAGTTATAGTCAGTAACAAACAATTTATTACAATGACAGCAAAAGGCACTTGAGTGCTTTTACTCACCCGTTGTTGTGCTCGGGGTTCTAATTATGTTTTGGACGCTACTTTATCCAGGACTCATTCTTAACAATGTGAAAGTAAAGGAACTGTTTATTCATTTCTCAATCTTTGGACCAAATGAACTACTAGTGCAAGCAGGCACAAAACAACTCTGCTGAATTCAGCCCTTCATGTTTAACCTTTTATGTTTAAATCTAATTTGATTGGTAATGGATTGATTTAAATGATGGTAGCTTTTAAACTGCTGAAACATATACCCACAAACCAGAGTTCCACTCCCTATCTATTCAGTTAATCATACATGAGAAGGGTTTTAAAGTATAATTTACTGCACAAATGCTCTCAGAGCTTGACACCAGGGGTGAAAGTGAGCCAGTAAGGGCCGGTATGGCGTACCGGTAAGAAGCCGCCACAGGCCCGTCTGCAGCCCACATTAAAGCGCTGCCATGGCAGATCCTACTGGGAGGGCCACCGATGGTGGGGTGCAAAAGAGGCAGCGATGTTAAAGCGCTGCCGCGTCAAAGGACCTCCTTAAACCGCTGCCACGGCAGCGCTGTAATGGCCCTGCCCCTTTTGCCTGCCCCCCCCGGCCGCCGACACAGGGCAAAGGGAGCAGCTGCCCCGGGCGCTTTTAAATCGCCGCTGGAGCCCCAGGCATCACAGGCCAGGTGGTGTGGAAGGGCTGGCTGTGGGAGGCTGACCCTGCAGCTCTGCCCCTTCCGTCAAGGCCCCGCCCCTTCCCAGGCTGGAGCTAGGCCTGGCCCCCGTACCGGTAAGTCTTTGGAGTTACTTTCACCCCTGCTTGACACTGATAGAAGAAAATGGTCACGTAAGATTACCAGAAATTCCCATAGTGCACCAAATCTGTGATTGTGTAACCTGATCTCAAGGGATCTTTCTAATTCCCTGTAGGTTCAGAGAAGAAAAAACAAAACAAACAAAGAAAAACACTTTACACTCTCATTACACTTAAAATGATTAATCTAATCTGAAGTTCTACATGTGGGTTTTTAGTCTCTAGAGTACTGAAAAATGGGCTCAGACATTTAAGTTTAGTTGGCGAATATAGTCGCCGCAGGGTGTGCTGGCTGCTGATCAGATATCGTTATTTGGCTGCTGGCTGGATGAAGAGGCCTCCACTTTGATTCAAGAGAGTTTCTAGACAATGTGTTTTTGCACTTATCAAGGGTCAATATGCCCGAATGAGGCTTCCTGCTGCAGTCAAACTGAAACTCATTAGTAGCCTAATATAAAACACTTATGGGGAAAGAGATCAGCTATGTAATGACTACATTTCCATAGCCTCTTCACTAAATCAACAAAGTCAAACCATACAATTAAAAATAACACAAATTACTAGGCTGCATTAAAAAAGGGAAAGTTAGAGACACTCCCTGCACCCAGTTTACCTACAGTATGTTTCACAAAGATATACTGAAACAAAAGGGTGAATTACTGTACAGTATATATTTGCTAGCATTGAATTACTTAAATTCATGTATGTAATTAGTTCATTCCCTAACACAATAACTTTTTTTAAAAGCTATCTAGAAAAGGCACATGCTAAATGGTTCACTATATTAGAAGAGATGTTCTTTTAACAGCCCCTTTTGCTGTGACCAGCATGCAGGAGGAAAACAATATCATGATAAGACAGCTTTGCATTTATCTCATAGCTGGAAGGCATCACTTTGAGTTCTAACAAAAGCAAAGTCTAACTGAACCAGACGGTAATCTACATGTAATCAAGTTCACTCACTCTCTACAGTCCTGTCTTGGAAGAAGGTTTTTCTGCTGAAGAGCAAAATGCAACTAATTAGATTGGAATGAAAGCTGTGTGTTTTCATCTGCTAGAGAAGAACTGTAACTCAAACTGATAGAGGAGAAATTGGCAGGGTGGGTGGAATGAAGCAGGGGTGGAGGTATTCCTGGCTGGAGAGTAGAACATCAAAATGATAAAGAGGCAAGCATAATCAATTTTTAACATACACAGCCCTTATATTCATGTCAGCTATAGGGAAATGCATACAGCTTCTTTTTGTATACGTATGCCTTCCAGATACAAGAAAGTGGCTGCATTTAGCTAGAAAACAAGCATATGCAGTACAAGCATTCCTGGGGTTATAATAAACACTAACAATACAGATAACTTGGATTCTTATATTAATTACATCCAGGATCATTTGTTTCATAATTGCCTTACCCCCTTAAAATAGGTGGATGGACTTTTTAGCTGGGTGGGTGGGTGAGACAAGTTTTAAAAAAATACTGTTGACAAAAAAACATACAATTTGTACTAAAGATGTTGTGTGTGTGTGTGTGTGTATTTGCATCACATGTTGAATGAGGGGGTAGGGGAAGGAAGGAAGGTGGTCTCTAATTTTTAACTCCAGGTTAGAAACAATTAAACAGTCAATCAAACGAGCATACAAGCAGCTACGGCCTTAAGAAGGAAGATATTTGCTAGCCTTTTATTGAATGAGTTAGAGTAGATGGTGATTAAATTTAAGTTGGTCTTCAAATCTGTTTTAAGCTTTAAATGTTTACTGTAAGAGAAATACAAATTTGTGTACTTCATCTTAAAACAACACCTTTTCTTATATAGTCCATTATTTAAAAAACAATGGAGTATCCTTACCATTACACACTTAAAGTCTATCATATTATTTTACGCTGAATTACCATGGATTTGTGCAAATTTTGTTTTGGTTTGTATATTTTCATGCATAGCTGAGTTTCCCTTTAAATTTAGTAAAGTTCAGCAGAGCCGACCAATTTTGCCTGTTTTTGAAACTAGGCAAACTCGTAAGTTTATGAATTTTCCAACCATAAATTAGTTCTCAAAACTCCTTCTCCCACTTGCTCAAAATTTAGCAGAGTCTCGTGAATCTCAGCAAAAATGGCCAGAATATTGAGATTATAATAAAAATTCAACCCAGGTAAATTGTTCCTGGTTTAGTTACAAAAGTTTTACAAAGTTTTGTTGTGAACACTGCTAGTTAAGAAATATCTGGGAGTGGAAATAAGCAGTAAAATTAGTAACCTCACACCTGAGTAAATTGGGAATGGTAAGCACCAATGAGGTGAAAAACTATAATAGGACCTGAAGAGATTAAAAATAAAGGCAAAAAACCTCTATAAAACAAACCAGCAAAGAATATCACAGTCAGACTGGAAAATATGCAAATCCAAAACAAATATTAGTGAAAAAGGAAAACATGGAAAGCGGTCATAGAATATCAGGGTTGGAAGGGACCTCAGGAGGTCATCTAGTCCAACCCCCTGCTCAAAGCAGGGCCAATCCCCAATTTTTGGCCCAGATCCCTAAATGGCCCCCTCAACCATTGAACTCACAACCCTGGATTTAGCAGGCCAATGCTCAAACCACTGAACTATCCCTCCCCTCAGTCATACCAAGAGATCTAGGTGTCATAGTGGGCAGTAAATTTGACATGAGTTTGCAGTTCAGTATGGTAGCAAATAGACACATTGATTGAAATATTTTAAAGTAGACTTGACACAATGCTGGAAAATGTTGTACAGTTAGAAATGTTTCATGGGCAGGGGGATGGACTAGATGCTGTATGCTTTTTCCATCTCTAATGTCAATTATTCAGTTTCACATGGAGAAAGTCACACAGTAGGTATAGCCTAATCAACTTGCATGGTTTGTGGTTTGGTACTAGTAAGAACATCATTGTGACGCTGGCAGATCAGGTGGCAGCTCACACCAGAGCCCTAGACCAATTCATTTGTATTTTGTATAGATCAAAGTGATTAAGTGTAGAAGAGTGTACTGTTGTTTAAACTTCATGAAAACTACTGGTATGTTACTTGCACTGTTTTCACTTATCTGTATCCCATTATAACGTAGTAGCAAACATTTACATTGTTGTATACCCCTGTACCTAAATAACCATCAAATGAGAAAGAAGCCTTGTGGAATGCAAATGAAGAACTTTTCTATTAAAGTGTTAATTTCAAAGCAAGTGGTCATTATGCATGATGCTTGGCAGTCAAAGACTCAAAATGCATTCCTCACTTTCAAACATCAAATGAAAAGCCCAAGTGTGTCAGCCTGTTTTCTGTGAGAAGAAGTTGTAAGTTTGGATACAAGGAAAGTTCCTGCATCTTTGGACTGTTTGGACTCTTACAGGAAAGTGTACCAGATACACAGTGGCGATCCCCAAAGACAACCTGGGTACCCTGAAAAGACTTTTTGGGAAACTGGCAGTTTATAACATCACTTCCACCATTTGGAATTATAAAATGTGACTCACCTGTGTATATATTTTATTTGCTTTAACCTCTCAATAACTCACTTCCTTTTCAAAGCTAATAAACCTTTGGTTACTTTACTATAAAATTGTCTGTCAGTGTTGTCTTTGGTGTAAGACCTAGAGTACCAATTGATCTGGA
This sequence comes from Lepidochelys kempii, assembly GCF_965140285.1. Lineage (NCBI taxonomy): Eukaryota > Metazoa > Chordata > Testudines > Cheloniidae > Lepidochelys > Lepidochelys kempii. The sequence continues at coordinate 94,974,479 of NC_136380.1, read as the reverse complement.
GTAAGTGACTGGTCTCTTGGGACTGGCAGTAGTGACCTTTTATCACAAAGTCCAGTTTGTCTGGGTGTCAAGATAGAGTGGAGAGTCTAAGGGTACTGTCTGTGACTCCATGGTAAGACTGGTATAGTGATCCAGGAGTTCGCATTTGTCACAGGCTTGATGAAATCTAATTATAGAACATACTATCAGTTTGGGGTGTCTGCCCTGTTTTCTGACAGTCTTCCCTGAGGTCAGCCCTCTCAGTTGTGAGCCACTCCAGATAGCATAACAATTGTCACACTTCCCTCCCACCCCCTTTATATGTACTCCTATACTGCAATGAAGTATATTGAAGCACTGCTGTTCTTGATTAAAGGAAGAAATCCCTCTAATCAAACTGCTGTGGTCCATTTTTTTTCATTATGGATAATATGAAAAAAAGTCCCCAAAACATTAAAAGGCCATTAAATCCTGTGTCTTGCCATTTAATAAATTGTGAGTTGTATATGAGAATCAAGGCACTATGGAAAGCCATTTGCTAAGTTTAAACTGAGTATTAAATCATGCAGTAAGCCAACAGGAGCTTCTTTCATCATGAAAAAAAGAATACAGTACCTTAATCCGTACAAGCAACATTGTAATAACAAAAAAAATCAACTTCTGTGGACCTCCATATTACAGTTGGAGAACTAAGATAGGAAAGCTAAATGACTTGTCCAGGATCATGCAGGATGTCTGTGACAGAGCAGGAACTGAACCAGATTTCCCAAGTCAGAGAGTACGATCCTAATCACTGAACAATTCTTCCTCTCTGGATGTGCAAAAAAATGTAGCCATGAAATGTACACACCTCTGTGTGTGTATGTATACAAGTGAAATTCTACCCACTGAAAATTTGGTCTGGAATGGCTATGTAACATGAAAAGATGGTGATGATATGCCTGGAATAATATATGCAATCCTTTCTAATGCAGCTGCTGCTAGCCACTTCCAGAAGGTTGTTCCATGGGGCACAGTACATCGTAAAATGGGGAAAGGTTTTCTTTGTTTGGGGATGTGCGGTGAGATTTAAGGAAAAGTCCTGTACAATTTAAAAAGGATTAAACCAGTTGAGTTCTACAATAAGACTCAATTATGGTTCTAAAACCTGTACAGATAGGAGGAAAGAACATGCTTTCAATAGGTTTTTGCAATTCTATTGTAAAATTCTACAGCAGAGGTAAAATTTTATGTCAAAATACCAAGTCTTCACATTTCCTATTAGATGATATTCCAGGCCTTTTCAGTAAGCATCTCTTCCCCTATACTCAGGCCAAGGACATATTAATAAGTCTTCTCTGATAAAATGAGCAGGATTTGGAAACTAAATATAAGATTAATGCATTCAGAATGCAGAAAATGGAAAACGACATCATGTCTTTTTTTTGTTTTATATTACTGGAAAATGTATGAAGAAATTTATTCATTCTTTTGCTCAATAGCAGTGAATGAAGCAAGAAACTAACCTTAAGTGGCAGCTATTGCAAACCAGAAATTCTTTACTGTGGCCAAACTGTACATATGTTTTCATTTATTTCAGAATACTTTGATGTCTTAATAATAGGAAAGCAAAGAAGAAATTTAAAAGTTAACATTCACTTTATTACAACTCACAAAGTTATAGTCAAAATATGCCAAGAAAAAATAATAAAACTACTTTGCTCAGATTTGGTGTTTTATTTAGGATGGATTTTATTTTATTTTATTTCATTGCACTTGCAAAAGTAAAAGGAGAGTTGCATTGTAAAACATACTCCATTATAATAATTCTGGTTTTTCTGTTCTCTAGACCTGACTAAGCCTGAAGAGAGCAGAGGTGCATGAATCAAAGTTTTTGAAATCTTAAAAAAAAAAAAAAAAAAGGGTAGCTTGGGTGTAGTTTAAGGGGTAGAGAAAGTCTTTTGTTGTTTGTTTTTAAACCCAACACTGTCAAGCATTGGGAATTGCATCACACCCAATTGTACTAGTCTACTGGTAATTAATACTATGATTCTGATCTCACACCTATTTTACACTGGTGTAATTCCACTGATTTCAAATTGAAGTATTACAGGATGTACACTAGTGTAAGCAAGATCAGAATTAGGCCCTCAGTTGCTTCCTCTAGTGCATCGGAAATATTTGAGTCTTCAAAGAACATTAAAAGTATCCGACACTGTAGGTAGAATATGGAAAATTTTGTCTCCACATAAGGTTGTCAGATGTATGGACTTCCTTATTTTAAATGAATGATCAAAATACCCACAACATTCTTGTGTTTTATCATTTCATGACTGTGCTCAATATTTACATAGTGATTCTTCTCAAAAGAGGAAAAAAGAATGAGAAATAAATAAATAGCGATCTCCCTGCATAATGAGGCTACCTTTAAAGATGGATCATTCAGGGTGATACTTGGCTACATTCAATACATCAATATTTATTAAGCAGACAAAAAGTCAATTTCACTATAACTTACTTTGTAATAGGAAGCAATACAGCAAAGAATGTGCCAGGAATAAAAAAAATATGTATACTTTTAGTAGGTTCAATTACATCTTTTATAAAAAAAAAAGGCTTTAAAAATTTAATGAATAATCTACACTATAATAATAATATAATATAATAATCTATGATAAAAGGGAAGACTGAATGCTGAATAGGTAAGGACCTAACCCATTCAGAAAAGCTTGCTGATCTCCAGTTGCTGAGTAGCTATCAGGTAGGTCACGTATTTTGAGTAGCCAACTACCTCAAACATAAGAGCACTTCCTGAAAGAAAACTCCCAACTTTTGGGAGGATAATGGCCTATAGTTGTCATTACTTCCTAGAAGTAACGGATACTATAGGGCAGCTATGGTACTCAGCATTTCTATGAGTAAACTGGACATTTCTGAGGTACTATAAACTAACAATAACATTCAATATGAAATAAACACATCAGCTGAAGTCATATAAAACATACATTGACAGCAAAAATGAATAAATGAATGTATTAATTAATGTCATCTGAAAAAGGGAAAGAAAGGAGATTTTAAACATACAAGAACATGTGTATATATTGATGGTTAAGAGCTTAGATTTTTCTCCCATGTTGTCTCTCAGAATCTGCACAGTATGCTTAGGATACTTTTATCCAATATTTATACGTTGGAAATTTATACAAATACAAATTGAAGTATTTGCATTGGCTTGCCTGTTTTACAGTAATTTTTTGTAACGTGCATGTGTATAAGGACAAAAATATCGCATGGCGCAGTTATCTATTATCTAACACATTATATTAATGGCCTTAACTGACACAAAGCTCAAATTTACTCTCTAGGGTATGGTCACATCAGGAAGCACAGATTAAATAAGAGATAGCAACACTTGTGTACTGAACTTCAGTCTCCAGCTTTAATTGGGCATAAAATATAATCTGAACATAACCCGCCACCTCCAGTCTTAAAATGCTAGTTTTTTGGGCAACTCAACCATCTTGGAGTAGTTTGCTTCTAAGAAGAAGTATATCACAAGCAGTTCACAGAAATCATAAGGGCTGAGATTTCCCACAAATAAACCTTTAAACACAAAGAATTTAAATAACTCCTGATGTATCACATGGTTCCAGTGGACCCAGAAACCACTTACAAAGAAGAGACAGGGCATCTCTCAACTCAATATTTTCACGCACCAAACTAATCTGTTCAAAGAGCATGCAGCCTTAGAGTATTAGCTCATATCAGAGGAGCTGACTTAGACTGAATGCCCTAAAACGGTGTTTTCCAAAACTGCTTTTTGAAGCTCCATCCTTTCCAGACTGACATTCTGTACACTAATAAAGATTTTTCAGGTACTGACATCCAAACTATTAAAAATGTAATTTTGTCATAAGCATAGTCACGTGGTAAATCTCTCACGAAATAAACAGGGAGGGCTGCAAGAAATAGGACAGTGGAAGTGTTTCTGAATTATATGCAGAATGATACAGGTGTATTAGAGAAGATAAATTGGAGGAAGCCCCCGGATCCCAATGGGATGCATGGCAGGATTCTAAAGGAATAAGCAGGAATTTGGCAAATCCTCTGGGCTTTTATTTTATGTGACTGACAAAAGAGAGTATCTAAGGGCTGAAAAAAGTGTGATATTCTAAAAGCAGGTAATTAGAGACCTACGAATTCCTGATAAAATACTAGAAAATTTAATTAGGGATAAGATCTGGGGAAAGGGTAAAGTGCATGAAGGCCAACAGGAAAAAAAAAACAATTGTCACAGGATTTTTCATAAAAAGTGCTTTAAAAGCAAGATGAAGGCAAAATACAGTAGTAGATGTAATCTGCCTTTATTTCAGCAAAGCTTTTGGTAACGTATCTGACAAGAAGCTAATCCCAAAGATCAAAGGTTTATGAAACATTGCCAGTATGTAGACCTGTATATAAGACTGGTTGATGGGAAGAGAAGAGAAAGTTACAGTAAACTGCAGTGTAGCTTTGTTAAAACATGCAGAATCCTGCAAGTTCAATAATATGTATTAGTACAATGTACAATAGTACGGTGTCTAAATCAGCTAGAAAACTAGATTGCTCAGAAGACTGGTGAATGGTTGTGCGAATCATTCCTATATTCTACTAATAAAGAATGCATTTTGCTCCCTACTCAAAGTTTAGAACTCATTATTAAAGACATGGAGCTGTGATCTAGCATCATTTGGGGCTGTGTATGTCCCCTGAAGCTGTGGAAGAAAGTTTCCTGCAGGCTGCCATGACTTCCACTCAGACCTCAAGGTTTGTATACTTTATGTTTGGATATCTTTTGTTTTAGGGAAAACTACTAACAACCCTTTATATAGCATTAAGAGTGGGAAGGGGGTACCTTTAAATCTTCTATTGCTGATAGTGTGTCTACAAGACATCTTATTTCCTTAAAGAAACTGAAAGAATTTATGCCCACTGTTAGCTCAGGTCTAAGAACTAAGATCTTAGATCTAAGATCTAAGGTCCTGGTTCTGGCCAGCGGGGAAGGTGCTGCTGCTGCAGGTGCATCATTAAACCTGGGGCTATGATCTCCTGAATGTAAGGGGACTGTTGCCCCCTTACTAACAGTCAGTGGGGGTGTTTTAGTTGTTAGCTCCCAGTACTAAAAAGGGGGAAGGGTCGATGGGGAATCAGGACCCTGAGACTGACAGTCCCCAGGAACCAGTGGGGAGAGGCCAATGCTCCAGGTCAGCCTGAACGACAGGGCGGGCAGGCTAATCAGGGAGTCAGGTGGCCAGGGAGGTCCCATCCTCCGTGTGAGCTGGATTTGCCTGGGTCAGACAGAGTGGGGCCGAGCTAAGGAGAAAGCAGGGGCCCAAGCTAAGCTGGGGAGCAGAGCTGGGCCAGATCCAGAGGGACCAGAAAAGCAGCCCAGAGAGAGGAGACCCTGTCCTGGGAGCAGAGCTGCAGCCCCAAGGCCGAGGCACAGCCCAGAGAGAGCAGACTTGCCCTGGGAGGAGAGCTGCAGCAATCAGAGCCAGAGGGGCCAGAAAAGCAGCCCAGGAAGCAGGTCAGTGCTGGGAGCAGAGTCACAGAAGCAGCCTGCAGAGCAGACCTGTCCTGGGAGCAGAGCTGCAGCAACCAGAGACAGAGGGGCCAAAGAAGCAGCCCAGGGAGCTGGAGCAGCAGTACAGAGACAGAGTGGTGGAGCTGGGGCTGGAGCGGTCCGGAGCTGGTTGCGGGGAGCAGCTGGGGAGAGTGAGGGGGACCCTGGGTGGTGGGCCCAGCACAGGGAGACCCCTCAGCCAAGAGGCTCTGCAGGCCAGGCTTGGATCATAACCCCAACAGGGCGGGGGCGACACTGAGAAGAAGGGTCCTGCCACTTAGAGCCTGATAGCATGTGGCCACCACCAGAGCAAGCGTCCAACCCACAGCATCCCTGCAGCAAAGCCAGGGCCTGGGACTTACAAGGAACAGACTATGAACTGCCCTGACATTCCAGAGACACTGTTTGTGAAGTTCCCTGCCACAGAGCGGGTTGATGTGTTTCCTTTCCCATTTTTCTTATTCTTCTTAAAATTAATTGTTGATTAAATAACTTGCATTTGCTTTAACTTGTATGTAATGGTCAGTGGGTCAGAGAAGTGCCCAGTGCAGAGAGAGTTCCCCGGAGTGGGGACACCCTAGCCCCTGTCCTAGGTGACCACAGCAGGGTTGGGGGTCGAACCCCCCAGGAATCCTGGGCCCAGCCTTGTTGGGTTATGAGGACTCTGCCAGAAAGGAGAGTGAAAGGGGAATCCTCAAGGGCAGAGAGGCCACTGGGTAAAGGAAGTGGGAGTGAGGACTCAGATCCTTTCGCTAGCCCACTTCACCGGGGTAGTGCAGAAGCCAGGAAAGTTCCCCACAATAGCGGGACTATTTCCCCGCTTACATAATGGATATGTCTACAGTGTTCACTGCTTTCAGCATTACACACACCACATGACCCCCCCCCCACGATGGGTATACAGCTGTGTAAATAATGGGGCACTACTTAGGGTAAGTAGAATAAAAAGACACTTGTGACCCCTATATGTACCCCAGTATATACCCTAAAGGGCTCTCTACTCACCCAAGCAGTGTCTCTCCATCTACACTGCTATTTTTAACAGTGTAGCATCTCATTGCCTGCTCGCTGCTGGAGTCTTTCCCCGCCACAGAGGAAGACTCTAGCAATGGGGAAAGGCTCCTTCACTGGGGAGCTACCAGAGTCTTTCCCACCACCGTGAAAGACTCTGGCAGTTGTTAAAGGCTCTGGCCATGGGGCAGGCAGCTGGGAAAGGCTCTGCCAGCTCCCACTGCCCGGGTTTCACTGACGCTTGTAGCTACATTACACAGTGCAGATGCAGCCTGTTTTTCATGGCTGTGTGTAGCTACACATACTCCACACACTACTGCAGAGGGCAGATTAGGGGTTTGTGGGGCCCTGGGCCAGAGCAAGTGTGGGTCCCTCCCCACCCCTTCCACCTGCAGCCCCCCCCTCCTCTGCCCCGCACTCCTGCCAGGGAATGGGGTTGGGGTGTGGGGGCTTCCCCACCCTACTCCCCGACCCCACTCCCCAGCAGGAGCACCAGGCTGGCGGAGCAGGTCGGGGCACAGGGGCAGCCATTTTTCCGGGGATCCCCAGTTGGCCAGGGCCCCTGGGCATGGACTCCTTTGGCCCAATGGCTTATTTACCACTGCACTGCTGCAAGTGGTATGCAGTATATACATGACCTAAGTGGACAGAAGCTGTCTGTGCCAATATTTTATTAGCACTCATAAAACAAGGTGCCAGAAGGAAGGTTTTGTTTATGTTTCACCAACAGTCAAAAGAGCTCAAGTGAGAAAGAGAGGAATTAGTTGCTGCCATGTTGAGTATAAGAAAATACCCCATAATAGCAGGATATGTAAATTTGTGCTTCATTTAAGACCTGTGTTTGATCACCCCACTGACCCTAGCACAACAGCATCAGCACAGAACCCTTCTCTTTTAGGACACGGATTCAACTCTAGCCCAAATCAGCAGGTACCAAAAGCCATCACAGCAGGAGCTCTTCCTTTGTTTGCTGTTTAGTAAAGAAGCCAGAGGTTGAATCAGAATGATGATTCAATTACCCTCTCTACTTTGATGCCAATGTTGGGCACATGGATGGTGGAGGTGGTGGGGAACTTGCATAGTTACTGTTTACGCAGCACCTGTTCTGTAGCTACCAGATCTCAGTCTCCAGCTGATGTTAACCAAGCATCTTTCAACAGACTTTAATTATAAATAATAATGAAAATCCATCTCTCTTTTCTTCAGTTTAGGGTTAATGGGCTATTTGAACATGTAACATACCAAGGACCCAAGTGGGCTCCATATGGGTCTGAGGCTCTGCTTACAAGGATCCAACTGCTGTGTTGGGAAGGGGAAAATAACCTGACTGTTGATGTTACACGTTTCAAAAGTAACTATTGCTTATTGGGATCTCTCACAGTGGTTTTCCCTGTACAAGGACAGCCTGCCCAAGTGGATCATGAGAGAATACCATTTTCCCTCTATTACAGACACAATCTGAATTAAATCCATGTTGATTGCATCCAGCAGGCAAGCAAACTCAGACCTTTAAAGCTGCAGTACACAAAAAAACCCAAAATCTTAACAATTACATGGATATAGTACATACACCACAGCCACAAAAATATTTTATTACTGGTCTAATGGTGAGTTCCTTAAGAAAAATAATTTCCATTTTACTCTAAGTAACCAACCCCAAAATTCATTAAATTTGTCAAACATTCACTTGCAAATTGACATCAAGCATGACACCAGCTTTGCCTGGCATGATAAGAGGGTTTATTTTATTTTATGTTTTGACCACAGTTATGAATAGTTGAAAACAGGAATGAACTATATTTTAAAAATCATGTCTCCATTTTAAACATAGTATTGTGATTGTGAGGTAAGTATGCATGAGGAAGTGGAGAGAAACTGTTTCCAATGGAATAATATACGGCTATGTTTTCGTCACAGTCTTCTGGTATTACTGTTAATTAAAGGAGAAGAAGTCAAATGTTTTGCACAGTCCAATGCATTTAAAGTTTGTGGAACAAAACATTATTGGCGATCTAAGAGACAAAACTATAATAAATTACATGTGCCATCTCAGAAATCCATTCATGTTTGGCAGTCCAAGGGCATAACTCATAAATAAGTTTGTGTATACTTTTATATAGGTATATATGTTCATTAATGCATGTGTGGCATCAACCACTGTCAGAAGACAGGATACTGGGCGAGATGAACAATTGGTCTGATCCAGTATGGCCGTTATATTCTTATGTATGTGAGTGACTACACAAACACATTCAATATCTTAACATATACTGCTCAGAGCAGTCTATACAGGGTTCAGTCTGGTCTTTTTACTGACTTTCATCATTATTTAAGTATAAGAAAGGCCGCACAGACACAGCATATTTATTCAGCTGTTTAGCAAACAAAATACATACCGTAATTACACTACCGATTCCCAGCTAGTGCTATAGCACTACACTCACAATACACGGCTTTAAAGTTACTTCATTGTATATGTGTCTTGTATGCATTACTTAGACAGATGCCCTATGTTCTGCAGTAATCTTCACAAACAAAATTTACCATGATTAGTGTTCTTTTTGTTAAAATTATGCTATGTGCGCGTAACTTCAGACATACTGGAGCTAAATTTCCTGTGGATATCCCTAATTATAGGGTCTGTTTGGCACAGAAAGTCTTTCCAAAACTGTTTTCTAATATTTGGAAAGAACATGATCTTTTAGTTTGGCAATGACTTCCACACTGATAGAAAACAGAAGCCTGCATTTTGGAATCAATCATAAGTGAAGTGCAGTATACTTAGGTGCTTTACTATAATAGTATTTTCCCCTCCATTTTTTTCTTCATGAATAGAATATTAACAATAGGAATATTGTCTTTTATATAAAAAAGTGAATACTCACATTTCACAAAATATCTTCAGAAACCATATTTCATAAATATGAATACTAATTGCCACAGTTATTCAAAGTCAAGCCTATTTCGGAGGTCTGGATAATCAGTACACTGTTTCACCTTTCTGTGAATACCTAATGAAACACTGGAGGCTTGCTTCTAAGCAAATCAGCTGCTGTCAAGAGATTTTCATTACTTCAGACATTGATTAAGCTATCCTAAGGTTTACCATACTCTCATTTGCTTTGAAGTGCTGATATGTGTCCTTTAAAACATATCTTTGCAGAAATATCTATTTCAGTGCATGAAAAGAAAAGTGGGAAACACTGCCAACTTTTTCAACATACCTGAACCAAAGTTTATGAGCTGCTGTGTATTTATTTAGTGCCAAGTGGTTATTTCCATTATTTTACATGTTTGTTTTTCTCACTAACAATTTAAAAACTCCCTTAAACACACAGGAGAAATGTCACGTTATTGTGATCTGGGCATTTCTTATAACAGTTTGCCATGTACTGCCATTGGTCCACATATTGACACAGGGGAATAAGCATTTACAAAAAAAGTCTATATGGATTTTAGTACAACTATTATTTACCCACTGAATAGTGAATAAAAGGCATTCTCAGTTGTTCCCTTAACTATTTATAAAACAAACATGCAAACAAAAATAAAATTCTAGTGTTAACTCCTGGCTCAAACCTGTAGCACATGTGCTATATTGGTTTCAAAAATGAATCTTTTTCTTTCTTTTTTATTTAGTCTTCAGAACTATGAAATCAATCAATTTTGCTTCATAAGCAGGACATAGAATTCTTATTCTAACCATCAAATATTTAAACCGAGTGCATCTATTCTAATCACGGCACCATGATGTGTAAACTTCTGTCACAGCAATTTGTCCTTGTTGAACTATTTGACAACTTTCTATAGTGGGACTGAATCCAGCTCCCAGTGAAGTCCCAGGGAATAGGAGGAGGCTTGTAGGGATATCCTACACTATTCCTGTGCTCCCTTCCTTTTATTTTTTACATTTATTAATTTATTGGTGATTACACCATGAAAAGGCTACTATTTTAATAAGAAATCCACACTGCACTAGATTTCCACTTAAAATCCCATTAATCTCTAGAGATTCCCTTTCCAAAACAAATCTTTCCACAGAAAATAGTGGAATTATCCTATCATGTGTATTTAGGGCCCAATTCTGTGACTTGCTGAGCACATCCCACATGTTGCAAAGAAACCCTCTGCTTTCACTAACATTAGCAGGAGTTCAGAGCACTCAGCACCACACAGGTGTCATGGGCACATAATTTCAGATACACCAGATGGAAGCAGTGTTTCAAAAACTGCCCTTTAGACATAATCCTGTACACTTTGCAATCCTAGAACTCCTAATAAAGTCAGTAAACATACTGAGTGTTCAAAAAATGGATAGTAGGGCCCTCTATATAATATTATTGCAATTTCCTTTTTTTCTTTTTAATGTGAGGACTTGTACTATGTAAGATACATGTGTCTACATGTAAGGATGGGGTAAACAATGTATTGACTATAGAAAATATGAGCTAGAAAAATTCTAGCACAGTGTCCTTTTTTTCTTCACTCCCCTCTTCTCTCTCTCCTTTAATTTCACTTAAAACCAGGAGCAAATACAATTCTTCTCAGTGTTCCTTTAAATCAATATTTTAATTTAGTACAGTTCTGTTGATCTAACAAGATTATTTGACTGACTACCAACTAGCAACACAGAGACAGGAAACAAAAAGTACTAACTCCAACAAGCCCCAATCTGATGGGGCTAATTAGATGCTGGTAGATAAGGTGGGACTTCTTGTATTTTTACTGCATTGGGGATAATAAATTAATCATATTTGGCAAGTACAATATGAAAGTAACTAAGGCCTGAGCCAACAAGCTACTTAGGCCTACGTTTAAATACAATAATCCCACTGAAGTCAGTGGGACTGCTCATATGCTTCAAGTTAGGCATGCACTTTCTGAATCTGAACGTTCCCCACACTATCGTATGTTGCCTAGGGCATGAATAAGACCTACTAAAAGACTGTCTTTTTCTTCTTCTAGCCTTGGTTCCATCTATATGGGGTTGGCTCTTCGAGTCCTCCTTCTCCTTTCCAGTCTGCCTTGGCATAGTTCCTTGGAAATTCTTCAGCCAGTCCAATCCTTTTAAATTACATCAATCCATTTAGTTTTGGTGGACTATGTGTACCTTCTGGGGTACGCTCCACTGACCAGTTGGCATTTTCTGTGCCACTTCCCTGCAGCTGGCAGAGGAACCCAGACCCAACCATTTATCCAGGATCTAGGCCAGTGATCCTCCAATCAGCAGCTAAGGTCTGCACAGTCTCTAACCTCACTGCTCTTTCTCTGAGCTGCTTCCTACTCTACCTCCCACAGGCTCTCTTCTCCACCCTTCTGTGTAAACCCTTCCTTCAGAGCCAGGATCCCAGGATCTCTTCTGGGGTTTCCTCCTTTTCCCTCTCTAAGTCCAGAGAGAGACTGTTGAGTTCCACACTTCAGCCCCCTTAATTTCCCTTTTCTGGCAAAGCAGACTTGACTGAATAGTCTATAGCCACCACCGACTGTAATTCCTTAGTACTTAGAATCATAGAATCATAGAATATCAGGGTTGGAAGGGACCCCTGAAGGTCATCTAGTCCAACCCCCTGCTCAAAGCAGGACCAATTCCCAGTTAAATCATCCCAGCCAGGGCTTTGTCAAGCCTGACCTTAAAAACCTCTAAGGAAGGAGATTCTACCACCTCCCTAGGTAATGCATTCCAGTGTTTCACCACCCTCTTAGTGAAAAAGTTTTTCCTAATATCCAATCTAAACCTCCCCCACTGCAACTTGAGACCATTACTCCTCGTTCTGCCATCTGCTACCATTGAGAACAGTCTAGAGCCATCCTCTTTGGAACCCCCTTTCAGGTAGTTGAAAGCAGCTATCAAATCCCCCCTCATTCTTCTCTTCTGCAGGCTAAACAATCCCAGCTCCCTCAGCCTCTCCTCATAACTCATGTGTTCCAGTCCCCTAATCATTTTTGTTGCCCTTCGCTGGACTCTCTCCAATTTATCCACATCCTTCTTGAAGTGTGGGGCCCAAAACTGGACACAGTACTCCAGATGAGGCCTCACCAATGTCGAATAGAGGGGAACAATCACGTCCCTCGATCTGCTCGCTATGCCCCTACTTATACATCCCAAAATGCCATTGGCTTTCTTGGCAACAAGGGCACACTGCTGACTCATATCCAGCTTCTCGTCCACTGTCACCCCTAGGTCCTTTTCCGCAGAACAGACTATAAACTTAGTGGTTTATAGTCTCTTTCTCCAGCCTCATTCTTTCAGGTACTGTAACAATGTATTTGTAATAATACTCTATTTCCCTGATGTTTTTACTAAACAATATTTTTGTTATCTGAAGACATTTGAATTTCTCAGAAAGTGTGCCCTTTTTTTAAAAAAACAAAGCCCTTACACATCGAAAAAGGGATCAATTGTTTCTTCCACTTTACAGAGTGCACATAGACCATCTTTGTGTCTGTTAAAAAAAATGATTTTTGTTTAAGCCACAATTGTCAGTTAGTACGCTAAACAAAAGCGCTTCATTAGTCCTATCCAGGCCCTGAAGTATGTTATCTCAAAGCCAGGGCACAATTCAAAAACTCATCTTCCTCTTTTTTCATTAATCAAGGGGTATTTTTAGTCCCCTTTCTGCTGCAAACATCCTGGCTTTCTACTTTAGCCAGCTTCCCCCCTAGCCAGGCTTTATCAGCCACTAGTTATTTTAAATCAAGTCACACTCTCCACTAGGTGCTGCCTATAACCCCATTCAGGGTGGGTATTGGTGAACACCACATCCCAAGTACTACCTTCCCCTAATTTGTTCATTCTGAGCATGGTCCATCCATGTACCCCCAAGCATCCATCTTAACATTTCCATTTGGAGTGTGCAAAGTCAATTTTCACAGCTTTTTGGTTTTTTTTAAATCTTCTGCTTGCCAAATACAGAATACACCAATATGCAAGGCACCCTATCCAAACACTTCAGAAACTGAAGCTCCCTGGCTGAGCGCATTACTGTAGCACTCTATTATCTGTACTCGTATTTTGGGATAGACTCATAGATATTAAGATCAGAAGGGACCATTATGATCTAGTCTGACCTCCTGCATAATGCAGGCCATAGAATCTCACCCACCCACTCCTGCGATAAGTCTCTCACCTATGTCTGAGCTATTGAAGTCCTCAAATCATGGTTTAAAGACTTCAAAGTGCAGAGAATCCTCCAGCAAGTGACCCGTGCCCCATGCTACAGAGGAAGGCGAAAACTCCCCATGGCCTCTTCCAATCTGCCCTGAAGGAAAATTCCTTCTCGACCCCAAATATGGCGATCAGATGAATCCTGAGCATGTGGGGAAGATTCACCAGACAGATACCCAGGAAACAATTCTCTGTAGTAACTCAGATCCCACATCCCATCACAGGCCATTGGGCCTATTTACCATGAATAGTTAAAGATCAATTAATTGCCAAAATCATGTTATCCCATCATACCATCTCCTCCATAAATTTATTGAGTTTAATCTTGAAGCCAGATAGGTCTTTTGCCCCCACTGCTTCCCTTGGAAGGCTTCAGAACTTCACTCCTCTGATAGTTAGAAACCTTTGTCTAATTTCAAGTCTAAACTTCCCGATGCCAGTTTTAGGTTCTAACCTTTAAATACCAGTATGGCTTGGAAACTCCCTGCTTGTGAGGCCATCTCTTCCCCATGAAATGTCACTACACCTGTAACCAGTTCTCAAACTGGACTTCTACATTGATTTAAGAGTCGAAGGGCTGCTGAAGGGACATTTTCTGTCAGAGGCCCTCAGCTGTGGAACTCACGCCTATGTCAGCCAAAAGAGCCAGAATGTGTTGACCTTCAGGGAAATTAGCCAAACCCTTCTAATTTGCTCTTAAGATGCGGTACACAGGAAAAAAGTTAAAATCCTTACAAAGAACATTTTAGCTCAATAAAATGCCTGGGAGATTATAATGCACCAGATAGTTTTGTTGTTGTTATCCAAAAAAAAATTAAAAACCTTTTTATAAAAAGAAAATCTCAGAGAAAAAATACACTTTATGTTCTAACCTTCAAATAAAATACTACAGAGATGCTAGAATGGGGAAAAAAATTAAGAGTTAAAAATCTGGTCTGTCAACAAAACAGTCACCATGAAGCATTTGCTGCAAAAATCCAGAATAAGACAAGACACGCTGTGGATCACTGATTATTGCACTTCAATTTTTAAATGAGCTTAGACACCTGTGAAATTTAAACCCCAGGGCCAACAATTTCTGTGACACGATGTTAAAAAAGAATAAAGCTTTGACATGCAAATTCCAGTGTTACATTGCGTTGGAGCAGGTAACCTTGTGAACAACCTTCATATAGGCCAGCCCTCTCCAGTCTGACTGATGTCTCCCATATGGATCTATTCCTCTTCTCCTTTTTTTCCCCAATCAAGTTGACAGCATTTCTCAGTTCATTTTCTAAAAAGACCGATAAAAGCTCGGCTGGACCTGGACCTGTTATTAACATCCCATGTACTTTTACTACTTATATTTTCTCCTTTAGAGATAAGCAGCTACATTGCACTAGGTGATCTTTGCACGTGATATATTATTACAGAAAAAAGGTATTGCAAATGTCAGTTTACTACTGGCTCATTAAAGTCAGGTCATGATATTTGAGAATTTGATGTTTTCAAACCTTTTCAGGAGTTAACCAATACACATTACTTGGTATATCTGTTGTTTTGCTTAAACGGTTTTATTTATCTTTGGATGTAGAAGCACATATGCACTAAAAGCAGTGTCATGAAAAATTAGGTTTAGATAAACTCTGCATGGATTATTAACAACATTTATGGAATCATTTTCACTAGTTGCTTTGAGATTTCTTCAGTTATTTCAGAGGAATAACTTAACTTCATATGTACAGAAATAAATATTCAAGTCATTTTCCACCAGTAGAAACCGAGTGCTGTCTTCTTGTGCATGGCTCCTGCCTCGCCTATTCCTATTCCAAATCATAGAATCGTAGAATCATAAGAGTTGGAAGAGACCTCAGGAGGTCATCTAGTCCGACCCCCTGCTCAAAGCAGGACCAACCCCAACTAAATCATCCCAGGCAGGGCTTTGTCAAGTCTGACCTTAAAAACCTCTAAGGATGGAGATTCCACCACTTCCCTAGGTAACGTATTCCAGTGCTTCACCACTCTCCTAGTGAAATAGTGTTTCCTAATATCCAAACTAGACATCCCCTGCTGCAACTTGAGACCACTGCTCCTTGTTCTGTTATCTGCCACCTCTGAGAACAGTCTAGCTCCATCCTCTTTGGAACCCCCCCTTCAGGTAGTTGAAGGCTGCTATCAAATCCTTCCTCACTCTTCTCTTCTATAGACTAAATAACCCCAGTTCCCTCAGCCTCTCCTCATAAGTCATGTGCCCCAGCCCCCTAATCATTTCCGTTGCCCTCCGCTGGACTCTCTCCAATTTGTCCACACCCTTTCTGTAGTGGGCGACCCAAAACTGGATGCAACACTCCAGATGTGGCCTCACCAGTGCCAAATAGAGGGGAATAATCACTTCCCTCGATCTGCTGGCAATGCTCCTATTAATGCAGCCCAATATGCCATTAGCCTTCTTAGCAACAAGGGCACACTGCTGATTCAGATCCAGCTTCTCATTCACTGTAATCCCCAGGTCCTTTTCTGCAGAACTGCCAGTTAGCCAGTTGGTGTGCAGCCTGTAGCAATGCAATGGGATTATTGCGTCCTAATTGCAGGACTCTGCACTAGTCCTTGTCAAACCTCATCAGATTTCTTTTGGCTCAATCCTCCAATTTGCTAGGTCACTCTGGACCCTATCCCTACCCTCCACTGTGTCTACTCTCCTCCCAGCTTAGTGTCAACCATGAACTTGCTGAGAGTGCAATCCATGCCATCCAGATCATTAATGAAGATGTTGCACAAAAACAGCCCCTGGACTGACCCCTGGGTCAGTCTGCACTGCACTCGATACCGGCTGTCAACTAGACATTGAGCCATTGATCACTACTTGTTGAGCTCGATGATCTAGCCAGCTTTTTATCCACCTTATAGTCCATTCATCCAATTCATACCTCTTTAACTTGCTGGCAAGAATACTGTGGGAGACGGTATCAAAAGCTTTGCTAAAGTCAAGGTATATCTTGTCCACCACTTTCCCCATAACCACAGAGCCAGTTATCTCATCATAGAAGGCAATCAGGTTGGTCAGGCATGACTTGCCCTTGGTGAATCCATTCCTGATTACCTTCCTGTCCTCCAAGTGCTTCAAAATGAATTCCTTTAGGACCTGCTCCATGATTTTTCTGGGAACCGAGATGAGGCTGACAGGTCTGTAGTTCCCCGAATTCTCCTCCTTACCTTTTTTAAAGATGGACACTATATTTGCCTTTTTCCTATTGTCCATGACCTCCCCCAGTCGCCACGAGTTTTCAAAGATAATGGACAATGGCTCTGCAATCACATCAGCAAAGTCCCTCACCACCCTCAGATGCATTGCATCTGGCCCCAGGAACTTGTGCATGTCCAGCTTCTCTAAATAGTCCTTAACCTGTTCTTTCACCACTGAGGGCTGCTCACCTCCTCCCCATACTGTGCTGACCAGTGCAGCATCATGGAAACTGACTTTGTCTGTGAACAAAGGCAAAAAAAAGCATTGACTACTTCAGCTTTTTCCACATCGTCTGACACTAGTTTGCCTCCCCCATTCAGTAAGAGTTCCACACTTTCCCTGAACTACTTCTTGTTGCTAACATACCTGTAGAATCCCTTCTTGTTATCCTTCACATCCCTTGCTAGCTGCAACTCCAGTTGTGCTTTGGCCTTCCTGATTATACCCCTGCATGCTTGAGCAATATTTTTATACTCCTCTCAAGTCATATGTCCAAGTTTCCACTTCTTGTAAGTTTCCTTTTTGCGCTTAAGCTCACCAAAGATGTCTCTGTTAAGCCATACAGGTTGCCTAACATATTTGCTATTCTTTCTGCACATCAGGATGGTTTGTTCCTGCACCCACAATAAGGCTTCTTTAAAATACAGCCAGCTGGACTCCTTTCCCCCTCATATTAGCCTCCGAGGGGAGTTGTCCACCAGTTCCCTGAGGGAGTCAAAGTCTGCTTTTCTGAAGTCCATATTCTGTTGCTCTCCTTTCTTCCTTTTGTCAGGATCCTGAACTCAACCATCTCATGATTGCTGCTGCCCAGGTTGCTACCCACTTCTACTTCCCCAACCAATTCTTCCCTGTTTGTGAACTGCAGGTCAAGAGGAGCACGGCCCTTAGTTGGTTCCTCCAGCACCAGGATGTTGTCCTTGATACTCTCCAAAAACTTCCTGGATTGTCTGTCCACTGCTGTATTGCTCTCCCAGCAGTTGTCAGGGACACTGAATTCCCCCTTGAGAACCAGGGCCTGTGATCTGCAAACTTCTCTTAGTTGTCTGAAGAAAGCCTCATCTACCTCGTCCTCCTGGCCGATAGTCTATAGCAGATGCTCACCACAACATCACCCTTGTTACTCTCACCTCTAAACTTAACCCAAAGACTCTCAACAGGCTTTTCTCCAGTTTCATACTGGAGCTCTGAGCAATCATACTGCTCTCTTACATTCAGTGCAACTCTCCACCTTTTCTCCCCTCCTGTCCTTCCTGAACAGCTTATACCCATCCATGACAGTGCTCCAGTCATGTGACAAAAATCTCTGTTATTCCAGTCACATCATAGTTCCTTGACTGTGCCAGGACTTCCAATTCTTCCTGCTTGTTTCCCAGGCTTCTTGCGTTCATATACAGACACCTAAGATAACTAGCTGATTGCCCTGCTTTCTAAATATGAATCAGGAGGCTTTCCCTTTTGCACCATCCTCCGTGTGTTTCCTCCTGGTATCTCACTTCCCCATTTATGTCAGGGCTTAGGATTCTATCCCCTGGTGAACCTAGTTGAAAGCCCTCCTCACGAGGTTAGCAAGCCTGCCTGCGAAGATGCTTTTCCCTCTTTGTTAGGTGGATCCCATCTCTTCCTAGCAATCCTTCTTCCTGGAAGAACATCCCATCATGGAAGAATCCAAAGCCCTCTTTCTGACACCACCTGTGTAACAACACATTTACCTCCACAATTCGATGGTCCCTACCAGGGGCTTTTCCTTCAACAGGGAGGATGGACGAGAACACCACTTGCACATGAAACTCCTTTATCCTTCTTCCCAGAGCCACATAGTCTGCAGTGACCCACTCAAGGTCATTCTTGGCAGTGTAATTGGTGCCCATGTGGAAAAGTCGGAAAGGGTAGCAGTCTGAGGTTTTGATCAGTCTCGGCAGACACTCAGTCACATCCTGAATTCTAGCTCCAGGCAAGTAGCACACTTCGAGTTTCCCAGTCTGGACAGCAGTCCCCCTTAGGAGAGAGTCCTGACCACCACCACCACCACCCCCCATCTCCTCTGATGAGGGGTCTTCTTCTGATCCCTTCCCTCAGATGACTTTTCCAAACCATTCTCCACCATAGTACCTATGCAGAGAGCCTGACAACAGTTTCTTACCTCTATCTGCACTGGGGGTACATGGGTTCTCCCCTTTCTTCTTCTGGAGGTCACATACTGCCAATTTTCTTCCCCATTCTGCACTGCCCTCTCTGATTCTTCAGCATGCTGTGCCTGCAGTACCAAACGCTGACTCCAATCTAGAAAGTCTTCATTTTCTCTGATGCAATGCAGGGTTGAAACTTGGGTCTCTAGTTCTTTAACCTTCTCTTCCAATATGGAGACCAGCTTTCACTTTGTACAGACTAAGTCACTTCTATCTTCTGTGAGAAAGACAAACATGGCACACGCTGTGCAGGTCACAACAGCTGATTGCTCACTATACATATTGCCTTCCTTCTAAGAGCCTCTTCAGGTGTTGTATTTACTTCTCATAGAAGCCTGAAAGGCAAAAACTCTGTGGGAACTCCCTCAGGTGAACTCCCAGGCAAACTCCCTCTGTTGGCAACTCCTTCGGTTCACAACTGGCTGCTTTTTTATAAGGCTGCTGGCTCGAAGCAGTTGCTCCAGCTCAAAACCTTTCCTCCAATCAACCACTCAAGGCCCACCTGAAACAAATTCCCAATTCACACTTTTCAAACAAACACACACACATTCAAACAGTCCCTGCAACTAGCACCAGTCAAATAAATGGTCACAGCAGACAGACACTCCGATATTCACCCCACCAGCTCACAACACAGCCCTCTAATGCAGCAATCACCATAGCTCCTCTCAGATGGTTTCCAGGCAAACTTCCTCAACTGGCTTCTCCTCCTTCAAATCGTGTCTTGAATAACAGATACCTCTATGTTTATTATGTAATACTTTTGAGGAGTTTCAGAGTGGTAGCCGTGTTAGTCTGTATCAGCAAAAAGAACGAGGAGTCCTTGAGGCACCTTAGAGACTAAAATTTATTTGGGCATAAGCTTCCGTGGGCTAAAGCCCATTAATCAGATGCATGCAGTGGAAAATACAGGAGGAAGATATAGATATAGATATGTATAGACACACACACACGCGCACACACACACAGAGAGAACGTGAAAAAATGGGTGTTGCCATACCAACTGTAACAAAACTATTCAAGTAAGGTGGGCTATTATCAGTAGGAGAGAGAAAAAAACTTTTGTAGTGATAATCAGGATGGCTCATTTCAAACAGTTGACAAGAAGGTAGGCGTAACAGTAGGGGAAAAATTAGGGATGGGGAAATAGTTTTTACTTTGTGTAATGACCTATCCACTCCAGTCTTTATTCAAGCCTAATTTAATGGTGTTCAGTTTGCAAATTAATTTTGCAAATTAATTCCAGTTCTGCAGTTTCTCATTGGAGTCTGTTTTTGAAGTTTTTTTATTGAAGAATTGTGACTTTTACGTCTGTAATTGAGTGACCAGGGCGGTTGAAGTGTTCTCTGACTGTTTTTTGAATGTTATAATTCTTGACGTCTGATTTGTGTCCTGTCATAAATGTAAAGGGAAGGGTAAACTCCTTTAAAATCCCTCCTGGCCAGAGGAAAATTCCTCTCACCTGTAAAGGGTTAAGAAGCTAAAGGTAACCTCGCTGGCACCTGACCAAAATGACCAATGAGGAGACAAGATACTTTCAAAAGCTGGGAGGAGGGAGAGAAACAAAGGGTCTGTGGGTCTGTCTATATGCTACTTTTGTCGGGGATAGACCAGGAATGGAGTCATAGAACTTTTAGTAAGTAATCTAGCTAGGTATGTGTTAGATTATGATTTCTTTAAATGGCTGAGAAAAGAATTGTGCTGAATAGAATAACTATTTCTGTCTGTGTATCTTTTTTGTATCTTAAGGTTTTGCCTAGAGGGATTCTTTATGTTTTTAATCTAATTACCCTGTAAGGTATCTACCATCCTGATTTTACAGAGGGGATTTCTTTACTTCTATTTACTCCTATTTCTATTAAAAGTCTCCTTGTAAGAAAACTGAAGCTTTTTCATTGTTCTCAGATCCAAGGGTTTGGATCTGTGGTCACCTATGCAAATTGGTGAGGCTTTTTATCCAACATTTCCCAGGAAAGCGGGGAAGGTGCAAGTGTTGGGAGGATTGTTCATTGTTCTTAAGATCCAAGGGTCTGGGTCTGTAGTCACCTAGGCAAATTGGTGAGGCTTTTTATCAAACCTTGTCCAGGAAGTGGGGTGCAAGGTTTTGGGAAGTATTTGGGGGGAAAGATGTTTCCAAACAGCTCTTCCCCAGTAACCAATATTTGTTTGGTGGTGGTAGCAGCCAATCCAAGGACAAAGGGTGGAATATTTTGTACCTTGGGGAAGTTTTGACCTAAGCTAGTAAAGATAAGCTTAGGAGGTTTTCATGCAGGTCCCCACATCTGTACCCTAGCGTTAAGAGTGGGGGAGGAACCTTGACATGTTCATTTATTCTTTTGCGTAGAGACTGTCCGGTTTGGCCAATGTACATGGCAGAGGGACATTGCTGGCACAAGATGGCATATATCACATTGGTAGATGTGCAGGTGAATGAGCCTCTGATATTGTGGCTGATGTGATTAGGTCCAATGATGATGTCCCTTGAATAGATATGTGGACAGAGTTGGCAACCATGCTCACTACACAACAAAAACACTAACCCAGGAACCTATCCTTGCAACAAAGCCCGATGCCAACTCTGTCCACTTATCTATTCAAGGGACACCATCATAGGACCTGATCAGATCAGCCACACATCATTAGTTTTGAGGAGGGTTCTAAATCAACTGGGGGAAAAATATTTTCCATTCTAACAATTAAATGTGAAAATTCAGTAAAATAATTTAATTTGAAAATGGTGGTGTCAGGACCTGGATTCATATCAGATTAAAAGTCCATTTGAGGATACATCAAGTCTCAAGTTCACATGAAAAGGCACCAAATTATGAGTTTTCTTCCTGAAATTGAGCCCCAAATAGTCATATCACTATTCTTGCAAGATTTCCACCATCTCGGTTTTGCAAAGATTTCAAGTGCTTGCAGATGGAAACCAGAAAATAGGCTCCTTGCTGATTTTGATCTGACCTGGAGTCAAAACTCAATGGGAGTGGTATCCAGAATAGTGGATTTGAACCCAAATTTCTCCCTCAATTCTGAAATTCAAATGGATTTGGAAATGAAGTGCTGGTTTTAGTCCATTTTTTTTTCTGAATCACTCAGTAGTACCTGTCAAATATAATGCACGAGGTGGTCATGTGCACCTGTAGTCTCCTGCCAAATGTGAAACAGTATACATAAAAAGAGTAAAATTCACTGAATTTTTCTAACTTTATATTATTTAAAAGGTTTTGACTTTAATTAATTTTCAAAAAAATATGTTTGCTGAAAATTGTTCACAATCTCCTATGAGACGTTTTTAGCTGCTAATGAGATAATGTTCCAGCAGGCCTTGTAAAATGCACACATATACAAGTACTACTAACATCCTGATTTAAAAAAAAAAAAAGAAAGAAAACAAAAAGGATCAATGGTCCCAGAGATATATATTTTAACCATATCTTGTAGATATTAATCACATATAGTGAATAACACCAATGGTATGTGGGCTAAATGCAAGTCTAACACCAGGAATTGAGTTTCTTCCAATTCATGGTAACTCCACTCTTCAGTACCAGGAAAATGTCATTCTTTTCATGACGTATCATCATTCATGGGCAAACAAACCCTCAGAACAGAACAATGCAATGCTAGAGAGAACTGCTTGTGTACTTTTTCTGCACTATAGATGAACACCATGGAAAACATTCTGCAGCAACAGAATACCCACTATTATGCAATAGAAAGGATAGATATCCAGTCTAACGTTTAAACCAGTCAAGCAGTTCTCAACCATAAACTACCTACTGTACATGATTGCAGTATTATGCTAGCGATCACTTTTATTTGTGAAAGAAATTGCATAAAATTATCACACAGCATAAGCAAAACAAGTGGTAAAAATAACATGACAGTGATGATTCTGAAGCACTCAGGAAGATCTGAACTCCAGCAGAGAATTGTTACTGTGCTGAGGTGAATGGGTGAATTTTGAGTAGGTTTATTTTTTTAAGGGAAGCCTTTGCTTCTTATTAGCAAAGGAAACTCTGCTCTCAATTGCTAGATACAACACAAGTAGCCACAAAGAGCTAGTACTGCACAATGCCTGCAGCAGGAAAGAATCTCTTTGAGCCACCTAGGAAGGTATATTATTGTTTCCACTACTCTTAAGGTGAGTATGTTTACCTCATTATGTGCACACACACACACACTATTCCACCTCACTGAGCACAGACAGATTTTACTTTCTGGCCTGGGGCCTTTTCTATACTTGTTTTAATTTTTTTTCTTTAAATACCACAGCATTCCTACCATTGGTGCAGTGTCAATGCTGGTAAATAGGGTAGGAGCGCTCGTAAAGACAGGCTCTCATAGCCACTCCATTGACATTTTAATCTCTTTGTCTGCTACACCTGCTTGCAGCAAGGTACACAACATGGTGCTTAAAACAATAGTGTAGCAGAAGCCTAGTCTGTACTGACACATCATTTTCTTGAAATCTATCTCAATCCTTCCTTGCTTCTCACTGTGTGTCTTGGCCCACGGAGCCTATCAGGGTAATAGTGTTTGTTTACAGCTTGATCCAACTCCCTTTTGAGGTCTTTTCAGAATCTTTCTATTTCCTTTAACAGGAGTTGGATTGGGCCCTTATGTAGCGTTGACCTATTAATCTGCATCATTATGGTATTGGGAGGAACTTCAAGGTTTTAATTCCTTCTGCAAGGGATGATTCTCCTGCCAGACTTCAGAGGTAAACTGTTTCAACAAACAACATTTTAATCACTTCTTCCATAGTATCTAATTGTTGATTGCTCTAACAGGCAGTTTCAGGGGGTGCATTTCCATCAAAAATAATTTCACTATATTGTCTACATAATTGAATTGACTGAGTTCTGCTGAATCATGATGTTTTCTGTCATTATAATGACAGCTGTGATATATTACAAGTTGATGACTTGTAGTAGTAGGAAAAAGTGAAAAAAATCTATAAGAAAAAAGCTTTCCATTTGAACAATAATTCTTTTAACCAAACAGCAAAAAAAGAAAGCTGTGACCCTGTCTAAAGTAGGCAAATATATATGAAATGTTGAATATTTTTGTTTACCAATTATCTGGGTTGTTTTGGGGCCATAAAGGATATAATTAGTCCAAAAATACTTTTGACATAATAAACTGTCTCAAATTATATGCCATATGGAAATAGAACAAACACTGACACATTGGAGAAACATATTGTGTTTCTCGGTTTGGCATCAGTGGGGTTGGTATACTGAAGCTCTGTCTGTTAGGTGTGAATGCATTTTACTTTAGTATTTTCCGTGTTCTTTTACTTTAATCAAAAACACCTATCTCAGAGCAACATGAGGCTAATATAAATAGAATGTAAAATATGAATCATTTTAATGCTACATTGTGTAAAATTAACACATAGCCTTTTAGAATTAGTGTTTAACAATTAACAAAATCGCTATATCTTAAGCAAAGCACATGGAGTGATGTACAGTGATTAGCTCTAACTTCTGCTCAAGGACATCGCTATAGTTTCAGCATTATGCTATCTTTAGGCATAGTACTTGATTGTATTGCAATGGATTAAGTCCATTCATATGGGGAATAATGTTCAAAATAATTTATGACCAAAAAAATTCTGCCTTGAATATTACACCTCCCTGCCACACCATAACATTTATTTCCCATTCTGAAGATATGATTACAAATAGAATGGAAAAGTAATGTGCCAAAGGAGTAGAATAAGCTGTATACATGCAGTCAAACCGCAGTTCTATTAAATGAGTAATAAGCAAGAAAGGCAGTGGGTAGGGGTTGGGGGATAGTTTTAAGCCATGTACAACGTGCATCCAATGAAGATCTTCTAAGAGCTAATGGGAGAAAGTCAGACACTGTATTTTAACAATACTGAGATTTGATTTTAAAAAGTCAAAGGTTTTTCCCCATATTGTATATAATTGAGTAACAGAGTCAATGCCAAAACTGTAATTATCATATTCACAAAAATAGAGTGTAGTAAAATGAAGACATCAATTTACTCTTTAAAATGCCCTTTTTATTGAATAATATTTACTAACCAAAAAGAATCACAGTTTCATTAAACACTTAAATCTGAACTTTGGGTGATTGCTTCTGGGCCACCTTTGAACTCACTGTCTTGACTAATGCAGCTTAGGTTCCAAAGTCGCTTAGGGCCTTTTGAAAATTTGACCTTAAGCAAGCAATCTGCTGATAACTAGAGCAGGGAAATTTAAGCACATGCACAATTAAAAGGCAGACCTGAAACACCTCCCCTGTGACCTGCACACTCATTAGACCCTGTGGCTTCTGGTCATTTTTACTAAAGTGCTTTGTGTTCACATTTTAACCCCTATTTTTCTTCCACAATTCTTCTATGTATGCATGTACCATATCAGAAATATCTCAGTACAATGTACTCATGTGTATGTGATCATGGGCTTCTAGTGGTGAAATACATAATACCAGTGTACATACACACGATCCTTCTTCACTCACTAAGCTACAGAGCCCCGCTGCTTTAACTCAGTTTTTTGTTTTCAGTGATAAACTGTAAATCTGTGTTCTTTGTGGGAGGAGAGGGAAATGGTGAGATATCATCACGCATTAAATTTGTGAACTATCATTAAACCGTCATCTACCCATGAAGCAAAAACTAGTAGTTTCACCAAAGTCTAAAGGTAACAGTTACACAACTATTATAAGCCCCATTGTTGTCTCATTTCAAATTCAAAGAGCATGAGAACTGCTTATACTTTTCCAATATTGTTCATCTTCTGTCTAATGATGGGAAAGGAAAGTGGATGAAAAGGGAGGGAAAAATTGTTCTGAAAGTAATTGTGAGAAAAATGTGTCTAGAACAGAATTCTCAGTGGGTTTGGGCAGAATGCTCTCAGACATTCAACTATGTCATTTTAACTGTCTAGAAAATGCTTTAACCCATTTGGGAAGAGCAGCTTCTTCATTGCAAACTTTAGGCCAAATCCTGCTGAAAATGAATGATTTACACTCAACTCTCACTGCCTCCAAAATGATGATGGATTCATAGAGAGAGCCTGTCAATTCTTACTCTATATTTAGGTATACTTCCCTCTGTGGGGTGAGTTCTTTCCTTCTTCATTCAGTAACACGTTGAATGGGTAGTGACCAATCTGATCTTTAATCTACTCCATGAGCAGAAAAATAAATTTAAATGGGAATACACATCTGCTTTAATAAGTTATTTTAGTGAAAACCTCAGCCATGCTTGGTAAAATGAAGCACCATGAGATAAAGTTTAGGATATTTCAATATTCATCTTTGCTTAGGTGGAGCAGATAGTTTTAATATGACAGAACATGAGCTTTCAGGATCTGAAGTGCTTTGTATAGAATCTGTCAGCTGACGAATTTTGTAAGGAAACAATCATTCATTTTCAGCTTTGCCACTAGACATTTGGTCATCTGTATCAAGCTGTATTACAAGGTATAAAATTAGAATGATCTGTGCTTTAATTTTCAGGGCAACTTCTGTGCACTACCTCCTGTTACATATTCATTAATCTTGACAACAGGATTATTTGAAGAAAACATTTCATCATCGTATTTACTATTTCAATATCTTATTTTGATTTTTACATTATAAATGTATTATCCAATATACATCTGGTAGTATCATGTTTATATGAAGATTTATTACTAATGTTACCTACAGATGTCAGAGTGAGAGAATTTATATTTGTTAAGTATGTTTATGAGGCATCCATGATGTTTGGGTATGCCTATTTTAAATTGCTTTATTGTGCTAAATGTAAGATTCAGTTTCAAATATTTAGACCAAAGTTTCAAACCTTCCTTATCAGGCCTACACATTTTGTGGGTGCAAAATTGCTACACTATTTGTGTCTGAAATATAGACCATTTTGCTATTTGTGCCTTTATGTGTACCCACAGGTCAGACATCGTAGCCACATTGGGCCTGATCCCACTTCTAGTGAAGTCAGAGTGAGCCTTTCCATTGACCTTAATGAGAACTGGATTGGACCCTAAGAGACCTGAATTACTAGCAATGGCTCCAAAATGCATGCCTGGAGAAAAGGAGTTTAAAAATGTGGTCTTGAAGTAGGAATTTTGCTATACCCTTCATGTAATTTTTGTAACAGTTTATAGATATTTTAGTGTGCCAATATAAACTATCATAGGTTCCAAAATGCAAATCCAGTCTTAAAAAGTGAGACATTGATGTAACTCCCAGGGCAGACATAGGAACAAGCTGATTTATGTGACCCTCTCAATCTATCTTAAAAGCTGATGTGCCATTTGTTTTCACTTTCGACCACACACCAGATACACAACATGTTTGAACAGCTAATTAATATTTAAAAGTGTCATTCCACCATATTCTATGCAAACACACATTTAGAATACACTGTAACATCATTTGAATCAGTAGTACCTGTCAAATATAATGTTTAAAAGGTGAAATTCAGCCAACTGGCTAGCACTTGATTGAGACGGCAATGAAGACCCCATATTTTTTGACTTAAAGTAACTACATATTTTCAAGTAAAAATGTATATATAAAGAATTCCATTGACTCAATGCCCATACTGAAGTATAATCAAAATTGTTGCCATTCGTTCACCCAGAAAAGTTAATGGTCGCAGATTCATTTTCAAATATTTAAGTACAAAAAACCCCCCACCCCTTATTGTTGGAACAAAATAAATATACTTCAGAACTGCCACTGGAAGAACTGTCAGTTAGGGTTATGGTTTATTTTTTCAAAGAATAAAAAGTTTATTTTAATTACATGTGGTTATTTTTCTTGAAACAGTCCTTAACATTATATATTATTTTTAAACGTTAAACCAAGTATTTCCAGCTGAGGCAGAGGGAAATATAGTTGTAATTCAGTTTCTTCCTCAGAAGGAAAAACAACATTACATCTTTAATTTTGAAATGGTACTCAAGGTGAATAAATATTTAATAACTACAGAATTATATTCGAAGTAAACTACAGCTGAATGAGGAATTTATGAGGATTTGTAACCTCTGGGGTACTATGTACTTAGGAAGGTGTTTGACAGAAGTGTTTCATCTAGGCAATCTTATTCAACAGTCACTCAGAAATTAAATACAATTTCACTTTTTTCTGGGGCCCAAACAGAAATGGGCCAGAGTGAAATACCTAATACCATCTGTAATGATGTTTTGTGAGTACTTTAGCTGCAGGCAAAGTTTGCAAGAAAGAACCATTCAACTGCCAGACAATTTTCAGGACAGATCTACCTTTATTCACAGTTTCAGGCTTCTATAGCACATAGTAGTACCAGGAAACTAGAAGTGACCATCTCTGCAGCAGTCACCAATTGTTTTTAGCAGAAAATGAATAGGAAAAGGTACTGCCATAATACTCAGTGGTTAGTTTCTGTTTAATGTATAGCAGCTCTTAGTGTTTTAACAGTTCATTAAGTAAAGAAAGGCAGACATTCAGTAATACATCTGGTTTTCTCAAGTTAGCCTTTGTAAGGGACATCTTCAAGAGCTTTTTTTGAGACACTGGATGTAACAGCAACAATTGAGGAATTATTAGCAATACAACTCCTTCCTTAATGAGTTGGCTGATGTTATATATCAGGGCCAACTTCCTCTTTTGTGATTTTCTCCTTTCTTAGAGACCTTACATGTAAGCTTCCAGAATATATTATTCAATTAAGATTTACACTACTATATCCATAAGAACAACCATTAATAAAATAGTGGAGGGGAAACACAGCTAAGTGGATCATTCTTCAAATTTAAAAAAATAATTATATTTCAATTTCAAAGTCGCCAAATAATAGCAGCAGTAAATTACAACTTCTCAAATATAGAGTATCTAGTATTATATAACCCCACTTTGTGGAGTTGTATATCTGAAAGGTATACGTGTCATAAATATCTGCTTTGTACTATACGGGTCTTACAGAGGTGGGTGGAGTTTGACTGTCACCTGTAATGATAAACCATCTTGTACCATATAGGTCCACAGGTAGGGCTATGAAAGTATGACTGTGAGAAGGCCAACTGTGTATCATAAAGCCCTATAGAGATGCACATACAGTTGATCACACAGAAAACAATGGCTTATTATAATATCTAGTTCAGTATAGCCATTCATTCAGGGCTAGTATTTCAATAGTTTATAAGGATACCATAGTAAGCATCAAAAACTGGGCAAAAATTTAAATGGGGAGTAGTATTATATTAATACTCAAATTCTAGCTAGACATTTCCAAAAGTAGCACAAAGTAGAACAAACTACCTTCTGTACCCTTCAAACAGCCAGCAATTCAGGCACTCTTGTTTCTTACTCACTTTCTCTTACGTTATAAGGTATATCAAAGTTTCTCCTGCCCACACTGTTGAACACTGAGCTCAGTACAGGTTGGCTCATGCAGTGCTATATATATTCTACAAACACAGAGTAAAGCACCTTGCCTTCTTTGGCATGGTAGATGCTGTATATCCATGGTAGATGTTGTATATAAAGCCAGATATTGGAATATAACAATATAAACCAAGGCAAGAGCACATCCATCTATCTATTTTAGGTACTTATTTAATCCCCAAGACTGTAGTATCTGAGTGCCACCCCATCTATAATGCATTTCTTCTCAGAAGACCCCCTGAGAAGCTGGGAAGCACTATCCTCCTTTCACATATGGGGAGTTGAGACAGAGCCGCTAAGACCCAGATTTCTAGAGGGATCTAGGCATGCCTCAGCAGACTGGAGCAATGCCAAACCCCTTGGCAACCCATCACCTAGTGGAATTTTCACCCTTGAAGGAGTTAGGCAGTTCTATGCCACTTAGGCTCCCTATGGAATGTATGGACCTAGTTAAGCACTGAAGGAAGGGGTTTTCAGAAGCTGGACAGCTGAGCAGGAGGCCACCGAAGCTAGCCAGGAATGAAATGCTAAAGAGAGGGGCAGGGAGCAGGGCTTAGAGAGAGAAAATGTCTGTGCATCTACATGGTGGAATTAGGTCAAGAATTTTAAAGGGATTTAGGTACCTAAATGGAGAGATAGGCATCTCAGTGACTCTCCAATATCAAAACAGAAGTCTGTGGTCGAAACAGGAAATGCCCTTGGATCTCCCAAGGCCCAGGCTAGACCCTGGACAATGGACCCCTCCTCCCTCTGACTGACCCCTTCTCTAATTAATTTCAACGGTCTCAGCATGTTTATACAGTATTTCCTTTTATGTATACTATTCTTAGTCAAAAAATCTAATTTTGTTTTGCTCAAAGTTAACCCTACTGTCAGATATTCTCCATTTTGTAGCTTTTGAAATCACATGTGTATCTCCTTGGCATAATTTCAGGGTTTTTTTCCAGCTTGAAGTTGAAGTTAAGCATTTAGACTATAGTTCTTCAAATGTATTGAAAACTTTGCTGCTGTGACATTATCTCAATGAGCAGTGTTTTTATTTATTTATTTTTGTAATTTCTGGTGACTTCCTTCTTTAATGAAAGAATAATATATTGCACGGAGTACTGAATTTATTCTAATTCATCTGGAATCCTGGCACTGCTGGTCTTCAGGAATGTATTTTATTATACATGCATTTACCATAACAGACATTAAGACATAACAGCTTTAACTTTACTATAAATCTTTCATTAATACTCCATTCCTATCCAACACATTATTTAGGATTCAGTAAAAGATGGTTTAAATATTTGTCTGACAAATTTAATAATTATCTTCCATAACTCAAGGGCTACTTTTCCTGTTAACCATGCCTACATATAATTTGTTAGTACAACCTTCATATTTTTTCAACAATGCATCTGTAGTAATCTTTTTTATGGGGGAAAAAAAGCTTCCTAATATTCATTTTTCCTCTTCCCTACACTCTTATTTATTTTTAACTGGTCTCTTGGCTGGGAAACTTCCAAGAAAACCTCAGGATTGCATTTTTTCCCTATGCAAAGAAAACACACCTACACACACACACACACACATACTTTCAGTGTGAATGATTTTGATTAAGGCAAACATTCCACAAAAGAGCACATTAGAGGCTCCTTTATTGGTGGTAGTATCTCTCAAAACAAGAAAGCTATGGTCTTTGCACAAGACAGAATTTTAGAAAAATAATTTTAGAAAATACAAAAAACAAAACATATCACAGTTTTTCCATATTAAATACATGATGCTAGAGGAAGAGATGTTGCTGAATTAGTAGATCACACTTTTCCCTCTGAAATCAATAATGGATACCAGTGTACCTTATGGTGTTAGGAGACACTGTGCCATTACAAGATATATCTTTCAGATAAGATGTAATATCCTTCCAATCAATTGTGGTCATTAGGGATGTTCATGCCCTTTTTGCATATACACTGGTGTCCCAACCAAATTATAGTTACAGTCTGCTTACTGAAATACCCCTTGCACTTTCTGACCGAAGCTGCTGCACACTGCTAAACAGTTGCCACCTTTCTCTTGGTGCCTTCACTTCAAGAAAAAGTGAACTGTTTTCTATATGTTGTATGAAGTTTTTGAAATCTTCCCTATCAAAAACATGTTCTATATACAGGTAAAGTAATTTTTTCTTATTTGTATGCTGCTCACGCTGCTGGGTGAAATCCTGGCTGCAGGGAAGTCAATGGGAGTTTTGCCATTGACTTCACAGGCCCTAGGATAACACTCCTTATGCTTCCCAGAGGGAGCTAGCTATTTTTTCCCACCACAAACTCCTGTTACTGCTTCAAAGACCCTTGCTTTATTTGTTGGTTATTGTTCTCTTTCCAGTTTTCCCTTCAGGCAGAGTGAAGGAATGGTCTCCTCAAACTCATTTTACATTTTCACCTTTATAAGCAGATATTTCCAGATGACATACCATTTATCAACCACTGAAGTTTTTGTGACCTAAAGTGATGAGTTCTTAGCTCTTTACAATGTATTACCTGAGTAGTCAAAAATGACAGCACTCCTGGATTCTCTGCCAAACACTTCTTATCCCATATACTGTATTTGTTGCTTATGTTATTTGAGCATGTTTCTCCAGGTCTCAATGCATGTGCATTAGGGAAGGGGAGGGATACTGAGTACCATTTAATGGGATACAGCACAGGGAACAGTCCATGCTGTCAACACAACACAAAAAAATCATACTTCGTTAAGTACATTCGACTGGAAACCAAGCCATCAAAACACAACAGGTCACCACAACGTGCTTATTCACGAGCTCTTTTGTCATATTAGCTGAATCTGATCTCACCAAAAATCTGAATAAGTTGGGGTCTCTCAATTTATAGGATGAATCATATACAAATACTGGCCAAAACTGACCTGTAAACATAGGAGTAGGCAGGTTACAGGAGCCTAAACTGCAATATCACTCCTCCCTCCCACCAATAAGCTTTAGCAGTCCCTCATTAGACCAATAGAGTTGGGGGCTCTGCATGGGGTGGCCAGTGACACAGCCCCAGAACACAGGACTTCCAGAATGGCTCAGGCCCACACCTACCTATATGACCCCAATATACAGACCCCTGCCGGTGTGACCTTGCTTGCAAAGTGCATGTGAGGTTATGCCACATTGAGGATGCCATTTTGCAGAGTGTACCTCCTCATTGTGACCTTGCATGCACTGTGCCAGTGGGGACAGAGCAGTGCATGCTGCAAAATGGCTTACTTTGTACATCCACGACAATACTGGACAAAACTACATCTGGTTTTACTGGACAAGGACAAACCTTGCAAAAACAGGACTATCTGACTTAAAACCAGCCTGCCTTGTTCTGTGGGCAGAGTGTTGGGCAAAACCAGGGGATCACAGTTTGCAACAAAGAAACATGGGTGTGGTTCTGGGGGGGGGTCAATGGGATGGCTGTTCCTGTGGGAATCCTTATTATATGTTGTGACAAAATTCCTCCTCTACCTTGGTGGGTCCTGCACTTATTGGTGGATTTTGCTCACCTCAGAGATTCACAGTAGCCCTCAGTTTGGCCACTTTCATGGATCAATTCTGCCATTCACTCAGATAACCTCATCACTGGCCAGCATGGGGAAAAGGAAGGAGAACAATCCCCACAGTCTCTGCTGGTCCACCTAGTGGGTCGGGGGACAGGCCAGGGACTTTCCCCTCTGGTGGGACCCACAGTCCAAGTCAACTTCTCCTGTATCCAATAGGGAGTTGGGAGAATGGGGGGAACCTGGGCCCACCCTCTACTTCGGGTTCCAGCCCAGGGCCCTGTGGATCACAGCTGTCTATAGTGTTTTGTGTAACACCTGTGTGACAGCTACAATTCCCTGGGCTACTTCCCCATGGCCTCCTCCCAACACCTTCTGTATCCTCACCACAGGACCTTCCTCCTGATGCCAGATAGCATTTGTACTCCTCATTCTTCCAGCAGCATGCCCTTTCACTCTCAGCTCCTTGCACACACCTCACTAACTGGAGTGAGAGCCTTTTTAAACCAGGTGCCCTGATTAGCCTTAATTAATTCTAGCAGCTTCCCAATTGACTACAGGTGTCCTAATTAGCCTGCCTGCCTTAATTAGTTCTAGAAAGTTCCTGAGTGTTCTGGGATAGTCCCTGTTATTTTACCCAGGGGAAAAGGGACCTGCTTAACCTGGAACTAATGTATCTTCCTTCGACCACTCTTTTGTAGCCATCTGGCCTGACCCTGTCACAATGTGTAGGGAAGATTGATGGTACTATCAAGGGGCCAGTCCTCCATGCAGGTGGACCACAACTCCTCCGCCCCCCCACAAAAAAACCCCAACCCTGACTAATCTGTAGGGAACTTCCAAGAGAAGAGATATGGAGCTTTCACCTTTTGCCCTATCTGTTCTGATTTGGCCCTTGGTATTTAGAACTTATGTAGCTTTGAAGGTGACACTATATTTTATATCAAACCTTATTTAAGCAACACAATTTTTTGGCAGTTTCTGCACTGTAGTGATAAAGTTTCCATCACAAAGAACAAGAACCACCTCTACTCCTTTCACTGGAAAGTGAATTAATTCTGCTACAGAATGGAGTAGAAATCTCCTTTTAATTTATTGTGGCCAATACATTGTACCTGAACTGTAAGTGTTTGTCATTTTCTTCTTCAAAACAAATGTTCCCATTATATTTAATCATTGTTCAAGATGTTAGACAGAAGCAGTTATAAAAACTATTGTTATTCCTAATTTACCATACCATGTAGTGATGGGCACATTGGTGCAGATAAAATACAAACCAACATTATTCTCTGTATAAAATAAATTAGATTTTCCCTCCCTCCTCATTTTTGCACACCTATAAATAAAGTGTAGATTAAGAATCAATGAGGCTCAAGGACACCACAAACCCAGTGCTCCATCACGCAGTTATGTATTTCCCAGTAGATGCACACAGAAGCTTGAAATGAACATTACAAGAATGTACAGCAGAATTGGGGGTCTGTGTTAGGGTGTTTTGAAACTTGTTTCTCTTTTTCTTCACTAACTTTCTTCCATTATGGTGTACAAATTGCGGTACTGTTTTTCTCCCTCTTTTTCAATGTTTTCCTTCAATTTTTTTGTTATGTAAAATATAGTTTTTAAATTGTTCAGTATTTGCTCCCCCCCCACACACACAAAACCAAACTATCCTCTTTCATCCCTTTGGCCTCCAAAACATTTTTCTCAGTTGCCTCTCTCCACCTTCTTATCCTATTACTATTACTTTCTCTATCCTCTCAGATTACAGGGTATGAATCCACATCAGTACCAATGGATCAATGCTTAATACAGAACAGCTTCACATTTCTGAGTGTCAGCCAGGCCCAAAATCAACTGAAGAAAAACTCCCATGGAACCAGAGTCCTGTATAACTCACAAACAAGCCTATTCTCAAAAGATTTCTAGCCAAAATTTATTAAAGCAGATTCAGTTACAAAATGGAAAAAAAGTAGTTTAAAGAAAATGGTCCTAAAATATTACGTACCCTATAATGAGATCAAATAGCCAAATTACTTTATAGATAGAATTATTATATAAGATTGGAAAAGTATCTGAACCCAAAGTTATTCACTAACCAGACATTTCCCCAGCATTCCTAATTCACCAAAGATGTTGAATGATCTTTTCCATGTTTGATAGCAAGTCAATCCTAACAACAGTAACATTTCTGAATGTTTATGCCCAGATATTTGCAACCTCTAGATGTTTAACCAAAATGAAACATAACAATTGAACAGCTTGCCCAAATAAATCCAGTTAAAGCCAATGAATGCTATGTATTGGCTGCAAGCACTATAGTTATTGTTTCTTCACTTACTTTTTGATGACAATATGTTGTGGGATATAGACTTTTATTCAAGTTAGGCTCACAACATAATCCTATGTCTCCTTAAATAATTCCAGTCTTTAAAATTGTATAGAGAGTGTGCAGCCCTTAACTGAAAGTGAAGCTTGTATATAAGTCTCTAAAGGATAGACACTTATATGTAATTTCATTCAGTTATTCTTCTACCTCATTCTGCTGTGCATGAACTTAGCTTTAGTAATCACTGGAATCGAGTGGATAATGGAGTCAGGCTGTAGAATGGAAATGGAATATGCTGTAAAATCACAGTAATGAACGAATACTATAGTGCTGGTATTTACACATGACTTCCTACTTGTGTGTTTGGGGATTTGGGGGTGTTGGGTTAAAAGAAACAACCACAGGTGGGCGGTGAATGTGCTTGGGTGGGTTTCAGTAGTATTTAATCTAAACAACTCTAAAAGCTTTCCCCTTTGCTTATCTAGTTTCTCTTTTCAATTTTCTAGTTATCCTATACCTCTAACGCTGAGTGGAGGTGTATGATAATAGTGTGACAGAAAATTATTTTTTGTTCTAATTAGAACTTGTACTGTATTTCAGTATACAGCTATATTGTCATTATTTATGTGAGACTATACAAGATTACATGAGTTATAAGGGAGGTAAGAAAACGAGAGAACTCCTCTACTCAACATTTGCAATGACAATAGCACTGTACCAGATTGTATAGATCCAGCCCCTTTCAAGTTTGACTTCTGATCCAATGTTCATCTTTACTTCCAATGGATTTATTTATTATTACATACACTGTATATTAAGTCTTTTTGACTCCAGGAAAATGACCTGCCATAAGCCATCATAAACAAAACCAGTCACTCCTTCATTACTTTTATTAGTTTATGTTACATCTACACCTACATGTATTTGGCAAACTCTAAAATTAATTAGTTTCATATAGCCAAAACAAGCCTGAGAACAGAATATATCATTTCACAAATTAAACAATCATTGTATGAGGAAGCTTTTCGAATGAAAGTAATGAAAGCTGCAGTTGCTAATGCATAACTGAAGGTGCCAGCCTGAATATGGAGACTGTGGTAAATGTTTACATCATTCTCTTTTTCCAAAAAGTATGTAGAGTAAAGAGACAGTGTCTAGTGTTAGACCTTGAAATTAACATATCTTGACAGCTGTCCCTTTAACAGTAATTACGATCAGGATTTCACTATTGCTGGTTTCTTATAAAAATGACATTTTAAATGCTTAATTTTTTTTAAAAAAGCGGGGTCGGGGGGGCGGGAAACGGAAGTAGGTCCATCTCCCCTGTCAAGAGCAAGTGCTTCCAGTTGGGACAATTAAGGGGATGGGTGGGGCTAAAAAGGGTCAGAGAACAACCTAGTGAAGGAGAACAGAGCACGAAGAAGCAGGAGCTGTAGGAGTGACAGAGTCCACTGGGGAGAGAGGCAGTGACAGTCTAAAATCTAAAGGGTGAGCCAAGGAATTTTTTGTTTGAGTGTTGCTAGTAAACTGACTAAACAACAGTGAGTGTGGCAAGGTGTTTTTGGGAGCTGTGGAGAAGCTCTGCCTTGTAACACTCCCCCATTGTAACTTATTGTTTAAATGGACTCCTAAGAAGCTTAAAATAGTATTTGAAATTTATTGCTCCTATTATATAAAATTATTAAAGCACAGGTAAGAGTGCCAAAGTCATATTGACAATTATGCTTGTTTTGTTCTCTACACTGATGTATGAGTACCATGAGAAGTCACATAATTATTACAAATTTAAATATTTCTTCATATCTTTGGTTTCAACGGATACAATAGAATTTATTAGAAGATTCAGGACAGCAAAGCACACGGGCAAATAAATAAATAAATAAAAATAAAAGAGACAGGCACAGCACATCATTATCCCAGAGTATGGATTATACACCAGGCATTGGAAGACTCTTAGTCACAGCATTTAATGAAAAGATTAGTGTACCAAATCTCCTATGATTTTTATATTAATTAATCTTAATTAATTAGAAGTTCTGTTCAAAAGTTGAAACACATTCAACAAAGCTCTGACTAGATTTCACAAATGATGCACCAAATGTTGATTTATAAAAGAAAAGAGTACTTCTGGAGGGTTTTAAGACTAGTATGTAATAGCTGACAAAACATTGGACCCCCATATTTTCTTATAATCGGCAACTTTTTATTTTTTGAGCACAAAAGATTTACAGTTTGCTTCCTATTTAATACATAGAACTATATAGATAAGTCAATGAATAAATAAATCCTCTAAAATATTTGCCTGCTTTCATAAACTATAACTTTAAAGGGGCATTGTGCAGAAAACAAAAATATAACTGTTTTAAGCTACATACCCCATAGGGAATGATATTAAAACATTTCTCGCTTATTGCCTTCCAAAAAACAATTTAACATAACAGGGCCAGAGGTATGTATTTTCTTCAGTTTGATGAAGAGGTTCTTTTTTTCCTACAGAAAAAGTAAAAAATACATTATACTAACCTTTTCAGAGTTTACTGCCATATTATACATGGAGCTGGAAGCCATCCCTGTATTTAACACGTTTGCAACCTTTTAAGAGAAATCTTACACCTACACTGTCTGCAGCAGGCCTTTGATATTTAGCAGGGGAAACATACCCAGGCTTCAGAAGTCCCATTTTTGTCCCATCAAATTATGTTCAGCTTCTGATAAGATAAACTGTTACAAACCACCATTTCTCTTTTCCGACATTTGTGGTGGGCTCATGGTGTCACCACTGCTGCAGCACTCACTGTACTGGAAGTTGCAGGGGTAGTAAAAGGTGAGGAGAAGAGAGGACGCCAGGCAATCTAGGCCCTAGTTGGCAGAAGCTCCTATTATAAAAAGAGCCATCCTATTGGCAATCAGTGACAGAATGTACTTCTGAATCCACACCCTACACACTTATAATAATCATTGTACAAAGTATGCCTTGTGAGATATCACTTGAAAACTCATGATTTGTTGGTCATTATTGTCCTGATAAAATGTGTGTGGCAAGGTTGTATGTGAAGTTATAAAATTCACTATATGGTGTTCTTAACACATGTTCCAAACTGATGTTGGCAAACAGATCTGTCTCAAACAAAGGACAGTGGGCTCTGCTTTATTTGTATTTATGTAGCAAACAGAGTTATCAAGCAGGAAGGGAAACAAAGGGCACTCAAACAGGTGAGGGGAAAAGCAGCAGGGAACATCATTCCCCATAGATCCTGTCTCCTGAATCTCAGCTTGAAATGTGTTTCAAGAGAGTGACTGACACTATAAAAAGGGGGGACAAAAACCCCAAAACATCCCCTCTCCTCCTTCCTGCTCATTACATGGACAGCACCTGAAGTGACAAGAATTCATTGGATTAGAGGGAGAACTGAAGAAGTTTGGTCAAAAAGACTGCTGAAAGCATATGGTGAGAAACTTTGCTGGAATCAGATATACTTTGTAGTTAGTACCAGCTGTGTTCCCTCTTAAGCTGCGAGGTTGAGCAGCCGCCCAGGAGTGAGTCAAGTGCTGCACAGTTGATTAGCAGAGCCATGCACATCTGTCAGCATGTGTTCTGGTTCCCCGCCCTGCACCGCTTTGCAGCCATGTTGCTCCTGCAGTTGCTCCTGGGACCCTCCGGCTGGCTGTGCAGAGTGGGGAGGGGGCGGGGGGCAGGAGGGAAGTGCTGATGTCAGGGTGTCCCCCTCCTCTGTATCCCACCTCCACAGAGCAAGGGTGGGGGGAAAGCCTGTCTCAGGACTCAGAGCTGCTGCGGTCTGAATGACTCAAGCATCTGGGCAGTGAGTGAGTGCCTTTCTTAAAGTGATAGTGCACAGTCTCTGAGACTTCCCGAGCAGCCAGCTCACAATCAGTCAGTCAGTCACTCTCTCTCTCTCTCTCACACACACACACACACAAACACACATGCACACCAGTGTCTGTGTCACACACTGTCTATTTCACATTCACCTCCCAACACATACTTGTATTATTATTGTTGTTACTTCTTGGTACTACCTGCAATGCACATATATTCTCTGTAATTTTATTCTTTCAAAGTGTGTTATTTTAGTGTTTTGACTGGTCTGTGCATTTCATAATTTTTCTTTTATGCTTAAATTTAATTCTTTGAGTAGTGAGTTCAAAAATGCCTAACCTGCCTGGGCTGGAGTAATTATCCCTATGATAACTTTTTAAAAAATATATTATATCTAGAGTTTTTTTTCTTTCTACTGGTGGTGCACATCCACACGTACTTCACTTCACATAAACTTTTATTCTGTACATGGATGGAAAAAATTATAGGGAACATTGGGTAGCAGTTGCATTTTAACTTTATTTTCTTCTAACCATTTCTGACTTTTATTCCTCATTAATTGTATTCACTTAAAATATCTCTCTTTATATAGTTAATACACTTGTTTTATCTAATCCAATGTGTTTAAGATTGAAGTGTCTTGGAAACTCCACTGGGGCGGCAAGTTATGTGCATGTTATTTCTATTAAAGAAATAACAGACTTTATATAAACTTATATTGTCCAGGACAGGACTGGGCAGTACAGGACATACATTTCTGGGGAGAAATCTTAAGATGAGGGGTGGGGGTGTTGGGGTCACTCTCCAGTCTAACCAAGGCTGGTAAGAGCAGGGCCAGCTCCAGTGTTTTTGCCACCCCAAGTGGCAAAAAAAACAAAACAAAAAACCTTGCCGCTGAACATGGAGGCGGAGTGATGGTGCAGCCCCCAAATTGCCGCCAGTGACAGAAGAAGAGTTGCGCCCCCGCCGCTGAATTGCTGCTGAGTGCGAAACATGTTCAGATGGAGCGGCTGCCAAATTCCCGCCGCTGCTGAGGGCGGACTGCCGCCCCTTTACATTTGCCACCCCAGGCACCTGCTTGGTTCGCTGGTGCCTGGAGCTGGCCCTGGGTAAGAACCAAGGTGTAGCTGGGTGGCTGAAGGATTTTGGAGTGACTTGAATACTGGAGACTGTTTTTGAGCATCCAAGCTGGAGGCTACAGCAGCAAGGCATTGTAAAGGGTACCCCAGGTTAGAGGCCAAGGGTGACACAGCTATCCATTAGCCTGGATTGTACCCTGGTATGTCACACAGTTTCAGCTGAGATGCCAAGAACTGCAAGGGCAGGGGGAGACAATGTTCTTAAAACCTTTAAGATGGTCCTTTCCTAGTCCAAGATATGGACAAACTGATGAAGTCGTGGGAGGGGTGAAGCTTGCACTATCTACAGAGTGCATGGAGATTGTGACTCTGGTTTTCAGGCTTTCAGAGTGGTACCATGTACTAGCAATAATTTAACTAAATAAGAGAAATAGAAAAGTCTGAGAAATGAATAAAAGTCCCACAGTATGACACTCCTTTATCTCAGTCTATCACTAAGGAATTAGAAATAACAGATCTGAATTGGTATGTTTAAAGACGTTTGAGGTTTTATTGCTGAGGCACTTATGTATACTTTTACTTCTTATTTTTCTAAAGTGCAAAAATACACAGTTTTAAGGGAGTTTTTTGGTATGTTGAACATGTTTTTATTTTGTTAATTGACACAAGTGACAATAAAATATAGATGCAGCTTCTTTGAGGGAAAATAGACACAGATGTCATCTGTTTGATCCCAGAAGACTTCTAGTCTGTGGGTCCCAAGTAGAACTGCTTGAAACCTTCTTTACAAAATAAAGAGTGCCTGGTTTCCATTTTCATTGCAAACCAGAAACTTGGGCCAGGTTTATAAGCTAGATTTTGCTGAAAATGATATAAGTTTTCATGGACCTAGGACCAGAGTTTACAGAAGAAATGGTAGTTTGAAAAAATCCAGACAATATCTAGAAGGTTTGGCCAAGCTTGGGGATCCATTTACATGCATAACGTGAAGTGAAACTCAGAGTTCAACTTCATAAGAACTGAACCATGAACCCTGCAAATCAGAAATGCAGCATTCACATGGCTTTGGTAATGACCTGCTAGGTAGTTGCCAGTAGTTCACTACAGCAGAGTTTCTCATACTTCATTGCATCATGACGCCCCTACTGACAACATAAATTACTATACGATCCTAGGCAGGGGGACTGAAGCCTGATCCTCACTGCCCTAGGCAGGAGGGCCAAACCCAGAGTCTGAGCCCTGCTACCTGTGGGGTGAAGCCAAAGCTTGAGAGCTTCAGCATTGGGCAGGGGGGCTGTAACATGAGTCCTGCCACCCAGGGCTGAAGCCTTCAGGTTTTGGCTTCAGCCCTGGGCAGTGGGGTTCTTACTTCGTCTTCAGCCCCAGGCCCCAGCAAGTCTAATGCCAGCCCAGGTGACCCCATTAAAATAGGGTCACGACCCACTTGCAGCCCAATTAGCACAGACCTGTGGCCCATGTGACATCCTCAGGGCCATCACCTGGATCGATCAGTCTTCAGCTGTCATCAAGACTGCACCAATCAAAACATGCCTGCCATTCTTCTCACGCTCTTGCCTTTCTTCTCCATGTTCGTCCGAAACGTTTAACAATGTCATCTTCCCATCTTCTTGGAGGCTGACCGGGTGGTCTTTTCTGTTCTCGCGGGTACCACTCAGCAATGATTGTGATCCACGTATTGTCCATGAACCGCCCATCACATCTTGGTATATCTGCTTTCCATGACAATATCTTTCACACTGCTGCATTCTCTGATCATTTCATTTGGGATGCGATCCAAAAGGCAAATTCCCAACATAGCTTGTTCCATTGCCCTTTCAGCTACCGACAGCCACTGTTCTTCTCTCTTCGTCAGTGCCCACGTTTCACTGCCATACTGCATGGCTGGCAGCACTGTTGAATTGAAGGTATTTGTACATGTGGTCTTGTTGATTTTTCCTTTGAGGATATCCTTGATGGAATTAAACGCACACCATCCTGCCTGAATTCTCAGGGCCATACACGTAGTACATAGGTTGAGAACCACTGATCTAGAGTTTAGCATTCTCTGCTATGCATATGCTTTCTCTCAATGGGAGCCTTCAGCAATTTCAGAAACCATCACCAAAAGCTGCATTACAATCCAGTGTTTGATGTGAAGCCCTATAGGCTCAATTTCCCCACCACACCCTGCCCCAAAGAGCTAAACAGTCAAGTGCAGGAAGGGAAAGGAGATAGGAGGAAAACCTTTTTCCCTACACACACTATTCTGCTAGGTCTGTAGAAAAACCATCACCCTTTCCTAAGTGGTAGTCAGCTATGCAAGCTCTCTTGCAGATCTCAGAGCCCACTGATGTGCATAAAAGATATTCCCAAGCACTGAGCTATCCCTACTGATTAAGAT
The DNA here is from genome assembly GCF_965140285.1 of Lepidochelys kempii. Lineage (NCBI taxonomy): Eukaryota > Metazoa > Chordata > Testudines > Cheloniidae > Lepidochelys > Lepidochelys kempii. Next base: position 94,931,743 of record NC_136380.1, on the reverse strand, counting down.
GTGTGGTACATCTACACTGGAGCTGGCAATGAGACTCCCAGCCCATGAAGATAGACTCGCAGTAGAGGGGCTCAAGCTAATGCACCGAAAGCAATAGCGTGCACATTTCAGCTCAGGCTGGAGCTCAAGATCTTAAGCCCAGCCACGCCTGTAGGTTTGAGAGCCCGAGCCACAACATCCACACTGCTATTTTTATGTGCAAGCTTGATCCCCACTCGCACGTCTCTGTCTACCCAGACTGGGAGGCTTACTCCCAGCTGCAGTGTAGACGTCGGCTAGGGCTCACAGGGTGACAGCCAGTCTTTTGACCCACTCTCTTCTCTTCTCACAGGCAGTGAAAGGACAGATGCAAGATCTCTCTCTCTCTCTCTCTCTCTCTCTTTTTCTTCCCTCCAGGCCTGCTTTCACAGCAAGGGATTCCCCTTCACAGATTCCTCATACAAAGCAAGGGGATGGGGGGGAAACCCACACAAGACCAATATTTTCACTCCCTTTTGGTGACAGATCATAGTGCTGCCACATTGCCTCCTCCTTGATCTGAACTAACTAAGAGGTGATGCCAGCCATCAAGCAGTTGAGTAGGGGAAACACTCACAGGGCTGCCATTACTGTATGTCTGGCCTGTCTTAGTCTTAACATGGAAAATCAAATACTTAATACATTCACTCAGAGTCTGATAAATATTATAAATGGTCCACTGTGTAAAGTTGCTGAGGCAGACAGTGTGGTAATTTAAAAGCAATTGGATGTTGTCCTTAGGGAAAAATGGCATTAACGACCCAATCCTACAAGGTTCCAAGAACTTCCTATGGCATCGAGCACCTTAAAATCATTTCAATTAAATGAGAGTTTAGAACACTCAACACTTCAAAGGATCAGACCCTAGAAGAGAAAGTCCTTGATGGACTGAATGGACTTATGACTTTTCCTCTGTTTCCTTTATTGTTATATCTGCTCCATTCACTGTAGTTATTGTGTCAGTGTTTCCATAATAAACTCCTATTTTCAGGAGTTTATAAATTGGTGCAAAAAATCATTCTCTGCTGCAAACAAGGTCTTTCTCTGAGAATACTCTCTCCCTCCTGCCACTCAATTTGTACTAATACTGTCATAAATATAAAGGGAAGGGTAAACCCTTTTAAAATCCCTTCTGGGAAAAATCCTCTCACCTGTAAAGGGTTAAGAAGCTAAAGGTAACCTCGCTGGCACCTGACCAAAATGACCAATGAGGAGACAAGATACTTTCAAAAGCTGGGAGGAGGGAGAAAAACAAAGGGTCTGTGTCTGTCTGTATGCTGCTTTGCTGGGAACAGAACAGGAATAGAATCTTAGAATTTTTAGTAAGTAATCTAGCTAGGTATGTGTTAGATTATGATTTCTTTAAATGGCTGAGAAAAGAGCTGTGCTGAATAGAATGACTATTCCTGTCTGTGTGTCTTTTTTGTAACTTAAGGTTTTGCCTAGAGGGATTCTCTATGTTTTTGAATCTAATTACCCTGTAAGGTATATACCATCCTGATTTTACAGAGGTGATTCCTTTACTTCTATTAAAAGTCTTCTTGTAAGAAAATGGAATGCTTTTTCATTGTTCTAAGATCCAAGGGTTTGGGTCTGTGGTCACCTATGCAAATAGCTGAGGATTTTTACCAAACCTTCCCCAGGAAGTGGGGTGCAAGGGTTGGGAGGATTTTGGGGGGAAAGATGTGTCCAAACTACGTTTTCCCAGTAAACCTAGATAAAGTTTGGTGGTGGCAGTGGAAATCCAAGGATAAAATAATTTTGTACCTTGGGGAAGTTTTAACCTAAGCTGGTAAAAGTAAGCTTAGGAGGTTTTCATGCAGGTCCCCACATCTGTACCCTAGAGTTCAGAGTGGGGAAGGAACCTTGACATGGTGGCAGAGTGGTGGGATTAACCTGAAATCCTTTTGAGATCAGTTTGAGATTTTTGAACCAGAAAAACAGATTTTAAAAAGGAAATATTTTTTTTCCTTTGGGGCTGCTGGAAAGGAGGTCCAACTGAAAGCAGCTAGTTTTTTCTCTGCTTTGGGGCCAGAGCAGAGACAAAAGGGGATTATCTTTGTGAATTGCAGGTTTTCTATGCCTGGAGGCAGAGTAGTTAACCTTCTGCAGGAAAATTCACAGTCTTCGCAAACCAGAGGGTTTTTTTTCCCCTAAAAGTAAATAGGGGGGTGTGCCACAAAAAGTGGCAGTGTTTCTTTTTTTTAGGATTTTGATTTTTTTTTACAAGGAGCACAGGTTTAGAAAGGAATTTTTTTTCCTTTGGGCTGCTGGTAAGCAGGTTTCCAAGTAGTTGGAGGTTTTTTGCTTTGATTTGGGGCCAGAGCAGAGACAAAGGGAATCGTCTTTTTCTGTAGGCTGACAATCACTATCAGAGAATAGGTATCCTATTCCAGCACAGCAAAATTTTACAGCCAAGTTTTGTTTGTTTATTTCTAAACCTTGGGTGTAAAGTTAGTTAAAAACAGAGAGGTTAGGATGACAGAATCCATGGCTCAACAAAAGCTGGAATTAGCCAGATTTCAGGCTGAGGAAAAACAAAAGTAACATGAAAGACAGATAGAACTCATGCGGCTGGAGAAGGAGGTACAGGAGGCTGCCCACAGGAGGGAAATGGAAGCAAGGAAGCATGTGGAGGAGGAGAAGGAAAAAGAGAGGAAGCATGAACTGGAGATGGAGAAGGTAAAGGCTCAGCAGAATATACTAACAAACCCTAGCAATCCTTCTCCAGGTACCACTTCCCATCCCAGAAAGTTCCCCACCTACAAGGCAGGCGATGATACAGAGGCCTTCTTAGAAAACTTCAAAAGGGCCTGCCTTGGGTACAGCATCTCTACCGACCAATACATGGTAGAGCTGATGCCGCAGCTCAGTGGATCCTTTGCTGAGGTGGCGGCTGAAATGCCTAAAGAACACATGAACAAGTATGAACTGTTTAAATCCAAGGCAAGAGTCAGAATGGGGATAACACACGAGCATTCTCAACGGGGTTTAGATCCCTAAGGTGGAAACCAGACATGTCATTTACCCGACATGCCTACCAAATTGTGAAACATTGGGATGCCTGGATATCAGGAGCAAGTGTTGAATCTCCAGTAAAGTTGCCCTTCCTAATGCAAATGGAACAATTCTTAGAGGGCGTTCCTGAGGAAATAGAAAGATGGGAAGCCCAAAACTGTCATCGAGGCAGGAGAGATTGGAGCCAGATGGGTGGAGGTGGCAGAGAAGAAGAAAACTGGTCACAGTTGGAGCGGAGACCAGAAGGGACAACCCCAGACCACACCCTATTACCGGGGGCCATCCAAGGCCCCACCTACCTCCCAAAGAACCCTCCAGACACCTTACCGTCCCACCACCCCGTTCTCCAGCAACCCACCTCGCCCCAGTGACCTGTCAGCTGGACGATGTTTTAAATGTAACGAATTGGGGCATGTAAAGGCCAACTGCCCCAAGAACCCCAACAGATTACAGTTCATTGCACCGGAATCACACCAGAGGTCCACAGGCCCAGATACCTCCCAGATACCCTTGGAGCGGAGGGAAACTGTGAGTGTGGGCGGGAAGAAGGTCACCGCGTGGAGGGACACCGGAGCACAAGTGTCAGCTATCCATGCTTCCTTAGTGGACCCCAATTTAATCAACCCAGAGATCCAAGTGACTCTTTCGATTTGCCTACAGCCAAGTTGCCTGTCCAGTACCAGGGCTGGTCAGGAATGTGGACTCTTGCAGTCTATGATGATTATCCCATCCCCATGCTGTTGGGAGAAGACTTGGCCAATCATGTGAAGCGGGCCAAGTGGGTGGGAATGGTCACCCGCAGCCAGGCTAAACAAGCCGTGAGGCCTAGCTCTGTTCCAGAAACTTCTATCAGGACCCAGTCAGAGGTGATGGACCCGGACCCCAGGCCAATGTCTGCAAAAGCAGTAATGGATCCAGTCCCAGAGACCCAGACGGAACCAGTCCCAGAACCAGAACCAACGGAACAACCAGCACCAGACCCATTGCCAGCACTGAATCCAACCTCAACACCAGAGGGCCCCACCGAACCTGAACCGGCAGCAGCCCATAACCCTACACAAGAGGCTCAGCCAAAGCTTGAAACCCAACATAGTGTCCCAGTGGAGAGCGGTTCACAGTCAACGTAAACAGCCCCATCCCCTACATCGCTTCCAGAGGGACCAAGCATAGGTCCGCAATCCAATGAGGAACTGATGTCTCCAGCATCAAGGGAACAGTTCCAGACCGAACAGGAAGCAGATGAAAGCCTCCAGAGAGCTTGGACAGCGGCACGGAGCAACCCACCACCTCTCAGCTCTTCTAATCGATCCAGGTTTGTTGTAGAAAGAGGACTTTTATACAAGAAAATTCTTTCTGGTGGACACCAGGAAGACTGGCATCCTCAGAGACAGTTGGTAGTTCCAACTAAATACCGGGCCAAGCTCTTGAGCTTAGCCCACGATCGCCCTAGTGGCCATGCTGGGGTGAACAGGACCAAAGACCGTTTAGGGGGGTCATTCCGCTGGGAGGAAATGGGCAAGGATTTTTCTACCTATGTCCAGTCTTGTGAAGTATGCCAAAGAGTGGGAAAACCCCAAGACCAGGTCAAAGCCCCTCTCCAGCCACTCCACATCATTGAAGTTCCATTTCAGCGAGTAGTTGTGGATATTCTAGGTTCTTTTCCGAAAAAGACAACCAGAGGAAAGCATTACATACTGACTTTCATGGATTTTGCCACCCGATGGCCGGAAGCAGTAGCTCTAAGCAACAGCAGGGCTAAAAGTGTGTGTCAGGCACTAGCAGACATTTTTGCCAGGGTAGGTTGGCCCTCCGACATCCTCACAGATGCAGGGACTAATTTCCTGGAAGGAACTATGAAAAACCTTTGGGAAGCTCATGGGGTAAATCACTTGGTTGCCACTCCTTACCACCATCAAACAAATGGCATGGTGGATTAGTTTAATGGAACTTTGGGGGCCATGATACGTAAATTCGTAAATGAGCACTCCAATGATTGGGACCTAGTGTTGCAGCAGTTGCTCTTTGCCTACCAAGCTGTACCACATCCCAGTTTAGGGTTTTCACCATTTGAACTCGTATATGGCCGTGAGGTTAAGGGGCCATTACAGTTGGTGAAGCAGCAATGGGAGGGATCTACACCTTCTCCAGGAACTAACATTCTGGATTTTGTAACCAACCTACAAAACACCCTCCGAACCTCTTTAGCCCTTGCTAAAGAAAACTTACAGGATGCTCAAAAAGAGCAAAAAGCCTGGTATGATAAACATGCCAGAGAGCATTCCTTCAAAGTAGGGGACCAGGTCATGGTCTTAAAGGTGCTCCAGGCCCATAAAATGGAAGCATCGTGGAAAGGGCCATTCACGGTCCAGGAGCGCCTGGGAGCTGTTAATTATCTCATAGCATTCCCCACCTCCAACCGAAAGCCTAAGGTGTACCACATTAATTCTCTAAAGCCCTTTTATTCCAGAGAATTAAAGGTTTGTCAGTTTACAGCCCAGGGAGGAGACGATGCTGAGTGGCTTGAAGATGTTTACTACGAAGGGAAAAGTGCTGGTGGTGTGGAAGAGGTGAACCTCTCCATGACCCTTGGGCGTATGCAGTGACAGCGGATCAAGGAGCTGTGCACTAGCTACACGCCAGCGTTCTCAGCCACCCCAGGACTGACTGAACGGGCATACCACTTCATTGACACAGGTAATGCTCACCCAATTAAACTCCAACCTTACCGGGTGTCTCCTCAAGCGAAAACTGCTATAGACCGGGAGATCCAGGATATGTTACAGATGGGTGTAATCCGCCCCTCTGGAAGTGCATGGGCATCTCCAGTGGTTCTAGTTCCCAAACCAGATGGGGAAATACGTTTTTGCATGGACTACCGTAAGCTAAATGCTGTAACTTGCCCAGACAACTATCCAATGCCACGCACAGATGAACTATTAGAGAAACTGGGATGGGCCCAGTTCATCTCTACCTTGGACTTAACCAAGGGGTACTGGCAGGTACTGCTAGATGAATCTGCAAAGGAAAGGTCAGCCTTCACCACACATCTCGGGCTGTATGAATTCAATGTCCTCCCTTTCGGGCTGCAAAATGCACCCGCCACCTTCCAAAGACTTGTAGATGGTCTCCTAGCGGGATTAGGAGAATGTGCAGTCGCCTACATTGACGATGTGGCCATATTTTCAGATTCTTGGGCAGACCACTTGGAACATCTACAAAAAGTCCTTGAGCGCATAAGGGAGGCAGGACTAACTGTTAAGGCTAAGAAGTGTCAAATAGGCCTAAACAGAGTGACTTACCTTGGACACCAGGTGAGTCAAGGAACTATAAGGCCTCTACAGGCCAAAGTGGATGCTATCCAAAAGTGGCCTGTCCCAAAGTCAAAGAAACAGGTTCAATCCTTCTTAGGTTTGGCCAGTTATTACAGATTATTTGTACCGCAATACAGCCAAATCACTGCCCCACTGACAGACCTAACCAAAAAGAAACAGCCAAATGCCATTCAGTGGACTGAAGAGTGTCAGAAGGCCTTTAACCAGCTTAAAGCGACACTCATGTCTAACCCTGTACTAAGGGCCCCAGACTTTGACAAACCGTTCCTAGTAACCACAGATGCGTCCGAGAGTGGTGTGGGAGCAGTTTTAATGCAGAAAGGACCTGATCAAGTATTCCACCCTGTAGTGTTTCTCAACAAAAAACTGTCTGAGAGGGAAAGCAACTGGTCAGTCAGTGAAAAAGAATGTTACGCATTGTCTATGCCCTGGAAAAGCTACGCCCATATGTTTGGGGATGGCATTTCCACCTGCAAACCGACCATGCTGCACTACAGTGGCTTCATACTGCCATAGGAAATAACAAAAAACATATTCGGTGGAGTTTAGCTCTCCAACATTTTGATTTCAACACCCAACACATCTTAGGAGCTTCTAACAAAGTGACTGATGCACTCTCCCATGAAAGTTTCCCAGAATCAACTGGTTAAAATTGTCCTTGAGATGTGGAAAATATTATTAGTCTTTATGTACTTGGTAGTATATTTAGAGGTGCATGTGTCTTATTAACTCTGTTTTCCTAGAGCTCCAGGAAGAAATCCCAGCCAGCGTTTCACCCTAGCTGAGATTTGGGGGGGCGTGTCATAAATATAAAGGGAAGGGTAAACCCCTTTAAAATGCCTCCTAGCCAGAGGAAAAATCCTCACCTGTGAAGGGTTAAGAAGCTAAAGGTAACTTCGCTGGCACCTGACCAAAATGACCAATGAGGAGACAAGATACTTTCAAAAGCTGGAAGGAGGGAGAAAAAACAGAGGGTCTGTGTTTGTCTGTATGCTGCTTTTGCCAGGAACAGAACAGGAATGGAGTCTTAGAACTTTTAGTAAGTAATCTAGCTAGGTATGTGTTAGATTATGATTTCTTTAAATGGCTGAGAAAAGAGCTGTGCTGAATAGAATGACTATTTCTGTCTGTGTGTCTTTTTTGTAACTTAAGGTTTTGCCTAGAGGGATTCTCTATGTTTTGAATCTAATTACCCTGTTAGGTATCTACCATCCTGATTTTACAGAGGTGATTCCTTTACTTCTATTAAAAGTCTTCTTGTAAGAAAACTGAATGCTTTTTCATTGTTCTAAGATCCAAGGGTTTGGGTCTGTAATCACCTATGCAAATTGCTGAGGATTTTTACCAAACCTTCCCCAGGAAGTGGGATGCAAGGGTTGGGAGGATTTTGGGGGGAAGACATGTCCAAACTACATTTCCCAGTAAACCTAGATAAAGTTTGGTGGTGGCAGTGGAAATCCAAGGGCAAAGGGTAAAATTAATTTGTACCTTGGGGAAGTTTTAACCTAAGCTGGTAAAAGTAAGCTTAGGAGGTTTTCATGCAGGTCCCCACATCTGTACCCTAGAGTTCAGAGTGGGGAAGGAACCTTGACAAATACCTATTTGATTTTTTTTTAAAGATTTTTATGGAAGCGTAGAGAAAAAAGAAGAGAGAGAAATACAAGTTCATGGTTTGAAGTGCTTTGTTACAGCACAAATCTACACTGTTTGAAAGAACCATTGATTCCAGAAGTGGTCCAGAGCCTTTCAATATTCTAAAGAGTGAAAAAGTTCAATCATTTTCATGCAGAATGTCAATAAGTTGTTAAAATTCATAAGGATTTCTTATAGATGAAGCTGTGCAGATGCGACATGGATTTGACTGACCACAGTGGACCAAGTAGCCACATGTTCTGAAGTCTGAAATAAAATGTTAACATTGACCTCTGAATTCAGCAATGTTTGCACTGTATTTATACACTAAATACATAAGCCATCAGGTCAAAAAGAGCCAGTAACATTCTATCTTAGCCTTATGAAACACTTCAAGACATTTGATTTACTGAATGAAAACAAAAGACAAAACACTCAAGAAATTTCCTTAGCATGTCACTTCTTCCAGAAGCAGATGTGCAGATATCTGGAAACCTCAACTGAATTTCTAATTCTCTTACTTGTGTTGTGTCAGGTTGCAATATGCTTCCTCATGCTGACTACTACTTTACACCAGGAGAAGTCCTATTGAAATCAGTGGAATTACTTGAGGAGTGAGGTGTTATTCAATGTGAATAACCATGTCACAATTTACCCCATGGATTAATCTCATTGATTTCAGTGAGACTGTGTGTGTGTGTGTGTGTGTGTGTGTTATAGGTTACAATTCAACATAACTAATGGTATTAGAATCAGATCTTTATTTAATCTGAAGATCATTGGCAATCTTATGACATCCCTTTGCAAACTCAACATTCTTTTAACATATTTTTAATGTAAAACAGATATTTCATCATGCATAACCATATTGGATTTTGCCCCAAACAATGGGTCAGTCACAGATTGTGAACATATGACCTTTAGAAACACAGCACTGATTCCACTGAATCCACCAATTCGGGTAAAGGTGCAAAGAGGGGAAATGATGCTGGCCTGCCCCTTCACTGATAAGATTTGCAGATAACAGAATAATGAAGATGATAGGTCACTGATTCTGAACAGTCTGGATCACTTGGTAAACTGGGTGCAAAAAAACAAACAAACAATGTGTGTTTTAATATGGCTAAGTGTAAATGTATACATCTAGGAATAGTTATAGGCCATATTTACAGAATGAGGGACCCTATCTGGCAAGCACTGACTGAAAAACATTTGGGGATCATGGTGGATAATCAGCTGAATATGAGCTCCCACTGTGATGCATACACAGGCAATTCTTGACTAGCAGTAGAGAGGTTATTCTTTCGCTGGATTTGGCACTGGTGTGACTGCTGCTGGAATGTTGTGTCCAGTTCTGGTGCCACAATTCCAGAAGGATGTTGATAAATTGGAGAGGGTCCAGAGAAGAACCACAAAAATGATTAAAGGATTAGAAAACATGCCTTATAGTGATTGAACTCTTTGAGTCTATTTAATTTAAGAAAGAGAAGCAGTAACTTTACTACAGTCTAAGTAACTACATAGGGAACATAGGCAGCATGAGAAACGCTGGCTGGGGAAGGCTAGCACTCCACCCCACTGCTTCTGCCTGATGCCCCACCCACTCTGGGTCTTCTACTAGCAGACCCCAGAACCCCCCCACCATGGCCGCCAGCCCCTGCCCCAGGCTAATGCCCCCAGTCCCAGAGCTCCGGGAGGGTGGCCCCAGTTTCCCCCCCACAACCCCGGGGCACCAGGAGGGCAGGCTGCACAGCCCCAGCACAAGCCAGGGCCACTGCACAGGGGAAGCAGCAGAAGGGACCTGGGGGCTGAGCATGGGCGGGGCCACACCTGACTGACTGGGGAGGCACCACCTCCCCCAGCCTATGATACCCATTACCCATGATGGAGAACAAATATTTAATATTGAGCTCTTCAGCCTAGCAGAGAACGGTATGGCACAATCAAATGGCTTGGAAGCTTAAGCTAGGCAAATTCTGACTGCAAATAAGATGTAAATGTTTAATAGTGAGTAATTAACCATTGGAACAAATTTATCAAGGGTCATGGTAGATTCTCAATCATAGAGAATTCTTAAATACAGATTTTGCCACTCTCACTTATTCTGAGTAGCATCTAACTCTGCAAATGCTTACACTGGTTTTTGTAGGATTATTTGTGGAGAAAATACTGCTCCATGTTAGTAAGACTGGCAGAATTGTACACAATGAAATTTGATTGTAAGATGGTTTCTGATGAGAAGGATAGAAATCACATTATTGTATCGAACATCACAGCATTGGCAAGGGGATAGACTAGATGACCCAATACTGCATGTCTTTTCCATCTCTAATTTATATCTTTATTCAACTTCACCTTTGTCAAAGAGTCTGTTATTTTACTTCATTTTATAATGGTTTTCCAAAAACAAACGAAAAAAAGCAGTGGCATCATCTTATTTTGAGAAAAGGAATTATACTACCTCATCACAGGTTGAAAACAAGACATTTGGAGGCCACCGAACAAAGTGAATTTCCCCAATACCTCATCAGTGAAGTAATACCGGTGTTAAATAACTTCATGCTCATCCACTATGAACATTCTGAGTGTTCATTAACTCTAATTTCCTTTTTTTCTCACCTGCCTGGCACAGTGAATAGTCACAGATTGGACTGTAGTATATTCAGAGAAGATACTTGTTTAAAACACTCCCTATAAGGTATTTTTATTGGGGGAATAATTAAATATTGTAAGGGAAAGTAGAGTTACATTGTAGAGACCATTTTGAACTATAAATACTTCCCCAAATATTCAAAGCCTAGTGGTTTCTTGTTTATTCTGATTTTAAAAAACAAAAACAGAACAAAATGAAATTTGAAACCTCCTATTTGGGCAAACAGCTAGTCCATGTAACTATGTGCACTACCATTATCTTACCTTTGCCTTCCCTACCCCATTCATTCCTATTTTTGGTGATGCTGACTGTTGCCTCTTGCCTTAAGTTAGTATGAGAGATCTTTAGGAGATTTAATTTTGTGTTTGTATGTCAACTAGCACAATGGAGTCTCAATCCAGATTGGGGCTCTAGGTAATATTGAAATAAATTAATTATAACAGACTATCTAGGTAGACATCTATACTGGCAATGTATCATTTAAATGGAAAGACTAATTTAAGCTAGTGTTTCTGGAAACGATAAACTAAAGAACTTTAATAACTGCCTAGCATTGGTGCTCAGGAAATGAAATCAGTGCACATGAAGAGTGAATGGGATTTGCCAGTTCTTCAGGATCCAATGAAGCAGCAGCTCTCACAGAAGAGAAGGCAAACAAAGGAGCCTGATTAACAAAGAGAGGAAGAGCTCATCTAAAAGTTGTTTGTTTTTCTTCTTACATTTCTTTTTCTCTTTTATAATTTGTTTTTGTTTCAAAATTAATTGCTGTAATTGTAGTTGGAATGAAGGAGGGATAGTTCTAATTAAACATGAAGGGATTACACACATGCATGGCCAATGTCCCTTATTGAGCAACACAGGTCTCAAGAGCAAAATAGAAAATGATTCAAAACAAAATTAAAAGCCACTGTATTATGCAACTAGTAAACTAATAATTTCAGTAAAATACAGCCAATTACCAAAAGAACATGGCACCCGCTGTGTAAAAAATTCACCATTTGTGCATGGAAGTCAGTAAGTAGGACATAAATACCCTCCTGAGCATGCAATTACCTGATCTGAATGGACAACATGGGCTCTGCACATACAGCTCATGCGGGCACATCTTTAAACTAAGTGCCCACAAACTAGGTGTCCACTTTGAAAGTCTGACCTTCTTTCAAAGTCAAATTGTTCCCTCTTCCTTTCCTTCATCAACTCATTTATAGGTTTTTCCACCCTCTTTACCATGCTCCTTTTCAAGGTCTCATTTTTACTCCTCCTCAATTCCTTCTTTGCCTCCTTCCCATTCCCCTTCTCCTTTACTTATTTCTTTGCCCATTTCCCTTTTCATATCTCCCCTACCTCCTATATTCTATTTGCTTATTAGCTACTACTTTTTGTGCAATTTTTTAACACCCTTGAAATTCACTTTACACCATGAATCTTTCTTTCAGCTTCCTCCCATCCACAAACATTGGAAATATCTGAACACAACATATTCACTTGTGTAGGTGATCACAGGCCCCTACTGTTTGATTTATATGCTATAAACTTATATTATATGAACCTCCTTCACTTGCTAAATTACACAGAACACTGCTGCTTTAATTCACCAGATATAGAAGAGTTTATGTTTGAATCAAATAGTAACTAATTCTATTCCTGATGTGCATGCAGGAGAATAACTAATGTTTGTGGTATCTGTATATATGTGGCTACAGATTGTTTCAACATGACCATGGCTGATTTTGAAGAGATTGTTTTGAAATGTGACCACAAAATGTTCCAAAAAAGTCAAATTCTGTTGTTCAGATCTAGTCCATTTTTGATGGAAGAAGGATTCTGAAAAGAAGGGGACTGTTGGATGGCCCCTATAGAAATTATTTGCATTAACAACCAACCATCACTACTTTCCTGTGTAAAATTAAGATTAATAGTATTTCTAACAAATATGGGACATTTACATTTACTACATGAATATGCAAATATGGTAATATAGCATCAAAATAATTTTGTACTTGTTTTATAGTTCACAAACCTGTGCTGAAGTATTTTAGGTACAGTTTGTTTAACTTAATCTCAGAAGAAAATATACTAGTGGGATTGTAGAAATAATAATGGTGGGCTTTTTATTGTGTTCCATTTTAAACACGTGTAAGGAAAGCAGTTAGTGACTAGGCGGGAATCCAGTTCTCACAGATGGCATCTGCACCAGTAAATTAAAATAAGAAATAATTCCTCATATTGGTTGACAGTCATGGTTGACAGTTAAGGTTAACCTATCCCATAGAAAAGTTTCTACTCAGACCTGAATGATGTATCAGCTTTCCAAACTGAGGACTGCAAGATCATGATAAATACAACTATTCTCCTTGGAAACAGGCAAACACAAAATCCAAGGTTTCGTATTTGGAAGACTCTGTGTGACTATTTCATATTGGTTCTGATTTCCACACTTAGTTCTGTATTGCTAAGACTCCTGTCATAACCGGGAACTTCAAGCATTCAGACCACTTTTCCAAGCTGTTTCCCCTCCCTTGCGGCTTCCCTTGTCCACATGGATATCTGAAAAGTAGCATTTCAAAAATGAATCTTACTAAATGATGTTTTTCATTATTTGTAAGGTTTGCTTTGATTGGGTAAAAGCACCATGTAAAGCCAGCAAGAAGGTATGGGAACATTCATTAGCTCATTGTAGGTTTCTCTTTAAAGCCAACTAAATAGCTTTCAGGAGAGCATGTTAGGCTGGGAAGTGGAAACAGAGGGAAACAGCCTGATAACATGGATGCTGAGACTGAAGAGAAGTAACCAGAGGAAGAGAAATAGACACAAGGTGAAGCAGAGGAGAGAAGGTAAGAAACAGCTGTGTATATACAGGGAAAAACAGGGGAGAGATGCAGCCTTGGAAAAGGAAGGGAATAGACTGATTGTGACAAGGGGCATGATGAGTGAGAAAGCTCCAAGGATGGTGGTCATGGGAGAAGCAAGAGGAGAGAAGAAAACAGCAAGGTGACAAATGGGGAACAGCTGCCAGCCATCTCTGGCTCTAAGAGAGCAAGGCAATAGGTGCCTTAGAAATACAGGGTTTGTCTACATAGCAAATTAGAGTGCAGCAAGCCAGGTAGAGTTGTCAACTTTCTAATTGCACAAAACCGAACACCCTTGCCCCACCCCTGCCACACCCTTTCCTGAGGCCCTGCCCTGCCGCCACTCACTCCAGCCTCCTGCCTCAGTCGCACACTCTTCCACACTCATTTTCACGGGACTGGGGCAGGGGGTTAGGTGCAGGAGGGGGTGAGGGCTCCAGCTAGCGCTGCGGGCTCTGGGGTGGGGGTGGGGCTGGGGCCGAGGGGTTTTGAGTGGGGCGGGCAGGCTCCAGCTGGGACTATGGGTGCTGGAACTGTGGGCTCTGGGATGGGGCCAGGGATGAGGGGTGCAGGCTCCAGAAGGGGGCTCAGGGCTGGAGTAGGAGGTTGGGATGCAGGGTCTGGGAGGGGGTTCCAACCTGGGGCAGGGGGTTCAGGGTGCAGGTTCTGGCCTCGCAGTGCTTACCTCAGGCAGCTTCTGGTCCGTGGCACAGTGGGGCTAAGGCAAGCTTCCTGCCTGCCATAGCTTTGTGCCACTCACAAAAGCAGCTGGCATGTCTGGCCCCTTGGCACAGGGGCGATCAGGGAAGATCTGCATGCTGCCCCTGTCCCCAGTACCAGCTCTGCATCTCCCATTGGTCAGGAACCATGGCCAATGAGAGCTGCGGGGGTGGTGCTTGTGGGCAGCATGCACCATGCAGAGCCACCTGGCTGCACCTCTGTCTTGGGGCCAGGCATGCTGGCTGCCCCCTGCCCCAGCCCTGAGCCCCCTCCTGCAGTCCAACCCCCTCAGCCCTGCTCCCCCCCAGAGCCCAAACCCCCAGCCAGAGCTTGCACCCACCGGCATCTCAACCCCCTCCCCAGCCCTGAGCCGACTCCAAACCCGTTGGCTACAGCCTGGAGCCCCCTAGGCAGAGGTGCAGCCAGGTGGCTCTGCATGGTGCCAAACTCCTCATCACCAGCCCCACCCCACAGCCCACAATCCCAGCCAGAACCTGTATCCCCTCCTACATCTCAACCCCGTGCCCCAGCCCTGATCCCACTCCTGCACTCCAAACCCCTTGGCCACAGCCCAGAGCCACCTTCTGAAACCCAAGCCACTCATCCCCAGCCCCACCCCAGAGCCCTCACCCCCTCCCATACCCCAATCCCGTGCTCCAGCCCACTGAAAGTGAGTGGGAGAGAGTGAGTGACGGAGGAAGGAGGGCTGTAGTTAGTGCAGGGGGGTGGGGCTCAGAGAAGGGGTGGGGCCTTGGGGAAGGGGTGGGGCAGAGGGCAGACAGAGAATGTTTGGTTTCGTGCAATTAGAAAGTTGGCAACCCTAATCTATCTATATATGTGCATACACGTATGTATATATATCTCCCACGATCTCCGCAGCATTGTAAGAGTGCTCCACACCACCTGTCTGTATCTTTTTCTGCAGTCAGTCTCTCTGATCATCAGCATTCCTTACTTATATTTTGAAACACATGGCTGGAGGGCATAGCCAAAAACTGGTGAGAGAAATAGTTTGTGTAACAACTCTCTTTGGCAATATGTGTCACAGAGATCAGAAAGCTCTGGGCATCAGAAAAAGATGCACCACTGCTGACAGGACCAGGGAGAGGAAAGGAGAGAAATGGGATGGAGAAAAGAGAGCAGGATATTCATTCAATTTTTACCTCCGGTACAGGCCAAGCATCCTTCTGGTCTATGACTGAAGCTTGTGGACTCTGAAGACAGAATATCCAAATTCTCTATTGTGGGCATTCACATCATCACAGAAGACTTCAATGGTGAACTGAACCCAAATCTGGAATTTGGACACCTCACTTAGGTGCCAGTTTTGAAAATGGGGCTCTCCATTTCTGCTCATCTCTTGTGAACAGCAGGAATACTAAAATGTACAATATTCCTTCAGTAGCATCCTAGGAAATGTCAACAACCTGCCTACTTACAACAAGATAGAGCAAGCAGACAGAAGGCCAGCATGCACAAGCACACTTCCCCCCTCCAAAACAAAGCTGGCCCTGTGCATGTTGTGTAATTTTAGATCTCCTGGCTTTGAGTGTATCCCTTTAAAACCAGCAACTATTGACGGATAAAGTGGAAAGCATGTTTCCCAGTAAAAACAAGAGGTATAAGCAGCTGTACAGAAGTAGATCTAAGGAGAAGAAAGAAATCACAACATGTGGAGTGAAGCTTGGTTTAGAGAAGCACTGTAAAAAAAAAATTAGGTTTAACACACCAAAGGAGTATTGTAGCATGAACCAGGATCTAGAGGAATGTTTTTAAACAACTGTAAAACCAAACAGAGTAATTTTCATAATGCTTAAGTGCGCGGTGAGACTAGCCCCCATTGTTAGCCTTTATCTGGAGTGCAAGATGAAAAAGCCACTCTTGTGCAAAGAAACCATTACCAATAAAAATAAAGAAGATGAAACAGCAGTCAAATTGGGATGAAATGTCACCTAAAATAATATTAAAGCATATCTCATGCTGATAGTCTTTAAAACTATGATATCAACTCCCTTAGGTTAGTCAAATAATTATGTATGGAATGTTTTCCACAGATATTGTAAAGAGGCAAGAACTACAGAGCCACAAGATGTGTTGTACTGACCAAGGAAGCAGATTTTTGTCTCCTAAGACAATACAATGTACTGGACAGCAACATGTTCATGGCCAAAACATACAGGAAGGTCAAAGATTAGAAAAGTAATTATCAGAAAATAATAGAAAGGAAGGTCATAGCTTAAGCAAAGTAGTTATTTCAGTCTGCAAATACATGAAATTTGTAGCCTTGGTCAACAGTCCTTGGTCGACTACCTTTATCAGATTTCTTTATCAGGCACTCGTTTAGAGGGTTTTCATCATAAATTACATTATAATGAAGCTGTTCACATGGCAGTAGTTAAGGTTGTGTCAGCATTTCTATTATAACCCCTGTTTTCAAGGGTTTAATAACTCAATGGTAAATGTGCTCTGGGCTGAAACTCAGCACACAAAGCCTAGTCATGCAAGTACTTAAATATGAAAGAAAAATCTGTTTGTTCAGTTTTAAATTTTGAATAAAAAATGAGGAGATATAAACTTGGTGGTTTAAGAGATATTTTGTTCTCTTTTGATGAACAAATAACTTTGGTTTGGGTTGGTGGTTTTGTCTTTTTTGTTTTCATTTAGTTTTTTAAAGGAACATTTTCATTAAGTTTTACTAATGGGATTTTGGGAAACAAAAGAAGCAGCCACAACTTCCTGCAGTTATCCAGAATATTATCGTTAAAAAAAAATCAGTTTTCTGGATACTGTGGATAAAACATCATTTCTACTCTATTAATTTATGTCATAAAATATTTAGCAATTATTTTTAGCCTGTTGACCACGTGCACAAAGGTCACATTGTGAAAGTTGACTGTAACAGCTCTGAAGTTGCTATTCCAGTCTTTTGTTCAATTATCCATGAAATAAGATGAAAAACAAAGTAAAGTTTCAGATAGAGATGTGATACTTTATAGGACAAATAAGGTACTAACACTGTACAAAATGCTAAATACAGTTGAGCACTCAACAGAAGCATTTCAGTGAATGATTGTCTCCAGAGGAGCCAGACACAATCCCAGTCCTGAGGGTCATACAGCAGACTGAATAGGTAAGTTTAGGGAATCTCTAGCATAGTGATAGTAACGTGTGTGGAAATTATGACAAGGAGACAAGGCAGGCAATAGCCCCATTCCCTCCAACTAACACACCATGACCTTACATGTGGTGAATCATGGCTGCCTAAGCTAACATGTGCAAGGCCAAATTAAGATAAAACATGCCTGAACAAGTAATCACTGAAACAACTAACTATTTTGGGTATGCTTATAGTAAACAAAGTAGGCAGAAACACCCTGAATTGATAACCTTGCCTTATGCAATCTGTGGAAGACATATGTATGTTAGCAGCTAGGAAAATGTATATAAACTGTACGGTGTATGGCATGAATTGGAACTGTGGCATCACCCTCTATCTAAACCCCCTACACATCTGGGCCTGGTCAGCATGGGCAAAGAGCTGTTACACATCTAATAAAGTAACCTGAGTACAAATTAGCTGTAGTCAAACTGAGCAGGTAATGTATAGGTATTATTACATTAATAGTTTTCTTGGTGAGGAAACCTAATGGCATTGTTAGAAGGACTTAAATGTGAAGAGGTTTTTATGCATTGTGACAAAGTTCCTGCTTTACCTTGGTGGGTCTTGCACTTATTGATGGATTTGCTCACCTTGGAGCTTCATGGCAGCCCTCAGTTTGACCGTTTTTCTGAACCCACAGTCCAGGTCGACTCCTCCTGTGTCTGACCAGGAGTTGGGAGGATTTGGGGGGAACCCGGGCCCGCCCTCTACTCCGGGTTCCAGCTCAGGGCCCTGTGGAATGCAGCTGTCTAGAGTGCATCCCGGAACAGCTGTGCGACAGCTACAACTCCCTGGGCTACTTCCCCATGGCCTCCTCCCAACACCTTCTTTATCCTCACCACAGGACCTTCCTCCTGGTGTCTGATAATGCTTGTACACCTCAGTCCTCCAACAATCTGCATTCTCGCTCCTAGCGCCTCTTGCTCTCAGCTTCTCACACGCACCACAAACTGAAGTGAGCTCCTTTTTAAAACCCAGGTGCCCTGATTAGCCTGTCTTAATTGATTCTAGCAGCTTCTTGACTGGCTGCAGGTGTTCTAATTAGCCTGTCTTAATTGTCTTCAGAAGGTTCCTGATTGTTCGGGAACCGTCCCTGTTGGGAAACGGAACGTCCTTTGCTTGCTCCTCAGCTATCTGCTTTCTATTCTTTCCTAAAGCCCCCTGGCCTGGATTTTTCTTACTTTTTGCACCCGCCCGACCCCCCAAGACCCCCCCCGCACCACTATTGTTAAGATACTTGCCACCCCCCACGCTGGGGCACCGGGGTGATCACTGCTGCTGCTGCGCCCACCGCCCCCCCAGATTCTAGAACCCCCCCCCAGATGGCCGGAAGGGCCAGGGCAGGATGAAAGGAAAGGGCCCTGCTAAAACCACTAAGCCCTCCATGGCAGGGGCTGCCCCCACCGCTGTGGCCTCGTCATCAGCCGTGGCGCCCCTCCCTGCGATTCCCTCCACCAGCTCTGCGATTGTCCCTCCCCCGGCTCCCAGGACGTATGCCCGGGCGGTGACGGGCTCCCCCCTGCCTGCCGCCTCGTCATCTCGCCCGCCCCCCCCCCTGCCTCCACCACCATCATCAGCGGCCGGGGCCCTTTCCCCACCTTGACCAGGAGGCACGGTGTTCATTTCCTCCTGGTGCCCGCATCGCCCCACATGGAGACATATGTGCAGGCGTTGGCGAAGGTGGTAGGACCCACGGCTATTGTGGCGGCCTCCAAGATGTATGGGAAGGTCGTTTTTTTCTTAGCTTCGGAGGCTGCCGCCCAGGAGGCGGTGGAGAGGGGCCTGGCGGTGGGGGGGGGGGGGGTGTTTGTCCCCCTAGAGCCTCTAGAAGACCTGGGCGTTCACCTCGTCCCCACCTCCGTTCCTCACTTTTTACCCTATGTTGCTCTGTTACCCGCTCTCTCCACTCTGGGGAAACTTGTCTCTGTTATCAGCCCTCTTCCTTTGGGCTGCAAGGACACCACCCTCC
Source organism: Lepidochelys kempii (assembly GCF_965140285.1). Taxonomy (NCBI): domain Eukaryota; kingdom Metazoa; phylum Chordata; order Testudines; family Cheloniidae; genus Lepidochelys; species Lepidochelys kempii. Next base: position 94,912,392 of record NC_136380.1, on the reverse strand, counting down.
GTCACGTCCTTTCGTTCCGCCGGCAAGTGCAGCTTCTACCGCTGGCGGGGGCACGTGACGGAGAGGTGCTCGAGGGGTCTTTCCTAGTCCCCTACCAGGGAGCCCGCTATCGGGTCTTTTACTCCACCGGAGAGGCCCAGTGCTACCTCTGCTGCTCAGCGGGGCATGTTCACAGAGACTGCCCTCTGGCCCGGGGGTGAGGGGCACCCGAAACCCCGAGACCCGGCAGGACATCGGCCCCGTTGCTGCCGACGCCCCTGGCCGCCCGGCACCTGAAACCAACCCTCCTCCTACTCAACCCATTGCTGCTCCCCTCCGGGCCCAAGAGATGCCTTCCCTACAACACCCGGGCGAGCAAGGGAGTTCCACCCTTGCTATTACCAATCTAGCAGAGCCTATGGAGGAGGGTGTGGCAAAGATATTACCGGGTATACGAGAGGACCTGCCCCAAGGAGAAACCCCCGCCCCTCATGCTGCCTCACCACTATCCCCCCGAACCCCTGAACCATCGCCTCCACCCCCCGACATGACCCCTGCTAACCAACACCCAGATGATGCTATGGAGGGCTGGACCCTAGTCCAGGGGAAGCGAGGCAAGCAGACGGCTCAAGCTCCGCTGCATCCATCCGACGCGGAAGCCCCCCGGAAGACCAGGAAAGGAGGCACTGACATTGAGCCTCCCGCCACGGCCACGAGTGAGATCCATCCGCTGGTGTCAGGAGGGGAAGATGGACTGGCATTGGAGGGCAGAATCCCCCCTCCACAGGAGACCCTCCCCTCCGAGACTCCTGAGGATTCCCCTTCTGCCTGGATACCACCCGAACCCACTGCGGACCCCGAGGTGACCGTTGAGGCGGGCCCTAGAGGAGAAGCCCCCGGGGTAGCAGGAGCTGGCCTCTCCCCCGTGTATGCGGAGATTGAGGCCCTAGATTTGACCCCGGTCACCCAGGGAGAGGATGATTTACTGCCGGCTGGCCTCGAGTTGGGCAACCTTACTCCAGCCCCCCTTTCCCCATGCTCCCTCCCCCTAATTACCTTCCCGGGTGAGCACCCCGCGGAAGGTGGTCCACCACCTGATGCCATGGCCACTAAGACCACCATGGAGCCAGTGCCTAGCATTGGGAGCCCCCTCCCTTACTCCTTAACCTTTGACTCTGCTCAGGAGGCACTTTCCTTTAGCTGCTTGCCTCCTGAAGCCCAGAGCCTTACCCCTGCCCCCACCCCGTCCCTGCCCAAGTCCCCTCCTTCTGCAATGCTAATGCCGCCCCTGGGGTTATTTCCTTTCCGCCTTTCGCAGATTCCCCCCAGGGAGCAGTCTTTGCACTTTCTAGTCGCGACCCATTAGGAGTGGCAATTTTTTCCCTGCCATCCCCCTCCACCCCAAGGCGTGAAATGAATTTAATAACTCCAGCCTGTCAGACGCCCCGTCGGTGGTCCGCACCCTGTCTACCTGCGTTAGCGGACCACGAGGCTGTATTAAGAGTCCCACCAGGGAACACCTCGGAAATTGTGACCCCACCCCCCCATGAGCTGCGACATGCACTACGGAAGTTCCTAGAACACACCTGTGGCGCCCGCAATAGGGTACAGCTGGCTCTTCAGCTATGGGGGGACTTTGACCAAATCCTCCAGGCCACAAGGGCCCTTATAAAGGAGGGCAGGGGGCAAGGAAGGCGCGGTGCTGCGGCCTACGAGCGAGCCTGCAGCTTCCGACACGATCTACTCATCCACAGGATGGGTCACGGGTTGCTGCGCAACCCGCCGGGGGCCCTGAACCCCCCCGCCAACAAGAAACCCCCACCCCCCCAGCCCTCCGTATGACGCCTCTTATTGCGACCCTGAATACCAGGGGCTGTAGGATGGCTCTCCGCAGGTCCCAGGTGCTCTCTTACCTTCGGGAAGGGGGGTACTCTGTAGTTTTCCTGCAGGAGACCCATACGGACCCGGCCGCCGAGGAAAGGTGGCGGCTGGAGTGGGGGAACGGGGTATATTTTAGCCACTTCGCGACCTGGCAAGCTGGAGTGGCGACCCTGTTCTCCCCCAACCTACGGCCCGAGGTGCTAGGGGTCACTGAGGCTGTGCTGGGCCACCTGCTGCACCTTCGAGTCTGTATGGAGGGGCTCGTGGTCAATCTTGTTAACATCTATGCCCCGCAAATGAGCTCCAGGCGCCCACAATTCTATCAGCGGGTGTCCAACTTTCTCGGCACCCTAGATTCGCACGAGTGCCTGGTCCTGGGAGGGGACTTTAACACCACCCTTGAGGAACGGGACCGCTCAGGGGCTGAGACAAGCCCGGCCGCCACGAATATTCTCCAAGGGATAGTTGAACATCACTCCCTAGTGGACGTCTGGCGTGACCATCACCCAGACAACACTTCCACGTTCACCTTTGTCTGGGTGGAGGCCCATCGGTCACACCACTCTCGGTTGGACCGTATTTATTTATTCCGTTTCCATCTTTCACTGGCCCACTCCTCCGCCATTCGGCCGGCCCTATTCTCCGATCATCGTTTAGTCACAGAACGGTCTCCCTCCGAGCAGAGAGACCGGGGCCGGCCTATTGGCACTTTAATAACAGCCTGTTGGAGGACGAGAGCTTCGTGACGTCCTTCCGGGAGTTTTGGCTGGCCTGCTGAGAGCAGTGGCGTGCCTTTCCCTCGGTGCGGCGATGGTGGGATCTTGGGAAGGTGCGCGCCAAGCTCTTCTGCCGTGACTACACTCGGGGCACCAGCCGACGGCGAAATGCGATGATAGAGCAGATGGAACGTGAGGTCTTAGAGATGGAGAGGCGCCTGGCCGCCAACCCTGAGGACCCGTCCCTCTGCGGAGAGTGCCGGGAGAAGCGGGAGGAGCTCTGGGCCCTCGAGGACCACCGGGCCCGAGGTGCCTTCGTTCGGTCCCACATCCGCCTCCTTCGGGAGATGGACCACGGCTCCCGCTTCTTCTATGCCCTGGAGAAAACATGGGGGGCCAAGAAATACATCACCTGCCTTCTTGCGGAAGACGGCACCCCCCTCACGGATCTGGAGGAGATGTGTGGGAGGGCCCGTGACTTCTACACAAGCCTTTTCTCCCCGGATCCGACCGATCCTGGCGCTTGCGGGGTGCTCTAGGAGGAACTCCCCACGGTCAGCATGGGCTACCGAGACCGATTAGAGCTGCCTCTCACCCTGGCCGAGTTCTCGGAAGCCCTCCGTCGCATGTCCACCAATAAATCTCCGGGCATGGACAGGCTGACTATGGAGTTTTACCACGCGTTCTGGGACATCCTCGGCCCAGACTTAGTCACCGTCTGGGCTGAGTCCTTGCAGAGCGGGGTCCTCCCTCTGTCATGCAGGCGAGCGGTGCTCGCCTTGCTGCTGAAGAAGGGGGACCTCCGCGATTTATGAAACTGGCGTCCTGTCTCACTCCTTAGCACAGATTATAAAATCTTAGCGAAAGCAATCTCGTTGCGGCTAGGGTCCGTGATGGCGGACATGATCCACCCAGACCAGACCTATACTGTCCCGGGTCGCAGCATTTTTGACAACCTATTTCTAGTCCGAGACCTTTTGGAACTCGGGCAGAGAGATGATCTGTCGTTCGCCCTCCTGTCTCTTGATCAGGGGAAGGCGTTCGATAGAGTAGACCATGGGTACCTCCTGAACACTCTGCAGGCATTTGGATTCGGACCTCAGTTTGTGAGTTTTCTCCGGGTGCTGTACGCCTCCGCGGAGTGTTTGGTTAGGCTCAACTGGACCCTGACCGAACCGATCAGCTTCGGGCGAGGAGTGCAGCAGGGGTGCCTCCTCTCGGGCCAGCTGTACGCTCTGGCGATCGAGCCTTTCCTCGGTCTCCTCCGCAGGAGGTTGACAGGGTTGGTGCTGCGGGAGCCGGAGCTGCGGCTGGTCCTGTCGGCGTACGCTGATGACGTACACCTCGTGGTCCAGGACCCGGGCGACTTGGCACGAGTGGAGGCATGCCAGGCCATCTATTCGGCAGCCTCCTCCACTCGAGTCAACAGCTCTGGCTTGGCGGTGGGGGACTGGTAGCAGGTAAGCTCCCTCCCACCCGCGCCTAAGACCATCCGGTGGAGTGCAGGTCCATTGCTCTATCTCGGCGTTTACCTTTCCGCCACACACCCTTCCCCGCCGGAGAACTGGCAAAATTTAGAGGGTGGGGTGATAGAGCGGATCCGGAAATGGACGAGGCTACTCACATGTCTCTCCCTCCGAGGGAGAGCACTGGTGCTTAACCAACTAGTCCTGTCCACGCTCTGGTACCGGCTCAACACCCTGGCCCCGGCCCCATGTTTCCTGACCCACCTCCGGAGGTTGATTCTAGAGTTCATTTGGTCAGGAATGCACTGGGCCCCTGTTGGAGTTCTTCATTTACCCCTGAAGGAAGGAGGGCAGGGCCTGAAGTGTCTGTACACTCAGGTCCGCGTTTTCTGCCTCCAGGCCCTTCAGAGGCTCCTTTATAGTGCAGGTAGTTCGACGTGGAGCATATTGGCACACGCCTTCCTGCGCCGCTTCCAAGGGCTCCGATACGACCGGCAGCTCTTTTATCTTTGTCCGAGAAGTTTTCCGCGAGACCTCTCCGGGCTGCCGGTCTTCTACCAGAACCTCCTCCGGACCTGGAAACTGTTTCTAACGACCAGGTCCGTGGCAGCCACTGTGAGAGCAGATCTCCTCACGGAGCCCCTGCTACACAATCTCCAACTCCGTATGCAGGTGGCGGAGTCCTGCTCGGTGCGCCAGAGGTTGGTCCTGGCCGAAGTCACGAGGGTCGGAGACCTCCTGGACTATGACCGGAGAGACTGGCTGGATCCCCTGATGCTCACTCGGCGCATGGGGCTCTCCAGCCCTCGTACCCCCCGGCGCGTACTTCAGGAGGTGAAGGCCGCCTTGACCCCCCGCTACTCGGGCTTATGTCAACCGAGCCTTGCGCGAGGGCGCACCCCACCCATCCTCTACCCCAGGCCGGCCGGACCTTTCCATTGGGCCCCTACCCTGCCGATCCCAACAAACCCCTCACACTTTCACTGCAAGCCGGCTGCATGAACTGCAGCCGGTCAGTTTTCAAATCGCACCACGGAAATATTTATACACACTCACGCTTCACACCCTTCACACCCACACCATGGTGCCCCACCCCGATACAAAGTGGCGGGACCTTCTGCCACCTTTGGAGGGTGAGCAACCTCGGTGGGCCAGCCTGTATTCCACCTTGGTCCCAAGGCCCGTCGGGGACATCAGTTGGCGGCTCCTTCACGGAGCTGTGAGCATGGGCGTGTTTCTGACACGGTTTACCCCCATCCTGGATACTTGCCCTTTTTGTAATGTTAGGGAAACCCTGGCGCACGTATATCTAGAGTGCGCCAGATTGCAGCCCCTTTTCAGGCTCCTCACAAATATTTTATTGCGCTTTTAGCTTCATTTCTCCCCTCACCTTTTTATTTATACACTCCCCATCCGTGGCCCCACAAAATCGCGAGATCTCCTGGTTAACCTCCTCCTAGCGTTGGCTAAAACAGCCATTTATAAAACCAGAGAGGGGAGGTTGGCCCATGAAACGTCCTGCGATTGTAGGGCCTTTTTCCGATCCTCAGTACATTCACGTATCCGGGCGGAGTTCCTCTGGGCGTCGTCCACCGACTCCCTTGACGCCTTCGAGGAGTGGTGGGCGCTGTCCAGGGTTCTCTGCTCGGTGACCCCGTCCGGTTCCCTCCATCTGACCCTTTAATTGAGGGGAAGAGCGAGAGACGCCAGCCCCAGCCGTTGCCGCTGTCATCTAGGAGGGGTCTTATAATACATGGGTGTCTACCCCCTCATCCCTATACTGCCCACCCCGCAGCCATGCCCATCTTGCCGGGCACTCTCAGGATAGGGATAATCGGTGACACTGGGCGCGGCACTAGGTAACTCGAGGGGGTGGAAGACCACAAGTGTCAAGGAAGCCCCCCCGCTCTGGGCCCAGGCTAGCCTGAACACTTCTCCCTCCTGAAAGCTGCTGTGTTATACCTTCTGTTTGTGTTGTTTTGTTGCATAGTTTGTTTTATTTTCTTTGGTAACTCTTTGTAAGTGTAATACAATAAAATTCTTTTCTGTTTCAAAAAAACAAACAAAACCCTTCCCTGTTCCCTTACCCAGGGAAAAGGGACCTACTTAGCCTGCTCTCCTGCTGCTGCCCTCTGGCCTGGCCTTCCTTGCTTTTTGCCCTGGCTTTTGGCTTCCCCCCCGACCGGGCCAGATGCTCTCCCCGCTTTCTTTTCTTTTTGTTGTTTTTTTTTTCTTTCTCTGCTGTTGCTAGAGTGCTGGCCGGCTGCCGGCCAGCTGTTAGTCGTCCCCCCCCCGACCTGCCCTCAGACGCTGCTGCCGCTCCAGCTGAAACCACCCCCACAAGAGAGTGGGGGGCCTGCCAGCCTGCTCCCCGGAGGGGGGAGTGGAGGGACCCAGCCTCCAGACCCAGCCGCTTGCTGTTTGTCTGCGGACCCATCTCCATCTGAGAGAATTTCTCATCATCTGTTCCAGCATCCCTGGAATGTTGCAGCTGCGACCCGGAACAGACAGAGCAAAAGCTGTCGACCAGAGGAACACCACCCGGGGAATCTACAAATTGCCATGGAGGGGGCCCAAGACTGAGTAACTTTTGAACTGTGCTTTCATGTGGGGGGAGGCCTTGACTGTGACGTGACTATGTTTGTAGGGACACAGGGGGTGTGGCATGGAGCTGCCACCCGATCCATCTGTGTCCTCCCAACTCCCACACTACTATCCTCATCACTTCCCCCTCCATCGTCATTGCTGGCTGTTTAACATCTGCCTCTGGACTTAGCTGCTCGCCCTGATTCCACCAGGTGGGCCAGAAGCACCAGCCAACCAAACAGGACTCTCTGGACAAGCGTACGGTGGTTCAGGTGCCCCGCCCCGAACTGCCCATCCCACAGCCTGTCCCTTTTTACCTGACCCCAACTCCTGTTAACCACCTGCCACCGCCCCTGCTGGGGTATCGGCAGTGGAGGGCACCGGGGTGACCTCCGCCGTTGCCATGCCCACTGCCTCCCCAGACTCTAGGGGAGCCCCCGCAGCTGGCAGGAAAGGCCAGGGCAAGAAGAAGGGGAAGGGCCCCGCTAAAACCACCAGGCCCTCCGTGGCAGGGGCCACCCCCACTGCTGCAGCCCTGCCACCTACCACGGCGTCCCTCCCCGCTGCTCCCTCCACCAGCTGTGCGGGTGTCCCTCTCTCACCCCCCAGGACGTATACCTGGGCGGTGGCAGCCCACCCGCCTGCTGCCTTGTCATCTCTCCCGCCCACCACCTCTGCCACCATCAACAGCGTCCGAGGCCCCTTCCCCACCATGACAAGGACGCACGCCGTCCAATGTCTCCTGGTGCCCGCCTCACCCCACGTGGAGACCTACGTGCGGGCGTTGGCAAGGGTGGTGGGGCCCTCAGCCATTGTGGCGGCCTCCAAAATGTATGGGTTGGTCGTCTTCTTCTTAGCATCAGAGGCTGTCGCCCAGGAGGCGGTGGAGAGGGGCCTGGTGGGGGCGGGGGGGCTATTTGTCTTCCTCGAGCCGCTTGAGGACCTGGGTGTCCACCTGGTCCTGACCTCTGTCCTTCCTTTTCTCCCCAATGCTGCCCTGTTACCCACCCTTTCCACCCTGGGGAAACCTGTTTCTGTCATCAGCCCTCTCCCATTGGGCCGCAAGGACCCCACCCTCCGTCAGCAAGTGCAGCTTCTACTGCCGTCGGCGGCGTGTGACGGAGAGGCGCTCAAGGGGTCCTTCCTAGTCCCCCACCAGGGGGCCCGTTACTGGGTGTATTTCTCCATGGGGGAAGCCTGGTGCTGCCTCTGCCGGGGGTCAGGGCACGTCCAGAGGGACTGCCCCTTAGCCCAGCAAGGAGGGGCACCTGGGTTCCCTGAGACCTGGCAGGACATAGGCCCCATCATTGCCGACACCCCTGGCCACCCGATATCCAAACCGCCCCCCCCTCCTCTTCAGACCGCCACTTCTCCTGCTCAGGCCCAAGGGGCACCTCCCCTACAATGCCCAGACGAGTGGGAGAGCCCCGCCCTTGCTGCTGACAATTTGGCGGGGCCTATGGAGGAGGGTGTGGCAGAGATACCACCAGGCATGGGAGAGAACCTGCCCCAGGGAGAATCCTCCCTCCCTTATGCTGCCCCACTGTCCCCCCGCAAGTCCCTGAGCCATCGCCTTTACCCCGACACGACCCCTGCTAACCAGCCCTTAGATGATGCCATGGAGGGCTGGGCCCTAGTCCGAGGGAAGCGAGGCAAGCGGAAGGCTCGAGCTCTGCCTCATCTACCCTAGGTGGAGGCCCCCCGGAAGACCAGGAAGGGGGGCACCAATGCCGAACCTTCCGCTTTGCTCACGAGTGCATCCCACCCACCGGTGTCAGCCGGGAAAGACGTGGTAGCACCAGAAGTCAGTGTCTCCCCTCCACGGGAGACCCTCCCCTCTGAGACCTTTGATGAAGCCCCTTCTGTCCTGACACTACCCAAAGCCCCCGTGAACCCCGAGGCAACCGTCGTGGCGGGTGCCAGCGGGGAGAATCCCGGGGCGACGGAAAGTGTCCTCTCCTCCATGTTCGAGGAGATCGAGACCCTAGATCTGACCCCGGTCGCCCAGGGGGAAGACGACCTTTTGCCAACAAAGCTCGATTTGGGCAACCTCACTCCACCCCTCTTTTCCCCATGCTCCCTCCCCCTAACTGCTGCTTCTGCTCCCACCTCTGAGGAGCCCCTGGACTCCTCCATCGACCCAGCCGCTGATGGCACCCCGCTGACGACCACCGAGCCTGCTCAGGTGAGAGCCGGCGCCATGCGGCCGGGACACAAGTCGCCAGGGGCACCTCCGTTTGGTGCAGAGCAATCAATTTCCTTCCTGGGTGGGGGCCCAACAGAAGATAATCCACCTCCTGATGCTGTGGCCGCTAAATCCACCATAGAGCCCGCGCCCGGTATCACGGAGAGCTCCCTCCTCACCCGCTTAACCCTCGAGTCTGATCAGGAGACACCACCATCCAGCTGCTTGCCTCCCGAAACTCAGAACCTCGCCTCTGCCCCTGCCCCTGCCCCTGCCCCTACCCCTATCCAGTTTACCTCCTGCGATGTTATCACCGCCCCCGGGGCTGTCTCCTTCCCTTTTCCAATTGATGACCCCCAGGGAGTGGCCTTTGCGTTCTCCTGCCCCGACCCATTAGGGGCTGCTATTTTCCCTCCACTGTCCCCTATCACCCTAGGGCTTGAGGTGGGCCTAGAAGCTCCAGCCTATTAGGCACCCCGTTGGGGGTCCGCACCCTGCTTGCCCGTTTTAGTGGACCACAGGGCTGCACCAAGGGCCCCGCCAGGGAACAACCAGGAAACCATAACCCCACCCCCCCATGAGATGCGAGGAGAGCTGCAGAAGTTTTTAGAGGATGTCCATGGCTCCTGCAACAAGGTACAGCTTGCTCTCCAGCGATGGGGGGATTTTTTTCAAATCCTCTGGGCCACAAGGGCCCTCATGGGGGAAGGTAAAGGGATGGGGAAGCAGGATGCTGCGGCCTACTGGTGGGTCTGCGTCTTCCGTGACCAATTACTCACTTACGGGATGGGTCAAGGATTGTTGCGCGGCCCGCTGGGGGATGTGACCATCCCTGCCAATGAGGATTCCCCCCGACCTCCCCCCCATGACACCTCTCACCATCGCAATGTTGAACACCCAGGGTTGTAGGATGGCTCTCCGCAGGTCCAGGTGCTCTCCTTCCTTTGGGAGGGAGGGTACTCTGTGATTTTCCTGCAGGAGACCCATACGGATCCGACCGCCGAAAACAGTTGGCGGCTGTAGTCAGGGGACAGGGTCTACTTTAGCCATTCCACAATTCGGCAGGCTGGAGTGGCGACCCTGTTCCCCCCGACCTATGGCCCGAGGTGCTAGGGGTAACCGAGGCCGTGCCAGGTCACCTGCTGCATCTCCGGGTACGTATAGAGGGGCTCGTGGTTAACCTCGTTAACGTCTATGCCCTGACATCAGGCCCGGAGCGGCTGCAATTCTATCAGCAGGCGTCCGCCTTCCTCGGCACCTTAGATTTTCATGAGTGCCTGGTCCTGGGAGAGGATTTTAATACCACCCTCGAGGAGCGAGACCGCTTGGGGACCGAGCAGAGCCCGGCCGCCACGGACACCCTCGGGGAGATAGTTGAACATCACTCCCTAGTGGACATCTGGCATGACCACCACCCGGATGACACTTCCACATTCACATTTGTCCGGGTGGAAGGCCATCGGTCGAGCCACTCCTGGTTGGACCACATTTATTTATCACGCTTCTATCTCTCACGAGCCCACTCCTCCAGCATTCAGCTGGCCCCATTTTCTGACCATCACCTAGCCACCATGACAGCCTCCCTCTGTGCGGAGAGGCTGGAGCCAGCCTATTGGCATTTTAACAACAGCCTGTTGGAGGATGAGGGCTTCGTGATGTCCTTCTGGGAATTCTGGCTGGCCTGGTGAGGGCAGCAGCATGCCTTTCCCTCGGCGCGGCAATGGCGGGACTTAGGGAAGGTGCGCACCCGGCTTTTGTGCCACGACTACACCCGGGGCACCAGCCAACAGAGAAATGCGGCAATAGAGCAGTTGGAACAGGAGGTCTTAGAGCTGGAGAGGCGTTTGGCTGCCAGCCCCGAAGACCCGCTCCTCTGCAGAGCGTGCCGAGAGAAGCGGGAGGAGCTCCGGGCCGTAGAGGACCATCGGGCTCAGGGTGCCTTTGTTCGATCCCACATCCGCCTCCTTCGGGAGATGGATCGCGGCTTCCGCTTCTTCTATGCCCTGGAGAAAACGACGGGGGCCAAGAAACACGTCACCTGCCTCCTGGCAGAAGACGGCACCCCCCTCACAGAACCAGCGGAGATGTGCGGGATGGCCTGAGCCTTCTACACAAGTCTTTTCTCCCGGGATCCGACCGACCCTATCGCTTGCAGAGTGCTTTGGGAGGAGCTTCCTATGGTCAGCATGAACGACCGAGACCGACTAGAGTTGCCTCTCACTCTGGCCGAGTTCTCGGAAGCCCTCCATCATATGCCCACTAATAAGTCTCTAGGCATGGACGGGCTGACCATAGAGTTCTACCGCGTGTTTTGGGATGTCCTCGGCCCAGACCTAGTCACTGTCTGGGCTGAGTCTCTGCAGAGCAGGGTCCTCCCTCTTTCGTGCAGGCAAGCTGTGCTTGCCTTATTCCTGAAGAAGGGGGACCACCGCAATTTACGAAATTGGCGTCCCGTCTTGCTCCTCAGCACAGACTACAAAATCGTAGAGAAAGTAATCTCGCTGCGGCTAGGGTCTGTGCTGGTGGACATGATCCACACAGACCAGACCTACACCGTCCCGGACCACAATATCTTTGATAACCTATTTCTGGTTCGGGACCTTTTGGAACTCGGGCGAAGAGAAGGTCTGTCATTCGCCCTCCTGTCCTTAGATCAGGAGAAGGCATTCGATAGGGTGGACCACGGGTACCTCCTGAGCACTCTGCAGACGTTTGGCTTCGGACCCCAGTTTGTGGGTTTTCTCCGGGTGCTGTACGCTTCCGCAGAGTGTCTGGTTAAACTCAACTGGACCCTGACCTAACTGGTCAGCTTCGGGCAAGGAGTACGGCAGGGGTGCCCCCTCTCGGGCCAGCTGTATGCTCTGGTGATCGAGCCCCTCCTCCATCTCCTCTGCAGGAGGTTGACAGGGTTGGTGCTGCGGGAGCCGGAGCTGCGGCTGGTCCTGTCGGCGTATGCTGATGACATGCTCCTCGTGATCCAGGACCCCGGCGACTTGGCGCGGGTGGAGGCTTGCCAGGCCATCTATTCGGCAGCCTCCTCTGCAAGGGTCAAGTAGATCAATAGCTCTGGCTTGGCGGTAGGAGACTGGCAGCAGGCGAGCTCCCTCCCACCCATGCTTCAGACCATCCAGTGGAGCACGGGTCCACTGCTCTACCTCGGCGTTTACCGTTCTGCCACGCATCCCTCTCCGCCGGAAAACTGGGAAAATTTAGACGGCAGGGTGATAGAGCGGCTCTGGAAATTGACAGAACTACTCTGATGTCTTTCCTTCTGAGGGAGAGCGCTGGTGCTTAATCAACTAGTCCTTTCCATGCTCTGGTACCAGCTCAACACCCTGGTCCCGGCCCCGGGTTTCCTGACCAACCTCCGGACATCGATTCTGGGGTTCTTTTGGTCAGGAACTCACTGGGCCCCTGTAGGGGTTCTTCATCTAACCCTGAAGGAAGGAGGACAGGGCCTGAAGTGTCTGCACACTCAGGTCCGCGTCTTCCGCCTCCAGGCCCTACAGAGGCTCCTCTATGGTGCAGGCAGTTCGGCGTGGAGCACACTGGCGCACGCCATCCTGAGCCGCATCCAAGGGCTCCAATATGACCAACAGCTCTTTTATCTCTGTCCGGGAGGTCTTCCGCGAGACCTCTCCGGGCTGCCGGTGTTCTATGAGGACCTCCTCCAGACTTGGAAACTGTTTTTAACGACCAGGTCCGTGGCAGCTACCGAGGGGTAGATCTCCTCCCAGAGCCCCTGCTACACAACCCCCAGCTCCGTGTGCAGGGGGCGGAGTCCCGCTCGGTGCGCCAGAGCTTGATCCTGGCAGAAGTCACGAGAGTCAGAGACCTCCTGGACTACAACTGGGGAGACTGGCTGGATCCCCTGATGCTCGCCTGGCGCATGGGGCTCTCTAGACCTCATACCCCCCCGGCGTGTACTTCAGGAGGTGAAGGCCGCTTTGCGGCCCGCTGCTCGAGCTTACCTCGACCGGGTCCTGCTCGAGGGCACGCCCCGCCCACCCTCTACCCCAGGCCCGCCGGACCTTTTAATTGGACCCCTGCCCCGCAGACCCAATCAACGCCCTCACCCCTTCACTCCGAGCTGGCTGCATGAACTGCAGCTGGTACGCTTCCAAACTGCGCCAAGGAAACATCTATACACGCTCGTGCTCTACACCCTTCATGCCCTCACCCTAGTGTCCCGCCCCAACACAAAGTGGCGAGACCTTCTGCCACCTTTGGAGGGTGAGCAGCCCCAGTGGGACAGCCTATATTCCACCTTGGTTCTGAGGCCCGTCGGGGACATCAGTTGGCAACTCCTTCACGGAGCTGTGAGCATGGGCACGTACTTGGCGCGGTTCACCCCTATCCCAGATACTTGTCCCTTTTGTGGTGTGAGGGAAACCCTGGTGCACGTATATTTGGAGTGCGCCAGGCTGCAGCCCCTGTTCCAGCTCCTCACAAATCTCCTATTACTTTTTTGGTTGCATTTTAACCCTCACCTTTTTATTTATGCACTCCCCATCCGTGGTCTCACAAAGTCGGGGATCTCCTTGTTAACCTCCTCCTGGCCCTGGCTAAAATGGCCACCTATAAAACCAGAGAGAGGAGGTTGGCTGATGGAGTTTCCTGTGACTGTGGGGCCATATCCGGGCGAAGTTCACATATCTGGGCGGAGTTCCTCTGGGCGGCATCCACCGACTCCCTTGACGCTTTTGAGGAGCAGTGGGTGCTGTCCGAGGTTCTCTGCTCAGTGTCCCCATCCGGGTCCCTTTGTCTGACCCTTTGATTGGGGGAGAGAGTAAGGGACCCCAGCCCCAGCCATTGCTGCTGTGGACACCACCACCTTAGAGGGATCCTTTCACACGTGGGTGCACGTACCCCCCCCCCCCCGGATTGTCCTCCCCACAGCCTGCCCCTCTTGTTGGGTGCTTTCAGAGGAGGGAATTGTTGGTGACACTGGGCGTGGCGCCAGGTAACTCGAGCGGGTGGCAGACCTTGAGAGTCGATGAAGCCCCCTCACTCTGGGCCACCAGGTAACTCGGAAGGGTGGCAGACCACGAGAGTCGAGGAAGCCCCCCACTCTGGGCCCAGGCAAGCTTGAACACTTCCCTCCCCTGAAGCTAATGAGAAAACAATTGTGATTGGTTGCTGTGTTACACATTGCATACGCTTCTGTTTTTACTTTGTAAGTGTGTTATGCAAATAAATACATCTTTTGGTTAAAAAAAAATTACTCTCCTATAGCCATCTGGCCTGACCCTGTCACAGCATTAAAGAAGTGGGTTGAGTCCAAGAAAGAACCCTATTTATCCCTCATGGAGGTCTTAGCTGGAAACTGGGTCCAGGTGGAAAAGAAACTCCAAAAATACTGTTGGATAAAACATGTAAAGAGAAGAAACAGAAAATCTTGTTGTTATGGGACTAATTTTAGGAATTGGGACCCTGCATAAGGAAACTAGAGATCTGACAAAGTAAGCTGAAGAGGGAGAAATGTGAACTGAAAGAGAATTACATAAGGTTCATCCTGTGCAGTGCAATGAGACATTTTTGAAACAGAGTGAGAGTTGTTCTTTCCTGATTTTTTTCACAGGATCAGCTTATAGATCAAGTGGCAAGTCTACAAGACCAACTGTGGAGATGTCAACATGACCGGAGGCAGGATTCTGGAGGGTTTTCCCCGGTTCACAGAATAGCTAAGGGATGTAACTGTGCACCCGTGACTGTTCAGGTTCCTATTGCCCCACCTGCTTATGGGAATGCTAAAATGAGTTACCCATGGTCTGAGTTGAGAAATGTACCCTGGGGGTTGGTGTTTGTACCCCAGTCTCCTATTGTTATTAAAGTGGAAGGAAGGGAGAGGGCAACAACAAGAGGATCACTACTGAGACTTGTTCCCTTGTATGATTTAAGAATGGCTCAGGTGGAAATGTTTGTCTTAAAGCTCCTCCTGAAGGAGGGTTAAGTGAAATTGCAGATCACCTCCTTTGGTGGTGTGAGAGCAAAATGTGCTCAATAGACTAACAAGGGGAGACCTTGTTCATATCAATTGTTACTCGTTATATTGCCCTTCGAATGTAAGGAGTACATTTTACAGTTTGCCCCTAGTCCCAATAATATGTTAAACAAGAGACGAGCATTGGTGAGGGTTGTGACTCTGGCAGACCAGGTGCCAGCTCAAGCCAAGTCCCCTGAATGCTGACAAATGCATAGCTGGAAATCAGTCTGGCTTACTGGTTAGTATTATTAAAATAGATATTCGAGTTATAAGAATGTGTTCAGTTTTTAGACTTTATGGAATTCTCAGAATGCGGCACATATTAATCCTACTTATAATATCTGTGTCCCATGTTATAAGGTAATGTTTAAATGTTTGCTCTGTAACTATAAAAATGTTTGCTAAGACAGTAAATCCCCCGCAGTCAGAGGAGAAGCATTACCAAATGTTAAATATTTGCAATGGAAAAGCTTCAAAAACAGACTCCAAGGAGAAACTGCTGAGCTTGAATTAATATGCAAACTAGATACCATTACCTTGGGTTTGAATGGAGACTGGGAGTGGCTGGGTCATTACACATATTTAATCTATTTCCCTAAGTTAAGTATCCTCACACCTTTTTGTCAACTGTCTAAATGGGTCATCCTGATTATCACTACAAAAGTTCTTTTCTCCTGCTGATAATAGCTCATCTTAATTAATTAGCCTCTCACAGTTTGTATGGCAACTTCCACCTTGTCTGTATGTACATATATATCTTCTTACTATATGCTGCATTCTATGTATCCGATGAAGTGGGCTGTAACCCACGAAAGCTTATGCTCAAATAAATTTTGTTAGTCTCTAAGGTGCCACAAGTACTCCTGTTCTTTTTGTTAAATACTAGATCACCACAAGAGATTATCTCTTCTGCAAGGAAAGACAGTCTACAATCAGACAAACACTGGTGGACAAAAAATGTTGCTGATTGCTTCCCCCACAGCCCCGAAGAGGGTATGTGCCCAAGGCTCATCCCATCATAGCTTGAATGCTGGGGGAAGGGAATAAAAATACTTGTTAAGGAGAACTAATTATTCCTCTGCTCCTTGAATTGTGAGGGGCAAGGATTTCTAAGGATAAGGAAGGGGTCCCCATCTCTTTTGACAGTGTGAGCCTTAAAGAACATATGGAGTTTGCTTACTATAGAAGTTTCTATTACCTTTTGAAACCTGACTAACTTGTGTGTGTATGTTTACCTGCTTTAACCTTGTAAATAACTCTTATTTGGATTTCTTAATAAGCATTTAGTTAGTTTGTTACAGGACTGGCTACCAGCATTGTCTTTGGTTTGAGACCTGAGTACAGTTGACCTAGGGTAAGTTACTGGTCCTTTGGGACTGGAAGTAATTTGAATATTATTGTGATTTTTGGTGTAAAGCGACCATCTATCATAAAGTCCAGCTTGCTTGGGTGGCAAGATCGACAGAATACACAAGAGGACTGTCTGTGACTCCATGATAAGACTGTTATAGTGCTTTCAGAATTCACCCTTGTTGCTGGATTGGTGAAATCTACTTCTAGAACATACGATCATTTGGGAGAATTTTTACCCTGCTTCTTGACTGTCTGCCCTGAGGTTGGCATTCACAGTCGTGAACCACTCCAGATAGCATAGCAGGGGCTAAGTACAAAAACAGTGTCAGCAGAGGCCAAGGGTTTTACATTTTGGCCCTAGAGATGGGGAACCTTGGGGAAGAGGAGGGTCCGGGCAGAGAACAAGGATTTGGAGGGTACGAAGAAGATCAGGAAAGCCAGAGGATATGGATACCCTTTTGACAACTCAGCTATCCTTTGTAATGCCCCTTTCACAGGACAACTGGGGATGTCCCATGGTAAAAACCACTGTGGGGGTGGGTACAAGGGCAAGACATGCAATTAGACAGTGGGGCAGCAATAACAAAGAAAGGGCACTTACAGGTGGAAGATAAAAAGGGAAGAATTCAGGGAGTCACTGGGAAATTATTGGGGGGTACAAGTAAAAAACCAGGTAATATGGATAGGGAATTGGGAAAGCCGGTATGATATGGTAGTGTAGTCAAAGGAAGATATTCTGAGAGTTCAAGTGTTGGTGGCAATGTGGCTAATAGTGGACTTGGCAAACATGGCTCTCTGGATTGCAGAGCAAGGGGAGGTTATGCCCATGGTAGCGGTGGTTGGGTCACTAAAGGAAAAAACAGACTGTATCTATTTAATAAACTGAGGACACACCAGGATGGGTCCTAGAGGTAAAAGGAGCATATTGGGAGGCATGAGCTACATCTTAACTGAACTGTGGTCAAATGGATACCCATATTATTAGAAGGGGAGGATTCCCCTACCCAAAAATACAAAACGCAGTACCTAAGGAGTCTATCGGGCCAATACAGGAGGTAGATGAGGCATTGTTGGAATGAGGAGTGATAAAGCCCATGTCCTCAGTGTGTAATTCTCCAGCTTGGCCAGTGAAAATGTCAGAGGCAGGTGGAGATTAACTATAGACTTATAGAAGTGTAAATGGCAAGGCAAAAATCTATGGCTCCTAAATAGCAGCTTATCCTGAAATAATTGTAAACGTATTTCCTAAAATGAAGTGGTTTTCAGCATTGGTTATTAGTAATGCTTTCTGGATGTTGCCTCTGGCCCCAGAGTGTCTGTATAGAATAGCATTCACCTGGGAAGGAGAGCAGTACATGTGGATTGTGTTACCCCAGGGATAAACAGACTATCCAGCTATTTTTCATGCACATATGAAACAGTCTTAAGGACTTTTCTCATCCTGACAGGCTCATTCAGTATGTGGATGATATATTGGTGCAGTCCCCCACTGAGAAGGAATAAAGATAGGACCTGCAGCAGGCAGGGTTAAAGATTAAAAGCAGAAAAGCACTTCGCTCAGGGAAAAGGTTACAATTTTAAGAATAACTGTATGTGAGGAAGGATGGAGTATTGATCATAGACCTGAATTAATTTTGAAATTACCAATCCCCTACTGATAAGGAGGCATTACCACCCTTTTAGGAATCACTGGATTTTGTACGGAATTCTCCCCACTTTATTCAGAAGACACTAATCCTTTGTATGAGTTGGTGAGGGCCCCCCCTTGGGATTGGCAGGAATAGCACACAAACAGTGTTTAAGCTGAAATAGTTTTAAAGGCATACAGGCCCAGATAAAAGTAACCATTTTGTATGTATCCTGTAGTAACTCCAAATACCATAGGAGTGGTGTTCATACAGAAATATGGAAATCAGGATTAGCTGAGACATTTGCTTCCTAACTATTGCAAAGTGTGAAATTTAAGTACAATTGGTGTGAGAGAATTATGCTGACTGCATATTGGACAATTATTAAACACAAATATCTGGCAGGAGGACAGAAAGTATTCATGCCAGTCACCATACCTCTCTGAAGGTACTGCTGGGGGGAAAAGTATCAGCTGGACAGGTTAGCAATGAGAGAATATACTCTGGCATTGCAGGGAGAAAATGTGGGCAGTACAACTAAAAGAACCAAAGGAATGGGTGGCAGGATTCTGCATACATGGAATGCCCCATGAATGTGAAGTTAGCCCAGCTAGCACTCAACAGCCAATATTTAAAGAACTAAATGCTAACAAGGTTAGATAGATGGAGAAGGATATATGGTATATGGATGAAAGTAGTTAGGGGCTAAGGGAAGGGAGGTTTTGGAGCAGTGAAGCTAAAAGATGGAGTGATAGTAAATACTTTGCAGTATAACTGTGGGAGTAAGTCAGCTCAGTATGCAGAACTAATATCAGTTATCAGTATACTGATGGAAGAAAAAGGGTCCTGCTCTAAGCTTACTATACTCTGATTCAGACTGGTGTCCAAGGCAGCTGTCCTGATTCTGACCTGGTGGACTCAGAACAAGTATTGGGATATGGATGGAAGAGAAATCACATTCAGTACTATGCAGCAAATGCTGGCTAAGATGACTAAACATTTTGATAGAGTAGATATGGTAAAAATCTGAGCAAAAGGAAAGAAAGGTCTGTTGATAAAAGGAAATCAGGCAGCAGATTTGGCAGCCAAAGATGGAGTAGTAACCAGTCTTCCCTGGCCATGGAGAATTACTGAAAAGCCATTACAGTGGCAGTGGTCACCAGAGGCCAGCAGCTATCTTTACACAGAGTGAATGCAGAGCATCCAACAGCAGGATTCAGAGTTAGGTCCATGATGGAAGCAAGCTCAAAGCCTGGAATTAAAGGTGGATGGTCAGGAGATAGTAATAGAGCAGGGGCTCTAGTGCATAAAGTCAGAAGATGGTTTGGTTTGGGTAGTACAAAGAGAGATGTGGTAGGATCTCTTAGCCTGGGTACATGGATCAACTATGGGTGGTCACTCTAAACAAAAGGATGCCCAGGAAAGGTTGAGAAAAATAGGATAGCAACCCAGATGGGAGCAGGATTGGAACGAACATCTTAACTCTTGCTTTATTTGTGCTAGATATAATCCAGCAAACAGAAAACGCAGAGGGGCACTCATGAGTGAGGCTCCCGGGAACGCTGGGAAAGGTTCCAAACTGATCACAATGGGGAACTACCCCTAACCTCCCAAGGGAACAAATATGGATTAGCTGCAGTAGACTCATTCTGATACTGGGTGAAAGCATTCTCAACTAAAATGTGACTGCATTGACAACAGCTAGACAATTGGTGTATATAATTTGTTCAGTAGGTGCAGGATTCCTAAAATAATTGATTCAAACAATGGTAGTGGATTTGTTGAATCAGTGGTTAAGGAAGTATGCACACAGTTGGACATTGATCAGTAATTCCACATTGCTTATCATCCGGGAGCAGTGGGGCAAGTGGGAGAAAATGAAGAGCATCATTAAAACTGAACTCAGGAAGGGAGTGAACAGCACAGGTCGTAATTGGGATGAAATATTGCCACTTAATGTGCATCAGAGCTGGAGAATGTAGATTCATGGGGTTTTCCCCATAGGAGGTTCTGATGGGAGACTAATGAGACTGTGGTGGAATATGATTAATCCTGTACCAGGCCATCTGGCTCTGGCAGCCTTGTCAGAGGCTTGCATACAGGACATGCTGAAGCAAAATTTACAGGTGCAAAAGAGTGTGGTGGCAACAGAGGACACGGAAGTACAGAAGACCAAGGCATGGTTCAATAACCGAACATCAAGTAGGATCCAAAGGGATGGTGCAGGATCAGGCCCCATACTATCCATTCCTGAAGGCAAATTGGCTATGGCCTGTACTTTGTGCTGTGGCCCCTCAGTGTACTCACTGGAATTGGACAATAGGGGACACAGCTGGGTTCATGCAAGTCATCTTAAAGCATAAAAAGGTAGATAAGGAAAGAAGCAAGAAATGTTTTCTTCTCCCTTTTATCTTGCACATTTGCAACCATGGCATGGTGGAGGCCTACAATCTGTATCCCCTGATGTGAAGGATGTAGAGATGGTCCCAAACCCCTGAGACACTCCAGTCAGTGATTCCCCAGTCCCAAAACCACAGCAGTACATCAGGCCCCAGATGTACAGTGAGAAAGGACAGAGAAGAAGATCTACAACCTACCATCCAGGGCTAAAGGGGATCAACCAACCTTTCTGGGAAATTTGTCTTGTTCGGACAATTGTCTTGTCACTAGGGTGCTATCTGTAGCAGGTGGAGAACTACAAGGAGTGCATATGGATGGTAGTTGTGGGCTACCAATCAATGGATGACTGGAAAAGTGGTTGTACGGTTTGAGAATTTATGGTTGTAGAATACATCCCAGGAAAATATCAGTGAAAGGGAAACCTCAGATGTATTTATATATCAATTCAAATTCTTTGATATATAAATAAGCCTGATATTTTTCTAAGGCAAAACACTTATACTCCAGGAGGCCCAGGATAGTTAGCAGCCATATATCTAAATAAACCGAGCTGTTTTGGTGATAAGTAACATATGCTACACAACATCCCATGCCCCAGCCTGAAATGAGTACCTCTACCATAGACCTCCCTAAACTTTATATTCTTCCTTTAGGTCCAGTGACCACTCCATGGCCAGAAAATGGCATTTTTATACACCCACCCATGAAATAGTGGTAAAAGATGTACAGTGTATATACCTCCTGCTTATTTTGGATTTTACAAAATACAGATTGCCTGGGAACTCCTTGGCCCTGTATAAGAAATGGTTTACCAATTATAATATATCCCAGATCAGATTATGGCAGAAGCCAGGGGGAGGCATACACCAAGGACTTAAAAATACTTTGAAGAAGAGAGATACTTTGACAACTATATTGGGTAGAGAAGGAGATGGGGCTTCACAATGGAATTCTGTGGACATGGAAGGGTTGAAGCTTAGACATAACTCTTTAGCTGATGGGTTTGGAAAAGCAATCAGAAGAGGAGGTAGGATCAGTAACCTAACACCACAGCAGGAGGTAGTGTCTATTAATAAAATGTACTCCATTGTACAAACTTTGAAATGGATTAATACATGTGGAAATAGTGTGATTGATTCACTGAATAATAATAATGTTTCTCAAGCAACTAATTGCAGCACATATGGATACTAAACTTGTTATGCATTTAACACAGGGGAAAGAAGAAATGAAGTGGGGGGAATGGTTGAGGTTGTTAAACAGCACACTGATCTGGACTACACTGCTGGAAAAGGGAATTTGTAATACTGAGGAAGAACATTTTAAAAGCTAGAAGGTCCTGGGCCTTGGGCACCACATGAAATTATTGATGGGACTGTGCCAGTCATGATTGCTATTCCCAGAGGTACAGGTGTAGTTAGTATACGTTGAGAGTATGTGTACTATTGAGAATGGAACATAGATAACACTATCCTAGGGTTGCCAACAAGGGATGGTGTAGAGATAAATGAAGCATGTTGCCAAAGAACTAGCTGTTTCTGTGAATGCTCAATACAAGAGAATGCTTTTACCTCAGAGAGAGGTTGGGCCCAACTAGTCACCAAGGAGTGAGTGGAAGTTGTAGTATGGCTTGGTGACACCATGCACACGCTGGAATACCACCATTTTTTCAGTTGGGACAACACCATGGGAGGGGTACCTGGATGGATTTTGTCTAAAACTCACCTCTCTGATTCAGATTTGAACCCATGCCCTGTGGCCAAGTACACAGACGGTGGAGAACGTGAAGGAGGAAGTGATGGACAACACTGAATGGGAATCATTAGTGACTCTGTACCTATGCCTTCCTCTTCCATTAAACACAACCAATTTAGTAAAGAGAAACATAGAAGCAATTGGCTTGACCCAGTATGGCCATTCTTACGTTCTTATGAATTTTGTTATGAGCACCAATACTGAGGTAATGTGTGGATGTGTGCCACCAGTAGAAACAAAAAACCTAGATATACTATATATTTTTTAAAAAATTAACGTAGGAATAATTACTCCAGCCAGGACAGGGTAGGCATTTTAGAACACACTACTCAAAAAATTAAATCATATACAAGAGAAATAAAATTATGAAATGCATAAACCATTCCAAAAACTAAAATAACAGCACTTTGAAAGAACAAAAATTACAGCGAATGTATGTGCATTGCAGAAAGTACCAAGAGTTAACAACAATAACACAAGTATGTGTTGGGAGGCGAGTGTGAAAGAAACAGTGTGTGTGTGCATGAGAGACAGAGACAGTGTGTGTGTGCTGGCTGCTGGGGAAGTGTATGAGGGACTGTATGCTGTCTCTTTAAGCACAGAGGCACTCGCCAGCCTAAAGGCTCATTCAGACAGCAGCTGACAGCACCTCCATGCCACTCCTGAGCACTGCCCCCCCCCACTCTGCAGAGATAGGGTACATGGGCGGGGAGGGGTGGGCAGGGGGAGGGGGACTCCCTGATATCAGTGCCACCTCCCCGTGCTCTGGACGGCAAGCAGGAGGGTCCTGGGAGCAGCTGGCCAGGGGCTCCAAGGCAGACGGTAGGAGCACCACAGCTGCAGAGGTGTAGGGGGATGGGCACCTGAACAAAAGTCCCCAGATGTGCAGGGCACTTGATTGATTCTTAGGCAGTCACATGGCTTAGAGGGAACACTGTGTACAGGCTGTGTAAACACCCTGGTGGGCTATAACAGAGGAGGTAATCTTGCACCCCTTTGTGTGTACTTGAAGTTTTAGTCTTAATGGGAGCTCATATAACTGTTGTGGTCATAGGCATGTGTTGCTGGATAATAAAATTGAAAAAAACACAGAAAGAGAAATATTATGCAAATAAAACAAATACTAATGTAAGAGAAAATGAAAAGGAGCAGAATGTAGGGCTGGCTTAGCAGACATAAGCAGGCCCAAGTTAAGACAAGAGATGCCTGAACAATTAATTGTTTAAATATATTCACAATAGTTAGTTTCAAGTAAATAAGGGAGGAAGAAGTTAACTAAATTAACTATTGTGGTTGTGGTTATGTTCAGAGTAAACAAAGAAGGCAGAAACACACTGACCAGATAAGCTTGCCTTACAAAATCTGCCAAGTGGTTGGCCCATACGCAACATGAAAAGTGATTGATCTTTACAAACAAAAAAAGGAAAGATGTTAGTAGCTAGGGAAGACAGATAGATAGATAGATAGATAGATAGATAGATAGATAGATAGATAGATAGATAGATAGATAGAAGCTGTGTGGTACATAACATGAAATAGAATTGTGGCATCACCCTGTTCCGAAGCCCCAGGCATCTGGGCCTGGCCAGTGTGAGCAAAGAGCTGCATGGACAGCTAACTGTGGGCTTGGGGAGGCTACCCCCCAGCCCGGCCCACCTCTTCTGACTGAGACCCCTCCTACCTCCTTCCCCCGCTGGAACCCAGAGCAACCCCCACAGACACGAGTCCCCCCTCTCCTTCCTGGGCTGCCCTAGTGCCCCCACCCCTGGAACGCCAGGCAGCCCCAGCGCCCATGGACCGCACATAGCTGGGTAGTCCCAGCCACCCCAAGTCCTGACCACAGGCTGGCCACCCTATCCCCAGCCCCAGCCCACTTCCTGGAAGAGGAACAGCCTGCCTGGGCTGGGGCAAAGGGGGAAGTGGCAAGCAGGAGGGGGCCTTGAGGCTGAACATGGACGGGGGTATGGGGGGCTGTTTGGGGTGACTTAACCTCCCCCAGCCTACAATACAAGCTGCCCATGGAGAACTGTTACATGCCTAATAAAGTAACCTGAGTGATAGGTTGGAGTCTGAGTTTCTTGGAGCCCAGAGAGATGGATAAAGTGATCTTCCAGAACTGGATGAGATGTTCTGTATAAGCTGAATGGGAAAGTCTCAGAGGGAATCCCAACAAACACACCAAGTGTCCTGTAGTGACCGCACTTCCCCCATTCTCCTGGTGACACTGAGGGAGATCCTTTTAGGGCTGTGTACCTCTGTGTTCCTTGTGATTCTTAAGGCACAGTGAGCTTGTATTTAAGAATTATTAAAACATTACAACACATAGCAACTGGAACCTGCTGTAAACGGCAGCCAAACCCAGTCTATAGTTCAGAACCCTGCCTTCCAAAATGGATATGAACATGATGAGAAACCTCAATTTTGATGCTAAAATATTAATGAGATAAATAGGATTATATATATCGACTATAACAAGGTTCAAAAAGGACTAGATAAATTCATGGAGGATAGGCCTATCAATGGCTATTAGCCAGGCTGGGCAGAATGGTGTCCCTAGCCTCTGTTTCCAGAAGCTGGGAATGGGCAACAGGACATGGATCACTTGAAGATTACCTGTTCTGTTCATTCCCTCTGGGGCACCTCGCATTGGCCACTGTCAGACGACAGGATATTGGTCTAGGTGGAACTTTGGTCTGACCCAGTATGACTGTTCTTATAATTTATTCTCACAAATTTGTCATTAAAACGTGCCAGTGCCTTTACTGAATCGTCAGAGAGATTTATCATTACTTTCATACATATGGTGCTTGGAGACAAGTATCTTTCCTATCTCATATATATAAACGTTTTGTTATTTGAATATCCAAGCTAGGGAAATTCCTGGAATTCTGTTGTCGACAATCTGGGAGATGAATGGTTTGATTAATATGAAATTCTGAGGACAAAATCTTAGGTAAAAATCTTGGATGAGCCCACAGCAACATGTTCTCTCTGGTGAACACTGTAAGTGGGGGGTCTGCCATTGAAGCCCGTAATTCTTCAGCCTGTCAGGCAGAAGTGATAACTACCAGAAAGTCTTTTTTATTTGAGCATAAGCTTTCATGAGCTACAGCTCACTTCATCGGATGCATTCAGTGGAAAATACAGTGGGGAGATTTATATACACAGAGAACATGAAACAATGGGTGTTACCATATTCTCTATGTATATAAATCTCCCCACATCTGATGAAGTGAGCTGTAGCTCACAAAACTTTATGCTCAAATAAATGTGTTAGTCTCTAAGGTGCCACAAGTACTCCTTTTCTTTTTGCTAATATAAACTAACACAGCTGCTACTCTGATACCAGAAAGTCTGTCTGCATAGATAAAATCTAATAAAGAACAAATATCTAGTGGCTCAAAACCATGTTACATAAGGCAATTAAGGACTAGGTTGAGGTGCTAGGTAGGAATAGGGGAGAAATTCAAGAAACCTCTTAGGAATCTTGCATTCATTGGGTGAGTGAAGAGCAAAAACTCCCCAATGGGTATGTGGAAAAGTTGTTATTGCCATTAAGTGTACCCTAATGGAACTCATAGAAAGACCCTTACCTAATGGAACTCATAGAAAGCCACAGGAGAAGTGGCTGTGTCCCGCTTCCTCTGCTCACCGTCCAGGCCTGGCTGCTGGGAAGAGGGGCTGAGTGAGCTGGCAACATGACAGGGGATGCAGTGTGAGAAGCACAGAGGACTGCCCACCCCAGCATGCTAAGGAGAGCAAATTCTGCAAAGGTAGTTCAGCACTTGTAGAAATCTGTAGGAGCATGTCGGAACCCCTCCATATGTTGCCTCTGCCAAGGGATTGGGGACCAAGACTCCCTCTGGAGCAATACCATATACATTTTGCCATGGCTGCCATGGCAAACAGATTGACCTCCAGGAATCCCCAAGCAAAGAATACTATGTGGAGGACTCAAGCGTCCAGTTCCCATTGGGAATTTAAAAAGAAAATGTCTGGTGAGGTCATCTGCCATAGTGTTCTTAATACCTGGGAGGTACAAAGCTAAAATAACTTTCTGGCTGGCTATCTACCAATTCCAGAGGGTTTTACCGCCTTGGCACAAAGAGATCAGGAATGTGTGCCTCCTTGATAGTTGATGTAAAATATGCATGCCATGTTGCCTGCCATTATCTTTACTGACTTGGATGTGATTAGAGGTAGAAAATGTAGATAAACATTTCTGATTGCTTTAAATTCCAAAAGATTGATGTAGAGAAACTACTCTTGTAGTGACCATTTGTCCTGCACCTTGAGACGTCCAACATATACCCCGCCCCCAACCTAAAAGTAAAGAATCTGATGTTATCACAATGGTAGGGGGATTCTGAAAGAACGGGACACTTCCACAGGTCTTGGTCAGGTCCTTACACCAGTTGAGTGACTGTAGAACTCATTGGGGGGTGGGACAGGACAGACAGTAATTTGTCGAGGCTGTGCTTGCTTGATTTGTAAACATTTCAAAGCCACACTGTCGACCTCAGAGATGTAATCTTGCATGTTGCACTAGAAAGATGCAAGCTGATATGTATCCCAGAAGCTGAAGAGAGTCTAATACTGTTACTTGAGGTCTGCCCTGAATCCTTGAGATAAAAGTTGTTAGTGCGATAAATCTGCTGGAAGAGAGGCACGTTCTGCCTGTCACTGTATCCAGAAAAGCTTCTATGAAGTCTAGACACTGTACTGGAGAAAGAAAAAAACCCAGACTTTTTGAGGTTGATTTAAGTCCCAAGCTGCAAAACATAGAACACATTATCTTTACTGTCGCCAAGACTTCCTGATACAATCTGCCCCAATCAGCAAATCATCCAGATTCGGGAAAACAATTACACTTAGACCATGTAGGTGGGTTCAACCACCACCAAAATCTTTGAGATTACACTGGGGGCAGAAGAAAAGCCAAAAGGAGCAAATGGATAGTGTAACCAGACTTTATGGCTTCCAAACCCCATTTGTCTGATGCTCCTGAAAATAGGAGACATGGCATCCAAAAGGAGGGAGGAGTAGTGGCTGCAGCTGCAACCCCGTCAGTTGGATGGTTCAGGCTCTTGACCATACCATCAAAACTGTGGCTTGGAGGATGTAGATGGCTGAGAAGATATAGCTGTAGCCAAAGGAGTTTTCTTCTTAAAATATCTTGGCCTCTTGGCCACGAGTGCAGATGTTTATAATAAGTTGAATATGGGGCTGGGCATGCTCTTTGTACCATCTGAGACCTACTAAATCACCTCTTATTTACAGGATTATAAATCCCTAAAAATTGCAGTGTGGCTCTCAAGTCTTCTGAAGTGTGGAGAGATGCATCCGTCAAGTCTACAAAGAGTTTGTGATCATCAAAGCAGAGGTCTTATACTCTGGACCTATCTTGAGAAGCCAGACAACTGTAGCCAAGATGCTCTTCTTATAACAGCATGGTCGACGTCCAAATGCAATGGTCATATCTACTACATCCAAGAAGGCCTGGAGTGATGCCTTTGCCAGGAGCTTCCACTTTTGTACAATGTCCTTACATTTTTCATGTTATTCCTCTGGCAAGTTCTCAATAAACTAATTAAATGTATTGTAGTTTTAATAGTTGTATTTGGCCATAAGTGTCTCATGGCTTGCTATTCTGAACTGTATGCTAAAGAGTACGATTTATGACAAGAAAGTTCTAGTCTTTTGTGGTCCTTACAGTACTGAATGAACTTTGAGCTATTTTGTCTGCCTTGTGCATTGACAGCCTCCATTACTAGGGAATTTGGAGTTGGGTGTGAAAACAGAAATTCTGATTCCAGGGACATTTTTGTATCCAGTCTTTGGCAGTTGGGCGGTATGGTAGCTAGGGTTTGCCATACAGCCTTAGCTGGCTCCTCAAGAGCTTCACTAACTGGAATGGTGATCCTTATAGATGTTGAGGTGTGCAAAATATATAGAAGTTTTTGGTGGGACTCTTGAACCTCTTCTGTGGGAGTCAGAATCTGAAATTGACATCATCAGTTCTTGAACCTGCTTGAAGTTATCCACCATAGAAGATGGTACAGGCATCACACCTTCATCAGTTTATAAGGAGGAAATAAATATTTATAAGAGGAGTCATCTCCGTATCTGTCTTTGCTTCCCGGTCCTCAAAAGCCTTCTCCTCTGGCAAAGGTAATGGTACAGGAGGTGGGCCCTGTTCTGCTCCCTCCTGTGGTGCAACAACTTCATTTTAAATTGTTGATAGAATGCTCACAATCCCAGCAAGGCCACTGAGAGAGGCCAAATGGTCTCCATCAGTGTTCCTGTCAGGAGAGTGTCAACTGAAGTCTAGCAGGGAGAGAAATGTGTCCTAGAATAGACAGGAGAATCCTACACTGATATTTGAGAGTCTGAAGAGTCCTCTGCCACAGACTCCAAAGAAAGGGAGTACAGAATGCTGTTTAGGGAGGGCACAGAACTCTTTTCACCTGTCTGTCTGCAGCTCTGGGTACAGATACCAAAACTCGGTACTGAATCTGTCTTAGACGATAGACTCTTCTTTGCCTTTGCAGTACCAGCATTACTCAGACCTTGCATGGAACTCCCCTTGGGACCTGTGGTCTCTGTAGTCTTCTTATGTGTCAGTGACTGAGATTTACATGTCTATTGAGGACTTCAGTACCTTAGAAGTACTCTGTGCCACAGTACCACCTATATCTCTAGACATCTCCAGTGACCAAGATCTTCATATGGACAGGGCACTGGTGGTACTATATACAGAGGGTCATCCACCCCTGGATCCAAAGCTGGTTATAAAGCTTGCACCATCATAGGAGTTTAAACTTGACTTCCCTATTTTGGTGATCTACCTTTTAAAGGAGTGCAGATCTTGCACTTGTGGGGGATATATGTATCCCGCAAACACTGGAGGCACTGGAAATGGCCATCACTGATAGGAATTGCCTCATGGCAAGAGAAGCACCTTCTCAATCCCGGGGAGAATGGCATTCCCAAGTGATATGACAACAATGATTCATAGAAGGGGAAAGCTCTTAAATCCTAACAACATCTGGTAATAATATATATATAGATAGATCATTAAAGGAAAAAGAAAGAAAAGAAAAGAGGGAACAACTGCTCCAACAACTATAGATGCTAGAATATAGGTACCTACATGCTAACTAATTACAGAATATTAGAGTGAACAAGGACACAGCAGAAAGTCACTGCCCAAAGGCAGTGAGAAGGAACTGAGGGCAGTTCTCCCAGGCAACCTCATATCGCCTCAGCATGGAGCACAAGGATGTGGGTTGCATGAGTAGGCTAAATGGGCATGGCTACCAAAAATCTCTGATCAAAGGCACAAGCACATCTGAAGTAGAGCACCCACGGGGACACTACTCGAAGAAGAATTTAAAATTACCTCTGTATGCCCCATAAGAACCTTTGATCTCTGCAGGCACACTTAATCCTTATATATCAATCATAGCTACTAAAGGCCCATTGCACTAATTTCCAAGCAGCAAGTGACTTTACAACCACAATCCAACCCTGTATTATTATTGATTATTTGTTTAAGATAGTATCCACATTGTATAAAGAACTTTCCGATATTCAAGAAAGGACAGTCCTTGCCCTCAGATGTTTCCAATTAAAAGATAATTTATAATCTTCCATTTTAAATATTGCATAAAAAATGACAGTCTAACAGCCACAGAAAAAGAAATGCCACAAAACAGCCCTAGAAACAATGTTCAGGTTGTGACCTAAATCACCAGAAGTTACAAAATACAAAGTTAAAAGGACACAGTCAAGATAAAAGTCACATATGTAAATAGAATGTCACTTCTTTTGCTACTACTATAACATAAGATTAAGACTGGGAAAGAAAAATTACTAATATAATGTTTTACCATTTATGCAGTCTGTCAGCAAAAGGTCACAATCTGTCTACAAAATAGACCCAGTTCCTGCACTTGATAGCATGCAAGACAATGAACCAAAGAAACTTATCTACAGAAGATATCAGAGGTCTAATTCTGCCAAATATTCTGCCAAATATTCTTGGGCAGTGCTGACACAGGTATGATCACTGCTAACGAATAGACCAATGAATATGAATTTCCAAAAGAGAAAATGACATTATTTCAAAAAGAGCAAGTAAGTTTTTGACTCACATGGCTCACAGTTGCCTCCAGTTATGTTTGCTATTGAAAGCAATAAAGAGAGTGTCTTTATTCTACATGCTTTTATGGACAAACAAAGAAAGCACTGAACCCAAACTCATCATGGAATAAGCTATGCAACTACTGGACCTTCAGTGTCAGAGGTAAGAAATTCACAGAAATCAGGGCCAGATCAAAAGTGCATGTTCTGTACTCTGCACCATCCTCCGCTGGCCACTCAACCATTCAAAGATTCTTATATAAGACCACATATCCCAGGAACAAGGAAGACAGCCTTTTTTTTAATTGTGTATGGTATAAAGTCTTAAAATGGGAAGGGCAGAAGTTATTTCATTGTGTATAGCCTATAACTAAAAGTAGTACCCTTAAGGAGACCCTCTGACATCCATTATATCAACAAACTAGTATGCATCATTCCTCAGACATCACTGTCCAGCAGTGCAACCACTATAACATTAAATATTCCTTTCTCTGGTGAAGGATTGTGCCAGGGATTGGCAACCTTTGGCATGCAGCCCATCAGGGAAATCTGCTGGCAGGCAGAGGGATGTGCTGGCCGCCCCTTTCTGCAGTCCCCATTGGCCTGGAACGGCGAACCCTGGCCAGAGGAAGCTGCAATCGGCCAAACCTGCAGATGCTGCAGGTAAACAAACCGTTCCGGCACACCAGCGGATTTCCATGACGAGCCGCGAGCCAAAGGTTGCTGATCCCTTGATTATGGCATTCACTACAGGCAGCACAACACAGCTTTAGTGAGAGCTCTGGACAGCAGGTGCTTTTGGCTACAAGATGGCAAGAAGATAGCACAGCCCTGGCTGCAGAAGTGCAGTGTTAGCACACAAGCATTACACAGACAGATCAAAGTTATTTAATACTTGCTAGCAGACTCCAGTCCAGAGCAGAACCCACTAGCACAGAGTGAACACTCAGAGAAAAGCACAACAAACAAGGCCCTGCACCAGCTGGCTGAGATCAAGTCACACTGAGTCTTGCATTGCCATACCTTCTTGACACTACTACAAGGAGATAGACAGGATGCTGCACAAAAACATTAAAACAAAAAGAGAAGAGTATTTTATTATGCATTTAGTATTATATTAGCCTGTGTTTTGCTCTCTGTTGTTTCAGGTACCTGTATTGTTGGTACAGAGGCACAATACTGCTGGGATATAGACACAGTTGTGTTGAGTGATGTGAAGGCACATTATACAGCAACAGCACAAATGAGATATCAAGAAGATAGTAATGCACTGGTAGCAGACAACAGCAGAGAAGGAAAGTCTGAGCAAGAACAGAGCACACCAACTGAGCACAAGAGGGAGTGTTCAGAAAAGATGTTTCTACTGTGTTGTTTGTATGAACTACCTCACTAGTAAATACCACTAAGGTAGAATTATACCGGATGGTTCAAGATACACATGGAGAGGTGACCATCTCTATTTAATAGCATAGATTTTTTGAGTAATTTGTATAAAGCCATCAACTTTCTGTAAAATCTACTAAAAGCTATCAGACTTTTCCTCAGGGAAATACGCAGACTAAAGTACTGGACTAGCTCGTGGGGACCTGCTCCCAAGATCAGCACTGAAGGGAGATCATGTCAGCAGAAACAAATGGAGATCCATGGAGAAGAATCTCATTTTCTGGTGTGTTTTTTTCTTTTTTTTTCCTTTTTTTGTCGGGGGAGGGGGGAGAGATGCGGGATGCGGGGCGTATGTTGTTTAGATGCTACTTGTAACTATTAGAACTGGGAGCACTGGCTGTTGGGAGTCTTAAAGGACAGAAAACAGGAATGGTGGGGTGGGAGTTGAGGAGGTGGAGTGAGAGCTACGGAGGGTGCGGAAGCAGCTTGGTAAAGAGGTTTCCACTCTAAAAATAAAGTCCTCTTGAAGTTTGTTAGTACCTTGCACGGTTGCTACAACATTTTGGCGATGAGGATGGATCTTCTGCCTCTGAACCCACCTGCACCCTTTCTGCAAAGCCCAGGTGACCCTCCAATTGCTTTTACTGCCTGGATCCATATGTTTGAGACTTATCTGCTTGCAATCAGTGCTACAGAGATTTCTGAAATAAGAAAGCGTGCTCTGCTAATCCATTGCCTTGGAGCAGAAGAGCAGTGTATATTTTACACTTGCAGATGATAAATATGAGACTGCACTCACTACATGAAAGAACTTTTTTGTGCCAAAAGTGAATGTAGTAGCTAATTGCTACAGATTTCGCCAGTGTGAGCAGAAAACAGGGGAGACTATAATGCAGTATATTGCTTCCCTGAGGAGTCTGATTGTAACTTGTGACTTTGGGATGAGACGGCATATGGCAGATGAGATGATTAGAGACCAGTTCATTGAGAAAACAACCATGCTTTGTGTAAGAGAATGGTTACTTCTAGAACCACAACTAACACTAGAAAAAGCAATAACCATTGTTACTCAGATTGAATCAGCTTCAGCTGAAGCCAAAATAATGAGCATGGATACAGGATGCACAGTCCAGGCTGTGACACCTTTGCAGAAAAGTTCACTGTCACTGCAGACAAACAAATACAAGAGGAAAACTAATGGAAAACCACTGAATCAGCAAATTCAAAATACAGTAAAATCATGCTTTCGCTGTGGATCCCCACAACACCTTGCAAGCTGCACAGGATGTCCGGTAAAAGTAGCTCAGTGCAATCATTGCAAAAAGATTGGGTATTTTGCTAAAGTATGTTGCAGCAGCCAGTTCAATCAACAGGTGCATGCAGTTACAATACCAGATGTTACTGTACTGAGTGTGGACAAAATCACAACTGCACATATTCCAGAACGAATAAAGTGCACTGTACACATTTCCGCCATACCCTGAGGCAAATCACACTCTATTCAGCTAATGTTGGACACTGGCTCAGCAGTATCTATACTACCTGATTCCAGCTATTTGCATTACTTTAAAGATGTGCCTCTTACTGAACCCAAGCTTCACTTGGTGTGCTATTTGAAAAACTATATTCCAGTACATGGCTGCCTGCCAGCAATAGTTACTTTTGGTGATTACTGTGTATCTACAGAGTTCTACATTGTCATTGTCCTATCCTTGGCAGAGATTTATTGGCTGCTTTAAATCTCAGGGTAGTTAATGGATGAATTGATCTTCCTCAGCAAATCACTCTTGCAGTACACACACCAGTTTCAGCTGGGACCCAACACCAGGTTGAGGAGAAACTCGGCTGTGCTTATGGGTTTCTGCATAAAGTTAAAATGTGGAATAATGTGATGCCTGTATGACAGAAGTTACAGTGCTTACCATTTCCAGTCAGAGAAGGTCTTTTAGAGGAACTTAGAAAACTTGTTCAAAAGGACATTATTGAAGAGATTGACTCCTTGGAATTGGTTTCACTTATAGTAGTGATGCAGAAGAAGGGTGGAGGCATTTGCCTTTGTGTGGACTTAAGGGAGCCAAATAAAGCTATTGTGATTGACAGCCATCCTCTTCCTCACATAGAAAAAGTATTTGCAGAACTCCGTGGAGCAAAGATGTTTTCTACTATTGATTTGCAGAGCACACACTACCAGGTTGTGTTGCATGAAGATAGCAGAGACCTCACCGCATTTATTACACATGAGGGACTATTTCATTTTAAACGTGTTCCATACGGTCTCGCATCTGCTCCAATGGCCTTTCAAAACATGATGTCATTTATTCTGAAGAATCAACATGGAGTTCAGAGCTATCTGGATGATATTATCACATTTAGAAATACTTCTGAGGAGCATGACAATAACCTGCAGTCTGTACTAAACTGCATCAGCAAAGCAGGCCTCAAGCTCATTAGGTCCAAATACAAATGTAGACAAACTGAACTCTCCTTTCTGTGGCATACAATTTCACAGGCTGGACTAAAACCTGATCCAGATCATATCCTCGCAATTTCAAATGCTCCTCCTCCAACAGATTTGCAAACCTTACGATCCTTCTTGGGTCTTACCTCCTGATATGCAAAATTCATTCCCAATTATGCTTCTGTCATTGAACCGTTACAAGAATTACTACGCAGAAGTTCAATCTTACCGTGGACAGTGGATTCACAAGCTAGTTTCGAAATGGTGAAAGACTTGATTGTGCATAGTCCAATACTTGCACTATTCACCCCTGCATTGCCCACAATTATAACTACTGATGCTTCTGATTATGGACTTGGGGCTGTCCTCACACAACTTGCTT
This sequence comes from Lepidochelys kempii, assembly GCF_965140285.1. Lineage (NCBI taxonomy): Eukaryota > Metazoa > Chordata > Testudines > Cheloniidae > Lepidochelys > Lepidochelys kempii. Next base: position 94,878,089 of record NC_136380.1, on the reverse strand, counting down.
GTGTCTGGGCAACTGAAAAATGGAGAATTTACCTGTGGGGCTGCACATTCAAGTTGTGCACAGACTACAGCCCTTTGATGATGTTGCTCACCACAAAAGGACTGGGAAGAGCAGGATACCGTATTGCTAAATGGTCTGCAAGACTACTCTCTTTCAATTACGAACTGGAATATAAGCCTGGAAACCAAAATGTGGTCGCTGATTGCCTTTCTTGCCTGCCTTTGCCTTCACCAGATGGCACACCGAAGGATGAGGATGTAGTAGCTGCACTTATTACAAGCACTCTTACTGCAGTTACAAAAGAACAATTTCAAGCTGCTTGTTCAGCGTGTCCAATTCAACAAAAATCTATGGGAATTTCTGACAAAGAGATGGCCCAGTAATCCTAAAAACCTTGACCCAGTTTTGCTGCCTTATTTTAGAGTTCGGGATGAACTTTCTTTGCTCGATGGCTGTGCGCTACAAGGTACACACCGGCTCCTGGTGCCAGAAGAATTACAGTCAAAACTCATACACCTGGCACCTGGCACATCAAGGAACTGTCAGAACCAAATGACGACTATGGGATCTTTATTGGTGGCCAGGGATGGACTCTCAAACTGAAGCACTCATAAAATCCTGTGTCACTTGCCAAATGCATAATAAGTCAGCAGTGACATGTACCCCTCCATTACAGCCTGTTCCTCTTCCTGAATCTGCATGGCAAAAAGTGGCGATTGACATTGTAGGAACCTTTGATACTGCTCCAAGTGACTGCCGTTATGCCATAACTTTAATAGACTATTTCAGTAAATGGCCTGAGGTGGCGTTTACATCGCAAATCTCTTCTGCTACAGTAATTATGTTCCTCTCTTCAGTTTTTAGCAGGGAAGGTAACCCCAAAGAACTGGTTTCAAAAAATGGTAGTCAATTTACTTCCCTGGAGTTTGAAACTTTTCTAGCAGAGAGGAACATTTTACACAGAAGGTCATCCCTATATTACCCTCAGGCCAATAGGGAAATCGAACAGTTTAACAGAAGTTTGAAAGAGAAAGAGAGTTTTCAAATGGCTACACTGGAAGGGTGATTGTGGATAACCTTCACTACTGATTTCTTGCAAGCATACCGGGCTATACAACATGCCAGAACGCAAAGATCACCCACAGAGTTACTGCATGGGAAACGGATGAATACTAAACTGAACATTGCTGGATTGTTAAAGGCATGACCTGAGGCCCCAACTGAGGATGATGTGAGAAAAACAGTTGAACAGAACCAAGCAAAGCATAAGGCTTTCACAGGCAAGCGGCGGGGTGCTAAGGAACCAAAGTTTGAGTGTGGTTCCTTCGTTAGAATACGAAAACCTGGAATTTTATGCAAAGGGGACCATAAATTCACAGCTCCTCTTAAAATCATAGAGAAGAAGGGACCTTACACCTATCGACTTTCTGATGGGCGGGTATGGAATGCTTCTTATCTTGCACCTGCCTGTGCACCAAGAGGAGATTATGCAAACACCCAGTCTGCATTGGATGACTTCACCATAGTATCAACACAACAAGACATTGCACAGGGCTTGAGAGACAGCCTGTCAGACCCAGATGACGACCTGTCCGGACTAGAGACTATGTTACGTAGTATCTACAGTTTTTTCAGTGTAATATTTCTTCCAACAGTACAGTGTCTTGTTTCATATTTGTTCCTGTGGTTAAAACAACAATGTTTATTTTAATTGGGAGAGTTTCTTAAGAGAGGAGGGAATGTGGTGTTTAGATGCTGCTTTTAATTATTAGAACTGGGAGCACTGGCTGTTGGGAGTCTGAAAGGACAGGAAACAGGAAGGGGGGAAGTTGAGAAGGCAGAGTGAGAGCTACCGAGGGTGCAGCAGCAGCTTGGTAAAGAGGTTTCCACTCTAAAATAAAGTCCTGTTGGTTGTTAGTACCTTCCCTAGTTGCTACAACATGGGCCTAAGTAAGTTTTCAGCTTTTTCCTTGCCAATATAGCCTTGAAAACATAAATCAGGGTAAATCACTGTAAAGCAATACTTGTCAGTGACTGGGACTTGAATAGTCCTACCCACTGGTCAGAGCAGGATGGTAGCCAGTAATAAGAAGCCAATGCCAGGTATAAAGTGAGAAGTCAGAGCCAAGGGTCAAGACTGAGTTACCTGAAGCAACATGAGGCAAGATCAGAGTGACAGATGAATGCTTTGAGGAGCCACTGAATTACTGCTGGCTTAAGAGCCAGTCTGCTGACTCTTCCGACCAATCAGTAGGCATAGCCAATCAGGTAGCCTACTGCTGGCCGGCTGCACTCATTAGGTGGCCTGGAGACTGGCTCTGCTGCAGGCCCCGCTTCCTGACAATACTAACTGTTAGTTAGGATTAAAAGGAAACAGCAGCAGAGCTCCACTAAGTATATTTCCCCTTTTTTTTCTGCCACCCCACATGTTTCTTATATAAAATGAGTTGGTTGATTTGGGTTACACTTCCTAAGGCCATCCCTTTCTATAAAAATGTGATCAAGGTAGACCATAATCAGTTGCAGTGGAGAATGGGAGGTGGCAAATAAATGAATGAGTCACAGGACCATCTGGAAATATTAAGGCCAACCAACAGGCAACTGCAGTGCCTCACACACAGCTGTGGCTGCAACAGGTGCTGCAAAATGTACTTCTTCTGCAACCCTATAGGTGTCATTAGGAGCACATGCCACAACCATCCCTCTCCTTGGTCACTGTAGCAGGACAAGGAGAAGGGGATGAGGCCCTATTCACGTTACACTGAGTTTGAGTCTGGCAGCCAACTCTCTACCTGCGAAAGCCTACCTTAGTCTTTGGATTGAAGAGCCAGGGAAAGTAAACCTTATTTTCCCCTGGCCCTCCACCACCATGCTGAGGAAACCACCCCAACGCTTCGCACCAGTCAGGGGAGTACCTTTTTCCTAGCCTCCACAATGGCTATGCAAAACTGACAACAGTCAGGTGAGATCCACTCACATCATCAACCAAGGGAACCCATTCTGTATCCAGACTATTACTAGACGGGTACCATTCCCCACCTAACCAAACTATCACGCAGCCAGTGGCTGTAGGACAATATACCTGCCATCCTAAAAGTAGCCTTCATGAAGTGCTTGCAAGAAGGGAGCATAGTAGATTGAATGGGGTGGGGATGGAAGCAATGACAAACTTTGAGATGAGAAAAGTATATAATTTGTTGAATTTGGGGGTGGAGGGGAGACGTGTATGGAATTGGAGGATTGTTTTCTTATTGGGATTTTCAGATGGAGGAGGTTTTCTTCATTTTTTTTTAAGGAATGTGTCACGTGCATCACTAACAGAGGGAAAATTTTATTGAAATGTTGGCAGCACATCACTGACCAATTCTAACTTATAGAATATAATTCAAAAAGTTTGACATTCCACCTGCTGCTCCTTTTGCATTAAGAAACAAACAAACAAATACTAAAAACCCACTGACCGCTATGCCTACCTTCATGCTTCCAGCTTCCATCCCGCACACACCACACGATCCATTGTCTACAGCCAAGTGCTGAGGTACAACCGCATTTGCTCCAAACCCTCAGACAGAGACCAACACCTACAAGACCAAACATTCTCAAAACTACGATACCCACACGAGGAAATAAAGAAACAGGTCAACAGAACCAGACGTGTACCCAGGAGCCTCCTGCTGCAAGACAAGCCCAAGAAAGAAACCAACAGAACTCCATTGGCCATCACATACAGTCCTCAGCTAAAACCCCTCCAATGCATCATCAGTGATCTACAACCCATCCTGACAATGATCCCTCATTTTCACAGGCCAGTCCTTGCCCACGGACAACCCGCTAACCTGAAGCATATTCTCACCAGCAACTACACACCACACCATAGTAACTCTAACTCAAGAACCAATCCATGCAACAAACCTCGATGCCAACTCTGCCCACATATCTACACCAGCGACACCATCATAGGACCTAACCAGATCAGTCACACCATCACCGGTTCATTCATCTACATGTCCACCAATGTAATCTATGCCATCATGTGTCAGCAATGCCCCTCTGCTATGTACATTGGCCAAACTGGACAGTCCCTATGTAAAAGGATATAGACACAAATCAGATATTAGGAATGGCAATCTACAAAAACATGTAGGAGAACACTTCAACCTCCCTGGACACACAATAGCAGATTTAAAGGTAGCCATCCTGTAGCAAAAACACTTCAGGACCAGACTTCAAAGAGAAACTGCTGAGCTTCAGTTCATTTGCAAAGTTCAGTTTATTTAATCAGCTCAGGATTAAACAAAGACTGTGAATGGCTAGCCAACTACAAAAGCTGTTTCTCCTCCCTTGGGTGTTCACACTCCAACTGCTAGAACAGGGCCTCATCCTCCCTGATTGAACTAACCTTGTTATCCCTAGCCTGATTCGTGCTTGCATAGTTATACCTGCTTCTGGAAATTTCCTCTACATGCATCCGATGAAGTGGGTATTCACCCACGAAAGCTTATGCTCCAATATGTCTGTTAGTCTATAAGGTGCCACAGAACTCTCTGCCACTTTTAAAGATCCCCTGGATCTCCATCCTCTCTGTGACAAAATAGAAACAATTTTTAAGGGGAATTTTTACTTTATATTATAGAACTTTCTGTTTTTTTCTATCATGAAGTTACTTTGCTAAACTTATTTATTGAATAGCTTCTTCCATCAGAGGTACCCTGAGTACAAGCATAGTACAATGACATTGAAATGGATGAACAACAGTTTAAATAGAGACACTAGTTGGTTAGTAAGTCCATAAGACTCAGAGCATTGTTCCTAAACAGCCAGAAGCAGAACACTGACCAACAGTAACAATATTCAGGAAATTTATTATTTGATTTCTAATTCCTGCATTCCCACTGATACAAGGTTTCAAAGCTGTTTCAGCTGAGTAACAGAATGTCTCTTGATCTAGCTATCTGGTAAATAAAGTGTTTCCTTTTTAATTTACTCATCTATATATTCAATTATTAGAGCTTGGCAGAAAAGATTATTCTGTTCTGTGGAGGAGTTCGATATTTGAAAATTTGGTTTAGTTCTGATATGGAACCAAAACTCTCGAAATTCTCTGGGAAGGAAAACAGAGCCCCAGGAACAGAAATCTTGGGGTCCCCAACTCCAAGGCAGTCATCATAGTGTGCTACTCTGGAGCCAAAATTCTTAGAAGCCCTTACTTCTCGATTCCAACACTGTCAGCCTGCCAGGCTACCTCAGAGACAGGGACTCTGGGAAACCCAGGCTGCCAAAGAGCCAGGGCCTCGAAGCCTGGGCTGCCCAGTAACCCACCAGGAAGGCTTCTGAGGAGCCAGATGGGTGAGCTGGCAGGAATCCAGAGAGATTTTAAAATCTGCCTGGCAGGCAGGATTCCATTCGAACTCAGAATATTGTCGACATAGAATCATCTCTGCAAAAGGTTTAGATTTGATGAATTGACAAATTCCAATGAAAAAAGCCATTTCATCAGATTTTTTCCACCCAGCTCTATTAATGATACCTTCCTGTATTCCTGAGTTTCACTAAGTGCTGCTTGGTTACATCAAAGGTTACACCAAGAACAACATTCATGCACTTGTGGCTTATGGGTCAAGTAACTATATCAGTGCCCCCAATATTAAAAGCCAATGGATATTTGCATTTCACTTTTGGACGTGAGGATGTTTGGTTCCAAGGCCCAGCAGGGGAAGATTTCCTAGACTAGGAGCTGAGACTTAAGTAGGTCCGAGGAGGGAATTTGCAACCTTTGTAGAATACAGAGGAAAAAATGGACTTCAAGCCATCCCTTACAGCAATTAAGAATCATAGAACTGGAAGGGACCTCGAGAGTTCATCTAGTCCAGACTCCTATACTCAAGGCAGGATTAAATATTATCTAAACCATCCCTGACAGGTGTTTGTCCAACCTGCTCTTAAAAATCCCCAACGATGGAGATTCCACAACCTCCCTAGGCAATGTATTCCTGTGCTTAACCACTCCGACAGTTAGGAAGTGTTTCCTAATATCCAACCTAAATCTCCTTTGCTGCAATTTAAGCCCATTGCTTCTTGTCCTATCCTCAGAAGTTAAGAACAATTTTTCCTCCCTCCCCCTTGTAACAACCTTTTATGTACCTGAAAACTGTTATGTCCCCTCTCAGTCTTCTCTTCTCCAGACTAAACAAACCCAATTTTTTCAATCTTCCCTCATAGGTCATGTTTTCTAGACCTTTAATCATTTGTGTTGCTCTTCTCTGGACTTTCTCCCATTTGTCCACATCTTTCCTGAAATGTGGCTCCCAGAACTGGACACAATATTCCAGCTGAGGTCTAATCAGTGGGGAGTAGAGTGGAAGAATGACTTCTCGTGTCTTGCTTACAACACTCCTGCTAATACATCCCAGAATAATGTTTGCTTTTTTGGCAACAGTGTTACACTGTTGACTCATATTTAGCTATGACCCCCCAGATCCCTTTTTGCAGTACTCCCTCCTAGGCATTCATTTCCCATTTTCTATGTGTGCAACTGATTGTTCCTTCCCAAGTGGAGTACCTTGCATTATTGAATTTCATCCTGTTTACTTCTGGATCATTTCTCTAGTTTGTCCAGATCATTTTGAATTTTAATCCTATCCTCCAAAACACTTGCAACCCCTCCCAGCTTGGTATTGTCTGTAAACTTTATAAGTGTACTCTCTATGCCATTATATAAATCATTGATGAAGAACCGGATTATTGAACAGAACCAGACCCAGAGCCAATCCCTGCGGGACCCCATTCATTATGCCCTTCCAGCATGACTGTGATCCACTGATAACTTCTCTCTGGGAATGGTTTTCCAACCAGATATGATCCCACCTTATTTTAGTTCCATCTAGGTTGTATTTCCCTAGTTTGTTTATTACCTAGAATATATTAAGCTGTGCCCCCACTCTGTACTTACAAGGAACAGGCAAGGCTTGCAAATCAAACTACATTAAAGCAATCCCCCTGACCTCCTCTCCCACGCCGCCACCCCACACACACACAGTTTCTCATATTCTAAGATTAGAGTGAAAGCTGGCAGACTGCAATTGCTGGACACTGAGCAACAACAACAAAAAGCAAGCTATATTGTATAATGCTGCTTGTTTGGGCTCTTCCACCTCCCTACTTGCTAGTTGGAAGAAGTTACTCCCTGTGGTTTGATAAACAGGGAGGATAACAGCAGGAAAATAAATTTCTGAATAGGAAACACACATAAAATGCTGCTTAGCAATACTAGTTATTAACATGAAGTTTTCTCTCGACACTAGGAGAACATGATGTATTGTTTTTATACAAACAGAGCTACACTAGAGGCCAACAAAAAAAGAATAAAAATAAATATGAAAACAAATCAAAACCTCCTGAAAAATAAACATGGAGGTTTAATTGTTTTTTTTTCTTTTCTTTCATAGGTCAATTAATGTATGTTATTCATAGAATGTCAGTTTCATTTCATTGTGTCCTCTGGGTATCAAGTCTAAAATGTGAAGCAGCTGTTTTCTTTGAGGACCTGTTTTAAACAGTAAATAGCCTGCAGGTAATCTACAGGGCAACTGTGTAAAAACCCCTAAGAGACTGAACACATCCATCTGCATTTGCAGAAATACTGTCTAGTTTGTCCTTGTGAGGCAACAGGAAATGTGCTTGTCAATGGCATTAGAAATTTCTATTCCTGTACCACCTGTACACCCCGTTTTGGGCACTGAATGTAGACTAGCATCGTCAGGAATAAGAAATGGAACACATGGAACCTGGTTTATTAAACTGTTGTGAAATGTGTCCTTATTGGAATACACAGACTATACACAACTTTAGAGTGTAGGGTTCTTACATGCAGCTATAATATATTACCACAAAATAGCTGTGAAGAAAGCGTGCATTAATTATTGCACAATACAAAACAAAGAGATTCAAGATATTATTAAACTTCTTTCAGTATACTTACACTGCAAGTTTTTCAGCATGAATGTACTAAGAGATGACACTCTTCAGTTTGGCTGTGAAGGGAAAGAAATCTTGAGAAAATTTTCATGAACAGTTAGCAACTCTCCAGAGGCTCTTCAGATGTTAATAATAGGAGGACTGGCAAGCATAACTGTTTCCACAATATGGTAGAGTAAGAACACACAGTTATATAATGCACTTCACAAAAGGTATCAGAGCCATTGTTCTAAGAAGTTATTTAGGTCTTCGGCCGAAAGTCATGAGTTCCTATTAACATTATTATCTTTACTAAGGGCATGTCTACAGAAAGATACTGATTTAAATGAGTTTTTGATCAGACCTCAGATGATATAAAAATTCACCACCAGAACAAGGACAAAAACCTCACATCTTCATGTTCCTCAAGCACCTATCATCTGAGCTAAAAAATTTCCTTTAGTTGTTAGCAGTAGAGGGCCTATGACACATACCTGAGCAGTTCTGAGTCTATCCAGTACAGGGCAATGGCGTGCACGCACACGCACACACACACACAGGTTCACAGCAATATACGTAACTCCGACTGCATAGCTATGTTTAATACAGTCTGAACAGTGGATAGGTTTGGCTCTTGTACTCCCCATTAATGCGAGAAGTTTACTTTTAAAATGTGATTTGCTCAGATCACCCATTCCCTTGGTTAAGAGCAAAGAACTTCTGGGTAGCACATTCCATTATAACAGCAGCAGCACCTTGTCTGTGAGGCAGACTTTTCTATAATTGTGATCTTGTGGGGGAAAAGGAAACATATCCCCAGTGACGCTGTTGCCAGGTTGAATCTAGAACATTCTAGAGAATAAGTGGATTGATGCTGCCAATCTATTAAAAAATGTATGACTGCAGCAGACCCATCTTACTGTACCCCTTGCCAGATATTCATTTTCTTTACTCTCTCTAACTAGATATTGTAAGTCTGCAAAAGTCAAGTGTGACCATAAGAAGATAAGCTCAGATTTATATTACCACTGATATATATAGTAAACCAGAAAACAGTTTAATATAGATTTGTAAAAACACAGCAGGCACACATTATAATCAAATCACAACAAAACTGCCCCACGTGACACACAGAGAGAAGCCCTGAGATTGCGGCCCCATTTTTTTTAAACAAGTAGTTGACAAAGAATGATTATTTTGCTTACAGCCAACATAATTCATAAAAACCTTGGTTGTATACACACACACACACACACACACACACACACACATTTAATTTTAATGTTTAAATTAAAAAGACCTATTCCAAGATTTTAGGCACCCTATTAGATCATTAAAACTAAAATGTAGTCAACCAGACAAATGAGCATGAGCAAATGAATAGCCTCTTTTTGCAGAAAAACAGCCCATCCATGAAAATAAAAGTTTACACTGTTCAACTTTCAAGGAAGTAGTTAACCACTTTCAGGCCAGATTCTGCAGTCAATATTATGGGTAGGCACAAGGGTCTGATTTCAATAGGATTAGTCATATGAGTAAGGCTGCAGGATTGGGCCCTTCCTAGCAGGTATTTGTCAATTAGTTTGTGAGTACAATAACATTTTTGACGGTTTTTATTTTAGTAATTCCATTTAACAAATCCTTCAGGGGGCCTCTAAACAATCTGTAGCTATGAGGCACCCCGAGATCCTGAATTATTTTCTCTGAACATGGAGAAATACTGGAAGTATCTAGTCAACAGAAACATTCCCACTGACTTCAGTGGACATTGGATACATGGCTCAATCTGGAAGCACTGAAGTCACCAACAGTTTTGCCATTGACATGAACAAGAACAATGATCTTGTTTGAACCTCAAATGAGGCCAATATCATATCAATTACTGAAGAAATAGTACTAATGGGAATCTAGTGGGCAGTTTTCAGTTTATTGCCTTATGATCATCTCAGTCATTAAAAACTTCAGGTAGAATTCAAATGTGCCTAAGGGTCAGATATTTAAAGGTATTTAGGCACTGCTGTGCCTAAATGCCAAAGTGCCTAAATCCCTTTTAAAGAGGAGATGTTAGGTGTTGCAATCCCCAAAATAGCTTTAAAAAATTGGGTTTAAGTGATTTATGAGCATAAGTCCATTGAAAGTTAATAGGGCTTGGGCTTCCCTAAGGCAGTTTAGGTACTTTTCACAACCTTAACTCCAAGGTAAAACCCTTTTTGTGGGGGATTTAGAATAGAAGCCAACAAAAATACTGGACAGCTGGCAGAAATCCTCCAGTCATGTGAGCAATAGACCCAAGCGCCTTATTGGTGATTCAGTAATGTCATCTGATCACCCATTTAAACAAAACAAATCAAAACAAAAACAAAACCACCCAGTAACCTTCAAGCGGTACACTCTGAAATACAGGATTGCATGTATTAGCTATTCCTCTCAGCTTTCTTTTCCCCTCCACCTATCCCTTCCCTGCTCCAATATGTTCTACATCCATAGAACATTCTTGTCCCTATTTAGATTGTACCTCTGTGGAGCAGGAAATTACTTTGGTTTTATGTTTGTGAACTACCTATCACAATGGAGCAATGATTCTGATTGAGCATAGGCATTTTAAGAAGTCTCCAAATCAAGGCACCAAACAAAGACAGTCCAGGCCCCAAAATGATTATGAAAGTTTTGCTTGAGCAAGGGCTTTAGGACTGGGACTATAGTAGGAGCTTTATTTTTACGCAAAGAATTATAGCGTAGAAACTGGAATTCAGCACACAGTTTTCTCACTTCATCCAAATGAAGAAGAAGAAAAAAGGGGGGTGGGAGAGCAGGGGAAAGGGGAGAAAAAATGTCTCCTTTAGTGAACATGTGAAAAATGCTCTAATGCTGAATTTGTGTATGAAAAACCTGATCTTGTCCATACAGAATTCCATCTCCTAATACATCTATAAGGTTTCATGGGTTTAGAATCCAGGCCCGCAGAGCCACCAGGGAGTTGACCTCTCCATGTTGCTACCTAGCAGCTGCTGCAGACACAAACCTTGGGACATTCCACATCAAGGGGTCTCATAGATAGCAGTCCCCTGGCTCCTGATTGGCTCCCTGCCGTATAGAAACCTAAGGGGGATTCCAGGAAATGTCCAGCAACAATGTGGATGTATCTGCCCTAACCATTCCTTACTCCTGAACTCCTGCTTTGACCTAAGCTTGATTTGGACTTCACCACTTGACTCAGATGCTGACCGTTGGTATTGACCCTGGCCTGGAAACTGATTATGTGCTACTCCCTGCTTTATGTTTGCCCCTGCCCTGACCCTTGGTCCTCACTGCATGTGTTGGGATCCTGACAGCATCCTCCAATGTATTTTTTAATGCTCACTTAAAAACCAAAATACGCTGTGTGTGGCAGATGGGGCTGCTCAGAAGCACCTCTTATGTGACCAAATGTGGTACTACAGGTGATCTCTGGCTTACTCCACAAGTTTTTTTTCTCCTGCTTGAAACAGGGTGGCCCATGCCATAAGCTCTGCATCAGTCTCTGAACAGTTAGATAATAAAATAAACCCAGAATCTGGGTGTGTCCTGTTTAAATAAAGAAACAAATCTCAAAGGCTGCAGCACTTAAATGCAAGACTCTGACCCAGCCCTAGGGTTTTGGGCTTACATGGAGGCAGAGCTAGAGCTCCTGTTCACCCAGCTCGGATGCTGAAAAGAAGTAGGCAAACCTTCTTAACAGACCTGCTGACTCCCGATTGGTCAGTGTTTCCTCCTGGTTGTTCTAGGCCAGCCCTCTGTGGAGATAGAGGTGGTTAGGGACTATTTAGAAAAGCTGGACGTGCACAAGTCCATGGGGCCGGACGAGTTGCATCCGAGAGTGCTGAAGGAATTGGCGGCTGTGATTGCAGAGCCATTGGCCATTATCTTTGAAAACTCGTGGCGAACGGGGGAAGTCCCGGATGACTGGAAAAAGGCTAATGTAGTGCCAATCTTTAAAAAGGGGAAGAAGGAGGATCCAGGGAACTACAGGCCAGTCAGCCTCACCTCAGTCCCTGGAAAAATCATGGAGCAGGTCCTCAAAGAATCAATCCTGAAGCACTTGCATGAGAGGAAAGTGATCAGGAACAGCCAGCATGGATTCACCAAGGGAAGGTCATGCCTGACTAATCTAATTGCCTTTTATGATGAGATTACTGGTTCTGTGGATGAAGGGAAAGCAGTGGATGTATTGTTTCTTGACTTTAGCAAAGCTTTTGACACGGTCTCCCACAGTATTCTTGTCAGCAAGTTAAGGAAGTATGGGCTGGATGAATGCACTATAAGGTGGGTAGAAAGCTGGCTAGATTGTCGGGCTCAACGGGTAGTGATCAATGGCTCCATGTCTAGATGGCAGCCGGTATCAAGTGGAGTGCCCCAAGGGTCGGTCCTGGGGCCGGTTTTGTTCAATATCTCCTTAAATGATCTGGAGGATGGTGTGGATTGCACTCTCAGCAAATTTGTGGATGATACTAAACTGGGAGGAGTGGTAGATACGCTGGAGGGGAGGGATAGGATACAGAAGGACCTAGACAAATTGGAGGATTGGGCCAAAAGAAATCTGATGAGGTTCAATAAGGATAAGTTCAGGGTCCTGCACTTAGGATGGAAGAATCCAATGCACCGCTACAGACTAGGGACCGAATGGCTAGGCAGCAGTTCTGCGGAAAAGGACCTAGGGGTGACAGTGGACGAGAAGCTGGATATGAGTCAGCAGTGTGCCCTTGTTGCCAAGAAGGCCAATGGCATTTTGGGATGTATAAGTAGGGGCATAGCGAGCAGATCGAGGGACGTGATCGTTCCCCTCTATTCGACATTGGTGAGGCCTCATCTGGAGTACTGTGTCCAGTTTTGGGCCCCACACTACAAGAAGGATGTGGATAAATTGGAGAGAGTCCAGCGAAGGGCAACAAAAATTATTAGGGGTCTAGAACACATGACTTATAAGGAGAGACTGAGGGAGCTGGGATTGTTTAGCCTGCAGAAGAGAAGAATGAGGGGGGATTTGATAGCTGCTTTCAACTACCTGAAAGGGGGTTCCAAAGAGGATGGCTCCAGACTGTTCTCAATGGTAGCAGATGACAGAACGAGGAGTAATGGTCTCAAGTTGCAGTGGGGGAGGTTTAGATTGGATATTAGGAAAAACTTTTTCACTAAGAGGGTGGTGAAACACTGGAATGCGTTACCTAGGGAGGTGGTAGAATCTCCTTCCTTAGAGATTTTTAAGGTCAGGCTTGACAAAGCCCTGGCTGGGATGATTTAACTGGGAACTGGTCCTGCTTCGAGCAGGGGGTTGGACTAGATGACCTTCAGGGGTCCCTTCCAACCCTGATATTCTATTCTATGATTCTATGATTCTAGGCCTCTGATGGACTGTCTTGTTGGAAGCCCAGTCCAAGTGGATTTTTCATGAGCATGGGTGTCAGAGCACAGATGCCTCTAGTAGGAAATAGAGAAGGCCTGATAGTATGGTGCTATGTAATGTGCTTGTTCTCAAAAGTTACACAATGAACAACTGGGCGATTATGTCTTATTACAATTGTGAAAAGTAATGAGGCACAGTTTTCTAATTATGTGAATGATTACACCTTTGACATTCATAAGTCCGAGGAATCCACTTTGGCTTACATCATTATTTAATTTTAAAATTAAGTTATTTTCTTTTATGTAGAAGCCAACCCTCATGATCTTCTCTGGAGTTCCGATATTTTAGAAAGACTCCTCACTTGGCATCTGTCCAGTCTGGGATATATTCAGGACTTCCTTAGCTTAATGAATCTGAAGATTTCCTTTCCTTATGTTATGGATACATAATGAATTGATGTAGGGACACATCTGTAAACATAACTGAAGAAAGGAAGTGGAATCTGTCCTGTTTCCACAAAATTAAATGGGTTCTTGCTGCCTCTCTGACTGGTTCTTTTCTCTGGTATTTGGAGGCTTGTCAAAGGGGTTTTAATCAGCATACAAGGATATATTATTTTAAACTCCTTGCATTCAGTATATTTGAGATGTGCAGCCGAAAGTCTAGAATAGGAAACAAATCTTTGAACTCACTGAGCTTTGTTGCCAAGAAACAACCCTTCTGAAAGGTTATGTGAAAGCACCCTCTTTACATTTTTTTGACTGTGCATTGCTCCAAGATGACATAATTATGCCATGCCATCACTTTAGAAATTTATTAGAGGACACTAGATGGTGCTTTTACAGAGAGACTTATGTGTGTAACTAAACATATAGATTGTTGTATCTTGGAGATATAATAGTTAGCCATGGTCCCATTTTTTCTAGACTTTATTGCTTATACATCAGTAAAGTTTGTTTCCTGTCAGAGGGTATGTCTACACTACAAAATTAGGTCAAATTTATGGAAGTCGTTTTTTTAGAAATCGTTTTTATATATCCGATTGTGTGTGTCCCCACAGAAAATGCTCTAAGTGCATTAAGTGCATTAACTTGGCGGAGTGCTTCCACCGTACCGAGGCAAGCGTTGACTTCCGGAGTGTTGCACTGTGGGTAGCTATCCCACAGTTCCCGCAGTCTCCACTGCCCATTGGAATTCTGGGTTGAGAACCCAGTGCCTGATGGGGTAAAAAACACTGTAGCGGGTGGTTCTGGGTACATTTAATCAGACCCTCCCGCTGTGAAAGCAACAGCAGACAATCGTTTCACGCCTTTTTTCCTGAGTTACCTGTGCAGACGCCATACCATGGCAAGCATGGAGCCCGCTCAGCTCATGGTCACCGTATGTCTCCTGGGTGCTGCCCCCCCGTATAGGGGATTCATTCCTCTAGGTCACACTGCAGTCACTCACAGAGAAGGTGCAGCGAGGTAAATCTAGCCACGTATCAATCAGAGGCCAGACAAACCTGCTTGGTCCAATAAGAACAATAACTTAGGTGCACCATTTCTTATTGGAACCCTCCGTGAAGTCCTGCCTGAAATACTCCTTGATGTAAAGCCACCCCCTTTGTTGATTTTAATTCCCTGTAAGCCAACCCTGTAAGCAATGTCATCAGTCGCCCCTCCCTCCATCAGAGCAACGGCAGACAATTGTTCCGCGCCTTTTTTCTGTGCGGACGCCATACCACGGCAAGCATGGAGCCCGCTCAGCTCATTTTGGCAATTAGGAGCGCATTAAACACCACACGCATCATCCAGCAGTATATGCAGCACCAGAACCTGGCAAAGCAATACCGGACGAGTAGGCGACGTCAGCACGGTGATGTGAGTGATGAGGACATGGACACAGACTTCTCTGAAAGCATGGGCCCTGCCATCATGGTGCATCATGGTGCTAATGGGGCAGGTTCACGCGGTGGAATGCCGATTCTGGGCTTGGGAAACAAGCACAGACTGGTGGGACCACATAGTGTTGCGGGTCTGGGACGATTCCAATGGCTGCGAAACTTTTGCATGCATAAGGGCACTTTCATGGAACTTTGTGACTTGCTTTCCCCTGCCCTGAAGTGCATGAATACCAAGATGAGAGCAGCCCTCACAGTTGAGAAGTGAGTGGCAATAGCCCTATGGAAGCTTGCAACACCAGACAGCTACCGGTCAGTTGGGAATCAATTTGGAGTGGGCAAATCTACTGTGGGGGCTGCTGTGATGCAAGTAGCCCACGCAATCAAAAATCTGCTGATATCAAGGGTAGTGACCCTGGGAAATGTGCAGGTCATAGTGGATGGCTTTGCTGCAATGGGATTCCCTAACTGTGGTGGGGCCATAGACGGAACCCATATCCCTATCTTGGCACCGGAGCACCAAGCCAGCGAGTACATAAACCGCAAGGGGTACTTTTCAATAGTGCTGCAAGCTCTGGTGGATCACAAGGTACATTTCACCAACATCAATGTGGGATGGCCGAGAAAGGTACATGATGCTCGCATCTTCAGGAACTCTGGTCTGTTTCAAAAGCTGCAGGAAGGGACTTTATTTCCAGACCAGAACATAACCACTGGGGATGTTGAAATGCCTATAGTTATCCTTGGGGACCCAGTCTACCCCTTAATGCCATGGCTCATGAAGCCATACACAGGCAGCCTGGAAAGTAGTCAGAAGCTGTTCAACTACAAGCTGAAAAAGTGCAGAATGGTGGTAGAATGTGCATTTGGATGTTTAAAAGCACGCTGGTGCAGTTTACTGACTCAGTTAGACCTCAGCGAAACCAATATTCCCACTGTTATTACTGCTTGCTGTGAGCTTCACAATATCTGTGAGTGTAAGGGGGAGACGTTTATGGCAGGGTGGGAGGTTGAGGCAAATCGCCTGGCTGCTGGTTACGCGCAGCCAGACACCAGGGCAGTTAGAAGAGCACAGAAGGGCGCGGTACGCATCAGAGAAGCTTTGAATACCAGTTTCATGACTGGCCAGGCTACGGTGTGAAAGTTCTCTTAGTTTCTCCTTGATGCAACCACCCGCCCCTTGGTTCACTCTACTTCCCTGTAAGCTAACCATCCTCCCCTCCTCTCTTTGATCACCGCTTGCAGAGGCAATAAAGTCATTGTTGCTTCACTTTCATGCATTCTTTATTCATTCATCACACAAATAGGGGGATGACTACCAAGGTAGCCCAGGAGGGGTGGTGGAGGAGGGAAGGACAATGCCATACAGCACTTTAAAACTTTACAACTTTAAAATTTATTGAATGCCAGCCTTCTTTTTTTTTGGGCAATCCTCTGTGGTGGAGTGGCTGGTTGGCCGGAGGCCCCCTCACCGCATTCTTGGGCATCTGGGTGTGGAGGCTATGGAACTTGGGGAGGAGGGCGGTTAGTTACACAGGGGCTGTAGTGGCAGTCTGTGCTCCAGCTGCCTTTGATGCAGCTCAGCCATACACTGGAGCATACTGGTTTGATCCTCCAGCAGCCTCAGCATTGAATCCTGCCTCCTCTCATCATCCTGCCGCCACATTTGAGCTTCAGCCCTGTCTCCATCCCACCATTTACTCTCTTCAGCCCGCCACCTCTCCTCCCGGTCATTTTGTGCTTTCCTGCACTCTGACATTGTCTGCCTCCACGCATTCGTCTGTGCTCTGTCAGTGTGGGCGGACAGCATGAGCTCAGAGAACATTTCATCATGAGTGCGTTTTTTTCTCTTTCTAATCTTCACTAGCCTCTGGGAAGGAGAAGATCCTGTGATCACTGAAATACATGCAGCTGGTGGAGAAAAAAAAGGGACAGTGGTATTTAAAAAGACACATTTTATAGAACAATGGGTACACTCTTTCACGGTAAACCTTGCTGTTAACATTACATACATAGCACATGAGCTTTTGTTACAAGGTCGCATTTTGCCACCACCCACCACTTGGATAACCCCTCACCCCTTCCCCCTCCCCATGGCTAACAGCGGGGAACTGTACAAAGTGCAAGCTGGTCTCCATATTGGAAGAGAAGATTGAAGGTCTGGAGCAACAGATAACGACCCTGCGTTGCATACGAGAAACTGAGGATTTTCTGGACAAAAGTCAGGATATGCTTCTATGGGCACAAAGCTCTAAAGATTTAGAGCAGGTTGCACAGTGGAGCCAAGAGGCCAGTGAAGAAGCTTGGCAACATGTGACCTCCAGAAGAAGGGGGAAGGTCTGGGTTCCAGCAACGCAGACACAGGTAACTAACCGCTTTCATGTTCTCTCCACAGGTACCATTGCGGAGAGTGGATCAGATGATATGTCTGGGGGGAGAAAGCAGAAGGAGACTCCGCTGGTTGGAAGGCATGAGATGCACTATCCTGAGATTGGGGGTTTCACCACTCCCAAGAGAAGGAGGTGGGTGGTGGTGATCGGGGACTCTCTCCTCCGGGGGACTGAGTCATCTCTCTGCCACCCTGACTGGGAAAACCGAGAAGTCTGCTGCTTGCCAGGGGCTAAGATTCGCGATGTGATGGAGAGACTGTCGAGACTCATCAAGCCCTCAGATCGCTACCCCTTCCTGCTTCTCCACGTGGGCTCCAATGATACTGCCAAGAATGACCTTGAGTGGATCACTGCGGACTATGTGGCTCTGGGAAGAAGGAAAAAGGAGTTTGAGGCACAAGTGGTGTTCTCGTCCATCCTCCCCGTGGAAGGAAAAGGCCTGGGTAGGGACCGTCGAATCGTGGAAGTCAACGAATGGCTATGCAGGTGGTGTCGGAGAGAAGGCTTTGGATTCTTTGACCATGGGATGGTGTTCCATGAGGGAGGAGTGCTGGGCAGAGACGGGCTCCATCTTATGAAGAGAGGGAAGCACATCTTTGCGAGCAGGCTGGTTAACCTAGTGAGGAGGGCTTTAAACTAGGTTCACCGGGGGAAGGAGACCAAAGCCCTGAGGTAAGTGGGAAAGCGGGATACCGGGAGGAAGCACAGGCAGGAACGTCTGTGAGGGGAGGGCTCCTGCCTCATATTGAGAATGAGGGGCAATCAGCAGGTTATCTCAAGTGCTTATATACGAATGCACAAAGCCTTGGAAACAAGCAGGGAGAACTGGAGGTCCTGGTGATGTCAAGGAATTATGACGTGATTGGAATAACAGAGACTTGGTGGGATAACTCACATGACTGCAGTACTGTCATGGATGGTTATAAACTGTTCAGGAAGGACAGGCAGGGCAGAAAAGGTGGGGGAGTAGCACTGTATGTAAGGGAGCAGTATGACTGCTCAGAGCTCCGGTACGAAACTGCAGAAAAACCTGAGTGTCTCTGGATTAAGTTTAGAAGTGTGAGCAACAAGAGTGATGTAGTGGTGGGAGTCTGCTATAGACCACCGGACCAGGGGGATGAGGTGGATGAGGCTTCCTTCCGGCAACTCACAGAAGCTACTAGATCGCACGCCCTGGTTCTCATGGGTGACTTTAATTTTCCTGATATCTGCTGGGAGAGCAATACAGCGGTGCATAGACAATCCAGGAAGTTTTTGGAAAGCGTAGGGGACAATTTCCTGGTGCAAGTGCTAGAGGAGCCAACTAGGGGGGGAGCTTTTCTTGACCTGGGAAGAATTAGTGGGGGAAGCAAAAGTGGATGGGAATCTGGGAGGCAGTGACCATGAGTTGGTTGAGTTCAGGATTCTGACACAGGGAAGAAAGGTAAGCAGCAGGATACGGACCCTGGACTTCAGGAAAGCAGACTTCGACTCCCTCAGGGAATGGATGGGTAGGATCCCCTGGGGGACTAACTTGAAGGGGAAAGGAGTCCAGGAGAGCTGGCTGTATTTCAAGGAATCCCTGTTGAAGTTACAGGGACAAACCATCCCAATGAGTCGAAAGAATAGTAAATATGGCAGGTGACCATCCTGGCTTAATGGTGAAATCCTAGCAGATCTAAAACATAAAAAAGAAGCTTACAAGAAGTGGAAGATGGGACAAATGACCAGGGACGAGTATAAAAATATTGCTCGGGCATGTAGGAATGAAATCAGGAGGGCCAAATCGCACCTGGAGCTGCAGCTAGCAAGAGATGTCAAGAGTAACAAGAAGGGTTTCTTCAGGTATATTGGCAACAAGAAGAAAGCCAAGGAAAGTGTGCGCCACTTACTGAATGAGGGAGGTAACCTAGTGACAGAGGATGTGGAAAAAGCTAATGTACTCAATGCTCTTTTTGCCTCTGTCTTCACTAACAAGGTCAGCTCCCAGACTGCTGCGCTGGGCATCACAACATGGGGAGTAGATGGCCAGCCCTCTGTGGAGAAAGAGGTGGTTAGGGACTATTTAGAAAAGCTGGACGTGCACAAGTCCATGGGGCTGGACGAGTTGCATCCGAGAGTGCTGAAGGAATTGGCGGCTGTGATTGCAGAGCCATTGGCCATTATCTTTGAAAACTCGTGGCGAACGGGGGACGTCCCAGATGACTGGAAAAAGGCTAATGTAGTGCCAATCTTTAAAAAAGGGAAGGAGGATCCTGGGAACTACAGGCCAGTCAGCCTCACCTCAGTCCCCGGAAAAATCATGGAGCAGGTCCTCAAAGAATCAATCCTGAAGCACTTACATGAGAGGAAAGTGATCAGGAAGAGTCTGCATGGATTCACCAAGGGAAGGTCATGCCTGACTAATCTAATCGCCTTCTATGATGAGATTACTGGTTCTGTGGATGAAGGGAAAGCAGTGGATGTATTGTTTCTTGACTTTAGCAAAGCTTTTGACACGGTCTCCCACAGTATTCTTGTCAGCAAGTTAAGGAAGTATGGGCTGGATGAATGGACGATAAGGTGGGTAGAAAGTTGGCTAGATTGTCGGCCTCAACGGGTAGTGATCAATGGCTCCATGTCTAGTTGGCAGCCGGTGTCAAGTGGAGTACCCAGGGGTCAGTCCTGGGGCCGGTTTTGTTCAATATCTTCATAAATGATCTGGAGAATAGTGTGGATTGCACCCTCAGCAAATTTGCGGATGATACTAAACTAGGAGTGGTAGATACGTTGGAGGGCAGGGATAGGATACAGAGGGACGTAGACAAATTGGAGGATTGGGTCAAAAGAAATTGATGAGGTTCAATAAGGATAAGTGCAGGGTCCTGCACTTAGGACGGAAGGACCCAATGCACAGCTACAGACTAGGGACCGAATGGCTAGGCAGCAGTTCTGCGGAAAAGGACCTAGGGGTGACAGTGGACGAGAAGCTGGATATGAGTCAGCAGTGTGCCCTTCTTGCCAAGAAGGCCAATGGCATTTTGGGGTGTATAAGTAGGGGCATAGCCAGCAGATTGAGGGACGTGATCGTTCCCCTCTATTTGACATTGGTGAGGCCTCATCTGGAGTACTGTGTCCAGTTTTGGGCCCCACACTACAAGAAGGATGTGGATAAATTGGAGAGAGTCCAGCGAATGGCAACAAAAATGATTAGGGGTCTGGAACATATGACTTATGAGGAGAGGCTGAGGGAACTGGGATTGTTTAGTCTGCAGAAGAGAAGAATGAGGGGGGATTTGATAGCTGCTTTTAACTACCTGAGAGGTGGTTCCAGAGAGGATGGTTCTAGACTATTCTCAGTGGTAGAAGAGGACAGGACAAGGAGTAATGGTCTCAAGTTGCAGTGGGGGAGGTTTAGGTTGGATATTAGGAAAAACTTTTTCACTAGGAGGGTGGTGAAACACTGGAATGCATTACCTAGGAAGGTGGTAGAATCTCCTTCCTTAGAAGTTTTTAAGGTCAGGCTTGACAAAGTCCTGGCTGGGATGATTTAATTGGGGATTGGTCCTGCTTTGAGCAGGGGGTTTGACTAGATGACCTCCTGAGGTCCCTTCCAACCCTGATATTCTATGATTCTATGATTCTATAACATTTCTGTTCAGCCACAGGCAAACAGCCCAGCAGGAATGGGCACCCCTGAAGAAAAGCACCTATTTCAACCACGTGACCATGAATGATATCACTCTCCTGAGGATAACACAGAGAGGTAAAGAAAGGATGTTGTTTGAATGCCAGCAAACATACACTGCAATGCTTTGTTGTACAATGATTCCCGAGTTCCTTCTACTGGCCTGGAGTTGTACAGTGTCCTACCATGGAGGACGCAATAAGGCTGCCCTCCCCAGAAACCTTTTGCAAAGGCTTTGGGAGTACATCCAGGAGAGCCGCGAATGCCAGGGCAAATTAATCCTTTCACATGCTTGCTTTTAAACCATGTATAGTATTTTAAAAGGTACACTCACCGGAGGTGCCTTCTCCGCCTGCTGGGTCCAGGAGGCAGCCTTGGGTGGGTTTGGGGGGTACTGGCTCCAGGGCCAGGGTGAGAAACTGTTCTTGGCTGTCAGGAAAACTGGTTTCTCCGCTTGCTTGCTGTGAGCTATCATCTTCTTCGTCCCCAAAACCTGCTTCCATGTTACCTCCATCTCCATTGAAGGAGTCAAACAACACAGCTGGGGTAGTGGTGGCTGAATCCCCTAAAAGGGCATGCAGCTCATCATAGAAGCGTTTGGTGCTCTGACCCGGAGTGGCCATTTACCTCTCTGGTTTTCTGGTAGGCTTGTCTCAGCTCCTTAAGTTTCACGCGGTACGGCTTCTGGTCCCTGTTATGGCCTTTGTCCTTCATGCCCTGGGAGATTTTGACAAATGTTTTGGCATTTCGAAAACTGGAACAAAGTTCTGATAGCACGGATTCCTCTCCCCATACAGCGATCAGAACCCATACCTCCCGTTCAGTCCACGCTGGAGGTCTTTTGCAATTCTGGAACTCTATCATGCTCACCTCTGCTGATGAGCTCTGCATGGTCACCTGCAGCTTGCCACGCTGGCCAAACAGGAAATTGAAATTCAAAAGTTCGTGGGCCTTTTCCTGTCTACCTGGCCAGTGCATCTGAGTTGAGAGTGCTGTCCAGAGCAGTCACAATGGAGCACTCTGGGATAGCTCCCAGAGGCCAATACCGTCTAATTGTGTCCACAGTACCCCAAATTTGACCCAGCAAGGCCGATTTAAGCGCTAATCCACTTGTCAGGGGTGGAGTAAGGAAATCGATTTTAAGAGCCCTTTAAGTCGAAAAAAAGGGCTTCATCGTGTGGAGGGGTGCAGGTTTACATCGATTTAATGCTGCTAAATTTGACCTAAACTCCTAGTGTAGACCAGGGCTAAGAGGCTCTACCTGGAAGCATTTCAACAAACCAAAAATAATATACCGTCAAAAATATTTTACTTGGTTTGCATCCATAAAGAATGTAAAACTGTTTATCCATTTAAATTTTCCACAGTTATAGAAAATTAGGGAGTGTCAGACAATGGGGACGGGGGGAAGGGTTAGCCATTTAATGACAGTAGTTGCCAGTAGTTATTGAGAATCAAAATGTTAAAGCTTTATAACTGTTAACACTACCAATT
This sequence comes from Lepidochelys kempii, assembly GCF_965140285.1. Taxonomy (NCBI): domain Eukaryota; kingdom Metazoa; phylum Chordata; order Testudines; family Cheloniidae; genus Lepidochelys; species Lepidochelys kempii. Next base: position 94,855,344 of record NC_136380.1, on the reverse strand, counting down.
ATGAACATCATGTCAAAATATATAAAGTAAATATCTTTAAATCAAACTCTAATATGCTCTGAAGCAGTGATACCCCTACTTTGCCAATCTGTACATTTTGATCATTAGTGGAAATATTTTTTTTCACCAATTTTGATGAAATAGACATTTACTGATAACAATCTAATTCTTCAATGCCTACTGATAGATATTTGCATTAGGAAGAATTAATTGGAATTAAAAAGTAGAGATTGGTGGTAGGTGGCTTGAAGTAGAGAAAGAGGCTGGCAGAGAAAGGAGCTAAAGAATCATAGAAATGTAGAAAGGAACCTCAAGAAATCATGAAATCCAGCCGCTTGCTCTTTGGCAGGACCAAGTAAACCTAGACCATCCTTGACAGGTGTTTGTTCAATTTGTTTTTAAAAGCTTCCAATGATGAGGACCCCACAACCTCCCTTGGAAACCTATTCTGGAGCTTAACTGTTTGTACAGTTAGAAACTGTCTCCTAATATCTAAACTAAATCTCCCTTGCTGCAGATTAATCCCATTACTTCTTGTCCTACCTTCAGTGGACATGGAGAACAATTGATCACCATCCTCTTTATAACATGCCTTAAGATATTGGAAGACTTGTCGGGTCAGTATTCTTTTCTCAAGACTAAACATGCTCAGTTTTTTTCAACCTTTCCTCATAGGTCACATTTTCAAAGCCTTTAAATCATTTTTGTTGCTCTCCAATTTAATCATTTTTGTTGCTTTCCAATTTGTCCACATCTTTCCTAAAGTGTGGTGTCCAGAATTGGATGCAGATTCCAATCGGGGCCTCAGTAGTTCAGAGTAAAGCAGGACAATTACCTCCCATGTCTTACATACAACACTCCAGAATCATATTCGCCTTTTTTGAAGCTACATCATATTGACATCATATTCAATTTGTGATCCACTACAACCCTCAGATCCTTTTCAGCATTACTACCACCTAGAAAATTATTCTCCATTTTGTAGATGTGTAATTGATTTTTCCTTCCTAAGAGAAGTACTTTTCACTTGTATTTATTGAATTTTATCTTGTTGAATTCAAACCAATTCTCCACTTTGTCAACATCATTTAAATTTTAAACCTGTCCTCCAAAGTGCTTGCAACCCCTCCCAGCTTGATGTTATCTTCAAATTTTATAAGCACACTCTCTGTTCCATTATCCAAGTCATTAATGAAAATAGTGACACAGGACTGACCTCTGTGGGATTCCACCTGATACACCCTCCCAATCTGACAGCAAATCATTGATAATTACTTGAAAATTATCAATAATTACTCGATAATTGAAAGTACAGTCTTTCAACCAGTTGTGCACCCACCTTATAGAAAATTCATCTAGACCACATTTCCCTAGTTTACTTATGAGAATGTCATGTGGAACGGTGTCTAAAGCCTTACTAAAATACAGGTATCTCACATCTAATGCTTCCCCCTGTCCACTAGGTTGGTAATCCTATCAAAGAAGGAAATTAAGTTGGTTTGGCATGATTTGTTCTTGACAAATCCATGCTGACTATTCTTTATAACCCTATTATCCTCCAGATGGTCACAGACTGATTGTTTAATAATTTGCTCCAGTATTTCTTCAGATATTGAGGCTGGGGTGAATGGTCTACAATTCCCTGGATCCTCTTTGTTCCTCTTTTAAAGACAGCTATTATATTTGTCCTTCTCCAGTCTTTTCGGACCTCACTCGTCATCCAGCAGGTCTCAAAGATAATTGCTTATGGCTCTGAGATTGCTTTAGCTAGTTCCTTAAATACTCTAGGATTAATTTAATCTGGCCCTGCTGACTTGAATATGTATAACATATCTAAATATTCTTTAACCCAGTCTTTCCCTATTTTGGCTTGCATTTCTTCCCTCTGGTTGTTAATATTAACAGTGTTGAGTTTCTGGTCATCAACAACTTTTTTTAGTGAAGACAAAAGGAAGACAGGGATTAAGCACCTGAGTTGTCTCGATGTCATCAGTTACTAGCTCTCCTTCCACTAAGTAAAGTACCTACACTTTCCTTCGTTTCTCACTTGCTCCTAATGCATTTAAAGAATTTCTTCTATGAAGAGAGCTGGGGGAGAGGAAGAATGAGTAAGGGATGGGGATGGGGTGAGGACTTTCAAAAATACAGGGGATTTGGACTTTGAAGGAGAACTAGAGGATTCATAGAACATAAAGTGGCAAAGACGCATTACCTAGTGCAGTGAAGGATTGTTCCTGATGGTATCTAATTGTACTTGAGGGAACAAGAGGGAACCGTGGCCGAAAGAGGAAGAATCAAAGAAGAGTTAGATTGTACCCAAGAGTTATTATAAACAGCCTCTCCACAATGCACCTCCTATATAAGGACCAGGCATAATTACAGTCCTTGAGAAGGAAATAATTTCTCCTTGAGAAGGAAATATGCTGCACTCTAGACAGTGGTGTAGTAGCAAGCATATTCCTGCTGCTCACTTGATGGTGGCTGGGTGCTCATGCTGGGACAGTACAGTTCTGTACTTTTCCCAATGCAGCATTGCACATATCATGATTTTTTTTTAGCAGAAAGAAAAGATTAAAGAAAAAAAACAGAGGTCTAATGCAGAGACCTACTTGACATACTTCTGGATGGACAGACAGAGGTGGTAGAACAGAGAGAGTTGTAGAAGCAAAGGAAAGGGTATCACAGTCTTTGAAACAGATGGGTCTGTGAGAAGACAAGAAAAAAAGTGAATGATGGCATGAAGAAAAAATGTTATTTCTTAATAGAAATATGGAGCTCTAATATATGCCCCTTTCAGGCCACTCAAAATAAATTACTAAGTAAAGAGTTGTAGTGATTAGAGTTTAGCTGATTTGTACAGATTTAGCCTCTTTTATTCTTGAGTTGTCCATACACACTTTACAATTTTCTTGAATGTTGTGTTTATTGAAATGATTCATGAGGGAAAGGATAGGATTAACTCTTACTCTGTCCTATATGGAGTGTTAGTTTAACACATGGGCATGTGCAAATTTGTGGAAACCTCCAATGTCTGAGCATAAAAATTAAAGAATCCAAATAGATTTAAAATCGAATACTGATGCAATGTTTCTATGGATATGTCTGATATCATGAACAGCAAACTGTTTTTGAGGATTTTCTATTCATACTGAATAGAATAAAGTCTGCTAAACAAATGCCTCTAGCACAGATCATTAACATTTTTCTGTTTCCTGTGCTAACAGTATTATTGTTATTGTTGCTCTAGTCTCATTTTTGCCCTAGGACATTTTACATGCATGTGGAAGGTATGCATTCCTTCTGTTTTATAAGCAGCACGACAGTTCTTGGCTTGCTGGGATCCAGGGAGGAACAGGCTAATAGCATGACTGGCAACACTTCATTCATAAAAGTATATTTTCAAGTGATCTTTGTCTGTATGGAATGCAAGTGTGATTTTCATCTGCATTTGTGAGATATGGCTAATGTTGCCATTACCTTTTTCTCCTTCACAAATTCCACTGGTTCTGGAGTAGGTGACAACTTACAAACCAGCCTTTCAACTCATAATAATCTCCCTGATCTAATGGTTTCTTTTGTCCTTTAAAAAAAAAACCCTATGAAATTATATCTTCCAGCTTGCCTTGCTATCTTGGTAGAAATTAGAGAGAGGGCAGCTGGAAACACACAGTTCCAGCTTGATCACTCACTAACCTACCCTGCTTTGGGAACCTTGTTCCTAGGCCCTGAAAACAATAGCACCATGTACTTTTTCAACAATGTACCTCCCCATGACCACTTCCACAATAAGTAGCAACATAAGCCTAACTGCCGAGTTCCACACTGGCCATTGTCAAACAAACAATCTTTCTGGTTTAGTTTCCTCCAAGGACAGCACATCACTTTCCAGTTTGTTCTCAGAAAGAAACATCTGTAGGATAAACATCTTTGATGAGCAACAGGGAGTGATCTCAAGGAGGCAGTTTTGAAATCTGGGGAAAAAACCCAGACTTATGTCTCTGCTCAAGGCCCTAGATCAACATTCAGAAATCAGTATAGAGTGATCAAGCTAGGGCTCACCTTCCTGCCACAGCAACTATGGACCATCACAAACCTCACCACCTTCCACTCTAAATGCAAGGCACATTTCTTTGACCCTGCCTTCTCTAATGTGTGCACATGCACGCACACACAGAGCTATATGTTGTATGCATATATTATTATAAATAACATTCCCAAACAAAATATTCCCCTGCACATACATATTAGTTTTCATCCTCTCCCCAGGGGAAGAAGTGAAAAGATGGTAGTCACATTGTTTAATGCACTACTGCTCAGCCACTCAGATACTAGGTGTTGGACAGAGTATAAGAACCTATTCAGAATAGAATAGCAAATCCCTTTCTTTCACCAGACAAGAGCACAGACTAGCCATTTGCTTTCTCCTGAAGTGAATCCCCCCCTTGCACAGCTGCCTGGAAGCACAAAGGCATACAATTTGCTTCCCCCGCTCCTACACAGATAAATCTAATCCCCAAAAAAGTTTTGCCATTTATTTCAAAGCAAACAGGAATACATGTAACTCTTATGTTCAACCTTTGACTTCAAAACCATCATAAAATTCATTCTAGATCAGGGCAGGGGTTAGTTGGCTTGAACGACGAAGAAATCACTAATACCATAGCGATTGTGTAAAAGCAATACAATTGGGTAAGGCTATTATGGAAGATTGCCTTTAATTTATCAGAGTGTATTATTGTGTGCATACTGCAAAAGCCCCAAGTCAAGAAGTTACTATGCTTCAGGCGTAAAAACTGATGTTAAAAAAATAACTACAACAAATCATCGTTTACATTTTCAATAAAACCTTTAGTGGCTTACTTATTTCTATTTTTATTGGACTGAGTTGTTAAAGGAACAAAACCAGGTGGCTTGAATAAGTCAGCAAAATTTGATATTAAGAATTAATCTGCTAAAGAACACTGCTTTAAGTCACTTTCAATGTGAGTAAAAACAGTTCAAAAGGGTGTTCAAACCCAACTGGTTCAAGTCAAGTGGTCAAGCTCTGCAATGTATGGAATGTTGCCAAGTATTCAGTTAACAAACAAAAGAACTACACGGATAAGTTGTCACTCGAAAGATGGAATAAGGCAGACTGAGTCCTCATTCCTTCCTCATTGTTTTGATGTATACCAGGAACAAAAGTAGCAGTTAGCATGTTTCCATCACTGTTTCTTTCAACCTTAATCTCTTCACAGAGATTTGCTAGTGTTTTGGTTTTTGTTTGTTTTGTGTTTTGAATATCTGAACAGAGGGAAGGGAGTGGATTTGTGTATTCTGTAATCCCTGCTTGGTCAACATGGTGAATATGCATATATTTTTTAAAAAATCTTACTGGAACTGTAGATAGTCTCTATGGGAACATCTATGTTTGAGCCAGAAGGGACCCATGTTAGCTCTGCTCAAGCTAGCATGCTAAAATAGCAGTGTAGTCTGTGCAGCAGCCCCAGTACAAACCTGAACAGACCATGGGGCATGTACCATTTAATGAACGTTAGTAATATAGCAAACTTGGCATGGGAATGCAAAGTTAGGCAAAATATTGTGAAAAGTTTAAAAAAAACAGAAAATGCAAATGTTATGCAACTGTACTCAGGAATTTGGCTTGTCTCCTCCAGCAGAAAGCATTTCTAGCAGCACAGTGCACTTTCAAACTATGTAAGATGATGGACAGGGAACAATGCCACCTACTCACTCACCAATGCCGCTAACTGAACCTTCTAGGTCAGGGGTTCTCAAACTTCATTGCACCATGATCTCCCTTCTGACAACAAAAAGTACTACACAACCCCAGGAGAGCGGGGACTGAAGCCGAAGACTGAGACTGCCTGACCCCGCCACCCTGGGGCGTGGCAGGGGCAAAGCCTGAGCGCCACTGCCCTGAGATGGGGGGCCAAAGCCCAAGGGCTTCAGACCCAGGTAGGGAACCTGTAACGTGTGCCCCACCACCCAGGGCTGAAGCCCTCAGACTTCGACCCTGGGTGGTGGGGCTCAGGCTTTGGGCCCCAGGAAGTTTAAGTCAGCCCTGGCAACCCCATAAAATGGGGTTGTGACCCACTTTGGGGTCCCAACCCACAGTTTGAGAACCGCTGATCTATGTGTTTCTAGGAGATCTGTTCCTAGTACTGTCCTAGTCTGGCCCAGCGTAGACTGAGATAGGATAGTATCACAGAACAAGGTAACATGAATCCATTTCCTAAAAGAATGTTTAGCTTTCATTGACATTTTAGCCCTTTGGAGACAGACAGCCAAATGAACAACAAGGGACATGGTCTGACTGTTCAGCATAGCTCCTTGGAGGAATCATTCAAATACTGACCAAGCACAACCCTAATGTCAAGCTGTATAGTGACACCTTTGGCCATTCTCCTTAATGGGGTACCACTTAAAGTTTTTCTTAACCAGAGTAGTCTACACACAATGGTGTGAATACCCCTTGGTTTTTATCTGTAGTTTTCAACTGAGATCTACTCATATACACACACAGTTTCATTTATAGAGGCAGTCAGGTAGGGAGGATTCTTCTGTAAAAAGTAATCAGCACGTTACGCCTGAGTATTCTATGGAAGTTGCAAGTAGATTGGTCCCAGCATATTTTAGTAAGAAATGGGGTCGGTGAGGATGAACACACGCAGAAAAATTCTGTTCTTATTACTGTACACCTTTGGGAATCAAACTGTGTGACTTAGAATGTAATCTTGAAGGTTCGAATATTGCTAAAAAGACTGGTCTGCATTAAAATGGATTCACGTGGCCATTTGTTGAAGTGTGTAATCTGCTTATTTCCTGTGTCTCATTACATGAGGTAACAGTTGTAATTTATTTGGATGAGGCAAGAGAGAGTTTGATAAAATATGGTATATTTGTATTTTTTCTGTTGGTCTTCAGCCACATTAATCTCACTTTCAGGGTCTTGATGAAGCAGCTGCTGGTGCTCTGCCTCTAATTCTATAGCTGGTAATTGTGTCAGCACAGGAGCCTGAAGGGTTTATATTAACCATTATAGTCCTCAATAAGAAATACTCTTCTAATTCAAATGGAGAACTAGCTATAAAAGTCAAAAATAACTGTTTTGGGTTCTTTCTTCTTTGCAACACCACATTTCTTTAAAAGTATTTGCTAATTGTGAAACAGCTGGACTGATTCCTTCAGGGGAAGATTGTGTATGCTGAACAGTTTATTTCCCTTGTAACTAATCACAGCATTTTTTCACACTATAGATCAGTGCTATCTGTCAAAGACAGAACAGAGAGGAGAAATGGGCACAGTTATGACTAAATGTTTCACCGCAAGTGAACAGATAAACATGAAGATGAAAAACAATGCAGTAGAAACAAACATGTTCAAAATTCTAATGGATGTGCAGAGTACCATATTTTTCATTGGCCATGTCACTTGCCTTTTGTGTAGGCCACAGACCTATAAACTATGGAATACCAGATCAGTGATCCAGAAAAAAAATAATCACCAAAAACCCACATAGTATCCAGCCTCCAGAGATTATTGATAGCTGGTGCTTCATAGTTTTGTTTGGGTTTGGTTGGTGGGAGGTTTTTTTGCAGGGGGAGAGGGGGAGGTTAAACAAAAAGGCAGGGTACATGATGAAGCACTTAGCAAATTAAGCAGTGCTGAATACTGTGACCAGCAAACATGGGACATGTACTTGAAGGTAGAAATAGAATAATGTAATAACACTTTCAATACATTAATAAAAGAAGTAATTCTATGGGTTTCCTCACTCTTCTACCACAGGGCCAGGCTGCTGCCAGCTCTGTATGAGTGAGCATAGGTGGGAAAGAGTGCATAAGTGGGGGCTAGGCATAATCTCATTTGGGAGCACAGACTCTCCTGTCTGCTAGTACAGTGGCTGCAGCTAAACTGAACACCTACAAGTACAGGGAAGGTTTGGGATATGGCCCCACCTCTCTTTCTGCAGCGTCTGTCTGATTTTCTCAGTAAGCCGGTGAGAAATTCTGGTTGAAACACCAGAATTCCACTCTGGCTCCTATTTTTATCTCATCCGCAGCACCCCATCTCTGGGGTTTGACAGTAAAAAAAACAAAAACAAAAGCAGATGTTATTTCTCAGCCAACGTTATTCAGTTGAGAGAGAGGACCCTAAATCTCAGAGTGTATAGGTTTCATGTTTAGATGTTCTAGTATCACTGGTAGAATGTTGGGCTGCACTAAAGAACGTGAACAGAAAGGTCATTTCTGTTGGCACATTTGTAATTGAGCTATGCAAATCACTGATTCTTCAGTTCAGTGGCTAAATAAAAAAAATAAATAAAAGTGTTTTGGGTCAACCTAAAACTAAGTTTTGTTTGGGGGTTGTGTCGTAGGTCAGGAATAGCCCGTTCCCTCCTGGGGCAGGGCACGAATCTTGATAGGCCAGCAGTTGTGCCTGCGCACCCCCAGCTCAGGGCTGTGCAGCCTAGTGGCCAGAGACAGTAACTGCCCCCTGGCCCTGGCTTGGGGCTGTATGGCCTAGCGGCCGGAGTCAGTCACTGTCAGGATGGGCTGCTACCCCAGGGCAGCAGCCAGCATAGGGGAACCTGGGCCCTCCCTCTCCACAGGGTCCCAACCCAGGGCCCTGTCGGTGGCAGGGTTGCCTGCCACCAGCTCAGCGGGGATCCAATCAAAACACTCCAAGCTAGCCTCAGGCTGTCCAACCAACTCCCCGCAAAGACTCCCTGGGTTATTTCCTACCAGCTTCTCTGCATCTTCTGGCTTCCTAGTTCCCCCAGTTTCTTCTCCCGTGGTAGCATCCAGTGCCTTGGGGTTGAGGGGTGCTGTCATCTGGCTGGCCTCCACATCATGAAGTGCAGGAGCTGGCAGCATACCTCCTTCCCCTATAGCAGTCAGCCCAGACTGAGCCAGGTTGTTCCCTCTTATACTGGTGTTGCACTTCGAACATGCCCAGTAGGGCCGTGGGGGCATGGCTTCCTCAGCCCACAGTGAGGGGTTAACCCCCGCAGTCCCAGTGCGGGGCACACATGCCCTGTCACAGGTTGTTGGGAGGGTTTTTTGGCACAATGAAGAAGTCAGAAAATGCATTTCAGGTCAAACAAAATGTTTTATTCATCCTGAAACAAAATGTTTAGTTTTGTTTGAGGTATTTTTTCAATCATTTAAAGCAGACAATAAAATTTAAGCAAAATTTGAAACAATATTGAAAAGGTTTAGTTTAGAAAATGTTGAAATGAAATCTTTGACTTTTTCAGATTTTTTTGGAGGGCAGATTTTCAACAACAAAAAAAGCCCTGACAAAATGTTTGATCACCTGAATCAGTATTTTCCCATGAAAAAAGTTTTGTCCAAAAATTTCACCTCTCATTTGTACTAGGATTTTTATCTTTTAATAACCAGTCTTGTATATAGCAATTTGTATTAAGTATTCCCAAAAATAGAATAATTGGTGAGGGGATAGGATAGATTGGTAATCCAAGAAGAGAGAGAGAGTGAACTGCTAGGAAAGAAGAGAAAATTGATTATAAATTGATAACTCTGTACAGTATTCTTAAGGCAAGGCTGGAGAGTGCAGCATCTCAGAAAGACAATAGGATTACAATCTTATCAGACAATTTCCCATTTGTGTAACAACCAGTTTTCTTAAGTGCATTAAAAGTGGTGCCATTTGTCGGTTCCAGTTAAATTCTTTGGCACAAAAATAGTGTATTAAAGTTATAATTCTGCATATATTATGTCTCACTTGATTAGAAATCCATTCTAGTTCTTCCCTATTTACTGCCTCACTAATCTGTAGAAGGGGACTGAATGATCAGCCAGTCAAAAAGTGTTTGATGAAGGTCAAACAAAGGGGCCTAATTTTCAGTGATGCAAAGCACTCTCCACTCCCATGTGTCAATGGGAGTTGCTTTTCTCAGACTACCTCTGAAAATTCAGGCCTGGAGACCATGTTTTTATAAGTAAGCTTCTGAACTCTGATACAATCACTGTAGTATTGAAACTAAAGATATTAGAGTTATTTTGAAAAATTGGCTTCTAAAAAAACAGGAATTGGCTTGTTACATTCATAGGACTTTCAAAGTTTTATCATCACTTTTGGTTTGATTTTATATTATAGGGATAACAGAAACATGGTGGAATAGTAGTCATGACTGGACTACAGCTATTGAGGGTATATAAGGGTATGTGCTGTTTTGGGAAGATAGAAATAAAGGTAAAGGTGGTGGAGTAGCATTGTATATCAAGGATGAGGTAGACTGTAAAGAAATAAGAAGTGATAGAATGGATAAGACAGAGTCCGTCTGGGCAAAAATCACATTGGGGAAGAAAACTACTAGAGCCTCCCCTGTGATAGTACTTGGGGTGTGCTACAGACCGCTGGGATACAATTTGGATATGGATAGAGACCTCTTTAATGTTTTTAATGAAGTAAATACTAAAGGAAATTGCATGGTTATGGGAGACTTTAACTTCCCAGAGTGCTAGTAATAATAATAGGGCTCAGTCTTTAATAAGGCTAATGAGGATCTTAGGGATAAAGGTAGCATGACAAATGGGGATGAGGATATGGAGGTAGATATTACCATATCTGAGGTAGAAGCGAAACTCGAACAGTTTAATGGGACTAAATTGGGGGGCCCAGATAATCTTCATCCAAGAATATTAAAGGAATTGGCACATGAAATTGCAAGACCATTAGCAAGAATTTTTAATGAAGCTATAAACTCAGGGGTTGTACTGTATGACTGGAGATTTGCTAACATAGTTCCTATTTTTAAGAAAGGAAAAAAAGGTGATCCGGGTAACTACAGGCCTGTTAGTTTGACATCTGTAGTATGCAAGGTCTTCGAAAAAATTTTGAAGGAGAAAGTAGTTAAGGACATTGAGGTCAATTGTAAATGGGACAAAATACAACATGGTTTTACAAAAAGTAGATCATGCCAAACAAACCTGATCTCCTTCTTTGAGAAAGTAACAGATTTTTTAGACAAAGGAAACGCAGTGGATCTAATTTACCTAGATTTCAGTAAGGCGTTTGATACTGTGCCACATGGGGAATTATTAGTTAAATTGGAAAAGATGGGGATCAATATGAAAATTGAAAGGTGGATAAGGAATTGGTTAAAAGGGAGATTACAGTGGGTCATACTGAAAGGTGAACTGTCAGACTGGAGGGAGGTTACCAGTGGAGTTCCTCAGGGATCAGTTTTGGGACCAATCTTATTTAATCTTTTTATTACTGACCTCGGCACAAAAAGTGGGAGTGTGCTAATAAAGTTTGCGTATGATACAAACCTGAGAGGTATTGCCAATTTAGAGAAGGACTGGGATATTATTCAGGAGGATCTGGATGACCTTGTAAACTGGAGTAATAGTAATAGTATGAAATTTAATAGTGAGAAGTGTAAGGTCATGCATTTAGGGATTAACAACAAGAATTTTAGTTATAAGCTGGGGACACATCAATTAGAAGTAATGGAGGAGGAGAAGGACCTCGGAGAATTGGTTGATCACAGGATGACTATGAGCCGCTAATGTGATATGGCCGTGAAAAAGGCTAATGTGGTCTTGGGATGCATCAGGCGAGGTATTTCCAGTAGAGATAAGGAGGTGTTAGTACTGTTATACAAGGCACTGGTGAGACCTCATCTGGAATACTGTGTGCAGTTCTGGTCTCCCACGTTTAAGAAGGATTAATTTAAACTGGAACAGGTACAGAGAAGGGCTACTAGGATGATCTGAGAAATGGAAAACTTGTCTTATGAAAGGAGACTCAAGTAGCTTGACTTGTTTAGCCTAACCAAAAGAAGGTTTGAGGGGAGATATGATTGCTCTCTATAAATGTATCAGAGGAATAAATACCAGGGAGGGAGAGGAATTATTTAAGCTCAGTAACCAATGTGGACACAAGAACAAATGGATATAAACTGGCCATTGGGAAGTTTAGACTTGAAATTAGATAAAGGTTTCTAACCATCAGAGGAGTGAAGTTCTGGAATAGCCTTCCAAGGGAAGCAGTGGGGGCAAAAGACCTATCTGGCTTCAAGATTAAACTCAATAAGTTTCTGGAGAAGATGGTATGATGGGATAACATGATTTTGGCAATTAATTGATCTTTAGCTATTCATGGTAAATAGGCCCAATGGCCTATGATGGGATGTTAGATGGGGTGGGATCTGAGTTACTACAGAGAATTCTTTCCTGGGTATCTGGCTGGTGAATCTTGCCCACATGCTCAGGGTTCAGCTGATTGCCATATTTGGAGTTGCGAAGGAATTTTCCTCTAGGGCAGATTGGAAGAGGCCCTGGGGGTTTTTCGCCTTCCTCTGTAGCATGGGGCACGGGTCACTTGCTGGAGGATTCTCTGCACCTTGAAGTCTCTAAACCGTGATTTGAGGACTTCAATAGCTCAGACATAGGTGAGAGGTTTATTGCAGGAGCGGGTGGGTGAGATTCTGTGGCTTGCATTGTGCAGGAGATCAGACTAGATGATCATAATGGTCCCTTCTGACCTTAATATCTATGAGTCATAAGTGCAGAAAATTTGGAGATATTTCTGACAAGGCTGAAATAAGAATGCCCTGGAAATTTCATGATAGTCTGATGTCACAAGAGCTAAAGCTCCAAACTGTTTTTCATGAGCTCTAAATGTTAGATCATAAAACCTATTAACCTTAAGGCATAAAGCCTCACTGAGGAAGTAACTTAGACTTGGGATATGTCTACCTTTGTGCCAGAAGGTGCTTTAGTGACATTTGTGCTGTAGTCCTTCACCAAGAAGACTAAAAGAACATATTCCTTACATTTAAGATGCACACATGTTTTTAACAATGGATAAACTGTGAGGATGATGCAATGTATTAGTAGCATACAATGTATTGGTGAATAATACCAATTCTGTGACTAAATATATTCAAGAAGAAACTAAGGGCTATATCTACACTGGAGCAATAAGATATAGTTTCCAGCTTGAAGAGACATACCTGCACTGGGTCTGATTGAGTTAGGTTGCTTAAAAATAAAAATAAATAAATACATAAAAAAGTATAGCCATGGTGGCATGAGCAGACGGAGGAGCTAGCTACCCTAAGTATGTACTTAGAATCTTGGACAGGATCACATTTGTAGCTCTCCTTCCTCTCCCACTTGTGTAGCTGTGGCTACACTGGATTTTTTCGTGCACCAGCTCAATCAGACCTAGCGCAGGCATATCTCCTTGAGCTGGAAATTACATCTTCCACTCCCTTGAAGACATAGCCCTTAGTTTTTCCATGAGAATATATTTAGACACAAAATTTGTATTACATACTACTTGCTATTAATACCTTACATCATCCTCGCCATTTTTGCATTGTTGAAAAAAAAAATTGCAGCCAGAAGACCTGCGCACCTTAAAGGTGAAGAATATGTTCTTGTAGTCTTTTTGGTGACACTGGAATTTGAGGGTATGTTATTAAATTACAACAACTCAGTAGAAACCGCATTCTCCCCCCGTCCCAGTTTACTTCTAGTATTCACTGCTTTGCTTTCTTCCTTGTTTAGGCATCACTTTATCTCCTGGGGCTAACAATTAATTAATAGAGAGCTTGTTCAAAAGATGTGCTTTTAGTGAAGCTTCTTCCTCTTATTGATTTATCTAGAAAGAAATACAATTGGGCCTTTTTTGGCTGTCAGTGTCTGCACAGTCACCTTCCTCCTACTTCTCCTCTGTCACCAGCAAGTAGCATTGCTGCCAAAAGGTAAAATCTCCAAACTTCTCCCAAAATAATAATCATAAAAAATAATGAGTTTTTCACAGGTATTTGTTTGGGAACTGTTTTTCAGCTGCCCTGTTTGATACCTAGGAAGAAGCGTCGTTTCTAAATCTAGTGACGGACTACTCACTCTACCACCTTCTTTAAAGAGAAAAACAAATAATAATGACAGTGCAATAGATGCATGTAACACCTCTCTACTTATAACTATGTTCAAGAAATGAAACTATGACCTTGGGAGGCATTTTAAAATAAAGTGATCTATACTGAGGGGAAGTGTAGCAGCAAGTGGGGGAAAAGCCCTTCCCAGGGATCCCTTCGGGAGAGAACGAGTATTTATATTTATATTGACATTTGTTACATGGGTCTTCAGATAAATAACTACATTGGAAAGCACTTTGTGTTCAGTGAATGGAAGTATACTATAAAATAATTATTTCCTTTAATTCCCAACACCTGATCATTTCTATTGCAAAAAAAGTATTGCAAAATCTCATTCTAATTCCAGTAAGTTATTTTGCAAAATCTTTGCCTTTTATAGTAATACATGCTAAGTGGCAGTCAGTGAAATGTCGGACCTGGTAATATTCATACTGCAACCTTTCTCTCCGGCAGTCAGTCTTTGCTGTTTGTCAGCGAGTGCTGCAGTGGCACCTGCTGGCATACAGAAGAATTAATTGCCTTCTCTTTGTGAAAAAAACCACACCAAGCATTGACAGTGTGAGAATGAGTTAGCAAACAAATCACAAGGTACAGACATGAAATAAACAGCAGCTGCTATTTCTTTACAATTATATTTAAACATTAAAATAATTAATTTTCACATATTAAAATTCCAGTTGCTAGTCATTTAGACATAATAGCTAAATGTAAATTCCATGTCAAAACCACCTCTTCTACATATAATAGGTAATCTAAACAATGCGTGTGCAAACTATAACTTTATTGGTTGCCACAAGATGAGAGACTGCAGCTAACTGGAAAAAGAGGAGGAAAGACAGAAGGGAAAAACAAACAAACAAAACACCAAACAAAATGGTTCTGGGAAGTAGGACTGAGGGGGAGAGACACATTAGAATAGATCAAAACAAATATTCTGATTATTCTTTCATGTAGGAGCAAAATCTCTCAGAGAAAATATTTAATTATAGTTTATGATCGAGATTTGGGATCAGCTGCATAGTAAAATAAGGTAGCATTTATGGATTTCTTAGCATAAAGTTGATACACAATGAGAGATGTAATTAATGAACTGTGTATCATATCTGATATTTTTACTGGAAAAAATGGTTTACGTCTCCTGAGAAATTTATTGAGTTCACAGATTTATCATAAATCTCTCTCTCTCTCTCTCTCTCTCCCTATCAAAGAGGTAAAGCTTGGGAAGCAGCAGCGCAAGCTATCTTGCCCCGCTGCACAGACAAGGATAGTTCAGAAATTGATTTCAATGGGAATAGGATTATGGGCCACTGTTCCTCAGGTCTGGTTTTAAGAACAAAGTCAAGTAGTTTGATTCATTTTCTACTGAATTTCTGCCTTCTCTGTGAGACTGCCAAATAGATTATGAATTATGATAGTACTTTTCATGATGTGAAACCACTGAGGGTATGTCAGTTAAAGAAGTATGGGCTGGATGAATGCACTATAAGGTGGGTAGAAAGTTGGCTAGATTGTCGGGCTCAACGGGTAGTGATCAATGGCTCCATGTCTAGTTGGCAGCCGGTGTCAAGTGGAGTGCCCCAGGGGTTGGTCCTGGGGCCGGTTTTGTTCAATATCTTCATAAATGATCTGGAGGATGGTGTGGATTGCACTCTCAGCAAATTTGTGGATGATACTAAACTGGGAGGAGTGGTAGATATGCTGGAGGGCAGGGATAGGATACAGAGGGACCTAGACAAATTGGAGGATTGGGCCAAAAGAAATCTGATGAGGTTCAATAAGGATAAGTGCAGGGTCCTGCACTTAGGACGGAAGAACCCAATGCACAGCTACAGACTAGGGACCGAATGGCTAGGCAGCAGTTCTGCGGAAAAGGACCTAGGGGTGACAGTGGACAAGAAGCTGGATATGAGTCAGCAGTGTGCCCTTGTTGCCAAGAAGGCCAATGGCATTTTGGGATGTATAAGTAGGGGCATAGCCAGCAGATTGAGGGACGTGATCGTTCCCCTCTATTCGACATTGGTGAGGCCTCATCTGGAGTACTGTGTCCAGTTTTGGGCCCCACACTACAGGAAGGATGTGGATAAATTGGAGAGAGTCCAGCGAATGGCAACAAAAATGATTAGGGGTCTGGAACACATGAGGCTGAGGGAACTGGGATTGTTTAGTCTGCAGAAGAGAAGAATGAGGGGGGATTTGATAGCTGCTTTCAACTACCTGAGAGGTGGTTCCAGACTATTCTCAGTGGTAAAAGAGGAGAGGACAAGGAGTAATGGTCTCAAGTTGCAGTGGGGGAGGTTTAGGTTGGATATTAGGAAACACTTTTTCACTAGGAGGGTGGTGAAACACTGGAATGCGTTACCTAGGGAGGTGGTAGAATCTCCTTCCTTAGAAGTTTTTAAGGTCAGGCTTGACAAAGCCCTGGCTGGGATGATTTAATTGGGGATTGGTCCTGCTTTGAGCAGGGGGTTGGACTAGATGACCTCCTGAGGTCCCTTCCAACCCTGATATTCTATGATTCTATGATTCTATGTCTATACTACCCGTCGGATTGGCAGGCAGTGATCGATTCAGCAGGGGTCGATTTATTGCATCTAGTCTAGACGCAATAAATCAACCCCTGAGCACTCTTCTGTTGACTCCTGTACTCCAGTCCCAGGAGAGGCACAGGCAGAGTCAACGGGGGAGTGACAGCAGTCGACTCACCATGGTGAATAGGTCTAAGTACGTCGACTTCAGCTACGTTATTCATGTAGCTGAAGTTGCATAACTTAGATCGATCACCTGTCCTAGTGTAGACCAGGCCTGAGAGTAATAGTTTGGGAGCAGTCTACAGAGAGCTGGACTGAAACTATCAAAAAAATTTCACACAGGATGGACAGTACCAGCTTTTAAATGCTGACCACGGTTAGGTTTCAACCAGTGATCTAGAAGTGGAATGCTCTGCATATCATATTACAGACACCGTGACAGGCTGCTGTTAGCAGCTATAAGTAGATCCCCTTTGGGGAGCCAATACCCAGGTAACTTAGAACCTGCAGAGCACCAGAGAGCTAGAGCAGAAGGAGTTAAGTGGTCTTACTGGGTTTGGAAAGTTTAGTGGGGATCACTTGCACTTGGAGGGAGCCTGATAAGTTAATGACGTAATTAGCTCACCAGCTGGATAGCTCAGAGAAGAAAGGGAACAGTACAAAAGACCCCTTCTATCTGCTGTTACATTGCATTGTACCTGGAGCATAAGGCAAGATATCATAATACAGATACTTGGTGAAACTACCCTGGTGGAGTGTGGGGGATGTTTAATCTCCAGGGGTCCTTACCAGCCAGGGTTTCCAGGGCTAGAGGGGAAACCTGCTTACAGGCTCATTTTGATTAACACATTTTGTATCTGACAAATAAAAAACAAACATCACAGACCAATATGCTCAGTAACTTACTAAAAGGTATTTAGTGCCATAACGGTCAAAGTGTTAAAAGTTCCTTGCCATCTAAGGCCCTGACCCTGTAAAGACTTACACACATTTAACTTTGTGCATTGTGCATAGAATGGTTGATCTCAACTGAGTTTAGTCAATGGGACTACTCAACCTGCACAAAAGGTAACCATATGTGTAAGTCTTTGCAGGGTCGGGGCCTAATTCACTGAAAAAGTGCACATAACCTTTTACTGCTTCTGATTCCATCATCTACATACATTTTTGAAATATCATAAACACTACAGCACGTGTGCTTTTAATCAGCTTACATTTAGCAAACTGGAGATGTTTCAAATCTCTAATACTTCTGGAAGATTTCATACATGATTAACACGGTTATCTCAATTTAGTTTTGCCGAATAGCTTTTCCTAGAAATATTACCTTAAAGAGGCACCTCCTTTTGCTGCTAATGGTTTGAATGTGTGACTACAAGTATCAGTTCACTGGATTTGTAGGCATCATCTTTCATCACTTAGATTTTTTTTAACCTTGCTGTTTGTCCTAAAAGCTATTGTCACATTCTAGTTTGTCTCTATACATTTTAGAGAGAGGGCTGTTAACTGGCCCGATGATTCCTCTTTGCTCACATTGGTTTGTTTTACAAGTGTCATTGAATTAACCCATAGGGCATTCTCCAGGGCTGAAATTGAGCCTGGTGTGCATAGCTTCCACACTACTTAAGACCTGTGGAGAGTCTTTGTAACCCAATGCTCTTCACAAGAGGTCCTAGGGGAATCATAATGATGCAGATCCAATGGCTTCTTTTCCCAGTCTCTGCCCAGCCAGTCTCAGTTATTCTGTGCACTCCAGCTCCTTGTTACGTTGCCAGTTCTGTTTCCTGCCCCCCTCATTCCAGTATCCTTGTTGAGCCACTCCCAGCTCCCGTCCCCCCCAACTCCTTATGCAATCTGAGCATTTTCCTTCACTGAATCCTAGTCACTGCCCCCGTCCAAATCACTCAGTTTCTCTCCCCTCCTCTCCCAGTTTCAGACTCCCTGGTCCAGCGTTTGATCCTTTTGCTTTCAAATCAGACTGCTTCTTCTGCCACAGTACCCAACCACCAACAGGGGGAGTCAGAGAGCACAGGACTAACAAGTTCCCTTCTCAGTTCCAGAACCCAGCCCAGAGAAGCTTGGAGCCGTGCAAAGATGTTTATTGGAGAAGCAGAGGTGAGTGTTAACCTGGCATTAATAGAATCATTTCCCTTCATCTGGCTAAGATACAAAAGGAGATAAGTAGAGAAAGGCAGAAATACAAAGGATATTAAAGATAAGGACAAGAAAACTATGGTCAAAAGGGGGAAATGTAGAGTTATGGAAAGGGATTGGGGGGTCACTGTGAGAATGGACAAGCAAAGAAGATTACCTTAGTGGTTGAATTCTGAATGGATTCTTGAGGGATGGAATGGAACTGGGACCACAAAGGAAGGGGTTGCAAGAATGAATATGGGGAATCAGGGCACAAATGATTTTCAGTTTCCTCGGCAGATAGAAAAGGCTGGATTTTAAGGTATATTATGGAAAAGTGACAGGATTTGTACATGGATTTGGCTATATATGTGGGGCAAGGGAGAGTAAGGAGGAGTCAAAGATGGCACCCAGGTTGCAGGCTTGAATCGGGGAACATCACTGATACAATCCTTATATTTAAACTTAGTTTAATTTGGCATTATGGGTTCATTACATTTTCCTCTGAATATTTTTCATTAGCTGAATCACTGAATTTTCTGTTAGTGTTTCATAGCAAAAGCATTTACAATCTGAGTTAAACTATATTGCAAGTTTATACTGTCACTATTCACTGTGTAAACTGTGCAATTCTTATCTATTCCCTCTGCAACACAGTTTTATTAATAGGTCTGACTTACTGCAACACGCTCTTTGTTTAATCATCATTAAGTATGGTCAAGTTTAGTTGGACCATCATTTCAATAAACAACTGCATAACATTTTGGTCAAATGGAAATTTTGCTATGATTTATTGTAGTTTTCTTCTATAAAACATAAAAATGTACTCCAACTAAGGCATACACAGCAGTCTAGAGTTTTATTTTTCATTTTGGGATGGCAATTATTGTGCTAGCAAATATAAAATACTATTTGTTAAAGTAACCATGTACTGCAGAGATTGTAGGATCTAAATTATAAAAACTTGCATATTTTTCCTTAGTTGTGGGACTCTCAGGACAGCACCTTTGCGTCTCTGAAATATTTCCTATAGCTGCTGACAATAAAATAAGGCCAGAAGCTGTGTGTTTTTCCCTGGAGCCCTGTAGACCTTTACACATGTTCTCCCTCCACATACATAACTCATACTGAGTGTGAGAAAGAAAAAAAAAACCTCTGACACTTTGGGATTCAACCCGGAATGGTAAGAGGTAGTGACACTGCCTGTCCTGCAACTCTGAATGCCTTACATGCTGCGCTGCTGTAGCTCACAGCCCTGACACTAACAGCCAGCCTTACAAGCCGTCTGGTCACACCCTGGCTTCTACCACCCAGTTACGTTTTACAGACACCCTCCCAGTCCCCAAATTTCTCCAAAACCATCTGATCTGTAGTGCCTAGTCCTCCTGGACTGTAACACTCTCAGGACTTCATTAAGTTCTGTGATGCAGCATGGCCAGAGAGCAGCAGGAGAGTGTTAGAAGGGAGCCTTATTCCCTATAGAGGGAAGAAAGTTTGCTATAGATAAATTAAAGCACCTGAAGCCAATTAGAGCTGATAAAACCCCTCTGCTTCAAGACAAGGGAAGGAGTTGAAGCAGAGTGGATTGATGTTAGAGTAGAGAGCAGTTTGGAGGGAAGCAGAGGAGAGTTTGGAGAAGTGCTGTGGTGGGCTAAGAAGACCAAGACCCTAGGTAAAGGGACACCTGGTTTGTGCAGAGGGAGGGCAGGAAGCCCCACAAGCTGAAGGGCAGGAGAGGGAAGTAGCCCAGGGGAAGGAACTGCTAGTTCAAGTGGTTTACTGCTATCCCTAGGGCCCCTGGGCTGGGACCCGGAGTAGAGGGTGGGCCTGGGTCCCTCCCTCTCCACTCCCCTCCTCTAGGACACTAGTGGGGCAGTTAATATCCCAGTTCAGGGTCAAGAAATGGTGCCCTGAACCCTCCCCAAGAAGAGAAAGCGTGAGACCTATCGAAGTAGTGCTGGCAATTTGCCACAGATCCATTTAAGAGACAGTAACAGCAATTCATTAATTTAGTTGGGGTTAACAACCATTCTAATTTCAATCATAGTACTGAATAGGTTTATAGTAAAATTAAAACAAGTTTATTAAACAAAAAGGTCAAAGTGTAAGTGATAGTAAGTATAATGAGTAAACAGATATGGTTACAAGCAAACAAAACTAAAAATATGCTTCTAAGACTAAAACTTAACTTCAGCAAGTTACAATCTTTGCCTTAGCAAGTTTCTCCAGAGACTTCATCTCAAGTGATAGACAACAAAATGGCTTTTTGCCTTTATCTCCCAACATTCATTGACCTTGTAACAAGAGACAGGAAGGCTTCCAACTGGTCTTTCCTACCTGTTTGAACTCCCAACCCCCTGCTGATTCATATGTAAGTGGGGCTTCCACTGTTTTGATTCCATGCTGCTTAATCTATATTGGCAATACATAGAAACAGGCTGTGTTTGATCATAGACTTTAAAGCATTGTTATCAGTGAGTTTCTATAATTCCTCATATAGTGTTAATGTGTACATTTCACAATTATATTAATCACTGCTGTAATTCATAAAAAAATTAGTCAATACACTTATAATACAGCAATATCATACAATCATTTGAGTCAATTGCTTATCACATGAGGTTCAGACCCCCTGTGTCTTTTTAGCTCAGTAAATCACTGAAATGTATTCTCAGATACAGTTCCTCTTCTCCTGTTGGAAAGAGATGCCATGTAGTCTGGTGAAGATTTCATACTGGTTCCTCCCCTGCTTGTGATAGTTGAATTGTTACCGCCTCCCCTTGTTAGGTTGATGGCTTTGTTTACCGTAAATGAACCTTCATTGTCTCTGCCTAATGAACAGGCTGGTCAGACAAGCAAAGGCAGACTGTGCTTATGCGTTACTTGCCAAACTCACATTTTAAGAACATAATTCTGGCACACATTTATAATTCTTTTTGCAAATCTGATATATACATCACACAAGGTTACTAATGATATATTACATGCCATCTTTTGGGTATAGATCATGACAACAGTGTGTTAGTATGATGATGTATGACTGAATATGGCCACTTTTATCATTGATCTTGCTACCATTATACAACTGCAAAACATCTTGTAAAATGTGTCATGCAAGGAAAAGTTATGATTTGCGAAGGATTATTCTGTTTATATACATGTATCATTTTTGTATCTGAAATTATAAATATTTGCTATATGCTGGCATCTTCTGTATGTGTAGTAACACCCACCAGGTAACATTTACATTAAGGCCAGACAATTATGTAGCGATGCCCCAACAGGGAGATACAACTCTCACAATGGACCATTGAAGAAACTTTTTCCATTCAGATAGCTCTTCCTGTGGATGCCTCAGCAAGAATATTTGCAATAGCTCCCCGTGTGAGTCATCAAGCCATGAAAGGACATGTGATGTGCTCATGTGATCGTGGACTCCATCTTAGTCCAATAACTTTCCACAAATGAAGACAGTAAATTTCCAGGCACATGACAGAGGATATAAAAGACTCCTGAGATAGCTCCATTTTGCCTCTTTCCTGCCCTGATTCTCTGGACTTTGGATTTATAACTGTAACCCATTGGGGTTTAGAGAGCATGGCCCCTTTAAATCTTTTTCCTAGTGGGGAGGGGGAGCAGTGAGAGAAAGGAGGGAAACTGGGGGTGTGGCTCTGGAGCTCCGGGGAGAGAGAGGCTGCAGTCTGGAGGCCCTGAACAAAGTGAAGCAGAGAGAACCTGCCTGAAGCCTGGGAGGGACAGGGCAGCAGATCAGGGACACCCCAGGACAGGAGCCAGGAGGAGCACTGTGTCAGGGAGGAATTGCCCAAGAAGGACAAGCCAGAGCTAGACCCAGTATCACTGCCGCCCAGAGCTGCATGGGGCTGTGAGTACCGGGGCTTGTGACTCTGCACTGGGAATAAGGAGGGAGGCTGCCACTCTGTGTGGCTTTGCAAAGAGTGGCAGAAGAGGGCACCAGAGGGGTTTGTTGGGGAAAGTTCACTGGCACCGAAGATGCCAGGAGCACCCAAAACTCACCATTAAACTGGAACTTTGCTCAGGACTCCTGAACTCTGTGTGCAGACACATTGCTCAGTGTCTGCCCTTTCAGAGTGTGCTACCACTGGGCCTGTGGGGTCTTGGTTTGGATGCAACCCTGTTCTACTGCTCCCCCTATACTTCCCCTTGTTGTTTTTCTCCTCTCTTCCCTCTGTAAATAAATATCTCCCTTTGTTATATCCACTGTACTTTTCCTGTGGGTGTGTGTGTTCACCCTGGGGGGTTTGGAACAGGTGCCCCTGGGGTGGAAGGAATTTTCCTGCTGCATTCCTGCATGCACCGTCTCTTGGCCAGAGCTGCCTGCAGAGCAGACTCCATCTTGGCCACGAGGGCGCTAAAGTTACACAACTAAAAGGAACATTTTGAACTATAGATTGAGAACATTCCAATCTTTTGGAAGTTACCAGAGAGACTTTACAAGACAGCAGTCTATTCTATCACTGCCACAAACATGATATCAGGATGTTGCAATTATTTGTATGTATATGATCTATTAATCATTTTTATCTCTATTCGTTGCTTTCATTATTAACCTTTTAAAGTTTTATTAAAGGATTGGCATCAGCATGATTATTGGGTAAGATCTGACTTGTATATTGACCTTTTTCATAGATTCATAGATATTTAGGTCAGAAGGGACCATTATGATCATCTAGTCTGACCTCCTGCACAATGCAGGCCACAGAATTTCACCCACCACTCCTAAAAAAGACCTCACACCTATATCTGTGCTATTGAAGTCCTCAAATTGTAGTTTGAAGACCTCAAGGAGCAGAGAATCCTCCAGCAAGTGACCCGTGCCCCATGCTACAGAGGAAGGCGAAAAACCTCCAGGGCCTTCCAATCTGCCCTGGAGGAAAATTCCTTCCCGACCCCAAATATGGCGATCAGCTAAACCCTGAGCATATGGGCAAGATTCATCAGCCAGATACTACAGAAAATTCTTTCCCGGGTAACTTGGATCTTACCCCATCTAAAAACCCATCACAGGCCATTGGGCCTATTTACCATGAATATTTAATTACCAAAACCATGTTATCCCATCATACCATCTCCTCCATAAACTTATCGAGTTTAATCTTAAAGCAAGATAGATCTTTTGCCCCCACTACTTCCCTCGGAAGGCTATTCCAAAACTTCACTCCTCTGATGGTTAGAAACCTTTGTCTAATTTCTAATCTAAATTTCCTAGTGGCCAGTTTATATCCATTTGTTCTTGTGTCCACATTGGTACTGAGTTTAAATAATTCCTCTCCCTCTCTGGTATTTATCCCTCTGATATATTTATAGAGAGCAATCATATCTCCCCTCAACCTTCTTTTAGTTAGGCTAAACAAGCCAAGCTCCCTGAGTCTCCTTTCATAAGACAAGTTTTCCATTCCTCGGATCATCCTAGTAGCCCTTCTCTGTACCTGTTCCAGTTTGAATTCATCCTTCTTAAACATGGGAGACCAAAACTGCACACAGTATTCCAGGTGAGGTCTCACCAGTGCCTTATATAACGGTACTAAAACCTCCTTATCCCTACTGGAAATACCTCTCCTGATGCATCCCAAGACGACATTAGCTTTTTTCACAGCCATATCACATTGGCAGCTCATAGTCATCCTATGATCAACCAATACTCCAAGGTCCGTTTCCTCCTCCGTTACTTCTAGTTGATGCATCCCTAGCTTATAACTAAAATTCTTGTTATTAATCCCTAAATGCATGACCTTACACTTCTCACTATTAAATTTCATCCTATTCCTATTACTCCAGTTTACAAGGTCATCCAGATCCTCCTGTAGGGTATCCCTGTCCTTCTCTAAATTAGCAATACCTCCCAGCTTTGTATCATCTGCAAACTTTATTAGCACACTCCCACTTTTTGTGCCCGGGTCAGTAATAAAAAGATTAAATAAGATTGGTCCCAAAACTGATCCTTGAGGAACTCCACTGGTAACCTCCCTCCAACTTGACAGTTCACCTTTCAGTAGGACCCGTTGTAGTCTCCCCTTTAACCAATTCCCTATCCACCTTTCAATTTTCCTATTGATGCCCATCTTATCCAATTTAACTAATAATTCCCCGTGTGGCACAGTATCAAACGCCTTACTAAAATCTAAGTAAATTAGATCCACTGCGTTTCCACATAGCGAGACCTAGCTATGTGGCTGATCTCTTGGGATTAGAAGGACCCCATATCTGAGTACATTGATTTTCAGTAACCACTCATCATAGAGTCTAGTGTCTGGATGGTGAGACAAGGGCTCAGGCTCAGCCTAAGGAGACTGTATTTTTTACTTCCTGTTAACCAGTGGGGTCAGACAGAAATTTACTTTTGTTGCTGGCTTTGTTAGTCTATCATTAAATCCACCCCAAATTGGTGTAGTCTGCCATATTTCTCAGCAGTTTGTCCTGAATTTGGCATCTTCAGCTGTGACCCACTGAGGCATGGTGATGGTTAGGTGTAATGAGTATGTCAGGCTTGACAAGAGTTCTGACAGAGTAGTGAAACATGAATGGGCCTCTGTGTCACACTCTCCATACTATTAAAATGCCATATTAGGGCTGCACAAGAGGAATAGGCATGTACGGTCTACATACTGAAGAAGGGTTGCCAGTGGAAAGAGTGGGGAAAATGATCCATGTTTACAGAGATCCAGCGGACCCAAGTCTGCTGAAGGGGCAGGGAATAACTGTCCCCATTACCTCAGGCCAAGGCCAAAATTAGTGTCTTTACTACTGTCACACTCTGATGGTTCTAATTTGGGATTAAATAGAAGATTTCGCCTTCCCAACAGAATCCATTTACTGTGCCTTGATGTGGAAGAGGTGTATTTCATCCAAATTGATAAGATAATTTGATGATTCAAAGGATTTGTAATCAACTATTTGGCCTTGCATCTCCATGGGCCAAATTTATAGTTGGTGTATGTCAAGTTCATCTCCATTGACCTGAGACGATTTTGGAAGTCCACCTAAGGCAATAGGGTTGTGCACACACAGGTAAAATGTTGGCCTTTCATGACATTTGATTTAGTTTTTATTAGGCGAGACTAGAGGTGGGCCAAGCCAAAAATTCAGATCTAAATTATTTGTTTGCATTGCTCACTAGCAAATGGAAAAAAGAGTAGCTAGGAACAAATGGAGAGAAACTAGAAGGCTAGCAGATTTGGACCAGGAGGTTGTTCCATGCATAGAGGGCAGTATGGAAGTAGAAGCAAAGTCAGAAATGGGAGGGGGAGAAAAAACAGAACAAAACATGAAGAGCACATCAAGTAGAGAAATGTGGTGGAGTGAAGGGGATGAGGAAATGAGATATAGGCTTGAGGAAATTTATGTAGGGCATTGAAAGAGGATGAGAAGTTTGAACTTGATTTGAAGCAGGGAGGATGAAAGATTAGTGGATAAGATAATTTTGGCTACTGCATTTTAGACAGTTGGGGGTTAGGAAGTAAAAGGAGAACATAGAAATCAAAGTTTTAGATAACCAAATTATTAAAAAGACTTTTAGCCATTTAGGCATAAGGGGAAGGTTGAGGTTTCAAAATGTTACAGAAAAAGAATTTACAGAACTTGGTAATAATCTGGATGTGTGGGCCAAAGTGGAGGAAGGATACAAAAATAACCCCATCATTGAGAACCTGAGAGACCGTGAATGTGGTGACATTTTCAAAAACAGAGAAGGAAGGAAAGTGGACACGGCTGGGCAGGGTTAGGGTGACCAGTTGAAATGGACAAAATATCGGCACACATGGGGGAAGCAAAAAAAAACAACAAAAAAAACCAACCATCGGAGCGGCCAAAGCTGCAATATTGAGACAAATGGCATCCCGACCGTGCATCGGTTGGGGCGTGGGATAAAGAACTGAAAATCAGGACAGTCCCAATTTTATCAGAATGACTGGTCACCCTAGGCAGGGTGGTGGAGGTGGTGAATCAGAAGTTCAGTATTTACTACAATAAGCTTGAGTTTGTGCCAAGCCATCAAATACAATACACTAAAGAGGCAGCCAGAAACCATGTGTGGGAATGGTCCGAGGAGACTAGAAATCCCTGTGGTCCTTCTTGCTTCTAATTGTCAACACTATGGCTTCTAGTTGAACTGCGTTGGGGACAATGTGAGAGGGAAGCCGGAAAACACAGGCTTAATGAAGGAAAGTTTAAGTAAGGTCACTTTACTCTTAAGCACTCTTAAGTCCAGGAAGTGGATCTCTTGTGTGGACTGGTCCAGGCTGAGGTTGATGGTGAGATGGAAATTGTTGAAATCATGGTAGAATTCCTCAAGGGCTTCTTTTCCATGGGTCCAGATGATGAAGATGTCATCAATATAGTGCAAGTAGAGTAGGGGCATTAGGGGACGAGAGCTGCTGGTAATAGCTCATCTTAAGTGATCACTCTCCTTACAATGTGTGTGATAAACACCCATTTTTTCATGGTCTGTGTGTATATAAATCTCTTCACTGTATTTTCCACTTTATGCATCCGATGAAGTGAGCTGTAGCTCACAAAAGCTTATGCTCAAATAAATTGGTTAGTCTTTAAGGTGCCACAAATACTCCTTTTCTTTTTGCGAATACAGACTAACACGGCTGCTACTCTGAAACTTGAATGCTTAAGAGTAAAGTGACCTTACTTAAACTTTCCTTCATTAAGCCTGTGTTTTCCGGCTTCCCTCTCACATTGTCCCCAACGCAGTTCAACTAGAAGCCATAGTGTTGACAATTAGAAGCAAGTCAGTGGGAGAGTGTGTGTAAACAACTGTGGGGGTCAGCAGGTCTGAAACGGCAGTCCTGCCATGGTAGACCCCAAATCTTCTGAGTCCCACATCCAAAAGAATGGCCCAGACAAGAGGTCTGAGCCTGGGATTGCACCCTAGAGACCCAGAGCTGGAAATCGTAATTAGATACTTAAAAGCATATGGGTCAAGCAGTTGGGTCCACTCACCACAGATTAGTGTCCATATAATACGGTCCTGAGCCTGGTTATAACACTTATTTTGGTGTGTGTGGAAAAGACTAGTGGTTTGTTTCCCACTCCTCTCGCATCTTTGGCCTATGCATGACCTGCGATCTCTGCTGTTTTCCAGGAGTCCACTAGCCATGACCACTAATCTCCTAATCCAGAATGCAAACATCAGGGTGCAAACAGGCATGGTAAATAGCACCCTGAGATGAACACACTACAGCAGTGAGCAACAAGCAGCTATACTCTTACTATTACTGCCAAACAATTGACATATTTTCCCCTTAAGACCTCAGAAGTGGTTGTTTCGGAAAACAATAAAGTCAACAGAAGATGACAGCACACACTTGGGGTTTTATCCTACATAATTTCTTCTTGAGATCAGGAAAAAATGCTGTCATTGTCTGTGAAATTGAAGCAGTGTGCTAAATAGGCAAGCAGCTGTCAAAACTGCTTGTCAGGTTTTATGTTGTGAATTTTACTTACATCAAAACACTACATATGTATTCACTTCAAGCTCCACCTTAGAAGATCTAGTAATTATAGGATTGTAGGACTGGAAGGGACCTTGAGAGGTCAGAGTCCAGTGCCCTGCACTCATGGAAGAACTAAGTATTATCTCAACCATCCCTGACAGGTGTTTGTCTAACCTGCTCTCAGAAATGTCCAAAATGATGGAAAATCCACAAACTCCCTCGGCTAATTATTGCAGTGCTTAACTACACTGACAGTTAGGAAGTTTTTCCTAACATCCAATATAAAATGCCCTTCCTTCAATTTAAACCCACTGCTTCTTGTCCTATCCTCAGAGGTTGAGAACATTTTTTCTCCCTCCTCCTTGTAACAACCTTTTATGTACTTGAAAACGCTCAGCATGTCCCCTCTCAATCTCTTCTGTTCCAGACTAAACAAATCCAATTTTTTTCCCAATCTTCCCTCTTAAGTCCCATTTTCTAGACCTTTAATTATTTTTGTTGCTCTTCTCTGGACTTTCTCCAATTTGTCCACATCTTTCCTGAAATGTGGTGCTCTGAATTGGACACAATACTCCAGTCGAGACCTTATCAGCGTGAAGCACTGCTAACTACTCTCTGGGAACAGTTTTCAACAAGTTATGCACCCACCTTATATTAGCTCCATCTAGGTTGTATTTCTTTCATTTATGAGGAGGTCATGTGATATAGTATCAAAAGATTTACTTAAGTCATGATATACCATGTCCACCACTTCCCCCCTATCCAGAATGATTGTTACCTTGTCAAAGAAAGCTATTAGGCTGGTTTGACAAGTTTTGTTCTTGACAAATCGATGCCAACTGTTACTTATCTTCTTATTATCTTCTAGGTGTTTGCAAATTGATTGCTTAATTATTTGCTCCATTATCTTTCTGGATACTGAAATTAAGCTGGACTGGTCTGTAATTCCCTGGATTGTCTTTATGTCCCTTTTTATGGATTGTCACTTTTCCAGTCCTCTGGAATCTCTCCCATGTTCCATGACTTTTCAAAGATAATCGCTAATGGCTCAGATCTCCTTAGTCAGCTCCTTGAGAATTCTAGGATATATTTTATCAGGCCCCAGTGACTTGAAGACATCTAAATTGTTTAAGTAATTTTTAACTTATTCTTTCCCTATTTTGTCATTTAACCAGATGCCTTGTTGTCGACGAAAGCGAGAAGTTTGCCACTTTCCTGACTTTAAAATATATAAGTTGCTTCTTAAGTCTCCAGGTTAGGAACCCCTTATAGGAACCCTTCCCAGAATTATTTTCTAAGGATAGATAACCTAGTGTGTATTACAGGTATCTAGGCATAGTGTTGCTGCACAACATGCATATAGGTTCCCTGCTGATTTTCTTAAGTACATAGAAATCAAACTCCTCAAGTTTACAACTAGCTATTGAATCTAAACAATACAACTCCTCCTTCTAAAAAAAGGAAAATAATGTCCTGAAATGACTTACTCAGAAACCGATTACTCAAAGCTGAGGAATCATAATTATTGGTAGTGAAAGATGCGAATGTAAAATTAATCCAATTTAAATTCCTGCACAGACCGTACTGAAACCCCCAAAAGTCTACACCATTTAGTTTATTTAAAGAATACAGTGAAGCCTGGAAAAAACTTACAAGGCATAACGGTGAACTTAGCATGCATAAGTTTAAAGTTGGTCAGGGGTACAATCAGTTTAAGAAGGAATAGGTCGAAAAATACAGTTCTGCCTTACTTAATAAAAACGAAATGAAACATTTTAAACCTATCCAGCTAATGAACTACATTTTATATCTACCCATTCTTTTAGGGGAACAGTTGCAGATATAGAAGCCTTAAAGTGTTTCCTTTGGTGTATTTTTAACATTGCCCATATTATGTTCTAGATCTTCCAAGAGCAAGAGATCATTAAGTTGTTAGACTTTCAGTTTGTAACTAAACATAGAATGGAACACAGAATTGGAAAAAAATTGTAAAAGACTATGGAACCATCACAGTCCGTGGCAAAATGCTTGTTTCTAAGTATAACAAATGAGTCTATTTAGGCTAAATTAGAAGGCATTTTATACATTTTGATGTTTTTGCAATGCATTTGCCGGTAGCTGTACTTCTTTATGTTTCTGTAACAAATGATTGGTGACCAGAGCTTGAAGGTATGCCTCTATCATGCAAATTAAAAATAATCAATGTTAGCTTCCTTTTTTTTAAGTGTTGAATAATGTAAAAAATACTCCTGGAGAAAAGTAGAGAAACAAGTACTATTAAACAAGTGCTGTTTAACAGCTATGCCCTAACATTCTTATTTATTTTTTTCTTTTCTTTTTGCTGTTATGTTGCTAGAACATTAAAATATTCAAATTCTATATTTTCCACAAATATACTACAATGTGAATAGCTTTTCAAACTATATAGATGTTAGAAAATTCTATGAAAATATTTTTTGCAAATATTTCCTTCCTTTATGTTGTATATTAGTGGAGGAGAAAAGAAGAGTAAGACATTGAAAATAGATTATAAAATATATTACATATGAAAAATGTCACCAACTGGGGGACAATGCCCTATTTAGTTAAAATAAATAAAGCTATTCAGCAAAGATATGAAGCAGGCAAAAATCCCAAAGTAAATCTTCAAACCTTCGCTAACTTCCATTCCAATCCCACCCTCATTGAACTACAAATGAGAGTTAAAGATCAGTTAGCTTGTGACACACTAAGGCAGTGATAAACAAAGGCTCAGGAGTCAAGTGGCTCTTCAGTGCATCTCCTGTGGCGCTTTGCAACACACATTAAAACACTGATTTAATTATTAACCAACAAAAGTTACTAACCAGTCAGGATGCTGGTAAAGTAAAGTAATAAAAGCCATGGAAAACATGTCATTTTTGTTTGAGACTAAATACCCATCTGTGCAGCAAGTGAAAACGTGAAGTTATCAGAATTTTACATTTGACAGCTTCTGAGGGTCAATTAAATGAGCCCAAAATAACTGAAATTTGGATTGATGACAAGTATCTGAACTTCTGGATAAATATCCAAATGCCATTCCAAGATTTGAGATTGAATCTCTGTAGTATTGGGTGCTTAGGGTGAGGTATTGAGCACTCTAAACCTCGGCCAGAATTTCAGCACACACACACACACACACACACACACACACACACACACACACACTCCTGTTACATGTGTTCAGGGGCCTGCATGTATGGATGTATGGAGCTCATTGCAGGACATCAGCAAGAAGTAGTCATCTTAATGGATACCTACAATGCGACAGGAGAAACAAACATTAAGGTTTTTGTTTGTGTTAAGTTTGCATTCATTTCTAAAATGTAACACCTATCTCTACCTTTAATGAACACCTAAGATTTACAGTTCTTAAGTAATCGTGATCAGTGTTTTACTGTCAGGTTGGCTCATTTGCTGAAAAAAATTATAACCTAGGGTTACATGGGCTTTACTCAGGGAATTAGTACTGAGGCATTAAAGTGATCTAAAATCTTGTAATTTTCATCAATATGCTGCCTTCTATTAAACCTGCAACAGTCAACATGAATATTAAGTTATGATAGGGTAGTCAACCCTCCAAGATTATCCTAGTGTTTCCAGGAATTAAAGATTAATCTCCTGGACACTGTTGCAAGACATCTGCAAGAAAAATCATGGCAAATTCTCAAAGTGAGTATTGATTGGTGAATCAGATTTATCTTATCAGTTTCTTGTTACTTTCATACATTCCGGGATAATTTTAGTCCATCTGGTGTCAGAAGTGTTGAGACAATACTTGCTTGCCCTTCTCAACCATTTTATGACACACTGGTGGTGCAACTTGTTATGAAGCTACCATAAAGTCAGTGCGGTCTCACAGTGACCAAACAACTGTCTCTTGAATAATAACAGCATTTTTCACTTTCAAAAGTAGTTGTCATAAATATAAAGGGAAGAGTAAACACCTTTAAAATCCCTCCTGGCCAGAGGAAAAGCCCTTAAGGGTCTCCATGTCAAGGTTCCTTCCCCACTCTGAACTCTAGGGTACAGATGTGGGGACCTGCATGAAAACCCCCTAATCTTATTTTTACCAGCTTAGGTTAAAACTTCCCCAAGGTACAAACTATTTTACCTTTTGCCCTTGGACTTTATTGCTGCCACCACCAAGCGTGTAACAAATATATAACAGGGAAAGAGCCTGCTTGGAATTGTCTTTCCCCCCAAAACCCCCCCAAGCCCTACACCCGCTTTCCTGGGGAAGGCTTGATAAAAATCCTCACCAATTTGCATAGGTGAACATAGACCCAAACCCTTGGATCTTAAGAACAATGAAAAAGCAATCAAGTTCTTAAAAGAAGAATTTTAATTGAAGAAAAAGTAAAAGAATCACCTGTTGTAAAATCAGGATGGTAAATACCTTACAGGGTAATCAGATTCAAAACATAGAGAAACCCTCTAGGGAAAACCTAAAGTTACAAAAAGACACAAAAACAGGAATATACATTCCATTCAGCACAACTTATTTTATCAGCCATTTAAACAAAACAGAATCTAACCCATATCTAACTAGATTGCTTATTGACTTTTTACAGGAGTTCTAACCTGCATTCCTGCTCTGGTCATGGCAAAAGCATCACACAGACAGAGAGACCCTTTGTTTCCCCCTCTCCTCCAGCTTTGAAAGTATCTTGTCTCCTCATTGGTCATTTTGGTCAGGTGCCAGGGAGGTTATCCTAGCTTCTTAACCCTTTACAGGTGAAAGGGTTTTTCCTCTGGCCAGGAGGGATTTTAAAGGTGTTTACCCTTCCCTTTATATTTCTGACAGTAGCAGATCCATTTTTCAAAATGAATGATTTTCACAGTGTCTATTGAAAACATTGTGACTGAAGGCAAAAAAGTACTATTTTATTTATGACAACTGGTATAAGGACCCTGAGTATAAAAACTGTCTTTGCAAAGTTGATGAATTCACATCTGAATGTGTTTTGTATCAAGCATTTTCCATTAAGTATGAGGGGAGATGAGCCAGTGCCATTCATGTGGAACGTACAAAACCCAAATGCTGAGAAAAAACAGACCTCCAATTGGAGCTTTAAAAAAAAAAACCCACAAAAACAGACACAATTCAGGAAAATCTAGTGACAGCAGCAGAATTAAAAGAAATTCACTCTGGCATGAATGATTCATAATTTATTATAGTCAAGATTGTTGTCAAATTGCTTCCAAAGTTTTTACCAGAATTATAAATTTTGAAAGGCGCATTATGGATTTACAAAAGCAACTAACATTGCAGAGAACGTTTCGGCTCTGAAATCACAGGAACTTTTAGTTAATGAACTTTTAGTTAAATTAGCACTTTTCCCCTCGATTGCAACAGATGCCTCAAATGAGGGACATAGATTTTACCGTGTAACTGTTCATTATTTTTCAAAGACAGAAAGGACTAAAAACGGCTTATTTGATTTTTACCATGGTAATGATGAGACAACTGATGCCACTGCTCTCCACATTTCAAATGTTTTAAAAGAAAACAGCTCAGTACAAGCTGTGTGTCATGCTATATACCTGATAACACCTCTGTTAAGTTTGGGAAACAGGTCAGTTTACCAGAAGCTGAAACAACTGAATGGCAGATTCAGTTGAATGCAAATGCCATGAAATTATAACTGTTAAAAATGCCATGAAAGCTTTGAGTTTTGACGTTTAATGTCTTAGTCTGAAAGTGCATAGTTAGTTCTCTTCTTCTACTAAAAAGACAATCTCAGTTCATTTTTTTCCACTTTTTAGAAACTGAGTATAAGGAACTTCTGTGCCATGTGCCAACAAGGTGGCTTCCCCTTCAGTCTGCAATAGATCAGTGCTTGCCTGCATTAAGGCATATTTCACTTCAGAGGGAAGAAGAATGAGCCAAGAATCTCTTCCTCTTTGTACTGTTTACTTCCTACATAACCTACTGGGGACACTTTATTAAGCACTTTAAAAAAAGCTAGAATGCAACCATGCCAACTGTACAAAATTAGGCTGTGCCATGAAAAGTTTACATTCTAAACTAAAGAGAAGGAAAAAGGACAAGTTCTATGGACAATCAGTCTAGTTTATTGTGTGCAATGTCTCTCTATGGAACAGAAGACAACTTGAGGAGGAAGCAGATAAGGCACTGTCAAGATGCATCACATATTGAAATCATACCATTTTGCAAGTTATCAGTTTTCAAACAAACATCAGTTCTCTCACTGGACAATGAAGTGCAATGTTTTGATACTTATAGGTTGGCTGGTTTCTTCACTTTGAGATTGATTTCAACAAGCTATATGATTGCTACTTCGTTTTACACCAACTAAGAGGAGTAAATTTCAAAGGAGCAAAGAATTGATCAAAGATGGGTGAAAGTGTTTAATAAATACCCCAAAATGAAAAACAGACAAATTTTTAAACTCTTATCTTTCACTGTTTCAAATACCAGTTTCAAATGCATACAGTGAAAGGGTTTTCAGCTTAATGGATTCAGCTTTGGAGCAAAGAAGTGAACGGATTAAGTGAAAGCATTGTGGTGTGAAAGTTATGTTATGGGTGCAGCCAAACTACCATATGTCTTGTGCTGACTTTTATGAATATGTCAAGGAGTCTCCACAGTTACTGAAAGCAGCACGAAGCAAACTAACTTGCACTAAGAGTGACTCTGGGAAAAAGGCTTCATGTTGTGGCTGGCCTTTGCTCGAAGTGGCACAGAGGTGAGGAAGGAGGAGATGCCCTTTGTGCCATATATTTTCCCATTGAGTCAATGTGGGGGCGGAGAGCACAAGAGTACCTTAATCCCTCTCTGTCTCTTCTCTAACTAAATGACAAATGAATGGCCAAATAGCTATTAGAGACATCAGTAATTCTTGCTGGCCACCAGCCTAGCCAGAGAGTAGTACCATTTGTCTGGAGAATAGTTATCATACCTATATTTTAAAAAGGGAATGAAAGTGATCCAGGCAATTACAGCCTTTTTAGTTTAGCATGCAAACTTTAGAACAAATTGTGAAGGAAATAATAATTCAATTCATGGAGGCAAATAGTAATGGGGATGTAAGGTGACACGCGAATAACCAAATATACAGCATCCCAGGCTTAACTTGATATCCTTCTTTGAGAAAGTATTTTTTCAGACAAGAAAAATGCAGTGGATCTAATATACTTGGACATCAGTAAAGCATGTGACATGATACCACATAGGAAACTGTTACATTAAAGGTGGGGATTAGTACAAGAATTATAAGGATAAGGAACTGGCTAAAGGGGAGAAGGCAATGGGTTGTGCTAAAAAGTAGAACTATCCGAATGGAGAGAGGTTACTAGTGGAGTTCCTCAAGCACTGGTTTTGGGACCAGTCACTCAATTTTAGTATTGACCATGTTACAAAAAGCAGAAGCATCCTAATGAAATTTTCTGATGATACAAAGTTTGGAGGCAGTGCAGAGGAAGACTGGCATATTATATGGTAAACTCTGGATGATTCTGAAGAGAGGAGTAATAAATGAAATGAAATTTAATACAAAGTGCAAAGTCATGTGGTTAGGGTCGAATAAGTATTTCTGCTACAACCTGGCGGCTCATCTGTTCAAAAGTGACAGAGGAAAGACACTAGGGTGTATGGGTCAATCACAAGAGGGCTAGGAACTACCAATGTGATACACCTATGAAAAAGGGAAACATGATCCTATCCTACCCAGTTTATTGCACCCAATGCAGCATGTATGATTACCTGTCCTATGGGCAAGTGGCATATGTGTGCATTTGGTGCAAGAAGCTCCTGGCCCTCAGACTGTGTATGGGCTTTGGAGACCAGAGTGGCTGAACTGAAGGAGCTGAGGAGACAGAGGTACATAGATGAGATTTCCGGGACACAGTAGAAAGGTACCACCCCCAGTCTGACAGCCTCTGTGCTGTTGAGGAGGATGAAAGTCCCAGGGAAGGAGAGCATCTGACTGGAGCAGAGGGAAACAATCCCATAGTTTGGACCCTCCATTCAGATGATGATATGATAACCTTTCACACTGAGGATACTTCTCCAGGGGAGGGAACTCCAGACTTAGAAAGAGACAGGTATTAGTAATTGGTGATTCGATCATTAGAAACATAGATAGCTGGGTTTCTGAGGACCGGAAGAACCGCATGGTGACTTGCCTGCCTTGTGCGAAGGTTGTGGATCTCTCGAGACATCTAGATAGACTTATGTGTAGTGCTGGGGAGGAGCCAGTGGTCATGGTACATGAAGGTACCAGTGACATAGAGAAGGATAGGAGAGAGGTCCTGGAGGCCAAATTTCGGCTGCTAGGTAAGAGATTGAAGTCCAGGACCTCCATGGTAGCATTCTCTCAGATGCTCCCAGTTCCACGCACAGTGCCAGTTAGACGGGAAGAACAGCAGAGTCTCAATGTGTGGATGAGATGATGGTGAAGGGGTTTTGATTTATTAGGAACTGGGGAAACTTTTGGGAAAGGGGGAACCTATATAGGAAGGATGGGCTCCACATAAACCAAAATGGAGCCAGATTGCTGGCATTTACTTTAAAAAACTGCTCTACGATCTTTTTAATGTTAAGGGCTGGGGGAAAGCTGATAATTGTGGAGGAGCACATGGTTCGGACATCCCTTAGGGGAGGATCTATAAACAGAGAATCTCTATGTCCTAGTGAGGACGAGAGGATGGAAAATGATAAAATACAGGAAAGGTCTGATCAGAAACAGTCAAATAAAAAAAAAGAGTCCCATTCAATTATATCGTGTAATGGCAGACAGCTAAAAGGAGACAAGTTTTTAAAGTTCTTTGTAACAGGGTGATGGCTAGGAGAGCCAAGCCAGGCCCCTCTTAGCCCACCTCTGGTTAAAAAGGGAATTAATTGGGGCTGGCCAGAGAGGAGAAGATGCACCTGTGGGCCTGAATAGCCAGCATGCTATATAAAGGAGGGTAGGGATAGGATACAGAGGGACCTAGACAAATTGGAGGATTGGGCCAAAAGAAATCTAATGAGGTTCAACAAGGACAAGTGCAGAGTCCTGTACTTAGGATGGAAGAATCCAATGCACCGCTACAGACTAGGGACCGAATGGCTTGGCAGCAGTTCTGCAGAAAAGGACCTAGGGGTTACAGTGGACGTGAAGTCGGATATGAGTCAACAGTGTGCCCTTGTTGCCAAGAAGGCCAATGGCATTTTGGGATGTATAAGTAGGGGCATTGCCAGCAGATCGAGGGACGTGATCGTTCCCCTCTATTTGACATTGGTGAGGCCTCATCTGGAGTACTGTCTCCAGTTTTGGGCCCCACAATACAAGAAGGATGTGGAAAAATTGGAAAGAGTCCAGCAGACTCTGTTACACATGGGGGCTTGTCCGGGATTTAGAGCCAGCGAACGTGGTTGACGAGCCTGGACATGGAGACCACCCTATAATGGCTGGTAAAACAGCAGGAGGAAATGCAACAGGCTCTGCGAACCATCCAGCTGCCCCACCAGATGGAGATGCAGTCCTTCCTGCCCTGGCAGGCAGAACAGCAGCGGAGCCTACAAGACTTTATCAGGGAGCAGACCAATGCACAAGCACAGCTCCTACAGCGGGTGGTGAGTCCTGCAACGGGCAAGGGCACCCGACCCCTGGGCTGGGGACTGTGCAAAATGAGCCCGGCGGATGACCCAGAAGCATTCCTGGGGACATTCAAGCAGATGGCCACAGGCGCCGGGTGCGGGAAGACAACTTGGGCTCTTTGACTTGCGCTGTACTCGGTGGGAGAGGCTCAAGTGGCCTACCTGGCACTGAGTGAGGAGCACGCCCAAGACTATGAGACTGTACAATCCGCTATTCTAGAGCGGTTGGGCCTCTCGGCCAGGCGCTACTGGCAGAAACTCCGGGCCGCTTGCTGGTGAGCCTTTACCAAGAGCTAGCGGACTGGGCGACCCGATGGTTAAAGCCAGAGATGCATGCCACGGCAGAGATTATGGACAGTTGAGTCCTGGAACAATTACTACAAAGCCTCCCTGAGGCCATACGGGTCTGGGTGAGGCGACACCAGCCTGATATTGTGAAGGCAGTGGTCAGATGGACCGAAGAATACATCGAGGCTGAGGGACCGCAGAGGGAGGACCGGCCCCGGAAAGATAGAGAGCCGGGGAGGAGACTGCCCAAACCATTTTCCGGGGCGGCCCTAGGGAAGAAGGGTGAGCCCTGCAGGACACCTGAGAGACTGGCTAGGCTATGCTGCTGGAAATGTGGAAAACCAGGACATATAAAACGGGACTGCCCAGAGATGGAGTGCGGGTGGGCCGAGTTTTGTGGGTGGACCCAGGTAGAGAGGCGGTCAGGGAGAAGTAACCTGATCACCATCCCCAAGAGGGTGGGGAGAAAACCCCAAGCTGGCCTGCTGGACACAGCATCCGGGTGTACGCTGGTACAGCAGGCATTGGTAAAACTGCATTGGCTGGTCGGGGGGTGGGGGGCGAGATTGGCCCTTGGCTGCATACATGGGGACAAAGTTTTTCCAGGTGGCCCAGGTACCCCTGGAAGTGAAGGGCCGCTTCAGGTAGAAGTGGGTGAGGGTCTTGGAGGGGCTACCATATCCGGTGGTGGTGGTGGGCAGGGACTGGGGCCCACCACCAAGAAGGAAGTGAGGGGGTACCCCGGACAGGGGGGCATACCACCCGAGCCAGAAGGCTGTGAGAAATGAGGATGGGCCAAGGTCTGTCAAGACTGACAAAGCTCCTAGAAAACAGAAACCAGGGGGTGGAACTGCAGGGGGCCTACCTGGGGGAGTTTACGGGCCTGGACCCCTCAGAGGAAGGGCCAGACCCCGCGGAGGGTCCCATGGATGTGGCACCCACGGCGAGACCCCAAACCCACAAGAGGGTGTGGGGGAAACTGAGGCAGAGAAGGTCCCACCGAAGGAGGGGCCACGCCCAAATCACCTGAGGAGACGCACCTGCAGGACTGAGTACCCAGCCTGCTATATAAAGCTGTCTGGAAGGAAGCAGGGGAGAGAGAGAAAGGAAGGGGAGGAGTGTGGGGCTCTAGATTCCTGCTGGCTGGGGAAGCTAGCAGTCTCCCAGGGTGTTGGTCTGTAATATACGTAAATAGTAGGTGGTGGGGATGGGCGCGAACAATAAAAGAGCACTGGTGCATGTACTTTGGGTTCGTCTCTGACTGAGTTTGTAGAGGAGCTGCGGAGAGCCCTGTTACATGCTTATATACCAATGCTAGAAGTCTAAGTAATAAGATGGGTGAACTAGAGTGCCTCGTATTAAATGAGGATATGGATATAATAGGCATCA
Source organism: Lepidochelys kempii (assembly GCF_965140285.1). Lineage (NCBI taxonomy): Eukaryota > Metazoa > Chordata > Testudines > Cheloniidae > Lepidochelys > Lepidochelys kempii. The sequence goes on along the minus strand of NC_136380.1, from coordinate 94,815,972 downwards.
CAGAAACTTGGTGGAATGAGGATAATTAATGGGACACAAAATACAAAATATATCGGAAGGACAGAACAGGTTGTGCTGGTGGGGGAGTGGCATTATATGTGAGAGCGAAGTAAAGTGAAGTAAAAAATCAAGTAAGTAATTAAGTGAAGTAAAAATCATAAATGAATCAAACTGTACCTTAGAATCTCTATGGATAGAAATTCCATGCTCTAATAAGAAGAATATAGCTGTAGGGAGATTACTGACCACCTGACCAGGCTGGTGATAGTGACTGAAATGCTAAGGGAGATTAGAGAGGCTATTAAAATAAAAAAAACTCAATAATAATAATAACAATAATAATAATGAGGAATTTCAATTATCCCCATATTGACTGGGTACATTTCACCTCAGGATGGGATGCAGAGATAAAGCTTCTTGACACTTTAAATGACTGCTTCTTGGAGCAGCTGGTCCTGGACCCCACCAGAGGAGAGGCAATTCTTGATTTAGTCCTAAATGGAGTATAGGATCTAGTCCAAGAGGTGAATATAGCTGGACCACTTGGTAATAGTGACCATAATATAATTAAATTTACCATCCCTGTGACAGAAAAAAACACCACAGCAGCCCAACAGTGTAGCAGAACACTTTGTTCAGAAGTAGAAACAATGTGAGTGAGAATAACCAAGAATGAGGTAATCTGAGTGGTAAACATATCCAGGCAAAGATCTGATAGATAGAACAGTATATAAGGCAGGCAGGCAAGAGAGAGAGAGTGCACACAGGCAAAGAAGTCGGTTGGGAGCTAGCAAGAACAGTTGCTGGAAAGAAACAAGAAGAGAGATCCAAGGGCTTACCAAGAAGACAGAAGAGTTGCTGAGAGGGTTGAAGAGTTCCAAAGAGGGAAAAAATGAGAGAGAGCGAGAGAGAGAGAGAGTGTGTGAATGAATAGGTTGTAAAATGTAATTTTCTTATGTAAAACTTAAAATATAAGTTAAGGCTGTTAGCGATCTATTGCAGACTGATCTGTAATAGAGCGCATCACTTGGAATAATTTAAACTGTATGCTATTGTAGTTTAGATCTTCTTTAACTTGTAATAAGGAATGTGTCTGATTTTTATTTCTAGATTATACTGTAATAGGGATTATTAGTTACATCAATAAAAGATACTTTGTTTTGGAAAGACAACTGCCTGTGTCAATCACTTTATCAGAAGGTTATATCCGTGTCCTTCAAGCGTTTCCTGAGTTACCGGGGAGACCCATTCCCCAGGAAGAGCACATGAAGGGGATGATAGGCAGGTTAGTCTAGGGGTGCCCCAAAGCCTAAATTTCAGGGTAACATTAGAGATAAAAACTACATACCATGCTGTGACCTAAATTCTGACTAGGCCACTAGACACTACCATAATAAAGTATAATTTCTGTGGACCATTGTCTTGTTCTAATATAATTGAAGAAAAATATATTGTTGGGATCAACTGTGTTGCTAAATAAATAGCAATTGAAAATGTACTTCTAGTAACAATGTCAACTGTCAGCAAATCCATACTAGACTTTACAAGCAGAAAATATTGTAAACTGTTTTTGGAAAGTATAAATTCATCCCAGCTCTTACTGCAGCTGGTTCAAAGGGTTTTAATCTCATGTATCTATACATTCCCAAATACTTTTCAGCTGGCTTTCTAACTAGGGAGCCAAGCAGATTTTTTTTTCACTAAACAGTCATTCCCAAGTGTTACACACAATGGGGTTAATAGGTGTTGCACTGCAGGCTCTCTTTATTGAACAAACCTTATCCTTCATATTCCCACTCACTCAGTGAATTAATTTCAGTTTAGTCATTTAATCACTCATCTATTTCTTACCTTCATAACTGCAGGTACCAAGACAATAGAATAATTGGATATAGTTAGTGGAACTTCCAGATTGGAATAAAAAAATCCACCAAAGCCAGTTTACAGATAAGAATGCTTTTGTCATGTGCATCTTTGTGCTGCCTCCCACCGTACCGCTAGTAATCGCAACAGTCTTCCTCCCTCTTGCATCCCAGCCAGCCACCCTGTTTTTAGTCAACACCTTCCTTTAAAAAGATACTTTATGAAGCATTGCTCTAACAATCCACTCTGGAAAGAAATTTAAATTAATTCCTTTGTGAGGTGGGCTGCTATTGGTCAATCCTGACTCTTCCAAGAAATGGCAATATTGGCTGACAACCACCACACATAAGAGGCCACACTGAGAAGAAGAAAGGCTCTTCCAAACCTGCTCTCACTGCCACAGACAAGAGTAGTATTCTCCTCCCTTCATGATGGTTCTCCCCATCTTCAGCAGTTTTGTTTTTAAACACACTATTTTAAAACTATTCTCAGTCTAATTTAAAATAAGATTGTGCCCATCCATGGATAGATCAGCCAGGAGTGATCAGCCAGGGAAGATGAAACAAGAACCATTGCCCAGAATCGCTAGGTACAATATCGCTCTCAGGCCCCTGTGCACTAAGGACTAAGTGAGATTTCACAAAAGCACTGGGTTTTCAGAAGCAATTTAAAGATGAGGAAGGAGGGTGTTTCACACACAAGATGCAGGATGAAAGGAGCTGAGAGGAGAGATAAGGAATACGATGTTTGGGATCAAGAGAGTGTAGGATGAATTGAAAGCCAAGTTTTAGATGAGGTCTTCTTTGGAACGTAGCTCCTTTTTATCTGGGAGTGCAGAACACCCAACCTTTTCTAATGCCATTCTCCCTGCTATCCACTAGCCTGCCCAGATAAATAGTGACCTACAAATACAATTGTCAGACTCCCTTTGTGGAAGTCAAGCTCGTTACTTCGGTGTACATACTGTGAGCACTGATATAAAGATAGATGTTTTCATTTCTGAATTGAGTACATTTTTTGCCTTTGATCTCTTCACACACACTCTAAAGTCCATCACCATACACTTGCATCTGTAACATCAAGTGGAAAATAAAGTCACCTTCAATTTCTGGGGATGTAAGTAAATTAGAGTTTTATCTTGGAAGAAATACATGCACAAAGATGCACACGTACTAATACAGAAAGCATTGACTTGCCCTCAGAAAGGAATGATAAGGAGTAAAATGCTTATTTACCCCCCCCCCATAGTGATCTGTGAAATGAGGATATTCCATCTTCTATTCTCTCATATTTTGTTTGCCTTGTCTATTTAGATTGTAAGCTTTTCAGGGCAGGGACTGTTTCTTAGTATGTCAGCAGCTTACACAGTGTTGCTGATTTTTAGTGAGGATATCTTGGCACTATTTTAAAATAGAGAATAATTTCTCTTTCCTTACATGGCAGTCTGTGAGGGGAGATTAAATTACTAAATAAAAAAAATGATCAAAATAGTGATTAAATAGATGCTTAAAATTACTCTGCAAGCAGAGAATGTGTTTAAAACTGCAACACGAGAGTCCTACTTCATATTACAGTATTTCATCTATTAGGTCCCTTAGTTCAAACTCTGTCATTCAGCTGCTTTGTAGTTCATTTCATCCATTTATCAATATGTAGGAAGACTGTGAATTAAACCCAACAGAAAGAGAAGTATGACCCATCTTACCATTTACCTTGCTCTACATCATGTCTGCATGCTGCCTTGGGTGGTTTCCTGTCTGCTTTTCAAAAATAGAAAATGTTAACAGCGGGGAAATCCTAGGTAGCTAGTAGGCAGCCCATTGGTATATATAGTACATGTGGATTTATATATATATATATATATATATATATATATATATATATATATATATATATATATATATATATATATTGTACTAGAGTTGCTAAATTCTATGTAACCAATGCCCAACTCTGATGGATGCCCAGTTGGTTCTGATAGATGTCTGGTTCTTCATGTCCAATTCTATAGTAATTGAGAACTGTAATCTATTTTGAAAAGTCATTCATGTCACCTTGATAAGTGAAAGTTTTGCATTGCATTTTTATATAATACAAAAGTGTAAAATCCCAAAGAAGAGGTTAATTACTAGAAACAATGAAATGTTTCCAGAGATCCAAACTCTTCCAAAGAGATTCATGAATTTGATGGTCATAAGCTTGCATGGGTTCAGAGGCTCAGAAAGGGTTGGGTTAAACTAACCTGTTCTCTCTCCCTGATAACTTCTCAATCTTGTTGTGAGCCCACAGATCAAGTGTGGACTTTTGTGCTTATATTAGTTTACACAGTGCTCCCAGGATCACAAGAACCCAAAATGGGGAAGTAGCTATATCAGAAAATATTATGTGAGTTGTTCTATATGACATAAATCCAGATTAAATGCAAGTATAGCAAAAAAAAATAGTCACAAAAGCTTTGTGGATCTCAAGCTCCAATAACCATGTTTGAGAACATAAAAAAACCCAGGTTTAACAAATCACCTCTGGTTCATGAGCACAGACTGTAGTCAACTCAAGTCTAAAATGTAAAGGTGTTCAAATTTCATGTCATGCATTTAAGAGAGCACTAATTATGACCACCACAATAAAACAAATTATTTAATTTATAAATTAAAGCCTCAGGCAGGAAGAAAGAAAAAAAATCCTGTGAAGCATTAGAATCAAATTCAGCCCTGGGATAAACTGGTGCCACTCAGCTGAAGCCAAGTAAGTGGCACCTACTTACATTATGGCTAAAAATAGAGCCCTTTGTGTTTTGTCTCTAGTTACTGCAGTAACTATATAGATTCAGAAGATAAATTTCTATAAACCAGCACTGTTTTCTTGGTATCTCTGGGGAAACAGAGGTTCTCTCTCTTGCATCCCAGAAGCTCTACCCACACATCTACATGAAGGGGCATTGAGGATTCAAAGGCCCTGATTAGTGTATGTTTAATTCCATGCCAATTCACAAAGGTACTTAAGCATATGTATTAAGTTAAGACCATGCTCAAATCCTACTGTGCATGCTTACAGTTCAATGTGACTGAAGCATATGTTTAAGCATATGCTGATGTTTTCCTGAACTGGGGCATAAAGATCTTCTCCTCTAACAAATCTAGAATATTCAAATAGCAGCTCATTAGATCAGGATACCACCATCCATCTTCACAGTATCTAACAGGCTGTCTTAGAAACATCACTGGTACATCAGAAAAGAAAAATACATCAACTGCAGTAGAGTTGGTTGGTTCTTGCTGTTGTCCCTCCACAGTGTAATACTTTGAATAAGAGTGTCATCTTGTAAGATTACTTTCAGACTCAACTGATGTCATGAAGTATCTTTTTGAAGTAAGCAGCATATAAAAAAATCAAACATTTTCTAAATATTTTATTTCCAACTCATTTTTAGATGCTGGAATGTTCAAAGGTGCCAAAGGGAGTTAGGTGACCAAATGCCATTGAAATTCAATGGATGGTGGGTACCTAGCTTCCTTAAAATACTTAGAAAAATTATATTTCAAAAGTCTATTAGAAGATTTAAAAATACATAAAAAGTATAACATAAGGTGGCCAATAGCACTTTGGGGTTTTATAGTAACCACCTTATTATTTTCTTTTCCATTAGTATTGAATGTTTTGAAAGATTTAGCATGATCACAAAACCACCACATACCTGTGGTTCAATAGCATGCCATTACCTTATCTGGTTATTTAGGAGTGGTCACTGGCTATAGACAATTTAATAGAATAGTAATGGCCAAATCCACTTACCACAATGTGGTTGTACATTGTTTTCTCCCATGTTTCTAGGGAAGATTTGAAAGATGTCTCTATTCAACTGAAAATTGTATCTATTATGTTAAACCAGTAATTCATCACGTCCAAGACATTCTACCACTATTTAGTTGGATTAAAACATCATTGTACAAGTATCATGATTTGCAGTACACCAAATGTGTGCCAACAGACACCAGTCACATTAAAAAGATACAGATTAAGATAAAGTTCATTGCAATATAGATGAACATGTAGATATAATTCCTATCTTTAGATAATTTTCAGTCTTATTTTGTACATGTTCTACTTCATGAAGCTCAACTACTTTGCTTAGATAAATTTACCACAATCATCTCCAAAAGTAGACCAGTAGTGTTCCTTAGAGGCTAATACACTCATTCACTCTTAAAAACACTTAAATAAGTGGAGGTAGAATCATAGGACTTACAGTCAGTAATTTGCAGGATTCTCTTCACTTCCCCGCTTCCTGATCCTCCGCAACCATCCTCGTCATCACAGTCTCCACTGACTTGTTCATCCATACTTCCACCGCTGCCCGTTTGTAGTAGACCCCACTTCTCATGTTTAGGAAGTGATTTGCCCTGCAACCGCTGCAAGCACAAAATAAAATATGCCAATCATCAACAGATATGAGATAGCTTCAAAAGGTTCAGAAATTTAGAATGGATGAGCTTCCAAAAGTTCACATGCTTCTCTAATATCAAACCTCCAGTCTGGCAATCAGGCGGCTGGACTGACAAAATCAGGCAACCCCCCTTTTTATATTTACTGAACGTTTCTGTATTCTAGCCAGCCTACTTCAGGTTTTTTGGGGGTTGCAGAGGTGTATATTTTAAAATTTGATCATGGGGACGGAACTCAGAACCCGGATTTCCTCAGCTTCAGTTGCTGGTCTACCAGACTGGCCAAGTCAGTTGGACTCTCTGCCTCTTCCCCATATATAAAATGTAAATATTAATACTTACAGTAGTTTAGTGATTAATTAGTAGTATTTATTCACATAGCACTTTTATCTCCAAAGTTCAGTGTATATGTAAATGTCATTACACTTTCTTGAGCTTCCGAAAAGATTCAGATCAGTACATATTCCAGATTAAGTTGTAATTTTTTATTTTATCTGAAATTACATACAGTAATGCATAGAACAGTACCAGGGCCAGAGCATCTGCTAATGTAAATTGGTGCTGTTACATTGACTTCCATGAAGTGGCACCAAATTACACTAGCTGAGGCTCTGTCCCTGGGATTCTTTAGTACAACAGTCCAAGATTTTTTTCCCCTTAAAGCAGTTATGGTATATATTAGTTACTTCATCATTTCAACAGTTCACACTTGGGGTAAAATTTTTGAAAGCAGCCTCTAAATTTTGCATATTAAAAATTGTTTGGTGAAGATGGTGGGTTCATAGTTCCAGGCATCAGATTTTTGGATTCAAATTACTATTGCCAAAAGTAATGTGACCCTTAAATGAGAACAAGAACTTAGTACTTCAACCACACTTCTATGAGACCAGTACCCCATCACGTCATGCCTGGGGCATTAAGTTCAATGTTGACTCAGCAGCATGAGTACCCCATGCTGACCCATCACCAACAAATCCCGCCACAGATGGGTTTTCCTTGTATAACTCCCCTCTATGTATGTTATTGACGAGTCTCAATACTGCTAAGTTTGAGAGATTGACAAAATCACAGCTTGAGATGTGTTTCTCCTTTATATCCTAGATCCCTGTGTCCATCTTAAAACAGGATTGGATTAAGACTTTATATTTTCCCTAGTTGTCTAAATACTAGCCCACAGTAATCATGTTTTGAGTTCTCTAATCTTTCCACCTACAGCACAGCAGTAGCCTAGGATTTGAATCATGAGAACCCAGGGGTCCCTATGAAATTGCTTTAACTATAAATTTGACATTGGAAAAAAAAAAAAAAACAATGTTCTCTACCCTATCAAAACTTTTCTTTGAATGTATGGCAGTTAGTAGTGATTAAGAAGTGAAAGAACAATTTAGCCTTTTTTATTTTGGTTTCCTCTTCAAGCTATTTGCTTAATTATACAAAATGAAGAAATGCACCCCTTGATATAAATTCACATCTCTCTCTCTCATTGGTTGTCCTCTGCAAAGCATGGCTCAGTCCTAATTAGAAAAAAAAATTCTTTATTCAGTGTTAAGATCTTTGTGCTTTTTAAAAGCTAGTTTTATTTCACTACTGAGATTATAAGTAAACATAATTTTAGGGACATTTTATGTTTATTTTGTTTTGCTGCATATTTTATATAAAGCTGTAATGTAAAGGGGAAAGGAAATGCAGTTTATTATTGGAGATTTTCTGATTGTATACACTTAATGAATACCACAATTGGACAGTAATGACAATACCTTCCCGTTATGTGAAAGTCAAAGGATCTTGACTTAACTTGGAAAACAAGCAACAGAACATTGTGTCTTAGCCTCTTTGGCATATCCTTTTTGTAGTAAGTAATGTACCCAGATAATTTGTATCCAAGCGTTTTAAAAGAGCTGGCAGTGAAGGTCTCTAGACCATTAATGCTGATTTTTAATATGTCTTGGAACACTGGGGCAATTTCAGAGGACTAGAAGAAACTATTGTGCCAATATTTAAAAAGGGAAAAGTGGAATTTATAGGCCTGTCAGCTGGATAATGGAGCAGTTGATATAGCTCTTGATTAATAAAGAAGTAATAGAGCGTAATAGAATTAATACCAATGAATATTGGTTTATGAAAAATAGACCTTTTTTATTGTGATTACAAGTTTGTTTGATAATGTAATACAATTAATTGTAAAACACTCAGATTTATGAAAGGCATTTGACTTGGTACCACACGACATTTTGATTAAGAAACTAGACTGATACAACATCAATGTGGCACACTGAAGTAGATTAAAAGTTAGCTAACAGGTCTCAAACTGTAATTATAAATGGGGAAATCATCATCATCAAGCAGATATGTTTCTGATGAGGTCCCACAGGGATTGTTTCTTGTTCCCATAGCTATTTAATTTTTTTAATCAGTGTCCTGGAAGAAAACAATCATTTCTGATAAAGTTTGCACATGACACAAAGATTGAAGGTGTGGTAAATAACGAAGAGGGCAGATCACTGCTACAGAGTGATCTAGATCATCTAGTAAACTGGACATAAGCAAACAATATGAATTTCACTACGGCTTAAGGTAAGTCATACAACTAGGAACAAAGACTGTAGGTCATGCTTACAGGATGGGAGACTATCCCAGGATGCAGTGACTTTGAAAGAGACTTGGGGTCATGGTGAATAATCAGCTGAACATGATCTGCCACTGAGAGGGCTAATGCAATCCTTGGATAGATAGCCAGGGGAATCTCAAGTATGACTAGGGAGGTAATACAACCTCTGATTTTGGCACTGGTGCAATCAACAGTGCCACTGCTCTGGTGTCCACACTTCAAGAAGGATGCTGATAAATTGGAGATGGCTCAGAGAAAAGCCACAAGGAGGATTAGAAAATATGCTTTATAGTGACAAACTCAAGACCTCAATCTATTTAGCTTATTAAAAAGAAGGCTAGGGGTGACATTATCACAATCTATAAGAGCCAGAAGGAGTAAGAATGTACTAGCTACCAGGTTATAGAGTTACCTGGGAGACCCAGTTTCAAATCCCAGCTCCAACAAATATGGAACAGCTTCAGCCAGAGAGACACTCATCCCAGAATACATAACAACCTAAGGGTTAGGACACTGCACTGGACCAGAGGAAACATGATTCTAGTCCCTTCTCCAAATCAGGCAGAGTGAGGATTTGAAACTGGGTCTCCCACATCCCAGGTGAGTGTTCTACCCTCATTATCTTCTGTGGCTTAGGTGTGCACTATTAATGTCTATCAGATCAGGCCCAGTAGGCATGGCTGGCAGAAGAATGCCTTGTTTGAGAATCCTGCCAGAGCTTAGTGTAGGCCTGGGACATAACTCACTCCCATATTAAATTAGTCTTGACCAGCCCTGGGTGAAACTCAGGAAATTCACCACTAACATTGGGGGTGGGGGTGGGGGGGAAATGTCCTGTTGCTAATAAAGCATAATAGATTTACTTGGCATATGTATTGTGTGTGTTGCTAATAAATGGATGTTTAAAGCACAGCTGGGTAAGGCTTTTTCACGGGAAAAAGGTCCTGCAGACCCGTAGAGCCCTGAGGGAAAGGGCGGGGACTTAAATTTACCAGGTTTCTTCCTGAGCCCTATGGGTATGTGTAGGTGCCTTAGTCCCAAAGCTCTCAGAGGCCGGGGGAGTAAAAAAAAAGTGGGGGTGCCTAAATCAACAGGGTCATCCCTTAAGTGCTCAGTAGGGTATTGGTAGGGTTCCCCAAATTATGCAATTAACATTAGGTGCAGAGCAGCTCAGCAACATCAGATTTTAGGCAACTTTGCCAAGTTAAAAAATTCTGCAAAAATCAAATAAATGTGGAGGCTCCAGCCTGGGGAGCACAGGTCACTGGCTACACAGAGCTGGGAGATCACTGTACAGCTCCCCTACCCAGAACATGGATTCAGCGATGAGGCTGTACCCACCCTGACAGCACAAGGACAGGGGCTGCATGAGAAACACCCCAGGGCCCTGACCCTCCATGCCAGGTGCACCAGGTGTGGGCAGGCAGGCTCACCAAGGCAGGATCCAAGTGTGGAGAGGCTTAGTGTGGGGGGACCCAGGTGTGGGTTGTGAGGGATCTATGTGGGGCAATCTGCACTGCTACAGACTAGGGACCAAGCAGCTAGGCAGCAATTCAGCAGAAAAGGACCTAGGGGTTACAGTGGATGAGAAGCTGGATATGAGTCAACACTGTGCCCTTGTCACCAAGAAAGCTAACAACATTTTGGGCTGTACAAGTATGAGCATTGCCAGCAGATTGAGGGACATGATCACTCCCCTCTATTTGGCATTGGTGAGGCCTCATCTGGAGTACTGTATCCAATTTTGGGTCCCACACTACAAGAAGGATGTGGAAAAATTGGAAAGAGTCCAGCAGAGGGCAACAAAATGATTAGGGGGCTGGAGCACATGATTTATGAGGAGAGGCTGAGGGAATTTAGTCTGCAGAAGAGAAGAATGAGGGGGGATTTGATAGCTGCTTTCAAATACCTGAAAGGGGGTTCCAAATTGGATGGATCTAGACTGTTCTCAGTGGTACCAGATGACAGAATGAGGAGTAATGGTCTCAAATTGTAGTGGGGGAGGTGTAGGTTGGATATTAGAAAAAACATTTTCACTAGGAGACTGGTGAAGCACTGGAATGTGTTACCTAGGGAGGTGGTGGAATCTCCTTCCTTAGAGGGTTTTTAAGATCAGGCTTGACAAAGCCCTGGCTGGGATGATTTAGTTGGGGATTGGTGTTGCTGTGGGCAGGGGAGTGGACTAGATGACCTCCTGAGGTCCCTTCCAACCCTGATATTCTATGATTCTATGAATTTGGGTGCAGGTGGCTCAGTGGTGGATCTGGATAAACAGGGGCTTGTTGGGGGGTTCTGAGTGCAACGGTAATGGGACTATGCAAGGGGGTCCAGGAGAAAGTGGTTAGGGCTCAATGGGGGTGTGGGTCGCAGTGGGGATCTAGGTGCAGCTGGTTGAGGCTTGGTAGGGTGGGGGTCCAGGTGGCTTGTTGGAGTGGTTCCGATGCAGGGGGATGGGACTTGTCGGGTTGTGGGTGTGTCTGGGGGTGATGCTCAGTGGGAGGGTCTGGGTATGAGGGAGTCTGGATGCACTGGGTTGAGCAGATAGGGGAGCAGCTCCCCTGCAGCTGAGGAACGATGGGTGCAAGAAGTGCAGGAAGGGGCAGTTTGCAGAGCTTCCTACAGCCAGGGGAGAAATCTGGGGTGGGTCTGACACAGCCCCAGATGCTGTGCAGGGGAAGAGGAAGTCCTATCCCTCCCTTGCCCAGCGGGGACTAGCAGCTGAGGCTGATGCAGATAGGAGGAGCCAGCCCAGACTTTTCCAGTCCCGCCCTGTCCCACAGTGATTTACCTCTCTACCAGCTGCCTAGGGCACCTGAAACATACTGCTGGGGAGGGTCGTATGACTGCTCTTGTGGCTTCCCTTTTCTTCCCCATCAGAAAGTCATTTTTCTGTGGGAAGCAAAGTGGGGAGCGATAGCTCAGTGGTTTGAGCTTTGGCCTGCTAAACCCAGGGTTGTGAGTTCAATCCTTGAGGGAGCCATTTAGGGATCTGGGGCAAAAATTGGGGATTGGTCCTGCTTTGAGCAGGGGGTTGGACTAGATGACCTCCAGAGGTCCCTTCTAACTCTAATATTCTATGATCTATGGGGGAACAGTAATTCTGTGCATGTGCAGTTGTGCAGAATCTCTGCAGCAGTAATCAGAGATGCATCCTTTATCTCCCTCTCTTGACCAGGTACCCTGTCAAAATACCAGCTTCTGACAATCATATTTTTCTGCTCAATGTCAAAGCCCCCATATTTCAAATATCTTCCTCCATTGTAGACTGGAATACTTTAGATCTCCTAGGTGTTAGAGCTCATTATTATACCAAGGTGAAGTTACAGCTGTATTTTACCAATGTAATATTTCACCAGAGGTACTATTGAAGGGGGAGTAGGATAGAAAAATCTGTCTTCTGTACAACAGCCAGTGTCCTCTTTTCAGTCTTATTATACCTTTTGGTCTCTTAGAGATATTTGGCTAAATAATATCAGTTTCTGTTGGCCCAAGCCACTTTCATATCTTAACACTTGCAATAAGCAGTTCCCCTTCCAAGGCTACCTTTTGCTATAGCTTTAATGGCCATGCTTTAGCAAGATCGTTGACTTTACTGAAAGTGATAGCCTCAAAAACCTGTTTCCCTGCTTAATAAAAATACAGAAGTGATATTCCCTAATTTCCACCTAACAGCACTTCTACTCTATGTGAAATATGTTCTGACAAGTCAAGTCCAAACTGATACATGTTTGGTATGATACAATGTGTACATGTGATAAAAGCTGCATATCCAGGGTAATTTATTGCAAGAATAAAATTCATATAAATAGAAGACAGATCCTCAGCTGGTATGTCAATATGTTTCTAATGACTCAATGAAGCTACATCAATTTATTTGGACTCCTATCTTTAATATATCTGTGAGGTTGCAAGACTGAATTGGGGAGGAGAGAAAGGGAAGAACTAGACTAAATACAACTGCATCTGCACTGCACACTCTTTTGAGCAGGGTGTACTTTCCATATGAGCTTTTTAGACAAGGGACTGTCTAGTTACAGGTGTGCATAGCACCTAGGACAGTAGGACCTCAACTGTTAGCTACAGGCCACTGTACAAATAAAAGTTGCAAGTATTTGAAAACCTTCATAGTGTTCTTTCAACCCTCTGCAGGCTGACAATATACACAGTACATACATCCTGCTAAGAATTTATCCAGCTAACAGTTTGCAAAATGACACTTCACTAAGTGAAAGAACACTGCAATGATAAATAAAAGTTGAGAATTAAAATATCTAGCTATCTATAAAAAGCTTTGGACAAAACACGTTTCTAAACAGTACCCTTATAGAAAACTATGATAAACAAAAAAACCCTAGTAAATGAGAACTATTTATGCAAATTTAGCTCTGAATTCTAGGTGAAATCCATGGAGAGTTTTGGAACTTCAGGCATTAGTACCTTATTTGCTTCTGTAGTCCCTTTGCCATCACTGATCTTTGTAACAGTAGATTTCATTAACATGTCACCTTACTGGGATATTCCCATAGACACCTCGCTCCAATTTGACAAATTATTTCTCTTCCTTTATGGACCTTTGGCACTTTTCAGTCCATGTGACAGTATTTAATTCTAAGTCGATTTGAATTAGGGTGACCAGATAGCAAATGTGAAAAATCAGGACAGGGGGTTGGGGGTAATAGGTGCCTATATAAAAAAAAAGTCCCAAATATCAGGACATCTGGACAACCTGATTTGAATTAATTTTGTAAATAAGATTATACAGCAAAATCAACTAAAAACATAATTCAAAGAACAAGAGTACCTCAGGCTGATAAGAAGATCTGCAGCAAACTTGCAGAAGAGGAGTATATGCAGAAAAGATCAATATGAACCTCAATTTGGATATTTCTTTTAAATAATTATGACAAGAGATAAACTAAGTTTATTTTGTTTTGTTTTTCAGTTAAAATGATTATTCACATAATCTAATTATGGCTAAACTGCTTTGACCTTTTTGATATTCTGTACATTTTAATTGATTACTGTTTTGGTGTCTTTGCTTGTTTATTACTTCACTGATCTACTAGGGAAGGGGCATATTATGCCAATCAAAAGGAAGACTTTAGCACTTTACAGCTTACTTCTCCCTTGAACCGAATATGTAATGTAGTCCCTTTTATATAATTCTCCTCATGACAGAATACATTAAAATCACATATTACACAAAATAAGATCCATTCTCATGACCATAGTTTGTAATGAAAATGGAAAACTAGGACAAAGCAGCACTTCTTGGTTTCATTTTTAGATTATCAATCCACGGTCAGTAGTATGTGATTGAGACTAGAGGTATGTGAAATCACCACAAAACTAAAAGCTTGTCTAAACGACAAGTTACTGCATGCAAGCAGAGGTTTGAATCTACACAAGTTTCTCATGCATTAACTTGCTGTGTGGACACTACTACAATTCAGTAAAAGTCCCAGAGAGTGACTAGCACTCAGCAACTTGCTATGCAGACAAACCCTAACAGTAATATCTTATACTGAATTCATAGTGCTTCCACAAAGACAAATTGCCATGCAGTACATTCTCTCGGCGACTTTAAATGTGGAAACTGAACTCAGAATTTCAGTTTTGAACAGGATTGGGTGGAGCAGCAGCTGCTGTTAGTATGTAAGAATATGGGTGTGTCTGCTGAGATAAAAAAAATGATCCTTCATTTTGGAAGGCAGGCTCTGGGACTGCAGGCAGCAGTCCACCGCAGGGTCTGGTGTCTATTTTGTTGGAGCTATGTAATCTAAATACTAAATGCAAACTCCCTGTGCCTTAATAAAAAGGCCACCACAAGAGTTAGATGGTAGTTGCAACACAATTGAAGAAACACAGTGATGGCAACTCTAGCAATTTTATCATGAGTTCCACAATATTTGATGTTTGTGTTAAAGCCCCATCTGCCTGAATAAACAGATTAAAAATGAATGCTGAGCTATTCATTCAAAGTTCATTTCTGGCCCTCTTTCTCATTAAGAAAACCTTATAAACATAAGATCAGTCCATGTTAAAGGACTCTGAATCCAGAAGGCAAATAAAAAGAACTATGATTTATTTTTTAAAGTCTCATGATTTTTAAGCCAATCTTGTGATTTTTGAACACATGGGGTTTACAGTCCTGCATATGGCATTGGTTCTGGTTCCTATATTGACTTAGAATATTTCCTGTGCCCAGGAGAATCTGAAGCTATTTTGACTCCATTTTTCTAAGAGTGTAGTTACAAAGGCAGTAAGACAGATATTCCAGAGCCTCGGAATACCGAGGGGCATTGTAGCAGCTTTCTCCTCCTTTCCTCTTCTGGGTTTTGCTACACACCATGGATGTGAGGAATGAGCTCCCACAGCAGCCCTGGGAGGCACATCAGAGGAAGGAAGCAGAGGCTGAGCAGGGCTAGAGGCACAGGAACTATTGTGCAAGCAGTAGAACACCAAGCTGCTGGCATCAGTGGAGCAGTAGGTAAGTGTGGGGGAGTAGTTGCTCGGTGTTTACCTGGGGGCTCAGTCAGTCTTAGGACATGATAGCAGAAGGTGAGATTGTGTTTGGGAAGGTTTGTATCGGAAAAGGCCTGTCAATTTCTAGCTTTGCCTCCTTTTGCAAAGGAAGTGGAACTCCCTACGCGTCTCTTTCACTACCTCAGAAAAGGGAAGGATCAGCTCTGTCAGAAAAATCTGCATTTCCTCCCAGATTTTTACAATAGAAAATGGCACTGATCATTGTATCTTCTTACCCTTTCTCCCTCCCACCAGGCTTTTTGTGCAGTGGTTTTTCCATGAAGGGGGAGTTCAGTAGATTCCCTGTGTCTGCTACTGCTCTGTTCCCATAAAAGGGCAGAATGGGAGGCAACATGAGGAAGGCAACAGTAGGGGAAAGAGCAATCATGAGCCCTCTTAAACCTCCTCTCAGATGTGGTGGTGGGAGGCTGCGCTTTCCTCCTCCAGGCTGGCTGAGGGGCAGCATGAAGCAACTCTTAAAATGTCACCACCATACAGCCTTACACATTCTACAGAATGGGAGACTATATATCCAGCAGGGATTAGAGAGGGAGCAGGGACAACTAGTAGTCAAAGAGACCATGGCATTCTAAAGGCTCAGAAGAGGTTGCAGGTACCATGTGGAGTTCCTGAACACTGTTGGACCAAAGTCCCACTCGTGAATTGGAGCCTAACTCTTTCTTTGCCTCACAACTCTGTTCAGCTACACTGCATGAAGCTGAGGACCTTACTGCATAATTTAAGTCTAATATGTTACACTATACAGAACCTTGTCTTAGGGAAACTGCTCCTGAGAGTCTGTTGCTCTTGTGTCATTAATATTAGTTATTTGATTGAGTTGTGACTAATCATATAAATGTGGGACACTGGAATTAGTTAATCCCCTCTTGACTATACAGCCAAAGAACTGATTGAATTTCAGTCAGTTTGAGGCCTGCATACCTAAATTTAGCCCTCTGAGTGCCTTATTAAATCCTTCCCAACTTCTGCATATAGCTGGGGAAATGAATTCATTTCCATCTCTTTGACATTATAATTAAGCCTCACATTTACAGTTTTATAAATGAAACACAGCACCCTGAGAAAGACCAAAAACTCCCCCCCCCCCACCTTCTTCTTTCCCCTCTTCCAGTTGAGGCATCAGAGCATTTCACACACAGCAGTGGTACAGTTTGTTGTCTGGAGGGGAAAAAAAGACATTAAAAAAAGGTACCAGTAAAGGTGAGAATAGCTAGATAAAGGAAGCAGCTTCAGTATGGATTCCTTATTTTTGGCCCATTTGAAGATGACAGTTCTTACACCACAGAAAACTATGACCAATTATCCAAATTTACGCAGGAAATCAGGAATGGAGGGCAAGAGAACACACAGTCTGGCTGTCTATATGAACACAGATTCTGATCTTCCAGAAACTGGAAAGGAGGATTTTTCTGGGGGACAACTTCTTTTGGTGCTAATTGATATAGTCGCTGGGTCCCTGGGTGCTAACATAATGGAAGACTATGCTGACCTGGAAAAAAGGCCATAATGCTGATTTCTTATCTCCACAGCAGCTGTGTAGGAGAAATTCACAGTGCCGGTATGCCCTGTTTCACATCTTGCCAACACCTTATTTTCTGAAAGGAAGGGAGTAGGATGATGTTGCAATAAGAAGCAAAAAGGTCACAAGTAGCAAGGAAGCTGGTTATGATTCAAACGCTGTCTCCTTTCACACTTGACAGGCAACAAGCAGCAGCAGTGACCCGGATAGAGATTCTGTGTGCCATACTATGGCTTTATACAGATGCCAAGAAGCTGATGAATATTGATAATGCTGTTAGCAGTTAAATGATATTGCTTGAGGGAAATTTCTCTAGGATCCATCAGTTAAAGTAGGCAGGTGATATTGACATACAGGAGATATTGCAAAATAATCAACAAATTAATGTGAGAGAAGAACATCAGTAAATCCTGTCAGTTCCTTGATCCAGGACTTTAAATACTAGTGCTTTCTTGCCTAGGGAAAGGAAGGATCTTTTTTCAGAGTAACAGCCGTGTTAGTCTGTATTCGCAAAAAGAAAAGGAGTACTTGTGGCACCTTAGAGACTAACCAATTTATTAGAGCATAAGCTTTCGTGAGCTACAGCTCACTTCATCAGATGCATATCGTGGAAACTGCAGCAGACTTTATATATACAGAGAGAATATGAACCAATACCTCCTCCCACCCCACTGTCCTGCTGGTAATAGCTTATCTAAAGTGATCATCAGGTAGGCCATTTCCAGCACAAATCCAGGTTTTCTCACCCTCCACCCCCCCACACAAATTCACTCTCCTGCTGGTGATAGCCAGCAGGAGGATAGAAGGATCTTTGTGCACTGTGAAGGCTGGCTAACACTTACTGGGCAAATGAAAGATGGACTTGGTCCACAAGCCATTTTTAGATATGCCAGTTGTCAGCAGCAGCATAATGAGAAAAAGCAGGTAAAAGCATCCATGAACAGAGTTAATGTCCTTTTTGGAGGGATGCCTCAGGTTTCAAAGACTTCTGAACAGATGATGGAAGATTGCCTGCAAGATAGCTGTATTATGTTTACCACCACAGAATCATGACAGCATGTTTGGCTCATGAGGGACTTGTGACCTGCACTTAAGTAACTATGCTTTATCTTTCTAATCCATTTGCATGTGTAAAGTGCCTACCATTGTAGTATCTAGGTCTTGCAGATGGCTGACAAGAAGATAGCAGCAGTTTACATAAAGCACTATCCAGTGTGCAGTTTAAGTGGGCATGAAATGTAACAAGTGCTTCTGTGAGGGATTTATAAACTTGCCCTATCACAGCAAAGTATGAGAGGTTCAAATGTATATAGCGGACACCTATTACAAAAATCAGTGATGCAAAACAAAAGACAGAATGTGACACTTCATCTCGCTCTACTGCTTAAAATTCCATTTATTGGACGCTAAAGGAAGTCTGAGGTCTTAGCAAAAAATATTAACTGAAGGAATAAGTAGCCCCAAAAAATTATATATACTTAACAAGATCCCTAAAAAAATAAATGTCTCAGTGAACAAAACCACCACCCATGCAACCTAAAAATTATTTTGTGGACTATATATATATACACACACACACACACACACACACACACACACGAGTGCCTCCCATATTATTTTTAATAGACATTTACAAAAAAAATGCAAATGTTCACTCAACAATTACTCACTTTTTCCTGTTCATTCGAGAATATTTTAATTGCTCTGTAAAATGATCTGGGAGAACACACCAGTAAAAAAAATTGGATATAGAACTAGTTTCTACTCCAGAATAAAAGATAATTTTAATTTATCCTGCACTAACCACAACAGTGTTGCTATTAATACACTGGGAGGGGGAGGATTACTTTTGTAGAGATTCCCTCAGATATAGAGGTAATCCAGAAAAATCCAAAAATAATTACCAAAGGGTAAACTCCTTGGAGTAGAGATTACTTCTACCTCACTAAACAAAATCCCTCATACTGTGCCATAGCACTGTATTGCAGACCACTGGCCCAACTTTATAACAAGAGCTTGTGCAGCCCTTTTTGCTGCTGACCATGTGCTAAAAAGACACACACACACACACACACACAAACACTTGTTGGCATCTGTGGTGATAACCTGGCTTCATTAGGATTAGGCATGCTAATACATGGCCCAGTATACCAATGCATTCATGAGGACCTGAATCCACAAGGGGACTTAAGCATTGCAACACCTAACATTTAGTCATTTAGAAAATCATTTATACAACTACCCAATCCACAAAGCTTGAGTTAGGCAGCTACGCTCCCTATGCCATGCATGGGAAGAGACTGACAACTGAAAATGTGATCCACAAAAGTCAGCACTCTAGACAGGGAGCTGCCTAACATAATCAGAGATGCCAATAAGAGGGGTCTGTCCTAAGCCCTGCTCCTCTCATGGAATATACAGCACCTAAATCCAGACTGCAGGGAGATGCCTAATTCTGCTAGTGATCTACAATTAGGAACCCCTCTCCCAGAGCCAGGTGTTTGTGAAAATAAGTTAGGTTTCTACCTCACGCCACACAAAGTGATCAGAGGAGAAGGATGCGGTGAGTGCACTTATGTAAGGTGTGCAAGGCCAGGTTCAATTCCCCATTGTACTGGAAGGGGAGGAAGGATTTGAACACTGTCTCCTCACGAGAGTGGGCTAGGAGATATTCTGATGACCACAGTGTCTCAATCTCTCCTGTTAATTTATTCATAGTGGAACATCTTTAAGTCATTGAGCAGGAAGACTGGACCCTGGATTTCCCATCTTGCAGGTGAGTGCTCTAATCACTCGGCTAAAAGTTAAGGGGGCACCACCACATGAAGATTTTGAATGGAACCTGGTCCAGTAGTTGGCCTCTGAGTACACCTAGCAGATTGCACCCAAGGGGAAGATAGCAGGAGGAGTATTATGTTCCCCTGGTTTGGCGATTGCACTCTGGCGAGAGTGAGGCAGCACTGTGTATGACCACAGGCAGAAACTTGGGTACCTAGGGAAATTTTACAGCAAAAAAATGTAGGTGCCTACAGGGTTAGGTAGCAGCTGAGCAGGAGTTTTGTGGATTGCAGTGGAGCCTGAACCTGGGACTTCAGCACCTAAGGGGTTTAGAAACCTAAATATCTTTGTAGATCTGAGCCAAGGTGCTTTATGTAACAATTGTCACCAGTTGTCTAGAATCATTGTACTACATACTGCCTATTCTTTCATGTCATTCACCTTTGACAGGTTTCAGAGTAGCAGCCGTGTTAGTCTGTATCTGCAAAAAGAAAAGGAGGACTTGTGGCACCTTAGAGACTAACCAATTTATTTGAGCATAAGGTTTCATGAGCTACAGCTCGCTTCATCGGATACATTCAGTGGAAAATACAGTGGGGAGATTTATATACACAGAGAACATGAAACAATGGGGTGTTACCATATACACTGTAGCGAGAGTGATCACTTAGGTGATCTATTAAGGTGAGCTATTACCAGCAGGAGAGTGGGCCGGGGGGGCGGGGAACCCTTTTGTAGTGATAATCAAGGTGGGCCATTTCCAGCAGTTGACAAGAATGTGTGAGGAATGGGGCGGGGGGGGGAGTAAACATGGGGAAGTAGTTTTACTTTGTATAATGACACATCCACTCCCAGTCTTTATTCAAGCCTAAGTTAATTTTATCCAGTTTGCAAATTAATTCCAATTCAGCAGTCTCTCGTTGGAGTCTGTTTTTGAAGTATTTTGTTGAAGAATTGCCACAGTGGTTCCCTTAACCCACTCAGCAATATTGTCAATCTATCCAACTATACTCTTAGCCCAGCAGAAGAATCTGTCCTATCTCGGGGACTCTCCTTCTGCCCCTCCACTCCCACGAACATGATACAGTTCTGTGGTGACTAGAATCCTATTTTCAACATCTCCGACTCAAGGAATATTTCCAATACCTCTGAACAACATACTAACCCACAGAGACCTTCCTACCAAGACTACAAAAAGAAGGATTCTGGGTGGACTCCTCCTGAAGGTCAAAACAGACTGGACTTATACATAGAGTGCTTCTGCTGACATGCACGGGCTGAAATTGTGGAAAAGCAGCATCACTTGCCCCATAACCTCAGCCGTGCAGAACACAATGCCATCCACAGCCTCAGAAACAACTCTGACATCATAATCAAAAAGGCTGACAAAGAAGGTGCTGTTGTTGTCATGAATAGGTCAGAATATGAACAAGAGGCTGCTAGGCAGCACTCCAACATCACTTTCTACAAGCCATTACCCTCTGATCCCACTGAGGGTTACCAAAAGAAACTACACCATCTGCTCAAGAAACTCCCTGAAAAAGCACAGGAACAAATCCGCACAGACACACCCCTAGAACCCTAACCAGGGGTATTCTGTCTGCTACCCAAGATCCATATACCTGGAAATCTTGTACACCCCATCATCTCAGGCATTGGCACCGTGACAGCAGGATTGTCTGGCTATGTAGACTCCCTCCTCAGGCCCTACGCTATCAGCACGCCTAGCTATCTTCAAGACATCACTGACTTCCTGAGGAAACTACAATCCATCGGTGATCTTCCTGAAAACACCATCCTGGCCACTATGGATGTAGAAGCCCTCTACACCAACATTCCACACAAAGATGGACTACAAGCCATCAGGAACAGTATCTCCGATAATGTCACGGCAAACCTGGTGGCTGAACTTTGACTCTGTCCTCACCCATAACTATTTCACATTTGGGGACAATGTATACCTTCAAATCAGCAGCACTGCTATGGGTACCCACATGGCCTCACAGTATGCCAACGTTTTTATGGCTGACTTAGAACAACGGTTCCTCAGCTCTCATCCCCTAATGCCCCTACTCTCTACTTGCGCTATATTGATGACATCTTCATCATCTGGACCCATGGAAAAGAAGCCCTTGACGAATTTCACCATGATTTCAACAATTTCCATCCCACCATCAACTTCAGCCTGGACCAGTCCACACAAGAGATCCACTTCCTGGACACTACGATGCTAATAAGCGATGGTCACATAAACACCACCCTATACCGGAAACCTACTGACCGCTATGCCTACCTACATGCCTCCAGCTTTCATCCAAACCACACCACACGATCCATTGTCCTCTACGATGCAACCGCATTTGCTCCAACCCCTTAGACAGAGACAAACACCTACAAGTTCTCTATCAAGCATTCTTACAATACCCACCTGCTGAAGTGAAGAAACAGACTGACAGAGCCAGAAGAGTACCCAGAAGTCACCTACTACAGGACAGACCCAACAAAGAAAATAACGGAACCCCACTAGCCATCACCTTCAGCCCCCAACTAAAACCTCTCCAACACATCATCAAGGATCTACAACCTATCCTGAAGGACGACCCATCACTCTCACAGATCTTGGGAGACAGGCCAGTCCTTGCTTACAGACAGCCCCCCAACCTGAAGCAAATACTCACCAGCAACCACACACCACACAACAGAACCACTAATCCAGGAACCTATCCTTGCAACAAAGCCCGTTGCCAACTGTGTCCACCTATCTATTCAGGGGACACCATCATAGGGCCTAATCACATCAGCCACACTATCAGAGGCTCATTCACCTGCACATCTACCAATGTGATATATGCCAGCAATGCCCCTCTGCCATGTACATTGGCCAAACTGGACAGTCTCTACATAAAAGAATAAATGGATACAAATCAGACGTCAAGAATTATAACATTCAAAAACCAGTTGGAGAACACTTCAATCTCTCTGATTACTCGATTACAGACCTAAAAGTGGCAATTCTTCAAAAAAAAAACTTCAAAAACAGACTCCAACGAGAGACTGCTGAATTGGAATTAATTTGCAATCTGGATACAATTAACTTAGGCTTGAATAAAGACTGGGAGTGGATGGGTCATTACACAAAGTAAAACTATTTCCCCATGTTTATATTTCTCCCTCCCCTCCCCCCCACCCCCACTGTTCCTCACACATTCTTGTCAACTGCTAGATGTCCAGCACAAGGTCGCTTAAACACTGCTTTTGAGAATACAAGTGGTACTAAGACCCTGTGCCAGCCCTTTGAACAAGGTGAATTAAATCTCGACAAGGTTAAAACAAGGCCAAACATTTCACACAATTTACCTCTCCTATCAACAGCAGCCTGTTCCTCTGTCCTTCACATCCATGTTCCTCCTCCAGAGGTGTGTTGTGCACTAAAAGATTCACATAAAATGTTGCATATCTAGTAGGAAAGGCTAAACTTTTAAATCCTTTTCATCCCCAAACTACTTTTAAACGAGATGCTCGTTGACAA
The DNA here is from genome assembly GCF_965140285.1 of Lepidochelys kempii. Classification (NCBI taxonomy): domain Eukaryota; kingdom Metazoa; phylum Chordata; order Testudines; family Cheloniidae; genus Lepidochelys; species Lepidochelys kempii. The sequence continues at coordinate 94,792,687 of NC_136380.1, read as the reverse complement.
CTCCTGTCTAAATATGCACCATGCCTATTTTTCTAAAATGTTAAGAACATTAAGGTTTCTTTTTCTTCTCATCACATTAAAAAACCCTGTTCTCCACGAAACATAATGTAAGTAGACCACTTACAATCAGAGCCGTTCTTACAATGGGTTTGATAGAACTAATCGATAGATCATGCAGGCTTTCTGCAGTTGTGATAAGAATGTTAACTTCTCAGAGAAGTTGGCTTCATGTTCAAAACGCTGCCTATGCATGTGCCTGCAACATTAGTTATTCAGATGCAATCAGGTAATATCCTACAGAATAATATCAAGTAGTAGCAGCCTTTTAAGATTCTTGGGAAAACTTGGATCATCCACCCTGCAGCTGTAATGTGCGCACAATACTCTAATTATAGTAATCCTAATCTATGCAGACTATGTTATTAAATGTGACATATACTTTAATTGTTGACAGATGGCTTTGAACCCAGCATAAATATTTATAAGGTCAGATGTATTAGTGTAGCAAAACACACACACACACACACAAAGTTTATATATATATAAACTCTCTCCTTTGAATCCTTTTTATATGTATATTCCGTCTCAGGGTTTCCATTATCCTAATTATTTTATTGTTCGCGTTATTTGAAATCTTTGAAGGCATCATCTCCTTCTCGGGAGAGAAAAAATAGGGAATAGAATATACAGACTGATTATTCTAGAAGTTAGAGAACTCTAACAGCACATCCCATGGGCATTAGCCTGCATATTCCTGGTACTTAGACATTTTGAAGTGTATTATTCGTTACTAATTATCTCTTTGTAGACTGATCACCTAAATTTTCATGTATACCAAACTAAAAACAAACAATAGAAGCCTTTATACCTCTAACAAGGAGTACTTCAAACACTAATGATGGATGAAATAAACGGATTAAGGTGTCCAGCAACATCACATGGCAGCATATGCCTTAATTCTTGTTGACCAATATATGGTGGCTAACATACACCGTATATTATGCTGATAATACTGCCCAAAATACATATTCCAAGAATCTAAGTATACCTATTATTAAGCATTAATATAGTTATTATAATAAAAGTACAGGCTAATTTGGGCTATATAATCCTGTTCATTTATACAAAGTGCCCCATAACACCCTACATTAGCTGAAGCAAGTTTCAGCTTAAGTAGATAGGAAAACTGTCAGTATCTGGACATAACTGTTTCCTCATAGCAACAGAAAGGGAGTTACCTTCACAAGCCTGGGGCGGTGGGGGAAGAGAATGTGGATGTCTTCACACCCCTTAGTACATGGAATGCATGTGCTCAGAACATACATAAGGGTGCACCATGACCTGGAATACATGTGTACAGAACAAAAGAAAGAGAGCACACCATGGTACCAGAAACAAAAAGGTAAAAAGCTGATGAATTGAATCCAGCTTCAGGTGACATAGTACCCATTCCTGGTAAACAAGTAGGGTACAAAGATTGCTTTAGAGATGTACCTTTGGGGAGAACACCTTCTGCACAAAAATTGAATGTAGCATCACTTACCAGTCTCTGAAGAGCAGTCCTGTGATCGTACAGAACCTTTTCCCTGTACCATATTGATAAACCTGATTGACATCGGTTATTTTGTCTGTTGAGTATATTTCATAACAACCGCAAGTGTGGTCAAGCAAGTGAGTACATAATTTAACATGCACTAACTCTTCCCCTTTGGGAAACTTAGTTCCAAATCCTAGCTTAAAACAAGAGAACTCATTTGTGCATTCACAAAATGTCCACATAATGGTCACAGTTTTCAAGAGTGCCTAGTCCCGTTTTCAAAAGTGATGTAAGCAACGCATTTTTGAAAACTGTACCTAGTTTGTCTTATTGTGGGCTCAAAATTAGAATACACTAGAAGTCTGAAGTATAGCTGCACATGGAAACCTCACACAGAGATAAGAGTCCCATTTTTCAAACTGTAAAGGTTGAGAGAAAAGATTTTGAAGAGATGCTCTGAGTAATGGTTGCTGGAGCAGCTGATGGAAGGGAGCTCCTCAACTAACAAATATGGGACTTGGGTTGGTTCATTGGCTAGTAAGGCCTGGGCCACTGATCATGTCAAGACACGAGTGAAGCACCTAGTGCCAATGATCAATGCACCGATTCTATTACTATTGTCACTGGTTTCAGAGTAACAGCAGTGTTAGTCTGTATTCGCAAAAAGAAAAGGAGTACTTGTGACACCTTAGAGACTAACCAATTTATTTGAGCATGAGCTTTCGTGAGCTACAGCTCACTTCATCGGATGCATACCGTGGAAACTGCAGCAGACTTTATATACATACAGAGAATATGAAACAATACCTCCTCCCACCCCATTGTCCTGCTGGTAATAGCTTATCTAAAGTGATCATCAGGTTGGGCCATTTCCAGCACAAATCCAGGTTTTCTCACCCTCCACCCCCCCACACAAATTCACTCTCCTGCTGGTGATAGCCCATCCAAAGTGACAACTCTTTACACAATGTGCATGATAATCAAGTTGGGCCATTTCCTGCACAAATCCAGGTTCTCTCACCCCCTCACCCCCCTCCCAAAAAACACACACACAAACTCACTATCCTGCTGGTAATAGCTCATCCAAAGTGACCACTCTCCCTACAATGTGCATGATAATCAAGGTGGGCATTGTCACTGGCTGGCAGCTAGCACCATTTAGGTGAAAAGGAGACAGTCCATAAGCCCTCCCTACTGGTACCTAGCCTTTTCATAGGCAAGACCCTTGCAGTACCTCCTGAGTGGTACCAACAGAAAAAGAAATCTGATGACGTTCAATAAGGATAAGTGCAGGGTCCTGCACTTAGGACGGAAGAACCCAATGCACAGCTACAGACTAGGGACCGAATGGCTAGGCAGCAGTTCTGCGGAAAAGGACCTAGGGGTGACAGTGGACGAGAAGCTGGATATGAGTCAGCAGTGTGCCCTTGTTGCCAAGAAAGCCAATGGCATTTTGGGATGTATAAGTAGGGGCATAGCGAGCAGATCGAGGGACGTGATCGTTCCCCTCTATTCGATATTGGTGAGGCCTCATCTGGAGTACTGTGTCCAGTTTTGGGCCCCACACTACAAGAAGGATGTGGATAAATTGGAGAGAGTCCAGCGAAGGGCAACAAAAATGATTAGGGGACTGGAACACATGAGTTATGAGGAGAGGCTGAGGGAGCTGGGATTGTTTAGCCTGCAGAAGAGAAGAATGAGGGGGGATTTGATAGCTGCTTTCAACTACCTGAAAGGGGGTTCCAAAGAGGATGGCTCTAGACTGTTCTCAATGGTAGCAGATGACAGAACGAGGAGTAATGGTCTCAAGTTGCAGTGGGGGAGGTTTAGATTGGATATTAGGAAAAACTTTTTCACTAGGAGGGTGGTGAAACACTGGAATGCGTTACCTAGGGAGGTGGTAGAATCTCCTTCCTTAGAGGTTTTTAAGGTCAGGCTTGACAAAGCCCTGGCTGGGATGATTTAACTGGGAATTGGTCCTGCTTCGAGCAGGGGGTTGGACTAGATGACCTTCTGGGGTCCCTTCCAACCCTGATATTCTATGATTCTATGATTCTATGAACAGGTAACTTGATCCTTGCATGCTCAGGCAAATTCTGCAAGGGATCTTGGAGTAGCATGGGGCCACAGAGGTGCAGTGAACAGTCCCACTGGTGTGCGGATTGTTCCCTGACACTCATTAACCCATGCCACTGGCTACCAGATCAGAGGCAAGGACCTCAGCAGTGTTACATTTACAATGATGTAGTAAGCAGATACAAGCATACCAGTTGTCAAAATAACAGTTGTCTTCTCTTATTCAAGGTGCACAGAACAATTCCACATAGATGGTCGGAGATCACAACCTAACCAGTAGTCTTCTGAATGTATGCCATGTATGGAGCACAGTTGAATGGGTGAGACAGTGTGGATGCTCTGATGCAAGCCAGCACCACTGAACACAATTCAGGTGCGTGTTCTGTTGAAGGTGGGAAGTTTTACAATGATGGGCAAGTGGAGAAGCAACAGGAGTGGTGATACTGGTGGTCATAGTTGCAGATCTGTATGACCGCAGCTCATGATACCAGTTGTAACAGCTTAGAAGAACATGAGGACTTTTTGACAATACTACCACCACCAGCCAACTTGAAAAAGGTACAGCACTTGTTGCAAGAGAACTAGCTAAGTATAGGGTTGACATTGGTTTCCCTGACTTTATCTTTGAAAACTCGTGGCGAACCGGGGAAGTCCCGGATGACTGGAAAAAGGCTAATGTAGTGCCAATCTTTAAAAAAGGGAAGAAGGAGGATCCTGGGAACTACAGGCCAGTCAGCCTCACCTCAGTCCCTGGAAAAATCATGGAGCAGGTCCTCAAAGAATCAATCCTGAAGCACTTGCATGAGAGGAAGGTGATCAGGAACAGCCAGCATGGATTCACCAAGGGAAGGTCATGCCTGACTAATCTAATCACCTTTTATGATGAGATTACTGGTTCTGTGGATGAAGGGAAAGCAGTGGATGTATTGTTTCTTGACTTTAGCAAAGCTTTTGAGACGGTCTCCCACAGTATTCTTGTCAGCAAGTTAAGGAAGTATGGGCTGGATGAATGCACTATAAGGTGGGTAGAAAGCTGGCTAGATTGTCGGGCTCAACGGGTAGTGATCAATGGCTCCATGTCTAGTTGGCAGCCGGTATCAAGTGGAGTGCCCCAAGGGTCGGTCCTGGGGCCGGTTTTGTTCAATATCTTCATAAATGATCTGGAGGATGGTGTGGATTGCACTCTCAGCAAATTTGCGGATGATACTAAATTGGGAGGAGTGGTAGATACGCTGGAGGGGAGGGATAGGATACAGAAGGACCTAGACAAATTGGAGGATTGGGCCAAAAGAAATCTGATGAGGTTCAATAAGGATAAGTGCAGGGTCCTGCACTTAGGATGGAAGAATCCAATGCACCACTACAGACTAGGGACCGAATGGCTAGGCAGCAGTTCTGCGGAAAAGGACCTAGGGGTGACAGTGGACAAGAAGCTGGATATGAGTCAGCAGTGTGCCCTTGTTTCCAAGAAGGCCAATGGCATTCTGGGATGTATAAGTAGGGGTATAGCGAGCAGATCGAGGGACGTGATTGTTCCCCTCTATTCGACATTGGTGAGGCCTCATCTGGAGTACTGTGTCCAGTTTTGGGCCCCACACTACAAGAAGGATGTGGATAAATTGGAGAGAGTCCAGCGAAGGGCAACAAAAATGATTAGGGGTCTAGAACACATGAGTTATGAGGAGAGGCTGAGGGAGCTGGGATTGTTTAGCCTGCAGAAGAGAAGAATGAGGGGGGATTTGATAGCTGCTTTCAACTACCTGAAAGGGGGTTCCAAAGAGGATGGCTCTAGACTGTTCTCAATGGTAGCAGATGACAAAACGAGGAGTAATGGTCTCAAGTTGCAGTGGGGGAGGTTTAGACTGGATATTCGGAAAAACTTTTTCACTAAGAGTGTGGTGAAACACTGGAGTGCGTTACCTAGGGAGGTGGTAGAATCTCCTTCCTTAGAGATTTTTAAGGTCAGGCTTGACAAAGCCCTGGCTGGGATGATTTAACTGGGAATTGGTCCTGCTTCGAGCAGGGGGTTGGACTAGATGACCTTCTGGGGTCCCTTCCAACCCTGATATTCTATGATTCTATGACTGAGGCAGACTCATTGATGAAAGGCACCTTGCAGAGACTGGTGCAGGGTATGCATTTTTCAGGTGAGATCTCCCATCCTCAGAGCCATGACAATCGGGTGTTGATTTTGCCATTAGCAACTCCATTCCATCCAAGCTCTAAAGTATACCTAAAGGCATAAGCGATCTTATGGTTCTCCTTTTCCCATTGAAACATAAGTTGTACATTACAATAATCAGTGCTTATGCTCCTACCATAACACATGCTGGTTATGAAAAAAAGAGTTATGTAGTGACTTAGACAAACTTATTGTGTCTCCATCAGCGTCATATAAACAGATCGTCATAGGGGACTTTGAAACAAGAATTGGAAGTAATTTGGTCATCTGGTAGACTGCCATTGGACAGCATGGGACTGGGAAAGAAAATAGCAATGGAACTCTATCACTTAGTGAATATGTCAAGCAATTAGCAATCTCAAATATCTTTCTGCCTACTAGACAAAAAGTAAAAGGCATGGATGCATCCAAGATCCAAACAATGGCATTTTATTGACTACATCATCATCTGGTAGTGAGATCTATAAATCACTAGCCATGTGTGGGGCAGACTGCTGGATGGACCATCATAGAAGCACGGGCCTAGATGGAACCCTATTAGGTCATCTAGGCCGGTCCACTTTGTGACGTTGCACCCTATAATGCTTTATAGAAATATGCTTTTGAATGTAAATATGACATAACTGGAATGTTTTATGTTAGATATGCCATGCAACATATATTTGCAAAGGTTATGTTCTACTGCATGTATTCATCCTATTCGTATGCATGTATCGTTTTTATATCTGAAGTTATGAGCATTGGCTCTATGCTTCTATTTGAAGTGTTTGCTGTAGAAAGCACCTAAGGCAGATTTGATTAACATGTGTGAAGGGGTTATTCAAGTAAAAGGAAGTAGTTGGTGAACAATGGACCTTGATAGACACCAATCCACATCTGAGCTTTCCTGGGAACATTCCTGAAGAGAACTAAGTCATGCATGGACAAGTGACTTGTCCATGCAACTCCAAGACTCCATCTTGTAGCTAGGATTCTACACAGGGGGAAGGATGGAGGGGTTTCCACCACAAGAGAGACTATATAAAGCCCTGGGAGACCCCTCCATTTTGTCTTCAGCTGGCACAAAAGATAGCCTCTCCACCCCAAAGAGATGCCTGAAAGAAACTGGAATAAAGGACAGTAACTGCAGCAGTGTGAGTGATTGCTGGACCCAAACTAGCAGGAAGTCTAGTCTGTAAAAAAGAGGCTTATTGGAACATCTCTGAGGGTAGTATTTACCTGCATTCAGTTTCTTACTGTATTAGGCATAGACTTGCGTGTTTTATTTTATTTTGCTTGGTAATGCGAGACAATATCCAAAGCCTTACTAAAGTCAAGATAAACCACATCTACCACTTAACCCCCACATCCACAAGGCTTGTTACTCTGTTAAAGACAACTATTGGGTTGGTTTAACACAATTTGTTCTTGACCGTTAGTGTCACCTTATTATCTTCTAGGGGCCTGCAAATTGATTGCTCAATTATTTGCTCCATTATCTTTTGGGGACTCAAGTTAAGCTGACTGGTCTGTAATTCTCTGGGTTGTCTATTTCCCTTTTTATATTTTGGCACTATAATTTGCCCTCTTCCAGTCGCATCATCTGCTCCAAATTGTTATTAATCATTTGACCAGTGTGTTGCAAGTCATCAACTAAACCAGAGAGCTCAAAATAAAGTGATTACAAGATGAAGCTACACAAGTGCAGATCTGTAATATTACAGCACCTTGCTGACTTGATGACTACTGCTAATGTAAACAGTGAGTGGGAGACTTTGTGAAACAGTATATGAAGCTGCTCTGACCATCTTGGGCATGGCAAAACAATGTCAAAGATTTGTTTGTTAAGAATTATCTAGAAATGCAATAGCTACTTACTACAAAACGTGAGATGCAACATTAAATTCTTATATCCCATGTCTCTGTAAGCACAGTTATAACATAGGAATCTGTGTTATGACATCCAATCTAAGTTTACAGACATGCAAGATCAATGGTGGAATGCAAGCCACATGAAACCCAGGGCTACCCCAACTGTCGTGAAACCAAAGACTTCTGTGCTGCTTTAAAAAGGCATATATGATCCTACATGTGCCACTACAGTGCCTTTGAAGATTGAGGACAGCCTAATGCTGATCTCTGACAAAGAAGAAATCCTTCAGAAGCAGCAACAGCATTTCAGTAATCTTTTCAACACACCATCGAACATCACAGAGAAAGCACTAATATTAATGGATCAGTCAAATGTAATGACAACATGGACGCAACCCTGTGCCCTCACAAAGTCAGCACCAAAATGAGCAGCATGCAGAACTGCAGGGTCTCAGGTCCGATGACTTTCCTGCAGAAATACTCAAGTATGGGTGAGAGATCCTGCTAAGGGGACTACATGGACTATTTCTCAATATATGGAGTACTGAAGGTGTACTGCAAGATTTCAAAAGAGCACCATTCATATAATCAAAACTGGAAGGGACCTTGAGAGGTCACGTAGTACAGTCCCCTGCACTCATGGCAGGACTAACTATACCTAAACCAGGGGTTGGCAACCTTTGGCACGTGGCCCATCAGGGTAATCCGCTAGTGGGCCATGATACATTTTGTTTACTTTGACCGTCCACAGGCACAGCCCCCCACAGCTCCCAGTGGCTGTGGTTCCCTGTTCCCAGCTTTAAAAAAAATTAAAAAAAATTGTTGCTGTTCTCTGGATTTTCTCCAATTTGTCCACATCTTTCCTGAAATGTGGCACTCAGAACTGGACAATACTCCAGCTAAGGCCTAATCAATGTGGAGTACAGTGGCAGAATTCTCATGTCTTGCTTACTAATTCTTAATTCTCATGTCTTGCTTACAACAGCAGGAGCTAATAATCCCAGAATGAGGTTCTCTTTTTGCTACAGTGTTACACTCTTGACTCATTTAGCTTGTGGTCTACTGTGACCCCCAGATGCCTTTCCACAGTACTCCTTCCTAGGCAGTCATTTCCCATTTTGTATGTGTGCAACTGATTGTCTCTTCCTAAATGAAGTACTTTGCATTTGTCCTTATTGAATTTCTTCTTATTTACTTCAGACCATTTCTCTAGTTTGTCCAGATCATTTTGAATTTTAATCCTATCCTCAAAGCACTTGCAAACCCTCTCAACTTGGTATCATCTGCAAACTTTTAAAGTGTACTCTATGCCATTATCTAAATCATTGAGGAAGATATTGAACAGAACTGGACCCTGTGGTACTCCACTCATTATAGCCTTATAGCAGGACTGAATAACTGAAAAGTACTCTCTGGGAATGGTTCTCTCACCAGTTATGCACCCACCTTTAGTAGCTCCATGTAGGTTGCATCTCTCTAGTTTATGAGAAGGTCATGAAAGACAGTATCAAAATCCTTACTAAAGTCAAGACATACCACATCTACCACTTCCCCCTATGCACAAGGCTTGTTACCCTGTCAAAGAAAGCTATATCAGGTTGTTTTGACACTATTTGTTCTTGACAAATCTGCCCTGACTTACTTATCATCTTATCTTCTATATGTTTGCAAATTGATTGCTTTATTGAATGTGCCATTATCTTTCCAGGTACAGAAGTTAAACTGACTGGTCTGTAATTCCCCAGGTTGTCCTTATTGCATTTTTATAGATGGGTGAATATAGTGCCATTTTCCAGTCTTCTGGAATCTCCTGTCTTCCATGTCAAAGATAATTGCTAAAAGCTCAGATAGCTCCTCAGTCAGCTCCTTGAGAATTCTAGGATGCATTTCATCAGGCCCTTGTGACTTGAAGACATCCAACTCGTTTAAGTAAATTTTAACTTACCCTTTCCCTATTGTAGCCTCTGATCCTACCTCATTTTCACTGGCATTCATTATGCTAGACATCCAAGCATCACCAACCTTCTTGGTGAAAACAGAAACAAATAAGTCATTAAGCACCTCTGCCATGTCCATATTATTATTGTTCCCCCCCCTATTGAAACCAGTGATACCATACACAAGAAAAAAGTTGAAAAGTCCAATAGTTACCACAATCTTTGTGTCTGGAAAGGTTCTGATTAGAATATTCTTTGATTGTCTGCTATGGAGTTTCACTAATCGTGTGTTACTGCAATGCAGTTTTTGGCCAAAGTAAGGAGCAGCAGACGTTCCATTCATAGGCTTTCAAATGCAGGAGAAATGCAGAGAACAGCTACAGGACCTTTACACCATCAGTATACCAGGACTGGCAACAACATGGTATTAAGCTTCAAACCAATTTAAAAGTCCATAAAGTGGTTGTGCTGTCTAATGTGTTTTATGGGTGAGAAACCTTGGCCTAATACAGGATTCACATTAAGCTTCTACATAAGTTCCATTTATAACATCTGTGTGCCATGCTCTGTATCAAATAGCAGAATAAAATTACCAGTAATGAGGCTCTGGAACAGAGTCACTCCATAGGGATTGAAGTTATGCTTGTCACTTCATAGTTACACTGGGCTGGTCACGTATTGAGGATGGATGACACTAGAATGCCAAAGCAGCTTGCTGTATGGCAAATGGAAAGCAGGAAAATGCATACGAGGCAGCCAGAGTAAACATTTCAAGGGCACACTGAAGGAGAACAATGCAACATTGACGTTGCCAGATGGGAATTGTCAGCAACAGATAGATCAGACTAGCAAGCAGTAGTCAAGGATGAGGTTGCCCAGTTCAAGAAAGTTAAAGTATCTTAGGAGGTAATTGCATTAAAATGGCAAAAGTTTATGTACTATGGCAGGATGGTTGGCCACTTCTTTTAAGTGGGACACAGGTAAACACTGGGAAATGTTATGTGCCTCAAAGGACTCTTAAAACAATGGACCAGAAAAGATTGAACTTTTAGTGGAGTGGGGTTCCTTGGAAATACTTGGGAAGAGAATTCAAGTTACCTCCCAAGTCATCCTTTTCAAGCTGTGCCTTGGAGAATCCCATTGTCTGGCTGATTATCTATTCACTATCTCTGCAGAGACCCAAATCAGATAAAGGAGGGACTAACTCATGGGGAAATGACTTCTAAGCAAAACCTGTTATGAACTGGTTACTACAGGAAAAAACCCTTTATGGAGTTTGAAGTCCTAATCACCAACCAGATCCTTTGCTGGAGTCAGGGGGTGATCTCTGGTAAGCTATTAGCAAGCATGTAGGTTCTTTTAATGTTTTCTGTAATGCTTTTACATTAAGAATAAAAGTGCTTGCTTAGAAACAATTGTGTGGTAACCTACAACTGTGACAATTACACTGTTAGTCTGAGGACAGAAGCGAAGCAGGCCTGCTTAGGCAGTCTGTGTTTTGCTGGGGATTTCACAGTACAGTCAGAGGACTGTGCAGAATGGAAATATCCTCGTCAAGAGGGAGAGACACATGCATTTCCACCTAAGAGATGATGACTAAGGAGCTTAGAGCAGATGCTTTTGGTGGACCACAGAGGGGGAATAGAGGTGCAGTCTCCCTGAAATGTGATAGTATCTTTCTATATGCACTTTAAAAATGTTAAAAAACTAAGTTGAGAGCTGTCAGGTATAGTTGATGTGTATTAAAAAAAACAACCTACCATATATGTACAGTTTAAATTTACTTCTTCCAGCTCTGATCTAACATTAGTAGCAAGTGTCATGGAGTCCCCGGGCGATGCTCTGCAACTGCTCCCTACGAAGCCAGTCAGGACTCTGGTGAAGTCTCTTCTCTGTGAGCAGACTGTCTTCAGGGCAAGACACTCACATGGCTGCCACCTTCATGGGTCTGATCTTGGAGCATTCAGCATCCTCTGCCCCTCCATGTGCTTCCCACAGCGAGTCTGCCCAAGTGGGGTCCTGGGGAAGCCAGAGGGTCCTGCACTCCAACTTTGCAGTCAGACGTGACTCTTAGCCAGCCAGTAAAACAGAGGTTTATTAGATGACAGGAACACAGTCTAAAACAGAGCATGTAGGTACAGAGAACAGGACCCCTCAGCAGGGTCCATTTTGGGGGGCAGTGAGCCAGACAATCACGTCTGCACTTCACTCCATGTCCCCAGCCAGCTCCAAAATGACTCACTTTCCAGCCCCTCCTCCTCTGAGCTTTGTCCCTTTTCCAGGGCAGGAGGTCACCTGATTCCTTGGTTCTCCAACACCTTTAGCTATCACCTTGCAGGGGGGAAGGGCCCAGGCCATCAGTTGCTAGGAGACAGAGTATCAGCCATTTATGTACACTAGCCCTTTGCTCTGCAACAATTACACCCCCTTATTCCATCACCTAGAGACTTAAGAAATGCATAGGGGAAACTGAGGTATCCCTACCGTTTTCAGAGGAAACATGAACAGTCCCACTTCGTCACAGCAGGGCTAGCTGATCTCTGTGACGATGAAGATTCAAAAGTTGGGTCGGGGTGTAGGAGCAGATTTTTGATAGCCCAGGGCCCAGTAACATGTTTAAGCCACTGGCAGCAGTTGGAATACCAATTGTTGTGTTATTGATTAAAACAGCTAAAAAGGAGGCCTTCCTGAAACCTTAGCACAACTAGCAGAGCAAGAGGGGAGGGTGAAGTGAGTGACTTCAGTGAGTGAACATGACCCTCTGACTTGGGTTGTTTTGCCAAAGCAGGTGGTTTTTACAAGATGGAAAGTTGGACAACAGTTAACTATTGCTATACAGCTGGCTAACTGATAGAAAATTCCCTACCTGGCAGGATGGAAACCTCCACACTTTGCTGAGCAGGCACTAAGTTGTTTTTGTGATGGGCAAGCTATGTAATATGAACAAGGAAGAAATCTGAGCTCAATGGACACCTTTCTAGTTCCCCTGCAGATGGAAGACTGGCCTCTTGCAATTACCCACTTGAGATCTTCAAGACCCTGGATAAATATGAATTCGGGAGGTTTTTACACTAACCTGTTGAGGACATGTGTAAGTGCTTGAGATGAAATAAAATAGAGCTATTAGTGAGAGCACTCTTGTATTGTTTGTACCAGCCATCAATCGGTTGGATGTCCACGTCTCTATTGATTTATTTCTTGACACCACCTCACAGAGTAAAGTTAACAAGACCTTTAGGTTGGAAGAACCCTGGCTAACAAGGGCCCTTGAACATATCATTTATGTTGCAAGACTTCTTACACTGAAAGTTTACATGGGCAGGAAATTAGTCTCCCTGGGAAGCTAAGTAGGGGATGGGAGACAGTACCTAACACATTGTTGTCACTCTCCAGATAAAATAATTCTAGTAATAATTACAAAAAAAAAACAAAAAAAACACACCAAAGTGAGGGACACTAGAGTTTATCTACAACAAATACAGCCATTAAGAAATTTGTAAGACACTCAGAACACTTATGTTTCTGAAAAAGTCTTGTGACAGGATGTACTCTTCCAAATTCCAAGAGATTTCAAGAAATTTTGAAATAGGAGTGGTGGAGAGAGGTAGGAAGGGAAGAAAGTCAAAGGAAGACTTGCTCCAGCCTTTATTGTATAAGTGGCTTGCATTCTAACAAGATTCTTTGTTGTTAACTGCAATTATAAGAGGGAAATAATTCTGTTTTATGCATTTTTCTTACAATTACTATAGATTTTTATGGCAAATTTTATGCATCTTTCAAGAGGAACAGTAAGCTTTGTACTCATTTCCTCATATGGGAAATATTTTACATACAGCATGCTAACAATTCCACATCAAAACAGATGCGTCAGCATTTTATATCTTTTACAGAACAAATTCTCACATTCCTTTGAGAGGATTTATGTTTATTCTATTATGTTCTCCCCCCCACACACACACACATTGTATTTTAATTGGGAAAATACTATGAACTTTTATTTAATGCATCTATGTATCTTTTATTGGAGCTGTGAAGTTTTACATTAAAGTGCTTTAACATTAAAATCAAGAAAACATTTTAGAAAAAAAGATAAGACTTGCTCTAATGCACTTTGTGAATTTTTCAATTTATCATAATCCAATTACACATGTGCCAGTCCTAGTTGCTCAGAGAATAATATATCACAAATGCAGTTATAAATTCCAGTTGCATTTGAAAGAATTCGTACTGCATTCAACTGACAAGAATTTCATTATTGCAATTCATCTGTTTTAGCATGGATTTGTACTATAAATTATATATAAATTAGAATAATTAAGATACCAAGGATTAATGCATAAAAATACATCACTACTTTAATATATAAATGCAGCAATTGTCTTGAGTTTGTTTCTGGTGTTCCTATTTCCCATTGTATCTTGTTATTTAAATGTTCAATAAATTTTTAAAGCAAACAAGACATACTATGAGTTGTCCATGCAATAATTTCAATACTAATATTGAATACTTGACTCAGATGTGTAATACATTATTAATTTTGGTGTAGCATACTATACATCTATATTGATAATTAACATATTAGTCAGAACTAATATGAAAACCTTGTGGCATTAAAATGTTTAAATGATTGGATATGTCATAAATATAAAGGGAAGGGTAAACCCCTTTGAAATCCCTCGTGGCCAGGGGAAAGCTCCTCTCACCTGTAAAGGGTTAAGAAGCTAAAGGTAACCTTGCTGGCACCTGACCAAAATGACCAATGAGGAGACAAGATACTTTCAAAAGCTGGGAGGAGGGAGAGAAACAAAGGGTCTGTGTGTCTGTCTATATTCTGTCTTTGCCGGGGATAGACCAGGAATGGAGTCTTAAAACTTTTAGTAAGTAATCTAGCTAGGTATGTGTTAGATTATGATTTCTTTAAATGACTGAGAAAAGAACTGTGCTGAATAGAATAACTATTTCTGTCTGTGTATCTTTTTTGTAACTTAAGGTTTTGCCTAGAGGGGTTCTCTATGTTTTTGAATCTAATTACCCTGTAAGATATCTACCATCCTGATTTTACAGGGGGGATTTCTTTATTTCTATTTACTTCTATTTTTATTAAAAGTCTTGTAAGAAAACTGAATGCTTTTTCATTGTTCTCAGATCCAAGGGTTTGGGTCTGTGGTCACCTATGCAAATTGGTGAGGCTTTTTATCCAACATTTCCCAGGAAAGGGGGGGTGCAAGTGTTGGGAGGATTGTTCATTGTTCTTAAGATCCAAGGGTCTGGGTCTATAGTCACCTAGGCAAATTGGTGAGGCTTTTTACCAAACCTTGTCCAGGAAGTGGGGTGCAAGGTTTTGGGAAGTATTTTGTGGGGAAGGACGCGTCCAAACAGCTCTTCCCCAGTAACCAGTATGAGTTTGGTGGTGGTAGCGGCCAATCCAAGGACAAAGGGTGGAATATTTTGTACCTTGGGGGAGTTTTGACCTAAGCTGGTAAAGATAAGCTTAGGAGGTTTTTCATGCAGGTCCCCACATCTGTACCCTAGAGTTCAGAGTGGGGGAGGAACCTTGACAGGATATAATTTAAGAAACCTTTTCTAGGACAGCAAATCCATTCATGCCAACAGTATACAACTCATTTGAGGAAGTAGACTATATTTTTCTTCCTGAGAGTCAAATCGGAGCTCCTTTCACAGGTTTTATTCAAGTAATCTCTCCATGGATCAAACCCTCACTAGTGGGAGGTGGAGATTGATAATCACCTCTCAATATTTGTGCAGCTAAACTTCAACACCAGTTTGTCTGCAGAAGGATAGAGGGTTTTTTTAAAAATTCTAGTAAAATGTAAATAAGCAGGACTTCAGGATTTCACCCAATATATGTTGGCTGTGATAATGGCTAGCTCGTATATAACTGTGTACTGCAGGAGGAAAGGGTAATAAGTCTCCCTCCAGAATAACACTTGATGGAATACAGAGATGCTCCTACTGAAATCACCCCTCCCCCCCAAAGACATGGGGAGTAAGTTACTTGACCTTTAAAGGTCATACCAAGTAATGCAGTGGAAAGTTTGGAGAAAATGTTTCCAGTACTTCTCCTGAGGCAGTGCAACACCGCATCACCCTTTCGCAACAGGCAAAGTGCTATTAGCACAACCAAGGCCTCTATTGCATAGTCACAATTAGCATGGGGACTAAAGCTGGGTATACTCTTTATGGTAAATCTTGTAAATTTTAGCATAATTCCTACAGAATTTTATGAGCTCCTCCCTTTTAAGGCAAAGGAATAAAATATAAAGGCATTGGTGGTTATAATGAAAGAATGAATATGGAGTGTCAAACCTTTTTGAATTGGATTCTTTTACTGAATTAACTTTGTTTAAGTTACCCATTTTCCCCATAAGTGCCCAAGACTACTTATGGCAGTTAAATTACCCCTCTATTTTTTGCTCTAAGCACTTATTGCTTTGGATAAAACTTTTTTCCAAGGCAGTCATCTAATAAACAAATTTTAGCCAAAGTATTTAAGAGACAATGTGTTATATGTGTTACTTATACCACATTGATATGTATTAAGCATATGGTATGAGTATTGCAAGTATGACTGTTTGGCAGTTATGCCAACTCAAGTGTATAGTTTCTCCCACAGAGCTGATCATTCTTTTTCACTGGTATATCCCATACACTGGAAGAGGACAACTCAGCATTTGGCATAAGTAGATAGGAAAATAAGATACATTAATATTCTGCCCTGGTACAGATTCTGGAGGTATCTTCACACACCAGGATCCTAGTATCCAAAACAAAAGTAAGAGCTCCTCAACAATAAATTAAGGAATTGGTATGAACAGGTGGGTAGGATCTTAGGTGATATATAAAGTGCTTTCTAACTTAGAATCATAGAAACATAGGGTTATAAGGGACGTTCCTAACTTAACTAGCCTTGCAATTAGAAAGCTTTTCCTAATATCTAACTTAAATATCTCACTGCAGATTAAGCCCATTACTTATTGTCCCACCTTCGGTGGACATGAGGACAATTGGTCATTGTCCTCTTTTAACAGCCTTTAACATATATGAAGAATAATCAAGTCCCCCCTCAGAAAGCAACCATCATATAAATACAAGTGATCTATGTAAGGTGAACTGAATAAGGCTGCAAGAACCTACTTCCTGGAAAGATTGATTCAGAGATTCTAAGGCCAGAAGGGACCATCATGATAATCTATTCTGACCTCTTATCTAGTACAGGCCATAGAACTTCCCCAAAATAATTGCTAGAGCAGATCTAGAAAAGCATCCAAACTTGATTTAAAATAACCAGGGATGGATAATCCACTTGTGGTCAGCTGTTCCAATGATTTACACTCACTGTTAAAAATGTATGCCTTATTTCCAGTCAATGTGTCTAGCTTCAGCTTCCAGCCATTGGATCATGTAAATCTTCTCTTCTAGATTGAGCATCCCATTGTTAAATATTTGTTCCTCTTGGAGGTACTTATAGATTGCAGTGAAGCTACCCCTTAATCTTTTTAAGATGAGCTCTTTAAGTCTCTCATAATGCATGTTTTCTAACCCTTTAATCATTCTTATGGCTTTTCTCTCAACCCTCTTCAATTTATCAAGATCCTTCCGTAATTGTGGGCAGCAGACTTGAACACAGCATTCCAGCAGCAGTCACACCAGTGCAAAATCCAGAAGTAGAAAAACCTCTCTAGTCCTACTCAAGAATGCCCTGCTTATGCATCCCAGGACTGCATTAGCTCTTTTGGCCACAGCATCGTACAGCAACTCATGTTTAGCTGATTATCCACCATGACTCAAATCTTTTGCAGAGCCAGTTTCCAAGAATAGATTCTTCCAGTCTGCAAGTATGATCTACATTCTTTGTTCCTAGATGTATACATTGAGCCACATTAACACATTTTTGCTTGCAGCCAGTTTACAAAGAGATCCAGATCATTCTGAATCAGTGACTTGTCCTCTTATTTACCTCTCCAATTTGTGTGTCATCTGCAAACTTTATCAGTGACGATGTTATGTTTTCTTCCAAGTCATCAATAAAGGTGTTATATAGTGTAGGACAAAGAACAGATCCTTTTGGGACCCCATTGGAAACAAACCTGCTCAGTGATTATTCCCCATTTACAGCTATTAACCTTTTCTTTCCTGTATCGTGCTATTCTGTCCATAAACAATAGATTGACTGAGCTTGGTTATTTGGTCTCTTGAACATTTAATATTAAACTGCAAGTGTAGTCAAAATAAGTTGGCTGCACATATCAACTCAATGTTAAATCCTGAATCTCTGCAAAAGGTCCTCAACCCAGCCAAACTCTTTTATATCCACCCCAGCAGAAATGCAGCAGATGAGACACAGAATTCAAAGCTCTGTGCAATAGACTTGAATTCCCTTCCCTAGGGGGAGCATTACTTTGTGAAGGCTCTTTGGGGACTTTTTCCAGCAGCAGTGCAAATGTGGATTGAGGGAGGGATGAGCCACATGCCAATCTCCCCAAGGGTAGGGTCTGTAACAGATGAGTTATGGGTAACGAGTTCTGCTGCAGCAGCAGCAGGGAGGCAGAAAATGGTTTCCTGTCCTGCAAAAATTTGATATACATATAAAAATTTTCCCCATCCAAATGGGGATGAAAAGTTGAAAGTCTGAAAATTGACAACAAAAATCTGAAGAAAAAAAAATGGGTTCAGTCAATTGAAATATTGGTGTTTCAATCATTCAGAGTGTTTCATTTCTCCTTTGACCATTTTTAATTTCTTTACTCTAATTAGCTTAGAGTATTTTTGAAACAAGTCATTTTGAAACAGAAAAGCAGAATTTCTCTTTTCAAAAATATCAAAACAAAATTTGAAAATTTCAATGTTTTTCCAAAATGTTTGAGTCAAAAAAAAACTTATTGAAACCAATACTTTCCCCATGATAAATTTCAATTTTAACTAACTGGTATCTTCCCATGGAAAAAAAAAAGAAGTTGAAAAATTCTCGACCATCTCTGGCAATCAATTTTACCTTGAGTATGTAGGCATCTGCTACTTCCTAAAGACCTTCCACTGAAGAGCCTGTTCCATTTACAGGAAGAGGACCAATAAAAATACATAATAAAAGCAACAAAAGGATGGGGAAGTGGATCAAGTTGCAAGTGATACTGTAACAAGAGTGGGAAAGATTAAACCAGTAATGCCATTGCAATATATCTACATTGGGAATCTGCAGAAGAGATTAATGACCACTGCAGATCCTACCAGTGCACTGGTAGGATTTCTGTAAGGTGTTTGATATAACATCTTTTATTGGACCAACTTCTGTTGTGAAAGAGATAAGATTTGAGCTTACACAGAGCTCTTCTTCAGGTCTGGGGAAGGTATTCACAGTGTCACAGCTAAATGCAAGGTGGAAAAGATTGTTTAGCATAGTGAGTTAACACATCTTGCAAGGGACCAATTAAGGTGAAGTGGGTAGTTAACACCTGTGCAGTCATAGGACAAAGGAGTGTTAGATTGTTGTAATAAGCCATGAATCCAGTGTCTTTATGCAGTCCATGATTTTTAGTGTCTAGTAAAACTAAAACAACAACTCTTTTGCAGGTGTTGTTCAGATTTCCTTTGTGGATGAGGACTGAGATCAGGTATGGAGTGATTTTTTTTTTGGTCATTATCATTCAGTGAGTTCAGTGGAGAGCATAGGGACGGTCTCATTTCACCCACACTATTATTGGGTCATTTGGTGCACTGAATGAGGCACTTCCATTCTGACCTGGAGAAAATTCCTTCTAGACACCAAATCTGGAAATTTGATGCCAAGCATATAAACAGAGTATTCTGTGTGCCACCTTAAAGCACTGGTCCATCCTATCTGATGCTCCAGAGGAAGGCCAAAAAAAAAAAAAGCCAAATACACAAAAACAAAAAACCCAATACATCTGACCAATTGTGCATCAGGGAAAAAGTTCCATCCGGACCTCTGTAGTTTACTGACTGAAGGCCAGAAGCATGATATTTGATTAGTGATTGTCTTAATGCAAAGATGCAAGTATTATGAGCATGGGAATGCAGAAGTTTCCGATATCCCCGATGGCCCATGAAGGAAGGAAATGAAGAGGAGATTAATAAATTCACAATTTGCAAGGCCAGAAGGGACCACCACAGCTATCCAGTCAACCCCCTGCACTCTCAGACTGTGGAATTTCTCTCAGAAGATAGATTAAAGCATATATTTTAGGAAAGGATATATAATCTCATTTTGAAGGCTCAAAATGATGGTGAATCTACTGTATCCCCAGTAAGCCATCCCAATGAATCACCTGCACTACTAGGAAACTGCATCTTATATCAATGTTGAGTTTCTCTAACTTCAAATTCCACCCACTGGATCTTGTTATGCTTTTATCTGATAGTGATGGGGTGGGGGGAGCTCTTCATTCTATTACATCTCTTATCCATGTGTAAGTATCTATACACAGTGATCAAGTTACTGCTCAACCTTCTCTTTCATATGCTAAATAGGTTGAGCTCCTTAAACATCAGATCATGAGGTTTGTCTTTTAGCATTTGGATAATTTTGTGTGACCTCCTTTAGACTCTCTGCGATATTTTCAGATCCTTCTTGAAGTGTGGAATACAGTACTCTAATAGTCTTACCCATGCTGTGTACAAAGGCAACAATCACTTACCTGCATCTACTTGACATTCCCTTTTTATACAGCCAATGGTCACATTAGCCCTTTCTGCTACAGGATTGCACTGAGTGGTCATGTTCAGGTGATTATCTACAATGACTCCTAAATGCTTCTCTGAGTCATTGCTTTCCAAGACAATCTCCCAGCCTGTAGGTATAGCATGACTTTGTTCCCAGATGTATTATTCTGCATTTGCTATATTAAAAATATTTTCTGGGATTATGACCATTTAGTCAAATGATTCAAATCAGTAACCTGTCCTACTTATTCACTATCCCATCTACAAACTTGATCAGCAATGACTTTGTCATCTAGATGGTTCTTAAAAATATTAACTAATGTTCGACCTATCTCCTAACCTCCTATCCTGGAGGACCCAGGCATTGATGGCCCATGCATTGATATCTCCATATTAAATACATTTTGAGATCTATCAGTGAGCTAGTATTTAATCCATCTAATATGTGTCTTGTTAGTTGCATATAACGCAGGGGTTTGTTTTATTTTAAAACTGAAGTGTCATATGGTTCTAAGTAAAAAAGTGCCTTGAAGAAATCCACATATACTATAACATAGTTGACTTTATCAACCAGACCTGTGATTTTGTCCAAACGTACTACACAGAGATATGTTTGACAAGACACACTTTCCATGAAACCACACTGACTAGCATTCATGATATTTTTACCCTCTAATTCATTGTAGATCAAGTTGCAAGTTAATTTTACCCAGGATCAATGTCAGGCTAATCGGTCCATAGTTGTCTGGGTCATCCCTTTTAAATATTGACCTACACTGGCAGTACTCCAATCCTTTGGAGTTTTCCCAGTTTTCCAAAGATTTGTTAAAAATTAATATTCATGGTTCAGATTGCTCCTCAGATAGTTCGTTTCTAATCTGGATCGACTGATCTGAAAATCGATAATTTTAGCAGTTTGCCATCTCATATCCTCCTTTGTTTCACATCGTCAACTTTTTATTGCATCCTCTGCATCATATGGGATGAATACATGTCTCTGCTTTGTTCCAAATACAGAACAAATATCTATTGAACATTTCTGCCTTTCTGCATCACTACTTACATTTTTACCATCTGCATCTAGCAATGGACCCATACTGGATTTGAGTTTTTTGTATATTTTAAAAAATTCTTTATGGTCTTCAACCATATTGGCCATTGATATTTCATTGATTCCTTTAGCTTAAAATTATCTACTTTAAAAAAAAAACAAACAAACTTGAAATTTATATTCATTGCCATTTACTTCCCCCTTTCCTCCCCCCCTCCTTTATGTTTTGCCATCACTTCCAGATCTCCTTTTAACCAGGATGGTTTTTTTCCCAGCTGAATTTTTCTTCATGTATGTGGAATTGTAGCTTTCTGGTCATCCCATAGGATGTTCTCCAACAGTGCCCCACTGTTAACACTTCCCCTCTAAATTATGCTCCCAGTCTATGCTGACAATTGCTTTCAGCTTTGGAAAATTGGCTCCTTTAAAGTTCCAAATATATATGTTACTGCTTGGTTCCATATTTCCATTTTAATTAAATTAAATGAAAGCATGATCACTGGTACCTAAGCAGCTGCTAATGTTAGGTCAGTGATTAACTCTTCATTGTTTGTTGGACTGAGGTCCAGTATTGAGGATGACATTCTCCTGGTTTTATCCAGACTGGTGATCTGCCAGGTCACTCCAATCCTCGACTCTGGGAGCCAGCCTTACCCTGCTCCACTGTGAGAACATCCCACTCCCGGGCTGTTCATGCACAGCCTCTAGCATGTGAGCTGCTCCCAATTATGTAAGTGAGCACTGTTGGCCAGCTGGTGCTTGGATCGTACAACTGAATGACACTAGCCTATATCTCTGATCCCAGACACAACCGTAGGAACCTCTGCCTTGCAGTGTCCAGTTATGTCCACTGGACACTGCAAGCATATATGAGTTTGTCAATTTAACAAAGAAATTGATATGTACCAGGCTTGTGATCCCAAGGAGAATCTCTGACATGCTTCAAACCAAACGCACTACTTCAGGTTGAACAAATACATTTATTAACTACAAAAAGATAGATTTTAAGTGATTATAAGTCTAAGCACAGCAAGTCAGATTTGGTCAAATGAAATAAAAGCAAAACGCATTCTAAGCTGATTTTAACACTTTCAGTGCCCTTACAAAAACTTAGATGTTTCTCACCACAGGATGGCTGATTGCCCTTCAGCCAGGCTCTCCCCTTTAATCAGCACTTCAGTCACTTAGTTGTGGTGGTGTCTATAGATGGAGGTGGAAGAGAGAGCATGGCAAATGTCTCTCCCTTTTATCATGTTTTCTTCCCTCTTGGCTTTGTCCCCCCCTTTCAGAGTCAGGTGAGCATTACTTCATCGCAGTCCCAAACTGACCAAGGGAAGCGGGGGGGGGGGTGAATCACTAGAGAGTCCAACAGATCTTTGTTGCTGCCTCGGCCAGTGCCCTTTGTTCCTGTGAGGCTGGGCCGGGTTCGTCCCATACATGCCCTGATGAGGTGTGAACTGCCCCTCTGCTACCAGAGAGAGTTTTGCCTGGGCTTGTTTTAAGCCATGAAGACACATTTTCAGACTCATAACTATATACATGAAATGACAACCTAACACATTACTATAACAATGTTCAGTGCATCATATGCCCTCCAAAGACACCCGACATGACAAACTTTGCATTGGCTTCCACACAATCATATTGTAAGGATGAACGTTGGGGTCCAGGGTGCTCCCATGAGGTACAGAGCAACACATTGAGTTACCCCACATTGGGTGCAGGACTTAAAGTTCAGATCAGGTCCTTGTAGCAATGAGCTCCACAGTCTAGACAGACACAGTGCGAAACTTTTCTTAACACTTTGGAGTCTGCCACCTTTCTAGCTGAATCTGAATATTCAAATCTTTCAGTTAATATCAATTAAACAGTATAATCAAGTCTCCCCATATAAGGCTGATGAGCAGCCCCTGAACACTGAAGGGAAGGCAGGAAAAATTGAAGAGTCCACACATACCGTACAACAGTCCCAAAGCATATGTATTAGCTTCCCCCAGAAGGAAGCCCTCTGCTTGAAGAATGGAGGATACTTACATCTAGAGGTTCTTCAACATGTGTGGTCCTATCTGTATTCCACATGTGGGCAAGTATGTGCTCCATGCACCAGAGATTTCTAGCAAATAATGTCCATTGGTAAAAGGGGCAGTGTAGACAAGTATTGCTTCTGTTCCAGTTCCTTTTCTGAATCAGAGAGGAAGGAAGGCAGGTAGTAAAATACAGATAGGGACCACACTTGTTGCAGAATATTCAGTTACAGGTAGGTAACCTCCATTTTTGTCTTCAACTGCTGGCACTGGTGCACACACACACTGCAGTAGGTATACATGTCTTTAATGCTGTTCTTCCAACAAGCGGCGTCTGCAGAAAAGGCCTGGCCTAAAGGCATGTTTTGTGAAGGTATGGATGGAGCTCCAAGTAGCTGCCTTACACACGTCCAGTATAGATACTTCTCAAAAATAGGCTATTGAAACTGTTTGTGCTCTCATGGAGTGGGTCCTCACCCTGACCAAAGGAGAACAACATGACAAAGGATAACAGAAAATGCTGCACTGCTGGCTATCCACTTAATGCTTGTCCTCATGACAAGTGACATTGGGGTTTTCCCAATTGATTTAATCTTTGCAGCTAGAAATCCAAAACCAGTTTGAATTTGAGAGAGTGCAATCTTCTCTCCTCATTGGAAGTATGAGGATTTGGAAAGAATACTAGTAAGTGGACTGATTCATGTGAATCCTGGAAATTACCTTATGGATGAATTTCGAGTGGAAATGAAGGTCCACTATCTCATTATGAAATGTGGTTTAAGGTGGGTCAGTTTCATCACCTTTCTGGCCAATGTGATTGCTAAGGTGGCAACATTCATGGAAAGCTAGGCAGAACATGTAGTCAGTGATTCAAAGAATAGTATGGTAAGTACTGATAGTAGGAGGTTGAGGTCCCATTATGGTATAGTTTCACACAAGTGGGAGGGTTCTAACAAGACCGTTCAGGATACATACATTGTTGTTTGAGTATAAATAGAATTCCTACTGGAGGATGAATGGTGCTATTTGTTGCCAAGTGGACCTGCAGCAAGCTAATGGAAAGCCCTAGCTTCTTGAGGGACAAGAGATAGTTTAAAACAGCAGAGATACCTGCTGGTTCTGGGGATGACTGGTTCTATCGTGTCCAGGTAGAGAAATGCCTCCATTTAGCCAGATAGCATTTTCTTGTGCAGACTTTTCTGGTGTGATTAAGAATAGTTTGAAATGCTTCCAAAAATGAATGCTGGAGGTCTGATGCTCATCCAAATACCAGGTCATGAGGTGAAGAGGCTCCAGTTTGGGAATGTTTGCAAGATGTCTAGGAGTGACTGATGCATGCCTTAGACCTCCTTGAGGGAGATCTGGGGCTCAGTCACCATCCCCTGCAAAAGCACCTGTTACTGCCTATGGTCATCGGGCAGGAATATTGATAATAGAGCCATTCCCTCATCAGGTGAGGAGGATCACACCCCCATCAGAACCATTAGGACCAGTGGATCCAGTGTGATTTCTTCTTCTGCATACTTTGACAGAGCTAGCTGGTGTCAGATAGGAGAAGAGGGCCAGTGCAATTCCTGCATGAATCCAGGGTGTCTAGCATAAAGGATTCCACAGACTCCGGTAGGTACAATATGAAGGGTCGACCAGTTGGGGAAGGTCCCAAGGGATTGGGTACCATTGGTCTCCTGGGTAATTGCATCTGGGAGGAGGATGGCTTCAAGACCGTCTAGAGGTTCTGTCTGGGTTGGCCTCCCTATGAGGAAGCAGAGGCTCATCTAGAACATGGGGCTTGGCCACTGAGAAGAAATGTTCATAGTCTACCAGTGAAAGAATGTTCCAACTTGTAGATGCAGTAAGTAGGAGAGATGCATCCCCTTCTTCTCTAGATGCTTTCTTCCCATGTTGAAACATCTCTGAGGAGGACTGGGTCAGACAGGAGAGATGGATTCTGGCACAGAGGTTCTGACTCAGGCCATGCTGAGGGAAGAAGGAACTGGAGAGGTGTCTGTCTGCACCCCCTCTTATATTCTTGTTACAGAATATGAGGGAAGCAACTTGCAGGAACAGACCAGACACTATTAGCTATAAATTCTCTGGCCTCAGGTACATGAAGCACATGTGTACCCACATGTAGAACACACATACTGACCAGCACTCAAAGAAGAACCTGCTGCTACTATATTCTATCGGTGTCCCACTGTTCAGTTACATGGTCTATTATTTCATTTTATATAAAGCAATAGGATAGTTCAAAAGTTTTTCCACTTCTTTTTCTCTTCCCCATAGTTTTTTCCTCTTCCCATAGAGATTTTTTTTTCTTCCAAATCCTCGAACAGCATCCAGACTGCATGCTATTTGGTACAGTTCATTAGCTCTACATCAACTAGGATGGATACGTGGGCAATTTAGAGTTAGAATGAATAATTTATTGGGTATATCATTTTGTGAAGACCCATTACTCTACTAATTAAACTTCAAAATGTAAATAGTCAGTTTTGCCAATATTTACTACATAGATCTTGGAGATAAATACATTTCAACTTCAATTATTCAAGCCTCAACTACTCATTGCTCCCTTTAATCTGAAAAAATGTCTCACAGGATCTATTACTGAGCATTCCCTTGATTTTCTGATTTTATTCAGCATCCCACATGACATCCAGATGCTCTGTTCTTCATTAAGAATGAGCTTCCCATTTAGGGGAAAGAGTGAATTTTTAAAAGTTCAATTCTTTCCCAATTAGGTTATTATAAAAATGGGTTATTCAAAATAAGATTTCTAAAGCTTATCTGCAACAACAAAGAAATAAGTTTGCTGACAGCCAGGATCTGATCACAGACAGCAACCAACTTTGCACCTATTACCACAATTTGCTGAATGACAATCAATTAAGCATGAGACCAATGATAATTGGATAGATCAGTGGTTCCTAACCCATGACCCGTGGGCTGCTTGTGGCACAATCAGCACACAGCTGCAACTCATGTGACATCCTCAGGGCCATACAGGTAGTAGATATATTGTGTGGATGTGGCCCACATAACACAGAGAGCTCCATATGTGGTCCACAATGGTAAATAGGTTGAGAAACCACTGGGATAAATTATGTGATCTTGCCAGTTACATAGGGCCTTACATGTAGGAAGACTTCCTGAGCATCAGGTAAATATATTTAAAATATAGCAAAGGAGTAAGGTATAAAATAGATGTGCAGGACATCCTATCCCATTCCCCTTGCTTGGGGAGCCACTCATTCATGACAAAGAGCTCTTACTGCAGTAGTGTGGGAGAGAACAGGAATTTTGCTGCAGTATTTTCTCCTAGTTTGCTGCTGTTCTTAACATTCCTGCCTGCAAGATTGTTGGCTACAGTCTTGTCAAAAAGAACTACAAGAGGGAGACACACACACAGTTTATTAACAAAATTCAAGTGAGTATACACAGAACCGTTCTTTCAATATTTGCACAGCTCTACTTTGGAGAAATAAGTCTACCCTGACATAGTATCACGGTGGTGACACTGGCTGTGTTTGCCAAGGTAGACAGAATGTTTAAAAAACCCACAACAGGCTCATAATGGGATGTTTGTTTCAACCTTCATTTTACTGGCTGGTTCAATGGCTAGCTGCAAAGCATTCTTGGCTTGTGCAGTATGCCATTTTCCTTCCTTGCCTTAGAAAGAGCAGCTCTATAATCTAAACTGTGCTTGTAAAAATTTCCTGTGTGGTGTCATGTCACTAGAGAGCCAACTGGCTATGGCTGGCGGCAAAAACACTACGTGTGCCTCCCGGATGGAGAAGAAAAAATCCTCTTTATTCAAAATAAATAATTAAATCAAAGGCACATTGATGTTACCCTCAATCCAACTGGAGACAATTAGAGAGGGAGAAAGAAAAAGCACTCATCTATATCTGTCTTCACTTTCCTTAGGGAAGCCTGAACAATCTATCCCAAAGCCTGCAAGTCTCCACAATCAGACCTACATATGGTGCAAGACACCAAGGCTTTTTAGCTATGAAGAATTAATTCAGTTGTTCCCACTTTTCTGTACTAAGCCTTTGATCCTCCACAAAACCACTCAACTCTTCAGGCATCATAATCCCCGAACTATGTAAAGTTAGAAGAAGCATATCCTGCTTCTTTCAGAACAGGTTCCATTCTAATGCCTGCCTTCTCCCCTTAACTTTCCTCATTATTAATTACAACTGCAAGGTTTCCTCTAGGTTGGACACTTCTGTCAGGCGTTGCTATGCAGAGCTGATTCAGTCCCCATCTCTGGGGCAGAAATTAACTCTTTGCTGCCATAGCCCACTGTGACATTGCTCTACTCCATCATACTTCCCAAGTCTATTGCACCATTACATAGGTTCACATGTTAATAGTTGACCTCAACTTCTGCAGCATAATAGACTTCTGACATTGCTAATTTGTGACTGAATGACTTCCAAACGATTATAAACATTTCTTTGAAAGTGCCAAAATGTATGTATTCTTTGTAGTTTGGTTTTGATCATTACAATTTCTAGTGTCTTGGTCTCACCATTCTGGAGAGATGACATTACCCCTCCCCCCCAAAGCAATGACTCCAGTTTCCACATATAAGCACAGCAACTATATATTTATATCTCCAAATTGCCCAGTTTACCTCAAATTTTGCCCCCCAAAAGCCAACATGCACCCTCAACAAGAGATTTAAGAGGTGATGCCTAGGATAAACTTCTCAAGCCCCTGGAGTGTTCATCCACACACAGTCTTCATAAGTGTAACAACTCCAGTTAATTGGCAGTCAGTTAACTCAGTTATTAGTAAAAAGAAAAGGAGTACTTGTGGCACCTTAGAGACTAACCAATTTACTTGAGCATAAGCTCACGAAAGGTTAGTCTCTAAGGTGCCACAAGTACTCCTTTTCTTTTTGCGAATAAAGACTAACATGGCTGTTATTCTGAAACCTGTCAGTTATTAGTGTAGATGTGCTCTAAGTGCTTGATCTTTAAATAAGTATATAATAGAACTCCCATTTCATATCCCAATATTAGAAGTTAAAATACTACATTCTACAAGTTATATTATCTAAATAAATTAATTTAAAAAGTTGAATACACAATAATATATCCAATAAATAAAAATCACTGGTATGGTATAAGATCAATAAATCATGGTGAATAAAATGCTACATATTTCAATTTCAGAAGCTAGGAATGACATGATAAAGCTTATTTTATTTCACTGCTTGTGACTGAGTTATGCATGCTATCCCTAATTCAAGAAAATAAAGAGCAAAATAATTCAGAGCCCTAGATGCTTTCTACTTGCTTTTGCTGTCTAGTTAATTAAAAAAGGGCAGATGGATATGGGAAGCAATGTAGTTCAACACAAACTTTCCAACTTTGCTGGTGTCCACAGTTCAATGCAAGCACTATTCAACATCAGTACTTTATTATAATTATTTGGCATTCTTTCTGCTTTGGGGAGTTTCTGGATTATGCAAACATGAAGGATGAATAACTGCTGATCCTGATATGGAAGAACCATTCTCTCCCTATCAGGAGAAAAGGTATATAGTGCAACAGGAAGAAAGTTACAGAGGTCTTCAAAGTTCACCTTCTATTTCGACAGACATCCAGCTAGCGTGCACATACATACGTCCTTCCTCTCTCACATATACATCCATCATGTATAATGCTCATTGAACTGAATTTTAAAAAGCAGCAATATCAAAATATACAAAAACAAAAAAACTAGCTCTTACATTGTCATTAGATTAATGGGTTTTCACAAAGGTAAGTTGACTCAAAATACTGTTTCCCCACTACCAATCAGCAGTGCACTAAAAAATTTACCAAATACCTGGAAAGTTACCAGTGATATAGTATACTATCAGATTTAAAGCCCCAAGGAGAACAATTAATTACACAATAGAGTTCGGCACATAAGTTACTGTCAAGGTTCCTCCCCCACTCTGAACTCTAGGGTACAGATGTGGGGACCTGCATGAAAAACCTCCTAAGCTTATCTTTACCAGCTTAGGTCAAAACTTCCCCAAGGTACAAAATATTACACCCGTTATCCTTGGACTGGCCGCTACCACCACCAAACTAATACTGGTTACTGGGGAAGAGCTGTTTGGACGCGTCCTTCCCCCCAAAATACTTCCCAAAACCTTGCACCCCACTTCCTGGACAAGGTTTGGTAAAAAGCCTCACCAATTTGCCTAGGTGACTACAGACCCAGACCCTTGGATTTTAAGAACAATGAACAATCCTCCCAACACTTGCACCCCCCCTTTCCTGGGAAATGTTGGATAAAAAGCCTCACCAATTTGCATAGGTGACCACAGACCCAAACCCTTGGATCTGAGAACAATGAAAAAGCATTCAGTGTTTTACAAGAAGACTTTTAATAAAAAATAGAAGTAAATAGAAATAAAGAAATCCCCCCTGTAAAATCAGGATGGTAGATATCTTACAGGGTAATTAGATTCAAAAACATAGAGAACCCCTCTAGGCAAAACCTTAAGTTACAAAAAAGATACACAGACAGAAATAGTTATTCTATTCAGCACAGTTCTTTTCTCAGCCATTTAAAGAAATCATAATCTAACACATACCTAGCTAGATTACTTACTAAAAGTTCTAAGACCCCATTCCTGTTCTGTCCCTGGCCAGAGCAGCATACAGACAGACACAGACCCTTTGTTTCTCTCCCTCCTCCCAGCTTTTGAAAGTATCTTGTCTCCTCATTGGTCATTTTGGTCAGGTGCCAGCGAGGTTACCTTTAGCTTCTTAACCCTTTACAGGTGAGAGGAGCTTTCCCCTGGCCAGGAGGAATTTCAAAGGGGTTTACCCTTCCCTTTATATTTATGACCCGCCCCCCAAATCTCAGCAAGGGTGAAACACTGGCTGGGATTTCTTCCTGGAGCTCTAGGAAAAACAGAGTTAATAAGACACATGCATCTCTAAATATACCACCAAGTACATAAAGACTAACAATATTTTCCACATCTCAAGGACGATTTTAACCAGTTGATTCTGGGAAACTTTCACGGGAGAGTGCATCAGCCACTTTGTTAGAAGCTCCTGAGATGTGTTGGATGTCGAAATCAAAATCTTGGAGAGCTAAACTCCACCGAAGAAGTTTTTTGTTAGTTTCTTTGACGGTGTGAAGCCACTTTAGTGCAGCATGGTCGGTTTGCAGGTGGAAACGCCGTCCCCAAACATATGGGCATAGCTTTTCCAGAGCGTAGACAATGGCATAACATTCTTTTTCAGTGACTGACCAGTTGCTTTCCCTCTCAGACAGTTTTTTGCTGAGAAACACTACAGGGTGGAATTCTTGATCAGGTCCTTTCTGCATTAAAACTGCTCCCACACCACGCTCGGTTGCATCTGTGGTTACTAGGAACGGTTTGTCAAAGTCTGGGGTCCTTAGTACAGGGTCAGACATGAGTGTCGCTTTAAGCTTGTTAAAGGCCTTCGGACACTTTCCGGTCCACTGAACAGCATTTGGCTGTTTCTTTTTGGTTAGGTCTGTCAGTGGGGCAGCGATTTGGCTGTAGTGCGGTACAAATCGTCTGTAATAACCGGCCAAGCCTAAGGATTGAACCTGTTTCTTTGACTTTGGGAGAGGCCACTTTTGGATAGCATCCACTTTGGCCTGTAGGGGGCTGATAGTTCCTTGACCCACCTGGTGTCCAAGGTAAGTCACTCTGTTTAGGCCTATTTGACACTTCTTAGCCTTAACAGTTAGTCCTGCCTCCCTTATGCGCTCAAGGACTTTTTGTAGATGTTCCAGGTGGTCTGCCCAGGAATCCGAAAATATGGCCACATCGTCAAGGTAGGCGACTGCATATTCTCCTAATCCCGCTAGGAGACCATCTACAAGTCTTTGGAAAGTGGCGGGTGCATTTCGCAGCCCGAAAGGGAGTACATTAAATTCATACAGCCCGAGATGTGTGATGAAGGCTGACCTTTCCTTGGCAGATTCATCCAGCGGTACCTGCCAGTACCCCTTGGTTAAGTCCAAGGTAGAGATGAACTGGGCCCGTCCCAGTTTCTCTAATAGTTCATCTGTGCGTGGCATTGGATAGTTGTCTGGGCGAGTTACAGCATTTAGCTTACAGTAGTCCACGCAAAAACGTATTTCCCCATCTGGTTTGGGAACTAGAACCACTGGAGATGCCCATGCACTTTCAGAGGGGCGGATTACACCCATCTGTAACATATCCTGGATCTCCCTTTCTATAGCAGTTTTAGCTTGAGGAGACACCCGGTAAGGGTGGACCCTAATTGGGTGAGCATTACCTGTGTCAATGGAGTGGTATGCCCGTTCAGTCAGTCCTGGGGTGGCTGAGAACGTTGGCGCGTAGCTAGTGCACAGCTCCTGGATCTGCTGTCGCTGCATACGCCCAAGGGTCATGGAGAGGTTCACCTCTTCCACACCACCAGCACATTTCCCTTCGTAGTAAACACCTTCAGGCCACTCAGCGTCGCCTCCTCCCTGGGCTGTAAACTGACAAACCTTTAATTCTCTGGATCGATTAGAAGAGCTGAGAGGCGGTGGGTTGCTCCATGCCGCCGTCCAAGCTCTCTGGAGGCTTTCATCTGCTTCCTGTTCGGTCTGGAACTGTTCCCTTGATGCTGGGGACATCAGTTCCTCATTGGATTGTGGACCTAGGCTTGGTCCCTCTGGAAGCGATATAGGGGATGGAGCTGTTTCTGTTGACTGTGAACCTCTCTCCGCTGGTGCACTATGTTGGGATTCAGGCTCCGGCTGAGCCTCTTGTGTAGGGTTATCGGCTGCTGCCAGTTCAGGTTCAGTGGGGCCCTCTGGTGTTGAGGTTGCAAGTACTGGATTCAGTGCTGGCACGGGGTCTGGTGTTGGTTGGTTGGCTGGTTCCGGTTCTGGTTCCGTCTGGGTCTCTGGGACTGGATCCACTACTGCTGTTGCAGACATTGGCCTGGGGTCCAGGTCCATCACCTCTGACTGGGTCCTGATAGAAGTTTCCGGAACAGAGCTAGGCCTCACGGCTTGTTTAGCCTGGCTGCGGGTGACCGTTCCCACCCTCTTGGCCTGTTTCACGTGATTGGCCAAGTCTTCCCCCAACAGCATGGGGATGGGATAATCATCATAGACTGCAAAAGTCCACATTCCTGACCAGCCCTTGTACTGGACAGGCAACTTGGCTGTAGGTAAATTGAAAGAGTTGGACTTGAAGGGTTGAATCGTCACTTGGATCTCTGGGTTGATTAAATTGGGGTCCACTAAGGAAGCATGGATAGCTGACACTTGTGCTCCGGTGTCCCTCCACGCGGTGACCTTCTTCCCGCCCACACTCACAGTTTCCCTCCGCTCCAAGGGTATCTGGGAGGTATCTGGGCCTGTGGACCTCTGGTGTGATTCCGGTGCAATGAACTGTAATCTGTTGGGGTTCTTGGGGCAGTTGGCCTTTACATGCCCCAGCTCGTTACACTTAAAACATCGTCCAGTTGACGGGTCACTGGGGCGAGGAGGGTTGCTGGAGAACGGGGTGGTGGGACGATAAGGGGTCTGGAGGGTTCTTTGGGAGGTAGGTGGGGCTTTGGGCGGCCCCCGGTAATAGGGTGTGGTCTGGGGTGGTCCCTTCTGGTCTCCGCTCCAACTGCGACCAGTTTTCTTCTTCTCTGCCACCTCCACCCATCTGGCTCCAATCTCTCCTGCCTCAATTACAGTTTTGGGTTTCCCATCTAGGATGTATCTTTCTATTTCCTCAGGAACACCCTCTAAGAATTGTTCCATTTGCATTAGGAAGGGCAAATTTACTGGAGATTCAACACTTGCTCCTGATATCCAGGCATCCCAATGTTTCACAATGTGGTAGGCATGTCGGGTAAATGACATGTCTGGTTTCCACCTTAGGGCTCTGAACCTCCGATGAGACTGCTCGGGTGTTATCCCCATTCTGACTCTCGCCTTGGATTTAAACAGTTCATACTTGTTCATGTGTTCTTTAGGCATTTCAGCTTTCCCCTGGCCAGGAGGGATTTCAAAGGGGTTTACCCTTCCCTTTATATTTATGACAGTTACGTTTTTTCCCCTTGCACACTTCTATTTTTTAAATGTATTCCCTTGTAGCTTTGCAATCTGAAAACTATGGCAAATGCATTTTCCAGCAATGCATTTTACATGAATATTGGACAATTACAATGGAAAGCAAATTTGTAAATTAGAAATATATTTTAATCAGATTCTAACAGATGTGCTCATCCACCTTCCATAAGTGATATTGGTACCATCATATAAGTGAGGTGCAACCAAAGTTTTGAAAGATTACTATGCTACTACATGTGTAACCATCTCCCAGTCATCGGAGCAGCAACTGAACAAATCTTAAAGTTTCTCCTCAGGGCCATACAATCTGCCAAATAGGCCTCTGAATAAGAATCCTGCAACTTAATGTTTAAGGACTCATGGGAAAAATGCAAGTACCTTGGAAACTTGCTGAAGATTTCCAACATCTATATCCTCATGTTGCAAGAGACCCACGCTGGCAATAACCAACAGATAGGTGCTACCACGTCTATGGACACAACATAATGATTAGCCATTATCATCCTAAATATGGCTTAGCAATATACTTCAAGGACACCATCACAGATTTTAATGTTATTCCATCAACCAAAGAGGAGACCACATTTGCCACATCTATCAAAGTAGGGAAGCTCCACATTACCAGTGTCTATAAAGCCCATAGTGCATGATGGCCAAAATAGCACTCCTATTCCATACATCTATGCAGGTGATTTTAATAGTCACCACATTATGTGGTGCTATAAAACAAATGAAACGGATGGCAAAGATCTCACTGCACAAGACTTGCTGGCTGAGAGAAACGCAGGAGTTGCTCTGGCAATACAATCACACCAGGAGCTCTCCTACCATAAAAGCCCTGTTATACTCTCTTGACACAGCAAGACGACAGTTTTTCAACGTAAAACCTTGATTTTACACATTCAAGTCATAAAGCCTGGACACGACTACAAATTCTTGGGGCCAGTAATCCCACAGACCATGAAAAATCCTGCCAAACGCAATAACCTCCAAACTGGTGGAGAGCACAAAAGGACCTCTTGATAAACACACAAGAAAAGTCTATCAATAACTTTACAGAACACTTGCAGCAACCCCTCAAGGAGAACCTTCTACTGTCAGCACTGAGGAAGTAAAAGGACTTGTTGTGATGAAAAAAGGGAAGGCTACAGGGAAGGCCCTGATGGTATTCCATCTTCACCATCTCAGCCCCAAAGGACTCCAGTGGCTAGCAACATTGTATTCTGCTACCTTAAGGACAGTATTGATCCCTGAAATATGGTGTGAGGCAATGGTAATTGCCATACCAAAGCCTGGAAAGCCCCTGATGAAGCGGGAAGCTATCGGCCAATTTCTCTACTATGTACGACCTATAAACTTCTAGAACATATTGTCCGCAAAAGACTATACCCTTTTAGTGAGCCAATTATCCCTGTCAAATGGGCAGGCTTCTGGCCAAAACGTAGTTGTTGTGACCAAGTTCTGGCACTCACAACTTACACTGAGACTGGCTATCAAAAAGAAATTAAAGACTGGCACAGTATTTGTTGACCTGTTATCTGTGTATGATCCTGTATGGATTAAGAGCCTGATGCTGAAACTTGCTAAAATTATGCCTTGCTACCAAACACTTTTGCCTGCTATGGGCCATGCGGAGTAACAGATGCCTATGGGTGTAGGTGGTAATAAGACCAGCTCACCCCATATCAAACAGGCTACCACAAGGCTCTGTACTTGCACCAACTCTTTTTAATGTTTATGTAAGTGGCATGCCTCCAACTAAATCAGGAAAATTTGGATATGCAGATGATCTTGCAATGACAATCCAAACATCAGACCTCCAGGACAATGAGAAAACATTAACTGAGGACAAAGATGAAAAACAAGAGCCAACATAATCCAGAAATTAGCAGGTACAACCTGGGGTGCATCAGCATCAGTGTTGTGAACATCTACAATAGCACTTGTATATTCAGTAGCTGAATACTGTGCACCGGTATGGAGCAGATGCAGCCACACACGACTTGTGTATACCCAGCTGAATACAGTGACGTAGTGCATCACAGGAATCATTAAGTCAACTCCAACACCATGGCTACCTGTCCTGTCTAACATTGCTCCCCTGCCAATACGCCAAACTGCTGCAACATTCTGCGAAGTTCAGCAAATCCAGGACAATGCCCCTCCCGCCCCACAACATCTTAAGTCCTGCAAGCCTTTCTGGGAACATTCATTTAGCTTCATGCAGTCAGGCTATGATCAGGAGGCAGCCTGGGCTAAACAAGACTTAATAAGGGCCTTGTGGCAGATCCCATGCAGAAGGTTCCTGGGTTTGATCTTCGACAGTCATCTTGTGGAACTCTGAACTGAATTCAAACCAACCACGGTAGGTGCATATATCTAATGCATAAATGGAAAATCAAGGACTCCCCAGTGGGCGAGTGTGGTTCCCCATGACAGACCATTGAACATATCACTACCTACTGCCCAATTTATAAATATGGGGGAGGCATTACTGCAATAAATTCTGCTACTCCATTTGGCTTGATCAGCTTCAGGTGAAATTGTAGTTGCTGCTCTACACCAGCCATACAAAAGAAGAAGAGTAGAAAACCCTAGTACAGCCGCCTTCATTTACTACCCTGACATCAACCTTCCTATTTTTGGGTAAGGTTATCAAGAAGGTGACAGCAAATTTCATCACCCTAGTTTTAGAACCACTGATCTAGACTATCCCTGACATGTGTGTCTAACAACCTCTTAAAAACTTTCAGTGACAGATTCCACAACCTCCCTAAGTAATTTGTTCCAATGCTTAAATATCCTTACAGTTAGGAAGTTTTTCTTAAAATCTAACAAAAAAAAATCTCTTGACAAAAGGCTGCCCCTTCAAAATGGAGTTTGCAGCTTGGTAAAGATATACACACAGTTCATAATCTTGCACAGAATTCATTCCTTTTTATATTCTGAGTGATCTGCTGAGGTGCTTCTTTTTGATGTGGTTAATTGTTCGTAGGCCACTCAGTACACTCTTAAAAGCTGGGTGAGCTTTCAGTGTAAGAATTCATAACATGTAAAGACATATTTCCCTGTCACAGGGTTCCTGCAAGCTCTCTCCCTCCAGTCTGCACCCTGTGTTTAGGCTTGTATAATAAAGACTCTTCCATGCCCTCTTTTTCGGGATCACCCAAATGTCTTTATTTACAGTGTCCGTGCAGTTCCCAGATCCCCCAGCAGCTAGTGCCCCACAGACCCTCCCCAGGATCTCCTGGCTTTTGCGGCTTCCTTCTTTGGTAAGGAGACAGCGATACCACCCTCCTGTCTCCTCCCAGGCTAGCCTCCTCACTGAAGTTTGCCCAGGGCTTTTATAGCCCTCTCCTGCCTCAGCCTAGCTGTCACAACTTAGCTCAGCATGTTCCGCCGAGCCAGCCCTCATTAGGGCTTGCAGCTGGGCTCCCTGCTGAGTACCTGCATCTCTACACCTGGCCAGAGAGCAGGCTGCAGCCAGCATTTTGACAGGGCCTTAAAGGGGTTTACCCCTGCCCTGCCACATTCCCATATTGTTGCAATAATAAAGCCACTGTTGCTATCCAGGTAAAGAAACAGATCTCTCACATCCAACTGACCAGGAGATTGTTCCTATTTCTCTCAGATAGGAACTGTCACTAATTCAGGCCTTTTCCAGACTAAGACTATTGAAACATTCTCTCTAGTGCTGAAGCTGAAGGCCTTAATATCCCATTTATTCAGTGGGAAAAGCCCCTGAGCGCACACTCCACTGGCTCTCTGTACATTACAGCACACAGATTAAGGTCCGGGCCTGATCTTTCTTTCAGGTCCTTCATGAGATATGATCTGGACCTGGATATCTTGTAAACCTCTCTATGCACAACCCACCAGAACAACTGTTCAATTGGATTGATGCTGCATCCAGGATGAAACTCTCCAAAGCACAGGGCATTCTCAGTAGGAAGGGGAAAGGAGGAGGCATGAAAACAAACTGACCTTAAGCCCAACCCTGTTCAGAGCATGGACACCATGTTT
Organism: Lepidochelys kempii; assembly: GCF_965140285.1. Taxonomy (NCBI): domain Eukaryota; kingdom Metazoa; phylum Chordata; order Testudines; family Cheloniidae; genus Lepidochelys; species Lepidochelys kempii. The sequence goes on along the minus strand of NC_136380.1, from coordinate 94,755,222 downwards.
TCGAGACGCTTTCCCAAAATAATGAAGGCTGATGATCAAAATAAATGCAGCTGCCCTATGACAATCAAGAGTACAATATTTCATGCTGTAAAGGAGTCTCAAATTTTTAATATGTCTAGATAGCACTGTGATGGCTGTATTAAAAATGATTAGATAATCATACCTAACTTGGTCCCTCATCCATACCTAACTTGGTTCCCCCATTGGGAGGAGATACCAAGCAAGCCTCACAGTGTCTTGTTATACCTATGCATAAAGTTATTTAATGCATTTGATTTTCATGGTCCATGTCCTTCCATGGCAGAAAAAGAAAACTCCACACTGCACAGAACAAAAAGGCCTCATCACATCATAGAATACACCAAATGGCAGCTATCAGATTTATAGATTTTTATGGCCAGAGATATCTATGATCACTAGATAGAGAAGAGTCAGGTTCAAAATGGGGACAGGGGTTCTTATTTTTACCAAAGTGAAAGACTGTTGCATTTCCATTGTCTTTCCCAATATGCAGGGTAAGACAGTCAGGCATGCTGGACAGAATGGCCCACCTCTGCTAATATGTTCCAGAGATGTGGCAAAGATTGGAGTTTTCCCACAAACTTTTGAGGTGCAATTTAGTTTAGCATGGTAAGAATGATCTGCCTGCACGTGTTACCATTTATATTATTTAATTAACAGAGTTACAACCTTGTTTTTTCCATAAGATCATCTCTCTGATTCATAGCGTACTAGTAGCAAAAGTCAGGAATATCAAAATTAAGGCCAGATATTACAGCTAACATATTTCTACCAAGCGACATCAGAGAACCAGGTAAATTATATTCTCCTAGATCATCTAGTATAGACACCAGGGGCTCATTTTATTATTTTAATTATTTTGTTTAGCTATTCAGTTTAAAGTGTTTTGTGGTAATCAGCAGAAATTAATGAGACAAAACTATAAGATATTCATTTTCAAACACTTTATCTTAATTATAGTCCAAATGCAGATATTAACAGATTACACAACAGTTTGTTTGGCTACCTCATTAAACGATTCTAAAGCACTCTCTAACACACACAGCACTAAATGCATACTAATACCTTAGCAATACAGTAAGTATGGACAATCCAGGAAAAGACATTAGAATTATGTAAAGTTAGTTTCAAGCACAATAGGCTGCATACAAACAGCACAGTTCTCTACATTCCTCCATAGCAAGGTTGCCAGGTAGCATTTTGAGACACCTTTCATCAGTAAGGACAACAAAATGGCACCAAAATAAATGGATGAATAGACATTTTGTTAATAGCTATAATTGAACACACACACAGGGCCAAAGGTATCACTGGAGTAATTGCACTGACAATTATTATATTACATCAAGAATTAATCTGGCTTAAAGTGCACACATGTGTATTTTAAAAGTAATTATTTTTAAAGTGTTCTTAAATGTTTAAAATAGATTTAACTGACCAACCATTTCTTTTGAGGATTTTTCTACACTGCTACCTTAGGCTAAACTGCTTTCATATCATGCAAATCCCTCCTAAATAACTCTTCTCTGCAGCATTAAGTGATATTTAAAAGAAACCCACACTAGAATCTAGTTTAATAAATGTGCCAACATCTATACTCATCAGTGCAAGAACCAGGGAGAGAAAGCTCAAAAGAGGCTCATATTTAAACAAACACACCTCAGTGTGAGTGTGGGTTTATTTTGGGAATTCTGATTTAATTAAAAAAAAAATCACAGAGCATGGCAAAAGTGAGTGCGTATTCCTTACATGCAGTTTTATAGTCCTCAGGTGCCAAAATATAAGTGAAATATTCAAGCCAATCCTCAAAATAGCACTTACATTTCCCCAAAACACTCAGGCCGGGCTTTTCAACAGCATAACTTCTTCTCTCTCTCTCTCTCTCTCTCTCAAGAGAAAAGGAGGACTTGTGGCACCTTAGAGACTAACAAATTTATTTGAGCATAAGCTTTCGTGAGCTACAGCTCACTTCATCGAATGCATCCAATGAAGTGAGCTGTAGCTCACGAAAGCTTATGCTCAGATAAATTTGTTAGTCTCTAAGGTGCCACAAGTCCTCCTTTTCTTTTTGTGAATACAGACTAACAGGCTGCTACTCTGAAATCTCTCAAGAGACTGAGTCAGCCTGTTTTTAAGATAAGCCTAATTAGGCTTAACCTATTGCAGGTGCTAAAACAGGCAGGCCTAACTAGTCAATCTAATCAGCTTCCAGATCAGAGTACCTCCCTTAGCTGACTCTAAGTCTTCCAGATAGTCCATTAAAAGCAAAACATAGGCTTCTGTCTGGTTCAGCTGGGTTTTCTCCACAGGACCACTGGGAAGGGAATGGCAAAGCTGCAGTGTTTTCTTTGGGGGCAGTAAAAGACCTGTACATATCCTCCCATTGCCTTGTCAAGTAACCATGTGATTTTTAACCCTTTCCTCACACCTTCTAGATTTGTCTCTCTATCTATGACCTTCACTTGTGCTGTCTGAACATAAATTGTATGCTCTTTAGGCAAGTATTGGTCTTTACTTCTTCCTCGGAAACACCTACCATACTACGGGGTGCTCCAAAGTAGTAATAATTAGTTTCAGCCCTGGTTTGTGTGACCATAAGGGTCCAGTCACTTGCACAGGAAAACAGGGGGTATCTGAACCCCAAATTAAAAAAAACACAATTGAATCAACTGGGTGCATGCAATGATATTGTGTACAAAGATATGCCAAGCAAGGTCTTTCATGAATGCTTGTAATGTTCTGAACTTGATGGTCATCATGAAATATGTACAGAGGGTGTGGTTATGAATGTATGCATGCACATGTATGTGTAACTATAGCACCCTTATGGCTAAGATGAATTCTGCTCTGCAGGTGGCTGTAGCTAAGGAAAAGGATGTGCAGGAACGCAGCAGGGAAACTCCCTTGCACCACCGGGGCACCTTTTCCAACCCCCCTAAAGTAAACACACAGACACACACTCAAACAGACCAGAATAGCACAATGAATACAGGAAAATGAAACATTTATTTACAGAGGGATGAATGGAGAAAAGCAGAGGGAGAAGAGACTGGGAGAGATAAAGCAGGGTTACACCTAACACGAAGCGCCACAGGCCCAGTGGTACCACAATGAAAGGGTAGATACCAAGCAATGCGTCTACATTCAGAGTTCAGGAATCCTAGGCAGAGTTCCAGTCTTGCAGTGAGTCTTGGGTGCTCCTGATCATCTTCTGTGCCAGTGAACTTTCTCCAAGAAACTACTCTGGTGTCTTCTTCTGCTGCTCTCTGCAAACCCACACAGAGTGACAATCTCCCCACTTAGCTAGTTACAGCCTTCTTCCCTATTCTCAGTGCAAAACCACAAGCCCAAGTACTCACAGCCCTGTGCAGCTCTGGGCAACAGTGCTACTATATCTGGTTATGGTTTTTCCTTCTCAGGTGATTCCTCCCTGATGCAGGGCTCCTCCTGGTTTCTATCCTGGGGCATCACCGGTCGGCTGTTCTATCCTTTCCGGGCTTTGGGCTGGTTCTCAGCTGCTTCACTACATGAGGGCCAGTTCACTGTAAGCCCTCTTGTCTGGAGCCACACACACACACACACAGTTGCTCTCCCTATCTCCACTCCTCTAGAACAATGTGTGTGTAGACCTCACTTCACCTCACCTCAAGGGGGTGGTCAGGCAGGCAGCAATGGGCCGCCTCCCCAACCAGATCAGAGATACTCCAAGCACTTAGAATTGTACAACCCAGGAAGAGACTGATGGGCCATTAGGATTAATGAGAAAACATTAAGACATCCCAGCTAGAATTTCCCTCACCCTAAATAATGGAGAGTCTCCACGCCAGGAGAAAAGAAAAGCAGGAGGGGAAGCCTTTTAAAAGGAGGCTTGAAACTGAAGTTTTTAACCCAGAACTGAGGGACAGTCTCAAAGGTGGAGGGCTGTCTGTGAACACTGGAACCCCCTTTGGGGGGGGGTATTCTGGCAACTGTTCAGAGGTTACAGGTAATGGTATTTGAAAAAGGAATTTACCTGATACACGAATGCAAAGCCTGAGGTTGTAGCTCTGTTTATTGTCTGTGAAACCTGTATGTGTTTGCTTTTCCTTACTATTTCATTTCTGAATCTGATTTTTCTATTGAATAAACATTTTGTTTACGTTTACCCCAAACCAGTCTCTGGTGTGCAAACTGTGTGAAATGTGTCCATCTGACAACTGGGGGCTGTTGAACCAAGAGGGGAAAAGTCCAAGTATCTGGCAGATAAGAAATTGGATTAGATGGATTTGTGGAGACTGGGACCAGAAGAGCTTTTGGGTCACCCTACAAGGAGTAACTAGGCTTGTGGAATCTAGTGTGAGACCTTTATGCTTGTGGGCTGGATACTGGTATCAGGGCTCTAAACCATATCAACAGAGCATTACGCAATATAAAGTTTCAAGTCAGGTGGTGAGAGAACTCCTTACTGGTCTGGATGATCCCCCAAACATCACTGTTTTGTTCGCTGAAAAACCTGGATAAAAATACAACCTAGCCACTTGCACTTTATTCCCTCTATTGAAGGTGGGGAGTGAACAGAATATTAATACCAATGGGTTCTATTCTTTTGTTGATGAGACATCAGATAACTTAGCTCGAGCAGTTTATTATACAGAGAAATCACTGCAATACAGAGAGTGTTAATACTTCACACAAGCTGGAGAACAGGCTTGCAGCTTACATTTTCACTCTGTTCCAAAATCTGTGCTAAATTTTTCCCATATTTATACCTCACTTGATTACAGCAGATAGACGATTTCACAGATGTGGGACCTTTTATCCTTTTCTTATCTAGTTTTCTACATATTTTGAAGATCAGCCATCTGTACTAAATTATCCAAATATCTCTAGAAGTAAACATTGTGCTAGGCAAGGTTGGTTATATTTGGCATTGCTTCTGACTGGTTCTGCATACACAAACAACAGAGTGTACATATAGTTCACCTGCTAGTAAGTTTTGACAAAAAGATTAGCATGAGTACGAAATATTCTGGGACACATACTTCATAGTTATACAAATTAGCATAAATACAAAACATTCTGAAAAATATGATATTGTCTAACAACGATCAATTTTGTTGTGAGACACAAATCCAGAAGATATAGCCCTGGTCTACACTTGCGGGGTGGGGGGGTAGATCGATCTAAGTTACGCAACTTCAGCTACGTGAATAATGTAGCTGAAGTTGACGTACTTAGATCGACTTACCATGGTGTCTCCACCGCGGTGAGTTGACTGCTGCCGCTCCCCCGTCAACTCCGCTTGTGCCTCTTGCGGCACTGTAGTACAGGAGTCGATGGGAGAGCGCTCAGGGATCAATTTATCGCGTCTAGACTAGACACGATAAATCAATCTCCGCTAGATCGATTGCTGCCCGCCAATTCGGCGGGTAGTGAAGACATACCCATAGTAAACAATAAAATATGCACTGGTGTAATTAAAGGTCAGTATTTGTTAACAGCTACCAAAAGATTACTACAAACTTATTTCCTATTCTAAATATAAGGGGAAATTGAAAAATCTCAGATACCAATGTGTGATAACTGTTGACAAATGTTGACTTTTAATGGGAACGACTATGTATTAAGTAGTGCTATGCAGTGGAAGCCATTAAAACCTTGATATTTGCCATTCATTATACTTAAATTTTCTGATGTGCATGTGATATTACTTGCCCTAAATGTAGGAAATATTACAGCCTTGCTAACTTCAAGATGCTAATGTTGCACTCTGGTAAAATCCTAAGGATCTGGATAATTTGGATATTGATTAGATCAAAATAAGATAAGGTTTAAAGTAAACAACCAAGGGAAGAATGAATGACTTATAGGACAGATATACTCTAGGGGGAATGTTATTTAGAAGCAGTCTAAATAAAGAGAGAAGTTTTTGTGTGGGGGAGGAGATGGGAAATGGTGAATAGTAGACTGAGTAGGAGGTCATAGTGCAATGCTGCTCAGAAGCTCAATTTTTTCTAGGTTGTTGTGGCCTGACATCTAGTCCCACACTAGAAACCAAGAAAGGATCCTCTGCAATGAGCAAAAGAAAGCCTCGTTCTCAGAGATGACTCATTTGTTAGATTAAGATATCTAACATAGGAAATTAGACTAAAATGTCCTGCCCAGTGCTCCTGACTATTCAAACAGAATAAAGACAAAACCCAACACATAGGGCTTACTTTCCAGATCTGCCCAAATGGACACCCTGAACTCCCTGGGGAAATGGAGAGATGTTCCGTCTGAATGTCCTTTTGCCCTAGAAACTGCCTTCTTTACCCTAGAAACCCCTGTACTAGGAATGTAGCAAAGTTATCCTTTGTGTTTTTCAAAGGGTTCAGGTGTGATCAGTCAACTCCCCTGAGTTCAAGTTTCCCTTGGAGATTTCCTATTCCAAGAGTTAGGCTGACGACACCTGCCTTTATTAAAGAAATTGAAATGGGGATGCTTCAGTCCATGAGGGTTGTTTTTGGGGAGAAAAAGGGTTTGCTGTTTCTCCCATCACAGATGTACACACACAGAAATCCCTAACCAATTAAGGGTATGTCTACACTACGAAATTAGGTCGAATTTATAGAAGTCATTTTTTTAGAAATCGGTTTTCTATATTCGAGTGTGTGTGTCCCCATAGAAAATGCTCTAAGTGCATTAAGTGCATTAACTCGGCGGAGTGCTTCCACAGTACTGAGGCTAGAATCGACCTCTGGAGTGTTGCACTGTGGGTAGCCACAGTTCCCGCAATCTCCGCTGCCCATTGGAATTCTGAGTTGAGATCCCAATGCCTGATGGGGTTAAAACATTGTCGTGGGTGGCTCTGGGTACATACCGACAGGCCCCCGTTCCCTCCCTCCCTCCGTGAAAGCAAGGGCAGACAATCGTTTCGCGCCTTTTTTCCTGAGTTACCTGTGCAGATGCCATACCACGGCAAGCATGGAACCCGCTCAGGTAACCATCACCGTATGTCTCCTGGGTGCTGGCAGACGTGGAACTGCATTGCTACACAGCAGCATCAACCCATTGCCTTGTGGCAGCAGACGGTACAGTAGGACTGGTAGCCGTCATCGTCATGTCCGAGGTGCTCCTGGCCACGTCGGCCAGGAGCGCCTGGGCAGACATGGGCGCAGGGACTAAATTTGGAGAGACTTGACCAGGTCATTTTCTTTAGTCCTGCAGTCAGACCTATTGAACCATCTTATGGTGAGCAGGCAGGCGATATGGATTGCTAACAGTCCTACTGTACCATCTTCTGCCAGGCAGGCAAGAGATGAGGATAGCTAGCAGTTCTACTGCACCGTCTTCTGCCGAGCAGCCATGAGATGTGGATGGCTTGCAGTCCTTCTGCACCGTCTGCTGCCAGCCAAAGATGTGAAAGATAGATGGAGTGGATCAAAACAAGAAATAGACCAAATTTGTTTTGTACTCATTTGCTTCCCCCCTCCCCCTGTTTAGGGGACTCATTCCTCTAGCTCACACTGCAGTCACTCACAGAGAAGGTGCAGCGAGGTAAATCTAGCCATGTATCAATCAGAGGCCAGACCAACCTGCTTGTTCCAATAAGAACAATAACTTAGGTGCACCATTTCTTATTGGAACCCTCCGTGAAGTCCTGCCTAAAATACTCCTTGATGTAAAGCCACCCCCTTTATTGATTTTAATTCCCTGTAAACCAACCCTGTAAGCCATGTCGTCAGTCGCCCCTCCCTCCATCAGAGCAACAGCAGACAATCGTTCCGCGCCTTTTTTCTGTGCGGACGCCATACCAAGGCAAGCATGGAGGCCGCTCAGCTCACTTTGGCAATTAGGAGCACATTAAACACCACACGCATTATCCAGCAGTATGTGCAGCACCAGAACCTGGCAGAGCGATACCGGGCAAGGAGGCGACATCAGCACAGTCACGTGAGTGATCAGGACATGGACACACATTTCTCTGAAAGCATGGGCCCTGCCAATGCATGCATCATGGTGCTAATGGGGCAGGTTCATGCTGTGGAACACCGATTCTGGACTCGGGAAACAAGCACAGACTGGTGGGACCGCATAGTGTTGCAGGTCTGGGACGATTCCCAGTGTCTGCGAAACTTTTGCATGCGTAAGGGCACTTTCATGGAACTTTGTGACTTGCTTTCCCCTGCCCTGAAGTGCATGAATACCAAGATGAGAGCAGCCCTCACAGTTGAGAAGCGAGTGGTGATAGCCCTGTGGAAGCTTGCAACGCCAGATAGCTACCGGTCAGTTGGGAATCAATTTAGAGTGGGCAAAGCTACTGTGGGGGCTGCTGTGATGCAAGTAGCCCATTGAATCAAAGATCTGCTGATATCAAGGGTAGTGACCCTGGGAAATGTGCAGGTCATAGTGGATGGCTTTGCTGCAATGGGATTCCCTAACTGTGGTGGGGCCATAGACGGAACCCATATCCCTATCTTGGCACCGGAGCACAAAGCCAGCGAGTACATAAACTGCAAGGGGTACTTTTCAATAGTGCTACAAGCTCTGGTGAATCACAAGGGATGTTTCACCAACATCAAAGTGGGATGGCCGGGAAAGGTACATGACGCTCGCATCTTCAGGAACTCTGGTCTGTTTCAAAAGCTGCAGGAAAGGACTTTATTCCCAGACCAGAAAATAACCATTGGGGATGTTGAAATGCCTACAGTTATCCTTGGGGACAGTTATCCTTGGGGACCCCTTAATGCCATGGCTCATGAAGCCATACACAGGCAGCCTGGACAGTAGTCAGGAGCTGTTCAACTACAGGCTGAGCAAGTGCAAAATGGTGGTAGAATGTGCATTTGGACATTTAAAGGCGCGCTGGCACAGTTTACTGACTCGCTTAGACCTCAGCGAAACCAATATTCCCACTGTTATTACTGCTTGCTGTGTGCTCCACAATATCTGTGAGAGTAAGGGGGAGACGTTTATGGTGGAGTGGGAGGTTGAGGCAAATCGCCTGGCTGCTGGTTAAGCGCAGCCAGACACCAGGGCGGTTAGAAGAGCACAGGAGGGCGCGGTACGCATCAGAGAAGCTTTGAATACCAGTTTCATGACTGGCCAGGCTACAGTGTGATAGTTCTCTTTGTTTCTCCTTGATGAAACCACCCGCCCCTTGGTTCACTCTACTTCCCTGTAAGCTAACCATCCTCCCCTCCTCTCTTCGATCACCGCTTGCAGAGGCAATAAAGTCATTGTTGCTTCACTTTCATGCATTCTTTATTCATTCATCACACAAATAGGGGGATGACTACCAAGGTAGCCCAGGACGGGTGGTGGAGGAGGGAAGGAAAATGCCATACAGCACTTTAAAACTTTACAACTTTAAAATTTATTGAATGCCAGCCTTCTTTTTTTTGGGCAATCCTCTGTGGTGGAGTGGCTGGTTGGCCGGAGGCCCCCTCACCGCGTTCTTGGGCATCTGGGTGTGGAGGCTATGGAACTTGGGGAGGAGGGCGGTTAGTTACACAGGGGCTGTAGTGGCAGTCTGTGCTCCAGCTGCCTTTGCTGCAGCTCAGCCATACACTGGAGCATACTGGTTTGATCCTCCAGCAGCCTCAGCATTGAATCCTGCCTCCTCTCATCACGCTGCTGCCACATTTGAGCTTCAGCCCTGTCTTCAGCCCGCCACTTACTCTCTGCAGCCCGCCACCTCTCCTCCTGGTCATTTTGTGCTTTCCTGCACTCTGACATTATTTGCCTCCACGCATTCGTCTGTGCTCTGTCAGTGTGGGAGGACAGCATGAGCTCAGAGAACATTTCATCACGAGTGCGTTTTTTTTTTCTTTCTAATCTTCACTAGCCTCTGGGAAGGAGAAGATCCTGTGATCATTGAAACACATGCAGCTGGTGGAGAAAAAAAAAAGGGACAGCGGTATTTAAAAAGACACATTTTATAAAACAGTGGCTATACTCTTTCAGGAACTGAGAAACAGTTCCTGGCTGTCGGGAAAACCGGTTTCTCCGCTTGCTTGCTGTGAGCTATCTACAACCTCCTCCTCATCATCATCTTCTTCGTCCCCAAAACCTGCTTCCATGTTACCTCCATCTCCATTGAAGGAGTCAAACAACACGGCTGGGGTAGGGAGCTGAACCCCCTAAAATGGCATGCAGCTCATCATAGAAGCGGCATGTTTGGGGCTCTGACCCGGAGTGGCCGTTCGCCTCTCTGGTTTTCTGGTAGGCTTGCCTCAGCTCCTTAAGTTTCATACAGCACTGCTTCGGGTCCCTGTTATATGGCCTCTGTCCTTCATGCCCTGGGAGATTTTGACAAAGGTTTTGGCATTTCGAAAACTGGAACGGAGTTCTGATAGCATGGATTCCTCTCCCCAAACAGCAATCAGATCCCTTACCTCCCGTTCAGTCCATGCTGGAGCTCTTTTGCAATTCTGGGATTCCATCACGGTCACCTCTGCTGATGAGCTCTGCATGGTCACCTGCAGCTTGCCAAGCTGCCCAAACAGGAAATGAGATTCAAAAGTTCGCGGGCCTTTTCCTGTCTACCTGGCCAGTGCATCTGAGTTGAGAGTGCTGTCCAGAGCGGTCACAATGGAGCACTCTGGGATAGCTCCTGGAGGCCAATACCGTCGAATTGTGTCCACAGCACCCCAAATTAGACCCGGCAAGGCCGATTTAAGTGCTAATCCACTTGTCAGGGGTGGAGTAAGGAAATCGATTTTAAGAGCCCTTTAAGTCGAAATAAAGGGCTTCATCGTGTGGACGGGTGCAGGTTTACATCGATTTAATGCTGCTAAATTCGACCTAAAGTCCTAGTGTAGACCAGGGCTAAGAGAGGTTAGAGGGCTACTTTACAGTAATCATCAAACTGCACCTGAAACACTGTTCTGCTCTCCATATTTGTTGTTTTTATTTTAAAAGGAAGAAAATACAGTATATTTAAAAATAGAATAGATTCAATGTACAGCAAACAAAATGCAAAATGGATGTGGGATTTTGATTTCAGAATAGTTTAAACAATTAAAATATTCCTTTATGGTAAATAAATTCAAAGAATAGGGAACATCTAATTAGGTATTTAGTATTGTTCAACAACTGCTGTGGGATCTAAGAACTAACAACATTTAAAACACTGTCTAGGAACTCAGGACCCTTCAAAAATTACTCCTATGCTTAAATTTACATTTTCTGAGTAGGCCCATTGGTTTCAGTGGGACAAGTATTCACAGGGCACAAGCTTAAGCATACATGCTAGTCTCTGGAGGATTGAGGACTCAGTCTGCTGGACTACTTTTATCTTCTCACTCTTTTCTCCTAAAGGCTACTAACGTGGGTGGATTGTGTGTATATGCATGCACGTGCACTAATACTAACGTCTGTTATTCGGATCATTCTTTTGAAGTTACTGTGGAAAAAAGAGGTGCAACTTTCATTTCCATCTAATGTTGATAATCATACAATATTAAAATTTACTTTTATTTTTCCCCTGTAATGGATGGGGAAAGACTCTTGCATATACATTAAACACTAGGGACAAGATTAGCTAATTCTGACTGCAGGAAAGTGCCAATTATATCAAGGCGGAGGCAGTGTACCTCTGATACTCCCTTGAGGGAACAATAATTTAACATATACACTTACAGGAGGTGAGGAAGATGGAAAGATGATAGTGAATAGTAAGTTAAACATGAGACTTATGCAATCTGGAGGCAGAAAAAGCCTCATATGATTCTGAGCTGTACATCCTGGAATGTTGTAATAGTCCCTTGTCTTCATGGCTCTGGTGTTATTGCACCCCATGCATCCAGTCTCCATTCTCATCCTGTGACAGTCTCCATTCTCCCTCCTACCCCACCCCCTTCATCAGCAGCACTGCAACAGAGTTCAGAGCATTTGCACTTTAGGTTGAGATTATATCTCATCAGGGAAAAAAAGGCCATTTATGGGACCAATGAAAAGGCCAGTGAGGAAACCTACAATGGGGCAGGGGACGGTTTCAGGCTAGTCTGGAAAGGAGCCTCATATTCTGTGGCTTGCACTGGTAGCATAGCCACCTGGACTCAGCCAGGTGTCCCCTCCATCCTTCCCCTGAAGATTGCTTAGTCCAAGCAAAGAACACTAGTAATTTAGCTCATTCTATGTGAATATGTTAGTGGAGTGGTCATTGGTGAAGCGTCTGAGAATGGATGGAGGTCACTGCTGGACTAGTTGGAGGTGGAGATCACAAGAGTGAGCTCTAGTACAGCACCATGAGATGGAAAGGTTCAAACTGGTGCCTGCAGTGGCTCAGGACCTCTATATATAGCTGAGGACTATAAAGGTGGAGAAAGAGAGATGGTGTCTTGGAAGACTGCTGCAGGATGAGGATTACATCCATTGTCCACGTAAGGATCACAACTAGCAATGCTACTGCCGGACCTAAATTAAAAATGGGGCATAATGTTCAAGTCACTGTAGATAGGATGAGAAAAAGGACCGTAAGTCAATCACTACCCATAAGGGCTTGTTCCAAACTGACAGCTTTATAAGGCAGATGAGGTTAATCAAACATTAATCATTGTATAATATAATTTGAATTTTTAAAGATGCTCTTATGACTTGCTGTTAAGCAACAAAACCATATGCCTGATCCTGCACATCTCACTCAAACAATACTCCTATTCAGTTTAAGGGAGTATGTAAGGAGTATGAGAGAGTCTGAAATACTAGCTAACATTTTATCAAACTAAAAAGGTATTTTTTTTATAAATTAAAAACCTGTTAAAATATGAAGCAACAAAATTATTAAATCGTAACAGAACTTTCACAAAACCTCAAGCCTAACACATTTGAATATTTATTATGTATAAAATCCTTCCAGTTACATGAATTTTATATTAAATTATTACAGAATGTAATAGAGAGCTGTGCATAGCACCAGTCATGGTCAGGTTGCTCACATGCGATGTGACCAGGACATGTGCTTCATTATTAGTATATAGTTTCAGAGTAGGGGCTTGTAATATTTTTGACAGGGAAATTGTATTCTTATACTTCTCAGTTTTTGCAGGACATGAATATTTCATGCAGAAAAGAACACAGTGCCATTTTTATATGGGATGAATGAAACCAAAAAGATGGGTGTGCCCTGCCAATGTTCCCTTACATAGTCAAATACTTAACTGCTCTTTCTCCCATTGTAACCAGTAGGAAGAAATATGAAATGACTCAGGAAACAATTCCTAAAATATGAATCTAAGAAGGAAAATGGTGCCAAAATCTTAGCTACATGGAAATGACCAGACAAGATAAAAAGATAATCACCAAAGATATGTATTTGTCCAATACAGATCAAAGTTGTGTGCATCTGATTTTTTATATTAATTATACCTCATATGGATTTATAGCCACTGCTGTGTTGGCACCATAACATTGTATTTTGTGGATATGATCTCACCCAATTCAAAAAATACACCTTCTTAGCAATGAAGTTATGTGCCAGAAACTTAGGTAATGTACATGGTATTTAATCACTGGCAGCTCCATAGTACCAATAGTTGTTTGGGGGTAAGCAACAACAGCCAGAGAAGATACTATAGACAAAATAGTGACATAGTAGTTCGAAATGAAAACAGAAGTAGGGAAAGAGGAGCAAAACAGCAACTCAGCTGTAAGGAGAGGGAAAAGGGGGGGACAACAGCATTTTCATATAATTTTATAATTTATAGTTACCTAAATAAAAATGACCATGTGCTGCATCTTTTCCTGCTTCCCAACCTGCATGCCGACACAGATATCCTCAGTACTTTGTGTGCATTTGGAGGAACACACAGTCTAACAAAAGTTGATCCAGTAAAAGATATTACCTCATTTGCCAGAATCTGGGATTGGGCGACAGGGGATCGATCCGTTGGTAATTACCTGTTCTGTTCATTCCCTCTGGGGCACCTGGCATTGGCCACTATCAGAATACAGGATAGTGGGCTAGATGAACCATGGCCATTTTATGTTCTCATACACCTTGTCTCTACAAAATCTAATGACTTACATATTGTTGTGGGTTAATACTGAAGATTATATGATTCCTGACAATAAGATGAAGACAATTACTGGGCCTGCAGACATTTGAATTATAGGTAGGAGAGGATCTCTGAATGGAAAGTGTATTTGCATAGACAAAACCAAGCTAGAACATGTGTGTTTGAACTTGGCTTTGAGTGGTTTAGGAAATGTACCTGAGTGGGAAGGATGAAGGAGTAGTCCAGAGGCATTTCATTGAACATTATTTCTTCTTGGGGTGTACAGTCAGATATCAGTAACTTTGAGGACTGATTTATATGTTCCTGCTCTTCTTAAGTGCAAACATCATAATTTGATAAAAAGTTTTAGATTGTGTTCCAATATGAATGCCAAGGTTGAAGTTGCTTCACATATTCCTCCCTCCCCACCCCAAAACCAACCTGACAATCCCTAAATTTTTATAGTACTCTCCACTGACCATAAAATCAGTACTGCACAACATTGTTAGTACAGTGCTAGTTACCAGATGTGTTCTTGAGAAAGAATCATTCACTTACTGATTTGGACAGCTGCTGCAACCATGCAAAAGGCCTGGGGCAGAAGGGAGAAAAAGGCAGCTAAAATTCAAACTGCTTGTGAATTTACTAAAGGGAACAAAATCCAGTGGTGATATTCTGATGAGTACTTGGAAGCAGTTTACTTTCAGTAAAAAAAAACTCCACTCAGATCACGTTTTGCTTCACAACAGATGCATATGGTATTTTACTTTCTTCTCCTTCTCCTACAATGAGTATAATACAAATCTGTGGAAAAGCCAAAAACCCTGTAAGAATTCCCCCAAAGTAGAACCAATTGGTATTATGGAGAAATTGATAAGCAGCTGCATTTCTCCCACTGCATCATATTCTTTTACCTTTAGGAATAGTGAAATGTTACTACGCAAAAACCAGAGTCAGCTACAAAAATAATGTATTTTTTGCAGATATGAAACCATTTCTGCATTAGATGTTATATAAAACATCCAAGTAGCCCACATGGACAGCATTACATGCCACAAGAGAGTCATCAGAACTCTTGTTCTGGAGGGTAAAATAGAGATCAGTAAGGAAAATGGCATTTTAATATTTCCTGGGGAAAAAGAGAAAGGTTCCATGGGTTTCTATTATGCATAATCAACATGAGAATAGATGTCTCAAAGGCATGCTGCGGCTCAACCAGAAGTTATAGGCCCAACACAAGAATTACTCAATGACTTTCTAGAGTTTATTATGCAGGAGGTCTGACTAGATGATCAAAATCGTTTCTTCTGGCCTTAAAAACCTATGAATATATATAAAAAATAACCTAATGGTAGGAGGGCAAATAAACAAGTCACCACAGAGCCAAACTCTACCACCCTTACTTGCCATGAGTAACACCCTATTCTATGAGAAAAACCACTGCAAACAATGGAACTAATCATGGAAGAAGATAGTACTACTCACTGTAATGGTCACACAGTCAAGCCCTTATATCAGCTAGGCTGATATCCAGAGAATCTAGTTGTCCTAAGGGCATTTAGAAGCTTGAGCCTGATTATGAGTATTGACAGCAATATTAAAAATGAAATGTTCACAGACAGGCTGTATATTCAGGATATAGTATTGTTATCATTTTAATTAGACTTTCTCATTGTACAAATAGGGCTTCAAGGGGCATACATACAGTCAAAATCTAAGGGCGCTTGATGCAATCCAGGCAAGGCACAGAAGTCTTCCTTTCCTCTTTTTGAAGCATGTATTGCCTCTGGAAATGTGTGAAGCATGAGGATAGGGTTGCTTTAAATAATGCCACAACAGTGACCTATCTTGCTCCAAATTACCCATCTCTGAAGAAAGCAAATGCTCCTTTAGAGCTTGCTCCCATGCTCACCAAAGTCAACGGCAAAGCTTCCATTAACTTTAATTGTGCAGAAACTGGGCCTAAGTCATAGTCACTGATTTTAGAAAAATATGCTAATGAGTGTGAATATAATGTAACTAGAATATGCTTCATGCAAAAGGTCTCTTGTAAGGTATCCTTACAAAGCTTGTTATCTACTAAGTGTGGTCATTCTATTTGTATGTATGTATCATTCTTGTACCTGAAACTAGAAATATGAAATATAACTCTGAGGGCCTATTGTAATTATGCAAAGTATGGATCATTAATGGTGGTTTGAAATCTTGATGGTTCCCATTAACCAGGACAATTGACTGTGGATGGCTCTGTTTGCTTGCAGGCCTTCCTGTGAGTCATGCTGGGAGGAATGAAGGCTTGGAGTCTTACAGTGATGTGTGACCATGTCGCCTGGTCCTGAAATCCATCTTAAACCTGGTTCTTTTCTATTTAGAAGGGGGGGACGGGACCCAGAGAGACAAAAGATTCCTGCCTTTTGCCAAAGCCATATAAGGGGGTGGAACAGAACAAAGGGGGCTGCAATCATGAGAAATACTAGGCTACCACCTGAGCTGGAACAAGGGCTGTACCAGGGGAAAGGATTGTGCCCAAACTAGGAAGGTGTACAGTTTGTGATAGAAGCTTATTGAACCATCTCTGAGGGTGAGATTTTATCTCTATTCAGTTTTCTTACTGTATTAGACATAAACTTGCATGTTCTATTTTATTTTGCTTGGTAATTCACTTTTTTCTGTCTGTTACTACTTGGAACCACTTAAATCCTACTTTCTGTATTTAATAAAATCACTTTTTACTTATTAATTAACCTAGGGGTGGGGGCAAACAGCTATGCATATCTCTCTATCAGTGTTATAGAGGGCAAACAATTTATGAGTTTACCCTGCATAAGCTTTATACAGGGTAAAACAGATTTATTTGGGGTTTGGACCCCATTGGGAGTTGGGCATCTGAGTGTTAGAGACAGGAACACTTCTTACGCTGCTTTCAGTTAAGCCTACAGCTGTTAGGGGACATGGTTCAGACCTGGGTCTGGGTTTGCAGCAGGCTAGCAGGTCTGGCTCAAACCAAGCAGAGCACTGAGGTCCCAAACTGCCAGGGCAAGAAAGCAGGGGCAGAAGTAGTCTCAATATATCAATTGGCAGTTCCCAAGGGGGTTTCTGTAATCCAACCCGTCACAGTCACATCATTGCTCAATATCACCATCAGTTGGTTGATGGATAAGCTTGAGGAGGCAGCTGTTGATGGCTTTGAGCTGAACACCACCCTGCTTTGAGATTGAGCCCTCACAAAAAAAGTGTCAGTTTGGTGAATTGCTGCACGGGTTAGGCAGGAACTAGCATGCAGTAATCTGGTCATTAATCCAAGTAAAATTAAATCTCTGGCCATGTACCAGATTACAACCATTTTAGTGTTAACCTGTCTAGATGGGACACTGAGCATGTGGCAACTGTCAAGTAATAAGGAAGAGTCATAGACAATGCTGGAGGATGCTCCAAAGATATGGACACTTGTATAACAGCAGCTGCTGCCATGTTTGGGGACTTCAGTGACCTCTGTGGGGATGTTGTGACAAGCTTGCTATGAAGCTGTGGATCTATAGAACCATAATTATACCAACTATAGCAATGAAACATGGGAGCTGAGAAAGGCTGAAGAGTGGTGGATTGACGTTTTCAATTCTTATCTTTTTTCAGCTGCTCCATATTAAGTGGCAGGACACAAATCATCAGTGAGGATATTTATAGCCAAACCCAGCAACTGCTTCCATCAGCACTGGTTTGGTTTTGGCAGCTTTCTTGGCATGGACATATTAGTTGGATGGAAGACCAAGAAATTAAGAAGTGTGTTTACCAAGGAATGCCACTACATGGCTGGCAATAATGTGCTTAACTAAAGCCTTATTGTCCATAATTGTTGATCTTATTGTTCTATAAACTGAATATCTAGCCAGAGCACCTCAAGATCTAGCTACAGATCAAGCTGGGTGATGCTTGTTCTAAAGGAGGCTATATCCCACTTGGATTTGTCCTGATGATGTTGCTCAGTAGCTGTCTATGAAACTGTGCAGAGAGTTTCCATTAAGGGTAAGCTGTCTAGCTGGTTCCATATATCCACTGTCTAAGAGATGAGCCCATCCTCAGTGGGGAAAAGGTTATAAATAGGGGGAGTTGGTGACTGGATGCAAGACTAGGTTATTTCTACTGTGAGAGCTTCATTCCAGAGCCTGTTCCACTATGGATCCACACTATAGATTGTCTCACTAGAAGCTAAGGAAATGGCCAACTATTGACTCTGAAACTGGAATTACTGCTCTTTGGGCTGGTTTTGCTAAGGAGAATCTGAGGACTTTGGAGAGGAACTGTGGGACTGCCATTCTCCTCTGACTCTGAGGAGTTTACATGACAGACACTTTTGATGCCATACTGCAGAGATTGAGAAGTCATCTCAGGGAAAAGATAGGTGAGGAGTGTGTATGTGTCTGCACTAAGACATAACTTACAAGTGAAATGTATATAACAGCAATAGGACACGAAAGTTTGTCTGGGAAAACCCCAATGGATTTAACTGCATAATAGTAGTTTAAGCAAAGTTTACACAAGTATTCCAAATGCTAGTTGGAGATGTTTTTTATATAAACATATTTCCTTAAGAAATTGTTAGGCATTCTCTGTTGGCAGTTTAACTCCACATAATGTTTTTGTTTTGTTTTATTTTTTAAGTCCTGAAAAGCTAGTACCAGGGGTTCTCAAACTTCATTGCACCGCTGTACCCTTCTGACAACAAAAAATACTACATGATCTTAAGAGGGCAGACTGAAGCCTGAGCCCCACCGAGCCTTGGGAGGGGAGGGCCAAAGCCCAAGCCCCAGGGCATCAGCCCCAGGCAGTGGGGCCTGAAACCTGAACTTGGAAGAGTTTGGAAGAGTTCAGCCCCAGGTTCTGGGGCTTGGGCTTTGACCCCAAGCGCTGGCCAGCTCTGGTGACCCAATTAAAATGGAGTTATGATCCACTTTGGGATCCCAACCCACAGTTTGAGAACTGCTGAAACCTTTGGCCTGCACTTCAGTAGAGAAGTCAGATGAGGTGCAGGAAAAAGGGGGACCGTATTAGAGTTATATAAAATATTACCTCAGTACCCCATACCCAGGCACTTGGTTTTACATCTTGATTTTAGCTAGGGTCCACTTATTGCCACTAATGGTGCTGTTGCTGTAATTTCGGAGAAATACATTTGTATTTAGGTTAAAGTCGGCGGTATGTGCTTGTAGTCTAAGTGCCAGTCCTTTGGATATGTGTTTTCAGAAATTGTGTTAAAGTTATATTTGTTTTAGCCAAGTAAATATTCATTTTTGATGTTCCCATTAGAAACCACATCCATACTCAACTTCAGTTTGGTAGAGTTTCAGCATTTTATGTGTAGATTACAAAATGTAACCTTCGTGATGATGTGTTTAGGAATTTGTCAAGCAACCATAAATCAGGATTTTATTTTCATACATTACAGCTTATTTTATACCTTCAAATAGCTCTTATAATTAAACCATTAACTTCCTCACAATCCACATCTGATTGTACATTTGTCCCTGAGGGTTCTAAAGGTTTTATACTGTATACCTCAACAATGGGCTTACTATAATCCTACATTGATCACCGTTTAGAAAAAGATCAGTCTAACATCTTAAATACACTAAAATGTTTCATTAACCAACCCCATAGCTTTTCCAGCACCATAATCAAGTAGATTATTTATTTTACTGCCAGTAACTTCAAAGGCATAGAAGAGTAGATCTTGTCTGTTAATTCAGCTTGTGCAGAAAACTGCCTTGTATAACAGAAAGCACTCCTGTGAATTTTAATTAATTTAATCTGCTGTACTACCTGAAGACTAATACTAGTATAGTAATACTTGGAAGGACAATCAATCAATCTGTGTTCTTAATGAGTAGGAGTTGAGCTCTGGAACCTTTTTGCAGCAGGAGATGAGGTCATGCATTCCTGAATTAAAGAAGATTTCTTACTGTTTCACTTGAGCAAAATAAGAAATGAAATGGCAACTGAAAGCAAGTCCTACTAGCAAGAAGGAAGGAAGGAAAAGCAGCAGATAGTTCAAGTGCATTTCTTCCATTTAAATCTCCCTACTTAAAGCAATGTAATCAATCTTTGTATTATCACATTCACTTTACATTTACCCTTTAGGCTGATTTTGAAATGGAATCACTGTCATATAAGGTCACCAGGCAGAATTACTATGACTTTTCTGCTAGCTCCTGCATTACATTTATATTATAGTGCACAATCTTCTTTTTTTTTTTGGCTTGGCAATGACCAATACACAGCTAGTCCTAATTGTACCATACACCTTGCATTCACCCAAGGCAGGGTTTCCATTATCAAGCATTAATTTACTTGTCTGCGCATATGTATGTGGCATCATCTTATCAGCCTTTGATATATTTCTTATATCATATTCTGGATCTTAATTCATAGTGATGTGATGCCATTGCTGCGTTATTCTTATTTTGCTAGAGGAAATAGATATGTGCACCATTTTCTTTACTGGAAGTTTTGCTGAGCCTCATTTTATTACAGAAATGGCATTTGGAAGAATTGATTTTGAAAATAGCTTTTA
Source organism: Lepidochelys kempii (assembly GCF_965140285.1). Taxonomy (NCBI): domain Eukaryota; kingdom Metazoa; phylum Chordata; order Testudines; family Cheloniidae; genus Lepidochelys; species Lepidochelys kempii. Next base: position 94,734,672 of record NC_136380.1, on the reverse strand, counting down.
TAAAATAATCTGCAGAGTTATTTCCATTTAGCTTATTTTGCTTTGTTAACGAAATTGAATCCCAGAGGAGAGTCACATTTCAGCGTGTCTACCACGGCTGATGCCAAATCATGAAGTGATCAGAAAACTCAAAAATGGAGCTTGCTGGATTAAGCTACTTCAATACATTAAACATTGCACACCCAGACTAAGTACTGCAAGTCAAATAATCAGATGGTGTAAATCAGCATTGCTCTATTGACTACAGTATGCCAAACTCTGCCCTCACGAATGCAGAACTGCCAACCCCACACATTTAAAAAAAGCAGGCATTGGACCCCTCCAAAATTGTGGATTGGCTTCAGAATGAATCTAAAAGCTGTTGTTTTTGAAATTCTCATTTAGTTTTCCCTCCGGTCTCATAGTCCTCAGAGTTCACATATTAAAACTTTTTTCTCTACAACTAAGAGGAGCTAGATTCTATTCACATTTATGCCGGTGTGGCTTTAAGAAAAGCTCCAAATACGGTACCAAGAGAATTATTTTTTCATCATGAGAATTAGCAGACACAGGCCAAGTTTTCAGACATAGGTATCTACAGTTTGGCTTTTACATCATTATGTAGTCATGTAAATATGGAACCTGATTTTCATGTGTTGTATCATCATGAAACCCACTGAAATCAAAGTGAGTTGGAGGGCACTGAACACCTTTGAAAGTGATGTTACTTGTACTTAGGTACTGAAATTGGTTTTAAGAGTTGAACTTTAGGTACCCATGTTGGAAAATTTGGCCCCACTTATCAGAGAACATAGAATTCTGCAAATTACAGTTCTCAGATGTCAGACTTGGCCAACTTCCTTGCACACTGCTATCTGAAAGAAGCTGAATGTTGTTGGTTTTCTTGTAAGTGAAAGTTTAAAAGTTATCATTTTTGTACAGTTCAGTGGAGTTTCATTGATCTAGAAATCAATAGTAAACCTTCTTAAGCCTATATAAATCAAATTTGGTTCACAGGATACCACAGTATACAGTACTAATTTTCTTCTGATGTCCATGGATTATAACTCATTTGAAAAACTACTATACATCAAACTGAACTTCTAAAATAATCAGAATTCACCCTTTTGTCATTACCCTCCCATCTGTCTCTCACTATGCCCCCCCTCACTGCTATTTCTTAGAGGAGAATAACATTTCAAAAATGTAGGCATACTGTAAAAATATAGTCTTCAAACATGATAAAGGCTGTTATAAAGAGGAGAGTGATCAATTGTTTGCCATGTGAACTGAAGGTAGGACAAAAAGTAAATAGTTTAATCTGCAGCAAGGGAGATTAAGGTTGGACATTTGTAAAAGCTTTCTTACTATAAAGTATAGTTAGTTAAGCACTGAAATAGGCTTCCAAGGGTAGGGTTGTGGAATCCCCATCACTGGAGATATTTAAGAACAGGTTAGACAAACACCTGTCAGGGATAGTCTGAGTATATTTGGTCTCACTTCAGTGCTGGAGGTTGGACTAGATGATTTCTAGAGGTCCCTTTCTGTCCTACGTTTCTATGATTCTAAGTAGAGCGGTCGATTAATTGCAGTTAACTCATGTGGTTAAATCAAAAAAATTAATCGTGATTAATCGCAGTTTGAATCATGCACATGATACAGTTGTGCGGTGATCTGGAAGCCTACTTTCACTATCTCCGCCTCAAGGAATATTTTCAACACACCACTGAACAGATCACTGACCCACAGGAACTCTCCTACCAACACTACAAGAAGAAGAATTCTGCGTGGACTTTTCCTGATGATCGAAATGACAGACTCGACTCCTACATAGAATGCTTCCACAGATGTGCACAGGCTGAAATTGTGAACAAACAGCATCACTTGCCCCATAATCTAAGCCGTACAGAACGCAATACCATCCACAGCCTCAGAAAAAACTCTGACATTATAATCAAAGGGGCTGACAAAGGAGGTGCCGTAGTCATCATGAACAGGTTGGATAATGAATAGGAGACTGCCAGGCAACTCTCCAACACCACATTCTACAGGCCACTATCCGCCTATCCCACTGAGGCATACCAAAAGAAACTACACCATCTGCTCAACAAACTCCCTGCTACAGCACAGAAACAAATCTACACAGACACACTCTTAGAGCCCAGACCAGGAGTATTCTATCTGTTACCCAAGATCCATAAACCTGGAAATCCTGGTCGCCCCATCGTCTCAGGCATTGGCACTCTTACAGCAGGATTATCTGGCTATTTGGACTCTCTCCTCATGAAGGTACATATTAATCTTTAGCACATCTGGCACATACATATATTGTGACGCTGGCTACAACGTGCCATGAGGACATCTGTTCTCACTTTCAGGTGACACTGTAAACAAGAGGGCAGCATTATCTCCTGCAAATGTAAACAAACTTGTTTGAGTGATTGGCTGAACAAGAAGTAGGACTGAGTGGACATGTAGGCTCTCAAGTTTTACATTGTTTTGGTTTTGAATGCATTTTTGCATAACATAATTCTATGTTTGTAAGTACAACTTCCATGATAAAGAGATTGCACCACAGTACTTGTATTAGGTGAATTGAAAAATGCTATTTATTTTGTTTTTTACAGTGCAAATATGTGTAATAAAAATAAATATAAAGTGAGTACTGTACACTTTATTCTGTATTGTAATTGAAATCAATATATTTGAAAATGTAGAAAACATCAACAATATTTAAATAAATAGTATTCTATTATTGTTTAACAGTGTGATTAATTGTGCGATTAATTACAATTATTTTTTTAATTGCTTGACAGCCCTAATTCTAAGACATTTCCAGTAAATTGTGTATTTCCACAATGCTGTTTCCTGTGCATATAAATACAGGAATTGCCATTCTGAATCAGACCAATGGTTCAAGTAGTCAGGAATCCTGTCTGCGGCAGTACCAAATATTGCAAAATCATACACCATTATGCAAAAACATGACTAAGGGGAAGTTTCTTCATAGACCAGATAGGGCGAGATCCAAGTCCCATGAAATATAATTGGAGTCTTTCCATTAACTTCAATGGTAGCTGGATCAGGCCCTTAGTGATTGGTTTATGTTCTTAAGCATGAAGGTTGGTATCCCATTAAAACGCATATATTTCAGACAACCACCATTTTAGGCATACATACATCTTTAAATGGTTGCAAGAGGTGCATATTCTGTGTACCTTTAGGCACATTGCACAGTCACTTTGCATGAATAGGTAAAAAGGTTAATCCAATGTTTAAAGATATTAGGAAATTGTATGCCAATGTCAATCTAAACATTTTTTATGACAGAGCCATAAATGAGAGCATATGAGTTATAATGGAAAAAACGCTGTCTTACAATCTTAACTACAGTCAGTTCTGACTAGGTGCTGCTACTAGAGGAAAGATATGCATTGTTGTGTATTGTATTTGTGTAAGGAAAATAAAATCAAACATTCTTGCTTGGCTCCGATTGTCTAAATTGCTCTAGTCTCCATAGACTTTTACAGATAACATATACACATACAGTACCCTAAACAAACAGAAATGGCAAGGAGCCAAGCAGGCTTTCAACTGACTAATTTGCTATAATAGCTCAACTGGAACATAAAAAGCAAACAAACAAAACCCCTCAGGAAAAAAATCCTGCATCAGATGTTTAATCAATTGAAAAAGGTTTAACAAAATGTTATCATTTAAAACTTCTTTAACAATGCAACAGACAAATAAGAGAAAATATTCACTGAATACCCAACTTTTTAACAGCCTCGTCTAAATAATGACACCAGGGGATAGGACTTTGCTAATTCAGTGCAACACATATATCAAGTAGTAAATCCTGCTGCTCTCCTAAGAGGGTCTCCTGGCAGCAGAACCAGTACAGTTCTATTACAGAAACTGGGAGTATGGTTTGGGGGCCCATGCAAGGGCACACAACTACTTTGAAGAAAATCAGCTCTATTCTGGCTTCCTGCATGCTATGCAAAGGGTGTGAGATCTGTGAAGAACTACACAGAGGAAGACAATTTGCAGTACTCAACAAAAACAAGTTTTATTGATCCTACAAACCCCAGAACAATGCTACATATTCTTGAGTGCCATCTACTGGTGCCCTGTTAACGAACTACATATACACAAGTTTCAGAGTAGCAGCTGTGTTAGTCTGTATCCACAAAAAGGAAAGGAGGACTTGTGGCACCTTAGACACTAACAAATTTATTAGAGCATAAGCTTTTGTGGGCTACAGCCCACTTCATCAGATGCATAGGAATGGAACATACAGTCAGAAGAAATATATACATACATACAGATAAGTTGGAAGTTGCCATGCAAACTGTGAGAGGCTAATTAGTTAAGATGAGCTATTATCAGCAGGAGAAAAAAACTTTTGTAGTGATAATCAAGATGGCCCATTTAGACAGTTGACAAGAAGGTATGAGTATACTTAACTTTAGGGAAATAGATTCAATATGTGTAATGACCCAGTCACTCCCAGTCGTGATTCAAACCCAAGTTAATGGTATCTAGTTTGCATATTAATTCAAACTCAGCAGTTTCTCACTGGGAGACAGACCAGTCCTCGCTTACAGACAGCCCCCCAACCTGAAGCAAATACTCACCAGCAACCACACACCACACAACAAAAACATTAACCCAGGAACCAGTCCTTGCAACAAAGCCTGATGCCAACTCTGTCCACATATTTATTCAAGTGACACCATCATAGGACCTAATCACATTAGCCACACCATCAGGGGCTCATTCACCTGCACATCTACCAATGTGATATATGCCATCATGTGCCAGCAATGCCCCTCTGCCATGTACATTGGCCAAACCGGACAGTCTCTATGCGAAAGAATAAATGGACACAAATCTGACATCAAGAATCATAACGTTCAAAAACTGGTACGAGAACACTTCAACCCCTCTGGCCACTCAGTAAAAGATTTAAGGATGGCAACTTTGCAACAGAAAAGCTTCAAAAACAGACTCCAACGAGAAACTGCTGAGCTTGAATTAATATGCAAACTAGATACCATTAACTTGGGTTTGAATAGAGACTGGGAGTGGCTGGGTCATTACACATATTGAATCTATTTCTCTAAAGTTAAGTATCCCTCTCGCCTTCTTGTCAACTGTCTAAATGGGCCATCCTGATTATCACTACAAAAGTTTTTTTTTTCTCTTGCTGATAATAGCTCATCTTAACTAATTAGCCTCTCACAGTTTGTATGGCAACTTCCAACTTATCTGTATGTATATATATTTCTTCTTACTATATGTTCCATTCTATGCATCCGATGAAGTGGGCTGTAGCCCACGAAAGCTTATGCTCAGATAAATTTGTTAGTCTCTAAGGTGCCACAAGTACTCCTGTTCTTTTTACATATACACAGACAGTGAGTGCATTCTCATAGCAGGCATTAGAGCTGACTATAGTCTCAGGGACTGCTGTAACCTCAGGATAGCCCCAGCAATAGTGAAGTAGCTCTGTAGCAACTTCATAGTGAAGAAGAGGAGCCCTTCACTTTTTTCCCCAATGGTTTGGGTATATCCCTTGTACACAGGGCTGAAAGTAAGTCGAGTGACTTTCCAGTATGCTGGGGCCAGCTCCCCCCTGAAGGGGCAGGACCTAGGGCAGAAGAGGTGGGGCGCGGGGGTCAGAGCCAGCCCCAGCCCACCCTGTAAGGTAAGTACCCCCCCCTTCTCCTCTTCCACCGGGGAAGCAGCAGCAGTCCGGAGCTCCCCTGCTTCTACTGCTCCGGTCCTTTAATTAGCCACCGGAGCCCTGGAGAAGCAGCTGGGCTCCAGCAGCTATTTAAAGGACCTGGGTGGCAGAGGCAGCTGGAGTCCTGGCCCTTTAAATAGCCCCTGGAGCCCCTGCTACCCCAGGGCCTGTGGCTCCCCTGCTTCTACTGCCCAGGTCCTTTAAATAGACCCCAGAGCCCTGGAGTAGCAGCGGCAGGGCTCTGGCGGCTATTTAAAGGGCCGGGAGGTAGAAGCAGGCTGTTTAAATAGCCATCGGAGCCCCACAGCCGCAACCCCAGGGCTCCAGCAGTGGGTCTCTGGAGGCAATTTAAAGAGCCTGGGGCTCCAGCCACGGCATACCGGCTTACTTTCACCTCTGCTTGTACACCAAAAGCTCTCACTGATCTCTGCGGGAGTTTTGGAAACACAAGTACTGCAGGTTTAAGCCCTGGGCCTCCTTATATGAACAATGCAAAAAGATACCAAGAGCCATTTTGATATATTATACACACTACCAATGCATAGAGTGAATGTTCTGAGGCTTAAATGAAAGTCACTTCAGTTCAGGAAATCCAAACTGTAAAAGGGTTGGGGAGGGGGGGAAGAGAGAAGAAAAAGAACAAATTAAAGAAAAAGAACAAGAATGGGCCAGCAACATATATTTGTCTGCCCTTATGTAAATCTATCTTGAAGGTGTCACACAAGAACAAAAATATATGTTTGAGATACAAATACACAGCAAATATTCATAACTTCAGATACAAAGATGATACAGGCATATAAACTAGATAATCATACTTAGCGATTCATAACTTTTCTATTGATACTGTATATGACATACTTTGTATAAGATTTATTGCAACTTTGTAACAATGGTGACTGTATTAGTGTAACTAGACATTTTTATACAGCATCACACCTATTTTCAGTTCTTCTTTTCTATTTTTGGTCTTCTTTAAAGTGTCCATTTTTTCTGTTTTAGCTCAGGGCTGGTCTACACAGGGAATTTACACTGGCATAGTTACATCTCTTAGTTGTGTGAGAAAATCCACATCCCAAAGAGATGTAGCTATGCCAACCTAATCCCTGGTTTGGGCAGTGCTGGGTCGATGGAAGAATTCTTCCGTCAACCTAGCTAGCACCTACTAGGGTGCAGATTAACTACGCTGATGGGAGAACCCCTCCTATCAGTGCAGTTAGTGTCTACACTGAAATGCTACAGCAGCACAGCTGCAGCTGTAGTGTTTAAAGTGTAGATATAACCAGGGAACAGAAGAGTAAGAGTATCTTCTTCTCTCTAAGATTTGCACATTACTGTCCTAGAAATTACTGCAATGATATGTTTCTATCTGTTCTTCCATTGCCCAAAAATATTCTGCCCCAGAAATAGCTCAGTTCAGGAGCCTTCGTGGGGAACTTTATAATAACAAGCTGTCATTCACTGTAGTAGTTATATATGTTAAAGACTTTTATGACACGACTGATAGGCTATAATGATGATAATGTATCATTCATGTATCAATAGCCAACATAAACCAGCAATAAAAAGGATAATAAAAAGACAAACAAATTGGCAATTTCACTGTTCATATGCCTGCTACACTAAATATTTTTATCAGTGCAAGTAAACTAAGTGGTTTCATTCACCAGCCTATGGTCAGTGGGGTTCAAATCTTCTTTCAGTTACCAGTGATAATCTGTTTGGTGGCTTTATCCTGGTCCCTATTTGTGCACATCACAAAAATTTAACGTGATTAACTACTACTGAGAGCCAAGGAAAGAGGGGAAATTTTAGGTATCATAAGACCAACATGAAACCCTTCAAAAATAAATTCCTGAAAGTGTCACAACTTCCAAACACATATACACTTTAAGATCAAGCATTCTTGATCTTTAATAGGTATTGAATCAGTAGGTCTATTATCATTCATTATCTGTATTATGCCTAGTTGCCCAACCAAGATCAAAGTCCCATTGTGTTAGACAGTGTACATGCACTTAGTAACAAACAGTTCTGCTCTCAAGAGTTTACAGTCTAAATAGAATTTTACAGAAATTTCTCTGGAATGTTAGAGAATGTAATGGGTTATTTATTCTCTTTCTATAATTTATTAGATCAGTGGTTCCCAAACTTGTTTCGCTGCTTGTGCAGGGAAAGCCCCTGGCGGCCGGGCTGGTTTGTTTACCTGCCATGTCCGCAGGTTCGGCTGATCGCGACTCCCAGTGGCTGCGGTTCACTGCTCCAGGCCAATGGGAGCTGCTGGAAGCGGGGGCCAGTACGTCCCTCGGCTCATGCTTCTTCCAGCCGCTCCCATTGGCCTGGAGCAGCAAACCGCAGCCACTGTGAGCCGCAATTGGCCGAACCTGCAGACACGGCAGGTAAACAAACCAGCCCAGCCAGCCAGGGGCTTTCCCTGCACAAGTGGCGGAAGTTTGGGAACAAGTTTGGGAACCACTGTATTAGATAATATTTAGTCCTGCCTTGAGTGCAGGGGACTGGATTAGATGACCTCTCAAGGTCCTTTCCAGACCTTCAATTCTATGATTTTTTTTAAAATCCAATAGAATTCTATAGCAGGCACCTTTCTCTATAATTCCGTAGGAGGTTTAAATAATAATAAAAATGCAATAGAAAGATTCTCATTTTATTAATTACTACAGGATTCGTCCACAAAGGATTATGTACCCTTGAAAGGAAAGGGCAAATATTTACATATTGGGATGTCGACAACAGAAGATCCTTTGCGAAACAAAATTAGTGCTGTCAGGACATACTCTGTCAAGATTCAGGTACTTTATAACATGACAGTAATACTTGTTCTTAGAAGTAGTTTACCAGTCTTGTTACTACCAATGTCTATGGAGAGAGGAGTATAATGCCTCTCCATTCCCTTCATAGGAAGCAGTATTATGGGAAAGATATACTAAGGCTGCAAATTTAACTTGTTCATGTCAATTATTTCCAATGTAGGAGTTCTAAAAGTGACTTTTACAAGCTTAGTTGCTTAGCAAATCCATGTTGTGAAGAATACTTGTGCATATGTGATGTATAATTCACACATATATTTACTAAGCCTGTTTTCTGTTATAAAACTGAATTTAGATCTGAATTAAACATTCACCTGCATTATCACTTGGGAGTTCATCATGTTGTGGTTGATTAGATCAATGATTGACATATAAATACACTATTCAGAGATTTAATTCTTCCTGTGGTGGATTTCTTCTGTATCCCACCACATACAGTTTGGAGATACACAGTCAGTTTTCATACTAGTTGGGTGATTGCTACAGGCATACCAGATATAAAGCAACAGAATTAACAGATTGCCAGCTTGAATCCAAAGCGGTACTTCCACATGTTAGCCCAACAGCTGCCTGCTGTTAAGGTTCAGCTTGCAAAAGGACTTTGTGAGAATTTTAATCTCTATCTTTCCCTCGTTTAAGAAGGTAGTTTCCTCAACCAAAAAAAAAATTATTCTTGGAGATTTTTTTTGCTGAAATAAAAAGTTTCCAAGCACTTCTCATAAATAAAATATACCAAGTCCATGTAAAATGCCTCAAACAGAACATTCAGCTTAGTAGCAGAGGCTTTCAAAATTTTATATTTTATTCCCTGTAATGGTTACAAGCAGTTTTTGCGTTCTTTTCTATATTTGAATGGCATATTTCATTTCACATATCCTTTGCTTGCTGTCCAATACTGTAATTCAGTTAGAAGAAAAGCTTATTATTTGAAAATGTCAACTAGCCAAAAGATATTTGGAAGTCTGTGAATATTAACATTTTTAACATTTGCTTAAAGCCATCTGAAATTAATGTTCTTCTCGGCCTCTCCCCATCTAAATAAATAAAAGGCACCATTCTAGATGCCTACTTAAGCAGAAATGACCTAAAACATATGAGTTCTTTGGAGAACATTGGCCTATAATGCATGTAAATAACTCCCATTCATTTTAGTGCAATTGCACGGGAACAAATTGCTGTATCCCACTATTGGTATTCAGTATATTTAACAGTTACGTTAGACCTTGAGTTTTTATTATTTATTCTGGTAACAAATACATTTTCTGAGATTCATTCATATGCATAAAGTTCTTCTTTGTGTCTCTTTGTCAGGGAACAGTGATTTTAGTTCTCTTTAAATAATGAGTGCCTAGAATTGTTTGGCTTAATTTTTGCTTCTCAAAGCATTAGATCAAGACTTTTTGGCAACGGTCACGGATTCTGAGGAAAGTTATAAAATGATTATCTTATCAAATAATTAATGCTCCATATTTTAACAGTGAAACCTGAGTGAATGCCTGAGATAAATATTCAGCCAGCTGGAAGACCTCAAGTGTGAGTAATTTGTACCTAAACTTAAAGAGTTCAGTTGCAATCACTATCAATTTTTTCCCTACCACCAATAGCAGGGTTTTTAAAACTTTGTTCTCAAAACATTATTTTCCTGATTTAATGAGAGCTTCTTCTGATAAGGGGATATGGAAATGTACCACAAAGTCTGGACTTTGTAGGCCATTTTCTGCTAAGGCCTGGAAGAAAGAAAAAACACATTCTCCTTCTTCCATCCAAAACCTTCAGAGTTCAGTCATATCTCATGAAGAAAAAGCAGCTGAAGTGCTCCCTAGGGAAGGAATGTTTGATGACCCTCTCATTGAGATCCCACCATAACTTTAATTAGGGCATGTGGCTCTCCTACTGTAAGATAGGGGACAGACTCTGTAGACTAATCTGAGTGATCCCTTAGGATCCAAAATGTGTCGAGAGGGAGATGTGAAAGACCAGAGCTGCTGATGCAGTGCACTGTTTCTGGCCTGTTGCAGCCCCATCCCTAAGAGTTTGGCTGTGGATTCACCCAGAACCTCTGAGTTGTGTGGGCTCCACAGAAAATGTAGCACAGCCCTGGGTTACAACTTTTTCACCTAAACACACATACTCTCTCTATTTATAAAAACAACCCTCCTGTATATATGGTTCACTTTGCTTTCCTTTTCATGAAGTTTTCAAATAATGGTGTCTAAAATAAATACTATAAATCAATTTCTGATTCTTTGTATAGCACATGAGGTTTAATAGCTTGGCAGAAATGATTTGGCTTGACATTTTCAAAATCGATTTACTGCACTTCCTGCAATAAATCCAGATTAGCTCTAATCTTACAAACGCAATAGGTCCACGCTGCACTGATAATTATGCTTATGCAGACTATAAGTATGTTGTGTTCTTATTTGCTTTATATAATTATGATTTATCATCTGTTTCTTAGAGAAATCACATCCCCAAAGCAATAGGGTCTGCCATTTTCTCTTCACTAGAACCTTGTGAATTATCTGAAGAGCAGAACCATTAGATAAACCAGATACATTAGATAAACCAAGACCATTGACCTTATAAAAATCCACTGTCCACAATCCCTGAAGCTGTACATGACAAATAAATGATGTCTATTATATCTTCTTCAAAACAGCAAGCTCAGCAAATATGTTGGAATTTAAGTACAATTAATCTAAGGTTTTTCTTCACATCCACTGTCCATGAGGAGGTGTAATGACAAGTCATAGAAAGACATGCTGTTGCTATAGCACTCCAAATATGCCAATCATTCAAGTAATTGAATGAAGCAAATTTTCACAGAAAAGAATATTTTTTTTTAAAAAAAAAGCTCATTGTAAAAGACAAATAATTGTGTCTCTGTCATGATTACACTGCTTTTTTAAAACCAGGCTTACACAATAAAATGTTCTTTCATATTGAGTGGTTCCCTACTCTACAGCCATTTTTATTGAGCTCAGAATAAAACACACATTTAACATTCAATAACTGTCACCGTGTTCAGCTGTCTCATTATTACTACCTGAGCAGGTGGATTTCGAATTACTTTACCCTATGTTCATGTACTCATGGAATGCCTGTGAGAAAAACTCTCATTTATGTAACTGATAATCCAAAAGTCAGTCCCTTTGTCCTGAAAATACATTGGCATTTAGCTACTGTAAGATTCCTTTGGGGCTGCAATATAGCCAAAATGAAAATGCAACAAAAGAAGGATGCAAGTTAAAGAAAACATCATGCTTAAATTTTGTCTAGAGTGCACAAGCTGTAAAAGATATAGCAAAGGCAAATAAGTTTTAAGAGGAATTGCACACAACGGATGGCAGAATATGTATTCTTGTAGGACTTTTAGGTACCGACAAATTGAACCCCTCATGTAGTGTCATTAACTAGATTTACTGAAAGGAAAGGGATGTTTCTGACTAACCAGCCCACTTTTTACTAGTTTTTGAAACTATGGTAATTGTGTACAGCTCTTGAGAGCTGGAGAACTGTTTCCTCAAATTATATTGCAAAGAACCACAACAACACAACAAAAATCATAGTGTGATTTTTCTCTCCTCCCTTTCTGGAAAGATTGTTTGAGGTTTGGTTGACCCCTTGGTTAAACCAATTCCCAGAGGGTATTTCAAAATATATCATCTCAGGTTAATTTCAGATATATCATACTCCCAAATGATCCTTCTGTTTCTGGAAGGGGGCAGGAGAAACTTTCTTCATATTTAATTCAGGAAGTCTTGCCAGTAAAGACACTTTAAATATTTCTTGTCTGCCTCCCAGTTTGAGGCTGGATCCCAAAGAATCTGTACAGAGCTGCCTTCAAAGAAGGGACCTCCCAAGGAGCCTTCCTGTTCTCCAAAGTCTCCCCTTTCATTAAAACAAGATAAAAGACAATGAAAAGTAAATCTGTAGCTGTTGTGATTGCAAAGAAAACCTTCAAAATGTGAACTAGTTGTAACTGATGCACAAGTACTCCTTTTCTTTTTGCGAATACAGACTAACATGGCTGCTACTCTGAAGCCTGCCTGAGTGAGCAGAGAGACATGAACTGCCCCATTTGTCTCAGTGGGTGTCAACTCAGTGTCATCCCACTGATAATACTTTAAATATCAACATTTTAAAAATTTTAGCTGCTCAAAGCATGGAAGGAAAGACAGGAAGGATCTTATTATGAAGATCTACATAATCTATTCAGAGTGACAGCACTATGAGAAGGTGGGGTTTAGGAGAGTGCTAGCTATTTATTTCTGCCCCTGTCCCCATCAGGAAAGATTCAAACTCAGGAGCTTAGGAGAGTTCAGCAGGACATTTGCATCCCACTGCAGGAAAGCCAAGTTTAAGAGACTCAGCAAGGCATATAAACCCAACCAAGGGAGAGCCAAGCCCAAGGTGCCACTAGTACTCCTTTTCTTTTTGCGAATACAGACTAACACGGCTGCTACTCTGAAACCAAAGAGTGTATGTGATCACACTGTGCATTTTATCAGTATCTCCTATGGGTGGAGCTTGGAAGAGTACCACAACCTTCCCCTGCTCCCCCCCCAATTTGACCCCCCACTTCACAAAGACTGAGTGTGATGTTAAAACATTGGACTTTAAACTATTAAGCATAATTGGTCTCCAATTAATTAGACCATAATTAATTGGTCTAATTCCGATTGTAGAATTCGATATGCTTGGCAAGATTCTGTCATGAAACAAAAACATGCAAATAAATTTTCTTTTTTGAGAAAGCCTCTCAAAGCTCTTGCAAATCACTTCTCAACCCCACTTCTTCCAGGAATCCTTACTATTTTTTACTCTTCACCAAACAAAACACACCACCAACCTCTCAACAGTCCTTGGTTTCCAGGACTGTCCTGCTTTCACCCACAAAACCTTATGAGTCCTGACAGAAGCAGCTCCTGCCCCATAGGGCTGACTGGACTCAGCTCCCTATTCTGGGCATTGCAACCTGGCCACAGGGTCGCAGCACCGCTTAGGTTTGGAATAGCCCAAATTTGAGTGAGTAGCATTGCAACCCTGTGTGCCAGGAGGCAGGTCGCAATCCCCAGAGCAAGGAGCTGAGCCTAACTAGCCCTGAGAACAGGAGCCATAGAAGCCACTGTTGCAGGATGAACATGGGGCTGGCTTTCTCTACCATTCTCCACACCCCTTCTGGGCAGGACCTGTCCCACTTTAGCCATTTGAAAGTGTCTAAACACACATATCTGATCCTACACCATCCCTTATCTTAACAGTATCCCCATGTATTGGCTGCACTGTTTATCTTGAGGACTAATCCTCTAAGCCATCCATACACAAACCTCATTTAAAATCAATGGATGGTCCATATCCAGATAAATCTAGTAAATCAGGTCCCTAAATGGCAAGTTCTTGGGAAATGTGAATGTGTCTCAATTTGTATTGATGATGACACCATACACACATAATAATACATCAAAATCGTCATACATCTCATGAGACATGACAGAGTTACTGTGATTTCCCCCCTCCCCCACCCCATCCACACACACTTTGTAGAATGTTTGCTCTTATGGCCCAAATCCTGTGGCACTTATTCAGATCTTTCTCAGGCAAACTCCCAATGAAAGCTAGAGAAGTTTTCCTGAACTGGGGCAGAAGAAAATAAAAATGAGTAAGGATCTCAGGATTTGGGCCACCTATAATTACAAAAAAAAAAAAAAAGGTGTGATTCTCACCCACTTGAGTCCCTGTGTGCCAGGTCACAGGACTGGAACAGTATGAAGGGGCTGTAAAAGCTGAAGAGGACAACTTGTAAGGGTGTTCCAAGGATCCCTTTCACAAACTCTGGAGAAGCGGGTGTGTCAAGGCCAGGATGGACATGCCAAGAGTAGGACCACAGTACACAGAACTGCCATGATTCTGGGCAGCACTGCTGCCTATAGCCAACTTGGGACAGACTACCATAAAATTTAGGAAGCCCCCTTCCCCGACCCCCGACCTGTTTACGGGAACACACCACTGTAAGTACAGATGTAGTGCACATACACTGCACACACAGCTAATAGGTATAATTATCAGTGTAGACAGTGAGGCATAGCTTAGGCGACGGGCATGCCCTACACTCTTAAGCCCCAGAGTATATATGCTACACATCTTTCTGTACACCCAAGCAGTGCCTCCCACATCTACTGCTATGTTAGGCAGTGTAGTGTCCCACTGCTGGAGCCCTTCCTTGTTGTGTGTAGTAACACACCTTGGCGACAAGTGTGGACTCAGCCTGCCTTTCACTGCAGCATGTAGCTACACATGTAATGCCTGCGCTCTATGCACCACCATAAGTGTAGACATAAGGGTAAGTTATGTCAGGATCACATCAGCTTCTGGAGGAGCCCAGAATCAGAAGGGCACAAAGGTGGGCTTAAAGCCAAAAGGAAAGGAAGCTGGCTATGACTCCTGTGCTGTGCTCTTAGAGGTTAAGCACCGAATCCCACATCAAAATGGCCTGCTTGTTTTCAGATTTCTTTTCACGCTGTTGTATGATACATAAGTGGTTTAGGCATGTTTGGTATTAACTCATTAACAAAAAAGGCTTTGAAAAATAACTAAACTATATCATTAAAATAAATTTTAGCTTATTGATCATCTAAAAGCATATGGTCAGAGTCATTGCCCTTGGAATATTAACTGCCCAGACAACTGGTACCAAAGATCAAGCAGTATCTGACATGGTGGCATCAAAAACAATCAATGGAGGTCAAACCCTTTGGGATTCATAGCTACTTTTCATTGCAAATATTGTTAAATTTGGTATAGCAATTAGTGGAAAAGCAACTCAAATCAGTGTTGCTGAAAATAAAAGAGATTCCTGATTTCAACATTTTATGATATATCTTTCATTTGTTTAAAAATTAGAATATCATTTTGATGATGGTTCATGTCACAGTATTCAGCACATTGGTACTGTATTTAGCTGTGAATTCCCAGTCTCTTAACTTCTGCTCATGATAGTGTCAAGTGAAGAAAAAGCACATTAAATGACAGATGTTCCCAGCAGTAGCCTGAAAGCTTAAAGATAGCTGCTAAAGCACAGTGGAAATTTTGGCTTATAAAAGTTTCTATGGTGTTTGCACCCACTTACTCAGAAACAGGTGAAGCTAGAAACTTCTAGCTGGATTTTATTACACTCCTCTGAGGAAGAAAAATTGTACAATTTTGAAGAAAATAAGACAGCATGCTTATTTAATCATTTTATATGGGCGGGGGGGGGGGCTCTATACTTGAACATGCACAGATAAGAGCACCTAATTAAAGCCTTATAAAATTAGGCTGACTTGGTAAAGGATTTCCTAGAGATTGTCTATCATCATAAGAGCTAGTGTGTTAGCTAGTATGTTACTGAAGCCATCTGCTGGTATTATTGTGATATAAAATCTGTGATTGTAGTAATAAAAAAAAGAGAGGGCTCAGACCTGCATAGCATCTCTTTCTACAATCTTTGACTACTGTGTGGTAGGTCACTAAAAAGAGACAAATAGAAATGTCAAGAAGTCCTGTAAACCTTTGCTGGATACAAAGCTGTGTGGGCTCTCATATTTAGTTAAATACAAAGAACACAGAAGGAAAGAAAATATTCAAACTAATTGCATCAGAAGAGTTAAAAAGCAATGACTTTTATTGAAATGATAGAGGCTTTCAAAACATCATAAGAAATGCAGGCCATTTATGACAAGTGACTGAAACGGTATTTTGTTATTAACAATATAGCTCATGGTGGGGGCAGGGGGAGAGATACTTCACTTCCTTACAGTAATAGGGGGGAAAACAGTATATTTCATGATCTAACAGCACTGGTAACACCCTTTTATTAAAAGAATTCATAGAGATTTTGCAAAAGTATTTAGCTCCAAAGATTTTGGTAATACCAAAAAGGTGCAGCGTTTTTGGTTTTTGTATTTGTTTGTTTTTAGCATGACCAGCAGGAAGAGAAGTGCATATGACTGAGATTAGAAAGGTATTAGAAAACCTTGTTTCAAAAGACAATTTCAATGAATGTTTGAGAGAGAAATTGATTTGTGGTATAAGGAACAAATATATCTTTTTTTGTCTTTTGCTCTTTGCACAACAAACATAATATGAAGAAATCACATCAGCACTCAAGTTTCTACTGTTTATCAGAAGAAATGCTATCGAACATGTTTCATTAGCACCTTGCCATCCCGCCACAAATGGATGAGTGGAAAGGTTTATCCAGACATTCAAGCTGTCAGTCTAACGTTTCAGAAGCCACAACATGACATGTGGGGTCATTAGAGGGCTCACAAACTATTTAAAAGAGAACTTCCAAACTCCTATACACTAAAGTATGGTTACTACCAGAAGCCAAGTTCACATTCCACAAAACAGAGAATGCAGTGGCAATGAACACTGCAACTAGAGACACATTAGAATTCCCATGCAGGTATCAAAATTCTTCTATAGTTAATGGGAGCTGCTTGTATCAATCTCATGGATTATTTGGTTAAGTACAAAAAGTGTTGTTATACGTGAATGCTCAGAAAAATCTACAGGTTACTTTATAAGGGCTTGATTCCATGCCTCTAAAGCAAGGGTTCTCAAAGTTTGTCATAGGGAGGCTCACTATGACAACAAAAATAACCGTGCCTCCACATAGTTCACTAAAATAACACAAAGAACAGAAAATCCTATACTTTGCAAGAATAGGAGTGATAAATAGGAGGGCTGTGATCAGTCTGAAGCATATAACATACACCCATGCAGGGACCCTCATCCTTTTGCTTCTCAGTAATTGGAAAGACTCTTCCCTCAACACCTTCCCACGTCCATACTCCCATACACAAACCCAGGGATTATCCTTGTAGGATTAGAGAAGTATAAGATTGACAAGTATTTAGGAGAGATGAGTGTATATTAGGTATATAAAGAATGGCTGGAATGCAGGCCTACAGACTCAGGCCTGTAAGATTGTACCTTGGTTATACTAGGTCATAGGCTTAAGAACGCTTGACATGAGTGGGTGACCTAGGAATAACCCTATGCCAGGAAGGTCACAAGATTACTATAAAAGATTTTCCAGTAGGTGATGTTATGGAAATTAGACTGCAATGGAATGTCCTGTCCTGATCACAGATTACATGTTGTGCACAGATACTAATAAGAATAAAAGGAACTAAGTAATAAGCTATGAAAAATGGGGAACCACATTATTCCTGGGGTATGAAAATACAGATAAGGGAAACAGGATTGAAACTCTCCTGCATATGCATTAGGTGTTAGGTGTGGCCAGAACAACAATATAAAAGAGGTTTCCTGGTTGGGTAAAGGTGGGAAGACCCCACGGGATGACCCCAGCATCCCTCTATCTATCATGTTGTCCGAAAGGGAAGTGTAGTGGGAGGGGACTGATGGGAGTTGTAATCCCCTGCTTTGCAGCTCTATCACTAGAGTACTGTATAGCAGGGCCTGTAAACTTCACAGGCCACACCTGCATTTTGAAGAGAGGGTGGTCAGAGGCCATAATGCAGAGCTCTCTGGAAGTCACAAGTGGCCTGCATGCTACACACTAGTACAGATCTGGTCTATTATTTTATGCTGAAGGCTAAAATAGCACTTCTTCTGCATGACTATTTCTGTCTGGTATCTTGAGCAAGTTCTTTATTGGCAAAAATAAAAGGTTATTAAAAACATAGAAATCCCAGTTTGTTCTTCAGGCCACAAAACAATCTTTCTCCCTCTTGAAATGACAGTTAACAATCATAATAATAAATCATAATAATAAACCATTAGACAACATTTCCCTTAAAAACAATTTGTGCAGTGTACAAGAACCCCTTAGCTAAAGAAGGCTGGGAGTCAGACTCTGTGGGTTTAATTAATAAGTTCACAAACATCATATAAACAGTATTAAAAGAGATGTTTCACAATTACACATAATCACTTTTATTTAGAAGAAAAATCTACATATTTAGTCTTAGTGGTTACACTAACGTTATTATGCTATGTTAGACGTTAGGAAAAATTATACATCCTATTCACTTGTCCAAGCTGTTTGTGGAAATAAGCTTTAATCATATGAAAGCTACCACCTGATTTCATTATGAGCACTTAAAACAGTTATAGGGGCACATCTTCAACTACTGTAATCTGTCACAGTTCCACAATGGAGCTATGACAATTTACACCAGCTGAGAATCTGTCACTCACACTTTAGCTGAAAGTCTTTAGATACAAATGATTCCATAGTACAGACAACACAGAGTTACCTGCACTGGGTATTTGGAAGAATTAATTAGTGGGCCTCTGCATGAGCCTGACAAGGCAGAGGAACCAAATGCTCTCAACAAACCTGTAATAAACCTGACCTTGATGAACCTGGGAATAAGGGACATGATGGCTTCTTATTCTTGTATATGGGTGGTCCTGGTAAATCTTAAGGAAAGCCACACTGGACTATAAGACATGGGTAGATGATCAACAGCTGGTCACAAGGGAAGATTCCCACTCAACTAATCCTGTGTGTTTCCTGCCCACTTTTCTCCACTACGGAAGTCCCTCAGAGTCTACAGAAACTTCAGAGTATACTTTAGAGTACACTTTGATTACCCAGAGGGGAAAGATCCTCATCCAAGCTGAGAGCTCCATTTATAAGCTGTCAGCTAGCTTTGTTGTTTCAGTCAGAAGTCATAGGAATGGCCATATTGGGTGAGACCAAAGGTCCATCTGGCCCAGTGTCCTGACTTCCGACAGTGGCCAATGCCAGGTGCCCCAGAGGAAATGAACAGAACAGGTAATCATCAAGTGATCCATCCTTTATCATCCATTCCCAGCTTCTGGAAATCAGAGGCTAAGAACACCGAGAGCATGGGGTTGCATCCCAGACTGTCTTGTCTAATAGCCATTGATGGATCTATCCTCCGTTAACTTATCTAATTCTTTTTTGAACCCCATTATATTTTGGTCTTTGTAACATCCTCTGGCAGTGAATTCCACTGTGTGAACAAATATTTCCTTTTGTTTGTTTTAAACCTACTGCCTATAAATTTCATGGAGAAATGGGTCAGTATTCACGTCACACTCCCTGTCAGTATCCAGCTTGAGCCGGGGAAGGTAATGATTCAGCTAGCAGACCAAAATCAGTGATGAATCCTGGTCACATGCCACCTGAGGCATGTTACGCATAAGCTAAGAAGATTGTGTGACCCCTGGTTTTTGTGTTATGTGAAAGAGTAAATAACACTTCCCTATTCACTGTCTCTACATCAGTCATGATTTTATAGAACTCTATTGTATCCCCTCTTAGTGGTCTCTTTTCCAAGCTGAACAGTCCCAGCCTTATTAATCCCTCCTCATATGGAAGCGGTTCCATACCCCTAGTCTTTATTGTCACCCTTTTCTGTACCTTTTCCAATTTCAGTGTATCTTTTTTGATATGGGGCAACCACATCTGCACACAGTATTCAAGACGTGGGCATACCATGGATTTATATAGAGGCAATATGATATTTTCTGTTTAATCTAATGATTCCCAATATTCTGTTAGCTTTTTTTACTCCCACTGCACAGCGAGTGGATGTTTTCAGAGAACTATCCACAAAGACTCCAGATCTGTTTCTTGGGTGATTTCAGTGAGAGCAGAGTTAAGCCAATACTGAATGTGTTCTAAAATCTTACCCACATTACACAATAGGTTGGGTTTTCAAAAGCACCTATGGGATTTAGGCACAGAAGCACCATTGCAAGTTAATAGGATTTGTGGTGGTTGTATTGAAAATTTCCACTGGTATTCCCCTGTATATTTCTGGCATATGGAATTGCCTCACTAAAAGGAAATCCAAAACCTTTTTTCTAGTTCCTCATTCAAATGAGTTTTCAAGAACACACACACAAAATTTTATTTATATGTAAATAAATGACTAACAAAATTCAGTCAGTGCAGGCTAGGTCTTGCTGTGCAGGAGTAAACTTGCATACAGCTTTTTTTGAGTGTAAGGTTAAACTGTAAACAAGGGTGTAGCAGGCTGTGTGTTGGAGACTGTGTTTTAGGGCTAGTTGAGATAAGTGGGAAAACCCTGAACCGATAGGCTTGAAATGTATTTAAGGTAGGGACATAAGCAAATGGTCCATACATGATCTGCAAAGCAACATATATGATGTCCAAACCAATTATATTCAAGAAGTATCTATGTTAGTAGCTAAGAAAAAATTATATTTAAGGTGTAGTGTGTGATATGATGCAGAACTGTGGTATCATCCTGTACCTAAACTCACTGCATCTGGACCTGGTCAGTGTAGGGATAGCGCTGTTACATGCCTAATAAACTAACCTGAGTGATGAACTGGGATAGCTCAGTGGTTTGAGCATTGGCCTGCTAAACCCAGGATTGTGAGTTCAATCCTTGAGGGGGCCATTTAGGGATCTGGGGCAAAAATTGGGGACTGGTCCTGCTTTGAGCAGGGGGTTGGACTAGATGACCTCCTGAGGTCCCTTCCAACCCTGATATTCTATGAACTGGAGCTGAACTGAGTTTCTGGATCCTAGACAACTAGATGAAGTGTTCTCCCAGAAATAGGCAAGATGTTCTGGATAATGCGAAAGGAAAGGTCTGAGCAATCCCAATGGTCAGTCAGTAACTCTTTTAAAAACATTCACTTTAGACTAGCATGCCCATCTAATCCACAAATCCAGAATTGCTTAAATCAGGATTCCATTATAAGCTGAACTCTGGAATCAGGGGAGAAATGATCATCAAGTTGTACTCAAAGTTAACTAAAACTAGAGTCAGCTCAAGCGGCATCTGCTTTAACTTCCCTCTTATAGAACTTACTGATTTGTGTCCAAAAAAAGAGATAAGCATTTCTTTGAATTCAACTGACATTAACAATGAAACAATAAAGAAAACTCAGCCTTAAGGTCAAGTGTTTCTGGTTTATAAGACATGAATCAGAGTTTTGTTGGCTTAGAAATACATAAAAATAAAATACACGTACATTTTTCACCATAAAAAAATTCGACACTGGTAAAACATAGCAAACATCCAGCTTCTGTCATAACAGAGAACAAAAAGTACCTTGAGTATATCTTTTCATTCTTAGACTCATAAAGGAGGTTTGTACTTGTCTAAGCAGTTGAAAAATTTTCCATGATGTCCCTTTGTCACTACCTCCCTTCACCCATTTTACAGACAGCCCTGAAAAGTTTGTTTCTTTCATCCTTTTCACTGACTTGCTGTGCATAAGAGGGCCATTAAGTCTTCCCTTCCAATCTATTTCATTTTCTGTACCCACTACTTGTAATGTTAGCTGTGTGAAAGTTTCTGCCATCAATTTCACTAAACAACATGCTGTAGTCGTGGATAAGTAGTGGCGATGTTTGTCCAGCCAGCAGCAAAGAAACTTCAAGCATTTAGTACAGAAGGAGATGAAAAGCACCATATTTGTTTTAGATTAAAATATTTAAACACAGCATATATTGTAGCAACCTATATGGAACATGGAAGGAGCAGCACAGTCTGCAGGAGAAAAGAGTTTGGAGGAAGCACCAGGGAGCCTGCCTGTGCTGGGCATACTTGCAGCATCTCTGTAAATAGGTCTTAATACAGAGGCAGATTAGTTTTACAAGCATGGAGTCCTTTCATGTTATTATCCAGCATATGGTACAAGAAACATATCTACAGTGGTCAGTACAGTGAGACCCACAGCAAGAAAAAGCATGTGATTAACAGGAAAACAAATCAGCATCTAAAGACAGAGCCAATAGGCACCATGGAGTAACTCAGACCACCAGGAATGCTGGATTTCCAGACAAAAAGCCTCACAAGCATGGAAGCAAGAACAGAGTCTGCATGCAGAGCTGGCCCTGGAGGATAAAGATAAGAAAATGAAGGTAAACCTTATTTATGATCTCATTTGAGAAAAAGGATGAGAAGTGAGACCGTTATTTACATTGTTGCCAGGAATAATGCCCAAAACACCAGAACAGCTGATAAATTGACAAGTATTGTGATCACAGACAGAATGAGACAGTTAAGAGATACTGGATTGATTGGCTGATTTTTATCCAAAATCAAGATTCAGAAAAGGGACTAGATACTTACATTGCATAGCTGAGAATGCTGGCAACCCCATATAACTCTGAAGACATTAAAGATTCCCTAACTACAGGCAAGATTAGCTTGTGGATGTGATTCCAGTTTAATGGGAGATGGTTGAGCTAAATAGACTAACCATAGAAAAATGCCTCCAAATATCATGGGCAATTGAACCGTTCAGGGAAAGGATCAGAACAGTGATAACGAACCAGTACAGAAGTTCAAGCTACAGGAACCCATGAAGCAGGAAACAAAAACAGGACATTTGACAATTTCAAAACTGTTTTTCAAAAATGTATGACTTGGGAAATTATCAGAAACCAACACTTTTCCACAAACAGTTTTGGTTTTGCATTTTCCAGAGGGGAAAAATGTTTATTAAAAAAATTCCCCAACAAGCTGTAGTATTAGCCCATGCAGTCCAAGTGGGAAACAGGGGGTCAGAATTCTTGGAGGACCAGAGAAAGATTCTTTGGGAAATCCATACGAGAAACATGCAGAGGAGTCATTCCATAATTCGTACCAAAATGCCCTGATCATCTCAGCCTTCTGCACAGTAAGGTCTTTCCCACAGGCCTCAGAATTCAGTTACAATTTATGCTCTAAAATACCTCTGTAATTATAGCAACCTTAATAATACAGTTCTTAAGAACCAAGATGTTGCAAAAGAGGTATAAAAAGGAATCGTTTTTATAGACTTGTGCTGAATTAGGTGTTGTCATGCATGTGCGTGTAAATTCCACCCTGGTAAAAATGTGAACACTTAAAAAGAAAAAGCATAGTTTTAAATAGATTACAAGGAATAAAATGTAGTCTTGGGACATATGTTTTATTGCGTAAAAAGTTCTAACAGGGAATGTTTTACAGGGTCATTATTACATTCTTCAGTTGCCCTATGAGGCACAAGCCAAAAACATACTGCCTTCAGCCATTGGAAATGTGCATTAATGACCACATAAAGCACACCCTGGAGAATCTTATGGAACTTCCTAGTAACATGCTTCGCAGGGTTTCCCCTCCTCCCCCCACCCCCAGAAAAAAAAAGGAAACAAGACCAGACAACACTTTTTTTCCCTAACTTCTTTTAGTTTAGAAATTATGCATATTCTTTCCCCGAAGCACACTCTGAACTCTCCTTAGAGTTCCTAGACATGATGTATGTGCATTGAAAGAAAATTACACACACACTCCATTGAAAATGGCCTAGCCATCAGGGAAGCATTGCTTAAAGTGTCAGAATTGTTGAGAGGCATTGTGAATCATGGGCTTTTATTTTCATTTCTGAAATGCACAGTAGGTGGTGTTCAAAGGCACTTTAACTACAGATGTGTCCCTTTCAAGGATTGGTATTAAAAAAAGACTCATTCTGTGTATAATATGCATTCTTCAATGCTAAATTATAGACCTTGTGATGAGATTGCTGATGTTTTCGCCTTGTTTTTGAAATGATAAATTTACACACATATGAAATCAGCAACTTGCCTCAACCAGCCAACTGGATGCAGGCACTGGACGATCTGTGTCCATACGCATATCATCATAAAATAAGAGACACTACTTGAAAGCCTTTGCTGTCACGTGGCTGTAATTCATAAAGTCAAAATGGCTGAGACCATAAAAAACGGACTTTAACAGACAGCAAAGACCAGTGATAATGGAACTTGATACTCTAAGGAAAAAAAGAGCTCTCACCCATGCTTGTAGCTATTTGCATCACCTGACACTAACTCAGACATTCTAGGGTTAGAGTGACACACCACGAGATTCCACTGAAGTCCTGCCATGATGCAAGGAAATGAACTAGTTAACTTTTTTAAGACTTTAAATTATAGCTCCAGAGAATAAACCTTTTCAAGATAATGCACTTGTTTTTGCTGGGAAAAATAAAATCAAAAGCCTATTTATATATCAGTTGTTTTATGGTAGTGCCTAAAAGCCACCACCACGGTTGAGCCTCCATTGAACTTGAGACTTTCCAAATGCACTGTAAAAATTCCCCTGCCCTGAAGAACTCACAATCCAGATAGACAAGACAGATAAAGGAACTATTATTATCAGCATTCTATAGATAATGAACTAAACCACAGAATGATCCCATAAACACTAAGTACGTGAGTAATTCCAGTGACTTCTATGGGACTACTCATGTATGTAAAGTTAAGTACACACATTTGTGGTATCAAGACATAAATTAGTTGGCTGAGGTCACACAGCAAGTCTGTGGTGACACCAGGAGTTAAACCCAGATCTACTATAGTCCCGTGCTTTAACCATAAGGCCATACTTGAGAGAGAGAATGGTCTACTAGTACAGACATTCAATGCACAGTACTTGTGCTGAAGTCTGTAGGGTTTGTAGCCACGTGTGTATGAATCATGATTTTATATGTAGGCATCTTTACAATTTATAGGAATCTACTGTCTGCTAGGACAATTGCTATTTTGTGAGGAAGAGTTGATGCAACGTTACTCTAGGGGGAATTCTGTGCCACTGCACATGCACAGAATTCATGTCCTCCACAGCTTTCTTTGCTTTCCTGCAGAAAAATGACTTTCTGACAGGGAAGCAAAGGAAAGCGGCAAGACCAGTCACGCACCTAGCAGCGCAGGTACATTGTTTCAGGCACCCAGAGCAGCCAGCAGAGAGGTAAATCTCCACAGAGCTGTGGACACTCCAGCCAGTGGCTCCTACCATGAGCCGGGATCAACTGCTAGTCCTGGCTGGGCTGGAGGCAGGAGAGGATGGGACTTCCTCTTCCCCTGCAAGGAGTGGCATCCTCCACATCCTCCCCTGCTTCCTCCCCGCTTCGGTGGGAGGGGTCACTGTACGGGGAGCTGCTCCACCATCCACCCAACCTCCATGCATCCAGACCTCACTTACCCAGATACCCCCACAAAGCCTCACCCGGTAGATCCAAAACCCCACTAGCCCTGTGTACCCGAACCCCACCCCACTGAACCTCAACCCCATGAATCTGGACCCCCTCTGCACCCAGACCCCCTGGCTCTGGATGCTCACCCCGAATCCAGACCACCCCCCACTGAGCTCCCTGCACTCAAACCCCCACCCTGATGCCCCACCCCCTGCACCACACTGAGCCCCCACATCCAGACCCCCACAACACTGATCTCCAACTAGCTCCACCCAGACCCCCACACCACCAAGCCCCACTCTCCCAGCACCCAGACCTCCCCACTGAGCCCCCCACATCCAGATCCCTCCACTGAGCCCCAACCACCCTCACCTGGAAGCCCCTACAGAGCCTCATTGCCCCTGAACCTGGAACCCCTCCAACAATCCTCTGTGCATCCAAATCACCCCACACCTAAACCCCCCACTCAGCTGCCTGCACCCAGATTGTCCCACACAGAATCCTCTTACCCCACACCTGGATCCCTTCACACTTGGATCCTGCCTGGTTGAGCCTGCCTGCCCCACACTTGGTACACCTGTGACAGAAGGACAGGGCCCCATGGTGTTTCTGGGACAGTCCCAGGGCTTGTGCTGTGTCAGGGTCAGGTGCATCCTCACAGCTGAGTCTGTGTCCCAGGGGTTGGGGGGCTGCAGGGTGATCTTCCATCATCATGCAGCCAGTGGCTTGTCCTTCCCACTGCCATGCTGGAGTATCTGCATTTATTTATTGACAAATAAAACTTGCAGAACTTTAAAATATTGTGTGTAGAGTTTTTAATTTTTTGGTGCAGAATTTTTAATTTTGGGGCGCAGAATGCCCTCAGGAGTAAACATGTTACATCGGAGATACATACTCTTATCAAGACTACACATTTCCACCCTTTTGTTTCTGTTTTCCTTATATTTATCACTCTTTCAGATTGAAAAGTAGATTTTAGCTCTGTTTGGAAAACAAGGATAATAGGAGGGTCAGGCCCAGAAATAATAATTGTAAAAAGCAAAATAGAATTAGTGGGCTCGAGCCACAAAATGATTTATGTGCCTAAGTCCAAAACTCAGCTCCTCAAAATCTCTGCTCAGCTGCTGGCAAACCCTATAGGCACTTAAGCCCCTTAAGCACCTAAGTTCTGCAGGTAAGCATGTGCAAAAAATGCTTCAGTTCTGAAGACCAGAAACTAGCTCATGTCTAAGCCACAGTGGGATCTGCCAAGCAGGTATTCTTCTGCCTATCTTGCCTGTGAGCCACAACGCTAAAGGCGTGTTCAGAGCACGCCTAACCCCCGCACTAAAAACAGACAGAGGAGGTAGTACCTTTAGGAAAGAGGCCACTCCACTACACCGCCCCTTATAGGAAGATGTGGCATTGTAGCAATTGTGGCAATTTACCTCTTGCATTCTTTAGCTTATTCCAACCATAGGAGTGGCCTGACCCTCAGCTGAGGTACATTCAAGAGTGTGCCCTCCTCCATGGGTAAAGTCCTTTAACTAGTCCAACAGAAATATAAAAAGACAACTAAATCCTCAGCCCCAGTGAGGTTAACCATCCTTCTGAACCTGCTGGCCACTCTTCTCCCTCATAGTCAAGCCCCAGCTATAATGCAGTTGTCCTCACATCTGTCCATAGTTTCACTCCACCCACACAATCTAGAGCTGACACAGTTCTCCACCTCTTCCCCAAGGCTTACCTCAGGCACATACTGTTAGGATATAGATATTCAGGCCTGTCTGTAAAGGCACACACAGCTGTTTTGCAGTGTGCAGGAGACTTCAAGACAGCAGGGAGGAGTGAGAACACAGTGTGCTCAGGGGAGGGGGTAGGATGGGGAGGGAGCAGAACTGGGAGGGAAAAGGCAGAGCAGGTGGGGGGCCTGGAGGAAGGGGTGGAGTGGGGGGAAGGGCCTGGGTCAGAGCCAGGGATTGAGTACTCTCTGGCACTTTGGAAAGTCAGCGCCTGTGTCTCCTTTTCCAAATGACTCTCTTGCCTCTTTTTAAGTCCTTCACCCTTCACCTGACCACACTCTCTCCAGGTGCAATCAGTAAGGTGACCAGCATTCTCAGGCTCCGTTAACTTCTTCACTGCGTTTGGAGGGTTTCTACCCTGTAATTATATTTCCCCACCCCCTTTAATCCAGTGGTTATCACACTTAGCCATGATGTGAGAGACCTACATTCAAATCCCACCTCTGCCTTATGCAGAAAACAAATTAGAACTCAGTTCTTCCACAACTCAAGTGACTTCTGAGCCACTGGGCATTGGGGTATTCCTGCCTAGAGCTCTCTCAGTCTCTCCTGTGGAACATTTTAGGACACACCCCTCATTTTAGCATTTTCTATTAGCTAGTTTAGGCAGCTCCTTGATCAGCTTGCTGGCTTTTTGTGGGATCCCATTCTTATGTACCTCTCATGCACAGTATATGCAGCCTGGACACCTAATTCAGGGTTGTGGATTCCACTAGGCAACAAGGCATCTAAATGTTAGGTATTGCAATGCTTAGTTTAAGTCCCCTTTGTGCAGCTAGCCTGGTGTTTTTAGAGTACCAGAAATTAAAACAAACACTACCATGCGCTCATAAATTTAAAACTTAAACTTAAATTTAAAACTTAAATTAATATTCCATTAAATGTGTCCTATATTTTTTCATCCAGCTTTGCTAGTTACCTCTCTCTGTGTGAAAATTATATCTTTTGCCTTTACTAACAAGCCTGTCTGTCCTATCACATTCACTGAGTACGAATACAGTATTCAGCATTCAAGTTAATCACAATGGCTACCACTGTAAAATCAGTACCATTGGACTCTGTGGCACCACTGAATGAATTTGAGGAAAAGAAAAGTTCAGCAAAAGTGCTTAATTTGTAATTAAAGAGGTACCAGAGGTCAGGCAATATATATATATATATTTAACTTTTATAACTGACATGGCAATCCCAGAGGTCCTGGGGCTATAAATTTCCAGCCCTAAAGGTGCGGGGCTCAGCACTGTATCATTGTAAAAGAAATGTTACACAACCATCATGCTACCCAAGAAAAACAAAACAAACACAAAAATAGATTTCAGTTATAAATTGAGTTTTGATGTAAAAAATTGCATTTTATAAAAATTTGCCAGTGTACAGCAACTGTCAGAAATGCATTGTTTTGTGCACATTTTCACTATTAGCAATTCTCTCTCTAAAGCAGTATGTTTTCATGCTATCCTGAAGAGAAATCAAAGAAGAATCTTTAATTAGTGCTTATAAATATCCTTTTAAAGGGAGGCAATGCTTTGGGATTACCTAAACTAATTTTTCTTTAACTGTGTACTTATTAGCTTAGACTCATTTCTTTCCCCTCATTCTGTGTTTATATCATAATCATAGTCCCAAAATGGAAACCCATTGCTCTGATCCATAGACTCATTCAGTTAAATGCTTACACTTGTTAGAAAATTGAATTCCCTCTGTACTAGGAAAAGAAATTAAAATAAATGCCATGAAATCACTTAACTCTATTGCATTTAATTAGATAATAGCAGACCTCATTAGTGAATTCAGCTTTTACTCATCACTGTTTCAAAAACAGCATTAGCGATTATTTTCTTAATAACCAAAAAGTAAAGTAAGTAGATTCTACACACACATCTCTACCTCTGCTGTATCTATTTATATATTTACTTGAGTCCCCTGATGTTTTCTTTCATAAATCAAAGTTTAAAAAAAAAGCCACAGTAAACCAAGGGGGAAAATGGACTTTTCCCTCTTTTCAACATCAAAACATTTGGAATTTTTTTAAAATCAATATTTGCTCACAAAGACTTGGTGCTTGGTTGGTGCTTTGATGCAGAATATGTCATGCTTAAGACCCAGGCAGACTGCGAAGAGCTACAAAAGGCATAGGCGCTGACTTCCCCTCTGCCTGGTGGGTGCTCAATCATTGCCCTGCCCCTGGCCCCGCCTCTTCCCACCCCTGCATCGCCTTCACTGCATTCCCATTCCACCTCCTTCCCCCAAGTCCCCACCCCTGCCCCGCCTCTTCTCTGCCTCCTCCCCTGAGCGCGCCACGTTCCCGCTCCTCCCCCTCCCTCCCAGAAAGTCGGAAGCATCACCAAACAGCTGTTAGGCAGCAGTGGCGTGAAGTGCAAAAGGAGGGAGGGGGAGGAACAGGGATACAGCGATACAGCGTGCTCGGGGGTGGGGGTGGAGAAGAGGCAAGGAGCTGGGAGCTTGGCTGCCAGTGGGTGCGGAGCATCGGCTAATTTTTTGGGAGCACCCATGGAGTCGGCACCTATGACAAAAGGATCTCTTAAAACTGGATGACTGGGCAACAAAATGGCAGATGAAATTTAATGTTGATAAATACAAAGTAATTCACGTTGGACATCATAATCCCAACCATACATATAAAATGATGGGGTCTATCTTAGCTGTTACCACTCAAGAAAGAGATCTTGGAGCCATTGTGGATAGTTCTCTGTAAACATCCACTTAATGTGCAGTGGCAGTCAAAAAAGTGAACAGAATGCTTGGAATAATTAAGAAAGGGTTTGATAATAGAACAGAAAATATAACGTTGCCTGTATATAAATCCATGGTATGCCCACATCTTGAATACTGTGTGCAGATGTGGTCACCCCATCTCAAAAAAGATATATTGGAATTGGAAAAGCTTCAGAAAAGGGCAACAAATTTATTAGGGGTATGGAACGGCTTCCATATGAGGAGAGATTAATAAGACTGGGGCTTTTCAGCTTGGAAAAGAGACGGCTAAGGGGAAATATGATTGACGTCTATAAAATCATGACTGGTGTAGACAAAGTAGATAAGGAAGTGTTGTTTACTACTTCTCATAACACAAGAACTAGCGGTCACCAAATGAAACTAATAGGCACAAGGTTTAAAACAAATAAAAGGAAGTATTTCTTTACAAAATGCACAGTCAACCTGTGGAACTCCTTGCCAGAGGATGTTGTGAAGACCAAACCATAAAAGGGTTAAAAAAAGAACTAGATAAATTAATGGAGGATAGGTTCATCAATGGCTATTAGCCAGGATGGGCAGGAATGGTGTCCCTAGCCTCTGTTTGCCAGAAGCTGGGAATGAGAGACAGGAGATGGATCACTTGAGGATTACCTGTTCTGTTCATTCCCTCTGGGGCACCTGCCACTAGCCACTGTTGGAAGACAGGATACTCCAGCTAGATGGACCTTTGGTCTGACCCAGTAAAGCCATTCTTATGTAATCTGGAATGCAACTGTTTATGTTGTCAGAATTTCCTTAACCTTTAGAATCACATCTAATTATGAGTGGACAATACGTCATGTTGGATCATTTGGAGTTTTTGGTGAAAAGCTGAATAAAGGGACTTCTTAAAGGTAGGAAAGTTAACAATCGTTAATAGGCAGCAAGACAGTAGTTAGGAAGGACAAAAAGTCAAAATTTCAAAATTGTGGAATGCAAAATTCCAAACATTCTGATTTTATTTCAGAAATGGCAACGCATTTAACATATTTAATTGAAATGAAACATTTTGACACTTCATTTCATAGATCCATAGATTCTAAGGCTAGAAGGGACCATTGTGATCACCTAGCTTGACCTTCTGCAGAACACAGGTGTAGCAGGGTACTGCAGGGCTCCTCTTGGATCCTTCCCCTGCTGTGACAAAGTCACTCGAACACCCTGGGGTTCAGTAACCACTGGTGCTTTTTATTTACAGGTTGTTCTCCTACCACCTTGTAATCATACACAGCTTGGGTTCTAGCGTCTGCATCCAGGAGGGAAGAGCTACCACTCTGCTTCCACTCCTCTCTCCTGGCTTCCTTCCTCACAGGCTTTTATATAACCCCAGGCTAATTGGGCGGGCAGCTGTCTCCCATTCACCCATTAGGCACAGGTTTTCTCTAGCCAGCTCCAAATTATTTCCCATAATGGAAGCTGGTGTGAAGGATGGCTGAGTCAGCATTTCTTGCCCAGCACCCTGTCATAACAGGCCATAGGACTTCCCTGAATTAATTTTTGCTTGAACTACAGCACATCTTTTAGAAAAAACATCCAATCTTGACTTTAAAATAATCAGAGATGGAGAATCCACCACAACACTTAGTAATTTGTGCCAACGGTTAATTACCCTCATTGTCAAAAACTGCTTGTGAATTTGTACAGCTTCAGCTCCCATCCATGGGATCTTGTTATCTTTTGTCTGCTAGACTGAAGAGCACATTATCAATTTTTTATTCCCCGGCTGGCATTTACAGACTGATCAAATCACCCCTTAACTTTCTCTTTGTTAAGAGGAATAGATTGATCTCCTTGAGCATATCACTATATGGCATGTTTTCTAATTCTTTAATCATCCTTATGGCTCTTCTCTGAACGCTCTCCAGTTTACCAACATCTTTCTTGAAATGTAAATATAACTGGCCAGAGTATTCAAGCAGCGGTTACACCAATGCCAAATACATAGCTTGGTTCAATATTAAACTGCATGTGCTTTAGCTTCCACAGTGGTTCATGGGATTTATTCAGGTGCCTCTGTGGCTCCTCAGTCAGACAATTAATCCCATGAAGCACCTTGGTCATAGGACCCCCATGATGCACAAGCTTGATTCAGAGGGGAGACCACAGTGCCTCATGGACAATATAGTCCACCCAGGGAGCCCTTCCTATACAGGAGAATGAACCACCAAAGCTATTACTCCCACGAAGCACTGTGTCGTTCAGGGAGATATGGGTTAATGTTGACCTGAACAGAAACAAACAAACAAAATCCATGGTCTGGCAAATCACATTTTTTACTTGAATTCAATCTGACTCAAAATGAAATATTTCATTTAGGTTTTCCTGATGGAAAATTCAAAATACTGCAAAATCAATCATCTCACAGAAAATTTAAATTTTGCAGAAAATGCATTTCCCTTTAAAAAAAACCCACATATTGATGGAAAACTCCTAACAGGTTGTACAAACATACAGTACTTATCAACAGTGCTGGAAGGGTCAACATAGCTGCATATTATATTTTTCTTTATAGCTTTTCATCCCATTTTAAAAGATTAAAAATAACTTGTTTCTTGGGGCATGCATGCAAATAGGATTTATACGATATACAATTTTTTATTACAAGTCTTACCATTGTATCACCCATTTTTAACTTAAATTTTACTGAAATGTATGTTACTTTTAAAATAACTTTACAGAAGATACAGATGCTGCAGAAGGAACAATTACAACAGACAATATGCACTACACAAAGAAAGCTGGACTTCCTATTGCTTTTATTTTCTCTTTTGTCTTGAATAATAAAAAGAGAAAATTTATACCAGTCACAGAAAGAAAGGCCATCAACACTGAGGACCCATATGAGAGAAATGTTTAATAATCCTCATGGAAGTGGAAATGTAAAATAAAGCAGAAATGAATAAATAGGCAAAACACTCCCACTGATCCAAAGGAACAAGATAGAAAAAAACATAGTGAACAACTGACAAAGCCTTTTTAGCATTATTTAAACATTATCAGAGTTTACAAGATACTACAATGAAACAACCTATCTGCTGATAACTCCCCTAGCGCTAATGGCTAGCATAAGGAGCAACCAACTTCTTCCAGACTGATTTCCCGCCAATGTGCCTGCACCACAGAGCTAATGTTAAACAATAAATTTATAAGGAGTGTTTATTATATACTCTATTAGTGTAACCAACAAATAACCTCTACAAGCCACTTGTAATCAGATTTTTGAAGAGTTCAAAGAACTGACTTTGAAAAATCAAATTTGAGTCCAGTCAAAATACAATTCTACTTTTTATTATAATATTTGTATCACTAACTTCTACAAGACCCCAAATAAGAGAGAGCCCCAATTCAATTTATTTTCTTCATTGAGCTAAAAAACTGTCTTGTTTAATAATTAGTCTAACAATAACAATAGTCTGATGCTGCTCCAACAAATAGTTTCTTCTGGAAGTCTAAACATAAGTTGGACCACCATAAAATGTAAAATACAGAAAGGTATGCCCAACACTTTTCAAGTGCTTTCTAATACTGTCAAAGGATTTCCTCTTCTTAATCAGTGAAGCAGTCTATCATCCTTATGAAATCTCATTTGAGAATCTTCAAAGAGGCTATCACCCTCTATTGATTGCTCAGCTCTCAAGATTTTATTAGAGATTAGACAATAAGGAGCAGGAAATAATTTGTTCCTTCGATTTGACCTGCAGGCTTCTTAAAAAGTAAAGATAAAATTGACTCAAATTACTAAAGCAGGAGACAGTCCTGGCTCAGTCTCTGTTCTTTAACTAATTAGCCCCTGCTTCTGATATTTTAACAGTCAAACTTTTTTGCTAAATTCAGTTTTACAATATACATATTAAATATTTCTTTATTTTGTGATAAGCCTTTCAATGATACCCCGGGTATGACCTCTGGTGCAACATCCCCCTCCATTTCTTTTACAATATGTTTAAAGACTACAGAACTCAACAGAGGACCATGCACTGAAATTAATAGGCATTAGATCAAGCCAAAAACTATTTCTCTGGGTGAGCACTTAAGAGACCTTGGAAAATAGAAGTTTCATGACCCAGCAACATTCCCCTCAGTGTTGTAGTTTTTCAAGTAAAAATATTACCTTCTTTTTAAAATGCTTAATGGAGAATTAAGATTAGCAAATCATGATCTTGAAGAAAGCCATGCATAGGACAGTGGTCTTTTCCTATGCAATTTTGAAATGATAAATTTAAATTTAAAGACAACCTACTGATATGGTAGAATAAACACAAATCTATTTAGTAAATGCAAGTCATCAGCTGCCTTGGCATTCTAGTAGTTTGAACAAAGTGCTGTAACGTAGAGGGTCTATGGGTATTCTACACTGCTATTAGACACTTACAGCTGGCCTGCACCAGCTGACTCTGACTCAGGGGGCTTAGTTTAATTGCACTGTAGACATTTGGGCTCGGGCTGGAGCCCAGGTTCTAGGACCCTGTCAACTGGTTGGGTCCCAGAGCTTGGGCTGGAATCACAGTCCAAATGTCTACACCGCAATTAAACAGCCACTTAGCACAAGCCCCACAAGCCAGAGTCAGGTGGCATGGGCCAGCCACAAGTGTCTAATTCCAGTGTAGACTTTCCGGAAGAGACTTGAGGCCCTTTTCTGTTCTCACATTGTAAAGGTGATACAGCAAAAACAAGGATTTATTCTCTCAGGAAGATATCTTCTTATGAAGAGCACTAATGAGCTCTGGAATGACTTGTGCCCAGGCCTCTTCCATTGAAGACAAGATTCTGTTTATTAATGGGCCTTCAATGGGCGGACACGTGTATAAAACAGGGACACATTCTGCAGCTTTCAGAGATGCTGAAGGACCTTGGCAGACCAAAGAACTATCACTATATAAAGTAAATTAACTTGGGAGCTTAGATATTTAGTCTCTCTTAAGTGAAATTGTATTGCCCTTCAATATGACAAAGGAATCAAATTCCAAATCTGAAAATGTATCTGGGAAGACAGAATAGTGTGGTAAATATACAGCAGATGTGCCATGCTCAGGCTTGACAAAGCCCTGGCTGGGATGATTTAATTGGGGATTGGTCCTGCTTTTGAGCAGGGGATTGGACTAGATGACCTCCTGAGGTCCCTTGCAACCCTGATATTCTATGATTCTATGATTCTATGCTCCTGCTGTGGGAAAGATCCTTCTGATTTTAAGGTGTGCCCTATAACTGCTTTCTACTTCCTCTTTAAATGAACTTCCTCTTGATTCAGTAAAGTATATTTAGACAGGGCTGTGCTATCAAGTACTGAGCTTCAACAGGACGTTTATAGTTGCTGCACATCCTCTGTAACACTGCAGTGTTCCACTTCCTGTTGACTCAAACACAGAGACAGGAACCAGTTGCAAAGATAGAGAGAATACAGCCAGGTTATCTTATTGCTGCCTTAGTTCTCTGTTTCTGTCATAAATTATTTCTTGTAAATTAAATTAATTAATTAATCTAAAACTTGTCATCACTGAAATATCTGCAAGTCATTCGGAGCAATCTGTGCTGACTGATCAGCAAGAGATTTGTGCCCCGCTCCCTCAGCCTGGGAATGATTGCTGACCAAGTGAGCACTCAAGAGGAGATTATGAGCCATAATCACTCATTTAGAGAAAGAGATGGATGGACATGGGAACATGGAGGCCGTTGCCAGGAGGCTTCCAATGCTCAGGACAAAGGGAAACCAACTCATGTCTTTCTGAAATATTGTTGCTAGAAGTTTTTTTGCATGTTTTTAGATTTGTTTCTGTGCGAGAGTGATGGCAAATAATAGGACAATAGCAAATTATCCTAGTACTGAATTCCAAATAAATACCAGTCAGAATTATTTTTGAGATATAATTTTTTTCTTCTGAGATATTAGTCTTCTAAAATGCATAAAATGACATGTGGTGAGTGTCAACATTTGCAGGAGGAGGTCAACACTACCCTTTCCATTTTTATATTAATCAATTTCAGAGCAAATCCCCCCTCATATTAATATCCAAATATGGACATCAATGATGTTGTGATATGATGACGGTAATGGGGTCTGCTTACCCTGCACTAGCCCAGACAGGGTTAAGCCCATATTATTGACAGCGGAAGTCCCGGACCCCAGTGGGACTGGGCATACTCCAAATGCTCTAGCAGTATAAAGGAAGGAAGCCCAGCTCATTCTAGGCTTGAGGCCACAGGGGAAGGACCCCTGACTGCGCTAGGAATCAGAGTCTTCCTGGGCCCACCTGAACCCCGGCGACTGGAGGAGCCACCAGAGGTGACCAGCCCAGCTGACCACAGAGAACCCACTGTCTCATGGGAGACCCCAGCACAGACACTGGTAAGAAGTGACCCAGGGGAGGGTGATGGAGTGGTACCTCCCACCCGGGAAACCCCAACATGTTTCAGTGGGACCCACCCACTGAGTCAGTGGCAAGTTGCTACGCCACTGTTAGGGCCCTGCGTTGGGGCCCGGCAGAGTCGGGTGGGCCCGGGCCCCCCTACTGGGTCCGCCATACCCCTTGGTGGGCACCCCACCCCTCTAGACTCTGGCCGCTAGGCCATGCTGCTCTGCACCTAAGGGCTGCTTTACAGACTCTGGATGCTAGACCACGCTGCCCTGCATCTAAGGGCTGCACTGACCCTAGGGGCGTAGACCATCACAATGACATAAAACTTAAGTTTCCCATTGAAAAATACTAAAGTCTCACAAAAAAAAAAAAGAATTCTCAAGAAAGAAAGAAAAGACCTACTGACTAGGGTTGCCAACCTTCCAGTTTCTGGAAAGTGGACAACCCTATTCTGCTCCCTCCCCCTGAAGCCCAAGCCCTGCTCCATCCCCTGCTCAACCCCCTACCTCAAGGTCTTGCCCTCTGCTCACTCCTCTCCCCCCACACCCTGCGCCCAGCCTGGGAACCATCACACTCTCCCCATTCCACCAGTTACCTGCAGGGGGCAGGCTCTCTCTTCCTACCGCACCTGTCCCCCTGGCATGATCAGCCCAAGTCCCTGGCCACCGCAGTCTCCCAAAGCTAGGTTCTCTGTCAGGCTCTCACACTAACCCAGAGCGGAGCAGACAGTAGGAGAAATTGATGGTCCCGCCCCTTCCACTCCCGGACACATTTCCGGCTCACTCAGCCTCTGACCCTAGCAGCCAGGCCTGGGCAGGGAGTGGAAAGGGCAGGACCACCTACTTCTCCTGTTGGCCACTCCGCTCTAGGTCAGCGTGAGAGCCCAGCAGCCCAGTCAGCATGGTGACTGCCTGCGAGAGAGAGAGCCTGGCTGTGGGAGGCGGCAGCGGCAGTGGGAGAAAGACAGAGCCCCTCTCCCTGCCTCAGCAGGCCAATCTGGGGTGGTGCTTGGCGCCCGCATGTCCCCCCTACGTGTTGTCCCAGCTCCTGCAACTGGACTTTTGGTGTCTGGTCAGTGTTTCTGACTGGACACTGTTAGGTGCCATTTTCGACCAGTAGTCAACCCTACTACTGACACTCAAATCCACCTTAGTAGAGGGATGCTGCACAGGCTCTCCCCTGGCTGTTATTTCAGTTTGAGCTACAACAGCAGTCCCTCTGCATCAATTAAACAGGGTGTTGGAGCTACTGGATCTGTGTAAATGCAGATGTGAACCTTCCCCTAGCTTGCCTGTACATAGTTAGGCTCTCCATATCCCTGCCTATCTGGGGCCATTACTTTCCATGGCATGTAGGGCATGCAGAAGTACTGCCATGTAGCCACTCTGCCTATGCTTCACTCAGCATAGCCCCTGTGTGGGGTTAAGTGGTGCAAAGGGCTTTGCACTGATGCTCTGAACGATGGGTGAACTTCACTCTTAGAGAATACTGTAATAAAAGGAAACACAGGTAAATAGACACTTACATATTCATTTTTATAGGAAACTTTTCCTCAGATTGCAAAAATATTTTTATAGCAATCCCAGAAGGCTACAGTGTGCTTTTTTTGGATAAGCACAGCTCTGCATTGCAAGTATAAATGATGTCTCTCAATAGAAGCATCAGAGCTCCAATTATTTAACTCCCTATACTCGGTACTATTTTAACAGCTGGCCTCTGTCCTTTCTAAACACAACAACAACCCTACTGCTGATTTATGATTCACTGTGGTGTTTTACTGAACTAATGAGCCATAAAGGGCCTACTTTTTATGAGGAGATAATCAAGGCCACAAATTTATCACTACACTCTTTTATCTGTCATTATAAGACAGAATGTTGAATTGGCACTTGGATGATAAGATCAACTTTGTTTTCTTTGCCAGCATTAAAATGTTTCCCAAGCTAATAGATTTTTGTTTCAGTTTTGACACCTATCACTATTGATTCTAGCCTTGGCAAAGAAACTAAGGATTGTATATGACACTTTCACAGTCATCTTGGAAATGGTTAATGTCAAGTATCTTTAAGAATCATTTGTTGTAAACTGTGCCAATTCAAACTGTAAACATTTTCCATGTTCAAACTTTGCAGAAGTTGGGGAAAGAACAAAGCGTTTTCCTGTAGTGGACTTGCGTAGTGAGCAGCTTATCACGTATTTTGCTGTATCTGGAATAAAGATAGAATGACACATGCTGTGACAAGCCGTAAACATACCAAAACCACAAAAGCTTTTCTTGCAGTGTTTTCTAAAAGTTGAGTTGGGTTATTTATTA
Organism: Lepidochelys kempii; assembly: GCF_965140285.1. Taxonomy (NCBI): domain Eukaryota; kingdom Metazoa; phylum Chordata; order Testudines; family Cheloniidae; genus Lepidochelys; species Lepidochelys kempii. The sequence continues at coordinate 94,695,937 of NC_136380.1, read as the reverse complement.
TAGGCAGTTCTTCTCTGACAAAATTTTCACTCAGATCCAAATAAGAGACAAAAGAATCCAGAGAAATCTCCATTCATGTTGAACTCAATAAAGCAGCAAGTAATCCTGCCAATCTTGGGAAAGTAGCCCATCCTCCAGAACTCCTGGCCCAAATGCAAGTACTTGCTGAATGAAAAGATTTTATGATTGACTAAATGATTCTGCCAGGAACTGGGAAAAATTAGAGAAGCTTTTGAATTAAAATTTATTTATTTATAAAACTTTACACACTGACTTAGCCCCAGAGTGATTTTAGGTGAAATTACTTCACAAACAGGAGGCGCTAGGAGAATCAGATAGTGTGTATATAAAACCACTGGTGATTTTGCATTAGCGGTCTCCCTGATCTGCAGAGGTCATAAGTCTGTTGCAGCCATAGCTAGAGACTTGACTCTTTAGTTCAAGACAGCTATGGCAGCTATCACAGACAAACATTAAAGAAAACAGTAAGAACACATTTAATTGTTAGGTATCTTGTATAAGAAATTTAACTAAATAACAGGACTATCTACTGAGCTATGTAGAAAACTGATTAGGCAGCTAGTAGCCAAATATTTATATACTGAGCTTTTTCTCTCTCTGTTAGTCCATTGAGATGCTGTATAGTCCTAAGTAGGCAGTAGACCTGGAGGAAACAAACAGATGTGTTGGTAATGAAAAAAAATGTTCCTTGATTTACATGATAGAATAGATGACCTTCAAAACAGAAGTATAAGGCAGAATATACAAGTTCCCACACACAAAGAACTCCTATATTTATCATTTATACTGCACCAAGCTCTATATTATCTAGGTGCCAATACTATTATAAGAGGAGTTGGCAGCAACACCTATAGCTAAGGTTGCCTAACACTTTCCTTATAAAATCCTTTTTAAAATTGTTTATAACTTTGCCAACCATTACTCATTCCAGCTGAAATTTTCCAGGCTAGGGGCACTATTGCCAACACCCAGCATTCAAAAATCATGAGTCAAATCCCAGAATATCATGAGATTGGTCTCAAAATTGTGAATTTTTTTAAAAGAAGTAATATTAAATTGTGGGTTTGTCTGTCTTCTGATTTTGAACACCCCTTTCCTTACCCCCATGTGTATATGACAATTAGTGTTGCCGATTCTTGCAAAGTTAGAGTGAATCATGTGGTTTGTGCCCCTATATCCCTACATCAATTCATTATGTATCCTCTTAGTCCCACATCAACTTTCACCCCTCTCCCCAGCCCTCAGATAATTAGTTCTGCATTCCCTCCAGCCTCACATCTGCACCTTGCCTTTCAGCACAGCTCTGCTCCTCCTCCAGTCATCCCTCCAGTCTGTGGGGCAGCTTTGGAGGCTTTTCAGGTCATCCCCTTCCAGGCCTGGTGGGTCATCTCCAAAGGTATTTACTTCCAGTGGCTTGGGGAAGGGGACAGCTTCTGCTGCAGTCCTATTCTCCCTATTTCTAGGCTCAGTGTTGCAGGATGCAGGAGGGGGAAAAAGGGAGGAACAGAGAGGAGCTGACTCCTTTTTCACAAGAGGGAAGGGGGAAGAAGAAAGCAGAGGCACTGTAAGCTGCTGGGCTCTTTCCATCCTCCCCTCTTGAAAAAATGGTATCAGCTGCTCCCTCTCCATCTTCCCTTATCCAAAAATTCCCCTCAGCTCCTCAGGGAAGAGATCCAGAAGCAGCAGCTCTGATTTGCTGACAACAGAGAAATGGAGAATGTCATCAATAAGAGGGGGTTTTCTTCTTGACAGTCTGAAAATCAGTTCTGAAGGTTGCCATTCCCAGTGTCATCATTTGACTTGCTACTGAAGGGATCAGTTTCCCTCCAGGATCTTGAATTGAACCCAGGATTCTTGAGTCTCAACATTCCTCTGCTGCAAATATCTGTGAAACAATCTGGCAAGGTGTTTGTCTCATCTCCAAGCTAACTGAGTAACTGGTGGCAGTAGTAGGCTACTCCTCCACATAGAGGATGACAGCCTAATACTGCCACTAGTTACTCAGTTAGCTGTTAATGACCAGTGTGGGGGTCAGTATGGTTCCATAGGGTGGAATTTCTGTTTTTTACTTTGCTTTTTAAAAAAAAATCCTAGGAAATTAAATGTAAAAGAAAAAAATATGTTCAAAGAATGTTTGCAAAATCAAGCACTCAAACATTAGCAGGTGTCAGAATTAGGGTTGCCCAACATGGAGTTTGCCTAAGGATGCTGTAGTAAAAAATGATGTCCTTTCGCAGATGTGGGATTTATTGTGTCTGCTTTCTTGGACATGGCTGGAAAAGGAAAAGGACATGGCCAGATATTCTTGGCTGGGTTGAGAAGGCTGGAGACAACAGGCAGAGCCAATTTCTCAGTGATCTGCATCTGTAATGTGTCAAACAGGGAATCAGAGATCTCTGGTGCCATGACCCTTGTTCACATCTGGACAGTATTTGCCATTCTTACCAATAGCTGTTCATCAGTCTCAGTTCATCAGTTCATCAACAGTCTCAGTTCATCAGAAAGGAAACAGATGAGGCACTAATCTGATCTTCTGGTGAAGTGCCGTCTGTATATTTCTCAACATATCTGGTTCTTCTCATGGAGTCTTATCCCGTTCCTCAAATACAGGCAGATCCTTCTTCAGGTCTGAAGTATTGGTGCTGGTAAGGTAGATGGTGTTGGTGCCCAATGAGGAATATGTGCTAGTGAGGGTATATAGCGCTGAGGGGGAAGGTCTGGTGGATGAGTCAGTGCCAAGTTCACAGCTGGAGTTGGTCTCACAGCTTCCAAAATGACCTTCATGGAGTCCTGTATGAAAGATCACATGAGGAGCTGAAGAGGGCCCTGCATGAGATTCTTCCATGATATATGGATTTCAGGCAGGAGAAGAAGTCTGGTATTCCAAGGTCAAGTTGGGGAGAGGGGGACTCTTCATATGCATCTCAAAATAGGTTGAAGGTACTCCAAGGTGGCTCCAGATCAGAACAGGAGAAGTTGGTACAAGAACAGAGTCAAGCAGTGGAAAAGCATGCCGTGGGGTGACTAGTAGCTTTGACAGAAGACCCTCACCCACAATCCCTTCTTATAGCCAGGCTTCCATGGTCCACCTGATGAGATAGCTGGCCTTGAGCCACAAGGGAGGGCTCAGAGACAAAAAGAAAATCTGCTGTTGACCTCAGATGTGAGTCAACTGGGTTTGGGTACTTTTAAATCACCATTACTAGCTTTGGGACAGTAGGGCACACTCCTGGGATCAGACCTCTTGTATGGCACCATTCCCTGGGATATTGGACCCCTCTGTTGAGCTGCCCTAGTACTTGAAACTGGTGTTTAAGACTCCCTGCGCCCTACAATTACACATGCTCCCTCAAAGCTCCAATGCAGCTATGGGCACTCAGGCTTACCAGTTTAATTATTTCAGAAACACTGTGGCAGGAAAGTAAGGAACACAGGATTAGCAAAGGAATTTCCTAACTGCTTTGACTTTCCTCCTAAAGAACTTGAGAGCTACAGATCTTGAAAAAATAACAAAATAACAAAAATCCTGAATTGTGCTCCTCTTCCTTAGACCCCACTTACTCCTTCTTGTCAGTGCATAGTTCTTTAACGTTTCAGTTTGGGCAGAGCCCTTCCTGCTGTCTCTTTCTCTTGTAAGCCCTTATTTTATGCAGTGTTGCTCACCTGTATACACACACACACACACACACACACACACAGAATCCACTCTTAAATAGGGCCCCTGTCTCTCAGACATCGGCCCAAATTCTCAGGGCTTGTCTACACTTGAAACGCTATGGGGTACAGCTGCGGCAGTGCCGCTGTGCTACTTCCGTGTACCGGTTTCAGAGTAACAGCCGTGTTAGACTGTAGCTTTGCCAGTGGGAGAGGATCTCCAGTCAGTGTAGGTAATCCACCTCCCCGAGAAGCAGTAGCTAGGTAAACAGAAGCATTATTTCATCAACCTAGCGATGTTCACACAAGGCGTTAGGTTAGTTTAACTATGTCACTCAGTGGTGTGGATTTGTTCATATCCCTGAACAACATAGTTATGCCCATGTAAGTTTCCAGTGTACACTAACTTTGAGTCCAAACTGTGAAGGTCCAAATCACCTGGTCATACTTGCCCCACCCCTTGGCAGGACCCAAAAAAGAACATCTGTAGTTCCATGTAGATGAGCCAGCACTTAAGAGTCATTGAGTATGTCTACACTTCAGGTAGGCACCTGCAGTTAACCCATGCCACCTAACTCAGGCTTGGCTAAGCAGCTGTTTAACTGACGTTTAGACATTCGGGCTCAAATTGCAACCTGAGCTCTGGGACCCTACCACCTTGCAGGGTCCTACTGTCCAGGCTCCAGCCTGAGCCTGAATGTCTCCTCCACAATTAAGCAGCCTCTTATCTTGAGCCAGCCACAGGTTTTTAATGGCAGCGTAGACATTCTCCTTGACCGTCAGTCACCCCCAGACTGCAGACTTGATTCCTGTCAGTGCAGGGCCTTCAATAAACAGTCAAACACACTCCATCATTCAATATAATTATATCCCACTCTGTAATAGGCACTTCCTGTATGATCACTAAAGCTACTGAGGCCATAATTTGGTGAGGAGGAGATTATTTCCATCTCTGGTCCTGCTTTTGATTTAGCTGGTGCCAGATGAGGAATTTGCTACCAGTTTAAGGCCAAGAAGATTCTAGTCTTGAGCCTGTGATGAAAGGGGGAAGCCAGAGTGCATCCTGGCTCCTGTGTAACATGGGGTTCAGCATGGAGGGCTAGTCTTGGTACCACCCAATTAGCTTGTCAGAGCATTAGGCTGTAGGCAATGAGAAGCCAGATGAGCCTGGAATGTTAAGGGTCTCCCGCTGGTGTTGGGGACTGAAGGTGTGGCAAACTGCACATTGGCTTATTGAGTGTATCTCGCCCAGACACAGAAGGCATCAGGCACGAATGTCTGTTTGCAGTATGATGGCCTGGCAGTAGGTGCACTTCTTGTAGCCCTGATAAGGAGACAAAAGCTCCTAGTACATGGAAAGGGCTAACTACACTAAGCTATCCTATACTAATTAACTGTTTACACAAAAATCTTAAGCTAGGCTATGGAAAGGACTTGTGTAAGGATGAGTTCTGCACGCTCTTGGTGGTGCAGGTGAAGGAACTGAGGCCATTAGAATCATAGAATATCAGGGTTGGAAGGGACCTCAGGAGGTCATCTAGTCCAACCCCCTGCTCAAAGCAGGACCATTGAGGAGTTGCACTTCTTCGTACAGAACAGGACAATGATGTAACTAACATATGAGATCTCTTGTGCACCCCCGCAACAGACATGGCTTTTCAATGCAGTTTTGCAGCTCAATACTATGAGGATCATGTTCCACAGGTGGGAATGCACAGATACCATTAAACAGCTTCTAATATATTTAATATGTAAATAGATAGTTGATGTAGATTTTTTATAGTACTACTATTTTATCAGAACATCTTGCAATTCTGATAAAGGCAAGTCCATTGCCTTACAGAAGTCTAAATATAATATATATACACAGTTACCTTTATCAACCAAACTTGATATAATTTTTGTTGAGATTACAAGTTTATTTGACAAGACCTATTTTCCATAAAACTATATTTAATTCTTTACTAATTGTGTCCCATATCAACCTTGCCATGATTTTGCCTGGGATTTATGTCACACTAACTGGTGTACAGTTACCCAGGTTATATGATTTAGCCTACTAAAACATAAAAGTCCTGTATAATTTCCCCGATGTTAAAAGATTTGTTAAAAATCAACATTAATGGTTCAAAGAGCTCAACCATTTATTTTAATACTCTTGGGTTCAAGTTATTCCTCTTCCTCTTATGATTTTAAAGTGTTCAACATCTTCCCTAGTTACTGAGGGAATAGAAAGTATTTCCTTACCACACTAAGGTCTGAATACATCCTGCTGCTTTTTTCCAAACACAGAACAACAATAGTCATTGAATATTCATGCTTTTTTTCTGCATGAATTTTGTTTATTCCTGATACAGTTAAAAAAAAATCTTTCTAATTATCCTTAACTCTACTGACCATAGATGATTCATTCTCATCTTTAGCCTCAATTATCAATTGTCTGCATTTCCTAACTACTGATTTGTATTCATTGCTACCAAATTCACCATCTTTTCCATCTGTTATATATTTAGGTTTAATTGCTAGTTTCGCTTCCTCTCTTACTCAGGATGTTTTTTTAACTGAAGCTTTCTTATATGATTAAAGAATTGTGGGTTTGGAGTTATAAATAATACTTAACACAGAATTATCATTTTTATGTCTAATTTTTTCTCCCCACTGGCCCTTTTTAAACACCCAAGTTCTTGTGCGTGGAGCATACTTGTTTCTCTTTCTTTCTTTGTCATTCATAGTTACAACAACATTTTCCTTAATCCCAATATTTGGGGAGAAACGTGTCTAACCAGTGAATGTCCTGCACTTTCTTGTTTGAAAGTATGTCCCTCAGGCATTCTTCCCCCTCCTTCCCTTCCTCCCCCTGTCCCCCGGGTTGAAAGATGTGATTGACAAATACAGAGGATAAAATTGGTCAAGGTCTTGCAGCTTTCTATTGCTCAAAGAAAAAAGATACAGCTGTTTTAGTCAATAGAAAAAATACTGTTTTAGCTGATTCAATGAGTGAAAGTAGAGTGAAGAGATTTATTTTCACTGGAGGCAAGGTTGAGTGCCTGAGACAGTTTGCCTACCCTGCTGAATATATATCCACCAAGTAGACATGCATGTGTCTAATTCAGATGCAGGTCCCTTTTCTGTTAGTATATTTGCTTTGTTTTTGCAGGTGAAGGATGCCATAGGGGAGATTTTTAATTGAAATCTGGAAGTGGAGGATAGACCTGGGAAAGCAGAATGACTTCCAGCTTTCACTTACAAATTAAATAAAATCCTAAGGGATCTTAAACTGGCAGATGTTTGGAGAAAATTAAATGCTAATGTGTGCAGTTGTACTTTTTACACCCATAGACATCAAATATATAAAAGCATTAACTTCTCTTCTGTCGCAGTGGGTGCACGATATATGCACAGGGTATAAGGTTAAATCTTATGAAGTAAGATGGAAACTCAATATCAAATTATGCACTGACAGCATAACGTGCCCAGGCAATCTCATCCTGAAAGTAGTTAATTGAATGGCTAGCAATCTTTTTTTTCCCCAAAAAAGTATGGCACTATTTCAGAATTAAAGCCCTTGTTGAATACTACAATGCAAATTATACCTGGAAGAATAAAGTAAATGAATAACTGGGATGGCATGAAATCTCTTGTGCATAGGCTTTTAATAGCTACTGTCACAGAAGGAAAATATTTTAAATGTTTTCCACTTAAGAACTTTGAAAATGATTTCTGGAACTCAAGAGAGTGGACAACTAATAATAATGGGAAAGGGTAAATGTTTGTCACGACGGTCATAAAAGTCATGCATTGCATCACTTTTCTTAGTAAAATCCATGAATCAAATCCTGGCCCTATTGTAGTCAGTGGAAGTTCTGCCATTGATTTCAGCAGGGCCAAGATTTCATCCCCCATTAAACTGTGCATGTGAATATGTGGGTGGACTATTAAGAAATGAGTGGGTAGGTGGGCAAATAAATACATAAAGAGTTATATAAATTATCTTTAGAAAGGCCTCAGAGAATAGCCCTTAAAACTGAAGAGAATACAGTACTGGAGGGGGCTGGGGGAACCAGTGTGACTACAAAGACTTAAAATACCAAGAAACAATGGAGGCCTTTGCCACAACTGCAGTCAGTCGAAGCACTTGAACTGGAACCATCCTGGTATAAACGAAAGGGAGCTGCTCACAGGGGTCCTCTGTAAGGGGTCTTTACCCTCTTGGTGGGAAACAGCCCAAATCTGTTAACTTCTCTTCTTATCCCGGGTTTTGGGGGATGGGAACACTAAGAGATGGGGTATGTGGTAAGGAGAGTACTGTTTTCCTTTTTATTCTAATACTTTATTTTAATTATTTTCCAGGTTGGGGCCAAAGAGGCACTGGTAGCTCAATCTTGTCTTGTGACTGTTTTTCTAGATTTTGGCAGACATACCTACAGCCTAAGAGAGGCACCTTTTCTGAGGATTCTATATTGAAATAAATAATTTAGAAATTCTGTTAATTGAGCATGCTGAACATGTTCACAGGTTATTGGTTATTAAATTTTAAAAAGCAATATAGCAAACAGACACTTGACCCAGCTGCTTAAAAAGATAACAAAATGGATTAAACTAAAGACGCAAGTCTTTTTCTTTCATCGCGGGAGATCAGACCTGCAACAATCTCTCTGGAGTGGTGGTAGCAGTAGCAAGGCAGGATGGAACTTATGCACCATTTTCCCTATATGAGTTTTATTTAGTGTCCAAAATGAATGTTGTAGATGCACTGAGACAAACCCACTCAACCATCTGCAAACTAGACTCATGCCCTTTGGAACTTGTGAAAGCTATGGGGAAACAGTAGGTCAGAATGAGAGCTGTCCTGGCTGTGAGATGAAGTGACAAAGATAATTACAACACCATATGATTCTCTGTGTCTTACTGGCAGAAGCACAGATTCTCTGTGTCTTTCTCATTTTGGCATCCCACGCCTTCTGGTATCTGGCTGAGTTTTTTGAGAATATCTGGAAACAAAACCTTCAGGGTTTTCGTGGGTCATTTAGCTCTTGCTTGCTGATCTAAAGCATTCAAGTGTTTGAAGTCTTTTTAGGGCAAACTCTGTATTTAAAATTAAGGTTGAAAATGTAACAATAGAAAAACATTACTATTCCTGACAGAATTCTGCATCCCTGTGGGGGTTCAGAATTCATATGGTCTGCATCTTTCTCTTCCCCCCATGCAGAAAAATGCAAAATAAATCTGCAGGGGGACATGTACCTCTTCCCCAGCAGCCCAGGCAGCGTGTCTGTTCTAACATGTCTGGGGCAGCCTTAGAGACACTAATCACTGGAGGGGGAGGGGGACTGGGCATGTATGCCTACAGGGGAGATGTTGATCTCTGTCAGGGGGCAGGGATGAGTATGCATGCGTACCAACAAGCAAGAGAGACCTGTGTGGAGGGGTAGGGCTTTTTATTATGCAGGAGGCAGGCTCTGTCCCTGAGGCAGAAATGTAACAGCCTGCCTGCTAGTTAATTGATCTCATTCTCTGAGGCAGAAATGTAGCAGCCTGGTTAGCACTCCCCTTAATAAGGATGGAAGAGGTCCTAGTGACCTTTACAACACGCATATGGTTAAGGTATTGCCACTTACTTTGTGGCATCTAACATTGTTAATGTTCCTATCATTAGTTAACTGTTCCAATCTTAGTCGGTTCCCCCAGGAGCATAAACCTGTAAAAAATTTAAGATCCCTACATTGCCAAAGTCATGTAAAGCCTTATAAATGACAGTAAGGGAATCAGCTAGGAAGCTCTATGTGCTTTCTCACTTTTTTCCTTTGCCAAACTGGCACAATGGGGTTAGATTACAGCTCAGAATTTGTTTGACTTACCCAATTAAAAAAAAGACATTGAGGGCAAATAAAACGTTGAATTGATGCATGAAACTAGAAGCTGGTATTCCAGCAACCACAGAGTGAAGAAGAGGTGGCAGTGGGCAACTGCTCCACCACTGGAACCGTCAATCGCTGAACATCTGAGAGAGGTCAAAAATACAGTCTTAAATCCAACCAATTCAAGCTTTGGGTGGGTTCAGTTTGATCTGAGCCTACTCCTGTGGTTTTGATTTGGGATCATATCTGATTTTGGATCCTTCCAAACTGGAAGGAACCTATTTTCCATTTCTGGTTTGGATGTGACTAAAATCTCATGAAATTTTAGCCCAAGATGGTGGAACTCATGTAAGAATAGCTAATCTTATTTTCACCAGGGAACTGAAATGTGGTCTAGATGAAATTACTATAAGGTGGGGGCATAAATGGTTGAAAAACTCTACTCAAAGAGTAATTATCAATTGTTCACTGTCATATGAAGAGGAGTTACCAGCACTCTGGAGGACAGGATTAGAATTCAAAATGACCTTGATAAATTGGAGAATCGTCTGAAATCAAGATGAAATTCAATAAAGACAAGTGCAAAGTACTTCACTTAAGAAGGAAAAAATCAAACGCACAACTACAAAATAAGGAATATCTGGCCAGGCAGCAGTACTGCTGAAAAAGATCTATGGGTTAGAGTAGCTTACAAATTAAATATGAACCAACAATGTGAGGCAGTTGCAAAAAACACTAATACCATTCTGGGGTGTATTAACAGGAGTGTTGCACATACGACAAAGGTGGTAATTGTCTGGCTTTACTTGGCACTGGTGGGGCCTCAGCTGGAGTACTGTGTCCAATTCTGAGCACCACACTTCAAGAAAAATGTGGACAAACTGGAGAGAGTCCAGAAAAGAGCAGATTTGAGGACTTCAGTAGCTCAGACATAGGTGAGAGGTTTATTGCAGGAGTGGGTGGGTGAGATTCTGGGCCTGCATTGTGCAGGAGGTCAGACTGGATGATATAATGGTCCCTTCTGACCTTAATATCTATGAATCTATGAATAAACATTTATCAAATAGTCAATAAAATGCCAGGACAATCAGAACCAAGCACTTCCCAAAGTACCCAGCCAGGTCCAGGACAACGGATTAGCAAAACTGGATGACTTTCATGTATGAAAGTCTGAGCAATTTAAAATGACATTCTACTTTTTTTTTTTTTCTGTTTGGTGTTCTGTAATGTAATTTAAATGAAAATTCAGGATTATAACGGCAATGCAGGGTATTAAATACAAAGTGTTTGTAATTTAACTTTCGTGTGCTTAGGAAATGCTAAATAGTTATTGTGACTTTTTTTCTGTATTGTAGTTTAAATAAATTACCAGAACAACTGAAACTGGTGTGATTATTGTGCATTATTTTGACAAATAAAATCTTTAATATTTTGGCACATAATCCCCCTAGAGGTAACATTATTTAATGTAACCAATGTATATACTCAGATGAGAAGAGCATTCTTTTACTGTTTATAGCTAATTCTGTTTGAGGAAAAGAATATGCAAAGGCATGAAAAGCAAGCCAGTGAAGAAAGCAAACTGCAAACTGAATTTTCCCTGATAAGATAGACAGAGCTATCTTGGATTGTTTTCCTTTATTAACTAGTACATCTTAATGGCATAGCTCATTCACTGTCCTTCAAGAACAAAACAGCATGAAAAATTAGTGAAAAGGTTTATCAACATGGAATTGTTCACAGGATTAAATGAGTGCAAGCAGTTTCCACGACTCTACAAGCTGTTTCTTTATAACAATATGGTGAATTACTGTCATTCCTATGACTGGTGGACATCTGTCCCGCCCTTACTGAAGTCAATGGGAATTTGGTCTGTAGCATTTAGACACAGCTCAATAATTATTTGTCTTGTTTATGACTAAAACTCGTTGGGAATTTTCCTACTAAACTTATATTTTGGTCAGAAAAAGCCATGAAATGAAATAGTTTATGGAAACATTTTTGTTTTGACAAACATCCACCAAACATCTGCTAAACATATGTAAGGTTCCATTGGAAACCTGCATTGTTTCCTGCCTGTTCATCTATTGGGCTGCAAGTGAGACCAGGCTGCCAGGGTCCAGAGCTTCAAAGTAGCCCTGCTATGCAGGCTGTCCTAGGGCTGGGGATCCCAGGACTTCCTGCATCCAGAGGCAGATTATGGTTTTGTGGGGCCTTGGGCCAGAGCAAATTGGGGCCCCTCCCGACCCCTTCCACCTGCAGTCTACTCCGACACCCCTTGTCCCCGTGCACTTACCCCATTTCCCCTGCATGAGTGCTAGGCACGCAGAGTGGGTCAGGGCATGGGGGACACCCATTTTTACAGGACCCCCCAATTGGTCGGGGCCCCTGAGCACACGCCCTGTTGGCCCAGTGGCTAATCCGCCACTGCCTGTAGCCAAGGTTCTGGGAAAGCCCCAGCTCTCCTCGCTGTCGCCCCTGAATCCCTAGGCACAGGGTGAGGAGTTCCCTGGAGTTAGGACAGTCAGCTGCTCAGTTTCATTTTGGAAAAAAATCTAATCAAAATGTTTCAGTTTTCCCCCAATTTTTTTTTTTTTTTTTTAGAATTTCCTTTGTGCTGGAAATTTTGAAAGTGTAATTTTGTTTGGGATCCAGAACTAAAATATTTTTGAAATGTTGGAATTTCCAGGTTTCAACAAGCTCTGTTTTGGATAACCTGGCTCCTAACTAAGTGATTGACTATGGGGTCACTTAAGATATTATTAGGCTAACCAATTCCATTGGGTGAAATGCAGGACCAGGACTTTCTAGCTACACTTTTTTATGGTCGAAAACAACAGCTTTTTGCTTTATGTTACAAAGGTTAGTGTTAACAGATTATGCACATTAAATTCTTTATTGCTTTAACAGTGAACTGTTTTATTATGGCCAGTCTAGTAAAATCAAAAAGGGGACTTGTTACTTAGAACCGGGCCCTGCTTGGTGATCTCTCTTGCCACAAAGCGCAGAACAAGAGTTGTTCTCTCTTGCCACAGAGGTCAGGACAATAGGCAGTGGGTTCAAACTACAGCATAGCAGATTTAGATGAAATCTCAGGAAAAACTTCCTAACTGTAAGAACAGGGGGACAATGGAACTGACTGCCTCGGAAGGTTGTAGAAGCTCCTTTATTGGAGGTTTTCAAAAGGAGGCTTAGACACAACAAATACATTCACACACAACAAATGCATCTTGGCAGAGGCTTAGCCTAAATGACCCTTGTGGTCCCCTCTACCCTATTATTCTATGATTCTATAAGTACCTGTCCCAAGGTGGTGAGCACCTTCAGTTCACTAAACAGCTTGCAAAGGGCTCTCAGTATCTTTTAGGATTATGTCTTTAAAAAGAGAATCATAAGGGCAAGGGGCTTTTTATGCAAATCCAAGTATTCACTTCAGAAAGACTAGTCTTGATGTATTTCCTTGCAAATTCTGCATACCCGTTTGCAATCAAAATATCTTCTCTTTGTTCAAAGTGCTGTCAGCTTTGGTAAAGGGTCCTCCACCTGACATAAGGTACAATATGAATGCCACTCTTGTTCTTAAAGAAGGAAAATCCAAATTATATTTCCACATTCTTGATGAGTTAGTGCCCACATTCGAGTTAAGTTTTGGGCTAAATGGTTGGAAGCTATCCAAAAATACTATTTAATGGCATTTAAACAGAATTTTTTTAAAAATAAAGCTCATAGGATAATGTCCACTCCTTGACAAATGTTACTAAGTTAAATAGTCTAGCTTAGAGATACCTATCATTCCTCAAGTACTGATAGCCATGTTAAGTGAAAATTCTTATTCAAGGTCACATAGATTTTAGATAAATTAAAACCATGTTTTGACTCTTTGTTGTCAGGTTAACCTTACCTGAATTGACTTCAGTTTCTTTGCAGGGGTCCCATTACCCCATAATCTTTTCCAGTTGCTGTGGAACAGCATGAAAAAGATGCTTGAGGTTGCATCCTTAATTATTTGGTAATTAACATGTATCATTTGATTGTTTATATAGCAACTTTGATACCAGCTTAGCTTTATCTACCAGACAGGGAACAAAGGATACTTCCCAAGAAGGCCTTTTGATAGAAATAGCTTCATTTTCCTCAAATCCTGGTAGCCTAAATAAAGTGAGGTACATTACAACACTGGGTCTCAGTCCCGACTGAAATACATAATTGCAGGACAAAACAATTAAGCCCCTACCCTATAGAAACATGAGCACACACTTTACATGTGATAAGTCCATTTAACTATATGGGACTACTCAAGCATGTAAAGTTAAGTATATTTTCACAGGGTCAGGGACTTATGCAATTGGGTTTCAGAGGGCTAAACAATCATCTGCCACAGAGGAACCCTGGGACAGTTGCATAGGGGCCTACAAAATTGATCATGGAGAATTACCAGGAGATCTCCCCTTGTGATGTGAAGGATCTGGGGAAGGGGAAGGGGTAGAAAGTCTGGCCTACAATCCCCATGGTTCCTGGGAATCCACTGTGAGGGAAGCCCCTAGATTAACAAACAGGAGGCACAACATGGAACAATAAACAGAGGGAATAATTGGAGAAGAGAATCTCCAACATTGACACCATCTGCTCACATGAAAAGAAATGTTCTCGATTTGTGCTTAGGAGGACACATTTCAAAAATATGTTGCTATGCCCTGGAAAATTAACAGTATTTTTCATTTAACCAAATGGTTTCTCACTACATTAAAAGGGATGCAGAGAAGAAAGTTATTTTTAAAAATCCATGGTAAACAAGGTCAAGCTGTCTACAATGAATAATGGGAGGGTGGGCTTTGCAAAAGCACCTGACTGATTTATGAGCACAACTCCCTTTGATTTAAGCACTTTTGAAAATCCAAACCTTGGGAAATATTTTTCTTACTAGATACAACAGTTTTTTTTAACAAACAACCTCTATAAATGTTAACAGCATATGGTATTTTTATTCCTGTGAAAGGAGAAGATGTAGCAGTATAGTGGATGCTCAGGCAATCCAAAAATACTTACACTATCAGTCCTAATTCCAGTTATTTCTCAACTTTCTATCATATCATCTCTCTAATCTATCAAGCAGACAACGTATTCTAAAACCTTTGCATTTGTAGCACTTGGGTAAAAGCTATCAAAACTGATAAATAAGAAGGAACCAGTATCTTTCATTCTTAATTTCTAGAAAAGAAATTGATTGGAGAAAAGTTCAATAAATACATCAGTCACCTTAAGTTGTGACAATGGTGGTACAATGGCCAGAGACTGTCAGCAGCATATATAACAAATAGAAACATGGGGAATCTGATAACAATGAGTATAAATTGGCAGTTGGGAAAGGCAGGCAATTGATAAAGGAAGCTAAAGATATCACTGAAAATTCTATGGCCGGTATGGTTAAGAATAAGAAGGAATTCTTTAAATATATCAGGAACAAATGAAATTCTAGCAATGGGGTCTGTCCAATATTAAATAAAGATGGCAACACTGTCAATTGTGATGCAGAAATAACAAAATAGTCAGTAGTCAACAGTATTTCTTTTCTGTGTTTGGAAAGAAGCAGGATGATATATTCATATCTTAAAGTGATGAAGAACTACTTTCTGTGCCCTCAGTGACTTGTAAAACAGCAATTATTACATTTAAACATTTTAAAGTCTCCAGGACCAGATAACCTGAACCAAAGTCTAGTTAAACAAAATCGTTGAGGAGCTCTCTAAACCCACTAATATCAATTTTTAACAAACAGTGTAAGTTCCAGAGGACTGTAAAAAGCTCATATATATAAAGTGTAAATTAGATTAAATGGGTAAGTAGAGGACTATTTGCTTGACATTGATCAGATGCAAAATCATTGAAAGGCTGGTATGGGACACAATCAGTAAAGAATACAAGGATGGCAGTATAATTAGTGTCAATCATCATGATTTTATGGAAAAAAAGGTCTTGTCAAACAAACTTGATATTGATTTTGATGTGATTACAAGTTTGGTTGCTACAGGTAACTGTGTTGACATAATATATACATAGTCTTCTGTAAGGCAATTGACTTAGTCCAATATGATATTTTGATAAAACATACTATACAAAAATCAATGTAGCCCATATTCAATGGATTAAAAACTAGTAGACTGATAGATTGCTAAAACTATTTGTAAATGGGAAACAGTCATCCACTGGAGGTCTTAGTGCAGTGGAGCAGGGATTTGTTCTTGGCCCTTTGTCAAAGATCTGAAAGAAAATATAAAACCATCACTGGTAAATTCTGCAGATGGCACAAACATTGATGGAATGGTTTTATAATGATGGGGAGCAGGTCTGATATGTATCCCAACCTGGATTGCTTGATAATGTGGGCTTATTTCAACAATGTGCATTTTAATACAGCCAAATGCAAGGTCATGAATCTAGGAATAAAAAAAATGTAGTGAGAATCAAGATATAATGTGGTGACACTGAAAAGGATATCAGGGTAATAGTAGATAACCAACTGAACATGAGCTCCCAGTGCAATGCTGTGGATAACGGGGTGGATGCAATGTTCAAATGTATAAGCAAGGGAATATCAAAGAGGAGTAGGGAAGTGGTATTACCTCTGTATACCACATTAGTGAGTCCATTACTGGGATACTTTTTCTTGTTCTGGTGTCCATGTTTCAAAAGGATATTGAAAAATTAGAGAGGATTCAGAAAAAAGCTACAAGAATGAGCTGATGTATGGAAAACAAGCTTTATAGCAAAAAAAGACCCCAGAAGCTTAATCTATTTAGTTTATCCAAGAGAAAAGCTACTTACACAGGGATTTCCAACAGTAGGCAACTCTTTAACTTGAAAGCAAAAGGTATAATGAGATTGAATTGTCGGAAGCTGTGGATAGACAAAGTCACAGTAGACATAGGGCACACATTTGTGAGGATAACTAACCACTGGAACAAATTACTTAGAGATGTGGTATATTTCCCGTCACAAAAAAATCAAGACTGGATATGTTTATAAAATATATGTTATATGTAACTATGTTCTATATCTCAAAATAGAAGTTATGGCTTGATGCAAAATTAATGGGTGAGGTTAAAGGTCCCTTCAAGCCTTAAAATCTATATGTCAATGACCTTCGTAAAATCTAGGAATCATATAGCCAGACAAATACTGTCCTGCATTACAGGTGCTAACATGGAACTCATAGGATGGGAGGATTTCCAGCTGATATTTGCATTCAGGAAGGAATTCCCTTTGTTTTGGTTAGATGGAGGTTTTGTCTTCTGCAGTAGCTAAAGGGTTTTTTTTTTTCAAACCCCCCCCCATTTGCTTTCATAAAAGAAAAAAACATAAAACACAGTAAATTAATACTTCAGCTGTTTGTTGTTAGAAACACAATACTCTTTAAGATTAACCACACAGAGGCCAGACCTGACCTATCTGGAAGAGAGCTAATACTGTAATGGTTATGAAATTTTCCTGAGCAGAACTCAGAGGGAAGCAGAGATGGAGAGCAAAGGTCTTTGTAGTGCATGCAGGTGGAAACTGTTCAAATTATACAAGGCCATTAGCTAGCTGAGAAAAGTTTGACTGGACATGGGGGAGGATTGAAAAGAAAGTATTAACACTCTGTCTTCTAAAATCATGTTACAGAAGCACACCAAAAGTACAATATGCACATCATACAAATACATATTATTTTACATACATATTATTTGTCCCAAACAGAGTAGCTCCTAAGAAATGTGGACCTCAAGCCTTGTAAAAATGCAGTGATTGCTTTAGGCCTGTTTTCTAAAGGATTCTGTAAGGGAATTCAAGCTCAGCAGAAAGTTAGTAGAGAGACTACCAGTATGTAAGTAGGTTGGTGTATGTGCAGAATCATCAGGTAATAACTCTCTGCTGCTTAGTTGGCTGATTCAAGAAGGGGCAGGGGGAAGGTGCAAATTCTCTGCCATCCATCCTTCTGAAGCAATGACTTCAGGAAAGGTCATGAACTAATTATGTTCATAAATGATCTAGAGGATGGTGTGGATTGCACCCTCAGCAAGTTTGCAGATGACACTAAACTGGGAGGAGAGGTAGATACGCTGGAGGGTAGGGATAGGATACAGAGGGACCTGGACAAATTGGAGGATTGGGCCAAAAGAAGTCTGATGAAGTTCAACAAGGACAAGTGCAGAGTCCTGCACTTAGGACGGAAGAACCCCATGCACCGCTACAGACTAGGGACCGAATGGCTCGGCAGCAGTTCTGCAGAAAAGGACCTAGGGGTTACAGTGGACGAGAAGCTGGATATGAGTCAACAGTGTGCCCTTGTTGCCAAGAAGGCCAATGGCATTTTGGGATGTATACGTAGGGGCATTGCTAGCAGATCGAGGGATGTGATCCTTCCCCTCTATTCGACATTGGTGAGGCTTCATCTGGAGTACTGTGTCCAGTTTTGGGCCCCACACTACAAGAAGGATGTGGAAAAATTGGAAAGTGTCCAGCAGAGGGCAACAACAATGATTAGGGGACTGGAACACATGACTTATGAGGAGAGGCTGAGGGAACTGGGATTGTTTAGTCTGCGGAAGAGAAGAATGAGGGGGGATTTGATAGCTGCTTTCAACTACCTGAAAGGGGGTTCCAAAGAGGATGGCTCTAGACTGTTCTCAGTGGTAGCTGATGACAGAACAAGGAGTAATGGTCTCAAGTTGCAGTGGGGGAGGTTTAGGTTGGATATTAGGAAAAACTTTTTCACTAGGAGGGTGGTGAAACACTGGAATGCGTTACCTAGGGAGGTGGTAGAATCTCCTTCCTTTAGATATTTTTAAGGTCAGGCTTGACAAAGCCCTGGCTGGGGTGATTTAGTTGGGGATTGGTCCTGCTCTGAGCAGGGGGTTGGACTAGATGACCTCCTGAGGTCCCTTCCAACCCTGATATTCTATGATTCTATGATTCTAATTAAATGTTTGCACCTTTAATTCTGCCACCTAATGTTTCTATACAGAATTGCAAGAAATTTTGAACTAAGTTCTTCCCCCAATCTCCCCCATAAATACTACACACACAGCCAAACCCGAAGTTTCACTGAAGTAAGTGTTAAAACTCCAAGTGACTTCATTGGGAACAGAATTTGATCCATAGGTTCCTTGAAAAAAAAAGGGGGAGGGGGGTTGATCTGGTAACTTATGTAGTTTCAAATGGCAGCCATTGTGGAAAAATTAAAAGTTAATATTTTCTTTACTGTTCCCTGCATACTCTTATTGGGCGTTGATTCCTTCAGAGCATTTCACTTTAAATAATGTCATGTAAATATTCAGAAATTATAGAGGATGAATTGACCTTCAACATCTTAGCATTACATAATTTGAGGACAAATGTTCCTAAATTGATATAAACAGGCAAAATGTTACAGAGCTATATTGCAATGCTCATTGTACACCTGAAAATCCAACACAGAAAAACTGCAATTTGCTCATCCTCTGAAAAGGCAAGTGTCTTGCATAATGGAACAGTCTAATTCCTAATAATTCAATCTCAAAAGCTAATTTAAACTTTTTTATGGACTTGAGAAACAGATCTTTGAAGGTCCTTAATGAGATTATGCTCATTCATAATAGCAACAGGACAGATAATCTTTTCCAATTTTCCTTTTGCATCCAATGGGTAATTATAGAGAACAGAAAGTCTTGTTCGGATTGTGCATATGGATTTGAATTTTTCTCCTGTTAGATGAAATGGAGACATTATATTCACAGCCCTTCATGGAATCAATAGCAAAATTAATACATCTGTCTTGAATGCATCATATATGACCTATGCTTACAAGGTCATATATGCACCCTCCAGCCACATATGGATACCCTACTTAAGCGATGAATGCAAAAGAAAATGTAAGAGATCAAAACTGGGACAAGTTTAAAGCAATCCAAGGTGAATTAATAGACTGAAGATTCATTTGCACATACTGTCAACTTTCAAAATATACCAGAGTACTATACCAGAGTAAGCAAGCAAGACTACAGGATCCACTCAGGAATCAGTGATAGACAGGAACAAAAGATTTGCCCTACTGGATCAGACTCATAATCCATATACTCTAGTATCATGTCACCAACCTGGTCAGCACCAAATGCTTGAGAGGAAGTATTAGAAATAAATAAAGAGATTGGTTTAAAACCTGAAGCATGAGGTTTAGTAAGCCTTCTAAAAAATTTTAATCATTATTAATTAGTGTAACTTCTGGATATTCTTGACATCCATATAAATATCTAGTACCTCTTTGAATCTTTCTTAGTTCATAGCCTCATTGTGTGGCACTGAGTTCCACAATTTAATTCTACACTGTGTGAACAAAAATGTTGATCAGTTTTTAAATATGCCACCTTTCAGTTTCACTGCTTGTCCCCTTATTGTGTTATAAGACAGAGAGAACAGAAATTCCTGATCCACCTTCGCTATACCATTCATTATTTTACATACACACGTTCCAATGTATTCATCTTTTTTCTAAGATAAACAATCCCAACTTTTTAATTTATCATCATATGAGAGTTTTTCATTCCCCTAGCCACCCTGGCCACCTTTTTCTGAACTCTCTCCAACCCTACAATATCTTTTTTGACATGATTGACCAGTACGGCAGAGTATTCCAGATGAGGGAGAACCATTGATTTGTATAATATCATTAGAATAGTCTCTATATTATTTTCCATCCAATTCCTTATGCAACCATAGTTATGCTTGCTTTTTTTGACTGCTGCTGTACATTAAGCAGAGGTCTTGTTTGAGGTGTCCAAAGTGATGCTCAAGTCCTTTTCCTGAGTTGATGTTAGTTCAGAATCCTGTACGGTATATGAATATTTCTGCTTTTTCCCTCCAATGTGCATTATTTTGAATGCATAAACATTGAATTTCTTCTGCCATCAAATTGTCCATTCAGCTAGCTTGGGTAGGTTCCTCTGAAGTTCCTCACTGTCCACTCTAGAACTTGACTATTCTACATACTTTTCTGTGACCTCTAAGTTTTAGTACTTCACTGCTTACCCCCTTTTTGAGATCCCTAATATATTAAATGGTTCTGATCTTCTCCACTGTAGCTTTTTACTTAAGCATGAGTTGGTTTGAAAAATGAAATTCCTCCCATACAGTGTATTACCCATTATCTTAATATAGGAGTCAACAGCCACAAAGTTAATTGAGGTTAAATATGACATAGTGTTGAACTGTGTTTCAATTAAATTTTCTTCCACTAGACCACATCTTCAAGAATCCATTAATCTTTCACTCTTCCTCATTCAAGACCTTTACCCCAGTCACAGTGATCACCCTCCAGCAAAAAAGGGTTGGATATAACTCCGTCCAGAGACGGTCAACACTGCTTGCTGAGGGACAGCAAAGTACTTACTTGTTCCCAACCCTTTTTGACCTTTTCATTCAGCAATGGATTTGGCAGGGGATACAAACACAGATTATGCACAGCCTCTATCAGAACTACATGGAGGTTTTTGGGCAAAATCTTAACTAAGGCCCCTCATCTTTCAAAAAAAAAAAAATACCACTGAGGGGAGGCCTCCTGTGTGTGTGGGCATGTGTGTGTGTGGGCGTGCACACAAGTGGACGTGGGCATGCGTGCATGTGTGGAGGATGAGATCACTCCCCAGATGTGGCTCCTGTCCTGAAGAACTAGGACCAGCTCCCTACTCTGGATGATGTGACCTGGTGTGTGGGGTTGCGGTATCTCTCTTTTGACCCAACAGTCCATCCACCATCAATGGATAGGCTGCCGGGCAACTTAAACGATGCTGCAATCCCATGCACCAGGTCGCAATACCCAGACTGGGGAGCCAGCCAGACTAGCCTTCTTGTTTTGGGGGCTCTCAAATGGGCCCTTTTGTTCCCCCTGTCTAGGTGGCCCTGGCAGACCACACTTCTTAGTCTGACCTAATTAATTAGTTTCATATCAATTAATGAGTTTCATATCAGGTTTTCTTAACTATGAAATCTTACTTGCTACTGAAACTCTCAAATTTTGCTTAAAAGAAATCTTTAGTAATAGCTGGAAATATTTTCACTCCTACTGTTGATTTTTAACAGATAGGCATGGCTACCTCAAATGTGCTACTTAGTATTCTTTTCATTAGGTTGCACGCTGTAGAGTAATTTATGTAATGTGTTATCATAGAATCATAGAATATCAGGGTTGGAAGGGACCTCAGGAGATCATCTAGTCCAACCCCCTGCTCAAAGCAGGACCAATCCCCAACTAAATCATACCAGCCAGGGCTTTGTCAAGCCTGACCTTAAAAACCTCTAAGGAAGGAGATTCCACCACCTCCCTAGGTAACGCATTCCAGTGCTTCACCAGCCTCCTAGTGAAAAAGTTTTTCCTAATGTCCAACCTAAACCTCCCCCACTGCAATTTGAGACCATTACTCCTTGTTCTGTCATCTGCTACCACTGAGAACAGTCTAGAACAAGCAAGGATATTATTATTGAGGTAATCCCTTGATTTAAGACAAATTGTGAATTACTACAGAGAGAAAGTTCAGTCATTTTGGTCAGCATCTCATTTTTGCAATTTAATGAACTGCTCCCACTGACAGGATACTTATTCACAAGTGAATATGAATATTGAGGGAAATATTATTTACACAGAAAGTTAACAGATTAATAGAAATAAGATATTATTATTTTCATGTAAAACATCTGCTAGCTCTGCTTTCTGCTTTTACATGGTGATGTTCACAATGGGAAAAAACAAACAAACAAAAAACACACCTGTAATTTATCTCCCAGATTTTATGGAGGACAATAAAGATACAAACAGAAACTGTGAACTTTTCTCTGTGTGGTATTCAACAGTCATCCAGTTCACAGAATAGAGAGACAGAGCCATGGGTCCATGGAAGCCTATACTACTGCATAAATATGTTATTACGAACAAACTGGATAATTTTTAAGGTCAGTAGTTTCATTCCCCAGAACAGCACTTTGCATGAAACAAACCTTTAGGTCACTCATTCAGATTTTAGTGAATGCCAGTCATATAAAAATAGGATAATTAGAGCACTGAGATGGGTATCAGCGGATACTGACTTTTCTGTACATACTGTATGAATAAAGGAATATTTAAGAAACTTGCTTGGTAGAGAGATTATAGTATACAAATGTGATTGACAGCTGATCTTGAGAATGTCAGTACTGCCGTCGTGAAGTTGTTTAATATTTTAAAGTGATATAAATCATTATAAACTTCAAATAAAATGACATGATTTAGTGCCAGTGTTTGTGAAACACCACAATTTCACATCATCATAAGCAGCACACATGCAGGATTTCAGTAAATTACCTAAAAGCTACATCTGAAAAAGGATGGTAAAATAAATTATTACATAATAGAAACTGTACAGTAAAAATATACATATATATGTAACATAATATCAATGAAGAACTCAAACCTTCCACTTCCACACAACAGACACTATTAGGAAATGATGGGGAAACAAACAAAAACCATCCTGCTGTAGGACACAGAATAAAATGTGAAAAATTCAAAATGAATACAAGATGTTTTAATATTTCATACCTGTGGCAAAACCAACATTTTTCTTGTTAACAATTAAGGGTTTTTTTCATTTTGCTTTTGGTACATCCTCACAAAAGAGTGGAGGGTATAGAGAATGGTCCACATTGTCGTGCATGACACTGTAGATTGTTTAGTTGGGACTGAGAATACAGAGTATGAAGAATAAACGTTCTTTTATGATAAGCTATTTATATCTTCGCAGGTGAATCTCCCCCTTCATTTGCAACTTAATCTGGCACCAATGGAACTATTTTCCTTCAACAGATGGGACTCTATCCCCATCTCTTAATTCAATAAGTGGGGAAAGATCACTATAGGAGGAGGGAATATGTCTTCAGAAGCAGCATGTAAAAAGAGATGTAAATCCAGTAGATAATATCCACGAGGTCTTTTTCTTTTCAAATACATATCAATCTGAGTAATTGTGAACAACAGAATAAAATTTATTGTGGTATTGTAGATTATGAATTTGTCAGAGTTCTTCCAATTTATAAAAGTGAATGATCATCCTAATTAAGGACCATAATATTTATGCTGATAAGTAATGTAATATTTTATTCATTGCATATTGTATGCAAGCACTTAATATATGAATAGTTCATTTTTCATTTTCAATGAGTACAGTATTTCCTAATTCACATTGAGTACGTGAAGATAAGAAATATGTATGCAACACTGTGCTCAATGGTTACTCTATAACTCAAGCATTGACAACACTTATTAGGGGTGCCACTTTATTTTATCATTGTCTTCTAATTATGGGCTCACATCATCACTGGTACCTCGAGACACATTTGGCACCAGTGTGGCTTATGGTGATCACCCACTTGAGACTGTCTTAAATTATGCAAATCAAAACTCTCATATTTTTGACAGTGCCATCTTTTCCATTCTTGTATCACAAGTTTCTTAATAGTCACTGTGCACCTATCACTAGATTCAAATCCCACTGAAGTCAATTAAGATACTTTAATTGCTTTCAATGGGTTTTGGATCAGGT
The DNA here is from genome assembly GCF_965140285.1 of Lepidochelys kempii. NCBI lineage: Eukaryota > Metazoa > Chordata > Testudines > Cheloniidae > Lepidochelys > Lepidochelys kempii. The sequence goes on along the minus strand of NC_136380.1, from coordinate 94,671,822 downwards.
CTCTGATGGGAGCACAGACTATAAATCAAATTGTTTTCCCCAAAAAAACTTCAGTTCAGACGTGCTCCTAATAAGCAAATAATTTTATAACATTTTTACTATACGCATGAAGCAATCAAAGGGTAAAAAACTGAGTTAATTCCTTTGTTTCAGAGTTTTGTTTTTATTTTTTAATTATTACAGGCAGACAGGAATTGTTTGGTAGCATTCCCTTAATCAACTACTTCATCTCATGTTGTTTCAATATACTGCAACTTGGTTAACAGGTGGCTAGATCCTTCTACCATTATAGCAGTCAGTAGAAAATATGCCATTGTCTCAAGACAGAATATGATAGGGCTTAATAACAATATGGAGTGTAGGCATGAAAGGGCAAAATCTAAGACCTAACTTTTGTTTTATGAATCACTGTTGACCATAGCCATAGTTTGCAAGCCTATTAAGGGATGTGATAATGTGCTCTCTCCTTTACAGGAAAAAAAAGAGAAAGTGGCCATTTCATAGAAAGGAAGTTCAGTTGCAGAAAATGATAAATTTGCTTCAGTGGTGGCAAGATTGAACAAGGATTGCATGTACCAAAAGTCAATCCTCATGATTTGGTAGGTATGCCTTTGTATATAATTATCCAGCACTATAAATAAAAATATACTCTACTACACTTATCTCCTTCACAAGAAAGTGGCTAATGAGGACAAGTGAATTGTTAATACTTCATTAAGCAGTATTACTCAATTCATTTTAATGACATAAAATGTGTTGCAACCTAAACCATGTTACAATATTATACAATACTGCGTGATAAAAATAGTCGATTAACTAGTCAGCAGCTCATGAAAACCTAGCAGATTTAATCATTCATGACTCTACAGCCTATGAAGTTCATACATTAACTGATTAATGAGCACTTTTATTCATTACATTTTTATTTCAAAAGCTGAAAGATCATAGCAAACCAGAAATCTTAGTAAAACAGGACCCAGAGTTTCAGGAAGCATCTAGGATTGGTTTTTCCAAAGCAGGATTATGGTGGGGGAATGAGGAGAGAGAACTCCTTTCCCTTCATGCAACAGAATATATAGTTGGAAATCAAAATCACTAGATGGCAAACTAGAGATCAAAATGAAAACGACTATGTTGCAGTGGGGGAGGTTTAGATTGGATATTAGGAAAAACTTTTTCACTAGGAGGGTGGTGAAACACTGGAATGCGTTACCTAGGGAGGTGGTAGAATCTCCTTCCTTAGAGGTTTTTAAGGTCAGGCTTGACAAAGCCCTGGCTGGGATGATTTAACTGGGAATTGGTCCTGCTTCGAGCAGGGGGTTGGACTAGATGACCTTCTGGGGTCCCTTCCAACCCTGATATTCTATGATTCTATGATTCTATTATTCTATGTTCGGAAAACATTTCAGTTGTTTCCCACGTGCTTGGGAAAAGGAAGGGGATTGTCAACAGACTCTAATTTAACAGCAGAAGGAAAAATATTGCTTCCTAATCAACATTGTTAAATCTACAGGTATTCTGCATGAAGCATCTCCATTAATATCACTGGATGTTCTGGGCCAAATTTTACTTTTAATTAGGCTGGTCTAAGTGTAGGTTAGCACCCCTGACTTCCACTAGGTGCTGGTTGGATCTCAAAGGTACTCAGTGGGAGTTAAGCACCAAAATACCTTTGAAGATCTAAGTCTCAATTACAAAAACGACTCTTACGCTGATTGGGTAAGAGGCCTGTGCCTGATTCTCTCTTGACCTCTCCCTGCCTCAATCACTGTCTTCTCCCTTGAAGTCACTAATACTGTACAACTGACCAGAGACCAGCACAAACAGGGAAAACCGTCAGGGCACAGTCAGAAGCCAGTCATTCCCTTTTATTATTATTTGCTATTTGTATTACAGTAGCACTTAGAGGCCAGGACCTCATTGTGCTATGATGCAGTGCCTGATGGGGAAGAGACAGAAAAAGGTATAAGTGTCCCACTATTCTGCTTGGCACAGAAGATAAAGTGGTTTTAAGCTACATTTATGCTCTCATGATTCCGGGTTCTGCATGAAGTCAGTTCAGCTCCCAACATTAATTGGAGCAGCCTACAGTGGTTCCCAAGGGGGGTGCTGGAGCACAATGAACTCTGGCCATATTCCTTCATTCCCCTTGGAGACCAGAAGGGGTCAGTGTGGTGGCTGAGTGATATAAAGAAGCATCACCAAAGCCAATGGTTTGGCCCTAAATCCAGAATCAGGCAGTGCAATTTCTGTGATGTGTTTCTTCCAATCATCCTCTTATTTCCAATTGATTTTTATATATCAGAGATATATCAGAGACCTACCTTTAAGGAATACACTCCTAGTCCGCTACTTGAAAATTTAACAACAGTACTAACAATCCTCCTTTTCATCAACAAAAATGCATTGAACAAAACACTTCAAAGGGAAAACAAACCCTTTAAGTATTGTGTACATGTGAGTTATACGGAAACTTCTGTAGCGCATGACTGACATAATTTTGTGACAGAGTAAGCAATGATGCAAGTATGACAACTGTTACACATTTCACAATCACCATTGCAGGGAGTACTTTATACACAGACAGGCATGCTGTTTGGAAAGGGACTCACTCTCAGAAGAGATAACTGATTGATTCAAGTCCTTAATGAGAATATTTTATTTTAATGAAGCAAACTGTATTACACTTTAGTCCTTATTTGATTAACATTCAGTGCTGAGTGTTCTTTGACAGACAATGCTGATGCCCCAGTCTGACATGACTGTTAAGGTACTGTGACACTATTAGAATTTGAGTGTTTTTCATTAAATTCATTGGACCAAGTTCAGTCTTGGCATAGCTCCTGTAGCTTTAATAAGCAAGAGGGTGAAATAGAGCATGCTGCAGTCTTATTTGGGATCAGTTCAAAATTTAAGGGAAAAAGCCTTGAAATCATGGTGACTTATAATGTTGAAATCAATTGTGATACACCAAGTTATTTGTAAAAAAATAATTGGAATGTAAAGTTATCTTTAGCATCAAACTAATTTGGAGTTAATTGTACTTCAAATCCATTTAATACCCTGAAATAAATGTTATACTTCTAATGGATGGGTATGGTTCATTAAAACAATAACTTTTTATGACTAACTTAAAGTAAAATTAATTTGTGGCTGCTGCAAGGATTGAATTCCAATAGTCTAATTTCTCTTAGACACACCATACACTTTCCAAGGACACATCTCTCAGTATGCATCATCTGACCTTACACAGGATCTAGCAGTCTTCCCTGGAAAGGGAAAGCTTTATTACAGCTATGACCTCACAACATTAGCCCTGATTCTCTGTTATGTCCAAACTGTGGAACAAAAAGTGGATTGAAATAAATTAAATGGCCCTTTTATTAGCCAACCATTAGGACTTTCAAGAAGAGTAAAAAATGAACATATCCAAATTTTAACAATGGATATGTTGAGCAGTGCAAGAGACTCACAGCTTAGACATGTTACTGCTATCAGATTAACCATTTACAAAATAACTGTTATTTTGGATATTTAGAGCTAAATTATTCTGCAAAGAGCAAACCTGATCTCATTGAAATTAACAGGAATTTTGCCATTTACCTCAATGGGAGCAGGCTAGGGCCCATAGCATATCATGCTAATAGTACTGTATTAGATATTCTCTTGTCAAGCTAGATGAAAAATATTTCTTGAAACTTATCAGAAATATTTTGCTTCAATTTTTTACCAAATATTTCAAAGTATTTCAATTTTGAGAAGGGGGGGAGGGAAAGGTTTTCTGGTTTTGTCCCCATCCCCTTTTCTATCCTCTTCCCCTCCCTCCTTTAACATTAATACTGGCTAAACTACTTACCCATTTTCCTTAAACATACTCTTGGAAATGAATGAAACATTTTTGCCAAAACTTTCAATAAATAAATAAATTAAATAAAAACATGAGGCACAGAGCAAACATGGAATAATTATGCCCAAATGGTTAAAGTACAGCAAAGTTATAAGCAAATTAAAATATATTTGAAAGCATTATAGGCAGAGCTGGCAGTTCTGCCTATAACAAACTAAGACTACTAATTAATATCTTTAAGCTCCACCCTGTCCTTATCTTGAGTTAATTGTTGGAATTTGTTACCATTGGCCGCGACTTGATCCTTTCTTCAACTGCATATAGATCATCCAGGGCCAAACTAATTTCGGCCATCAACTTCATTCCAGCCCTTTCCTTCTCTGTCCCCTTTGGATAGCTTAGCTCTGTCAGTGGTGCTTGTCTCCTTAATTATTTACCCAAAATGGAATAGCTTCAACAAGTGAGATGAGAGACCTCCATAGACCAGTGGTTAGCGCACTCTCCTGAGAAGAGGGAAACCCCTTGTCATAAATATAAAGGGAAGGCTAACTACCTTTCTGTATACAGAACTATAAAATCCCTCCTGGCCAGAGGCAAAACCTTTTCACTTGTAAAGGGTTAAGAAGCTAAGATAACCTTGCTGGCACCTGACCAAAATGACCAATGAGGAGACAAGATACTTTCAAAGCCGGCGGGGGAGGGGGACACACAAAGTCAGGGGGGTCTATCTGTGTGATGCTTTTGCCTGGAACAGATCAGGAATGCTCTTCAGAACTCCTGTAAAAAGTTAGTAAGCAATCTAGCTAGAAATGTGTTAGACTTCCTTTTGTTTAAATGGCTGGTAAATAAGCTGTGCTGAATGGAATGTATATTCCTGTGTTTGTGTCCTTTTGTAATTTAAGGTTTTGCCTAGAGGGATTCTCTATGTTTTGAATCTGATTACCCTGTAAGGTATTTACCATCCTGATTTTACAGAGGTGATTCTTTTACCTTTTCTTTAATTAAAATTCTTCTGTTAAGATCCTGATTGCTTTTTCATTGTTCTTAAGATCCAAGGGTTTGGGTCTGTGTTCACCTATGCAAATTGGTGAGGATTTTTATCAAGCCTTCCCCAGGAATGGGGGTGTAGGGCTTAGAGGGATATTTTGGGGGGAAGATGTCTCCAAGTGGGCTCTTTCCCTGTTCTTTGTTTAACATGCTAGGTGGTGGCACCATAGGGTCCAAGGACAAGGCAAAGTTTGTACCTTGGGGAAGCTTTAACCTAAGCTGGTAAGAAAAAGCTGAGGGGGTCTTTCATGCCGGTCCCCACATCTGTACCCTAGAGTTTAGAGTGGGGAAGGAACCTTGACACCCCTGTTCAAATCCTTTCTCCCTCTTAAGGCAGAAGGGGGAATTGAACCTGGGTCACCAAAACCTTGGTGAGTGTTCTATTTACTGGGTTAAAAGTTATAAGCCTGGCACCACCATCTCCTCCTCCTCTACTTTGTGTGGTATCTGATCTATTAGGTCCCATGGGTGAGATAGGTGCTCCTCCATCTATCTTCCCACAGTTTGTGGATTGTACTAGGACTAAGGCAGAAGATGTGTGTCCAGACACCTAAAATGTATTGTATTTTGGCCAGGGGCACCAAAATACAAGTTCACCCAGGGTTCCATTTTCCCTAAGGCCAGCCCTGCAGACCAGTATAATGAGAGAGCAGTTACCTCTCAGGGTGGGATGTTACAGAAGAAGATGTGTGGCAGCTCTCCAGAAAAGGGCTATATTTTTGGAGTTTAATGTATCCATGCTACATACACCCACATTGTTTGATTTTATGCACATTTAGATTAGGTATAATATAGACCTGTCAAGTGATGCCATAAGCCAGGAGGTGAGGTGAAACAATGGTACCCAAAACGAGAGTGTCACTTTTTGCACGGGTCTAGAAACACTGCAACATGACTATGACTACAGTCTTTACTGTTTAAGTCCATTTCAACACCTTAACATGGGATTTATTGGTCAAAGCTACCAAGTAACTATGTATTAAGTGATTTTTATTAATTTTTCATGGGCAAATATTTTTTTTCCAAAAATGATGAAGCTGTTTAGCATATGGCAAAAATGGAGAAGTTACACATTTTGCAATATACTAACATAAATGTTTTCACTTTACATATTCATAATCATCAAAGCATTTCACAAGTGAATTTTCTATAACTTCAGTTGAAATTTGCTGACCAGATCAGTCTCAGACTGAAGGATGTTCACAAGTAACAGTATATTTTGTGCCCATACTCTGTAGTGTATAGACCATCTAGTCTGCCTGATAGAAAGTTTAAATTTGTAATTGCCCATGTATGCAGTACTAGCCATTGAAAATATTCCAGAAACTAGCTTTTTAATTCTGTGACACCTAAGCACAGGTCATTATTAGTATTATACATGACAATATACAGCCTCATACTGGGCTCAAATCAAAGTGCTCACCAAACAAAAATGGCAGTTTTGATACTAACTAATTTATATCTAATTTAGGAGAAGTCTGTATACTTGTTCAAAATGAAAAATGGTGGTAGAGGTGGTGGTAATGTTAACAATATTCTTTGGGAATTTTACCTCTACAGGGAAGTTACAATATATGAAGACATGGAGGATAGAAGCCTCCATCAAAATCTTATGTCAAACAGAAAAGACTCTCCAACAACTCTGAAAAATTTGTTATTTGTCAAGAAAAATCAAAAGACTGAAAAACTGCAAAAAGCCACCAGTGCTAGACAGAATTCTGTGATGCTTGCAGCAGAAGCCAGGAGAGATTAATTATATTGGCAGCTACGGGATGAGTTGTCTAGTTTAGATGATGTGTCACCAATACTCAGTCCCAGGGATGCTTTCAGAAATACACAAGCAAGTCAAATTTAGCATGTCAGAGCTGTAGTGAACCTAGGAAAGAAAACAGACTCTGAATCTGATCAGAGAACATCATGTTCATCTGTTGGCACCAGAGCAAATGTGTCGTGCAGAGATTGAGCCTGTTGCATTGCTTGCTTAAGAAAATACACACAAGAAATTTCATAAAACAGAAACATGTGAGAGAGCAACCAATCTAAGGGACACAGTACTTCCAAGAGGCAATGATGACACGTTGCACAGATTATCTATTGAAAACTTGATTGCTGAATATGCAGTTTACCATTCAACATGCCTTGCTTCCTGCTTGAGTAAAATGAATCTTGAAGCAAAACCACCAAGTTACACTGCAACAATATAGCCACCTTATGTCATTACATTTTATCATCTGATTGAAGAGATAGATAATCTTATGTACAAGAAGGCAGCTCTTCTCCTGTCCAAGCTGCTACTATGATATAAAACCCTACTTCCATTAGATATAGAAACTGCAAGCTATTCCAGTAGCAAATTACGGCCAAGATTAGAAAAACACTGTGGTTCTGCAATTTCATTCCATGCATAGCATGAACAAGGAAAGTCTACCATTGTTCTATGCAGTGCAACAACATTAATTTATGCTATCCAAAGAGTTAGTAATCTGAAGCTGGAATTTAAGTCACCCAAATGTTTTGTGGATGTTCTTCTAGCAAGTGAGTCTGATGATCAGCTTTCAAATGAACACGTGGTTTTGATAATGCTGCTTCAATCCTTCTGACTGAAACAGCCAAAATGAAAAATTTTCCAAAAGCCAGGTGATTGTAATTTACAGAGGTCAGCTACTTTTGTGCCCCAATTAATGCAGGAGTTTGTCCTTTGATTGATAAATAAAGAGGCATATAATTCAGCCAGTAACGAGTAACATCCTTCAGAAGACATTAAAAGATGGTGCCTTTCAATTGCAGCATGCATGGTTGTAGTGGGGCGGATTGGCCGCCCACAGACCTGGAGGGGGAGGAGCCCCGCATTGAACCCTGGTGGGTGGAGCCACACCATGCTCAACCCACCCGCCAGAAGTTAGTGGGCGGGACTGGAAGTACAAAAGACGGGCTGGAGAACTCAGTTGGGAGGCAGCTGCTGCTGTAGGAGCCAGATGCCTCCTGTGAGCTCCTGAGCTGGGAGACTGCTGCAGACTCCGAGGGAGCCGAGGACTGGCCAGGACCACCAGGGCCATTTACAGACCCAAGCATGGAGGAGCTGCAATTACTGACAGAGGCCTTCTTCCCCGACGACCAGGACAATGCTCTATGGAGCCAGGTACACCCTGAGGGGGAGTTGGGAAGTGGCCCAGAGGTAGCTGAATCTGCAGTTAGCTGTGGAAATTTTAGCTTTAATAAAAGCCTAGTTTTCTCAAAGCCAACAGAGTGAAGTCCCTGGGGAACCCTGTGTGTCATCCTCAGTGTGCTTTTTGATCTGATCAAATTGAAACTTTTGTGCTTCCTGAATAAACAGGTGGTGTTTTGTGAAGTTGGGTGTTCCTTGGATTTTTCATAGCTTTTTCTATGATTTATGTTTTCACAATTAGTCAGTGCTTATGGGGCCAAACACAGCTCTCTGGTTTAAAGTTATTTTTTTCAGGTTGATATATTTTTATCAGCCTTCAATTGCTTCTTAGTTGTGGTGTTTTTATTTAAGATAAAACATGCATTTCATTAATATTTTCAATTCATTTAATCTGTGTAAATTTAAATTTCTGTTATCACTAGACATCTCTCAGGTCAAAATCCCTACGTTGTACCTTAAAATCTTCCTGGGGTGGGAGAGAAAACCAGTGTAAACCTGAAAGTCACTCATTCCTTAGCCAGCCTGTCAGGCTTTCGGGGATAAGCTCATCTAATTTGTAAAAGTAGTGGTAGGAGAGTAATGCCAGTGACATGTCTGAATGTAACATGGCTGAGTTCCATGAGCAGTGTTGATTGGGAAGTGAAGGTGTAGGCACCTGCATGTGTTTATGTAAGAGGATAGGTGCAGAGTTCCAAAGCAGAGAGAGGTCATGAAAAGCAAGAGAGGAAAGATTTCATAGCTTAAAAATTTGCTAGCCCGTAAAAGGTCATTTGGATCAGAAAGGGGGGAAGACAGAGCTTGAAAAAAAATGTAGATTGTTCTCTTTAAAACCAACATATTAGCCCTTGATTTGGAATTTGCCAGTTGAAAGAAATGTTCCAATTCTTCAGGGCCACTGTTAGTGCTAACTAACTTCGTTCTGCAAAGTGCCTTCACATGCTTGCATTAAGTTTGTGTTCTATTTTAAATAAATCATTAGAGTCAGCTTGAGGCTCCTACTACAGGCAGCCTGGGAGGTCACCAGGCCAGAGCTCCCCTGCTCAGCCTATCCTTTCCCAGTACTGCTCTGTCCAAGGTACCCCGGTCTCTACCAGGCAACTAGGTCCTTCTGGCTCCACTGCTGGAGCAAGACTCTCTCCCTTTTTCCTCAGGAGCCCTTCTTATACTGGCTCTGCCAGGACCTCACTGGCTACCTTAAGCCTGCTCATGATTGACTCTCCAGGGCTGTTTTTAACCCCTTCCAAACTGGAACGGAGTGACCGCCCCACTACTGTAGCTATAAAAAGTTTAAGGGGTAAGAGTCCCTGCTTCTTAGTATCTGGCTGTAACTCCAAAGGCAAATTAATCACTGCTGTAATAACCCAAAGAAATTGATAGTTACACTGTGGGGATTCATTTAGCTCATTATCTTTTCAACGACCCTCAAATGGCTACTGATCTCTGAATGCCATTTGCTCCTCAAAGATGCAAGTAGGCAGAGTACTTCAAGTGTTTGGAGTGCTAGAACCCTATTGGGTAACTTTTTAAAATCTGAATATAAGGTGCCCTGCACTAACATTCTGATTCCATCTGATTTTTATTATTATTTTAAATGTAAGAATACAGTATCTGTGATTAGAGAAAAGAGGCATAGAATAATTATTGAGGGAAATAATTTCGTGTTTTATATATTTATAATAACTAATCACATATTTATATCTCAGAGTGTAACATCCTCAGGCTAGGGGCTATATTCATATTTATCTCCTTTACAGCAGCACTTCGTTGGCACATAATTATTAATGTCTTAATAATGTATTTAAGATTCAAAGCCATAGCCATTGATACTGGCTTTATGTCAGTATGAAAAAAATATCCAACAATAATAATTCAGTTAAAATAAATCAGTTGTGTTTTCATCCTAATTATATGCAGAATGATCTGAACCAGCTACAGGAGTGTTTTGCTTCATTACTATCATTACTTATTTATATATGTAAATTATACCATATGTAGCATATAACAAAACTGTTAAGGGTGACCATTTGACAACCTGGAACACTGTGAGATGGTAACAAAGCCTCCGTTCTCATAAATGAAAAGTATAACCAATATAGTGAAATTTGTACTTTGGAAGCCTTTAAACTGGCAACTTTCTGTTATAAGTTATCACTTCCAACTATCCTCATAGTTTCCAGCATAGCATAGCTTCTTTTTTCAATCTTTAGTTAAAAAGCACTGTATTAGATAAACACTTTTTGTCAGTCCCCTCAAGCATCCACTAAAAGGCACACTGTTAGAGTAAAAAAAAATGTCAGGATGGGATGCAGAGATAAAATTTCTAGACATCATTAATGACTACTTTTTGGAGCAGCTATTCCTAGAACCCACAATAGAAGAGCCAATTCTTGATTAAGTCCTAAGTGGCTCACAGTATCTAGTCAAGAGCTGAAGATAGCTGAACCACTATGTAATAGCAACCATAATGTAATTTAATTTAACATTCTTGTAAAGGGAAAAATACCAAAGAAACCCACCACAGTAGCATTTAACTTCTAAAAACAGAACTACACAAAAATGAAGAAGCTAGTTAATAAGAACAGTAACTTGAGTGAAATGCCTGCAAGCTGCATGGAAACTTTTTGAAAACACCATAAGAGAAGCTCAAACTATATGTAAAAGTCTAATAATAATAAAAAAATAACAAAATGAAAAACACCACTATGGCTAAATAACAGAGTAAAAGTGGTTTGTTAGAGACAAAAAGACATCCTTTAAAAATTAGAAGCAAAATAAAAAAGGAGCATAAACTGGCAAGTCAAGTGTAAAAATATAATTAGGCAGTCCAAAGAAGAATTTGAACAACAGCTAGCAAAAGACCCAAAAACTAACCACAAATTTGTGTTTAAGTACATCAGAAACAGCCTGCTAAATAATCAGGAAGGCCACTGGACAGCCGAGGTGCTAAGGAAGCACTCGAAGACAAGGCCATTGTAGAGACACTAAATGAATTTTTTGCATCAGTCTTCACTGCAGAGGATGTGAGGAAGATTTCCACAACTGAGCCATTCTTTTTAGGTGACAGATCTGAGGAACTGTCCCAGATTGAGGTGTCAGTAGAGGAGGTTTTGGAACAAACTGATAAATTAAACAGTAATAAGTCACCAGGACCAGATGGTATTCACCCAAGAGTTTTGAAAACTCAAATATGAAAATTGCAGAACTACTAACTTTAGAATGTAACATATTGCTAAAATAGGCCTCTGTACCAGATGACTGACAGATAGTTAATGTAATGCTGATTTTTAAAAAAGGCTCCAGAGGCAACTCTAGAGTTAGGTCAGTAAACCTAACTTTAGTACCAGCAAACTGGTTTTAACTATAGTCAAGAACAGAATTATCAAACATATGGATGGATGTGATATGTTGGGGAAGAGTCAACATGGCTCTTGTGAAGGGAAATCATGCCTCACCAATCTATTAGAATTATTTGAGGAGGTCAACAAACATGTGAACAAGGGTGATCAACTCGATATAGTGTACTTGGATTTTCAGAAAGCCTTTGAGAAGGCTTTGACAATTATCTGGAAAAAGGGGTAAACAGTAAAGTGGCTAAGTTTGCAGACAATACAAAAATTACTCAAGATAGTTAAGTCCAAAGCAGACTGCGAAGAATTACGAAGGGATCCCACAAAACTGGATGGCCTGGCAATAAAGTGTCAGATGAAATTCAGTGTTGATAAATGCAAGTAACGCACATTAGAAAACATAATCCCAATTATACAGACAAAATGAGGGAGATCTAAATTAGCAGTTATCACTCAAGAATGAGATTTTGGAGTCATCGTGGATAGTTCTCTGAAAACATCTGCTCAATGTGCAGTGGCAGTCAAAAAAAACAAGCTGAACATTAGGAACTGTTAGGAAAAGAATACATAATAAGAGAAAAATAGCATAATGTCACTATATAAACCCATTATACACTCACACCTTAAATACTGTGGGAAGTTCTGCTCATCCTATCTCAAAAATGGTATATTTGAATTGGGAAAAGTACAGAGAAGGGCAACAGAAATGATTAGGGGTCTGGAATAGCTTCCATATGAGGAAAGATTAAAAAGAACGGCACTGTTCAGCATGGCAAAGAGATGACTAAGGGGGGATATGACAGAGGTCTATACAATCCTGAATAGTGTGGAGATAGTGAATAAGGAAGTGTTTTTACCCCTTCACATAATACAAGAACCAAGGGTCACCCAAAGAAATTAATAGGTAGCAGTTTTAAAATAAACCTAAGGAAGTACTACTTCACACAACACACAGTCCACCTGTGTAACTCATTGTCAGGGGATGTTGTGAAGGCCAAAAGCATAACTGAGTTAAAAAAATAATTAGATAAGTTCATGGAAGATAGGTCCACCAAATGATCAGAGATACAACCCCATGCTCCAGGTGTCCCTAAAGCTCTAACTGATAGAAGGTGGGACTGGATGACAGGGGATAATTCATTTGCTGATTGCCCTCCTGTGTTCATTCCCTTTGAAGTATCTAGCACTGTCCACTGCCAGAAGACAGGATACTGGGCTCGATGGACATTTGGTCTGAGCCAGTATGGCCATTCTTACATTCTTATGATGCTGTGACACATAGCCAGAAAGGGTTAAGTAGCTTGCAGGCTAAACAATCCAGATTCAACCTTTAGAGGCATGTTAGAAAAGTGTGTTAATGGTAATTAGGGCCATTCCATGCTTGATAGGCTAGAACTTTGAAATGCAAACCTGTACTGTTAAAGAATTAGAGGTAATACTAATTGTATGTTTACTTTTATCTTGTTAGATGTTAGCCATGTAAATAGACAGTTCCTGTTCATTACTATAGCTATTGATTCAGAGATCAAAAGGAAATATTAACATATAGATTAATCTTGGGTTAAATAATATCATTGCCTATATGTCTTTTAAATTTTGTGGTAAACTGACTGGTGATGTTTGGGAAATAGAAGGTTACTTTAAAGCCTGTAGTTCACCAAGGACTGCATGGTCAGGAGGCTGATATAAAATCGTATAAGAGATTCTTGGGATCTGATCCTTTCATCTCAGATCTGCTTGATGCTTTATGCAGGGGAAGCTTGAATCATAAGACTGAGATCTCCAGTCCCATCTGTATCACCCTGAATATGAACATTGGACTATAACCTAAGGACTAATTCTGTAAGAACTCTTTGGAACTACAAAGTTTACCATCCCTATTATGAATCTGATCTCAGAACTGTACTCATGTCTGTATGTATACTGATTGTTTAACCAATACACTCTCTTTTCTTTTTTAACAATAAACATTTTAGTTTATAATAAGAATTGGCTGTAAGTGTGTATTTGGGTAAGATCTGAAATATTTATTAATCTGGGAGGTAATCTTTTGGGATCGGTAGAACTTTCTTCTATGGTGAATAAGATTTTCAGTAATCCTCATCATATTTGACTTGGGTATCTGGGTGGAGGTCTAAGGCTGGGTTGCTTTAAGGGAACTGAGTTTTGGTTTTTGAGTAACCAGTAAGGTGTTGTAGAAGTTGTTTTAAGGCTAGCTTGGTGGATTTAAATACTGCAATGACCACCATCTTTGAGGATTGTCTGATCCATTCTTTGCAGTTTGGTCTAACAGAGTAACCTCGGTTTGGCCCCCTGGGACTCTAGTCACAAAAGATGCATATAGATTATTCAAATTCATTCATTGACAAAGTTGACCCACTTCCAAAGAACTATAGGCTGGTACAGAATAATATCAGCAGCATCAACATTAGCTGAATAGAGGGTAAAGCTTTCAGGGGAACTGCTGTGATTTGGAATTACAGCAACATACTAGAAGAGACAGGGAGATGATATGAGGTTTAGTGTCATTAACAGGCTGATGTCATTAGGATGACACTCAGCTCTATGGGTTTGCTAAGATCCCACAACTCCAGATGAAGCCAGTGGAAGCTGTGGGCACTCAGCACCTCTGAAATCAGATTCTATATGTCTCCCTTCCATAATGTCCTCCTAGGACAGTATTTCTGCTTTCCTCATCTCTAGACAACTGGAGCTTGTGTGAGAACTACCTGGCTGAAGCTCTGTCGGATTTCAGGCTAGATAGAGATGATGCTGATGGCTTATGGGGAAAAAAACCTGAGGGGATTGTAGAATTGCCATGTTGCAGATGTCACCAAAAGCACTTCTTTTAAAAAAAAATCTATAGTTAGTTTCAGAGTAACAGCCGTGTTAGTCTGTATTCGCAAAAAGAAAAGGAGTACTTGTGGCACCTTAGAGACTAACCAATTTATTTGAGCATAAGCTTTTGTGAGCTACAGCTCACTTCATCAGATGCATACTGTGGAAACTGCAGAAGACATTATATACACAGAGACCATGAAACAATAACTCCTCCCACCCCACTCTCCTGATGGTAAAAGCTTATCTAAAGTGATCACTCTCCTTACAATGTGTATGATAATCAAGTTGGGCCATTTCCAGCACAAATCCAGGTTTTCTCACCCTCCACCCCCCCACACACAAACTCACTCTCCTGCTGGTAATAGCCCATCCAAAGTGACCACTCTCTTTACAATGTGTATGATAATCAAGGTGAGCCATTTCCAGCACAAATCCAGGTTTTCTCACCCCCCCCCCCCTTTTCCCCCTTTCCAAAAGGAAAATGTGCCAATGAAAATCAGCCAAGCAACATAGTCACCTACTAGTTGGGTTTGTAAAATAAAGGACAAAAATATATGCAGAAATCCCATAGATTTTTCTCTAGGCATGGGAAGAATTGGCATAGTCACTCTAGCAGATTTCATTACTTTGGTGGTAGATTTTCTTGTATTGACCCTGATAAGATCTTATTAAAATTCTGTTAGCTGGTTGTTTCAGGGAGCTCATTCCTTAACACTAACGTCTTGCCGCCTGATTACCAGTTCATTTATGCTATCCTAGGAAGCATTTTTTAAAGCAGCATAATTTTTGTGCAAGCCTGATTGTTATCTCATTTACTTGCAGACTGACAATTAACTCTTGATATATAGATCCTAATGCACAGCCTCTGTCAGTTACTGAGTGAAACATTCAGCCAGTTAACTTGCATTCTATATAAAAATCTATTAAAATTGTTAAGATTTTTTTAAAATTAAAATGTTGCTACATAGTTCAGCTATTATCTGATGTAGGGCAGCCTTTGTAAATTACTTATGCATTCACAACTGCATTATTCTATCTGACACTACGGTCTTTTTCCATTTTCCCCTACTGAGAATTTCTATGGAAATGTTTTAGTGATAAAGAGCACATTTGTATTTCTTTAAGGTATTGGTTATAGAAAGTCAGCTGCTTGCCATGACCAACATTTCTGAGTACGTTGGTGCATTTATTTGGGAAGCCTACAAGCTTCCTCTCAGGAGAAAACAGATTTTTTTTCAAGTGCAATAGGAAACTCCCCATCCCAACCACTTTATTACTTATTGACATGTTTACTTGGAGATGGGTGTTGCTGTCCTTGAAGTTAGTAAGAATTTTGCCACTGACTCCAATGCAAATGGGAGCAGATCCATAGGCAGAGATATCTGGGACCTGAGAGCGGGAAAACAGACATGGCAGGTTTCCTAGGTCTTTGACTAGGTTGCTGGATTGATAAACCTATCCAACAATGCACTATAGGTGAGATTTTTCACCCCTGCTCTGACCCCTTTACATAAAGTAAAATGACAGGGCTGATGTAATGGGTAAAAAGCATAAAAGTCCCATTAATGGCTGGGTAAGAATTCCCTTAGTGCAGGCTCTGTAGAGAACAGCCATAAGTCTGCCCTCCAAGGACAATCTAAAAAGGTTTGGTGTAGGTGGAGTGTGAAACGAATGTTGAGGGTGTGGCTGATGTACACAGCCCTGTGGAGATTTCTGCGGCATTACAGCCTGTAGGGTAGGTTGGGAAGGCTCCTGTGACTTAGGCAGGTCTCCCTAAATTATCCTAGGAGCCTCTCCAGTACCAGGAATGGCCCAATATCAGGAGGACAGAACGCTTAAAGCTGCCTTAGCCATCCCTCCCATCCAGACTCTGAGTTCTGTGTCGCACTACTTAGAAACCAGTGGTTGATCTCCCTCTATATTTGATCTGATGACTATGAAAACAAGGAAAGAAACACCCTACCAAACATCTGTTCATGCAAAAATATTTTTTTCCTATGACAAATAAATAAATAAATGTTTAAGATCTATCAAAAATATAATGGGTCCAATCCTGCTCCCACTGAAGGCAATAGTAAAAATCCTATTGTCTTTAGTGGGAACATCGTCAGACAACAAAATCAGTCCCATCATCAATAATAAAGGGTTAAAACTACAGTAAAGACAAGGAAAAAACCTGCTCATTCCAATGAGATAAGAAAACATTAACATAAAAGAGTGAGTCCAAAGCCAGTATATATTGCTTGACAGACACTGGATCTGATCCAAAACCCATTGGAATCAATGAGAAGACTGATTTCAGTGAAGTTTGGATCAGGCCCATAATGACCTCAATGGTCTAAAATTGCAGACAAGTAATTTTCAAGCTTTGATTTGTAGCTCTGTCTACTCCACCCATTTTTGCAAAGTTCTGATTCAAGTACAACACTGCATGCAGCGTAGGTCTCCTATGAACATATGTAACATGCCTTCAAGAATCAAGCTTAAAATATGCTTGAGATGTGCACATTTTTTAATATTAACCCTAAAATCTGAGAAAGGGCTAGGCCCAAATCCAGCGAAGCACTTAAGCATGTGCTTAACTTTAAGTATTGATGTCAAAGCAACTATTCACATGTGTAAAGCTAAACACATGCTAAAGCATTTTTGCTGATGGGCAGTGAAAATACAGAAGGATGTCATAAATCTCTAAACCAGTGCTGGGAAACCTGTGGCCCATCAGGATAATCCGCTGGCAGGTCGCCAGACAGTGTTTACATTGACCGTCCATAGGTGGAGCCGCCTGCAGCTCCTAGTGGCCACGGATCACTGTTCCCAATGGGAGCTGCAGGAAGCAGCGGCTATCACATCCTTGATACCCATGTTGCTTCCCGTAGCTCCCATTGGCTGGGAATGGCGAATCACAGTCAGTGGGATCTGTGGGTGGCCACGCCTGCGGACAGTCAGTGTAAACTCTGTCTGGTGGCCAGCGGATTATCCTGATGGGCTCCACAGGCCACAAGTTGCCCACCACTGCTCTAAACTCTGTACACAAAGTAGCAATGGTATAATAAAAAATGTGTGTAGATACACGCTCTGTATTTTATTGAATATTTGGCATCAGTCTTTGGATTAAATAGCTTTGTTTTAAAACTTATTATATCTCCCTTGCTTTTGATTCCTCCTTCTCTTTCACTGTTTGCCTTTTCTTTGCTCCACCATTTCTTTCTTCCTATTGTATATCAGCATCTTCCATCTTGTTCAGTGTCCGTTCTCCCTGTGTACTTTCTACTTAATATGTACTAACATTTTCAGCTTATTTTTCTTCTATGCTTTTTTCAGCCATCTCCTCACTCTTTTCTCCCTTCTTCTCCCCCTTCTATTCCCTGCAATCAGCCTTTCACATTCATTCATTTCTCTGCTGTAGTCCCTCCATTCACCTCCTCTCTTCTACCTATGGTGAGTCCCTGTAATTACCTTCACTCAGCCTTTCAACTTCATACCCATCCTTAAAAAATATTCAGTGTTTTTTTTTAAGCTGTGCAAATGTTTGCTGGTTGGTGGTATCTGACACAGTGCGCGCACATCTGTTTATATAAGCAACAAAAAAAAGTTGCAGGACTAATGCAGGCTTTTCTGCAGTGGTAAGGTTCCATTTTAATATTATATCAATATGCAAAACTAGACAGGAAAAATGCTATTTCAGCCCATTGGGGAGTCAGGGAAGGAGGGATGTATTGCTTTAATTTATGTTCCGTTTCATTCAATCAGTTTGTTTCAAGCTTATTTTGGAATGTGCCCCATTGGCATTCTGTTCATATACTGCCAAATGTAGCATGTCTTGTTGATCTCAACTGTCAGTAAGAACTACTGCATCATTTCATAGTCCCTTTTGGTCTTTTGTTTTCTGCACAGATATCAATTTGTTAAACAACTTGAATCTTTGACGACTTACACAACAGTTCAGCTAATGGTCCATGCATTAATTCATCTTATCAAGTGCAAACGTCTGCCTATGGATGGCTGTGCTTTCATGACTGTCAAGCTGAGGGGAGAAATGTGAATTTAGATGTCATTTGTTGATCAGGTTTAAAACAAGGACTTCAAGATAAAAACAAGTCCTGGCTCTACGCAGCAGTTCCACATAAATAATTTATAGTCCAAAAATAATGTGCTAGTGAACATTCAAAAGAAGGTGTCTTGTCTATATATCTGTTTTATAATGGTTCCTTTAGTATGATCCCAGTTAATATTCAAGTACAATTAGGTTCCTATCTTTAATTGAGTTTTTATTAATATTACATCAGTCCTCCTTTCTTCTACCTAGGCAGAGCGCAAGGTGCTGTCAACTATATTGACAGGAAAATACACACACTGGAACTGAAACAATGCCTTTTACTGTTCATGAAACGGTTTACAACGAAGGCTGTCTGTTTATGCAATTCTCTTTCTTAAACTTCAAAGAGAACTTTACAGTCTGATCTTTTACCATTAAGATATCAATTGTTCATTCCTGTCACATATAGAAAACTAGTGAATGACCTGGAAATGAACTCTTCTGGTATAGCTGCTGACTTTCATAAAATACAATTGTCAACTCTGGGTTTCATATGCACACGTAAGAATTGTACCTTTTGTTTTGTAGGAAAATTCTTCAAAGAAATACTGCTTTGCAACAGGCATGCAGTAAGCTCTGAACAAATGGCTGTAAAAATGTATCTAGTGGCAATAGGTAGCAATAAATAACAATAATGTCCTTCTACCAAAGTGCTTTTTTGAAAAGAAAAAAAAAAGTCAAATATTCAAATACTTGCAATGTCAAACAATTAACACCACCATAACTCAGTGTCGCAAAACTGTCTAAGTACGGGTTGCATTTCATAATGAATGTATCCGAAAAAAACAAATCAATTTGTCAAAGCAAGTGAAAATAAAACACAATGGCAATAACTGCAAAGCTGTGATGCATTGAACGCAACTTCATAACTACATAGTGATTATTTTGACAAGTTCAGCTGTTTAATATCATGCCTGACTGCTCCTTTATGATTGATGGTTTTCTTTTGTTAGGTATGATGGGCCTAAATTTGAATTTGAACCCAAATGAATTAAAACTCTTCAATTCATTTACTTTGACTAAAATCCCTTACACACAAACCAAATGTGTTCTTTTGCAGCTGCTAATGCATTGGAATACATATATTTATATATGAATATTTCCAATTGTTATAAATTCTCTAATTTCAAAGAAGCTGTACTGAGTCACAATGGAGCCAGGATACAAAAACATCACTTAAAGATATAGATGGCCAAACTCATTTAGTAAAACTTAAAAAGTGGCCCAAACTTCATAAAGTCTTGCTATAAATTCAAATCTGTTCTAGATCTGGAAACCAAAATATAAATATACAGAGCACCTGCACCCCAAAGGATGCAAAATGCATACTCTATTCATAAAGAATTTCTGATATGTAGCCACACCTGGGATTTTCCAGGCTGTAATTTACCAACACATTAGTGGGAGGGATGAGAAAATATAAGCTAAGGTATAAGACTTTAGCTTCACTCTTAGGGGGGCCTGCTGTGTGCAACCTGAAAGCTCATCCCTGAATTGTGGCATCATACCACTTTCTATAAGCACTGCAAAAAGCTAAGAGAAAATATACAGCCTACAATGCAGAAAGGTCAGAATAGACTTGAACAGTTGGGAAAGACAAAGAATTGAAAGGGCAAGAGGCATCAGACTAGGAAGTGAAATGCTATTCTGTCTAGAATAAATAGGGATGAGTATTATTTCTTGGGGGGGGACATTGAAGTGTGCACATGCATCCACCACACACATGAAAAGTGCATAAAATTTATTTATTTTGATTTATAAGAGCATATGAAGTTCTCTCTTAGACTCTAAGCAGCCTTGACATAAGTTAAGAACAACCATCAAGCAGCCAGCAAAATACAATCCCCCCAACAACACCATTCCCACAAGGATCCCCACCCTCACGCACAACCTCAGCTCTCAAAAGCTGTCTCTGAAAAAGCTTGAGTAAAGAAATACACTTTGCAGAGGGCCCTGGAGGTAAACAGATTAGGTTATTTCTGATCAAGCAGGGAGAGACAGATATCTCGAATACACAAGAAGATATTGCTATCAGCCACTTTCTCCCCATTCTCCTCTAGCTAACATTGTGGGAAGATTATTCACATCTATCAACAATTCAGTGTCCGATCACTTGAAAGAAAAAAAATCTGCTATGTCAACGTAATGTTACCTTGGTTTTGCTTAGAAATCAGGTGAAGGAAGCTGGAGGCAAGGAAGAATAAGGATAGTAATAATGTTATTAAAGTTTCTAATTAACCTTGATTTCCACACTGAATAGTCACCAAAAGAACCAGTGTAAACTTCAACATGACTGAATTGCAGTGAGATGGCACATCTCAGGAGCAGAGCCTGTAAGGCAGGCTGGAAAAAAATGTACTCATTTTGAGTAAACACCTTTCCCAAGTGAGTATGACTAATGTCATCAACTTCAGTAGAAGCTGAGCTTTTTAATTAAAAGAGTTCCCTTCCAAATATGAACCCCATGGAATTTATACTGATTCTGTCACGAGTTGTGAGAGCAGCTGCTGCCGTAACACAGCCAAACGTGTAGGGGAAACTCCATTCACTCTGGCTGAATTAAAACTCAGAATAAATGGAGAAGCAGCTCCAATAGCCCCAGTTTTCTTTCAACCAGAGGCAGTTTTTGAAGCGTTCAAGAGTTACTGATAAGATGCAATAGAGTTGGTAGACAGCGAAGAGAAATGATAGTCTTCAATGAAGCCTCATCAGGTTCAGGATCTAGTTTTTCAATGTGTTTGTAGCCTTTCTACCAGATGTTGTCAGCAGCAACAAAGGCCAGGTTCTAGTAGCTAGGAATCTTAAAATTAACAAACACAAGTGGCTCAAGCCCTCAACTCAGAATTTTTGGGATCACTACCTTCCAAAACCGGATCCTTTAATAGGCAATAATTCTTCACTTGCAAGCACCGAGTCTGTGTATGAAACAACTCTTGCTGGTGGCTACTCTCATACTTTTTCCTAAAATACTTAATTATCTTTAGGAAAAACAAATAAATATGCACATATACACGTCTAAATCATTGTAATTTATTTATTGCTAGCTAGTAAGTCTGCTGTGAAAAAGTGACTTCGATGGACAGCCTTGATAATGGTTGCTGGAGCTTGCAGCAAGGGTTGGGCAGCGGGTCAGTTCCCCACCTTTCCAGTGGCAGTGGGGCTCAGCTGTGCATTTGAGATTTCCTTCCGAAATGAAGTACTTTGCACTTGTCTTTATTGAAGTTCATCTTTTTGATTTCAGGCCAATTCTCTAATGTGTCCATTAGCTCAAGCCTGTAACAGACTCAGAAGCTTCCAGGCACAGTTGAGTGATTAACTGATTTTCTGGTTTGCTAGCAGTTTTGAAAAATGGGGCGGGGGGATCAGTTCCAGTTGAAACAAAACAGAATTTTTGGCAAATCAAAGAAGTAAGAAAAATTTCCATTTAGGTCAAACAAAATATTTTGTTCAACCCACCATGAAATATTTTGATTTAGGGCATTATTGCTTTTATTAAAAAAGGTTAGAGAAAATGAAGGGCTAGATTCACAAAAATGAGGCAGAGGAGTCGTGTCTCCCCCACCCACCTTATGTCCAATAGCCCAGTGGTTAGGTCACTCACCTCGTACACAAGAGAGCCAGATCTGAATCCTTGCTCTAGAGCAGGGACTTGAACCTATGTCTCCCCATTCTGGGGAGTGCCCTAGTTAGTGGGCTATAGGGTATTCTGGAGTGAGTCTCTCTGAATCTCTCCTGTTGAAGCTGAATACTTCAATAGTCACTGAGGCAGAGAGAGTGACAATGACTGAATAGCCCAACCATTAGGGCACTTACCTGGGAGAGGGTAGACCTTCATTCAAGTCGTTGCTCCAAAGCAGGGATTTGAATCTGGTTCTCCCACATCTTTGGTGAGTGACCTGACAACTGGTCATCAGGAGGCACCCCCTTCTCATGTGGTTTTGTGAATGGCACCTAAGTCCCCTGTGAATCTAGCCCCCCAATTTTTTCCCCAAATTTATCTGCCAAAGTTCTGTTGAATTCATGAATAGTTTGTTCAACCCAAAGCTGCATTTTTCAGCAAATAAACCATTTGTCCACAAAATTTTACCCATCTCTACCTTTAGAGAGGGACAGAGAGTTGCATTATAGAAACATGGGTTACATACAAATGCGTTAACTCCTTCCCTTTCTTCTCCAAAGAAAGGATGCATATACATACAGCATTAGCTCCACTTCTCCAAAGTGCTGACCAAAACTTGCAGTGACTAACAACACTTCAGTGGTTGTATAAAAGTTTTAGTTAATGGGTTTGTAAAAGCTTTGGAGAGGGGTCATTAAAGAAATGACCTTTGTTGGCTTATGCTGCAAATCTACATGAAGTTTTCCCCTTCATTGGCATGATCTATTTTCTGGGTAGGCATGAAAGAAAATGTGGGTCCCTGGACATTTTCTGTTCAAAACTAAGCAAAAAAAAATCACTTGGATTAAGAATCTAATCTTCTAGAAGGACTGACAGTCTTATAACAATGCATCTTCTTCCTCTGAGTCGAAAGGTCTGCTTTGTTAGGAGTAGAGAAACTAGAGGCCTTCTGAAAAAAAATCCTACTGGAAAAAAATGTTTTTTAAAAACCGTAAGTGCAGTCAGGGAAAGCTGACACTGAAACTTTTGGAAAGTTTTTTTTTTAAAGAAAGTTAAGAGAACATCCGGAAAAGTTAAGTTTAATTAACCCATTCCATGCTGTTCCACGTGCCAAATATATACCTGGGACAATACAAATCACAGGAGAATGAACACCAGTATTTGAAACGCACATTTCAGATGATGAAATTTCAGTAAAACGCTGGCCTTTCAAAGAAAAGTGTCCTATTCTACCTACTGACAAGAGGCTGCAACAGACCCATCAGAGAAGAGGTTAAGGTTCCTACCATAGCTTGAGATTACAGAAGGTGATCATTCTTCTGTTGTTAGTGCCATAAAGGCGAAGAAAAAATCAGTTAGGGTATTTTCACTTTTTAAAAGCAACTGACTAGCTTCCTTATCATGCCGTATACAGTTTAGGGATAGGGCTTCTGCGTTATAAATAAATTAAAAAAACAATTAACCATTAGTCCCTCTGTCTCTCTCTCTCTCTCTCTCACACACACACACACACACACACACACACACACAAAAACTAACAAGCTATTTGGTTATTTTGACAGAGAGATAGAATACCAAACAGAGATTATAATGCTATTTTACTACTTGCTTGTCTGACCCAGTGTAATACTATTCCACATTTCATTGTTCAGTCAATAATCCTTTTGGTCCATAACGAGCTGAAACCTGCAACCTGCAAATGGCCACCAAGATATACAAATCCCACAGTTCTCTCTTTTTGGAGTGAAGCAAACTCCACTAAAATGATTTTTATATACAAAAAGAACAAGTGAAGAATTACAAAAACAAAACCTGTCAATAAATGTACAAGTTACCCGAATTTTGTGGATAAAGGGAAAGATGCAATACAAATTATGCAACATGGAGGTTTGAGCAAGGCAGCGGGAATAAAAATATCCATCTTCTCAGCTGCCCACAGTGAGGAAGCTGGATGTCCTTTTCATTGAGTAGGAAGAATAGTTTTATTTACCTATATAACAGTTTCCTAAAGCACTGCAAAGGCATTAAGAGTATGGTCTTGCTCATCAGTTATGTTCAGGAGTGCAGAAGGTGACAAGCTAATTGCTACTGCATGGGTTTCATTTGTGCCTTTACACAGCTATGAACCATCTGGTGCATATTCTTGTCATTTCCTTCTTTAACACCTTGATGAGCTGTGTCATCAACAGCACATATGCTTGTTCCTAGGTCCCAACTTTGTTTCTCCCACAGTTTGTTCCTTTATACTACAATGCATGTAAAATCATTTGAATGCATAACACAGCAACCTACGCATATTGTTTATATAGCTCGTGAGATACATCTATATTTGAACATATTTACACTGAAAAAAAAAATAGAGGTGATTTTTTTTGGAGTTATAGTTACAATCTATAACGCAAAAAAAAAAAAAAAAGCACACCTGCAGTCTTAATGGAAAAGAGCAGTGCTCTCTTACATCCTCTGCTCACTAGCCAATAAAAAGAGAAATAACTTTGCACCTCATCTTGGAAAGCTTTATTCTTGCAAGTACTGTAATGGAAGTCAAAAGGTCAAATCCTGAGGTTCTTATTCAGATTTTTACCCACTGATATTAATGAAATGTTTACTGAATAAGAAGTAAGGAAGGGCGTCAGATTTCAGCCTGTTGGGATTATTCACATGGATAAGGGAAGTGTGCAGAATCAGGCTTTTATACTATAATAATAATGATGTTGATGAAAGAGTAATTTCTGCTATGGATGACTATCTTTAACATGATTGTGACAAACTGCACTGACGTTTAAATAAGGTAGTGTTAGGATATAGATATTCAGGCCTGTCTGTAAAGGGCTATACTCTAAGAATTTAGGTGTATTCTTATCACTTGGCCAGTTATAGTGGCATAAAAAAACGAATCAAAATCACTGTCTGCCGGTGTAAGAGCCTTCTCTTACTGTGACAGTCTGAGGCCCTGTTCTTAGGTTAAGGCCTTTGGCTAAGCACAGAGGCAGCCATAAGCTGGGAAGTGACTGGTCACATCTTCACATTCCAAACTAGTCACATTGAAATAAGGTGCTATTGGGCTCTTAGGAGTACAACCCTGGGCTGATAATGCCTATAACCTCCAGAGAAAGGGAAGTGCCTAGAAAATGTAAAAGGAAACTTAGTTTGATAGCATCTTGTCTGGCAAGAACTCACTTATCAATAGCTGGGATGTGAAATCCTCATTTCTGTGTTTGTTCTATCACTGTAGTCCCCATTTCCCCATTGTTTGTCTGTATAATCTCTGTCTGGTTCTGTGATTGTTTCTGTATGCTGTATAATTAATTTTGCTGGGTGTAAACTAAGGTGGTGGGATATAATTGGTTAAATAATCATGTTGCAATATGTTAGGATTGGTTAGTTAAATTTCAGTAAAATGATTGGTTAAGGTATAGCTAAGCAGAACTCAAGATTTACTATATAGTCTGCAGTCAGTCAGGAAGTAGGTAGGTAGGTGGGTGGGGGAACAGGGAATGGGGGTAGGGAAATGGAATCATGTTTTGCTAAAGGGGGAAATAGGAACAGGGAATGGGGGTGGGGAAATTGGAATCATGTTTGGCTAAGGGCAGGAATGGGAACAGTGACACAGGTGTAAGGATCTGTGGTGTCAGAGCTGGAAAGGGGGACACTAAGGAAGGAAACTGGAATCAGGCTTGCTGGAAGTTCACCCCAGTAAACATCAAATTGTTTGCACCTTTGGACTTTGGGTATTGTTGCTCTCTGTTCATGCGAGAAGGACCAGAGAAGTAAGCGGGTGAAGGAATAAGCCCCCTTACAGGTAGCATCATATTTCAGGCATTTGTGTTTGTGTCTACTGGTGTGAGTGAATTTGATATATTTGTGTGTTCATCTATATATACAATATATGATGTTGTGGTATAAAAGATTTTATTGGCATGAGTTTAGGATTGCAGTGCTACTTGCAAGTCTCAAAGCCAATTGTAACTATGCATGTCATCCCAAAGGATATCATCATGCTGTGGAGTTCAAGGCAGCTGTTCTAAACTTCGATTCTACACAATACAACTCATTGAGTGAAAGGTTGTAAACCTAACACATTAAAAGCACTTTTCCCACACAGGCTCTTTTTTCATTCAACCTAAGTATAAAACCACAGGGACAGTAGGCCTTGAACAATGCAATTCACCTATTTTCCTAACATATTTAAGAAGCCTGAGATTTGGAAAAAAACAAAACAACCAAACCACACCAAATCAAATCAAGTCTTCTTTTAGGACAAGGGAAGAATGGTACAAATTATATTTTGAATATATGGTCTCCGTGTCCACACTTGTGTAGAGGGAAAGGGGGAAGCTACAAGATCCATATAATGTAGGCTAGATCGCTCCATGTCTAGTTGGCAGCCGGTATCAAGTGGAGTGCCCCAAGGGTGGGTCCTCGGGCCGGTTTTGTTCAATATCTTCATTAATGATCTGGAGGATGGTGTGGATTGCACCCTCAGCAAGTTTTCAGATGACATTAAACTGGGAGGAGAGGTAAATACTCTGCAGGGTAGGGATAGGATACAGAGGGCCCTAGATAAATTAGAGGATTGGGCCAAAAGAAATCGGATGAGGTTCAGCAAGGACAAATGCAGAGTCCTGCACTTAGTGCGCAAGAATCCCATGCACCGCTACAGACTAGGGACCGAATGGCTCGGCAGCAGTTCTGCAGAAAAAGACCTAGGGGTTACAGTGGACGAGAAGCTGGATATGAGTCAACAGTGTGCCTTGTTGCCAAGAAGGCCAATGGCATTTTGGGATGTATAAGTAGGGGCATTGCCAGCAGATCGAGGGACGTGATAATTCCCCTCTATTCAACATTGGTGAGGCCTCATCTGGAGTACTGTGTCCAGTTTTGGGTCCCACACCACAAGAAGAATGTGGAAAAATTGGAAAGAATCCAGCGGAGGGCAACAAAAACGATTAGGGGACTTGAACACATGACTTATGAGGAGAGGCTGAGGGAACTGGGATTGTTTAGTCTGTGGAAGAGAAGAATGAGGGGGGATTTGACAGTTGTTTCAACTACTTGAAAGGGGGTTCCAAAGAGGATGGATCTAGACTGTTCTCAGTGGTAGCAGATGACAAAACGAGGGGTAATGGTCTCAAGTTGCAGTGGGGGAGGTTTAGGTTGGATATTAGGAAAAACTTTTTCACTAGGAGGGTGGTGAAACACTGGAATGCGTTACCTAGGGAGGTGGTGGAATCTCCTTCCTTAGAAGTTTTTAAAGTCAGGCTTGTCAAAGCCCTGGCTGGGATGATTTAGTTGGGGATTGGTCCTGCTTTGAGCAGGGGTTTGGACTAGATGACCTTCTGATGTCCCTTCCAACCCTGATATTCTATGATTCTATGACTTATACTGCCCACCCAATCTTAGTTTTGCCCAGTAGGTTTCCAATCCAAAGCACTCAAGTGAATGGGAGTCCTTCCACAGACTTCAGTGGGCTTTTCTAAAAGACATCCAAAATATATATGAAAGTTCAAAATTAGAAATTGGTTGGTTATAATATTACATTTCTTATTCAAGAGATTTACTTTCATTATTTAGTGGTCACACCGAAAAAGGTTATTTGACTTTAAATGATACTACATTGTGAAAGATATTTCCTGTACTTAACATGGAAAATACTGCTAGAACCAGTAATATCTAAAAATGCAATGAATTAAGGGACAACCACTGTATAATAACAAAACATATGCTGACATATTACAGTAATATGAGGAGGTGTTACTTATGTAAGACTGGATAGATTAAAACATGTTTTAATTCAGCTACATGCATGCAGGAACAAAAAATGTAAGTCACATTTACAGGATGGAGTACTTATCCTAGTAAACAGACTGTGACAAAGACATAGGAGTCATGGTGGATAAATAGCTAACATAAGCTCCCAATATAATGCTCTGGCTAAGAGGGCTAATATAATCTTTGGATGTATAATCAGGGAACATCAAGTATGAATACGAAGGAGGTATTTCCTCAGAATATGGCATTAATTTGACTATTATTGGCATACCATGACCAGTTTTGGTGTCCACACCTTAAAAAGGATCTTAAAAAACATAAAGGGTTCAAAAAAGATCTACACAAATGATTTGAGGTCTGGAAAACCAGTCTTACAACGAGAGATATGAGAAGCTCAAACTATGTAGTTTATCAAAGAGAATGTCAAGAGATGACTTGATCCTGGTCTATAAGGACCTATATGGAGAACATATGTGATGCTAGAGGGCTCCGTAATCAATCAGACAATAAGAGAAGATCAAATGACTGGAAACTGACTGTCTTTTTATTCTGTATGTGTGCTACAATGAGGTCTTGGTCCATGACTGGTGCTCCTAAGTGCTAGAATATTAATAATAGACAAATTAATTCAGGTTGTATTTACTAATTATATTGTACAGAATCTGGACCTACTGCACCTTGGCTTTATTAGAAAAATAGAGTGAAAATGTTTTATATAGGGCAGAAAGAGCTCCTGAGAAATCATACATCATAAAGCAAGCTGCTTGATGCACAGACATAGGGAAAAAAACATTAATGATACCCATAGTGATCTAATTATTAAAGTAAATGAAACAGAAGAAAATGGGCAACGAGTTGAAAATTATAAAATGGTGCAAAGCACAGAGTCTAACAACATGATTTTGCCAACTACAAAGCTTTTTGATAAATTCTTATTTCAAGTAAATGGGAATTTTTATTTTGGTAATATATTGCATCTTAAAAATGAACTCAGTTTTTATTGATTTTGAAAGCAACACTTGCAAGTTTGAAGGTAATAGCTTTTTGATTGATTCAGTCAGGATGAGTTAGGCTTTGTGAATAAAAAGAGAATTAATCAGTGAGGGTTGATTTAGGACTTCTTCCATAATATGGATTTCTATTTTTTTCTTGTCATTGTTCTGTTGTTAAGGACCTGATGGACTATTTGCACTGTGGTGAATGATTAAATGACTGTAACTGTGAGTGGCTGAAAAGTGGAGATACCTTATAAGAATCAAAGCATTCGTGAAATTTGGCCTAGAGATCAAAGTTCACCTAAGAAAGCCTGGGGACGATATGTCCGAGAAAGGCAAGCAAAAATTGTCCCTTTTTTTTCAACTATTTTAGTAGCTGTCTCTCAGCAAAGAAACAAAACGTTTAAAACAAACCTTCAGAGAAAGAATTGTTGGAAATAATAGAAACATGTGCACAAGGCACATAATACTAGGATGTAAACGTTGCTAGGTGGCACTGTTGCACATTATCTTCCAAGTTCTTTCCCTTAGCATATGAGAAGATATTCAGTCTCAGAAAGGCATTGTTATTATTTTCTGTCATGTAAGATTCTGCATAGAAGCAGTGGCCCTTGGAGATGGAGCTGTGCAAGCAGAAGGAGAGCTCGCTCTCTTCCTTGGTCTTTTATTTGAATAAATTTTTGAGGCACTCTTGCTCTCTGGGAACTGGGCTGAGACTCCTGAAAGCAGGGATTGTCCTGCATTCTGTTTGACCACTTCTGTTCCAGGACTGGGATAAGTCTGTAGACAAAACGAGTTACACTTGAAATATACACAGACTGTACACCCCTGGTTTCTCTTCCACTAGGAAGCAGACCAGTCAGATCCTGAACATCCCCCACCAGTCAGAAGATAATGACATACTTCAGGGCCAGGAATGGAAAAATGAAATAATTTTGTTTTGAGTACTAACTGGCCATTGTGGCTTAAACAAATATCTTTTTCAAATAAATAGACACAAAGATGCACTATGTGCATGTTGTAACATAGCAGGAACAATTGATCACCTTTTATGGAGATTATGGGCTTTGATAAAGAAAGGGAAAAGCTTTCTGAGAAATTCAAACACCTTAAGGCAACAAAAATTACATTGTTATTTAATAAAAATATCGGAGAAATTGGGCATTAAGAAGGCATTGTTCTATTATCTGAACAACACCGGAGAGGTTGCAGAGAAGAAGGCCTGAGCAAAGCTGAGACGGAAGAAGTCCTGGGGGGAAGCTGCAAGGCGATGGATGAAGCAGTCCTTGGCTGCTAGTTATAGAGACCCTGGGCTGGAATCCAGGATCCTAGAAAGACCTGGGTTCCCCTACCAGCCACTTGTCTGGTGGCATGAGACTGGAGAAGGGGTCAAGGATAACAGAGCCCTAAGAAATGAAGTGAGGACCAGGGGTCCCAGAGTCAGGGCTAGGGTTGTCACCTGTTCAGATTTACCCAGGATTGTCCCTTTTATGAGATAGCTGACCTGGGAAATCAGTAAGTCTTCCTGCAACATTAGAAGTCCTGGCTTTTGTCAGTTGGGCTTTTCTGCCTCCTCCTCCATGGTGCTGCTGCCCCTCCTCACTTTCAGCTGCTCCACAGCAGGAACCATTAAGCAGCAGCTGTGCTGCTTCCTCCTGACCAACAAGCCACTGAGGGCAGCAAAAAGTGCTCAAGGTAGAAGCTTCTCTGAGCCCTGTGCTTCACCATAATACCAGCTGTTCCTGATCAGTGGGGCCCTACTCTCCGTCCTGGGAACCATCTCCAATTTCTTCTCTCCTTCTATTCTCTCCTTTCCCAGCTCAGGGATGGCCTGGGGTTTATTTGTGTCTCAAAAGCGACAACCCTACCTGGGGCTGAAGATCTGATAAAAGGTCATGGGCGTCTTGTCACCCCTGGAATGTGTGGTCTTCAATAATTACTTGGTTAGAAGCTGAAATGCAGGAAGAAGTAGACCACCATAGCAGCTGTTGGCAGAGAGCCCCAGGTGGAGGAGAGCTGGTAAACCAGGCCTGGCCATGAGGAGGTCATCCAATGATGAGTCCATGCTACAGTTACAAGACTGAGATCAGGGAATTCCTGTGTTCTAATCTCAGTTCAGACACTGACTCACTGCTTGCCTTTCTCATACTACTTAACCTTTCTGCCTCAGTTTCCTCATCAAGCAAGACTTAGCTACTTATTGTTACAGAGATATTAAGATTAATATAGAAATTGTAATAATGGATCAGACCTGTGGTCCATCTAGTCCAGTATCATGTCTCCAGTAGAGGCCAGCACCAGATACTTCAGAGAAAGAGGGAAAAAATCCCAAAGCAGGCAGAGTTGGGATAATCTGCCCACATGAAAGTCTCATCCTAACAGTTAAGACGTTGGCTTAAGCCCTGAAAGGATTTTGATAATGTCACTAAAGCACCCATGAAGATGAAAAGTGGTGTATGTGCCTTTATTAACAATAAGTAATGGCCAAACCTAATTTAGCTTAGCTCATGAGATCTGACACGATTATAGCCCAAGGTTGTGTGGGCACAAACATTGCATAGGGTATTTTATGCATGAATTCACTTCGTCATGCATGTCAGTCCCTTAACATTTTGTGAACAATAACTTAGTTGGAAAAAGATAAGGTTATTAAGCCTATTCCTTCTCACATGTCTATGTTATGTTCATAAAGATGCACTCAAATTTCATTCTCTTAACTCATGCTATTATCAGGTATTCATTTAAGAAGCTTTTTGTTTATGTCTATATAATTAAAACAAATATTATTGTGCTGAATCCTACAGAAAACATTGGTGGCTTCTGGCAGGGAAAGATCAACTTGTTTTTGAACTGGAAAATTCCTTTCTAGTCCCATCTCTGATGGGAACACAGAGCATGCATTGCCCACACAGCTTGTCAATTTTTCACAGCTTCTGGCTGGGACAGAGCAGACAGCCTTGTGTCAAGTAAAGGGTATGCTACTTGGTGCACAGAGACCTCTGATTTTTCTACCACAGTAGTTCTTTGAGACAGCCCTCAAGTGTTCCTTCTGAAGTGACTAGAAAGAATATCATCTGCAGACCAACAGCCAAGCACATGATTTTCTTCCAGACAGGAGCCATAGTTACTATTTAACAATTTTCTTTCAACTGGACTCCTCAGAATACCAGTCTAAGTCCTGAAAGGATGGCAGCATAGTCTAGTGATTGGCTTCAAAGTGAAAGTCAAGACCCTCTCCCTGGATTCTACTCCCCAATCTGCCACTGACTTCTGTGTCATTTGGCCAACTCACTTTCTGTGTCTGTTCCCCGTCAAGAAAATGTTGATGCTGCTGCTTATGCTCCTTTGTAAAGTGAACTGAGATCTATGGACAAAATCCACAATAGCAGTACTAAATATTAGTACAGACTACACAAATGGAAGTCAGCTAACACAAATATGAATTGTATACAAAATGTTTGTTTAGTGAGGAGATATTAGTGCTTTTAAATGCATAACATTATTTTCCAGGATGTTTTAAAGTGTCTCCACATCTTGTTTATTTTGCAGTTTGCTTTATTTTAACTGTAAATTGCTTTTCCTAGTGGTAACAGACTATTTCCTGTGACCACTTAATAAAGGTCTCTTTTAAGGCAATGGTTTAACTTTCTCCGTGTATCTCTTGGACAGATGTATTTTTTTTCTCTTTATGCCTGATATCTTGCTGCAGAAATAGCCGTTTTACTGAAAAAAAAAAGACTATGGTGGGGTAATACAGATCCCACACTGGAGAGCAAAGGGTTAAGGAACAACTCTTAACCCACATGGTCCCCAGCCAGTCACAATGCAGGGCCTGCACAAGCTGGAGGCAGGGATTTAAAAACAGGAGCAGAGGAGTTCAGAGGCAGGCAGTAGAGGGGAGCAGACAGCTGCTCTGAGGGGAAAGTGCTGCCCAGGCCTGACCACATGGACCTGTGCATTCCCACAAGGGAGAAGCAAGGGGCAGAGTGTTCATGTCAGAGACTTTATTGGTGTGGTATTCTGGGAAGCTGAAGGTGACAGGGGTAGGAAGTGGTCTGGGTTGGCCGCAGCTTAGCTCTAAACCATTGGATGTAGTTACCCACTACTGGACCCTGGACTGAAGCCCAGTGGAGAGGGTGGACCTGAACTCCCCTACCCACTCCAAGAGGACAGTACAACAACAATAGCCCTCTCCTCTGTGGACAGGCCTGCTGGAAAAGACTGTGGCGGTTCAGGGGCTCTGCCCTCAAAACCCCTGTGCTAAAAATCTATGTTTCAACAGTGAGATGTCCTGCCAACCACCACCTGACCACTAGGTAGCACTGTCAATGGTTGTGCACCTTCTACAGGACAATTCTTTTTTTAAAGTTCTTCTACTAAAACACTGCAAGCCAGATGAGTTTCTTTCTTGGAAAGTTTGGGCATGGGGGTGGGGAGACTCTGCAGGTTTCTCCTGCTTTGATTAATATTACATCCCAATGACCTGTTCTGAAGGTGGTTCTAGATATTCTGCCTCTCCCACAAGGGTTACTACATCTACATTTGCAGTTCAGAAAATGTTGCATTTTATTAAATGAATTAATAATTCAGTTTATAGAGACACATGATCATTGCCTAAGCCTGTGGATGTATTTATATTAATACAATGCAACTAAACATGCTGCCAACAAATGGCTACAAGAACATTCCCTAAACGTAAAGCTACCCACTGCTGTAATAAAAACAGACACAGATGTAATACCCCACACCCATTATTGGAGAAAGCATTAAAAATGCAATGCATTATGGCTAATTCACATTAGCCAAAAAAGCTTGTATGGGATTTGCCATGTGTCCTGAAGCTTAGACAACTGGCCTTTTTTGGATCAATGGAAGCCGCACACCGTTGAGTTGAGGACCAGTCCTCATTATTACTCTGTCACTAGACCCCCCAGAGCAACTCAGTTGATTTCAACTATCTCCTCAAGCTGTGGAAAGAGGGAAGATATTCCAAATAATTACAGTCTCAGCCACTAAGAATCAAATTTAATCTTTTGAATCACACCTAAATGGGATTAGTATTCCCAATGGCCAGCCATCCTAAGAAAGTGCCTTCACAGTCTACATCAACTGAAGTTGCTAAGTGGTCTTCAAAGTGTAAATAAATACAGAGTGCATTACAGTAATGCAGTTGGGTGGTCATAATGGCATGAATGACTGGCAAGGTCTTTATGTGAGCAGTACAACCTTAGCATTTTGGGTTAAGCTTTTGAAATAATATTTTTTCTTCCAAATTACTACCTTTAGTTCACTTGTGTCTGCCATGATCACATCAGTATGCACAGTAGTGACTGGAGGATTTTAGGGAATCATCTTGATTATTTTCCCCATCACACACTGAACTTCGCTTCTAGGCCCATTTCCCTATTCCTCCCCCAAAAAAGATTTATTTTATATATAAGTGGGTGGGAGAAAGTCTTTTAATTCTTGTATTGTGATAGCACCCACAGGCCCGAATCAGAAAGGGCGGGGGGGGGGGGGGGAGTGTACAAATTCATACTATAGGAAGACATGGTCCCTGTTTCATAAAGATTAAAACATAATTTAACATAAGATGCAAAGTGAGTAGCAAGTAATTGGACAGAATGGTAAGGGAAGCTGAGGAAAATCATAATTCTATAATATAGGTTATGTGTAAATCTGAAATTTAAAAAACCTCGTATTAATTGTACCAACTGTAGATTAAAAAAAAAATCTGGACACCAAAACCACCAGAGACTCCAGGGGAGACCAGGGATCCAGAAGTAACCCTAAATTGTGAACCTTATTGGCAAAACTTGGGCATGCCTCCTCTCATCCAACTAGCATCAGCTCTGTCTTATCCAATTACACTTCAAATAACAAACTCACATTCAAAGTATACACTTAAAATGCTACAGCTGTGCAGTGGCACCCCTGCAGCTGCCCTGCTGTAGTGCTGTAATGAAGTCACTCCCACACCAACAGGAGGGATTCTCCCATTGGTGTAGGCAAACTACCACCCCAAGAGGTGGCAGCTAGGTTGATGGAAGAATTCTTCTGTTTACCTTGCGCAGTCTACACCGGAAATTAGGTCAGTCTCTCAGAGGTGTGGATTTTCACACCCCTGAGAGACGTAGCTATACCACGAAAATTCCTAGTATAGACCCGGCCTAAATCTAGCTAGGTACTGGGAAAGCAGAGAAATAGATGTATTTTCCTTCTTGAAAATATGCATTTATATTTAAAGTATTTTGAAAAAGCAGGAAATGACACTTGGATAATAATAATAATAATAATTAATAAAAATTTAAGACAGAACTCCTAAAAGCATCTGAAGTTTCAAACAACTTCTGACCTGTGTTTAAGAGACAAATCAGACCATATAGCATTTCTGGACTGAGCACAAAGCCTGATAAATCAAAGCAATGTTCACAGATATCTAGATAGTGAAACAAGCCTACAGAAAGCTTTAAGAGGCAGTTTTTGGGCACAAAAACTTCCACTGAACCACTGCTTCAAATGCCACTCAAACTTGAACTCAGACTGGATTCAAATTCATTTGAGGTTCAAAGTCAACAATTTGCACTGCTATAGTTGTGAAGTGTCTTATTTTTAAAGTGCTTCCATTTACTATAATGAACAGTGCAGTGAATTTGATAATGAATGAGTATTTTTATTGTGGTGAAATATCCAAAGAGCAATAAAAGGGTTAAAATAAATCTAGATGCTTGGTAAAGTATTAGCAGGAATCCAGTTTTTAATAAGATTTTGTCTTATATTTGGCTTTACTTTTGGTGGAATATGGGGAGTAATCTGACTATTCTAAGTTTATTGATTTTACTAATAAAATAGGATTATTTATTCTGTCAAGGCAATAAACACTAGAATAAAATTGGCTTGTCAATGGCCTCTCAACAACATTCAACAGAAAAGGGGAAGATATTCATGTTTTTTTTAAGTAGTTTTTTTTTGTCTTTTAGCCCAAGTCATTATCTTGTTGATTTCACCAAATGCCCCTCAAAATTGTTCAGCCATTATTTCCCAAATTCCAAAAAGTTAGAAAAATATTTTACAACGTTAACATTTAAATTATCTGTAATCTCTGATTTCCTAAAACCAGGGTGTAATTACATTAATAAAAAAATAGAACTGTGGAATACAGCTTGATATTTGTCTTAATGGGAAACAAGTTATTGTAATATTTAAATCAAATTCATATCCAAATTGAGTCACCGTTAAACAAACATATAATTCTACTTCATGCTGGCATATTTTCCATTACTTTTGTTTCACAAAAATTAGACAATCTGAACAGCACTTATGAAAAGTTTAAAATAACTCTGTAGCCAGACTATGTTGCTCAAAGAATCAAAGATAGTATATTTATCTTAAAACTTGATCATAAATCTAAAGATCTTTTGTTCATTAAGATACAGTATCATATTTGTAATGTTATTTCCAAAGCACTTATAAACAAATTATAAAAATTAAAAAGCAATTGGAAATTGATTTGGTTATAGTCATATAATTTATGCACATAAATATGTAGCTTATAGGTATAACCATAATTTGGTTTTTAAAATATATTCTCCAGAATCTGTTTGACCACAGCAAGAGATTAACCAAAAGACTTGTTTATTTAATTTCTCTTTGAAGACAGACAAAATGTGTGCCCTATTAGATATGTTATCATGAGTTAAATGCATGCCTTTTTTGACTAGAAGTGGCTACACCATTCATAAAATAATTCATTTAATTATTCCTTATAATACTGTTTTTAAAAAGTTATTATTAATAAATGTTTATATTTTAGTATTATCTAAAGGCAATACCCAACTGTGCATGCATTAATCATAAATGACAGTTCCTATCTCAAAGAGGTTACGGTCTAAAAAGACAAAAAACAACAGGTGGATGAGATGAACAAGATGGAAAAGATGGTGCAGACAGGGTAATAAATATAATGCAATATACAAGTTGTATGATTTGGAAGGATTTGTTGCTGATAAATCTTTACATGAATGTATTAAACTATGAAGTTGCAACTAAGTAACTGGTACTTTTTTTTTCAGAAAATGCCTTCTTCTGACCCAGAATTTTACCTTCACTTCAAAAAAAAGTCTCCAGCTCTGATAGTTGAAGATAGGATACCATGTTGTCTGCCTCAGCCTGCATACAGCCTTTAGCAGCAACTTCCAGAGCTATGAATGGTTCCTATTCATATCAATAGCGTGTTAATTTAAAATGTCAAAAAGCTTGTTAAGATGATCAAAGCATATAATTGAGAGGTGGAATGGTGATCAGCTGATGCCACTGCAATGCAGAGCATGCAAGAAAGAAGAGGTACAATCATTTTATAAAGAACGGTACTGTGATGGGTTTATCACAGAAACTCCCTTGGGACTGTCACCTAATGTGCTGAAATTACCTCTAAGCCCATTTTCCCTGTCAGTTTGGGACTTCCCTGCCTTGTTGAGCCAGACACACTAACCTGCTGCAACACAGACCCAGGGTCCAGGCCACACCCCCAAAGCTGCAGACTTTAACGAAAAACAGCTCAGCAGGTTACCTCTCCAGCACCCAGACACCCAGCTCCCAATGGGATCCAAACCCCAAATAAATCTGTTTTACTCTGTATAAAGCTTATACAGAATAAACTCATAAATTGTCTGCTCTCTATAACACTGATAGAGAGATATGCACAGCTGTTTGCTCCCCCAGGTATTAATCACTCTGGGTTCATTAATAAACAAAAGTGATTTTATTAAGCATAAAAAGTAGGATTTAAGTGGTTTCAAGGAATAATAGACAGAACGAAGTAAGTCACCAAGCAAATCAAAGCAAAAACACAAAAGCCTAAGACTAATACATTAAGAAGCTGATTATAGGTAATATCTCACCCTCAGAGATGTTCCAATAAGCTTCTTTCACAGACAAGACCCCTTCCTAGTCCGGGCTCAATCCTTTCCCCGGTACAGTCCTTGTTAGTTCCAGCAGACATCCCAGGTGGTAAGCAGGGGTTCTCTCTTGACTGGCAGCCCCCTTTGTCCTGCTCCACCCCCTTCTATAGCTTTGGCACAAGACAGGAATCTTTTGTCTCTTTGGGTCCCCACCTCTCCTTCTAAATGGAAAAGTACCAGATTTAAGATGGATTTAATTACCAGGTGACATGGTCACATATCACTGTAAGACCCCTAATCTCCATTCCCCATTGGCTGGCCCACATGTACACAGGAAGGCTTTCAAGTAACTAAGGCCATTTACAAGTGATCCTTTCTGGAACACCTTTAATGGCCTCCACTTAATATGATTACATCAGTGATACAAGTTTATATCTTATTCTCCTAACTACAGATAGAGAAATAATACATGCAAACAAATAGGATGAACACACTTAGTGGATTACAAGCTTTCTAATGACACCATACAAGGGGTATTTAGCATAAAGCATATTCCAGTTATGTCATATTCATAAACATATTTCCATAAAGCATATGGAGTGCAAGGTCACAGGTACAATCTATTTTGTGTGGCATCTATTCAAGTGGGCAAGGTTTTGTTTGAGGAAAGCACCATTTTTTTCTGTTTTTCTCTGTCCTTAAACAATTCCTCCTGAGCAGTAGTGCAACAGGTTATAAATAAGGAATGAAAACATAACATTTTTAAGCTTTTTATTGCTATAGGTTTCTATAATTATTTATAACAATCACTATTTGTCAACTTTTTATCTAACAAAACACAAAAAGGATTCTGACATATTAATGATCCACACATTGTGTTTTTTTTCCTCTTTATGTTGTTCTTTGAGAGGGCAATACATATATTTATATTATTATGTTGGAATTTGTCAAATATTTACAAATTTTCAGTGAAATTATTTTCACAATGTCTTCAAAGATTTTCAGGAAAAATACTTATTGTTTTCTGACCAACTTCTATATTGGTTACAATTTCTCAAAAAGTTGAAAATTTTATGAGAATTTTAACGTTTTCAAAAATATTTTTTTTATTTATTTTCAGCTCATTCTAGTATTTTTTCAGTACTGTGACAAAGTTCCTGCTCTACCTTGGTGGGCCTTGCACTTATTGGTGGATTTGCTCACCTTGGAGCTTCACGGCAGACCCTCAGCTTGGCCGTTTTTCTGAACCCACGGTCCAGGTCGACTCCACCTGTGTCTAACCATGATTTGGGAGGATTTGGGGAGAACCCGGGCCCGCCCTCTACTCCGGGTTCCAGCCCAGGGCCCTGTGGAATGCAGCTGCCTAGAGTGCCTCCTGGAACAGCTATGCGACAGCTACAACTCCCTGGGCTACTTCCCCATGGCCTCCTCCCAACACCTTCTTTATCCTCACCACAGGACCTTCCTCCTGGTGTCTGATAATGCTTGTACACCTCAGTCCTCCAACAGTCCGTGTTCTCACTCTTAACTCCTAGTGCCTCTTGCTCCCAGCTCCTCACACGCACCACAAACTGAAGTGAGCTCCTTTTTAAACCCAGGTGCCCTGATTAGCCTGCCTTAATTGATTCTAGCAGCTTCTTGATTAGAACACCTGCAGCCAATCAGCCTGTCTGTCTTAATTGTCTCCAGAAGGTTCCTGATTGTTCTGGAACCTTCCCTGTTACCTTATCCAGGGAAAAGGGACCTACTTAGCCTAGGGCTAATATATCTGCCTTCTATTACTCTCCTATAGCCATCTGGCCGGACCCTGTCACATATCCTCCCCCTCTGCTTAACACTACGGAGTTGGGCAACTTGAGACGTCAGGCAGTGTACTCATGACAAGCCATCTGCATTGCCATGGTGGCTTCCAGCCCGGTGTTTATGGTGAATTGGAAAGGTTGTAGGGACAGAAACCATCTGGTCACCCTTGCGTTCTCTTTATTTCGCTGCATCCACTGGAGGGGTGCATGGTCAGTCACGAGGGTAAACCATTATCCCAGAAGGTAAAAACGTAGTGTTTCCATGGCCCATTTCACAGCTAGGCACTCTCTTTCAACCACGGCATACTTCTGCTCTCTCGGGAAGAGTTTCCTGCTGAGGTAGAGGATTGGGTATTCTTCATTTCCGACCATCTGCGATAGGACAGCTCCCAAAACCACTTCAGATGCATCTGTTTGTAAAATGACTTCTTTGTTGACATCTGGGGCTATAAGCACAGGGTTACTGCAGAGGGCTATCTGTAGATCCATGAATGCTTTCTCTGCAGCATCTGTCCACTTCACCATGTCTGGACCCCGGGCTTTTATCAGGTCTGTCAGGGACTCACTCTTGTAGCAAAATGGGGAATAAATCATTGGTAGTACCCCACCACACCCAGGAATGCCCGGACTTGCTTTTTCCGATTCGGCCAGGGCCAATTTTGGATAGCCTCTAGTTTGTTTAGTTGGGGCTTGACCATGCCCCTTCCTACAGCGTAGCCAAGGTATTTAGCCTCGGCTAGCCCTATAGCACACTTGGCTGGGTTGGCTGTGAGGCCAGCTTGTCTTAGCGTGTCAGAACCGCTTCCACCTTTCCTAAGTGGGTTTCCCAGTCGGGGGTGTGAATAATCACATCATCCAGGTATGCCACTGCATAACTGGTATGGGGCCGTAGGAGCTTGTCCATAAGATGCTGGAAGGTGGCAGGTGCCCCATGCAGTCCAAAAGGAAGAATAGTATATTGAAACAGACCCTCTAGGGTAGAGAATGCTGTCTTTTCTTTCGCATCTTTGGCAAGGGGAATCTGCCAGTATTCCTTTGTTAAATCAAGGGTGGTCAAAAATCGGGCATTGCCCAGGCGGTCAACTAACTCATCGATACGGGGTATGGGGTATGCATCGAATTTGGATATCTCATTCAGCCGGCGAAAGTCATTACAAAACCTAGTGGTGCCATCAGGTTTGGGCACCAACACAATCGGGCTTGACCACTGACTGTGGGACTCTTCCATGACTCCTAGCTCCAACATGCTTTTTACCTCTGCCTTGATCTCCTCCCTTTTTGCCACTGGGACCCGATAGGGCCTTAAAGTTACCTGTGCCCCAGGGTCTGTGATAATGTGGTGATATGCTTCGGTGGTCCAGCCTGGTTTGGTTGAAAACACGTCCTGGTATTGGCTGATCATCTCAGTTACCTCCTTCTTCTGGTTTGGTATCAGATCAGCGGATATCCTGATCTGCTCCTGCTTATTCTTTCCCTGGATCGGGGTCTCTTGGGCCACTACACATGCCTCTCATTGGTGCCAAGGCTTTAAGAGGTTAATGTGATAAATTTGTTCTTGTTTCCGGCGTCCTGGCTGCCGCACCTTGTAGGTTACTTCCCCCATGGGTTCAACCACCTCATAGGGCCCCTGCCATTGGGCCAAAAGCTTACTTTCTGCCGTGGGTACCAACACCATCACCCGATCCCCTGGTTGGAACTGTCGGACTTTTGCCTGGCGATTGTAATGTGTTCGCTGGGCCTCCTGCACCTTTTCCAAATGTTCCCATACAATAGGAGTGACCCGGGCTATCCATTCTCGCATCTGTAACACATGGTCAATTATATTTCTCCCCTCATTGGGTTCCTCTTCTTAGATTTCTTTTGCAATATCTAGTATGACATGGGGGTGGCGTCTGTATAATAATTCAAAGGGGGAAAACCCAGTTGAGGCCTGAGGTACCTCCCTGATTGCAAACATAAGGTAGGGTTGTAGGGTGTCCCAATCCTTCCCATCTCGATTTGCCACTTTCCTTATCATTGCCTTGAGGGTTCGGTTAAACCTTTCTACCAGCCCTTTGGTCTGCGGATGATAGACTGAAGTTCTCAGGGTATGTATATGGAGCAGCGTACAGAGGTCCTTCATTAGCATCGACATAAATGGACAACCCTTGGTCTGTTGATATCTCCTTTGGTAGCCCCACTCGGGCAAAGATCCCCACCAACTCTTTAGCTATCTTTCTAGAGGCCGTGTTCCGGAGGGGGACAGCTTCTGGGTAGAGGGTAGCATAATCCAGAACGACAAGTATATATTGGTGACCCCGGGCTGTCTTCTCCAGGGGTCCCACTAGATCCATGGCTATTTGCTCGAAGGGGACCTCTATGATGGGAAGGGGTACTAAAGGTGCCCTCAAGTGGGGACAGGGACTGTGCAGCTGACACTCCAGGCAGGATGCACGGTACCTCCGCACTTCTTCATGTACTCCGGGCCAGAAGAATCGTCGCAGGACCTGTGCCAGGGTCTTCTCTACCCCCAAATGCCACCCAAAAAGATGACTATGGGCCAGACTTAATACAGCATTCTGGTGTTTTTGAGGTACTAGGATCTGCTGTACCTTCTGCCCCTGTACTGGTGCAACCCGGTATAAGAGATTCTTCTTCATTATGAAGTAGGGTCCTGGTCCCTGGGTTTTCCCTTCCACGGGGACCCCATCTATTTCGGTCACCTCCTTCCTAATGTTGTCGTACCTTGGGACTTCAGCCTGGTCCCATCCAAAATTTCCCCTCCCGGGGCTAATCTTCTTGAGATCTAGGGGGCCAGTCTTTGTTGCCTCTACTGGTTCAGAGGCGTTAGGGTATGGGTCAGACTCAGGTACTTCTCCCTCCTGGGTGGCCTCCTTTTCAGTTGCTCGGGTCTGCCTACCTACGAGAGCGACCCTCTGGCTTTGGGCCAGTATTTGGGTTCCCAAGGCCTTAGCTGCCCTTCTTTCCCTTTTCATCTTTCTACACTGTCTGGGAGTGGAGAACAAATCTGGGGATATTTCAGAGAAGGTTGGGGGTTGACAGTCTACTGTGGATACCTCACTACTTTCAGGGCTTCCCCCTTTCTCCAATTCCCTTACCAGGAGTAAGTCTCCAAACCCTGGGAAGTCCCTCCCTATGAGCACTGGGTATGGGACTTTAGGAACTACACCTGCTGCTACCTCAGTAGTGTTCCCCTGAATCTCGATTTTTACTGGGATGGTGGAGTAATAATCAACTGTCCCATGGACGCATGTTATCGCTGTACACTTAGCCCACAGCAGCTGACTACGCTTCACGAGCTTCCCCGAG
This sequence comes from Lepidochelys kempii, assembly GCF_965140285.1. Classification (NCBI taxonomy): domain Eukaryota; kingdom Metazoa; phylum Chordata; order Testudines; family Cheloniidae; genus Lepidochelys; species Lepidochelys kempii. Next base: position 94,629,081 of record NC_136380.1, on the reverse strand, counting down.
ACAAGCGTGATAGCACTCCCTGAATCAACCAGTGCTGTGGTCTCTACCCCATTTAGCTTCACTGGTCTAGTGTACATATGTGGGGTTAGTGAGACCCCCACAAGGTGGATTAGGGAGCATGGGTCTGCCCAGTTCCCCAGGTTACACTGCATAGGCTCCTCAGCATTGGGACACTGTTCAGCTATGTGTCCCCACTCCCTGCAGGCGTAACATCTGTATGGAGCCCTAGGCATTCCCCGGTCTCTTGGTTTGGGCAGTCTAACATCATGATACTCTTCCCCCTCAGTGCTCTGACACTTTGTGGCTTCTGGTGGGCCTTCAGCCCCTCTCTTTCTCCATCTGGGTTCTCCTGGTGGCCCAGTCACCCGAGCTCGAGGGCTTGGTGCTGCTAGTTTAACTTGGTGCTGCTTCTTCCTTAACTGGTCGGGTCAGCTCCCTCTCCGTCCTTCGCCTTTCTACCAGCGCGACAACCTCTGATTGAGAACCCCTGATTGAGAACCACTGTCCTAGATGGCCTGAGAGGCTGAGTCTGTATTCGCAAAAAGAAAAGGAGTACTAGTGGCACCTTAGAGACTAACCAATTTATCTGAGCATAAGCTTTCGTGAGCTACATCCGATGAAGTGAGCTCAAATAAATTGGTTAGTCTCTAAGGTGCCACTAGTACTCCTTTTCTTTTTAATAAACTTAAATGAGGTCTTACCACATGTTTAATAAAGTAATTTCAGGCTTGGTTTGGTAATATATTTCCAGACAAAGTTTAAAAAATAGATTTTTTTTTTAATTATTAACTGATCTCCTATAAAAAATATATAAACTTCTTTACTATCTATTCAACCTCCTTATTATCCAAATCATGATTTGTTATATACATAATAAAAAACAAATTTTTGCTATATGAAGGCAAAATTTTGTTTATTTTTATGTGCATATTTTACACGGAATTTAGAATCTGAAAAGTTATCAGGTTGTTGATTTTTTTTAACTGTAATTCACACATATAAACAGAGGGGAGAGCTCCTTTTCTCCACACAATACCTTTAACTCAAACTTTAGAAATATTTCCTAGTCTGCCATGAAATATTTAGATTCTTGTATGTAGTTTCTCAATTGTAAAATTAAACTGCATCAAACAGGTAATCCCCTCCCCCATCCTCCCCAGCCCACTCTGAACACTAATATCAAGCGGCTTCACAAAAAATCTTCTGCAAATCATGCACTTTCTCTATTGATCTGCCCCCTCTTCCAGCCTCTGTCCCAACCCCCACCCACTTGCTGCATAGCTCCCTCAGATGAGGCCAGGATTTTGACATACAGAAAGATACCAAAGTGAGTTTTATATAACAGTTTCTGCCATAACCCATTTCAAATACACATATTTTTTGGAAACTTTCACCTTCAATGCTAAACTTTCCACACTTGAGGCCATATGCTATGACCTGCTCTGCAGGAGGGAAAAGCAGTATCATCTACCCTGCTAGGGATACCCCCAATATGGAGGATTTGCCAGAAGGCTTAAAGCCAGTGTACCTAGCAAATATTCCATCACCTCTGTAGTCATTCAGGTAGAGCTTGGGAAGTGGGTGTGGCCAGAACAGTCTACTCACATTACAATAGCTGGCAGATGGGCTCTCTGGGGCTATGGCCAGCCATCCAGCATACTTTACAGCAGCTCCTGGGGGGTCTTGACTAGGGCCATAACCAGCACAGAACAAGGCCCAGTTTTTAGCAGGTGAACATGAATTGACACATTTTTGGACAGGAATTTAGTCCATGCAGAGCAGCTATTTTCAAACAACGCTCTACTATCAGGCCAAATACAACTAGTATTCTTTTTTTTTCTTTTCCCCCCAGGATTTTGTGCTACGATGATGCATTGTTTGGTTTTGAGCAGCACTGTTATTTACAGTGGACACCACAAAAATGGAATTTACCATCCACAGTAGTTAAATTTACACAGTGCTTGCATTATTTTTCATTTTAAGTATAGTGAATGCCACAACAGCACAGGTGCAGCCATTCAAATTTTAATGGCACCCATTACAACTCCAATTTCTGCTCCCTTTTTAAAACGTTTTTCATTTATATTTTGTTTAAATGTGGTGAATTTGACTATATTGCCCATGAAACTGACAGATGTATATGACTGATCTGTTAGTATTAATAGGAGCAGGAAGCTTTTCTTCGTAGCTCTACAAATGCTCTTAATCCTGCCCTTCTAATTAATTGCTGGATCTTTACTTAGCAGGGACTGTCAACAATGTGATAGTTTCATAATATATATAAGATTCTAATCAGTTAAAACCACAACCTAATTATCACTTCTGACTACAGACATAGCTTGCTGCTTTAACTAAATTGATTTATGTCCCTTTTGGTATCCTTACCTGCCTTCCTAGCCACACATATATTAATAGAATATGCTAGTTTAGGAAAGTTCCATTGTTCCTTATTACTTTACTTTAATACAGAGAAATATGTGTTACCACTTGTTTCTTAATAAAGAACTTCTAAGGGGTCTTTGCATGGGTGCACATAGCAGATTCTGGGCTACAGCATGAATCCAAGTTTACACAACACTTGCATTAAAACAATAAATAGCTGTAAGCACTACTAACCCAATATTTCAATATAAATGTAAAGATTTTTTGCTTAAATTGTTCCTTTAAATAAAAAGAAAATCTCAGTGCTTCAAACTAAGCCAGTTTTTTAATAGCAGTGAGTCAAAGTAGGTGAAGAGGGATAGGAGGGGGGAGGCATAGCTCAGTGGTTTGAGCATTGGCCTGCTAAACCCAGGGTTGTGAGTTCAATCATTGAGGGGGCCATTTAGGGATCTGGGGCAAAAATTGGGGATTGGTCCTGCTTTGAGCAGGGGGTTGGACTAGATGATCTCCTGAGGTCCCTTCCAACCCTGATATTCTATGATTCTAAGACACACAAAATATTCCTGACTGAGAATAGTTTAGATACATTTTAAGGATATCTACACTAACAACTTGTACAACACATTTCAGCCCAATTAAGAATTGTTTAAAAAACAGGCAGGCTTTATAAGAAAAATGACAACTGACTAAATAATGACACAAGCAGGTATCACTATAGATGTATTCACTTACCAGGCACTCATATATTCCATTGTATTTAGTAGTTGTGCTGCTAAAAGAGCTGTGGCAGTTCCAAAACTTATTTTTTCAGTGAGATTCATTGTACCATAATACAATCTTATCAGATTTACAATTTATCACAGCTAATATGATAAGTACAAGTAAATACTAAAATCATACAAAGAAAAACTGCTAGGAGTAGAAGTCTGATATTTTATTGTTATAGGAATAACATTCATACTCATTTTGGCTCACTGTCAACGTGGCCTGGGATTGCAAGAGAAAACATGAATAATGAATGATGGGGTCTAAATAAGCTGTTCCACTCAAGAGAGAGATCTTGGAGTCATTGTGGATAGTTCTCTGAAAACATCCACTCAGTCTACAGCAGCAGTCAAAAAAGCAAACAGAACGTTAGGAATCATTAAGAAAGGGATAGATAGTAAGACAGAAAATATCATATTGCCTCTATATACATCCATGGTATGCCCACATCTTGAATACTGCGTATACTCAAAAATGAAATATTAGAATTGGAAAAGGTTCAGAAAAGGGCCACAAAAATAATTAGGGATATGGAACAGCTTCCACATGAGGAGAGATTAATAAGACTGAGACTTTTCACCTCGGAACGGAGACGACTAAAGGTGGATATGATAGAGGTCTATAAAATCATGACTGGTGTGGAGAAAGTAAATAAGGAAGTGTTATTTACTTCTTCTCATAACCCAATAACCAGGGGTCACCAAATAAAATTAATAGGCAGCGGGTTTAAAACAAACAAATGGAAGTAATTTTTCACACAACACACAGTCAACCTGTGGAACTCCTTGACAGAAGATGTTGTGAAGGCAAGCACTATAACAGGGTTCAAAAAAGAACTAAATAAGTTCATGGAGGATAGGTCCATCAATGGCAATTAGTCAGCATGGGCAGGGATGGTGTCTCTAGCCTCTGTTTGCCAGAAGCTGGGAATGGGTGACAGAGGATGGATCACTTGATGGTTACCTGTTCTGTTCATTTCCCCAGGGCACCTGGCATTGGCTACTGTCAGAAGACAGGATACTGAGGTCGATGGACTTTTGGTCTGACCCAGTATGGTCTTTCTTATGTTCTTATGTAATGCTAACTGCACTGTAAAATACTGGGCATGTGCAGGTATGTGGGTGTGTAAAGTCCAATTATTATTCCACATGAGAAAGTGTGCAGTGTTTCAATCATAAAAAACAGACACTTCCTTTGGACCAACCTAAATCCCATTAGTCAGGACACTTTCAAGCTGAATTCCTAAACTCAATTTCCAGTTGATTATATACTAAATGGGCACAGTTGACTTTACACAAGGGATCAGCAACCTTTGGCACGTGGCCCATCAGGGAAATCCGCTGGTGGGCCAGGACGGTTTGTTTATCTGCAGCATCCATAGGTTCGGCCGATCGCAGCTCCCACTGGCTGCAGTTCGCTGTTCCAGGTCAATGGGGGCTGCGGGAAGCAGTGGCCATCACATCCCTCAACCCATGCAGCTTCCCACAACCCCCATTGGCCTGGAATGGCAAACCGCGGCCAGTGGGAGCTGCGATCAGCTGAACCTGCAGATGCTGTATGTAAACAAACTGTCACAGCCCACCAGTGGATTTCCCTGATGGGCCACGTGCCAAAGGTTGCCGATCCCTGCTTTACACCGACAACTGATTTCCTAAGTGGAAAGGCCAGTTGTGAAGGTAATTCACAATACCACATGACCCATAAAGCAATCTTCTTTTGAATGTACTCTGAGACAAACCAATTGTTCGACTGCCTGTCTATTCAAAATTATTAAAGGCATTCCCTATACCCTTTTACTTTCTCCACTTGTTACCCAATTAAAAAGGTGAAAATATGCCAAGTGACAGTTTCTCGAGTCTACAAGGGCTTAAAAACCAGAGACAGTAATTTAAGGAAAATCTTTAGCAGTTGAAAAGAGCATGCATGCCAGAAAAATCCTAGTCTTGTTTCACTGCTATGTTCCCTGAGTTAGAAAATTAGCACTGCTTCCATTGTATCACATTGCCTGAGGTAACTCACATCCATTTATGCTAAAATGCAGCAAACAATAAGGTGTTGCCTCTCATGGAAAAGAGCTCTTAACACACACTTGTTCTGTTTTCTCAAGGTATAAACAAGTAATGGGAGCTTTTACCTACCCCAAGTATCTGTTGGAAAAGTAACACAGCCAAACACAAAATTTCCAGTAAATTCTTGGAATGTGTTGAGGACAACTTTTTGTTTCAAAAGAAGGAGGAAATAAGCAAGGGAGCAGTCATTTTAGACTTGATTCTGCCTAATAGGGAAGAATTGGTTGTAAGACTCAATGTGGATGGAAACTTTGGTAAAAGTTATTATGAAATGATAGGCTTCATGATGCTAAGGAAAAGAATGAATGAGAGCAGCAGAATAAGCCAATGGACTTAAAAGCAATCTGTAAGAAACCCAGAGAACTGGTAGGTAAGGTCCCATTGGAAGAAATTATAAGGAAAAAAGGGAGTTCAGAAGAGATGACACTTTGTCAAAAAGATCATATCAAAGGCACAACATCAAACTATCCTGATGCAAAGGAATGATAGGAAGAATAATGAGGCCAATATAGCTGCATCAAAAAATCTTTAGTGACCTGACATTCTAAAAGGAACCCTACAAAAAGTGAAAACATGGATAAATTAATAAGTATGAGTTCAAAAGAATAATGCAAGCATGTAAGGACACACTCAGAAAGGCTAACACACAAAATGAGTTACACCTAGCAAGAAATACAAAAGGCAATACAAAGACGTTATATAAATACATTAGGAAAGTGTAGGTACACTACTTAGCAGGAAGGAGAGCAAATAACAGATGAAACCAGGAAGGCTGAGGTGTTTAATGTGTATTTTGCTTCAGTCTTCACTAAAAAAGTTAATTGTAACCAGATGCTTAATACAATATCAACAACAAGAAGGAAGGAACACAAGCCAGACTAGGAAAAGAACTGGTTAAAGAAATTTAGATAAGTAAGTTACCTAAATTCAATCTGGGGTACAGCCACTCCCCGACTTACACAATCATTCCATTCCAGAAAGCCTTGCATAACTCAAATTTTGCGTAAGTTGGAAATGTATACCTGAACATTATGCAAAACAAAATAAAACAAAACAAACCCTCCTATTTCTAGCTTATGGAACTTTTTCCGTAAGTGCGAATTTGCATAAATTGGGTCTTGCGTAACCCAGGGAGTGTCTGTACTTAAGGAACTAGCTGAAGCAATCTGAGAGCTTTTAGCAATTCTCTTCGATAACTTATGGAGGATGAGTGAGGTACTAGAGGGTTGGAGAAGGGCAAATATCACACATATTTTAAAAAGGGAAGCAAAAAGGACCCAGGGAATTATAGGTCAGTTAACCTAACTTCGATAGCTGGAAAGATTCTGGAACAAGTTATTAACCAATCAATTTGTAAAAACCTGGAGGATAATAGGATGATAAGTTATAGACTACATGGATTTGTCAAGTATAAATCATGACAAACCAGCTTAATTTCCTTTTTGACTTGGTTACTAGCCTAGTATATTGGGGAAAAGTAATAGATGCAATATATTTTGATTTTAGTAAGACTTTTGACACAATCCCATATGGCAGTCTCATAAGCTGACTAAGGAAATGTTGTCTAACTAAAATAACTACAAGGTGGGTGCATGACTGGTTGAAAAAATACTGAAACAATAGTTATCAATGGTTCACTCTCAATCTGAGAGGTCATATTTAGTTCCTGTCCTGGTTCCAATACTATTCAATATTTTCATTAATGACTTGGATAATGGAGAGGAAAGTATGCTTATAATGTTTCCAGATGACATCAAATTGGGAGGGATTGCAACCCCTTTGGAGGATAAGATTAGAATTCAAAATGACCCTGACAAATTGGAGAACTAGCCTGAAATCAACAGGAGGAAATTTAATAAAGAGAAGTATAAAGTCATACACTTAGGAAGGAAAAAAATCAAATGAACAAATAAAAAATGGGAAACAACTGGCTAGGCAGCAGTACCACAGAAAAAGAACTGAGGATAGTGGATGACAAATTGCATATGAGCCAGCAATGTGATACAGTTGTGAAAAAGGCAAATAATATTCTGGGGTGTAGTAACAGCAGTGTGATATGTAAACAGAAATAACTGTCCCACTCTTCTCGACACTAAGGTCTTAGTTGGTTTTGGGCACCACACTTTAAGAAAGATGTGCACAAATTGGAGAGAATCCAGAGGAGAGCAACACATATGACAAAGGATTTAGAAAACCTGGCCTATGAGGAACAGTAAGAAAAACTGAGCATGTTTAATATTGAGGAAAAAAGACTGGGGAGAGACCTGAGAACAGTCTTCAAATATGTTAGGGGCTGTTAAAAAGAGGATGGTGATCAATTGTTCTCCATGCCTACTGAAGGTGGGACAAGAAGTAATGGGATTAATTTTTAGCAAGGGAGATTGAGGTTAGATATTAGGAATAACTTTCTAGCTATAAAGGTAGTTCAGATCTGGAATAGGCTTCCAAGTGAAGTTGTGGACTCGCTGTCATTAGAGGTTTTTATAAACAGGTTAGAACAAACATGTGGCAGGGATAACATAGGCAACATGTAGTGGGGCATGGAGGGTCAAGCCCCCACCCCCAAGATTTCTGCTTAGCTTGCCTGGGGGGAAGAGGAGAGGCTCTGTCCTTCTACCACTGCGCCTGCCCCCCGGCACGCTTGATCCCTGTCCCTGGCATCCAGGCCCAGGCGGGGAGTTGAGGGAATGGGACAGCCACCTTTCACACTGGCTGCTCCATGTCACTGCTTTGCTCAGCGTGGTGGCTGCCTGTGAGAACCCGGCTGTGGGGCTGGCCCCCATTCACGCCTGGGTACAGAGGTCAACCGAGCAAGAGTGCCCTCTCCCCAGAACATTTGTGGCTTACTCAGCACTTGTCCTCAGCAGCCGGGCCCGGGTGGAAAGCAGTCTGCCACCACCACCTCCCCAGATGGCAGCTCAGGCAGGTGCTGCGCTGCACAGAGCAGTGACCTGGAGCAGCCAGCTTCAGTCAGCATGAGAAGCGGGTCCATCCCACCCCCTGTCCAGGCCTGGCTGTCAGGGACAGGGGCTGAACATTCCGGGGTGGAGACACAGTGGGAGAAGGACAAAAACCCACCTCTACCCCTCTGATAACTCTGGTGGGGCGGGGAGAGCACGGCGGCCCTGGGCTGGGCACACTGCAGGAGTGTCACTGAGCAGAAGTTCTCCCCTTTAGATTGCCCCCCACCCAGTATCGGGAGGCACCAGTCATCTATGAGGGATGGTATAGGTATACTTAGTCCAGTTTCAGTGCAGGGGAATGAAATCGATGACTTTGAGGTCCCATCCAGCCCTACATTTCTATGATTCTAACACAGCTGCAATCTTCTGCCCAGATCCTGCAGTCAGATCCACAGAGACGAACACCTGGGCCTGTGTAGAGCCCGAACATAGTTAATGAGGTTCTTCATGGATGCAAGGGTCTGCCTTGCAGATCCAACTGCAGAACTGAGGTTCTGAAGCACTTCTGTATCCCTGACTCTGTGGTCCATGGATTTAAACAAAAATGGGTGTGAGATTTAGGAGCACCAAGAGATTCTCTTTCCTCTTCAGGAATAAGACCCATTCTCTTCCATAATGCCTGAGCTGGAACCCATGCCATCTTTGTCTTGGCATCAGTATTACAGGTGAAATATTAAGCTACAGGGAATATTAAGCTATAGGAAAGCCCTTTTCCATTTTTCCAATTGTTTTTATTTTATTTTATTTTTTTTTGGTTGGGGGAAGGTGGTAAAGGGTAAAAATAGAATTAATCTAAATAGGAGAAAACAATATTTGTTCTCCATATTTCTACAAACATTAGACAAGTAGAGCTACTCTTTAGAGGGGGTAGCTACTAGCTCTACAAGCTGTTTCTAGTAGTACAAAGCAGTTACCTGGATACCAATATCTGACACAGCTGTAACTTGCAAAAAACAAACAAACAAAAAAAAAACAATTTCAGTGCAGAATGGTCTTGTGTGGCGAGTACATGTGAGAGTACATTGGCGGATGTGATTTCAGAGCCATTGGCCATTGTCTCTGAAAACTCATATCGATAGGGAGAGGTCCCGGATGACTGGAAAAAGGCGAACGTAGTGCCCATCTTTAAAAAAGGGAAGAAGGAGGATCCGGGGAACTACAGGCCAGTCTCACCTCAGTCCCTGGAAAAATCATGGAGCAGGTCCTCAAGGAATCAATTCTGAAGCACTTAGAGGAGAGGAAAGTGATCAGGAACAGTCAGCATGGATTCACCAAGGGCAAGTCACGCCTGACTAATCTAATTGAATTCTATGACGAGATAACTGGCTCTGTGGATGAGGGGAAAGCAGCAGACGTGTTAGCAAAGCTTTTGATACAGCCTCCCACTTGCCAGCAAGTTAAAGAAGTATGGGCTGGATGAATGGATTATAAGGTGGATAGAAAGCTGGCTAGATCATCAGGATCAACGGTAGTGATCAATGGCTCCATGTCTAGTTGGCAGCTGGTATCAAGCAGAGTGCCCCAAGGGTTGGTCCTGGGGCCAGATTTATTCAACATCTTCATTAAGGATCTGGAGGGTGGCATGGATTGCACGCTCAGCAAGTTTGCAGATGACACTGAACTGGGAAGAGAGATAGATACGCTGGGGTGTAGGGACAGGATACACAGGAACCTAGACAAATGAGAGGACTGGGCCAAAAGAAATCGGATGCGGTTCAACAAGGACAAGTGCAGAGTCCTGCACTTAAGACGGAAGAATCCCATGCACCGCAACAGACTAGAGACCGAATGGCTAGGCAGCAGTTCTGCAGAAAAGGACCTAGGGGTTACAGTGGATAAGAAGCTGGATATGAGTCAACAGTGTGCCCTTGTTGCCAAGAAGGCCAATGGCATTTTGGGATGTATAAGTAGGGGCATTGTCAGCAGATCGAGGGATGTGATAATTCCCCTCTATTCAACATTGGTGAGGCCTCATCTGGAGTACTGTGTCTAGTTCTGGGCCCCACACTACAAGAAGGATGTGGAAAAATTGGAAAGCATCCAGCGGAGAGCAACAAAAATGATTAGGGGACTTGAACACATGACTTATGAGGAGAGGCTGAGGGAACTGGGATTGTTTAGTCTGCAGAAGAGAAGAATGAGGGGGGATTTGATAGCTGCTTTCAACTACCTGAAAGGGGGTTCCAAAGAGGATGGATGAAGACTGTTCTCAGTGGTAGCAGATGACAGGACAAGGAGTAATGGTCTCAAGTTGCAGTGGGGGAGGTTTAGGTTGGATATTAGGAAAAACTGTTTCACTAGGAGGGTGGTGAAACACTGGAATGCGTTACCTAGGGAGGTGGTAGAAACTCCTTCCTTTGAAGTTTTTAAGGTCAGGCTTGACAAAGCCCTGGCTGGGACGATTTAGTTGGGGATTGGTCCTGCTTTGAGCAGGGTGTTGGACTAGATGACCTCCTGAGGTCCCTTCCAACCCTGATATTCTATGATTCTATGATTTTTTGATAAGTAAAACCTTGGTAGTGCCACTATCTACCTAAATACATAGAAAGTGCTGTCTTATCTGTGGCACTGCCATCTGCGCTAAATGGATAAGATTTGATAGTATTTCCTCAGAGCACTGATTTGTGCATTTTCTTACTGTGCAGTGATTTGTGAGTGAAAGAGGAAGGATGTAGGTTAGAAAAAAGTCCAAATGGTAGCCTTATTTATAGTTATATTTATTTAAAAAAAACATTTATAATTATATTGCATTTATTATTATACTTAGAGGTCCTTATCCTGTTTCATGTCAAAACTCCCAGGGATATCACTGGAAGTTTTGCCAAAGGTCAAACTGCATGATCAAGCACAGAGAGATAAATGCAGGAATGGAGTTTTCCATCTGAAGGCTATGACTAATGGCTATGAAAAAATCACATGCTGTTATTTAAATACAAGCAATGTTTACAAATGTATTAAAATGGAACCTGGCTAATTTGCAATAATGACTGCATGTCCCACTGAAACTTGCTGAATGTGGTAAATCATAGAATAAACGAACGTGCAGTTTTAAAAATGAATACAATGGCAGCAGAAACAAGAGGCAGGGTGCTCGCTCTTCCTGCCTTCCATGAAACCAGGCTTTGGAGGTGAATGGCCCCAGCAGGCATCCTGCACCTTTGCCAATAGCACCATGTAGGTTTGTGTTTAAGGGGCACATGGCTGTAGTATCTTCCCAGTACCAGGAAACATCCCGTTTACACCCTCAGGAGATACAATGTGTGATGCTGACAAACCCAGTGGCCATTGTGTGTGGTGACTGAGGTCAAAGACTCAAAGTGCATTCCTCACTCACTGTCATCAAAGGAAAAGCTCACGTGGATAGAGACACGGTCAGCTTGTTTTCTGTCAGAAGAGGCTATAAATATGGTGTTAAGGAAAGATCCTTCATTTCTGGACTGTTTGGATTCTAACACGGCAGAATAACTGAACTAGAAGATGGAGAACGCCAGGGTTATTCTGAGTAGCCCTGAGAGACGTTTGGGAAACTGCCAGATTACTACATCTCTGCTACCTCTCTGCTACCATTTGGGATTACAAACTGTGACTCATCTATATATACATATATTTTACCTGCTTTAACCTCTCAATAACTCTCATTCCTTTTCTTAGCTAATATATCTTTAATTACAGGTTTCAGAGTAGAAGCTGTGTTAGTCTACATCCGCAAAAAAACAGGAGTACTTGTTGCACCGTAGAGACTAACAAATTTATTAGTGCATAAGCTTTCGTAGGCTACAGCCCACTTCATTGGATGGATAGAATGGAACATATAGTAAGATATACATATATTGTGACAGGGTCGGGTCAGACAGCTATAGGAGAGTAATTTTTTTTGAAGCAAAAGATATTTTTATTTGCATAACATACTTACAAAGTAAAAACAGCAGCATATGCAATGTGTAACACAGCAACCAATCACAATTGTTTTCTCATTAGCTTCAGGGGAGGGAAGTGTTCAAGCTTGCCTGGGCCCAGAGCGGGGGGCTTCCTCGACTCTTGTGGTCTTCCACCCCCTCGAGTTACCTGGAGCCAAGCCTGAGTGTCACCAACAATTCCCTCTTCTGAAAGTACCCAACAAGAGGGGCAGGCTGTGGGGTGGACAATCCGGGGGGGGCACGTACACCCATGTGTGAAAGGACCCCTCTAAGGTGGTGATGTCCGCAGCAGCAATGGCTGGGGCTGGGGTCCCTTACTCTCTCCCCTAATCAAAGGGTCAGACAAAGGGACCCGGACGGAGACACCGAACAGAGAACCTTGGACAGCACCCACTGCTCCTCAAAAGCATGAAGGGAGTCAGTGGACGCGGCCCAGAGGAACTCCGCCCGGTACGTGAACAGACAGAGGATCGGAAAATGGCCCCACAGTCACAGGAAACTCCATCGGCCAACCTCCTCTCTCTGGTTTTATAGATGGCCATTCTAGCCAGGGCCAGGAGGAGGTTAACTAGGAGATCCCATGACTTTATGAGGCCATGGATGGGGAGTGCATAAATAAAAAGGTGAGGGGAAAAATGCAACCAAAAACATAATAGGAGATTTGTGAGGCACTGGAACAGGGGCTGCAGCCTGGCGCACTCCAAATATACGTGTGCCAGGGTTTCCCTCACACCACAAAAGGTACAAGTATCTGGGATGGGGGTGAACCGCGCCAAGTATGTGCCCGTGCTCACAGGTCCATGAAGGAGCCGCCAACTGATGTCCCTGACGGGCCTCGGAACCAAGGTGGAATATAGGCTGGCCCACCAGGGCTGCTGACCCTCCAAAGGTGGCAGAAGTTCTCGCCACTTTGTGTCAGGGCGGGACACTAGGGTGAGAGCGTGCAGGGTGTGGAGCACAAGTGTGTATAGATGTTTCCTTGGCGCGGTTGGGAAGCGTACAGGCTGCAGTTCATGCAGCCGGCTCGCAGTGAAGCGGTGAGGGGGTTGATTGGGTCTGAGGGGCAGGGGTCCAATTAAAAGGTCCGGCGGGCCTGGGGTAGAGGAACTGGGGTAGAGGCCTGGGGTAGAGGGGTAGAGGCGTGCCCTCGAGCAGGACCCGGTCGAGGTAAGCTCAAGCAGCAGGCGGCAAAGCGGCCTTCGCCTCCTGAAGTATGTGCTGGGGAGTGCGAGGTCTGGAGAGCCCCATGCACCGGGCAAGCGTCAGGGGATCCAGCCAGTCTCCCCAGTCGTAGTCCAGGAGGTCTCCGACTCTCGTGACTTCCGCCAGGATCAAGCTCTGGCGCACCGAGCGGGACTCTGCCACCTGCACACGGAGCTGGGGGTTGTGTAGCAGGGGCTCTGCGAGGAGATCTACTGCATTGGTGGCCGCCACGGACCTGGTCATTAAAAACAGTTTCCAAGTCTGGAGGAGATCCTGGTAGAAGACCAGCAGCCCGGAGAGGTCTTGCAGAAGACCTCCCGGACAGAGATAAAATAGCTGCTGGTCATATCGGAGCCCTCGGATGAGGCGCAGGATGGCATGCGCCAGTGTGCTCCACCCAAACTGCCTGTACCATAGAGGGGCCTCTGTAGGGCCTGGAGGCGGAAGACACGGACCTGAGTGTGTAGACACTTCAGGCCCTGTCCTCCTTCCTTCAGGGGTAGATGAAGAACCCCTACGGGGCCCAGTGCATTCCTGACCAAAAGAACCCGAGAATCAATGTCCAGAGATTGGTCAGGAAACCCGGGGCCGGGACCAGGGTGTTGTGCCAGTACCAGAGCATGGAAAGGACTAGTTGATTAAGCACCAGTGCTCTCCCTCGGAGGGAGAGACATCGGAGTAGTCCCGTCCATTTCTGGAGCCGCTCTATCACCCCGCCCTCTAAATTATCCCAGTTTTCCAGCGGAGAGGGATGCGTGCCAGAAAAGTAAATGCTGAGGTAGAGCAGTGGACCCACACTCCACCGGATGGTCTGAAGCGCGGGTGGGAGGGAGCTCGCCTGCCGCCAGTCTCCTACCACCAAGCCAGAGCTCTTGACCCAGTTGACCCGGGCAGAGGAAGCTGACGAATATATGGCCTAGAAAGCCTCCACCCGCGCCAAGATGCTGGGGTCCTGGATCACAAGGAGCACGTCATCAGCGTACGCCGACAGGACCAGCCGCAGCTCCGGCTCCCGCAGCACCAACCCTGTCAACGTCCTGCAGAGGAGACAGAGGAAGGGCTCGATCGCCAGAGCATACAGCTGGCCCGAGTACACCCCTGCCGTACTCCTCGCCCGAAGCTGACCAGTTCAGTCAGGGTCCAGTTGAGCTTAACTGGACACTCTACAGAAGCGTACAGCACCTGGAGAAAACCCACAAACTGGGGTCCGAAGCCAAACGTCTGCAGAGTGCTCAGGAGGTACCCATCGTCCACCCTATCGAACGCCTTCTCCTGATCTAGGGACAGGAGGGCGACTGATAGACCGTCTCTATGCCCGAGTTCCAAAAGGTCCCGAACCAGAAATAGGTTATCAAAGATACTGCGGTCTGGGATGGTGTAGGTCTGGTCTGGGTGGATCATGTCCGCCAGCACAGACCCTAGCTGCAGCGAGATTGCTTTCGCTACGATTTTGTAGTCCATGCTGAGGAGCGAGACGGGATGCCAATTTCGTAAATTGCGGAGGTCCCCCTTCTTCGGCAATAAGGCGACGACAGCTTGCCTGCACGAAAGAGGGAGGACCCCACTCTGCAGAGACTCGGCCCAGATGGTGACTAGGTCTGGGCCAAGGACGTCCCAAAACACGCGGTAGAACTCCACAGTCAGCCCGTCCATGCCTGGAGACTTATTAGTGGGCATACGACGGAGGGCTTTCTAGAACTCGACCAGAGTGAGAGGCAACTCTAGCCGGTCTCGGTCGCTTGCGCTGACCGTAGGGAGCTCCTCCCAAAGCACTCTGCAAGCGCTAGGGTCAGTCAGATCCTGGGAGAAAAGACTTGCGTAGAAGGCTCGGGCTCTCCCGCACATCTCCACCGGTTCCGTGAGGGGGGTGCCGTGTTCTGCCACGAGGCAGGTGACGTGTTTCTTGGCCCCCCTCGTTTTCTCCAGGGCATAGAAGAAGTGGAAGCCGCGATCCCTCGGTGTAGTCACGGCAGAAAAGCCTGGTGCGCACCTTCCCCAGGTCCCACCATCGCTGCCCGAGGGAAAGGCACGCCTCTGTCCTCGCCAGGCCAGCCAGAATTCCCGGAAGGACGTCATGAAGCCCTCATCCTCCAACAGGCTGTTGTTAAAATGCCAATAGGCTGGCCCCAGCCTCTCCGCACAGAGGGAGGCTGTCATGGTGGCTAGGTGATGGTCAGAAAATGGGGCCAGCCGAATGCTGGAGGAGTGGGCTCGTGAGAGATGGAAGCGTGATCAATAAATGCGGTCCAACCGGGAGTGGCTCGACCGATGGGCTTCCACCCAGTCAAAGGTGAACGTGGAAGTGTCATCCGGGTGGTGGTCACACCAGATGTCCACTAGGGAGTGATGTTCAGCTATCTCCCGGAGGGTGTCCGCGGCGGCCGGGCTCTGCTTGGTCCCCGAGCGGTCTCGCTCCTCAAGGGTGGTATTAAAATCCCCTCCCAGGACCAGGCACTCGTGAAAATCTAAGGTGCCGAGGAAAGCGGATGCCTGCTGATAGAATTGCAGCTGCTCCGGGCCCGATGTCAGGGCATAGACGTTAACAAGGTTAACCACGAGCCCCTCTATACGGACCCGAAGATGCAGCAGGTGACCCAGTACGGCCTCGGCAACCCCTAGCACCTCGGGCCATAGGTTGGGGGAGAACAGGGTCGCTCCAGCCTGCCAAATCGTGGAATGGCTAAAGTAGACCCTGTTCCCCCACTGCAGCCGCCAACTGTCTTCAGCGGTCGGATCCGTATAGGTCTCCTGCAGGAAAATCACACAGTACCTCCCTCCCAAAGGAAGGAGAGCACCTGGGACCTGCGGAGAGCCATCCTACAATCCCAGGTATTCAATGTTGCGATGGTGAGACGTGTCATGGAGAAGACCGGGGGGGATCCCACTGGCAGGGACGCTCGCATCCCCCAGCGGGCTGCGCCACAGTCCTTGACCCATCCCATAGGTGAGTAATTGGTCATGGAAGACGCGGACCCTCCAGTAGGCCACGGCATCCTGCTTCCCTGTCCCTTTACCTTCCCCCATGAGGGCCCTTGTGGCCTGGAGGATTTGAAAAAAATCCCCCCATTGCTGGAGAGCAAGCTGTACCTTGTTGCAGGAGCCATGGACATCCTCTAAAAACTTCCGCAGCTCTCCTTGCATCTCATGGGGGGGGTGGGGTTACGGTTTCCCGGTTGTTCCCCAGCGGGGCTCTTGGTGCAGCCCTGTGGTCCACTAAAACGGACAAGGAGGGTGCGGACCCCCGACGGGATGCCTGATGGGCTAGAGCTTCTAGGCCTGCCTCAAGCTCTGGGGCGATACGGGGCGGTAGAGGGAAAATAGCAGCTCCTAATGGGTCGGGGCAGGACAACACAAAGGCCACTCCCTGGGGGGTCATCAGTTGGGAAAGGGAAGGAGACAGCCCTGGGGGGTGGCAATGATATTGCAGGAGGTAAATTGGATAGGGGTAGAGGCAGGGGCAGGGGCAGGGGCAGGGGCAGAGGCGAGGTTCTGGATTTTGGGAGGCAAGCAGCTGGATGGTGGTGCCTCCTGATCAGGCTCAAGGGTTAAGCGGGTGGGGAGGGAGCATGGGGAAAAGAGGGGTGGAGTGAGGTCACCCAGATAAGATTTGCTGGGCGACCGGGGTCAGATCTAAGGCCTTGATCTCCTCGAACATGGAGGAGAGGACACTTTCTGTCGCCCCGGGGTTCTCACCGCCAGCACCTGCCATGACAGTTCTCTTGGGGTTCACAGGGGCTTCGGGGAGCATCAGAACAGAAGGGTCTTCCTTGAGGGTCTCGGAGGGGAGGGTCTCCCGTGGAGGGGAGACACTACCCTCCGGTGCTGCCACGTCTTTCCCGGCTGACACCAGTGGATGGGACGCACTCGTGGACAAAGCAGAAAGTTCGGCATCGGTGCCCCCCTTCCTGGTCTTCCGGGGAGCCTGCACCTCAGGTAGATGAGGCGGAGCTCAAGCCTTCCGCTTGCCTTGCTTCCCCTGGACTAGGGCCCAGCCCTCCATGGCATCATCTAGGAGCTGGTTAGCAGGCGCCGTGTCAGGGGGTAAAGGCAATGGCTCAGGGACTTGGGCGGGGGGAACGGTGGGGCAGCATAAGGGAGGGAGGACTCTCCCTGGAGCAGGCTCTCTCCCATGCCTGGTGGTATCTCTGCCACACCCTCCTCCATAGGCCACGCTAGATTGTCAGCAGTGAGGGTGGGGCTCTCCCACTCGTCTGGGCGTTGTAGGGGAGGTGCCCCTTGGGCCTGAGTGGGAGTAGCGGTGGTCCAAAGAGGAGGGGGGCGGGTTCGGGTACCAGGCGGCCAGGGGCATTGGCAATGACGGGGCCGATGTCCTGCTGGGTCTCGGGGATCCCAGGTGCCCCTCCTTGCTGGGCTAAGGGGCAGTCCCTCCAGACATGCCCCGACGCCCGGCAGAGGTAGCACCGGGCTTCCTCAACACTCGTGGTCTTCCACCCCCTTGAGTTACCTAGTGCCACGCCCAGTGTCACCGATTATCCCTCTCCTAAGAGTGCCCGGCAAGATGGGCACGGCTGCGGGGTGGGCGGTTTAGGGGTGGGGGGGTAGAGATCCATGTATTATAGGACCCTTCCTAGATGACAGTAATGATGGTATCCACAGCGGCAACGGCTGGGGCTGGCATCTCTCGCTCTTCCCCTCAATCAAAGGGTCAGACGCAGGGAACCGGACGGGGTCACCGAGCAGAGAACCCCGGACAGTGCCCACTGCTCCTCGAAGGCATCAAGGGAGTCGGTGGACGCCGCCCAGAGGAACTCCGCCCGGATACGTGAATGTACTGAAGATCGGAAAAAGGCCCTACAATCGCAGGACGCTTCATGGGCCAACCTCCTCTCTCTGGTTTTATAAATGGCTGTTTTAGCCAAGGCTAGGAGGAGGTTGACCAGAAGATCCCGCGACTTTGTGGGGCCATGGATGGGAAGTGTATAGATAAAAAAGGTGAGGGGAGAAATGAAGCCAGAAGCGTAATAGAATATTTGTGAGGAGCCGGAAAAGGGGCTGCAATCTGGCACACTCTAAATATACGTGCACCAGGGTTTCCCTCACATTACAGAAAGGGCAAGTGTCCGGGATGGGGGTAAACCGTCTCAAAAACACGCCCGTGCTCACAACTCCGTGAAGGAGCCGCCAACTGATGTCCCCGACGGGCCTCGGGACCAAGGTGGAATACAGGCTGGCCCACCGAGGTTGCTCACCCTCCAAAGGTGGCAGGACGTCCCGCCACTTTGTATCGGGGCGGGACACCAGGGTGTGGGCGTGAAGGGTGTGAAGCATAAGTGTATATAAATATTTCCGTGGTGCAATTTGAAAACTAACCGGCTGCAGTTCGTGCAGCTGGCTTGCAGTGAAAGGGTGAGGGGTTTGTTGGGATCTTCGGGGTAGGGGCCCGATGGAAAGGTCCGGCGGGCCTGGGGTAAAGAATGGGTGGGGTGCGCCCTCGCACAAAGCTCGGCTAACATAAGCCCGAGCAGCGGGGATCAAGGCGGCCTTCACCTCCTGAAGTACGCGCCGGGGGGTATGGGGGCTGGAGAGCCCCATGTGCCGAGCGAGCGTCAGGGGATCCAGCCAGTCTCCCCGGTCGTAGTCCAGGAGGTCTCCGACCCTCGTGACTTCCGCCAGGACCAACCTCTGGCGCACCGAGCAGGACTCCGCCACCTGCACACGGAGCTGGGGGTTGTGTAGCAGGGGCTCCGTGAGGAGATCTGCTCCCACGGTGGCCGCCACGGACCTGGTTGTTAGAAACAGTTTCCAGGTCCGGAGGAGGTCCTGGTAGAAGACTGGCAGCCCGGAGAGGTCTCGCGGAAAACCCCTCGGAGAAAGATAAAAGAGCTGCCGGTCGTAACGGAGCCCTTGGAAGCGGCGCAGGAAGGCGTGCGCCAATATGCTCCACGTTGAACTACCTGCACTATAAAGGAGTCTCTGCAGGGCCTGAAGGCGGAAAACGCGGACCTGAGTGTACAGACACTTCAGGCCCTGCCCTCCTTCCTTCAGGGGTAAATGAAGAACTCCAACAGGGGCCCAGTGCATTCCTGACCAAAAGAACTCTAGAATCAATCTCTGGAGGTGGGTCAGGAAACCTGGGGCTGGGGCCAGGGTGTTGAGCCGGTACCAGAGCGTGGACAGGACTAGTTGGTTAAGCACCAGTGCTCTCCCTCAGAGGGGGAGACATCGGAGTAGTCTCGTCCATTTCCGGATCCGCTCAATCACCCCGCCTTCTAAATTTTGCCAGTTCTCCGGCGGGGAAGGGTGCGTGGCGGAAAGGTAAACGCTGAGATAGAGCAGTGGACCCGCACACCACCGGATGGTCTGAAGCGCGGCTGGGAGGGAGATTACCTGCCGCCAGTCCCCCACCACCAAGCCAGAGCTCTTGACCCAGTTGACTCGGGCGGAGGAGGCTGCCGAATAGATGGCCTAGCATGCCTCCACTAGCACCAAGTCGCCCGGGTCCTGGACCACGAGGAGTACGTCATCGGCGTATGCCGACAGGACCAGCCGCAGCTCCGGCTCCCACAGAACCAACCCTGTCAACCTCCTGCGGAGAAGACAGAGGAAAGGCTCGATCGCCAGAGCGTACAGCTGGCCCAGTTCGGTCAGGGTCCAGTTGAGCCTAACCAAACACTCCGCGGAGGCATACAGCACCCGGAGAAAACTCACAAACTGAGGTCTGAATCCAAACGCCTGCAGAGTGCTCAGGAGGTACCCATGGTCTACTCTATCGAACACCTTCTCCTGATCAAGAGACAGGAGGGCAAACGACAGACCATCTCTCCTCCCGAGTTCCAAAAGGTCTTGGACTAGAAATAAGTTGTCAAAAATGCTGCAACCCGGGACAGTATAGATCTGGTCTGGGTGGATCACGTCCGCCATCACGGACCCTAGCCGCAGCAAGATTGCTTTCACTACGATTTTGTAATCCGTGCTAAGGAGTGAGACGGGACGCCAGTTTCGTAAATCGCGGAGGTCCCCCTTCTTTGGCAACAAGGCGAGCACCGCTCGCCTGCATGACAGAGGGAGGACCCCGCTCGGCAAGGACTCAGCCCAGACAGTGACTAGGTCTGGGCTGAGGATGTCCCAGAACGCGCGGTAAAACTCCACGGTCAGCCTGTCCATGCCTGGAGATTTATTGGTGGGCATGCGACGGAGGGCTTCTGAGAACTCGGCCAGGGTGAGAGGCAGCTCTAGCCGGTCTCTGTCGCCCGCGCTGACTGTGGGGAGTTCCTCCCAGAGCATCCCGCAAGCGCCAGGATCGGTCGGATCCGGGGAGAAAAGGCTTGTGTAGAAGTCACGGGCCCTCCCACACATCTCCTCCGGATCCGTGAGGGGGGTGCCGTCTTCCGCAAGAAGGCAGGTGACGTGTTTCTTGCCCCCCTCGTTTTCTCCAGGGCATAGAAGAAGCGGGAGCCGCGGTCCATCTCCCAAAGGAGGCGGATGTGGGACCGAACGAAGGCACCTCGGGCCCGGTGGTCCTCGAGGGCCCGGAGCTCCTCCCGCTTCTCCCGGCACACTCCGCAGAGGGACGGGTCCTCGGGGTTGGCGGCCAGGTGCCTCTCCATCTCTAAGACCTCCCGTTCCAACTGCTCTATCGCCACATTTCGCCGTCGGCTGGTGCCCCGAGTGTAATCACGGCAGAAGAGCTTGGTGCGCACCTTCCCGAGATCCCACCATCGCCGCACCGAGCGAAAGGCATGCCACTGCTCTCGCCAGGTGAGCCAAAACTCCTGGAAGGACATCACGAAGCTCTCGTCCTCCAGCAGGCTGTTGTTAAAGTGCCAATAGGCCGGCCTCGGTCTCTCTGCACGGAGGGAGACCGTTATGGTGGCTAAATGATGATCGGAGAATGGGGCCGGCCGAATGGTGGAGGAGTGAGCCTGTGAAAGATGGAAACGAGATAAGTAAATACGGTCCAACCGAGAGTGGTGTGACCGATGGGCCTCCACCCAGACAAAGGTGAATGTGGAAGTGTCATCTGGGTGATGGTCACGCCAGACGTCCACTAGGGAATGATGTTCGACTATTCCTCGGAGAATGTTCACGGCGGCTGGGCTCGGCTCGGCCCCTGTGCGGTCCCGTTCCTCGAGGGTGGTGTTAAAGTCCCCTTCCAGGACCAGGCACTCATGCGAATCTAGGGTGCCGAGGAAGTCGGACACCTGCTGATAGAATTGTGGCCGCTTTGGGCTTGTCTGCGGGGCATAAATGTTAATAAGGTTGACCACGAGCCCCTCCATACGGACTTGAAGGTGCAGCAGGTGGCCTGGCACGGCCTCAGTGTCCCCTAGCACCTCGGGCCGTAGGGTGGGGGAGAACAGGGTCGCCACTCCAGCTTGCCAAGTCGTGAAGTGGCTGAAGTATACCCCATCCCCCCACTCCAGCCGCCACCTGTCCTCGACAGTCAGGTCTGTATGGGTCTCCTGCAGGAAAGCTACAGATTACCCCCCTTCCCGAAGGTAAGAGAGCACCTGGGACCTGCGGAGAGCCATTCTACAGCCCCTGGCGTTCAAGGTTGCAATAATAAGAGGCGTCATGCGGAGGGCTGCGGGGGGTGGGGGTTTCTTATTGGTGGGGGTGTTCGTGGCCCCCGGCGGGTTGCACAGTAACCCGTGACCCATCCCGTGGATGAGTAGATCTTTTCGGAAGCCGCGGGCCCGCTCGTAGGCCGCAGCACCGTGCTTTACTTGCCCCCTGCCCTCCTTTATAAGGGCCCTTGTGGCCTGAAGAATTTGATCAAAGTCCCCCCATAGCTGAAGAGCCAGCTGTACCCTATTGCGGGCGCCACGGGTGTGTTCTAGGAACTTCCGTAGTGAATGTCGCAGCTCATGGGGGGGTGGGGTTACAATTTCCAGGGTATTCCCTCGCGGGGCTCTTAATGCGGGTAAGATGCGTAGTCCGCTAAGGCGGGTAGGCAGGGTGCGGACCACCGACGGGGCGTCTGACAGGCTGGGGTTATTAAATCCATTTCATGCCTTGGGGTGGAAGGGGATGCGGGGGAAAAATTGCAACTCCTAATGGGTCGCGACTAGAAAGTGCAAAAACTGCTCCCTGGGGGCGGGATCTACGGAAGGCGGGAAAGAAATAACCCCAGGGGCAGCATTAGCATTGCAGGAGGAGGTGAATTGGGCAGGGACAGGGGTGGGGGCAGGGGCAGAGGTAAGGCTCTGGGCTTCAGGAGGCAAGCAGCTAAAAGAAGGTGCCTCCTGAGCAAAGTCGAGGGTTAAGGAGTAAGGGAGGGGGCTCCCAGTGACGCTAGGCACTGGCTCCGTGGTGGTCTTGGCGGCCATGGCATCAGGTGGTCGACCACCTTCTGCAGGGTGCTTGCCCGGGAAGGCAATTAGGGGGAGGGGGCATGGGGAAAGGGGGGCTGGGGTGAGGTTGCCTAGATCGAGGCCAGCTGGCAGTAGATCATCCTCTCCCTGGGTGACCGGGGTCAAATCTAGGGCCTCAATCTCCGCATACACGGAGGAGAGGCCAACTTCTGCTACCCCGAGGGCCTCTCCTCTAGGGTCCGCCTCAACAGTCGCTTCGGGGTTCACGGGGAGTTCTGGTGGTATCCGGGCAGAAGGAGCTTCCTCAGGGGTCTCGGAGGGGAGGGTCTCCCATGGAGGGGGGATTCTGCCCTCCAATGCCAGTCTGTCTTCCCCTCCCAACACCAGCGGATGAATCTCACTTGTGGCCGTAGTGGAAGGCTCAATATCAGTGCCTTCCTTCCTGGTCTTCCGGGGGGCTTTCGTATCGGATGGGTGCAGTGGAGCTCGAGGCTTCTGCTTGCCTCGCTTCCCCTGGACTAGGGTCCAGCCCTCCATAGCGTCGTCTGGGGGTTGGTTAGCAGGGGTCGTGTCGGGGGGCGGAGGCGATGGTTCAGGGGTTCGGGGGGGGTAATGGTGAGGCAGCATGGGGGCGGGGGGTTCTCCTTGGGGCGGGCTCTCTCCTATACCCGGTAGTATCTTTGCCACACCCTCCTCCATAGGCTCTGCCGGATTGGTAATAGCAAGGGTGGGACTCCCTTGCTCGCCTGGGCGTTGTAGGGAAGGTGTTTCTTAGGCCCGACGGGAGCAGCGGTGGGTCGAGTAGGAGGAGGGTTGGCTTCAGGTGCTGGGCGGCCAGAGGCATCGGCAACGACGGGGCCGATGTCCTGCCGGTCTCGGGGGTCTCGGGTGCCCCTCCCCCCTGGAGCCAAAGGGCAGTCTCTTTGGACATGTCCCGCTGAGCGGCAGAGGTAGCACCGGGCCTCTCCAGTGGAGTAAAAGACCCGATAGCGGGCTCCTTGGTAAGGGACTAGGAAGGACCCCTTGAGCGCCTCTCCGTCACGCACCGCTGCCGGCGGTAGAAGCTGCACTTGCCGGCGGAATGAAAGGACGTGACAGAGGGTGGGGTCCTTGCAGCCCAACGGGAGAGGGCTGATGACAGAGACAAGTTTCCCCAGGGTGGAGAGAGCGGGTAACAGGGCAACATTGGGTAAAAAGGGAGGAATGGAGATGAGGCGAACGCCCAGGTCTTCTAGCGGCTCTAGGGGGACAAACCCCCCCCCTACCGCCAGGCCCTTCTCCACCGCCTCCTGGGCGGCAGCCTCCGAAGCTAAGAATAAAATGACCTTTCCATACATTTTGGAGGCTGCCACAATAGCCATGGGTCCTACCACCTTCGCCAGCGCCTGCACGTACGTCTCCACGTGGGGCGAGGCGGGCACCAGGAGGCAACGAACACCGTGCCTCCTGGTCAAGGTGGGGAAGGGGCCCCGGCCGCTGGTGATGGTAGCGGAGGCAGTGGGTGGGCGAGATGACAAGGCAGCAGGCAGGGGGGAGCCTGCCACCACCCGGGCATACGTCCTTGGGGCCGGGGAAGGGACGTTCGCAGAGCTGGTGGAGGGAACAGCAGGGAGGGACACCATGGTCAATGACAAGGCCACAGCGGTATGGGGAGCCCCTCCCATGGAGGGCCTAGTGGTTTTAGCGGGGCCCTTTCCTTTCTTCCCGCCCTGGCCTTTCCAGCCAACTGGGGGGGGTTTCCTGGAGTCTGGGGGGGCAGTGGATGTAGAGCGGCAGTAATCACCCCGGTGCCTCCTGCTGCCGCTGTCCCAGCGGGGCGGTGGCAGGTGTTTTGACAGTGGTGGTGGGGGGGGGGCTTGGGGGTTGGGCAGGGGGATAGGTGGGGGAGGGACAACTGATGTTGTTAGAGGGGCCTCGCCCCTCTCATTCCCCGCCATTGTGAGCAGGGAGAGACGGGGAGACACCAGAAGGAAGACGGGGGAGGGGGAAGTAGATTAACCGCTCCTCCCTGCCGGGCTGCAGGCAGAGTGGGGGGGTACCAAATGGCTTGGACTGGAAGGAGGAAAAAAACAAAAATCGGGATCCGGTGATAGGGGCAAGCTGTGGAGTAAACAATCCGGGTGTGTGTGTGTGTGTGGACCCACGCACGTTTGTCCAAAGAGTCTCATTTGGTCATCTGTTATGTCCGGTCTGAAAGGCAAAGTTCAAAGCAAACAGCTGGGGTCCAAAGGCAGATGGCAGGTTGCCAGCAGGGACGGACGGCGGGGGGCCATGACAGTTGTAATAATGTTGGGTGGGGGGCACCAATGGATCGGGGGGCAGCTCCGTGCCACACCCCCTGTGCCGCCACAAATGCAATTAAACCTCAGTCAAACTCCCCCCCACGAGAGTATAATTCAAAAAAATTACTCAGTCTTACGGCTCCCTCCACGATGATTTGTAGCTTCCCTGGGTGATTTCTCTGCTCTCCAGCTTGTTGGCTGTGTACCAAGGCTTCCGGCAGGCCGCAAATGTTGCAGAGATAAGAAGAAGAAATTCCGAGCTGACAGCAAAACGGCTGGGTCTGGGGGCTTCCACTCCCCCCTCCGGATAGCAGGTTGGCAATCTTCCCCCCTCCTCCGGGGGTTTCAGCTAAGGCAAAGAGCTGCGCCCAAGAGCAGGCATGGGGGGGGGTGCTGGCGGCAAACTGGCAGCTGACCAGCACTCAAACGGCAGCAAAGAAAAACGGCAACAAAACAAAACAAAAAAGCGTCTGGCCCGGTCGGAGCAGGGGGAACTAAGGCAGGGTCGAAAAGTAAGAAAAATCCAGGCCAGGGGGCTTTAGGAAAGAATAGAAAGCAGACAGCTGAGGAGCAAGCGAGGGAGGTCCCATTTCCCAACAGGGAAGGTTTTAGAACAATCAGGAACCTTCTGGAGACAATTAAGACAGGCTGATTAGAACACCTGCAGCCAATCAAAAAGCTGCTAGAATCAATTAAGGCAGGCTAATCAAGGCACCTGGGTTTTAAAAAGGAGGTCACACCAGTTTGTGGTGTGTGTGTGAGGAGTTGGGAGCAAGAGGCCCTAGGAGCTGAGAGTGAGAACCCGGACTTGTAGGACTGAGGTGTACAAGCATTATCAGACCCCAGGAGGAAGGTCCTATGGTGACGATAAAGAAGGTGTTGGGAGGAGGTCATGGGGAAGTAGCCCAGGGAGTTGTAGCTCTCGCAGAGCTGTTCCAGGATGCACTCCAGACAGCTGCATTCCACAGGGCCCTGGGCTGGAACCCGGAGTAGAGGGCGGGCCCGGGTTCCTCCCAGATCCTCCCAACTCCTGGTCAGACACAGGAGGAGTCAACCTGGACTGTGAATTCAGAAAAATGGCCAAGCTGAGGGCTGCTGTGAAGCTCCAAGGCAAGCAAATCCACCAATAAGTGCAAGACCCACCAAGGTAGCGCAGGAACTTTGTCACAATATACATACAGATATGTTGGAAGTTACCATACAAACTGTGAGAGGCTAATTAGTTAAGATGAGCTATTATCAGCAGGAGAAAAAAACTTTTGTAGTGACAAACAAGATGGCCCATTTAGACTGTTGACAAGAAGGTGGGAGGATACTTTATCTTTAATTAGTTTACTGTAGAACTGGCTGCCAGCATTGTGTTTGGTGTAAGATCTGGAATATCAACTGATCTGGTCTTTTGGGACTGGGAGCAACCTGATGTGTACTTCAGTTTGTGACCTTTTATAACAAAGTCCAGTTTGTCTGGGTGGCAAGATAGAGTGGAATGTCTAAGGGGACTGTCTGTGACTCCATGGTAAGACTGGTGTAGTGACCCAGAAGTTCACATTTATCACTGGTTTGGTGACATATAACTATAGAAGAAAAGGAGTACTTGTGGCACCTTAGAGACTAACCAATTTATTTGAAGTGAGCTGTAGCTCACGAAAGCTTAGGCTCAAATAAACTGGTTAGTCTCTAAGGTGCCACAAGTACTCCTTTTCTTTTTGCGAATACAGACTAACACGGCTGTTACTCTGAAACCTATAACTATAGAACACGTCACCAGCTTGGGCTGTCTGCCCTGTTTTCTAACAGTCTGCCCTGAGGTAGGCACTCAAAGTTGTGAGCTACTCCAGACAGCATGACACAATGTCAGCAGTTCTGGATTCTGATCTGGATCTGGATTGGGAAGTTAGAAGATAGACTGTTTGGCGGTAGAAAAGGAAATAATTGAGCAGGGGTTAAGTAGCGAGAAGGCCCTGACAGATCATCTTCCCCCACTCACAATCACTCAACATGTCTATGGCGACAGTGTTGGAGAGTCCTGAGGGTGTATGAATATGAGGTGAGGGGTTGCCTACAGCCCAGAGATGGGTTAATCCAACCCTAAGTATGCCAAATCTTATGTTCCTGTGACTTTCTCAATACTTTTGAACGAAGCACAGTACATGATGAGGCTCTGACCCTGATTGGGAGTATGGGGGCTAACATAAATAATAAAAAAAATATCTCTAAGGAATATGATAGGTCCTGTTTTTAGTCCCACCTATCTTTTGAACTTTCATCAGCTAATAGCCTCATTATTGGTTTCAGTTTAGCTTTGTCTTTTAGTAACAGTACCAGCAGCACTAACGCTGCTGGATTCTGATCTTACACATAAATCTGGTGTATCACAGATCAGGATCTCTTTGGTTGTGTTTACACAGGACTTCTATTAATGGAATGTCTTGCTAGTAGTGGCTCTCCTGGGCCTTATAGGAAAGGCAAATATAAAACACTGTACATGGCACACTCAAACCATGATCTTCATGTCTTTTAGACTAGCTTTTAGACTTGACTAGAAACAACTAGATACAGTATGGAAATGCTATGGCAGAAGCTTCATAAGGAATGAACATATCTTCCATGTCTGACCCTCTGACCCATCAGGTAGAGAAAGCAGAGAAAAATATGTGGTGTCACCCTATTATCCTCACTAATATTCCGACCCTTATGGATTTTAAGGGTGAAGTGAAAAGGAGTACTTGTGGCGCCTTAGAGACTAACAAATTTACTAGAGCATAAGCTTTCGTGAGCTACAGCTCACTTCATCGGATGCATAGAGTGGAAAATATAGTGGGGAGATTTTATATACACAGAGAACATGAAACAATGGGTTTACCATATACACTGTAACAAGAGTGACCAGGAAAGGTGAGCTATTACCAGTGGAGGAGGGGGGACCTTTTACCATCTTAAATTCTAAATATTCCCTTTCTTCCAATAGATACAAAGCAAGTGGCCTGATTTTCAGAACTGCATAACACACAAATCAACACGCAAAACTGCATCTCTTTTGCATGCACAATTGCGACTACATGGATATACATGAAATAGTTCCACACACAAATGAGAATTTATGCATCAAACTGTCAATTTGTGTTCACAATTGTGATGATGATAGTAGTTGTGTGTTTAGATTAGGTGGACAAATATACACACTCATCCCTTTTACGGACGCATTTCCATATGCATAGTTCTAAAAGCCAGATCAAGTATCTTTTTTTGTTTTTAATGCTAAATTAGTCCATGAGGCTTCTCCACTGTTGTAACATAACTTGGAAACAGTGCTGGACTACAGCATGCAAAGGTCTGACTTTTCTGTACTGGAAGGTACCGTCCAGTCCATTAAATCTCCCTTGTTTAATCTCTCAGGCTGGTCCAAAATGAGTTCAAAAAGTGACTCATCCTTTTTATATCACATAGGACAAAAAGATGGTCTTTTATATTTGATTTCCTAATTCACAGTAAATGATACAGAAGAAGCTTTCTCTGCAGGTTCATCAGGCTTTTCATCTAGTGAAAAATAGTTACATATTGTAATCCTGAGTCCCCAAAGTATTTGCTGTTTTCTTTATTCCCCAGCCCTATTTCCATACTCAGAGCTGCAAGAAAAGAAAGATGTCTCACAGAAAGGCAGTGTCTGTGCGCTATGTAAATTATTAAATCCTTCTATACAAGATCTGCTCTGCTCTTGCAAGTATTGGAAGAGAAAGCACTGGAAACATAATGCATTATAATAGAATTGTTCCTGCCAACCACTTTAGACCTTCAGACTGATCCTCAGGGTAGAACCTAACACATTAAGCTATACAGGGCACATTTAGTATCAAAATAGGGCACTCCTGACAGATGAAAGGCCTTGAGGCTTAAACATAACTGTCTGCAATCTTTTTCCATCAGAGAGTAATTTGTAGTGCTTAATTAATTCTTGGCATTCCTTTGGAGGCAAAATAGTACTTACTTTCACACCATTTTAAGAAAAAAATAGAAAAGACTAGAGATAACAGCATGCTTCGGTTGGCAAGAAAAAGGGTAATTTTTTGTTAATGGAAAGAAAGGACTAATTTTATTTGAGCTTGAATCTTTATACCACTGCAGCTACAAAACCTTGAGTAATATGGATGAAATCCTGGTCCCAAAGTCAGTGGCAAAACTCCCTGCATTTCAGGCAATCTTAGCATACCTCTATAGCCGCAATATTTTTTGGACACATTACAACACCACAGTTCTGCTTTCACAAAATGTAAATAACCACCATATAAAAGCTTAAATCTCAAGGGCTTACCCGAACATGTGTTATGAGATCATACATATCAAATACTGTAGCAAGTATTATGCAAATTTCCCAACATATCCAACCTTCTCTGCTGTCAGTAAAGTAGAAAATCTCACAGCCAGACCTTGAGGTCTGGAAAGAGGTGAATTTAGCAGGATGGTGGTTTGTTTGTTTTTTAATGTGTACCATCATTTCTTATTAATGATATTACACAGTGATTAACATGCTTAAAATTCTCCAACTGAGAATCAGACTCATGCTTAGAATCCCCGCACTTATTGCAATGCTGAGTTGCAATCTCAGCTCACAGGTACAGATGGCCCAGCTGACAGACTCTCACTTCTAGTTCTCATCTACCATATGCAAAGATTTTAACTAAATCATTATTAATAATTGGGGTTTAAATATTTTATGCCAGGACTTACACAGTTTCTGGTGGGAATACTCAATTACTGAGTTCTGACTTGAATTAACAAATCAGTTCTAATGTACAGCAATTCACATTTGTTCAGCACCAAGATTATCTTAATTTACATGGTGATGGCTTTAACATATAATATACACAAAAAAATCTTACCTGGATAATGTGTTTCAGTTTATCAATAATTTGATTTATTACAGGATCTGTTCCTTTCACTTTTACTTCTGGATTCGCAGACTGAGCTTTGATTCCACTGCCAACCACACGGTGGGTGTAGCTAATATAACAAAGAAATATGTTTTAGTAAACTGATGTAACTTCTTCAGATAATGTATTTACCTGTAAATACTAGCTGACACAACCTCAATTGGTATTGGCATTCCATTTTAATGACTGCATGTTTATTTTGTTCATGTAGGCTTTGTTACCAGAAAGTTACATTGTATGGTAAAATTGATATATTTTACAAAGTTGTGATATGCTTTTTTCTTTTTTTGTTATTTCTGAACCGTTTGTAATAAGAAAAATAAACGTGAAAATAAGAATTGTGACTGGACAAGCATGAACATTATACCATTCTGTGACCTTTTTATTTTAAGTGCATGAGAATTGACCCTTGCTCTACATTTCTATCGCAGCAATATTCTGCCAGCTGTTAATCAACAAGGAAAGTAAAAGAATCCTCTGGACATTCTATCACAGAGATGTCAAATGCCCAAATTCCACCTGCTAGATGTGCATGTGGTGGGTCAGCATGACATTTTCAAATTCTGCAGAATCTCAGTTTTCATTGTAAATAATTTCTTGTCCTCTTGGTTTCAAAGAGAACTTTCCAAATATGAAGTGTACGTGAACAGGTATTGTTGTTTGCCTGAATTTGCAGCCAGCCAGAAACAATAGCTTTGAGGGGTGTGGATTCCCTTTCTGTTGTTGATATAATTGGGATATTATTAACTCTAAAGTCTGATGAGGATCCTTTAATGTCAACTGTAACTATTTAACTGATGATCACTTTGGCAGGTGGAATGGAAGACAGGTTGCAAGTGAAGCCCATGGAGCATGGGAATTGGTGCAAAGAACAGACGACGTACAAAGAGAGGGAAGATGGAAAGAAACAGTTTGGGGATCAGGGTGTGAGTGTGATGATTAGAGTCAGAACCGGGGTCAACGTCAGGTGCCAAGCCAAATATCACAGCCTGGATTAACAGTTGGGTGTATGAGCAGGCACCTGGAGCAAGGTAAGAAAGCAGGAACCAGGAATGACCCACAATTCTCAGCTGTCTCCCTGGAGACAGATCATCTGTTCATGCAGTGCTGATGCCTCTTGGGGTATAGGGAACTCCGCTGGGTCCATTCTTGGCTGGGCCCACTTGAAGATATTGGTAGTGGTCCAAGCAATCTGTAGGGACAAGGGCATGGATGGTTAAAGTCCAAAATGGAGGTTGGGTGTAGGAGCAGGTACCTGGAGAAAGACAGGAAAGGAGAAACTGGTAACAGACAGGGGTCTGGGATATAGAGGACCTAAATAAGGACCTGAATAAGGTAGGATGCAGGACCAAGACAAGGCAGGAGTCAAGAAAATAGACTGGGTCCATAGAAGCATACAGCCAGTGATTCACCCAGTTAGTTACATAATTCTCATACTTCTTTCTGGCTTAGGTAGTGTGTCCTAGCCAACCAGAAGATTCCTAAGCAGGGCCCTTTGTGAGCTAGAGCTTGCTAGCTCCCTTCTCTACTAGTTTGGGTGAGGTGGTGTCTGAACACTGCCTTGGGACCTAGGGGGCTGGGTTTGAAGCCCATAATCCCTCACATGGAGATAGGAAGATTAGGAAGAAAGGGGGGAAAGAGCAGAAATAGCAGTGATAAAAGCGGGCATATTTTCCCACTGAATGATGCTCAGTAAGGTGCTGAACAAATACATTATAACAACTAAAAGTTCAATTACTATACAAAGCCATGTTCCATACTTGATATTTGTGCAAATATCCCATTGACATCTGTGCTGTGGATGGAGGGCAACGTGTACTCCTAAATGTACACCACAGCCCAATGACCATAATTAAAAATGGTATTTCACTTTCTCCAGAGAATGAGTTTAATACCTTTGTACTAGTGGGACCCTGAGGCCTCTTTCAATCTCAAAAAGGGAAAGGAACTTGCCTTTCTGTTCATAATGGAAAATATTATACTCAATAGCTACTAGGATATTTTTCTGTGAGTTATGATTTCTGCAAACATTGAAAAATCTGAACTCACATAGGGGCACACTGGACTAGATTCAGTGGTATGCTCGAGCTGACTGATCCTGCAAGTCAGTGGCAAAGTGATGTGAATGGTGCAGGACCAAGGCTCAGCTGATTTGCACCTAATGAATCTGGTTCATTTAGTTTCACATTGAAAGGACTGAATGAGAACTCAGGACCTTCAGAATTTGGCTCTGCATGAATTAGTTTTGTATGGACTCCGTCAGGTTTCAATTTCTTTTGTATTTGTTCAAGTTCATTGTAGGTAAATATAATATTAAAATTACATACATTGGTAATGTTGAACAGCGAGGGGAATTAAGGCATACAGCTGTTCTATTGGAATGTGGTATTTGAATTTCTTCTTCTTCTTCTTGTTTTTTACAAAAAGGAAATCAAAGACACTGTAAAAGTTTGATATTCTCTATACAATGGCATTTAGGTTTCTACCAGACAGTGCTTTGTACCCAAGTAAGTACTGGGGGAAATATCTTAAACAGTCAGTTTAATGGAATGCATGTAACGTATGCAGCACAGTTGCTAAACTTGGGGGAATCATAGAATCATAGAATATCCGGGTTGGAAGGGACCCCAGAAGGTCCAACCCCCTGCTCGAAGCAGGACCAATTCCCAGTTAAATCATCCCAGCCAGGGCTTTGTCAAGCCTGACCTTAAAAACCTTTAAGGAAGGAGATTCTACTACCTCCCTAGGTAACGCATTCCAGTGTTTCACCACCCTCTTAGTGAAAAAGTTTTTCCTAATATCCAATCTAAACCTCCCCCACTGCAACTTGAGACCATTACTCCTCGTTCTGTCATCTGCTACCATTGAGAACAGTCTAGAGCCATCCTCTTTGGAACCCCCTTTCAGGTAGTTGAAAGCAGCTATCAAATCCCCCCTCATTCTTCTCTTCTGCAGGCTAAACAATCCCAGCTCCCTCAGCCTCTCCGCATAACTCATGTGTTCCAGTCCCCTAATCATTTTTGTTGCCCTTTGCTGGACTCTCTCCAATTTATCCACATCCTTCTTGAAGTATGGGGCCCAAAACTGGACACAGTACTCCAGATGAGGCCTCACCAATGTCAAATAGAGGGGAACGATCACGTCCCTCGATCTGCTCGCTATGCCCCTACTTATACATCCCAAAATGCCATTGGCCTTCTTGGCAACAAGGGCACACTGCTGACTCATATCCAGCTTCTCGTCCACTGTCACCCCTAGGTCCTTTTCCGCAGAACTGCTGCCTAGCCATTCGGTCCCTAGTCTGTAGCTGTGCATTGGGTTCTTCCATCCTAAGTGCAGGACCCTGCACTTATCCTTATTGAACCTCATCAGATTCCTTTTGGCCCAATCCTCCAATTAGTCTAGGTCCTTCTGTATCCTATCCCTCCCCTCCAGCGTATCTACCACTCCTCCCAGTTTAGTATCATCCGCAAATTTGCTGAGAGTGCAATCCACACCATCCTCCAGATCATTTATGAAGATATTGAACAAAACCGGCCCCAGGACCGACCCTTGGGGCACTCCACTTGATACCGGCTGCCAACTAGACATGGAGCCATTGATCACTACCCGTTGAGCCCGACAATCTAGCCAGCTTTCTACCCACCTTATAGTGCATTCATCCAGCCCATACTTCCTTAACTTGCTGACAAGAATACTGTGGGAGACCGTGTCAAAAGCTTTGCTAAAGTCAAGAAACAATACATCCACTGCTTTCCCTTCATCCACAGAACCAGTAATCTCATCATAAAAGGCGATTAGATTAGTCAGGCATGACCTTCCCTTGGTGAATCCATGCTGGCTGTTCCTGATCACTTTCCTCTCATGCAAGTGCTTCAGGATTGATTCTTTGGGAATATCAAGATAAATTATTTTATCAATATCATAAACCTTGTAGCTGGTCCTGTTACTGGACCTCCACCATCCTCTTCTCACATGAGATTTAAGGGAATGTGGGAAGAGGGCTGTCAACTTGCTGTATCAGACATTAGGAAGGCCAAAGCCATTCTCCGGCAGTGTTAGGGGATGCCTTCCCCTAAGTCTACCAATTCAAGTTTATTGGGTAACTAGACCCCATCTGTAATGAGTACCTAGATTGGCCACCTGTCACCAGGAGGTGCCAGCAACTAGCTTATCTGTCTCTCTCTCCTCCTTACCCTCTCTAAACACCGACAGATGGGTTCGCAGATAGTTAATTCCTTCCCTAGCATCAGCCAAAAATATATCTACTCTCCAGCTGGAGATGTACCCCATCATCTCTAAAGAAGTTGGATACCAAATAGCATGAGGTATTTTGGTGTGTAATCACTGATCCTCCCCATTCATGTACAGATTTAGCCACCTCCTGATTCACACCTCTTCTGGCACACCTAAATGCCATTGCCAACATGGGGAGGTCTCACCACACCCTCCACTGCAGCATTTCATACCAGTCTGCAGTCACTCCTGGAAGGGGGCGGGGCGGGAATTCTGATTCTGAACAGAAATTTCCCTAAATTTCTGTTCCTTAATGATTATGTTAGTCCCTTTACAAAATCCAACCCAGGTGTACAACAACAATGTCTGCTGCCTTCTGCCTGGGAATCAAAATGTATGAGAGGGGCATCAGTGGTCTTTCTTGCCACTGACAAGAAAGTGAACCTTCAGTGGAACTGGCAGCCTGCCTGTGGGCCCAACACCTGCAGACCCAGCACTGGCTCTCATGAACGCTTCCATTGCGCCTCCATCCATGCCACTCAGAGCAATCTCTCTGTTAAACTTCCAGGGGCAACTGATCACCCTCTTGTGGGCTAAATGCACTATATGATGCCCACACATAAAGTCATAACTCCGGTGACCCATACACTTCATCCCAAAGGAAAGCATAAACAGAAAGCATTTAGCACACAGATACACCACAGAATTATCTTTCCTGACAGGAGCCCCAGTATGTTTGTATGAATTTGGAGGCCACCACTTGTTGAGTAAAATCTGTTTCTGACCTGTTTTATGTAATGTCCATCTTGGATTTGTAAAAGGACAGCTAAGCCTCCATCTTGGATACCCTTCTCCTCAGATGATTTAGTGCCCTTTCAGCCTTTTTCAAATCAAGGAGGGGAAAGGTCAGGGCAGTTAGAGTCATGTGACAGCCATAATCTGCCTAGCAACTGCAGGTTATTTCGTGAGTGTCACGTCTGTCACTCAGGGCTGTCCATCTGAGTGGCAGCCAATGTCCCACACCATTCAGCTAGCTGCGAGGAGCCCCAGAGGGACTAGGACTCATAGGACTTTGGATTCTTGGTCTCTATTGACATACTTGCACTCAACTGCTACACACTATTAGTGAGTGAATACTTGCACTGATCTACGAGGTCAAGCAGAGACTGCATGGCCAAGCACTGAAGACCTATGTGAGGGAGAAGATCTGCCCAAGAGGGAGTAGACCTGCCCAGAGTACCTGTCCAGAGAGAGAAGAATACCGAGTTCCTGAGTTCCAGTTTGGTGTCCTGTGCCCCTGATTTTCACCACTATCCCTTTCGGTATCCTGAGTTTTTGTGATTGTGTCCCTGTCTTCAGGATATGGTATTGTAATATTCATTGTGGTTTTCCTCTGTTTTACATCCATAGGTTAAGAGGGTTTAAGGGCTATGAGCTTCATGCTCTGGTAACTGTTAACAACCGAGTGTGTCTTGCTTATGTTGTTTATTGTCTGAAGGGGGTCCTTGTCTAATTTACTGACTAGTGGCATAATAAATATTTGTGTGTTACATCTTATTCTGCCTCTGTCTTAATAAATCACCCGATGATAGATGCAGGATGGGGTGTGATCTGCAGACAGCCCATCTTCTGATCTGTGTAGACCATAGTTACACTGTTTTGGGCTAACACACTGTTAGGCATCTATTGCTGTGCTGTGGATGTAACCATTCCAATCCTGATATAATGGGATCCCAATTCATCAGGGGACCTCAACAATATACATTCTTTGACATCACCATGAACTGAAGTTTCCTTTTCTGAGGAAACTCATTTCCCCTTGAAAAAAGAGTGGTCTGGCACCAGAAGCCTCAACGTTATTTAAGTCTGTACTGCCTTAACAGAGCCAATCCCAGCCTTCTCACACTTTTGAAATACTATGGCTCAGCTTGCCAGCCATTAATCGTTTTTCCCTCCTCTCTCTCTTCTACCTTGACAATCAGAGTTCGTGTTGTATCTCTTCCCCCCACTCCCCCACCACGACCACCATTGCAATGCCAGTCAGCCTCACCTCAGTCCCTGGAAAAATCATGGAGCAGGTCCTCAAGGAATCAATTCTGAAGCCCTTAGAGGAGAGGAAAGTGAGTAGGAACAGTCAGCATGGATTCACCAAGGGCAAGTCATGCCTGACTAACCTAATTGCCTTCTATGATGAGCTAACTGGCTCTGTGGATGATGGGAAAGCAGTGGACATGTTATTCCTTGACTTTAGCAAAGCTTTTGATATGGTCCCCCACAGTATTCTTGCCAGCAAGTTAAAGAAGTATGGGCTGGATGAATAGACTATAAGGTAGACAAAAAGCTGGCTAGATCGTCGGGCTCAACAGGTAGTGATCAATGGCTCCATGTCTAGTTGGCAGCTGGTATCAAGAGGAGTGCCCCAAGGGTCGGTCCTGGGCCCGGTTTTGTTCAATATCTTCATTAATGATCTGAAAGATGTCATGGATTGCACCCTCAGCAAGTTTGCAGATGACACTAAACTGGGAGGAGTGGTAGATACGCTGGAGAGTAGGGATAGGATACAGAGGGCCCTAGACTAATTGGAGGATTGGGCCAAAGAAATCGGATGAGGTTCAACAAGGACAAGTGCAGAGTCCTGCACTTAGGACGGAAGAATCCCATGCACCGCTACAGACTAGGGACCAAGTGGCTAGGCAGCAGTTCTGCAGAAAAGGACCTAGGGCAGGGGTCCTCAACGCGGTGCCTATGGGTGCAATGGTGCCCGCCAGGGCAGTTGTGTGCACCCGCAGGACACAGTGCCACCAAAATGCTGCTGCCAAGCGCGGCCACCTGAGAATCACCCGCCGAAATGCGTTGTTGTTTCTCGGCAGGATTTCAGCAGCGAGGCTTCTTTCCGCTGCCACTTCTCGGTGGCATTTCGGCGGCAGGGTGTTTGGCGCCCGCCACAGCCTGTTGGGAATAGGAATGTGCTATTCCCACAGAAAGGTTGGGGACCACTGACCTAGGGGTTACAGTGGACGATAAGCTGTTGAATCCTTTATGAGCCCTGAGGGATCACCCCTCCACATAGGTGCTGGAACTAGGGGCTAGTTTCAAACCTAGCTTGAAGTGGTTTCCATCATATACAGTTTGGTTCAATGGCTCTCAGCACCCCCATCATAAAAATTGTTCAGCACCACTGTCAGTCCTCCAAAATCCAAACTAAACTCTGCTATCACACAGCAGTGGGGGCAGACAAGCCAAGAGAGTGCTTTTCTCTCTGGCTCTTGCTGCTGCTCCCTGCCCTGCACATGCTCTCACTCTGTGGTGGGGAAGGAAGAGCTTAGCCAGAAAATCAACCACCTTGCCCCCCACTCACCCGAGCCCACTCACCCCAGCCAAGAAGAAACTTCCACTAGGGGAAACATCTACACTTGCTGTCTGCTGTGTGTCCTGCCACTGGGCTGCCAGCCTCTACATGAGTTCTCCACTGCTGCCCTGGCTACCTCTGTTGTTGCTCTAGAGTGATTTCAGGACAGTCTTTGCTGGAACCCTTCTGGTTACTTTGAGTCACCTGGGGACCTCCAACCTCACATGGGGGTCCCTGCAGCCTCCTCTGTTAATTCAGGAATAACAGAGGGGCTCAGACCCACCCCACATGCATAGAGGCCAATGGCTTACCAGAGCCCCACTGGCCAGCCTACCAGGTGATGCTTTCCTCTCACTCCCAGCCCTGACGGATAGGAAGAGACCCTTAAAGGAGTCACTACCCTCTTTTCTCACCAGTCCAGACAAACATTCCGTACCTTTGAGGTTGCAGGTTACTTGAAGCATTGTGAGTTTTAAACAATTCAAGTCTTCTTCAACTGGTATGTAAAGGTAATCAGATTGTCATACCAGGATTTGTATTACTCTACTAAATGGATGGCAATATTCCAGTGTTGATATAACTCTAAACATGGAGAAATAAAAATAAAAGAACAAAACTCATGTGGACTGAATGAAAAGGATATTATTCAGTTTTGGCAGGCTATCAAAGAAAGTATTTTTTACTGATTTGACAACATGAAGTGTAATTATCTTTGTGTGCCAGGTCACAGTGTAAAGTGCTGAAAGATCCTTTTCATGTTTTGCTACATTGCTGAATGATACATGCAGGAGCACAGAACTCAAAAATGTTCATTTATACAGCATGTTGCAGTAAAATGATCTCCATGGAACAAAATCTTTCCCACAGTGGAAGTCCTAGAATATTTAAGTTCTATTAACTTTTATTGAAAGTTGTGGGTTTGAACATTTTACACACAAACTATCCTTTCATTCTTGGACTTTTTGTAAGTAAAAACACTGATAAATTACAAGGTGCATTGAAATATTTTGTTTCTTTCTTTCTCTGGGTGCCTACTGAGACAATTCTATAAAGCATTGTTTGATTGATACTGGCCTTAAAGATAAGTTTATAAAATTTAACGTTGCCCTATAATATTTACCATTGTGTTTCATGAAAAAAGGCATTTTTTTCTTTGCAAAAATTATAGACTTATTTATTCTTCTTTTATTTTTTCAAACATTATTCAATTTAATTAACAAATGTCTATAAATTTAAGATCTACTGACATTTTTAATGTGGAATAAATGATCTGTCAAAAGTAAATGAGCTATTGGGAATCTTACCATGGTACATAAAACTTCATCATGGTAGACTTTCATTTACATGCAAAATATGTTCCCCTCAAGTTGGAAAAAAAATTGAATCATAGACTATTGGTTGAGAGACTTCTCTCATTATAAAATTGTAATAAGGCACTAATCACTTTCCGTTGCTTGTATTCCTAATGTACAAGTAATGGAAAAAAACATTTTAAGGAGCCCCACAGAGGTAACTTGACTTGAAAAAATGTGGCTCAGAGTTGAATCCCAGGGGACAGGGGGAGTGACAAATTTCTTGTTAGAGAAATAGTAGACCTGCCATCTGTGCTCATTTCTTTTGTGCAAGCATAGTAATGTATCACATCAATTTAACAGCAGACTTGGTCCCCAAGTACTATTCATTTTCATCAACACTGGAAAAAAGCAAGCACTGATACATTTGAATTATATAAACATGTTTTAAAATGATGATTAACAAGTTTCCAATTCTCAGAGTTCAATATATGAATATTCATATAAAGTTCTGATAAATCTCTATCGTAGATATGAAAATAGCTGGTAGATACTTACCTTTGATTGTACCAATAACCCGGTTAGCAGGTAAGGTCAGACCCCATTAGCTATCACTTATTTCATGGTGAACTCAGTTGAAAGGTTATAAAATGTATGTGAATTCTTTTAAGAATCAGACATTTTAGATGTGCTGCCACTGTACCTCTGTATTTCCTTACCACTTCAAATTACATTCTGAATTACATTGTGATGACAGCAAAATACAGATACATCATCTACTGGGCTTGATTTTCACTCTCCTACACCAGCTCTATGGACTTATAACACTGTAAAATGGATGGAACTGAGGCCCATTACAACTGAAGATGCATCTGAGCCAGGAAGTTTTGATCCAGATTCAAGCATCCCTACAGTTCATTCCCCAAAAGTGATGAGTTTTTGCTTCAGGCCCACCACTCTTCAAAGATGTTACACATCTAACTGTGAATTTTACTTTAGTGCTAAGATTTTTGAAATTGGTGATCACTACTGGATAAACTTCTGGTGTAGTTTTTCTTAATTAGGATATTCTTTTACTAGATACAGTCAATTAGGTTCTGATTTTTATTTACAGTGTTTGTCCATCTAGTGAAAAACAAACAAAGTACAATGTTTAAAAATGCATGGTTTTACTTTGGAATGTAAACAACAAAAACAGTATGCTTAGTCAGCAGAGGTCTGTAACACTGAGTGTCCATGACCAAAGTGTACATCTTTATTCCTGGCACAGAAGAGCTCCATGGGGTTCTTACTAATCTGGTGCAGCCAGGTTAATCACAGGTCGTGAGGAGGCAATGTCTCCTCCTGACCACAAGTCTGATCTTCAGAGTTCAATGTGTGGGGACTTTGTCTCTGAGGTAGGCAACATGACCAAAAAGGGCCAGCCAGAGGTTGCCAAAGATTACTTCAGTCCTCTGGAGACCAGTTCTCAATAATACAATACAATGATCCCTATTATTGATAAAGTCAAACTGTCAATAGTCACTGCCAGAAATGCATATGAAATTACTCCAGCCCTCTGATGTCTTGTTTAAGCAATAGCCATGTTTCAGATCCATATATGAGAATTGGAAGTATATAGGTTTGGTAAATTCATACTTTTCTATATAGTTTCACCTTGTTTTGGCTCCAGACCTTATGCAAGTCCTTCATGGTTGAAACTGCTAAACCAGTTCTCCTTTGGATGTCTACAGTTGGCTGCATTCATTTGACAGTTTGCTGCCTATATCGATGAAGATATCCAGTACTTCCATAATCTGTCCAGAAGCACAGATGTCTTATAGTACAAATTTTGCACCTACACTCTTTTTTTTGTTTTGTTTTTGCTCAAGAAACCGATATCTCAAGGGCAGTTGCCTCTTGCTGAAAGCTCTCTAGTGCATCTGTGAGACTGTTTGTGTCCTGACCAAAAAGGACAACATCATCCTCATAATCCAGTCCCACAAAGCACCCATGCCCCTGAGTGATCACATAGATCTTGAATTAGTCTCAGGAGAATTAGTCACCGATGCCACATAGGACCCTCCTCAAGACAGCTCTATCAACAGAATCAATGGCTACTTTTAGGTCTATTTATGAGCGTGTCAAATACTGGTTAAATTCATGATGAATTTCAGATAAGGTGTAGAAGAGCAACGTCTTTTGTTAAGCTTTTTAGTTTCACTGATGCTAGTATTTAGAAGCAGCAAAACTATTTCAAATGAATCTCGCTGTGCTAATACTCTAGCAGAATAGGGCAAAAAACAAAAACAAAAATTGTTTCAGAAGTAGTACTTCCAAGCATCTTAGGAAAGTACCTAGATAAAAAACATTCCATTACTAGTCAATGTATATGTATTTAAAAATTTTAGTGGACTCCAGGGGACACTGCGCAGCATAGAGGAGTAGATCCCTTGAGCTCCAGAGTCATCTGCTAGTATCCATTTCCCTCCAGAGTCCAGGCCCCAGACTTGCCCCCCCCAATAAAAGAACAGGAACCCCCAAATCTCTAGAATGCTAGTAGGCAAATATTTGAATGTGTGGGATCTACAAGTAGCCAAAAGATAAGCGAAATGGAGGCCCCACCAACCCCCTGGATAAGATGGGTAATGAGGGCACTGTGTCTGTGATGGCTCTGCTGGAGAAACCTAATGTGTCTATTGCGTGTATCAAGGACACACCGGTCACAATACAATGACTGTTACTCAATTAACTCTTCTCTGCAAGTGCTGACAGCACAGGTGAATGAAGCAGAAGGGAGAAAGACTATCATCAGTGAAAGGTCAGGTACAAGGGCTTTTTGGCCAGGTGCAGAGAAGTTTAACGGACTTATCCTCTCTTAAATCTGAAATGGCAAACCTCAAGAGGAGGTCTTGTCACAATACTTTGAGAATTATCAGAGTACCTAAAGGACCAGAGAAAGGCAAACACTTAGAATCCATTCCTCAGCTCCCTTCAGAAGTGCTCAGCCTGCCGGGTGATTTTAAATTTGATTTAGAATAAGCACATAGTTTCTTTGCTCCCGAGCTGTCCTTAAAAGCCAAACCTTGTGCATTCAATATAAAACTTTTCAGATTTACTGAAAAAGAAAAGAAAATAAAGTAGCTAACTCATGAGGGGGAAAAAACTGTTTTGGGGGTATGCCACAAAATAAGATAATGATCTTGTCAAGATTGCTAAAGATGTGGTTGAACAGAGATCAGCCATTAGAAGATCCAGGGAACTTGCCAAGCAGAGGAAGCCCATATATTTTATGAAGTTTCCAGTTCAGTTCCATGTCAGCGTTGATGAAGAAGTGTGTTTGTGCCAAAAGCCACAAGAAGCAGAAAGCTTTTTAAATAGCCTACAGTGAACTGAATACCTGGCCTGTTTTACATCAGGATTACTTCCCAATTTTTTATGTTTGCCCTTGCTTGCACGTATGGACTTACCCAGTGACTGTGACTAACTTACTTATTTGGGTTATTTCTTCTGGTCCATGCTTATATTTTATTACCTCTGAGGACATGAATGTAAATTCTCATCAAATGACTGAATGTGAAGTGCCCTAGCAGGGTCATTACAGGAACACGTCACTCCAAACTGATCTCACAGGTGTGAACTGATTGCGAAAAGGGTTTATTTAAATTGTGTATTAACGATATTAAGTGCCTTTGCTCCTGTATTTGTGTTAGAGAGTTAATGACAAAATTTAGACCATCCCTAACTGAACAGATCAATATGAACTATTTGTTTGTGATTACACAAGGTCAGTGTTCTAGCTCAGCAACAATGTATACCAAAGAGATCACGGGGGACAGTGTAGCTCCTTGTTGCTCGAACTCCACTCATGCCCATGGCCAACCCCTACTGTGTCACTACAGTTCACTGCCAGGTGTCCACAAAGTCCAGCAGCTTGACATTCCATGTGCTGGAAATGCAAGAGACAGCTCTACTCTTTTCAAGATATCGTGGAAAAGTGCACAGGAGCTATGTGATGTAGCTGTACCCCCTATGGGCCATGGAGTAGAGGAGTGGACCAAGGCAGGTTGCTGAGCTACATGGATCAGTAATTTCTGCCCTTTCTGTCACCACTTACTTCACCCTGCTCCTTCTTGTCCCTTTCCCCACCAGCCCTGCCTTCCTCTCCCCCCAGGCCTTATCTCCACTCTCTGCACCCCTTACTCCCTCCTGTACTTCCCTAATCTGTTTCTGTTTCTCATACTGTTCCCCCTCTTTCTGTGTCCCCCTCTCAATTTCTTCACCCTCTTACCACCCTATCACCTTCTATAAGCTTAGATCCTGAGCACATGAACATGGAATATGAAATCTGTATAGAAGAGTCACTTGCTGAAGTGGATTGTTTGTTGGCGCTGAAATTAATAGTTTGTGGGAGCACTTTGTTTTCTCTCCTGTCAGATATATGTTCACTTAATATGGGGAAGGAAAATTGAATGGAAAGGCTTTCAGAAGGTTGGGAAACACGTGGCTCTGGGAGAATAATCACCACAACACATGTCTCACTTACTGCACTGAGCTGTATTACTAATGCTCTGGTGTTCGGTTTGGCAAACTGAAACTGTTACAATTACATACCAAGTAAAGAAATACCACATCTGTGGAGTGTGTGCTCCCTTTCTATCAACTTACAATGTGTTACTACTTTGTGGTATGGGAAATATAAGGACGCTTATTAAAAATTATAACTTAAATAGTGTGTATTGGCAGAGCTCCCTGGTATGTCTCCCTGGTCCGCAATGTCTGGGACTTACAATTGGTTTAATTTTCTTTATAGTGTTTGACCACTGATGCTTTTTCATTGTGATTTACTTTTTAAGTGGTGAGGGTGTAAACATTACTCAGGATAGAGTGGGCCTGTTATGTCCAACACCATACAACGAAAACAGCCACTCACACTTGGCAATAGATCAAGTTATGTATGTACTATGTGTTTTTATCCTTTTGCTTTAACCTGTCTTTCTGTGTTCTTCCCTTCCCCTCTCTGGAGCCCTCTCCTAATTCCTTTATCATCCCCATGTTTTCCTACTCCTTCCCACCTCACTCTAGACAGCAACACTCAGGAAAATTACACCTTACATAACTGATTTGTATCAGGCATCTTCAGCTAATGCTGATGCCTCTCCCCAATTCTCCTGCACCTACCCTACTCCCTGTAAATCCAGTAAGTGGCGAGCATCTGGCAAGATAACCCAAACACAGTAGAGTAGGTGTCTGAAGCATTTTCTCCACAGTCTCCCCTTCTTATTGGAGTCAGTGTGGGAAGCAGGATGGGATGTGTCAAGGTTCCTCCCCCACTCTGAACTCTAGGGTACAGATGTGGGGACCTGCATGAAAAACCTCCTAAGCTTATCTTTACCAGCTTAGGTCAAAACTTCCCCAAGGTACAAAATATTCCACCCTTTGTCCTTGGATTGGCCGCTACCACCACCAAACTAATAGTGGTTACTGGGGAAGAGCTGTTTGGACGCGTCCTTCCCCCCAAAATACTTCCCAAAACCTTGCACCCCACTTCCTGAACAAGGTTTGGTAAAAAGCCTCACCAATTTGCCTAGGTGACTACAGACCCAGACCCTTGGATCTTAAGAACAATGAACAATCCTCCCAACACTTGCACCCCCCCTTTCCTGGGAAATGTTGGATAAAAAGCCTCACCAATCTGCATAGGTGACCACAGACCCAAACCCTTGGATCTGAGAACAATGAAAAAGTATTCAGTTTTCTTACAAGAAGACTTTTAATAAAAATAGAAGTAAATAGAAATAAAGAAATCCCCCCTGTAAAATCAGGATGGTAGATACCTTACAGGGTAATT
This sequence comes from Lepidochelys kempii, assembly GCF_965140285.1. Lineage (NCBI taxonomy): Eukaryota > Metazoa > Chordata > Testudines > Cheloniidae > Lepidochelys > Lepidochelys kempii. The sequence continues at coordinate 94,584,590 of NC_136380.1, read as the reverse complement.
AGATTCAAAACATAGAGAACCCCTCTAGGCAAAACCTTAAGTTACAAAAAAGATACACAGACAGAAATAGTTATTCTATTCAGCACAGTTCTTTTCTCAGCCATTTAAAGAAATCATAATCTAACACGTACCTAGCTAGATTACTTACTAAAAGTTCTAAGACTCCATTTCTGGTCTATCCCCAGCAAAGACAGAATATAGACAGACACACAGACCCTTTGTTTCTCTCCCTCCTCCCAGCTTTTGAAAGTATCTTGTCTCCTCATTGGTCATTTTGGTCAGGTGCCAGCGAGGTTACCTTTAGCTTCTTAACCCTTTACAGGTGAGAGGAGCTTTCCCCTGGCCAGGAGGGATTTCAAAGGGGTTTACCCTTCCCTTTATATTTATGACAGGATGCAATAGAGCAAATGACACAAAAATTTCATCATCCTTGTCTGTAAGATCACACATGACAAAAATAATTCTTAACACAACCAAATGGTCCTGAAGCTCCATTTTATTTCCTGGAAGGTAAAGGACCACAACACTGTTATTAAAAGAAAAAAAGTGTACTCATTATTAAAGAAAGCAAAGGCAGACATAGTGCTTTTGCAAGAGATTTGACCACAGATTACACCAAATTAGAATGTGATTGGGTAGGAAAAGCCGTGTCTTTAGTCTCTCAGTCAATTTCAGATGATCAGGGCAGATTTAAGGGCTATGAACGAATTGTTGCTAATATGTGTGGACCTAACCATGATGATTCTGTAACCTTTCATAGGTGTTTTTTCTTAACTAAATCATATGGAAAACTGCATATTCCTACTGTGATTGCTGGGAATTTTAATTAAGTGCTTGAGCCTTGAGGACAAATCTCACCTTCAGGATCATAAGCCAACCAAAACTAAAATGGACCCAGAATTACACATTAACAACTATGTGATATCTGACAGCTCATACATCCAATGGATAGGGATTATTCTTACTTTTCCCCAGTACATGCATCCTATTCTTCTAAAGATTTCTTTTTAATCTCCAGGGACTTTGTTAATTCTGTAATTGGCCCCTCCATTGATACAAGTGCTGTCTCTGAACATTCCCCTATAACTCTTCAAATAGCAACAGATCTGGGTAAGAAACAGACATATAGATGGGGATTTAATTGTTCACTTTTATCAGACCCACATATCATAATTTTAAATTGAAAAAGAAATTGGCTTGTTCCTGGAGATGAATGAATTCTCAACATCTTCTAGCAGGCTATTACAGGAGACACTCAAGGCCTAAGTGAGAGGTAGCATTATTAGATTTTCATCTGCCAAGAAGATGGAACATGGAAAAAAAATATGATGGCGAAAAAGAGCTTGATTTGTTTTATGTCATAGTCCCATCTCCAAATCTGTTGAAAATCCTGATCAACTGTAGATATGAACTTACAAGCTGCACTTGGTGCAGGCTCAATTTGACCTGTTCCAACTCAAGAGGGATTTCTGGGAATCAGTTGTCAAAGTTGGCAAGTTGCTGGAATACAACCTCAAAAAAAAGGCCTCAATGTAAAATCACAGCAATCTGGAAAAACATAGAAAATTATGCACATCACCTAAACTGTTAATAAAGTGTTCCTTAATTTCTATAAAGATCCATGTAAATTAGACAAACTCACCAACAGTTGTTTTGGATCAATTTTTCAAAAATATTATATTATCGCAAATTACTACAGCCCAGTGTGGAAACCTTGTTGCTACCATAAGAGAGGATTAGTTAATGGAGGCGATAAAGGATATGAAAGTGGGCAAAGCTCCCAGGCCTGATGGCCTCCCCAGTGAGTTTTAGGGACACTTCCTTGAACTCCTGTCTGACCAGATGCTTGAAATGTGTAATGAGTCATTTCTAGAGACAATTCTTCCTCCTGCGCTGAGGGAAGCCATAACATCAGCTACATCTAAACCAGGAAGTGATGTCACAGTATGTTCCAATTAAAGGGCAACTTAATTTATTAATAGTGATGTCCAAATATTGGCAAAAGTTCTGGCAATGATACTGGACAAGTTTTTGGCCTCCAACATATACCCAAATCAAGTTGGGTTTGTCAGAGGCCATCATGGCTTTGATAACCTTTAACCTTTAACAATTTAACCTTTAACAATTATAGCAGTGAAATATAATAGCCCTGAACCACAAGCCATTATAAATCTCAGATACAGAAAAGGCTATTGATAGGATGGACTGGAGGAATATGTTTTACACTCTAAAAATATGAATTTGGACCCCTGAATCTAGATCCAACTATTATATTTTCACCCAGCCTCTTGCATTACAACCAGCAATGTGACCTTGGATACCTTCAGTTTCTTAGGGGGTGCTAGACAATGGTATCCATTGTCTCCATTACTTTTTGATTTGGCTCTTGAGCCCCGCTGATAGCTATAGAGGCTCATCCAGATATCTGATGCATACAACTGGGTTCCATGGAGTATAAATTGATATCATATGCAGACAATGACCTTTTTTTATAGATCCAAGCCAGAAACCACAATTCCAGCCCCCCATCACTAATTTAAAAATTCAGATTAATATTTGGTTACAAAATACATTGGGAAAATCAGAACTATTGGTAGTCTCCCAGCTGACAAGTAATGGAGCATTCTCTCAATACAATTACCAAAGGTGAACTGATGCAAAGTACCTAGGCATAAAAGTATCAAGTAATATTAAAACTAGAGAAGATACATATAAAATCCTGTACTCTCTCCAATAGTTAGTGATGTAAAGAGAGGGCATCCTCTCTCCCTGAGCCTGTGGGGAAGGGTTAACACATTAAAATTAATATTCTGCCTGTATAATATCCTCTATATTCTAAGGTGCCTGCCTCTATATAACCTTCCGTCCTACCTCTGCATATCCCTCTGACTTATTTTAGAAAATTTAATAGCATTATTAGAACCTTACTGTGGGGCCCTGATCAACAACCATGACTATCATTTAAAAACCTCAATCTCCCTATAGGCAAAGGGTTCTGTTGGTCTCTTCATTTCCTTTTTATGTCTAATGGAGAAAAATAAGGTTTCTACAGTTGTGACTGTGGAACAGGTCTGGGCTATTCTCGCTAAAAGGTATCAATTTCATCCTCGCTGTCATGCAAAAATCACCTATCTAGGGTAACCCAGACTTGCAAATTGGGAACAAATTTGGGCAGAAAATGGATTTCACAATTAGTCAGCAATGAGGGCTCTGTCCCTTTCCTAATGCTAAAGCAACATTATGACTTGCCACCTTCAGTGGAGTGCTGGTACTTCCAGTTGCAACATATCAGTGTGGTCTGGTTGCTCTTGAACTCCAAAAGGGCATAGAGTTACTGGGAACCTTAAGGCTTGTCTACATGGGGGAATTTGGAAAGGGAAATGCTTGTAATGCATGTGCCCATTTCCAGTGATATGAAGGCCTCTATACTAGATCCATTTGCTCATGGCACTGTGTTAGGCACAAAATCAATAAGATAAACAGTTCTTTAAAGATCAGAGCATTGAAACTTCAGTACCAGACTCCATTAACCTGGGTTGATCTAGTCAAGGGGCTCTCCTTAGTCAAAAGTATCAGATCGCCATGCTGGCCAGGTCTCAGCCAACTGGATCGTTCTTTGGAGGTCATGTTTGACAGTCCCTCCTTCGCAGTCCCTCATGCTTCACTACCAAAACCCAGCTTTGCAGCCCCAGATTCATACTTGTCTGCTGGATCCAGATGAGGATTTAGTGAACCCAGAACTCGGCTGCTGAATCCAAATGCAGGTTTAGTAATCTTGGATCTGTACTTGGCTGCTGGATCCAGATCTGGCTGTACAGATCCAGATCCTTCAGTAGCTTGAGCCAGAGGTTAAAGACCCTTTATTGACACCAGGTCTGTCCAACATGGAAAGATCCAGGCACCTTGATGGTGAGTAGATCCTTAAGTCTGTGCAGGATTTACAACCAGTCAGACTTAATTGACCAGGCCTGAAGAGCTTCCTTCATCTGTTGGAGTCTCCGACACTGAATATGCATGTTGTAATGATTCATCAACTGGGCACAAGGAGTCTTCCCTACTAGTCGGATTGTGTGGTAGGCTTCCTACTCCCTCAAGTCTGAACAAACTGTGTTGGATAGTCATCTCCTCTTGCTTTATTTTCTTTTAAAATTTTGACTAAAAATCTACCTATAAATAAAACTTGCCCCTAAAAGAGAGAAAGATAAAATGCAATAAGAGAAGCACTGAGAACACTGCAATCCAAGTTTGCTACACATTTGATTCTTCAACAGAATGAAGGCCAGTTGGGGGCACTCCTTTTATAGCCTTAGGATGGAGAGGGAGGGTGTCACCAATGGAAACTGCTCTCTAGAAGATTCAGATAACTTGCTTCCACAAGTGGAAATATGCAGAGGCCACTCAAAGAAGTCTAACTTTGGGCTATTTTATAGCACACAGAGAGAGAGTGCGCGCAACCTCCTTCAGCATTTTATCCTACGGTGAAGTCTCAATGTATGATGACATTGCAATAATTTTTTAGCAACAGACTGACAAACACAAGATTAGAGCCAGATCTTCATCTGTTGTGAATCAGTGTAGCTCTGTTGACTTCATTTGTTGCATTTGATATTCATTTAACTTCAACTAAGCAGCACTGATTTACACTAGATAAGGATATCCCCTGTGATTTCATTGAAGGATCAAGCAGAAGGCGTTTGCTGTTGTGTTTAACTGGAGAAATCTCTCAAAGGAACCAAATGGAACTAGGCACCCAATTTCCATTCAAATTAAATGGAAGTTGGATGCCTAACTTCCTTAGGCTCTTTTGAGAATCCCACCCAAAGAAGATAATATAAATGAGTAGCCAAATGAAAAAATAAATAAATAATAATGGGGGGGGGTCTATTTGTTCAAATTTGCTGTAACATGAAAGATTTCCCCTTACTATCACTACTACAGAATAGCAAGGAGCACGATAGTTCATTTTGATAGCAAAACACTACAACATGGCGTTTTCTTTCACAAATTGGGATTTTCCTTTTCTCAGGTTCTGATTTGGAAACGCAGACTTGTTTTGTTCAGCTCTTCAGTCCAACTGAGTTCTAAATTACTTCATAATTTAGACTGTTAGAATTTACAAGTTACATAGCAAGCACCTGTATTTATATAGTTCTAGGTTTCAGAGTAACAGCCGTGTTAGTCTGTATTCACAAAAAGAAAAGGAGTACTTGTGGCACCTTAGAGACTAACCAATTTGAGCATGAGCTTTCGTGAGCTACAGCTCACTTCATCGGATACATACCATGGAAACTGCAGAAGACATTATATACACACAGAGACCATGAAACAATACCTCCTCCCGCCCCACTGTCCTGCTGGTAATAGCTTATCTAAAGTGATCATCAAGTTGGGCCATTTCCAGCACAAATCCAGGTTCTCTCACCCTCCGCCCACCCACACACAAACTTACTCTCCTGCTGGTAATAGCCCATCCAAAGTGACCACTCTCTTCACAATGTGTATGATAATCAAGGTGGGCCATTTCCTGCACAAATCCAGGTTCTCTCCCTCCCTCACCCCCCTCCAAGAGAGTGGTCACTTTGGATAAGCTATTACTAGCAGGAGAGTGAGTTTGTGTGTGGTTTTTGGAGGGGGGTGAGGGAGGGAGAGAACCTGGATTTGTGCAGGAAATGGCCCACCTTGATTATCATACATATTGTGAAGAGAGTGGTCACTTTGGATGGGCTATTACCAGCAGGAGAGTGAGTTTGTGAGGGGTGGGGGGGGCGGAGGGTGAGAGAACCTGGATTTGTGCTGGAAATGGCCCAACTTGATGATCACTTTAGATAAGCTATTACCAGCAGGACAGTGGGGCGGGAGGAGGTATTGTTTCATGGTCTCTGTGTATATAATGTCTTCTGCAGTTTCCACGGTATGCATCCGATGAAGTGAGCTGTAGCTCACGAAAGCTCATGCTCAAATAAATTGGTTAGTCTAAGGTGCCACAAGTCCTCCTTTTCTTTTTATATAGTTCTAGTGTGTTTAAGTGTAATATGTCAGCATAGTGCATCTACTTAATTTCAGTTTATTTCAAGCTTGGGACACTTTTCAAATAAGCTCTAGCTCAGCTCATTTGCTTTTATGATCGTTGATAATTACTATTTCACATCTGACATTAACATCTTCATCACTGTTGGACCCTTACATACTGTAGGTAACTGTTAATTAAGAAATTAACAATTGCCTCAATACTAATAAAAAGTAAACATATGCAGGAACAAATAAATCAACGTGTTTAATGGTACAAATTCTAATTAACAAACTAAATAAATCAAAGAACCACCATAACCATCAAAAGTGGTAGGAGCTTAAACAGGTGTTTTTGCCATTCTATAGGCATTTTTAACTTTAAAAACAATATTAATGCAAATTAAGCTTTAGAAAATACATTTTTAATTCCATTTTCAAAAACAGTAATTTTATTGCTTTCAGCACCAAATACAAATTAAGCACTTCAACTGCTTCCTACCAATCCAAAACAGGTGTATCTGTGCCCCTGCGCTTCTAATAGGAAATTTTAGGTAGCAGTGTCTGCTGAGCCCGCATATGCTCTCCCTCCCTCATGGTATGCCTCTGGGCTATCTAGCACAGTGCAGGAGAACCTACTTCAGTTCCTTCTCTACCACAGAGCCCCTTATGGAGAACGCCAAAGTAGAGCGGAAGAGGGCGGGTTGTGGAGCACCCATAGGGACATATATCTCAAAGAACCATTGTTACTGCACAAGGTGAGTAACTTCCTCTTCTAATAGTGTCCCTTTGGGTGCTCCACTGTAGGTGACTTCACAGCAGTATTCCCCATGGAGGGCTGGAACTTTGGAGTGGAGTCGGTTACTACAGACAGTACTGTGAAGTCAAAGATGGCATCAGGGTCTGAACCTCCAGCAATCACATAATGTTCTGTGAAAGTGTAGGCAGAGGCTCAAGTTGCTGCTCTGCAGATTTCTGAGATAGGGACATCTTTAAGGAACGTGACTGAGGTAGAAATTGACCTCATGGAGTGCGTATGGATTCTGAATGAAGGCAACAGGTTGCACCCTTGATAAGAGTGATTAATGCAACCCAAAACCCATTTGGGTAGTCTGAGCCGATATCATGGATCTTTCCACGAATGAAAGGAAGACTGCATGGGACTTCCTGAAGCCCTTAATCCAGTCCAAGTAGAATGCTAGTACTCTAACATCTAGCATATGCAGAATCGTCTACCTGTTGTCACAATGTGGTTTTGTGGGAAGAAAAAAAAAAAACAAAGTTGGATCTGTTGATTCATATGGAAAGTGGAGGCAACTTTAAGGAGGAACTTGAGATATGGCCTCCCAGTTACCTTGTCTTTAAAAAAAGACCTGGAATGGTGCGTGTCCCTTGAGGGCTGCTATTTCTCCTATGCACCTAGCTCATAGCAATTAGAAATGCTGTTTTCATGGACAAGTGTAAGAGAGAGCAAGTTGCCATGGCCTCAAAGGGAGGACTAGTCAAAGTTCTGAGTAGTAATTTAAATCCCATGTTGGAGCAGGTGGTCTCACATGCAGGAAGAAATTCCCAATGCCCATAAGGAATCTATGCTTCAGTGGGTGAGCAAACACTGAGTATCCATCTACCTGGCAGTGGAAAGCCATTATGGCTGCTAGATGTACCTTAAGGGGACTGAGTAAGAGTTTTGGCTTCTTAAGGTCTAAAATGTAGTCTAAAATTAGAGGTAGGGAAGACGAGGTAGGATCTGTGTGTTTAGAATGACACCAAACTTGGAATAGTTTCCATTTTTTATGCTAAGTTGCATGGCTGACTTTCAGCTGTGCAGCAGCAACATGTCTTTCACCTCAGAGTATTCTACCTCTAAGGCTTGGAACCAAGAAGGAGACAAGTCTGGAGACAGAGGACCCACAGGTTGGGGCGAAGGATCAGGCTGTTGCTTTGAGAGAGCAGGTGGGGAATGGGCTGAAGAGGAATTGGAGGACATATTGCCACCTGAGTCAGGCAAGGGAATGAGACTTGCCTTGGCCAGGAGGGGGCAATCAGAATAACTCTCACTTTGTCTCATCGAATTTTCAACAGGATCTCTGATAGAAGAGAAAATGGGGGAAAGGCATACAAGAGGTCCCTGTCCTATGGAATGATGAATGTTTCCCCAGGCCAGCCTTGGAGCAGTAACAATGACATTTCTTGTTCTGGTAAGTGGTGAAGAGATCTGTAGTCAAGGTTCCCCAAAGGGCGAATATGTCTCAAAGCTCCTCTGAGTTTAGTTCCCATTTGTGCCCATGAGAAAAGTTCCAACAGAGATTGTCAGCTGTCTATCAGGGATACAGAACATGACAGCCAAGACGAGCACATTGTGATGGATGCACCAATTCCAAAGTTTCAGTGCTTCAATGCAGAGGGAGGGGGATCTGGTGCCTCCCTGGCAATTTATGTAAAACATACAGGTCATATTGTCCATTATGACCTGTGGGTGGGTGTTCTTGATGAAAGGCAGAAAATGTGCACAGGCATTCCTGATGACCCTTAGCTCCAAAAGATTGACTGGAAGGTCACTTCTGTGGAAGACCACTTGTCTTGAACCTTGCAGCCATGTAGGAGAGCTCCCCAAACTATTAGGGAAACATTGGTTGTTAGAGTCAGCATAGGTGGTGGTTACACAAATAGAATGCCTGCACGGACATTTGATCAGTCTTTCCACCAGGGACTGCATTACTGCAGAGCACAGTAGTAGTAGTTTGGTTAGACTGTTGCTGTTCAGGGAATAGAGAGAAGTAAGCCACAGCTGAAGACACCTCATGAACATCCAGGCATTTGGGGTGACAAAGGTTCATGCTGCCATATGCAGCTGCAGAGAGTTCCTGGCTGATGTTTGAGGGATGGCCTGGACTGTCTCGGAGACTTGTAAGGGTGGTGAGTCGGTGTAGCAGGAGGAATGCTCTTGCTTGTACTGCATCAGGGTTGGCACTGATAAACTCCAGTCACTGTGTCAGGGTCAGTGTTGATTTCTGTAAGTTGAGCTGGAGATCCCGCTGCACAAATATGTGCATGGTCATCTGGGTAGCTTGAAACAAGGGAGCCCTGAGGAGGAGTTGTCTAGGTAGGGGTAGATCACAATGCCCAGTGTTTTCAGGTGTGTTACTACAACAGAAAGAACCTTGGAGAATACCCTGGGTGTGGATAAAAGGCCCAAATGGGAGCACCCTGTACAGATAACGGTCCTGCCTGAAGGTAAATCATAGGTATGTCTTGTGCGACAGTCATTTCAAGATCTGGAAATAGGCATCTTGTCGGTCGAGGGTTGAAAAACAATCTCCTTGCTCTAGAGCTGGAATAATGGTTGCTAGCATTACCATCTTGAACTTCTGCACCTTCACATATTTGCTTAATGCCCTTAGATCTAGACTGGGCCTGCAAGCTCCCTTTGCCATGGTGATAAGGAAGTAACAGGAGTAAATCCCCATTGCTCCTAAATTATGCTGGAAGTGGTTCTATGGCCCCTAAGAATAATAGATTATATATTTCCTGGCAAAGTAGATTATGAGATGGATCCCTGAAGAGGGATAGGGAAGAATGGTGGGAATGGGAAGGGATGTGAATTGAATGGTGTAACCCTTCAAAATAATCTCCAAGACCCATCTCCCAACTGCTGTAAAAGACCAGTTGACTTCTGAAGGGGCATGACAGGTGTGTAGATGGCAGTTGATGTTGCAAGGTGTAATTGTTCAGGTCCTTGACAAACCCATAAAAAGTGCTTTGATGAGGGAATCTGAGAAGTTCTGGATTAGAGTGCTAACTGCTTCCATTTTTGAACCCTGGGCCTCTTACGTTGTAGCTTATAACAGCGCTGAGACAGTTGGTATTGAGGAGGTCGTAGCCTGTGCTGTGGCTGAGAGCTAAATCTTCTCTTCTGTTGCACAGAGTTGATTCCCAGGAAGTGTAATGTGATCTGGGAATCCTTCAAATTGTGAAGAAAAAAGTCTATCTTCTTCGCAAACAGCTTAAGCCCTTCAAAGGGGAGATCTTCCACTGTCGTCTGCAGCTCTTTGGGCAACCCAGAAAGATGTAGCCAAGAAGCCTGTCTCATTACCACTGCCATGGAAACCAAGCAGACCACTGTATCAGCTGCATCCAGTGCTGTCTGTAGCACTGTTGTGCTAACAACTGACCCTCTCTGACATTGGCCTGAAACTACTTTTGTATTTCTGATAAATGTTCCAGAAACACACTAAGTTTCCCACAAATTAATAAGATCATATTTGGCCATGACAGGTTCATAGTTTATGACTCTAAATTGCAATGTGGCCGACGAATACACCTTCTTTCCAAAGAGAGCTAGCTTTTTCCAACCCCGATCATACGGGGTCAACTTGGCATGATGTTGCTTGTCTCATGCATTAACCACATCCACTGTGATGGAGTTGGGTTGTGGATGTTGAAGCACAAAGTCTGCCTCTTTGGGAGGGATGTAGTATTTTTTTGTTGGCTATCTTGCAGGTTAGTGTGATGGAAGCTGTTTGCCAGATGATTTTGGCAGGATTTAGAATCACCTCATTAATTGGGGGGGCAACTCTGAACGAGGAGGTGGTGTGCAGAATATCCACCAGCTTGTCATGTGTGTCTGCCACCTCGTGTAGGGGAATCTGCAGCTCATCCACCACCCTCTTAGTAAGGTATTGGAAGTTCCTGAAATCATCAACTAGTGATAGAGAGGGGAAGGCCACTGAAAACTCATCTGGCAAAGACAAGGAGAAGTTTGCTAGAGGGGTAGCTCCCCCTTCAAGCCTTTCCTCCTGTTACTCAACAGTTTCCTCCTCTGTTTCAGGGGCTCTGGACAGCCCCTGGCGTCTCTATGTAGTGTGGCATAGCTCATAGCAGACGCACTCTGATGCTTCTGGGTACCATGCTTCGGAGCCGCTGGTAGCAAGGTGGCCAGTCACACTGGGAAAACCTTCTGGCTGGCCAAAGACTCAGTTTGGGGGTTTGGAGCCCTTTTTCTAGAGCCTTTACAGGGGGAATCTGCTGGCCTTTTCCGTGACTCTACCCACTTTGAAGTTGAAGGCTCTGGGGATGATCCAAGGTCAGCACCATGTCCCCTTAACTTCAGCTCCCAGTTCTTGTGAGACCTTGGCTTTAGCTGGTAGCAGAGGGAGCACTTCCCAGATACCGGATACAGAGAGAATGTCTGTCCATTACAGGAATTGACTCCTTGCAGGAAAGGAATCTCTTGAAGCCGGAGAGAACTGGACATGCCCTGGGGGTGGGGGGCTATCACCCTCAAGGCATGAGGAATGCAGAAGAAAGTTCCTATTTTTTTTCTTAAACAGAAAGAACTTAGCAAGTCTTCAAAACGTCTCTGGGACGGGTGGCAATTCCCTCAGACAGGGCAGGAAACAAGCTTATTTTTATTTTTCATTCAAGCAGTGTAAAAAGGAAACACCAACTATTAAGGAGGAAAAAAACAAAATAAAAAGCACAGGAGTACTTGTGGCACTTTAGAGACTAACAAATGTATTTGAGCATAAGCTTTTGTGGGGTACAGCCCACTTCATTGGATGCATAGAATGGAACATATAGTAAGAAGATTTATATATATACACACACACACACACACACGCACACACACACACACGCACAGAGAACATGAAAAGGTGGAGTAAGAGGCTAATTAATTAAGATGAGCTATTATCAGCAAGAGAAAACTTTTTTCATGTTCTCTGTATGTATATCTTCTTACTATATGTACCATTCTACGCATCCGATGAAGTGGACTGTAGCCCAAGAAAGCTTTTGCTCAGATAAATTTGTTAGTTTCTAAGATGCCACAAGTACTCCTCATTCTTTTTTCTGATACAGACTAACATGGCTACTGCTCTGAAACCTGTTCTGGAATAGTTATTTGAGTATAAACCCTGTGCGGATATTCTTATTTGGAAGCGGATTAAGATAAACCAGGAAAAGGTAAACTTAGTACAGAATAAGCATGTCCACATGAAATGTTATACTGAAAATAATTCCAGAAAAAATATACTGGAATAGCGAGTTTGGCAAATTTCCAAGTGTACATGACCCCTAAGTGAATAACATAACTGGAGTCAAGGTAGTTTAGGTCGACTTACTGTAGTGTCTTCACTGCGCTGTCATCCGTCGACTTACCTTATTCTTCTCAGGGAGCTGGCGTACCAGAGTCAAACAGAGAGCACTCTGCTGTCAATTTAGTGGGTCTTCACTAGACCTGCTAAATCAACACCCCCTGCATCCATTTCAGTAGTGTCCATCTCCCAGATAGAATCACAGAATATCACGGCTGGAAGGGACATCAGGAGGTCATCTAATCCAACCCCCTGCTCAAAGCAGGACCAATCCCCAATTTTTGGCCCAGTTCCCTAAATGGCCCCTTCAAGGATTGAACTCACAACCCTTGGTTTAGCAAGCCAATGCTCAAACCACTGAGCTATCCCTTCCCCCCATAGTGAAGTGAAGATACTGAAGACAAGCCCTTAGACACTCATTTACAGACACACACAACCAAAAAAACCCAAAACCACCACGAAGAGAGCCCATTAATCCTAAGATTATCACTCAATTTGTACAACTGTGCTCCTAAGGAAATTTTAAAAAACAAAGACCCAATGCAACTTTTATTGAAGCAGTAGTATAACTATCTAGTTCACTGAAGGAAATAGCATATTCCAAAGGTGCTGAAAATTCATTCTTGGAGGTTTCATTCTTTGTCTGGCACAGTGAATAAATCCTAATCACATGTTATGCTAATGCAAAAGCACAATTGTGACAATTTTCAAATGTTACCAATTTAACTGGATCTGCATAGCTCATTAGAGTTGCCTAGTTTCAAACTATGTTTATATTAAAAGTCTCAGAAGAAAAAGTTGGCTTTGCTTTAGGTCTTCCCTAGTACAATTTCTTTTTTGAATGATGTAAACTATATTAGCCCACCGAATTGTTAAAAAAAATCTACCTGTGTACCACCCCAGAAGCTAGAGTTTGTTCCCTTACCAACTCTTACAGAGAATGCTATTTATTCTTATGATCAACATTATTTCCACACACTTTTTTGTAAAGTTTGGGGAATTACACTTAAGTTTTATCAGCTTGACAATCCAAACAGGGAAGCTGAATTTGAAGAATTCTTTTTATTAGAAAGGTATCATAAAAACTAGTTGTTTTGACAATTACAACTGCTACAAGAGGTCCTTTGCCATCCCTATGTATGTTTCTCAGAAGTACATTCCTGAATTCTAGCCACAGATGCAGCTGTTCATACACAGCAGAGGATTGGGATAACCTAGAATAAGCAAGCCTCTTTGCAAAATGAGCCCCACAAAGAGCAAGACAATTGGCCCTGGGTGATGGAAGTGTACCGTCAATATCTAGACTTTGTGCTAGTGAAAACAAGATATGTCAAACATCTAATACGATCATCTCAGAAAAAGAGGGGGAATTTATTGGCCACACACACAGTTCCCTTCTCTTCACCCTAGCAATCTTTGAGTTCCTATGCTGCAAAGGAAAGAAGAAATCAAGAGGAAAATAATATAAATTTGCAATGCACATTAAAAATGTGTTTTACTAATTGTGGGCTCCACTGTAGGAAAAAAACTTTGAGACAACTAGTTCCCTTAAACTAGGTGATTTGGGTAAATGACATGTTAAAGATTGAGAAAATATTTTTACTATGTTAGAAAGTAACTAAACATCAGACAACTACAAATCTAAACATCATCTCATTCTTCTTACAATCTTCTCTAAATCTTTTTACAGCTTTAATAATTCTACTGCACCTTTAGTTAACAGTGTGATGAAATTGAGATATATTAATTACCATAAACAAATACTTAAACAATTACCGAGGATAGCTGGGGAAAAAAGCTATTATCCTGGGAAAACAATACAAAGAACTTGAAGATATAAAATTGTCAAGCCTAATTAGTCTCACACAAGGCAGTCTGCTTCCTGTATAGGATACTAAAATTTTTTTTCTTGAAATAAGCAAAAAGGCCATAAAAACAAAGGTCAAGCAACCATGCCATTATTTAGGACAGTAAGCCTTGGAGACCCAAGTCTGACATCTCGTATTTTCTTCAACATGATGCTCCAGCATACAGGCAACCCAAGGAGCCCCTGGAGACATGGAGATTACCTGATAATTTCAGGACTGGATCCTGACACAATGCTGCTGACATGTTCGATATCTGTCCTCATATAGCCATGTGGGATCAACTCTACCACGTATTGCATGGGCACTCTTACAATCCATGCTATATTATTTGAATGGTTTGGGTTTTTTCTGAGGTAATTTATGAAATATCACAAAATGATAGGTAGGTTATGGTGAAGGAATAGCAAGTAGATGATAAACTTGAATATCATTATCCACAAAAACAAAAGAAGGGCATTCAGCAAATAAAGGTCAAATGAAGGAATCAACATACGTTGCTGTGTAATGCCAAGTGTGAAATGCAATTTCAGCAAACGCACTGACATAGGTTGTTTGATAGACATTTTTTTGCTTATTCTTAACATTGAAATTCTCTGTGGTAGAGAATACTGAGACCGCTTTTTAATGGCCTTTTGTAGTGTCAGGACACACTTGGAGATAACAAAAGAATGCTTGATTAATTATAAAGCAACATAAGTGGCCTACCACTCCCAGAAGCATTAGCCTCAATTCATCATCCTAGCTTACCTAAGGCTGTTTATCCTAAAGGTATCTGAATGAAGTTTTTAATTGATAACATGTGACCAATGGCTGATTCTTTCAGGCTAAAACATTTAGTATTATTGTTAAACATTTGGGAAATATAAGAGGTTTGGATTGCCATAAGAAAAACTGTATTGCATCAACTATACATGCTTTCAACAGTATGAAGTCCTGGAAAATTTAACATTATTCCCACAAGGGGATGGGGCCTTGCTCTTGTCTCACTTATACCAGTTTTACATTATGCAACTACTTTACATCTGTGTCAGAGGAAGAATCAGACCCAAGTGACACTACTACACAAGGCTTTTATAATATTAAATATATTGAAAGAGTTTTCAGAAAATGGATGTTACAGAGTTATTGACCCATAAGTGTTTTATTTCTCAGGACTGTAAATCTCAGCATTTTGACTGCTGTGTGCATGTGTCTGATTTGCATAAAAGAATGTGAAAACATGACTACTTCTCAGAGTGCAGGGAATAGCAAATATGAGGAACATGCAAAGAGTTATGGGCCAGTTAGTCTACAGTATTCCTGTACTCTAAACATATTTGGCATTATACTGGGATGACATTTTTTCAGCTAATTAAAGACAAATATTACAGCACAGGTAGCTTATGGGAAATTATATGTTTTCTAAGACTTCATGTTCTGTCAATAACTGTGCAGTGATTAATACTTCTGTTTAGTTTTGGTCCACATCTCTCTTGCCATATGCCAATGATAAATATGGCCACCTCAACTTTTGACCCTTTCCCCACCTGGGTAATGCATGATATTTAATATAAGTCAGTTTAAAATGGGAATATTCTTCATGAGGAAATAGGCTCTCTCTGAGTAACAAGAAGAAGATATGAAACAGACTGGTTTTGAGTGGAGTGATGTTCAAAAGTAGAGGGATATGGCCAAAGAGTTCTAATTGCAGTAGCCAATCAGAGCTCAGGGATGAGGAGTGAAGGACTGTTGCCAAATGTAAACCACAGACTTTGATTCCATGCATATTAACAAACTTTACTACTGATAGATCCTGAAACTAGCCTATTGAAAAGTATATTTTTGTTCTCAAACTTTATTAGCCACACAACAAATACGAACATATTATTAAATAGTATGTGGTTTCCTTATATTAAATGGGATGGGACAAGTAAAGTTAATATATTTAAGCTGTCAGGCTTTGAATCAAAGTTTCCCATTCCTTTCTAATTAAAGTTCCTGTGTTTCCCATTAAAATATTCTATGGTACTATAATGGACAACACATTAATAGTCCTCTTAAAGCATTGATTGAGATTCCTGTGAAAAGTGGTTGAATGAGTAGGGGATCCAGTTTTTGGTAGTGGATATCAAGATGTAATTTGTAGAATAAATTATATGTACCTGCCAATTGGCTAAACTAAAATGTAGAATTATAAGCCTTGATTCCCCCTCAATGGATCTATGAAGGGTTGCAGTCAGAGCCAGCAAGTACAGTGTATGTTGCTAAGGCTCCTGAGATCAAGTCTGCACTTACTTGAGAATAACTGTCAATGCCAAAAATACAGAATACAATAAAAAGGCAACATAGATAGTATGTTTAGGGATTAGCAAACCAGTCCATGCATGTTTCATTCAATATTTTTGTATGACATTTCAATTTTGTGGAGTTACAGTGTCCTTGCATCATCCAAAGTAGCTTTTCTGCACAGGACAGAATGGCAATTTGTCTATACTTTTTAAAAGAGAAGTTGTACTTTGAATTGTGTGTGCATTCCTATGAACAAAATTATGATCCAACAACTCCATACTGGCTAACATTAAATCTTATAAAGGCACTGATTGTAGTTGAGGGTTAGGGGCACCTAGGAGATTTTTTCCCCCACCTAAGAGTTCATTTTCTCCACAATCAACCATTTTCCTGCCTGTATTCTAAATTCCATTCAGTACTTTGAATTATGCTTTGTTTTGGCTGTAAATGAATGGATGACTTAAATGCATTTGTTTTCTTTAGTGTGGGATGAAATGGTTACTTGTACTACAGGAAATAGAGGATCAAACCCCAAACTCCTAATAAAGAGGTTTTTTTCAGTCTGGTTGTTTAACAGTCTGTTGTTGTTAGCGCCCTTTCAAGATCATATTGCAGTGATGATGAGAAATAAACTCAAAAAGAAAAAAGGGGGAAAAAAGAGGGAAAAAGTAGAATACTTAAGCAAATATTGCATCATTTCCCACTCAGAATGCCTGAGAAAGTGAGAGTGTGAAGTCAAACGGGAACTTTCAATCTTTTCTGGAACATTTTGTTAAATGTATGGTTGAAAACAATGTAGCTGATTTAAAGGTTAGCTTTCCTTTGTTCCTAATCAGACTGAAAGTATTTCATTTGCTGAAATATTTGGTGGTTGCTGACAAACTGAAGGACAAATCTTATGAGCAATTTATACAGATTATAATGGACTGCTGCAGGACAAAAACCTTAATAATGAAAAGAAAGATTCACACTTCATCCATTGGGATCAAAAAGAAGGGGAGTCTATTGCCTAGTGTAAGTTCAGAGATGTTCTGAGTGAAGCTTTGCGTGACCACTTAGTATGCAATGTAAAAAGGGAATCCATCTAGAAGATGTTGTTCCCAAAGATTTGACTTTTAATTCCACTTGTGATATGGCCCTGGTTATAGAAATTAATGTCTGTTAAGTAACAAGAGATTCAAGGGTAATGTAAATCAAATAGGTCATCTTCTCAATGGGACAAGCTGCCAAAAGAAAAAGGAAATGGGGTCAGAGAGTCACCAGAACTGTTCTTGCTTCAGGGGAAAGACCCTGCAGAAAGTATTATACGTCTGAAAGTATAAAATGTAGTTTGTATTCTGAAAAGAGACAATGCCTGTATATACAAACTCTGTCCTAACAATATAGCAGAGAGTTTAGAAGCAGGGAACTCAGAAGGGTAGGAGCTAAACCCTCTATGGAGTAAGTGACTAGAAAAAAGGCAAAATTAAAATGGAATTCACATACAAATGCAAAGTGATACAAGGCCCACTGTTTCAACTTTGCTGTGATCCATCTACAGACATTCTGGAAAATCTAAGTCTAATTAAATAAAAAATGTGTGCAGGAGTAAGGGCCAGATTCAAAGCCTAAGGAAATCAATGGAAAGACCCCTTTGCAAGAAGAAAGATGGACTAGTGGCTTGGGACATAGGAGGTGAGGGTGCAATTCTTTGCCACTAATTTCCTTTGTGACTTCAGGCAAGTCACATAGGGCCAGATTTTTAAAGGTATTTAGGGGCCTACTACCCACTGAAATCAATGGGTGTTAGGGATCTAGTTATGTTTAAAAATCTAGCACTTAGAGCTAAATCCTCAAAGATACTTAGCCATTGCTCTGCTCACCATAGAGCACCTAACCCCTAGATGACCTACAGCCCAGTGGAATCATCTGGACCAAGCTAGGAGCATAGGTTCCACATTCCCTCAATGCAGAGGGAAACCTAAGGGACTAAGAAAGGGATCCTCAGAAAACAGTGGGCTGAGCAGGGAGCCACCTAAGATAATAAGGAGTGAAATGCAGAGGCATGCCTAAGCCTTCCCCTCGAAGCTGACAAACCAGAGGGATCCCCATTCCTCTGCTTGGGATTTTCAGCTTTGAAGTCTCTCCTGGAGTTAGACTCCTAAGCCAATGCAGCCACTTACATAACCCATGCCCTAGCAACCAAATCTTTATCATGAAAAATGAGAGCGCGCCTCCCCTGCAACATTACAACCTATAGTAAAATGGTTAAGGCACTCCCATGGGATGTGGGAAACCTGGTTTAAAGCTCCTGATCTGCTTCAAAAACTTGCTACAGACTCAGTCTCTCTCTGGCCCAATTAATAGTTATTTATACAAAGTGGAACAGTTTCAACCAAAGAGACTGAGGGAGACCCATATAAGAATGCTCAATAGCCTGGCGGTTAGCATATTGATGTGGGAAACCCAGGTTCAAGTTTCTGCTCCAAACAGGCAGAAGAGGGATTACGAACCTGGATCTCCCACACTAGGGACACCCCCAAATGCATGCTTGACTCCAGCTGTCTTCTGTAACAGGCCCTTAGGTGTGCTCTGAGAATGCCTAGGGGATAGGGCCCTGCTGATGAGACAGATGGGGAATGCCCGCTTTGCGTTTCTCACTTCAAGGGTTTTGGCTTCATTGAGGAATTCAAGCAGCTCATTTGCTGTGGAGCGGAGTCAGTGGTTATAGGTGGTTTTGCACAGACTGCCTAGCAGAAACTTAGGTGCCTATGAGGTTAGGATGGAGCCAGAGTGGTGGTTTAAAAGAACATCAGTGTCACCTAAATGGTTGGTTGAGATGCCTAGAGACAATTAGGCACACAGTATCTCTTGTGGATCATGGCCCTCCATGGCTTAACTCCTCATCTGTAAAATAAGGATAATCTTACTTCCCCACTTCACAGGGGTATTGTGAGGGTAAATACATTAAAGATTGTGAGGCGCTACAATAATGAGAGCCATATAATTACCTACAATAGACAGATTGGCTCGGGGGGGGGGGGGGGGAATCAAGTCATAGAAATCATAGAATCATAGGATTGGAAGGGACCTCAGGAGGTCATCTAGTCCAACCCCCTGCTCAAAGCAGGACCAATCCCAATTTTTGCCCCAGATCACAAATGGCCCCCTCAAGGATTGAAGTCACAACCCTAGGTTTAGCAAAATGCTTTATCACTCATAAAACAAAAGAAACATTTTGGGGCCTGATCCAGAGCCCATTGAATCAGTTGGAGTCTTTTCATTGACTTCAGCGGTCTTTGGATGAGACCCTTAAAAAGGAGGTGAGTTAAAGAGACACATCCCATATATCTATATACATGGGACAGCACAAGTAACAGATCAGCCACCTAAGTGAATGGATTTGAGGGCAGAAGACAGTGAGGAGGCTACCATTGGAGGATCAGATGCAAATTAAATCCGATAAGTAGGATGCAGCAAGTTCATGGAGAGTTTTGAAAGCCAGGAGAGCAAATCTAAGTGGAGCTGGAATCAGCTAAGAACAGTGAAGGTGACAAAGGTTAAGATTTTACTGCCCTTTTAATCTGCCCTTCCAGATGATCAAAGTACACTTAACAATATTTGGTTGGTGCCACTGGCAAATACCATACTCCATCCCTATCATCTCATACTATTAGATAAACTGTTTTACAATTTTGAACTTTATACTGTTTCAGTAATATTAACATAGCTTAGGAGCAATTTTTTTTTAATGCAAGAAGTACAAGATCACTGAAAGAGATGACCTTATCGTCCAACACAATCTTGATGAGTGCCATTCTTCATATTTCAAAAAAATATTTGTAGCCATAATTTAAAACATTGTTTTATCTAATTTCTAGAATGCTAAAAATGAACATATCATCATCTAATGTTTTGATAAGCTAAGTGATGATAATCGCAAGGAGCTCTCTGCCATGGTTTTATTGATGTGAATAAATCAGATGTCTGTGGAATCCAGAGAGCTGAATCATAATAAAAACAGGCATTCTATTTCAAGATTCAGTAATCTTTACTCGGTACTGCTTTAAGGTTCATTGATAAATGTTCACATATTCAGGAACATATGATTCTTGTTCATAAGCATTTAACATTAATGAGCTAATGAAATAATATGCAATCATTCAGTATTTCTTGTTAATGTCTAATTATGTGCTTTAATTTTCACAGTGAGAGCTATGAATCATTACTCTAGAGTTCTGTTTCACATTTCTGAAAGTGTTCTGCCTTGGAACAAACATGTCAGAAATTCAGATTTTTCCATGGAATGGAAATTTTCAAAAAATTCTATTTCAGAAGAACTGAAATGGAAAAAACTTCTGAAAAATTCTAGGTCACCTAATCACAGTTGCCCAGCCAGCTCGCTAGCCAGCAGGCCAAACAGGCAGCTTCCCAGGGCAACCTGGGAAGCCCGCTACGCAGAAAGCTGGATAACCTGCCTGCTAAACAGGCAGCTTGGGGAGCTGAATATCCTGCGGAGCCAGAGCAGCCTGGAGAGAGCCACAGATACAGGGGATCCCAGAGATGCAGGCAGGCTGACAGGTGGTCTGCTGGGGATCCAAGCAGCCCAGTTTCTGTAGAAGTGTTAACAAAATCCACACATAGCTGGAGAATCCTTGGGTTCCATCACATCAGCATTTTTCTGATGGAAGTGTTCTGTCTCTCAGCTTATGCAAGTGGAGAGCAACCTGAATGTGTTGGTGGCACAGAATACTGTCGTGCTAGCTCCACAATCTACCTCCACTCCTCAGTGTTGAGGAGTCTGGGCTCTGTGGAGGAGCAAGCCTGGCTGCACTTTATCCAGCCTCCCTTTCCTGCCTCTTCCCTATCCACACTACCCACCTCTGCATCACCACCAAAATAAGTGCCTTGGGATGATGTAATTATATTTAAAAACCTCATACTGAGCATAGGCAGAGGGGAGAGTCTTCCCCAGGTAAACATGCTGTCACGGTTCCTCCCCCACTCTGAACTCTAGGGTACAGATGTGGGGACCTGCATGAAAACCTCCTAAGCTTATCTTTACCAGCTTAGGTCAAAACTTCCCCAAGGTACAAAATATTACACCTTGGACTGGCCGCTACCACCACCAAACTAATACTGGTTACTGGGGAAGAGCTGTTTGGACGCGTCCTTCCCCCCAAAATACTTCCCAAAACCTTGCACCCCACTTCCTGGACAAGGTTTGGTAAAAAGCCTCACCAATTTGCTTAGGTGACTACAGATCCAGACCCTTGGATCTTAAGAACAATGAACAATCCTCCCAACACTTGCACCCCCCCTTTCCTGGGAAATGTTGGATAAAAAGCCTCACCAATTTGCATAGGTGACCACAGACCCAAACCCTTGGATCTGAGAACAATGAAAAAGCATTCAGTGTTTTACAAGAAGACTTTTAATAAAAAATAGAAGTAAATAGAAATAAAGAAATTCCCCCTGTAAAATCAGGATGGTAGATATCTTACAGGGTAATTAGATTCAAAAACATAGAGAACCCCTCTAGGCAAAACCTTAAGTTACAAAAAAGATACACAGACAGAAATAGTTATTCTATTCAGCACAATTCTTTTCTCAGCCATTTAAAGAAATCATAATCTAACACATACCTAGCTAGATTACTTACTAAAAGTTCTAAGACTCCATTCCTGTTCTGTCCCTGGCCAAAACGACTACAGACAGACACAGACCCTTTGTTTCTCTCCCTCCTCCCAGCTTTTGAAAGTATCTTGTCTCCTCATTGGTCATTTTGGTCAGGTGCCAGCGAGGTTACCTTTAGCTTCTTAACCCTTTACAGGTGAGAGGAGCTTTCCCCTGGCCAGGAGGGATTTCAAAGGGGTTTACCCTTCCCTTTATATTTATGACACATGCTGACTACACTGAGCATAGCTGCCAGAACTTCCAATTATTAAGGCATGCACCCAACAGCTGGGAACAATAAGGAACACAATCTTAGTGATAAAGGAAGAACAGAGGAAGAGATGGGGAGGCAGAAAGGTCTAGGATACTAGAAGAGCAGTAGTCCATGCTAGGCGGCCTCTAAGAAACCAACAGGAAGATAAAGGAAGACTGCAAACCCAGGAATTTAAGGGCCGATTGACTATTTTAGGCTAAATTGTTGGACTGGGCTAATGTGAGATGAGTAGAGGGAGACCTGTTAGGAGAAAGCTGTGACCTCTACAGAGACTTCCTCTGGAGCACTTGACAGATGGGGTGGTATATCCAAGCTGTCAGTCATTCTAAGATCCTAATTTACAAAAGAATGAAGATATAGTGTCAAGATCCTTGAGCTATGGATCTCCCACCATATTTTCCTAACTGAGGAGCCCCTATTGTCGATTGTGACAATCAAACAGTGGTGTCTGCTCCAAAATTTGTCTCTCTCACCAACAGAAGTTGGTCCAATAAAAGATATTACCTCACCCACCTTTTCTCTCTAAGCCGCTAGTGAGTTATTGACTCTGCTCTCATCATTTAAGACAATGCTTCTGAGAACTTGATGAGAACCTCACCCTTCTCCCCTGCACACACTTTCCCTGAGTGTCATGGTAATACCTTTACATACTGACATAGTCCCAAAGAGCTAAAAGAGAATGGACTATAATCCCAATGCCAACTGTCAGAATCTGGAGTGTCATGCCTTGGGCTGATTTTTTTCTAAGCAGCATTATCAGTCCCAAGTCTGGTAATAGGGCCCTTGTTAATACAACAATATTAAAATCAATATACTGAAGATATAGTGCTGTTCTTAAAATAAAGCCTCATTTTTACAATGATGTATCTTATTTCTTCACCAGTTTCCATACAAAATGAGAATCGATCGCATAAGATACTCCTCATGGCCAGGAATTTTATTTTGAGGTAGATGCATTGTCTGGAGTCTTATTATAAAATTTGGGAATAGCACTTTCATTTTACTATAACGGTTACAGGACTGTGAAAGACCTCATGGCAAAATTTTAGGAATGTGTTCTACTATTTTGACCTTTTCACCATTTCATAATTAATTTTGAATGACTATTACAAGATTTCTCTCCATTTTGTCTTTTCCAGCCAGTGCAGAAGGAACAGAATGAATTATTAACATAAAGAACATCAAGGTCAAAGTAGTTATGGCACATTCATATAACACATATTAGGTCTTTGATTTGGATACTTTGTTTTTCAGAACAGAGCTGAGTAACAAACTGGCACTTAATAATGCTTGGAGCACTAACAGGGGAGGATATTAATGCTACTTATTTTATGGCACTCTCAGGATTAACCTTGTGGTTTTTATACCAAAGAATTTTCAATCTGATGAGCTCCATGCAGGCCGACTCTTATGGCCTATGCCCAGATACTCAAAGCCATTTAGGCACCACTGACATTTTCAAAACTGCTCAGTTGCCACCTAACCCTGCAGGTGCCTAAATTGCCACGTCATAGCTAATGAGTAGCTTAGAGCCCTACCTCAAAGTGAAGTCCCAAATCAAGATTCCCAAAAGGAGGAAAGGGAACACCTACCTCATTAGTGGGGCCTGATCCTGTAAGCATGCTCTAAGCATGCCTGAAATATGCTACGTGTTAGATTGCAGGAGGGCTGGAACCAGGCCACCAATAGGTGGATGGAGAATCAGCACAGCACCTTGACAAAAGACAGCCAGATGCATACAGAAACGTAGTACAAGTGTGAGACAGGTGTCAGATGTGAGGAGGAAAGAAAAAGCCCATGCCCTTCCATCCACAAAATATCTAGGCACCTAAGACAGTCAGCCGCTTAACTCCAAGAGAAAGTTTGCTGATGAGGAACCTGAGCAAGGGGAGGTGCCTACCTCTGGCCCATCAGCCTGGCATATCAGGTCAGTTAGGTTCCTAAGCCCCTCTCCACTCCCTGCTCTTCTTCTTTGCATTTCACTCCTGGGTAGTTTAGGAAATTCACCGCTCGTCTTGTTAACTTCTGAGGATCCCTTTCTTAGGTGTCTAATTCTCCCCAGGCTTTGTATGGAAAACCTGGGTGCCTGGATCAGGGCTGAGGATTCCACTAGGCGGCAGGCCATCTAGGGGTTGGGTGTTGCAATGCTGAGCAGAACAATACCTAAGTACCTTTAGGATCTGGGCCAAAATTGTGAATAGACTGTCTTAAAAATCACTGTTTTGCACATAGACAAACAGTGATAAAATGTTGTCTGACTTATGTGCTGATTTTTCATAAGAACATAGCAACAGTAATGTAAAGTGGAGCAAAGCTGTTCAAAACTAATAAATATGGATGTCTTAAAAGCCACTGAAGTTTATCTTCTCTTTATGCCTCAGAACCAAATGCAGAAGTTGGAGGATGGAGAAAAAGCCCAATAGTTAAATTACTGTTTTATTTTAACTAAATTATGTCTTGTCTTTTCAGGGCACAAATTCAATGAACCAAAAGAAGAGATACAAATATTAATTGAACAAAAACTGATATACTTCTAAAATGTGTCTTGAAGTTTTCCTCACTAGCAATAACTAGTTCAGTCCATCAGTCCCTAACTAAAGTACTTGTATATCCCCAATCACTGCAGAATCTGAGCACCTCACAACAGTTCTGTAATGTACTATCATTCATATTTTACAGTTGGGGGGGAAGAGAGAGACAGAGAGATTAAGTGATTTTCCCCAAGGTTATGCAAAAAAGAAATGTGACCAGAGTAGGTATCCTAGCTACTGGGCCATCCTTCCTCTCTGTGTCACTGGCTGCTATTATGTTATTGCAAACAAGAAGCTCACATCTCTCATCAGTAGATTAAACTATTGCAATCAGTTTCAAACATTTTCACTGAAAACATGTAAGTGGAGCTATTAAATTTATATAAAATGACTGAAGAACAGTGCTCATTTAAAAGCATCAAGTTAAAGTAGATTCAGATAAAAACAAATACAGTACACCAAGTATCTGAATCATTTGACAGCTCTTTATCAAATACTCAGGCAGAGAATCAACACAGAAAACTGAAAAATAAAATGTTTATGATCAATGTTATGGATTCAGTGGAGTTACCTCAGATTTATACCACTGTAGCTGAAATGAGAATTTGGCCCTAACTGTCTGAGGACTCCAAACTTTCATCCTCCTGTCATGGGAAAACTGCCAGCACTTCTTTTTAATCTGAAGGAGACATCATCAATCCTTGACAAAATAAAAGTCATGAATCAGGCTCTTAACAATGTTTCCTGGACAAGCTTCCTGGCACCATTGTTAAATAAGTTCCAACTAGGTGAAAATTCTTCTGAGAGGTTTGGCCCGAATTAAATCAAGGCAGCACATCATCGCAATGACTATATATTGGCTTCTCTTTGTTGGTTACTTCCTAAAGACGACATCAGCTTTATGGTTGTTATTTATACTTCAGGTTTGGCACAGAGTCTTTTAAATACGGAATATAACATTCAGGATTAGTGTTTCCTTGTAGTTCCCTTCCAGTCACGGACTCCTTACAATGAACAATACAAGAGCCAAATATTCTTTTGTAGTGGTATCAAAGTCCAAAACAAAAGCAAGAGGGGAGCGGGTGAGTGCAAGAGATATTTGTCATGAGGTCAGGTACAGATGTATTTGAAAACTGCAGAGGTGACATGATCAGGTTAGAGCTATTTCTCTCCAGGAAGGGGAGTGTGGAAGGGTTTGAGTGCTGAGGAGCTGGGTTGGAGGATACTTGTTATGAGGCAGTGTTCTAAAGTTCTAGTGTTCTATCCCTCACTTCCACAATGACTTATTGTCCAGCCATCCTTCCCCTGCACTTCTGTTTGTCTTTCCTGAGCCATTGACCTCCCATACTCCCTTTGCATCTGCACTTCCACTGGTTTCTCTCATCTATTAGACTATGTAACATGCTAAATCTATAGAGAACCAAATCCAACAGAGCATGATAGCAGGATTTTCAGCTCCATAATGCTAAAAACTTGAACAATTCAACTGGAAGTGATTTGGGTGGATTAATTAATTAGGATCTGATCCTACAAAAAGATGAGCATCTCCTGGAAAGTGCAGAGAGCCTTTAACTCCCATTGACATAATTGCCTTCAGAGCATTCAGTACTTTAGGCCATTAGAACTTTAATGTGGCAGAGAGACACTGCCGAGGACTAGTAGCACAGGACTTGGTGGTGATGGGGGACTTGAACTACCCAGACATCTGCTGGAAAAATAATATAGCAGGGCAGACTACCCAACAAGTTCTTGGAATGTACTGGAGACATTTTTTTTACTGTATTTTAGGAGGTGGAGAAAGCTACTATGGGAGAGACTGTTATATATTTGACTTTGACGAATAGGAAAGAACAGGTTGAGAATTTGAAAGTGGAAGGCAGCTTGGGTGAAAGAGATCATGAAATGACAGAGTTCATCATTCTAAGGAATAATAGGAGGGAAAACAGCACAATAAAGATAATAGATTTCAAGGAGGTAGACTTTGGCAAACTCAGAGTTGGTAGGTAAGATCCCATGGGAAGCAAGTCTAAGGGGGAAAACAATTTAAGAGAGTTGGCAGCTTTTCAAAGAGACGTTATTAAGGGCACAAGAGTAAACTATCCCACTATGTAGGAAAGATAGGAAGTATGGTGAGATGCCACCCTGGCTTAATCAGGAGATCTTCAATGATCTGAAACTCAAAAAAGAATCCTACAATAAAGTGAAAACTCGGTCAAATTACAAAGGATAACTACACCTCTACCACGATATAACGCAGTCCTCGGGAATCAAAAAATCTTACCGTCTTATAAGTGAAACTGAGTTATATTGGGTTAGGGAGAGGAACCGCTCCCCGCCCCAGCTCATCTCCACTCTGCCTCCTCCCCGGGCATGCCGCTGCCGCTCCACTGCTCCTTCCCTCCCTTCCAGGCTTGCTGTTTGGTGTGGGAAGCCTGGAAGGAAGAAAGGAGGGGGGAGAAGCGGAGCGGCGGTGCACTCAGGGAAGGAGGCAGAGTGGAGGTGAGCTGGAGCAGGGAGTGGTTCCTCTGCGCCCTCACCTCGTTTACTTGCTGTGGCCCTCCCCAACCCCCCCCAGCTCACCTCCGCTCCTCCTCCTCCCCTGAGTGTGCCACTGCTGCTCTGCTTCTTCCCCCTCCCTTTCTCCCTCCAAGCGTTGCTGCGAATCAGCTGTTTGGCAAAGCAAGCCTGGGAGGAAGGGGAGAGAAGCAGAGTGGCAGCACACTCGTGGGAGGAGGTGGAGGTGAGCTGGGGCCCGAGCAAGTAAGGGGGAGGTGCAGAGGAATCACTTGCGGTAACACGAATTTGGATATAACGAGGTAAAGCAGCCCCACTCCCCGGAGCGCTGCTTTACTGCATTATATCCGAATTTGCGTTATATCAGACTGCATTATATTGGGGTAGAGGTGTATAACCAAACACAAATATGTAGGGACAGAATTAGAAAGCCTATGGCACAAAACGAGATTAAACTAGCTAAAAGACATAGAGGGTAACAAGAAAACATTATACAAATACATTAGAAGTAAAAAGATGATCAAGGATGGTGGTAGGTCCATTATTGAATGAGGGGGTATAACGGGCTCAACACCTGGCTCTCATGAGTGCCCCTTTTTCTCTGTCCAACATACCTGTAATCACAGTTCTTTTCATGGGGAGGGGGCATCCACCTCTCATAGGTGGTCCCCTTTCTCTCAGTGAGTTATGAGCCTGCTTTTCTTTTTTGGTCTTACATCAGGATGGCGCCGGCCTCTAGCAAGCACTCCCCAGGCCGTTCATTTTCCTCGACTGGTCTTTGGCAGCTCAGCCCTCTGTCCGAGCCTCACACACTGTCCCCCATTCTGGAGTATACAGTCCCGAGTTCTTATCACAGCCCTGGTATGAGACCGTAGCTCTTAGGCTTCTTCTCCAAGGCACTGCCTTCTTCAATCACCCAGCCAGTACCTTCAGCTGGTGTCCTTTTAAGCAGCCCTTCATGGGCTCAATCTGCAACCAGACCAGCAGGGCCCATCTCAATTCCCTCCTCATGTCTTGACTGGTTCCATGCTCAGTCCCACAGGCTCAGGCTGCCCACACTGACCTTTTCATGATCCTGCTGCTACTCTATCTAGCCAGCCAAGCACCTGGTAGCCTTCCCTGGTCTTGGTAGCCTTGGTCTTGGTAGCCTTCCCTGGGCTCAGTTCTCCCTGGTGAGCTCTCTGCAGTGAGCTGTCCATGGCCTGCTGTTCGTCTAGCCAGCCAAGCACTTGGCCCCTCAGCAAGCTCCACACAGCAACTGAAGTCTCTTCTTTGATGCCTGCTTTTTAACTGGCCCTTCTGGCCCCTTATTGGTCATTCCAGCAGCCCCTCTGATTGGCCACTCTTCTGCACTCTAGGCTGCCTGGAGGACTTCTCGCTGCTCTATTCTGGGGCAGGGTGATGCAGGACCACAAGGCCTCCAGCAGGGGGCCTCTGTGCCTACTCCACCCTGCCACGGGGGGGAAAACACAATAATAGAAAATGTGGAAATGGCAAAAGTGCTAAATGACTTTTTTGTTTCAGTTTTCACCAAAAAGGTATGTAGCAATTGAACATCTAACATAGCAATTACCAGTGAAAATAAGGTAGGATAAGGAAATAAGGTAGGAAAATAAGGTACCAGTGGCTAAAATAGGGAAAGAACAAGTTACAAAGTACTTAGACAATTTAGATGTCTTCAAATCACCAGGGCCCGATGAAATACATCATACAATACTCAAGAAGCTGACTGAGGAGATATCTGAGCCATTAGTGATTATCTTCGAAAAGTCATGGAAGGCAGGAGAGATTCCAGAAGACTGGAAAAGGGCAAATATCATGCCCATCTATAAAAAGGAAAATAAGGACAATCCAGGGAATTACAGTCAGATTAACTTCAGTTCCCAGAAAGAGAATGGACCAAATAATTAAGCAATTAATTTGCAAACACCTAGAAGATAAGGTGATAAGTAACAGTCAGCATGGATTTGTCAAGAACAAATTGTGTTAAATCAACCTAGTAGCTTTCTTTGATGGGTAATAAGCCTTGTGGATAGGGGGAAACGGTAGATGTGGTGTACTTTGAATTTAGTAAGGGTTCTGATATAGTCTCTCATGACCTTCTCATAAACAAACTAGGGAAATACAAGCTAGATAGAGCTACTATAAGGTGACTGCATAACTGGTTGGAAAACCATTCCCAGAGAGTAGTTATCCATGGTTCACACTCAAGCTGGAAGAGCATATCATGTGTGGACCAGCGGGGATCAGTTCTGGTTCTGTTCAATATCTTCATCAATGATTTAGACAATGGTACAGAGAGTACACTTATAAAATTTGCAGATGATACCAAGCTGGGATGGGTTGCAAGTGCTTCGGAGGATAGGATTAAAATTCAAAATGGCAAAGTAGAGAAATGGTATGAAGTAAACAGGATGAAATTCAGTAAGGACAAATGCAAAATACTCCACTTAGGAAGGAATCAGTTGTACACATACAAAATGAGAAATGACTGCTTAGGAAGGAGTATTGTAGAAAGGGATATAGGGGTTATAGTGGATATGAGCTAAATATGAGTCAACGGTGTAACACTGTTGCAAAAAACCTCAAACATCATTCTGGGATGTATTAGCAGGAGTGTTGTAAGCAAGACACAAGAAGTAATTGGCCGGGAACGGCAAACCACAGCCACTGGGAGCTGCGGGGGGCTATGCCTGCAGACGGTCAACATCCACAAAATGTCTTGTGGCCCACAATCAGCTTACCCTAATGGGCCGCATGCGGCCCACAGGTCAGAGGTTGCCCACCACTGCCCTAGAAGCTGCTTGACTACTTCACTATTATTATTTTGAAGGAATATAGTATCTCCTACTTGATTCCTCAGTATGACCTAAGTGTCAAAAAGAGAACTTTCTAGAGAAGTCTTTTGTGAATAACATATAATGGTAGTCCTTTCAGTTATTTTTGCAATGATTTTATTTCCTTAGCCATTTTGTATGTTCAGGGTGGCACATTTTAACACATTCTCGGTAAGGGCTCCAGAGTTTAATAAGAAAATATCTAGTAATTTTCAGTATCTTCTTTCTTGTGTTTTTCACCACTCGGGTTACTCATGCTATTCCTTGTGGTGAATTGACAAGAAGTGGTGCAAAAAGAGCAGGGCAATGCTGAAAAATACAGATTGGTGTTAAATTAGCCTTCCCATTTTTGCTGTTTTTCATATTTGGGGGGAAAAAATCAACGGTGAGTCAGACATAGAAATTAGAAGATATTTTCCACTGAGTTTGTACCAAATTCATCCTGGGAATAATTCTAAAGAATTCCATCAGTGAGGAATTCTGACCAATGAGTTTAAACCGAAAAGCTAAATTATAATTTTATAACCTTTGTGTGCATTTTAAAGAACATTTATTTGCAAATCTAATTCACCAAAACTTAATTATAAAATATTTGTAATACACTTGCAAAATTAACTATAAACTTCTGCAGCATGAGAAACTATAGTGTAGGTGATTGCTTAAATAATTGATACACGTGCTATTTTCCCCCCACTCTCATTTCATGGATTTCTGTATAATAGGATGGGTACACAAACTACATAATACTCAATTAAACTAATATTTAGAACACAAACTATAATTAAAGGAATTAGCACTATTTCAATTGCAATTGTGATTGAACACTAACATCTCGGTATTCAATAATAAAGAAGCAGCCTTCATTTACAGCATGTGTAGTGCATGAGGAAGCTGGTTAATTTCAGAGTGTAGATCAGGAGACTTCTCTCATAACACTTCTGCTGATAGGTTTCAGAGTAACAGCCGTGTCAGTCTGTATTCGCAAAAAGAAAAGGAGTACTTGTGGCACCTTAGAGACTAACCAATTTATTTGAGCATGAGCTTTCGTGAGCTACAGCTCACTTCATCGGATGCATGCCGTGGAAACTGCAGCAGAATTTATTTATACACAGAGAATATGAAAAAATACCTCCTCCCACCCCACTGTCCTGCTGGTAATAGCTTATCTAAAGTGATCATCAGGTGGGCCATTTCCAGCACAAATCCAGGTTTTCTCACCCTCCACCCCCCCCACACAAATTCACTCTCCTGATGGTGATAGCCCATCCAAAGTGACAACTCTTTACACAATGTGAATGATAATAAAGTTGGGCCATTTCCTGCACAAATCCAGGTTCTCTCACCCCCTCACCCCCCTCCCAAAAACCACACACACAAACTCACTATCCTGCTGGTAATAGCTCATCCAAAGTGACCATTCTCCCTACAATGTGCATAATTAAGGTGGGCCATTTCCAGCACAATTCCAGGTTTTCTCACATCCCCCCCCCACCCCCATACACACACAAACTCACTCTCCTGCTGGTAATAGTGATCTTCCTGATAACACCATCCTGGCCACTATGGATGTAGAAGCCCTCTACACCAACATTCCACACAAAGATGGACTACAAGCCGTCAGGAACACTATCCCCGATAATGTCACGGCTAACCTGGTGGCTGAACTTTGTGACTTTGTGCTTACCCATAACTATTTCACATTTGGGGACAATGTATACCTTCAGATCAGCGGCACTGCTATGGGTACCCGCATGGCCCCACAGTATGCCAACATTTTTATGGCTGATTTAGAACAACGCTTCCTCAGCTCTCGTCCCCTAAAGCCCCTACTCTACTTGCGCTATATTGATGACATCTTCATCATCTGGACCCATGGAAAAGAAGCCCTTGAGGAATTCCACCATGATTTCAACAATTTCCATCCCACCACCAACCTCAGCCTGGTCCAGTCCACACAAGAGATCCACTTCCTGGACACTACAGTGCTAATAAACAATGGTCACATAAACAACACCCTATACCGGAAACCTACTGACCGCTATTCCTACCTACATGACTCCAGCTTTCACCCTGACCACACCACACGATCCATCGTCTACAGCCAAGCTCTGCGATACAACCGCATTTGCTCCAACCCTTCAGACAGAGACAAACACCTACAAGATCTCTGTCAAGCTTTCTTACAACTACAATACCCACCTGCTGAAGTAAAGAAACAGATTGATAGAGCCAGAAGAGTTCCCAGAAGTTACCTACTACAGGACAGGCCTAACAAAGAAAATAACAGAACGCCACTAGCCGTCACCTTCAGCCCCCAACTAAAACCCCTCCTACGCATTATTAAGGATGTACAACCTATCCTAAAGGATGACCCAACACTCTCACAAATCTTGGGAGACAGGCCAGTCCTTGCCTACAGACAGCCCCGCAACCTGAAGCAAATACTCACCAACAACCACATACCACACAACAGAACCACTAACCCAGGAACTTATCCTTGCAACAAAGCCCGTTGCCAATTGTGCCCACATATCTATTCAGGGGACACCATCACAGGGCCTAATAACATCAGCCACACTATCAGAGGCTCGTATACCTGCACATCCACCAATGTGATATATGCCATCATGTGCCAGCAATGCCCCTCTGCCATGTACATTGGTCAAACTGGACAGTCTCTACGTAAAAGAATAAATGGACACAAATCAGATGTCAAGAATTATAACATTCATAAACCAGTCGGAGAACACTTCAATCTCTCTGGTCATGCAATCACAGACATGAAGGTCGCTATCTTAAAACAAAAAAACTTCAAATCCAGACTCCAGCGAGAAACTGCTGAATTGGAATTCATTTGCAAATTGGATACTATTAATTTAGGCTTAAATAGAGACTGGGAGTGGCTAAGTCATTATGCAAGGTAGCCTATTTCCTCTTGTTTTTTCCTCCTCCCCCCCCCCCAGATGTTCTGGTTTAACTTGGATTTAAACTTGGAGAGTGGTCAGTTTGGATGAGCTATTACCAGCAGGAGAGTGAGTTTGTGTGTGTATGGGGGTGGGGGGATGTGAGAAAACCTGGATTTGTGCTGGAAATGGCCCACCTTAATTATGCACATTGTAGGGAGAATGGTCACTTTGGATGAGCTATTACCAGCAGGATAGTGAGTTTGTGTGTGTGGTTTTTGGGAGGGGGGTGAGGGGGAGAGAGAACCTGGATTTGTGCAGGAAATGGCCCAACTTTATTATCATGCACATTGTGTAAAGAGTTGTCACTTTGGATGGGCTATCACCATCAGGAGAGTGAATTTGTGTGGGGGGGTGGAGGGTGAGAAAACCTGGATTTGTGCTGGAAATGGCCCACCTGATGATCACTTTAGATAAGCTATTACCAGCAGGACAGTGGGGTGGGAGGAGGTATTTTTTCATATTCTCTGTGTATAAATAAAGTCTGCTGCAGTTTCCACGGCATGCATCCGATGAAGTGAGCTGTAGCTCACGAAAGCTCATGCTCAAATAAATTGGTTAGTCTCTAAGGTGCCACAAGTACTCCTTTACTTCTGCTGATGCTGCCACTTGTGATGGCTAAAGGTGCAGTTTTCCCATTCTCTATTATTAGTTTTAAGTACAAGTCTGGTCACTGGAAATAAAAGGTATGACTATTTTTTCTCACGTCAAATAAGGAAAAACATACTGAAGTTCTCAAAAATTTACGCTTGATCCAGAAAGTTACAAAATAGAAGATGTGCAAGAGCAAGAATGAAACTGGCCTGCAGTAAAGGAGTTTTAGGAAGGAACAAAAATTAATTGTCTGAGTGGAGGAATATGTTATACATGGGACCCTACCAAATCTGTGGCCATGAAAAACACGTCACGGACCATGAAATCTGGTGCCCCCCCCCCCGGTGAAATCTGGCTTTTTGTGTACTTTTAACATATACTATACAGATTTCATGGGGGAGACCAGCATTTCTTAAACTGGAGGTCCCGACCCAAAAGAAGCCTATGGGGGGGAGTCACAGTGTTATTGTAGGGTGTTGTGGTCTTGCCATCCTTACTTCTGTGGTGCTTTCAGAGCTGGGTAGCTAGAGAGTGGAGGCTGCTGGCCAGGCGCCAACTCTGAAGGCAGTGCCCCACCAGCAGAAGTGAGGGTGGCAATACCATTCCATGCCACACTTACTTCTGCGCTGCTGTCTTCCAAGTTAGGTCAGGACCCCTACAGTTACAACACCATGAAATTTCAGATTTAAATATCTAAAATCATTAAATTTATGGTTTTTAAAATTCTATGACAGGGAAATTAACCAAAATGGACCATGAAATTGGTAGGGCCCTAATTATATACCATCAATAGCCCTGCATATTGTGAGCGAAACTTAATCAAATGGAAACCCAATCAAAATCCGTTCATTGGTTATAAGACACTTTTTGTTCTTAAACATTAGAAACCTTTTGCCCATAAATTTCTTTAATATTCAAGGGGCGTCAGTCTTTGATTACTTCTTCATTCTTTCCTTTGACAATTTAACTCCATCAAATCTCAATCTACAAAACAAAACATGTATTTTACCTTAAAAACCTGAAAATAAAGATAAATATATAAAAATCCCCTCTGACAGTTTTAACGTTGTGGACAGGGGCTCACAGTATCCACAAAAATAGAATCTTATAAAAATCCACAAACAGACAGATATAGTGGTGTAAAGCTACATGGCACTATTCAAAATGTATGTATGTAAGTTAATAAATGTTCCTCCCCTGAAAATCTTAAATAGCTTCTCTAAGCTTACTTTGGTCCAATAAAATGTTGGAATAGAACAGAGTGGAGTTAGGTACTTGACTACATCTTGGAGGAGAAGGTAATTAAATTAGCAAACACTGGGCCTCCAGGGAACACCAGTTTTTAAGCAGAGCTCCCTAGTGATGGGCTGCAGCCCACAGAGCTTAAAGGTATTTTATATAGCAATAACACAAGTAACCTAGGTTTCAGAGTAGCAGCCGTGTTAGTCTGTATTCACAAAAAGAAAAAGGAGTACTTGAGGCACCTTAGAGACTAACCAATTTATTTGAGCATAAGCTTTCATGAGCTACAGCTCACTTTATCGGATGCATTCAGTGGAAAATACAGTGAGGAGATTTATATACACACAGAAAATGAAAAAATGGGTGTTATCATACACACTGTAAAAAGAGTGATCACTTAAGATGAGCTATTACCAGCAGGAGAGCGGGGGGGAAAAACCTTTTGTAGTGATAATCAAGGTGGGCCATTTCCAGCAGTTAACAGGAACGTCTGAGGAACAGTGGGGGGTGGGGGAAATAAACATGGGGAAATAGTTTTACTTTGTGTAATGACACATCCACTCCCAGTCTCTATTCAAGCCTAAATTAATTGTATCCTTTTAATCCTGTAAATTATTTTTACTGAGATTGGTTTAAAAAAGGTGAAAACCTGTATCGCTAGTAAAGAAAAATCTTAATTTCTTTTAATCAGATGCAAGTATCTCTTTTCTTCTGACCACCCATTAGTGATGGCATCATGCCTACATATACAAGTTTACTTAAATCTACATTTTTTTTAAGTTTCTGTTCATTCAAGCATGTTACTCAGTCTGCAAGCCACCATAAGGGACTATGTATAGTGTAAAAAATAGAGTAGGAAGATTATACACATACACAGAACATGAAAAAATGGATGTTGCCATACACACTATAATGAGAGTGATCAATTAAGGTGAGCTATTATCAGCAGGAGAAAAAAAATTGTAGTGATAATCAGGGTGGCCCATTTCCAACAGTTGACAAGAAGGTGAACGTAACAGTAGGGGGTGGGGGGTGGGGAAATAAGCATGGGGAAATAGTTTTATTTCTTATTTTCATGTTTATTTCCACTCCCCCTACTGTTACTTTCACCTTCTTGTCAACTGTTGGAAATGTGTCATTCTGATTATCACTACAAAATTTTTTTTCTCCTGCTGATAATAGCTCACCTCAGTTGATCACTCTCATTATAGTGTGTATGGCAATACCCATTTTTTCACATTCTCTGTGTGTGTGTATATATATAATCTTCATACTGTATTTTCCACTGCATGCAGCCGATGAAGTGGGTTTTAGCCCACGAAAGCTTATACTCAGACACATTTGTTCGGCTCTAGGGTGCCACAAGTACTCCTTGTTCTTTTTGCTGATACAGCCTACCACTCTGAAACCTATGTATAGTGTGTGATATATGTTATAGTACAGTAGTTCTGATCAGACAGTTTATTATTACTATTAATCATTTGTTTTATAGTAGTGCCTAAAGGCCCAAATGAAACTGGGGCTCTATTGTGCTAGATGGTGCACATAAACATAGTAAGAGACTATAAATTCTGGGGGAAGGGCAAGGTAAACAATGGGTAAAAGAAAATTACAGATGGGCACAGAGAGTGAGTGTCGTAAATATAAAGGGAAGGGTAAACCCCTTTGAAATTCCTCCTGGCCAGGGGAAAGCTCCTCTCACCTGTAAAGGGTTAAGAAGCTAAAGGTAACCTCGCTGGCACTTAACCAAAATGACCAATGAGGAGACAAGATACTTTCAAAAGCTGGGAGGAGGGAGAGAAACAAAGGGTCTGTGTGTCTGTCTGTAGTCTTCTTTGTCGGGGATAGACCAGGAATGGAGTCTTAGAACTTTTAGTAAGTAATCTAGCTAGGTATGTGTTAGATTATGATTTCTTTAAATGGCTGAGAAAAGGATTGTGCTGAATAGAATAACTATTTCTGTCTCTGTATCTTTTTTGTAACTTAAGGTTTTGCCTAGAGGGGTTCTCTATGTTTTTGAATCTAATTACCCTGTAAGGTATCTACCATCCTGATTTTACAGGGGGGGATTTCTTTATTTCTATTTACTTCTATTTTTATTAAAAGTCTTCTTGTAAAACACTGAATGCTTTTTCATTGTTCTCAGATCCAAGGGTTTGGGTCTGTGGTCACCTATGCAAATTGGTGAGGCTTTTTATCCAACATTTCCCAGGAAAGGGGGGGTGCAAGTGTTGGGAGGATTGTTCATTGTTCTTAAGATCCAAGGGTCTGGGTCTGTAGTCACCTAGGCAAATTGGTGAGGCTTTTTACCAAACCTTGTTCAGGAAGTGGGGTGCAAGGTTTTGGGAAGTATTTTGGGGGGAAGGACGCGTCCAAACAGCTCTTCCCCAGTAACCAGTATTAGTTTGGTGGTGGTAGCGGCCAGTCCAAGGACAACGGGTGGAATATTTTGTACCTTGGGGAAGTTTTGACCTAAGCTGGTAGAGAGAAGCTTAGGAGGTTTTTCATGCAGGTCCCCACATCTGTACCCTAGAGTTCAGAGTGGGGGAGGAACCTTGACAGTGATTGATTTGCCTATGGCCACACAGAAAGTCTGCTGCAGAGGAAGAATTTAAACCTATATCCAAAAGAAAAGACAGCCCACTGAGACTATGAAGACTATGAAAATGTGGGTTCAATTCCCTGCTCTTCCACAAACTTCTCATGTGATCTTGAGCAAATTATTTAATCTGCCTCCCAGCACTTCCCTGCTTCACCGTTCGCAAGGATAAAGATACCAATCATGTGAGGTTCTCAGATTCTGTGGTAATACCATACAAATACCTAAAATAAATAACCCCTTAAGATCTTCCTTTCTTTATCTCAACAGATATGCTAATTTAAACAATTTAAACAGTTCCCTTGCTGAGCTACAAGATCCAAATTAGTATTTAGAGAAATTTCCATTGTTTTGATTATGACAAAAAACAGATTGTAAAGAATAAAGTTTAATAGGAAATATCAAGCAACCACTTCAGCATTTAGAGTATACAGCAAAATGTCCTAGAAATGGGCTTTCAGATGGTAACCTTACCATACTTTCTGTGTGGAAATTGTAGGGTATGGATTGTTATGGGAGATATCCCTGGATGCCTTGGGCCACACTACATACAGTCATATGGAATGGGATGAATTACTGTAAAATTGAAATCTCTTTTTAAAGTTCATTTTAGAAAAAAACAAACTTCACTATAAACAGAATTTTGTTTTAGTTAGTCAGTCTTTGACAAACACTTAAAATAATAAAAAAATGCAGTTTACAAAAGAAAAGTTACAAATTTCAACAAATGCTCCATTTTTAAAGTGTGATATTACAATTTTCCAGGAAGTGAGATACGGCTGCACAGGTGTCCTGATCTATGGTTCTAGAATTAAAAATGTAATTATCATAACATTCTTTTCCCTAGAGTAACATCTATTTTTGTCTCAGGCTTCGGAGGAGTTGGACAACAGCAGAGCAACTGCATAAATAAACCCGTCATTCATCTTTCAGCCATGTTTTTAGAAAAAAAAAAAGATCATGAAATTGGAAGACTTAAGGAAGGCCATTTATGTTACCCTAGAGAATACAAATCAGTAAAAGTTCATGGCTCAGAGGTTCTCATTGATTGGAACATACTGGTAGCACAGTAATTTCAAAAACCAATGTCGGGTTTGCCAACCACACCACATTTTCTGATTGTACACAATAAAATGTTATGACCTAGAAACAGCTCTCTGCGGTATAGGCCTCTTAAATGTCTTTATGTGTTTGACTCCAGCATCTCTAAGCTGACCACTGGCTGGTTGAAAGATAGTTTCCGAGAATTATAAACCTCAAATAACATAAAATGTTTTAATAAAAAAAATCCATAAACTATTGTAGGCTGAAGAGCACAGACATCACAATGGTGAAAGAAGAAAATGGTATTTCATGGAAAATTGTGTTTTGTCAAGTGATGTTTAAATGTTCTGCAAGATTATTCAAAGTAGTATCTAACTAAATACCTTTGTTAATTCATTAGCTGTATACTAGGGTTGTCAGTCACAGTCAGTTTACCCATGCTACTATGCCAGTAATTAATTCCACACCATGGAGAAAAATAATTCTTTAAGTCAGAGATATGTCTCAGTTCAATTCTTAGGCAAATATTGCCCACTGTATCAGTAGTTGCCATCTATACAAAAAATGTAGTTTGATGTCTGGGCTGAACTGAAACCAACATTCTAAATAGAAGCAAAAACTCTAGATGAAACTCACACAGTCCCAAACTACAGAACAAAGTTCAATAAACCATGTTTTCTCCAAACCAAACACATTATGTAAACAAACAATATAGAGTTCCTTCCATTTACATTCAGGTTTCAACCTTTTCATTTCATAAAATCTACTTAGCAACGGCATTTATATGTAAAGGTTTTATTCCTAAGAACAGACTAGTGATTAGTAAAATGCAACACACTACACAGTGTGTACACTGAAGTAAATACTGCCCAAGCTTCATTTAGTCTGAATTTGGAAAGAAAGGGCCATTAATTTTACATGCAGTGTGATTTTGTAGTTTATGTTTATAAGGTAATAGTTTTTAAGATTTTATTCCTAAAAGTTTCTCACAAATTTTAAATTTTCTACAGTGTTTCTTTTAACTGAAGTTGGGCAAAAAGCCTGCACTAATTTTTTTACCTAATGTAAATAAATTTAAAAAAACCTCTAAAATTATTTCAATTTTGCTAGTTTTTTCTAAGTTTTACATTAAAAGTTTTGTTCTCTCTTTCAATCTCTCTCTCTCTCCCTCCTCTTCATCCACCATCCTGAAGAAACTGCCCAAAAATCTTCATAAGAACAAAAAGATACATTTTCCTAATGTCAGTAATATCCACAAGAAAAAGTATTATTAGATTGTGATTCATGAAAGACCCCGCCCATCCTAGATAGACCCTCAACCTGCCCAGGGTGGGTGGGGTTGAGAGCAGCCCCTGGCTCGTATCCATGTCTCCCCCTGCCCCAGTGCATCTTATTATCAAAATTATTAGTGCATCTTATTTTATCTTTGTCTTCTCTATTCAA
This sequence comes from Lepidochelys kempii, assembly GCF_965140285.1. Lineage (NCBI taxonomy): Eukaryota > Metazoa > Chordata > Testudines > Cheloniidae > Lepidochelys > Lepidochelys kempii. The sequence goes on along the minus strand of NC_136380.1, from coordinate 94,544,657 downwards.
TTTAAAATTTTCCAAGATGGCTACCTTGCTTCTTCCTCACAAATTTCTGAGATAGATGTGGATTTTGCAAAAAAAGCTCTGTGAAAATCTTTTGGGGCCTCAAGATTTTGTAGAGAACAGGTTCAAAACTGCTAAATGAAATGGCAAAATAAAAATAAATAAAATAGTCACACTAAATTTCAAATTTTGTATTATACTGCTTTACCTTGTGCACTTATCCTTGCATCACTGAGAGCCTGATCCAAAACCCATTAAGTCAGTGGTCTCTTCCCATTCATTATAATGGGTTTTCATAATACAACATGCAAATAAAATACTCAAAAAAAGAATAACAATGATCAAGGAACATAAATAATGAATAAGAAGGATAAAATGAAAATGGATAGTTCATTCCTTATCTATATTGGGTGTACTATGACCATTAAGTTTTAAAAAGAGATGTGAAAAATGGGTGTTTGATAGTAAAAACATGTGTATTCTGCTGCTGTGAACAGACCTAGTGAGCAAAAATGTTGTAAATAGTAGAACGTTCACACTGCTGTTCATTAGGTAGTTCAAGCGTTCCAGCAATGGAGACTGTTGTAAGTGTGTGCTACAAATATTGTAAATTGCAATATTTAAAATTTATTAAAAAGAAATGGAGGATATGTGTCTCCAAGGTGTCCCAAACTTTCAGTCCTACAAGTTGTTTTTGGATTTTTTGTTTACAGGAAAAATTAGCGGTGCATCTTATTACAAGAAACAGCCTTCAAACAAGCAAATCTCAGTTCCCCATGTCAACATGCTACATAATAAATAAGGATACCCTGATTTGCAAATATAAGCCATAAAAGGTTAAGGCTTCTTTGGTTCCCACAATCATGGCTCCAGATTACATGTACATTTCCACTGTATATATACCTACCCTTACTGATGCCAACTAAGAACATCTAAGATCAATTAACAAAATGTATGACTAAGAAAAGACACCCAAGCAGCTAATTAAAAAAGGATATTTCTGTATCCCTTGTCATTTCTAAACACACCCACAAATAGCATTGGTTTTACGTTTCCCATTGCTCTGCTTAGTCTCATGTTCTCCTTTCAAGTCCTCTTCACAATTGCTAATAGGTTGGAGCCACTGTGCAGGGACTAAATAACCCCCAAACCGGTTCTTTTATGAACCCGCCTGCTGTTGTTCCTCCTCCTGCAGCTGTTTCTCTGTAATCTTGCCAGTTCCCAGAAGAAAGGTGAGAGTCTGAATGTTGCGGACACATTTCTTGACACATATTTTGACAATCAATAGCAGCCCTGAAGAATCCCAGTTTCCATAATGTTTGTTTGGTAATTTCCATAATAACTTCCCAGCCAGTATTTATGGTTTTATATTTCATGAAGGCTAACCTGCCCATAGCTGTACAAATAATACAAAGAAACAGCAATAGAATCATAGAATCATAGAATATCTGGGTTGGAAGGGACCCCAGAAGGTCATCTAGTCCAACTCCCTGCTCAAAGCAGGACCAATTCCCAGTTAAATCATCCCAGCCAGGGCTTTGTCAAGCCTGACCTTAAAAACCTCTAAGGAAGGAGATTCTACCACCTCCCTAGGTAACGCATTCCAGTGTTTCACCACCCTCTTAGTGAAAAAGTTTTTCCTAATATCCAATCTAAACCTCCCCCACTGCAACTTGAGACCATTACTCCTCGTTCTGTCATCTGCTACCATTGAGAACAGTCTAGATACATCCTCTTTGGAACCCCCTTTCAGGTAGTTGAAAGCAGCTATCAAATCCCCCCTCATTCTTCTCTTCTGCAGGCTAAACAATCCCAGCTCCCTCAGCCTCTCCTCATAACTCATGTGTTCCAGACCCCTAATCATTTTTGTTGCCCTTCGCTGGACTCTCTCCAATTTATTCACATCCTTCTTGAAGTGTGGGGCCCAAAACTGGACACAGTACTCCAGATGAGGCCTCACCAATGTCGAATAGAGGGGAACGATCACGTCCCTCGATCTGCTCGCTATGCCCCTACTTATACATCCCAAAATGCCATTGGCCTTCTTGGCAACAAGGGCACACTGCTGACTCATATCCAGCTTCTCGTCCACTGTCACCCCTAGGTCCTTTTCCGCAGAACTGCTGCCTAGCCATTCGGTCCCTAGTCTGTAGCTGTGCATTGGGTTCTTCCGTCCTAAGTGCAGGACCCTGCAATTATCCTTATTGAACCTCATCAGATTCCTTTTGGCCCAATCCTCCAATTTGTCTAGGTCCTTCTGTATCCTATCCCTCCCCTCCAGCGTATCTACCACTCCTCCCAGTTTAGTATCATCCGCAAATTTGCTGAGAGTGCAATCCACACCATCCTCCAGATCATTTATGAAGATATTGAACAAAACCGGCCCCAGGACCGACCCTTGGGGCACTCCACTTGATACCGGCTGCCAACTAGACATGGAGCCATTGATCACTACCCGTTGAGCCTGACAATCTAGCCAGCTTTCTACCCACCTTATAGTGCATTCATCCAGCCCATACTTCCTTAACTTGCTGACAAGAATACTGTGGGAGACCGTGTCAAAAGCTTGCTAAAGTCAAGAAACAATACATCCACTGCTTTCCCTTCATCCACAGAACCAGTAATCTCATCATAAAAGGCGATTAGATTAGTCAGGCATGACCTTCCCTTGGTGAATCCATGCTGGCTGTTCCTGATCACTTTCCTCTCATGCAAGTGCTTCAGGATTGATTCTTTGAGGACCTGCTCTATGATTTTTCCAGGGACTGAGGTGAGGCTGACTGGCCTGTAGTTCCCAGGATCCTCCTTCTTCCCTTTTTTAAAGATTGGCACTACATTAGCCTTTTTCCAGTCATCCGGGACTTCCCCGGTTCGCCACGAGTTTTCAAAGATAATGGCCAATGGCTCTGCAATCACAGCCGCCAATTCCTTCAGCACTCTCGGATGCAACTCGTCCGGCCCCATGGACTTGTGCACGTCCAGCTTTTCTAAATAGTCCCTAACCACCTCTATCTCCACAGAGGGCTGGCCATCTCTTCCCCATTTTGTGATGCCCAGCACAGCAGTCTGGGAGCTGACCTTGTTAGTGAAAACAGACCAAAAAAAGCATTGAGTACATTAGCTTTTTCCACATCCTCTGTCACTAGGTTGCCTCCCTCATTCAGTAAGGGGCCCACACTTTCCTTGGCTTTCTTCTTGTTGCCAACATACCTGAAGAAACCCTTCTTGTTACTCTTGACATCTCTGGCTAGCTGCAGCTCCAGGTGCGATTTGGCCCTCCTGATATCATTCCTACATGCCCGAGCAATATTTTTATACTCTTCCCTGGTCATATGTCCAACCTTCCACTTCTTGTAAGCTTCTTTTTTATGTTTAAGATCCGCTAGGATTTCACCATTAAGCCAAGCTGGTCGCCTGCCATATTTACTATTCTTTCGACTGATCGGGATGGTTTGTCCCTGTAACCTCAACAGGGATTCCTTAAAATACAGCCAGCTCTCCTGGACTCCTTTCCCCTTCAAGTTAGTCCCCCAGGGGATCCTGGCCATCCGTTCCCTGAGGGAGTCGAAGTCTGCTTTCCTGAAGTCCAGGGTCCGTATCCTGCTGCTTACCTTTCTTCCCTGCGTCAGGATCCTGAACTCAACCAACTCATGGTCACTGCCTCCCAGATTCCCATCCACTTTTGCTTCCCCCACTAATTCTACCCGGTTTGTGAGCAGCAGGTCAAGAAAAGCGCCCCCCCAGTTGGCTCCTCTAGCACTTGCGCCAGGAAATTGTCCCCTACGCTTTCCAAAAACTTCCTGGATTGTCTATGCACCGCTGTATTGCTCTCCCAGCAGATATCAGGAAAATTAAAGTCACCCATGAGAATCAGGGCATGCGATCTAGTAGCTTCCGTGAGCTGCCGGAAGAAAGCCTCATCTACCTCATCCCCCTGGTCCGGTGGTCTATAGCAGACTCCCACCACTACATCACTCTTGTTGCACACACTTCTAAACTTAATCCAGAGACACTCAGGTTTTTCTGCAGTTTCGTACCGGAGCTCTGAGCAGTCATACTGCTCCCTTACATACAGTGCTACTCCCCCACCTTTTCTGCCCTGCCTGTCCTTCCTGAACAGTTTATAACCATCCATGACAGTACTCCAGTCATGTGAGTTATCCCACCAAGTCTCTGTTATTCCGATCACGTCATAGTTCTTGACATATTGGACATAGTTCCAATAGAACATCATACACTGAAGAGGACTATATAGTTACAGCAGTTCTTGTATTCCAAGACCTATTCAGCCCAGTTTACACTAAAAAGTTAGGTTGACATACCTACGGCATACAGGGGTGTGAAAAATTCACACCCCTGTGCACTGTAGTTAAGCTGCCCTTACATCCAGTGTAGATGCAGCTAGGCTGACAGAAGAATTCTTCCATCGACCTAACTACCACAGCTCAGAGAGGTTGTATACCTACATTGACAGAAAAAAACCTTCCATCGCTATAGAAAATGTCTACACTATGTTGCTACAGCAGGATAAAGGCAACGCCGTAACTGTGCCACTGTAGCACCCGTAGTGTAGACATGCCCTTTGTCCTCACACCATGTCCCAAAGAATGGACAAATTATCTTTTTTGTCACTGTCAAGCCACATGCCGGTATATTTCAGTCAATTATAATGCAGCATTATTTACTGAGTGCTTTGGAATTATATAGACTGACCATATGCTTCAGAGCACCTGGACCTTTATGTAAAGGGGCAGGAGATTTAAGGGATGTTCACGAGAGCTGTATCTTTCTGCAAGACACAATTGTAGGGACATTCAGTGCAAGTCAGAAGGCCCACTTTACTTGCTAAAAACACAGTAATGGACATTTGTCCAGCCCCAAATTAAATTTCAGTGATTCATTTTGGCAAAGCAAAGTCATTCCAAAACACCATCCTTTCCTCTTAATAGCAGAGGTTCCCAATACTGTCAATCATCCATATTCTTCCTGTTGTTATAGTAACTTAAGGTGTTATTAAAGGCAGTAGATAATTGTGCATATCTGAAGTCATCTGCTCTTTATTTCAAATATGAAAAGATTAAGACTATGAATCAAGTTGGCCTTTAAGACCAGAAACAATTAACTGGAATACTGCCAAAACTAAAAGATATTTCTAACTTAAAATGCCCTATTGGCAAATCAACCAGGTGGCACATCTTCACCTGAACAGCATATTTAACACAGGCCTTCCATTTAGATGATCAATAGAAATCACACGTGTAAATTAAACTACCTGGATATTCTTTATAAAGAATGATGTATAGAGGTCATGAAGATAATTGGGTTTTGCCTCATCTTTTATTGTATCTCATATCTCAGGCAGAAATCTAGATGGTGACCATTTTACAATCAAGATCATTACATTATGCCAGATCTCTCTTGAAAGCACACAGTTGAAAGAGTTCCTGGGGATTAACCCTCAATTTCAACCTTTAAAAACAAACAAACAAATAAACACCTTACCTATAAAAAAATAGACTCTCAAAAGTTAGAGCCAGGAAACATATGCCAAGTCATCCAGCCTGTTTCCCTGTGCCAGTGTAAGACTGTTCCCTTCAATATAGTTCATTGTTCTTTGTCCAGACTAATTATAAAGTATCTTAGGGGATAAAGCTCCCACAGATTTGCTAGACATATTAGGAAAATAGATGTCAAAAAAGGAAGATGTTTCCTTTTAAAAATTTCATTTTCTTTATATTCCTTCAGATACCTGTAGTCTGTTGTCATGCACCCTATTAGTCATGACTGAATTGAATTTGCCCCAGTATGTCTGTGTCTTTCTGGTGTCCAGGTGTTCAAACCAAATAAAATGTTCTAGGTAGCATCTCACCAGAAGTGTGTAGAGAGGTATATAGCCTTCCTCCTAAGTGATTTTATGCCTCTATATATGTATCCAAAAATAAATCAGTCACAATAGCCTTTCTCTTCTGCCCTGTCACATTGTAAGTTAATACCTAATTAGCTAGGTAAAAAGCACAGTAGAAAAGAGGATTTTTATAACCTGCTGGGTCACTTCACATTTTGAACTGTTCCTTATCTAGGACTTGTAGTCTGTAATCCTCCTCTTTTTAGCAGACTTCTAATTTTCCACATTTCTATTGACTTCAAACTCCTGCAGAGAACTCTTTAAATCTTTAAAGAATAATTGAACCATTCCACCTTTCATCAGGAACCTTGATCACAATGAGCTATGGCATTGAAAAGGCATCTTCTGTCCTTCTCCCACCTATTCATTAAATGAGATATCACAAAAGACGTCTTTGGAACTCTGTCTGAATTTCTGAGCACATGGGAATTAGGGTCATAGAGGAGTACAGCAGCTTCCTGACTAAATGACCCATTTTCCACCTACTAATCTCATGATTCCTTTGCATCCCTGTTATAGCTAAACAATCCCTCTGATTTCCATTTCCCTACCCCTTGCCCATTGTATTCCCAGATCTCAAGGCCTCACATTTCACCACCACCGTGGCTTTGTGAACCTATTGTATTCTGCTTCAAAACAGTGATTCACATGTGAGTCAAGAATACACGATATCCTTATCTACCTTATTTTTATATATATAAAATACTCTTTAACTGAACCACCACAATGTGCACATGCCTAAATTGAGTAACCACATTTCGTTATTGCTGTAACCATTGTTCTCCCTCACCTCAACTCCTACCTACTATTTGGCACCATCTCTCATTGTATTACATAATAACAAAGACCTTGCTCCCAATACTTATAGTTTACATTTTATGCTCTCTGTGCATCATCTAACACCATTCTGGGCATTACAAAAGTATCTTATATGATCAATATGTCTAGGTTTATATTCCATGTATGTAGTACCATTCCATCCAAACTAGGTGGTAGATTGTGCCCATCCTCTCATCGTTGTTTGTGACCACCCAACTGATAATCAGGGCTCCATGTCTAATGTAATTCTATGGCTGAAAAATCCGTATTGAATCCATCACTTGCTGCAGAAATGCAATCTAAGCTTTAAGTTAAGTAAAATGATGTTCCAAGCCCTAATTGTGAAAAAAAAAAGCCAGACATATAAACTGATGTTGTGATTTTTTTGCAAATAGCCTGAAAGAGCAGTTGAGGTATGAATGTACAGTTGTTTCAATTGTAAGTTAAAACCAAACCCTAAATATGACAATTAGAATGTCAATATTGTCAGCTATTTCACTGCTGATCATTCTAGAGAAATACCCAGCTAATGTGATTATCCTACAATTCCAAAGCACTTCCCATGACTTCCTGGGTATCAAAAACTCTAGTATGCCTCCTTTTGCCGGCCAAAACCCTTAGTTTCCACTGACGAGGTCTGCAATACAATGAGCATTTTCAGAAGAAGATGATACAACACAGTAAAAACTGAAAATTATGGAGAGGCATAAAATAAGTTGAATTCAGTATTAAAATAAACCCCACAAGGAGTACTTTACTGACTATATTGCTCACTTTCATATTTAGTTCATTTTAAAAAAATCTCAATTTTTGAAATAGTATTAAAGTACTAAAATACGTCAGTACATCAGTACTGAAGAAATTCAGAGATTTTGTGGCAGAATTTGGGGCCAGCTTGCAGTGGCATACACAGGGCCTTCATAGTAATGTCAGAACTTAGTACTAGACTATCTAAACTTTTCTTTCCAGCAATTGAAGATTATATCCTTTTCTAGCTGAACACAGCCAAGAAAAAAAAGATACTTTTTCCACTCTTTTGAATGAAGTCCTATTTATCATGGTTATTTGGCTTGTTTCATAAATGTCTTATGATGACAATATCCTAATTATAATTGGACATATTTTATATTAATTTTCAATTTATAAATAGTTTATAAAGGGATTTTAAATGTTTAATCAATTATTATAGATTGTGTAGAATGTAAATCAATAGATTGCTGGTAACTAGAGCTGTATGGGAATTAGAATTTCTGTACTGCAGGAAATTCTGTGATTCTGAAATTTGTTTTCATTCTGAATTGCAATGAAACCAAAGAATTTCAAAATTTCCCACAAAACTAACATTAAAAAAATCATTTCAGATTAAAAAGTTCCATAAAAACAATTCAAATTTCAACTTTTTTATTCTATATTATAATTTATAATATACAATAAATTTGAAGATGAGAAGGCCATTTTGAAATGAAAAATTGAAACATTCAGTTCCAATAAGGACAAAACTGAATGTTTTGAACTTATTGAAATACTTTGTTTTTATATTTTTTCCAAAGAAAAAATTAATCAGAATTGACACATTTGTGAAGAAATTTTGATTTCAATAAATGACATATTCTGATGGAAAATCTTTGCAATAGAATTTTTTTTGACCAGCTCCACTAATAATCATCTGTAACAACTTCTACTGATGTGCTCATAACATGTCACTTATATTTATAACATGATTATAATATATATATAATAACCCTTTATAATGAAATGTTTTAAATAAAATTTGCCGACTATTTTTAATTTATAATTAAAACTTTGTTCTTGAACAGACACAGTGGCACACTAAGTAGTCCTAAATAGACAGACAAACAGATGACAAGCATATATAACTATATATATTGGCTTGGTCCAAATATATTCTTATGCAACTTTAAAACACCAAGTATCATCCTAAGAACTCAGTAGCACACAATGCTTAGGACATCACTGCCAGGTAAATACAGGAGGGCAGTAAAGATCAGCATCCTCTATTAAAGATTCATACTGGTATAAAACATGCATTTAAAATACAAGCTGTAGCTCTACTATTTAATTACAAAAATAGGGTTAATTGTAGCCATACAACCCCAATCCTGTTCCCAGTGAACCACATTCTGATACCTCTACTCACACAGAGCAACAATTTACTCCATAAGTAGACCCACTGAAGTAATTGGCATTACCCATGGGGTAAACTGCAATTCAAAGTAAGGGTACCTGATTCCTGCCCAGCTAAGTCAATGGCAAAACTTCCTCCAATGGGAGCAGAATTTGGCTCTCAGTGCTTTATTTAAATAAGGTGTTGAGCCCCTTCAGCTAAAGTCAATGAGGGTAGAAGATGCTCAGCAATTCATGAGATCAGTCTCTTTCAATCCAGTTCTGCTCCCATGGAAGTGAATGACAAAATTCCAATAAATTTCCATGGTTCATCTCAGGAACTTGATTCTTATCTTTCAATCGTTACTACCAAGTTTGCACATTTCTTTTGACAAAGTAAGAATGTTTTCTTAGTAAGTGCTCTTGTGTTGTACAAAGGAAAATAAATTCCATTAATGTAAAGGAAGATAATGGAAATGTTTAACAAGTGTCAGTTGTGCACTGTACTATAAAATTTGCCTGCATGATTTACTGATTGCATTTAATAATATGTTTACATGCTTATGACAGCAATAAACTTCCAGAGGCGCAATTTTTAAAAGTAATGAGCTGCCAAAAGTTGCATATAGGCACCTACTGGGATTCACTGATTCCCATTGAAGTCAACTTACTTTGGAAACAGATGCATTTTCAATTTTCTATAGTATGACAATCACTTGCTTTTCAATATGCACTTTTCAGTTTTATAACACCTCCCATCTGAGGATCTCAAAGCACTTCACAAAAATTAATGAAGAAATTTCACAACACTCCTGTGGGGAAGGTAAAACATAACTATTAAATTTTCTACATAGAGTTCAAGAGCCCTCTTTGCTAAAATAAGGCATTTTTTTTTATCTGTCATGCTTGATGTCACGGAGCCCTATTCCCACTTCACATTTTGCAAGGCATCGTTAGATTTGCTTCCCATTCAATTTATGACACAATTTACTGAATGCTACAGCCTACTTTGGGATTTTTAAAAAAATATTTCCTCGCCCTTAAGAGAAAATCCATTTTTCTGATAAGAAATGTGTGATGACCCTGTCAGCTAAATATCTTAGTTCATCTGTGTGAAGAAGCCCTTCCCTGTAGACTCTTTCAGAATTCATGTATGGATTGGTCTGTATGTATTATCAGCTGCAACAAAAATAGCTTTCACAATGCTTTACAAATAAATATTTTGCAATTCTACAACTAGTGGGTGATAAATTCACAACATTATTGCTATATTTCTCTTTTTCTCATGAATAGTCCACAGCATACAGAATGAAATAAGTTGCAATAGCTAATGCACGTTCCACCTCCTCCTCCCATCCCTCCATTTTCTGCATGGTGCCAAAGTGCCCTTGTAAATCTAGCCAGAAAAAAATGGCTACAACTATTTGACAAATTCAATTTATGAATAGTTTTGAGGAAAAAACACATTTTTTGTCAAATAAATTATTAGTCCAAAAAAATTTACTCAGCTCTATTAGCAACAGAAGTAACTGTGATACAGCATGGCCAGAGGGCAGCAGGAGAGTGGGGTTTTTTTTAAGCAAAAAAAAGTGTTTTTATTTGCATAACACACTTACAAAACAAAAACAACAGCATATGCAATGTGTAACACAGCAACCAATCACAATTGTTTTCTCATTAGCTTCAGGGGAGGGAAGTGCTCAAGCTTGCCTGGGCCCAGGGCGGGGGGCTTCCTTGACTCACGTGGTCTTCCACCTTTCCTTGTTACCTGGTGGCCCAGAGCGAGGGGGCTTCATCGACTCTCAAGGTCTGCCACCCCCTTGAGTTACCTGGCGCCACGCCCAGTGTCACCAACAATTCCCTCCTTTGAAAGCACCCAACAAGAGGGGCAGGCTGTGGGGTGGACAATCCGGGGGAGGGGCATGTGCACCCACATGTGAAAGGACCCCTCTAAGGTGGTGGTGTCCGCAGCGGCAATGGCTGGGGCTGGGGTCCCTTACTCTCTCCCCCAATCAAAGGGTAAAACAAAGGGAACCGGACGGGGACACCGAGCAGAGAACCTCAGACAGCGCCCCCGCTCCTCAAAAGCATCAAGGGAGTCGGTGGATGCCGCCCAGAGGAACTCCGCCCGGATACGTGAACGGACCGAGGATCGGAAAACGGCCCCACAGTCACAGGAAACTCCATTGGTCAACCTCCTCTCTCTGGTTTAGCAGGAGAGTGTTAGAAGGGAGCCTTATTCCCTGTAGAGGGAAGAAAGTTAGCTATAGATTAATTAAAGCACCTGAAGCCAATTAAAGCACCTGAAGTCAGTCACCTGATAAAACCCCCCTGCTTCAATCAGACAAGGGAAGGAGTTGAAGCAGAGTGGATTGATGTTAGAGTAGTGAGCAGTTTGGAGGGAAGCAGAGGAGAGTTTGGAGAAGTGCTGTGGTGGGCTAAGATGACCAAGACCCTACGTAAAGGGACACCTGGTTTGTGCAGAGGGAGGGCAGGAAGCCCCACAAGCTGAAAGGCAGGAGAGGGAAGTAGCCCAGGGGAAGGAACTACTTGTTCAAGTGGTTTACTGCTATCCCTAGGGCCCCTGGGCTGGGACCCGGAGTAGAGGGTAGGCCTGGGTCCCTCCCTTTCTACTCCCCTCCTCTAGGATCCTAGTTAGGCAGTTAATACCCCAGTTCAGGGGCAAGAAATAGAGAAGAAGAGAAAGCGTGAAACCCATCAAAGTAGTGCTGGCAATTTGCCACATAACCTAGTCACCTATTCTAAATATGGCTTACAAATGTACAATTATCCAAGCCAAAAATGCATGTATTTGTCTCTGAATACTAAAATCTTTCTCATTTAAGTGGAATTAGGAAGGGAAGGTAATATTAGACACAACCACAAAACAGCCCCAAATATGGTAGTAGACTGAATTTAAAAATTAAAATAATATTACATGTATATAGCATCTCACAGTACAAAGGTTTGTGGAATGTCTCATAAATGTGTTTGTATATAGCTGATTAATGTTCTTGAAACTTTACAGAATCTTTTTTTTAAAAAAAGAAAAGGAGGACTTGTGGCACCTTAGAGACTAATCAATTTATTTGAGCATAATCTTTTGTGAGCTACAGCTCACTTCATCGGACGCATCAGATGAAGTGAGCTGTAGCTCACGAAAGGTTATGCTCAAATAAATTGGTTAGTCTCTGAGGTGCCACAAGTCCTCCTTTTCTTTTTGCAAATACAGACTAACACGGCTGCTACTCTGAAACCTTTTTTTTTTTTTTTTATTCACAGTAAATCTGGCAATTTTACAGCCAAACCTGTTTTTTTTTTCAAACCAAAAGTTTATAGGGAGATTAAAGAAGGATTTTTATAATGAGAGATGTTTGAAGCCTTGATTATGAAGAAGCTACTGCCTCTACATAATAATTGTTACTAAGTTTCTACAGGCTGTGTTTCATAAGCTCCTGAAATAATTTATACAGTGTGAGCAAAACTGTAAATATCTTAAATAACCCATTACCTATTCATCTGAGACAGTGTTAATTTGTATAATATTGTGCTATGTCTTGGTGCATTTCATTTCAGATATTAAATCCTCCATTTCACACTACACACAGAAGAGATAGCCAAACACCTCCCTAGAACAGCCATTTTAAAGCATTGTCATTGCAGAATGTTCTTTTTCATGTATAACTCTGATGAGAGTTTCTGAAATGCTTGGCCTTCTCCTGAATTAATACTTTAATATTATAACAGTATGCAGACAAGCAGTTACTAAAATGAATTCTCTGAGGTTTGTCACCCCACAGGCCTAAAGAGATACTAAAAGAAAATAAATGGATCTTGTTTAATATTGCAAGTTAGACTCCAAGGATTATTTTTGCATACTATGCTGGAAGCATATGCAGGAATCTCCCCAACAAGTAATCATATTTTGTGCTATCCATGTCTCCTCTTGAATATTTTTCACTAAAGTCTTCCAAAAATAAGTAAAGAGAATCAAGACACTACCTTCTTCCTGACAAAAAATACAGACCCTGACTCTCATTTACATCACTAGCCCCTTTACACTTTACTGGCAGTGTAAAGGGATCTTACAGTAGGTACAGATGTAATTAATGTTGAGCTAAAACAGAAGAGTTGATCTCTCTCTGTTCTGCAGTTACACTCTAATGTATCACTTACATATAGCTGAAACAGTACTGTGAGATGAAATAACTGATTTCCAAAATGCTGTATAAACGCCACATTAAGCTTCACCCTTAAACCAGTTTCTGTCTGGCCTTTAATTTTTATGATGTACAGTAACCTTTTCCATTGGTAAATCTGCACTATGACCTGTTCAAATACATTAAAAAGCTGTTCATATCAGGAAGATGTTCAAAGGATGAACGTCTTCCTGACAGGAATACTTGCAAAGCTTCTTTTCTTCTCAATATATAACAAGATTATATTTCATCAGCGTATACCATTAGCACAGCTTTGTTATACTTGATCCTGTTCCTTAGCAACAATCACAGAGGGGAAAAAAAGCAATTTGATACCAGATCATACCAACCACAATATTATCTGAACCAGACTATTATGCTTGGGAACTTTCCTCATGTTATCATTACATCACCATATTTCATTGAAGCAATTAAGCTCAACAGCTGGAGAGAGAGAAAACGTGCAACTTCTCTTTGAAATATTAAGCTGACAATTTAAAGCAATGTGTATTAACTATTTAAAAGTCTTCATGATTGGTGAGGTAGGGCTGACTGCCTTGGTGCACCTCTGAATCACAAACCTAGACCATGTATATACATATGAATGAACATGCCAATGGAACCTGGCTGTTAAATGGAGAGGGGCAAAAACTAAAATGTTTTTGGTTTTGCAAAAATAAAACTAGGGGTCATTTGAATTCAAGGGTAATTTTCACAAGCACCCGAGGACTAGGGGACAGATCTTTAAAGGTATTTAACTGTCCAGTGAAATCAGAGGGAACTAGACACCTAGATGCTTTTGAACATTGCATTAGTTGCCTAAATACCATTAAAAATCTGGCCCTATATCCACAAAGGGGACTTAGTCATTGCACTGCCTAACTCCTAGATACGCTGTCATCCACCAGAATCCACACTCCTGAGTCAAGTGTAAAGGCTCCCCATGCATTTTATGGGGAGAGTTAGGTGCCCCAAGCTTATAGAAGCTTGAAAGCTAAGTAGGGAGCCACCTAAGCTACCCAAAATAAATTCAAATATAGTTAGGTGCCTAACATCAAATTAGAGGGAGGCACTTCCCTTCATGCAATATTCACAGCTGTGACCCCTCTCCTAGAGTTAGGCACGTAAGCAAGATCAGTCAGTTCTTCAGAGAAACCTGAGCAAGCATGAGTGCATACACTAAAACTAAAAAAATGCAGGAACTAAAAAAAAATGCATTTTGGTAGACAAAACTCCAGTAGGGAAGAAGCAGCAGGAAACTTCCTTCAGGACAGATTCCATGTTGCTTATCTCACAGCTGAAAATAGGCTTATCTGGAGGTATCCTTCAGAAGAATCAATTTCAAAGAGTCATTGGACTATAAAAGAGAGGGGCCAAGAAACCCAAGTTATCTATCTTTCACCTAAGAAAACTAAAAGTACCAGCCCTCTGACTTTGGTGGATAGATTCTGACCCAGGAGTTTGGTCAGCCATCTTGCTAGAAATGTGGTGAGGATTTTACCTTGAACCAATCTACTTGTTACTTTTTAGTTCTAGAAAGCGTTTTACCTTTATTTCTCTTCCAGACATCTGACTTTAAGCCTTATTCTTGTCCTCACTTAAAATACCTCCTTTTGTGATTAAATAAACCTATTTTATTTTTAATTAAAACAATCCAGTGCTGAGTTTAAACTGAACCGTTTGGTAACTCTAGATTAATAATCTGTGGAATATTGACTCTTTAAAGGAGCAAAGAACTTTAACATTCTTCTGGTTGTTCCAGGTCAGAGTTGGACAGTTCAGAACACATGTTTTTGGGAAAAATTGGGACTGTGGACAGTGTGGAGTCAGCTTATCAGTTGTTAACCAAGGCTGGTGGAGACCAGTGGAAATCTGTAGTATCCGAGGTAGGTTCCAGGATACAAAGTGTTGGACCAGGGCTGCCCAATACATAGATAATAGAATGCACGCTTGTCGCTGACTATGGGTATCCCAGGTAGAGAGTCACTGTACCAAAGCATTGTGAGACACTCAGGATTACAGGGTAAGAGGTGAGACAACTCTTCACTGATCTGGATTGTATCCCAGATTGTGACAAAGCCCTTTATTGTGATAAATGCAAAAGTTATGCTTCGTTTTTGGAAACAGACTAAGAAAATACCTTCTTACTGTATTTCAGAAACAATTCATATGCCAGAGGCAAGAAAGCCATCTGGGATCAAACAGAAGACAGGTTCATATGGAACGGAATGTAGGTTATTTTTTATCTTATGTATAAGACTGTTTCAGACAGTCTTAATTTTTTTTTAAAAGGATTCAGACCCATAACCATCAAATCCCAGATCTGTTCAGCTTTTCATGGATTTTAAATTTTGTTGTCTATTGACTTGAAGCAATGGAGTATTGGGTGCTGTTACCAGGGTTCCTAAGCCATGGTGACAACTAGGCCCTAGGCCAGGTCACAGCCCTCACCTGGGCCTCTTCTCAGCAGTGTCTGAGTGTTTCAGTACATCAGTCCTCATCAGAGGCTCAGAAGATTGTTCACACTTTCTGGGGTTTGGGTAGTGTCCTCTTCCCTCAGAGGACTTCCATAAAGCCGTGGACCCCAACTAGGCTCATGGGCTAGTGTCAAAGAATAATTCCATCATCAGTGGTTCCAAAACAGGTCCTCCCTTCCTTCAGGAAAGGGTCACCAGACATCAGTCCATTGAGGAGTCCTTGCATTTAGCCAACCCTTGCTCCAAAAGCTAAGGACTGGATATATGGTATCCTCACTGGTCTTCTACCAGCTCAACTGGGTTTCTTCCTTTTTAAGCTCCTCCCTCCAATTCTGACATCTCCCTCAGATATGGCATGGCAGGGCCACCTGAGCCTACATCATCTCACTAACCTGTGTTACTCAGTGTGGGATTTGTATACCCCATCACACACCCTCCCTCTTGGGATGGTGTCTGCAGGAACTGGGACTAGCTGTCTGGTCTCCCCATTCCTTGAGGGTAGGAGAAGAAATTAGCTTTTTGCTGAGCCTTTTCAGATCTTTGCTGTACTTGGAAGGTCTATGGCTGGAGAGAGCAATAACAACACATAAACCAAGGATTCATATTTTTTCATGGCACTTAACCACCTTAGGAAGACATGATCAGTGACCAGTTTGAATAGATTTCCATGGAGGTAATATCGGAGAGAGTCCACTGTCCATTTCACCATCAGGCCTTCCTTTTCTATCAGCAAATACACCAGCTTCCAACAGCTTCTCTGTTTATTTCCTGAAACAAAACTGCCCATAGTCCCACTTCCGAGGCATCAGTCTGCAAAATGAATTCTTCTGAAAAGTCTGGGTGGAACAGGACAGTTGTTTTCTAACAACTGAATTGTATCAGCTAGAGTCTCAGGCCAGTGTTAGAGCATGCAGTTCCTATCCCCAGACCGAGGTATGTGGGTGAACTGATCTACCATGAGAGGCTCTGCCACCTCAACTCCAATCTGAGTATCCAGCTTTAAGCACCACTAACACACGTCTCTCAATTTCTAGGCAACCACATGTGGTATTTTTACTCCAGAACTGATGTCAGAAGGTCTCCTTCATGATGTCAAGGTAGCTGAGTATACTTGCTTTCACATGGGAGTAGTATTGTGCTGCCCTATGTACGCAGCCTGTGCGGGACCTGTCATGAAAGGGACCAATGGGGTGGTCCACTGCTCAGGAGGCCACTGGGAGGCTGTCATACCTCACTTGAATATTGCCAGGAAAGCCTCCGGGTCATCCTTGGGGACCATTTTAGTGAGTTTCACTGGCAAAGTAATAGCTGCTGGGCCCAGGCCTACACACCTGGAGAGGAAACCCCAGGGGTCCCTGAGGCTGCATGAAGGCCATGCCTGTTGGACCAGCCTTGGCTGCTGTTTCTGACGTTGTGTCTCTAAATCGCAGACCAATTTTTCCTACTGGAGCAAATGGCTGCCCAGGAGTCGCTGCTTCTACTGCTATTGGGCTACCTGTTACTACTACTGGTTCTCAGTAACCCATTTTAGAAGATGTTCTATATCCATATTGCCACTGTCCTACCACCCCATGCCCTTAAGCCGAGCATTCAACTGTCTGGGTCAGACAATCCTCCCACTTCTCTGGGGTGGGAAGATTGCCCTCACTCTCCATCATGTTGTTACCAGGGTTCCTGTGTCAGGGTGTCCCTGGGCTGGGTTCCAGCATTCCCCAAGCCTCTGCTCCACAGTGTTCAGATGTTTCAGCATGTCAGTCTGGTCTTAAAAAGTGTCAACCCTACAGCTGAGCCCTGGATAGTCTTCCCCTTGTGGGGTTTGTTAGTAACCACAGACAAAACATCCCACAGGTGGGGTAGGAGTCTTCTTCCCTCAGAGTGTTTATGTAAAGCCATGAGCCCTGACTAGGTTCACGGGCTAGTGTTCCATCCTAAGTGGATCCAGAACAGGTCCTTCTTTCCTTGAGGGAGGGGTTTCCAGCAGTGGTCAGCTGAGGAATCCCTGCATTTAGCCAGGCCATACTCCAGGAGCTCAGGACTGGAGATCTGCTCTCCTTGTTGGTCTGCCACCAACTGAGCGGGGTTTCTCCCTTTGAATAGCCTCCCTCTAATTTTGACAGCTCGTGCAGGGCAGAACCACCTGAGCCCATATTAGCCAGGATTACCCAGTGTGGGGTTTATATTCCCCAACCCAGTTCTAATAACAGCTCTGATTTTGTCTTGCTCTGTGGCCATGGGCAAGTCACCTGTAACCAAATTTTCAGAAGTAGTCATTGATTTTGTTTGCATCAATTATTGGGTGACCAACCTACAATATTAAGGACCCGATTTCAGAGATACCTGCTTCCCTGTCCAGTCCTGCTCTCTAATGGTGAAGTCAGTGACTGATGCTGTGACTCAGCTAAGTCTTATTAGTTTCAGCTTGAGGATTCAGCAGCTTTGTTGACTCCCATCATAGGATCACTGTTGGCTTTCTCATTCCAGTGACTTTACTTTCCACTTCCTCTTTCTGATCTAATTGGTAATATTTATAATTTTAAGGAGGTGCTGAGTGAAATCACTAGCTCCTTACAGCTTTCATATAACTATTAGTAGTAGTGGGATTATGCTGCGTTTTATGATAAATGACACTGGAGATGGTCATATTTTCCGCTGTGAACACTACTGTGAACTTCTATTATTAATTTGTATTTCAACAGCACATATGAACACCAGTGTTGGAAGAGGACCCCATTCTGCTAGGTGCTGTACACATACAGAGCAAAAAGATGGGTCCCTAGAGCTTAAGGTCTATGTGTAAGTCAAGGGACAATGGGCGGATACAGAAGGACAGATGGGGAAGCACGAGGAAACAAGGAGACTATAATGGTCAGCATGAAAGGCTATGGTCTGAGCACACCAACTGCCTAGCTGATGGCTACAGCTACAGTGCATTGACAAGTTTGTGCCAGGATATTAGAGAGACAAGATGGGATCTGGCATTTACTCAGTAAGAAGATGACACTGATAAGTTCTGTCAAAAGATAATACCTTGCCTCTAACCAATGTCAAGTCTTGTGTAGACATCACAGTAACAGAGAGGTTGCAGACAGGATTTGAAGGAGGACAATGATGTGGCTTTGTGGAAGTTTACAGGAGCTCCTCCCAAATGCATGGAGCAGCATGGGAAAAAGCATGAAGGGACTTATTTGAAAATATAACAAGTGGGTAATGAAGGTTGATATCATGGACTGACTGGACCTCTCACCAGTGAACCAGAAATAAGTTGAGTGGGGATAGACCATGAAGAGCCTTGAAAGTCAAGACAAGTACCATATGTTTGATGCAATGGAGAAAGGGGAATCAATGAAGTGACACAAAGAGGGGGCTGACATGGTTAAAGTGACAGTCAAGACAAACCATCTTTGCAGCAGCATTTTGAATAAATGTCAGGGGGCAAGATGGAATTTCTAAACAAATAAATTCAACTAGTGCAACTATTTTTATTAATTTCTATGCGCCACCATCAACTCTGAACTAATATTTATGGATGCTTCCATCTATATGTCTATATTCTCAGTTCGTGTAAATCAACATAGTTCCATTGACTTCATAGAGCTTTGCCAGCTTACACCAGTTAAGAATCTCACCCATTAGTTAAAGCAGGCTATCTCCAATCAGCTAACCTGTTTAGTTCTGTTGGGTGTATTATAGTCTATCATATGGAATAGGAAATCTATGAAATCAGCTTTTTTCCTCTCAAATGAAGCCCCTGACTCTCTTACGCTATAGAAAAGAAGTGTGAGATGTGAACAAAGTTGCTAGAGGGGAACCCTAGCAAATGAGTGTTCAGTGAAAAATGTGAGGAAAGTCATGCACTGGGAAGTACCCTGTGAACTTCACCAAATGGCACCTGAAAGAACTGAAAACCTCAGTACATTGATTTGACCAGCCAGCTTGAATGAGGGCTCCAAGTATACACAGCATTCTGCCAGCTGAAAGTTAGTTAAAGTCTATGAACAAATTAAAACAGATTGATGTTCTCACTCAACTGCTTATTGTCTCTAATGTCTAAAATTTGTGTACAGAATACTTGTGTTTAACACTGTGTAGGTGTCTACACAGGGATTACATAGAACTTGTTTATTTATTTATTTTATTGTTGCTGCAATCTCTGTCCCCAAATTACTTGTTATAAATTTATAGAGCACAGCTGGTGTTCTGTATAAGCCACAAGGCATTTGTGTACACTACACTGAACAGGTACAGTATTTACACTTCTCAAGAGCAGGTGGTATGGTACTTGTTTTCAAATTCTTCTAAAACATCTGCAAGCTACAATTAAAAAAAAAGTAAGGAGAGTCTACAACATATCAACTCAATCAGCAAGTGCTGACTGTTAGGAATTTCCTTTCTGCTATGCGCTGACTAGATTATAGTCATTTATTTTAACTGTCAGGTAAGGGAAAAAACAGATTAGATTAAAGTTATCCCAGCGATTCAGATGTTTCAAGATTTTTTTTCAGCAAAAAGCTACACTGAAGGACAAATGAAAATTTTCTGCACAAGACAGTATTGTCTAGTAGTTGTAACTGGACAAGGAATAACATAATCCAACTCTTCAGTAGGAACAGATGACACTACCCAGTTAGTACATAGAATCATAGAATATCAGGGTTGGAAGGGACCCCAGAAGGTCATCTAGTCCAACCCCCTGCTCAAAGCAGGACCAATTCCCAGTTAAATCATCCCAGCCAGGGCTTTGTCAAGCCTGACCTTAAAAACCTCTAAGGAAGGAGATTCTACCACCTCCCTAGGTAACGCATTCCAGTGTTTCACCACCCTCTTAGTGAAAAAGTTTTTCCTAATATCCAATCTAAACCTCCCCCACTGCAACTTGAGACCATTACTCCTCGTTCTGTCATCTGCTACCATTGAGAACAGTCTAGAGCCATCCTCTTTGGAACCCCCTTTCAGGTAGTTGAAAGCAGCTATCAAATCCCCCCTCATTCTTCTCTTCTGCAGGCTAAACAATCCCAGCTCCCTCAGCCTCTCCTCATAACTCATGTGTTCCAGTCCCCTAATCATTTTTGTTGCCCTTCGCTGGACTCTCTCCAATTTATCCACATCCTTCTTGAAGTGTGGGGCCCAAAACTGGACACAGTACTCCAGATGAGGCCTCACCAATGTCGAATAGAGGGGAATGATCACGTCCCTCGATCTGCTCGCTATGCCCCTACTTATACATCCCAAAATGCCATTGGCCTTCTTGGCAACAAGGGCACACTGCTGACTCATATCCAGCTTCTCGTCCACTGTCACCCCTAGGTCCTTTTCTGCAGAACTGCTGCCTAGCCATTCGGTCCCTAGTCTGTAGCTGTGCATTGGGTTCTTCCGTCCTAAGTGCAGGACCCTGCACTTATCCTTATTGAACCTCATCAGATTCCTTTTGGCCCAATCTTCCAATTGGTCTAGGTCCTTCTGTATCCTATCCCTCCCCTCCAGCGTATCTACCACTCCTCCCAGTTTAGTATCATCCGCAAATTTGCTGAGAGTGCAATCCACACCATCCTCCAGATCATTTATGAAGATATTGAATAAAACCGGCCCCAGGACCGACCCTTGGGGCACTCCACTTGATACCCGCTGCCAACTAGACATGGAGCCATTGATCACTACCCGTTGAGCCCGACAATTTAGCCAGCTTTCTACCCACCTTATAGTGCATTCATCCAGCCCATACTTCCTTAACTTGCTGACAAGAATACTATGGGAGACCGTGTCAAAAGCTTTGCTAAAGTCAAGAAACAATACATCCACTGCTTTCCCTTCATCCACAGAACCAGTAATCTCATCATAAAAGGCGATTAGATTAGTCAGGCATGACCTTCCCTTGGTGAATCCATGCTGGCTGTTCCTGATCACTTTCCTCTCATGCAAGTGCTTCAGGATTGATTCTTTGAGGACCTGCTCCATGATTTTTCCAGGGACTGAGGTGAGGCTGACTGGCCTGTAGTTCCCAGGATCTTCCTTCTTCCCTTTTTTAAAGATTGGCACTACATTAGCCTTTTTCCAGTCATCCGGGACTTCCCCGAAAAAATGAAAAAATGTGTTTAGTATCTGAAGAAATTACTTGAAAAATGACTGCCTGAAAAAGCACCAAATGTTGTTTTATTTTCTCAGAGCCACTGATATGACATAAACCAGTGTCATGTGCATCTAGCATTTAATACTGAAGATTCCTAACCGAAGTCCATGTTTGCTAACTAGGTTGTTTCATGGTTTATTTAATCAAAATGATCGAAAATTGGAGAAGATAAAAACCACAGGAGACAAGACAGTAGAATTCAGTATGTTGTCAGTTTTAAAGAAGACTGCGCTTCTGACCAGCCAGATGAACGTCAATCATGTGGTTTTGGATAGGTAGAGGGAAGAATCTTTGTTACTGGTTAACGCTGGGAAAAGCAAATTGCTTGGTAATTGTATCAGTATTTAAAAGCAGTTGCAAGGGGGAAAACAGTAATTAACATACAAATAGGGTTTAGAGAGTGTGGCTGGAGATGAACAGTCTTAACTATAGTGATTAATTTCTCTTTTTCCTGGATATTCGTCCTAACCTATTTTAATGTTGGCAACTGGCATGCAGCGCACCAAAAGGTATTTGTTGTTCTTTTGCTTTGTTTTAAGGGGCAGGATGAGAGTCTCTCTCTCTTTTTTTTTTTTTAACATTCATAGATTCTGATGCCAGGAGGGATTCTTGTGGAAAATTGGTTTTATATTTTACTTGGTAGGTAGGATTTTCATGGTAGACTCCCACAGATGTGAGAGACACAGAGAAAAGGAAGTCTGTTCACCAAGAAGGTATATTGTTAAGAAGAGTGAAATCTGATGGTCGGAAAATGGTTACCCTGCATAACACAAACGAGAATAAAGCTATGGCAAAAGGAAAAGCAGATACTTATTATTGGTAAAGCACCATAAGTGATTAATAAATTCATAGATTTTAAGGCCAGAAGGGGCCATTAGATCATCTAATCTGACCTCCTATGTAACACAGGCCAAAGAATTTTAACCGGTTACTGCTGTATTGAGCCCAATAGCTTGTGTTTGACTAATGCCTAACCTGTGTTGAACTAAAAGCATATCTTCCAGAAAGACGTCCAGTCTTGATTTGCAGACATCAAGAGATTGAAAATCCATCTCTTCCCTTGGTAGTTTGCTCTGATGTTTAATCACCCTAATTATTAAAAAAAATTGACTTAAGTGTATTCAGTCCTGTAAAAAACATGGATGATATCTGCCCTGAGAACCATATAGTATTGTTGGGGATGGTTTCTAGAGTGGCATAAGAAGATACCAATGATCTCTTTCTATGGTATACACCATTTATCCTCTAACATATCTGTACACAACCCCAATTCTCACATACAACAAACATTGCTAATAATCCTTCCTTGAAGCATCAAATATTTGGTTAATGACAGAACTCTTAGAGCATGTTGACTTTTGATTCTCAAAAATGTGTTCATTAACCTTAGGAAAACTGGACTTTGTATTTATTTCATTCTGTGGCTATCACAATTCAAGAAATGTTGAAGGTGAAGTGCACATTTATTTATTTATTTTTAAAAGTTACAACTTTTAAGGGTTGCATGCTGAATGCGCTGGAGAGGTTAAGCAGGATGTTTCAGTAGTTTTTAAAGCTTGCTGCCTTCTGTTGTACTTTGGGTTTAACGTGCAGAAACTCAGTGATCACTAGTTCCCACTTGATGTGAAGCTCTATCATTGAAATTTTACGTCCACCATTGAAAAAGACTGGAGCCTGCCTAGAGGAGATGGACTCCCCCTTAACCCCAGCCTCTAATATTTCATTTAAAAAAAGTAGTATTGATTTATATCATAATCAGTATAAAATATATTAACTTGTGGGGGAGGAGGAATAATCTTCTTTTTCTTCCCCTACACATACACATTCTTGCAGCTTCTGGTTTTGAGCAACAAATCAGTATTTGGCTTTTGTGAATCAGAGTTTACTATTTTAAAGCAACATGAAGAATCAGTAAGTTTTAAACTTCTCTCTCTGGGTGTCTGCTAGAGAATGTTTCTGAAAAATGCTGAGACCAACAGAACAGAACAAGTCCTTGCTTATCTGGAAGAAAATACAGAATGCATTTCTTTTTGCATGCTGATCTGTCATTCTGTTTCCGAAAGGTGGTACTATGGATGGTAGAGCACTTTCTGTATTCTCAGAGTTGATTATGTTGGTAATGTGAGTTGGGAAAGCAAGATTTACCTGAATAATTTATTATCTGTGTCTTGCATACAGTACATTGATGCCATCTACAGATGTGGGTAAATTCACTTCAAAATGTAGCTTTCAAACTGTGAATATTCCTTACTGGATCTTAATTAATATTTTTATTTCAGCGTTTGTGAATAGCATAGTAACAGTTTAGTCAGTGTGGGCCTGACCCAGCTCCTTTGTAGCTGAGTGAAAAAACCCTCATTCTCATGGATTTCAGTGGGTATTGGATGAGGCCTTGGGCTAGGTTTATCAACCCTATGTCAATTTGCAAAGATTTAATTTTTTTCCTAGATCAATTTACTCAAATCGAGCAAGCTACAGAACTTGTTGGAAATCTTCATGTCACTTTTAAAAACCTGGAATTTGCTCAGCCTTTGTTGTGATTCCTGTGGACCCCAGGACCATCACTTTCAAACTAAACCACAAATGATTAATCTGGCACAATGGGGAGGGAGGGACAATGAAAAGGGAGGGGGGAGAGAGAGAGACGCCATATGCTCTAGCTTTTAGTATTTCTGATTTTTTTTGCTATGTCTAGAGTAGTAATATTGACAAGCACCCAGGCAAACCAGAAAGGACCTGTTTTAATTCAGCTGCATGAGCGGGAAAACAAAAAGGGAAGCAGTTAGTTCAGCATGGCATTAGAGAGAATTCTACCCAAGCCTTCGGCTAACTGCAGAATAACTAAGGCTGCGACTCTTTCACAGAGGCCACGGAAGTCACGGATTCCGTCAATTTCTGTGACCTCTGTGACTTCTGCAGCAGCTGGTGCAACTGACCCCAGAGCCACCCAAGCAGCTGGGGCTGCTGCTTGGGCAGCCCCAGGCAGCTGGCCCTGGGCACTGCCCTGGAGCAGCAGTCCAGGAGCAGCAATGGCAGGACCCAGAGTGTGTCTCTTCCCACCCCCTCCACCCCGGATCAGCAGTGTCCTCCAGAACTGCCTCCCCCCTCGAGCAGCAGTACCCTGAAAGTGTGTGCCCCACCCCCAGCACCTAAAATTTACTTAGGGGTAGTTTTAGTAAAAGTCATGGACAGGTCACCAGACATGAATTTTGGTTATTGCCCGTGACCTGTCCATGACTTTAACTAAAAATACCCGTGACTAAATCATAGCCTTAAGAATAATCACACACTAACACCATTTAAATCTTCAAGATAAGAGTGTCCTGGTAGGAGCACTGCCAGTTTATCTGGCAAATTCAGAGAAGATTAACACAATCATACGCCCTGAAAGTCCAGGGCATATTCCTACCTCACTTATATTCACCACTCATTAGACTCCATGAAAGCTTCCTTTCATACACATTTAACTCCACTTAAGATCAGCCTAAAGTATAGTTTTATTTTAATTTTCACACTTTCCACTTTGGACGGCACTCAAGGCTGTTTGATAGCTCCCCTCACCTTTGCTAGATTTTTGAGAGGCGAAATCTACAGTGCCTAATGCTGTTACCTCTAATTATTTCAATCCATGTGTGGAATGAATTTTGTTATGTGCATCAATATCAAGGTAGATATGCCTTGATATGTGCAGATGTGCGCTACCAGTAGAAACAAAAAAACTAGATATAATATTTATTTTTTAAAAAGTTACCATAGGTGTGGAAGAAGAAGAAAGAATATGAAAACAAGGGATTAACAAGTGCTGATGCTCACCTCACAGGACAGCCTAAGTAGGGAAAGTGACCTGGATGCAGGGAGCCATGATGTTCAGTGTGTTGAGGGGACTGTGTAAGGGAGACTGTGTATATTAGAGAAAGAGGGTGTGTGTGTGTGAGTCTGAGTGCCTGAGTGTGTGAGTGCACTGTCTCTAAGAAAAAAGAACAACGAGTACTTATGGCACCTTAGAGACTAAAAAAATTATCTGAGCATAAGCTTTTGTGGGCTAAAACCCACTTCATCAAATGCATGCAGTAGAAAATACAGTAGGAAGATCTATATAAACAGAGAGAACATGAAAAAAATGGGTGTTGCCATACCCACTATAACGAGAGTGATCAGTTAATGTGAGCTATTATCAGCAGGAGAAAAAAAACCTTTTGTAGTGATAATCAGGATGGCCCATTTCCCACAGTTGACAAGCAGGTGTGAGTAACAGTAGTGGGGAAAAATAAGCATGGGGAAATAGTTTTACTTTATGTAATGACCCACAAAAGCTTATGCTCAAATAATTTTGTTAGTCTCTAAGATGCCACAAGTGCTCCTCATTCTTTTTGCTGATACAGATAACACGGCTACCACTCTGAAACATGTCTCTAAGAAAGCACTCAGGATCAGGAGCCTGAAGGCTTGTTCAGACACAAGCAGCTGCCTGAAGCTCCAGACCCAGAGAGGCGGCAGCACCGAGAGATTCCCCTTGTTCTATCACCCCAGCTCAGTGGAGTCTGGGTACCTGGGCGGGTGCAGGGGGACACCCTGACATCAGCCTTCCCTTCCTCTTCCCCCCCCCATCCCCAAACAGCAGACAGGCGAACACTCCCAGTCTGGAGCAGCATGGCCAGGAGCTGGTCGTCCAACTGCCCCATTGCAGCTCAGGTCCCTCTGCCCTCTCCAGACGCTGCTGCTCACCTGTCTGCCTGCCACTTCAGTCAGCCAGCTGGCTCTCAGAAGGTCAGATGTGACTCAGGCAAACCCTGTCCACGGTTCCCTCTTTGGCAGGCCACCAGCCCTGCACAGCTGTAATAATCAAGTGCACAGCACTTGATGGATTGTTGTGTGGCTGCACAGGTGCACAGATTAGAGGGAACATTGATGCCCACCACACACAACTATTTTTGTCCAACAGAGATGCCATGTTGCAAAAAGTGCTAGTTTTTACTTCTGGAAATGCCATACCAAGTAAAACTGCAACAGTCTCCATTACACAATATGGATGTGCATTCGTTGGTGAGCTTGACAGAGGAGATATGCCATCTCTAGGGCAGTGCAGATAGGTTGAAATGCACGTTTCAAAGAGAGACAGATAATGGGCATGTGTATTTGAAAAATGGAGTCTATGGATTTGATTGTTCATTCCCCTAGTTTTGAGGCTGTGTGTTGGAAGGAACGTTATTTCAGCAACCACACCTCCAAGTTATCATATTTTTTGTGTGAACATATAATTGACAATGAAGAGAGAAACAGAAAGGGGAGCAAAGTTAGCTTGTGATAATTAAATAGACTAAAACCTTTAGAAAAAAGAAATTGGGGCATCTTAGCTGTTATTCCTATAGCTTGAATTTCAGTCTGTTAACTGTATGAAAAATGTTTGTCCAATTGTTTGGGACTTTTATGTGAGTTCAAGAGTCCATGAGTTGACTGATACCTATTTTCTTGAAAAGGAGTGGTCCAAGAATAAAGTCTGGTTTAGTTTCTGCTGAGCAGCTTAATAGGAACAAGAGAATGTTTGGTTTAGTACTCTTTTTCAGATGTAAATTGAATAGCAAATGGGAAGTTACTGTAGGAGCTAATACAGAAAGATATTTTTATTTATGTATTTAATTAAAATAAATCAAATAATAAAAACTGGTAAGTTAAGTGTCATTATTTTGACTACATTATTATTTATAGAACAGTAGCATCTAAAGGCACCAATCAGGATCAAGGTCCCATTGTATTACGCACAGTACAAACATCTATGTAAGAGACAGTATTTGCCCAAAATAGGTTACAATCTATACAGAAAAAAAGGGACAAAGGGATGCAATCTAAAAAGAGACAGTGAAAGGATTGATGTGGGTCTGGGAGACCAGTTAACCCACTTGGCTGCACTTGTGGGTGGGCTAGCCCTAATTAAAAATAAAGCCTAGCTGGCGGGGAAGTGGCGGTAGGGGCTATAATGGAGCAGAAAGAGGTTGCATGGAAAGAAGAAAAAGCTCTGCAGTCACTCTTTTGGTAGTAGGGAGACCTGTGGATCATGAGATGGCTCTTGCAAGGTGAAGAGGAAGACTGGGGGAGAAGATATCTGAAAAACACAGGAATGGAGAAAGCTCCTGTGGCTGACCCTGACAGCAGGGTAGGAACCAGAGCTTTGGAGAGAAGCCATGGGTGGAGATGCTTATTAAAGAGCCTAGAAAGGAGCAGGGGAAAGGCCTGAAGGGAAAGGCTATGGTGGGAAGGAATCCAGGGAAGTGGTGGTAAGATGTCTGGAAAAACAGACCTTGGCTGCTCATCCTGGGTTGGAACCTAGTGTAAAGGTGTTCCCTGTGTTCCCCTACCAGCCACTAGGAAGGTGGTGTGAAGCTGCTGATGTAAGGGGGATAAGGACAATCCAGAGCCTGAGGAGAAGACTGAAAGGACCACTGGGCCCAGAGTTGGGGCTGAAGACCTATTGTGAAGATATTGTTGGTCTTTCAGTTTTCCCCAGAAGTGTTGGACTTAAACATGATCTGGCTGGAAGGCCAATTTGTGGGAACAGGTGGACCACCACAGGGCTGGAGCCCCAGTTGGCAGGGGATGCTAGAAAGGTAGTTAGTAGTAGAAAGCTGCTATGCTATACCCAGCCACAAGGACTCACGTTAGTGGTCAGTCCACTCTTCTACAAACACAAAAAGCATATCCAGAGTGAAGGCTAGCTAATAGGTTAGTTCGATGCTTTTTGGGGTAGGGAAGGCACATACTCTTTTTGGTTATATAGACATTGAATGTACAATGGGGCAAGGGTGCAGTGAGGATGGAAGGCAGGGACAGATTACTAGGAAACAAGAGGAGGAAACCACGAACACTAAAGATAGGGTGGGAAGGCAGGAAAAATGGGAGACAGGAGAATGGAGTGAGTAAAGCTGCAGGGAAGGATGTGGCATAAACAGTCAATCAGCAGAAGGAAAAGAATACCAACACTATCCAGAGGGTTCCAAACTATAGTGTAGTATGTTACCACCATCTTTTGGCTGCCAGGCTGGCTTCCCCCTTGTAAGTTTCATCTTCTCCTGATCCCACAGGGCTGGGGGAGGGATGGACTTGCTATATGTATGTGGAATATATGGGCCCAAAGAGTTAAAGGTGTGATTACATGTCCCTGTAACTGACCAATGAGAAACAGTTTTAAACAAGCTTTGGTATACTTAACCTACTTGGTACCAAGGCAAACACATTATTAAAAATATTTTAAACCTAAACGTTTTATTAACTAAAAAACTAACAAAATCATCCAAAGCACAGGACTTGGTGGTGATGGGAGACGTCAACTACCCCGATATGTGTTGGGAAAACACAACAGGGCACAGATTATCCAACAAGTTCTTGGAATGTATTGGAGACATTTTTTTTTATTTCAGAAGGTGGAAAAAGCTATGAGGGGAGAGGCTGTTCTAGATTTGTTTTTGACAAATAGGGAGGAACCAGTTGAGAATTTGGAAGTGGAAGGCAGCTTGAGTGAAAGTGATCATGAAATGATAGCATTCATGATTCTAAGCAATAGTAGGAGGGAAAACAGCACAATAAAGATAATCGATTTCAAAGAGGCAGACTTGCGAATTCATGGAGTTGGTAGGTAAGATCCCATGGGAAGCAAGTCTAAAGAGAAAAACAGTTCAAGAGCTTTGGCTCTTTTTCAAAGAGACATTATTAAGGGCACAAGAGCAAACTACCCCACAGCAGAAGAAACACAGGAAGCATGGCAAGAGACCACCATGGCTTAACAAGGAGAGCTTCAATAATCAGAAACTCAGAAGAGTCATACAAAATGTGGAAACTAGGTCAAATTACAAAGGATGGATATAAACAAACAATAAAAATATGAAGGGACAAAATTAGAAAGGCCAAAGCACAAAACTAAATAAATTAGCTAGAGACATAAAGGGGAAAAGAAAACATTCTACAAATACATTAGAACCAAGAGGAAGAATAAGGACAGGATAGACCTGTTACTCAATGAGGAGGAAATAACAATAACAGAGAATGTGGAAATGGCAGAAGTGCTAAATTACTTTAATTTCAGTGTTCATTAAAAAGTTTAGTAGCAATTGGACATCTAACTTGAATGCCAGTGAAAATGAGATAGGATCAGAGGCTAAAATAGTGAAAGAACAAGTTTAAAATTACTTAGATAAGATGGATATCTTCATGTCACCAGGGCCTGATGAAATAAAACTTAGAATACTCAAGGAGCTGACTGAGAAGATCTGAGCCATTAGCAATTATCTTTGAAAACTTGTGGAAGATGGGAGAGATTCCAGAGGACTGAAAAAGGGCAAGTATAGTGCCAATCTATAAAAAGGGGAATAAGGACAACCCAGGGAATTACAAACCCATCAGATTAACTTCAGTACCCGGAAAGAGAATGGAGCAAATAATTAAGCATTCAATTTGCAAACACCTAGAAGATAATAAGGTGATAAGTAACAGTCAGCATGGATTTGTCAAGAATAAATTGTGTCAAATCAACCTAATAACTTTCTTTGACAGGGTAATAAGCCTTGTGGATAGGGGGAAGCGGTTGAAGCGGTATATCTTGATTTTAGTAAGGATTTTGATACTGTCTTGCATGGCCTTCTCATAAACAAACTAGGTATATACAACCTAGATGGAGCCACTATAAGGTGGGTGTATATCTGGTTGGACAACCGTTCCCACAAAGTAGTTATAAGTGGTTCATTCTCAAGCTGGAAGGGCATATTGAGTGGAGTCCCGCAGGGATCAGTTCTGGGTCCAGTTCTGTTCAATATCTTTGTCAGTGATTTAGATAATGGCATAGAGAAGTTTGCAGATGATACCAAGCTGGGAAGGTTTGCAAGTGTTTTGGAGGATAGGATTAAAATTCAAAATTATCTGGACAAACTGGAGAAATGGTCTGAAGTAAACCAGAAATGGTCTGAAGTCAATAATGCAAAGTACTCCACTTAGGAAGGAACAATCAGTTAGAAAACACATAGAAAATGGGAAATGGCTGTGTTAGGAAGGAGTACTGTCGAAAGGGATCTGGGGGTCACAGTGGATCACAAGCTAAATATAAATCAACAGTGTAACACTATTGCAAAAAAAAAGCAAACACCATTCTGGGATGTTTTAGCAGGAGTGTTGTAAGCAAGACATGAGAAATAATTCTTCCGTTCTACTCTGCACTGATTAGACCTCAGCTGGAATATTGTGTCCAGTTCTTAGTGCCACATTTTAGGAAAGATGTGGAAGAACTGGAAACAGTCCGGAGAAGAGCAACAAAAATTATTAATGTTCCAGAAATACATGACCTATGAGGGAAGGTTGAAAAAATTGGATTTGTTTAGTCTGGAGAAGGGAAGACTGTGAGGGTACATGATAACAGTTTTCAAATACATAAAAGGTTGTTACAAGGAGGAGGGAGAAAAGTGTTCTCCTTAACCTCTGAGGATAGGACAAGAAGCAGTGGGCTTAAATTGCAGCCAGGGTACTTTAAATTAAACATTAGGAAAAAATTCCTAACTCTCAGGGTAGTTAAGCACTGAAATAAATTGCCTAGGGAGGTTGTGGAATCTCCATCATTGGAGATTTTGAAGAGGTTAGAAAAACACCTGTCAGGGATGGTCTAGGTAATACTTAGTCCTGCCTTGGGTGCAGAGGACTGGACTAGAAGACCTCCTGAGGTTCCTTCCAGTCCTATAAATCTATGATTGATTAACAATACAGAAAAGAATGAAATAACAGTTACAACATTTGAAATATAAAGTATTACCTAAAGCTTTTATTTTAACAAGATCCCTTGTTTCATTTCTGTTTAGCTGCAGAGTCTTTAGAAGGGAAAAAAACCCTCTTGTTTGACAGCTTTGGGTTTCTTTGTGGTTTCTTTGTGGTTTTTTTTAAGATAGCAGTAACATTACTTTTGAGGAAAAAAGAAGAAGGTAGTTAAGCTGGGCTGGATCTGTTATTGTTGCTGTTTTTACTGACGACTGATCCTGCTTCCTTTAAAACAAACCAGATGAACACATACATACAAAAGTGGGAGATAAAAGAATAGCAAAGACAGAAAATGCTTCTGTTTGTTTGCGGGGGCTGGGGGAGTTCTATGGCTTGTGTTATCAAGACATCAGACTAAATGATCACAGTGGTTCCTTCTGGCCTTGGACTATATTAAGCTGTCTCTGATGTTGAATCTCACTTAGAACCTCACTGCGGGACACACACAGGCATAACACACAGTCTTAGCCATTCTGAGACCTGGCAAACTTGTACCAGCATCAAGCTGTTTAGGGCATTGCTTTTAGCTTCTTCTTTCTGGTTACAACTTCCATCACTGTTGCAAAATACACCGTTTTGGCTGACTAAACCAGACTTTTATTAGACAGAAGGAAAAAGGAGAGTGATAGAAAAGAGAAAAATAGGATGGGGAAGAAAAAGAACACATAGGGTGTGTGGCGAGGGGAGGGTGCGATTTAGTTGGAGCTGGTGTCATTTGGGTCACTCTCTCTCTCTGCCCTGGTCTTGTCCAAACATCTCTCAGGATTAGGATGAAGAAGGTCCGGGGTCACAGGAGACTGTGGAGGTAGCACCCATGCCAGTGAAGCTCACTCCTTCCCCTTCTCTTGTCTTTTAGTCAGTCAGCACTGTGGTAGCCATCCCCGCATCCTACACCCCCCCCCCCCGGCTTCAACATTTCTTTTTGAGGACTCCAAAAGAGAGTTGGGAATGGAATAGCCCATCCCCTTATTTTTTCCACCTGATTTCTGAAAAACCAATTTTCATTTGCTGATGTTTTGTCCCACACTTTCTGTATTGATCAGGCATATTTTAACATAGTCCTTGCATTATTAGTAGGTCTTTTTGTTTGGACTAATTCAGTCTCTGTCTTCCTTTTGTATCTTTTCCCACCAGCATTTATTGTTATAGGTTATTGTGACATTTTATTAAATTTTCACTAACATTTTACAGTTGAGCTTACAATTATGGTATATTTATAGGCCCAATTATTACAACTGACCCTACTGCCTCTGGATAAGAAGGTTCCTGGAGCAGGGGTTGCACTTACAGCTTGGGAATGGAGAACTGTGTGTGCAAAGGGTAAATATATATAGGTAGCAACTGAGTCTCCTACAAACCAGATGGGATGGAGGCTCATGTCCCATAAGGCAGTTCCTGAATACATTATGCCTTGTAAAGTATAATACCTCAAAAGCCAACTGAGGACCGATGAGGGGAGCTAATCTTATTCAATAGGTGTAGGGAACATTCTCTGTAAGATAGCCATGTTAGGGCACAGAGAATTAGTGGGCATGACCCTGACCTGCAACAGTTTCTCTTTTGGTGTTGCTTACACTGCTGTTCCACTCCTGTCCTCTGCTCCCCCCAGTGCAGTGATCCAGAGGATAACTAATCTTTGTACCCGTGAGCTTCTGGAAAGGAGGGGCTCACTGCAACCTCTCCCACTTTAGTGCACCTATATAGAATCATAGAATATCAGGGTCGGAAGGGACCCCAGAAGGTCATCTAGTCCAACCCCCAATATAGTCAAAGACAATACTTAGGCCATAATATAGTTAAATATCACTATTCCCAAATGTTACATATCTGAATATTATGAATAAATTTGGTCATTTCTTAGAGTCCCATTTATAATGTACATTTCAGTCAGAGGAAATATGGGTAATTTCTCCCCCTTCCCCCCAGCTAAGAAAGATGGCAAACTTTCCAAGTTTGGACAATTTTGCAGGAAACACTTTCTGGACAGGTGTGCATGTGACTAATATTTGTATGAAATATCAAGGGTATTAGCCTGAGCAGGTGTTACACTGAAAGAAAATGTGAACATAGCTGTCAACCATCAGACTGTAAAGAATCAAGCTAATAAGTCAGAAGCTGTTCAATGTTCTAGCCCACAAGATAAATTCAAAGCAACTAGGATGTTTTCACTGAGGTAAACAAAGTCACTCAAATGATGTATGTTTGTAAAAATTCAGTATGTCACAAATGTCAGCTGATTGGACACATTAACTGGACAAACAGAAAGAAAAAACATCACAGAAAGGAAACACGAGAAATCTAAAGTTTATGAAAAAGCAAACTGAAAAGTATTCTATATTTAGACAAGAGAGAGAAGAAATTGCAGAAGAAAGGGATTCAGAACAGAGCATTGGATTGTCCATTTGCACCACAAGGACTGTAAAATCAAAAAGAACATCCAGAAATTGACTGAAGTTGAAACAGAAAATCAACCTTTGGTTATGGAATGGGACACAAATGCAATAGCCTTCTTGCTACCTATGTGATTATATAGGAGAAGGTTTAAGTAACTATATCTTCCAGATCCAGATTCCAAGTTTAAATCTTTTACTGGTTAAACAGTGCCTATGGCTGGACAACTAGATGTGGCAGTGACTTAAGACACTCAAATGACCACAGTTGCCAGGAATATTTAAACCAGGGATCAAGATCAGTTCTATTAGGCAGAAACTGCCTATACTAGTTAAATATGAAAGATGACCTGGAGAAACTGCTATTAAAATATCACCTTTCACAATTAACTGGGTATTGTACCACACATGCAGATTACCTGGAAAGCAAAGTAATGCACCTAAATACCAGAAAATGTCAGGTGGCTGCAAAAGTAGATTTTAATGAGAGGTGATTATTCCAAACGAGCTCTATTAATTGCACATATCCTAAAACTGGACATATCCATAGAGTGATGTAACTGCTATGAAGTGACCATAACCAGAACACTCCACCAAAACAGATACATACACAAGTGACTGGGAGACCTAAGTTCTCAAAGCTGGACATATCCCAAGCATATTATTATGGGAGATCACTTTACCACAAACATTCAATTAGGTTTAAAATCATTATAGGAAATTATTGCTGTGTAAGTGTAGCTTTGGCACCAGCTATGTTCCAGTCATGAGTGAATAAGCTTCTTCAAGGTCTTCAAGCTAGATGTTATATAGACTGAATAATTGGAAAAAAAAACACATTTCGAACACTACCAACCATTGCAAAATACTTGCAAAATTACTTGCAAAATACTACAGAAAACAGGCTTATAACAAGTCTAGAGATAAATACTCTGAAAAACTATTACCAAAAAAAGTCACGTGCAAGTGGAAAGGCTGTGGGTTTTTTTAAACAAAAACAAAACAAAACAAAACAAAATGGGTATGCTTTGATCCTGGAAGGGTAGGAGGGGTGGTGGGAGAAATTAAAATAAATACATGCAATCAAGAACTCTTGCCACAGATGATTCTCCTTTTTCATTTGGAAGCCTTGATGTTTATTTTGATCAGTGGGGGGGGGAGGGGCACTCTATAGTACTGCTGTTCACAAAACAGAATTACCTTTTGTTGGAGGATTTGGATATTTTTAAATTGGTTTTCATTCCAATGTGGAAAGAAAACCAACAATTTAATATTTATCTGCAAAAGAGAATGAAGCCCCAGACCCTGGAAGCCCTGCTCCATGGCAAATTTACAAGCAAGATGTAACAGAGTCGGAGACCCCAGGAGCTTAAAAGCCACGGCTTCCAGCCCCTGAGCATCCTATTAGCCCACAAGGCAGGGTGCTGAAGAGCTGGGATCCCAGGCTGTAAAGGAACCAGGCAGGTGAGGTGGAGGGAAACCAGGCAGATTTCAGTCAGAAAGAGGTGCCTGAGTTCTGTCCCAACTTCATGGAAACTGGACAGACTCTGCAAAACATTTTGATTTTGATGATGGATAAATGTTCCATCAGATAATTTTTACCAACTCTACTCTAGAGTATATACAACAAAAACCTTAACACCAGCTGAGCAAAATTACCTCTTGATTGAAAAGGTGGTTTTAGCTATCATTTACAGAGTGGAAAAATTTCATAAATACCTTTGCAGCCAACAATTTAAACTAATCACATATCTGAGTCCAGGACTGAGAAAAGAATTCCAATTTTAGTTTGGCCTTAAGTCGCACTGGAGGAGGTCTACGTCGGATATTAGGAAAAACTGTTCACTAGGAGTGTGGTGAAGCACTGGAATGGGTTACCTAGGGTGGTGGCGGAATCCCCATCCAAAGAGGTTTCTAAGGTCAGGCTTGACAAAGCCCTGACTGGCATGATTTAGTTGAGGTGGGGCCTGCTTTGAGCTGGGGGTTAGACTAGATGACCTCCTGAGGTCTCTTCCAGCCCTAATCTTTTATGTTTCTATAATTCTATGATGTCAGGTATGGTAAAATAATAATTACTTTTTAAAAAGTAGAGTATACCATGTATAATATGATTTTTCAGGCATACACATTTTTCAAGATGCTGCACATCCAAATTCCCAACCTCCCTCTGCCCAATTCAGTGAACCCTACTTAAGCATGTACTTAATTTTGCATATGTGAGTAATCCCTCCCCTAGTCAGCACTGAATTTAGGGCCAGATTTTCTAATGTATTTAGGCACCTCAAGATGAAGAAAGGCCGCAGTGGGATTTTCAAAAGCACCTGTTCATGTTAAGTGCCTAACTTTCAGCTTTCAATAGACTGAATGGGAATAGTGCCTATCTTCATTTTGAGGTGCCTAAATATTTTTGGAAATCTGGCCCCTCAGCATCTGTTTAAGATTAATTGAAGTGAAGGTGGATTAGACACTGCAATAATGTTATTTTGAGTATTTACACTACAGATGTAGATATGTGAATGCAACTGTCTTAAAAAGGCAATACTGAGCATGTCAAAAACAATCATAATACAATTTATATCAGAGTTCATATTCCAGCTCAGTTCATGCCTGAAAACTGCCGGACAAAACCCAGACATCATCTCTCAATATTTCTTTCTGTGAATTATTTAAAAAGGACATTGTCAAACTTTTCAGACACAAATTTAATTTGCCTTAAAACTGCTGTAACAAGATTGAATTTAAAATGATTTGGTAGTTAAGGCACTGCCCTAGAAGTCAGGAGACCTGCACTTAATTCACAATTCTGCTTCGGGCTCTCTGTTTGACTTCGGGCAAAACACTTCATCTCTCTGTGCGTCAGTTCTGCATTTGTAAAATGAAGATACCACCTCCCGTCCTCTCACTGGGATATTGTGAGGACAAATTAATATGAGGACATAAGGCTCTCAGATCCCACAAATAAAGGTGCCATATAAAACCCGAGGCAGG
The DNA here is from genome assembly GCF_965140285.1 of Lepidochelys kempii. Classification (NCBI taxonomy): domain Eukaryota; kingdom Metazoa; phylum Chordata; order Testudines; family Cheloniidae; genus Lepidochelys; species Lepidochelys kempii. Next base: position 94,507,848 of record NC_136380.1, on the reverse strand, counting down.
TACAAATGCTACTCATTCTAAGTAATGAACTTAGTTTTAAACCTACAGCAATATAAATGTGATATTTTCAAAAATTGCCGATCCTTAAGGGGCAATTACAAATAAAGATGTTTTGTGCTTCTCTAGCTGCAGCAGTTAACATAAAAGCATATTTCCTGTGCTGACATCACTGAAGAAGCTGGCTCACAAACAAGGTACTGTAGCATGCCTTCTTCCTGTGCACTTGGAAGAGGTTATTTTAAAATCATTTGTTCTAGTGCAGAAAAAAAACAACTACATCATCCCCTTTCTTGGGGCGAGGGCGGGAATTGAGACAGACAAAGGAGAAGAAGTAGACAGCTTTGGAGGGGCAGGAGGTATAGCATCCAAACCATATGGATCCCAAGCATTAGCAGAGAATTCAGTTCCTAATCTCAGTTCCTGCATATCTGAGAAGAGCTGCACATGAAGCCTGCCCTACTCCCTGAAACTCTTCTTCCTGGCAGCACAGATAAGCGATTATCAAAATCAAATCAATAAATACATACATACATACCCATTAATTTCTGGATGGAAAAACAAAACAAAACAAAGAATTTGATTCAACAGTGTTTATTTATTATTTTAAGGTAACACCCAGCGACCCCAATCAAGGATTAGGGCCAAGCTGTGCTAAACGCAGTTCAGACAAATAACACAGATGATCCAGGCCCCAAGAAGTTTAGCATCTAGGTGTCTGACAGAACACAGCAGGTAGATAAAAAACAAACAACTGTGCTGTGGGTTACTGGGAAGATGAGGTAGCAGAACAAACAGAATTTCCCTTTGCGTCCCTCTTTTATTAGGTGTCTGAACATTCCTACAAGCAAGGTTTTATTCACACAAACATTAAGGGAATCTCTTACTCAGGAAGATATACTAGTTCATGAATGAATATGCACAAGAGCAGAGGAACCTATAAAAGTTTTTGTTTAGTCATCCAATACAGAAGCAGAAGCAATACTATTTGATTTTGACGAAACCACACAGTTCAAATAATGAATATCAAGTAGTTACTTGTCAACAAAAAAAACAAACAAAAACACAAGTCCTACAACAGTCCGTAGGCTAAGACTTTTCATGAATGTGATTCATCTGATGTCTTCTACAGCCCAAAATACACGTTATGTTAGTTTGGCACTATTGCCCACTCTCCAACATTCAACATCCTATTTTACTGTACTTTGATCCACACAACACATTGTCTTGGATGAAAGGATCCAGGTATTTTAATTTCGATGCCATTAAACAAAAACAACAAAAGAACAAAAGGATATCAAAGGGCAGGAACAATCAATGCAAGCTAAACAGAAAAAGAGACCTATCATGAAGGAAACCATAAGTCAGTTCAACAAGGGTCTTTGATTTGTCTCTTAGCTTCCATTAGTGTTTTTGGCATTAGTTTTAGGTGTTAGTTTTGATTTATGAAGCCCTAAATAGCCTGGAACCAGTCAGAGAGAGTGCTCTCTACCCTGTTCATACTGCGATAGTAATCAGTGGGTGTGATCAATCCCCATCTCTGTAAGAGCAGGGTCTGCAAACAGAGCATTTTCCCTTTTCCCTTTAGAAGGCCACCTTCCATTTAGAATGCTCCCTTCAAGCCCAATCTGAAAAAGGCCAGTCTTGTTGACCTTCCAGGCATGCTGCAAAGCCCATCTTCTCAAGTCAGCATTGGAGGAGGACTGAGGTAGTAGGAGGTAGGAATTAAATCCAATCCACTGCTGATTAATACCAGATGTGACTGCAAGGGAAGAGAAGGGCTCCTGCTCTGACTGGTTCTCCCTTTTTACTGTGTTTTTAAAATGTGTGTGCAGAGCCTTTGATGGGCATTCTTTGGGAAGGAGTTTTAAATCTAAAGAAATAAAGAATTGAAAGTAAGAAAAAAGAAAATATAAGATAAAATGACAGTATCCTTTTATTATAGGATAATAATAGTATATTATTATTTCTACATGATTACATAGGAACACAAGTTACTGATATCAATATAATGTTATTCTTTCAACTAACAAGGCAGGACAATTATAATCAATACTATTCTGAAGTCATCCTAAGACTCTTCAGAATAGGTAAGAGAATACTCATACATAGTTTGGTTGTCTTAGCCTGCTTCTCTTGTAAATGACGTGGTGTGTGTATTTATTCTGGGGTTTTTTCTCCCAATGGGCAGCCATCTCAGTAACTCCAGGGGTTCAGCTTTAATAAATGCTATTGGACCTTTTCTATTGTCCAAGATCTGTTATACAAAAAACTAATAATTTCATCTATTGAAACCAGACAAATATCAAAACTAATTCAATGCTTTCTACCCTCTCCATTCCCACTATGAAATATAATACCTCCCTGTCTTCCCTACTTTTGCCTTTGAATAGTTTCTTCTACAATGGACTATAGCGCCTTTCCTTAGCTAGATAGCTCTTCTCCATCCCCACAGTTCTCCAAGACCCACATGTAGAGACAGCGAATGTTTCACATGTCACCATTGTGGGGTCTTGAGATTCTCTCCCTCTGATCGTGAGTCTCTGAGCTGGCAGCGGAGCACACTGCTCCTGCATCAGCCGGCTACAACAGCAGAAAGCCTGGCAGGTAGACAAAAGCTAATGAAAATTTCAAAGGTACAAAAGCTGTTCTTAGAACTTGAAGTAAGTGGCAGGGCTGTCAATGGAATCATAACAGCAGCATCTAAGTAAATTTGGAAAACAAAAAGCTTCCCCACACCACTGGAGGTAACTAAAAGTCAAGTTTACAAACAGTGTATATGTAATTTAAAACAAAATGTTTTTTCCCAGTACACAAGGGGTGATCGCTATTGAAAGAAGTGGCATACGCAGCAAAGTGATTTTCTTCTAAGGGCAGAAGAAATGCCTCTCACATTAAACATTTAAGTCTATCAGGCCTGAAGAGTAAACATACCAATATAGATGACATTCTGTGTCATACTATGTAAATGCCTTTCAAGTCTCAGACATTTAGCTGTACCACAGTCTGGCCTCCACAAGGGAAAAGGGCTAAATTCTCAGTGGGCAGATATGAAAGGACTCAAATTAACAATAGTGCAAGTTGTGTATTTAACTCCCCATGCACTGCTCTGAATTACCACGCTGTAGTGTAACGTCAACAACTTCCATAGATCTGTGGATTGATTTCAATGTTGGCTTTGTATTTTTTACTCTATTAACCAAAGAGACTTTGATTTGATTTTGCATGGGAAAATAACTTTCTGTGGTACACTGTACTATATTTTGCATGTGGAATATTACATAAAAAACAAACAAACAAAAAAACATTTTAGCTACTTAAAACACAAATGCAGTAAACGTTTACTTTTATAAATGAAGTTAAATGACAAATCACAACACTTTATATCTAAAATCCTTTCAACTGAATTTATGCATATATATTATACAGAACATTTACAATATTGATTAAATTAAGGAGGGACGTCAGATGCTTAGGGGAGTTTCAGTTCCATGTCTCAAGTCTCACTCCATTCTAACATTGGCCCTTGAATCCATGCATGTGGCTCTGACTACCAGACTAACTACCAGAGCTGAGACCTTAGGAGTCAGGTAGGCTTGAAAGCCCATACTATTGCCCAAGCCGCAAATTCTGCACTGCTGTTTAGAGCATGCTAGCTCTAGTCTGTCTACCCAGTCTGGGAGACTCACTCCCAGCTGCAGCATAGACATACCCGAGCTGGGAGTCACATGCGCACATATAAGCATTAGCGTCACGAGGAGCAGGCAGCAGGACAGCTCAAACCTGCTTGCTAAACTCAGAGGGAGAAATGCCCTTTCCTCTACCTGGCTTGGATAAGCAATACACTCTCGACAGCTCTCCCACCTCCTTGGCTGGGGCAGTCAGATCTCCTCCCATTATTTCAGTCTACTTTAATCACTGTGCACACCCCAGGAAAGAATCTGGCCCAGTAGAATGGAAAATGATAGGCATATTACTCTCCCTCCTATCTATACTAGAGCATAGTAGCTTTCTTATTCTTTCCCCCTCCCCCCAAAAGTGAATTGAAATGCCCTACAATGGTTTGGGAGCTCTATCTCTGAAGAAGCTTCTGGAAGCTTGCCACTGCAAGCCAAGCTGGCCCACTCACATGGTGGATTGTTTAAAGTTGCTGCACCTTGTGGTCCTTGTGGCAAGGACTTCAGGAAACCTGTCTGATCAGTCAAAGTCTTTTCTCCATATCAAAAAGAGAACCTTTTTGAAAAAACCTGGCATTTCTTAAAAGGCCTGGTTTTCTCCAAGCTGCTACCACTTCATACAACAATTTATCTCTTGGATTGAAGTGGCTATTTTTTTTAAAGCTGGTGCAGGCATTCAAAGTTCTACAGTATACAATACTAAAATTGGTAAAGCTTTTATATTCAAATATAGTAAAACTGACACAAAAGCCAGTAGTTCTGGAAATCTGTCCCAGGATATTATTGAAGCAAATAGCTTAATTCTCCTTTACAAAAAATAGAAGTTTAAATAAATACGAACAGCAACTGCAGTTCCACTAAGTACAATAAAAATAACAAGGGTTTGCAATCCTCATGCTTCAGAGCATAAAGTGATCACAAACAGGGAGAGCTATAATATTGTCCTATTCCAGATAATATACTTTCTCCTGAGGCATACGGTACTTTTTATTGTTTGAGTCAGGATTCAGAACTATATGGCTCATACCGTTCTAATGCATCCGATGAAGTGGGCTGTAGCCCATGAAAGCTTATGCTCTAATAAATTTGTTAGTCTCTAAGGTGCCACAAGTACTCCTGTTCTTTTTGCGGATACAGATTAACATGGCTGCTACTCTGAAACCTGTTCTAATGTGAAAATTCTTATGTTAGTAAACATAAATAAAACGTTTGATATTACCACAAGATATTTCAATAAAAAACGGAACTCTCAAAATCAAAAGATAATTTATTTATGCAGCCACACACTTGCTAATTTACTGAATCAAATACTACTTTTTCAGTGAACTGGGCCTGATATTTCTAAAAGCTTCTGACTCATTTAGTTGTAGCTCCACTGTGTGGCTAATGTGAGAATTTGTTTTTGAAAGAAGAGCATTGTATAATTTTTCAGTGCATTGCCTTGTAGTCCATGATATGATCCCCAGCACTGCCCTAGTTGTGCACTGAAAACCACATGGGTGGGTCTTGGTACCCACAAGGAGGGGTGCAAAGAAAGCCAATGGGACTCTTGGCAGCTGCATGGATCTGCCTGTTCCCAGAGCAAGACCAGAGACTAATATCTTAAGTAAAACATTATGTAAAATGAGTGATTTTTTAAAAAAAATATATCTGTGATGGATTGACAATATCCTGTAATATCTGGAACAGACCTTATGGAATTAAACTTGACTGAATTAAGCTAAACCTTATTGAATTAGGGTTAACACTTTTGGAGTTTATTTTATTAAAAATGCAAATGTCTATGTACTATTGTGAGATTTTTATGGACCTTCTTTAGCAGAAAGACAAGATTAATGCAATCTCTGGAAGATATGATTGTCTGGCTGGTCCCTCTGGGATACTGCAGCCCTTAGTGAGACAAGACTTTTGGAAATTGGATCACTAGATGAAGTAAACTACCACTTCTGCTGGTCTGGGAAACCTGAAAATGAGCCAAGGATACACAGTGTCGGATGTGCAGTCAAGAAGTCTGTCCTCAGTGCATGTATCTGTCCAGTATTTATCAATGAGATGATCATGTGATTGAATGTGAATATGAACTCTGACTGTTCTGTCCATGTATGGCCCAACACTTGACTACTCCAAATAGCAAAAAGATGAGTTCTATTCTTAAGTGGAACAAATCATCAAGAATATCCCCATAAGGAAGAGATTCGCTTTTTTTAGAGATTTCAATGCCCATGTGGATAAGGACTGGGAGCATTGGGGACATATTATTGGCACAGGTAGCCTCAATGGAAATGGTGAACATGTCCTTGAACTTTGCACCTCTTGTGAAATGATAGTCTCGAATACCTATTTTGCTGGCAGCAGCAGCAGCAACGTCAAATGAAGGCACCCCCACTCAGGACACTGGCATCAGCTGAACCTCATCCTGATCCGTTGCAGAAACATTCACAATGTACTGCATGCTCAAGCAATGAATATCATGGATTGCCACAGTGATCATGCCCTTGTCAGGGCCAATCTTAAATTACACCCTAAAAAGATCCTTTGTGCAAAGCCAAAAGGCAAACCTCACCTCAACAGCACTAACATGAAGGACTCTGATACTTGTGCAAAGTTTCAATGTGTGCTTGAGCGTGTTTCTGAAAATGATCAACTTGATCCCTGTGATCTTACATTTACAGGAAAATTTCAAGAACAATATACTGGCTACTGACAAGGATGTCTTTGGAACAACAAAGAAAAAACAACCTGGCTGCTTTGAAGTGTCTGAACATCTGCTGCTCCCACACACTAAAGAAAAAGCAATCTCACCTAACTTTACTTCACCAACCAACTAAGTCCAGAACTCTTAAGTTCAAAAAGGCTAAGGCTGCAGTCCAGAAAGCCACCAGAGCATGTCCCCAGAAGTATTAGCAAGACCTATGCAAAAAGATTCAGACCTATTTTGAAAGAGGAGACCTTTATCGTACTTATGATGGAATCAAGGAAGAACTTGGTCCAATTTGTAAAAAGACTGCAAACCTGAAAGTGAAGAACAACTTGACCAATGGACTGAGCACTACTAAGAACTCTACTCAAAGGACGCCATTATCTGTGTTATTCCCTTAGCTGCCATTCCCCAGCTTCCAATGATGCAGGAGCTGGACCACACACCAATTCCTGAAGATGTAGCAAAGGCTATCGAAGAGATTACATCTGGGAAACCAGCAGGCAACAATCAGATATCTCCGTAGTTCCTAAAGGCAGGGGGAAGAAAGCTTTAGAGCAACATCCACATACTTCTCTGTGCCTGCTGGGAAGAAAGCCACATACTCCAGGATCTGAAAGATGCAAACATAATTGCTTTATACAAAAATAAAGTGGACAGAGCAGACTTCAGCAACTACCGAGGAATATCTCTGTGCAGCCTGATCAGCAAGGTGCTTGCAAGGGTCATGCTTAAAAGACTCCAAGTCCACGCTGAGGTCCTCAGGCGAGCCAGGAAGCAGAGTGTGCTCTAACCTCCATCTGATGAGTGTACCCATAGCCACTCTTGGAAGGTCTGCTGCTTGCACGTTGGGCTCTTCTCTCACACTACTGTCAAGCACCATTGACTGACTGGCTTTGTCATGTTCCCTTTCATCTGTCAAGATGTTGGATGGCCATAGGAAGATATGAGGAAGTTCAAAATGTCTTTTTGGAACAGTTTGTGTAAAGTGAATTTCCTTAGGAAATACATTAAAGTGTGGGAAATGCAAATTTCCCCCTCCAAAACCAACCTTTGGAATATATGCCCTGGGGAGAGAGACTCTGTGTATACTAACTACCTGCTTCTGGAGACTCCGGGTCAAGCATCCCTGAACTGTATAAACAGGGAACTGAACATGTGATGATCATGTGTAATGGGGTATCTGCCCCACACTGGTGAAGAAAGGGTAAAAAGCAGCCCTGGGGAGGCTGCACAGCTGACAGCTAATAAGAGAGGGGCTGCAAAGAGCAGCCAATCACGGAAGAGCAGGCCCTCAAGAGTTTCAGGGCAGATGGGACAGTTCCCTCTTGGGAGCCCAGGGAGAAGGGACTGGGTCCCTGAAGGGCCGAGGGTACTGCCAGCACTCTGGACAGAGTAGTGCTGGGCTGGGTTGGGCCAGGGGAGTGAGAGGGAGCTCCAGCCTGACTGACTGAAAGACTGAAGCCCTGATACAGGGGCAGAGAGAGTGCTAGGGCTACATGGAAGTGACTCAGGGAAATTGACGGCGGGGTTGAAGGAGATACAGCGTGTGGCTACCGCCTAGAGGGTCCCTGAGTCGGGACCCAGAGTACTGGGTGGGCCTGGGTCTTCCCTCCCCCTTGCGACTAAGGGGAGTGACCAGTGAAGAGCTGCATTTTGCCACTGAAGCAAGTGGCTAGAACCTTGGGCTGCAGTTATCTATGGAGGCGAGTGGCTGGACAGAGGACTGCTGTTCCCCTGAAAGGGGGGAGAATGGAATGGGGCATGGCTGGAGGGCTGTGTCCTGAAGTGGACATCGCTATCTTTGAGGCAACGCGGTCTGGAGCAGAACTGACAGCTGTGAGACACCACTGAAGGAGGGTGCCCTGTGAAAAGACTGAGCTAATTACCAGAATGGCCAGCAGGAGGTGCCAAAGTGGTGACTCCCACCCCGTTACAGTGTGCTTGTTCTGAGCTGAAGCTCTGATGCACTTGTTACCACAAAGATGTCGCTAGGGTGTGGTATTAAAAGATTGCACTTGCCAGAAGCCATGTGAGAGGTGGGGTAATTTCTGGTAAGTTTATTAGCATGTGTGTAGGTTTTTAAAATTGGTTAAACATGTTTTCTCTGTAATTTTTCCCCCTCCCCTTCCCCCTCCCTTCTCCATCTTGTGAGAATGACTTTGGGCTTCTGAGGAGAGGCAGAGAGAGATGCTCTACTTGCAGCAACTTTGATTGGTTGTTCAGACTCAGGAGGTAGAAAACCAATCAGAGGGCTCAAATTTGCTAGAGAGTTGGAACATCTAGCATCAGTGTGAGACTAGGCACCAGTCCAGACCAAATCCAATCAACTTGTGAAAGAATTGGGAAAGTTGGCCATACTGTTATCATCTATCAAGCTATGTTATAAAGCTACCTGTGGATGTTCTCATTAACTATACAGGCTGGTATTTTCAAAGGGGATGAAGATAGCTACATGCCCAACTTCTACTGAAAATCAGTGGGAGAAAAGCATCTTTCCCTGCTGACCCCCAGCCACTCCCTGCCACAGTGGAGAGCTGCCCAAGCCTTTCTCTGTTGCCTTGTCCATGTCAAAGTCTTTCCCCGCTGCCGGAGTCCTTTCCTGCATAGAGGAAAGGCTCCAGTAAATGGGAGGCAGCAGGGCACTACACAGCAGTGAAGACAGGGAGGCACAGCTTGGGTGAATAGAGAGCATGAAGGATACATACCCACCTCCTTCAGGCGTGTCTTTACTCTATTTGCTTAAGCTTTTCCTGAATGGCTATGCTTCATTGCTATTTATACTTGTGGGTGAAGGGCTATGTGGGTATGTATTCTACATACTGTTGAAAGAAGCATACAATGTAGATGTACCCTAAAAAAAGCAGGAAAGTACACCAATGGAAGACTGAGAAGGAGAAATAAAGAGGGCGAACATAGTCTCATCAAGTCAAAAGTCTGTCAGTGATTCGTTATCTTTGAATCTGACACTTGGAAGTGAAGATGGAGAAAGACTAAACAGAAACTATTATTTTTGAAGCTAAGTAATCAAGTCTGTCTCCAGGACTACTCTTATTGCCAGCTGTCATTCAGATGATAGGGTATTTTTAGTACATCTGAGGAACAGCAGGCAGGATGACAGAAACTGCATTCTTGCTTGAATTGTGATCTATCTATCTATCTATCTATCTAAAATTAGAAAGCCTGAGAAGTGTGTGTGTTTGGTGAGTGTAGTAAGGTTGGAGGAGGGATGTGTCAGAGCAAGTAAGCCCATTTATTGTCCGTCGTCAGTTTGAGTAGACAGTGGGAATCCTATAAAAAAATTGTCAATCACAGATCAAGTTTCTCTCTTTCATATACGTGTCTTTATTTTTACTTCCTGCTGCTGCTTTCCCCTCATATGCTCAACTTGTTTGAGTTCAGTCTCAACCCACTACACTGCATCTGTACATCCCCCTCTTCCCTTACCACTCATAAGATGTCTCCTTCATTTCCTGTTTTCCTAACTGGCCTTAACTCCCATTTTAGACTTTCTTTTGTGCCTCTGACATCTCCTTTCTACTTATATCACTTCTCTGCTTCCACATCTAGATTCACTGGATGGTTCTAGATCAGCTGATTTTGAGGTAATCTTCCACTGACTTCAGTGGGTCCAGGATCTCAACTCATGACTTTAGGAGGCTGATTTTCAGAGATGCTGAATTACTTCAGCTGGATCTGTGGGTGGCCAGAACTTCTGAAAATTGGGCTCTAAATGCACACTCATATTTACAGGCTTGATCCTCCACTGCTTTTCACCTTGTGTAATCATTTACACCTGCGCAGAGCAAGCAACTAGCCTGTGGAAATTAGAGTGGTAGCATTTTCTACCCACTTAGCACTACATAAGGTGAAAGCCAGTGGGAAGTCAGGACCTACATTATTAATATCAGAAGTGATTTTTGCAGATTTTTGGTATCTTTTATTATCAGGTGTGATTGCCTCAGAATGTTTTTTATTCAATGGTGGGTGCGGGGCAGGGAGGGGGAGGCAGAAAAGAAGGGAGGTAGGGTTTCTCCAAAGTCTGCACAAATTCTTTTCCCTGCTGAAAGTTTCCTTGTTGTCACAGTGAACGTGGATTCATTATGAAGAGTCAATGACAGAGCAAAGTGAAATTGAATAACCCTCCTACTCTTTATCGACATATTACTTTTGATTGACCTGTCTCCTTCATTGCAAGTGGCACCTCCTCCTGGCTGTTCTGGTGATTAGCTCTTTTCCAGGCCCGACACCTCCCCTTGTGGCTTCTCAACCCATTGTCCTCTCTCTCATTCTGAAGCCCCTCTCTCACTCCAGGAACCGCAGCTTCACTTTCATGACTTGGCCCTCCAGCCAGGTCACGATGTGGTTCCCCCCTTCTAGAGTATAGATTCTCACTGGACCCCTTGCCCAGGCAATGCCACTCCATCAGTGACTAGTAGGGGAACCCAGGCCTGCCCACTACTCTAGGTTCCAGCTCAATGGCCCTGCAACATGCATTGCAGGTCTGCTCAGAGAAACCTTGCTGCTCTCTCCCTGGGCTGCTTCTTACTCTACCTCCCACATGGTTTCTTCTCTACCCTTCTCTCTTCTGGATATGTCCCTCCCCTAGGAGTAGGCTCCAAGGGTCCTACTCTTTCCCTGGGTTCCCTCCTTAATACACAAAAGGTAGTAGCAGACTTTCTCACTACAGCCATTTCTGTTGTCAGCTTCCTGGATTTATACTAGCCCAGCACATACCTGCTCAGCTGAGCTTTATCTTCAAATAAGGGGTTGCTTCTCCTGCTTAAGCCTATCACACTAACTGACCCTTCTCAGCTTCTGTAATACTTTCAGGGCTGAAGTCAAGGGAAAACCCCATCACAGTAGCACAGTCTTTACCAATAAACATTTGCAGCAAGCAAAATTTGCAAAGTAATAAAATGGCTAGTTTCACTTTGCAAAAAGTGTTTTCCACACCTCTTACCATCTGAGCTTGCTTGCCTATAACACAGAAAATAAATAGAAAGCACACACAAAAGCAGGAAACTGATAAGAAAAATAAAATTTGTTTGTTAGGGAATAATTTGATAGGACCAGCATCTGAGGGTATGCTAAAGTAAGTATACTTTGTGCAGCAAATGATATCTCTTGGAAACCATACCACCTTGTGCAGATAGCTCACCTACACTTAAGCTACTTATCATTTATGTGCACTGGATACTTTGCTACATCTTTTTTCCAAAGAGTAAAATCAGCACTGAGGCTTCAAATTGGAGTGTGTGAGAAGTACACAACACAGCTTTGAGCAGTATCTGGGCTGAGGAGCGATACTGCATTTGATTTTGTTCCCCCAACACTACTATACATTCTTTAGCACACCCCAGGGTATGTTTTGGTGCTCTATTAATATATGTCTTGGGTATGTTCAGAGATATGAGGCAACAGACCAAGTACCTTCAACCATCCGAGACCTGTTAATAATCCACTAAACCATGCCCTGAAGTGTCTTACTACTATTACACTATAGCCTTTTAATTTTAAAAAGAGGTTTAAAACAACAGGCTGGTTGTTTGAAAACATTAACATCTTTCAATTTTTTAAAATACATACAAGTGCAATATTATTATTAGTGACCTTTTTTTTTACTATTTATGGGCCTGATGCTTCTCCAGTGGAAACAATATGAGATTTGCTGTTGATGTCAGTGGGAACTGGAGTACACCTTATATATAATAAAAACAGGCTCAGATTTTTCAGTTAGCTCTCCAATACTGACTTATATCCTTCCTATGGACTCCATCCTTTATCTTTTTACATGAAACCACAATAAATAAAATTAATAAAAAGTGGTATTAATCAGATGCAACAATAAGTACAATTCAATGCTCTAATTCAGTGCAGTAAAACACTTAAGCATGCAAAAAGCTGCCAGAAATACACCATCCTGAATACTGCAGTTGGACAAGTAGTATGATGGGTAAGAGTGAAATGAAGACACAGGGCCAAATTCACCCCTTGTATAAACAAGCATAAATTCAAGAGAGGTATATGCAGAACTGAATTCGTCCATGGTTTTTCTCTTTCAAGCACTCGCAAACTGTTTTCAACAATGATTCAGATGTTCTTGGGTTATTTTAAAATTTCAGTTTCAGATTTAAAGGAAACCAAGTGATTTTAAAAAAATATTGAAACAAATAGTCATGTATCAAAAACAGAGGATTTTGTTTATTTTTAAATCACAGCATTATAGCTAACAAAAAAACAGAATAAAATGTACACATTCCATAGGAACTTCTATCTTCCCTACGAACAGAAAAGAAATCTGTTGAACTGATTTCAATGGATCCTTCTATTGCAAAGGTTCTCAAACTGTGGTCTGCAGACCACCAGTGGTCCGCAAGTTTGATTCAGATGGTCCGCAGATAGTTCCCTCTAAGGTGCACGCCTGGGTGCTGCACACAAAAGAATGAAGGGCCACCCACATAATTAGTGGAGCTGCATGGGCGTGGCTCCACTAATTAGGTGCCTGGACCCTGGAAAAGATGCATATGTGAGGTGGTGGCCTTGGGGGGAATAGGAGGTAGTGGGGGGGGCAGTGTGGTGAGAAGAGGGAATGGAGGGGAATTTGGGATGTGCAGACTGCGGTGGCCAGAGAAAGAAGTGATTTTCCCCATCTTCAGGGCTGCTGCACTGGGGGGAGAGCCCCCCTCCTTCCCAGCCCCAGCTGGGGGCTGCTGCGGCAGGGGGGAGAGGGCACATCCATTGCATTAGAAAGGTAAGACTACTGATATTAAAATATGAGCTGTGTGCTTTTATTTGTAGAACAAAAAAACATTAATTATTATTACGGGTTTTTTTAATATAGCTTTACAATAGTTTTTTATATAGCTTTACAATAGTTAGCTAATGGTACAAACAACATTTGGAAAGATCATTAAGTGGTTCACCGAGACCCTCATCAATTTTCAAGTGGTCCGCGAAAAAAAGTTTAAGAACCACTTTTCTATTGCTATTTGTAGGTAGGTTTCCACATGTATTTAAAAATTGGAGTAGGCTGTATGCATGTGTGAAGTGTAAAGATAGTTTTGTTTTAAAGTAGCTTGTTTATATTTATTTACATTCAGATTAAATTAAATTCACCTCTGGAGCATCGCCATGCACATATAGTCCTATATCACCGTTAAGGTCTGACTGCAACCACTGTGATATGAGGAATGGGCTATTTAACCACTCCTTTAAATTAAATATAAGAATGATTCCAGTCTGAAAAGTGACTGTGTAAAAACATTATGGCAATTTTGCCACCTTGATGATTTCTATAGCAAATATATCAGGTCACAGGGGGAAGGGAGGAGGGATCACCACATTTATACAGAACTAACAGTTCTACAGTCTCCTTGAAATTTGGAATCTTTTCTGCTTATGCATCATTACAAGTGTCACGGTTCCTCCCCCACTCTGAACTCTAGGGTACAGATGTGGGGACCTGCATGAAAAACCTCCTAAGCTTATCTTTACCAGCTTAGGTCAAAACTTCCCCAAGGTACAAAATATTACATCCGTTATCCTTGGACTGGCCGCTACCACCACCAAACTAATACTGGTTACTGGGGAAGAGCTGTTTGGACGCGTCCTTCCCCCCAAAATACTTCCCAAAACCTTGCACCCCACTTCCTGGACAAGGTTTGGTAAAAAGCCTCACCAATTTGCCTACGTGACTACAGACCCAGACCCTTGGATCTTAAGAATAATGAACAATCCTCCCAACACTTGCACCCCCCCCTTTCCTGGGAAATGTTGGATAAAAAGCCTCACCAATTTGCATAGGTGACCACAGACCCAAACCCTTGGATCTGAGAACAATGAAAAAGCATTCAGTGTTTTACAAGAAGACTTTTAATAAAAAATAGAAGTAAATAGAAATAAAGAAATCCCCCCTGTAAAATCAGGATGGTAGATATCTTACAGGGTAATTAGATTAAAAAACATAGAGAACCCCTCTAGGCAAAACCTTAAGTTACAAAAAAGATACACAGACAGAAATAGTTATTCTATTCAGCACAATTCTTTTCTCAGCCATTTAAAGAAATCATAATCTAACACATACCTAGCTAGATTACTTACTAAAAGTTCTAAGACTCCATTCCTGTTCTGTCCCTGGCCAAGACGACTACAGACAGACACAGACCCTTTGTTTCTCTCCCTCCTCCCAGCTTTTGAAAGTATCTTGTCTCCTCATTGGTCATTTTGGTCAGGTGCCAGCGAGGTTACCTTTAGCTTCTTAACCCTTTACAGGTAAGAGGAGCTTTCCCCTGGCCAGGAGGGATTTCAAAGGGGTTTACCCTTCCCTTTATATTTATGACACGCCCCCCAAATCTCAGCTAGGGTGAAACACTGGCTGGGATTTCTTCCTGGAGCTCTAGGAAAACAGAGTTAATAAGACACATGCATCTCTAAATATACTACCAAGTACATAAAGACTAACAATATTTTCCACATCTCAAGGACGATTTTAACCAGTTGATTCTGGGAAACTTTCACGGGAGAGTGCATCAGCCACTTTGTTAGAAGCTCCTGAGATGTGTTGGATGTCGAAATCAAAATCTTGGAGAGCTAAACTCCACCGAAGAAGTTTTTTGTTAGTTTCCTTGACGGTGTGAAGCCACTTTAGTGCAGCATGGTCGGTTTGCAGGTGGAAACGCCGTCCCCAAACATATGGGCGTAGCTTTTCCAGAGCGTAGACAATGGCATAACATTCTTTTTCAGTGACTGACCAGTTGCTTTCCCTCTCAGGCAGTTTTTTGCTGAGAAACACTACAGGGTGGAATTCTTGATCAGGTCCTTTCTGCATTAAAACTGCTCCCACACCATGCTCGGATGCATCTGTGGTTACTAGGAACGGTTTGTCAAAGTCTGGGGCCCTTAGTACAGGGTCAGACATGAGTGTCGCTTTAAGCTTGTTAAAGGCCTTCTGACACTTTCCGGTCCACTGAACAGCATTTGGCTGTTTCTTTTTGGTTAGGTCTGTCAGTGGGGCAGCGATTTGGCTGTAGTGCGGTACAAATCGTCTGTAATAACCGGCCAAGCCTAAGAAGGATTGAACCTGTTTCTTTGACTTTGGGACAGGCCACTTTTGGATAGCATCCACTTTGGCCTGTAGGGGGCTGATAGTTCCTTGACCCACCTGGTGTCCAAGGTAAGTCACTCTGTTTAGGCCTATTTGACACTTCTTAGCCTTAACAGTTAGTCCTGCCTCCCTTATGCGCTCAAGGACTTTTTGTAGATGTTCCAGGTGGTCTGCCCAGGAATCCGAAAATATGGCCACATCGTCAAGGTAGGCGACTGCATATTCTCCTAATCCCGCTAGGAGACCATCTACAAGTCTTTGGAAAGTGGCGGGTGCATTTCGCAGCCCGAAAGGGAGTACATTAAATTCATACAGCCCGAGATGTGTGATGAAGGCTGACCTTTCCTTGGCAGATTCATCTAGCGGTACCTGCTAGTACCCCTTGGTTAAGTCCAAGGTAGAGATGAACTGGGCCCGTCCCAGTTTCTCTAATAGTTCATCAGTGCGTGGCATTGGATAGTTGTCTGGGCGAGTTACAGCATTTAGCTTACGGTAGTCCACGCAAAAACGTATTTCCCCATCTGGTTTGGGAACTAGAACCACTGGAGATGCCCATGCACTTTCAGAGGGGCGGATTACACCCATCTGTAACATATCCTGGATCTCCCGTTCTATAGCAGTTTTAGCTTGAGGAGACACCCGGTAAGGGTGGACCCTAATTGGGTGAGCATTACCTGTGTCAATGGAGTGGCATGCCCGTTCAGTCAGTCCTGGGGTGGCTGAGAACGTTGGCGCGTAGCTAGTGCACAGCTCCTGGATCTGCTGTCGCTGCATACGCCCAAGGGTCATGGAGAGGTTCACCTCTTCCACACCACCAGCACATTTCCCTTCATAATAGACACCTTCAGGCCACTCAGCGTCGTCTCCTCCCTGGGCTGTAAACTGACAAACCTTTAATTCTCTGGAATAAAAGGGCTTTAGAGAATTAATATGATACACCTTAGGCTTTCGGTTGGAGGTGGGGAATGCTATGAGATAATTAACAGCTCCCAGGCGCTCCTGGACCAAGAATGGCCCTTCCCACGATGCTTCCATTTTATGGGCCTGGAGCGCCTTTAAGACCATGACCTGGTCTCCTACTTTGAAGGAACGCTCTCTGGCATGTTTATCATACCAGGCTTTTTGCTCTTTTTGAGCATCCTGTAAGTTTTCTCTAGCAAGGGCTAAAGAGGTTCGGAGGGTGTTTTGTAGGTTGGTTACAAAGTCCAGAATGTTAGTTCCTGGAGAAGGTGTAAATCCCTCCCATTGCTGCTTCACCAACTGCAATGGCCCCTTCATCTCACGGCCATATACAAGTTCAAATGGGGAAAACCCTAAACTGGGATGTGGTACAGCTCTGTAGGCAAAGAGCAACTGCTGCAATACTAGGTCCCAATCATTGGAGTGCTCATTTACGAATTTACGTATCATGGCCCCCAAAGTTCCATTAAACTTCTCCACCATGCCATTTGTTTGATGATGGTAAGGAGTGGCAACCAAGTGATTTACCCCATGAGCTTCCCAAAGGTTTTTCATAGTTCCTGCCAGGAAATTAGTCCCTGCATCTGTGAGGATGTCGGAGGGCCAACCTACCCTGGCAAAAATGTCTGCTAGTGCCTGGCACACACTTTTAGCCCTGGTGTTGCTTAGAGCTACTGCTTCCGGCCATCGGGTGGCAAAATCCATGAAAGTCAGTATGTACTGCTTTCCTCTGGGTGTCTTTTTCAGAAAAGGACCCAGAATATCCACAGCTACTCGCTGAAATGGAACTTCAATGATGGGGAGTGGCTGGAGAGGAGCTTTGACCTGCTCTTGGGGTTTTCCCACTCTTTGGCACACCTCACAAGACTGGACATAGGTAGAAACATCCTTGCCCATTCCCTCCCAGTGGAATGACCCCCCCAAACGGTCTTTGGTCCTGTTCACCCCAGCATGGCCACTAGGGTGATCATGGGCTAAGCTCAAGAGCTTGGCCCGGTATTTAGTTGGAACTACCAACTGTCTCTGAGGATGCCAGTCTTCCTGGTGTCCCCCAGAAAGAGTTTCCTTGTATAAAAGTCCTCTTTCTACAACAAACCTGGATCGATTAGAAGAGCTGAGAGGCGGTGGGTTGCTCCGTGCCGCCGTCCACGCTCTCTGGAGGCTTTCATCTGCTTCCTGTTCGGTCTGGAACTGTTCCCTTGATGCTGGAGACATCAGTTCCTCATTGGATTGGGGACATAGGCTTGGTCCCTCTGGAAGCGATATAGGGGATGGAGCTGTTTCTGTTGACTGTGAACCGCTCTCCGCTGGTGCACTATGTTGGGATTCAGGCTCCGGCTGAGCCTCTTGTGTAGGGTTATCGGCTGCTGCCAGTTCAGGTTCGGTGGGGCCCTCTGGTGTTGAGGTTGCAAGTACTGGATTCAGTGCTGGCACGGGGTCTGGTGTTGGTTGTTTGGCTGGTTCCGGTTCTGGGACTGGTTCCGTCTGGGTCTCTGGGACTGGATCCACTACTGCTGTTGCAGACATTGGCCTGGGGTCCGGGTCCATCACCTCTGACCGGGCCCTGATAGAAGTTTCCGGAACAGAGCTAGGCCCCACGGCTTGTTTAGCCTGGCTGCGGGTGACCGTTCCCACCCTCTTGGCCTGCTTCACGTGATTAGCCAAGTCTTCCCCCAACAGCATGGGGATGGGATAATCATCATAGACTGCAAAAGTCCACATTCCTGACCAGCCCTTGTACTGGACAGGCAACTTGGCTGTAGGCAAATTGAAAGAGTTGGACTTGAAGAGTTGAATCGTCACTTGGATCTCTGGGTTGATTAAATTGGGATCCACTAAGGAAGCATGGATAGCTGACACTTGTGCTCCGGTGTCCCTCCACGCGGTGACCTTCTTCCCGCCCACACTCACAGTTTCCCTCCGCTCCAAGGGTATCTGGGAGGTATCTGGGCCTGTGGACCTCTGGTGTGATTCCGGTGCAATGAACTGTAATCTGTTGGGGTTCTTGGGGCAGTTGGCCTTTACATGCCCCAGCTCGTTACATTTAAAACATCGTCCAGCTGACGGGTCACCGGGGCGAGGTGGGTTGCTGGAGAACGGGGTGGTGGGACGATAAGGGGTCTGGAGGGTTCTTTGGGAGGTAGGTGGGGCTTTGGGCGGCCCCCGGTAATAGGGTGTGGTCTGGGGTGGTCCCTTCTGGTCTCCGCTCCAACTGCGACCAGTTTTCTTCTTCTCTGCCACCTCCACCCATCTGGCTCCAATCTCTCCTGCCTCGATTACAGTTTTGGGTTTCCCATCTAGGATGTATCTTTCTATTTCCTCAGGAACACCCTCTAAGAATTGTTCCATTTGCATTAGGAAGGGCAAATTTACTGGAGATTCAACACTTGCTCCTGATATCCAGGCATCCCAATGTTTCACAATGTGGTAGGCATGTTGGGTAAATGACATGTCTGGTTTCCACCTTAGGGCTCGGAACCTCCGACGAGACTGCTCGGGTGTTATCCCCATTCTGACTCTCGCCTTGGATTTAAACAGTTCATACTTGTTCATATGTTCTTTAGGCATTTCAGCTGCCACCTCAGCTAAGGGTCCACTGAGCTGCGGCCTCAGCTCTACCATGTATTGGTCAGTAGAGATGTTGTACCCAAGGCAGGCCCTTTCGAAGTTTTCTAAGAAGGCCTCAGTATCATCACCTGCCTTGTAGGTGGGGAACTTTCTGGGATGGGAAGTGGTACCTGGAGAAGGATTGCTAGGGTTTGTTGGTATATTCTGCTGGGCCTTTATCCTCTCCATCTCCTCCACATGCTTCCTTGCCTCCATTTCCCTCTTGTGGGCAGCCTCCTGCACCTCCTTCTCCAGCCGCATGAGTTCTATCTGTCTTTCATGTTCCCTTTGTTTTTCCTCAGCCTGAAATTTGGCTAATTCCAGCTGTAGTCGAGCCGAGGATTTGGCCATTCTAACCTCTCTGTTTTTAACTAACTTTACACCCGAGGTTTAGAAATAAACAAACAAAACTTGGCTGTAAAATTTTGCTGTGCTGGAATAGAATACCTATTCTCTGATAGTGATTGTCAGCCTACAGAAAAAGACAATTCCCTTGTCTCTGCTCTGGGCCCAAATTAAAGCAAAAAACCTCCAACTACTTGGAAACCTGCTTACCCAGCCCAAAGAAAAAAAAAAATTCTTTTCAAACCTGTGCTCCTTGTAAAACAAAAAAAAATCAAAATCCTAAAAAAAACCCTGCCACTTTTGTCTCCAGGCAAATGGGTAGAGCACACACCCCCTGGGTAGAGCACACACCCCCTATTTACTTTTAGGAAGAAAAGAAAAAAAAAAACCTCTGGGTTGGAAGACTGTGAATTTCCCTGCAGGAGTTAAGTACCCTGCCTCCAGGCAAAGAAAACCTGCAATTCACAAGATAATCCCCTTTTGTCTCTGCTTGGCCACAAAGCAGAGAGAAACCAAGCTGCTTTCAGTTTCAAAGCTGCTTTCTGGACTTCCTAAAAATTCCTTTTTAAAATCTGTATTTCTAGTTCAAAAAATCTCAACTGGATCTCAAAATGATTTCAGGTTAATCCCACCGCTACCACCATGTCACGGTTCCTCCCCCACTCTGAACTCTAGGGTACAGATGTGGGGACCTGCATGAAAAACCTCCTAAGCTTATCTTTACCAGCTTAGGTCAAAACTTCCCCAAGGTACAAAATATTACATCCGTTATCCTTGGACTGGCCGCTACCACCACCAAACTAATACTGGTTACTAGGGAAGAGCTGTTTGGACGCGTCCTTCCCCCCAAAATACTTCCCAAAACCTTGCACCCCACTTCCTGGACAAGGTTTGGTAAAAAGCCTCACCAATTTGCCTAGGTGACTGCAGACCCAGACCCTTGGATCTTAAGAATAATGAACAATCCTCCCAACACTTGCACCCCCCCCTTTCCTGGGAAATGTTGGATAAAAAGCCTCACCAATTTGCATAGGTGACCACAGACCCAAACCCTTGGATCTGAGAACAATGAAAAAGCATTCAGTGTTTTACAAGAAGACTTTTAATAAAAAATAGAAGTAAATAGAAATAAAGAAATCCCCCCTGTAAAATCAGGATGGTAGATATCTTACAGGGTAATTAGATTCAAAAACATAGAGAACCCCTCTAGGCAAAACCTTAAGTTACAAAAAAGATACACAGACAGAAATAGTTATTCTATTCAGCACAATTCTTTTCTCAGCCATTTAAAGAAATCATAATCTAACACATACCTAGCTAGATTACTTACTAAAAGTTCTAAGACTCCATTCCTGTTCTGTCCCCAGCCAAGACGACTACAGACAGACACAGACCCTTTGTTTCTCTCCCTCCTCCCAGCTTTTGAAAGTATCTTGTCTCCTCATTGGTCATTTTGGTCAGGTGCCAGCGAGGTTACCTTTAGCTTCTTAACCCTTTACAGGTGAGAGGAGCTTTCCCCTGGCCAGGAGGGATTTCAAAGGGGTTTACCCTTCCCTTTATATTTATGACAACAAGTAATAAAGG
The DNA here is from genome assembly GCF_965140285.1 of Lepidochelys kempii. NCBI lineage: Eukaryota > Metazoa > Chordata > Testudines > Cheloniidae > Lepidochelys > Lepidochelys kempii. Next base: position 94,486,874 of record NC_136380.1, on the reverse strand, counting down.
TTCTGCAGGCCAAATTTAGCCTTGGTGTATGTGTACCAGCTTATGGTCTTTAAACTATGCCCTTACTAACCCCTCCTTTGCAATCCCACTGACTTCGGTGGGTTTCCACAGAGGTAACATTAGAACTTGGTAAACAATTCTGTTGGCAATGCACAGGAGGAACAAAATCCACTTCTCACTTGGCTGCATTCACCCCGCCCTTCTAATAGGAATAAAAAATTACTACTATAACTAAACAAGGGGGAGTGACAGCCACACTTTTTCATAAGAACATAAGAATGGCCCTACTGGGTCACGCCAAAGGTCCATCTAGTCCAGTATCCCGTCTTCCCCCGACAGTGGCCAATGCCAGGAGCCCCAGAAATAATGAACAGAACAGGTAATATCAAGTGATCCATCACATCACTCATTTTCAGAGATGTAGCTACACTTTCTCCTTTCCATCTCTCTTCAGCTCCTCACCAAGACATAATACCTTAGCCACCATCACTCAGGTAGTACACTTCCTAACCTTCTAGCTGAACAGCAATCCTTTTAGGACACACAATTTAACCCTTTTGTGTGCTGTATTTAGAGTAAGATTTCGAAAAAGAGAAAAGAACAGAAAAAGAAAAAAAATTCTCACCCATTGTGGCTGAAACTATAGACATCTGCATGTGCTTACCTTTGAGGAAGTGAAAAGGTGAATTGGTGTTTGAACACAGGCTTTTTGTGTTTGAAGACCTCAAGTTCAAATCTTGTACAAGCATGAAGTGAAAATGAGTTTGGCCCCTGCATATGCTGGCTCTCTAAAATGTAAAAGCTGTGAGAAAATCTATAGCATCAGAAAATTGCCTTAAAGGCCTTCTTGGGGACTGGGGTTCCACTAATCCTTCACGTGACTCTAGCATTTTTCTTCAAGTATGCCTGAGAAGCGGAACTTCTGAGAGTGGGAATTTGAAAGCTTCCTATTTATTCCTTATTGCAAGCATCCATACAATTTTCTTTAAAGGAAAGGCTGGTCCAACAACTTCTCTACCCTTTCTCCTAGTTGTTCCACATTGTAGCAAGGGTCTGTAAAACAGCTGGTTTTAGGGTGACCAGACAGCAAGTGTGAAAAATCGGGACAGGAGGTGGGGGGGTAATAGGTGCCTATGTAAGACAAAGTCCCAAATATCAGGACTGTCCCTATAAAATCATGACATCTGGTCACCCTAGGTGGTTTCCTACCTAACAGTATTGACTGTGCTTTACCAGATTTTCTTCATGCCCTACCACTTATTTTTTTGGCAGGTAGGCTGGACTTTTCGCTACACTCCTGTAGGACACAGAATATAGTCTCCACAGCAGATCATAACCACTGACTCAACTAAGGGAAAATGCTTATAATGATTTTAAGCGCTTACATATTTTGTTTATAATTATGATTAAACTTATTTTATGAGGGATGAAGTGACCAATGTTCTTGGAATGTGCAGGGCTATGTGCAGACCTGTGAAAATTTTATTTTCCTCTTTTTGTTTGTCAAGTCTAAGACCAGCAAAATAAATTAATCTTTCATATTTAAAAAAACAAAACATCTATAATCAATAAACCTCTCAAATCACAGGAAAACAATATACACTGAAGAAAAAAGTTTATGTTCAAGAGGTCCACCTTGTTTATTTCTGACCTGTTTAAGAGACTACATATTCTCTCTTCTCATCTATTGTGAGGTACATGCTTCCTAAGGATAATTTCTCTCCTCTTTCCTCCTTTGCAGAAAGGAAATGGTGAGTAATAATATATTTTATTAAAAAGCAGTCTGCACCATCCCAAGATGACCAGTCTAGACTTCTTGAGGGAAGAAGTCTCCCAAACCATAACTGATTCAGCTCCTTGAAAAAAGTCAATTCTAATTATTCTCCTCCACACATACCAATGTTTATTAATTATACACAGATGTTCAAAATTTAGCAATCTACATACTACAGCACTGCCTGGCTTTTAGAACCTAGAACAGAGTGAACATATAGAGGGATCACAACAATTTAAAAGGATACAACCCAATTCCGAGAGAGATTCAGCAGGACTGTCAAAGCATAAAATGCCTGCAGGTGTAAAAAATCCAGGAAGTCTGGCCCAAAACAAAAAAATAGCTGAACTTTTGGATAATACTTGCAGGTCCTAGCTACCTACATATCACAGCACTGGCTGGTTTCTAAAATACAGAACACAGTGAGAGTCACTCAGGAGCAGAACAAAATAAAAGGATATTACCCAAATCCTGTACACTATGTAAGGCTTCATCCTTAGAAGTGTTAAGATAATCTAATTTTATTCCATTTTGTGTAATATTCTAGGCTACTATGACAGTCAAATGTCCTCTTTTTACATACAGTGTTATGTATCTGTTCATATAAAAACTACCAGAAAATATAACAATTTTATAATGCTTTTCCCCCATGAGGTAAGGACTGGGATCGAAATAGACACAAACATTAGCACAGATCAGCACTGAGCACATTTACAGAATTGCGGCGCATGTTTTATAGCATCTGCTTGCAATATGCTTGAGTCTAACTCACTGCTCTTTCTTTAACAAGTAGGATTATTGACACAGCTAGTTTATATTTTAAAATGTTTTATCAAAAAGGATATTTTAAATGAAATGTTCACTATTTTTTATTTTAGTTGACTAGCTATTCATTATTATTATCATTATTATACAGGGCTTAAAGTGTGCTAGCAGATTTAAAGAACAAATAAAAGACAGAGCCTGCCTATCCTGCCCTGAACCCCAAGCAGGTGCAGTCAGTGGGACTCTGCACAGGCACAAGGTCCACCAAAAAGACCTGGGGGTCTGAGGTCTTAGTCCCTGCTCTGCGGAGTTTCAAATCTAAGGCCTAGTCTACACTAGAAAATTAGGTCAGTTTAGCTATGTCGGTCCGGGGTCTGAAAAATCCACATCTCTGAGCAGCGTAGTTGAAACAACCTAAGTCCATCTAGACAGCACTAGGTCTACATAAAAAAATCTTCCATCAACCTAGCTATCACCTCTGGGCAAGGTGGATTACTTACGCTGATGGGAGAATCCCTCCCTTTGGCGTAAGTGGTGTCTACACTGAAGTGCTACAGCAGTGCAACTGTGCTACTGTAGTGTTTTAAGTGTAGTTAAGCCCTAAGATGACTAGAAGCACGTAAAAAATGTAAAGGTAAGGGACACACTCTTAAAAGAACAATTATTTTCTATGCAGAGAAAATTAGCTTGGAGGAAAATGACTCTCATTCCAACTGAACATCTGTTTTGGTTTTTGGATAAAGTTATAAAGAATGCTGTAGAGGCATTTGAGCATCTGTTTCCACAATCAGTAGGTCTGACATTTTTCACTGAAGTACAGGAATACTGCTTTCTCAAACGTAGAGGAGTATCACAGGGTTGAGGGAGGCATTGAATAATAATCAACCAGGAAGAACTTCTTGTGCATAAAATATTCTAGTTTGAGTGTTTTAATAAAGACATACATAGTCAACTGAAAACCAAATGTGCAAATTTGCAGATGAGTGGTTTTAGATGCAGGAAGCTGTCATAGTTCAGGGCAATGGCACCTGTATTTCCCCTTACCAGTCCGGCAAGGGCACCCACTCTCAGGCTTTCGGCCTCCTGCTCATTGGCTTTCTTGGATGGAGACTTGCATCCCTCTCCCTCGTGCCTGTGGTATTTCCAAACTGAAGAGTTTCCTAACTTCATTGAGTTATTTCCAATAAAAAAGAGTATGCCTAAGCAAGCCTGTTTCACTTCTCTCCTCATAGATGGAATGCAGAATAGCTGTTACAGTTATAAGTTACCACCCCGCACTTCCTGTACAAGTGTATTTTATTCTTAAGGTAAAAACACTATGCAGAAAACATATTTAAAAGAATACACGAACCTACACACTTGCTAATAAGCACAGATCTCCCCAACTGTCTCTAACACCAGCTCAGGCAGGTAACTCCTTCAAACTCCTTCCAAAGGGGTCACAAGTTTGTAACAGCCTTAGATCAGAACTAGCACACACATGAAAAGATTAATCCCTCCTTTATACAGTTTGGAGGTTTTTGTCTACTGGTTACCTGCTCCTGAAAACTCCAGGTCAATCAGTATCTTTCCCCAGGGTGTAGCTTCAAAAGGATGGATTTGAAGTCAGGCATTTGTGTTCCCCTCACCCCCAAGTATTTGCTAGGGAATCCACTTCACAAGTATTATCCCAGAAAGTCCTTTGAAGTTCCTAATATCTCCCTTAGAATGAATTAACCCTGTCTTCCTGCTAAAGAATACAATGCTATACCATCCCACAATATACATAAACATTTTAATACAATGAACTTCAAAGATGATAAATGTAATTCAATAAGGTTTAATTTAATTCAATAAGGTTTGTTGAGGATATTGCAGGATACTCTCATATCTGCAACAGAAGTTACTCTCACTACCAAGATGCTTTGAAAAGGTTCATTAAGGAAAGGTCAGCACAAAACTGACTGATGACCTGCAACAAAAAGGTACCTTGGAGAAATAACTTACCCAAAGAGTACTTTTCACAAAGGTCTAGAAACATATAACTGTGCTTTAAGTGGGAAATATCTGAAGTAACAATTTCTGTATATCTCAAATGCTTTTCTTTAGGCCAAGAACCACTTTTCAATGTAGAATTTAATTTGACAGCCTTTGAGCTAAAAATGCCTCAGTACAATAATTTTGCAAAGCACTCTGAAAAGATGAGCAGTGGTATCAGTTAATATATTTTTTAAAAAATGTATTCTGCTCTAAGAGTGAGGAAGTAACTCAAAAATAAAAAGATATAACAGAAGATAAAGATTATCTGGATTGTTCTGTTGCATACTTCTTTTGTTGTTGTTCAATCAAATTTTAAAACGTTCCAAATAAGGACATTTTTGCTACTTCACAGAAAAGACCATTTCTCAGCATAGCACATTTCATTCGCAGGAACATTATTCTAATACTCATCTTAATCTTTCCTTTTAAAAATTTTATCCCATTATTCTTAGTTGTATTCCTTATACTATCCTAATTTTTTCTTCCACCCTTCAAACACTGACTGATGTAGCACAGTTTGCCCCCATCCCTTTCTTTGGAACTTAGCCTAACCCTCCATGTTTAGCGTTTTTCCCCATAATCATTCCTTATAAGTCAAACCCTCCAGCCTCTTCCTAACTCTTGTCACGTGATTTTACCAAACCTTTATTTCTTTCTATTTCAAAATACTTACCATCACAATAATGGTATTTTACATATAATTCTATTTTTAATGCTGGTGGCAGGATACATTTTCATCACAAGAAACATTACTCATAGATTTTGGCAAAAGATCCCACTAAATTGACTAGAGCTATACTTTTTTAAAAGTAAGAATCAAACTCCCTTTCTTACATAACATCCAACGTTCTACAGTCAGTACCATTAATTTCTGTTAACGTGGGTGATAACATCCATCACATTCATTTCAGTAAAATCACATATTCCATGTAACGCCTTGCCCAGAAAGTAACCTGTGTGATCCTGTCAGCTAAAACTGGAGGAGGTAGTTAGCGGACAGAATGTAATTAACTACACTGGCATTTGGCTGGAGGATTGGGACTGACCACCCTTCTATTATGAAACATGTCCCAGAAGTTTTCATGAACACAACAGACTGACATCTCTCTTGGGTCTTGACTCTGAAAGATGATGAGCACTCCTGCCTGATCTAGCAAAACATGTATGCCATGCATTTAAAGTTAAGCATATAAGTAGTCTCGCTAGAGTCAATGGAGTCACGTGCTTAAACAAAAGCATATGCTTAAGTATTTTGAAGAACTGGGCAGCAGTGCTCAGCACATTGTGGGATTTAGGCCCTTACATCTTATCCAAAAGATATGAGCACAGTAATACCTAGCACCATGCACTGGTCCAACACTGTCTCAGGAGGAAGCATGTCAACGAGAAAAAAAGAGGATCTTGAAAAACAGCAAATGGAAGAGGAATACAGGCTGACATCTTATACCCTATTTTCTTTATTTTAATAGCTGTTATTCTTCAGCAGTGAATTAAAAACACAAAATAGTATTTTCTCTAGCATTGCTAAATGACTGTGAATTTTGTTCAGCAAAATTCAGACAAAGCGGCGCTTTAAGGCGTATCTTTAATTAAGAAGTGAAATAATTGTGCCAACAAACCCTGCCAAAATTTGAAACCACCGTCTATATAACCTTTGTAAAACAGCAATAAGAAGATGTATAAAAGAGTTGTGCCAAGTTTCTGTGGTTTTAATAGCTTGATTTCATCAACTGAGACAAGAAAGGATATGGTTTAGTACCAACATATGCACTATTTATAAAGGAGTCTCTGAATTTTAATCTTTATAAAAATAGAATGCATTTAAAAAGAGCCCTTTATGGGATTTTATTTCATTAAACTGTTTCTGAGAAAGGGTTTACTTGTTATTAAATTAGAGGCAGTGAAGCTGGTGGAAGAAAAAAGGAAATGTCTCACTTTCCAGGCCTTCCCATATTAATCAATGAATCTCACACCATTTATAGTTCAGATTTAATTTTGTGTATTTATACAAATGATCCAAACATCAGAGGCTACCCCAGTGAACAATGACTCTCCTCAAAAAAACCTCCTACCTAATTTGTTCTCTTCCTGGGAGAAAGTGAGGGTGTGGAAGCCTCCTGCCATGTCTGGCGCACCACACCCTAGCCTCTTATATGCACTCTGATAGCATTATCTAGAGACTCTCAGGTGGTCCACACCTATGTTCTGGAGCAACTTTTTCAACCTTCTGGCATTTTTAAAAAATGAAACAAAACAGATTAGAGACACAGTCATGCTCCTTTGCTCAAGAGGAAAGAAGAGAGGAAAGCACTCTCTTGTACTGGGTTTTTGCACTCTTTAATGTTATGCAGCACTTGGACACCAGACTGAATTGTGCTATATATACACCTAGGGTATATAGAAAGGTAGCAATCAAAATATTGATCCCATTACTATTCTTCATTAAAATGCATAAAGGTACTTTCCAACTGATGTCCTCAAGTGCACAGTGCAGCTATGCCCATCTGCTTCTACAAGATTCCCCTCTCCATCCATTTTTTCCAGGATTCATCATATTGCAGGGGGAGAGGAAAGGTGGGATCTCCTGAGACGAGAGATTTCATAATCCCACAGTGCAGTTTGAGGAACACTCTCCAGCATTACTGTTATTTTTGATTGACAGACAATGTGGTTGAATCTTAAACGGGAGTTAAGAGCCTCAGCATCAATAGGTGCACAGACTGCCAGATCACCTTCTGAAGATGCCACTACTATGGACTGATGGGCATGAGTATGAGCATCCTCCTGAAGACACCAAGAGCCAGATACATCTCTGGACTGGTACAGACACTATTGGCTTGTGCCTCCCTGATTCAGGAGCTACCCTAAATTTTAAGGCACTATAGGCTACTGCACGGGCATAGAATCACTGGAACACAGGTCTACCAGAGACATGCCCCTTTCTGCCTCAGCATCTCCTTACTCCGCCCAGCCACACCATATCCCAGTCCCAGCCCAGAATGGCCCCTGAATCCCAGCTGTCTTGTGGAGGTGACAGAGAGCTGATGGAACTGGCTTTTCATAGCCTCCCTAAACTGGTAGAGTTCACTGAGGGAGACAGAGGAATGATAAATTGGGCCCCAGCTTTCCAAAGCCTCCCTTCCCCAGAAGTCTTGCTACTAACATCTAAACTAGAATTTCAAATGAAAGTTGTTGGAAAGAATGTCCCATGATTTGCAAAAGAGGAACTGATTGCTCTGAGAAAAGTGTAATATGCAAAACACTCTTATTTGTTTATATGTGCACCTTTGTAAGCAACATGGAAAAGCAAGAGTGTGAACTAAGTAGCTAAGCAAATGAATATAAAACCAATAAAAATGGTATTTAAATTATTTTGAGATATAACTATAGCATAGTACACAGGTGGTGTGTGTGTGTGTGTAACTGGTGACCAGTTGTGTAGGCTATTCTGGAATCTCCCTTTAAACCAAAGATTTTTAGTCCAACAAGGTTCATTTTATGGGAAAATATATGCTTCAACTGTGTAATGGGAGATTTGGTTCTGTGGCAGTTACAAGTTCCCACATATTGAGAATTCTGTATTTATTTACTTTGATTTAAATAAAAAAGAGATGCCTGTACAAGACCCTACCATGTAATTAATGCTACAGCATAACCCCAGCACCATAAAAACAATCATTCAGACAGCAACTCTGACAGCCAGTCACCTAGTTGCAATGAAATAGGAGTCCAATATATGATGAACAAAAGAATCATTTAAAATTAAAACAAATCAAACATGGTAATATCACAGTGTATTTGTGCATTAGCCATTCTCCCCTGGTGCTTGAGTTTAATTTTATTTTTTGGTTAGAAGTGAACAATAATTTGTGGGCTTTATCCTCGATTTCTTCTGCACAGCACAAAAGCACATTAATGTTTTTACATGATCAATTTCTGTTCTAGAAAAACCAAGGACTATGTTGTTGCCAGTCATTTGAGGAGCACTGGCAGAGCTGTGAAATGATGCTTGCATGGTATCTGCTTGCTTGATGGAAGCATACTATAAAACCATTTTTTCTTGTCCTTCATTTCCATGAACACTGAACTTGCTTTGCTCACTAAGACAATCTGTTAAATATGATCACAAAAGGCTATGTTCAGTACCCATCCCTGGAATACAACTGAAAATTTGTCTCTCACCTAAACTATGGTGATAATAAATACAACAATGAATTGTGAGGAAAGCCACCTAGTTTACTCTTTCTTATGGGAAACAAGAACAAGACCTCTCCTTAAATTAAAAAGTAACATATTTAATAAATCACATGAAGTGTTCTTTTCAAGGCTGGCATGTTTGTCAAAAATGCTATTTGTTAAACACTAGAAGTCAGCAAATACTCAAAACTCGCTAATATTTCAAAGTAATACACAGGACTGGTCTAAGTGACCTAGCTAATATAAAAAAAAGTTAACATACCAAATGAATTATAGATATGAGAATTTTGAGGACATATGATCCTGCTTTCTGGGACTGTATGGCTGATTATAGGGAGAAATAAATGTGATAACAGTTATCTAAAGGAAGTATTTTAAAAAGAGATTGTGTATCTTGTCTTTTACGTCCTCTTTTATTCATTATAAAGTACCTTTGAATGTTCAGCCAATCAGTTTTCTCAATGGGCTGCACATTTGCTACACCTCTTTCTGGTGTGATTTCCACTGGGAAGCAGGGGACATATATATATATATTTTTTCCCAAGTCTCTGCAAGCTCTCCAAGAATTGACAGTTTCTCAGAGCATACTGCAGCTTCAGAAACTGGGGTGTGGTCTCCTTCACTGTGCTCAGAAGTGAGGGGAATTATGAAACTGCCCTTTATCACTGCAGATCTAGGTCTGGGGAGCCGGATGTCCACTGCTGCTGTGCGGGATAAGGCATGGGAGATACCTTGTCCCGCACAAACAGAAGAGACAAGATGAGGGCTCAGGACTATGGCCAGCAAGTTTTAAAACAAAATCACTGATGTTTCATACTGTATGTTTAAGGATTCCCTTAACTAGTCTGGTTACTTAAAATGATAATGTTCTTAGTTTTAAACTGTAGTTCATAGCATAGGCGTGACTTCCCCACTTTCCTCTGGGCACTCGACCCCCTCTCTGCCCCCAGCCCCACTCCTGCCCCGCCCATTCCAACCCCTTCCCCAAAGTCCCCGCCCCAACTCCGCCCTGTCCCTGCCCCATCCCAACTCCTTCCCCAAATCCCCATCTCGGCCCTGCCTCTTCCCCGCCTCCTCCCCTGAGCGCGCCATGTTCCCGCTCCTCTCGCTCCCTCCAGGAGCGTACTAATGCCACCAAACACATGTTTGGCGGTGGCCAGGCAGGAAACGCTGGAAGGACGGTGGAAGAGCAGGCACGCGGTGCACTCGGTGGGGGGAGTAGGAGGGGGAGCGCGGAAGGGGAGCTTGGCTACCAGTCGGTGTAATTTTTCCCCGTGGGTGCTCCAGCCCCGAAGCACCCACGGAGTCAGCACCTATGGTTCATAGTGCTTTGTATCTCCAGAAGAGCTTGCAAGAACTTCATGCTGGACCAGTGATACAGGTAGGGGAGCTCCCAATAAATGTATACATAACCTTCAAAAAAAAGTAAGACATTTAAACTGAATGAAAGGATTTTTTTAATACCACCAGTGGTGGATTAGCCACTGGGCCAACAGGGCCCATTGCTAGGGGGGGCCCGGAAAAATGGGTGCCCCCACCCTACTCCCCATCAGAAGTGCCAGGCTGGCAAAGGCGGGAAGCCCCTGTGCCCCAACTCCATTTCCCCAGCAAGAGCACTGAGGGATGGGTGAGCAGGAAGGAGACTGCAGGCGGAAGGGGTGGGAAGGGCCCCCACTTGCTCTGGACCAGGGCTCCACAAAACCGTAATCCACCTCTGAATGCAACATATAATTAACCTGAAGAAATCAGAGTCAAAGTCCTGCCAGGCCAATGGCTCATCCAGCTGACACAGTTAAAGAATATCAGTTTCATAGCCAACAGCACACAAGGAAGTGCCTGGCATCATGTGCAACTGCCTTTGACTACTCTAACCTGATGGATCAGGTACCCATTTTGCAGCTGGGTAAACTGGAGGTGGTGTTTCAGTATGAGATCAAGTAAAACTCAAACCCACAACTTTCAGGACTGTAGTCAAGTGCCTTAATCACTCAGTTACTGCACCTCTACATAGTCATGGGTACTACTGAAGGGAAAAGCTTAGTAAATGTTCATGACAGACATTTATAAGAATAAGTTTGGAATGTGTAATTTAGTAGGATAAGAGCACAAGGACCAACAAGTATCTACTTCAAAATATAAGCTGAATTTTTGATGGGGTCAGAAAGAAAATTTCCCAGGGTATAATACTGAATCATTACAGTATATGCACTATGGTGGCGGGGGAGGTAGAGAAAGAAAATTATGCTCTTGTCTGTAGCATCTAGCATTGAGCAATGAGACAATTAGAGTACACGACTAGATGGACCATTGGTCTTTGGATCTAAGAGGTGCAGTTCTGTTGTAATAGATTATGGAAGTTTTCTCCCTCCATGTGTATCTTTGCTTGGTGATTTTCCTCCTGTTTTCCTACTGTTTTATAATTACACCTTTGAACAATATTTATCTAGGAGTAGAAGCAAAGACAAAAAAAGTATATATAGTTATAGATGGTGCATAGTAAATATTATATTATAAAATTTGTAATATCAAATATTACTGTATAATTATTTTTACAGCTCCTAAAATTGTATTAGTCCATTTAAATCACAAGATCCCTGACTGGAAGAACTTCAGAACATGAGGCATCAACTAATGGGGACTGGGAAGAAGTTTCCTGTATGGGCAAATTAATTCCTAACTGTTCACTACAGCTTTTTGCACCTTCCGCTGAAACATCTGCTTCTGGTCAGCATTAGAGACAGGATATGGAATTAAATGGACCAGTAGTTTGATCATATATGGCAATTATCATGCTCTTCTTGAGCCCTCGTATAGCCGTCTGTTGGGTCTGGGTAAAGGAGAGGGAGAGAATGCTGTTGCAAGACAACTGAGCCCTCTTTCTGCATGGGAGGGAGAAAGATCTTCAGGCACAGGGTTTGGCACTACATCATGTTAGAAGACAGTCAAATTGCTTTTAACTTCTTTTCAATTAACTGTGTGTGTGTGTGTACACAGTATTATACACAGTTTCCATTTGTATTCCCTTTAAGTTAGTCATTATCCCAATTCTTGGTTTGGCATGCTGCCCTCACATGACTGAAAAAAAGAAGCCCAGATATGTTCACAGTCTATGCTCTGGCAGCTTATTTTATACTAGGTATCTTCCAAAAGGAATAACGGGTGGCATGAACTGAGATTACTATTCTATTGAATGCAGTTGTGAAGATTGTCGTAGCCATTGTGTTCTACAAATATAAGTGCCATTCAAACAAAACATGGGTGATCTACTGTTCAGTTGTATTCCTGACAGTAACCATAAAACTCTGGCCCTCCATGGGGTTGCAAGTTTGAGTCACTCTAAATCAGCAAACATTTTGAACTGAGCCCTCCCTTTGAGTTGCAATATTTGGTTGTGCCTCCCCCAACCCAGAGAAAAACAGACACATGCAAAAGTCTGCTTGATAGTCTAAAAAAATTTAACAGAGCCCTTACCACAACTTTAATTAAATTACCTATACTTCTAAGTTTCAGATACAGATTCTCACCAATGGTACAGCCAAAGCTTCTTCAGAAGCTCCTTCCCCACCCTCCATGGAGGCTGGCTTGGGCCTCACTGCATGGGGCTAGCATGAGCCACCCTGGAGTCGCCATCCTCCCCCCCCTCCCACCCACCGAATGTTAATCCATGCACCGTTAGGGGGGTGCACCCCATCATTTGAAAACCTCTTCTCTACATAGATCTAGAGCCAGATTCAACACTATGCTCTGTGCCTCCCCAGCAGTGAAAAATAGCTGTAAATCTTCCTTAGCTTACAGCTGCTTTGTGTTGGCAGAGTGGTGAATCTAGCCCATATTTTTACACTGTTGCTCCAATAACTTCTAAGTTTTGAGGAACCCTCCAGCAGGTCTCCTTTCTAAATGTTTATGTATTTCTATATGGATAATTTAAGTGTCTGCTTGGCTTTTATTAAATTATTTTTAATTCCTCCATAAAATCTTTCCCATGCTTTCTTGATATTAACAAGGAAATAGATCGGCTGTCCATGTCCACTGCATCTTAACAATTCTTTTTGTGGTTCTTCCAACCTATTTTTACATACTTTGTAGGAGGACCTTCCTTGGCTATATCAGGAGCCAATTGCCTGTTTGTAATGTGAATGTATTTTTATATCCTAAAATGTGAGTACAACATGTACTTGTATGTACTGACAATCTCCATTTGTTAATCAAAACTCTATTTTATTCAAATATTGAGTTTGTCGTTATTTTGAAATAAATTGATCTTTGTCTCCAGTTTCTCATTATTTGAGCCAGATAACTTGGCACACCTGTGGGAAGTCGCCCCAGGAGATATAAGAACACATTTTTATTTTTTTTCTCCAGTTGCAGGACTCTTTTTCAGATTCAGTCTTTTAAACCATTAAGTAGAATGTTTGGGGCACTAAGTAATGGACTTGGATTATGAGTTACATTTTGACTTTGCTTGCTATTTTTTTAAACTAGTGCTTAATATTGCTTGCTTGCTGAAATCAGAGACAGATACATAGTAGCTGAGAGGCTTAATAAATAAATGAAAATAATGGCAAAAATGAAGGAACTACAGCATATTCAGTATAAAGAGACATTTGAAAGCTGAGAGGAATTGAATGAGAGTCAAAAGTAAAGTTTTTCAAGGCCACCTGAGGGGTTTGGACACAAAATTAATTTTAATTGGAACTGGGTGTCCAAGCCCATTAGGCATCTTTTAAGGCCCATGTTACAAAATAAAACTATTGCTTGGTGCTTGCCAAGTGACCTTCAGTGGATATAAATACCTTCAAGGCCATGGTCTTGGGCATAATATTCCACTGTTTGTCACTTATGCAATTTGTAAGGTAATAGTTTTCAATTATAAACTTCAACTCCTCTAAATATGTATAGTGAGTATTTAGAAGCACTTCAAGTGGTTAGGTGCATCTTGATGTAAATTAGTACTTCTAATGTTTCTCTCTAAAGGAGAATGACATTTAAATTGCATAATTTTTCTGCTGGTTTCACCTCTCAAAAAGTTTTAGTCTCCAATAATTTTTTTCAGCAAATGCTAATGCCAAAAGTCAAATGTAGTTTCCTCAGTATGGGTGTCATTGAACAGACATGGAAGTGAATGGAAAAATGTTTCATAGATTTCAGTGGGAGCAGATGCAGGCCAAACCCTGTAGGAAGTTACTATCTTATGCCATAGTTTTCCATACTCACCATTTAATATCTGCCATCTCCTTTATGCCTTATAAAATAGTGGTGAGATGTTTTTACAACACCATTTATGTCTTTATAGCATGTGTGAGACTTGTGATAAGTCTATGATTAAAACAAATAGCAACAGCTCTTCTTCTTGCAAAATCAATGAGCTTTATAATTAAGCAGCTTGCAACAAATTGAACTATTGAAAATATTGGAATTCCTGGGGGGCATGAGGGGAAGTCTTCTCCAACTCTTTGCCTGGACTGCATAAGGGCCAAACAAAACTGTAGGGGACTGCTCCATCCTTCTTTGCCAAAATACACACTCCAAAGGGAGGTGGGCAGATGGCTGAGACTCACCCTTACCCTCTTTAGCAGGAGCACACAGAATGGGAAATGAGCAACAGGGGAAGTAATCTGTGCCCCATGATAGGATGTAACAGCTGGTGTGCTCACCCTGAATACTAGGGACCTCAAAGAGGAACTCTGCCTCCTGGAAGAAGGGGTTATTCCTAAATAGCACAATTATAGACACTCGTATCCTGGAATTACACCAGAAACAGCTATAAAAAGCCTTAAAGAACCATTTGTTTCTCAGACTGGTCAGTGATACCAATATAACTAGTAGCTAGTTCTTGCTCTAGCCTTCATACGCTAACCCTCCCCCCATTAATGTGAACATGCTGATCTTGTTGGTTTCTGGTACTTTCTGGCAGCAATATCATCACAAATGACATACACACAAAAATAAAAAAGAAAAATAAACATAACTTCAGTGTCAGACTACTGAACACAAACTGCATGAATCTACAGTATCTTGCCATTGATTTTTAAACACAACTCCCCATTGATTTCAATAGGGAGCTTTAATTACAAAGAAAAGTAATGATATAGCCCTCGCAGTATAATATTAGGATCAAACTAACTGAGCAACTTAAAACTAAATCAGAAATAAAATTAGGCGATTTGAAGACAACGCCCTCTAGAAAATATTATTGGAAGGATAAGCCAAGCTAGTACATCAGCAGTATGATTCCTGTTTGAATATTAATGCAATAAAAATAGATGTGTGGTTTTAAAACAGTCAGAGAAGAGAGAGAGAGTGGATGGCTCAAAGGGTTAGGATTAAGGTTAGAAAGCCTTTTCCCTCTTTTACCAAACTGAATGCCGTCCAGAGTCAATAGTGTCCAAAAGCCATTAATTTACCAGATGTTTGTTCGGTGGCCTATGTGAAATGAAAGGGTAATGTCAATCAAGCTCTGATAGGTGTGTTCACAATATAAAAACTACCATGTTGACTGATAGTAACTTTTCCTAATTATTTACCCTCTCAGCAGGAAACCAGTGGTTGAATGGGCATGGACATTGAACATCTCACTGCTAATGTTTTTCCTCCTAGACGAGGCACATTGGTAGAACAGGCTAAGAAATCTTGAACTGCAAGTGCTCTCTGAATGCTGTACATGTTCTGTTGATAAATACAGGACCTCCGTTTCCAGGACTATGAATCTGTCTCTTTTCATGAACACTCAATTCACTTTAAAAATAAAAAATAAATCTGTCACAACAGGAAATACTCCTGGCAACAAACCTTTGATTTTTGATTCTCAGGGAAGACCTGACTTTTTTTATATTGTGTCACTTTAGGATCTAATTAACAATTTTAAAAATAAATAAATGTTCCGATCAGTCTGGTACTATGAAGCATAAATTTATAAAATAACGTAGTTGATGTTATTCTAGAATTATTTTCTATTGGCTCAATCTTTGCAGTGCTAATATAGGCAAAACTCCCTTGGGAGTGAAGCTTTGAGGATGGGGCCTTCTAGCAAAAGATTATCACAGTAGGGCTGGCTGAGTTTTTACAAGCCTGTTTTAGGATGTCTCTGATCTTTAGTTATTTGACAATGTACCAGAAGTTTCTGTCAGAATGTTGACTTCAGCCAAGTTACACTAAAGATGGGCACAGAACCTTTGTTTACATTATATAAATAGTAGAAAATATATAATAGAAACAGCTATTATGTTATGGAAACACTTCCCCAGCATGGAGATCAACCAAGCTCTCAGGTGGGGAGCCCGACCTTCCTACAGGTAGAAATTCTGTCTCTCAAATAACCCTTTCTGACACACCTTTTCCAAAATATCATTGTAATGATAATGGAAACTTTGGAGTGGGAACCAAAGTTACCCATAGTGTTGTACTGGGGAAACTATTATGTACTGAGCCTTATCAGCAGAAGCGCGTTGTTATCACACTTGGAGCCAGGCACACAAACCAGCAACACCTGTCTGTACAGGTCTCAGCAACAAGTTATGTAAACTATTGACTGTTACTTAAAATGTTTTCAGTATCCTTTCTTATGTTATACCAAGGGCAACAGCTATTTACAATGATTGTGCAAAGGGAGGAGAAAGAAGCTGGAGTTAATCTCTAAAGCCTTGTCTACACTACAAAGTTTTGTCAGCAAAAGCTGCCTTTTGCCGACAAAACAGTGGAGATGTACATACTACAAAGCTACTTTTAGCAGCAAAGCTCTGCTGTTTTGCCCACAAAACAATGCCACCTTGACAAGAGGCATAAAGCCTTTTGCCGCAAAGTTAAAGCGACAAAGCATCAGTGTAGATGCTGCTGTTTGTTTTGTCAACAGAACTAGCTTCCGCCAGTATCCCACAATGCCTGTCGTGACCACTCTGCTCACTATTTTGATCTTTGCTGTTCTGAAAGGGAAGGGGCACATGCCTGCAAAGCTCTTGAAAGTTTCTGACAGCTGAGTGTATTACTCCATTTGGGGAATGCAGAGCAAATCATTAGTGTGGAATGCTCCTGTTCTGTCCTGCACTAGGAACACAGCGGCAGGCAGACTACTGCTTCAAGCAGTGGGGGTGGGGGACCGCTGTGCTGCTTTCACATTCCTCCGCACGGGAAGCTCACAGAGCTGCTCAGGATGCTGCTCTCAGCAGCTGAGGAGGCTGTGGGAGAACTTGGAGGGAATCACAGAACCATAGGCAGGCAGAGTGGGCTGCTTGCTGTGCCGAGCAGAGCCAGGTGCTGACGGGGGGGGTAGGGTGGGGGGCGTTCCCCTCCCCCTTCCTCAGGATAGGTTGCTCAGCCTGCTGTCTCCCCTGAAACAGACACACCACTCTCCTTTCCCTCCCCCCCCACACTTTAGTTGAAAAAGTGGCTGACAATCTACGATCCCCTGGAATGATGGGATTGAGAAACCTTCATTGTGTGACGCTGTACCTGCCCCATGAGGCATTGCAAACCCTTCCCAAAGCACCCTGCATCCAGTTGCATAGTGGGATAGCTACCATAATACACTCTGTGTCGATGCAAGAGTTGTTAGTGTGGATGTGCTCTGCAGACACAAGGAACTAACGAGTGTTAGGATATAGATATTCAGGCCTGTCTGTAAAGGCCTATACTCTAAGAATTTAGGTGTATTCTTATCACTTAGCTAGTTATAGAGGTATAAAAGAAAGAATCAAAATCACTGTCTGCCGGTGTAAGGGCCTTCTCTTACTGTGACAGTCTGAGGCCCTGTTCTTAGGCTAAGGCCTTTGGCTAAGCAGCAGAGGCAGCCATAAGCTGGGAAGCGAATGGTCACATCCTCACATTCCAAACTAGTCACACTGAAATAAGGTGCTATTGGGCTGTTAGGAATACAATCCTGTCCTGATAGTGCCTATCACCTCCAGAGAAAGGGAAGTGCCTTGAAGATGTAAAAGGAAACTTAGTTTGATAGCATCCTGTCTGGCAAGAACTCACTTATCCATAGTTGGGATGTGAAATTCTCACTTCTGCATTGTTTTGCCATTATAGTTCCCACTTTGCTATTGTTTATTTGCATGGTCTCTGTCTGGTTCTGTGATTGTTTCTGTCTGCTGTATAATTAATTTAGCTGGGTGTAAACTAATTAAGGTGGTGTGATATAATTGGTTAAATAATCATGTTACATTATGTTAGGATTGGTTAGTTAAATGTCAGTAAAATGATTGGTTAAGGTATAGCTAAGCAGAACTCAAGTTTTACTATATAGTCTGCAGTCAATCAGGAAGTGGGTGGGTGGGGGAAATGGGAACGGGGAATGGGGGTGGGGAAATTGGAATCATGTTTTGCTAAGGGCAGAAAAGGGAACAGGGACACAGGTAAGGCTCTGTGGTGTCAGAGCTGGGAAGGGAAACACCAAGGAAGGAAACTGGACTCATGTTTGCTGGAAGTTCACCCCAATAAACATTGAATTGTTTGCACCTTTGGACTTTGGGTATTGTTGCTCTCTATTCATGTGAGAAGGACCAGGGAAGTGAGAGGGTGAAGGAATAAGCCCCCCAACACCGCTGAGCCCGCCCGTTCTGCCAGCCTGGGCCCAGCACTCACGTGCCCACCTCCCTTGGAGTGTGGACCCAAAGGTATATTGTCTTGCACTGTATAGAAAAATCTGCACAGCACAAGATCATAAAAATTTGCCCTCTTCCTCAATGTGAAAAGAGATATGCAAGATTTCTTGGCCCCCCCAGTTAGAAATTACATAAACTGGGTTTAATAATAAACAAAATAAGTGTATTAACTATGAAAGGTAGATTTTAAGTGGTTATAGAGATAGCAAACAGAACAAAGCAGATTACTAAGCAAATAAAACAAAACATGTAAACTGAGCTTGATTCACTAAAGAGATTGGTTAAAAATAGTAATTTCTCACCCTACATATTGTTACAGTCAGATTGCAGAAAATCTTGAAAGGCAGCTGCACTGGCCTGCAGCTTGAGACCTCAGATATTACTCACAAGCTAGATGCCCTTCCAGCGTGGGCTCAATACTTCTTCCTCCAGTTCAGTACTTGCTTCCAGGTGTTTTTCAGTGTCTCTTTGAGTGGGGAGGCAGATGTCACTGCCCTGCCTTATATAGCTCTTGTGTAAGGTGGGAACCCTTTGTCTTCCAGTGGAAAAACAGTGGCATTCCAAAAGAGGAGGAGGGGGTCCAGTACCAGGAGACTGGGACCCATGTCTCTGCAGGGCTGTGGCAGCCATTACTCACAGGCCACATGGAGTGTCCACAGGAAGACTAAGCTCTTTCACAGTCCACTCTCTTTGCTAATGGGCCATCAGCCCTGTCAGGCTTTTTCATGGTTGTACTTGAAGGGCTAGCTGGGGGTGATACCCAAAGTAACACATTTGAAATAAAGATACATAGTCAATATTCCTAACTTCAGATACAGAAATGATACAGGCATACAAATTGGATAATCACATTCAGTAAGTCATAACCTTTCCAATGATATCATACATGAGCCATTCTGCATAAAGTATATCTCAGTTATGCCATATCCATATCATAAGCATATTTCCATAAAGAATGTGGAGTCACAATGGTCTTTTGGGTAACCAAAGAAAAGAAAATGTCCAGCTTTGTTTCTGTTAAAAATATTTTCAGTACATAGTGAAAGCAAAACTTCATATAATCATGAGACTGTCAGATTACCCATATGCTGTAATTCAGGTTATTACATTTGATGCATGAATTATTGAGAGAAATTTGATGGTCTGTGTTAGTCAAAGGATCAGGCAAGATCTTTTGGCTTTAATTGTTGGGATAAAACAAGAAGATTCCTGGGAATTATTTAGTTTAACTCCAAGCCCCAGAATTCATAAGAACATAAGGATGGCGAAATTGGGTCAAATCAAAGGTCCATCTAGCCCAGTATCCTGTCTTTCAACAATGGTCAATGCCAGGTACTTCAGAGGAAATTAACAGAACACATAATCCTCAAGTGATCCATCCTGTCACGTATTCCCAGCTTCTGGCAAACTGAGGCTAGGGACACCATCCCTGTCCATCCTGGCTAATAGCCATTGATGGACTTATCTTCCGTGAACTTATCTAGTTCATTTTTTAATCCTGTTATAGTTCTTGCCTTCGCAACATACTCTGTCAAGGAGTTCCACAGGTTGACTGTGTGTTGTGTGAACAAATACTTCTTTTTGTTTGTTTTAAACATGCTGCCTATTAATTTCATTTGGTGAGCCCTAGTTCTTGGGTTATGAAAAGGAATAAATAACACTTCCTCATTTACTTTCTCCACACCAGTCAGGATTTTATTGACCTCTACCATATCCCTCCTTACTTGTCTCTTTTCCAAGCTGAAAACTCACAGTGCTATTAATCTCTCCTCATATGGCAGCCATTCCATACCCCTAATCATTTTTGTGGCCTTTTCCTGAACCTTTTCCAATTCCAATATATCTTCTTTGAGATGGGGCAATCACATCTACTCTCAGTATTCAAGTTGTGAGCGTACCATGGATTTATATAGAGGAAATATGATCTTTTCTGTCTTATTATTTATCCCTTTCCTAATGATTTCCAACATTTTGTTTGCTTTTTTGACTGTCATTGCACACTGAGTGGATGTTTTCAGAGAACTATCCACAATGACTCCAAGGTCTCTTTCTTGAGTGGTAACAGCTAATTTAGACCCCATCATTTTATATGTATAGTTGGGATTCCATTGTTTTTGAATAGGTATCCCACAATGTGCAGTACAAAAAAATCCGAGATTGTTTACAGAACAGCAGCTCATATCTCACGATATCTCACGGGTTCAGCAAGAAAACATTCCTCCTGATTTCTTTCGGTGAGAAACAGGCTGCGAGTAAGCAGGGAGCAAAAGCTGCAAGCAATTTGTAGCATTTCCCAGCTACATTAGCACCTCTAATTGTAAGTGACAGAGCATTAAGGCTGAGAAACATTCTAATAAAGTGAATTTAACATGATGATTGTCCCACTGAAGCAACATATCATCCATTCTATTTGGAGAAAAATCATTTTTCTGCATTTTGTTTCACCATTAACAAGATTTTCACCATGCAACTGTCTAAAATAATTATCTACAAGTCTTCACATTAACCATAATATTTCACTGGTCCATTCTCAGCACAAGTATCTGGTACTTCAGCTTCTTAAATCTTAAATGTTTGTGCATAGTCCACCAAAATATGCAAGCAGCTAACAGCAGAGTTTTTGTGGGAGTTTATAGTGGGAATTTGTGCAAGTTTTTCCTCTGTTTTTCTCTATGACTAAGAATTAGGAAGAGTAATGGCCACTGAAGCAACACCAGAAATGAACCAAGGAGGAGAGGAGACAAAGAAGATGGTCAGATGCAGAAGCTGTGTGATGTATATAATTCTTGACCAGGCATCTGAAGGAAACTACTTATGCATGAAATGTTGCCTAATAGAGCTCGTGGCTAGGAAGAGCCAAGGATCAGAGATATAGCTGTAGACAATGATGGAATTCAGAAGGGGATTTGAAGGTATAACTCAAACAGGAGAGAAGAGATAGTACAGACAATTAAAGATTTGCAGTCACCTGCTGAACAAAAGCACCTGGAGTGCTCAATGTCAGTAGAGGAGGGCGACCCATGGGAGGACATGACCAAAAGGATAAAACAGATGAAGAGACCAGCCTGTGGAGGTGAAATAGAGTTGTGTAACACATTTGTTGCACTGGGGAACGAGAAGGACAAACTGGGAGAAGATGTGGTGGTGAGGAAGAAAAGAAGGGATGCCAGTCTCTAGAGAAGAATATAAGAACATAAGAATGGCCATACTGGGTCAGACCAAAGGTCCATCCAGCCCAGTATCCTGTCTACTGACAGTGGCCAATGCCAGGTTACCCAGAGGGAGTGAACCTAACAGGTAATGATCAAGTGATCTCTCTCCTGCCATCCATATCCACCCTCTGACAAACAGAAGCTAGGAACACCATTCCTTACCCATTCTGGCTAATAGTCATTAATGGAAGAGACAGTGGAGTTAGCCAGGGAGCAGACCCTAAGGAAGAGTAAAGATAATTCATGGGGGACTGCAAGAAAGAACATCAGATAGATTCATACCGATAACAGGAAAAGACAGATCTATGTGACTGGGGACTCTGTACAAAGAAGAGTCAATAGGCCTGTCACCAGAACAGTACGGGGTACAGAACAGTGTGCTGTCTGCCAGGAGCAAAGGTATACGATGTTGGCATGGGACTGAAAATGATACTGGTGGGAGCAGGGAACAAATCCACTAATTAGCAGTGCCCAACCCGTCAGGCAGCAAAGATTCATGGATCAAAGACAATTACAGCAGACTGAGTAAGACACTTAAACAAGTGAAAGCTCTGGTGATCTTCAGTGGGATACTTTTCGTCTCCAGAAAAGGAAGATAAAGGTGCGGCAAAATAATAAATATCAACCAATGAATCGAGGATTGGTATTATGAGGAAGGTTTGGGGCTAATTGGCCTTTCAGATGCATTCACAGAAAGAAGACTCTTGTCAACTAATGGACTCCACTTGAGTAACTGGGGTATTAACCTTTTGGGATCAGGTTGGGCACAATTGATAAAAAGGGCTTTAAACTAGGTGATGAGGAGAGAAGGTTGGGAAAGATTTTGTGAGTTCCATGCCTGGCTTCAAACACATGAAAAGGAAATTCTGCTAAATGAAAGGATAGAAGATCACCAGAAGATAAGAATATGGACAGCAAGGAGAATAAAGTATGTTGACTGGGATAGCAGTCAGGTAGGCAATACAGTTAGTAAAAGGACTATAACTAATCCAGCTGGAAAACTGGGTAGTGTCCCAGGGAAACAACTGAGATGTTTGTACATAATGCAAGGAGTCTGGATAATAAAATGGAAGAACTGGAACTACTGGTGCAGGATAGATTACAGAAACAAATGGAATAGCACTCATCACTGGAATACAGGTATTGGAAGGATATGAATTGTTTAGGGTTAGTAGTAGAATAAAATTAAGATAAAATTAGTGGGTAGCATTGTACCAACTTGTACATCGATGATGAGGTAAACTGTGAAGAAATAAGAAGTGATAATATGGATAAGACAGAATCTGTCTGGATCCAAATCCCTTTGGGGAATGATTGTAAAAGGGGTTCTGCAGGGATAGTGTTAGGGATCTGCTATACACTCCGAGGGTCAGATTCAGACATGGATAGAGATCTCTTTAACATTCTAAGAGCAATAAATACTACTGGGAATTGTGTCATAATGAGAGACATGAACTTTTCAGATATAGATTGGGCAATGAATACTACTACTAATGGTAATAATGGCCTGATTATTGCTGGATGTGATAGCTGACAGTTTTCTTTATCAAATAGTCAGTGAACCAACAAGAGGTGATAGAATTTTAGACTTGGGTTTGGGTGAGGACATCATAGAAGAGCTGATCATAGAAAATAACCTTGAATCAAATGATCATGAGTTGATTCACTATAAGTTAAATGGAAGGATAATCAAAACAAGGTAATCAAACTTTGGGGAACTAACACAATTAGTTGCAGAAGTCAACCAGACTGAAGAGCTCAAGGACTTGAAGGTGGAGCAGGCTTGGAATTTCTTTAAATCAAGTGTACAAAAACTATCTGCTATTTTTACACCAAGCATGAGGAAAAAAAACTTGTAGGAAGAGCCCAGTTGTATCAGGAGTAATCAGGAAGACCCTAAGTAATGGAAAAAAAGATTGATTAGTACAAAAATATTGGAGGTCAGAAAATGTAGGAATAAAGTGAGATTTGCTAAAACTCAAGCTGAATTAGATCTAGCCAAGGAAATTAAAATAAACAGGCTTTTTAGTTGTATAATAAAAAGAGAATAAGTGTCAGTGGACTGGGTCATAGGCAGTCATGCTTAGAGGTCAGAGCAGAAGTCAGGCCTAGTGGTTGGAGTCCAAATGCCAGAGCCAAGGGTCGAGACAGAATCGAAGTCACAGCTGAGAGTTGAAGCCGGGTTACAGGAGTCAGGGAAGGCAGGAGCAGGGCTGCTTCAGAGGCAGGAGCAAGGCTGGAACAGGATGGGAACAAGGCTGAGTACAGGGCAGGATCTGGCCTGGAGCAGTGGAGGAGCAAAGCAGGACTTGGAGAGACAGGCATAGGGAGGCAGGGAGTCTGTGGGCATATGCACTGAGCAGTCAGCGAGCTACTGCTGCTGCTGAGCTTCAGAATTGGCCTTCTGGTCCAACAGGCATCCCAGCTAGCTCATTAGGGCATCAGAAGTACTGAGCAGGTGCAGCTAAAAGGTCTTACGCCTGACAATAAGGAAGGCTGAGGTTGGGTGGCTGTGTAGTGTGGCTAGGAAGAAGATAAAAATAATTTAGTTATGGCTCAAAAACTAAATTAACACTTTGCCTTGGTGTTCCATTAGGGTGATAATATGCAATATAGGCATGATGGCAGGATGGCTGATAGAAATGAGTGTATAGAAAAGGAAATTACCACATTCGAAATGGAAGAAAAATATAAAGAGCTTAATGCACTCTAATTGGGGTGTGTGTGTGGGGGGGAGATTGGATAATTTCCTTCCCAAAATACAAAAAACTGGTACATGAGATTGCTAATCTGGTATCAATGTCTTTTAATAAATCTGTCTAGTTAGGGTTGGTACCAATTTACTGTAGAATAGCTAACATAACACTTATATTTAAGCAAGGGTGAAAAAGTGATCCAGCCAATTACAGACCTGTTAGTCAGACCTAAGAACTTTGAAAGTCTTTAGAACAAATTTTGAAGGAAAAAATATGTAAATTCCTGGAGCTACAGGGAATTGATGATGTAATACAACACAGATTTATCAAAGGTAGATCATGACAGACTAATCTGATATCTTTTTGTCACAGATGCTGGTGAGGTCCCCTTCTTGGCCACTTATTAGTACTGCTGTGTGAAGAATCCAGTGCTCTGCTCTCTGGATCCCATAGGTATTTTGAGCCCGTGGAGCCCGAATGGAGTCCGATCTCTGCCCCTCCAGCACAACTCCTGGGTGCAGACCACCTATTTGGCACGCCGTTCAAGTGCTGGAGCCCATTCTCCAGCCACCTAGCCCTTCTGGGCACAGCGCTGACTCTTCAGACTCCCACATACTTAAACACACCCCTCTCCCAGAACTCTACACAAAAGATGTTAAGCTTCCAGTTTACAGTTTAATTCTCTCAGGGATGTGCAGCCATTGTGAAGCATCAGTGTGCATACAATTTTTACTGTCCAACATCTTTATGCTCTTTTACCCTTAGTCATGTAAAGAACAAGAGAGTACAGATAATACAAAACAATAAAACATCCTAAATGTAGTGTCTCTCAATAGCTCACTCTTCCCTTGGGAGTCTCCTGGGGGATCATCTGTGTTTTGGCAGTTAGGCAGGGTCCTCCACCGCCTTGCCTACCTTGCTCCTGCAGCAGCCTCTCTCCTCTTAATCTGGTGCAAAATAGCTCATTCCCCAGTTCCCTCCCTTAAATCCCTTTATAAACTTCTGTTGGGGTTATCTGCTTCTTTTATTCTGCCTTTTGGCAATTTTCCACTGCTTTGAAATCTCTCTGCCTTCAGAACATTAGATAGCCACAGCTGGCCCATGCTGTCTGACTCTGGCTCACAGAGCTCAGACTGAGGGGTGATTTAACTGTGGGGCAGATGTTCCAGCTTGGGCTGCGACCCATGCTCTTGGACCCTCCAACCTCGCAGGGTCCTAGAGGCCAGGCTCCAGCCCAAACCTGAACAGCCTCTTAGCCTGAGTCCCACAAGCCCAAGTCAGCTGGAACATGCCAGCCAGAGGTTTTTAATTGCAGTATAGACAAACCCTGTGTCATTTATGACCTTGTAGTTGGTAACCAGCATCTTGAATTTAACCCAGAAGCTGACAGAAAGTTATTGTGAAATATAGATGTAATATGCTCTCACTAGTCCACAGTGGTGTACAGAAAACTATTACAAGCTATCACTTTAATTTGTAAGGGGCTTCCAGGTCACGCTTGCAGGTTAGGGAGCTCTGTAGGGAAGTGTCTGTGTGCAATCAGAGTCCACTGAATGCATCCAATGAAGTGAGCTGTAGCTCACAAAAGCTTATGCTCAAATAAATTTGTTAGTCTCTAAGGTGCCACAAGTCCTCCTTTTCAGTCTGCAGAGAGTCAGCCCAGAGTAAGGTGGGTTGAGTTGTGACACACTGTTTTTTAGGGAGCAGTCTGCTTTATCTCAGTCTGTTTTAGAATTCTTTTGTGTTATCATTATGAATTCTAAGAAATAAAGTAGTGTTATGTTGCAACCTTCCCACAAGAGTATTTCATGTTTTATCTAACTTCTTTCTCTGTACACTATGAACATAACACCCACTTTGTTCAGAAAACATGCACAGCATTCTTGTCTATATCAAGCTTCTGAGGCCCTGACTACACAAAGCTTTTTAGCTTAAATTTTCCCACATTGTTACCCCTGATGCAGTCCCACTGATTGCAGAAAAGGTGGAGTGCCCATATAGACAAGGTTTTGGCCAACACCAGTGTTCAAGTACTGTCGTGCAGACCTGTTTTGAGCTAGGTAAGGTAATACAGTAGTTAAACCCCAGTGACTTCCTGAAGTCCTCTTCCCACTAGCACTCTTGTTGCTACCATTGGTGGTAGATACAGTGAAAAATTGGGGCCAAACTCATTCCCTGATATGAAAAGCATGGTTAGTCCCATGCAAATACATACTGCTGTGCTATAGTCCAGCATAGAAAATATTAAAGTGCTGACGGACTGTGGCAAGGCTGGCTTCCCAGAGGAAAGGTGGTGGCTTTTTTTTTTTTTTGTCCTGTGAATAGAACTCTTACTGCCACTTATGTGAGTTCATGCCTTGGACTAGTACAGAACTGGAAAGAGAATCCAGCAATGCAAACTGGAAATGAGAATGTTGCCCTAAGTAGTGAACAATCTTGTTTTAAACGTAATAAAGGGCAGCAGAATTTACCAACTCAAGAGTTTGAATTATGAGAGACATTTTTAACATTCTATAGCATAAATATTAATTTTCAACGTATATAGAAAACAACAACAATATTTTTTGTAAATTTCCCGAGACAATAAAACATAAATTTGTGGCCTAATTCACTGCCAGGTTACTCCAGTTTTATACTGATGTAGATGGAGTAACATAGTGGTGAATCAGATCATAAAACTTTTATAATATGTTGATTGAAAATAAAACTACACAATGAAAGTTCAGGCAAAAATGAACATTTGATTTTAAATTTCTGTAATATTGCTAGCCCGTCCTTTAAATTTAACTTAAGCCGCTGAAAGTGATAAAAGCAGCCACTAAATTTGCAAAAAGCTACCCACATATTTTGCTCTGCTTCTGTTTCTGAATCTTTAACAACTGGAATTTGGACTTATATCCACTGGGTGGCAACCTAAGATGCAGCAACACTAGGAAACAACTTCTCAAAGGAAAGGCTAAAAAACCCTCCACATTTAATGACTGTCTAAAGTTTTGCTTATGTTTGTGCTGCTAGAGGCAACATGGTGAATATGTGAATAAAGAATTTAGAACAGGTCTAAAAAGTGAATGATTATGATCTAATCAGAATGGATGTGGTTCAAACAAATATTAGCATAGTCAGCTCTGAAAAAAAAATCCTGTTGTGTTGTTTAACTGCTCCTCAATAGGATTATGCAATGTCAACGACAATCTCCTTTAGCTGTGCCTGAAACTAATGCTGATTACGATAAATTTCACCCTTACATGCATTGTGATAAAAGCCCTGCATTTTCTGTGAGAAAACGGTTAGTTGAATTCATATTTAAGAGGATATTGAGACCTGTAGTGAAAAGACTGTTTAAGTCTCCAATTTGTTTAAAATGCAGACGACATACTCTCTCATCAAAATCTTCTAGTACAAGAAAGGATCTTTTCTAGTATACTTGTCAACAGACCTAAAAGGGTTTCTAAAGTTATTTCAAGGGCCACTAGAGGAAAATGCAGGCACAATAAAATGGTGAAGTCCACTTTGTCAGTACTATTTCGTGATTAATGTAGCTCCTTAGCGTGAAAACAAAGAAGCAGAGGGTGCAAAGAGAAAAGTATTGAGGGACAGAGAAAGGGGAGCTAAGGAAAAGGAAGTCAACATGGAGAATCTAGAGAGGATGTGGAGAGATATGCTAAGATGAAGAAAAAATATGAAAGAAGGGTAGGAAAGTGAAAATATAAAGGAAACAGTACTAAAAAAAGAAGAAACAAGGATATAGAGGAGAATATACTACCAGGGCACTCTTTCAGAGAAACACTGGGGCAAGAGCGTTTAAGTTTTCACCATCATTAAGTATAAAGAACAAAGCCATTTCAGATGGAAGTGGAGAAGCCCAAAAGATTTGGAAACATTTCTGCTGAAGCCCAGGGCTCTTCATTTTGAATTTTATATGCTCCTTAGAAGGCAGTGAGCTCTGGGATCCAGAACATGCATAATTTGAAATGAACTTACAACTTAATGATCACACATACTAAAATATCTGTTTGGCTGCACGGACAAATGAAGAACTGCTACTTTTTTTCCTCTAGTTTCTTAGACAAGGAAATTGTTCAGAAAACACTGAATGCAACATTATGCAAGACCTCCAAGTGCAGCACAGGAGCAGTATATCCTTTAACTTGAATGACACGCATATGGTAATGGGCGCCAAGTTTCACGCCATTTCTATGAAGTACCTTCTAGAGCCTGTGCTGGACTATTCTTTAATCCCGCTCCCACTATTATGGCAACAGGTCCTGCAGGACCCATGGGATCCCAGCCACACTGCAGGGCTTTAGTACCATCCTCTTGTTGGGAATGGGTGCTGCTTTCCCCAGTGTAGAATGTACTTATTTATAGCCTTGGTTCCTGATGGGGTTAGTTTCAGCCAGTATTTTCCTCGTCTTTCAAATCTGTAACTTTGCAACATTTCAATAAGATAATTTCAGAAGAAACAAAATGCTAATATAATAATAAAAAAAATACCATCCACCCCTGATAACACAGCTGGCTTTATGATGGTGTAGCGGGAAGGTCCAATGACCAGCAGGTTTAGTGGTCAGGTCATGGCTTTAGGATTTCTACTGGCTTAGATGTCTCGTAGCTGCAGCCTCAGTCATCCTGCATGCTCCAATTTCTGCCCTAAAGGTTCTATAACTACATAGGAGTGGGTGTGGGGGTAAGAGGAAGAATAGGGGGACCCAAGCTCACCCACTCCACCAGGTCCCAACCAAGGGCCCTAGAGGTTTAGAAAAGCATCCAGCCCAGTTATTGAGTTACCCTAAATTATGCTTTCCCCTGGATCACTTCCTACTAGTCTGGCACTCCTCAGAACCTGCCTTGCTGCAGAGTACGCCCATTACTTCTCATCCTACCTTCACTGGACATAGACAACAACTGGTTACAGTCCTCTTTATAACAGCCCTTAACATATTTGAAGACTTATCAGGTTACCCTTCAGTCTTCTTTTCTCAAGACTAAACAAGCCCAATATTTGTTTAACCTTTCTTCCTAGGACAGGTTTTCTAAACCTTTTATCAGTTTTGTTGTTCTCCTTTGGACTGTCTCCAATTTGTCCATCTCTTTCCTAAAATGCACCCAGAACTGGACACAGTACTCCAGCTGAGACCTCACCAGTACTGAGTAGAGTGGGACAATTACTTCCCATGTCTTATATATTACAAACCTCTATTATGGAATAATAATAGTCTTTAGTCTTTTTTTGCAACTGCATCACACTGATGGCACATATTCAATTTGTAATCCATTATAACCTCCTTTTCAGGAGTAGTATTGCCTAGGCAGTTGTTCCCTATTTTGTAGTTGTGCATTTGATTTTTCCCTTCTAAATGAAGTTCTTTGCACTTTGCTTTGATTAATTTCATTTTGTTAATTTCAGACCAATTCTCCAATTTGTCAAGGTCATTCTGAATTATAATTCTGTCTTCCAAAGTGCTTGCAATCCCCCTCAGCTTCAGATTTTATAGGCATACAGTCCATTCCATTATCCAAGTCATTAATGAAAGTATTGAATAGTATTGGACCTATAACTGACCCGTGTGTGGCCCCACTAGATACACCCTTCCAGTTAGATAGCAAATCACTGATAATTACTCTTTGAGTATGGTCTTTCAACCAATTTGGCACTGATCTTATAGTAATTTCATCTAAACTACATTTATTTAATTTTCTTATGAGAATATAATGTGGGACTGTGTCAAAAGTCTTATGAAAATCAACATATAACACATCTACTGCTTCCCCTCCCCACACATCCACTAGGTCAGTAAGCCTATCAAAGAAGGAAATTAGGTTTGTTTTACATGATTTGTTCTTGATATATCCATGCTGGCTATTCCTAATAACTCTGTTATCCTCTCGGTGCTTATAAATTGATTGCTTAATCATTTGTTCCAGTATTTTTCCAGGTATCAAAGTTAGACTAACGGGTCTATAATTTCCCATGCCCTCTTTGTTTCCCTTTTTAAAGATAGGTTTCAGAGTGGTAGCCGTGTTAGTCTATATCAGCAAAAACAACGAGGAGTCCTTGTGACACCTTAGAGACTAACACATTTATTTGGGCATAAGCCTTCATGGGCTAGAAGGATGCATCTCATGAAGTGGCT
This sequence comes from Lepidochelys kempii, assembly GCF_965140285.1. NCBI lineage: Eukaryota > Metazoa > Chordata > Testudines > Cheloniidae > Lepidochelys > Lepidochelys kempii. The sequence continues at coordinate 94,456,478 of NC_136380.1, read as the reverse complement.
TCTAGCCCAAGAAAGCTTATGCCCAAATAAATGTATTAGTCTCTAGGGTGCCACAAGGACTCCTCGTTGTTGTTTTTTTTAAAGATAGGTACTATGTTTGCCCTTCTCCCCTCCTTCTTCCCTCCTGGAGTTCTCAAACATAATTGCTAATGGTTCCAAAGCTTGCTTCAACTAGCTCCGTAAGTATCGTGGAGTGAATGTCACCAGGCCCTGCCAACTGAAATAGAGCTCACTCATGTAAATATTCTTTAGCCTGTTCTTTCCCTATTTTGGCTTCTGTTCCTCCTTGTTAATATTAACTGTGTTGAATATATAGTCATCATTAACCTTTTTTCATGAAAACTGAAGCAAAATAGCCACTAAATACCTCAGCCTTCTGGTTTTTTTTGGAGTCCATTATCCTTATTCTGCTGCTTTCCTTCCTCTCCTTAGAATCATGAAAAATATCATATAATGATCACTTTCATCCAAATTGTTTTCCACCATCAGTTTCTCAACCAATTCCTGCCTGTTGGTCAGAACCAAGTCTAAAATGGCTGATCCCCCTGTGACTGAGATGTGACTCTAGCAGCATCCCAATACAAGAGGGAAAGGGGCTCACTGGCATCTGGTAGTGAGTTTTAGCTAGTCTGTCCAGTTCAGTAAACGCCAACTCACTGACGTCATAATCTATATCAAAAAGCTGGCATGTAAGATGTCACTGGAAAACTAATAACTCACAAATCATTAATATTCTTGCATGATGTATGCACAGGGTGTTTACAAAAAGTTTTGAATACGTGCTAGAAGTATGTTCTTAAAATGTGTTTGTCAAGCAATGCAAAGCCCAATCTGTCCTAGACAAAGCAATGTATTTGTTTGTCTGTCCAGCCTGGCTGTCTGGAAGATAATGAAGGTTTATTTACATATAAACAAAGGTATCAAGCAGGGGAAAAGACAGCTTGTCATCTTTACTCCAGCAGGAGAGAAAAATTTTATCTGGTCTATGAAGACAGGGGGTCTGAACCTCAAATGACAAGTAACTGAATCAACTGATTGTATACAATATTACTGTATTATAAAAATATATCAAGCCATGTCTTTTTTCATAGCTATTGACATGCTGGTGATTAATATAATTGTGAAATGTATATATTAACACTGTATGAGGAAATATGGATCCTTAATGACATTATGCTTTAAAGTCTGTTGCCAAACACAGGGAGAAATAGGTTTTCTCCCAGACAGGTGAGAAGGGAGCTATTTACTTGTCTCCAATTAAATTAAGCAAGGTGTGACCAAAAACAATGGAAGTCCCATTTACATGTAAATCAGCTGGGGCCTGGGAAGTCCACAAGAAGGGAAGAACCGCATAAGGTCATCCTGCCTCTTGAAACAAGATGATTGAATTTTGGAGAATACAAGCAAGGACAGAAACCATCTTTGGCATCCATCACTAGACAGACACAAGGGAACAGAGCTCTTGCAAGCCGAGAAAGATGGATCCTTTAACCAATTAGTTTGAAGTCTCTAGAAATGGAATATTAATAGGAACCTTGAACAAAGACTGTAGCTTGTTATGTCTTAGTAATTAGAAAGCATATTCTTACTTTTGTTTGTTTGTAACCCTTTCTAATCCTTCTACTTGGTATCACTAGCATATGTCCTTTTATTAATAAACTTGTTTTATTTTTTCAGAGAACCAACTCAGGGTTGTGTTTGAAGGAACGGGTGCATTTAGCCTAACTGACTAATGATCTGTAGTGTGCTTTTGTCTCTTTAGAGGAGCAAACAAACCTTAATATCTCTCTGAATGGCATAGGAGAGGGCTGGACTTGGCAGAGCACACAGTTTTGAAAAAATCTGGGACTGAGAGTGTGTTGGGGTCATCTTGAGATGTGTAACTGTAGTGTGGTTGTGGTGTAACAAGCAGGCTGCTGGAACCAGAATTGCTGAGTCAGAGCTGTTTAACCCACAGACACTCAGTGCAGGTTTGTATGCTGGCTGGGGGCATCCACCCAAGAGAACAACAGCAGAAGAGCCTTTTGAGGCACTTAGGGTTACTTAGGTTCTGCACCCAGAACATGACACCTGTGACTCATGAATCCCTAAATGCCAATTGGCAAAGGGGGTTAACAAGAATATTCTGATCAGTACATTCCAGTTCACCAAAGAATGCCATCCGAGATCTTAAATGAAAGTCAGGATCATGCTGGTCATTAATATCATTGTGAAATGTATTTACAGATATTATGTCAAGAGTTATGTATGTATGCTGAAATTGTACTTAAAGTCCGTATCAAGGCAGAGTTGATGAACTGGTTTTCTATCAGACAAGAGATGTTTATTCACTTGTCTATCTGTCAGTGGGTAAATTAAGCATTGTAAGCCAATGTAATGGCTGCGCAACTACATACAAAGTCAGCAGCAGGATGTGAAATCAACAGGGAGGAAGCAGGGACACAGGAAAAACACGTATTGTTGGGAGGGGCTGTTTATGTCCTAAAGGACAGACAGTGAACTCTGAGGGTGTAAATAGAAGGCAGGGAGACAATCCTTTATCCTGCACCTAGGTAGTAATGGGGCAGCATGATTACTTTTATGAAATTGGTACCACAACCAACCTTGGTTGAAACGCTGCAAAGGACATTTGGGGTGAGTTAGACGTCTTTAGACAGAAGTTAAGTTAATTGAGTCTCTAGAAATTGTGTTATGATTTAAGTTTTGTATCTAACTCTTTTGTTTCCATTATCCCTACTCACTATCTCTTCAAACTCAAACTTTTGATAATACATTTTCTTATTGTCACTATAAATATAGCTCACTTCTGTGGTGTTATACAAGGAGCTGATCCTAAGTTGAATCATTCAGGATCAGTGTGTGCACTGTACCCTTGGGGGTAGTAGATCTGGTATTTCTGAGAGCGTTCAGTGGATAAGGGGCTTGACACTACAGGGAATGCTTCAAAGGGGTTTGTCAAGATTCCTTCCCCACTCTGATCTCTAGGGTACAGATGTGGGGACCTGCATGAAAACCTCCTAACCTTACTTTTACCAGCTTAGGTTACCACTTCCCCAAGGTACAAACTATTTTACCTTTTGCCCTTGGACTTCCACTGCCACCACCAAACGTCTAACCGGGTTTATTTTTGAGAAAGCATTGTTTGAAAACATCTTTCCCCCCAAAATCCTCACCAAAACCTTGCACCCCCCTTCCTGGGGAAGGTTTGATACAAATCCTCACGAATTTGCATAGGTGAACACAGACCCAAACCCTTGGATCTTAAGAACAATGAAAAGCATTCAGTTTCTTACAAGAAGAATTTTAATAGAAAAAACAGTAAAAAGAATCACCTCTGTAAAATCAGGATGGTAAATACCTTACAGGGTAATTAGATTCAAAACATAGAGAAACCCTCTAGGCAAAACCTTCAGTTACAAAAAGCCACAAAGACAGGAATATCCATTCTGTTCAGCACAGCTTATTTTCTCAGCCATTTAAAGAAATCATAATCTAACGCATATCTAGCTAGATTATTTACTAAATTCTAAGACTCCATTACAGTTCTGTCCCCGGCAAAAGCATCACACAGACAGACCCTTTGTTTCTCTCTCCCTCCAGCTTTTGAAAGTATCTTGTCTCCTCATTGTCATTTTGGTCAGGTGCCAGCGAGGTTATTCTAGCTTCTTAAGCCTTTACAGGTGAAAGGGTTTTTCCTCTGGCCAGGAGGGATTTTAAAGGTGTTTACCCTTCCCTTTATATTTATGACAGGGTTCGAGGTCTGGGTTCACCTATTGTTAACCTGCATGGCAAAGTAAGGACGGGCATAGCTCAGAAGAGATTGTTTGGGTGGATGACAGGCTGGAGGTGTCAGGGAGCTGAGATTCAGCTAAACATAAACAAGCCTCCCTCTCACTGGAGGCAGTGGGTAAACAAGGTGATTTACAGTCCCGGATATCCAGAGAACTGTCATATCTCCTGGTTATTTCCTCCACATTCTGAAACAAAAATCTGTCCCCAATACAGTCCAAGAACTTATTGGAAATTATCCTTTTTGCCATATTACTTTTCCAGAAGTTGTAAGCCTCACTTACACTATGGGACACTATCTTGGGAAGCAGTGACTCTGAAAAAGATTTGGGGTCTTGGTGTATAATAATCTGAACATCCAGTGCAACACTGTGGCCAAAAGGGCTAATGCAATCCTGGGATGCATAAACACAGGAATCTCAAATAGAGATAGAGTGGTTATTTTGCCTTCTGTAGCTGGCACTGGTGCAACTGCTTCTGGCATACTGTGTACAGCTCTGGTGTCTACAATGCAAGAAGGATGTTGATAAATTGAAGAGGGTTCAAAAAGAGCCACAAGAATGATTAAAGGATTAGAAAACGTGCCTTATAGTGATTGAGCTCCTAAAGTCTATCTATTTGGCTTAAAAAGAAGGTTATGAGGTGACTTGATTACAGTCTGTAGGTACTTACATGATTAACAAATATTTGATAGTGTGTTCTTCAGTCTAGCAGAGAAATGTATAATATAGTTCAATGGCTGGAAGTTGAAGCTAGACAAATTCAGACTGGAAATAAGGTGTAAAATTTTAACAGTGAGAGTAATTATCCCTTGGAACAACTTACCAATGGTTGTGGTAGATTCTCCATCATAGGCAATTTTTAAATAAAGATTGGATGCTTTTCTAAAAGATATGCTCTTGGAATTATTTTGGGGAAGTTCTGTGTCCCATGTTACATAGGATGTCAGACTAGATGATCACAATAGTCCCTTCTGGCCTTGGAATCTGTTAATCCAACCCTCTCTTTGAGCTAAACCAAGCCATCTGCTTCTTGTGAAAAATCAGAAAGTGCCTTGACCCACTAGTTAAGAGTGCTCAGATGGGATGTGAAAGAATTGTTTTCAAATTCCTATTCTGGAGCAGGGACTTCAACTTCAAACTCCCACATCACAGGGAGTGCCCTAATCTCCGGGCTATAGAATAAGGCTCTCTCTGGCCCAGTGAATATTTAATTATTTCATACAAAATGGAACGGCCACAAGAGGAGATATTGACCCCACTACAGAACACCCAATAGCCTGGTGATTAAAGAACCCATTTGGGCAATGGGAGACTTGCATTCAAATCCTGGCTCCAAATCAGGACGACTGGGAATTAAAAACATGGATGCACACATTTCCGATGAGTGTCCTAATCAGCGGACTATTTGTTATTTTCAGTTATATGCACATTCCAGACAGCTTCTCAGTCTGATCACCCCCAACTGTTTGAGATCCAACCCACTAGAACAGCTCTGAGAATACCTGCTGTTTTGGGCCCTGTTGAGGAGACAGGCAGGAGAGTGCCTAGTTTGAGAATCTTCCCAGGGTTTAAGTGTAAGGCAGGGTGGCAAGCAACTTGGCAGCATCAGGACTTATGCAGTTTTGTGCATGTCCACCAATGGAAATGTCAGCATGTAAGGAACTTAGGCACTTCCAGGGGTAAGCAGCAGCTGAACTGGGTTTTTGAGGGTCTCACTGGTACCTAACTGTTGGACTTTGATGCCTAAGTCCCTTTGTGCAGACACACTTTTGAAAATAAAACAGACTCCTCAGACAGACACCTTTGAAAAATTTCCTCTGCTCTGCCACTGATTTTTCTTGCCCATCAGAACCCTGCCTGTATTTTGGCAAAAATTTGTCAAAAGTGAAATGTTTCTGCAAAGCATTTTGGTTTTGAGGATTCAGCATTTTCCAGTGAAAACACATTTCATCAGAAAATTCACAACAAGATTTGTGAAAACATATCTCTGGGTGTTGAAAGGAAGCTATAAGATTCCTCTGCATCAGTTGTCATTATAGAGGCTTGGTCTACGCCTGAAAGTTATATCGGCATAAGAAAATCACACCTCTGACTGACATAGCTATATTGACACAGCCCTTGGCGTAGATGCAGCTGTGTTGATGAAAGAGTGCTGCCCCTGACATAACTAATGTTGTTCCAAGAGGTGGTGTTCCTACACTGACAGATAAACCACTTCTGTTGGCAAATGCTGAGTCTGCACTACAGGGCTATTCCGGCGTAAGTATGCCAGAATAAGCTCGGTAGCACAGACAAACCCAGAGGATGCTAAATTTGGTTTTGCTTAATTCATTGAATTAAACTAAAGTGAACTAAGGCCACTTTAATTCTGAATGAGAGCTGTGCCCGGGGTTTAATTTGTTAACTAATCTGCTTTAAATTTAGACTTCAGTTAATTTAGATTAATTTTCTTGAGTATCCTTGCATAGGCAAGAAAGACTGGGCACTGAAGTGAGACTGAAGTGTCAAAATAGGAGATTTTGGAACACACTGATAATTAAAATTGCAATAAATTCACCAGTCATTCTAGAATTCTAAAGGAACTTCAGAAGGAAGAATCTGAGCTACTAACAAAAATAAGAAACCTCTTATTAAAATCAACTATGACACTGAAGAAATTTAAACAATGTGGTACTTTTAAACAGGAGCTAGAAAAACAGCAAAATAAAGATAATGGATTTCAAGAAGGCAGACTTTAGCAAACTCAGTGATTTGGTAGGTAAGATCCCATGGTAAGCAAGTCTAAAAGGAAAAAGAGTTCAAGAGAGTTAGCAGTTTTTCAAGGAGACATTATTAAGGGCACAATAACAAACTATCCCACTTCACGGGTGTCATAAATATAAAAGGAAGGGTAACCATCTTTCTGTATACAGTGCTATAAAATCCCTCCTGGCCAGAGGCAAAACCCTTTTACCTGTAAAGGGTTAAGAAGCTAAGGTAACCCTGCAGGCACCTGACCCAAAATGGCCAATGAGGGGACAAGATACTTTCAAATCTTGGGGTGGGGGAAAGGCTTTTGTTTGTGCTCTTTGCTTATGTGTTTGTTCTCTCTTGGGACTGAGAGAGGCCAGACAGAAATCCATCTTCTCCAACTCATCCTAATCCAAGTCTCCAATATTGCAACCAGTATCGGTAAGACAGGAAAGGCGGATTCGTTTATCTTTTGTTTTATGTGAATTTTCCCTGTGTTAAGGTTTATTCCTGTTTTCTGTAACTTTAAGGTTTTGCCTAGAGGGATTCTCTATGTTTTGAATCTGATTATCCTGTAAGGTATTTACCATTCTGATTTTACAGAGCTGATTCGTTTACCTTTTCTTTAATTAAAATTCTTCTGTTAAGAACCTGATTGATTTTTTCATTGTTCTTAAGATCCAAGGGTTTGGGTCTGTATTCACCTGTACAAATTGGTGAGGATTCTTATCAAGCCTTCCACAGGAAAGGGTGTGTAGGGCTTGGGGGGATATTTTGGGGGAAGATGTCTCCAAGTGGTCTCTTTCTCTGTTCTTTGTTTAACATGCTTGGTGGAGGCAGCATACGGTTCAAGGACGAGACAAATTTTGCACCTTGGGAAAGTTTTAACCTAAGCTGGTAAGAATAAGCTTAGGGGGTCTTTCATGCAGGTCCCCACATCTGTACCCTAGAGTTCAGAGTGGGGAAGAAACCTTGACAACAGGAAAGACAGCAAGCATGGCAACAAAAACCACCTTGGCTTTAACAGGAGATCTTCAAAGATCTGAAATTTAAAAAAAAGTCCTACAAAAAGTGGAAATCAGGTCAAATTACAAAGGTGAAAACAAAGAAAAACACAAGCAAGTAGGGACAAAATTAGAAAGGCCAAGGCACAAAACAAGATTAAACTAGCTAAAGATATAAAGGGGAATAAATAAATTCTACAAATATATTAGAAACAAGAGGAAATAAGGAAAGAGTAGGCCCATTACTCAATGAGTGGGGAAAGACAAACTGGAGAGTAACAAAAACAATTAAAGGTTTAGAAAACATGACCTATGAGGACAAATTGAAAAAATAGCTTTTGTTTAGTCTGGAAAAGAGACAACTGAGGGGGGACATGATAACAGTTTTCAAGTACATAAAAGATTGTTATGAGGAGGAGGGAGAAAAATTTATTTCCTTAACCTCTGAGGATAGGACAAGAGGCAATGGGCTTAAATTGCAGCAAGGGAGATTTAGAATGGACATTAGGAAAAACTTCCTAACTGTCAGGATAGTTAAACACTGGAACAAATTGACTAAATCTCCATCACTGGAGGTTTTTAAGATCAGGTTAGACAAACACCTGTCAGAGATGGTCTGGATCAGTGGTGGGCAACCTGCGGCCCATCAGGGTAATCCGCTGGCGGGCTGCGAGACAGTGTTTACATTGACCATCCACGGGCCCGGCTGCCCACAGTTCCCAGTGGCTGCGGTTCACCGTTATCTATTATCTGTTTTGATCAACTACTTTTAAGTTATATAGACCATTTGTAGTGAATCAGAGTACTACTATACTGTATATATAATATTTTCCAGAATAATTTCTACCAACAGTAGAATTGTACAATAACAAGCAAAGGGGTTCCTTATGAAATGAATAATATACTGCAAAGTTTCACGAGCTGAGTTCATGTAGAAAATAAATAAATGGCTTTCATATAAGACTTAAACCATCTTTCTTTTAAAATTCCTGTTGTTTGACAATAATAAAAAGATAATTACTCCCTGTAGTTTGTAGTGGAAATGTAGGAACAGAACATGCCAGGCCAGATACTGGTCTCAGTTATATCGCAGGTTTTAGAGTAGCAGCCGTGTTAGTCTGTATTCGCAAAAAGAAAAGGAGTACTTGTGGCACCTTAGAGACTAACCAATTTATTTGAGCATAAGCTTTCGTGAGCTACAGCTCACTTCATCGGATGCATTCAGTGGAAAATACAGTGGGGAGATTTATATACATAGAGAACATGAAACAATGGGTGTTACCATACACACTGTAACGAGAGTGATCACTTAAGGTGAGCTATTACCAGCAGGAGAGTGGGGGGGGGGGCCTTTTGTAGTGATAATCAAGGTGGGCCATTTCCAGCAGTTGACAAGAACATTTGAGGAACAGTGTGGTCGGGGAGGGGAATAAACATGGGGAAATAGTTTTACTTTGTGTAATGACCCATCCACTCCCAGTCTTTATTCAAGACTAAGTTAATTGTATCCAGTTTGCAAATTAATTCCAATTCAGCAGTCTCTCGTTGGAGTCTGTTTTTGAAGTTTTTTGTAACTCCATTGTAAATCTAACTTAGTGTAAATTCAGAGTAACTCCACTGAAGTCAATCAGAATCTGGAGCTCAGAATCTGATGCACAATTTGTATTAAAGGAAAATCTTCAGAATATCTAACATAAGGGTATTAAGGTGCCTACAAACATGTATAAGCCTTATACTTGTTAAACTTCTGTGCAATCATTTCTGCTCAAAAGCTGCCTGTCATGACTGGTAAACTGTGAACATTTATACAAGACTGCTGTGAATACTCCAACTACAAAGACCCCTTGAGAAGGACTGCCATACCCCAAGATATTGCTTAAATAATTCATTTAGTACTGTTATAGCAGCAGTTGGATATGGTAAATGCTTGTCTTTCAGAAACATTTAATGTTTCAGAAACAAGCTGTGCAAAAGGTCTCATTGTAGTGTAATAGAAAATTCATTACTTGAATAGTTCCCTATATATCAAAATAGAATCCAATTGGATGCTACTTCTTTTATGAGAATTTCACCTCGGCAAGAATGCACAAGTCATCTACATAGCATAATCTACTGTGCTGCATGATCATTTGTTTTAGGTGGGTTTGATTTTGAACTATGCAACAGAGTTAAAAAAAAACATGAGTTTTGCTTGCCTCACTATATACAAAGGAGGTGAGAGATTTTCTGTCTTGCATACTTTGTACCATATACTTATGGCCAAGTAGCTCTAAATGCCACAGCAAGAGCTCCTGGTTTATCAGGACACACATTCTAAATTCTGGGGCACATTTCAGTCTCTGCAGCAGTGTAAAGTATAGGGGGAAAACACTCCACAAATAAAGGATCTAATTAAAAAACTAAGGCTAATAGACAGTTTACAAAATGAGTAGGGCTGTCAACTAATCGCAGTTAACTCAAGCGACTAACTCAAAACAAATTAACGCGATTAAAAAAATTAATCACAATTCATCAGTTTTAATTGCACTATAAAACAATAACAGAATACCAATTTAAATTTATTATACATATTTTTGGATTTTTTCTACAGTTTCAAATATATTGATTTAAATTAAAACACAGAACACAAAGTGTACAGTGCTCACTTTATATTTTTATTTTCAATTACAAATATTTGCACTGCAAGAAAGATAAACAAAAGAAATAGTATTTTTCAGTTCACCTCAGACAACTACTGTAGTGCAATCTCTTAAGCGTGAAAGTGCAACTTACAAATGTAGATTTGTTTTTGTTACATAACTGCCCTCAAAAACAAAACAATTTAAAACTTTAGAGCCTACAAGTCCACTCAGTCCTTCTTCTTTTGTTTCCACTTACCAGAGATAATTCTGCCTGCTTCTTATTTACAATGTCTCCTGAAAGTGAGAACAGGTGTTGGCATGGCACTGTTGTAACTGGCGCTGCAAGATGTTTACATGCTAGATATGCTAAACATTCATATGCCCCTTCATGCTTCAAGTTCTAGATTGCACTATTTTTTTATCTTTTACAGAGTAAATATTTGTAATAAAAATAATAATATAAAGTGAACACTTGAAACTTTATATTCTGCATTGTAATTTAAATCAATATATTTGAAAATGTAGAAAAACATCCAAAATATTTATAATAAATTTAAATTTGCATTCTATTCTTGTTTAACTGTGTGATTTAAAACTGTGATTAAACATGATGAATTATTTTAAACTCATGATTAATTTTTTGAATCGATTGACAGACCTAAAAACAAGGCATCAGGCCTGAGTGTGTACCAGAGCAGAAGCAAAAGACTACAAATCCCAGCATTTTATTGGTCATCTTTCTTCCTCTTTTTCTTCTAGTCCCCACCACTCTGGTGAATTCCTATTATCTTCCCTTCATTATGATTTAAAAGGAACATTCTTCATTTTTGATACAATTACTTGACCATGCTTTGGGTTCGTAGTTTTAGAAGCAAGCAAATTGTTATATATTATAGAAACACACAAGAAAGGTCATACTGGGTCAGATCAATGGTCCATCTAGCCTAGTATCCTGTCTTCCGACAGTGACTAGTGCCAGATACTTCAGAGGGAATGAACAGAACAGGGCAATTTTTGAGTGATCCATCTTCTTTTTTTCCAGTCCCAACATCTGCCAGTCAAAGGCCTAGGGACACTCAGACCATTAGGTCAAATCCCTAACCATTTTTACTAATAGCCATTAATGGCCCTATCCTCCATGAGCTTATCTAATTCATTTTTGAATGCAGTTATATTTTTGGCCTTCACATTATCCCCTGGCAAGGAAGTTCCATAGATAGACTGGGCATTGTGTGAAGAAGTACTGCCTTATGTTTTTTTTTAAACCTGCTGCCTATTAATTTAATTGGGTGACCCCTGTTTCTTGTGTTATGTGAAGGTGTAAATAACAACAATTCCTTATTCACTTTCTCTACACCATTCATGATTTTATAGATTATAGACCTCTATCATATCCCCCCTTAGACATCTCTTTTCCAAGATGAAAAGTCCTGGTCTTTTTAATGTCTTCTCATATGGAAGCTGTTTCATACCCCTAGTCATTTTTGTTGCCCTTCTCTGTACCTTTTCCAATTTTAAACACATCTTTTTGAGATGGGATGGCCAGAAATGCATACAGTACTCAAGGTGTGGGCATACCAAGGATTTATTTAGTGGAATTATGATATTTACTCTATTATCTATCCCTTCCCTAATGGTTCCTAACTTTGTTAGCTTTTTTGACTGCCAGATGTTTTCAGATTGAGCAGATGTTTTCAGAGAATGATCCACAGTGACTCTAAGATCTCTTTCTTGAGTGGTAACAGCTTATTTAGACCCCATTATTTTCTATTTGTAATTGGGATTATCTTTTCCAATGTGCATTACTTTGCATTTATCAACAATGAATTTCAGCTGCCATTTTGTTGCCCAGTCACCAAGTTTTGTGAGATCCCTTTGTAACTCTTCCCGGTCTGCTTTGGACTTAACTGTCTGCAAACTTTGCCAACTCACTGTTTACCCCTTCTTCCAGATTATTTCTGGATATGTTAAGCAGCACTGGTCCCAACACAGATCCCTGGGGGACCCCACTATTCATCTCTCTCCACTGTGAAAATTGACCATTTATTCCTACCCTTAACTTCTTATCTTTTAACCAGTGACTAATCCATGAGAGGACCTTGCCTTTTGTCCCATGACTGCTTACTTTGTTTAAGAGCCTCTGCTCAGGAACTTTGTCAAAGGTTTCTGAAAGTCCAAGTCCAGTGGTTCACCCTTGTCCACATGTTTATTGACCCCCTCAAAAGTATTCTAATAGATTGATGGGACATGATTTCCCTTCACAAAAGCCATGTTGACTCTTCCCCTACAAATTGTGTTCATCTGTGTGCCTGATAATTTTGTTCTTTACTATAGTTTCAACCAATTTGCCTGGTACTGATGTTAGGCTTACCAGCCTGTACTTGTCAGGATCACCTGGTAGCCTTTTAAAAAAAATTGTGTTACACTAGCTATCCTCCAGACAACTGGTTCAGAAGTGATAGGTTACACGCCATGGTTAGTAGTTCTGCAATTTCATATTTGAGTTCCTTCAGCCTTTTTCCAAAACCTCCACTATTGACACCTCAATATGGGACAGTTCCTCAGATTTGTCACCTAAGAGGAATATGTAAGGTGTGGGAATCTTTCTCACATCCTCGGCAGTGAAAACCAATGCAAAAAATTTATTTAGCTTCTCTGCAATGGCATTAACTTCCTTGAGTGCTCCTTTAGCACCTTGATCGTCCAGTGGCCCCATTGATTGTTTGTCAGGCTTCCTGCTTCTGATGTACTTAAAAAAAAATTTGTCCCAAACTGTAAAAAAATAATAGGATCAGGTTGAGGAAGGCAACAGGCCAGTCTTAACCCCATCAGCAGCAGCTTTCTGGCTGCTCAATGCACACACCCATAGACTCTCTGCCTCCCTGTGCTCATCTCTCTAAGCGTTGCTCCAGCTTAGCTGCTCCACAGCTCCAGGCCAGATTCCATCCTGAACCACAGTGTTCATCTCCACTGACTTCAGTGGACAAGTGTGCATGTGTGTACACACATGCTGTCAGCAGACCAGGTCAGAATGGAAGTCAGGCCTACTGGTCAGAGTCTGAATGCTAGACAGACTTGGAGTCAGGAATCAGAGCTGAGGTTGGAGCCGGGTTGCCAAGAGTCAGAGAAAGGCAGGAGCAGGTCTGGTTCTGAGTCAGGAGTTAATTGGGAGTGTAAAAACTAAAGTATCTATTGGATACTGGAACTAAAGTATCCAGTGTAAAAACTAAAGGATCTATTCATATTTCATTTTAAAGAGTAATAGTAAATGTGTATTATAATACTTGATTACATTTGGTGGGGGATGTGTAAGTAATACTAAGGGTAAAACAATAAGCAGTATAAAGTAATGACATCAAAATTCAGCCACTGGTAAATCTTTAGGTAGTATAACATTTCTCATTTCACATCCGCATTCATAAATTTGATTGAATCGTTTATACTTCCTTTGAAGAGCAAGAGGAGGACAAAAGACACAGGAGGCAGGGTTGGGATGGAACCTGAGACGGAGAAGGCAAATATTTATATTCTAGCAAAGATGATTTTTGTGAAGATTTGGGAGAAAAACTCCAATTGACTTCAATGAGCTCTGACGCTTCAATCCTGCAAGCACAGTAGTCCCATTTCAGAGTAACAGCCGTGTTAGTCTGTATTCGCAAAAAGAAAAGGAGTACTTGTGGCACCTTAGAGACTAACCAATTTATTTGAGCATAAGCTACAGCGCACTTCATCGGAGGAGTGAGACTAGTCATGCAAGTAAACTTAAGCATGAGTGTGTTTTCTAGAAAGGGGTGTGTGACAGGATGTATAAACCCAGCACTAGAACTGAAAGGATTAAGGAGCAACTCTGTGCCCAAGTGACACCCTCCAGCTGCACCTGTACACCATGCTCCAGCTGTAGGCAGAGCTTAAGAGGGAATCAGACAAGGCAGAGAAAGAGCCAACCCTGATCACTCCTGAGGAAGGGCAATGCAGAAACCTCCTGGAGAGGAAGAGCCTGCCAAGCCCAGGGGGGCTGAAGGTTCAGTTGGTACCTTTTCTTTCACTACTTTGCAACAGACTGCAAGATTTTGACAAGAGAGTGGGTGGTAGGAAGTTGCCCAGGCGTGCAGCTTTAAGGCACCTTTGGGTACTGGATATTTGGTAACCCTGACAAGGCCCTGGGCCAGAGCCTAGTGGAATAGGAAGGCCTGGGATCCACTACCAACCCCCTTTGTCCATTAAGTAAGGTTGACAACCTTCACCTTCTAGACTTCCCCCTAATGCTCCTCTGCAACATATTTAAAGATACAAGTACTGTAGAGTACACCCCACATTATCAATGATCTCTCTGACTTCCTACTGTCTTATAATGTGACTTGGGGGCGGGAGAGCCCCTCAATGAAAACTTGCAGAGGACATACCATAACTCACATCAGGCCTGACACACGCACTGCACCAACACACTGTTATCATAATCTAAATCTAAAAGGTGTCATGTCCATTATAACATTATTATATGCACACTTATAACACACTTGTCATTACTACTGTTGCATGATGTTCATACAGGTGCTCTACAAAGGATTATAGATGTGTGCAGGAAATTAAAAGGTGTTTTGCAAGCAGGGAGTCCAGCCTGTTTTAGTCAAAGGAATGTTGTTTCACCTGTTTTTCTGTGTGCCCAATGTAAACGGAACCAGGTAATACCTCAGAAGACAATGAAAAGTATATCTACATGTAAGGTAAATGAAGCCACCAAGCTAAACAAATATGGGGGAAGACCACTTAACACTCACAGCAGGGGACGGTGCCTGCACACTCCCAAGAAGCCTTCCTGACTCTTGAAACAGAGACAATAGACTTTAGGAAATATAAGCAGAAAGAGAAAGCCATTTTGGCATCCATCACCAAGGGACAAAGGTGGGGAGCCCTTTGAGCTCATAAAAAGTGGACCCTTTTGCCCTGAAAATGAAGAGTAGCTGGAACTGATTATAGGTGAGAAACCTGCTTAGACAAAGCCTGTAACTTGCTGAAGTTAAGTTTTAGTCACTAGAAAGTGTGTTTTGTGTTGTTTTACTGATAAACATATGTGTCTTTTGTTCTTACTTATTACTACTTAAATATTTGTCCTTTGTTAATAAACTTATGCTTGTTTTATTACAAAACCTTCTCAGTGCTCTGTTATTAAACTGAAGGGTAATGTCCTCAGCTGAGCTAACAGGCTGGTGAGTCCTCCATCTCTTTGGAGGCAGAGAACTTAATAATGTCTGTGAGCATCCAGTGAGAGGCCTGGACACTGTAGAAAGACGTATCTGGGGAACACAGGAATTGGAGCTCACTGACTGTTACCTGCAAGTCAAGGTTGGGACTGTCAAAGTCCTGAGTACTTTGCTGGCAAGACAGACATGCACATGTGTCAGGATGCTGACACACAGTTTAGCAGCAGCAAAGCTCACTCTTGCTGAAGAAGAGTGGTAACACCGTTCTGGGTGACCTGAACAAGACATCACATATAGACTTTGGATATAGAGATAAAAAGATAATGTCACTCCGCTTTGTACTAGCTCAGCTTGGTATTAAAAACAGAAGATACTGACAAACAATAGTTATAATGAATTAGCTAGTGCTACAGCCCCAAAGTCCCCCCAATAATTTCTGTTCAAAATTATGCCTGTTTTGGGAACTGAAAGAACAGAGCACAAGTAATTAACTATAGCTTCCTGAAAACCTTCTTGTCATCCAAAATGCTTTTGTTTTGTGAACTGTGAAATATATTGGTTCCAAAGTTTACTTCCAGGAGCTTGGTAGTTTGCTAAGATCAGTTCTGTAACATTGCAAGTGAATAACTGCTCTCAATCCACTGTTCAATAATTTATTTGTTTGACCTTTAAAACAGTTTATCTTAGTATCTTAACTTTTAGCATTCTCATGAGAAACCACATTCATTAAGGATTATTTTATTCCTTACAATCAGATAAAGTTTTAAATGAAGTTTGTTGCCATGCTGTTAATACTAAAGGGAATGGCTGAAGTTTGTTGCCATGCTGTTAATACTAAAGGGAACATTTAAACATACCAGCTTTGAACTTTCACATTCTCAAACAAAAATCCTGTTCCCCTGCCTCTGACTTAATTTTGCAAATGTTAAACCTACCTTTTCTCAATAGCCAACACAAGTACCAGCCAGGTGAGCTTCAGAAATGGGGAGCTCAAAATGTTGGAGGACCACTAAGCCTCGTATTTTCTCAAAACAGATGTGGACAGATTTTAAGCTTGATAGAGGGGAAGATTTTCCTGAAGCAATGGTTCTTAACCAAAGTACAAATATTTAATAAAAAGAAAAGGAGGACTTGTGGCACCTTAGAGACTAACAAATTTATTTGAGTATAAGCTTTTGTGAGTTACAGGTCACTTCATCGGATGCATTCAGTGGAAAATACAGTGGGGAGATTTATATACACAGAGAACATGAAACAATGGGTGTTATCATACACACTGTAACGAGAGTGATCAGGTAAGGTGAGCTATTACCAGCAGGAGAGCGGTGGTGGGGTGGGGGGGGGACCTTTTGTAGTGATAATCAAGGTGGGCCATTTCCAGCAGTTAACAAGAACGTCTGAGGAACAGCGTGCGGGAGGGCAGGGGAGAGAATAATATTTAATGTTACTCCATCAGGAAAGAATTTTGGAGAAAAAAATAACTCTGAAAAATATATAAAAGTGCTCTTATAGATCACAGAATGAAAAAGTACCTTTTTACAACATCTTCACCATTCCAACATGCTAGTCCATCAGCAGCTGCTAACTCATTGATACACAGCTGATCAGCCAGACCTCCATAGAATGTCTTGTACAGCCGTAGACTGTTCATAAATTCTCTACCAAAACAAACACAGGTAAAATAATTAACATAATCAATTAATAAAAATGAGCAATCAAACTGCCACATTGTTACAAGAAATCAAAGAATGTGCCACTTTTTGTCACTCTATTGGCTCTCATTTATTAATCAATTCATCAATATCCTTTTCAGATACATTAGTTGCTTTGAAAGAAATACTACTCAATCATTGAAAGTCAAACCAAATCACAGATGAGTGCTATGGGAGGCAACACTACATGTGTACCAATAAGCTAATATTTCCAAAAATGTATGTCTAAAGGTAAGCTCCTAACTCCAATACGTAGCCACCTACATAAGTGGCCTGATTTTCAGAAGTGCTGAATATCCAGTACCTCTTTACTGACTTCAAACTATTATACAAAGACTATCTATTGGTTGTGGTTCATGGGGCAGATGAAGTTTTGGGTAAGACAGGTTTAGGGTAGAGGTAGTATTTTTTGGCTGTTTAAATTACTGTTTGGATAATTTATTTCAATTTTTGTGGCACGTTATGCTGTTGGAGTATTATTTTATGTACTCATTTTAAATAATTGTCAAGGTGCCTAGAACTGGGGACAGATTCTGTACTGAAATAAAACAATAAATACCTATTAAATTACTGGACTTAATTGGTAACTGGACTATGATATTCATTTTTATAAACTATTTGCTAGTGTAATGAAAATCTCTCAATGGAAGACCTATACCTGCTGTGAAAATATAAATATGTAGGCTCATTCATCTGCACATCTACCAATGTGATATATGCCATCATGTGCCAGCAATGCCCCTCTGCCATGTACATTGGTCAAACTGGACAGTCTCTACGTAAAAGAATAAATGAACACAAATCAGATGTCAAGAATTATAACGTTCAAAAACCAGTTGGAGAACACTTCAATCTCTTTGGTCACTCGATTACAGACCTAAAAGTTGCAATTCTTCAACAAAAAAACTTCAAAAACAGACTCCAATGAGAGACTGCTGAATTGGAATTAATTTGCAAACTGGATACAATTAACTTAGGCTTGAATAGAGACTGGGAGTGGATGGGTCATTACACAAAGTAAAACTATTTCCCCATGTTTATTCCCCCCCTCCATGCTCCATTGTTCCTCAGACGTTCTTGTTAACTGTTGGAAATGGCCCACCTTGATTATCACTACAAAAGGTTTCCCCCAGCTTCCCCATTGGTAATAGCTCACCTGAAGTGATCACTCTCTTGTTACAGTGTGTATGGTAACACCCATTGTTTCATGTTCTCTATGTATATAAATCTCCCCACTGTATTTTCCACTGAATGCATCCAATGAAGTGAGCTGTAGCTCATGAAAGCTTATGCTCAAATAAATTTGTTAGTCTCTAAGGTGCCATAAGTACTCCTTTTCTTTTTTGCGAATACAGACTAACACAGTTGCTACTCTGAAATCATTTATTAAGACCATGATTTTTAGTGTCTAGTGAAGTTATTAATTTTAGGTCTTGCCTACACAACACAGTTTTGTCAACAAAACAATGGAGGTGTACACACTGCAATGTTCCTCCCACCAATTTAACTCCCCTGCGATGCTGAGATCATAAAACCACCTTGACCAGCGGCACAGAGCTTTTTGCAACGAAGTTAGAGCAACACAGTGTCAGTGTAGACACGGCACTTACTTATGTTGTCCTAGGCAGCCTCTAGGTGTATCACAAGGACCATCATAACCACTCTAGTCAGCAGTTTCAACTCCACAGCCCTGCAGCCAGCTACAGAGGCATGCACTCCTCCTTTAAAACCGCAGGAATTTTTGAAATTCTACTTCCTGTTTGCTCCGTGTGGAGAAGCCACATAGAATCTTCCCAGCTGACCATGGCAGCTTCCCACAGCAAATGAGCTCCCACCTGGAGTACTCTGAAGCTGCTGGATCCATTGGGTCTGTGGGGAGAAGAGTCTGTGCAATCACAGCTCTGATCCAGCTGTAGGACCATTAAACCTACAAGCAGATTGCTTTTGGCATGGAGGAGAAGGGGCACAAAAGAGACATGCAGCAGTGCTGTGCTAAGATCAAGGAGCTGAGGCAGGTATACCAGAAAATAAGGGAGGCCAACTCTCACTCTGGTGTGGCACTGAAAACATGCCACTTTTACAAGGAGTGGCACCTCCACGGCCAAAAGCCCCATGGATACTTCACTGGCCGCTGTCTCCAGTAGCCCCAGAGACAACCCCATGAATGAAATGGTGGATGAGGAGGTTGAGTTGGAGAAGGATGGGGGATAGGCGAGAGGGACATCCGGTGGCATGAGAAGCCAGGACCTCTTTTTGACTCTACTTCAAGCAGTCCAGCTCTGGCGTGCCTGAAGCAGAGAAGGGGAGCTCCAGTAAGTGCTCATGGCAGACTTCCCAACTCCAAATTGATTTGCAACTGACTGGTAGCAGTCTGGAGTTGCCAACTTCCACATAGCTATTGCCACACACTTTTCCATTGTGAAGGGTTAGTCAGGCATACTCAGTCCAAAAACATGTGAAGGTCACCATAGATTCAGCAGGAATGATTGGTCTATAAGTATGGACCAATCGGAAGTGGTCTGAAGGTGATTGGAGGATAGATATGCTAATACTAGGATTGAAAAATAAGCCAATCAGAACAGGCCAAAAACTATATATAAGGCAGAGAGCAGGCAGGCAAAAATTAGTCAAGATAGGAGCGGGAGAAGAAGACCCAGAAGAGATCAGAAGAAACCTAAAAGAGCAAAGAAATCAGAACCTGCAGCAGAGGCATCCACAGAGTGACGGCAATAGCCACGGGATGCTGGGACAGAGCAGAAAGGGATCCTTAAGATATAGCAGATGGAGGAAGACTATAGAGAATAAGCATGCTAGTCATAGAATAGAAATATGGTTAATGAATGTGTATGCTTGGGATAATAAAGATGACTGTCTGTGGTGAGTATGTTCATGTTACTTACTATGTATAAAGCTTAGAGTTTATTAAGATTGCTGTCTGTGTCCTACATATGACTGATCAACATGTGCAGAACATAATCACTTGAGCCTTTTCAACTGTATGACATTACAGTCTTCAGTACTTTAACTTGTATACCTGTGCTAAGGGATTTATGTTTATGTTTTAATTCAGGTTTAGATTAACTGTACTAGGGAAGATTAATTACACTAAATAAAGAAAACACTTCGTTTTGGAAAATAACTGCCTTGGTGTGAATCTTTTGAGCAAAGGGCTGTATCCATTTTCTCCCAAGGGAGAACAGATCTAGTCTGTTCTAAAAGGTTTCTTGAAAGGCATAGAGAAATCTCTGGTAAATCTTGGCAATTTCACTAGGGCGGGCCCCCTCCTTTCACCTTGCAGAAAGAGACAATATAGGTTAACATTTGGGGAATCCAGAAGTAAGCAACAGAAAGGCTGGTCTGGAAACCCTGAGCCCAACAGCGACAGTCCACCATGTGCAGCTGCTTTGTGAATGCCAACATCAATCTAAAATGTTCTTTCCAGGACACACAGCAGGGCAGGGACCATGGATTCCTGAACAGATTCACAGCTCATCAAATATTGCAGGATCAGCCACGTTATGTTCATAAGGCTCATCACAAGACTGGAGAGCAGCACAGGATCCATGTTTTCAGGCAGAGATGACAGGCACAAAGTTTACAGGGGCAGCTGAAAAACCGCACAAAACGTAGTTGGAATCCCAAAGAATAATGGGACAGAAAAAATTGCATCATGGGATGGTGAGCCCGCCCCCATGATGTACTGCGACACATTCACAGAACTGCTAGCAGCAGAAGATGGCAATTTGTACACTGGGATAGCTACCTATGATGCACTGCTCTCTCTGTTGATGTGAGAGCACCAACTGTGGAAGCACTTTGCTGACACAAGGAGTGTTGTGTGAACATGCACAAGCGATTTAATTACAGCAGTTTATGATAAGTCAACTTAAGTTACGTTGACTAATTCTGAAGTGTAGACCTGGCATAAGATCCCTGACTCATCTTTTGAAGGCGTTGTGCAGGATTCCTTTGAGGATGAGGACTGAGAGGTCAGATACTTTTCATTCTGTCAAAAGTGTTCGCCCCTGAGTGATGTGGTGTTTTTGTCTTTATCATTCTTCTATGTGAGTTCATTCCAGAGCACAGTGAGTGTCTGGCTTCACTGACATAATTGTCATAATAGGAAATGCACCACAATCAATCCATGCACAATACAGAAATGGAAATGTACACAGCTTTTAGTGTATTTTTGACAAGTTGTTGAGAAAGGACAATTTTTCAGTGTATTAGTAAATATGTCCTGAGGCAAAGCGTCACTTAATACAGAAATAATAATGGATTTCAACTTCTCTAGATGTCTCACCAAAACAGGCAGAAGAGCACAGGGTTTAAATGTCAGTTTTTGAATCATCTTTTTCTAGACAAGACATCATTATAGGCAGCTGAGTACAAATGTGTAATCATAGTTAGCAGAAGCTACAGACCTTTCTTATCTGTTTATTTGAAAAAGCTGTGGAAATGTTCATTTTTGACTGTTTTCGTCCCTTACCACTCTGTAACATGTAGCTGCTATACATGTTTAGTGGTAAAGATATAAAGCAAATTGTTTAGAAAATATGTTAATATTCAGCTTTATGGTTAGTAAATTATGCTTTATTTACCTCGGGATTATTCAGTATCAAAAGCACTGTTAGGAAACTACAACACTAGTAAAGATTTTAAAATACCTGTTATTAATGATACCTAGGACATTGATCCAATACTAGCCATAACACTAGCCCTCAGCCAAAGTCTGCAAAAAGCAGCTGAAGACAATGAAAATGAACTGTCTCAGCTGCTCTACAAGTAGCCATAAGTACACAGGAGGATAGGAAACAGGAGTTCCCTGCAGAGATGGGAGCAACTGCAAAACAGTTTTTTAAATATACTTTACTGATATAACATTTCCATGTAAGCAACTGCTGTTATTGCCATGGGAATATCATATTCTCATGACTATGATAGGAGGTAGTTCACGTGGTAGCGGATGGGAAGTAAGGTGGTCCGCAAGACAATCTCTGTTAAGTTGTGGTGCACACAATGAAATGTTTGAGAGTTTCCCATCTAATTACAGTTAGAAACTAGGTGACTGTTCACACACAAAGAGAAAATCCTGACATGTTAATAATGCTTTAAAAAAAAACAGGTAATAAATAGTGGACTTATGTCAAGTAACAGTGGTGGCTCTTATAAGAAAAGTTACCACAGTACTATTTTATTCTATTCAGTTCAGGTTCTTAAACTGTGCCTGTCATTGTGGTATCTCAGCACTTGAAAGGATGCACAGGTTCTCAACAAAATTAGCTTGAGTTGAGAAATGCATCAGAATTTAATTACATTTCCTACTTCTCTATCAATACAATAATACGGATATTGTTGTGAGAACCAGTAACTCTCACTCAATTCACTGACCCTTGCTTAAATGACATTCTAGGGAATATACAGTAGTATCCCTTAGGGTCACTGTTAGGGGAAACAGCCAGGAATTGTGTGCCTTGCCTAAGACGCAAAATGAGAAAGAGCAGATTGCAAGCAGCAACCTAATCAATGTCCTGCAAAAAGCAATAGAGGGGATCCTATACTACCTGAAGCAGCCAGTTGCTCTGCATCTCTTTCTCCTCACACAAAATACAAATACCAGCAAGGCCTTCTTCTCAAGCTCTGCTTTCTCTCATCACTACCCAGAACACTTTGAGGCTGGCAGCAGCTTGGCCTGCCAGCTAAGCCTGTAGGTGCCTTCTCTTCTCCAGGAACCAGAAATGGAAATAACACCTCCTACTGGCTCCCACTTCCTTTCTCAGGGCAAACTGAGGGAAAAGGGAAAAGATGCCAAAGTAAAAGATTCACCTATGATTTCAGCAGACACTTCCTAAAAGAAATAAAAAATCTGGATATTTTCCGTGTGTGTGTGTGTGTGTGTGGGTGACCCTCTGTACCTCTGGGGAACACCCTACACTCCCATGTTAATCTTTATAAAATGATTGTGTGGTATCCAATGCAAAGTTTGTCATGTTGATGTCTCTGGAAGGCTCATGATGCACTGAGCATGGTTGTTATAGTAATTGTTACAGTAATGTTATACATTATAATTTCATGTATATAGTTATCCTCATGGCTTAAAGCAAGCCCAGGCAAAAAACTCTCCAAGAACAGAGAGGCAGTTCACAACTCATTGGGGCAAATATGGGACAAACCCAGCCCAGCCTCACAGGAACAAAGGATGCTGGCCTAGGCATCAACAAAAGAATCTGTTAGGCCTTGGGCTTGTCTACATTGGCAATTTACTGTGCTGCAACTTTCTGGCTCTGGGGTGTGAAAAAACACCCCCCTGAGTGCAGCAAGTTTCAGCGCTATAAAGTGTCAGTGTAGACAGTGCACCAGTGCTGGTAGCTGCAATCCCAGCGCTGGTAGCTGTGCCCCTCGTGGAGGTGGTTTTTTTAGAGCGCTGGGAGAGCTCTCTCCCAGTGCTGCACTGCGACCACACAAGGCACGTTAAAGTGATATTGGCTAGTGTCATTTGGCTGCAAGTAGCTGGGAGCAGCTTACTTGCCAGAACTGTGCATGAACAGCCCGGGAGTGGGGGTTCTACAGCAGAGCAGGGTAAGGCTGGTTCCCAGAGTCAAGGATTGGAGTGACCTAGCAGATCACCGGTCCAGATAACACCAGAGGGGAACATCACTGCATGCATGCCAGTGTTAAGAGTATTTAAGAACAGAGCACATGCTTGTGAGAACTTGTTGGAAGCAGCTAGGACCATATGGCTCTTCTTCGTCTTATGTAACCATTTAGTTCTAATAAAGCTTTACTCCTTAGACTCCAGATGCTGTCTCCTCCTTATGAACCCACAAGACAACACAGCCAGTAGTAGGGGTTGTCCACCTACCTACTGCTACATTTACAGACTGTAGGCTCTTTAGGGCAGGAGCTGTGGGGTTTTTTTGTGTGTGTTTGTGTAAAACCACGCACAATGGGGCTCCTCCTATGATACTTTGATAGCCTGTCTGTGGCCTCTAGGTGCTACTGCAATAGAATCATAGAATCATAGAATATCAGGGTTGGAAGGGACCTCAGGAGGTCATCTAGTCCAACCCCCTGCTCAAAGCAGGACCAATCCCGAATTAAATCATCCCAGCCAGGGCTTTGTCTACAATACTACCGCTACTCTTTGCAGGAGGAAGAGGAGTAATCATTCTGCACCAGTCATAATTAAGGGTCAAATCCTGAAGTCTCTACTTTATTTTAACTTAGGGTTACATACACATAAGCCCCATAGTCATAAATAGGACTTTAGCCTGAGTAAGGACTTCTGGATTTAGCCCTAGGTTCTCAGTTATTGCATTTAGTGCACTAGAAAGGAGAGTATGTGAGAACAAACCCATTCCCTCTCCTATTTCTGATCAGTTCAGCACTAGCCTCATCATACAAATAGGCTAAATAGGGACTTTAAAAGGGACAATCGTTTTGACACATTTGGTAATCCACATTGCTATGCCAATTAAACTATATTATGCAGGCTCTCTCTCTCTCTCTCTTTCTCTCACACACACACACATTAATACCCACTCAGATATAGCTGATGTTTTAGAAGCACTGTCAAATCTTCTAAATGCTTTAAACCACAGTAAATGTCCCTGCCCATTCATCCATTATTTCAGTAAACAAAAATCTAGGTCTTATAAAATGACTACATTTTACAAATGTAATAGAGCATGTAGTACCATTGAAATGTAAAGCTGCATTCTTTTCAATCTCTTATTCTCTACTAATGCATTTCGTTATATTGAATACAATCTATTCTGTTGTAAAATTAATGGCTTACTTTCTTCTTTCTTTCTGGCTGTAAAACTAATGTCTTACTTTCTTCTGTTGGCCAGTGTTTCTTCATGGTCTCTTGCAGACATCTTCATCCCTTGATTATCTTTGTTCTGATCAGAATAACTGGGGGAGAGTGTCAGCTTTCTCACAGGATGACCACATATCTTGTTTACCTAAAGACAATAAAAGGCATATGGGGAAAAATAAATAAATAATGCCACCAGTTTACAATAGTACAATAACCTACCTCTTAGTTTAACTTTGATTTTAACTCTGATTTTATTAAGAATGAGGGACAGACCCCATGGCCATATTAGAAAGGTTGGCCAGAGTTTCGATGAGTATGGGACTGGTCAAACCTACTATCCATATTTCATGTACCCAATTCAGCAAACAAGGTTGTTAGCTGCTTCCACTATAAATACAAATGGTGAGACACAAAGAAGGAATGAGATACCAGAGTGTCCTCAAGAAGCCAGGACTCGCCAATATGTATTTAATTAACTGCAGTTTTCCCGAGAGACCTTCACATCTGGGAGTTTCAGTGTTATACAGATAGTTAAAGTAATTAAGGAACCTGCTGAATGCTGGAGACAGCAACTTAATCTTACTTTTCCTTTATGTACATCAAGTAAAAATGTGTAAAAGCTTAGTGATTCCTTTATGATTGGATCAATGTAGCATGTTCAGTACAGTTACTATATCACATTCTGAACAGTTACTAGGATGGAGACTTGCATTGCTGTCATGCAAAATGTAAGTTTAATTACATCTAGTTCAGATAATAAATTCTATTAATACCAAGAAACTTACATATCTGTCTCTGACAAACAGATATAAATACATATGCTGAGACAACTGCCTATCATGCTGACCAATATTGTCTCCTTGTCCTCGACCATCTATCTTTATCCATCTGTTGTCTCTTGACTTACAGTTAGATTGTAAACTTCTTGGGGTAAAGACCATCTTTTTTTTGTGTATTTGCTTGCTTGTTCTATGTTTGTACAGTGCCTAGCACAATGGGGTCCTTGACTAGGGCAACTAGATGCTACAGCAATACAAATATAATAAATAATAATATGAACCCACATTTTCTTTTAGTAATATTTGGCACTATGTTATAACTTTTGTATTAAAGAGGCTATCAGTTCACCATTATATTACATTATTCCTATTAGTCACTGAGGTACAAATCATGGCAATATATATATGTATTAAATAGGAGATGCTCCAAACTAAGGGTCACACCCTAGACAAGATATTAATTAGACTCATAGTCCTGTACCTTGTGTGCACCAATGTATTACTGAAAGACTAATATATGTGAATTATTTTAGAAATATGGTTCCTATAAACAATCAATTTCATAAAAGAAGAGGGAAGGAAAGGAAGGGGACAGGAAGCCCCACTTCTCAGGATCCAACTTCCATAGCTAGGACACATCCAAATTTCCCCACTCCTCACAAAACACTACCGTGACAAGTAATAAAATATTCAGAAGAGAAGCTGGTCCCTATTTTAAGCAAAAGTTTGTGGTGGGGGTTCCTTGCCTGCAATATAAGATAGAGAGCTGACACCTGCTGCAAGCTACTATTCCTCTCACTCATGATTCATAGAATCATAGAATCATAGAATATCAGGGTTGGAAGGGACCCCAGAAGGTCATCTAGTCCAACCCCCTGCTCAAAGCAGGACCAATTCCCAGTTAAATCATCCCAGCCAGGGCTTTGTCAAGCCTGACCTTAAAAACCTCTAAGGAAGGAGATTCTACCACCTCCCTAGGTAACGCATTCCAGTGTTTCACCACCCTCTTAGTGAAAAAGTTTTTCCTAATATCCAATCTAAACCTCCCCCACTGCAACTTGAGACCATTACTCCTCGTTCTGTCATCTGCTACCATTGAGAACAGTCTAGAGCCATCCTCTTTGGAACCCCCTTTCAGGTAGTTGAAAGCAGCTATCAAATCCCCCCTCATTCTTCTCTTCTGCAGGCTAAACAATCCCAGCTCCCTCAGCCTCTCCTCATAACTCATGTGTTCCAGTCCCCTAATCATTTTTGTTGCCCTTCGCTGGACTCTCTCCAATTTATCCACATCCTTCTTGAAGTGTGGGGCCCAAAACTGGACACAGTACTCCAGATGAGGCCTCACCAATGTCGAATAGAGGGGAACGATCACGTCCCTCGATCTGCTCGCTATGCCCCTACTTATACATCCCAAAATGCCATTGGCCTTCTTGGCAACAAGGGCACACTGTTGACTCATATCCAGCTTCTCGTCCACTGTCACCCCTAGGTCCTTTTCCGCAGAACTGCTGCCTAGCCATTCGGTCCCTAGTCTGTAGCTGTGCATTGGGTTCTTCTGTCCTAAGTGCAGGACCCTGCACTTATCCTTATTGAACCTCATCAGATTTCTTTTGGCCCAATCCTCCAATTTGTCTAGGTCTTTCTGTATCCTATCCCTCCCCTCCAGCGTATCTACCACTCCTCCCAGTTTAGTATCATCCGCAAATTTGCTGAGAGTGCAATCCACACCATCCTCCAGATCATTTATGAAGATATTGAACAAAACCGGCCCCAGGACCGACCCTTGGGGTACTCCACTTGATACCGGCTGCCAACTAGATATGGAGCCATTGATCACTACCCGTTGAGCCCGACAATCTAGCCAGCTTTCTACCCACCTTGTAGTGCATTCATCCAGCCCATACTTCCTTAACTTGCTGACAAGAATACTGTGGGAGACCGTGTCAAAAGCTTTGCTAAAGTCAAGAAACAATACGTCCACTGCTTTCCCTTCATCCACAGAACCAGTAATCTCATCATAAAAGGCGATTAGATTAGTCAGGCATGACCTTCCCTTGGTGAATCCATTCGAGGTTTATGGACTGATTTCCATATTAAAAGGAGCATAACATTTGCTAGAGAATTAGAAATCAGATAAGAATATGTGATTAAATATTAATACATCAGGATCAGACAGGTTATCACCCCAATGTGTATCAAAAAGAAACCTAAGACTTATGTAAATTGTACTTACTTAGCCCAGTCTAAAAGGCAAGAATCAACATTGTCACTGACACAGAAAAAGCCTTCAACTGCACCGAGTTGTATTTTTGAGTAACCAGATGTCTGGAAAAATAAGGATTTGGATCCAAATACAGAAAATGGAAAAATGTTTTACATTTAGATCCAGAGGCAAATATATGAATAAATATCTGCTATGTTTATTTCTGAAAGAGGGTAAAGGAATAGTGCCTACATCCATGCCTACTTGTTGATCTAGCAACAGAGCCTCAACATATTATACTCTGGGTGGAAAGGGAAGAACAAATAGTGAGGAAAACATCCACTAATTCCCACAACTAGACAGATCTGGATGATAGTTAATATTTATTATAGAGAATATTTCAAAATGTAATGCCTGGAACCCCAGCTAAAAGTTTCTGACCTGGTGTTTTAATTTTTCAGAGGAAGGACTGAAGGAAGGGTAGATACAATATTTCAAGAAATTAAATATTTTAATGGAAAATGTGTAGCCATACTAGAAAAAAAACTCTGGGCTTCAAAAATTCCTTTAAAAAATAAATATATCCTCAACTGCCTAACTGTACCATAGACAAACAGAATAATAATAAAAAAAACCACATGAACTGACTACTTTAGAAACAAATTTATTTCAAAATGATGGAAAAATTTTATAGATATAAAAACTGAAAACAGACATATTCTAGAAAATGTTTCTACTGCATTACGCCAGCATTCAATAATCAGTAACAATAAATAATAAAAAAGCTGAACAACTCACTTATATTAATGATAGTATCTCACACAGCTGAAAGAGTAACCTCACTGGTGCTTATGAAAGTTTCTTACGTCCAGATATTTAAAGGTATTTAGGCATCACTCTGCTCAAAGTTGCAATGCCTTACTGACTTGGGAGCCTAAGTCCCCACTGACTTTCAACACTGAGTGGACCAACTCCTAAATACCTGCTGGTACATTACTTCTGTGAGATGAGCACCTGCTCTATGCAACATGCATGCCATTTGATGATATTCTTAGTTACTGGTAGCTTCTTCCAGTCTCTGATGCTCAAAGTCCTGCTTAGGTTTGCCAACTTTATTGCACAAAACCAAACACCCCTGCCCAGCCCCTTCTCTAACGCCCTGTCCCTGCCCTGCCGCGTCTCAAAGGCCCTGCCCCCACTCACTCCATCCCCGCTCCCGCCATCACTCACTCTCCCCCACCCTCACTCACACTCACTGGGCTGGGGCTGGGGTGTGGGAGTGGGTGAGGGCTCCGGCTGAGGGTGGAGGCTCCCGGGTGGGGCCAGAAATGTTGGTTTCAGGGTGCAAGAGGGGGTTCTGGGCTGGAGCATGGAGTTGGGGTGCAGGAGGGGGTTGAGGACTCCACTGGGGGTGCAGGCTCTGGGGTGAGGCCGGGGATGAGGATTTTCAGGTCCAGGAGGGGGCTCTGGGCTGGGGCCGAGAGGTTTGGAGTGTGGGAGCAGGCTCAGGGCTGGGCGTTGGGGTGAAGGAGGGGGTGCAGGCTCTGGCTGGGGGTGTGGGCTCTGGGGTAGGTCCAGGAATAAGAGGTTTGGGGTGCAAGAGGGAGCTTAGGACTGAGGCAGGGAGTTGGGGTGTGGGAGGATGTGCGGGGTGCAGGCTCTGGGATGGGGGCTCAGGGCTGGGGCAGGGGTGTGGGCTCTAGGAGGCTGTAAGGGTGTGCTAGGGGGTGCAGGGCTGGGGCAGGGAGTTGGAGTGTGGGCTCTGGGAGGGTGTAAGGGTGTGCGAGGGGATGCAGGGCTGGGGCAGGAGTTGGTGTGCGTCGGGGGATCAGGACACAGGCTCCAGCCAGGCGGTGCTTACCTCAGGCAGTTCCCAGTCATCAGTGCAGTGGGGCTAAGGCAGGCTCCCTGACTGTCTTGGCTCCCCGCAGCTCCTGGAAGTGGCTGGCGTGTCTCTGTGGCTATGTGGAGAAGCCAGGGGCTCTGCGCGCTGCCTGTGCCTGCAGGTGCCGCCTTGGCAGCTCCCATTGGCCATGGTTACCAGCCAATGGAAGCTGCAGAGCTGGTGCTGGAGCGGAGGCAGCACGCGGCGTTTCCCTGATTGCCCTCCACCTAGGGGCTGCAGGGACATGTCGGCTGCTTCCGGGAGCTGTGCGGAGCCAGGCCAACCAGGAAGCCTGCCTTAGCCCCACTGCACCGCCAACCAGACTTTTAACAGCCCGGTCAGCAGTGTTGACCGGAGCTGCCACAATCCCTTTTCAACCGGGCATTCCAGTCCAAAACCGGATGCCTGGCAACCCTAGTCTTGCTACCAGACTCTGTCTACAAATTTAACTCTTCTTATTTTCTTGGTATATCTGAGAAACTCAGACTTGCATACTCGTATCATTCAGTCCACTGCATCCAATCTGTCTTTTCTAAATGTTCACTGGTGGCTGTCATTTTTGAACCATTAATTGTACACGTGCACTGAATTTACTTCTGCCTTTCCTCCCTAGCTCATTCCTTGTTGTCACTCTGTTACTTCATTAAACTGTTGTGCAAATGAAAAATTCATGTCTCCAGAGGCCTATTCTGCATTATCTTGTCTCCAGCAGCCTATTCTGCAAATAAGTAATATGATTTTAAGATGAAAAGGCCTGCACTCCATTTTCCTTAAACATATCCTGGCAGGCTAGGTACTGGGGGGAGGGGGGAGATTATGGGGGAGATATTTTCCCCCTCCCCAAAAAATCTTCAAGGGGCCTCCAAATTATTATCAGAAAGTCCAAAATTATGTATAAAGTTATGTCATTTTAAGCAGTGGAACAGGAGATTGGAGAGTCTTCATCCTTTATATAAGTTATACAAAACAACAAAATACTGACACGGTGGCTACATTTTAATTTTTTTAAATCATATCATCCAGTATTTTCCAGGAGTCTAACTAGCCCCTGGAATGTTGTTTGTTTTTTTAAATAGTAACATCCAAAAGCTGAAAAATTCCCACTTGCCCCCACCCCCATCCCAGTAATGGGACTCTAGAACCAGCCCTGTATTCTGATAAAGAGGGGAAAGTCAGAATTTAGATCTCTGAAAGATCTCTGATGAGTGTAGGGATTTACAAATCTCTGGGGAAAGATCTCAAAGAGGGAATGAAATATCTCAGGTATGTGGAAGAAGGGAGAGGCATAAAATCTTCTACAGAAATTAAACTAAACAAGATTAAAACCATAAGTGTTTTCATGTGTTTGGACTGAATTTGCTTAAACAAATACTGCAGAATATTTAGCATGGGGGTAAAAATCTCAAAAACTGGTAGAATTCCAATTCTCACAGTTCAGTCAACCCTATTGTCATATAATCAGCATGCTATTATGCACAGTTTGTATGCCACAGTATGATGATTGCGTTAATTAAAATATCTTGTAATGACCATGCAGTTAAATTGCAATTAGCACCACACACAAACTTTATGGTAGTTTAATTCTGCTTCATGTAATACCATAAAACATCGGCAGTTATTTACAACTGATAAAAAACTGAAGCATATCAAATCTTCACATTTACAGTGCTGTGGGAGGGATAATTAGGTATGCAGTTCTCCATCAACAATATTAGAAATTCTGTCTCTAATTTCACCTGTCCTATAATGGAAATGTATCCCATTGCATAATTTTCACATGCTAGAACATTAGGATTATCATTAAAATTGTTAAACTTAAACTTTGTCCAAGTACGAACTGGTTTGGATTTAATTTAAAGAATCAAGAAAAAAAAGAAGTGGAATTGCCTCTTTAAGAAGATGAGAAGAAAACTACCATTATCCCTTAAAAATAGGGGATGGGGTAAAACGGACTGGAATAAAAGGAACAAGCAAGACCTTTCTGGTGAGTGCTAATCAAATGGCAAAAGGAATTTCATTGACTGATGGAAATACTTGGTAAGCAAATATAGTAGCTAAGTAAATAAAAATTAGAAGAAGTCTTGTTGAAGATAGAGCTGCCATATACATAGATTCATGTCATATCTGCCTGTATATAGGATTAGGGGAGGATGAGAGCCACTGAAGCCTAGGGAAAGATGCCCTGGGATGGGAGCCAGCAGATAAACAGATCTGGTTTCACCTGCCTAATGTGGGGTTTCTTGCACTATACTGTGAAGCATCTGGTACTGGCTGCTCTCAGAGATGGGAATCCTGGCTAGATGAACCATAGGTCTGATCTGCTATGGCAGGCAATTCCTAAATTTCATTTCTACTGATTTGTGTTAAGTTGTGAGTATTTTACAACCTTTAATATTTACCAAGGTCCATCATCCTTACCCTAGGATGCAAGAAGGTACCATTCCTCCAATTTACATATAAGTGACAGTACAAGGTCATTTCAGGCAAAGCTGGTAAAAAAACCCAGGCAACTAATATGGCTGAACCAAACTGCATGCACTTTGTCATAGTGCGTTTCAGAATAAAAGTGTCTAATCTATGTGCTTGGTAATACTTTCTGTAACCACAGCCCCTAGACTACTCCACTCTGCCAGAAATAGAACCCAAGAATCCTGGTACTCAATATTCCACTTTTGGATCACAAATAGTTGTGTAACACATAAAAAGTTCTGTCTTCCTCTTGGAATTTGTCCACAGAGGGTAACAGCCTACTTCTATTAGCCCTGGTCTACACTTCGAGTTTAGGTCAGATTTAGCAGCGTTAGATCGGTTTAGCCCTGCACCCGTCCACACTACGAAGCCATTTTTTCCTGCCACCTCCAGCATAGGTGACCATGCAAAACTCATCAACACAGGTGACCATGCAGTCCTAGAATCGCAAAAGAGCTCCAGCATGAACTGAACAGGAGGTACTGGATCTGATCGCTGTATGGGGAGAGGAATCCGTGCTATCAGAACTCGGTTCGAAAAGACGAAATGCCAAAATATTTGAAAAAATCTCTAAGGGCATGAAGGACAGAGGCTATAACAGGGACCTGCAGCAGTGCCACGTGAAACTTAAGGAGCTCAGGCAAGCCTACCAAAAAAACAGAGATGCAAACGGCAGCTCCGGATCAGAGCCCCAGACATGCCGCTTCTATGATGAGCTGTATGCCATTCTAGGGGGTGCCCCTACAACTACCCCAGCCCTGTGCGTGGACTCTGTCAGTGGATTCTCATGCAAC
Organism: Lepidochelys kempii; assembly: GCF_965140285.1. Taxonomy (NCBI): domain Eukaryota; kingdom Metazoa; phylum Chordata; order Testudines; family Cheloniidae; genus Lepidochelys; species Lepidochelys kempii. The sequence goes on along the minus strand of NC_136380.1, from coordinate 94,423,467 downwards.
AGGGATGCAGATTTTGTGGACAAGGAAGATGAGGAGGAGGAGGTTGAAGCACAGCAAGCAAGCGTAGAAACCGTTTTCCCCGACAGCCAGCAACTGTTTCTCACCCTGGATCTAGTACCCTCCCAACCCACCAAAGGTGGGCTCCTGAACCTAGAAGGTGGAGAAGGGACCTCTGGTGAGTATACCTTTGTAAATATAATACAAGGTTTAAAAGCAAGTATGTTTAATGATTAATTTGCCCTGAAGGCTTGGGATGCATTTGCGGCCAGTACAGCTACTGGAAAAGTCTGTTAACGTGTATGGGGATGGAGCCGAAATCCTCCAGGGACATCTCAATGAAGCTCTCCTGGATGTACTCCCAAAGCTTTGCAAAAGGTTTCTGGGGAGGACAGCCTTATTCTGTCCTCCATGGCAGGACACTTTACCATGGCAGTCCAGCAGCACGTAGTCTGGAATCATTGCATAAAAAAGCATGGCAGCATATGGTCCCGGTGTTTTCTGGCATTCAAGCAACATCCATTCTTTATCTCTCTGTGTTATCCTCAAGAGAGTGATATCATTCATGGTCACCTTGTTTAAATAGGGGAATTTTATTAAGGGGACATTCAGAGATGGCCGTTCCTGCTGGGCTGTTTGCCTGTGGCTGAACAGAAATCATCCCCGCTGTTAGCCACATGGTGGGGGGAGGGGTGAAGCGAACATCCCAGAGAATTGGGGTGGGGGGAGGCTTAGTTGGGTTTGTGCTGCATGTTAACCCAAAAATCACAACCCTTCTTTTAAATGGCCAACCCATTTTAAATGGCCAACCCAACGGGTGCTTGGTATGTGAAATGAGGGTGCTGCTGTTTGAAACCATTCCCACGTGTTAGGAAGATTAAAGAAGCCAAAAGACTGTGGCTTACAATGGCTGCCTGCAAGCTGAATTCTGCTGCCTTCCAGCCCTGCGTGTGTGATCTCTCACACCATACCGGCAGGCCCTCAATATAAGAGGCAAAATGCGACCTTGTAAAGAAACCACACATGCTATGTAATGTTAACAGCTTGGTTCACCATGAGTCTACCCATTGTTCTCTAAAATGTCTCTTTTTAAAGACTAATCTCCCTTTTTTCCCTCCTGCAGCTGCAAATGTTTCAACACTTCCCCATCATCTCCGTCCCAGAGGCTATCAAAGATTAGAAGCCGAAAAAAATCGCACTCGCGATGAAATGTTCTCTGAGCTTATGCAGGCATCCCACACTGAAGGAGCCCAGCACAATGTGTTGAGGGAGACAATGTCAGAGTCCAGGAAAGCACAAAATGAACACGAGGACAGGAGGGATGAGCGAGAGGAGAGGAGGGACGAGCGAGAGGAGAGGTGGCATCAGCGTGATGAGAGGAGGCAGGATGCAATGTTGAGGCTACTGGAGGATCAAACTGATATGCTCTGGCGTATGGTTGAGTGCAGGAAAGGCAGCAGGAGCACAGACCGGCACTGCAGCCCCTGTGTAACCTACCACCCTCCTCCCCAAGTTCCATAGCCTCCTCACCCAGACGCCCAAGAATGCGGTGGGGGGGTCTCCAGCCACCCGACCACTCCACCCCAGAGGACTGTCCAGGCAACAGAAAGCTGGCATTCAATAAGTTTTGCAGTGCAGTGTGGCCTTGTCCTTCCATCCTCCCCCACCCCACCCGGTACTTCCCTCCTCCCCCACCCCTCCCAGGCTACCTTGGCAGTTATCCCCCAATTTGTGTGACAAATTAATAAAGAATGCATGAATTTGAAACAACAATTACTTTATTGCCTCTGCAAGCGGTGATCAAAGAGGGGAGGGGAGAGCGGTTGGCTTACAGGAAAATAGAGTGAACCAAGGGGGTAGGTTTTCATTAAGAAACAAACAGAAGTGTCACACCGTAGCCTGGCCAAGTCATGAAACTGGTTTTCAAAGCTTCTCTGATGCTCAACGCACCCTGCTGTGCTCTTCTAACCACTCTGGTGTCTGGCTGTGCGTAATCAGCGGCCAGGCGATTTGCCTTAACCTCCCACTCTGCCATAAACATCTCCCCCTTACTCTCACAGAGATTGTTATTACTGCTTGCTGTGTGCTCCACAAGGGGAATATTGGTTTCGCTGACGTGTAACCGAGTCAGTAAACTGCACCAGCGCGCTTTTAAAAGTCCAAATGCACATTCTACCACCATTCTGCACTTGCTCAGCCTATAGTTGAACAGCTCCTGACTACTGTCCAGGCTGCCTGTGTAAGGCTTCATGAGCCATGGCATTAAGGGCTAGGCTGGGTCTCCAAGGATAACTATAGGCATTTCGACATCCCCAATGGTTATTTTCTGATCTGGAAAGTAAGTCCCTTGCTGCAGCCATTCCCACAGACCAGAGTTCCTAAAGATGTGAGTGTCATGTACCTTTCCCGGCCATCCCATGTTGATGTTGATGAAACTTCCCTTGTGATCCACCAGTGCCTGCAGCACAATTGAAAAGTACCCCTTTCAGTTTATGTACTGGCTGCGTTGGTGGTCCGGTCCCAAGATAGGGATATGTGTTCCGTCTATCGCCCCACCACAGTTAGGGAATCCCATAGCAGCAAAGCCATCCACTATGACCTGCACATTTCCCAGAGTCACTACCCTTGATAGCAGCAGCTCAGTGATCATGCTGGCTACTTGCATCACAGAAGCCCCCACAGTAGATTTGCCCACTCCAAATTGATTCCCGACTGACAGGTAGCTGTCTGGCATTGCAAGCTTCCAGAGGGCTATCACCACTCACTTGTGAACTGTGAGGGCTGCTCTCATCTTGGTATTCTGGCACTTCAGTGCAGGGGAAAGCAAGTCACAAAGTTCCATGAAAGTACCCTTATGCATATGAAAGTTTCGCAGCCATTGGTAATCGTCCCAGACATGCAACACTGCGGTCCCACCAGTCTGCCCTTGTTTCCCGGGCCCAGAATCAGCGTTCCATGGCATGAGCCTGCCCCATTGCCACCAGGATGGCCAAATTGCTGGGGCCCGTACTTTGAGAGAAGTCTGTGTCCATGTCCTCATCATTCTCCTCACCGCGCTGCAGTCGCCTCCGTGCCTGCTTTTGCAGGTTCTGGTTCTGCATATACTTCATGGTAAAGCATGTGGTGTTTAGAGCAGTCACAACTGCCACAGTGATCTGAGCGGGCTCCATGCTTGCCTTGGTATGGTGTGAGCAGGGAGAGCAGAGTGGCAGTGGACACGGCAGGTGGATGATGATGCTGACAGCAATATGGCGCCTACACGGAAAAAGGCACAAAATGATTGTCTATCATTGCTTTCATGGAGGGAGGGAGGGGTAGGCTGGCAGCGGACAGTGCTGCTGGCTGGGAGAGCTATCCCTCTGCCAATATTCCAGGCAGGACTGAATCTCCATTAGACAAAACTTAAAGAAGAGAATGACCTGAGTCACTCCCATTAATGTGCAGGTGCCCCTGACAGACTTTATTGAGGTCCGCCAGGAGCACCCATGTCTGCCCAGGCGCCCCTGACCTGACCAAGGCCAGCCAGAGCACCCAGGAGATGACGAGGACGGCTACCAGTCGTACTGCACTGTCTGCTGCCGCAAAGCAATGAGCTGCTGCTGTATAGCAATGCAGTCCCACGTCTGCCAGCACCCAGAAGATGTACGGTGACGGTGAGCTGAGCGGGCTCCATGCTTGCTGTGGTATGGCGTCTGCATGGGTAACACATGAAAAAAGGTGTGAAACAATTGTCTGCTGTTGCTTTCACGGAGGGAGGGAAGAAATGGGGACCTGACGACATAGACCCGGAACCATCTGCGACAATGTTTTAGCCCCACCAGGCATTGGGATCTCAACCCAGAATTCCAATGGGCAGCGGAGACTGCAGGAACTGTGGGATAGCTACCCACAGTGCAACGCTCTGGAAGTCGACACTAGCCTCGGTACTGTGGACACACTCTGCCGACTTAATGGTTTTCAGTGGGGACACACACAATCGACTGTATAAAATCGCTTTCTAAAAATTCAACCTAATTTTGTAGTGTAGGCATACCCTTAGTAATTACTCCTCTAGTTCCAGGAGAAGAAGGGCTGTGGATGTGAAGCTGTTGGGTTTAAACCCTGCTTCAGCAGGGGAGCAATATTGAGATTCTATAGGCAATCTTTCTTCTAGCATTTCCTAAGTTTTGCTTTGCAAGCATATTGGCTTGACTTTGCAAGCTTTTTGTTCTTTTTAACATAATGTTTTGATATGGACTATGTTTATCTGTTACCTTATTTTAAGTTGGCACTAATTGGGTACTGGCTACCTTAGAATATTGCCAATAGCCTACAGAGTCTTTCAGTTGTAGGCCACTAGTGTGAAGAGAGTCCAGCTCCATATAGGAATTAAAAGTTGTTCAGTAGCCTTTAGATGAGATGAGTTTGGTGGGTCTCAGGTCCATCTCCCACTTTACAAACTCACCACCATGCTTTGCAGTAAATGAAATAAAAAAACCCAAATACTCGTGAATTATTTGACTTTTGAGGTTGCTACAGTCTGAAAACAAAGCAAGAAAGGGAACTGGGAAGTGCTGGATGAAATGTGTTTATTTGTTTAAAAGTTTATGGTGAACTGAGTTTTAATTTGCTTTCTAGCATTGCACACAAACTATATTTCCTATGAAACATCTATTTTCCTTTCAGTATTCACAATTCTTTCCTGTAAAAATACAAACAAAAAAATCCCAACAATTATTTCCAGGGCACAATGAACTTTATTCTTCATGGAGTTGCCCAGATGTATACATAATATTTTCATAATATGTATGGGTGACAGAGAGAGAAGGATAACCAACATACATGTTCCTTCTACAATATCAATAGTGCAATCGGTTTTAGAGAGTAGAAATATTACTCTATAGCATCTTTCCTCTATTGCTAACTAGTATAAGTTCTTGGCCATTTTTGATCACCTAACTCTTTAAAACAAAGGTTTCTGAAATCAAGATTTACTGCTCTTTTACACTTGCAATAATCTCCAACTGAGCTAATACTAGGGAGTGCAATACTTCCCGGTGTTTGGCTCTAGCTAACTAACTTTTCTCTCTTTAGTTAAGCCCACAAGAGGGAGCACCAGCATTTAAATAGTACTTGCAAATACTGACCATGCTTTTACAGTTTGTGTGTTTACAAAAAGTATTCGACATAAACTTCTCTTTACAAGTCCAACTCAGGGGGAAGGGGAAGGTGGGGAAGGTGAGGGACAGAAACAGTGTAAAGAAGAAAGAGACTATGAAGGTGTATGGGTGTGTGAATGAGAGACTTTTTAACTTTTAAAACATTTTTAATAAAATCAGTACAGAAACAGTGAAAACAAGAATACAAATTCAAAAATAATGACCCACCCTGAATAGTACAAAATGCATTTCCAATAGGCAACTGCTGAATAAATTGATCCAAATTGCTTATAATAGTAGAATACCTTAACATCAAATGAAGGCATAAAACCACTATAACATCTAAAAAACCCAAAGAATATTGGAAACCCCAGTACCTAATAATTTACATCATCTATTTTTTTTAAAATGGCCATCTTTGCGTGACCCAGAATGAAGTTTGTAAGGCATAAGTATAGATTCACAAACAGATCTGTGTTAACAGTAACAATACAGAAGGAGAAAAATCAAAGGACAATAACCGAAAAATAGCCTGACTTAAAACAAACAACAGCTGTAACCTGAAACAAGAAACAGATGTAAAACAGTGTCCTTTGTGTCACAAAAAGGACACAACACGAACACCTCCAGAATCAAATGATGCACAAACACATTTGTAGAGATAGCCCAATGAAGAATTCTCCACTGGAGATCACCTATCCTTTTCGCAATCGGAGGCTTGTGTACAGTTTACCAGGCTGGCTGGCTGACTGGAGTCCATTATCAGAAGCTGGCTTCCATACCATATCAGGATAATCAACCAGCGTTTGAAAATGACAAATCTTTACCACAAGCATGCACAGTGATTTATGGCCTGAGCTAGTAAAAGTAAAGAAGACCCACTGAAGGCAAGCAAGCTGCCAGGCTTGTCAACATCCCAAACCACAGCAGGAACAACGGGCAAGAATATAATCAAGAATGGCTCACTCAAGAAGGCAACTGTCTAGCCTGACAATTTTGCCCCTAGGAAGGGCTGATTTTACCTCTGATAAAAACTGAGAAACCCAGTGAACAGAATGAAAACCAAGCCAAGAAATTTGCTGAGGCCAATATAAAATTAGTAAAATCAATTAAATGAATGAGTTTCATTACACCTGTTGCAGTAAAGGAAGAGACAAGACTCCTAGAAATAAAACTAGGAATCCTCACAGCAGGGTTATAAACAAAAGGTTCCATAGGCAGCCCTGAGAACTCCAGCCACCTATCCTGTGGCCAGAGCTTAAAGAAAATCTCCAACCATTAAAAAGTCTTTGATAAAAACCAGATAACACTTCAAAAGTGAGGCACCCAGGGTCAAACAAATAAAGTTCCTGATCAAAACCCAAACCTGCTACCTTCTGAAGAAAATCAAAGAGTTGCTTCCACGAAACAGGTTCATCCACAAATAGCTGCTGGAGAGATTGTAACCGAAAAGTAGCGATTCTGCTCAGAAAAATCAGTGAGACCTTAACCTTCTTCTACAACGGGCAGATACAAAATATTCTGCCTCTGCCAATGATGGCCATCCCAGAAAAGTCCAAAGGAAACTTCTGAACTTTTTCTGTGAAGAGTGAAGGGGGATGCAAACCAATACACCTATGCTACAACATAGAAGCAACTAAATTATTAACAACTAGGGCTGTCAAGCAATTAAAAAATGTTATCGCGATTAATCACACTTTTAAACAATAACAGCATACCATTTGTTCAAATATTTTGGATGTTTTCTACATTTTCAAATATATTGATTTCAATTACAACACAGAATACAAAGTATGAAGTGCTAACTTTATATTTATTTTTATTACAAATATTTTCACTGTAAAAACACAAATGAAATAGTATTTGTCAATTCACCTCATACAAGTACTGTAGTGAAATCTCTTTATCGTGAAAGTTGAACTCACAAATGTAGAATTATGTACAAAAATAACTATATTCAAAAATAAAACAATGTAAAACTTTAGAGCCTACAAGTCCACTTATCCTACTTCTTTTGGCATTGCAAGGTATTTACTTGCCAGAAACGCTAAACATTCATATGCCTCTTCATGCTTTGGCCACCATTCCAGAGGACATGCATCCATGCTGATGAAGGATTCTGCTTGATAACGATCCAAAGCAGAGTGGAACGATGCATTGTCATTTTCATCATCTGAGTCAGATGCCACCAGCAGAAAGTTGATTTTCTTTTTGGTGGTTTGGGTTCTGTAGTTTCCACATCAGAGTGTTGCTCTTTTAAGACTTCTCAAGGTATGCCCCACACCTCGCCTCTCTCAGATTTTGGAAGGCACTTCAGATTCTTAAATCTTGGGTCAAGTGCTGTAGCTATCTTTAGAATTTTCACATTTGTACCTTCTTTGCATTTCATCAAATCTGCAGCAAAAGTGTTCTTAAAATGAACAACATGTGCAGGATCATCAGCCGAGACTGCTATAACATGAAATGTATGTCAGAATATGGGTAAAAGAGAGCACAAGACAAATAATTCTCCCCCAAGAAGTTCAGTCACAAATTTAATTAATGCATTATTTTTTAAATGAGCATTATCAACATGGAAGCATGTCCTCTGGAATGGTGGCCAAAGCATGAAGGGGCATATGAATGTTTAGCATATCTAGCACGTAAATATGTTGCAATGCCGGCCACAAAAGTACCAAGCAAATGCCTGTTCTCACTTTCAGGTGAGACTGTAAATAAGAAGAGGGCAGCATTATCTCCCATAAATGTAAACAAACTTTTTTCTCTTAGTGATTGATTGAACAAGAAGTAGGACTGAGTGGACTTGTACACTCTAAAGTTTTATAATGTTCTGTTTTTGAGTGCAGTTACATAACAAAAAATGTACATTTGTAAGTTGCACTTTCACAATAAAGAGATTGCACTATAGTACTTGTATGAGGTGAATTGAAAACACTATTTCTTTTGTTTATCATTTTTACAGTGCAATATTTGTAATAAAAATAATAAAAAGTGAGCACTGTACACTTTGTAGTCTGTGTTTAATTGAAATCAATATATTTGAAAATATAGAAAGACATCCACAAATATTTAATACATTTCAATTTGTATTCTATTATTTAACAGTGCAATTAAAATGATTTTTTTTTAGTTAATCACGTGAGTTAATTGCAATTAATCAACAGCTAACACCCACCCTTAAAAGAGTCCTGGCTAATGCCACTTCCACCTTTGCAATCTCCACTCCAACTTTTCAATAACTCCTTCCCAATTCTGACCCAAAATATCCTCTGGTCCCAGCATAATTCCCAGTGCCTTAGAGACAGTTTGGCCCCAAAATAGCCCCCCAGGCAAAGTCAGGGAGACGGAGATCACCCAAGATCCCAGCAGAAGTGTGTTGCTCATCCCACAATTTATGCAAGCTGAGAAGTCTGCTCAAAAGAGTGTTGACATTCAGTAAAAACCTGGACAATACAATCATGAGTAATAAATATTCACATGGTGAGCATATGTGGAGACTTTCACCAGAGTAGAAGCTGGAACAGGGAGAGAAAGGCCAGAAAGACACTTTCACAACATCCGTAACAGAGGTTCAACAGAAAGAACATACAATAAACCAGATAGGGAACAACCCTGCCTGATTCCCTTACAGATTGGAAAGAGGGTGCTCAAAACAGCATTCACCTTAAGTAGACTATAGATTCCATAATACAGTAACTGAATGTAGGAGACAAACATGGGTCCAAACCAAAAGCACAAAAAGTGCAAAACAAATCCATGATCTACACAATCAAAAGCCTTCTTTTGATCAAGGAAAATCAACCCAATGTGCAAACTAAACATTTTTGAGGCCAAAATTACACCCTGCAATAGGAAAAGATGATTGAAAACTTGTGAATGCAATGGTCTGATCAGGGTGCATGAGTAAATCAATCACAGTTTTCAGTCTGTTTGCCAACCTTAGAAAAAAGTTTATAGTTAGAGCAAAGCAGGTACACACGTCTCCAATTCTTCACCTTCCCAATGTCTGCCTTCTTAGGCGACAGGGTAAGAACTGCTCAACAACAACTGAGTGTCAATATCTTCTCTCTGATGCTTTCCTGAAAAACCTGTAGCAAGGATCCAAAAGGCCTTATAAAACTCAAAAGGAAAACCATCAATAACAAGTGCCTTTCCTTGAGCAAAGCCATTTAGAGCAGAAGTCAATTTTGACTGTCAGGTCCTGTTCAAGTCTGTCCCCATCCAACATTGAGATCCTAGGAAGACGTACAAGGAGCTGATGAGTCTCAAATGAACACAGGCTCGGGTACATACTGGTCTGAGAAAAAAAAAATCACAGCAGAATGCCTAATCTCCACAAGATCTGAAAGCACTTGGCCTGACGACATCTTAAAACTGCCAATAATCTTCCATTCTGCATGTTTCTTTGCCAGGCCAAAGAAAAACTGATTAGGCACATCCATTTGAGAAAGGCCCTGAAATTGGGCTTTAACCACTGCACCCTGAACTTTGCTATCCAACAAGTCCCATAAGAGCTGTTTTTTATATTTCAAGAGCTCATACAGCCCAGCATCATGACTTCCCGGAAAGGCTTTTTCAAGTTCTAAAATCTCCAACTCTAACTCCTCCATGCTCTGGTGAAGACCCACGGTTGTCTGTTGCATGTATTGCTAACAAAAACATTTAATATTAACTTTACTCACCTACTACCATTGCCTCAAAGAGGGGAAAACATCCTTTGAGGCAACTAAGGCTCCCCCAAAATAACTGAAAGAGTCCAAAAAGTGAACATCTTGCAGAAGGTGAGTGTTAAAATTCCAGTATGGGAGATAGTCTTGCATGGAAGGAAGAAACAACACAAATAAGACCAAACTTTGATCTGAAATCCCAGTAGGGACAATACAACTAGAAAGCAAAAGGAACAAACGATGAGTAAAATCATAAAAATGGTCCAAGCAGACCAGGGAGAAAGAACTAGCACTAGAACTCAACCAGGTGTACTGCTGAGCATACGGGTGGAAATATCATCACACATCAGTCAGGTCAGATGCCTGCAAAAGAGTTGTACGTTGCTGAGCAGACAGTAGATGTAGTTCCAAATGATTCCTATCCAACCTCTAATTAAGAGTACAATTAAAATCACTCTCCAAAATTAAAACACTAGTCAAACAATTTGTTCAAACAGAATCCAAACTTTAAAAAAAACCACACCAACTTCCCTGCCAGTAGGAGACTAGA